>NC_086444.1:603301911-605795158 GCF_028390025.1 Pseudophryne corroboree | reverse complement strand
AACCCACCCAAATCTTACTCTCTCTACACATGTTATATCTGCCTCCCCTACAGTGCACATGGTTTTGCCCAATTGCTATCAAACATCCTGCTGCGATCAACTTGGAATTACCCCCTAGGCCTCAAACAGCACATGATGCAAAGAAGAGAAAGAGGTGCAAGATGGAATTGTCCTTGGACCCTCCCACCCTTATGTTGTATAAACAGGACATGCACACTTTAACAAACCAATCATTTCCGCGACAGGGTCTGCCACACAACAGTGGCTGAAATGACTGGTTTGTTTGCGCCCCCACCAAAAAAGAAGCAATCTCTCCTTGCACAAACTGGCTCTACAGAAGCAAGATGTTGACCTCATCCTCATCCTCTGATTCCTCACCCCTTTCAGTGTGTACATCCTCCTCCTCACAGAGTATTAATTCGTCCCCATTGGAATCCACCATCACAGGTCCCTGTGTACTTTCTGGAGGCAATTGCTGGTAAAGGTCTTCCCAGAGGAATTTATAATTAATTTTGATGAACTTCATCTTCTCCACATTTTGTGGAAGTAACCTCCTACGCCGATAGCTGACAAAGTTACCGGCTGCACTAAACATACTTTCAGAGTACACACTGGAGGGGGGGCAATTTAGGTAAAATAAAGCCAGTTTGTGCAAGGGCATCCAAATTGCCTCTTTTTTCGGCCAGTATATGTATGGACTGTCTGACATGCCTACTTGGATGCTGTCACTCATATAATCGTCCACCATTCTTTTAATGGTGACAGAATCATATGCAGTGACAGAATACATTTCAGTAATCGTTGGCAGGTCCTTCAGTCTGGACCAGATGTCAGCACTCGCTCATGACTGCCCTGCATCACCGCCAATGGGTGGGCTAGGAAATCTTATTCTTTTCCTCACAACCCCAGTTGCGGGAGAAAATGAAGGAGGAGCTGTTGATGGGTCACGTTCTGCTTGAGTTGACAATTTTCTCACCAGCAGGTCTTTGAACCTCTGCAGACTTGTGTCTGCCAGAAAAAGAGATACAACATAGGCTTTAAACCTAGGATAGAGAATGGTGGCCAAATTGTAGTGCTTTGATTTCAACAGATTGACCATCCCTTAAATTCTGGCAAAGCGAATGAAGAGCTCCATCCACAAGTCCCACATACTTAGCAGAATCACTCCGTCTTAGCACCTCCTTCAATCTCTCCAGCTGCTTCTGCAAAAGCCTGATGAGGGGAATGACCTGACTCAAGCTGGCAGTGTCTGAACTGATTTCATGTGTGACAAGTTCAAAGGGTTGGAGAACCTTGCACAATACGGAAATCATTCTCCACTGTGCTTGAGTCAGGTGCATTCCCCCTCCTTTGCATATATCATAGGTGGATGTATAGGCTTGAATGGCCTTTTCCTGCTCCTCCATCCTCTGAAGCATATAGAGTTCTGAATTCCACCTCGTTACGACCTCTTGCTTCAGGTGATGGCAGGGCAGGTTCAAGGGTGTTTGCTGGCGCTCCAGTCTTCGGCACACAGGGGCTGAATGTCAAAAGTGGCCCGCAATTTTTCAGGCCACCGACAGCATCTCCTGCATGCCCCTGTCATTTAAAAAAAAAATCTGCACCACCAAATTAATTGTATGTGCAAAACATGGGACATGCTGGAATTTGCCCAGATGTACTACACACTGTATACACAATATTGGTGGCGTTGTCCGATATCACAAATCCCCAGGAGAGTCTAAGTGGGGTAAGCCATTGTGCGATGATGTCCCACAGTTTCTGTAAGAGGTTGTCAGCGGTGTGCCTCTTACGGAAAGTGGTGATACATAGTGTAGCCTGCCTAGGAACAAGTTGGTGTTTGCGAGATGCTGCTACTGGTGCCGCTGCTGTTGTTGATGCTGCGGGAGGCAATACATCTACCCAGTGGGCTGTCACAGTCATATAGTCCTTAGTCTGCCCTGTTCCACTTGTCCGTGGTTAAGTGGACAGTGGGTACAACTGCATTTTTTAGGACACTGAAGACACTTTTTCTGACGTCTCTGTACATTTTCGGTATTGCCTGTCTAGTGAAGTGGAACCTAGTTGGGATTTGGTACCGGTGACACACAACTTCCATCATTTCTCTAAGTCCCACTGAACTAATGGCAGATACCGGATGCACATCTAACACCAACATAGCTGTCAAGGCCTCAGTTATCCGCTTTGCAACTAGTGATGAGCGGGTTCGGTTCCTCGGAATCCGAACCCCCCCGAACTTCAGCCTTTTTACACGGGTCCGAGGCAGACTCGGATCTTCCCGCCTTGCTCGGTTAACCCGAGCGCGCCCGAACGTCATCATCACGCTGTCGGATTTTCGCGAGGCTCGGATTCTATCGCGAGACTCGGATTCTATATAAGGAGCCGCGCGTCGCCGCCATTTTCACACGTGCATTGAGAGTCATAGGGAGAGGACGTGGCAGGCGTCCTCTCCGTTTAGAGAAGAGAGAGACACAGTATTTTGGGGAGCATTATTAGGAGGAGTACTACTATACTGTATACTACTATACTACTTGCTGAAGTGATATTTATACTAGATTAGATAATAGATAGTGTGACTGTAAGTGTATTATCTGACTTGTGGGGGAGACACTGACAGTGGGGAGCAGTTAGAGTCTGAGAGCAGGACTCAGGAGTACATATAACGTACAGTGCACACTTTTGCTGCCAGAGTCAGTGCCACACTGCCATTGTTGTGACCACACTGACCACCAGTATAATAATATATTTTGTGATTGTCTGCTTAGGCCTCGGAGTACTAGTTGCAAGTTGCACTTGCAACGTGACCTGAAGTGACCACCAGTTTAATAATCAATCACCACCAGTTTAATATATATATATATATGTATAATTGTATATAATATATATATATATATATATATATAATATTGTATACCACCTACCCGTGGTTTTTTTTTTTTTCATTCTTCTTTATACATACTACTATAGTAGCTTACTGTAGCAGTCTGCGGTGCTGTGCTGACCTGACAGTGTCCAGCAGGTCCGTCATCAGTCATTACATAATAAATATATATAGTACCTGTCCGGCTGCAGTACTAGTGATATTATATTGATTTCATCTCATTATCAATAATTTATCATCCAGTCTAGACTCTATATTAGCAGCAGACACAGTACGTTAGTCCACGGCTGTAGCTACCTCTGTGTCGGCACTCGGCAGTCCATCCATAATTTTATACCACCTACCCGTGTTTTTTTTTTTCTTTCTTCTTTGTACATAGTACTATAGAGTATAGTAGCTTACTGTAGCAGTCTGCGGTGCTGCTGAGCTGACAGTGTTCAGCAGGTCCGTCATCAGTCATCATTACCTAATAAATATATTATCTACCTGTCCGGCTGCAGTACTAGTGATATTATATATACATACATATACATATTGATTTCATCTCATTATCAATCATCCAGTCTATATTAGCAGCAGACACAGTACGTTAGTCCACGGCTGTAGCTACCTCTGTGTCGGCACTCGGCAGTCCATCCATAATTGTATACCACCTACCCGTGGTTTTTTTTTTTCTTTCTTCTTTGTACATACTACTATAGTATAGTAGCTTACTGTAGCAGTCTGCGGTGCTGCTGAGCTGACAGTGTCCAGCAGGTCCGTCATCAGTCATCATTACCTAATAAATATATTATCTACCTGTCCGGCTGCAGTACTAGTGATATTATATATACATACATATATATATATATTGATTTCATCTCATTATCAATCATCCAGTCTATATTAGCAGCAGACACAGTACGTTAGTCCACGGCTGTAGCTACCTCTGTGTCGGCACTCGGCAGTCCATCCATAATTGTATACCACCTACCCGTGGTTTTTTTTTTCTTTCTTCTTTGTACATACTACTATAGTATAGTAGCTTACTGTAGCAGTCTGCGGTGCTGCTGAGCTGACAGTGTCCAGCAGGTCCGTCATCAGTCATCATTACCTAATAAATATATTATCTACCTGTCCGGCTGCAGTACTAGTGATATTATATATACATACATATATATATATTGATTTCATCTCATTATCATCCAGTCTATATTAGCAGCAGACACAGTACGGTAGTCCACGGCTGTAGCTACCTCTGTGTCGGCACTCGGCAGTCCATCCATAATTGTATACCACCTACCCGTGGTTTTTTTTTCTTTCTTTCTTCTTTGTACATACTACTATAGAGTATAGTAGCTTACTGTAGCAGTCTGCGGTGCTGCTGAGCTGACAGTGTCCAGCAGGTCCGTCATCAGTCATCATTACCTAATAAATATATTATCTACCTGTCCGGCTGCAGTACTAGTGATATTATATATACATACATATATATATTGATTTCATATCATTATCATCCAGTCTATATTAGCAGCAGACACAGTACGGTAGTCCACGGCTGTAGCTACCTCTGTGTCGGCACTCGGCAGTCCATCCATAATTGTATACCACCTACCCGTGGTTTTTTTTTTTCATTCTTCTTTGTACATACTACTATAGTATAGTAGCTTACTGTAGCAGTCTGCGGTGCTGCTGAGCTGACAGTGTCCAGCAGGTCCGTCATCAGTCATTACCTAATAAATATATTATCTACCTGTCCGGCTGCAGTACTAGTGATATTATATATACATACATATATATATTGATTTCATATCATTATCATCCAGTCTATATTAGCAGCAGACACAGTACGGTAGTCCACGGCTGTAGCTACCTCTGTGTCGGCACTCGGCAGTCCATCCATAATTGTATACCACCTACCCGTGGTTTTTTTTTTCTTTCTTCTTTGTACATACTACTATAGTATAGTAGCTTACTGTAGCAGTCTGCGGTGCTGCTGAGCTGACAGTGTCCAGCAGGTCCGTCATCAGTCATCATTACCTAATAAATATATTATCTACCTGTCCGGCTGCAGTACTAGTGATATTATATATACATACATATATATATTGATTTCATATCATTATCATCCAGTCTATATTAGCAGCAGACACAGTACGGTAGTCCACGGCTGTAGCTACCTCTGTGTCGGCACTCGGCAGTCCATCCATAATTGTATACCACCTACCCGTGGTTTTTTTTTTTTCTTTCTTCTTTGTACATACTACTATAGTATAGTAGCTTACTGTAGCAGTCTGCGGTGCTGCTGAGCTGACAGTGTCCAGCAGGTCCGTCATCAGTCATCATTACCTAATAAATATATTATCTACCTGTCCGGCTGCAGTACTAGTGATATTATATATACATACATATATATATTGATTTCATATCATTATCAATCATCCAGTCTATATTAGCAGCAGACACAGTACGTTAGTCCACGGCTGTAGCTACCTCTGTGTCGGCACTCGGCAGTCCATCCATAAGTATACTAGTATCCATCCATCTCCATTGTTTACCTGAGGTGCCTTTTAGTTGTGCCTATTAAAATATGGAGAACAAAAATGTTGAGGTTCCAAAATTAGGGAAAGATCAAGATCCACTTCCACCTCGTGCTGAAGCTGCTGCCACTAGTCATGGCCGAGACGATGAAATGCCAGCAACGTCGTCTGCCAAGGCCGATGCCTAATGTCATAGTACAGAGCATGTCAAATCCAAAACACCAAATATCAGTAAAAAAAGGACTCCAAAACCTAAAATAAAATTGTCGGAGGAGAAGCGTAAACTTGCCAATATGCCATTTACCACACGGAGTGGCAAGGAACGGCTGAGGCCCTGGCCTATGTTCATGGCTAGTGGTTCAGCTTCACATGAGGATGGAAGCACTCAGCCTCTCGCTAGAAAAATGAAAAGACTCAAGCTGGCAAAAGCAGTAGCACCGCAAAGAACTGTGCGTTCTTCGAAATCCCAAATCCACAAGGAGAGTCAGACTCCAATTGTGTCGGTTGCGATGCCTGACCTTCCCAACACTGGACGTGAAGAGCATGCGCCTTCCACCATTTGCACGCCCCCTGCAAGTGCTGGAAGGAGCACCCGCAGTCCAGTTCCTGATAGTCAGATTGAAGATGTCAGTGTTGAAGTACACCAGGATGAGGAGGATATGGGTGTTGCTGGCGCTGGGGAGGAAATTGACCAGGAGGATTCTGATGGTGAGGTGGTTTGTTTAAGTCAGGCACCCGGGGAGACACCTGTTGTCCGTGGGAGGAATATAGCCACTGACATGCCTGGTGAAAATACCAAAAAAATCAGCTCTTCGGTGTGGAAGTATTTCAACAGAAATGCGGACAACAGGTGTCAAGCCGTGTGTTGCCTTTGTCAAGCTGTAATAAGTAGGGGTAAGGACATTAACCACCTCGGAACATCCTCCCTTATACGTCACCTGCAGCGCATTCATAATAAGTCAGTGACAAGTTCAAAAACTTTGGGTGACAGCGGAAGCAGTCCACTGACCAGTAAATCCCTTCCTCTTGTAACCAAGCTCACGCAAACCACCCCACCAACTCCCTCAGTGTCAATTTCCTCCTTCCCCAGGAATGCCAATAGTCCTGCAGGCCATGTCACTGGCAATTCTGACGATTCCTCTCCTGCCTGGGATTCCTCCGATGCATCCTTGCGTGTAACGCCTACTGCTGCTGGCGCTGCTGTTGTTGCTGCTGGGAGTCGATGGTCATCCCAGAGGGGAAGTCGTAAGACCACTTTTACTACTTCCACCAAGCAATTGACTGTCCAACAGTCCTTTGCGAGGAAGATGAAATATCACAGCAGTCATCCTACTGCAAAGCGGATAACTGAGGCCTTGGCATCCTGGGTGGTGAGAAACGTGGTTCCGGTATCCATCATTACTGCAGAGCCAACTAGAGACTTGTTGGAGGTACTGTGTCCCCGGTACCAAATACCATCTAGGTTCCATTTCTCTAGGCAGGCGATACCGAAAATGTACACAGACCTCAGAAAAAGAGTCACCAGTGTCCTAAAAAATGCAGCTGTACCCAATGTCCACTTAACCACGGACATGTGGACAAGTGGAGCAGGGCAGGGTCAGGACTATATGACTGTGACAGCCCACTGGGTAGATGTATGGACTCCCGCCGCAAGAACAGCAGCGGCGGCACCAGTAGCAGCATCTCGCAAACGCCAACTCTTTCCTAGGCAGGCTACGCTTTGTATCACCGGTTTCCAGAATACGCACACAGCTGAAAACCTCTTACGGCAACTGAGGAAGATCATCGCGGAATGGCTTACCCCAATTGGACTCTCCTGTGGATTTGTGGCATCGGACAACGCCAGCAATATTGTGTGTGCATTAAATATGGGCAAATTCCAGCACGTCCCATGTTTTGCACATACCTTGAATTTGGTGGTGCAGAATTATTTAAAAAACGACAGGGGCGTGCAAGAGATGCTGTCGGTGGCCAGAAGAATTGCGGGATACTTTCGGCGTACAGGCACCACGTACAGAAGACTGGAGCACCACCAAAAACTACTGAACCTGCCCTGCCATCATCTGAAGCAAGAAGTGGTAACGAGGTGGAATTCAACCCTCTATATGCTTCAGAGGTTGGAGGAGCAGCAAAAGGCCATTCAAGCCTATACAATTGAGCACGATATAGGAGGTGGAATGCACCTGTCTCAGGCGCAGTGGAGAATGATTTCAACGTTGTGCAAGGTTCTGATGCCCTTTGAACTTGCCACACGTGAAGTCAGTTCAGACACTGCCAGCCTGAGTCAGGTCATTCCCCTCATCAGGCTTTTGCAGAAGAAGCTGGAGACATTGAAGGAGGAGCTAACACGGAGCGATTCCGCTAGGCATGTGGGACTTGTGGATGGAGCCCTTAATTCGCTTAACAAGGATTCACGGGTGGTCAATCTGTTGAAATCAGAGCACTACATTTTGGCCACCGTGCTCGATCCTAGATTTAAAGCCTACCTTGGATCTCTCTTTCCGGCAGACACAAGTCTGCTGGGGTTGAAAGACCTGCTGGTGAGAAAATTGTCAAGTCAAGCGGAACGCGACCTGTCAACATCTCCTCCTTCACATTCTCCCGCAACTGGGGGTGCGAGGAAAAGGCTCAGAATTCCGAGCCCACCCGCTGGCGGTGATGCAGGGCAGTCTGGAGCGACTGCTGATGCTGACATCTGGTCCGGACTGAAGGACCTGACAACGATTACGGACATGTCGTCTACTGTCACTGCATATGATTCTCTCAACATTGAAAGAATGGTGGAGGATTATATGAGTGACCGCATCCAAGTAGGCACGTCACACAGTCCATACTTATACTGGCAGGAAAAAGAGGCAATTTGGAGGCCCTTGCACAAACTGGCTTTATTCTACCTAAGTTGTCCTCCCACAAGTGTGTACTCCGAAAGAGTGTTTAGTGCCGCCGCTCACCTTGTCAGCAATCGGCGTACGAGGTTACATCCAGAAAATGTGGAGAAGATGATGTTCATTAAAATGAATTATAATCAATTCCTCCGTGGAGACATTGACCAGCAGCAATTGCCTCCACAAAGTACACAGGGAGCTGAGATGGTGGATTCCAGTGGGGACGAATTGATAATCTGTGAGGAGGGGGATGTACACGGTGATATATCGGAGGATGATGATGAGGTGGACATCTTGCCTCTGTAGAGCCAGTTTGTGCAAGGAGAGATTAATTGCTTCTTTTTGGTGGGGGTCCAAACCAACCCGTCATTTCAGTCACAGTCGTGTGGCAGACCCTGTCACTGAAATGATGGGTTGGTTAAAGTGTGCATGTCCTGTAGTGTTTATACAACATAAGGGTGGGTGGGAGGGCCCAAGGACAATTCCATCTTGCACCTCTTTTTTCTTTAATTTTTCTTTGCGTCATGTGCTGTTTGTGGAATGTTTTTTGGAAGGGCCATCCTGCGTGACACTGCAGTGCCACTCCTAGATATGCCCGGTGTTTGTGTCGGCCACTAGGGTCGCTTATCTTACTCACACAGCTACCTCATTGCGCCTCTTTTTTTCTTTGCGTCATGTGCTGTTTGGGGAGGGTTTTTTGGGAGGGCCATCCTGCGTGACACTGCAGTGCCACTCCTAGATGGGCCCGGTGTTTGTGTCGGCCACTAGGGTCGCTTATCTTACTTACACAGCTACCTCATTGCGCCTCTTTTTTTCTTTGCATCATGTGCTGTTTGGGGAGGGTTTTTTGGAAGGGCCATCCTGCGTGACACTGCAGTGCCACTCCTAGATGGGCCCGGTGTTTGTGTCGGCCACTAGGGTCGCTTATCTTACTCACACAGCTACCTCATTGCGCCTCTTTTTTTCTTTGCGTCATGTGCTGTTTGGGGAGGGTTTTTTGGAAGGGACATCCTGCGTGACACTGCAGTGCCACTCCTAGATGGGCCCGGTGTTTGTGTCGGCCACTAGGGTCGCTTATCTTACTCACACAGCTACCTCATTGCGCCTCTTTTTTTCTTTGCGTCATGTGCTGTTTGGGGAGGGTTTTTTGGAAGGACATCCTGCGTGACACTGCAGTGCCACTCCTAGATGGGCCCGGTGTTTGTGTCGGCCACTAGGGTCGCTTATCTTACTCACACAGCTACCTCATTGCGCCTCTTTTTTTCTTTGCGTCATGTGCTGTTTGGGGAGGGTTTTTTGGAAGGGACATCCTGCGTGACACTGCAGTGCCACTCCTAGATGGGCCCGGTGTTTGTGTCGGCCACTAGGGTCGCTTATCTTACTCACACAGCTACCTCATTGCGCCTCTTTTTTTCTTTGCGTCATGTGCTGTTTGGGGAGGGTTTTTTGGAAGGGCCATCCTGCGTGACACTGCAGTGCCACTCCTAGATGGGCCCGGTGTTTGTGTCGGCCACTAGGGTCGCTTATCTTACTCACACAGCTACCTCATTGCGCCTCTTTTTTTCTTTGCGTCATGTGCTGTTTGGGGAGGGTTTTTTGGAAGGGCCATCCTGCGTGACACTGCAGTGCCACTCCTAGATGGGCCCGGTGTTTGTGTCGGCCACTAGGGTCGCTTATCTTACTCACACAGCTACCTCATTGCGCCTCTTTTTTTCTTTGCGTCATGTGCTGTTTGGGGAGGGTTTTTTGGAAGGGCCATCCTGCGTGACACTGCAGTGCCACTCCTAGATGGGCCCGGTGTTTGTGTCGGCCACTAGGGTCGCTTATCTTACTCACACAGCTACCTCATTGCGCCTCTTTTTTTCTTTGCGTCATGTGCTGTTTGGGGAGGGTTTTTTGGAAGGGCCATCCTGCGTGACACTGCCGTGCCACTCCTAGATGGGCCCGGTGTTTGTGTCGGCCACTAGGGTCGCTTATCTTACTCACACAGCTACCTCATTGCGCCTCTTTTTTTCTTTGCGTCATGTGCTGTTTGGGGAGGGTTTTTTGGAAGGGACATCCTGCGTGACACTGCAGTGCCACTCCTAGATGGGCCCGGTGTTTGTGTCGGCCACTAGGGTCGCTTATCTTACTCACACAGCTACCTCATTGCGCCTCTTTTTTTCTTTGCATCATGTGCTGTTTGGGGAGGGTTTTTTGGAAGGGACATCCTGCGTGACACTGCAGTGCCACTCCTAGATGGGCCCGGTGTTTGTGTCGGCCACTAGGGTCGCTTATCTTACTCACACAGCTACCTCATTGCGCCTCTTTTTTTCTTTGCGTCATGTGCTGTTTGGGGAGGGTTTTTTGGAAGGGACATCCTGCGTGACACTGCTGTGCCACTCCTAGATGGGCCCGGTGTTTGTGTCAGCCACTAGGGTCGCTTAGCTTAGTCATCCAGCGACCTATGTGCAAATTTTAGGACTAAAAATAATATTGTGAGGTGTGAGGTATTCAGAATAGACTGAAAATGAGTGTAAATTATGGTTTTTGAGGTTAATAATACTTTGAGATCAAAATGACCCCCAAATTCTATGATTTAAGCTGTTTTTTAGTGTTTTTAAAAAAAAACACCCGAATCCAAAACACACCCGAATCCGACAAAAAAAATTCGGTGAGGTTTTGCCAAAACGCGGTCGAACCCAAAACACGGCCGCGGAACCGAACCCAAAACCAAAACACAAAACCTGAAAAATTTCCGGCGCTCATCTCTATTTGCAACAGGATGACTGCTGTCATATTTCATCTTCCTTACAAAGGACTGTTGGACAGTCAACTGCTTATTTGAAGTAGTACAAGTGGTCTTCCGACTTCCCATCTGGGATGACCATCAACTCCTAGCAGCATCAACAGCAGCGGCAGCAACAGCAGCAGTAGGCGTACCTCTCAAGGATCCTACAGAGGAATCCCGGTTAGGAGAGGACTCGTCAGTCTTGCAAGTGACATGGCCTGCAGGACTACTGACGTTCCTCACTGAGAAGGAAGTTGACGTTGAGGTAGTTGGTGGTGTGGCTTGCAGGAGCTTGGGTACAAGAGGAAGAAGGAATTTAGGTGTCAGTGAATTGCTTATGCTCTTACCCAAAGTTTCAGAACTTGACACTGACTTCTGATGAATGTGCAGCAGTTGACGTATAAGGGAGGATGTTCGTAGGTGGTTAACGTCCTTACCCCTACTTATTACAGATTGACAGAGGCAACACACGGCTTGACACCTTTTGTCCGGATTTGTGGAGAAATAATTTCTCCACAAAAGAGATGGCTGTTTTGGGCTATGGGCTTATTCATCCCACGGACAACAGGTGTCTCCCTCGGTGCCTGATTTAAACAAACCACATCACCATCATAATCCTCATCGTCAACTTTCTCCTCAGCGCCAGCAACACCCATATCCTCATCCTGGTGTACTTCAACAGTCACATCTTTAATTTGAATATGGTAGAAGGAGCCACCTCTTCCCGTCCAGTGTTGGGACTTTCCTTGGGGATTTGTGATACCATCTTAGAACGCACAATTCTTTGCTGTGCTTTTGCCATCTTAACTCGTATCATTTTTCTAGTGGGACGATGAGGGCTTCCATCGTCATATGAAGCTGAAACACTAGTCATGAACATAGGCCAGGGCCTTAGCCGTTCCTTGCCACTCCATGTCATAAATGGCATATTGGCAAGTTTACGTTTCTCCTCAGACCATTTAAATTTATTTTTTTGGGTCTTTTTACTGAACTTTGGCTTTTTGGATTTTAGATATCCTCTGCTATCACACTGGGCATCGGCCTTGGCAGACGATGTTGATGGCATTCCATTGTTTATGTCATGACTAGTGGCAGAAGCTTCAGCGCTAGGAGGAAGTGGTTCTTGATCTTTCCCTATTTTATCCACAAAATTTTTGTTCTCCATTATTTTTCTGGAGTTATATAACACAATATGCGTCACAGGACAGCGTATCCCTACACCACACAGGGCAAACCCTGTAAAAACTATTTGGATTAAATATTAATAACCCCTTTAAATGGAGTAAATAATATACAGCACAGGTCAGTACCACTGGACTTATACAGCAGTATCACTGGAATTATACGTCAGTACCACTGGATTTATATGGCAGCACCACTGGACTAGCTATTAACCCAAGCCTGACTTTGATCTGGGCTCGGGTAGTGAAGTCCGGTAGGGTTTGGTTCTCAGGGAACCGAACCCGCTCATCTCTAGTTAATAGCTTAGCTGGTGTGTTCAAAGAATGCTATTAAATCTGTCATCATCTTCAGACAATTGTGAGATATAGTGCTCTTGAAATTACCTTACTGATAAGCACTGATTTAAGACAAATAAGCATGTAACCTACACTAGCCAAAAAACCTCTTCTGCAGTGCATGTACCAGGGTGGTCACCAAAAAGAACTCTAGGGTTCTGATGATGAGGACCCTGTATAATAAAAAAGAGCAGTGTTCATGCATATTTAATAGGCCAATATGGATTTATTAATCAGTTAATTGGTAAATTATATCTTTGTGATTTAAGTGATACCACTTTTGTTGAAATCTGAATTGTCTACGGAAAATTGGGATGCAACCAGTAAATAGGAGTACTTTTTGGCAGATAATGTCTATCTAATAAAACAAACTTCCTCCAACTGCAATAGAACGTTAATGTATTTCATGAGTAAACACAACTTTGCAAAAATTGGATAAATAGCAGCAATAACATGAATATTTAGCAATTTACAGTTTACACTATATATTTTATTCTCAGCACCCCAGCGCAACAAGAAATAATATAACCTCTATAAAGGAATGAAATGAGCCTCCATCATCACCAGTGACAACCGCAAGGGATTGGAAGGCATGCAGCTCTCTGTTGTGGTCAGGTACACAAATGGACTATGGATAAGCCAAATGGGTCAACAAAAGCTAAAGTCAATGATGAGTCAGATCAAAAACATACGGGTAGAATTAGAGCCAACGGGAAAGTAAGAAATATGTCATGTAACGTAAATATACTGGAGACAAACTGGATAAGATGAATTAAAAACCGGAATACTGGAGCGCATAGTGAGCATAATACTCTGCTACATAATATATACTTACAGCTGCTTTAAACAGACAGGTCAATTTGTTGATTAGGTGACCTTGAGATGTCAACATCCATGTGATTACCCCTTTAAATCATGGACACAGACTTATGCCCACTCCTAATAGCATTGAGCCAGCAGGCTGAGAAGCATCATATTTGCAAGGAGGTTGCGGGAAGTGAACATGCTGGACCCAATAAGAAAGACTGACAGACTACGTGTACAGTTTCCCTTGATGGTTTCTTAACTAATCATAGATAAATCTATGCCTTTCTTCTTTTGCACATGTTGATAACATAGTCTTGTGGTATGGCATGTATTCTGTACCTGCCTGCAGACATACAGTGAATGGTGGTCAGCATTCTGATTGGTGGATGTGTAGGACCACAGAGGGGCATGTTATGATTTTTCTCTTAATTGGTTCCCGTGAATTGCGGGTTAGGGCTCAGGGGCATTTGCTTTGCCCAGGGCATACAATGCTGTTAAGATGGCCATCTTTGGTATTGTCAAGGGTTAGCAGCGATAACAATATAAGATACAAACACATACAAGAATAATGATGGCACAAGTTTAGACCACAGGCCATTACAAATATTGTATACTGTAATGCTCCGAATACATGGAAGAAACTAGGGGCCTGATTCAGGTTGGATCGCAATACGCGATCCAACATAGCAGAATTTACTATCCTTATTTAATCAGGTTCTATGTGCATTAGTTGTGCTACAAAGCGTAACAAAAATATGAGCATGCTGAAAGCAAATGTTGAGTAAACATGTACATGGGAACTAATTGTCTACTCTCTGACTTGACCTTGCTTTTATTCTCATGATAAGACGGTAATAGGACACCAACATCCTTGCTGCCTGCTGTGATAGGCCCCGGCCTATCTTTATATAAAGCTATATTGTGTCGCAAACAGGAATTCACAATACCGTCAACTTTATAGGGGTATAGAGGAGCACCCCACTGAGTTGTAAATGCACCTAAACCTGCTCTTTAATAATCCAAAGGCACTTTCTATAACACACCTATTGGTTACAGGCAGCTTTTTATATTTTTGATGAACAAACTGCGGAATCAAAAGCGGTTTCAGTAACAAGGAGTAACACCTATATCCTGAATCACCTGAACTGACACACAGCAAGCTTGTTAACATCAGAAACCTATATTTAACTTAACCCATATGAACCATACACCAGAGAAAATGGTCATGCAGAAAATATTTATTGTAGACTCTCATACCTCTCATACCTCTTTCAGACATCCTCTAAAATCCTGGGATTTTGCACATGAACGTGCATCAACCCAGGATTTTGGTATGTCTGAAAGGCACCAACCCGGGTATGCGTTCCTAGGTCGCCAACCCTGCAATTAACCTTAGTAACCAGTCCTCCAAAATGTGTACACAGTCACACCCAAACTGATGAAATAGTGCTGACAAGCACAAAATCTATTATCTGCTATTCTTAGAGTATAAACATATTGCATAGCACTTTACAGGGAATATTTCAGACATTCACATCAATTACTGCCCCAGTGGAGTTTATATTTTATACTCCCTATAACATGGATATACGCATATGCTAGGGTTAATTTTATTGCCAGAAGCCAGTAAACCTACCCTATATGTCTTTGGAGTGTGGGATGAAACTGGAGTACTCTGAGATCCAGAGACCATACAAATTCCATACAGAAAGGACATGCCTAGAAATTGAACTCATGACCTCAGTACAGTGTCGGACTGGGGCATGAAGAGCTCACCGGGGGATGCAGTGGGATGGGCCCATGTTTAGGGGTGGGGTCAGTCTCTAGAGGGGGTGTGGTCAGGCGCTACATTGGATTTCCTGACCATTAGTGAGTGCATGGGCTGGGCCCCTTGACAAATATATAAATACTGCTAGTGCGTGCATGATAATGTACCAGATAAATTTTGGCAATGCACTGTAGAGAATACATCATAGTCCTGTGCAGTATAAGGTAACATATGTATAATGTATAATTCAAGAACACAGTCTGGAACCTGATTACTAGAGGAGGAGGAGGGGCCCCCAGGCAGTGGGGCCCACCGGTGGTTTCCCCTGTACCCCTGTGAGCCAGTCCGACCCTGCCTCAGTACTGTGAGGCAGTAATGCTGACCACTGTGTCATCCATGTTGCCCTTTATGCCATGATCCAAGACTGCATCACAGACCCCCTGCACATTGAGGGAGTGGCAATGTCTGCTTATGTACACCACTACTCCCAAGTTAGATGCTTTCAGCACGGTAGGTGTGTAATCTATAGCTCTCAGGACATTAGGTATCCTTGAAATTCTCTATGTGATGCCACTCTGACTCATTGCAGGCAAACATATACAGATATGTCCCACTACAGCTTTGCTGCGTCATGTCGAGCATATACACATCACCCAGCAGCCTGTATAGCGAGATATGCGTGACTTGTGTGCATCGCAGCCATAACGTAAAAGGACATATCTGTACGTGTGCTGCAATTTGTTAAGGGCAATTAACACTTTGCTCAAATGCCTTGAAGGTGTTTGTTGTATAAAACTTGTAACTTTACAGCCATAATGTGTGCTGTCCCGACATTGCCTGAGTCCTTGATGTTAATGGATCTATACTGTATATTGTCTCACACATTCATAAAGATTAATAACATTTCTGCAGTTCAGCCAAAATATTTGCATATCCTTCTGATCTTAGAGGAGGCCCAGGACTAATTAAGCTCAGTACACACGAACAGTGCAAGACCACCTGTGCAGACCCTGGATCTGGTGCTAAGGCCCCTCCTCCCTTTTGCACCTCTCATTTAGGAAGAGGGCCTCAATATTTAGTCTGACATGTTTTCTAGTTCCATCATTTTGCTACACCAACATTGGAAAGAAGATATGGATAAGTCCATGTAGGTTCCTAAACCTCCTAATGGCTGATGTGTGCCTCCATTCTAACAGTAAAAACATCCTTGAATTTGGCAGAAAATTGTTAGCTATTTATTGTAACCCTAACCACTGTAAAAAAAAACTTTAAAAGAAAATATTAAATTAGCATATAATATTAACCGAATATAGTGGCAGAAAACAGAACGGCTAAAAACCCACTGAAGATAACCTCAAAGATATTAAAACTAAAACAATCCTAATCTACCACAAAAACCATACATAGGTATCCAACTCAGACCTCCACGCTGACTACCCACCCTGATGGGTGATGATGCTGCCCCCTGTCGGGTGATCTAGCGGCCTTAAAAGTCAATGGAGGTGAGTGCACCTAAACCACACCAACACCGTAAAAACTGTGACTAACAAACCAAACCAGAACCTGACGTTTTTCCTAGAGATGAGCGGGTTCGGTTTCTCTGAAACCGAACCCGCACGAACTTCATGTTTTTTTCACGGGTCCGAGCAGACTCGGATCCTCCCGCCTTGCTCGGTTAACCCGAGCGCGCCCGAACGTCATCATGACGCTGTCGGATTCTCGCGAGACTCGGATTCTATATAAGGAGCCGCGCGTCGCCGCCATTTTCACACGTGCATTGAGATTGATAGGGAGAGGACGTGGCTGGCGTCCTCTCCATTAGAAATTAGATTAGAAGAGAGAGAGAGATTGTGCAGAGTCAGACAGAGTTTACCACAGTGACCAGTGCAGTTGTTGTTAGTTAACTTTTATTTATTTTAATATAATATATCCGTTCTCTGCTATATCCGTTCTCTGCCTGAAAAAAAACGATACACAGCAGCAGCCAGTCACACAGTGTGACTCAGTCTGTGTGCACTCAGCTCAGCCCAGTGTGCTGCACATCAATGTATAAAAGGCAAAGCTTATAATAATTGTGGGGGAGACTGGGGAGCACTGCAGGTTGTTATAGCAGGAGCCCCCAGGAGTACATAATATTATATTAATTTAAAATTAAACAGTGCACACTTTTGCTGCAGGAGTGCCACTGCCAGTGTGACTAGTGGTGACCAGTGCCTGACCACCAGTATAGTAGTATATTGTTGTATGTATTGTATACTATCTCTTTATCAACCAGTCTATATTAGCAGCAGACACAGTACAGTGCGGTAGTTCACGGCTGTGGCTACCTCTGTGTCGGCAGTCGGAACTCGGCAGGCAGTCCGTCCATCCATAATTGTATTACAATATATACCACCTAACCGTGGTATTTTTTTTTCTTTCTTTATACCGTCGTCATAGTGTCATACTAGTTGTTACGAGTATACTACTATCTCTTTATCAACCAGTGTACAGTGCGGTAGTTCACGGCTGTGGCTACCTCTGTGTCGGCAGTCGGCAGGCAGTCCGTCCATCCATAATTGTATTATTATTATAATATATACCACCTAACCGTGGTTTTTTTTTCATTCTTTATACCGTCATAGTGTCATACTAGTTGTTACGAGTATACTACTATCTCTTTATCAACCAGTGTACAGTGCGGTAGTTCACGGCTGTGGCTACCTCTGTGTCGGCAGTCGGCAGGCAGTCCGTCCATCCATAATTGTATTATTATTATAATATATACCACCTAACCGTGGTTTTTTTTTCATTCTTTATACCGTCGTCATAGTGTCATACTAGTTGTTACGAGTATACTACTATCTCTTTATCAACCAGTGTACAGTGCGGTAGTTCACGGCTGTGGCTACCTCTGTGTCGGCAGTCGGCAGGCAGTCCGTCCATCCATAATTGTATTATTATTATAATATATACCACCTAACCGTGGTTTTTTTTTCATTCTTTATACCGTCGTCATAGTGTCATACTAGTTGTTACGAGTATACTACTATCTCTTTATCAACCAGTGTACAGTGCGGTAGTTCACGGCTGTGGCTACCTCTGTGTCGGCAGTCGGCAGGCAGTCCGTCCATCCATAATTGTATTATTATTATAATATATACCACCTAACCGTGGTTTTTTTTTTCATTCTTTATACCGTCGTCATAGTGTCATACTAGTTGTTACGAGTATACTACTATCTCTTTATCAACCAGTGTACAGTGCGGTAGTTCACGGCTGTGGCTACCTCTGTGTCGGCAGTCGGCAGGCAGTCCGTCCATCCATAATTGTATTATTATTATAATATATACCACCTAACCGTGGTTTTTTTTTCATTCTTTATACCGTCGTCATAGTGTCATACTAGTTGTTACGAGTATACTACTATCTCTTTATCAACCAGTGTACAGTGCGGTAGTTCACGGCTGTGGCTACCTCTGTGTCGGCAGTCGGCAGGCAGTCCGTCCATCCATAATTGTATTATAATATATACCACCTAACCGTGGTTTTTTTTTCATTCTTTATACCGTCGTCATACTAGTTGTTACGAGTATACTACTATCTCTTTATCAACCAGTGTACAGTGCGGTAGTTCACGGCTGTGGCTACCTCTGTGTCGGCAGTCGGCAGGCAGTCCGTCCATCCATAATTGTATTATTATTATAATATATACCACCTAACCGTGGTTTTTTTTTCATTCTTTATACCGTCGTCATAGTGTCATACTAGTTGTTACGAGTATACTACTATCTCTTTATCAACCAGTGTACAGTGCGGTAGTTCACGGCTGTGGCTACCTCTGTGTCGGCAGTCGGCAGGCAGTCCGTCCATCCATAATTGTATTATTATTATAATATATACCACCTAACCGTGGTTTTTTTTTCATTCTTTATACCGTCGTCATAGTGTCATACTAGTTGTTACGAGTATACTACTATCTCTTTATCAACCAGTGTACAGTGCGGTAGTTCACGGCTGTGGCTACCTCTGTGTCGGCAGTCGGCAGGCAGTCCGTCCATCCATAATTGTATTATTATTATAATATATACCACCTAACCGTGGTTTTTTTTTCATTCTTTATACCGTCGTCATAGTGTCATACTAGTTGTTACGAGTATACTACTATCTCTTTATCAACCAGTGTACAGTGCGGTAGTTCACGGCTGTGGCTACCTCTGTGTCGGCAGTCGGCAGGCAGTCCGTCCATCCATAATTGTATTATTATTATAATATATACCACCTAACCGTGGTTTTTTTATACCACCTAACCGTGGCAGTCCGTCCATAATTGTATACTAGTATCCAATCCATCCATCTCCATTGTTTACCTGAGGTGCCTTTTAGTTCTGCCTATAAAATATGGAGAACAAAAAAGTTGAGGTTCCAAAATTAGGGAAAGATCAAGATCCACTTCCACCTCGTGCTGAAGCTGCTGCCACTAGTCATGGCCGAGACGATGAAATGCCAGCAACGTCGTCTGCCAAGGCCGATGCCCAATGTCATAGTACAGAGCATGTCAAATCCAAAACACCAAATATCAGAAAAAAAAGGACTCCAAAACCTAAAATAAAATTGTCGGAGGAGAAGCGTAAACTTGCCAATATGCCATTTACCACACGGAGTGGCAAGGAACGGCTGAGGCCCTGGCCTATGTTCATGGCTAGTGGTTCAGCTTCACATGAGGATGGAAGCACTCAGCCTCTCGCTAGAAAACTGAAAAGACTCAAGCTGGCAAAAGCACCGCAAAGAACTGTGCGTTCTTTGAAATCCCAAATCCACAAGGAGAGTCCAATTGTGTCGGTTGCGATGCCTGACCTTCCCAACACTGGACGTGAAGAGCATGCGCCTTCCACCATTTGCACGCCCCCTGCAAGTGCTGGAAGGAGCACCCGCAGTCCAGTTCCTGATAGTCAGATTGAAGATGTCAGTGTTGAAGTACACCAGGATGAGGAGGATATGGGTGTTGCTGGCGCTGGGGAGGAAATTGACCAGGAGGATTCTGATGGTGAGGTGGTTTGTTTAAGTCAGGCACCCGGGGAGACACCTGTTGTCCGTGGGAGGAATATGGCCGTTGACATGCCAGGTGAAAATACCAAAAAAATCAGCTCTTCGGTGTGGAGGTATTTCACCAGAAATGCGGACAACAGGTGTCAAGCCGTGTGTTCCCTTTGTCAAGCTGTAATAAGTAGGGGTAAGGACGTTAACCACCTCGGAACATCCTCCCTTATACGTCACCTGCAGCGCATTCATAATAAGTCAGTGACAAGTTCAAAAACTTTGGGTGACAGCGGAAGCAGTCCACTGACCAGTAAATCCCTTCCTCTTGTAACCAAGCTCATGCAAACCACCCCACCAACTCCCTCAGTGTCAATTTCCTCCTTCCCCAGGAATGCCAATAGTCCTGCAGGCCATGTCACTGGCAAGTCTGACGAGTCCTCTCCTGCCTGGGATTCCTCCGATGCATCCTTGCGTGTAACGCCTACTGCTGCTGGCGCTGCTGTTGTTGCCGCTGGGAGTCGATGGTCATCCCAGAGGGGAAGTCGTAAGCCCACTTGTACTACTTCCAGTAAGCAATTGACTGTTCAACAGTCCTTTGCGAGGAAGATGAAATATCACAGCAGTCATCCTACTGCAAAGCGGATAACTGAGGCCTTGGCATCCTGGGTGGTGAGAAACGTGGTTCCGGTATCCATCATTACTGCAGAGCCAACTAGAGACTTGTTGGAGGTACTGTGTCCCCGGTACCAAATACCATCTAGGTTCCATTTCTCTAGGCAGGCGATACCGAAAATGTACACAGACCTCAGAAAAAGAGTCACCAGTGTCCTAAAAAATGCAGCTGTACCCAATGTCCACTTAACCACGGACATGTGGACAAGTGGAGCAGGGCAGGGTCAGGACTATATGACTGTGACAGCCCACTGGGTAGATGTATGGACTCCCGCCGCAAGAACAGCAGCGGCGGCACCAGTAGCAGCATCTCGCAAACGCCAACTCTTTCCTAGGCAGGCTACGCTTTGTATCACCGCTTTCCAGAATACGCACACAGCTGATAACCTCTTACGGCAACTGAGGAAGATCATCGCGGAATGGCTTACCCCAATTGGACTCTCCTGTGGATTTGTGGCATCGGACAACGCCAGCAATATTGTGTGTGCATTAAATATGGGCCAATTCCAGCACGTCCCATGTTTTGCACATACCTTGAATTTGGTGGTGCAGAATTTTTTAAAAAACGACAGGGGCGTGCAAGAGATGCTGTCGGTGGCCAGAAGAATTGCGGGACACTTTCGGCGTACAGGCACCACGTACAGAAAACTGGAGCACCACCAAAAACTACTGAACCTGCCCTGCCATCATCTGAAGCAAGAAGTGGTAACGAGGTGGAATTCAACCCTCTATATGCTTCAGAGGTTGGAGGAGCAGCAAAAGGCCATTCAAGCCTATACAATTGAGCACGATATAGTAGGTGGAATGCACCTGTCTCAAGTGCAGTGGAGAATGATTTCAACGTTGTGCAAGGTTCTGATGCCCTTTGAACTTGCCACACGTGAAGTCAGTTCAGACACTGCCAGCCTGAGTCAGGTCATTCCCCTCATCAGGCTTTTGCAGAAGAAGCTGGAGGCATTGAAGGAGGAGCTAACACGGAGCGATTCCGCTAGGCATGTGGGACTTGTGGATGCAGCCCTTAATTCGCTTAACAAGGATTCACGGGTGGTCAATCTGTTGAAATCAGAGCACTACATTTTGGCCACCGTGCTCGATCCTAGATTTAAAGCCTACCTTGGATCTCTCTTTCCGGCAGACACAGGTCTGCTGGGGTTGAAAGACCTGCTGGTGACAAAATTGTCAAGTCAAGCGGAACGCGACCTGTCAACATCTCCTCCTTCACATTCTCCCGCAACTGGGGGTGCGAGGAAAAGGCTCAGAATTCCGAGCCCACCCGCTGGCGGTGATGCAGGGCAGTCTGGAGCGACTGCTGATGCTGACATCTGGTCCGGACTGAAGGACCTGACAACGATTACGGACATGTCGTCTACTGTCACTGCATATGATTCTCTCAACATTGATAGAATGGTGGAGGATTATATGAGTGACCGCATCCAAGTAGGCACGTCACACAGTCCGTACTTATACTGGCAGGAAAAAGAGGCAATTTGGAGGCCCTTGCACAAACTGGCTTTATTCTACCTAAGTTGCCCTCCCACAAGTGTGTACTCCGAAAGAGTGTTTAGTGCCGCCGCTCACCTTGTCAGCAATCGGCGTACGAGGTTACATCCAGAAAATGTGGAGAAGATGATGTTCATTAAAATGAATTATAATCAATTCCTCCGCGGAGACATTGACCAGCAGCAATTGCCTCCACAAAGTACACAGGGAGCTGAGATGGTGGATTCCAGTGGGGACGAATTGATAATCTGTGAGGAGGGGGATGTACACGGTGATATATCGGAGGGTGAAGATGAGGTGGACATCTTGCCTCTGTAGAGCCAGTTTGTGCAAGGAGAGATTAATTGCTTCTTTTTTGGGGGGGGTCCAAACCAACCCGTCATATCAGTCACAGTCGTGTGGCAGACCCTGTCACTGAAATGATGGGTTGGTTAAAGTGTGCATGTCCTGTTTTGTTTATACAACATAAGGGTGGGTGGGAGGGCCCAAGGATAATTCCATCTTGCACCTCTTTTTTCTTTTCTTTTTCTTTGCATCATGTGCTGATTGGGGAGGGTTTTTTGGAAGGGACATCCTGCGTGACACTGCAGTGCCACTCCTAGATGGGCCCGGTGTTTGTGTCGGCCACTAGGGTCGCTAATCTTACTCACACAGCTACCTCATTGCGCCTCTTTTTTTCTTTGCGTCATGTGCTGTTTGGGGAGGGTTTTTTGGAAGGGACATCCTGCGTGACACTGCAGTGCCACTCCTAGATGTGCCCGGTGTTTGTGTCGGCCACTAGGGTCGCTAATCTTACTCACACAGTCAGCTACCTCATTGCGCCTCTTTTTTTCTTTGCGTCATGTGCTGTTTGGGGAGGGTTTTTTGGAAGGGCCATCCTGCGTGACACTGCAGTGCCACTCCTAGATGGGCCCGGTGTTTGTGTCGGCCACTAGGGTCGCTAATCTTACTCACACAGCTACCTCATTGCGCCTCTTTTTTTCTTTGCGTCATGTGCTGTTTGGGGAGGGTTTTTTGGAAGGGACATCCTGCGTGACACTGCAGTGCCACTCCTAGATGGGCCCGGTGTTTGTGTCGGCCACTAGGGTCGCTTATCTTTCTCACACAGCTACCTCATTGCGCCTCTTTTTTTCTTTGCGTCATGTGCTGTTTGGGGAGGGTTTTTTGGAAGGGACATCCTGCGTGACACTGCAGTGCCACTCCTAGATGGGCCCGGTGTTTGTGTCGGCCACTAGGGTCGCTTATCTTTCTCACACAGTCAGCTACCTCATTGCGCCTCTTTTTTTCTTTGCGTCATGTGCTGTTTGGGGAGGGTTTTTTGGAAGGGACATCCTGCGTGACACTGCAGTGCCACTCCTAGATGGGCCCGGTGTTTGTGTCGGCCACTAGGGTCGCTTATCTTACTCACACAGCGACCTCGGTGCAAATTTTAGGACTAAAAATAATATTGTGAGGTGTGATGTGTTCAGAATAGGCTGAAAATGAGTGTAAATTATGTTTTTTGAGGTTAATAATACTTTGGGATCAAAATTACCCCCAAATTCTATGATTTAAGCTGTTTTTTAGGGTTTTTTGAAAAAAACACCCGAATCCAAAACACACCCGAATCCGACAAAAAAAATTCGGTGAGGTTTTGCCAAAACGCGTTCGAACCCAAAACACGGCCGCGGAACCGAACCCAAAACCAAAACACAAAACCCGAAAAATTTCAGGCGCTCATCTCTAGTTTTTCCGCCAAATAGCCAACGAGAAAACCACTAATAACAACCTAAAGCCACAAAACTCTGTGCCTAATCAAATTAAAAATGGGGTGGGAGGGCGGGAAGGCAAACTAAAAGAGACCCCTAATGCCCTATGCATCCCCTATATATACTGATCCCTCCCCTAACTATAATTGGCTGTAACCTGTCATGCCATTCTGGTCCACACCCATCACAGGAGGTTTAACTCTTTCCATTCCCATGCCTGTCATTCTGTTCTCCTAAACCTCCTAATGGCTGATGTGTGCCTCCATTCTAACAGTAAAAACATCCTATACCCTTATACTAAGAATAAAGACACGGAGACTTGAATTTGGCAGAAAATTGTAAGCTATTTATTGTAACCCTGACCACTAGAAAAAACCTGTAAAAGAAAATATTAAATTAGCGTATAATATTAACTGAATATGGTGGCAGAAAACAGAACGGCTAAAAACCCACTGAAGATAACCTCAAAGACATTAAAACTAAAACAATCCTAATCTACCACAAAAACCATATGTAGGTATCCAACTCAGACCTACAGGCTGACTACCCACCCTGATGGGTGATGATGCTGCCCCCTGTCGGCTGATCTAGCAGCCTTAAAAGTCAATGGAGGTGAGTGCACCTAAACCACACCAACACCGTAAAAACTGTGACTAACAAACCAAACCAGAAACTGCCGTTCTTTTCCGCCAACACCGAAAGACTCTTCTACAGAGGCTTTGCACCGCCACCATTTGCTCAACCTAAATCCTGCACCCCCTCGAACAGATCCTCCAGGAAAAACATCATCCCTTCCTTGGACAAATGTACACCATCAGGCCAAAAAAGGTGAGTGTCACGGAACCGAATCCTAGCGTGGCGAACCATTGTCCCTCCGTGAGCCAACACCCACTTTGCTACCGCTGCTTTCACCTTTTGCCTGACCTCATCAATAGGGCGACCATCCGCCACTCCTCGCCAACACAACCTCGGCACAATCATTGAGAACACCAAAACACAGCTAGGCCAAGCTGTGGCAATACTGGACAAATCTTCCACCATGGACCATCTCAAATCCAAAGATGTCCTCTTACCCAGATCGTTACCACCCAAATGGACAACTAGGACCCTAGGGACTCCATGCTCCCTGGCTTGACTGACCAACCTACCCTTCAAATCATGCCACATCATTCCACGCCAACCAAGCCAACAAACACTATGAGCCTGGGGAAAAAAATGCGCCCCTTCCGAGGCCAAAAACTTAGCTGCCCAGTAAACAAAAGAGTGACCGACTACCCATACTGACAACTCGTCATCCAAAGTGAAGGAAAGGAATAAAAAGTAGGTTAGTAAATGTCCTAACATGAGCTTAATACATGACTTAACCTGAAGGATCTGCCAAAAGAAAAAAGGTTTTCATTTCCGATTGAGTCACGGCCTAGCCGTGCTAAACAAGCTTCAAGCCAATCGAAGCGAAACATAAAGGCACAAAGGGAAAGATCAAAATAAAACAGAGCAAAAGTAAAAGAGGGGGGGAAGGGGTGTAAATGGGGAAAACATAGAAGAACTCAGCTGGAGGTGAAAGCTTAAAACCTGCTGAGGGACTTTTAATTGAAACCAATCAGCCGAATTATGGTAAAATTTAAATTCAGTCCGTCAGGTCAGGCAAAAAGTGCAAAAGAACTCCAGACCCCCACTGCCAACAGCGGCGAGTAGCTAATCCCTGAGTAGGATGAACATGGGAAACAAACGAACACAAACTGTACAAAGACGGACTCAACAAATCCAACAGTAAACCTCTTAACGTTAGCTAAAACAGCAACTCCTAAAACCGGGTGAATATACCGTCTGTAACTGGAAGACTTCCAGCGCTCCACCGCCTGAATCTTCACAACGGAAAAACCCGCCGACGCAGCCGACGTCGCAGCCCCGATTCTAAAGGAATGTGTACCAAAAGCAGTGGGTGAAAGGCCCAAGCCGGCCAGACAGCGACTTAGCATCCAGCAAAATTGATACTTCGTCAATGGTAAACCGTCATAATGCAGCAGCCATGATCCCCCCGCATCGGGCCGTACTGCCGCATATCTCATTGCCAACTTTACCGGGCAAATGCGCTCCTCCAGAGACGACACCAAAGTGACCCATCACCCTCTACCCACTTGGTCCGTCTTAGAGCGATGCAGTCTACACAGCAAAGACCTCTCACCCACCACCACATCGTCTTGGAGCATGCGCGAATCTGTCCATTAAGAAGGTGCCACCAATTCTGAAATCCGAAAGGCTCCATGATAAACCATAGAGAACGCCAACTCGAACAACAGCGACTCAAAAAGTGAAGACGCAACCCCGGCTACCGCACTGATGACAGCTGGCAGCAGGGCCGCATCGATCGGGCGCCGCCTATCTGGCGGCGCTGGCGCCACACGCACCCACCCTTTCATCGCCTTTGCAAGGAGGCTGCTCTTTGTCACGTCAGGAAAACCCTTCAGTTTATTAAAAAATTAGATCCCTGCTAGGTACCGGGACACCACGGCTCTAGACCTACCCGTGACAAAAAGCTGCCAAATAAAAGAAAACATCAACCGATGCCTGCTCTTACCTTCTTGCCCCTGCCCCTGGACAAACTCTTCCCACTCACTCCAAGCTTGACTGTAAGCCTTGAGCATGTTCGGAGCTACAGATCGCATCGCTAAGCTCTCCAGTCCGGACCGATCACCTGCCAGACATAATCAGGACATTGAAATCCACGGGGGGTGCATCGGCCTCAGGTGCCAACAGCCGAAATCTGTCCCACTGCCCGCGGGACAACGCGTCGGCAATTCCGTTCTCAATTCCCGGAACGTGCTGCGCACGAAACCATACATTCCGACGCAAGCAAGTCAGCAACAGCTGCGCAAGCACCCTCAATACCACAAGCGACCTCGCCCTCTGATTATTAATCGCATGCACCACGCCCAGATTGTCGCATCTAAGCAAAATGCTGCGATCGGCCAGACGCTCACCCCAAACCTCCAAGGCCACCATAATGGGGAAAAGCTCAAGCAGCAAAAGGTCCTTAGTGAAACCTTCGCGAGACCAGTCCTCAGGCCAAGAGGCCACACACCAAGAGCCCTCTAGGTAGCATCCGAACCCAGAGGAACCCAATCATTCCTTCACCTTCTTTTCAGCGTCGGTAAATAGCTGTAATCCAGCATTGTCGACCGTAGGGTCCAACCAGATACGCACCCCATTGAAGTCCTCCAGGAACGAGGCCCACACGGCCAAATCCCTTTTAATCTCAGAGGACAAGCAAATGAAATTATGCAGTCTGGCACACCCTGCCGTCGACCTTTCCAACTTTCGGCAAAAAACCCAGTCCATCGGGATAACCCGACAAGCAAAGTTCAAGAGGCCCAACAAAGACTGCGCCTGCCGCAGCGTAACCTTGCGCGATGCCACAAACTGCCCGATAACCTCGCAAAGCTTGTCAACATTGGCCTGAGGAAGGCGGCATAAGCCTGCCACCGTGTCGATCTCAGTACCCAAAAACGACAGACAGGATACCGGTCCCTCCGTTTTATCTTCGGCCACAGGCACGCCAAAGTGATAAAACAGGAAACGGAACACCCTATTGGCAAACATTTGTCAATGAAATATTCCGATCCGAAAACCCATAAAACGGAATGAGTCCGGATGTAACGGAAGCAACCTAAATGCGGATTCAACATCAATCTTAGCCATCAGAGCTCCTGGGCCATAAGTCCGAACAATCCCCAGTGCCTCGTCAAACGACTGGTACACCACTGAACATTGTTCCGGCAGTATGGCGTTGTTGACTGATGACCCTGACGGGTAAGAGAGATGCTGAATGAGCCTAAAGGCAACCAGAGTCTTCTAAGGAACCACCCCCACTGGAGAAATAACCAATTCATCCAATGGGGGCATGCAAAAAGGGGCTACCATCCGACCCAGTCGCACTTCTTTCTCCACTTTTTCACGCAAAACTGACGGAAAAGTGCGAGTGGATTGAAGATTCTTGAGGGCCCTAACTCTCACGTCGCCCGCAACCGGCAGGCAGAACCAAACTTGAACCTGTGAAACAAAAATCTAGCGACCTGCCTATTTGGATACCAGCCAAGCCACTTGGACATGGCATCTAACTTAATTGGCATTGGAGCCATGTTGAGCGCTCCCGCTCCCAGGAGTTTTACCATAGCCTTGCTTACCCCCTCTCGGTCCCTGCCGATTCCCTTTAAAACAGTTGGAGGCCGGGTGAAAACCACCGCATTGCAAGCAGGAGTGTCGAAAACGACACTACCTGCCGAAGGAACAGGTCGCGTTATTATATGCGGAGCATTTACCCCACGCGGGTGCCTGCCCGCCCCCGCGAATAGCAGCTCTTCCTTTCCTGCTCGACCCTGCCTTCGCGCTAGCCCCCTGGGCGGATGACCCAGCGTGCTGTCCATCCGCCCCTGGTTTCCGGGGCTCCTTCGCAGCTTGAGAAGTTCGAGTGACCTGAAGCCATACCTCCACGTCCTTGCACCCAAAATCAATTATATGCAAGCAATCCTGATTTTCCCGAAACTTCTCATCATACGCGCACCATTCTACTCCTGTTGACGTTTGCTGCATATCGTGAATCAGGTGCAAGTACCGGATGACGTTCATGTGCTCATCCGGCCTATCCTCCAAATAACCCGCCGCAAATGCGCAGAAACCAGCCAGCCAATTGTCAAACAACCGGAACGCCTCAGCGCCGATGCCCTTCTTAGCTTTAGCCGCCTTATACTTAGCATCCTCTACCAATTTTTTTCTGGCAGCTATCCCGCAGCCCCCTCAACACTGCCATATAGTCACAGTGAACTACTCCCGGCAAATTACGGCGCTTCTTGGCCCTGCGATCGCTCTCGCTAAGCCGCTTGCGCTTCTCCCACTGCCATGCCGCCTTTTTTGTGTACCTGGCAGCCCGCTTCTTCGCTCTATTCATGCTACTAACCTTGGACGCTTGCGACGACAACGATGAAGAAGAGGAGGAACTGTCGGAACTAGTGCGCATGGAGGAGCCCGATGCTGAAATCTCCACCTCACCTGACATTGACGACCGCTCGGACTCAGATGCCACTGCTGTGTGAATCTCAAAATCCTCGTCCCCATCATCCTCCATCTCGCCAAGTCCTCCTGAAAAAGAAAACAAAGAACGGGACCTGGAAAAACCCCTGCCGGGACCAGCAGCCCAATCCGAGACACTCCCGTCTGCTCAATACACGAGCGCCTCACCCCCATTGGCGTGTTGCCCAACTGCACCGCAGCCTCTTCCAAATCCTTGCAAGCGCACACTATCTGCCGCACCGCCGATCCCGACGGTGCGGAAGAAGCCCTCCTGTCCCCCGCGTGCCCGCACGACGTACCGAACCTAGGGAGGCAGCTGCCACCAATGGGGCCAAAGCCGATGCCACTGATGACAGCGCAGATTCCAGCCCCCAGAGGCCTCCTGTTCGCCCCTATCCTCCCGGCCCCTGCTAGGCGAGACTCTGGCTGACCTGTTGGTCCCCCCTCTGATCGCTTTTCCTGTCCTCTGCACCCCGCCCCCCTCACTCCTCCTGTCCTCCAATGTCCGGCCACCGCTGCCAGCCCTGCCCTGCCCTGCGCTCTCACACCTGTCCCCAGCCGGGAGGCCCAAGGTTCCCGAAGCCTGGAGCTCCCCTGAGCTACAGGGAAGGCAGCCCCCTCAGCCAAGATACCATCAGCAAGAGCCTGCCTATTTGCATAAGTAATATTGCTAGCTGTGCCCGCCCCCCGCCCCCTCCGCCATCCCCGGCCGGATTCTGGCACTGAGGGAGGCAGCAGGGGAGAGTGATCAGTAAATGCCGCCGCTGCGTGCACATGTGCGCGACCGGGGCCAGCCGCAGCAGGGACGGACGCGCGTGACCCTTGCCACGTGCGTTCCCCCTTGCCACGTGTGTTCCCCCTCGCGCCGAGTAGAATCCAGGCCTGCAGGGGAGAGACAACAGCGGCCAAGCTATGGGCGGTGGAGGTGGCACGACATCCACTAAAGGAAGGCGCATAGGCCCTCCCCCGTGCGCGCGCCTGCGAAAACAGGCCAGCGACGGAGGGAGCTGCAGGCAGACCCCAGCCACAACTCCCTCGCTCGCTTCAGACTGGCGCCCCCCCTGCCGCCCGCGACCGGACCGCAACAACGGCACTGCCAACTGCAGCAGGGGAGACAGATCCCGATCCCGACCCACCGCCGCCACGCGCGCCCGCGCGCCGGCGGGCGATGAGGCCGACTAAAGGCCCCACAATGGCCCCCTCTCCACCACCTTCTGAGCGGTAGCGAGCAGGGGCCTGGGGGTATGCAGGGGTCAGGCTGCGGCAGCCATGACAGAAAAGGGACAAGGAGGGGGAGGTGAGCAGCAATAAATCCCCCAAAAGCTAAACTAAGTTATTATTTTAAACAAATATAAGTGCAGCCCTTAGTGGGGATTGAACCTCTAAATTAATCTAAACCAAAAGCACCAAGCAAGAGAAATAAAACTGTATTATTCAGGGGCGTAAGTTAATACCAGGCGCCCGGAGGCAAAACAACAATGGTGCCCCACCCACACACACATACTCCTTGCTTTCACCAGCAACACCCCACACCGCAACAGACAGGGCCGATTTCAGGGTCACAGGGGCCTGAGGCACAGGCACAAACAGCCGCATATATACACACACGCATTGCAACATACAGTATACACACACAGCCACACACACATTGCCGTATATACACACACACTCATATGCACATACACAGCCACATATAAACACACATTGCCACATACTGTATTACGTATACACAGCCACATGTACACAATGCTATATATATATATATATATATATATATATATATAGATAACACTGGAACCCCGGCACTCCGGTCTGATGCAAATCCTGCTCCGGTGCCTTCCCTTCAGGGCTTGAAAACCTCTGAACAGCATATAATACTTTGGAGAGGGCGGCACTCAAAGACTTGGCAAAATGATGTGAATAAACAAAACCCCGCAGGGCAACCTTTATTGTGACGTTTCGGGGACTAGCCCCTTCCTCGGGGCTTCCTCTGAGGAAGGGGCTAGTCCCCGAAACGTCACAATAAAGGTTGCCCTACGGGGTTTTGTTTATTCACATCCTTTTGCCAAGTCTTTGAGTGCCGCCCTCTCCAAAGTATTATATGTATATATATATATATATATATATATATATATAAAAACAACTTATCTGCCGGCACTCTGTCTTGTGAACACAAATGCTCTGGTGCTCCATCCAGTCAAATCAAATACTAGAGATGAGCGCCGGAAATTTTTCGGGTTTTGTGTTTTGGTTTTGGGTTCGGTTCCGCGGCCGTGTTTTGGGTTCGAACGTGTTTTGGCAAAACCTCACCGAATTTTTTTTGTCGGATTCGGGTGTGTTTTGGATTCGGGTGTTTTTTTTTAAAAAACACTAAAAAACAGCTTACATCATAGAATTTGGGGGTCATTTTGATCCCAAAGTATTATTAACCTCAAAAACCATAATTTACACTCATTTTCAGTCTATTCTGAATACCTCACACCTCACAATATTATTTTTAGTCCTAAAATTTGCACCTAGGTCGCTGGATGACTAAGCTGGGCGACCCTAGTGGCCGACACAAACACCGGGCCCATCTAGGAGTGGCACTGCAGTGTCACGCAGGATGTCCCTTCCAAAAAACCCTCCCCAAACAGCACATGACGCAAAGAAAAAAAGAGGCGCAATGAGGTAGCTGACTGTGTGAGTAAGATAAGCGACCCTAGTGGCCGACACAAACACCGGGCCCATCTAGGAGTGGCACTGCAGTGTCACGCAGGATGTCCCTTCCAAAAAACCCTCCCCAAACAGCACATGACGCAAAGAAAAAAAGAGGCGCAATGAGGTAGCTGACTGTGTGAGTAAGATAAGCGACCCTAGTGGCCGACACAAACACCGGGCCCATCTAGGAGTGGCACTGCAGTGTCACGCAGGATGTCCCTTCCAAAAAACCCTCCCCAAACAGCACATGACGCAAAGAAAAAAAGAGGCGCAATGAGGTAGCTGACTGTGTGAGTAAGATAAGCGACCCTAGTGGCCGACACAAACACCGGGCCCATCTAGGAGTGGCACTGCAGTGTCACGCAGGATGTCCCTTCCAAAAAACCCTCCCCAAACAGCACATGACGCAAAGAAAAAAAGAGGCGCAATGAGGTAGCTGACTGTGTGAGTAAGATAAGCGACCCTAGTGGCCGACACAAACACCGGGCCCATCTAGGAGTGGCACTGCAGTGTCACGCAGGATGTCCCTTCCAAAAAACCCTCCCCAAACAGCACATGACGCAAAGAAAAAAAGAGGCGCAATGAGGTAGCTGTGTGAGTAAGATAAGCGACCCTAGTGGCCGACACAAACACCGGGCCCATCTAGGAGTGGCACTGCAGTGTCACGCAGGATGTCCCTTCCAAAAAACCCTCCCCAAACAGCACATGACGCAAAGAAAAATTAAAGAAAAAAGAGGTGCAAGATGGAATTGTCCTTGGGCCCTCCCACCCACCCTTATGTTGTATAAACAGGACATGCACACTTTAACCAACCCATCATTTTAGTGACAGGGTCTGCCACACGACTGTGACTGATATGACGGGTTGGTTTGGACCCCCACCAAAAAAGAAGCAATTAATCTCTCCTTGCACAAACTGGCTCTACAGAGGCAAGATGTCCACCTCATCATCATCCTCCGATATATCACCGTGTACATCCCCCTCCTCACAGATTATCAATTCGTCCCCACTGGAATCCACCATCTCAGCTCCCCGTGTACTTTGTGGAGGCAATTGCTGCTGGTCAATGTCTCCGCGGAGGAATTGATTATAATTCATTTTAATGAACATCATCTTCTCCACATTTTCTGGATGTAACCTCGTACGCCGATTGCTGACAAGGTGAGCGGCGGCACTAAACACTCTTTCGGAGTACACACTTGTGGGAGGGCAACTTAGGTAGAATAAAGCCAGTTTGTGCAAGTGCCTCCAAATTGCCTCTTTTTCCTGCCAGTATAAGTACGGACTGTGTGACGTGCCTACTTGGATGCGGTCACTCATATAATCCTCCACCATTCTTTCAATGGTGAGAGAATCATATGCAGTGACAGTAGACGACATGTCCGTAATTGTTGTCAGGTCCTTCAGTCCGGACCAGATGTCAGCATCAGCAGTCGCTCCAGACTGCCCTGCATCACCGCCAGCGGGTGGGCTCGGAATTCTGAGCCTTTTCCTCGCACCCCCAGTTGCGGGAGAATGTGAAGGAGGAGATGTTGACAGGTTGCGTTCCGCTTGACTTGACAATTTTCTCACCAGCAGGTCTTTCAACCCCAGCAGACTTGTGTCTGCCGGAAAGAGAGATCCAAGGTAGGTTTTAAATCTAGGATCGAGCACGGTGGCCAAAATGTAGTGCTCTGATTTCAACAGATTGACCACCCGTGAATCCTGGTTAAGCGAATTAAGGGCTCCATCCACAAGTCCCACATGCCTAGCGGAATCGCTCCGTGTTAGCTCCTCCTTCAATGTCTCCAGCTTCTTCTGCAAAAGCCTGATGAGGGGAATGACCTGACTCAGGCTGGCAGTGTCTGAACTGACTTCACGTGTGGCAAGTTCAAAGGGCATCAGAACCTTGCACAACGTTGAAATCATTCTCCACTGCGCTTGAGACAGGTGCATTCCACCTCCTATATCGTGGTCAGATGTATAGGCTTGAATGGCCTTTTGCTGCTCCTCCAACCTCTGAAGCATATAGAGGGTTGAATTCCACCTCGTTACCACTTCTTGCTTCAGATGATGGCAGGGCAGGTTCAGGCGTTTTTGGTGTTGCTCCAGTCTTCTGTACGTGGTGCCTGTACGCCGAAAGTGTCCCGCAATTCTTCTGGCCACCGACAGCATCTCTTGCACGCCCCTGTCGTTTTTTTAAAAATTCTGCACCACCAAATTCAAGGTATGTGCAAAACATGGGACGTGCTGGAATTTGCCCATATTTAATGCACACACAATATTGCTGGCGTTGTCCGATGCCACAAATCCACAGGAGAGTCCAATTGGGGTAAGCCATTCCGCGATGATCTTCCTCAGTTGCCGTAAGAGGTTTTCAGCTGTGTGCGTATTCTGGAAACCGGTGATACAAAGCGTAGCCTGCCTAGGAAAGAGTTGGCGTTTGCGAGATCCTGCTACTGGTGCCGCTGCTGCTGTTCTTGCGGCGGGAGTCCATACATCTACCCAGTGGGCTGTCACAGTCATATAGTCCTGACTCTGCCCTGCTCCACTTGTCCACATGTCCGTGGTTAAGTGGACATTGGGTACAGCTGCATTTTTTAGGACACTGGTGACTCTTTTTCTGAGGTCTGTGTACATTTTCGGTATCGCCTGCCTAGAGAAATGGAACCTAGATGGTATTTGGTACCGGGGACACAGTACCTCCAACAAGTCTCTAGTTGGCTCTGCAGTAATGATGGATACCGGAACCACGTTTCTCACCACCCAGGATGCCAAGGCCTCAGTTATCCGCTTTGCAGTAGGATGACTGCTGTGATATTTCATCTTCCTCGCAAAGGACCGTTGGACAGTCAATTGCTTGGTGGAAGTAGTAAAAGTGGTCTTACGAGTACGACTTCCCCTCTGGGATGACCATCGACTCCCAGCAGCAACAACAGCAGCGCCAGCAGCAGTAGGCGTTACACGCAAGGATGCATCGGAGGAATCCCAGGCAGGAGAGGAATCGTCAGAATTGCCAGTGACATGGCCTGCAGGACTATTGGCATTCCTGGGGAAGGAGGAAATTGACACTGAGGGAGTTGGTGGGGTGGTTTGCGGGAGCTTGGTTACAAGAGGAAGGGATTTACTGGTCAGTGGACTGCTTCCGCTGTCACCCAAAGTTTTTGAACTTGTCACTGACTTATTATGAATGCGCTGCAGGTGACGTATAAGGGAGGATGTTCCGAGGTGGTTAACGTCCTTACCCCTACTTATTACAGCTTGACAAAGGCAACACACGGCTTGACACCTGTTGTCCGCATTTCTGTTGAAATACCTCCACACCGAAGAGCTGATTTTTTTGGTATTTTCACCAGGCATGTCAACGGCCATATTCCTCCCACGGACAACAGGTGTCTCCCCGGGTGCCTGACTTAAACAAACCACCTCACCATCAGAATCCTCCTGGTCAATTTCCTCCCCAGCGCCAGCAACACCCATATCCTCCTCATCCTGGTGTACTTCAACACTGACATCTTCAATCTGACTATCAGGAACTGGACTGCGGGTGCTCCTTCCAGCACTTGCAGGGGGCGTGCAAATGGTGGAAGGCGCATGCTCTTCACGTCCAGTGTTGGGAAGGTCAGGCATCGCAACCGACACAATTGGACTCTCCTTGTGGATTTGGGATTTCGAAGAACGCACAGTTCTTTGCGGTGCTACTGCTTTTGCCAGCTTGAGTCTTTTCATTTTTCTAGCGGGAGGCTGAGTGCTTCCATCCTCATGTGAAGCTGAACCACTAGCCATGAACATAGGCCAGGGCCTCAGCCGTTCCTTGCCACTCCGTGTGGTAAATGGCATATTGGCAAGTTTACGCTTCTCCTCCGACAATTTTATTTTAGGTTTTGGAGTCCTTTTTTTACTGATATTTGGTGTTTTGGATTTGACATGCTCTGTACTATGCCATTGGGCATCGGCCTTGGCAGATGACGTTGCTGGCATTTCATCGTCCTTGCCATGACTAGTGGCAGCAGCTTCAGCACGAGGTGGAAGTGGATCTTGATCTTTCCCTAATTTTGGAACCTCAACATTTTTGTTCTCCATATTTTAATAGGCACAACTAAAAGGCACCTCAGGTAAACAATGGAGATGGATGGATACTAGTACTAGCTAATAATACTAGTACTAATACTAGCTAATAATAATAGTACTAGCTAATAATACTAGCTAGATACTAGCTGCTAATATAGACTGGTTGATAATGAGATGTAGTATGTATAAAGAAGAAAGAAAAAAAAAACCACGGGTAGGTGGTATACAATTATGGATGGACTGCCGAGTGCCGACACAGAGGTAGCTACAGCCGTGAACTACCGTACTGTGTCTGCTGCTAGTATAGACTGGATGATAAATAATGATATAAAAAATATATCACTACTGCAGCCGGACAGGTATATAATATTATATAATGACGGACCTGCTGGACACTGTCTGTCAGCAGAATGAGTTTTTTATAGAAGAAAAAAACACCACACAAGTCACACGAGTCCACGACGAGTGTACTTTTTCCGGCAGACAATCAATAAATATAGTACTATAGTACTGGTGGTCAGTGTGGTCAGGTCACTGGTCACAGTGGTCAGTCACACTGGCAGTGGCACTAGTCTCTCTCTGGCAGCAAAAGTGTGCACTGTTTAATATGTACTCCTGGCTCCTGCTATAACCTATAACTGCTCCCCAGTCTCCCCCACAATTAAGCTGTGTGAGCACAGTCAGATATTAATGACGGACCTGCTGGACACTGTCTGTCAGCAGAATGAGTTTTTTAAAGAAGAAAAAAACACCACACAAGTCACACGAGTCCACGACGAGTGTACTTTTTCAGGCAGACAATCAATAAATATAGTACTATAGTACTGGTGGTCAGTGTGGTCAGGTCACTGGTCACAGTGGTCAGTCACACTGGCAGTGGCACTAGTCTCTCTCTGGCAGCAAAAGTGTGCACTGTTTAATATGTACTCCTGGCTCCTGCTATAACCTATAACTGCTCCCCAGTCTCCCCCACAATTAAGCTGTGTGAGCACAGTCAGATATTAATGACGGACCTGCTGGACACTGTCTGTCAGCAGAATGAGTTTTTTAAAGAAGAAAAAAACACCACACAAGTCACACGAGTCCACGACGAGTGTACTTTTTCAGGCAGACAATCAATAAATATAGTACTATAGTACTGGTGGTCAGTGTGGTCAGGTCACTGGTCACAGTGGTCAGTCACACTGGCAGTGGCACTAGTCTCTCTCTGGCAGCAAAAGTGTGCACTGTTTAATATGTACTCCTGGCTCCTGCTATAACCTATAACTGCTCCCCAGTCTCCCCCACAATTAAGCTGTGTGAGCACAGTCAGATATTAATGACGGACCTGCTGGACACTGTCTGTCAGCAGAATGAGTTTTTTAAAGAAGAAAAAAACACCACACAAGTCACACGAGTCCACGACGAGTGTACTTTTTCAGGCAGACAATCAATAAATATAGTACTATAGTACTGGTGGTCAGTGTGGTCAGGTCACTGGTCACAGTGGTCAGTCACACTGGCAGTGGCACTAGTCTCTCTCTGGCAGCAAAAGTGTGCACTGTTTAATATGTACTCCTGGCTCCTGCTATAACCTATAACTGCTCCCCAGTCTCCCCCACAATTAAGCTGTGTGAGCACAGTCAGATATTAATGACGGACCTGCTGGACACTGTCTGTCAGCAGAATGAGTTTTTTAAAGAAGAAAAAAACACCACACAAGTCACACGAGTCCACGACGAGTGTACTTTTTCAGGCAGACAATCAATAAATATAGTACTATAGTACTGGTGGTCAGTGTGGTCAGGTCACTGGTCACAGTGGTCAGTCACACTGGCAGTGGCACTAGTCTCTCTCTGGCAGCAAAAGTGTGCACTGTTTAATATGTACTCCTGGCTCCTGCTATAACCTATAACTGCTCCCCAGTCTCCCCCACAATTAAGCTGTGTATCATTTTTTTCAGGCAGAGAACAAGAACAGAACGGATTATTATTTAAATATTAATAAATTATAAAACTGCACTGGTGGTCAGGTCACTGGTCATCAGTCACTAGTAGTATAATATAATAACTCCTCCTAAGCTCCAGTAAGTATAGTAATGAACGTGTCTCACTCTCACTCTCCTATTTTAATTTCTAAACGGAGAGGACGCCAGCCACGTCCTCTCCCTATCAATCTCAATGCACGTGTGAAAATGGCGGCGACGCGCGGCTCCTTATATAGAATCCGAGTCTCGCGATAGAATCCGAGCCTCGCGAGAATCCGACAGTGTGATGATGACGTTCGTGCGCGCTCGGGTTAACCGAGCAAGGCGGGAAGATCCGAGTCGCTCGGCCCCGTGTAAAAAAAACTGAAGTTCGGGCGGGTTCGGATTCAGAGGAACCGAACCCGCTCATCTCTATCAAATACACTGTCACATACAGTAGATGGCACTCAGAGACTTGCATATAATGAAATCAGAATGATGTATTAAAAAAATCGACGTTTCGGGGTGTAACCCCCTTTGTCAATATAACACCAGAGGTAACTGTTGTTCTGGTGTTATCTTGACAAAGGGGGTTACACCCCGAAACTTCGTTTTTTTTAATACATCATTCTGATTTCATTATATGCAAGTCTCTGAGTGCCATCTATTGTATGTGACAGTGTGTGTGTATATATATATATATATATATATACATACAGCCACTCACACATTGCCACACACACACACACACACACACACACACACACACACACACACACACACACTGCCACTCACAGTATACACACACATCACACACAACACTAATCTATGCGCCATGCCGGAGCCCGGTGTGTGTGCCCTCCTGTATGCACTGTCACTGCCCCGGCGCTTTTCCCTTTCAGTCCCCTCTCCCAATCTTACATATTCCTCCGGAGTCACTGCTTCATAACTTGAGCCGCAGCAGCAGGTGAGAGGGGAAGGGGAATCTGCGCCGGAGATAGGCAGCAGGGTTGTGAGGAGGCGGGTGCACCGCTTGTCAGTGCTGGGAAGCCCCGCCTCCTCCGCTACCGCTGAGCTAACGGGTGCTGGCGCCGGCTGGATGTATAAATGGAGCGGCTGGGCAGAGTTCCGGAGGCAATGGAGAGGTCAGCGTGCCCCTTCAGAGCAGGCGCCCGGCGGCGACCGACTCCATTGTCTCCGGTACTTCCGCCACTGTGTAGGCATATACGGACATAAAGGACCAAATTCTAATTTGCCACTGGAATGACTTTACATTCCTGGATGCCGCCCCACAGCACAGGACACACCCCATATCACTAGTCACACCACCACAGCACAGGTCACACCCCACATCACTAGTCACACCACCACAGCACAGGACACACCCCATATCACTAGTCACACCACCACAGCACAGGACACATCCCACATCACTAGTCACACCACCACAGCACAGGTCACACCCCACATCACTAGTCACACCACCACAGCACAGGACACACCCCACATCACTAGTCACACTACCACAGCACAGGACACACCACCACAGCTCAGGACACACCCCACATCACTAGTCACACTACCACAGCACAGGACACACCCCACATCACTAGTCACACCACCACAGCACAGGTCACACCCCTGTGCTGGCACACAATAGGCCCATCAACAATTTCAGCTCCAGGCCCATGTGGACCTCAATCTGGCACTGACTGGGCCTGATTCATATGTGGTTGGAGTGGCTATTGCTGCTACTTCCTTGGAAACAGAAGCAGCAGTGATAGTGCTGTATTGTAATGCAGCAGGAGGCGTCTATTACAAGCAGATGCGTCCTGCTGCAGTACTGATCTGACCTGCGTCCTAGGACACATCATTGGATCTCTCACTCAGCATCAGACTGCCTACATTGAAAACAACATGTACAGTATGTCTCTCAGAGACATCCTTATTTATATGATGTTCCCCTCAAATTCAAGTACATAGTTAAATATGCCCGGCCAGTATGTACGGATCAGACCTATTACGGCATACGGATAAGAAATCTTACTCTGTATTTGAATAAAGTGCTTCATCTCCTATACTAAATAGAGAGTGTTGATTCCTAGGGGTAAATTTACTAAAGCTTCTAAAACAGTGAATAGCCGATGTTGCCCATAGCAACCAATCAGATGCTGTCTATCATTTCTCTGTTGCCTTTTAGAAAATGATAGACAGCATCTGATGAAGTGCCATATATATCTACCGTATATACTCGAGTATAAGCCGACTTTTTCAGCACTTTTTTTTGTGCTGAAAAAGCCACCTCGGCTTATACTCGAGTCAGCTTTAAGAGGGACACGGAGAGCACAGCGCGCGGCTCTCCTGTGTCCCTCCTGCATCTCCGGTGGCAGCGGCGTCTGTGTGGTAAAGGAAGTGCACGAACCGCCACTTCCTTTAACACACGCCGGAGACGCAGGAGGGACACAGGAGAGCCGCGCGCTGCGCTGCGCTCTCCGTGTCCCTCCTTCAGAAGACAGCGCGGGAGCGACGGAGGGTAAGTATCTAGCTCTGTGGGGCATATCTGGCACATCTGGCACTGTGGGGCATATCTGGCACGGTGGGGCATATCTGGCACACATGGCACTGTGGGGCATATCTGGCACACCTGGCACTGTGGGGCACACCTGGCACTGTGGGGCACACCTGGCACTGTGGGGCATATCTGGCACTGTGTGGCATATCTGGCACTGTGGGGCACTGTGTGGCATATCTGGCACTGTGTGGCATATCTGGCATATCTGGCACTGTGTGGCATATCTGGCACTGTGGGGAACTGTGTGGCATATCTGGCATATCTGGCACTGTGGGGCATATCTGGCACTGTGGGGCATATCTGGCACTGTGTGGCACATCTGGCACTGTGGGGCACATCTGGCACTGTGGGGCATATCTGGCATATCTGGCACTGTGGGGCATATCTGGCACTGTGGGGGGCATATCTGGCACTATGAGGGCTGTGTACGGGTAGAGCTGCATTTCCCACCCTAGGCTTATACTCGAGTCAATAAGTTTTCCCAGGTTTTTGTGGTAAAATTAGGTGCCTCGGCTTATATTCGGGTCGACTTATACTCGAGTATATACGGGTAATTATCCATTAATTCTTTGTTGAGGTTTTGGTGAGTGTATGTGTGTATAAACACACACACACACACTCTACCTGGGAGAATCTCATGCACAGGTGGTGCAAGGAAGGACAATCAGGGAACCAGCAACGCCCAAAGCTCACTGATGCGCTTGCGGAGCAAAGGCTAGCCTATCTGTTCCTATATCACAAAAGAGCTACTCAGAGGAATCAACAATGTTTAGGCAGGTGGCATGTGCCAAAGTAACATCCACATGAATGCCAGGACCCAAGGTTACCCAGCAGAACATTGCTCAAGACATCCCACTGCCCACTGTCCCACTGTCGGCTTGCCTTCTTCCAATAGTGCATCCTGGAGCCATCTCTTCAATAGGAAAATGGCGCACATGCACTCGGCCATCCACACGATGTAGACGAAAATGTAATTCATCAGACCAGGCCACATTCTTCCATTGTTCCATGGTCCAGTTCTGACCCTCACGTGCCCATTGTATACACTTTCAGCAGTGGACAGGAGTCTGCATGGGCACTCTGATCTGGTCTGCAGCTACACATTCACAGCCCCATACGCAGCAAGCTGCAATGTACTGTGTGTTCTGACACCTTTATATCATAAACAGCATTAACTTTGGGGTATGGACTCAGGGTCGGCACAAATTAGGTCGACACCCATTAGGTCGACACCCACTGGTCGACAGTGGCTAGGTCGACACTAGGAATATGTTGACACGGTCATTAGGTTGACATGAACAAGGTAGACAGGAAAAAAGGTCAACATGAGTTTTTCTATGTTTTTTTGGTGTAGTTTTCTCCGTCAAGTGACCGGTAATCCCAAATAATGCACCGCGTCCCCTTGCATGGCTCACTTCGCTACCGCTGTGCTCGGCACAGGTTACCGTTCCCAATCATAGTCCACGTGGATCGTAAAGTATGAAAAAGTCCCCCCCACAAAAAAATGTGAAAAACTCATGTCGACCTTTTTGCATGTTCTAGTGTCGACCTAGCCACTATCGGCCAATGGGGGTCGACCTAATGGGTGTCGACCTAGTTGGTGTCAACCCAGAGTCCGGATACCTAACTTTTTCAGCAATATGTGCTACAGTAGCTCCAGTGGTTGCCATCTCTTCTGAATTTCCGGGATTCTCCAGGATTTGGTGGCAAGCCTCTAGGAGGCTCTTCCCCCCACTCAGAATAAGGGGACCTGGGAGCGGAATGGCTTAATTTCGCTACTCCCATGGAGTAGGATTATGGAAGGTTAGACCATTTGTGTTGGTGTAGTGGGATAGTGGGATAAGTTTTGTGTGTTCTGGATTTGTTGTCTGTGCTCTTGTGTGGGGGAGGTATTCTAAAGGGGGTTATTTGTGATCTAAGTAGATTATTTAAATGTACTCACCTAGGCTAGTGCAGCACTAGTAGTACCCAGTTTCGCTCAGCACGGCAGACAGACAGACAGTATTTGTTTGTTCAACGCCAGACATATCAAAGTATGTGCATTCAAATGATAAATATAGAATACAAATTAAAAAAAAGGTGGAGTTTTGTCTATATGAAAGTAGTTTTTAAAAAATTTGGTGTATTTCTAATAATATACATATTTACAATTTTATACATATGGGACATCATTTTATTTACATGAACATTGCTTGGTGCGTGGGGGGGTGTTATCTCCAGGAATCTATGATGCATGAGGAGGCAACCTTAATGCAGAGCCAGCCTTAGCTATAGGCAGGCTAGGCACATTTGCCTAGGGCATCCAAGCATGTCTAGGGGCATCCAAGCATGTCCCTGCGGTATCTCATGCTGGGAGGGACAGTCTGCAAACTATCTGTTACTTTCTAAATGTATTCAATCAGTACTTGTATACACTGCTGTTTACGTTTGTCAAATAGAATGCAGCCATTCCCTTAAACTCCCACCGACATGCTTGAATGCTACTGACTTGTGAGACCTTCGACAGAAGGAAGCCCAGTAACTGCAATTCCTGGACCTGTCTGTGACATTTTCACTGACTATATAAGGTTATTACTGGATGGATCCTTATGATACCACATGTGTATTTTGAAAGACTGCTCCACATAAACCTGACATCACCTATACTGCTTGTGCACATGGGGGATGGGGACCTGGTATCCTGTGTGTGTCCCTAATCCCTGTGCAAACCCCTGGTGTCTGCAGCAGGGCTTAAAGTGGTCCTGGAGAGGTGGGGGAACTCATCACCCGCGCGCCAAAGGCGCACGCTGCAAAACAGGGGGTGTGACCTCACTAGGAATGGGCGTGGCCGCACAATAGTACCAATTTAAAATAACGTCTCAAAGTAGCACAATCTAATTCACATTGCCCCACATATTAGTGCCCTTCTATACACACAATGCCCACAGTAGTAGTAGTGCCCCACCGAATCTATAGGTATTTTTATAATGTGTTTAAATTTAGAAATGCGCAATATATCAGGATATGTACAACCTTTGCTCACCTCTATGTCTTCCATGTGTCCTTTCTGCTTTCTTGTTTCCTTTGTCACTCTCCTTGTGTCCATATCTTCATCCTAGGCAACCCGTATTCCTTATATACCATTATGTCTGATCATCTGAATCTTTCTTTCCTTTACTTATCCCCTACACCTCTCACTCCCTGCTACCCTTTCCGCCACTGCTTCTATCTCACCCCTGTGCCTCTCACTCGCCCATCTCTACCCGAGCCTCTCACTCTATGCTCCTCTCATTCCCCATCTCAGCCCCAGCTTCTCTTACTCTCCCATCTCACCCCCTGCTTCTCTCACCACCCCCACCCCAATCTCACCCCATGCTCCTCTCATCATCCCCTGCCATCTCACCCCCTGCTCCTCTCATTATCCCCTGCCGTCTCACTCCTGCTCCTCTTTTCATCCCCTGCCGTCTCACTCCTGCTCCTCTCGTCATCCCCTGCCGTCTCACTCCTGCTCCTCTCATTATCCACTGCCGTCTCACTCTTGCTCCTCTCATCATCCCCTGCCGTCTCACTCCTGCTCCTCTCATCATCCCCTGCCGTCTCACTCCTGCTCCTCTCATCATCCCCTGCCGTCTCTCTCCTGCTCCTCTCATCATCCCCTGCTGCCTCACTCCTGCTCCTCTCATCATCCCCTGACGTCTCACTCCTGCTCTTCTCATCATCCCCTGCCATCTTCCTCCTGCTCCTCTCATCATCCCCTGCTGCCTCACTCCTGCTCCTCTCATCATCCCCTGCTGCCTCACTCCTGCTCCTCTTATCATCCCCTGCCATCTCACTCCTGCTGCTCTCATCATCCCCTGCCATCTCACTCCTGCTCCTCTCATCATCCCCTGCCGTCTCCCTCCTGCTGCTCTCATCATCCCCTGCCGTCTCCCTCCTGCTCCTCTCATCATCCCCTGCTGCCTCACTCCCTGCTCCTCTCATCATCCCCTGCCATCTCACTCCTCTCATCATCCCCTGCCGTCTCACTCCTGCTGCTCTCATCATCCCCTGCCGCCTCCCTCCTGCTCCTCTCATCATCCCCTGCTGCCTCACTCCCTGCTCCTCTCATTATCTCCTGCTGTCTCACTCCCTACTCCTCTCATTAGCCCCTGCCGTCTCACTTCCTGCGCCTCTCATTATCCCCTGCCGTCTCACTCCCTGCTCCTCTCATTAACCCCTGCTGTCTCACTCCCTGCTCCTCTCATTATTCCCTGCTGTCTCACTCCTGCTCCTTTCATCATCCCCCCACCTATTTCACCCCCTGCTCCTCTAATCATCCCCACACCTATCTCAACCCCTGCTTCTCTTGCCATCCCCTCCGCCCATCTTGCCTCCGGCTTTTTCATCATCCTCCTGGCCGCGCTATCTCATCCCCTGCTGCTCTAATCTCCCCGCTCGTCCTCGTCCTCCACATCCCCCCCTCGTCGGAGCCTGGAGCATCAGGTCGCGGCTATTGGCAGCGCATCCAGACAGTCCTGACATTACTGTCACAGATTGGCTACCTGGCGCACTGCCTGCAATTCAAAAGGGGCCGCTCTTTCGAAGCAATCACGGATCGCCGGACCTTCAGCCAATGAAAAGCTGCCACTTTGCAGCTTCTCATTGGCTGGCAGTCCACAAGCCGTGATTGGCTCTGAAGCTGGAGGAGAGATTGGCTGGCAGCTGCTTATGCAGATTTGAATTTTAAAGTAAAGCAGGGTCCTGAAGCTTTCACTTTTTGGTGGCCGGGCGGAGGCGGAACTGGTTCCGCCTTCAATTAGAAGTGTCGGAACGCAGTTCCGCCCCGTTCCGGCCCACTTTAACCACTGGTCTGCAGGGATATAACATGGGCAGTGTTCTACCCACACTTTATTTCTCAGTCAGTCTATACCATAAAATTCCCCTGCCATCCAGCACTGTAACGTTGTCAGTAAGTTGTGTTGCACTATTTCTATATGAAACGTCAGTTCAGCGTGACTTTCAGACGCGTCAGACTGGAGAGCAGAGCATATTGCTCCTGTAGTATAAAGTAAAGGGCATGCAGTTGCCCGGAGTAACAGACACTAGCAAACACACTGAACAGTGAAGAGAATGGACAGTTGTTACATGTTTGATACTGGTCTTTTTGTATAACCAGCAAGTATGGCAGTATCTGGACTTTGCTGCCATCTGTGCCCATTCAGCAAGCGAAAATAAAGGATGAGGCTTGCAAAGGACAGCATACCCTGTGAGGTCATATCCCTTGTACGGGTACAAGCACTCACCCATCCTTCCATCCCCATCTCACAAAACGTAGTCACAGATCTAGAGAGCTGCATGGGCGCGCACACTGACTGCAAGCACACCAGCAAGCAAAAGTAAGTTTTATTAAAAAAAAGCTACTAGCATTACTAATGTGGGGCATATAAGTAAGGTGAATTGCTGTGTGAAATTCTGTGTATTATGGGCATTACTAATGTGGTTCATATGTGTAAGGTGCATTATTGTGTGGCATTATGTGTATTGTGGGCATTACTAATGTGGGGCATATGTGTAAGGTGCATTATTGTGTGGCATTATGTGTATTATGGGCATTACTAATGTGGGGCATATGTGTAAGGTGCATTACTGTGTGGAATTATGTGTATTATGGGCATTACTAATGTGGGGCATATGTGTAAGGTGCATTACTGCGTGACATTATGTGTATTATGGGCATTACTAATGTGGGGCATATGTGTAAGGTGCATTACTGTGTGGAATTATGTGTATTATGGGCATTACTAATGTAGGGCATATGTGTAAGGTGCATTACTGCGTGACATTATGTGTATTATGGGCATTACTAATGTGGGGCATATGTATAAGGTGCATTACTGTGTGGAATTATGTGTATTATGGGCGTTACTAATGTGGGGCATATGTGTAAGGTGCATTACTGTGTGGCATTATGTGTATTATGGGCATTACTAATGTGTGGCATATGTGTAAGGTGCATTATTGCATGGAATTCTGTGTATTATGGGCATTACTAATGTGGGGCATATGGGTATGGTGCATTACTGTGTGGCATTATGTGTATTATGGGCATTACTAATGTGGGCATATGTGTAAGGTGCATTACTGTGTGGAATTATGTGTATTATGGGCATTACTAATGTGGGGCATATGTGTAAGGTGCATTTACTGTGTGGCATTATGTGTATTATGGGCATTACTAATGTTGGGCATATGTGTAAGGTGCATTACTGGGTGACATTATGTGTATTATGGGCATTACTAATGTGGGGTATATGTGTAAGGTGCATTACTGTGTGGAATTATGTGTATTATGGGCATTACTAATGTGGGGCATATGTGTAAGGTGCATTACTGGGTGACATTATGTGTATTATGGGCATTACTAATGTGGGGCATATGTGTAAGGTGCATTACTGCGTGACATTATGTGTATTATGGGCATTACTAATGTGGGGCATATGTGTAAGGTGCATTACTGTGTGGAATTATGTGTATTATGGGCGTTACTAATGTGGGGCATATGTGTAAGGTGCATTACTGTGTGGCATTATGTGTATTATGGGCATTACTAATGTGTGGCATATGTGTAAGGTGCATTATTGCATGGAATTCTGTGTATTATGGGCATTACTAATGTGGGGCATATGGGTATGGTGCATTACTGTGTGGCATTATGTGTATTATGGGCATTACTAATGTGGGGCATATGTGTAAGGTGCATTACTGTGTGGAATTATGTGTATTATGGGCATTACTAATGTGGGGCATATGTGTAAGGTGCATTTACTGTGTGGCATTATGTGTATTATGGGCATTACTAATGTAGGGCATATGTGTAAGGTGCATTACTGGGCGACATTATGTGTATTATGGGCATTACTAATGTGGGGCATATGTGTAAGGTGCATTACTGTGTGGATTTATGTGTATTATGGGCATTACTAATGTGGGGCATATGTGTAAGGTGCATTACTGGGTGACATTATGTATATTATGGGCATTACTAATGTGGGGCATATGTGTAAGGTGCATTGCTGTGTGTCATGTGTATTATGGGCATTACTAATGTAGGGCATATGTGTAAGGTGCATTACTGCATGGCATTATGTGTATTATGGACATTATAATGTGGGCATATGTGTAAAGTGCATTACTGGGTGACATTATGTGTATTATGGGCATTACTAATGTGGGACATATGTGTAAGGTGCATTATTTCGTGGAATTATGTGTATTATGGGCATTACTAATGTGGGCATATATGTAAGGTACATTACTGGGTGACATTATGTGTATTATGGGCATTACTAATGTGGGGCATTATGCAGAGTTGAACTGTCCCACAGGAGCACAGGTTAACCCCCCGGTGGGCCACACTGCCTGAGTGTTGCTGGGTCAGATGCAGAACTAGCGGTGGTGCTAGGGGGCACCATAGAAAATTTTGCCTAGGGCATCAAATTGGCTAGGGCCGGCTCTGCCTTAGTGACACCATCTGAGGGGGTGACACCAAAACAGCAGAGCTACTCTGCAATTTTTGTGTCACCCCTTTGCCAGGCAGCGATGATAGATGACATGCGCATCCACTATATAGGTTGAGACTGGGGACAAGCCCCCAGTGTGACAAAAATAAAATCTCGGGCATGACTCAGTGGGTGTGGCTTCGGGAACATGAGGCCACATCCCCTTGCACATGTACCAAAGGCACATGACAACTTCCCAGCATCACACCCAGAGTGACGCCCCTAAGTAGCTCTTTTGTGGTATAGGAACAGATAGGCTAGCCTTCGCTCTGCAAGTGCATCAGTGAGCCTTTGGTGCCCATGACCCTGTTGCTGGTTCTCTGGTTGTTCTTCCTTGCACCAGTTATCGTAGGTGTTAATGTATAAGATTCTCCCAAGTAGTGTGTGTGTGTGTGTGTGTGTGTGTGTGTGTGTGTGTGTGTGTGTGTGTGTACACACACAACTACACCTCAACAAATAATTGATGGATAATTAGATATATATGGGACTTCAGCTTGTACAGTCCTTGCTAGCAATGGATCTAGAAAACATACATAGCATAACAGTACAGGTAGGCGGTCATAGTGTTGTAAATATAAACAACAATACTATTATATTTATATATTATAGATTTATGTTAATTATGCGCACTCAAAAATAAATATATATTTGAGCTTATCTGATAAGTCCATTTCCTAGCAATAGATTTTGTCATATAATCCTCTCATGGGGCAACTTTTCCTTGATTACTAATCAAATAATCCTGAAGAAGATCCTGTACCTCCTTTGGACACAAACCTCCAGGAACGTTCACAGCCACTGAGAGTCCTACTCCATTTTGTAGGGTCACCAAAGAGCTCAGTACTGCATGTCTGTGCAAAACTGTGGCACTCACAAACCGTTGCACCAGCTGAGAGGCCAATTAGGTAAGCAATACACATTTACCAATCAGCCGCTAAATATGTCAGTCCTTATATCACAACTGGGTGGGCATTGTGATGTCAGTTCGGCCGTCCCTGCAGCAAGTGTACGGGCAGTCGGCGGGTTGCCCATACACACAGCCCGACATGCCGATATACCTACAAGATACAGTATATTAGAACTGGCTGTGCTGCAGGGCAGACTCGATATGTCTATGTGGGCAGGATGTACTATGGTGTGGCGAAGTATTCCGCCACACTTTGCCTACATGCTAATTGCATATGTACTAAAATGCGATTAGTATAGCAAGGGACATATCTCACCGATAAGAGCTGTCCTTTGTGATGCCGGCTGCTGCTGCTGGAGAAAAGGAGGTGGGTGTGACTCCGGGGGAAGGAGGGACAGACGCCAGCTCCTCCCACACTGCTGTCACCACAGGCTGCACCAATCAGCGCAGTCTGTGGCCGGGAAAGGAGGTGCTTGTACGGCATCAAGATTGTTGCCAGGCAGGGCCAGAGGAGGAGGGTGGCTGGAGCAAGACCTCCCGCCGACGGTGCCCAGAGCTGGGGGCTGGACAGAGCTACGGCCGGAGGCCTCCTCTGCCCGCCACCCAGAGGCACACGGGAGGGGGAAGGGATAAATCGGATTGGATCCCTCGGGATGGCTGCGGAGAGAAGCCCACAGGCTTCTATAGGGTAACACCCGCAACAGCTGGCGTTACCCTCTGCAGCGAAAACCTGGCGGCCAGGCAGTAGTACATCTGAAAATGCGGTAACAGCATTTTTACTTTAGTACATTCCGCCCCTAATGACATATCAGGTGTACACACCCGCCAATGCACTATAGATATATAATGGGGATCGGTATGAAATACATCCAATCATAATCCCGACGTTCAAAATCCCGACACCAATTGACCGATGGTCAAAATCCCGACAAGGTCAAAATCCCGACATGGACAAAATACCGACATTTAAAATACCGACAAGGTCAAAATACCGACATGTAAAATGCCGACAGGTCAAAATACCGACATGCATTTTTTTGTTGTTTTTTTGTGTGAATGTCGACATAAGTCAACATGGACACCATATAAAGTGCACTGCGTCCCCTCGCATGGCTCGCTGCGCTTGCCATGCTTCGGGCACACTATTATTTTCCCCCTCCAGGTCCACTGGGATGGTAAAGTATGAACAAGTCGGTTTCAATGAAAAAAATCATGAAAAACTCATGTCGGTATTTTGACCTGTCGGCATTTTACATGTCGGTATTTTGACCTTGTCGGTATTTTAAATGTCGGGATTTTATCCATGTCGGGATTTTGACCTTGTCGGGATTTTGACCATCGGTCAATTGGTGTCGGGATTTTGAACGTCGGGATTTTGATTGGAGGTAAACTGACTGCATCCCATATAATGTATTGCTTGAACAAACAATACATCTGTCTAATGTGTACCTAGGTTAAGTGGCAAAGAGGATGCCTATTGTTAGCGACTAGATAAACTAATTAGCTGGGAATTTGTTCCCTTTGAACTGGTTACTTATATGGCAGGATGACAACTGAATGAAAAGACTGGATAACATTTGGCTAGTATTGTGATATTCAGATTAATATGATTTCCAATTCAAAGGCCACAGTTAATAATTTCCAGGTAATGATTTTTTTTTTTTATTGGAATACCAAAAAAGAATCATAAAGTAGTACAGAAAATATCAATTGTCATCAAACAATGGAACATGATGAAGTGCCAGAGAGAACGCTTGAAGGACATTAGCAATGAGAAGAGTAATGTGGCACCCATGAAAGTGGATTGTAGCACCACAAGTGCCAGCATGCCCCTGTGTGATCTAGAGGCATGCAGCATACAGCTGTGGCACTACAGATCCCAGCCTTCCCTTTTATATTGAGACAGACCTGCAGGCCACAGCTAAAGAGTTTAAACAGAGGGTTAATGCAGCCCACATCTAAAACAATGTATCCAGGTAGCCTGTGGTCTCCTACCTGATTGGCTGCCTGCAGGGAGAAAATGGAACCTTGCCCTAGACAGGACAGGGGGTAGGAGATGAGCTCCTGCTTTGGTAGGCAAAAAAGTATGCTGAAGTGTGTGCAACTGGTACACTGTGAGAAGAAATGTGCAACTGGGACTAATGGGCCCTACACACTTATAGATTTAAGTGAACGATATGAACGTTCTCATTCACTAATGAACGAGAACTCGTTCATATTGTTCAGTGTGTAGGCACCAACTGACCAACGATGAATGATGCGAGGTCCCGCGCTCGTTCATCGTTGGTGCCGGGTCGCTTATGCATGCAGGCCAATATAGACAATCTCATCCATATTAGCTTGCACTGCTATGGAGCTGGGTGACGGGGTCCCCCCGTCACCTACCCCCTGCCGCCGGGTATCGGTATCAGCCATCGGGCAGCTCGGCGGCAGGTCGGGTAATGTGTAGGGCCCATAAGAGGTGAGCAGACATATTTCTAGCCCATACAGCTACCAGAGAGGAATCCCAGGGGAAAGAGCAGCCCTGCATTCAAGAGTGAGACTGCAGCAGCAGCATGAGAAAACCTCACTGTGAAACAACTAACAGAGTTCAGCAGCACAGGCTCATATAAGAAAGAGAGCCCTGCAGGGAAGAGGGTTCATGGCAGCCAAGGGAGGGAGGTCCCATTTTGGGAAGCAGTTATCCCCAATATGTGTTACAGCATCTGTGAGCCCAGTACCAGCATCATCCCTGTAGCCCAGAGGGGAGAGCCCAGCAGCCGCATAGCACACATAGCCTACAGTTAAAACACAGTTTTTGCAAGAGCTAGCCTGCATGCCAGCAGAGAAGTAATCCTGATTGGGGAACCAGCCCTGTATTAAGGGGGTCATTCAGATCTGTACGCTCGCTAGCTATTTTTTGCAGCACTCCGAACAGATAGACGCCGCCTATAGGGGAGTGTATTTTAGCTTTGCAAGTGTGCGAACGCATCTGTATCTGCCCTGTACAAAAACAGCTTGTGCAGTTTCTGAGTAGCTCTGACCTTACTCAGCCGCTGCAATCACTTCAGCCTATTCACGCCCGAAATTAACGTCAGACACCCACCCTGCAAACACCTCGACACGCCTGCGTTTTTCCCAAACACTCCCTGAAAACGGTCAGTTGCCACCGAGAAATGCCCTCTTCCTGTCAATCTCCTTGCGATTGGCTGAGCGAATGGATTCTTTGCTAGAACCAGTGCACAGCAACGATCCGCTTTGAACCCGTGCGACGCGCCTGCGCATTGCATACGCAGTAGTAACCTGATCACTGCGCAGCGAAAAATGCTAGCAAGCGAATAGATCTGAATTACCCCCTAAGAACGCAGTCTGCCTTAAAGACATTATTGCGCTTAAAGACACAGTTGCAGTTAAGTCACAGCCTCATGAAGAAGAAAGCAGCCCCGAGACTCACAGCATAGCGGAGGCCCAGGCAACCGCTCAGGTGTCCAAAAGGAGTAGCCCTGTGGACTGCAGTGCAGCAGAGGTCCGGGCAATTGCTCAGTGACCACCGACGTATGCCAGATCGAGACCGGATGTAAATGGAAGACCGCATTCTTCAGCTGTGAGTAACAGATATGCCCTGTACCTTGGTGCATTTAAGGAAACGCCTTTAGCCGGTATAACTTATCCTCTTCATTTAACGGAGTCCTCCAATCTTTGCCCATAGTGAGAGACAATATACATTATGTATTTATACACCCACATTTACATTGCTATCCAAGGGTCCAGTGTACAGCGTGTTACTTCATGCTATTCTACCACTTCTCCTTATTTGCATATTCCCAGAAAAGGAACATTCCTATTTCTCCTTTGCCACTGCAGAATGACATTTCCTAACTTTAATTGCTCATGTAGTGACCCTTTGCCAAAAATCCTGTGCACAGGTAGAGGAGGAACACTTTTGCAGGGTGCTAGTTTCATAACGGGTACACGACACATATCCAGGTATATGGTTTGATTTATTGGATGTTATAATAGTGCTGATGCATATTATTGAGGATGTCACGACCACCGGCCGATTCTCCAGATATGCCAATCCGAGAATCGCCGTGCGTGACTACTGGATTACTTTAAACCCGAAACTGCAACCAGCAAGAAGATTTTAGCGACTAAACCCAAGGCCGTCTTCGCTTTGGCCTACACACACAATTATTAATACGTCACAAAATGATAGCATGGACCATGAGACCTTTGGACATAAGAACACAGGCCAGAACTAAAAATTAAATGTTCAATTTAAAGAATATCTTCAGTTACAAAAAAAAGTTACAAAGATTATGAGAAATATTTAAAAGTACACACCGATTAGGATACAATTTCAAACAAACAAAAGAGGATAATAATTTCAGAAGCCTAACTTACTCAGCAGTAGGTGAGCCTTCTGTGTGGAGGGATTTCACAAAGTAAGATATATGGTGCATCCCAGCTCTTGGCTGTTCCCTCAGGAATGAACAACCCAGTGTGGGTGAGAGGGGCAGATATAACCCCCTCACAGTTTCGGCCCACACCTTTTCCTTAACTCTCTCAATGCTGTGTAACTGGGCAGGAAGAAACTCAGACCCCAATTCCACTAGCTCTTAAAAACACGTAAATGCGCGGTGGTTTGCATTTACCCGTGTTATTTCCTAGTGGAAACGGCCCCCCCCCCTGCAAATTCCTGGATCAAGCGATCCGGGAATCCTACCCGGGTAGCTTGCCAGGTTGAACACGTGTTCAACCCGGTAAGCTGTGTAGTGTAAACGGAAGCCGTGTCGAGGCGACACGGCTCCCGTTCACAGTGAATGGAAGGGCAGTGCTGGGAGATCATGTGATCTCCCAGCACCGCCCCTGCTGCGTCAGCAGCAGCGTCACCAACTCGGCAATATGCCGGGTTGGTGGAGCTAGTGTAGAAGGGGGCTGTAGCACTGGTCGCAGCCGTGTCAGGCTCCCGGCTGCGACCCATGCTACAAGTGAAACAGGGGTATTAATTTACTTTTTAAATAGCTGTATTCTTAAGTTTCAATAGGTCAGGTTTCTTGACCTGGCTTGGCCTTCTGTAATGTTGTTTATAGCTTCTTAGATAAGGTAAGTGCCATAAACTAACCTCTGACTCCCCACTATACATCAGGGTCCTCTACTCCCATATCTATGTAGCTATGGGTTCACTTAGAGGACAAGCTAGCAACCATGTTGTGTCACAGACTCCATTACAATATACACGTAGACATTACATACAAGTCTTATATCGCTGGATGCAAATGAATGTCCTATTAGCCACAGAGGGGTTTTGATGTATTTATGATAATGAATGTGTTCTGGTCCATTATTGTCGCAAATGCTAATGTGTTGAAAAGCACATTGTCATGTGGTGCGTATGCTTAGGAAAACTGTGATACAGTCTGTGCATGCTATACAGCCATTGTTATTTGCGATAGTGAATATCAGACTTGTATATTGCCTTAGTAAATGTTATCCCACATTATATTGTGATTTGCCATGGTCAATATGCAGTGTAGTGCTTTTTGCTAGTTCACCGCATGCTTTGTACGTACAGTATGTCATGATCTGTTGAAAAGTCTCTGATAAGCGTGTTGCTTAACTTCTGCCGACCCTCTAATAAAGCCTAATTTATTTTGAGATGAGACCTGACTCAGCGAGTCTTCAAGTGTTCCCACAATTCTCACCTCTCTGCAACGGAGTGAAGTAACCGAAGCGGCTCTCAAGGTAAACATACCTAACACATTACGTACCGCCATGTGGGGGTACTTCAAGTGGCATCACGAACAGGATTCGCGGAGTCCAAAGTGAGAAGATTGGAAGCTTGAAGAGACCATGTTGACTGTCCAGCCAGCCCGAGCCCCGGAATTAACATCCGGCAGCGGAGAGAATCCACCAGCTCCATCAGCAACACAGAATAACCCAATTACCCTTCATAATTACCATACAGAAAGTTTAAGCCCTCTTTACACACTCAGCGCAACATAAAGGTATACATAAAGGTATACGTCCCTTTTATCTTTTGAATGTTGATGTCACTTCTTATGATTCCTCTGGAAGGTGCTCTCTGATCCGTTGTCTCCAAAATGTGGAAATAAAAATAAGAAAAGTTACATAAGTTAAAAGATAATCCTGGCTACTCACTACTCATCAGGAGTGTGAGTAGCCAGGATTATCTTTTAACTTATGTAACTTTTCTTATTTTTATTTTTTCTATTTTTCTGGACTTTTTTATCCTTTATCTTTGTGGATGGTTTTCTGCCGTGGACTATCCTTTTAAGACTGTTATATACCAATAAATCTGTTTTTACGAGTAAAACCTGTGGATACATGGTAACTTGGTGGATAAGAATTGGAAAAGGGATACCTCACTGATCGTCTAGAAAAGATACCTTGGCAGGAGCAGCACTCCATTCCCAAGTGTGAGTCGGGGTACGAGATGTATATGGGCATTTCACATTCAAAGATACCGTGATGTGTTTGATTTCTGCACTGTTCCTGTGAGTGTTGTGGTACGCATCCCTCTGTGATTAGTTTCCATCTTGGGCCACACATTTTTCACACACCCATTTGTGAATATAGGAGTGTCTAAAAAGATACCTTGATGTGTAATACCATTCCCTATTTGTGTGAGTGGGGGTACGCTCCAGTTGAATTATTTTTTTAGATCTACCAACTGACCTCAGAACCTACTACACATATCTTTTCCATTTATTTCCATTCCTTCCGGAGAATACGAGCTGCATGGTTGGAGACCTATGTATTTGAACCACAGCGCCCTGAAAGATACCTTGATAGGAGTCACCATATACCCTGCAGAGTGAGTTTGGGTACGCTATGTGGTTTTACCCCAAAGATAACTAGATGTGTCTATAGCCTGCATTTCTCTTGTGAGTCTTGGGGTACGTGTCCCGTTCAGTCTTAGTTTTGGATACACCTATTTTTTCACCTTTTACACTCTATGGTGCATTGATAGAACACCGAAAGAAAGGAGTCAGAGCACACTCTTTTGAGCACATGTTAATTATTTTTTTCTACCTTTGGGTACGAGCTGGTCTGAATGCTCCATTGACACATATGTGAAGTGACCAAATAAAACGTACATAACACTTTTTATCATTCATTTTTTTTCACGTCAAACATTGAGCACATTTATCATCTGGCTGGAGAACGGACCGATGAATCCTAGATCCTTGAAAGATACCTTTATAGGAGTCACCATACGTCGTGCAGTGTGAGTTTGGGTACGCTGTGTGTCATACCCCAAAGATACCTAGATGTGTTTATAACCTGCATCTTCTGTGTGAGTTTCGGGGTACGCTCCCAACCAGACTATTCCACACTTATTCCACTTCTGTTTTTTACACTTTGTGGTGAATTGAACACTAGATATTTGGGAAGAGAAGATAAAGATACCTCTATGAACATATATCCATGCTATTTTGTGTGAGTCTCGGTACGCTGAAGCCAAGTCTGACTTAGAGACAATTGATATAGAGACGATTTATTTTTTTTAAAAAGGACGATATACACATTGGTGTTTTTTTGTTGTTTTTATTTCCACATTTTGGAGACAACGGATCAGAGAGCACCTTCCAGAGGAATCATAAGAAGTGACATCAACATTCAAAAGATAAAAGGGACGTATACCTTTATGTATACCTTTATGTTGCGCTGAGTGTGTAAAGAGGGCTTAAACTTTCTGTATGGTATTTCTTGTTTTAAATGTGGTGACATTTATCTAAGCCTGTAACATCTTAGCTGCATTGCGCCCCATTGGTTAACTCTCCAAACCCAACCGAACCCTTCATAATTACTTTGGGGCCCAATGGCTCCCCATGTACACCGGAGAAACCCATGGCGCAGAAGGAAGCACTCTCGCCGAGTTCAAGTTAAAGATGCGTTCTATGTTTCACCTGTATTCGCTAAGCGACCAGCAACAGGTTGAGATACTTATTGGTCAACTTAAAGGTTCGGCCTGTCGAAGTCAAAAAAATATTACATAAAGAGAACATACAAACTACACACATATAAGTCGCTATACTTGCAAATACGCGCAGCGAGCACAGCAATATATGGTAACACGCATTTACAAGGACATGCCACAGAGATGGATTCGACACTTATTTCATGCAGTACATAATTGTGGTGGTATCAAGCGCCAGACATCATGATGATTTAGAATTGTATATGATGGAGTGGTGTCATGTATGTGTATTATTTGAACGAAACCAGATAGACCGGTCATGTTTACTATTGAAGCAACCAGATTGATGTGTAGATTCATTTGATGCTTGTTGTGAAGTTGTGGGACATTGCAGCGGATAATTATGATTACATGTATGAAAGCTAAAAAAATCACTCTTATTAGGACAGTGGACAGGAAGCTCAGGCCAGCCCCTTTGGACGTCCCCAAGGCTGAACCTGTTCAGCATATACAAAGAGACTAGTGACTCATCATGAATGAGAGAGAGTCCCCTCCCCGAAACTAGGTAACACATTGCTGATCACACAGGAGCTCAGTGGCTTTTTGGTCTCAGAGGATGATGGACTTGCTGCCAGTTCAGTTCCTGTATTTATTTACAGAGAGAGAGAGAGACATAAGATGCATTGGAGGGAATGGTAATTGTATCGCTGGCCTGTAACTGAAACTGTATGTGATTGTATGTAACTGTATGTTTTAACTGCTTACTGTGTGAGTGTAACCATGTAACTATAGGTATACTGTACTTTGTAATATATATTGAATCCATATCCTTTTTTAATAACAAATATATACATTAATGAGCTTTGGAACTCAGATAATGTGTGGGTGTATTGTTTTCTCTTATGGGATACAGTGTTTTGCGATCTACAGCACACTTTTATCGTATATGGTAATAAGATGCGCCTGGTGTCTGCAATATATATTAGAGCGGGCATTTTAAATATTTGTGAGAAAGCAATTTGGCATTTATAGGCCCCTCGTGAAGCGACATCCTGGCCGATAGAGTAGAAGAAGACTACTGAGCAAGTGTTGAATTGTTTGTCAACTACAATTTGATACCCTAACTGCATCCGCTTTGAAAGGTTCCTATAGTGTTAGGGACCTGTCCAATGAGGTCACCGTGAAGTAGGTGGGCAGGCTCATGTACTGGCCAATATATGCCAAGAATCTTGAATATTATATTATGGTTGTGCATGCAGGCCAATGTGGACGATCTCGTCCATATTTGCCTACACTTCTATGGAGGCGGGTGACGTGAAGAAACTTCACTCCCCCCGTCACTGCCCCGCCGTCGGCCGTATCTGCAGTTTGGCAGCTCGGCGGCGGATCGATCAATGTGTAGGGCCCTTAAGAGGTGAGCAGACATATTATTATGTTAACAAAATAACTTCTCAAACTAGCGCTTCTTTAAATCCTGCAGCCATGCTTTTCCACAGGTATACACCACACCAAACAAGATCACATACATTGTAGCACAGTGGTAAGCTCGGCACCGGTTTTTGTGAATCTAATGTAATGTACACAACAATCTAAATCTGTGCGGGCTTTAGTACTGGACTCCCAGGGCTTTCCTAGTGCACTTCATATGACCAATTGAAAACACACTTACAATAGAACCTCCTTGGTTCGTGCATGTAAAGGTATCTTTCTTGGCAGCGGGATCTCTCTTCTATCTACCACTTGATCCTTTTGACCACAACGCTGGCAGTCCAACACCCTCCTTGTCTCGTGGATATCCTCCCTTAATCAGTATTTCCTTACGTGTCATCCCTGTTGGTTCTCATCCATAGATATGGCACATGCAAAGTTGAAAACAGAGTTTGTATTTAAAACAAGTAATTTATTTTAAAACATAATACCCAACACAGGTTATTCCTAAATAAAAAGTAGCAGTATGTCGGCGGCAATGCGCACGTACCCTCTCCTGGAGGAGGCTGCGCTCACGGACTCAGGACTTCCCAGGTGTCCTGGGTGAGATGGATCGGCAGCAGCCTCAAGCAAGGGGAGAGAGGTCAGCGTGGTGTTCACTCGTCCGGCTCCATCCAGCACATCAACGCGTTTCAGAGTTACCTCCTTCATCAGGATGTGCTGTCTGTCTTCCGGTTTAGGCTTATATTCAGTCTGTAATTGATTGCAGGTGTAATCATCTGTGATTAACCTACACACTGCCCCCATTTATAAAACAAGTGGATGCACGGAGCCAGTTTAAATCACATTTCAGCTAAACAATTCATTTAATCAAAATATTACATTGTATAGAAACATGATCCGTTCAAAAGTATAAAAGTGCCACATAATTCCAACAGTTGTAACCATCCTGCACTTCAGAACAAATGTCCACTATCTAGTTCAGGATACTATTCAGTCTATCATTGATTGCGGGTGTAATCATCTGTGATTAACCTACACACTGCCCCCATAGGATTACTCAGTTCATTTATAAAACATGTGGATTCACAGAGCCAGTTTAAATCACATTTCTCTGACGTCCTAGTGGATGCTGGGAACTCCGTAAGGACCATGGGGAATAGCGGCTCCGCAGGAGACTGGGCACATCTAAAGAAAGCTTTAGGACTAGCTGGTGTGCACTGGCTCCTCCCCCCATGACCCTCCTCCAAGCCTCAGTTAGATTTCTGTGCCCGACGAGAAGGGTGCACACTAGGGGCTCTCCTGAGCTCTTTGTGAAAGTTTTAGTTTAGGTTTATTATTTTCAGTGAGACCTGCTGGCAACAGGCTCACTGCATCGTGGGACTAAGGGGAGAAGAAACGGACTCACCTGCGTGCAGAGTGGATCGGGTTTCTTAGGCTACTGGACATTAGCTCCAGAGGGACGATCACAGGTTCAGCCTGGATGGGTCACCGGAGCCGCGCCGCCGTCCCCCTTACAGAGCCAGAAGAGCGAAGAGGTCCGGTGAAATCGGCGGCAGAAGACGATCCTGTCTTCAGATAAGGTAGCGCACAGCACCGCAGCTGTGCGCCATTGCTCTCAGCACACTTCACACTCCGGTCACTGAGGGTGCAGGGCGCTGGGGGGGCAGCGCCCTGAGACGCAATAAATCGATAAAACCTTATATGGCTAAAATAAATGCATCACATATAACTCCTGGGCTATATGGATGCATTTAACCCCTGCCAAAACATATAGAAAAACGGATGATAAGGACGCCGAGAAAGGGGCGGAGCCTATCTCCTCAGCACACTGGCGCCATTTTCCCTCACAGCTCAGTTGGAGGGAAGCTCCCTGGCTCTCCCCTGCAGTCACTACACTACAGAAAGGGGTTAAAAAAGAGAGGGGGGCACAAATTAGGCGCAGTATAAACAATACAGCAGCTATAAAGGGAAAAACACTTATATAAGGTTATCCCTGTATATATATAGCGCTCTGGTGTGTGCTGGCAAACTCTCCCTCTGTCTCCCCAAAGGGCTAGTGGGTCCTGTCCTCTATCAGAGCATTCCCTGTGTGTGTGCTGTGTGTCGATACTTTTGTGTCGACATGTATGAGGAGAAAAATGATGTGGAGACGGAGTAGAGTGTCTGTAATAGTGTTGTCACCCCCTAGGGGGTCGACACTACAAATCCTATTGCTCGTTGGATTTGTAGTACAATTCAGCTTGCACATTCTGTGGCAGGCCTGCCACAGCCAAAATCTGTAAAAGCCCATTCCACAAGGAAAGTGGGCTCATCTTGGGCGGCTGCCCGAGGGGTCTCGGCTTTACAACTTTGCCGAGCAGCTACTTGGTCAGGGGCAAACACGTTTGCTAAATTCTACAAATTTGATACCCTGGCTGAGGAGGACCTGGAGTTCTCTCATTCGGTGCTGCAGAGTCATCCGCACTCTCCCGCCCGTTTGGGAGCTTTGGTATAATCCCCATGGTCCTTACGGAGTTCCCAGCATCCACTAGGACGTCAGAGAAAATAAGATTTTACTTACCGATAAATCTATTTCTCGTAGTCCGTAGTGGATGCTGGGCGCCCATCCCAAGTGCGGATTGTCTGCAATACTTGTACATAGTTATTGTTAACTAAATCGGGTTATTGTTGTTGTGAGCCATCTTTCAGAGGCTCCTTCGTTGTTATCATACTGTTAACTGGGTTCAGATCACAAGTTGTACGGTGTGATTGGTGTGGCTGGTATGAGTCTTACCCGGGATTCAATATCCTTCCTTATTATGTACGCTCGTCCGGGCACAGTATCCTAACTGAGGCTTGGAGGAGGGTCATGGGGGGAGGAGCCAGTGCACACCAGCTAGTCCTAAAGCTTTCTTTAGATGTGCCCAGTCTCCTGCGGAGCCGCTATTCCCCATGGTCCTTACGGAGTTCCCAGCATCCACTACGGACTACGAGAAATAGATTTATCGGTAAGTAAAATCTTATTTTCAGCTAAACAATTCATCTGATCAAAATGTAACATTGTATAAAAACATAAAAATGCTACATAATTCTAACAATTGTATATGCTAGCAAGTGGTATGTATAACAGGACAAATGCCCACTATCCACCTAGTGTATCTCCAACAGAGAGATAAAGTTTTACACACATGTTGTCTAATACAATAAATGAAAGAATGATCTCTTATAACATATCCCCATATTAATACATGGATTTATAGTTACAGAAAAGAGAGGGGGGAAAACAGAAGAAATAAATGGGTTAGTATTTTGCTGCAATCACCTAAAAGGTAAATGATGTTAGCTAACATTTACAAAAACCACTTCATTCAACAGTACAGTGGATGTACTGTTGAAATTGCGTGACAGTGTCAGCTTTGTATAAAAGACAGTGGTTGACATGAGACAGCCGGCTACTCAGCTTGTGCATGTCCAGATGTCTCATACAGGGGCTCTAAAGCGCCCGTTACCTCAGATACAGACGCCGACACGTGGCTCCTGTGTCGACGGTGAAGAGACAACCGTGATTTCCAATAGGGCCACACATTGCATGATTGAGGCAATGGAAAATGTTTACACTTTTCTGATAATATGAATACCACCAAAAAAAGGGGTATTATGTTTGGTGAGGAAAAACTTCCTATAGTTTTCCTGACTCTGAAAAATAAAATGAGGGTGGTACCGAAGCCAGACGGCTCGGTGAGACCGATTTTAAAATCTAAAATCTTTGAACACTTACATACAGAGGTTCAAATTCAAAATTGAGTCACTCAGAGCAGTGATTGCAAACCTGGAAGAAGGGGACTACATGATGTCTCGGAACATCAAGGATGCTTACCTTCATGTCAAAATTTACCCTTCTCACCAAAGTATCTCAGGTTATGGTACAGAACTGTCACTATCAGTTCAGACGCTGCCGTAGGGATGGTCCACGGCACCCCGGGTCTTTACTGAAGTAATGACCGAAATGATGATATTCCTTCGAAGGAAGGGAATTTTAGTTATCCTTTACTTGGACGATTCCCTGATAAGGGTAAGATCCAGAGAACAGTTGGAGGTCGGTGTAGCACTATCTCAGGTAGTGTTGCGGCAGCACGAGTGGATTCTCAATATTCCAAAATCGCAGCTGGTTCCGACGACTTGTCTTCTGTTCCTAGGGATGATCCTGGACACAGTCCAGAAAGAAGGTGTTTCTCCCGGAGGAGAAAGCCAGGGAGTTATCCGAGCTAGTCAGGAACCTCCTAAAACCGAACCAAGTCTCAGTGCATCAATGCACAAGGGTTCTGGGTAAAAATGGTGGCTTCCTACGAAGCAATCCCATTCGGCAGATTCCACACAAGAACTTTCCAGTGGAACCTACTGGACAAACGGTCCGGGTCGCATCTTCAGATGCATCAGCGGATAACCCTGTCACCAAGGACAAGGGTGTCCCTCCTGTGGTGGTTGCAGAGTGCTCATCTTCTAGAGGGCCGCAGTTTCGGCATTCAGGACTGGGTCCTGGTGACCACGGATGCCAGCCTGCGAGGCTGGGGAGCAGTCACACAGGGAAGGAATATCCAGGGCTTATGGTCAAGCCTGGAGACAAAAATATCCTGGAACTAAGGGCCATTTACAATGCCCTAAGTCAAGAAAAGCCTCTGCTTCAGGGTCAACCGGTATTGATCCAGTCGGACAACATCACGGCTGTCGCCCACGTAAACAGACAGGGCGGCACAAGAAGCAGGAGGGCAATGGCAGAAGCTGCAAGGATTCTCCGCTGGGCGGAAAATCATGTGATAGCACTGTCAGCAGTGTTCATTCCGGGAGTGGACAACTGGGAAGCACCCGGGGGAGTGGGGACTTCACCCAGAAGTCTTCCAACTGATTGTAAACCGTTGGGAAAAACCAAAGGTGGACATGATGGCGTCCCATCTTAACAAGAAACTGGACAGATATTGCGCAAGGTCAAGGGACCCTCAGGCAATAGCGGTGGACGCTCTGGTGACACCGTGGGTGTACCAGTCAGTGTATGTGTTCCCTCCTCTGCCTCTCATACCAAAAGTACTGAGAATCATAAGAAGGAGAGGAGTAAGAACGATACTCGTGGTTCCGGATTGGCCAAGAAGGACTTGGTACCCGGAACTTCAAGAGATGCTCACGGAAGACCCGTGGCCTCTACCTCTAAGAAAGGACCTGCTCCAGCAGGGGCCTTGTCTGTTCCAAGACTTACCGCGGCTGCGTTTGACGGCATGGCGGTTGAACGCCGGATCCTGAAGGAAAAAGGCATTCCAGATGAAGTCATCCCTACCCTGGTCAAAGCCAGGAAGGATGTAACCGCAAAACATTATCACCGCATTTGGCAAAAATATGTTGCGTGGTGTGAGGCCAAGAAGGCCCCTACAGAGGAATTTCAACTAGGTCGTTTCCTCCAATTCCTGCAGACAGGACTGTCTATGGGCCTAAAATTAGGGTCCATTAAGGTTCAAAGTTCGGCCCTGTCGATTTTCTTCCAGAAAGAACTGGCTTCAGTACCTGAAGTTCAGACATTTGTAAAAGGGGTACTGCATATACAACCTCCTTTTGTGCCTCCAGTGGCACCTTGGGATCTCAATGTTGTTTTGAGGTTCCTTAAGTCACATTGGTTTGAACCACTCACCACTGTGGACTTAAAATATCTCACATGGAAGGTGACGATGCGGTTAGCCCTGGCTTCAACCAGGCGTGTGTCAGAATTGGCGGCTTTTATCATATAAAAGCCCTTACTTAATTTTTCATTCTGACAGGGCAGAATTGAGGACTCGTCCTCAATTTCTCCCTAAGGTGGTTTCTGCTTTTCACATGAACCAACCTATTGTGGTGCCTGCGGCTACTAGGGACTTGGAGGACTCCAAGTTACTTGACGTTGTCAGGGCCCTGAAAATATATGTTTCCAGGACGGCTGGAGTCAGAAAGTCTGACTCGCTGTTTATCCTGTATGCACCCAACAAGCTGGGTGCTCCTGCTTCTAAGCAGACTATTGCTCGTTGGATTTGTAGTACAATTCAGCTTGCACATTCTGTGGCAGGCCTGCCACAGCCAAAATCTGTAAAAGCCCATTCCACAAGGAAAGTGGGCTCATCTTGGGCGGCTGCCCGAGGGGTCTCGGCTTTACAACTTTGCCGAGCAGCTACTTGGTCAGGGGCAAACACGTTTGCTAAATTCTACAAATTTGATACCCTGGCTGAGGAGGACCTGGAGTTCTCTCATTCGGTGCTGCAGAGTCATCCGCACTCTCCCGCCCGTTTGGGAGCTTTGGTATAATCCCCATGGTCCTTACGGAGTTCCCAGCATCCACTAGGACGTCAGAGAAAATAAGATTTTACTTACCGATAAATCTATTTCTCGTAGTCCGTAGTGGATGCTGGGCGCCCATCCCAAGTGCGGATTGTCTGCAATACTTGTACATAGTTATTGTTAACTAAATCGGGTTATTGTTGTTGTGAGCCATCTTTCAGAGGCTCCTTCGTTGTTATCATACTGTTAACTGGGTTCAGATCACAAGTTGTACGGTGTGATTGGTGTGGCTGGTATGAGTCTTACCCGGGATTCAATATCCTTCCTTATTATGTACGCTCGTCCGGGCACAGTATCCTAACTGAGGCTTGGAGGAGGGTCATGGGGGGAGGAGCCAGTGCACACCAGCTAGTCCTAAAGCTTTCTTTAGATGTGCCCAGTCTCCTGCGGAGCCGCTATTCCCCATGGTCCTTACGGAGTTCCCAGCATCCACTACGGACTACGAGAAATAGATTTATCGGTAAGTAAAATCTTATTTTCAGCTAAACAATTCATCTGATCAAAATGTAACATTGTATAAAAACATAAAAATGCTACATAATTCTAACAATTGTATATGCTAGCAAGTGGTATGTATAACAGGACAAATGCCCACTATCCACCTAGTGTATCTCCAACAGAGAGATAAAGTTTTACACACATGTTGTCTAATACAATAAATGAAAGAATGATCTCTTATAACATATCCCCATATTAATACATGGATTTATAGTTACAGAAAAGAGAGGGGGGAAAACAGAAGAAATAAATGGGTTAGTATTTTGCTGCAATCACCTAAAAGGTAAATGATGTTAGCTAACATTTACAAAAACCACTTCATCTCAAAGTCCTTATTGAGCCCTAATGGTACAAGTGTCTTAAGCTGATAAATAGTTTTCATTTCTAATTTTGCTAATGCTGTTTCCACATCTTCTGTTCTCCAGTTACTGTACCTTGGGCTAGTTTAATACCACAGAATGACGTGAGATGTTTAAAGTTACTGTTATGTGTTTCTTTAAAATGTTGGGAAACGCTGTGACTTTCAAAGCCCTTTTTAATGTTTCTTACATGTTCAGACAATCTTTCTTTCAGGCTACGGCTTGTTCTCCCTATATATTATTTCCCACAGCTGCATTCTAACATGTACACAACATTCTTACTATTACAAGTAATAAAATGTTGTATTATCTCTGATTTTCCAGTACTTTTCGATGTAAATTCAGTAATTTTCTTATCGGTCTTTCAAAAAATCCTGTGCACAGGTAGAGGAGGAACACTTTTGCAGGTTGCCCGACACATATGCAGGTATATGGTTTGATTTATTGAATGTTATAATATTGATGATGCTTAATATTGAGATGTTTTGGTGTATTTATGATATTGAATGTGTTATGGTCAATTATTGTTGCAAATGCTAATGTGTTGAAAAGCACATTGTCATGTGGTGCGTATGCTTAGGAAAACCGTGATACAGTCTGTGCATGATATTCAGCCATTGTTATTTGCAATAGTGAATATCAGACTTGTATACTGCCTTAGTAAATGGTCTGTGGCCGATGTTGCATACTTTAACCATTGATGGGGGAGAACCAGATGGTTTCCCTCCATCAATGGCTAGGCCTAAACTAATATTTTATTTTATTTTTTACAAGATGCCGAGACATGGAGACATAGCTCCGCCCTGGCACCCACGAAGCTCCACCCCGGGCTATGATTGGCCCGCGGTTCTTTCATAGAAATAAGAGGGATGGCCATCGATGAGAGAAACCATTGATGGTCTCCCATAGCATACTTAGTGACCATCGATGGCCACTCTCAGTTTCACCATCGATGGCGAACACACTGATGGCCATCCATAACACACACACACACACTGGACATAAAAGTGTCTATTATATAAAGCAAAAAATGAGTGGCCTATGATGATGGAAGGGTTGCAGGCTTGCAGTTTTCCGGATGACATAAGAGTCACTGATACATAGGGTTGATGCTAGGGTGTTCGATGCCCCTCCCCCACCCACCACCCACCACCCCGACAAACTAAATATGCACCCTCCTACAAATATGTTGTCTTGACATGTCTACAATGTTTTATACCTGTATTTTTAAACGTAACATGCAGTATCTTGTAAAAAAAGGGTTGGGGTAAGGGTACAGTAGTGTGCGTAGGATTAGAGGGGTAAGGGTACAGTAGTGTGTGCAGGAATAGGTGGAAAGAATACAGTAGTGTGTGCCAGGATAGGGGGGGTAAGAGTTCAGTAGTGCAGGACCGTAACTAGGGGGGGCTAAGGGGTCACGTGCCCCGGGCGCCGGAGTTGAGGGGGCGCTGAGAACACTGCCTGGCACTGGGCACCGGTAGCTGCGTCCACCAGCAGCCTTGCAAGGTAACGCCCCCCCCTCCCCCTCAGAGCCTGCCTTGTGTGGAAGGGAGACAGCTAATCTGACCATAGTGATCTGCGTGCGTGGATGGGGGGACGTGGTGTAAGCAGAGCGGAAGCTGATTGGGATAGTGCCTGATGCCGCTGCCACTGAGAGAGAGTGAAGTGGACCGGGGGTACGTAGTGTGAGCGGACGCTGACGGGGATGGTGCCTGATGCCGCTGCCACTGAGAGAGAGTGAAGTGGACCCTGCTTCACTCTCAGTGGCAGCGGCATCAGGCAGCATCCCCGTCAGCTCCCGCTCTGCTCACACTACGTACCCCCGGTCCACTTCACTCTCTCTCAGTGGCAGCAGCATCAAGTACTATCCCGGTCACATATTGTACACTGCTGACATGTAGCTGATGCGTGTAATGACAGCTGGGGGTATATTTACAAGTCGATTTTTTTTTTATCGATTTTAGATTGATTTGAATCGATGTTGGGTTTACAGTGTTTAAACACACATTTATTGTTTATATTTTTTAATTGTTAGTAAATGCGTGTTTTACCCCTGGAAGCCCAACATCCCTTTTGAAGCCCAACATCGATTAAGACCGGTTTTTAAATGATCTAAAATCGATTTTCAATCGATCTGTATGAAATATACCCCCTAGCCTCAGGTGAGACCGGTCACACTTTTATAATGTGCTTCTAATATGTGTTGCTGTTTTTGTTTGTACCTCTACAGTTGTTGAGTTTCTGTGAGTGTGACATGCATTAATGCAGTTGCTAAGTACTGTAGCTAGGGATGGACATCAAATTACGATGGCTCACCCACCATCAATGTTTTTGTTTTGCTGGTAGTAGTTTTACCACTTGATGGCAACTTTCCGATGTTTGTCGCCATCAAATGGTAATGAGTCAATGTTCACCATTTTTAAATTGTGTCAGTCACAGCTGTGTATATACACAGGCCCTGATTTGGATTTTACACAGACCTGATGGATTACATATGGATCCGATGGTGGGCGATCTGCGCCTGTGCGGAGTCCTGTGATCGCGTTTACAATGCACGACAGAAGCAGCATGATTGGCAGGGGCGGGAAGAGGGCGGTGCCTGCCAGAATTAGAAAAATGTTGGCATGTCGCCCCAATTTTTGGGTAGTGCCAGGGACTGTGTCTGCCGGCGCAGATTTCCTGGGCTCGTTTATAGAGCTGCGGCGGTCACTCTGCGTAACACGAAGGTTACTCTGTGTTCCCGCAAAGTGATTGACGCAGCAGCAGATGACATGTGCAGGTCGGCAGGCCTTGCTCCTCCTCATGCTTCATCGCTTTGTGGCCTGTAGGGGTGGCCTCATGTATACAGCTACACTGGGAAGTAGAGCGCCAAGTAGAGGAAGATCCTCTTCTAAGCAGTCGACACCCAGATGAGTGAGGACTGTGGGACCTTTGGGACCTTTTGGGGAGCTGCTCAGACCAGCAGCCAACGGAGAACACAGGCATACTACAGGAAGCCTTGGTGAGTGTATAACAGGAGATGAGTTTGCATACCATACTAAAATGGTATACTTCTACTGTGGAACACTTCTACTGTAGCTGGAGAGAACATGATGGTCCATGGGATGGGATGAGGTGACTAGGGTTTGCATAATGTGGATAGCGGGCAGGGGTCATGATGTGGCTGCAAGTGGGTATTATGGCTGTAGAGGCATTATGTACTGTGGCTACAAAGCATCATCACTGTAATGGGTGGCATCACAATTATGGGCTGTGTCACAACGATGCTCCTTGTATTGATTTTTTTTATTCCTTTTCTTTCTTTTTTTCTGTTTATTTAATTATACTTTATTTTATTTATTTATTATTTTTTATCTATTTTATTATTATTCTTTTATCTCTGCGTGTGTGTGTGTGTGTGTGTGTGTGTGTGGGGGGGGGGGGGGGGGGGGCGCCGAATGGCTTTCTTGCCCCGGGTGCTAAAAATCCTAGTTTCGGCCCTGAGTAGTGTCGATGTCAAAAAAATATTACATAAAGAGAACATACAAACTACACACATTTAAGTCGCTATACTTGCAAATATGCGCAGCGAGCACAGCCATATATGGTAACACACGCATTTACACGGACATGCCACAGAGATGGATTCAACACTTATTTCATACAGTACATAATTATAATAATATCAAGCGCCAGACATCATGATGATTTAAAATTACCTAATGAATTAATGTCATGAATGTGTATTATTTGAACGGAACCAGATACACCTGTCATGTTTACTATTAAAACAAGCAGATTGGTGTGTAGATTAATTTGATACTTGTTATTAAGTTGAAGGACATTGCAGCGGATAATTATGATTGAATGTAAAAAAGCAAAAATCACTTTGTTAGAACAATTAATGATACAGTGGACAGGGAACTCAGGCCAGCCCTTTGGCAGTCTTCAAGGCTGAACCTGATCAGCATATACAAAGAGAATAGTGACTCAATCATGAATGAGAGAGAGACCCCTCCCCCAGAAACTAGTTAACACATTTTGCTGGTCACACAGGAAAGTAGTTCCTTTTTGGTCTCATAGGGAGATGGAGGTCTTGCATGATTTTACAGAGGAAAGAGAGAGAGTCATATGGAGGGACAAACTTATATGAGAAAGATATGGTATTGTATCGCTGGCATGTAACTGAAACTGCATATAACTGTATGTAATTGTATGTTCTAACTGTTTACTGTGTGAGTTGTATTCATGTAACTATAGGTATACTGTACTTTGTAATATATATTGAATCCATATCCTTTTAACAACAAATATATACATCAATGAGCTTTGGAACTCAGATAACGTGTGGGTGTATTGTTTTCTCTTATGGGATGCAGTGTTGTGCGATGTACAGCGCACATTCATGGGATATGGTAATAAGAGTTGCAGGCATTTACAATATATATTAGAGCGGGCATCTTAAATATTTGTGAGAAATCAATTTGGCATTCTTAGATGGGTGCTCGTCCGGGATATCAGGGTCTTAATGATGCACTGTACATTACAAATGTGGCTGTAATTGACCGGCTCCAATGGACGCATTGAGAAGCTGATGAAAATAACATTCACGTTAATGTATTTTTGTGTTATCAGTAAGCCAATGATATGAAATTCAAGGGACAATGCGTTTCTCATAATATTTAAGATGCTAAAATGTATTTTTATTGTTACAAAACAAGGTTCAAATAAGTCATATTGTGTTTGATTCAGATTGGATTGTTTATCTGTTTAAGTAGGTTTAAAAGTATATTTAAAACTTGCTGCACAGCCTTGATATAGTGTTTTTTTTTAACTCAGGCCTAAAATAACTTCAGGTGCTTGTATGATGTGTGATTTCTTTGTGACAAAGGAAGCCGCATGGTCTGTCCTCCATTTTGGACTAACCACATGGCCTGTCCACCATTTTGTGTAACCCTCATGGATGTGGAAGGGGGAGGAGCAGCGGCCATTTTAGGAAGGTCATTTTTCTAAATGGCTGATTTTCACTACCCAGAATAATCAGCTCTCCTTGGTCACATCAATCACCATTTATGAGTTACCAATGCATTTATTTAACCCATGCCATAGTCAATTAGAAATAGTTTCAGCTGGGCCTAGTGAAAGTTAATAGTGAGATGAATACTTAGTGTAAGAATTACACACAGATATAAAAAAAAGTTTTTTTTTCTTTTACCTCTAGGATTCAGTAACTCTGCCTGCTAGTTTAGGATAGACATTGAAATGTTAATTAACCTGTCCCACTACCCTCTTGAACAGGCATATGAGCCTCTGTTGATATGCAAATTAGAGACTTTAGAGGAAATGCATTAATTCAGTAGGTGTGTACTGTGTGGGAGTTCTATGAGAGTCAAGTGATATATATTATATAAATATATATTATATATAATATTATTATAATTATGTGTATATTTATATCAGTGTATGTTCTGCAAGATAGCTATCCAATCTGAATCATATCATTTAAATTATTGATTATTGCTAGAGTCATTATAGATCTGTGTGAAATAGGATACATTTGTTGCTATATAGGTAAATTTATAGGTAAATCTGAAATAACAGTATTTTAAGGAAGTAAGCGTAAAGCACAAACACAGTCTGGCCTAGTTGTAAAGGTTTATACGGAACAAGTGTGTGTTGTGTTTAGTGGGCAATAGTAGTTTTTATTGCTCACATTTATAGAGCTGTGTGATTTACTGTGGATGTACGGTTTTGTACACGTGTCTCAGACAAAGTACGGAACTGCACACGCAGCGTAAGAGACACGCACGGTCGCGTGTTTGTGCAAAGTGCGTAAGAATGCGGGCGCTGAGTACAAATTATACAATAGTGTCGTTTAGTTCAAAGGTGGGATAGTAGACATTTAATACAATAGCACATAACTATCAGATTTCAAAAGCAGGTTACTCTAAATTTAGTTTAAAAACTGTATTGCCTCTGGGGTAAAGCTGCCTATCTGAATGAATCCAAATTTTCTGTACAGAAAAGACAAAGTGTACTTGAGCGAGCGAACGTAGGAGTAAGTGGAACTGAACCCCGGAAGTCGGGTCCCATGGTACATCAAGTAAGAGGAGGCTTGGTGGCGTGAAGTGGCTGACTCACGTTAATATAGATTGAAATATGCAAATCGTGAGGTGATTTGTAGAGGAGAGTGATAGTGCATTGTATTGCGAAGTTTAGAAGTAAAAAGGTTTTTTGGTATTACGCTCCGGACTGAGGGTCCCAGTTTGTACAACGACCCGTGGTCGTACGGCAGATAAGTAACAAGTACCTATAGGCTGTGCGATTGGACCGCGCATTTGTGGGTGCGATATATATAGTGCAACTGGATACCCCTTTACGAGCTTTTGCTTAAAATCGTGGTACCATTAGCGCTGTATAGAGCATACGCAAGTGTGATTTGTGTAAAAGGTTATAGGGAGTTTTCGCTGGTCTCTCTCAGGAAAATCTCCAGCGGTGTATATTTACTGGAATAGGTAAGTCACTCCTAAACACTTCCAGTAAATAGAAACTAGATAGGGCCTAACTGCGTACGCGGTGTTCACTATTGGAGTGAGTTGTGGTACTCAGCGGAGATGGAGCGAGTGAAAGCGCTAGGTGTCTTTCACTGTCTATCTGCGGTGTGCATTGGGGATTGCGTTTATTGGCAAAAAGTCCGCGATGGGATCCAATTGCACAAGCAGTGGGCGTTTAGAAACTAGGGTTCAGGTTGAGGTGCCGCAGCCCAGGGGGTCAGCGAGGTTTATTATGTGTGAAAAGTATGGTTCACACACGGAGGCTTTTTGCAATGAATGGGTATGTATGACTGACAAAGATAGGGTACCATTCCCTAAGGTGAGCAGCTTTGAACCAGAGGTATTGCAGTACTTAAGGATAAGAATATGTCTGATAAAATCCCGAAAACAAAGGGTCAGACATACAAATTGTTTAAACCTGTGACAGCAAGAGGGGTTGGTGAGTTTGATCCTAAGGTATTGCAGGTGGTATGTCTAACCAAAGTCATATAAGACAAGAATGGAAATAAAAGAACTGTTTGAACTTGTAGCAAGTAGCAACAATAACCAAGTAGGAAAAAAAAAAGAGAATGCAAGTACACCGCCTTATGTAGATGTGGAAGCAGTTACGGCCAGCATACAAACTATAGAAAATAATAAAAATATGAAAAATATGACAGTAACCTATATATGTACTAATGAATGTTGAAGTTTTATTTAGGAGGAGAAGGTGACCTGATCGTTTTCAGCCATTTCTCATGCACCCAGAGGAGTATCCAACCGATAAAAGAAGAGCAGTAGCCTGTGGGGGAAGTGGCTGAGACCAGTGGAACAGGTAAGTATGGTATCATTCGTGTACATATATAGTAAAACAAATAAATAAATAAATAAATAAATAAAATAAAAAAATCAAGAAAGTAACGTCAGAAATGGAGAAAAACCTGTCCGCACATTGGTATTTGCCAGTAGGAAAGCGGACAGAGACAAGGTAACCCCAGGGTATTTCTTTCAGTTACCATATAAGAAGTATTCATTCCTAGTAATGCCCCTAGTAAAGATTAGCTTGGAAATGTTTGTTGAACCATGTACAGACCCTTATTACGGGATGAGAAGGATTGAATGAAATACTTCGCATGACCTAGACTTTTTTTGTTTTTGTCTCTTGCAGAAATAGAAAACTCTCCATCAGGATAAGACCACTGGTAAACACTAATTCGGCAAATGGGAGATGGCTGTCTCTGTGCAAATGGACGGGCTCAATAAGGCATTGAGTGTCAGGGTGCAGACTTCTTTGCAAAATTGGAAAGGGGTCACAGTAGCTAATCTTAGATAGTGTGCTATTGAACATCACCAAAATAGTGCTAGGCGCAGAGATCAACAGGTGGAGAGGTTGAGGACGGTAAGTATACTGGCACATACAGGAAAGACCCATCAGTCCAAACCCCAGATCCCTAATGGTCAATAATATGTTACACTTGTAGGAAGGAAGGGCATTTTGCCAGAGATTGTAGGAGTAGTAGGACACATAGTCAATATAGATCCCCTAGACAGAAAACACAAGCCACATTATTAAACACATAGACAGGACCAAGGGACATATAGTAAGGAATCATAAGCCATATAGAAAACACAGATTCGGCTAATGGGAAGAACAGAATAAATGCAACTTACTAATGTTACATTTCGCTGTTCTAGTTGCATGTCCATCACAGGTAGAGAAAATTAACTCACAGATACCGGGTTCCCTATGAACTTAGGATGGACAGGACACTGGATTGATGGCTGGGATAGTCCCAGTAGATATAAGACACACAGAATTTTTTTTTAAGGGGTATAGACCAAGTAGAGAATCACTTCCCCGTAGTGCCCAATCCAGTTGTCAAATTTTTATAAAATCTTCTTCACCTCTACAAACTCATGTGTCACCAACCTCTATTCTGTTTCTCTACAGTTTTCCTCTTCATCTTTTGCGTTCACACAGGGTGGTACAATACATGGACCCAATTACAGTTCAAACTCCACATGCCTAGGTCCTTCAGAGTTCTGCCCAAACCCAGTATATCTCAACAGCACGATATCACCAGTATTACTGCAGTGTGCCTTGTCATGCACAAAGGGTGGAGAATGGGAATACTGGTGAAGGGAAATTTTGTATAGACACTGATATGTCTGTTGGTGAATGGCAAACCTGACATTTTCTTTTTCATTTTCTTCTTCCTTCTCTCCTCTAGAGATGTTTATTTTTTACTCTAGAGATGTTTCTTTTTTTTTTTTTTTTTGAGTTATGCTCATGCTACTCTACATTACAAACACACGATAGTTAAATTAAGATACAAAAATTTGTGTTCCCTGCAGGAAGAGGCACTCTGGAGGACAAAGGGGTATGGCCAGGAGTCCTCAGGACTGTGGGCAGGTGGACACGGTAAGCCAGTAGCCCCCAGAGCATACTTTCCAAGTCTAGCTGAGGTGGCACACGGTCTGACTCATCTAGGCAAAGAGGGTAGGTACAGGCTGATGAGAGCCTACTGGTGTGCGCCAGGATTCTATTCTCATGCAGGTAAGAGAGCAATGACCTGTCTTACTTGCTTGAGGAAGAATATTGGTAAAGCAATACGAACAGTGCCATCCCATATCCCTCCTGCAGACGGATCTTTTCAGGAAATACAAATCGACTTCGTACAGTTAACACCCTTTAGGAATTATTATTATTATGTATTGGTGTGCACTGATGTTTTCTCAAACTGAGTAGAGGCATTTCCTGCCGCCACGGATGCTGCTGTGTTTACCGCAAAAAAAATTGCGCAGAAATTTGTGTGTAGATAATGGTACCCCTAGAAGTAGGAGCAAAGCTTGAAATTGTACTATTGTGATCATAGATACTGCCACTAGTATTATGTAGCTTCGGAACCACTCCCAGATCTTCACTTAACGAATCACCCTCTTCGAAATTTGTTTTTATTTTGGTTTTGGTATTTGTGTCTTTTTTGGTTGTTTTTGGAAGACAACCTCATGTCATGATTATCCGCACAATGATCATAAATACACCAATGAGGTGACAGTACAGTACCTTGTTGAGATGAGCCAGCATTTGAGAACTTGACAAAAGAACTTGAAACTGTTGATTGCTGGTATGCCAAATGCTAACTGTCTTGATTGTAAACCAAGAGACTTTGTGATTGTTCTTACGCTCAGGTTGCCTAATACACAGGTGGGAAAGACCATACCAAGTTTTGATGACAGTATTGAAGGTCGCCGAAAGAGAGATTTGGGTCCACTCGTCCCACTGCAAGAAGGTCGCTGATCCGGAGAGAACTCGTGACAAAGTAGTTTATTGCTCACATTCATCGAGTTTGTGAACTGTGTGTTCAAAGAGCAAGGTGGAGAGCAAAGTGAACTGTGTGTTCCAAGTGAATTGTGTTTTCAAAGAGCAAGGCAAAGAGAACCTCGTATCACAAGAGACTCTGTTCCATGAAGACTGAGAGGCGGCACTGTTGGACACTACCTGAGCATACTAATGGACTGCAGAAAGACCAGTCATTGTAATTGATTTGTTATGAACAAGAGTTGTTTTGTTCTATTTCTCTTTTCTCTCTTTTCCGCTGACAAACATTTTCTTTCAGGATATTCTATTTTTGCGAGGTTTTTTTTATGAGGAGTCGAGTGTGGGACTGGAACTGGTTCAGTAGGAAGGAGTGATTTCCTTATAGGATCCCAGGATTAGCCGATCAGTTTGTTATATTCAGAGAAAAATCAAAGGTCTAGTAGTTATGGAGTTCAGAGGTAATCAGGAACAATCAGACAATGGCTATTCACACATTGCAGATAAAGAGCTCATTAATATATGTGGAAGAAAGGTTTATGAGTGGCTCTCCCCGAACTCTGAAGGTTTACATTATTTAGGAAGGACACTACTTATAACCCTTGTTCAATGATTAAACATTCCTACCATACGTTCCAGAAATGGAAACAATGTTCAGAAAATGATAGGAATATGTAGATCATGAAAATTTTATATGTCACTGTCACGATTTGTTTGTGTCTTCTTCACCTACCCAGCAGAACCTCAATTGAATCCAAACATCAGTGTACAAAGACGTAGGTACATGTATGTGTTATCACTGACCTGGTTTGGGAGTGTTGTGGACTCGGGGTTTCTTCCGATGACCGGGAAGAGGAACCGCAACTGGGCCGCAGCAGAGATGGCCGAATGTAGGTTTTCCTCATGCAGGATTTGGATGACAGGCAGGAGGCACGTGTGGACGCGGAAGGTCTCCTGAAAAGACAAGACTTGAAGAGGCGCTGATGAATTTGGTGAAGAAAACCGTGAGCTCACCGAGAGCGATACTGAAGAGCTGGGAGGCACTGAGGTGCTTGGAGGCACGGAGGTGCGGGGAGACGCTAAGGTGCTTGGAGGCACTGAGGTGCGTGGAGATGCTGAGGTGCTTGGAGGCACTGAGGTGCGTGGAGACGCTGAGGTGCTTGGAGGCACTGAGGTGCGTGAAGACACTGAGGTGCTTGGAGGCACTGAGGTGCGTGGAGACGCTGAGGTGCTTGGAGGCACTGAGGTGCGTGGAGACGCTGAGAACACTGGAGACTGTGAGATGGAGGACACGCTGAATGCTGGAAACACTGGAGACTGTAGAACAGGGAACATGCTTGCACAAAGGGAGCACTGAAGTCTATCGCTAAGGAGAGATGATACTCAGGCGCCGGGCTCTGTCCGGCGTCCACCTTTGAATTCCCTGCCTTCCTCCGATTGGTGAAGGGGAGCCAGCGACGTCACCCGCCCACCACCCACGTGACAGCCGGGCGCAATGGCGGCACCCACGCTCCGGGGAACCGCCGGGAGCAGCACCGCCAGACGCCGGGACCCAGCGACCACCGGAGGCGGGGACCGCCAAGAGGACCAGCGGACACGCAGGGGTAAGCGCGGCGGCCTCTGCCCCTGGCGTGTGACATGTGTGAAATGTTCGTCGCAAATCAGACATTATAGGCCAAAGCACTGTCCCAGCATACTCTATAGGTTGAATGTTGTCCCACACCCAACCAGTGGTCCCGTGACCGCTGAGTGCATATAGAGGATGTCTCGTCCTCCTCCCTGTCTTCCCCAAATATAGTCAAGTGTCTGATTTGCGGAAATGCATACATACTTGTGTCTAGGTCACCGATTATGATATGAAATATTTTTTCTTAATAATTGATGGCAGTTATTGTTTACTGCCAAAGGGTGGACTGTCGAAGTCAAAAAAATATTACATAAAGAGAACATGCAAACTACACACATTTAAGTCGCTATACTTGCAAATACGCACAGCGAGCACAGCCATATATTGTAACACACGCATTTACACGGACATGCCACAGAGATGGATTCGACACTTATTTCATACAGTACATAATTAAAATAATATCAAGCGCCAGATATCATGATGATTTAAAATTACCTAATGAATTAATGTCATGAATGTGTATTATTTGAACGGAACCAGATACACCTGTCATGTTTACTATTAAAACAAGCAGATTGGTGTGTAGATTAATTTGATACTTGTTATTAAGTTGTAGGACATTGCAGCGGATAATTATGATTGAATGTATAAAAGCCAAAATCACTTTGTTAGAACAATGAATGATACAGTGGACAGGGAACTCAGGCCAGCCCTTTGGCAGTCTTCAAGGCTGAACCTGATCAGCATATACAAAGAGAATAGTGACTCAATCATGAATGAGAGAGAGACCCTCCCCCAGAAACTAGTTAACACATTTTGCTGGTCACACAGGAAAGTAGTTCCTTTTTGGTCTCAGAGGGAGATGGAGGTCTTGCATGATTTTACAGAGGAAAGAGAGAGAGAGTCATATGGAGGGACAAACTTATATGAGAAAGATATGGTATTGTATCGCTGGCATGTAACTGAAACTGCATATAACTGTATGTAATTGTATGTTCTAACTGTTTACTGTGTGAGTTGTATTCATGTAACTATAGGTATACTGTACTTTGTAATATATATTGAATCCATATCCTTTTAACAACAAATATATACATCAATGAGCTTTGGAACTCAGATAACGTGTGGGTGTATTGTTTTCTCTTATGGGATGCAGTGTTGTGCGATGTACAGTGCACATTCATGGGATATAGTAATAAGAGTTGCAGGCATTTACAATATATATTAGAGCGGGCATCTTAAATATTTGTGAGAAATCAATTTGGCATTCTTAGTAGTGTGTCAGTTTAAGAGGAAAAGGGTTCAGCAGTGTGTGCTGGGTTAGAGGGGTATGGGTACAGTAGTGTGTGCAGGAATAGGGGGAAATAATATAGTAGTGTGTGCCAAGTTAGGGGGGTAAGAGTACAGTAGTGTGTCAGGTTAGGGGGATAAGGGTACAGCAGTGCCAGGTTAGGGGGGTAAGGGTACCTTAGTCTGTGCCAGGTTAGGGGGTAAGGGTACAGTAGTGTGTGCAGGGTTAGGGGAAAAGAGTACAGTACTGTGTGCAGGGTTGGGGGAAAAGCGTAAAGTAGTGTGTGCAGGGTTAGGGGAAAGGAGTACAGTAGTGTGCAGGGTTAGGGGAAAGGAGTACAGTAGTGTGCAGGGTTAGGGGAAAAGAGTACAGTAGTGTGTGCAGGGTTGCGGGAAAAGGGTACAGTAGTGTGTGCAGGGTTAGGGGAAAAGAGTACAGTAGTGTGTCAGGTTAGGGGGATAAGGGTACAGCAGTGTGTGCCGGGTTAGGGGAATAAGGGTACAGCAGTGTGTGCTGGGTTAGAGAGATAAGGGTACAGTAGTGTGTGCAGGGATAGGGAGGAGTACAGTAGTGTGTGCTAGGTTAGGGGTGTACGAGTACAGTGGTATGTTGGGTTAGGGGGAATAATGGTACAGCAGTGTGTGCTGGGTTAGGGGAATAAGGGTACAGCAGTGTGTGCCGGGTTAGAGTGGTAAGGGTACAGTAGGTGTGTGCAGTGTTAGGGGGAAAGAGTACAGTAGTGTGTCCAGGTTAGGGGGGCATAGGCGTGCGCAGGGGGGGTTCCTGTGTGAGAAGGAATACTCCTCAACCCTTTACTCACTACTGTACTGTTACCCCCCTAACCTGGCACACACTACTGTACTCTTTCCCCCTAACCTGACACACACTACTGTACTCTTTCCCTCTAACCTGACACACTACTGTACTCTTACTCTCCTTACCTGACACACACTACTGTACTCTTACCCCTCTAAACCTGCACACGCTTATGTACCCTTACCCCCCTAACCCTGCACACACTACTGTACCTTTACTACCATAATCATGCACACACTGTTGTACCCTTAACCCCCTAACCCGGCACATATTAGTCTACCCTTATCGCCCTAACCCGACGCACTACTGTATTATTACCCCCCTACATAGGCGTGCGCAGGACATTTTATTAGGGGGTGCACGATTAGAAGGGCGTGTTTAGCACCGCCTATTGGGCATGTATAACACCACCTAATGGGCATGTCTAGCACCACCTATCAGGCGTGTTTACCACCACATATTGGCACTCAATGCAAACTAAATAATATAGAGAATTGATGCACAGATATATATATATAAAATCTGTTAAATTTGTATATTTTATTACCATAGATTATATCCTAATCTCTTGAAATATATATTGTTATTGAATTTGAACTTGTCCTCCTCCAAGAGGAACGCTGTATTCTGTGGCGTTGGCACATGATGAGGAGAGAGAGAGAGCATGGGTATTGCATAATGTGTACATAGCATAACACCTTGAGATGTGCACTAACTTTCCTTGAGATTTTGACTATATAGAGGAGGAGGGCCATCCTGTATACAATATTGAAAAAGAAATTTACTTGTTACCACCAAGATTATTAATACAAGTTTCCGATTGCCCAGGGTCGATTAACTTTGGCTCAAGTATACCCAAGACAGCCCGTTCAGGAGTAAGGGGAACATATTCCACTAAATGAGTATACATATAGTCTTGAACATAAAGAAAAAATGACATATGAGGGAGCAACAGCAACCCCACATGCAATGTACAAAAGATTGTACAAAGAGTCCGATTGCCCACACTTCAGGCAATCCTCAGTATCTCAGGCAATCCTCAGTATCTCAGGCAATCCTCAGTATCTGAGAAGCCCATAGCACAGCGATGATGATGGGACACGTAACCACGGTGGTAGATGTTCTTAAAGAGAAGTCTCTTTTGGAAGCAGGCTAGCATATATGACGAATCAGCAGAGTACAATAAGTGTGTGGTCGACACTGCAGCCCACGGGCAGCAACCATCACTTATCCCACTACTTCCTCAAGTCATGCCACAGTCTTTAATCAATACACAACAGAGCCCAAGTACGCTATAATTCTTAGAAAGTTAGAGCACTAATGTGCATACACAGGGCCGTTTCTATGCAATTTGGCTCCCAGTGTGAACAGCTGAAAAATGCATCCCCCACCCATGGACATTTTAAAAGAATAAACATATGCACGTGCTGAATGTGCACGGGCCCAAAAAAGCAGGTGTGGCCTTACAGGAAAAGACTACCTTATACCCCAGTTAAGCCCCTGACAACATATTATGCCCCACACAATAATGCCCCTTACAAATTATGGCACACAGTTATGCCCCTAACACAATAATATGCCATACACGGTGATGACTCTTATGACGCATACAGTGAGGCTACCTACTTTTAAACTAATTGCTCGCTGTTAGGGGTTGGTGCCCCACCTCTCCAGGCCGCTGGCAGGTCAGCTTGATCCCGGCACTTCCTACTATTTTCCTGTTACTAGAGGTCCTACTGGAGCTCTAGCATGTCTCCTTTCAGGTGGTGGCCATTTTGGCAGGGATATTTCCTCAGCTATATTCCAATACTGCTGCAGACAGTTGTCGCAGGTGCCCCATGTGATTGCATGGCTGGCCCAGCCCTAGAACGGCACTGTGCATACACCACAATGGCTATTATAGGGATGTTTCAATCCTTTACCAAGCTGCTCACTGAAGAGTACTGTGCTTGTGCGCCATCAACGTGTTACTGTGTAGAGCACACCCGACCAAAACATTGATCGCGATCTACCAGTAGAACACAACCGGCTTCAATAATCACTCACGATGTGAGGAGTTTGTCGCACCTGCTGGATCCAGCCAGTGGGAACCAGTTAACGAGGGCCTTGACAGCAGGACAACAGGGAGCCATGACAGTGGGGTGCCAAGTCAGCAGGAGCCCTGAAGTTGGCCGCATCTCTGTAAGATTTATCTTGCAGACTGTCTTATTTGTGTATGTCTGAGTTATACATTTATTCCTGTTTATACATTAACTACTGTGTAAGGCAATGTGTTTTACTCCTGTGTGGAGCAATGTGTTTTGAGGTTTATCCTTTAGGGGCCAATGTATTTCAGGTTTTTTTCCTGTGTGGGACAATGTGTTTATTACTATGGAGGTCAATGTGTTATTTCACGCGAGACAGTCCCTACACTGTGAGTTCACGCCTCCTTTTTGTTACACCAGGCCTACTTTTTCGGGGGTGCACCATGCCATCCTTGTAGCTCACAAACGCTTTTCAGCTTTTAAAGTAGGTCACCAACCCTAAAAGTCTGGCCACCCCTGGTGTAGAGTGACATAGTGGGAGACGGACGTCTATGGGGTTAGCTACAAGAGACCTTCCTAATAAACCATATTGCGGCTTTTCCAGCATCCTGTACCCAGTGGCGGATTTAGTGGGGGCGATTAGGGCGAACGCCCCCCTACACTTACCGGCGCCAGGATGGATGGCCGGGTCCCGCCGCGATGATCATCTGTGGCAGCCGCAGCCAGGCAGCAGACCCGGCCAAACAGTACTTCCACCCGCCGCCCGCCATGATAGTCATCTGCAGCCAGCACTGAGGTGCTGCCTGGCTGCGGCTACTGCAGATGATCTTCGCGGATGCGGTGGGCAGAAGTACTGTATGGCCATGTAACAACCATCCATTCTGACCATCCATCCTGGCGGTGGCATCCCTCCGCCGCCACTGAAAGTCTGAGAGCAACTAGCAATGCACCGTGGCAAGCAGTGTGTCACTCACTGTCTTCTCTGCACCCGGCTCCCCTTCCCTGGCCTTTTCCGCTCCTCCTCAGGCTCAGTGTCATTATGCCTCTGCGCGATGACAGACTGTCATGCACAGTAGGCATTTGAGGATGTCGTTCAGGGGCAGGCTCCATTTTCACGGCAGCGGGCACGGTGATGATCTCATTCACAACCGCAGAAAGAACACAGATGACTCCTTGTGCTCATGGGCTGAATTTGTAGCTTTAATAACTGTGCCCCGCCGCCGCCCTCAGTCCTCCTCCACACCATGCCAACCACAGCCTCCTTATCCACCGCACAGCAGACCACAGCATCCTCAGCACCGCCGCTGCTAAATAGGTAATCTTACCCCGCTGCCTTTCTCTTTCCCTAATCCCTACTGTATGCCCTTGCTGTCCCACTCTCTGTCACTCTCCCTGTCCCTACTGTCACTTTCTCTGTCCCTCTGTCACTCTCCCTGTCCCTATGTACCTGCTGTCACTTTCCCTGCCCCTCTGCCACTCTCCCTGTCCCTACGTACCTGCTGTCACTTTCCCTGTCCCTCTGTCCCTCTCCCTGTCCCTATGTCCCTGCTTTCATTTTCTCTGTCCCTCTGTCACTCTCTCTGTCCCTATGTATCTGCTGTCACTTTCCCTGTCCCTCTATCACTTTCCCTGTCCCTCTGTCACTCTCCCTGTCCCTATGTCCCTGCTGTCACTCTCCCTGAATTTCGTCTCTTTCCATGTGGCATAATGTGAATTTTGGCTCATTCAGTGTGCTATAATGTGAATTTCGGCTCATACCGTGTGCTATAATGTGAATTTTGGCTCATATCGTGTGCTATAATGTGAATTTCGGCTCATACCGTGTGCTATAATGTGAATTTTGGCTCATACCGTGTGCTATAATGTGAATTTTGTTCCATACCGTGTGCTATAATGTGAATTTTGGCTCATATCGTGTGCTATAATGTGAATTTTGGCATATACCGTATGCTATAATGTGAATTTTGGCTCACACCGTGTGCTATAATGTGAATTTCGGCTCATACTGTGTGCTATAATGTGAATTACGGCTCATTCTTTGTGCTATAAGGTGAATTTCGGCTCATACCGTGTGCTATAATGTGAATTTTGGCTCATACCGTGTGCTATAATGTGAATTTTGGCTCATACCGTGTGCTATAATGTGAATTTTGGCTCATACCGTGTGCTATAATGTGAATTTTGGCTCATTCTTTGTGCTATAAGGTGAATTTCGGCTCATACCGTGTGCTATAATGTGAATTTCGGCTCATTCTTTGTGCTATAATGTGAATTTTGGCTCATTCTGTGTGGTATAATATGAATTTCGGCTCATTCTGTGTGCTATCATGTGAAATTCGGCTCATACCGTGTGGTATAATGTGAATTTCAGCTCATTCTGTGTGCTACAATATGAATTTCGTCTCATACCGTGTGCTATAATGTGTACCATTGTTGTCCTATTACTGATGCCATCACAGGATCTGTTAAAAGAAATTAGTATTTATATAAAGCATTTTTTTCCTGCTAAAATAAATTTATTTCACTTTGTTTCTCTCTGAAAGTGGACTGGTAGCCCAGATCTGGGCTGCATGATCGTGCATTGTGTGATCTACGAATGTGCAAATGCATGCAGGACTGGCGATTCACCAGTCTATCACCAGTGCACAGGATTCTCTCCACTAACTGGCAACATTTTATTAGTAATGGCAACAATAGAAAATTTTAGAAGCGAATGGGAGGGGCATTTCTAAGTGGGAGGAGCTATGATTAGGGGGAGGGGTCATAAGTATTAAACCACTCCCCCCTAAAAGATAAGTCTAGATCTGCCACTGCCTGTACCATTACATTTGATGTACAGTCACCAGCTGGTGAGCTGTAACAACCCTGTACCGCTTCATTGCTGAACTTCCAGCTCTTAATAAACCACACTACTGGTTAAGTTACCGTACTGTTCTATGGGTCAGGAACATTCCGCTGGTGGTTACCTCTGCAATACTACCACATATATATATACATATTTCTGACAATAATAAACAGCGTCAAAATATTCCAAGTACATTATAATACAAAGCATAATGCACAGCCCAAGTGCACTTTAATACACAATTTTTTCATTATTCATGATGGACTCCTTTTAAAATTATTACTCCCGAAAAAAGATGAATTTGGGGACACTTAGTACAATGGGGTATAGATGGGGTCCAAAGGAGCCGGTGTACTTTAAATTTCTTCAACACGGTGTGCTGGATCCTCCCCTCTATGCCCTCCCTCACAGCCCAGTCTAGGAAAACTGTGCCCGAAGGAGATGGACATACTTGAGAGGAGGAAACATGACAAGACAACTAGTGGTGAGATTAACGAACCAGCACACAGCAGAACAAACACACTAGCAACACCTAGTGAAACCAGAGAATAGCAACAGCTGTGTAACCAACTTCACACAAGAACAAGAACTTGCAGGAAGGCGAAGCACGGAGGCGGGAGCCCAGTATCCCTTATGGACTTCGAGAAAAGAATTTACCGGTAGGTAATTAAAATCCTCTTTTCTCTATCATCCATAAGGGATACTGGGGACAGTAGGGCATTACTGGGTTAGTAACATAGTAACATAGTATTTGAGGTTGAATAGAGGCAAATTGCACATCGTGTTCAACCTGTTTTAAGTTGTGATGATTCTACATACTTGCTGAATAATGTTTTATGACTAGTTAGCTACTATAACTCAAGTTACCCCCGGATTAACCACGTTGATATTTTAAGTATTATAACCTTGGATATCATTTTCATTCAGAAATGTATCCATTCCTTTTTTAAATCCAATTACAGAGTCCGCCATTACCACCTTCCCTGGCAGGGAATTCCACATCCTGATTGCCCTTACAGTGAAGAACCCTTTCCTCCGTTGCGTTCGGAACTTTTCTCCAGTCGCAGCGAGTGGCCACATGTCCTAAACTGTGTTCTTTTAATAAATAATTCCTCTGATAACTCTTTGTGATGTCCCTTTACATATTTGAAGATATTCATAATATCTCGTCTTAGGCGCCTCTTTTCTAGTGTATACATATTCAGCCTAGTAAGTCTTTCCTTATAGTCCAGTCCTTCTAGGCCTTTAATCAATTTAGTAGCTCGCCTTTGAACACTTTCGAGTTCACTGATGTCTTTTTTATACAATGGTGCCCAAAACCGAACACAATATTCCAGGTGCGGACGTACCAATGCCTTATACAGCGGCATGATTACATCCGAGTCCCTTGTCTGAATTCCTCTTTTTATGCACGCTAACACCTTACTTGCCTTCTTTACTGCGTTTTGACATTGTGTATGGTTATTAAGCCTATTACCAATGGATACCCCCAAATCTTTTTCCAACTCTGTTTCCCCTAGGCATTCCCCATTTAATATGTAGGAAGCAAGTTTGTTTTTAGTCCCAAAATGTATAACCTTGCATTTGTCTGTATTAAACCTCATTTTCCATTTAGACGCCCAGAGTTCAAGTTTGGATAGATCATTCTGCAAGGACTCCACATCCAATTCTGAATTAATTACCTTACACAGTTTAGTATCATCTGCAAAGATTGACACTGTGCTTTCCAGGCCTATTTCTAGGTCATTGATAAATATGTTGAACAGTAGTGGTCCGAGTACGGACCCTTGTGGTATTCCGCTGACTACTGGGGACCAGGTTGAGGACTTCCCGTTGACCACTACTCGCTGTACCCTGCTATCCAACCAGCTGCTTATCCATGTGCAAATAGTTTTTCCTAGGCCAAGCACCTTTAATTTGATCATCAGTGTCCTGTGAGGAACTTTATTGAAGGCTTTTGCAAAATCTAGGAAGACCACATCCACTGCTTTTCCTTGATCAAGATTATTGCTCACTTCCTCGTAGAAGCTAATTAAGTTAGTCTGACATGACCTGTCCCTCACAAACCCATGCTGGTTCTTGCTAATAATCCTAGCAGACTGTAGATACTCCTGTATGCCGTCCCTTAGAATTCCTTCCAATATTTTCCCCACTATAGATGTTAAACTAACTGGTCTGTAGTTTCCTGGTCTGTAGATTTTTGGATCCCTTTTTAAATAATTGCACAACCTCAGCTATACGCCACTCCTTCGGTTTCCATGCCTGATCGAATTGAACTATTGAAAATCTAGTATAGGGGTCGTGCTAGTTGTGAACTAAGCTCCATAAGAACCCTCGGGTGAAGTCCATCAGGACCAGGTGATTTATTAATCTTAATTTTGCTTAGTCTCTCCCGGACTACTTCTTTGCTTAAACAAGTATCTGTCACAACTGAGGGCCTGAGCTGACGGGAGGCAGCCTCAGTTGTAGGGGCTGAGATGTACCGGAACCTGGGAGGTTGTATCAGACCCCTGGACATGTAAGTAACATGAAGAAGAACCGCCCGAAGGCGTGACCACGACAACTTGAATAAAAGTCAATGATGTTTATTTATGACAAACTCCATGCATCACAGTAGCAGTAAAAGAAACATAAAAGTCAGCAAAGAATAAATACAGTTCCTGGGAACTACAGGGTGGCAGGAGCCACAGGGCACTGGTAGTGTGAGATAGTTCTTATAATCTTCTAGATGGAATGTCCTTACCAGGCCCGACTGTAGCAATGGAGATAACCCAGGATTGTACCAGCTGGTGTTCCAGGAAAAGCTGGGCTGCTGAAGATAAAACGGCTGCTGTGGATACTGGTTGGAACCAGACTGTTGTTGGCACGGAGTGGATACTGGCTGGAACCAGTTAAATAATAAATGAACTTGGGAGCGATGAAATATGAGCTGAAGTTAGGAGTTTGAGAGCGGTGAAAATAAGATTTTACTTACCGATAAATCTATTTCTCGTAGTCCGTAGTGGATGCTGGGACTCCGTCAGGACCATGGGGATTAGCGGCTCCGCAGGAGACAGGGCACAAAAATAAAAGCTTTAGGACTAGGTGGTGTGCACTGGCTCCTCCCCCTATGACCCTCCTCCAAGCCTCAGTTAGGATACTGTGCCCGGACGAGCGTACACAATAAGGAAGGATTTTGAATCCCGGGTAAGACTCATACCAGCCACACCAATCACACCGTACAACTTGTGATCTGAACCCAGTTAACAGTATGACAAACGTTGGAGCCTCTGAACAGACAGCTCACAACAATAACAACCCGATTTTTTTTGTAACAATAACTATGTACAAGTATTGCAGACAATCCGCACTTGGGATGGGCGCCCAGCATCCACTACGGACTACGAGAAATAGATTTATCGGTAAGTAAAATCTTATTTTCTCTGACGTCCTAGTGGATGCTGGGACTCCGTCAGGACCATGGGGATTATACCAAAGCTCCCAAACGGGCGGGAGAGTGCGGATGACTCTGCAGCACCGAATGAGAGAACTCCAGGTCCTCTTTAGCCAGGGTATCAAATTTGTAGAATTTTACAAACGTGTTCTCCCCCGACCACGTAGCTGCTCGGCAGAGTTGTAATGCCGAGACCCCTCGGGCAGCCGCCCAAGATGAGCCCACCTTCCTTGTGGAATGGGCCTTGATAGATTTAGGCTGTGGCAGGCCTGCCACAGAATGTGCAAGTTGAATTGTGCTACAAATCCAACGAGCAATCGTCTGCTTAGAAGCAGGAGCACCCAGCTTGTTGGGTGCATACAGTATAAACAGCGAGTCAGATTTTCTGACTCCAGCCGTCCTTGAAATATATATTTTCAATGCCCTGACAACGTCCAGCAACTTGGAATCCTCCAAATCGCTAGTAGCCGCAGGCACCACAATAGGCTGGTTCAGGTGAAACGCTGAAACCACCTTAGGCAGAAACTGAGGACGCGTCCGCAGTTCTGCCCTGTCCGAATGGAAAATCAGATATGGGCTTTTATACGATAAAGCCGCCAATTCTGACACTCTCCTGGCTGAAGCCAGGGCCAGTAGCATGGTTACTTTCCATGTAAGATATTTCAAATCCACCGATTTGAGTGGCTCAAACCAATGGGATTTGAGAAAATCCAAAACTACATTAAGATCCCACGGAGCCACTGGGGGCACAACCGGGGGCTGTATATGTAGTACTCCTTTTACAAAAGTCTGGACTTCAGGAACTGAAGCCAATTCTTTCTGGAAGAAAATCGACAGGGCCGAAATTTGAACCTTAATGGACCCTAATTTGAGGCCCATAGACAATCCTGTTTGCAGGAAATGTAGGAATGGACCCAGTTGAAATTCCTCCATCGGGGCCTTCCTGGCCTCACACCACGCAACATATTTTCTCCAAATGCGGTGATAATGTTGTGCAGTCACCTCCTTCCTGGCTTTTACCAGGGTAGGGATGACCTCTTCCGGAATGCCTTTTTCCCTTAGAATTCGGCGTTCAACCGCCATGCCGTCAAACGCAGCCGCGGTAAGTCTTGGAATAGACACGGTCCCTGCTGAAGCAGGTCCCGTCTTAGAGGTAGAGGCCACGGATCTTCCGTGAGCATCTCCTGAAGTTCCGGGTACCAAGTTCTTCTTGGCCAATCCGGAGCCACGAGTATCATTCTTACTCCTCTTTGCCGTATAATTCTCAGTACTTTTGGTATGAGAGGCAGAGGAGGAAACACATACACTGACTGGAACACCCACAGTGTTACCAGAGCGTCCACAGCTATTGCCTGAGGGTCTCTTGACCTGGCGCAATACCTGTCCAGTTTTTTGTTGAGGCGGGACGCCATCATATCCACCTTTGGTTTTTCCCAACGGTTCACAATCATGTGGAAGACTTCTGGATGAAGTCCCCACTCTCCCGGGTGTAGATCGTGTCTGCTGAGGAAGTCCGCTTCCCAGTTGTCCACTCCCGGAATGAACACTGCTGACAGTGCTATCACATGATCTTCCGCCCAGCGAAGAATCCTTGCAGCTTCTGCCATTGCCCTCCTGCTTCTTGTGCCGCCCTGTCTGTTTACGTGGGCGACTGCCGTGATGTTGTCCGACTGGATCAACACCGGCTGACCCTGAAGCAGGGGTTTTGCCAGGCTTAGAGCATTGTAAATCGCTCTTAGCTCCAGTATATTTATGTGAAGAGACATCTCCAGGCTTGACCACACTCCCTGGAAGTTTCTTCCCTGTGTGACCGCTCCCCAGCCTCTCAGACTGGCATCCGTGGTCACCAGGACCCAGTCCTGTATGCCGAATCTGCGGCCATCTAACAGATGAGCACTCTGCAACCACCACAGAAGAGACACCCTTGTCCGTGGAGACAAAGTTATCCGCTGATGCATCTGCAGATGCGATCCGGACCATTTGTCCAGCAGATCCCACTGAAAAGTTCGTGCGTGGAATCTGCCGAATGGAATCGCTTCGTAAGAAGCCACCATTTTTCCCAGGACTCTTGTGCATTGATGCACAGACACTTTTCCTGGTTTTAGGAGGTTCCTGACAAGTTCGGATAACTCCCTGGCTTTCTCCTCCGGAAGAAACACCTTTTTCTGAACCGTGTCCAGAATCATTCCCAGGAACAGCAGACGTGTCGTCGGGGTCAATTGAGATTTTGGAAAATTCAGAATCCACCCGTGCTGTTGCAGCACTACTTGGGTTAGTGCTACTACGTCCCCCAGCTGTTCTCTGGACCTTGCCCTTATCAGGAGATCGTCCAAGTAAGGGATAATTAATACGCCTTTCCTTCGCAGAAGAAACATCATTTCGGCCATTACCTTGGTAAAGACCCAAGGTGCCGTGGACAATCCAAACGGCAGCGTCTGAAACTGATAATGACAGTTTTGCACCACGAACCTGAGGTACCCTTGATGTGAAGGGCAAATTGGGACATGCAGGTAAGCATCCTTGATGTCCAGGGACACCATAAAGTCCCCTTCTTCCAGATTCGCTATCACTGCTCTGAGTGACTCCATCTTGAACTTGAATTTTTGTATGTACAGGTTCAAAGATTTCAGATTTAGAATAGGTCTTACCGAGCCGTCCGGCTTCGGTACCACAAATAGTGTGGAATAATACCCCTTTCCCTGTTGTAGGAGGGGTACCTTGACTATCACCTGCTGAGAATACAGCTTGTGAATGGCTTCCAATACCGTCGCCCTGTCTGAGGGAGACGTTGGCAGAGCAGACTTTAGGAACCGGCGAGGGGGAGACTTCTCGAATTCCAACCTGTAACCCTGAGATACTACCTGCAGGATCCAGGGGTCCACCTGTGAGTGAGCCCACTGTGCGCTGAAATTCTTGAGTCGACCCCCCACCGCCCCTGAGTCCGCTTGTAAAGCCCCAATGTCATGCTGAGGGCTTTGCAGAAGCCGGGGAGGGCTTCTGCTCCTGGGAGGGAGCTGCTTGGTGCACTCTCTTACCCTTTCCTTTGCCTCGGGGAAGATATGACTGTCCTTTTGCCCGCTTGTTCTTATAGGAACGAAAGGACTGCGGCTGAAAAGACGGTGTCTTTTTCTGTTAGGAGGGGACCTGAGGTAAAAAGGTGGATTTCCCGGCTGTTGCCGTGGCCACCAAATCCGATAGACCGACCCCAAATAATTCCTCCCCTTTATACGGCAATACTTCCATATGCCGTTTGGAATCCGCATCACCTGACCACTGTCGCGTCCATAAACTTCTTCTGGCAGATATGGACATCGCACTTACTCTCGATGCCAGAGTGCAAATATCCCTCTGAGCATCTCGCATATAAAGAAAAGCATCCTTTAATTGCTCTATAGTCAATAAAATACTGTCCCTATCCAGGGTATCAATATTTTCAGTCAGGGAATCCGACCAAACCACCCCAGCACTGCACATCCATGCAGAGGCGATGGCTGGTCGCAGTATAACACCAGTATGAGTGTATATACTTTTCAGGGTAGTTTCCAGCCTCCTATCAGCTGGATCCTTGAGGGCGGCCGTTTCAGAAGACGGTAACGCCACTTGTTTTGATAAGCGTGTGAGTGCCTTATCCACCCTAGGGGGTGTTTCCCAGCGCGCCCTAACCTCTGGCGGGAAAGGATATAATGCCAATAACTTCTTTGAAATTAGCAGTTTTCTATCGGGGTTAACCCACGCTTCATCACACACTTCATTCAATTCCTCTGATTCAGGAAAAACTACAGGTAGTTTTTTCAGACCCCACATAATACCCCTTTTTGTGGTACTTGCAGTATCAGAGATATGCAAAGCCTCCTTCATTGCCGTGATCATATAACGTGTGGCCCTACTGGAAAATACGTTTGTTTCTTCACCGTCGACACTAGATTCGATGTCCGTGTCTGGGTCTGTGTCGACCGACTGAGGTAAAGGGCGTTTTACAGCCCCTGACGGTGTCTGAGACGCCTGGACAGGTACTAACTGGTTTGCCGGCCGTCTCATGTCGTCAACTGATTTTTGTAACGTGCTGACATTATCACGTAATTCCATAAACAAAGCCATCCATTCCGGTGTCGACTCCCTAGGGGGTGACATCACCATTACCGGCAATTGCTCCGCCTCCACACCAACATCGTCCTCATACATGTCGACACACACGTACCGACACACAGCAGACACACAGGGAATGCTCTTATCGAAGACAGGACCCCACTAGCCCTTTGGGGAGACAGAGGGAGAGTTTGCCAGCACACACCCAAGCGCTATAAATATATAGGAACAACCCTACAGAAGTGTTGTTTCCTTTATAGCAGCTTAATATATCAATATTGCCAAAAAAGTGCCCCCCCTCTCTGTTTTTTTTACCCTGTTTCTGTAGTGCAGTGCAGGGGAGAGTACTGGGAGCCTTCCTCGCAGCGGAGCTGTGCAGGAAAATGGCGCTGTGTGCTGAGGAGATAGGCCCCGCCCCCTATTTCGGCGGGCTCTTCTCCCAGTGTTTGTGAGACCTGGCAGGGGTTAAATACATCCATATAGCCCCAGGGGCTATATGTGATGTATTTTTAGCCAGAACAAGGTATTATCATTGCTGCCCAGGGCGCCACCCCCAGCGCCCTGCACCCTCAGTGACCGCTGGTGTGAAGTGTGCTGACAACAATGGCGCACAGCTGCAGTGCTGTGCGCTACCTCATGAAGACTGAAAAGTCTTCTGCCGCCGGTTTCTGGACCTCTTCACTTTTCGGCATCTGCAAGGGGGTCGGCGGCGCGGCTCCGGGACCGGACTCCATGGCTGGGCCTGTGTTCGATCCCTCTGGAGCTAATGGTGTCCAGTAGCCTAAGAAGCCAATCCATCCTGCACGCAGGTGAGTTCACTTCTTCTCCCCTAAGTCCCTCGTTGCAGTGAGCCTGTTGCCAGCAGGACTCACTGAAAATAAAAAACCTAATAACTTTTTCTAAGCAGCTCTTTAGGAGAGCCACCTAGATTGCACCCTGCTCGGACGGGCACAAAAACCTAACTGAGGCTTGGAGGAGGGTCATAGGGGGAGGAGCCAGTGCACACCACCTAGTCCTAAAGCTTTTATTTTTGTGCCCTGTCTCCTGCGGAGCCGCTAATCCCCATGGTCCTGACGGAGTCCCAGCATCCACTAGGACGTCAGAGAAATTATAATACCGGTGGAGAGTGGTAAACTGTAGAAAGGACACCGGCCCTTTAAGAGAAGCTGTACTCTGCTGGAAGCTGGGCTGGAAGCAGGTAAAGTTGTAGCTGGAAACAGATGAATCCAAAATGGATCGGAGAGTCAGGCTACACCGCAGGTGGAATGCTGGTGCGGGTCTCTATGGTGGAAGTCTTGAGACAGGAGCTGGAACCTGGAAGACAATCACAGGAGAGAGACAAACAGGAACTAGGTTTGACAACCAAAGCACTGACGTCTTCCTTGCTCAGGCACAGTGTATTTATACCTGCAGCAAGGAAGGGATTGGCTAGGCAATTATGCAGATTAACAATACTGACAACAGATTGGAGGAAATGATCAGCTGACAGAATCCAAGATGGCTGCGCCCATGCAGACACTTGGAGGGAAGTTTGGTTTGTAATCCATGTGGTAATGAAAACAGTAATGGCGGCGCCGGCCACTGGAGACAGGAGACGCCAGGCTGACAAGTGCACATCCAACCACGCGGACACAGCGGAGGCCGCGGCTGACGTAATCGCCACTCTGACACTCTGCATGCAGAAGCTCAGGGACGGCGGCGGAGGCCGCGGGAGACGCCATGCCAGATGTAATAAGGCATTACTGTGACAGCGTCTCAGAGAGACAGGAGAGGATGCAGGAATGTGAACATTAGGATAACAGATGGGATCCGGTCCTGGAGCGCTGAGCCAGCCTTAGGAGGCATCTGATGGGTAAGAAATGGCGTCCAGATACCCGGATCGTGACAGCACCCCCCCCTTTAGGAGTGGCCCCAGGACACTTCTTTGGCTTTTGAGGAAACTTGGAATGGAATCTCCGGACCAAGGCAGGAGCATGGACATCAGAAGCATTGGTCCATGAACGTTCCTCAGGGCCGTAACCCTTCCAGTCAATAAGATACTGTAGTTGACCGTAACGGTGACGTGAGTCCAGGATCTTGGCCACTTCATACTCAACGCCTCGTTGAGTTTGGACTTTCGGAGTTGGAGGAAGTGAGGAATGAAACCGATTCAAGATCAGCGGTTTCAACAGGGAAACATGGAATGTCCTGGGTATTTTTAAGAAGGGAGGCAACTGAAGTCTGTAAGCAACAGGATTGATGACTTGTTCAATCTTGAAAGGACCGATATAGCGAGGTGCAAACTTCATACTGGGAACTCTTAACCTCAAATTCTTCGTGGATAACCATACCCGATCACCCACCTTGAGAGCAGGAACTGCTCGCCGCTTCTTATCCGCAAACTTCTTGTACCTGAACGATGCCTTGAGCAGAGCTGATCGTACGCTCTTCCAGATATTGGCAAACTGATGCAAGGTGATATCCACTGCGGGAACAGAAGTTGCTGGAAGCGGTTGGAACTCAGGGACTTTAGGGTGGAATCCAAAGTTAGTGAAGAATGGTGTTGAAGCAGATGAAGAATGATACTGGTTGTTATGACAGAACTCGGCCCAGGGAAGTAATTGAACCCAGTCATCTTGAGAGGAGGACACATAGATGCGGAGGAAGGCCTCCAAGTCCTGATTCACCCTCTCGGTTTGACCATTGGTCTGAGGATGGTAAGCCGTGGAAAACTTTAGCTTGACTTGAAGGACTTGACATAAACTTCGCCAGAATTTGGCTGTGAATTGAACTCCTCGATCCGAGATAATTTCTTCAGGAAGACCGTGGAGTCGGAAGATCTCTTGTATGAATACTTGAGCCAACTTGGAAGCTGACGGAAGACCGGTGAGAGGAATGAAGTGTGCCATCTTGGTGAACCGGTCAACTACCACCCAGATGGTATTGAACTTGTTGCACATGGGTAAATCTGTAATAAAATCCATCGACAAATGGGTCCAAGGTCGACGGGGAACAGATAGTGGAACCAGTTGCCCCGCAGGCGACTGGCGGGATACCTTATGTTGAGCACACTTTGGGCAAGATGCAATAAACTCCAAGACGTCCTTTTTCAGAGTTGGCCACCAATAGGACCTAGAGATAAACTCCAGGGTTTTTTGGATACCTGTATGTCCGGCAAAACGGGAAGCATGGGCCCAATGCATGAGCTTCTTCCTTAGCATCGGTTTCACAAAACTTTTCCCTGATGGGGGCGTAGAGTCCATCCCTACCGTGGAGAATGCCAACGGATTTATAATAGGATGCTTGTCTGAAGACTCTGGCTCATTTTCTTGCTCCCATGAGCGGGAAAGGGCATCGGCCTTGCGATTCTGAGAGCCCGGACAGAACTGGAGTTTAAAGTCGAACCTGGAAAAGAAAAGTGCCCATCTGGCCTGACGAGGGTTGAGACATTGTGCGCCTTTCAGATATAAAAGGTTCTTGTGGTCTGTAAGTATGGTGATTGAATGAGAAGCTCCCTCCAACAGATACCTCCACTCTTCTAGAGCGAGCTTGATAGCTAGCAACTCCTGGTCGCCAATGGCATAGTTGCGCTCAGCTGGGGAGAACTTCCGGGAGAAGAAACTGCAAGGGTGTAAATGGCCATCTTTATCCCTCTGAGATAACACCGCTCCTACTCCAACGGAGGAGGCATCCACCTCTAAGATGAAAGGAGAGTCGATGTCAGGCTGTTTCAGAACAGGCGCAGAGATGAACCTTTGTTTTAAAAGATGAAATGCTTGCATGGCTTCTTCAGACCACTTGGACGGGTTAGCACCCTTCTTAGTGAAAGCAGTAATAGGCGCCACAATGGTGGAAAAGTCTCGTATAAACTTTCGGTAATAGTTGGCGAACCCCAAGAACCTCTGGACCCCTTTGAGGGTTAAGGGTATCGGCCAATTTTGGATTGCTTGTAGTTTCTCAGGATCCATCTCTAGTCCGGAACCGGACACAATGTACCCTAGAAACGGAATGGACTTGACTTCAAAGACGCATTTCTCTAATTTGCAATAGAGATGATTGACACGGAGACGGGACAGAACCTCTTTAACCCAAAAACGATGTTCCTCTAAATCGTTGGCAAAAATGAGGATATCGTCTAGATAGACCACGACATGACGGTATAGAATGTCTCTGAAGATCTCATTGACAAAATGCTGGAAGACAGCTGGAGCATTGCTCAATCCGAAGGGCATGACGAGGTACTCATAATGTCCGTCACGGGTGTTAAAGGCGGTCTTCCACTCGTCACCCTCACGGATCCGGATGAGATTGTATGCACCTCTCAAGTCCAGCTTTGTAAAGATGGTAGCTCCGCTAACTCTGTCAAAGAGCTCAGTAATCAGGGGTAAAGGATAACGGTTCTTGATGGTAATGTCGTTCAAACCTCTGTAGTCGATGCACGGCCGCAGACCACCATCTTTCTTTTTTACAAAAAAGATGCCTGCGCCGGCTGGGGAAGAAGAAGGTCGAATGAACCCCTTTGCTAGGTTCTCTTTAATGTATTCCTCCATAGAATGCGTCTCAGGCAGAGACAACGGATAAGTTCGGCCTCGAGGTGGAACCTTCCCTGGAACGAGATCAATCGGGCAGTCCCATTCTCTATGAGGAGGAAGGATATCAGCAGAAGCTTTACTGAACACATCCGTGAAATCTTGATATGGAGGAGGTGGAACATCAGACGACCTGGGGGAGGAAGAACAGACAGGCAATACTTTAAACAAACATGTCTCAGCACAGGAGGAACCCCATGCCAGGATTTGCGTAGTCGTCCAATCAATTGTAGGATTGTGAAGACGGAGCCATGGAAGGCCCAGGACCACAGGATGTGTGGCTCTTGGAATCACTAAAAAAGAAATAAGTTCGGAATGAAGAACTCCCACTCTCAGACGAACTGGTAGAGTCCTTAAAGAAATAACTGCATCAAAAATTTTGCTGCCATCCACGGCAGTTAAAGAAATGGACGAAGGAAGTCTCTCGGTGGGTAGGGACCACCGTTTAACATAGGCTTCGGTAATAAAGTTCCCAGCTGCTCCGGAATCAAGGAGGGCAATGACGTTCCGATAACGTTGAGCAACTTGAAGCGAGACTGGGAGATTACAATCTTGAGGAGATGGAGAGGAGATCATTACTCCTAGCCGGCCCTCTCCTTGGCGAGCTAGGATTTGGAGTTTTCCGGACGTTTGGGACAGGCATTAATGGTGTGAGACAGAGCTGCACAATAAAGACAGAGAGACTCGGAGAGACGTCTTCGGCGCTCAGCAGGAGTTAAACGGGAACGGCCAATTTGCATGGGCTCATCTTTAGTTGGTGACAGTTGGCGAGGAGGAGGAGCAGAAGATTTTGGAGCAGATGATCTTCCACGCTCAGTTGCTCTCTCTCTGAAACGTAAATCAACTTTCGTGCAGAGTGAGATTAGCTCGTCTAACTTAGAGGGTAAGTCTCTGGTAGCTAACTCATCTTTAATACGCTCAGATAAGCCATGCCAGAATGCAGCATACAGGGCCTCGTCGTTCCATGCCAGTTCGGATGCCAGGATCTGGAACTGTATCAGATATTGTCCTACAGTACGTGACCCCTGGCGTAAACGGAGAATCTCGGATGAAGCTGAGGTTACCCGGCCTGGCTCGTCGAAGATGCGCCTGAATGTTGACACGAAGGCAGTGTAGGAAGATAGCAGGGTGTCGGACCTCTCCCATAACGGTGATGCCCAATCAAGGGCTGAGCCACTGAGAAGAGAAATAATGTAGGCAATTTTTGTACGGTCACTGGGAAAATTGCCAGGTTGTAGCTCAAACTGAATCTCACACTGGTTGAGAAATCCCCTGCAGAATCTTGGAGATCCGTCAAATTTTGCTGGCGTTGGAAGATGAAGACGTGGAGCAGAAATGGGTAAGGTGGGTGGGGTTATAGCTGGAGTCACTGTGGTTGATGCACCAGACGCGCCTGATCCACGGAGAGTTGTCTGAATCCCATCCAGCCGAGTAGAGAAATCCTGGAGACAGCGGATGATGTGGCCCTGTGCAGCCTCCTGATGTTCTAGTCGGGCTGCCAGTTCTTGCATCGGCCTGGCCGCTTGATCCTGGTCTCCGGCTGGATTCATTAGGTCAGTGCTTACTGTCACAACTGAGGGCCTGAGCTGACGGGAGGCAGCCTCAGTTGTAGGGGCTGAGATGTACCGGAACCTGGGAGGTTGTATCAGACCCCTGGACATGTAAGTAACATGAAGAAGAACCGCCCGAAGGCGTGACCACGACAACTTGAATAAAAGTCAATGATGTTTATTTATGACAAACTCCATGCATCACAGTAGCAGTAAAAGAAACATAAAAGTCAGCAAAGAATAAATACAGTTCCTGGGAACTACAGGGTGGCAGGAGCCACAGGGCACTGGTAGTGTGAGATAGTTCTTATAATCTTCTAGATGGAATGTCCTTACCAGGCCCGACTGTAGCAATGGAGATAACCCAGGATTGTACCAGCTGGTGTTCCAGGAAAAGCTGGGCTGCTGAAGATAAAACGGCTGCTGTGGATACTGGTTGGAACCAGACTGTTGTTGGCACGGAGTGGATACTGGCTGGAACCAGTTAAATAATAAATGAACTTGGGAGCGATGAAATATGAGCTGAAGTTAGGAGTTTGAGAGCGGTGAAATTATAATACCGGTGGAGAGTGGTAAACTGTAGAAAGGACACCGGCCCTTTAAGAGAAGCTGTACTCTGCTGGAAGCTGGGCTGGAAGCAGGTAAAGTTGTAGCTGGAAACAGATGAATCCAAAATGGATCGGAGAGTCAGGCTACACCGCAGGTGGAATGCTGGTGCGGGTCTCTATGGTGGAAGTCTTGAGACAGGAGCTGGAACCTGGAAGACAATCACAGGAGAGAGACAAACAGGAACTAGGTTTGACAACCAAAGCACTGACGCCTTCCTTGCTCAGGCACAGTGTATTTATACCTGCAGCAAGGAAGGGATTGGCTAGGCAATTATGCAGATTAACAATACTGACAACAGATTGGAGGAAATGATCAGCTGACAGAATCCAAGATGGCTGCGCCCATGCAGACACTTGGAGGGAAGTTTGGTTTGTAATCCATGTGGTAATGAAAACAGTAAAGGCGGCGCCGGCCACTGGAGACAGGAGACGCCAGGCTGACAAGTGCACATCCAACCACGCGGACACAGCGGAGGCCGCGGCTGACGTAATCGCCACTCTGACACTCTGCATGCAGAAGCTCAGGGACGGCGGCGGAGGCCGCGGGAGACGCCATGCCAGATGTAATAAGGCGTTACTGTGACAGCGTCTCAGAGAGACAGGAGAGGATGCAGGAATGTGAACATTAGGATAACAGATGGGATCCGGTCCTGGAGCGCTGAGCCAGCCTTAGGAGGCATCTGATGGGTAAGAAATGGCGTCCAGATACCCGGATCGTGACAGTATCTAACCATGAATCATGGACTTAGGGGGGGAGTAGGAACCAAATCTCAAAGTTAATGGTTCTCTTTCTCCGCTGACAGGACACTGAGCTCCTGAGGGTGCTGATCGCAAGCCCACGAGGCGACCGCTCACTCCCGCAGCACGGCCGTCTCCCCCTGACCGAGCCAGAAGAATGAAGAGTGGTGAGCTCAGCGCCGGCGGCCCTGTTAGCGGGTCGACGGCGGGAATGGCGGCACAAGGGTGGGAGTGCAGCACTGTCAGGCTGCGCTCCATAAAGGCTCAGCAACATTGTTATGTAGACGCGGCTGAGGGGCGTCCCGGGCCAGCGCAATCACCCTACACTGGCAAAACAGCTAACAGGGGCTAATCCCACTGTTAGCACTAAACACCTCAGGCTAGTATAATCAAATTATGTGCGAGAAGCCGCGCGCCATTACAGGGGGCGGGACTTCTCCTCAGAGCGTGTCCAGCACTCACCAGCGCCATTTTCTCCCTGCAGAATGCTGAAGCACGCTAACAGGGAGCGCTGACCCTCCACCTGACTCCAGTTACTGCGGTACCAGGGTGTTATAGACAGGGGGAGAGTGTAATTAGTACTTTTCAACCTATTAAGGTTGAATAGTCAGCGCTGGGTTTTTATCATAATAACTGCTCCAAGGACACTATGTGGCTGGCTCCTTAGACTCTGTGACTCTCTGAAGGGACTCTGGGGGAAACTGTGTATGACATTTTCCTGTCTGTGTGTGTGTATGTGTATTTATCCACATTACCATGTCTAAGGGCTCTGTATCATGTGCTGCAGAGTGTGTATCTTCTCCTGAAGAGTCTATCCCATGTACTCAGGACTGCAATGTGCTTTCCCAACCTTCGGAATCTGAACCCCCATGGGTGGATTCTTTAAGGGGAATGATATCCCAGATTTCATCAAGGATGTCACATAATGAGAAAGAGATGCAGTTTTTGAGAAAGTCTATAGAGGGTTTGCAGCATTCAGCTCCTACTTCCTCCAATACTCCACATACATACCCTAAAAAAAGTTAACACTTGCCCAAATAATGTAATTGACACTGATACCAACTCTGATACAGGGGACGGTAATGGGGATGTGCATGGGGGGGGATGCCTCCCTTGCTAAGGGGGTGTAGTTGATGATTGAAGCCATTAGGGATGTTTTGCATATTACTGAGAAGGTACCTGAGCCGGAACAGGAATCTTATTTTACGGAAACTAGGAAATCCTCCCTCACCTTCCCGGCTTCTAAAGAGCTAAACTGTTTATTTGAAAAATCCTGAAAAAACCCAGAGAAAAAATTCCAGAACCATAAAAGAATTCTCATTGCTTTATCTTTCCCTGAAGAGGATAGAAAGATATGGGAAATCTCGCCGATAGTAGATGCTTCTGTATCTAGGTTGTCTAAAAACGTGGTTTTACCTGTCCCTGGTTCAACTGCACTAAAAGAGCCGGCTGACCGCAAGATTGAGACTACGCTCAAATCTCTATACACTGCTACAGGCGTGGCTTTAAGGCCCACTATTGCTTGTGCATGGATTTCTAAAGCCATAGTAAAGTGGTCAGGCACACTATGGAGAGGAATGACATTGATTTGTTTTTGCATCACATACAGGATTCTGCTGGGTTCATGGTAAAGGCCATGAAAGACCTTGGAATGCTGAATGCAAGGGCTACTTCCATGGCGGTCTCGGCACGCAGAGGACACTGGCTACGCCAATGGACTGCGGATGCAGAATCCAAGAAAAGTGTGGAGAACCTACCCTTCACAGGTCAGGCTCTGTTTGGGGACGCACTGGATGCGTGGATTTCCACGGCAACTGCGGGAAAGTCAACCTTTCTTCCCTCAGCAGCTCCACCGACTAGGAAATCTTATCCTACGTCCACACTGCAGTCCTTTCAGACCGCAAAATTTTAAAAATCCAAATCCCCTTCCACCTTCTTTAGCGGTGGTCGGAGAAAATCCAAAAAACCTGCACCAACAGGTTCTCAGGAACAGAAACCAGGTTCTGTTTCCTCAAAATCTTCAGCATGACTGTGGACCTCCCAGCTTGGAGATCGGACAGGTGGGAGCGAGACTAAAAAAAATTCAGTCAAATCTGGGCATTATCAGGCCTAGACTCCTGGGTGACAGACATTGTTACCCAGGGCTACAGACTGGAGTTTCAGGAACTCCCACCTCACAGATTCTTCAAATCAGGCTTACCAGTTTCGCTGACAGAAAGTGCTATACTGCAGGAAGCCATTCAAAAATTGGTCAAAACAGATGTTATTGTCCCAGTTCCACCTCACCTACACCACAAGGGTTATTACTCAAACCTGTTTGTGATGCCAAAAGCAGATGGTTCGGTAAGGCCGATTTTAAACCTAAAGTCATTGAACCCCTACTTAAGGGAATTCAAATTCAAGATGGAGTCTCTGAGAGCGGTGATCTCAGGTCTCGAGGAGGGGAATTCCTAGTATCCCTGGATATCAAGGATGCGTACCTTCATATTCTGATCTGGCTGCCTCACCAGGCTTATCTCTGCACTGCTGGATTGTCACTATCAGTTCCAGGCACTGCCGTTTGGCCTCTCCACAGCACCGAGTGTTCACCAAAGTCATTGCAAAGATGATGCAACTCCTCCGCAGGCAAGGAGTGAACATAGGGGGGTCATTCCGAGTTGTTCGCTCGTTGCCGATTTTCGCTATATTGCGATTAGTCGCTTACTGCGCATGCGCAAGGTTCTCAGAGCGCATGCGCTTAGTTATTTTACACAAAAGTTAGGTATTTTACTCACGGCATAACAAGGTTTTTTCATCGTTCTGGTGATCATACTGTAATTGACAGGAAGTGGGTATTTCTGGGCGGAAACTTGCCATTTTCTGGGCGTGTGCGAAAAAACGCTGGCGTTTCTGGGAAAAACGGGGGAGTGTCTGAAGAACGGGGGAGGGTCATCTATCCAGATTGACTGCGGACCGGATCTGGGTGGCGCTTGCGAAACAAACGTATGTATCATTGATTGTAGCCTGTATCTCTTATTGTGAATTGTAATACTATTGTAACCCCCTGTTAGTAAATAACTGTTGGTGGGTCGGATCCCAACATATTTAAATACAATTGGTATTGTGTCCCTTTCCTGCTAAGGTTTAAAGTGTATTTCAGCCACATGTGTAGCTGTATTGTGGTAACCACGTGTCGGTGTGTGTGTACGCAAAGTGTGTACTTTGTACGTCCGTTGCGGCGTGTGTACGCAAAGTGCATACACGGTATGGGCCAGTGTACGCTAACTGGGTAAAAAGTACGTAGGTTAAGTATTACATTCAGCAGCCGCAGCGGCTCGAATTTTAGTGTAAAAGGTATAGCTTTTCTGTCCTGTAAGTTAATCAGCATTATCAAAGGCTCTTCAGTATGGAAGATTCCATGCGAGGTCCTTCCAACTGGATCTCCTAGACAAATGTGGGGGTTATTCCGAGTTGATCGCTAGCTGCATTCGTTCGCTGTGCAGCGATGAGGCAAAAAAACGGCACTTCTGCGCATGCGTATGCGGCGCAATGCGCACGCGCGTCGTACTTTTACAACGGTCGATGTAGTTTCACACAGGGTCTAATAAAGTTTTTCAGTCGCACTGCTGACCGCAAAGTGATTGACATGAAGTGGGCGTTTCTGGGTGTCAACTGACCGTTTTCAGGGAGTGTTCGAAAAAACGCAGGCGTGCAGGGAAAAATCAGGCATGGCTGGGCGAACGCAGGGCGTGTTTGTGACGTCAAAACAGGAACTGAACAGTCTGAAGTCATCGCAAGCTAGGAGTAGGTCTGGAGCTACTCTGAAACTGCACAATTTTTTTTTTGTAGTCGCTCTGTGATCCTTTCGTTCGCACTTCTGCTAAGCTAAAATACACTGCTAGCGAGCGATCAACTCAGAATGACCCCCCATGTGCACTGCAGGTGGGGCAGATATAACATGTGCAGAGAGAGTTAGATTTGGGTAGGTTATTTTGTTTCTGTGCAGTGTAAATACTGGCTGCTTTATTTTGTGCACTGCGATTTCAGTTTGAACACACCCCACCCAAATCTAACTCTCTCTGCACATGTTATATCGGCCCACCTGCACTGCACATGATTTTGCCCATTAGAGAATCATTTTACTGCTGCGATCAGGTCTGAATTAGGTCCATTATCTGAAAGATCCCTCTCCATCACCCCAGCAGGTTATACATGCACAAAATGATGGCTGCGGACATGCAATATGACTCACATCAAGAGGGACAGCTCTTATTGGAAGAGCGTAATTATTTGCATACGGTGTTAATAAAAGCTGCTATACACGATGCATCCTGTCCACGGTGAAATACACAGCATACGTGCTCATTTGTAACTTTTATAATCCTCACCTCATACTTGCCTACTCTCCCGGAATGGCCGGGAGGCTCCCAAAAATCGGGTGGCCCTCCCAGCCCCCTGGAAGGGTGGGCAAGCCTCCCGTTATCCCTGTCAGGCCCTCCACCCCCCCCCCCCCCTTCCCCCTTGTCCACCCACAGCAGAGAACAACTGGGCTGCTGAGGGGATCCGATGACGCGGTTCTCCCCGCTATACAGTGACTAGTTTCTCACATATGGGGGGGCAGATACACATATGACCCCAATAGTGCCAGATACGCGTTGCCCCCACAGTGCCAGATATACATTGCCCCACAGTGCCAGATACACAAATGCCCCAACAGTGCCAGATACACATTTCCTCACAGTGCCAGATACACATTGCCCCACAGTGCCAGATACACAAATGCCCCCAGTGTGCCAGATATACATTGCCTCACAGTGCCAGATACAGAAATGCTCCACTGTGTCAGATATACATTTTACCCCAGTGCCAGATACAGAAATTCCCCAACAGTGCCAGATACAGGAATGCCCCCACAGTGCCAGATACAGGAATGCCCCCACAGTGCCAGATACAGGAATGCCCCCACAGTGCCAGATACAGGAATGCCCCCAGTGCCAGATACACATGTCCCCACAGTGCCAGATATGCTCCCAATGCCAGATATGCCCCCAGTGCCAGATACACATGTCCCCCCAGTGTCAGATATGCCCCCAGTGCCAGATACAGAAATGCCTCCACAGTGCCAGATATGCCCCCAGTGCCAGGTACACGGGCCAAGACATGTCCTCACAGTGCCCCCCTTCCTTCCCCTGCTGCTTTCCACACTGCTGCTGTCCTGTGTGTGAGGGGAGGAGAGCGCAGCGTGCACCTCTCCTGCCCCTCAGTCTCCAGCGGTGGTGTGGGTGTCTACCTTCAATTAGGCGCCGATCCGTGAGCCAATCAAAGCTCGCGTTCCGGCAGCGAATCAGGAGCCTTGGCTGCCGGTCCGCAAACTCTGATTTGCTCAGAGGCCAGTGCCGAATTGAAGGTAGATACTGAGGGGCAGGAGAGGCGCCTAAACTGGGCCATCTTAACAGCAGTGTTGGCCCCTGGGCACAGCAATGCACGGGGCCCCCTACCCATCCTCCAGTGGTAGGGGTGGGCGGTGCTATCAGCGGCAGCTTTGATGTCCCGCGGGCGGTAGGGAGTGTTCTCTCTTCCACTTAGCAAGTAGGACCTGGAGCAGTAATTTCTGCTAATTACTCCTTTACTGTACAGATGGGGCTAAACTGTAGAAGGGGGCATTGGGCTGAATGAAGAAGCCCTGGTACATGACTTCCAGGGTGGTAGGAGGTGTTTAATACGTAGGGGAGGGGTGGATAGTGGAGTGGGCTTAATATTTATCAATTTCTGGTAGGAGGGCAGCTTGCTTGACTGCAGATATCTCAAGTTCCTGAAAATGTATTTCTTAGCTTTGAATGGGATAAAAATACTAGAGAGTGACCCCTTTTAGAAGGTTCTGGGGACTTGGGGATCAGAGTTCAGGAGCCAGAGCAATTCACCAATGAAAATCTAAAACTGCGTATTAGGCGTGTGGAGCTGGAGCAGTGACCAGCTGCTTGAAGGCTGATATCTCTGGTTCTGGGCATAGTACAGAGAAGCTTCCAGTGTCCACCAAAAGGGGAGAGTCACAGCTTTAGGACTATACCCTCACAAAAACTCTAAGTCACAGAACCCAAGATATCTGTCTAGGAAGAGCAATTAACAGGCTTGGATGGGGACCACTGCTTTCAAGTCTGATATCTCCAGTTCCCCATGGCCGATTTTAAAAAATCTGGTACCCCTGGAAAGAGGGCACCCTCAGCTATCAGCCTAGGGCCCTTATACTCCTGGGGCCCTTGGGCAAGAGCCCATTGAGCCCATACGAAAAGACGGCCCTGGGCCTAGAGATGGACATCAAATTTCGATGGTTAACTCTATCAATGTTTTTCTCATAAAATGGCGGCATTCTGATGGTAGCTGCCATTAAATGGTGTGGAAACGATGGCCATTTGATGTTAATGGCAGCTAAGGGTATGTATTTAGTGACATAATTCCTAGAGTTATCTGTACGGAGTGATTTTTGTCTTATTTTGTTTGTTTATCTTTTAGGTGAGGAGGGGTGTCAATTGCACTTTTCTACCCTACCAACTATTATGGGTAGATTTAAAAAAGCTGTTAAAAATGAAAAGTGGTGGTGTTCCCCTTGCAACCAATCAGAGTCTAACTAACATTTCTCTATTGCATCATAAAAAATATAGACAGAATCCAATTGGTTGCTATGGGCAACATCAACACTTTTTATTTTTAGAAGCTTTAGTACATACACACCATGGCGTTAGGATCTTTACATTTATTCTTACCAGTCATTATAAATTTTACATTTCTTCAGTACCCAAATTCTTAAAGACTTTCTTAAGGTGTGTACACATGGTGTGATTTTTGCTTGCACTTTTGACTGTGTAGTCAAAATCTCAAGGAAAGTTAGTGTAAATTGCAAGGTGAAAGTCACCTTGCGATCATGATGCGCAGTCGGTATCGCAAGCCTAGATAGTCAATTTTGACTTTGTAGTATAAAAGTATAGTCAAAATTGACAGTCAAAATCGCACAAAGCCAGTATCGCAAGCACAGTCATCTTGGCTTGCGATACCGACCACAGTCCACATCGCACAGGGAGAATCGGGCATAGCCGAAATCACCGAGTGTACACACCTTAATATTCTGACATTGATTTTCTATACACAGGGCCCTATTTATCGCAATCCACATTTTTAATGTGGATGTGAAAAATAGTTTCCACCTAAGTGGGTAATTCAGACCTGATCGCTGCTGTGCGTTTTCGCACAGCAGGCGATCAGATCTGAACTGCGCATGCGTATGCACCGCAATGCGCCAGCGACGTGATGGTGCAAAAAAAGTGATCACGCGGGCGATCTCAAGGTGATTGACAGGAAGAGGCCGTTTGTGGGTGGCAACACAGGCAGGACCAGCCGTTTTCAGGGAGGGTATCTGACGTCAGCCTGTCCCAATGAAAAGCTGGAAGCAGAATGATAGTTTACGATATTACTCTGTGTTCAGGTTTGCGTCCACCATAGAAAATGAGCATACGTATAGGAGGCTGCTTTTGTGGCCAGATATGGAGATATCTGCAGCGGTCCCTCCATCTTAAATCCTGGGGGATTTTCAGCAATACCAATTTAATAAATACGCCCCATAATCTAGATAGTGTAATTGGTTAAAAATCTGAACAGTCCAGACCCCGGAACGCCAGGCTGGATCAGTTTCCTGCACCAAACTATGGGCCTAATTCAGACCTTATCGCAGCAGCAAACTTTTTCTCTAATGGGCAAAACCATGTGCAGTGCAGGTGGGGCAGATATAACATGTGCAGAGAGAGTTAGATCTGGGTGGGGTGTGTTCAAACTGAAATCTAAATTGAAATGTAAAAAATAAAGCAGCCAGTATTTACCCTACACAGAAACACTATAACCCACTCTAATCTAACTCTCTCTGCACATGTTATATCTGCCCCCGCCCCACCCCCTTTGCAGTGCACATGGTTTTGCCCAATAGAGAAAGATTTTGCTGCTGCGATCAGGTCAATGCCATTCTGAGATTGTAGTGTGCATCTCTGTCTGTCCCCATATGGGGGGGGGGGGGGGGTTCCCGTTTGGGGGCTGCCTGTGGCAACTGTCGCCAGGGAAACGGGGAGGTTGAGTTTACAGCCATACTGGACCAATCCAGTTTCTACCCCAGCCCATACGGGGAGGTTGTAATCTCTCCCTCCCCATCTCCCTGGTGCAAGTTGTCACAGACACCACCTCCTGGACAGAACACCCCACGGATGGGGACGCGCACTACAAGCTCCAGAATGGCAGAGGTTGCTGTATGGAGCAGGCCCGGCATTTTGGGGACCGAACTGTTCCTGTTCTTACCCAAAACCCAATTTTTTCCCCCGGTAAAGGAATTTATATTTATTTTTTGAAGATTAAATTATAAATGAAAATCTATTTTAATAATCTACAATTTTATGATTGCTACAACGTATGTCTGCAGTCTACAGCATATGTCAGCCTGATGTATAGCCCTGGAATACGTCACTTGCTGTGACAGAAATCAATAGATGTGTCATTAGGGTGTTGCCGGTCACATATGCAGCAAAGGGACTACCTCAGTCTGTGACAGTCACCCAAGCAGGAGTCACTCACGTACATAACAGAAGCCCTTATTATTCAGTCCGTACACATTCCGTTAGATGGTGTCACATACACGTGCCAATACGCAAAACCAAGCAGGTCTCCCCTGACAGAAGCTCTCCTCCCTATTAACCATCTGTTTCTAGTTAGCTCATCATAATAATTGAGTGGTGTGTATCTCAGCGTTTTCCCTCTTACTAATGCTTGTAAATCAGACATTGCTGTCTACAGTATAACCATACTACGACGAGGGTTCCCCTCAACTACCGTTCAAAAAATAATTTTCTCTGCATGGCTGCATCCTACCCTTCTGTTCTGTGCACCAGTCCATCTCACACATACAGCTTTACTCGTAACTTCCATGTATACGTTCCTCATACTCTTTATAAACTAATCAAAAATCATGCCTCGGTGAGCATGGTGACAGCTGCACCAATCTGTGGCCTCCACCTTAAATAGGGGCACCCTCCTGTTGCACACACTCATGTATGCAGGCTGTGATGTTCTCTCTTCCCATTATCTTCTGTGCTTATTTGATTTAACTAATTTGTTTGTTGTTCTATCGCATTTCCCCTCCAGCACCATACCTTTACAGCTCTCTGTAGCCTGGGACTTTATCTTTTCATTCTCAATCTCTGCCTCTCCCCCTGCTCTGGCACTGTCTCAGCTGCCTCATCTATACTGAGCTCCGGGATCCCAACAGCCGACATACTGAATATCACCCGCCTCATCTCATAGAGTCAGCTTTCCTCCAAAACAAATGCCTTCCTATGGACACATCCAGGCTCATCCCATTACAGAGCAGCAGTACGGATGGTGTAATGGTTAGCATTACTGCCTCACAGCACTGAGGTCATGGGTTCGATTCCCACCATGGCCCTAACTGTGTGGAGTTTGTATATTCTCCACGTACTTGCGTGGGTTTCCTCCGGGTACTCCGGTTTCCTCCCACAATTCAAAAATATACTGGTAGGTTAATTGGCTCCCAACAAAAAATTAACCATAGCATGAATGTGTATACATGTGATAGGGAATATAGAGTGTAAGCTCCACTGGGGCAGGGACTGATGTGAATGATGAAATATTCTCTCTGTACAGCGCTGTGGAATGTGTGTGAGCTATATAAATAATAAACAGACAAATATTTAATGACCCCAAATAGCCCCTATATTTTGACCAGGATGTCCTGCAACTCACTGAACTATAATAGATCTATTGAGCGTTAAAGAATTGTCATAGGAAAGACAGATTTTGGCACCTGAGCATCCAGGACATTATTACTGCATAGAAACATAGAATTTGACGGCAGATAAGAAGCACTTGGCCCATCTAGTCTGCCCCTGCAGTGTTTATTCTGCAAGAATCTTACCATGGTGTAATTGTCCTCTATGCTACATCCTATCTCAGTTATTGTCCTTATTTCTATAATGTTTATTTTGTGCTTTTTCTAATTTTGTTTGTATACTACATAGTCTAAGCGATTCCTCTATTTCTAGTAACCACTATATCCAAGCTGTATGGTATTATATTTATAAAGCTGTATTTTCACTATTTTCCCTATGAGAAATCATCTAAGTCTGCACTTCATGGTCATTTTAATCACTTTTATTATTCCTGTATCTCCACCCACCCTTGTGACTGCTCCAGACAGTCTCAGAGACCTGGAACTGTCAGGGGAGCCATTTCTCTGCCGATTGATCCAGACTTTATGATTAGATAGCAACAAAGCTAATTCAAAACAGTCCAAACTTTATCTACAGCACCCTCAAACATATGTCACTCACTTTTGTATTCCTTAAAGTTAACCTTGTATATTTTTCTCTGCTCATCCCTTAACTGTAGCTGGCAGTTTATTTTTTTTATTTTTTTATTTCCTAACAGTTTTTTTCCCCCTTCCAGAATCACCTCCCAGCATTTCTTCTCATATGCTCTCCGATTTGCTTTCATTCTCCTGTTCATCAATATTTTTGACCTCCTTTTCTCTGGTTCCTTTCTCCCTCCTGGTCTCTCTCCCTCCCCTCTCTCGCTCTGTTCTGTCAGTATCACCAGACTCCAGCAAACAGTGGCAGAGCTGATCTCAACTCAGCATCCAGCCTGATTCATCCTGGACACATTGCTTTCCTTCCATTCCTGTCATCTTATTTCTTATGTAGACACCATGCCCACCTCTTTCTTCTTACAACTCTTATATTTCCTGTGTATATGATTATCCAATCTATACTTAACTCATTAGCATTGACTTCTCTCTCATGCACTTTACCCTCCATCATCACTTTCCTCTGCCTCCTCCTTACACCATTTGCCTGTTTGGTCATCTGCCCTTCTTTCACTGCCTTATCCTACTCACCTTGTAAATCTTTCTCCTCTGTCATTCCCTGTACTACCTTTTCTTGACCCCTCCCCCTTTGGCTTTACCTCATGGATATTCTGCAATGGTTATTTTTATACCTTGGTGTATTCTGCAGCTTGGTGCCTTGCTGCGGACACCCACAGCCATGTCGTATTCTTGCCCGAATTGGGCACACAGTTCGTCTTGGTGCCCTCTTACCCTTGGCTGGACAATCACAGACAAGAATCCAGAATGTTCTGTCCCGCATCAGTCGCAGCAGTTTGCTTCCCTACAACCTGAGTTTGGAGGTGGTTTCTGGAGCCCCAAGGGAGAGGGACCCTGCCTCACTGGCACGATGGTTGTGCCAGGTGATAGTAGCCCAGGGGGTGGCTGCAGTGTTGGCATTCCCTCAGTCACAGGAGGAGCTACTACAATTGGAATTCTTGTCAAGTTTCTTGGAGATCCCATTCCTCAGTATTCTGGAGCAAGATCAGATCATACCACTGAATACTAAGGTAATTTATCAAACCCCATTGTTCTAAAAGTGCTATCACAGGCGTAACATACATGACTGGCCCCTGTATCAAAAATGAATTCTTATTGTACATGTAATATACAATGAAAATCATTTACACTCACTCATACTATGTACCTAATAGCCAGTTTACTCCATCATCTAAGGTTTGCTACATGTCATAGCCATCACCACAAACATTGTTCAGTCACCGGTTCCATTCTTAAATCCCTTCTTCAGTATCATATATCTTTAGTTTCCAGTCTGTTTGCTCTCATGTTTATTGGATAGTCATTGTACCATACTCCAGCCAATCATAGTGCACATCAGTAAAAACCTTTATGGCTTCCTTGCAGTAAACAGTCACAGGTGAAGGTCTGTCTAGTAGTCAATGCATAGACATCATTGTACATAATTGTAATTATCCCAGATAGTACAAACAATTCATTTTCGCAGCACGTTTTAGTAATGCAAACCACTTACATACAATATTGTGCGTCACGTGTTCACGGTAAGTTAGTATTATTCTAAGCATGTATGAATGTTAGTGATCTGTGTATGAATGAACATGTGTGTGCTAGTGATCACTGATCTATTTGATGAATGATGAGTGGAGATAGAGGCGAATGGTTGAAAATTAGAATCAGAGTTTCTAGGCTTTGTGTTCTAATGAAATACATATGAAGGTTTGCGTTCCTGCAACATGCAGAGCAGGCAGAAATATACTAAATGGGCATATTTATCAAGGGCAAATAGCCTTTTTGCTGGGATAATGAGTGTTTTTTCGCCAGTGATCTTTACTTTTGTTATGCTCAACATGTGAAAGGGTTACCATGGCTCTCACTGGGTCAGACTCCCCCCCCCCCTTCCCCGTGTCTATTCAAAAAGGAATGTGCTGATACTTCTTGTTCTGTTATTGCCATCTCAGTCCAATCGTCCCTGTTGACACTGGCATGGCTCAGTCTCTGCAGAAAAGCACATGCATGAGCCAGGTAGACAGCTCACAAATATGCAGCGGAGCTGAAAGCCCAGGTTTGTGCTTACAGTACCACTACTATGTTGAAATTAAAAAAATGTTCAAAACATCAAGTAATTAAATAGTAAAAATTAGTGACCATTGAAACATATGTTTTTTTAATACTCGGAAAAAAAAATTCTTCTGTTATAGCCATCTGAAAATGACAATAACAGAACAAGTGTGGCGGCACATAAACAGCCACAATGCTTGCTAAACATGCTTCCCCATGTAGAGAGATGGGGTCCCTTTTCCAGTGAAACTTACTGTTTCAGCACAAACAGGCCCGGCAAACTGGTAAATTAGCCATTCAGGGCCACTTTCAGCATGGCAGCTTAGTACCCAGCTGGCCCAGAGATCTTTTCTTGTTAAATTTCGCTGATAAGCCATAGCGTCAGGGCCGGTGCTAGGGTGTTTGGTGTCCCCCTGCAAACTATAAATTTGTGCCCTCCCATATCTTACAAAGGGGCATCGTCATAGGTGTGCGCAGGTGGGGTGCCTGGTGCGCACAGGCACCCCCTAATGTCTGGCACCCCGATCTCACATGCCTGATGCAGCGATCGCCAAGCAAGCTGATTACTGTCCCCTCTGCGCTGCACCCTGTCAGGACTGCATTTCTGACTGGGCGCCTGAGTTAATCAAGGGTGCCACTGCCACTGGCTTTCAAACTCCTGGCTCCACCTCCATGTATAAAAACAGCGTGATGTGATTACGTCATGCTGCTCGCATGCCCACCCGCCACACCCCCACCTCTCTCCTTCTATGCTATGCCAACGCCAGCCACTGATGAGGATCAGCATGCAGCCAGCGTTCCTCTTAGGAAGACAAATTCAATACTAGAAGGCGGTCGGCAGCAACATTGACACGTCACTCATTTTTCCAGCAGCAGCAGCAGTACTAGTCTGCGACTGTCAGTGAGTGACTGACTTGTAAGTAAAATGCTGCAGCTTGCAGAGGAAAGAGAGGGGGAGCCAGACCAGGCTGAGGAGGAGCAGTGTAATTGCAGTGAGTGCTATCAGGGGTGTTTGTTTGGTGCACACCACAACATCTGACAATGTATCTGCTTTATTAGGACTGGTACAAGGGTGGATTTTTTATATTGCGTCAATAGATGGTGCTAGACACGCCCAAAAGGCGGTGCTAGACACATCCCTCCGACGGTGCACCCCCTAATAAAATGTGCTGCGCACGCCTATGGGCATCGTGTGTTAAAAAAGAGGAGTAGTCTCACAAGGAAAGGGCGTGGACACACAATAGTACCCCCATTTCAAATTATGCACACAGTAGCACAATCTTATTGCACCCAGTAGTGGAGCCGCTCCGCTTATACACATAATGCACCTAGTAGTGCCTACACAGATAATGCCCAAAGTAGTAGTGCCGCTTATACACATAATGCCCCTAGTAGTGCCTATTACACAGATAATGCCCACAGTAGTAGTGCCGCTTATACACATAATGCCCCTAGTAGTGCCTATTACACAGATAATGCCCAAAGTTGTAGTGCCGCTTATACACATAATGTCCCTAGTAGTGCCTATTACACAGATATTGCCCACAGTAGTAGTGCCGCTTATACACATAATGCCCCTAGTAGTGCCTATTACACAGATAATGCCCACAGTTGTAGTGCCGCTTATACACATAATGTCCCTAGTAGTGCCTATTACACAGATAATGCTCACAGTAGTAGTGCCACTTATACACATAATGCCCCCAGTAGAAGTGCCACTTATACATAATGCCCGCAGTTAGCAGTGGATTTAAGGGTCATGCCACCTCAAGGCACAACATTTTTGGCCGCCCCCCTCTAAATAAAAATCAATTATATGTCTCTTACTCTCACATCCCTTGCCACTCCATTGCCTTCTCATTACCCCTTTCATAGCTCCCTCCTTGTCAGTTCCCTCCATATCTCACTGCCCTCCCTACTTCCACAGCTCACAGTACTCTCCACACACCTCACTGCTCCCCACAGGTCACACTTCCCCGTTCACACCTTACTGGTCCCCCAGTTCACTACCCCATCACAACTCACTGCCCAATCACACGTCAGTGCTCCCCCGCAAACACGCACACACACACACACACACACACACACACACACACACACACACACAGCCTCCCTATTGCTCACACTGTACACGCACTGCACACACAAGGGCAAATTCAAATGTTTGAAAAGTCAGTTGGGTGTCTGCTTTTTCCTGTCTATTAGACAGGAAAAAACAGACATGACTGACTTTTCAAACATTTGAATACCCCCCACAGAGTCACACACACAGACTGTGACATACTGCAATATTGGATGCAGTGATGTGCGGAAAAGATAGGCGAGTTTTGACTATAAAAATATGAAAACTGCAAAGAAGATATTATAAATATGTTCTTTGTATTATTCTAATCATTTTATAGTTAAAACTCTGGAGTATACTGGTGTATGACAGGAGAGGCTCTGCCTCCTCGCCTATCTTTTCCGCACATCACTGATCAACTCACCAAATTTCCAGCAATATACACTGCTGCACCTGTGTATATTATAATGCCCACATGAACCCTCGGCTTCATATATGTGTGTGTGAAAATCTGGCTCTGATAAGATCCAGTGCCTCCCCAGCCATTTACCTCATCGCACATCACTGAACCCACCCCTACACCCTCCCCCAAATAATGAGAGTTATGCTGGTCATACACTTGTACGATGCCAAGCTACACGACATCGCGGGGCATCGCACCGGCAGTTCAGGTGCGATCAAATCGCACCTGAAGAGCCAAAGTGATTACCATGCGATAGATCGCATGGTAATCACGTGATGGGCACATCACCGCCGAGTGGGAGCGGCCTCTGGCCACTCCTGGCGAGTGCCCATTGCACATCGCAGTGCGATATATCTCATGTGGGTTTGAAACCACATGCGATCGCACTGCGATGCGGGAAATATTATGTGCAGCACATAATATCTTGAGACGCGATATCCGCGCATCGCGTCTCAAGGTATTTAAAATGTGCATACAGTACAATCCTTTGATTTCTCTCACAGATGTGGTTGAAATCGAAGGATAGCACCGATTATCTCATAAATGTATGGGCACCATAAGGAGAATGAGCCACATCCTATCAGCCCAGCTGAATGGGAATCAGCAGAGGGGGATTGGCCATAGGGTCTGCAGGGAAGATTCCCGGTGGGCCGACGCACCCGTGGGGCCTGTTTTGTTTGAGGACATGTAGTCCTTTTTATAGACATAATGAATAAGATGCCAAACAATTTGCATATATGAAAATGACTTTGCCACTTAGCCTGTGATTGCAGATGATCTAGTGTATGCTCTGTCTGCCTGCTTGGCTGACATATAAGATTGCGTGAATAGTGATTGGGATATGGTTGGTGTAATAAGCAAGAAAATATATATTTCTAAAGAATTATATAGTTTCCTAAATTCTGAAGGTGTATCATATAATGTGCTCATAATATGTAATTTTATTTCCTTTTAACTTCCCCCTTGATGCTGGACATGCCCACTATCTGGAAAGTCTTGGGGGGAAGGTGCTGCTGCCATGGCCCATGGCTAGACCTTACACCACTGGTGTTGCCCAAATGGGGCCACTAGTACAAATCTTTCCAGGGCCGCTTTTTGTTCCCAATCCGCCCCTGGGAATCAGTATGACATGCCGGCTGACAGGATCCTGGCATTCATAATACAGACACTGGGATCCTAATGAGGAGAAGACCGACATGGGTAAGTGAGGGGTGTTCTCCCCTCTCCCCAGCCCCCTACCCTCCCTGGCCACAGCCTAACTTTAACCACCCCCCGGAGTTACCTTATTCTAACTTACCGTCCCTGCTGCCTAAACCTAAATGTCCCTCCCCCGCAAGCCTGACCCTAACCCTCACCTGGGGTGCCTAACCCTCCGTCCCCACTGCCTAATCTTAACCTACCCTCGCACTCAGACCCTAACCCCCGTCTGGTGCCTAAACCTAACCCCCCTTTCCCGGCCCTAAACATAACCTGCCATGTAAACTTAAGGCCGGGATGCCACCTGTTGGGATTCAGCCTCATGGATTTTATCCTCAGACCCCAGACAGGGATGTTAATAAACTGCAGGATTACACCACCACCCCCACCCCCACCCCACTACCACCACCTCTTCTCTCTCTCTCTCTCTCTCTGGCAGAGGGTGGGGGTGCTGGGTGACTGGTGGAGAGGAGCATGAGGAGGGGGTAAGATGGCACCTGAGAGAGGGGGAAAGCTCTGTGCAACACCTCCCTCTCCTCTGCTGGCTGCTATGTTTTCTCACACTTCTCCCAACCCCCACATACCCCACAAACACACATGCACAATTGCACATACTATACACATACTGACATACTGTACTCCTATTTCCCTCCACTCTGGCTTAACTCACAAGCAGCAGCAGCTGTCCCTCTCTGACAGCCTGGTCCATGTAGCTCCACCCCCTCCACCCCACCCCCTTTCTGCCGAACACTGTCACTATTACGTGAGGGAGGACTGGAGGCTTGAAACTGCTGGCGCTGGTGCCTGTCATACAGTGTGACAGGGGCAGCAGCCGGCAAGCAGCAGGGGGACAGACGCAGCGGCAGCACAGGAATGCAGAGCAGGGAGAGCACCTCTCCTGCTTGGCGCCTCCCTGCACTGTATCCCTTTGCTGAGCAGCTAGCGCCGGGCCTGCGTAGCATTTTACTAAGTCAGGCCATTTATAACATCAAACGCCTTTAATTTATTGGTTTGCGCATATTTTCCTGAAACTTTTTCTACACTGCTTTTTCTTCCATGGTAGACCTGTTCATTTTTATGGTCCTGAGCATAGGATATAAAGCTGATGTTGTATCCAAGGTTATTTCTTCGGCAATGGAAGATTAAGTCCATTCCATACCCACTAAATTGCTTTTTTTGCTTATAAAAATAATTCAATCTCCTATGTATTATATCATCATCTAGTGTTAATTCTGATTAGTATTAATTCTAGCACCCTGCACATTTCAAAACCTTTGCAGTTCCTCTTTCTTGCCTGCAGTGTCGCTCTCTGCTGTGGTACTTCTAGCACAGTCTGGTCTGTATCTCAGTGCTGAGATACAGACCAGACTGTGATAGAAGCACCAAAGCAGAGAGCGACACCCCAGGCAGGAAAGAGGAACTGCATGGGGTTTGAAAGGTGCAGGGTGCTAGAATGAATACTAATCATCTAGCCAAGGGGGCAAGCGGTATAAGCAGATGATGATCTGCTTCCAAAGCATCTAACAACAAGGCAAGATAGAAGGAGATGTGAAAAAGATTCCCCTCCAATATGGCACTTGCAGTATCTATCTGAATACCTTATTTCATGTTGTTTGCAGATAATGCAAATAATGAGTAGTCCTCAAGGGTTTGGACAGAAACTGAAATAGGATGCACATGTGCAGAGCTAAAATAAATACTGTATCATCTCCTTTTGTGGAGGCTGTACTTTGCAAGGAAAGCCCGCACTCCATCCAACTACATTGGCAATGGCCAATGGTGTGGCAGAGTGCTTACGAAAGGCAGATGATGATGTAAAGTGGTCTGAGTGCAAATCACTATAGGACTCAGGAGGAGCACTTCCTGTCTGATAAGTGGATAGTAGTGATTCAATCCACATACAGCACACATCTACATAGGGGCGTTTTAAGAGAGGAGGGGACACGCATGCAGCCTCCGTCGCGTGCCCCCTCCTCTCCGGTAGCAAGTAGACATAATACCACCGCTGCCACTTCCAAAGTGATTATTGTGCGCAGTGCAGGGCTGCCAGCTGCAGGACTCCAGAAGGGTAAGTATAATATATGGGTGCAGTATGTGCGGTGTGGGCACCGAACACACTGCACCCTTTATAGAAACGCTTATGCATCTACAGATGACACTACCAAAGAGGATTTTTTACTGCATCTCAGCTGTTTTGCAGAAAGGACCCAGTCTTCTGACATTTTTACACAGAAACCTTATTTAAATCATTAGGAATTAATTGTTATTAACTTGTAGTAACCTCAACATTTTTTTTAAATTTAATACTGTATGTACATTTCTACTGATTTAATCTAATAAACTTTCTGTTTATATATGGTTATTATTGAAAATGCTATCACCTCCTATAACAATGCCATACTTCAGGTTCCAGTTTTGCCAATGTTTTGGAAAATACATGATTTATACTAGGGAAGCAGAGGGTCAGACGGCAAAGTTGTAAGTAACAGGCACATTTGAGTAGAAAGCTTGGTTTACTTAGTTAGATATTTACTGTGCAGATAAGGGAAGGGTAAAAACTTGCATTCTTCACTCCTTATAAATGTTCTCTTGCACATCAAAACATGTCCACCTGATGTGGGCACTTGAGTAGGGGCTTGAGAATCCATGGTTTGGGAGTTTTGAATCATCATTTATTGATCTATGCTTTGGATGTTTTGAATTTCATTTTGTAGACCTTTTTGGTATGTGTGGTAAATAACCAGCATATTGTACCTGCTATTTTCCAGAATTCCTTCCACCTGCAAATGGATACTCGAAGTTCTGTGGATTCCCTCATGGAAATTTTGAGCAGTGTCTTACAAAATAGTAGCTGGGAGGAACTGATGGTCATCACCTGCCATCCATGGGAAAGTACCAGCATACTTGACTATTTGACTACAAACACTAGCATGGCGACACGAGACATTGTCAGCCTTCATTCACTCAGTGATTCTGCCATAGGTACCTACTTGCGTCATCATTTTGAAGTTATAAGGAACTCTCAGATTCCCTTGCTTCTTTATGGATGTGATGCCCAAAGATCCTCTATAGTGTTCCAAGCAACTAGAGACTGTGGGTTGGAACCACATGAGTTTCACTGGATGGTTGGACAACCTCTCAATGTGAAAGAGATGCAGACAGATGGTATGCCTCCTGAGCTGCTGGCTTATGGAGAGGTCAGCCGGCCAAGTTTGGAGAAGTTTATAAGAGATGCGGTTGGGCTGGTGACCAGGGCAATAACCAGAGCAGTGCAGATAAGACCAGATCTTGCACTGATTCAGACCATGGTGAATTGCAATGACAAACAGACATTACAAAGTGAATCTTCTGGCATGTACCTCTTCAGGTAAGATATTATCTGTACTGGATGATGGGATAGCACTGTGTCCTCAGAGGCACTACAGATATTATTCATTAAGATACAGAACATAGATCCAGTATCCACCTTCACCTTTATGTCAAATAATCACAGAGGTGTGTTCACAAATCCTTAGCATTCCCAATATAATCAATGCATCAGACCCATAGGCTTATTGAAAACAAAATATGAGCATTGAATACATAAAAGTGCATAAAATATATTTTTATACTTTTAAACCTTACACAGCCAGATACATCCACACTTCATTCACGACAACTTATCTAAAATAAAGACTCGGACAACAGAAATTGGCGTGAAAGGGATCAGCTTAGGAGGGAGGCCTCTTTGAAACTGACTATGAATAAAACATTTCCCTCCTCTAACTATGGTGGCAGGGGAAGAATGGTTTAAATTAAGATATATCATAAAAACTTGAATTCAAAAATCAAAATAAAATTAAAAATATTAAATAAAAATGAGTCGCCAAAAGAGGGCCATCTGCCCTAATGGTCAAGAATGGACCTGCTGCCTCTATCCTTGACCATACTCAACTCGCAAGCATAGAGTTCATCAGCCCACACTTATGGGAACTACCAATAAATCAAAAGAGGGCCACCTGCCCGACTCAACTCAACTTGAGGTGACAGCTCAACTAATGTGGCGTGGGGGCCTGGACCAGTGATGCCCCCATAGGAAAAAACTGTCACCATCCCCCGCCACTCTCTCCAAAGGAGCTTCCCCCCCAGGGAAAAATAACTACCTATCAAACAAAAAAACGCACAAAAAGCCATTCTGAAACCGCCCACTATAAAAGCTGACACAACAGAACCACAAATAATAACCAAATAGGATGGGAGGGCGGGCAAAGACAACCTGGAAAGAGGCCGAAATGCTTCTAGAAACCTCTCTAAACTTGTTACCACCCATCCCCTTAGCGTATTACCAACCAAGAAAAAACAACCATCTATCAGAGGGCGTTCCTCCCAACACCCAAAGCTTAACCCCATGTTGACCTTATAACATTAAGTGTGTCAGTACTAGGCCGGTAAGTTTATGTAATTTCGAGGCACACCAGGTGCCTTCCATGATCTTATTTTTATCTTTTTTATGCATGTGCCCTTCAAACTGTATCTTTCCTACTGTAGTTATGTCTGCCTCACCTAAAACAAGGGCAAGCCTTATCAGTGAATCCCACTTTACATTTTTAGAACCAATATTCTAGAGTGACTGCTAAAGAAATGTTAAGCATTAATTAACATATATCTCTTCACTATAGGTATTTATCCAATACATCATTCTCTGGCCAAACAGGTCAAGTGTATGTAAAGAGCAATAATATGGTCCACACTGATCACCGCTACAAGATATGGAGCCTGGTGCGTGATTCTCTAGGAGACCCAACTTGGGTAACTGTTGGGAGCTGGCATGAAGGAAAAATGGAAGTAGAGGAGGGTTTGTGGCAGAGCCGCATACAACAAAGAGAACAAGTATCAGTGGTAACACAACGTACAAAGCTCAGAGTTGTAACTCTGGTTGAACATCCCTTTGTTTTCACTCGAAAGGTGGATGCTGATGGCAGTTGCCCAGCTGGTCAAATGTGTCTGGATCCACATACAAATAACTCTGCCTTGTTAGATATTTTATTTGAGGAGCTTAATTTACCAAACGGATCTGTGCCACTAGAATACAAAACTTGCTGTTACGGTTACTGTATTGATTTATTAGAAAAGCTGTCAGAGGATCTTGGATTTGACTTCGAGCTGTATATTGTTGGAGATGGGAAATATGGTGCACGGAAAGGTGACCGTTGGACAGGACTAGTTGGAGACCTGCTGAGCGGAGCAGCTCACATGGCTGTCACCTCCTTTAGTATAAATTCAGCGCGAAGCACTGTTGTAGACTTCACTAGCCCATTCTACTCCACCAGTCTTGGCATCTTGGTGCGCATGCGAGACACTGCCTCCCCAATTGGGGCCTTTATGTGGCCACTACACTGGTCTATGTGGGTGGGAATATTTGTGGCCTTGCATATCACTGCACTATTTCTCACATTCTATGAATGGAAGAGTCCTTTTGGGATGACCCCACATGGACGTAACCGATTGAAGATTTTCTCATACTCTTCTGCCCTCAACCTATGCTATGCCATTCTATTTGGAAGGACGGTATCAAGTAAAACCCCTAAATGTTGCACAGGCCGAGTTCTCATGAACCTCTGGGCTATTTTCTGCCTACTTGTACTGTCCAGCTACACTGCAAATCTGGCAGCAGTTATGGTGGGAGAGAAGACTTTTGAGGCTTTGTCTGGAATCCATGACCCAAAGGTGAGTATGCTCATTACAGTACCTTCAACTATTTTTATTCATATTCCCCAACTGACTACATAATAAAATCAGTTTTACAAGTGTATAGTTGGGAAGTTCACACGTCTACAACACTGATACATTTATTATAATATTTCTCAAAAACTAGCCAGTTATTAGAAAAGCTTTCAAGCGGAAATATTTCATCTCAATGGCAACTGAACCCTAGCCTACATAGAGATAAAATACATTGCTCAGTCTTACTATGACTTATTATTGCTGCGCTGCTTCAATGTAAATTTTATGATTTTCTCCCCTCTAGTAGAAATCGCTATGACAAAAATCAAAAGATAGTTACAAAGGGAATATAATACAGAAATGATAAACAAAAACCACCATCATCACAGTAGTCTTTAGGAAAGTCACAAATAAACATTACAGCATGTTAGACTGATGTAGTTAAGAGTAAACACAAGATCTGTTGTAATTTATTATTTGGGGCAGTATTACACAAGCATTTAATACATTATAATATAAGGAAGCCCAAAGGGTGTAACAAAGCTTTCCAAAACATAAACTGGGGGTATGGATAGGATATGATAGGTGAGAATCACTCTGCTGTTAGTAAGCATCTAATAGGCTGTATCTAATAACTATTTGTTTGTCCTTACAGCTCCATCATCCTTCTCAGGGCTTCCGCTTTGGTACAGTTTGGGAGAGCAGTGCAGAGCAGTATATTAAAAAAAGTTTCCCTGAAATCCACAACTACATGCGAAGGTTCAGCGTCCCATCCACATCAGATGGAGTCCACATGTTAAAGTGAGGAGGCATTTCAGTGACAGGGTGGGCACAACTGTTAGATCATTTAAAATGATGTTTGGGGTATGCAGTTTTGGGGTGGCACTTGCTGGGGGGCGGCACACCAGGCTGATGAGGCCAGATGATTCTTCTTTTTTATCATTACAACTTATTTTTTAAATATTTTATTTTGCCACTGACTGTAGTGGGACCATGGGCAGCAAATTGAGGGTAGGGAGGTGGTAGTGGGGTGAGGTTGGGGCTGATTTGGGTATCTCGAGGCAAATGGCTAAAAAGAACCATGCTTTCAAAGCATTTAAATCTAATGGAAAGGAGGAGTCATTCCAGTACTACAAGGAATGCAAGAAAAGATGCAAAAAAAAGCAATAAGAACAGCTAAAATTTAAAATGAAAAGCAAATCGCTATGGAGAGCAAAACCAATCCTAAAAAGTTTTTAAATACATAAATATTAAAAGGTTAAAAAAGGAGAACGTAGGTCCAATAAAAGATGAATTTGGAGTATTGATAAATGATGACGAAACAAAAGCGGAAATAGTGAACAATTTTTTTCATCAGTGTTCACCAGAGAAGAACTGATGGTGGGATTAGTGCATAACAATAGTGACAGCAATGATTTGTGGTTAGACACTTGTTTAAGTGAAGAAATAGTCAGGGAAAGACTAAGCAAAATTAAGATTAATAAATCACCTGGCCCACATGGACTTCACCCTAGGGTTCTTATGGAGGTTAGGTCACAACTAGCAAGACCCCTATACTTGATTTTCAATAGTTCAATTAGATCAGGCATGGTACTGATGGATTGGCGTATAGCTGAGGTAGTGCCATTATTTAAAAAGGGATCTAAAAATCATCCGGGTAACTACAGACCAGTTAGTTTGACATCTATATTGGGGAAAATATTGGAAGGAATTTTAAGGGATAGCATACAGGAGTATCTGCAGACCACTAAGATTAATGCAAGAACCAGCATGGGTTTGTGAGGGACAGATCATGTCAAACTAACTTAGCTAGCTTCTGTGAGGAAGTGAGCGACAATCTCGACCAGGGAAAAGCAGTGGATGTGGTCTACTTGGATTTTGCAAAAGCCGTCAATACAGTGCCTCACAGGAGACTGATCATCAAATTAAAGGCGCTTAGCCGGGGAAAAACTATTTGTACATGGATAAGTAACTGGCTGGATAACAGGGTACAGCGAGTAGTGGTCAATGGGATGTCCTCCAGCTGGGCACCAGTAGTCAGCGGAATAACGCAAGGGTCCTTACTCGGGCCACTACTGTTCAACATATTTATCAATGACCTAGAAATAGGCTTGGAAAGCACAGCGTCAATCTTTGCAGGTGATACTAAACTGTGTAGGATAATTAATTTGGAAATAGATGTGGAGTCTTTACAGAATGATTTATCTAAACTTGAAATCTGGGTGTCTAAATGGAGAATGAGGTTCAATATAGAAAAATGCAAGTTATGCATTTCGGGACTAAAAACAAACTTGCAACCTACATATTACATGGGAAAATCTAGGGGTAACAGTATTGGAAAAAGATTTGGGGGTACTCATTGATAATAGGCTTAATAACTGTATACAATGTCAGAGTGCAGCAAAGAAAGCAAGTAAGATGCTGGCATGCATAAAACTGGGAATTGAGACAAGGTATGAGAGTGTAGTCATGCTACTGTACAAATCATTGGTACGTCTGCACCTGGAATATTGTGTAAAATTTTTGGCACTGCATTATAAAAAAGATATCTGTGAACTCGAAAGGGTTCAAAAGTGTGCTACTAAATTGATTAAAGGGCTAGAGGGACTGTAGTACGAGGAAAGGCTAACTAGGTTGACTATGTATACACTGGAAAAGAGACGTCTAAGAGGAGACATTATTAATATCTTCAAATATGTAAAGGAACATTACAAAGAGTTATCAGAGGAATTATTTACTGTATTAAAAGAAGTCTATTTAGGACACGTGGGCACTCGCTGAGTCTAGAGGAGAGAAAATTCCGTATGCAACGTAGGAAAGGGTTCTTCACTGTTAGGGCAATAAGGATTTGGAATTCCCTGCCAGAGAAGGTGATAGTGGCGGAATCTGTATATGCATTTAAAAACGGATTGGATACATTTCTGACTGAAAAAGATATCCAAGGTTACAGCATTTAAAATATTGACATTGATAATCTGGGAGGAACATGATTTACAGTTGTTAACTAGACATAAAACATTATATCAGCAGGGACATCATAATGAACTCGGCTTAATACAGAATACAGGTTGAACCGGATGGGCATTTTGCCTCTTTTCAACATCATTAACTATGTTACTATGTTACATCCAGACTGGACTCAAAATGAAGAGGGCAGTGATGTGATGTGGGGGCAGCCAATAATGTGCCTAGGGCGGCCTGATCCTTAAGCCTACCTTCCAACTGTCCCGATTTCAGCGGGACAGTCCTGCTATTCGGACACTGTCCCGCTGTCCCTCCTGCGGGTCGCAGTGTCCCGCGGGCGGGGGGAGGGGCAGTTGGGGGAGGCTTTAATCACCCGCTGCTTTGCTCTGCAAAGCAGCCGGTGATCACTGAATAGATGCCATGCACACGCGCACGTCATTTATTCAATGCTGGGAGGGGAGCAGGGGGCTGCCCAGCTGCTCAAGGAGCGCTGGGCACGCCCCCAAAATGCCGAAAACGGGTCCGTGGTGCTCAACCACGCCCACTTGACAAATGCCACGCCCCTTCCACAGCAAGCCACGCCGCCTTTCGGGTCGCGCGCGGCTTCGCCGTGCAGGGGTCCCTCTTCCTCCTCCTTCAAAGTTGGGAAGTATGCCTGAAGTCCGCCCCTACCTGGGCCTGAGTTATTTATAGAATAAGCAAAATGGAAAATACTACATTACAGAACAGAGTAGTTGCACTGTACTATTGATCATTATTACAAGATGGAAATTGTTAAATAAAACAACACAGAAACATTGGAATTGCACCAAGCACACTGAAGAAGAGAAGTGACACTGTGCAGACATTCATACAAAGCATACCTCCCAACATGGCTCTCTCCAGGAGGGACACAATGCTCTGCTTCTGGACTTGTCTCTTAATTTATGATTGCCCTCACCTGTGTTGAACAGGTTAATGGATTAGAAAGGTGTTTCAGCACAGATGATAGCAATCATAGATTAAAAGGGAAGTCCAGAAGCAGAACATTCTGTTCCTCCTGGAGAGGGTCATGTTGGGAGGTATGCATATATTACATGCAGTAACCTTGCTGTTTGCCTTGCATTCAATCTCTGGAATAAATGGTGGATGGTCTGACTCTAGGGCAGTATATAGTAGTTAATGGGGGAGATCAGCAAAGCGTGCAAAACATTCTGGTGAATAACAGCAATAAGAAAAAAACTGCATTGGTAAGGAAATTGGCCACTAAGTGTGTATTTGAAGTAATATACAAAGTAGTAGTATAACAAAACTGGTCTTTATGAAAAACACTTGATCCTAAATCATTTATCACATTCACATGCAGACTGCAGATTAAACACTGGGGAAGAGACATTTATAAAGGTGGAACAAAGTAGAACTCTGCATATACAGTGACGTTATTACTAGTGATGTGCACCGGAAATTTTTCGGGTTTTGTGTTTTGGTTTTGGGTTCGGTTCCGCGGACGTGTTTTGGATTCGGACGCGTTTTGGCAAAACCTCACCGAAAATTTTTTGTCGGATTCGGGTGTGTTTTGGATTCGGGTGTTTTTTTCAAAAAACCCTCAAAAACAGCTTAAATCATAGAATTTGGGGGTCATTTTGATCCCAGAGTATTATTATCCTCAATAACCATAATTTCCACTCATTTTCAGTCTATTCTGAACACCTCACACCTCACAATATTATTTTTAGTGCGAGATGCTGCTACTGGTGCCGCCACTGCTGTTCTTGCAGCGGGAGGCAATACATCTACCCAGTGGGCTGTCACAGTCATATAGTCCTGAGTCTGCCCTGCTCCACTTGTCCACATGTCCGTGGTTAAGTGGACATTGGGTACAACTGCATTTTTTAGGACACTGGTGACTCTTTTTCCGACGTCCGTGTACATTCTCGGTATCGCCTGCCTAGAGAAGTGGAACCTAAATGGTATTTGGTAACGGGGGCACACTACTTCAAGCAATTCTCTAGTTCCCCGTGAACTGCCGGCGGATACTGGACGCACGTCTAACACCAACATAGTTGTCAAGGCCTGAGTTATCCGCTTTGCAACAGGATGACTGCTGTGATATTTCATCTTCCTCGCAAAGGACTGTTGGACAGTCAATTGCTTACTGGAAGTAGTACAAGTGGTCTTCCGACTTCCCCTCTGGGATGACGATCGACTCCCAGCAGCAACAACAGCAGCGCCAGCAGCAGTAGGCGTTACACTCAAGGATGCATCGGAGGAATCCCAGGCAGGAGAGGACTCGTCAGACTTGCCAGTGACATGGCCTGCAGGACTATTGGCTTTCCTGGGTAAGGAGGAAATTGACACTGAGGGAGTTGGTGGTGTGGTTGCGGGAGCTTAGTTACAAGAGGAAGGGATTTACTGGTCAGTGGACTGCTTCCGCTGTCGCCCAAAGTTTTTGAACTTGTCACTGACTTATTATGAATGCGCTGCAGGTGACGTATAAGGGAGGATGTTCCGAGGTGGTTAACGTCCTTACCCCTACTTATTACAGCTTGACAAAGGCAACACACGGCTTGACACCAGTTGTCCGCATTTCTGTTGAAATAATTCCACACTGAAGAGCTGATTTTTTTTGTATTTTGACCAGGCATGTCAATGGCCATATTCCTCCCACGGACAACAGGTGTCTCCCCGGGTGCCTGACTTAAACAAACCACCTCACCATCAGAATCCTCCTTGTCAATTTCCTCCCCAGCGCCAGCAACACCCATATCCTCATCCTGGTGTACTTCAACACTGACATCTTCAATTTGACTATCAGGAACTGGACTGCGGGTGCTCCTTCCAGCACTTGCAGGGGGCGTGCAAATGGTGGAAGGCGCAAGCTCTTCCCGTCCAGTGTTGGGAAGGTCAGGCATCGCAACCAACACAATTGGACTCTCCTTGGGGATTTGTGATTTCGAAGAACGCACAGTTCTTTGCTGTGCTTTTGCCAGCTTAAGTCTTTTTTTTTTTCTAGCGAGAGGATGAGTGCTTCCATCCTCATGTGAAGCTGAACCACTAGCCATGAACATAGGCCAGGGCCTCAGCCGTTCTTTGCCACTCCGTGTCGTAAATGGCATATTGGCAAGTTTACGCTTCTCCTCAGACGCTTTTAATTTTGATTTTTGGGTCATTTTACTGATCTTTTGTGTTTTGGATTTTACATGCTCTGTACTATGACATTGGGCATCGGCCTTGGCAGATGACGTTGATGGCATTTCATCGTCTCGGCCATGACTAGTGGCAGCAGCTTCAGCACGAGGTGGAAGTGGATCTTGATCTTTCCCTATTTTTTTAACCTCCACATTTTTGTTCTCCATATTTTAATGCGCACAACTAAAAGCCACCACAGGTATACAATGTAGATGGATGGATAGTATAGTATTATATTACTTATGGAGGACGAGTGCACTGACGACACAGAGGTAGGTACAGCCGTGGCCTACCGTACTGCTATATATATATATATATATATATATATATATATCTGTATAATAATAACGGACCTGGTGGACACTGTCAGCAGACTGCTAAACTAGTATGAAGAAAAAAAAAACCACCACAGGTATACAATGTAGATGGATGGATAGTATAGTATTATATTACTTATGGACGACGAGTGCACTGACGACACAGAGGTAGGTACAGCCGTGGCCTACCGTACTGCTATATATATATATAATATACTGTATAATAATAATAACGGACCTGGTGGCCACTGTCAGCAGACTGCTAAACTAGTATGAAGAAAAAAAAAGCCACCACAGGTATACAATGTAGATGGATGGATAGTATAGTAGTATATTACAGGTCGAGTATCCCTTATCCAAAATGCTTGGGACCAGAGGTATTTTGGATATCGGATTTTTCCGTATTTTGGAATAATTAGATACCATAATGAGATATCATGGTGATGGGACCTAAATCTAAGCACAGAATGCATTTATGTATCATATACACCTTATACAAACAGCCTGAAGGTAATTTTAGCCAATATTTTTTATAACTTTGTGCATTAAACAAAGTGTGTGTACAAACACAAAATTCATTTATGTTTCATATAAACCTTATATACACAGCCTGAAGGTCATTTAATACAATATTATTAATAACTTTGTGTATTAAACAAAGTTTGTGTACATTGAGCCATCAAAAAACAAAGGTTTCACTATCTCACTCTCACTCAAAAAAGTCCGTATTTCGGAATATTCCGTATTTCGGAATATATGGATATGGGATACTCAACCTGTACTTATGGAGGACGAGTGCACTGATGACACAGAGGTAGGTACAGCCGTGGCCTACCGTACTGCTATATATATATATATATAATATACTGTATAATAATAACGGACCTGGTGGACACTGTCAGCAGACTGCTAAACTAGTATGAAGAAAAAAAAACCACCACAGGTATACAATGTAGATGGATGGATAGTATAGTATTATATTACTTATGGACGACGAGTGCACTGACGACACAGAGGTAGGTACAGCCGTGGCCTACCGTACTGCTATATATATATATATATAATATACTGTATAATAATAACGGACCTGGTGGACACTGTCAGCAGACTGCTAAACTAGTATGAAGAACAAAAAAGCCACCACAGGTATACAATGTAGATGGATGGATAGTATAGTAGTATATTACTTATGGAGGACGAGTGCACTGACGACACAGAGGTAGGTACAGCCGTGGCCTACCGTACTGCTATATATATATATATAATATACTGTATAATAATAACGGACCTGGTGGACACTGTCAGCAGACTGCTAAACTAGTATGAAGAAAAAAAAACCCACCACAGGTATACAATGTAGATGGATGGATAGTATAGTATTATATTACTTATGGAGGACGAGTGCACTGACGACACAGAGGTAGGTACAGCCGTGGCCTGCCGTACTGCTATATATATATAATATACTGTATAATAATAACGGACCTGGTGGACACTGTCAGCAGACTGCTAAACTAGTATGAAGAAAAAAAAACCCACCACAGGTATACAATGTAGATGGATGGATAGTATAGTATTATATTACTTATGGACGACGAGTGCACTGACGACACAGAGGTAGGTACAGCCGTGGCCTACCGTACTGCTATATATATATATATAATATACTGTATAATAATAATAACGGACCTGGTGGACACTGTCAGCAGACTGCTAAACTAGTATGAAGAAAAAAAAAGCCACCACAGGTATACAATGTAGATGGATGGATAGTATAGTATTATATTACTTATGGAGGACGAGTGCACTGACGACACAGAGGTAGGTACAGCCGTGGCCTACCGTACTGCTATATATATATATATATAATATACTGTATAATAATAACGGACCTGGTGGACACTGTCAGCAGACTGCTAAACTAGTATGAAGAAAAAAAAACCCACCACAGGTATACAATGTAGATGGATGGATAGAATAGTATTATATTACTTATGGACGACGAGTGCACTGACGACACAGAGGTAGGTACAGCCGTGGCCTACTGTACTGCTATATATATATATATATATATATATATATATATATAATATACTGTATAATAATAACGGACCTGGTGGACATTGTCAGCAGACTGCTAAACTAGTATGAAGAAAAAAAAAGCCACCACAGGTATACAATGTAGATGGATGGATAGTATAGTATTATATTACTTATGGAGGACGAGTGCACTGACGACACAGAGGTAGGTACAGCCGTGGCCTACCGTACTGCTATATATATACATAATATACTGTATAATAATAACGGACCTGGTGGACACTGTCAGCAGACTGCTAAACTAGTATGAAGAAAAAAAAAGCCACCACAGGTATACAATGTAGATGGATGGATAGTATAGTATTATATTACTTATGGACGACGAGTGCACTGACGACACAGAGGTAGGTACAGCCGTGGCCTACCATACTGCTATATATATATATAATATACTGTATAATAATAACGGACCTGGTGGACACTGTCAGCAGACTGCTAAACTAGTAGTATGAAGAAAAAAAAAGCCACCACAGGAGTGTTTTTCAGGCAGACAAACGTATACTGGACTGGTGGTCACTGTCAGCAAAACTGTGCACTGTACTCCTGCTATAACTGCTCCCCATACTTGCCTACCTGACCCTCTCCATGAGGGAGAAAATGCTCTGTTCCTGGACTTTCCTGGTAATGTATGATTGCCATCACCTGTGGTGAGCTAGGTAATTGATAAGAAAGGTGTTTCACCACAGGTGATGGCAATTATACATTACCAGGAAAGTCCAGGAACAGAGCATTTTCTCCCTCATGGAGTGGGTCAGGTAGGCAAGTATGCTGCTCCCCAGTCCCCACAATTAGGCAGTGTGAGCAGTGCACTCAGCACAGATATATCATGCAGCAGTGCAGCACACTGAGTGAGCACAGATATGGTGGAGCGTTTTTTTCAGGCAGAGAAACAACGGATTAAACTCACTGGTGGTATTATAATCAAAACCCTGCACTTTACTCCCTAACAGCTGCTCCCCGTCCCCAATCCTCCCCACAATTATAACTAAGTCACTCAGTCTTTTCTACTATAACGGAGAGGACGCCAGCCACGTCCTCTCCCTATCAATCTCAATGCACGTGTGAAAATGGCGGCGACGCGCGGCTGCTTATATAGAATCCAAATCTCGCGAGAATCCGACAGCGGGATGATGACGTTCGGGCGCGCTCGGTTTACCCGAGCCACACGGGAGAATCCGAGCACGGCTCGGACCCGTGTAAAAAGGCTGAAGTTCGGGTGGGTCGGTTTCCGAGAAACCGAACCCGCTCATCACTAGTTATTACAGACAGGGCCGGCGCTACCACTAGGCAGCTTTAGGCAGCTGCCTAGAGCGGCAGCCACTGGAGGGCGGCACTGATCCACTTAACAAAAAACACAGAAGGATGTCTTTTGTCGGGGAAACATCAAGACATCCTTCCATTTAGATAATGCAGACAGCAGCCGCAGGACGCTGGACTTCTCAACCCTCCCTCACACCCCGTACACCCCTGCCCATCCCCTTCCCCACAGGCTTCTTTGTTTTTAATGAAGTCCCCAGCTCAGCCCCGCTATTTAAGCCCCGCCCCTCCCGGCGTTTGGCTCCGCCCCCTTTCTACAGACCAGGACACACTGCAAGGGGGCAGGGCTTCATTGAGTTAGGCACCCGGCCGGCTCCTGTTCTCCAGTCAGTGAAGTGAACTACTATGCTAAGCTTTGCGCTGTGCTGCTCCTGCTGCTGACCTCAGTGGTAAGTGAAGCATGAAGGAAGGGGTGTGCGTGTACAGTTTAGATACATACTGTGTGTCTGACTTGTAATTATTGCTGCCTATATATATATATATATATATATAAGCAAAGACAAAAAAGGCGGCACTCAGAGTCTTGAAGACAATATCAAACGTGTATTAAGTGCGATCTACGTTTCGGGGACCACCTCCCCTTCGTCAGGATAACTGCACAAGTGAACAAAACAATCTTAAATAGCAATGAACTTACCCCCTTTACAAGATTCCCCACGCCCGTTCTCCCCTGGCCACGCCACTCGGGCGTCCCGTCCGGCGTCACTGTTCACTCCGGCGGAACCGGAAGTGACGTCGCGGCTCCCTCCTGTGTGACCATGGAGACGCTAAACAACAATAAAAGCATGTGTAAAAACCATCGTGTCTAGCAATAAGACTGTAGCATGAACTGCAATACAGATAAAGTGCACCTAGATATTAGCATAACAATTCATAATCGTGCTAACCAATCTGAAAATGGCTAGTGCAAATGACCATTACAATTATTTAAAAGAACAGTGTCACAATTACCATATATACACCTTCATGTGCACAGTGATTTAAAACTCAGCAAGTGTAGGCGATGGCATCACGGTACGCCTAGATCACTGGATGTAAATGATCAGTGCCACTTTGGTACATCCATGTAATTAATTAATTAACATCATGCACTAACACCTTTATGGGCCCCTTAATAAAACTAGCCCACGAGGGGCAAGAAGTATCTTGCTACATCATAGAGGACATCTTATGATTCTGACAAATTATAAAAATTTATGAAAATTTATAAAAAGTTTATAAAAAATTAATGAGGCCCAAACTCTCATTGAGCCCACCTGGTTTGAGGGTATTGAGCCTATGTATCCACATAGACTCAAGCTGCAGCAATTTTTTGCCCCTGTTGCCCCCTCGAGGGGACTCAGGGACATGGTCAATGATACGATGTTTAAACGTAGCCATGCTGTGCCTATGTTCCAAAAAATGCTTGGCTACTGGCTGCTCCCCATCCCCAGATGCCAGCGCGTTCCTAATGGCAAGCCTGTGCTGCGCCATCCTCACCTTAAATTGGCATTCAGTTTTGCCAATATAGTAACGCCCACATGGGCAAATGATGGCATAAACCACAAATTTTGAAGTACACGTGAGGGGCCATCTGATGTTAAATTTCTTACCCGAATAGGGATGTGAGATGCTGTCTCCAGGGGACATATGTGTACACGTAGTGCATCCTGAGCACTTAAAGCAACCATTTTTGCGAGATAAGAAATGCCTGGGAAGAGGTGGCTTAAACCTTGTCATATCAGTTTTAACTAGCCAATCTCTGATATTTCTGCCTCGTGTATAACTAGGTATCACCCTCTTGTCTCGAAAGGCTTTTAAGTCTGGGTCTGTGGCCACCAAAGGCCACAGTTGACGCAGCTTCTTGGCACTTTGCTCACTCTGTGTATTAAATTCTGTGATTCATGGAATGACTTTGGTCATATCCCGTGCCTGTGTGGGTGATAGTAACTCCTCCCTATTCTTAGCTGCAGCCTTTTGTTTGGCTGCTCGGAGGAGGTTGCGTGGGTAACCTCTTTCAGCGAACCTCTGCTCCATTTCCTCCAGTTGTACCTCTCTCACCTTAGTGTTGCTGTTAACCCTACAGACCCTAAGGAACTGGGAGTATGGCAAGCCCTGTAACGTAGGTTTAGGGTGAAAGCTGTCAAATCTCAAAAGCGTATTCCGGTCTGACGGTTTTTTATAAAGGCTCGTTTCCAATCTCCCATCTCCAAGAGTCAGCTGGATGTCCAAGAAACATATCTCGGTTTTACTGTGGCTCATGGTCAATTTCACGGGGCTATCTGTGGAATTGTGCGCTGTTACAAGATCACAAAGATCCTGTACTTCACCTCTCCAAAACACTAACAGATCATCTATATATCTGTAGTAGATGAAAACTCTGTGAGCAATTGAGGAGTTGGTGAAAAATAATGCCCGCTCCACCTCCCACATGTAAGCATTGGCGAACGAGGGTGCCACGGCCGACCCCATGGCACACCCCGTTCGCTGTCTGTAATAGACACCGTCAAAAATGAAAAAATTATGTGACAAGGTGAAACGCAGTAATGAAATGAAAAAATCTATGTCAGGACCTGTGTATGCACTATTGCCTGTGATCAAATGCCTCACTGCTTGTAAGCCCTGTTCGTGCGGTATGCACGTGTACAGGCTTGTGACATCTATAGTGGCCAATGTGACATCCTCTGGAACTTGATCTATCACTAGCAACCTCTTTAATAGCATACTTGAATCTTTCAAATGGGTGAAAGTACCCTGCACACAGGGCTGTAAATATGCATCAAGATATATAGCTAGAGGCTCACACAGAGAACCCCGGGCAGAGATGATAGGTCTCCCCGGGGGTCTCTGTGCGTCCTTGTGTATCTTAGGAATGGTATAGAAAAGGGGAATAACCGGCCATTCAGGGGATAATTTTTGCACAATGCTGGTGCCAATGGTACCCTCATCTTTGGCCTGCTGCAACAGTTGGGTTAATTCGGCCTGATAAGCCTTAGTGGGGTCTTTGGATAACACACAATAAGTGTCCCCGTCCGACAACAGTCGGTGACACTCCTGTGTGTAATCCGTGACCTCCTGGACCACAATTGCTCCCCCTTTGTCCGCACTGCGTATTACAATATCAGTCCTTTTGCTAAGCGTCTTAAGGGCTTCTCGTTCTTCCTTTTGCAAGTTATGCCATTTTTTGTGCTGCGGCTTGTTTTCTGGACTGTCCAACATGCGGTGAAAGGTCTTCAATGACGCGTTATTGGAAACCGGATCAAAACGGGATTTGGGGCCTAGCCTCTGGACCCTTGCCGGTAGTGGATTGTCGGAAGTTGCGGATGGCATTTTAGAATAATAGTCCTTGAGCTTCAATGTGCGATGTAGCCTAAATGCATCCACCTTCATTCTAAATTCATCGCCAGAGTTGGTAGGCACATATGAAAGTCCCTTATTAAGAACCTTTACCTCAGCTGGAGCAAGGGGGGTTCTTGACAGATTGAAGATTAGCGTTTCTTCGTCTTTGCTGGTTTTGTTTTGTTTTTGTCTTTGGTTCTGTCCTCCCCTCCGTGTACACTTGAACTTTTTCCCCGTGCTGCTATCCCAGCACGGGTTCGAGCCCCTAAAGGGATCTCACGATGAGACGTGGCCGACGAGCTGGTGTGTATATCGTCTGAATCACTAGCGGACGTGTGTCCAGCTCTGCCACTGCCCCTGGGTCTACGCATACGGTGCGGGCCAGGCCCTGTGTTCAAGTGTGAGGTGCTGCCAAGCCAGGTATAAACCCGATGGTGGGCGTAGTCCAACTGAACTTTGCTCAATTTCTCCTTTTTGAACTTTAATAAGTTGGATTTATACTGTTCCACCTGTTCTTGTAGTTTGGACATCCACCCCTTGGCCTTTTCGTCCGAAAGTAACCCGGCGTGCTCCGTTTCAAATTTCGTGATGAGGTCTTTGGTTCTGTCATGTTCTTTAGTGGACTCCTCAATGACGAGCAGTATTAGGTCCATGGAACACTTGTTCAGCACAGAGATCCACTTTTTGCAGAACTCCATGTTGTAACGTCCTATGGTGGGTATATTGTGCACCCTGAAGCCTCGGGGTAACTGCTTTGCTCTGTAGTAGTCCGACAGTGTGCGGCTGTGGTATAAATAGTCAAGTTCACGTTTCTTGAGACGTAACAGGTCCCTGTAAGCCTCATCATCGGTAGTGACAGTTGTTTCAGAGAACACAGGTTCTTTGTGCAAAATGAGCTCAGCCTCAACATCAGAAAAACTGAGAGTGTCGTAGGTGTCACAGTGCAATAAAAATGAAGTAAAATCACCTTGATCAGCCGCTGCCGTGGCCATGTTGTGCACTCACTGAGAAATGCTGTTTAAGTAGTGCAAAAAATGCAAATAGACAAGTGTTAATACACTGTGGAACCCACGTGCAAATATGCAACCGACATCTAAAGTGCTCTAGTGCTGTGAAAAAATCCTGAGGAGTGGAAAGTCAATGGTGATAAACAGTCCAGGTGCCTTGAGTAAGAAATCCCGTGTGCCTGCACGGCACGCCCGGGTCCAATGCAACAACCAATGTACTCCGGCACTCCAGAAATCCCGCAGGACCGACTTGCTCAGGTGCCTTCCCTTGGGGGGTCACCCCAGGACACAAGCAAAGACAAAAAAGGCGGCACTCAGAGTCTTGAAGACAATATCAAACGTGTATTAAGTGCGATCTACGTTTCGGGGACCACCTCCCCTTCGTCAGGATAACTGCACAAGTGAACAAAACAATCTTAAATAGCAATGAACTTACCCCCTTTACAAGATTTCCACTCCTCAGGATTTTTTCACAGCACTAGAGCACTTTAGATGTCGGTTGCATATTTGCACGTGGGTTCCACAGTGTATTAACACTTGTCTATTTGCATTTTTTGCACTACTTAAACAGCATTTCTCAGTGAGTGCACAACATGGCCACGGCAGCGGCTGATCAAGGTGATTTTACTTCATTTTTATTGCACTGTGACACCTACGACACTCTCAGTTTTTCTGATGTTGAGGCTGAGCTCATTTTGCACAAAGAACCTGTGTTCTCTGAAACAACTGTCACTACCGATGATGAGGCTTACAGGGACCTGTTACGTCTCAAGAAACGTGAACTTGACTATTTATACCACAGCCGCACACTGTCGGACTACTACAGAGCAAAGCAGTTACCCCGAGGCTTCAGGGTGCACAATATACCCACCATAGGACGTTACAACATGGAGTTCTGCAAAAAGTGGATCTCTGTGCTGAACAAGTGTTCCATGGACCTAATACTGCTCGTCATTGAGGAGTCCACTAAAGAACATGACAGAACCAAAGACCTCATCACGAAATTTGAAACGGAGCACGCCGGGTTACTTTCGGACGAAAAGGCCAAGGGGTGGATGTCCAAACTACAAGAACAGGTGGAACAGTATAAATCCAACTTATTAAAGTTCAAAAAGGAGAAATTGAGCAAAGTTCAGTTGGACTACGCCCACCATCGGGTTTATACCTGGCTTGGCAGCACCTCACACTTGAACACAGGGCCTGGCCCGCACCGTATGCGTAGACCCAGGGGCAGTGGCAGAGCTGGACACACGTCCGCTAGTGATTCAGACGATATACACACCAGCTCGTCGGCCACGTCTCATCGTGAGATCCCTTTAGGGGCTCGAACCCGTGCTGGGATAGCAGCACGGGGAAAAAGTTCAAGTGTACACGGAGGGGAGGACAGAACCAAAGACAAAAACAAAACAAAACCAGCAAAGACGAAGAAACGCTAATCTTCAATCTGTCAAGAACCCCCCTTGCTCCAGCTGAGGTAAAGGTTCTTAATAAGGGACTTTCATATGTGCCTACCAACTCTGGCGATGAATTTAGAATGAAGGTGGATGCATTTAGGCTACATCGCACATTGAAGCTCAAGGACTATTATTCTAAAATGCCATCCGCAACTTCCGACAATCCACTACCGGCAAGGGTCCAGAGGCTAGGCCCCAAATCCCGTTTTGATCCGGTTTCCAATAACGCGTCATTGAAGACCTTTCACCGCATGTTGGACAGTCCAGAAAACAAGCCGCAGCACAAAAAATGGCATAACTTGCAAAAGGAAGAACGAGAAGCCCTTAAGACGCTTAGCAAAAGGACTGATATTGTAATACGCAGTGCGGACAAAGGGGGAGCAATTGTGGTCCAGGAGGTCACGGATTACACACAGGAGTGTCACCGACTGTTGTCGGACGGGGACACTTATTGTGTGTTATCCAAAGACCCCACTAAGGCTTATCAGGCCGAATTAACCCAACTGTTGCAGCAGGCCAAAGATGAGGGTACCATTGGCACCAGCATTGTGCAAAAATTATCCCCTGAATGGCCGGTTATTCCCCTTTTCTATACCATTCCTAAGATACACAAGGACGCACAGAGACCCCCGGGGAGACCTATCATCTCTGCCCGGGGTTCTCTGTGTGAGCCTCTAGCTATATATCTTGATGCATATTTACAGCCCTGTGTGCAGGGTACTTTCACCCATTTGAAAGATTCAAGTATGCTATTAAAGAGGTTGCTAGTGATAGATCAAGTTCCAGAGGATGTCACATTGGCCACTATAGATGTCACAAGCCTGTACACGTGCATACCGCACGAACAGGGCTTACAAGCAGTGAGGCATTTGATCACAGGCAATAGTGCATACACAGGTCCTGACATAGATTTTTTCATTTCATTACTGCGTTTCACCTTGTCACATAATTTTTTCATTTTTGACGGTGTCTATTACAGACAGCGAACGGGGTGTGCCATGGGGTCGGCCGTGGCACCCTCGTTCGCCAATGCTTACATGTGGGAGGTGGAGCGGGCATTATTTTTCACCAACTCCTCAATTGCTCACAGAGTTTTCATCTACTACAGATATATAGATGATCTGTTAGTGTTTTGGAGAGGTGAAGTACAGGATCTTTGTGATCTTGTAACAGCGCACAATTCCACAGATAGCCCCGTGAAATTGACCATGAGCCACAGTAAAACCGAGATATGTTTCTTGGACATCCAGCTGACTCTTGGAGATGGGAGATTGGAAACGAGCCTTTATAAAAAACCGTCAGACCGGAATACGCTTTTGAGATTTGACAGCTTTCACCCTAAACCTACGTTACAGGGCTTGCCATACTCCCAGTTCCTTAGGGTCTGTAGGGTTAACAGCAACACTAAGGTGAGAGAGGTACAACTGGAGGAAATGGAGCAGAGGTTCGCTGAAAGAGGTTACCCACGCAACCTCCTCCGAGCAGCCAAACAAAAGGCTGCAGCTAAGAATAGGGAGGAGTTACTATCACCCACACAGGCACGGGATATGACCAAAGTCATTCCATGGATCACAGAATTTAATACACAGAGTGAGCAAAGTGCCAAGAAGCTGCGTCAACTGTGGCCTTTGGTGGCCACAGACCCAGACTTAAAAGCCTTTCGAGACAAGAGGGTGATGCCTAGTTATACACGAGGCAGAAATATCAGAGATTGGCTAGTTAAAACTGATATGACAAGGTTTAAGCCACCTCTTCCCAGGCATTTCTTATCTCGCAAAAATGGTTGCTTTAAGTGCTCAGGATGCACTACGTGTACACATATGTCCCCTGGAGACAGCATCTCACATCCCTATTCGGGTAAGAAATTTAACATCAGATGGCCCCTCACGTGTACTTCAAAATTTGTGGTTTATGCCATCATTTGCCCATGTGGGCGTTACTATATTGGCAAAACTGAATGCCAATTTAAGGTGAGGATGGCGCAGCACAGGCTTGCCATTAGGAACGCGCTGGCATCTGGGGATGGGGAGCAGCCAGTAGCCAAGCATTTTTTGGAACATAGGCACAGCATGGCTACGTTTAAACATCGTATCATTGACCATGTCCCTGAGTCCCCTCGAGGGGGCAACAGGGGCAAAAAATTGCTGCAGCTTGAGTCTATGTGGATACATAGGCTCAATACCCTCAAACCAGGTGGGCTCAATGAGAGTTTGGGCCTCATTAATTTTTTATAAACTTTTTATAAATTTTCATAAATTTTTATAATTTGTCAGAATCATAAGATGTCCTCTATGATGTAGCAAGATACTTCTTGCCCCTCGTGGGCTAGTTTTATTAAGGGGCCCATAAAGGTGTTAGTGCATGATGTTAATTAATTAATTACATGGATGTACCAAAGTGGCACTGATCATTTACATCCAGTGATCTAGGCGTACCGTGATGCCATCGCCTACACTTGCTGAGTTTTAAATCACTGTGCACATGAAGGTGTATATATGGTAATTGTGACACTGTTCTTTTAAATAATTGTAATGGTCATTTGCACTAGCCATTTTCAGATTGGTTAGCACGATTATGAATTGTTATGCTAATATCTAGGTGCACTTTATCTGTATTGCAGTTCATGCTACAGTCTTATTGCTAGACACGATGGTTTTTACACATGCTTTTATTGTTGTTTAGCGTCTCCATGGTCACACAGGAGGGAGCCGCGACGTCACTTCCGGTTCCGCCGGAGTGAACAGTGACGCCGGACGGGACGCCCGAGTGGCGTGGCCAGGGGAGAATGGGCGTGGGGAATCTTGTAAAGGGGGTAAGTTCATTGCTATTTAAGATTGTTTTGTTCACTTGTGCAGTTATCCTGACGAAGGGGAGGTGGTCCCCGAAACGTAGATCGCACTTAATACACGTTTGATATTGTCTTCAAGACTCTGAGTGCCGCCTTTTTTGTCTTTGCTTGTGTCCTGGGGTGACCCCCCAAGGGAAGGCACCTGAGCAAGTCGGTCCTGCGGGATTTCTGGAGTGCCGGAGTACATTGGTTGTTTTATATATATATATATATATATATATATAAACATGCATGCACAGGCTGAAGTTTATCCACGGATCATCGGAGTGCCGGACCTTGGAGCCTATATATATATATATGTATATATAAATATATATATATATATATATATATAAAGACATACACACAAACACTAACAAACCCTGTATATAGAGGGTCACCTCAGTCTCTGCAGATCTCCAACCCATCTCTCCGCTGGCTCTGGCAGTCAGGCTCCTCGGTGCTGGCAGCTTCGGAGGCAGGGGAGAAGTAGGAGGAGGGAGCCGCAGCACCGCTATGTAATTGGTGGCAGCGCCGCTGCAGCTGTCCCTCTCCTTCCGCATAGGCTGGCCGCCACCGCAGTGAATGCTGGGATGTACTACCCTTATCCCAGCATTCACAGCCGTGGCGGCCAGCCAATGCGGAAGGAGAGGGACAGCTGCATGCGGCGCTGCCACCAATTACATAGTGCTGCTGCGGCTCCGGAGTCCCTCTCCCTCCTCCTTCTCCCCTGCCTCCGAATCTGCCAGCACCGAGGAGCCTGACTGCTTGATACAGCGGAGAGATGGTAAGTATCTATCTATCTATCTATCTATCTATCTATCTATCTATCTATCGTGTAAAAGGGGGACTGGCTGTCGTAACGTGTAAAAAGGGGGACGCTGTCTGCCGTAATGAGTAAAAAGGGGGATGCTATCTGCCGTATTGTGTAAAAAGGGGGACGCTGTCTGCCGTATTGTGTTAAAAGGGGGACGCTGTCTGCCGTAATGTGTAAAAAGGGCGACGCTGCCTGCAGTAATATGTAATAAGGGGACGCTGTCTGCCATAATGTGTAATAAGGGGACGCTGTCTGCCATAATGTGTAATAAGGGGGACTGTGTAATTAAGGGGACTAATGTGTAATAAGGGGGACGCTGTCTGCCGTAACGTGTAAAAAGGGGACGCTGTCTGCTATAATGTGTAATAAGGGGACACTGTCTGCCGTAATGTGTAAAAACGGGACTCTATCTGCCGTAATGTATAAAAAGGGGAATCTGTCCGCCGTAATGTGTAAAAGGGACTCTACCTGGTGTAGTGGCGCTACTGTGTGGCGTAATTTGAATAACGGAGACTACTGTGCACCGTAATATGAATTGGTATTATTTTGGTATTATTGGTATTATTTTTTCACATGCCTACGGCACGCACTGCCCTTGTATTACGTAAGGGGCGCGCCAATGCTGTTTTTTGCACACAGCACTAAAATGTCTAGTTACGGCACTGCCTGCGTATATGACTAAACTGCCAGCCTGGCTCTAGGTGCTGGTCTCAGCGTGGATACAGCATCGGCACTGACAGTCACATGACTGTCGTGTTCTGTGATGTCACCTGCCCGTACAGCACCTGTTCTCGGGTGGCTCCTCCCTGGCTGTAGTCTCTCTATTCCCTCGTGGTCAGCAATTAATTATCCCACCCCTTTTGTTTCTGGTGCATGTCACCACATTTGGCAACTGCAGCTACGGATAATGGGAGTTTTGTGAATCCTGTATTAATACACGTAACTGACTGACATGCCTATGCCCAGCTAGCAGAGGGACCACATGTATCATGTAGAGGTACTACAAGTCCCAGCACACATTGTACTCAGTGTACTGTATTGCAGTATTGCAATCCCAAAGGTGTCGTTTGTATGGTATGGTGGTCACTAATACCGTGTGCAGTCTGTGCAATATGGCAGATGATAGAATGTTCTCTGGGGGTAATTCTGAACTGATCGCTGCTGTGCGTTTTCGCACAGCGGGCGATCAGGTCCAAACTGCACATGCGTATGCACCGCAATATGCAGGCGCATCGGACAGCTACAACGGGCATCGCTGGTCAGCGATGGGATGGTGTGAAGGATCCATTCGCACAGGCATACGCAAGTTGATTGACAGGAAGAGGCCATTTGTGGGTGGCAACGGACCGTATACAGGGAGTGTCCGGAAAAACGCAGGCGTGTCCAAGTGTTTTGAGGGAGGGTGTCTGACGTCAGCTACGGCTCCTATCAGCAGGATTCAATCGCACTGGAAGCGTAAGTCCTGGACTGCGCAGACACCGCACAAGCTGATTTTTAGCATTTCTGCAACACATACGATCGCACACTTGTACAGCGAAAATACACTCCCCCTGTAGGCAGCGACTATCTGATTGCAGGGCTGCAAAAATCACTGCCCGACGATCAGGTCTGAATTATCCCCTCTGTGCGGTATGGCAATTACTGGCATGCTGTGTATGTGGTATGGTAGTCATTGTGACAGTGAATGTGCAGCATTGCGGTCACTGCAGTGATGTCAGTATTGTATGATCTGTCACTGCATTGATGCCTATAATCATGGGTGTAACTATTGTGGCTGCAGGGGGTGCCATTGTTATGGGGCCCAGAGGCTTAAGGGGGCCTGGACCCAAGTTATAAAGTTGCATAGCAATTTCCCTAGTTTTGGCTGCTAAGTAATAGGGTCTGATCCATTTCCAGCCTGAGCTGTATGACAGTACATTGTCAGTGAGAGCAGTGTGTAATGGATGTTATAATGGTAGAGGGGGCGCTGTAATGTGACATAATATGAAGTGAGGGCACTGTAATGTGGCATAATCTGATCTGCTCATCATAATGAGCAAAGAGGATCGGTATGGGATCCCGGCGGTCAGGAGACAGTTGGAATCCCAGCAGCGAGCACAGCGAATTCTCTCGCGCTCACTGCGCTTGCCACTCGTCGGCTCCGGTGGCGACCTTTGGCCACACTATTATATTCCTGCTTGGGTGGTGACGTGGACCACCACCCAAGGGTGAATTCCGGGCTGGTGTCAGTGTTGGGATTCCAACATCAGTATCCTGACCATGGGATCCCAACAGTCGGGATGTTAACCGCATTCCGAGCAAAGAACCCTCCCACCCCCACAACTTTAGTACACTCCATATGCTGTATATCTGTGTATATCTCCTGCCTGTTTTGTCCCCCTTTCCTACAATACAGCCTACATGTGGTCCCCGCAAAAGTCGTGCCGAGCGTTTTTCTTTCACCTGAGAGGGAGGAGTGGGGGAGAGTGTGCAGATTTTTTGCCTAGGGTGCCGAGAAACCTTGCACCGGCCCTGATTACAGAAAGTAGTGAACTGATGAGCAGAGCCCAGTCTGGGGTCTATTTCATACCTCCCAACATGACTCTCTCCAGGAGGGACAGAATGCTCTGCTCCTGAACTTTCCTCTTAATTTATTATTGCCATCACCTGTGCTGAAACACCTTTCTTATCCATTAATCTGTTGAACACAGGTGCAGACAATCATAAATAAAGAAAAAAGTCCAGGAGCAGAGCATTGTGTCCCTCCTGGAGAGGGTCATGTTGGGAGGTATGCAAAGAGAATAGAACCAGATACTGCAAATTACACCCATAATACACAACAAGGGAAATGGTACTACGTAAATTTTGATAATATATATTCTAGAGAAGTACAAGTATTTAAAGATTAGTAGTACTGTGTATACTTACAGTATAACAGCAAATACTAAGACAGTGGTTCTCAAACCCGGTCCTCAGGACCCCACACAGTGCATGATTTGCAGGTAACCCAGCAGGTGCACAGGTATACTCATTACTCACTGACACATTTTAAAAGGTCCACAGGAGGAGATAATTATCTCTCTTGTGATTCTGTGAGTGGACCTGGAAAACATGAACTGTGTGGGGTCCTGAGCACCGAGTTTGAGAACCTGTGTACTAAGATATACAGACAGTTACAGTACATCCAGCAAATAGAACATAAGTACTGTACTGTAGTTGTACTGTGCTTTTTGTCACTATTATAAAGTGCTTGTTTTTCATAGAGACATACTGAAATATACAGGTGCTTAGAATTGCAGCAAGCATGCATAACAGGATTAGCACTGTCCTGCTGGCCATGCATACGGAATTACATACATTATATAGAACAAGAAATGATACACTATGCAGTTGGTTCATATTTGCCAACTCCCAGAATGGGCGGGAGAATCGTGAATTTAAAGGGACTCTCCAGTCTTTCAATAGAGTTGACCAATCTCCTGCTGGTGACTGCTTCCCTTCTAAAGTGGGCAGACTGGAGGTTGTATGATGCAATTCGCATTGAATTGCATAATCTAGTAACACAAGGACGCAATTGCAGTGCCATATAACTAGGGTTGCCATCTTCCTGGGGAGAAAGGTGGGACTCAGATGTGGGCGAAGTTGTGGATAATGTGGGTGGAACTACAGCGGGAGTGGGACATCAATTGGTGTATAAACAAGTTTACAAAAAAGTTTGGGCTGTGGGTGTTAAAATATGTTTATCTATCATATAATAATGAAACTATACAAATACAGAATTGTAGGAGAGAAAACTGCTGCAAATGCACACTCACACAGAAAAGTAGAATCTATAGAAAATATATAGGGAAAACCACATCAATTCTACATACACACAGATAAAACCCGGATCCACATAAAATACATTGAAAAAGCCAGATCCCCATAAAATACAGAGCTGGATTAAAGGAGGGGTGACAGGTGCTGTCATCCCCACACACTCTCCTTCCGAATTGGACACTGCTGTCACTGAAATTAGAGCACAGCATTCAGCTGTGTCTCCGTTGTCTCCCCTTATACGGCTGCCAAGGTGCAGCTACAGACAGTCAGTCTTGCGAGCAGTAAAATCCTGTGAGACAATCACTTTCACTATTACCGCCTGGGGATATTATGATGTACAGGAGCTGAGAGTGAGGGGGCACCATTTTCCTCTCAGCTCTGTCCTCAGTGGCGCTGGCTGTCTGATTGTGGTGGGCGGGCGGGTGGCTTTGTCTTTGTGGGTTCTCGGGCCGGTACTCCCTACCTTACCCCCTGTGGTGCTCCAGCTATGGGTCAGAGGCAGAGCGCTGGTGCCTGAACCAGCAACAACCAGGGCACACTGCATTGCTCATAATTAGTATATTAATAATAACATCGTCATTAGATCACTTTTATTGATAGGGGCCTCCAAAAGGTTGGTGCCCAGGACCCCCCACAGACCTTAATCCGGCCCTGATAGAATACTATTGAAAAAGCCAGATCAACATAAAAAAAATAAAATACTAATCAACAAACCAATCAACAGGAAAACTGCCAATTATATTTTTCAAATCATTTCTCTTCTTGGCTCTGAAGAGAGAGGGTGACCCTGGTGGCAGTGGTGTGGCCCTTAATACATATGATTCCACGTTGTAGTGCCCTTAGTATGCATCAAGCTAAATTGCAGGGCCAATTATGCCACATTGCAGTGCCTTTAGTATGCATTATGCCACATTGTAGTATCATTAGTATGCATTATGCCACATTGTAGTATCATTAGTATGCATTATGCCACTTTGCAGTGCCCTTAGTACATACTGTAATGGTTTTATAATATGCCACACGGCAGTGGATGACAGGGAGAGGGAGAGGTAGAGGATGACAGGGAGAGGCAGTGGCTGACAGGAAGGGGATGAAAGACGAGGGTGAAAGGCAGAGGAAGAGGGTGACAGGCAGGGGGAGAGGGTGACAATGAGAGAGGCAGAGGGTAATGGAAAAGCAGAAAAGAGGATGACTAGGAGAGAATGACAGGGAGAGGAAGAGGGTTACAGAAAATAAAGCGTGACAGGCAGAGGATCACAGGGAGAGGCAGAGGATGACAAACGGAGGAAGAGGATCACAGGGGGAGGCAGAAAGTGACAAGGAGAGGATGAGAGTGACAGGGAGAAGGTGACCGGGAGAGGAAGAGGATGATGAGGAGTGGGTGATGGTATTTCCTATGGTGACAGGGAGAGGCAGAAGGTGACTGGGAGTGTGTGAAAAGAAAAGACAGAGGGTGACAGGGAGTGGGTGAAAGGGAGAGGCAGAGGGTGATGACAAGTGGCAGTGGATCACAAGCAGAGGCTGATGGGGAGAGGCAGAGGCTGATGGAGGGAGGCAAACAGTGACATGCGGTGGGGTGAATCACCGCCTTTCCTGTCATACTAACGTTTGTGCCAGAGTTTTGACTGTATAAAATATATGAAAAATACAAAGAATATGTTTGAAATATCTTCTTTGCATTATTCTAATAATTTTTATAGCCAAAACTCTGGAGTAAAAAGTCTATGGCAGGTGAGGCAGTGCCTCACTTGGCCAACTTCTCCACACATCTCTCACCAAATTTCCAGGAGTTTATCCTGCTGCACCTGTGTATAATGCTCACATGTACGCTTTGGCTCGTATATTACATGTAAATCTGTCTCTGGTGCCAGCCAGTGCCTCCTGAGCTATTTAGCTAACCGCACGTCCCTGGAGGCAAAGGCTGACGGGGAGAGGCAGAGGGTGACTGGGAGTGGGCGAAATGGAGAGGCAGAGGGTGATTGGGAGAGGCAGGGGGTGACGTGGAGTAGGTAAAAGAGAGGGACAGAGGGTGATGACGAGAGGTAGAGGGTCACAAGCAGAGGATGACGAGGAGAGGATGAGGGTAACAGGGAGAGGCACAAGCTGACAAGGAGAGGCAGAGTGAGTGGGTGATATGGAGTAAAAGAGAGGGAGAGGCTGAGGGTGACAGGAAGAGGCTGATAAATATAGTACTATATACAATTTACTTACCTGTGCACAGGGCAGAGGTGCAGCATGACCTCAGATCCCCATCAATGGTGGCTAGGGCAGCTGCAGAACCTCCTCAGGGATCAGGCAGACAGTCACTGGCAGACAGAGGTATGAAGCACAGGGGACTTGGGGAGAGATGAGGGAGTAAATGTGTGGGGGGGGGGGGGTGGAGGGGGAAGGTTGGCCTTCCTCCACTCCTCCAGGCAGTCCTCCTCCTTTCCTCTAGGAAGACCTCTTCCTCCTTGGCCTGGATACCAGCTGGCAGTCCCCAGTTAAACATTTGGCACTGGGGACCGGCACTAAACATGATGTCAGATCCCTGGCGCCCACAGCAATCATACAGAAGGGGAAAGGGGAGGAGTTGAGAGAAGGGAATGGTTTCTCCTCCCCCTCTGGGCTTCAAAGCAGGTGTGGCTTCAGGGACTGGGTGGCAGCAGTGTGAATAGCACCGGGTCGCCAGTGTTGCAGCATGCGCACCAGCGGCGACCAGCAGCAGCCCTGTAGATACACGGATAGCAGCATTTTAAATGTAGCACCGATTGCGGCCTGCGAGCCAATTGGATCTCGCGGACCGAAAGTCAATCATGAGCCGGCAGCTCCATATTGGCTGCCGGTCGGCAATATCTAAATGGCTCACAGCAGGTGCCACATTTAAATTGACACTGTCCTTGTCTCTACATGGCTGCTGCCTTTGGCCACCGATGCGATAGCTGCAACACTGGCGGCCCATTGCTATCCACATCACTGCCACCTGGGCCGCCTTTCTGTCCGGGCCCGGGACTAATGTCCTGACAGTTCCCGCCTTGATGGCGGCCTTGCTTACCGCACCCTTCGTACAGGGATACTCCCTCTGGAGGGGTTTTAAAGATGTATAGGTAGAAGTATGAGATGGTTATTCCTACAGAAAATAATAGATATATATGGGCTATTCACTTTAGTGTGATGGCTGCAAAGTACTTCAAGAAGTATCTGGCAAAGGCACTTCACAGCTAATTTAGGGGTCTATTTACTAAACCTTGGATGGAGATAAAGCCGCTGGAGATAAAGGGGTCTATTTACTAAGCCTTGGATGGAGATAAAGTGGACGGAGATAAATGACCAGCCAATCAGCTCCTAACTGCCATGTCACAGGCTGTGTTTGAAAAATGACAATTAGGAGCTGATTGGCTGGTACTTTATCTCCGTGCACTTTATCTCCATCCAAAAGTCCCAGCCAATTGGCTCCTAACTGTCATTTCTCTTACGTCCTAGAGGATACTGGGAATCCATCTAATACCAAGGGGGATAGACGGGTCCACTAGGAGCCATGGGCACTTTAAGAATTTGATAGTGTGCACTGGCTCCTCCCTCTATGCCCCTCCTTTCAGACTCAGTTTAGAAAATGTGCCCGGAGGAGTTGGTCATGCTTATGGAAGCTCCTGAAGAGTTTTCTGCATTTATTTTATCAGTTTGTTATTTTCAGGCAGGACTGGTTGGCACCTGCTTCGTGGGACTTAGGGGGGAGAATGGCCCAACCTGTTGAAGGGTTAATGGTCCCACTGACAGGACACTAGCTCCTGAGGGAACTATTCGCAAGCCCCACCACGGCGAGCGTACATTCCCGCAGCACGCCGCCACCCCTAACAGAGCCAGAAGAGTGGTGAGAACTAAGCTGGCGTCCCGGGTAGCGGGTCGCTGGCCATTATGGCGGCATGAGGATACGGAGACGCACAGCTTCTCACCGGGGCGGACTGCGTCTCCAGACTCAGTACACAGTGCTGACGCACAGCTACTCGTGAGGGGGCGAACTGAGTCTCAGTACACTGTACACAGTACCCACACTGGCAAACACAGACTTAAAATGGATCTGACTCCATTTTAAGCACTAAATTACCTCAGCCAGTATAAAAAAAAGCTGAAAGACCGTGCGCCATAGAGGGGGTGGGGCGGTACTATGAGCGGATCCAGCAGCTCACCAGCGCCATTTTCCCTTGCAGTGGACACAGACGCTGACTGACAGGGACGTGCAGCTCCTCCGGAGTGACTCCAGATTACTTCAGTGGTACCATGGAGTCATAGCAGGGGGGAGTCCATTATTAGTGTACTAAGTCCCCAATCTGGGTACTTAGGGGGACATTTATTAAGCAGTGATAACAGTGGAGAAGTGAGCCAGTGGAGAAGTGCCCATGGCAACCAATCAGCACTAAAGTAACATCTATAATTTGCATACTATAAAATGATACAGAGCAGCTGATTGGTTGATGGGGCAACTTCTCCACTGGCTCACTTCTCCGCTCTTATCACTGCTTAGTAAATGTCCCCCTAAGTCTGCGACCTGGCTAAGCTTGGCATTAGCGATAAGGGCGCGTTGTGCTGGCTCCATAATATCTGTGTCTCCCTGGAAGGGCTCTTTGTGGGCTAATTGTGCATTTAACCTTTTCTTGTGTGTGTGTTCGGAATAGAGACTCAGTCCCCAATCCAGCGTCTCAATCCCCTGCCATTTGCCCGCAAAAACGTACTCTGGCCCATATCCTGCAGTCTGACTCTGATGATGAAAGATCAGACATGGAGGAGGATGAAGTGGACTCAGAAGGGTGGGATGCCGCTCTGTCACAGGGAATAGAGGCTCTTATAGAAGCTATCAGAGCCGTTCTGCAAATTCCTGATAAGGTGACAAGGAGTGTGAGGAATCTTATTTAAAATCCCTAAGAGGTTACTCTCATCCTTTCCTTTTCCGTCTGAGGATAGAAAAAAATGGGAAAATTCATCGATAGTGGATGCATCAGTATCCAGGCTGTCACGGAAAATAGTATTGCCTGTCCCTGGTGCAGCCTCCCTGAAAGACACAGCTGATCGTAGAATTGAGACCACACTCAAATCCTTGTATACAGCTGCTGGGGTGGCCCAGAGACCCGCGATAGCATGTGTGTGGATCACTAAAGCCATTGCTAAAAGGTCAGGTAACCTACTTGAGGGATTAGATTCCTTATCTAGGGGGGAGATTGTTTTACTCCTGCAACATATACAGGACTCTGCAAACTTTATGGTGGAAGTCATAAAAGAAATAGGCTTACTTAATCCACGCACCACTGCTATGGTATTGTCAGCACGCAGAGGCTTATGGCTACGCCAGTGGACTGCTGATGCGGACTCCAGGAAAGGTGTGGAATGCCTACCATTTACAGGAGAGGCCTTATTTGGAGATGAATTGGATAAATGGATCTCCAAAGCTACTGCGGGTAAGTCCACATATCTTCTTTCCGCAGCTTCTCCAACCAGGAAGGCCTACTCAGCTTCCAATTTGCAGTCTTTCGGACAGCCAAGTTTAATGGCAAAACCAGAGGTTCCTCTACAGCCACCAGAGGCGCTATAGGTAAACCACGCAAACCAGCAACTACTGGTTCTCAGGAACAGAGTTCAAGCTCTGCTTCCTCAAAGCCTTCACATGGACCGCTATGCCTGGAAGACTGGTGGGTGGGAGCCCGAAAAAAATTCTTCAGTCGCATCTGGACAAGTTTATGCCAGGATCCCTAGGTCATAAATCTTATTTCTCAGGGCTACAGACTGGAGTTCCAGGAGCTCCTACCTCACAGATTCTTCAAATCAGGCATACCAGTTTCACAGGAGGCAAGTATAACTTTACAGGACGTCATTCAGAAACTGGTGCAGACTCAGGTCATTGTTCCAGTTCCACCTCATCTGCAGAACAAGGGATATTATTCCAACTTGTTTGTAGTACCGAAACCTCAAATCGTTGAACCCATACGTACCTTCACATTCCGATCGGGCCGCCTCATCAGGCTTATCTACGGCTCGCACTGCAGGACTGTCACTGCCATTTTGTCTCTCCACGGCACCGAGGGTGTTCACCAAGGTGATGGCAGACATGATGTTTCTCCTCCGCAAACAGGGAGTGAACATAATTCCGTACCTAGACGATCTTCTGATAAAGGCGCCATCCAGGGAGAGGTTGTTGGACAGCATTGCCCTCTCAACCCGACTACTTCGGGATCACGGGTGGATTCTGAACCTTCCAAAATCTCACCTAGAGCCAACACGGAGGCTTCCATTCCTGGGGATGATACTAGAGGTCGGCGGGTTCGGTTTTACTTGGATTTACTCGAATCTCCTTATTGGCTCACGGACGTCACGTGTATTGGTTAGCCAATAAGAAAAATCCAGAAAAAAAGAACTTGCAATAGTTTTTGGTGTTAAGAACCGAGTAAATCCGAACCCACTCATCTCTAGATGATACTGTATACAGAGTTGCAAAAGGTATTCCTTCCATCGCAAAAGGCATTGGCAATCCAGTCGATGGTTCCTGAAGCCAACCTGGATATCGGTGCATCTATGCATTCGCCTTCTGGGGAAAATGGTAGCCTCTTACAAGGCGCTTCAGTATGGAAGGTTCCACGCAAGACCTTTCCAACTCGATCTGTTGGACAAATGGTCTGGATCGCATCTTCACATGCACAAGGGGATCCGTCTGTCGCCAAGAGCCAGGATTTCTCTTCTATGGTGGCTTCAGACTTCTCACCTAATCGAGGGTCGATGGTTCAGGATTCAGAATTGGATTCTACTAACCACAGATGAAAGCCTCAGAGATTGAGGAGCTGTCACCCATGGGATGCAGTTTCAGGGAAGATGGTCAAGCCAGGAAGTTATCCTCCCAATCAACATTCTGGAACTCAGGGCTATATACAACTCCCTTCTGCAAGCCTCATATCTTTTTCAAGATCAGGCCAGTCAGGTCCATTCGGACAATGTGACGGTGGTAACGTACATAAACCAACACGGCGGAACGAAAAGCAGAGCAGCAATGTCAGAGGTGAAAAGAATTCTCCTCTAGGCAGAAAAACACGCTGTAGTGTTGTCAGTGGTCTTCATTCCGGGAGTAGACAACTGGGAAGCAGACTTCCTCAGCAGACATGACCTGCACCAGGGAGAGTGGGGCCTTCACCCAGAGGTTTTCAGGTGCTTGACACGTCGGTGGGTATATCCACAAATCGACATAATGGCCTCTCATCTCAACAAGAAGCTCAAGCGGTATTGTTCCAGGTCGAGAGACCCACAGGCAGTGGCAGTAGACGCTCTGACGACTCCATGGGTCTATCAGATGGTGTACGTGTTTCCTCCACTTCCTCTGATCCCAAGAATTCTCAAAAGAATAAAAAGGGAAAGGTTTCAAGAAATACTCATTGCTCCGGACTGGCCAAGAAGGGCCTGGTACACAGACCTTCTAGAGATGCTACTCGAAGATCCGTGGCCTCTACCTCTTTGCAAGGATCTTCTGCAACAGGGCCCGTTCATCTATCAAGACTTACCGCGGCTACGTTTAATGGCATGGAAGTTGAACGGCTGATTCTAGCCCGGAGAGGTATCCCTGACAAGGTCATCCCGACTATGATCAAAGCCAGAAAGGTTGTAACGTCTAAATATTACCACCGTATTTGGAAGAAATACGTCTCTTGGTGTGAGAGAAGAAAATTTTCTGCGGTGGAATTTCATCTGGGACATTTACTGCTTTTTCTGCAGTCAGGTGTGGATCTGGGCCTACGTCTGGGCTCCATAAAAGTCCAGATTTCGGCCTTGTCCATTTTCTTTAAGAAACAATTGGATTCTCTCCCTGAGGTCCGGACGTTCTTGAAAGGTGTTCTGCACATCCAACCTCCCTTTGTGCCTCCCACGGCACCTAGGGATCTCAATTTGGTGCTGCAGTTCCTCCAATTGGCCTGGTTTGAACCATTACAGGAGTTAGACGTAAACTATCTTACGTGGAAGATCGTCAGACTGTTGGCCTTGGCTTCAGCAAGACATGTGTCGGAGCTGGGGACATTGTCTCACAAGAGCCCCTATTTAATTTTCCATGAAGACATAGCTGAACTCAGAACTCGTCAGCAATTTCTTCCTAAAGTGGTGTCTGCGTTTCACATCAACCTACCTATTGTGGTTCCGGTTGTTACCGACACTTCTGCTACTTCAAAGTCTTTGGATGTTGTGAGGGCTTTGAAGGTGTATGTAAAGCGAACAGCTTGTCACAGAAAATCAGACTCGCTTTATGATCCCAATAAAATTGGGTGTCCTGCTTCGAAGCAGTCCATTGCACGCTGGATCAGGCTCACTATCCAGCATGCTTATTCCACAGCAGTGTTGCCGGTTCCAAAATCTGTACAGGCCCACTCTACTAGGTCTGTGGGTTCTTCTTGGGCGGCTGCCCCGGGTGTCTCGGCTTTACAGCTCTGCCGAGCAGCTACTTGGTCAGGTTCGAACACGTTTGCTAAATTCTACAAGTTTGATACTTTGGTCTCTGTGGACCTTCAGTTTGGTCAATCCGTTCTGCAGGAACCTCAGTACTCTCCCATCCGGTTTGGGAGCTTTGGTACATCCCCATGGTACCAGACGGATTCCCACTATCCTCTATGACGTAAGAGAAAATAGGATTTTAATTACCTACCGGTAAATCCTTTTCTCGTAGTCCGTAGAGGATACTGGACGCCCGCCTAGTTCTTCGTACTTCCTGCACTGTTACCTGGTTAAGTGTTGTTGTTAGGTTCAGTGGTTGCTGTTCCTGTTTTCAAGTTTGGTTAGCCTGGCTTTCCTCTTGGTGTTGTTCGGAATCTCACCACTATCCTTTTATATCCTTCTCTCAAACTAAGTCCGTCTCCTCGGGCACAGTTTCCTAGACTGAGTCTGGTAGGAGGGGCATAGAGGGAGGAGCCAGCGCACACTATAAAATTCTTAAAGTGCCCATGGCTCCTAGTGGAGCCGTCTATACCCCATGGTACTAGATGGATTCCAAGTATCCTCTATGGACTACGAGAAAAGGATTTACCGGTAGGTAATTAAAATACTATTTTTTCAAACACAGCCTGTGGCATAGCAGTTAGGAGCCGACTGGCTGGTACTTTATCTCCAGCGACATTGGGGGTCATTCCGAGTTGATCGCTCGCTAGCAGTTTTTAGCAGCCGTGCAAACGCTATGCCGCCGCCCACTGGGAGTGTATTTTAGCTTAGCAGAAGTGCAAACGGTTCTATCGCAGAGCGGCTACAAATTTATTTTGTGCAGTTTCAGAGTAGCTCAAAACCTACTCAGCGCTTGCGATCACTTCAGACCATTCTGTTCCGAATTTAATGTCACAAACACGCCCTGCGTTCGGCCAGCCACGCCTGCATTTTTCCAGCCACGCCTGCGTTTTTCCGAACACTCCCTGAAAACGGTCAGTTGCCACCCAGAAACGCCAACTTCATATCAAGCACTCTGCGGAAGCCAGTGCGACTGAAATGCATCGCTAGACCCTGTGTAAAACTATATCGGTCGTTGTACTCGTAGGTCGCGCGTGCGCATTACGCCACATACACATGCGCAGAACTTCCATTTTTTTGCATGATCGCTGCACAGCAAACAAATGCAGCTAGCGATCAACTCGGAATGACCCCCTTTATCTCCATCCAAGGCTTCGTAACTAAACATAGAAACATAGAATATGACTGCAGATAAGAACCACTTGGCCCATCTAGTCTGCCCTTTTTTTTAACCATATTTTTATCTCAAAAATAAATATATCTATCCCATGCATGTTTAAATTGCTCTACTGTCTTAGCCTCTACCACCTCTGATGAGAGGTTATTCCACTTGTCCACTACCCTTTCTGAGAAGTATTTTCCTCATATTTCTACTGACCCTCCCCTCTCTAGTCTCAGTGCATGTCCTCGTGTCCTATTGCTTCTCTTCATATGAAGAATGTTTCCCTCCTGGGCTTTGTTAAAACCCTTGATATATTTGAAAGTTTCTATCATGTCCCCCTTTCCCTTCCCTTTTTTGTACAGCCTCTAATGTATTAATATCCTTTTGAAAATACGGCCTCCAGAATTGAACACAGTATTCTAGATGAGGCCGTACCAATGACCTATACAGTGGCATTATTACTTCTTTCTGCTGCTGATTCCTCTCCCAGTGCAGACAAGCATCTGACTAGCCTTCCTCATTGCTTTGTTACATTACTTACCTGCCTTTAAGTCACCTGAAATAGTGACTCCTAGATCCCTTTCCTCCTCAGTAGTTTCCAGTATAAGGCCATTAATAATAAGATTTTACTCACCGGTAAATCTATTTCTCGTAGTCCGTAGTGGATGCTGGGACTCCGTAAGGACCATGGGGAATAGCGGCTCCGCAGGAGACTGGGCACAACTAAAGAAAGCTTTAGGACTACCTGGTGTGCACTGGCTCCTCCCACTATGACCCTCCTCCAGACCTCAGTTAGGATACTGTGCCCGGAAGAGCTGACACAATAAGGAAGGATTTTGAATCCCGTGTAAGACTCATACCAGCCACACCAATCACACCGTATAACTCGTGATACTATACCCAGTTAACAGTATGAAATATAACTGAGCCTCTCAACAGATGGCTCAACAATAACCCTTTAGTTAGGCAATAACTATATACAAGTATTGCAGACAATCCGCACTTGGGATGGGCGCCCAGCATCCACTACGGACTACGAGAAATAGATTTACCGGTGAGTAAAATCTTATTTTCTCTGACATCCTAAGTGGATGCTGGGACTCCGTAAGGACCATGGGGATTATACCAAAGCTCCCAAACGGGCGGGAGAGTGCGGATGACTCTGCAGCACCGAATGAGCAAACTCTAGGTCCTCCTCAGCCAGGGTATCAAACTTGTAGACTCTTGCAAAAGTGTTTGAACCCGACCAAGTAACAACTAGGCAAATTTGTAAAGCCGAGACCCCTCGGGCAGCCGCCCAGGAAGAGCCCACTTTCCTCGTGGAATGGGCTTTTACAGATTTAGGGTGCGGCAGTCCAGCCGCAGAATGTGCAAGTTGAATCGTGCTACAGATCCAGCGAGCAATAGTCTGCTTAGAAGCAGGAGCACCCAGCTTGTTGGGTGCATACAGGATAAATAGCGAGTCAGTTTTCCTGACTCCAGCCGTCCTGGAAACATATATTTTTCAGGGCCCTGACTACGTCCAGTAACTTGGAATCCTCCAAGTTCCAAGTAGCCGCAGGCACCACAATAGGTTGGTTTACATGAAAAACTGATACCACCTTAGGAAGGAATTGGGAACGAGTCCTCAATTCCGCCCTACCCATATAAAAAATTTAGATAAGGGCTTTTGCATGATAAAGCCGCTAATTTAGATACACGCCTGGCCGACACCAAGGCCAACAGCATGACCACTTTCCACGTGAGGTATTTTAGCTCCACGGATTTAAGTGGCTCAACCCAATGCGACTACAGGAAATCCAACACCACGTTGAGATCCCCCGGTGCCACTGGAGGCACAAACGGGGGTTGACTATGCAGCACTCCCTTAACAAAAGTCTGAACTTCAGGCAGTGAAGTCAGTTCTATTTTGGAAGAAAATCGATAGAGCCGAAATCTGGACCTTAATGGAACCCAATTTTAGGCCCATAGTCACCCCTGACTGTAGGAAGTGCAGAAATCGACCTAGCTGAAATTATTCCGTTGGGGCCTTCCTGGCCTCACAGCACGCAACATATTTCCGCCATATGCGGTGATAATGGTTTGCGTTCACTTCTTTCCTAGATTTAATTAGCGTAGGGATAACTTCCTCCGGAATGCCCTTTTCCTTCAGGATCCGGCGTTCAACCGCCATGCCGTCAAACGCAGCCGCGGTACGTCTTGGAACAGACAGGCCCCCTGCTGCAGCAGGTCCTGTCTGAGCGGCAGAGGCCATGGGTCCTCTGAGATCATTTCTTGGAGTTCTGGGTACCAAGCTCTTCTTGGCCAATCCGGAACAATGAGTATAGTTCTTACTCCTCTCCTTCTTATTATTCTCATTACCCTGGGTATGAGAGGCAGAGAAGGGAACACATACACCGACTGGTACACCCACGGTGTTACCAGAGCGTCCACAGCTATCGCCTGATGGTCCCTTGACCTGGCGCAATATCTGTTTAGCTTTTTGTTGAGGCGGGACGCCATCATGTCCACCTGTGGCCTTTCCCAACGGTGTACAATCATTTGGAAGACTTCTGGATGAAGTCCCCACTCTCCCAGGTGGAGGTCGTGTCTGCTGAGAAAGTCTGCTTCCCAGTTGTCCACTCCGGGAATGAACACTGCTGACAGTGCTAACACATGATTTTCCGTCCATCATCCTTGTGGCTTCTGCCATCGCCATCCTGCTTCTTGTGCCGCCCTGTCGGTTTACATGAGCGACCGCCGTGATGTTGTCTGACTGGATCAGCACCGGCCGGTGTTGAAGCAGGGGTCTAGCCTGACTTAGGGCATTGTAAATGGCCCTTAGTTCCAGAATATTTTTGTGTAGGGAAGTCTCCTGACTTGTCCATAAACCTTAGAAGTTTCTTCCCTGTGTGACTGCCCCCCAGCCTCGAAGGCTGGCATCCGTGGTCACCAGGACCCAGTCCTGTATGTCTAGAAGATGAGCACTCTGCAGCCACCACAACAGCGACACCCTGGCCCTTGGAGACAGGGTTATCCGCCGATGCATCTGAAGATGCGACCTGGACCACTTGTCCAACAGATCCCACTGGAAGATCCTTGCATGGGACCTGGCGAATGGAATTTCTTCGTAAGAAGCTACCATCTTTTCCAGGGCTCGCGTGCATTGATGCACCGACACTTGTATTTGTATTAGGAGGTTTCTGTCTAGAGACGACAACTCCTTGGACTTCTCCTCCGGGAGAAACCCTTTTTATCCTGTTCTGTGTCCAGAACCATACCCAGGAACAGTAGACGCGTCGTAGGAACCAGCTGCGACTTTGTAATATTCAGAATCCAGCCGTGCTGTTGTAGCACTTCCCGAGATAGTGCTACTCCGACGAACAACTGCTCCCTGGACCTCGCCTTTATAAGGAGATCGTCCAAGTACGGGATAATTATTTCGGCCATTACCTTGGTAAATACCCTCGGTGCCGGGGACAGACCAACGGCAACGTCTGGAATTAGTAATGACAATCCTGTACCACAATTTTGAGGTACTCCTGGTGAGGAGGGTAAATAGGGACATGCAGGTAAGCATCCTTGATGTCCAGTGATACCATGAAATTCTCCAGGCTTGCAATAATTGCCCTGAGCGATTCCATTTTGAACTTGAACCTTTGTATATAAGTGTTCAAGGATTTCAATTTTAGAATGGGTCTCACCGAACCGTCTGGTTTCAGTACCACAAACATTTTGGAATAGTAACCCCGGCCTTGTTGAAGGAGGGGTACCTTGATTTCACCTGCTGGAAGTACAGCTTGTGAATTGCCGCCAGTACTACCTCCCTTTCTCCGAGGGCAGCAGGCAAGGCTGATGTGAGGTAACGGCGAGGGGGAGTCGCCTCGAACTCCAGCTTGTATCCCTGTGATACTACTTGCAGAACCTAGGGATCCACCTGTGGGCAAGCCCACTGGTCCCTGAAGTTCCCGAGACGCGCCCCCACCGCACCTGTCTCCACCTGTGGAGCCCCAGCATCATGCGGTGGACTCAGAGGAAGCGGGGGAAGATTTTTGATCCTGGGAACTGGCTGTCTGGTGCAGCTTTTTCCTTCTTCCCTTGTCTCTGTGCAGAAAGGAAGCGCCTTTGACCCGCTTGCTTTTCTGAAGCCGAAAGGACTGTACCTGCAAATACGGTGCTTTCTTAGGCTGTGAGGAAACCTGAGGTAAAAAAAATTCTTCCCAGCTGTTGCTGTGGATACGAGGTCCCAGAGACCATCCCCAAACAATTCCTCACCCTTATAAGGCAGAATCTCCATGTGCCTTTTAAAGGCAGCATCACCTGTCCACTGCCGGGTCTGTAATACCCTCCTGGCAGAATGGACATTGCATTAATTCTGGATGCCTGCCGGCAAATATCCCTCTGTGCATCCCTCCTATATAAGACGACGTCTTTAATATGCTCTATGTTAGCAAAATATTATCCCTGTCTAGGGTATTAATATTATCTGACAGGGTATCAGACCACGCTGCAGCAGCACTATTTATGCTGAGGCAATTGCAGGTCTCAGTATAGTACCTGAGTGTGTATATACAGACTTCAGGATAGCCTCCTGCTTTTTATCAGCAGGCTCCTTCAAAGTGGCCGTATCCCAAGACGGCAGTGCCACCTTTTTTGACAAACGTGTGAGCGCCTTATCCACCCTAGGGGATATCTCCCAACGTGACCTATCCTCTGGCGGGAAAGGGTACGCCAGCAGTAACTTTTTAAAAAATTACCATTATCTTATCGGGGGAACCCACGCTCTTTACACACTTCATTCACTCATCTGATGGGGGAACAAAACACTGGCTGCTTTTTCTCCCCAAACATAAAACCCCTTTTATGTGGTACTCGGGTTCATGTCAGAATTGTGTAACACATTTTTCATTGCCGAGATCATGCAACGGATGTTCCTAGTGGATTGTGTATATGTCTCAACCTCGTCGACACTGGAGTCAGGCTCCGTGTCGACATCTGTGTCTGCCATCTGAGGTAACGGGCATTTTTTGAGCCCCTGGTGGCCTTTGAGACGCCTGGGCAGGCGCGGGCTGAGAAGCCGGCTGTCCCACAGCTGTTTCGTCATCCAGCCTTTTATGTAAGGAGTTGACATTGTTGGTTAATACCTTCCACCTATCCATCCACTCTGGTGTCGGCCCCACAGGGGGCGACATCCCATTTATCGGCCTCTGCTCCGCCTCCACGTAAGCTTCCTCATCCAACATGTCGACACAGCCGTACCGACACACCGCACACACACAGGGAATGCTCTGACTGAGGACAGGACCCCACAAAGTTTGGGGAGACAGAGAGAGAGTATGCCAGCACACACCAGAGCGCTATATAATGCAGGGATTAACACTATAACTGAGTGATTTTTCCCCCAATAGCTGCTTGTATACACATATTGCGCCTAAATTTAGTGCCCCCCTTCTCTTTTTAACCCTTTGAGCCTGAAAACTACAGGGGAGAGCCTGGGGAGCTGTCTTCCAGCTGCACTGTGAAGAAAAAATGGCGCCAGTGTGCTGCGGGAGATAGCCCCGCCCCTTTTTCGGCTGACTTTTCTCCCGCTTTTTTCATGGATTCTGGCAGGGGTAATTTATCACATATATAGCCCTGGGATTATATATTGTGATGATTTGCCAGCCAAGGTGTATTATATTGCCCTCAGGGCGCCCCCCCCCCCCAGCGCCCTGCACCCATCAGTGACCGGAGTGTGAGGTGTGCATGAGGAGCAATGGCGCACAGCTGCAGTGCTGTGCGCTACCTTGTTGAAGACAGAAGTCTTCTGCCGCCGATTTTCCGGAACACTTCTTGCTTCTGGCTCTGTAAGGGGACCGGCGGCGCGTCTCCGGGACCGAACATCGAGGTTGGGTCCTGTGGTCGATCCCTCTGGAGCTAATGGTGTCCAGTAGCCTAAGAAGCCCAAGCTACCACCAGTTAGGTAGGTTCGCTTCTTCTCCCCTTAGTCCCTCGCTGCAGTGAGTCTGTTTCACTGTAAAATAAAAAACCTAAAATATACTTTTTTTCTAGGAGCTCAGGAGAGCCCCTAGTGTGCATCCAGCTCAGCCGGGCACAAGATTCTAACTGAGGTCTGGAGGAGGGTCATAGTGGGAGGAGCCAGTGCACACCAGGTAGTCCTAAAGCTTTCTTTAGTTGTGCCCAGTCTCCTGCGGAGCCGCTATTCCCCATGGTCCTTACGGAGTCCCAGCATCCACTTAGGACGTCAGAGAAACTATATTTAGTCTTTGGATTATTGAGACCCAAGTGCATGATTTTGCATCTTTGGGCATTAAGCTGTAATTGCCACACTCTTGACCATTCCTCTAGTCTACCTAGATCCTCAGTCATTCGTTTTACCTCACCTGGTGTGTCTACCCTGTTGCATACCTTTGTGTCATCAGCAAAAAGGCATACTTTCCCTTTAATGCCATTTGCAATGCCACCAATAAAGATATTAAAAAGCACTGGTCCAAGTATAGATCCCTGGGATACACCACTGGTAACATTTCCCTCCTGTGAATGCACTCCATTTACCACAACTCTCTGTTTTCTATCCTGCAACCAAGATCTTATCCATTCAATAATCCTAGTATCCAATCCCAAGCTTCCAAGTTTATTTAACAGTCTGTGATGTGGAACAGTGTCAAAAGCATTACTAAAGTCTAGATAAGTTATATCCACGACTCCACCTTTATCCATCACTTTAGTCACACGGTCAAAAAAGTCAATAAGATTTGTTTGACATGATCTCCCCCCAGTGAATCCATGCTGTTTGGGATCCTGTAAATTGCTGGATTTAAGAGTGTTTCCATCAATTTCCCTACTACTGATGTAAGACTCACTGGTCTGTAGTTGTTTGCCTTTAAATAGACCCCTTAGTTACCTATACTGAAGCATGGATGTCCCTTAAATCTAGTCAGTAATGGCAAACCTCTAACCAAGACAAGTAGAGCGTAAAAGACACACCCTTTTATTATATACTAGCTGGAGTACCCGGCGTTGGCCGGGACTTTAAGAATATCTGTTTACAAAAAAAAGTAAATATTACACACACAGTATAAATAACATTATAGATAGCTGAATACCCGTGCATTGCTACGGGATGAGGATGGTAAATTAGAATGATAGTTGTTTGTTAATTTACGTTGGTTGGAGATCTAGTATATAGGCATATCTTGCTTCCCCGACGCACTTTGTGTAGTGGCCGGACCCCTTTTTGGTCCCACAAGGTCCCCCTCCATTCCCCTCCTCACATCATGTCAGTGGCCCTGTGAAATTATCAATTTATTTACAGTAGCACCAGAGCCGGCCCTAAGCAATATGATGCCCTAGGCAAGATTTTGGCTGGTGCCCCCTAGCACCACCGCTAGTTCCGCCTCTGACCCTGCACCCCTTTCCCAGCACCATCACCCTACACCCATAGTAGTCCTTTTTTTCCCTACCCCCTGTAATTTAAATAAGAACAGTGTGCACATTCGGCGCACAGCCCAAAAAGGTATGTGTTTTTGCTGGCAAGGGGCATGGCCACACAATAGTACCCACAATTCAACTTATGCCTCACAGTAGTGCAACTTTATTCACAATTTATAATGCGATAGTGTCCCTTATTCACATTACACCACACAGTAGTACCACTTTACGTTATATACCTTATATCCTCACAGTAGTGCCCCTCATTCACATAACATCATACTGAATTGCTCCTTATTCACATTACACCACACCATATTGCTCTTTATTCTCATTACACCACACCATATTGCTCCTTATTCACATTACACCACACCATATTGCCTTTTATTCACATTAGACCACACAGTAGTGCCCTTTCTATATGTTACACCACACAGTAGAGCACCTTATATACATAATGCCACACATTGGTAATGCATTTATACACATAATACCACACAGTAATGCCGCTTACACATATGACACACATTATTAATGTCCTTATATATATAATGCGCCTTACACATTATGCCAACCCTTATTAATGCCCTTATACACATAATTTCCCTTACACATATGCCACACATTGTTAATGCCCTTATACACATGACACACATAAATGTCCCTTACACATATGCCGCACATTATTAGTGCTCTTATACACATAATGACACACACAGTGCCCCTTACACATATGTTACACATTATTAATGCCCTTATACACATAATGACACATATAGTTCCTGGCGTGAGTCATCTGGCAGCTTTGCTAATGTTGGGTGCCTATTTTTTATGAAAATGCATCTTATTTGCATTGCTATGTGGCTAGGATGCACAAGCAGCTTCTGCTGATTAAAATGATATGCGGCATGCCTATATACTGTGTGCGACTGTGGCTGTATCTGCATACGAAATGCTACACACAGAATATAGGCATGCTGCATATCATTTTAATCAGCAAAAGCTGCTAGTGCCCCTAGGCATACCAGATGCCCTAGGCAATTGCCTAGTTTGCCTATGCCTAGGGCCGGCTCTGAGTAGCACATTATATACTCTGTGCTGCTGGGGGACTGTGCTATTTCCACTATATAACTGTCAGTGTGTGGGTTCGTGCTACCTCCATTCCCCTCCTCACATCATGTCACTGGCCCTGTCATCACTGACATATCATGCATGTCCTGATATAGTCTGTGCTGCTGGCCTACCCCTAGGGGTGCTAGTGGTGTGTCACCCCCACAGTGTTTGTTCCCAGAGTGTAAGTCATATGTGTAGCAAGTTTGGTGTAAAATGCTCCAGGCATTCCAGAGTTATGCTGTCTTCTGAAATACTCTGTGCTGCTGTCCCACCCCTAGGGGTGCTAGGATTGTCTAACCCCCACACAGTTTGTTACCAGATTGTAAGTCCCAAGTATGTCCAAAGTCTGGTGCAAATTGCTCCAGGCCTTCCACAGTTATGCTGTCTGCTGACATACTCTGTGCTGCTGTCCCGCCCCCAGGGGTGCTATGGGTGTCTGACCCCCACAGTGTTTGGTTCCAGAGTGTAAGTCATTTGTGTACCAAGTTTTTTGTAAATTGCTGCAGGCATTCCAGAGTTATGCTGTCTGCTGAAAAACTCAGTGCTGCTGCCTCACCTCTAGTGGTGCTAGGGGTGTCGTCTCCTCACAGTGTTTGTTCCCAGATTGTAAGGCATCCGTGTACCAATTTTTGAGTACATTGCTCCAGCAATTCCGGTGTTATGCTGTCTCCTGATATACTCTGTGCTGCTGTCTCCCCACCCCCTCGGGATGCTAGGGATTTCTAATTGTTTTAGTTGCCTCGGCCGTGTTTTAATATGCTCGAATGTAAAATTTCACGATCTTCGCTTGTAAACTGTGGATTTGTATACAAAGACAGAAGGACAAATTTTCTCTTTTATATAGTAGATAAACACACAGTATATAAAATACCAGGGTATTCACCACACTGCAAATTAGACTCTAATGCCTCATCATCTTCCCTTAGTTACTTGTATCTGCAGACCCTTTATTTCTCTACCGATGTAGTCAGGGCCGGTGCTAGGGTGTTCGGCGCTCCCCTGCAAACTGTAAATTTGCGCCCTCCCATACTTTACAAAGGGCACATAATGCTTTTACACATAATGCTCCCTGCAGCAGTGACGCTTACACACGTAACATCCCCTATAGCAGTGACGCTTACATACATAACACCCCCTATAGCAGTGACACAAACACACGTAACGCCCCCTGCAGCAGTGACGCTTACACACATAACGCCCCCTGTACCAGTGCCGCTTACACACATAACGCCCCCTGTACCAGTGACGCTTACACATGTAACACCCCCTGTACCAGTGACGCTTACACATGTAACACCCCCTGTACCAGTGAGGCTTACATACGTAACACCCCCTACAGCAGTGACACAAACACACGTAACGCCCCCTGCAGCAGTGACACAAACACACGTAACGCCCCCTGCAGCAGTGACGCTTACACACGCAACGCTCCCTGTACTAGTGCCGCTTACACACATAACGCCCCCTGTACCAGTGATGCTTACACACGTAACGCCCCCTGTACCAGTGACGCTTACACACGCAACGCCCCCTGCAGCAGTGACGCTTACACACAGCAGTGACGCTTACACACGCAACACCCCCTGTACCAGTGTCGCTTACACACATAACGCCCCCTGTACCAGTGACGCTTACACATGTAACACCCCCTGCAACAGTGAGGCTTACATACATAACACCCCCTACAGCAGTGACACAAACACACGTAACGCCCCCTGCAGCAGTGACGCTTACACACGCAACGCTCCCTGTACTAGTGCCGCTTACACACATAACGCCCCCTGTACCAGTGATGCTTACACACGTAACGCCCCCTGTACCAGTGACGCTTACACACGTAACGCCCCCTGTACCAGTGACGCTTACACACGTAACGCCCCCCTGTACCAGTGACGCTTACACACGTAACGCCCCCTGTACCAGTGACGCTTACACACGTAACGCCCCCTGTACCAGTGACGCTTACACACGTAACGCCCCCCTGTACCAGTGACGCTTACACACGTAACGCCCCTTGTACCAGTGACGCTTACACACGTAACGCCCCCCTGTACCAGTGACGCTTACACACGTAACGCCCCCTGTACCAGTGCCGCTTACAAACGTAACGCCCCTTGTACCAGTGCCGCTTACACATGTAACGCCCCCTGTACCAGTGCAGCTTACACACGTAATGCCCCCTGTAGCAGTGACGCTTACACACGCAACGCCCCCTATACCAGTGATGCTTACACACGTAACGCCCCCCATACCAGTGACACTTACACACGCAACGCCCCCTGCAGCAGTGATGCTTACACACGTAACGCCCCCTGTACCAGTGATGCTTACACACGTAACGCCCCCCTGTACCAGTGACGCTTACACACGTAACGCCCCTTGTACCAGTGACGCTTACACACGTAACGCCCCCCTGTACCAGTGACGCTTACACACGTAACGCCCCCTGTACCAGTGCCGCTTACAAACGTAACGCCCCTTGTACCAGTGCCGCTTACACATGTAACGCCCCCTGTACCAGTGCAGCTTACACACGTAATGCCCCCTGTAGCAGTGACGCTTACACACGCAACGCCCCCTATACCAGTGATGCTTACACACGTAACGCCCCCCATACCAGTGACACTTACACACGCAACGCCCCCTGCAGCAGTGATGCTTACACACGTAACGCCCCCTGTACCAGTGATGCTTACACATGTAACGCCCCCCATACCAGTGACACTTACACACGCAACGCCCCCTGCAGCAGTGACGCTTACACACGGCACGCCCCCTGTACCAGTGATGCTTACACAGGTAACGCCCCCTGTACCAGTGCCACTTACACACGTAACGCCCCCTGTACCAGTGATGCTTACACAGGTAACGCCCCCTGTACCAGTGCCACTTACACACGTAATGCCCCCTGTACCAGTGCCGCTTACACACGTAACGCCCCCTATACCAGTGCCGCTTACACACGTAACGCCCCCTGTACCAGTGCCGCTTACACACGTAACCCTCCCTGTACCAGTGCCGCTTACACACGCAACGCCCCCTGCAGCAGTGACGCTTACACACGCAACGCCCCCTGTACCAGTGACGCTTACACACGCAATGCCCCCTGTACCAGTGCCGCTTACACACATAACCCTCCCTGTACCAGTGCCGCTTACACACGCAATGCCCCCTGCAGCAGTGACGCTTACACACGCAACGCCCCCTGTACCAGTGACGCTTACACACGCAATGCCCCCTGTAGCAGTGACGCTTATACAAGACGCAACGCCCCCTGTAGCAGTGACGCTTACACACATTATACTGCACAGTCAAACATATACCACATACACATATACATACACACATACTGTACATACATTGCACACATACAGTACAAATACATACATTCTGTAGATACACACACACACACACACTTTCTCACTCACTCTCCCTCAACTCACCATCTGGCTGGCCGGATTGTATTCTGCAGCAGTTTCACTTTCTTCTGTCTTCCTCTGCAGCATGGCCATGGTCCCGTGTAGCTCCGCCCCTCAGCGCCGGTAAGCCCGCCCCTTTTCGAGCTGGACACACACACACACACACAGGCACTGGACTACTGTCAAGGGGGGTAGGGGGAAGCTTCATGCTGCCGGTGCCGCTGCCTGTCAAACAGTGTGACAGACACAGCAGCCGGCAGCAGCAGGGGGCCCAGGCGCAGCAGCGGGGATGCAAAGCAGGGAGAACGCCTCTCCAACCCTGGCCCCTACCTGCTTTGCATTCCTTTGCTGAGCGGGTAGCGCCGGGCCTGGATGTAGTAGAGGCTGAGCTCAAATTCATTCCACTTTTGGCATGTGTACACAGTAGTAAAGTCCATGGAGGATTCCTAATCCACTTGTGGCCAAACTTTCTCAACCATGCATCCTGTCCAGGAGAGAGACACCTTCAGACTGTGTCTGTCTCTTTAAACTTCTCGAACATTGGTGGATCTCCTACCACAAAGATCACATTCTGGGGGGCGCCCAGCAGGTGTGGTGCTGCCCCGTGATGCATTAGAAATTAATTTGGGACCTCAAATAGAGGTTGACCCCTGCCTATACAGCATTGCTGCATACGCAGGGGCACCGCCGCCACGTTCCACTTGCAGGAGATGCAGGTGAAAACAGCCATGCTTTACTGATCTCCTCCCCCCTCAATGCCGCGTCAGCGCCCCCGGACGCCCGCCGCCTCTCAATCACTATGAAATGTTTACATAATAGTAAATACATACATACATACATACATACACACAAAATCCAATACAAGCAATGTTAACCGTTTGGACAAGAAGTATCCTGAAATCTAAAACCATATTTTTCAATGTTCTGATGCCCCTATCATATCACAGCATATAACTTTGTGATGTGAAGCAAATAAAGTAATATCATTTAATAATATAATAATATATATTGTGTTGGATTAACCACATAACTGATGATTTTTTTTTCGCCAAAAACCGCTCCAAAATTGACGGGGTTTTTTTTATGAGTGAATTAGGTGAAGAACATGAATTTAACCCTATCCAAAATTATTTTCGTTTAAAAAAAAAAAAAAATTTCAAACATCGATCGGGAACATCGAGACCATCGGAACATCGAAAACATCACAACCATCACGGCTTTCATGTTGAAAGCTGGGATAGCCTCCAGGTACACGGGGTGGGGTGGGGTGGGGGGCTTATTTACACTCCCCAGTGGCTGCTATTGTCTGCAGCCGCTGTAGGGGGGGTCCTGCCGTGCTGACCAATCAGCAATCAGCAGTGATCGGCAGCATGGCAATCAGTATGGGAGAGTGCAGGAAGGCAGAGGTACCTTCCGGTCCCTCTGACAGCAGCAGCGGTGGGGAGTTTCCCTTCCCTGCTGCTGCTAACACAGTTTATCTGACTGGTCGCATCCTGTGCGACCAGGTCAGATAAAGCACTTGCAGGCATGATCATATTTGATGCGACCATGCCAGCAAGTGGTTAAAAGAACATAACTCACATTATTACTGCCTTCCTTTGATTAGTTCACGACTCTTTTTAAAGTTACATAAAACCAAAAAGCAATTATATCTTTTGTTTTTTAGAACGGATCCTCCAACCCTAAATGCTTTCATCATGGACAAGGCTTTGTTGGATTATGAGGTGTCCATAGATTCAGACTGCAAATTACTGACTGTGGGAAAACCCTTTGCTATAGAAGGTAACACAAGGTGGAAGTTTTAGATGGCAAACATAAATAATGTTTTACAATAAGAGAAAAGAAGACTTTCAGTATGTCTTTCAATTTCTACACAGGTTATGGGATTGGTCTTCCCCAAAACTCTGCCCTAACCTCTAATATATCAGAGTTTATCAGCCGTTACAAATCATCTGGGTTCATGGACACCCTGCACGACAAGTGGTACAAAATGGTGCCCTGTGGGAAGCGGGTGTTTGCTGTGACTGAGGTAACGCTATATATGATTCTATCCTAGTAAGTGTGAGCCTGATGTAAATGATTCTGTTACGTTGAAGCTTATTAGATATATAATTAAGATAACTTTGATTAAATCACGACTATTGTATTTAGTTTATAAAGACTTTCCAAATAAAAGCTGATCCGATACCTAAGTTATTAGTAACAATGGGGGTAATTCTGAGTTGATCGCAGCAGGATTTTTGTTAGCAGTTGGGCAAAACCATGTGCACTGCAGGGGAGGCAGATATAACGTGCAGAGAGTTAGATTTGGGTGGGTTGTTTTGTTTCTGTGCAGGGTAAATACTGGCTGCTTTATTTTTACACTGCAATTTAGATTGCAGATTGAACACACCCCACCCAAATCTAACTCTCTCTGCACATGTTATATCTGCCTCCCCTGCAGTGCACATGGTTTTGCCCAACTGCTAACAAAAATCCTGCTGCGATCAACTCAGAATTACCCCCAATATCAGTTAGTATCAGTACCCTACTCAGATAACATATGTAGAAAAAATAAAATGAAAATACTGTTTTATAGTGTTTTTGCTACTACAGTAAGGGGCTTATTTATTAAGCAGTTTTAACCCCCATTTTGCTCAAGAAAAGGGTTATCACTGCTTTGTCCTACATTTCGTAGGATATTGCCTGTGATCCCTCAAATTTTGGATCTTTTCTGCAGTCACCGTAGCCTGCTTTGGGGATTGTACAGAGGTTCAGTTTATCTGTAACTTTTTACCTCTAGGTAATGCCATATTGAGATGTCTTTAGACTCTTTACCCAGACCTACTGTCGTCGTCCTATAAAACTGGAGAGGGTTTCAGGATCCCCACCAGTACACGTCACAGGGGCAGATTTATTAAGCTTGGTGAAGTGATAAAGTGGAAGGTGATAAAGCACCAGCCAGTCAGCTCCTGTCATTTTTCAAAACCAGTCTGTAACATAGAAGTTAGGAGCTGATTGGCTGGTGCTTTATCACCTTCCACTTTATCACTTCACCAGGCTTAATAAATCTGCCCCTCAGTGCTCAGTGCTCATTGCAAATGCCCTTAGTGCTGTAACTCCTCAATGGCAGCATTAGGCTGCAGATGACATAGAGAAAACCACAGCTTAGGTTTGGGGATTCAACAGAGCTCCAAGAAAAAGCCTAGAGTCATAAATGGAGGTAAAATGCTCTCTGTGACACTATGGGGGTCATTCCGACCCGTTCGCTCGCTGCGTTTTAACGCAGCAGAGTAAACGGGTTCCTGCTGCGCACGCGCCAGCGCCGTAATGCACCTGCGCATGCCGGACGGCCAAAGGCCGTAGCAGGACAGCGATCGCCTCTGCCTGATTGACAGGTAAAGGCAAATGATGGGCGGGAGGGAGCGAAACGGCGGTGTTTGGATGCCGTTTCGTAGGCGCGGTCTGACCAACGCAGGCGTGGCCGGACCGAACGGGGGGCAAGCCGCAGCTGCTGCGTGATATCATACGCAACCGCTGCGGGCCGGGGAGTGAGGAGTAGCTCCCGGACAGCTCGCTAAAGCTGCGCTGGCCGGGAGCTACTCCTGAAGTGCAAAGGCATCGCCGCTGTGTGATGCCTTTGCACTTCTGCGGGAGGGCCGGCACTGACATGCGGGGCGGACTAGCCCTGTGCTGGGCGTCCCCCCGCATGTCAGGGAAGATGATCGTAGCTGTGCTAAATTTGGCACAGCTACGATCAACTCGGAATGATCCCCTATGTTCTGTGCTATTTCTCATTCTACCTCTGCATCTCATACTTGTATTTGTTCAACGTATCTTGTTTATTATGCTTAATCTGTACTTTTGTATTTGTGTGCCGACTATGGGGGTATTTCACACCTTATCGAAGATGTGCTAAATTTAGAGGGGGATGTGCAGCATGTCATGCCCTGCCACTCCTTCCCCTCCCACACAGGTGCGAAAGCAGTGGCGATGCTTTCGCACCCGCCAAGTAGCTCCCTAGCTGCGCTGGCAGGCAGCTACCCGCCACGTTCTGGGTCGCAGCCGCTGCCTGTGACATTATTCAGCCACTGCGGCCTACCCCAGAAATGATCCGGACATGCCCATAGGCGTGCGCAGCTTATTTTATTAGGGGGTGCACCGCATGAGGGGCGTGTCTAGCACCGCCTTTTGGGTGTGTCTATCACCACCTTTTGGGTGAGTCTAGCACTGCCCAGGGACATGTCTAGCACTATTTTACATTCTCTCAGTAAAATCACATGGCATAATCTAATTTCTCCCTAGTTCCTAATAATAAAGTAGATATAATACACCCGAGAGAAATAAAATGAAACATAATGGTGTGACCACCGGCCCGTACTGACTGTCTGCTACTGGATAACCCAGAGTCCTAGCTGACGCTGCATCCTATCGCTGCTTACACGTCCCCAACCTATACCTGACCCAGTGGCGGAACTAAAGAGTGGTGGGCCTAGGTGCATATGCACCCCCCACCCCTTGCACCCCCAAGCACCTACACCCTAATTTTGAGTGGGACATTCTGAAAAGTACAGGAGATGTAGGGGGCTGAACATTTGAGTTTTAATATAACAGTTTAAAATATACACGTGCCATCAGAGCCACATTTGCCTCTTTCTATGCCATCACACTCTTCCTCTGCAGAACACCAGCATTTGTCATACGTGTCCCCATGCTCACAAGCTACTGACAGTAGTGCCACTTACTCACATTACACCACACAGTATGAGCTGAAATTCACATTACCCCACACAGTATGATCCAAATTCACATTATGCCACACGGTATGAGCCGAAATTCACATTAAGCAGCACGGTATGATCCACAATTCACATTATGCCTAGAGCTGGCCCTAATCAATTTGATACCCTAGGCAGATTTTGGCTGGTGTCCCTAGCACTGTCACTACAGATGTAGCCAGCCTCATCTTTGCTGTGGTGCGTACCCACGGGCATATGCATCGCGGCAAGCTGCACTGAACGCTGTGTTGCGAATAATTGCAGCCAGCGTTTGCTCCATAGAAGTCTATGGCATGCGCGTGAATATGCACGTGTGCATCATAGACTAAGGCACACTAGTCACACCATCCATGCCGCAATGATGGATGAGTGGCGGCAACATCTGTAGTTCCGCCTCTGACCCAGCACAGCAGGCATCACCCAGCATGACCATGAAGCCTTACCCCGCTGGAGTAGATAGTGGTAGAAGTAAATGACTGCAGGTCAGGTGGCACCTCGACCACCGAGAGAGAAAGGGGGAGATAGAGAGATGCCCCTCCAGAAGGGGGGGGGGGAGGAGATAGGCAGAGAAAAGGAGGGAGAAAGAGGGTGGTAGGATACGGAGGAGAGAGACAGGCCCATTTATCAAATAATATTTGCAGCTATGTCCCCGAAAAACACCCGTTTTCAGAAATTAGCCGCAAATATAAGGTTTCCCTGGTATGTATAAAGAAGGGATTGCAGCAGGTATCGGAGATACCTGCTGCGATCCCTACATTTCTGCCCGCAGCTGCATCCCCCATAGGTTTCTATGGGGGATGAAATGCTGCACAATGTATCCCGATATTGGGGGTAATTTCAAGTTGATCGCAGCAGGATTTTTTTTAGCAGTTGGGCAAAACCATGTGCACTGCAGGGGAGGCAGATATAACATGTGCAGAGAGAGTTAGATTTGGGTGGGTTATTTTATTTCTGTGCAGGGTAAATACTGGCTGCTTTATTTTTACACTGCAAATTAGATTGCAGATTAAACACACCACACCCAAATCTAACTCTCTCTGCACATGTTATATCTGCCCCCCTGCAGTGCACATGGTTTTCCCCAACTACTAAAAAAAAATCCTGCTGCGATCAACTTGGAATTACCCCCATTGTTCCCTGCAGCTACTGCAATATTTGACTGCGATAGCCCATTGTATCCTAGATCGGGGAAAGTAGATCCGGCTGGGTTCCCCCGAGAACCTTCTGCCAGAAATGCCTCAGTGCATTGCGGTCATCCGAAGGGATTGCATATTGCAATGCGATCCTGGCCGGTAAGATCTCGGCTAGATCGCATTCAATATGTAATCCATGATAAATGGGCCCCATAGAGAGAGAGTTATGGGGAAAGAGGAAGAGAGAGAGAGGAGAGAGAGACATATAGAGGGCGTGGGGTGGGGGGGTTGGAGGGAGAGTGGGGGAGAGAGTGAGAGGGGGAGGGAGAGAGAGGAAGAAGGAGGAAAAGATAGGGAGAGAGGCGGGTGAGAGAGGGGGAGGGACAGATAGGGAGGGAGAGAGATTTCATGAGAATGGAAATATAGTAAAAATACACTGACACCACACTGTGTCAGTTTCCTCATGGGTAGGGACGGTGTCTGCGGCTGCTTTGTTCTTCTTCTGTCATGCTGCGGTTCCAGTCACACCTGTTCCAGACAGGAACAGTGTTCCCCCTGCTCCTCATGGATCATGTACGCTATAGCAGAGATAAAACAGGGGGTGGGGTCAGAACCTCGGGCCCTTCAGAACCTTGGGGCCCGGCACGGGTGTACTCTTTGCCCCATGTTGCCGAGTTTGCTAACACACACACCTACACCTACACACATATTACCTTCTCCTTCCTGAGCGGGCTCCATGGGATGGCAGCTGTCAGAGATCCACCTGCACCAGCAAGAGAAGGCAGAGCTGTACATACGGGTGTGGTTCATCAAATCGACAGTGTCTAGGTCGACAATGTTTAGGTCGACCACTATAGGTCGACAGTCACTAGGTCGACATGGATGGAAGGTCGACAGGGTTTCTAGGTCGACATGTGCTAGGTCGACAGGTCTAAAGGTCGACATGAGGATTTTTTTTTTGTGTCGTTTTCTTCGTAGAGTGACCGGGATCCCAAATTAGTGCACCGCGTCCCCTCGCATGGCTCGCTTCGCTCGCCATGCTTCGGGCATGGTGCCTTCGCTCCGCTACCGCTTCGCTCGGCACACTTTACCGTTCCAATCGTAGTCCACGTGGATCGTTAAGTATGAAAAAATTCAAAAAAAAGAAAAAAAATGTGAAAAACTCATGTCGACCTTTAGACCTGTCGACCTAGCACATGTCGACCTAGAAACCCTGTCGACCTTCCATCCATGTCGACCTAGTGAATGTCGACCTATAGTGGTCGACCTAGACACTGTCGATCTTCAGACCGGATCCCGTACATACAGTAGATCACCGGGCCCAGGGAAAGTTGGGGGTGTGGCCTAATCGCGGACCCCCGTGGCCACGCCCACTTTTAGAAAACCCCATCCAAATCAGCAGGAGCTGCCCGGCCAGGAGAGGAGGAGCACGGGACTTCAGTCAGTGCAGAAAATCACTGCGGCGCTGCCCCAGTTAAGCTGAGCTGGCCCTATGCTGGGCAACAGCTTAGCATGCTGTATATCGTCTTGCCCTGGCTGCAGCTGCCGCAGCAGAGGAATGAGAAGTGATCACCACTCTCATACCCTCCAACATCTTACACAGAAAAATCGGTACAGATCCGAAAAAGGGGCGTGGCCGCAGGTAAAGGGGGCGTGGCTACGCCCCTATTCCTATACTTCCAATTGAAGTTTGGAGAGCCAAAAATCGGTACAGACCATAAAAAAAAGGTACTGTACCTATTAAAAAGGTACAGTTGGAAAGTATGCACTCCACTGTGCTGCAGGCGTGGCATGTGAGGGGTGCTGCACATTAGGGGGTGCCTGTGCGCACCAGGAACCCCCTGTGTGCACGCCTATGGACATGCCTGCGTTGTCCGGACCATGCCCCACCAACGGCGTTCTAACGCCATTGGCACGAACCTCCCACCCAACGACCGCCTCTGCCTTTCAATTAGGCAGAGGCAATCGCACCTCACTGGGTGCGCACATGCAGTGTGGCCACTGCGCGTGCGCACAACGCTTAGGGCTTCAGAGTGCGATCGCTGTCAGTGTAGCGATCGGTTCTGAATTAGGCCCAATGAGAAGATGTGAGAAGATGGGGAAAAATTTCAATAATAACAATCAAAATAATAAGTTTAGTGCAATTCACATATAGAAGGACTGAAACCAGGGCTGGACTGCCCATCTGGCACTACTGGCAAATGCCAGAAGGGACGATGAGCTGGTCCTGTCACACAGAGAGCAGGGAAGGCTGCGCGCAGTACAGCCTCCGTCTCTCTAGTTTGGCCACTCCTCAGCCTCACCTCCCATTTCCATAGAAATTCAAACTAATTTAACTATATATTAATAGTGTCTATAATGTGCATATAGTCAGCTCAACAAATATTTCTCTGTGAAAATAAGTTTATATATATATATATATTAAGACCACATATGCAGTGAGTAAGTGGTAAGCTGCATAGTGTTTATTTTCCCACTGTGTCTTGGAACCAAAAATGATTTTCTTTCTTGGCATTGGCAATATATTTGAAAAAACATAGGTACTAAAAATATTTCCACCCACATTATTAATATTTGGTGATGCCTGTCCTAGTGCTAGTAACAGTACTGAGCCGCTTTCTGCAATGCATAACAAGGTTAGAGAATACTTGCTGAGTGATCTGTAGCCACTGCTCCATGCAGAACCTTTCCATTTCCTTGATGATCTTGGCTCATCGCTTGTGGACTGCCCTCTAAAATACATACAACAGGTTTCCAATGGGTTCAAATCAATCTGAAGAGTGAGAGGACCATTGCAAAACTTTGAGTTGTGTTTCCGCAGTCTTTTCAGTGTGGATTTTGTTGTGTGTTTGGGGTCCTTAGTTTGCTGAAAAGTCCATAAATGGCCAAGTTTCAGTCTTCTGTCAGTGGCTGACATATTTTACCTTAAAATGTCATTGTATAGATTAGAATACATGATGCTATTTTAACAAGATTCCCCTGGACCACTAGCAGTAAGCATCCCCAATCATCAATGATAACCATGGTATTTGATAGTGGGTATCAGGTCATTTCCTTTGTATGCTGTCACTTTTATCTCCAAAGAAGACCATGGTGTGCATGTCCAAAAAGTTACATTTTTGTCTTATCTGACCATATCACACAATTGCATTTGTAGTTACAATGACATTTTGACATTTACAAATTTCAAGCACTACATTTTGTATATTGCTATTAGGAAAAGCTTAGTTTGTGGAATGTTCTAATAAGCTTCTGGCCATGCAGGCGGCATCTGACAGTAGATTTTGAAATGTTATAATCCCAAGATTCACCTAAACTGCAGTTTTGAAACTGTGATCTTTAAGTTCATTTTTGCCCCTCTTACCATTCTCCTTACTATACATGTGGGCAGTATGCTCATGTGTCTTCTTCCTGGCAAATTGTCAACTGTTCCATGCTTTTCTTGCTTTTTTATTATCGGCCTGATTATACATATTGGTCATTTCAACTGACTACTCGTTTTTTTGAAAGCTATTTCCTAATTTGTGCAGGTCTATATCTTCTAGCTCATAAATTGCCAACTGTTTAGTTTTAGCCATGTTAATGCATGACAAAGGGATTTTACAAGGGTGTAACATATTTGCCAGCTCTCCCTGTATTAGCAGCAACTACCAGAATAAAAGAAATCAGAGATATAAACATATAAATGATATAATTTCCCTGCATTGTTTATGAGGCACAGTAATCCCTATGGCTACATTTTCAAATTATTATTTATTAACTGCTTACTGTATGAATTGCAATCATGTAACTATATGTATACTGTACATTGTGATATATTGAATACATATCCCTTTAATAACAAATATATACATCAATGAGCTTTGGAACTCAGATAATGTGTGGGTGTATTGTTTTCTCTTATGGGATGCAGTGTTTTGCGATGTACAGCGCACATTCATGGCACATGGTAATAAGATGTGCAGGCGTTTACAATATATATTAGAGCGGGCATTTTAAATATATGTCAGAAAGCCATTTGGTATTTACAGATGAGGGCTCGTCCGCGATATTATGGTCTTAATGATGCACTGTACATTACAAACGCGGTTGTGATCGACCAGCTCCGATGGACGCATCGCAACGCTGATGAATAACATCCACGTGTATTGTTGTATTACCAGTAAGCCAATGATATGAAAATTCAAGGGACAATGTGTTTCTCATAATATTTAAAATGCTAAAATTTATTTTTATTGTTGCAAAACAAAGTTCAAATAAGTCATATTGTGTTTGATTCAGATTGGATTGTTTATCTGTTAAGTAAATTTAAAAGTACATTTAAGTTGCTGCATAGCCTTGATATAGTTTTTTTTTTTTTAAACTCAGGCCTAAAATAACTTCTGGTGTTTGTATAATATGTGATTTCTTTGTGACAAAGGAAGCCGCATGGTCTGTCCTCCATTTTGGACTAACCACATGGCCTGTCCACCATCTTGTGTAAACCTCATGGATGTGGAAGGGGGAGGAGCAGTGGCCATTTTAGGAAGGTCATTTTCTAAATAGCTGATTTTCAGTCTGCTCAGAACAATCAGTTTCCTTTGTCACATCAAGCACCATTTATGAGTTACCAATGCATTTATTTAACCCATGCCATAGTCAATTACAAATAGTTTCAATTGGGCCTAGTGAGAGTAAATGGTGAGATAAGTTTTTTTTTTTTCTTTCCTTCTTGTCTGTGCGTAATTACTTTACATCAAGTGGGGGGTTGCACACAGATAGAAAAAGGAAAGAAAGAGTTTTGGTTTTGGGTTATTTTTCCTTCCAAGACTTGTAGAATCTGCTTACTAGGGAGTATAGCCATTGAAATGCAAATTAACTTGTGTCACTGTTTTTTTTAGCAGTGAAAAGCACATAGCTTTGATATACAAATAAGAGGTAAGGTGTCACATAGAAGGCCAGTGAATGATACATATATATAATATTATTATAATTATGTGTATATTTATATCAGTGTATGTTCTGCAAGATAGCTATCCAATCTGAATCATATCATTTAAATTATAGATTATTGCAGTCATTATAGATCTGTGTGAAATCGTATACATTTGCTGCTATATAGGTAAATTTGAAATAACAGTATTTAAAGAAGTAAGTGTAAAGACACAAATGCAGTTCTGGCGTGGTTGTTAAGGTTTATACAGAAAAAAACTGGGTGTTGTGTTAAGTGAGCGATTATAGTTAGTATTGCTCACATTTATAGAGACTGTGTGGTTTGTTTTATTGCGTACGCACATTGGTACACGTGGTACGGAACGTGAGAACAGCATACAAAAAACGTGCACGTGGCGCAAGGCTGCACACGTGGCATAGAGGTACGCATGGTTGCGTAATTACGCAAGCTTGCATAGGGTTGTGTGCGCATAATAAAACCACACGATATTTGTTCAATTAAGGTGGGATAGTGGACATTTAATACAATAGCACATAACTATCCGATTTCAAAAGCAGGTAACTCTAAATATAGTTTAAAAACTGTATTGCCTCTGGAGGTAAAGCTGCCAATCAGAACGAGTGAAAATTTTCTGTACAGAAAAATACAAAGTATATCTGAGTGAGCGAAAGCGGAGTGAGTGGATTTGAACCCCGGAAATTGGGTCCCGTGGTAAGTGGAGGCTTGGTGGCGTGAGGCGGCTGACTCACGTTAATATAGATTGAAATATGCAAATCGTGAGGAGATTTGCAGAGGAGCGTAATAGGGAATTGTGCATTGTGTGGTATTGAAGTAAAAAGGTTTTTTGTTACGCTCCGGCTGAGGGTCGCAGTTTGTACATCGACCTGTGGATGTATGGCAGATAGGTAACAAGTAACTATACGCTGTGCGATTGGACCGCGTGTTTGTGGGTGCGATATATAGCGCAACTTGATACCCCTTTACGAGCTTTAGCGTAAAATCGCGGTATCATTAGCGCTGTGTATAGCATACGCAAGCGTGATTTGTGTATAAAAAGTGAATAGGGAGTTTTCGCTGGTCTCTCTCAGGAAAATCTCCAGCGGTGGATATTTGCTGGAAAAGGTAAGTCACTCCTAACACTTCCAGTAAATAGAAACCAATAGGGCCTCACTGGGTACGCGGTGTTCACTATTGGAGTGAGTCGTGGTACTCAGCGGAGAAGGAGCGAGTGAAAGCGCTAGGTGTCTTTCACCGTCTATTTGCGGTGTGCATTGGGGATTGCTTTTATTGGCAAAAAGTCAGCGATGGGATCCAATTGCACAAGCAGTGGGCGTTTGGTAGCTAGGGTTCAGGCTGAAGAAGTGGGACCGAGAAGGTCAGAATTGCGGCCAAGAGGGTCAGCAAGGTTTATTATGTGTGAAAAATATGGTTCACACACGGAGGCTTTTTGCAATGAATGGTTACGTATGACTGACAACGATAGGGTATCATTCCCTAAGGTGGGCAGCTTTGAACCAGAGGTATTGCAGAACTTAAGGATAAGGATATGTCTGATAAAATCCAGAAAACAAAGGGTCAGACATACAAATTGTTTAAACCTGTGGCAGCAAGAGGGGTTGGTGAGTATGATCCTAAGGTATTGCAGGTGGTATGTCTAACCAAAGTCATATAAGACAAGAATGGAAATATAAGAACTGTTTGAACTTGTAGCAACAATAAACAAGTAGGAAGAAAAAAAAAAGAGAATGCAAGTACACCACCATATGTAGATGTGAAAGCAGTTACGGCCAGCATACAAACTATAGAAAATAATAAAAATATGAAAAATATGACTGTAACCTATATATGTACTAATGAATGTTGAAGTTTTATTTAGGAGGAGAAGGTGATCTGATTGTTTTCAGCCATTTCTCATGCACTCAGAGGAATATCCAACCGGTAAAAGAAGAGCAGTAGCCTGCGGGGGAAGTGGAACTGGTAAGTATGGTATCATTCGTGTACATATATAGTAAAACCCAAAAATAAAACAAAAAAATCAAGAAAGTAACGTCAGAAATGGAGAAAAACCTGTCCGCACATTAGTATTTGCCAGTAGGAAAGCAGACAGAGACAGGGTAACCCCCGGGTATTTCTTTCAGTTACCATATAAGAAGTAATACAAAGATGATAAAAAACGGGCGCTCTCGAAAGTATTAAAACTTTAAAAAATAATGCAAATCCACTCCAAACTTTTGTGGCTTCATCCAGGTCAGTGCACAGGTGTTAACGTGGGGTTGAAAAGACACTTACATAGCAGTTCAGCCTCGCGTTCCTTTAAAGGTATCTTTAAACAGGTCTGGATGAAATCGATCCTATCACAAATAGCGGTCACACAGAATGACACTTACATTTGATTTCAGTCTCGAATGCACTGAAAGGTATCTTTCAAACAATCCCCATATGTAATGGACAGGAAGCAGCCAAACCAACGTGCATAAAAACATACACTGGTTTTATTCATAAAATAGAACAAACATAAAAACTGCAGCATCAGTGTCCCATGGGGGGTAGATGTTCGTCACAGCATGGATAACTTCTTTTCTAACTGTTTGTGTTGAGAATTATATTGGGTTATAAAGGTGACCCCTTGATTAGCAGTGGATGAAAAATTTATTTTATTATTCTCTAAGGTTAAGGAGCGTTCCAATGCCCGTACTTCAGAGGATGCCCCGGTAATTAGAGTAGGATCATACCCTTTCTTCAAGAACTGTTCTTCCATAATTTTAGCATGGCTGTCATATAGATCTACATTAGTACAGTTCCTCCTAAGCCGTCTAAACTGGCTCTTAGGAATGCTCTTAATCCAATTCAAATGGTGATTACTGTCGAAGCTGATAACCGAATTACAATCTGTTGGTTTAGAATAATTTCTAATCGACAGTTTCCCTTTGTCGGAAAAAATACACAAATCTAAGAAATTAATTTCAATTTCACTTATACTGTAAGACAACTCAATATTGCGATCATTGGAGTTTAAATAGTGACAAAACGAATCCAAGGCCTCGCGACCACCGTCCCATATAAATAGGACGTCGTCTATGTACCTAGTCCAGAGCACTAGGTTGGCACCCCATTGGTGGTCCGACCAAATGGTCTGTTCGTCCCAATGAGCCATGAATAAATTGGCATAACTGGGTGCCAACCTAGTGCCCATCGCCGCCCCGAGCAGCTGCAAGTAAAAACTCCCTTCGTACCAGAAAAAATTATTACCAAGTATGAGTGCCAAACCTTCCATAATAAATTGAATCTCTAACGGTTGCATTTTGGTTTGTGTTAAATGATATTGTAAAGCCTCTGCACCCTGATCGTGTGAAATAATAGTGTACAGTGATTTAACATCTGCAGTGACCAGAACATAATTGGATTTCCACTCAATGGTGTCCAGTTTCTTTATTACAGATATGGTGTCCTTCAAATATGATTTTGTACCATGAACTAGTGGTTGAATCTTATTGTCCAAGTACTCTGACAAATTCGATAGAATGGAGTCGGTGCCAGCCACAATGGGGCGGCCCGGTGGTCGTTCCAAGCTTTTATGCACCTTCGGTAAAACATATAATACCGGGATCGCCGGATTCTCTATTTTTAAATAATTATGTACATCAATATCAATAATCCCTAAAATGGTATACAATTCCAGAAACACATTGAATTTGTTTTGGATGGAATTAGATGGATCACCCTTTAATTTTCTATAGGTATTACCATCCAGCAATTGGCGTGCTATCTCCGTATGGTAGTCGTCTCTATTCAAGACGACCACTCCCCCGCCTTTATCGGCGGGTTTAATCACGATTTGACTGTTGGTTTTTAAGTGTGCCAATAGCTTTTCTCTGGTTTCTAGTTAGATTGTGTTTCCTAAGGGGCTTGAAATCAGTTTTATCTAAATCTTCTTTCACAAGACGTTCGAACGTCTCCACGAAACACCCCCTCTTGTGTCTCGGGAAGAAGGTGGATTTCTTCTTAAAAATCTTGTGATTATCATTAGGTATTTCTTGAGGAATGTCCGAACTCTTATTGTCCGCAAAGAACCATTTTAACGATAACTTGCGGACAAAGCGTTGCAAGTCTACATATGTCGTAAAGTTGTCAAGATTACTTGACGGGGCGAATTTGAGCCCCTTTTCCAAAAGTTCCTGTTCATCCTTGGATAAAATGTAATCACTTAGATTATAAATGGTCGTTTTACTGGACTCGTTATTCCCAGGAGTTTCTAATGGTATAGTATCCTGATTATCCCCTTTTTTCAGGCGTAACCTCTTCTTTTTTGACAATCCACAGTACCTGCCCGCTCAGCACCCCCTTCTTTTCTTATCTTTACACAATATTACCTGCCTCTGGTTGGACCCAGACGTTTCTCCAAAAAAGGACGGGGGGCAGATTGTTTTACCCTACCGGTACTGTTATAAGAATTCTGTGGATGAGAATGGTTGTTATTTTCTCGATCATCCACAGAAAAATTCCTACCATATTCTCCGGAGCGAGGCCATGGAGATTTTTCCAGTCTCTTATATCTAGGGATGTACTGAGACTGGTGTATTTCCCCTCAATAATAATTATGATTATATCTAGGAAGTCTTTTGGGGGAGGGATTTCGTCCCCGTTTAGAACTCGGGGTCCGCCCTCTATACCCATGTGTCTGATGTCTATCTTGGTTAAGAGATGTATACACCGTTCCATTCTCGTGTGATGGACGAGTGTATACATCCCTTATTTTTCCTATCTGTCTATTACCATTTCTAGAATTATCATTAGGTGCATGATTATTACCGTCTTCATAATCCTTCCTATCTCTGTTAAATTTCTTATGCTTCTTCCTCATAAGGTCATTTTCATTTTTCTTTATTTTAGTAAGGATACGTTCTTCTAACTCTTTATAATCTTTCAGATCTGATGATGGTTTCGTTAAGGATTCCATAAGATCAATTTCTCTTTCCACATCAGCTAACATGAGTTTCTTCTCTTTTATAATATGTTCCATCTACTTCAGAGAACAGGAATCTAATATCGAAAACCATTCCTTCCTAAAGGCATCAGATTCTCCTTCAAATGATGGATTTTTACTGAGCCTTAGACCTCTTGGTATTAAACCATCTTTTGCATAACGTTCTAAAGTTCTAGAACGTTATGTAAAAGATGGTTTTCGATATTAGATTGAGTGGAAATCCAATTATGTTCTGGTCACTGCAGATGTTAAATCACTGTACACTATTATTTCACACGATCAGGGTGCAGAGGCTTTACAATATCATTTAACACAAACCAAAATGCAACCGTTAGAGATTCAATTTATTATGGAAGGTTTGGCACTCATACTTGGTAATAATTTTTTCTGGTACGAAGGGAGTTTTTACTTGCAGCTGCTTGGGGCAGCGATGGGCACTAAGTTGGCACCCAGTTATGCCAATTTATTCATGGCTCATTGGGACGAACAGACCATTTGGTCGGACCACCAATGGGGTGCCAACCTAGTGCTCTGGACTAGGTACATAGACGACGTCCTATTTATATGGGACGGTGGTCGCGAGGCCTTGGATTAGTTTTGTCACTATTTAAACTCCAGTGATCGCAATATTGAGTTGTCTTACAGTATAAGTGAAATTGAAATTAATTTCTTAGATTTGTGTGTTTTTACCGACAAAGGGAAACTGTCGACTAGAAATTATTCTAAACCAACAGATTGTAATTCGGTTATCAGCTTCGACAGTAATCACCATTTGAATTGGATTAAGAGCATTCCTAAGAGCCAGTTTAGACGGCTTAGGAGGAACTGTACTAATGTAGATCTATATGACAGCCATGCTAAAATTATGGAAGAACAGTTCTTGAAGAAAGGGTATGATCCTACTCTAATTACCGGGGCATCCTCTGAAGTACGGGCATTGGAACGCTCCTTAACCTTAGAGAATAATAAAATAAATTTTTCATCCACTGCTAATCAAGGGGTCACCTTTATAACCCAATATAATTCTCAACACAAACAGTTAGGAAATAATTTATCCATGCTGTGACAAACATCTACACCCCATGGGACACTGTTGCTGCAGTTTTTATGTTTGTTCTATTTTATGAATAAAACCAGTGTATGTTTTTATGCACGTTGGTTTGGCTGCTTCCTGTCCATTACATATGGGGATCGTTTGAAAGATACCTTTCAGTGCATTCGAGACTGAAATCAAATGTAAGTGTCATTCTGTGTGACCGCTATTTGTGATAGGATCGATTTCATCCAGACCTGTTTAAAGATACCTTTTAAGGAACGCGAGGTTGAACTGCTATGTAAGTGTCTTTTCAACCCCACGTTAACACCTGTGCACTGACCTGGATGAAGCCACAAAAGTTTGGAGTGGATTTGCATTATTTTTTCAAGTTTTAATACTTTAGAGAGCGCCCGTTTTTTATCATCTTTGTATTTGTTCTATATGTGTGTGGGGATTTTTGAGGGTGAATCCCATCGATTTTAAACGGCAGCTTGAAATTGCAGCGCAGGATTACATACATATATATTTCTTGTGCAACCATATAAGAAGTATTCATTCCTAGTAATGCCCCTAGTCAAGATGAGCTTGGAAATGTTTGTTGGACCATGTACAGACCCTTAATACGGGATGAGAAGGATTGAATGAATACTTCGCATGACCTAGAAGCTTGTTAAACTTTTTTTTTTTGTCTTTTGCAGTAATAGAAAACTCTCCAACACTAATTCGGCAAATTTGAGGTGGCTGTCTCTGTGCTAATGGACGGGCTCAATAAGGCATTGAGGGCAGGGTGCAGACTTCTTTGCAAGATTGGAAAGGGGTCACAGTAGCTAATCTTAGAAAGTGTGCTATTGAACATCACAAGAATAGTGCTAGGCGCAGAGAACAACAGGTGGAGAGGTTGAGGACGGTAAGTATACTGGCACATACAGGAAAGACCCATCAGTCCAAACCCCAGATCCCTAATGGTCAATAATATGTTATACTTGTAGGAAGGAAGGGCATTTTGCCAGAGATTGTAGGAGTAGTAGGACACATAGTCAATATAGACCCCCTAGACAGAAAACACAAGCCACATTATTAAACACATAGACGGGACCAAGGGACATATAGTAAGGAATCACAAGCCATATAGAAAACACAGATTCGGTTAATGGGAAGAACAAAATAAATGCAACTTTACCCTTTTGACAAAACTTGCTGGGGTTAAGACGAGGCCTCTAAACTTTTGCTTCTTTCTCTAGCAGAAATGGCCCCTGATTAACTTAACAGGAGTTTTGTTAGAGATGGTATACACATAGCGTGCTCCCGCCCAGGAAGCACAAAGTATGTTGGATACCCACGAAGACTAATGTTGCATTTCATGGTTCTAGATTCATGTCCATCACAGGTAGAGGAAATTATCTCACAGATACCGTGTTCCCTATGAACTTAGGATGGACAGGACACTGGATTGATGGCTGGGATAGTCCCAATAGCGATACGACAAACACAGAATTTTTTTTAAGGGGAGTAGACCAAGTAAAGAATCACTTCCCCGTAGTGCCCAATCCAGTTGTCAAATTTTTATAAAATCTTCTCCACCTCTACAAACTCATCTGTCACCAACCTCTATTCTGTTTCTCTACAGTTTCCTCTTCATCTTTTGCGTTCACACAGGGTGGTACAATACATGGACCCAAGTACAGTTCAAACTCCACATGCCTAGGTCCTTCAGAGTTCTGCCCGAACCCAGTATATCTCAACAGCACAATAACACCAGTATTACTGCAGTGTGCCTTGTCATGCACAAAGGGTGGAGGAAGGATGAGAATACTGGTGAAGGGAAATTTTGTATAGACACTGATATGCCTGTTGGTGAATGGCAAACCTGACATTTTCTTTTTCATTTTCTTTTTCTTTCCTCTAGAGATGTTTCTTTTTTCTTTTTCTTTTTTTGAGTTATGCTCATGATACTCTACATTGCAAACACACAACAGTTAAATTAAGATACAAATTTGTGTTCCCTACAGGAAAAGGAGGTCTGGAAGTCGAAGGGGTATGGTTAGGAGTCCCCAGGACTCTGTAGAGGTGGACATGGTAAGCCAGTGGCCCCCAGAGCATATCTCCCAAGCCTAGCTGAGGCGGCATATGGTCTGACTCACCTAGGGTAAGGAAGGTATGTGCAAGATGGTAAGAGCCTACTAGAGTGCACCAGGGTTTTCTTCTCATGCATGTGAGAAAGCAATGACCTGTCTTACTTGCTTGAGGAAGAATATTGGTAAGGCAATACCAACACAGCCATCCCATATCCCTCCTGCAGACGGATCTTTTCAGGAAATACAAATCGACTTCGTACAGTTAACACCCTTTAGGAATTATTGTTATGTATTGGTGTGCACTGATGTTTTCTCAAACTGGGTAGAGGCATTTCCTGCCGCCACGGATGCTGCTGTGTTTACCGCAAAGAAAAAAAATTCGCAGAAATTTGTGTGTAGATAATGGTACCCCTAGAAGTAGGAGCAAAGCTTGAAACTGTACTATTGTGATCATAGATACTGCCACCAGTATTATGTAGCATCGGAACCACTCCCAGATCTTCACTTAACGAATCACCCTCTTCGAAATTTGTTTTTGTTTTTGTTTTGGTATTTGTGTCTTTTTTGTTGTTTTTGGAAGACAACCTCATGTCTTGATTGATCCGCACAATGATCAGAAATACACCAATGAGGTGACAGTACAGTACTTTATTGAGATGAGCCAGCATTTGAGAACTTGACAAAAGAATTTGAAACTGTTGATTGCTGGTATGCCAAATACTAACTGTCTTGATTGTGAACCAAGAGACTGTGTGATTGTTCTTACGCTCAGGTTGCCTAATAGGTGGGAAGGACCATACCAAGATTTGTTGACAGCACTATCCCTGTGAAAGTAGCTGAGAGAGAGACTTGGGTCCACGATTCCCATTGCAGGAAAGTCGGTAGTCCGGAAGGATCTCGTAAATGGAGTGAGATTGCAAAAGTATCACCAGAGACTCTGTTCCGTGAAGACTGAGAGGCGGCACTGTTGAACACTACCTGAGCATACTAAAGGATTGCAGAAAGACCAGTCATTGTAATTGATTTGTTATGAACAAGAGTTGTTTTGTTCTATTTCTCTTTTCTCTCTTTCCCGCTGACAAACATTTTTTTTCAGGACATTCTATTTTTGCTAGGTTTTTTTATGAGGAGTCGAGTGTGGGACTGGAACTGGTTCTGGAGGAAGGAGTGATTTCCTTATAGGATCCCAGGATTAGCCGATCAGTTTGTTAAAGCCAGAGAAAAATTAAAGGTCTAGTAGTTATGGAGTTCGGAGGTAATCAGGAACAATCAGACAATGGCTATTCACACATTGCAGATAAAGAGCTCATTAATATATGTGGAAGAAAGGTTTATGAGTGGCTCTCCCCGAACTCCGAAGATTTATGTTATTTAGGAAGGACACTACTTATAACCCTTGTTCAATTATTAAACAGACCTAGCATACGTTCCAGAAATGGAAACAATGTTCAGAAAAGGATAGGAATATGTAGATCATGAAAATTTTATATGTTACTTTCACGATTTGTTTGTGTCTTCTTCATCTATCCAGCAGAACCTCAATCGAATCCAAACATCAGTGTACAAAGATGTAGGTACATGTATGTGTGAAATGTTCGTCGCAAATCAGACATTATATGCCAAAGCACTGTCCCAGCATACTCTATAGGTTGAATGTTGTCCCACACCCAACCAGTGGTCCCGTGACCGCCAAGTGCATATAGAGGATGTCTCGTCCTCCTCCCTGTCTTCCCAAAATATGGTCAAACATCTGATTTGCGAAATGAATACATACTTGTGTCTAGGTCACCGATTATTGTCTGAAATATTTTTTTTCTTATGTTAATAATTGATGGCAGTTATTGTTTACTGCCAAAGGGTGGACTGTTAAAGTAAAAAATATTACATAGAAAGAACACACAGACTCCACACATATAAGTCGCTATACTTGCAAATACGCGCAGCGAGCACAGCAATATATGGTAATACACGCATTTACACGGACATGCCACAGAGATGGATTCGACACTTATTTCATACAGTACATAATTATAATAATATCAAGCGCCAGACATCATAATGATTTAAAATTATATAATGAAGTAATGTCATGTATGTGTATTGTTGGAATGAAGCAAGATAGACCTGTCATATTTGGTATTAAAGCAACCAGATTAATGTGTAGATTCATTTGATACTTGTTATTAAGTTGTAGGACATTGCAACACATAGTTATGATTAAATGTATGAAAGCTAAAATCACTCTTATTAGGACAATGGACAGGAAACTCAGGCTAGCCCCTTTTGATGGCTTCAAGGCTGAACTTTGCATACAAACAAACCAGTGACTCATCATGAATGAGAAAGTTCCCTCCCTTAAACTAGATAACACATTACAGAGACACACAGTTGCTAGTTGCTGTTTTGTCCCAGACGATGATGGAGGTGCTTCTAGACCAGTTCCTGTATTTATTTGCTGAGAGAGAGATATATTAAGAGGAAGATGCATTGAGGGAATGGTATGGTATGCTGGCCTGTAACTGTAACTGTATGTATTAACTGCTTACTGTATGAATTGTAATCATGTAACTATATGTATACTGTACATTGTGATATATTGTATACATATCCCTTTAATAACAAATATATACATCAATGAGCTTTGGAACTCAGATAATGTGTGGGTGTATTGTTTTCTCTTATGGGATGCAGTGTTTTGCCATGTACAGCGCACATTCATGGCACATGGTAATAAGATGTGCAGGCATTTACAATATATATTAGAGCGGGCATTTTACATATTTGTTAGAAAGCAATTTGGTATTTACAATAGATAGATAGATAATGGATTTACTCTAGAAAAATTAAATTAAATATTAGGATTAAATGAACAGGCTTGGGTTGGCCTATTGTCTTGAAACTTTAGGAGGAGATTCCCTTAAATATTTTAATTAACATAACCTATATTCTTCCAATATGCTAAAAATAAGCCCACAATCTGTCCACAATTATTTGTTTTTTTATAAAAGTAACATGCATGTAGTAAAACAATAACACACATATTACATAATACATAAAATAGGTCTAGCCATTGAGGTACAAATCAAGGAATTTACATTATATACATAAATGTTAATGGTAAATCCAGAGTTAAATGTAGCCACCCCGTTTTCATGGAACCTTTGTGTGGGATGAAGTGCTACATGTGCAGGGCACAAAGTAAATAATGGAATAGGATTGTGTCATTTGACTCTAGCAGTGTTTAAAATGAAGATAGGTGCTTGAAAAGTGTGTACTTATTTGTTTTAATTAAAAGTAATGTTACTGTTTTTATTCTAATGCCACATTTGTGATTTTGCCTAAATTTTGCCTAAAACAAATGAGAGAGAGCTTACTTGTGTATGACTGTGATGTAACAGCATGTGCTATTTGTACTTATGATGTTATGTTTATGTCCTACAGACACTACAGATGGGAATTTACCATTTTTCAGGACTGTTTGTCCTCCTGTGTATTGGTTTCTGTGGCTCAATCCTCACCTCATTGGTTGAAAGAGTTGTCTACCATCTAGTTCTGCCTCGAATCAGGAGGCGCCGCAGATTTAAATATTGGTTACATACTAGTCAGGTAAGCTTCTATTTCTAAGGAGAGGCGCATAATAATACATCACTATTGCCACTTATTAAAAATAAACAAAATAATCATGTTTATGAATCTAATAGAAATGTATCACAAATGTATCACAAACAGCAAAAATGAATAGTGTATGAATTATCCTTACTGTCATACATTCTGTTCATGATATGCACTTTTAAAATGGATACCTGTAAGAATAATGTATAATTTGGTTTGAAAATAACGTTTAGAAGCACAGAGCTATTTTGAGTGGATACAGTTTGGCACAAAATCTAGTTTAAGAACTTTTCTAAAATTATTTTAATTTACATATGCAGCATAAAGCATATTTCAGACCATATCCATTTTTTGTTTTAGGTCACATACATTTTGAAAATTTAAAGTTGCAACACAGCACATTTTCTTCTCTTTAGGATACATTTACCCATCATGTGATGGTCCAAATCTGCAGTGGCACACGCAGGGGGGAGCTTCTGAGTACCCTAAAGGACGCGAGAGCAGGCTTCGTATTATTAAACCCCGTTTCTTACGGCGACATGCAGCAATTTGCGAGTCAATTATGAATTATGTCAATTATTAGAATTACGTCTTTTGGCCACGCCCCACCCGGAATGACCCACAAATACACACTGGAAACATAAGAACATCAAATATGACACCGATTAATACCACTTGAACACACACACATACCGTTGTAGAATGGAAATTTAAGTGAATGGCTAAGGGGTTCTCCTTTTGCAAGCCTACAATCTAGAGAAGTGATAGGCAACCTGATACATTTCAGGGGCAGCACAGGGGGCGGACTTATAACCTTCAAAAGGTATGCATGTAGTAAGTTAAATTAACACTAACATCAAAACAGGAAGGAGCTGGGGTCTGCTTGTGAAGGTTTCAGGGGCCACATGTGCCCCCCAGGGTCGCCTATTGCCTGTCACTGCTGTAGAGAAAAGGGTGTTGTCCACATGGCGAGGAACTTGTAAGACTGGAAGTAAGGATTATGATTGAGGCATGGTCATGCCTGTGCCAGTAGTGTAATGTGGAAATGAAATTAATAAAAATGGGGGAAAACAGGCTTTGATAGAGGGAGTGTTGTTCTAGATTGTGCAGGGAATCAGGTAGTGGAGATATGTCAGGAGAAATTAAATTTTACTTCATTTAGTTACTGTATAGAGCATTATAACTATATAAATGCCCGAACTTTATGCAGTGTTGTTGGTTATTCAGAATATTATTCCCAGTAAGGTTTCATAACATACCAGAGTTTGAGGTGAAGTCAGGCAGTGCAGTCAAAGATTGCGGGCTGCATAGGCACACAGCTTAATCACAGAATGCACACATCTTCATCTGCTATATTGTGATGGCTGTGGGAGGTGTCTTATTATTATGCACTAGAGAACAAATTTCTTCCACTGGCACCATAACCAGAGCGGAGTGTGAGGGTATTCTGAGGGTGTTTGTGTGGCCGTGCACACAGCTGCTGTACCACCTCAGAGTGGTGTGGCAAAACTGGAGGGGGTATGGGCTCTTCATAGCATATTGCATTACTGGGGGTAAATAATCCAATACAGAAAATCTGACTTTGCGCTCCTGGTACAAATACCTAATACTGCCTTCTTTAGTAAGGGGTCCTTGCCTAAAAGGATATTGTTGCAAAACAGATCAATTAAATTGGTGCAAAGGAAAAAGCACCCCTATACCCCTTACACAACCATCACAAGTGACATATTGATTTCACGATGCTCTGAAAAACACAGAGCATTGTAGTCATTGTCATACAGCACAGACAGCATTTCAGTGACTGCCATAGTGCACAGACAGCATCCTAGTGACTACCATAAAGCATAGATGGTATCCCAGTTATTACCTGTACTGCACAAGTAGCATCCCAGATACCACCACACAGCATTCTAGCTACTGCCATGCAGGACAATGACCATCTCAGCAGGATCAGTACGAGATCCCGCCGGACGGGACCCTGGCGGCCGGAATCCCGACACCGAGATCCCGTGCGGGATCTTGACCGCATTCCATCTCAGCGACTGCCATAAAGTACATTGATCATATAATCCTAATTGATTGTGATGTGTGTTACAAAAATGCTTTATCTTTCTAGACAATAAATTCATTCTTATCACCATTCAGAGATAGTAGAGACACATGACAGGTGGTAAGTCGGTGGTAGTATAAAGTAGTGACACATAAATGTAGATGGGGATAGTGGGGACAGATAACAGCTGTGGGGTCTTAGAAGCCAGAACACACAGATGACAACTGGTGGTAGAATTAGTACTAGGGACACCAGTGACACTGAGGGAAGTAGTAATAAAAGGGAAACATGACCGTTAGGAGGGACGTAGTAGTAGCAGGGATATACATGCCAGTTGGGGATGGTAACAGTATTAGGAACACAGAGGACGACAGCTGGGGGTTAGTATTAGCAGTAGGTACCAGTTGACAGGTAGAAGCAAAGACACAGATCAACGCTTGGGGTACATTTACTGAGCAGTGATAAGAGCAGAGGAGTGAGCCAGTGGAGATGTTGCCCATGGCAATCAATCAGCACTGAAGTAACATCTATAATTTGCATACTATAAAATCATACAGAGCAGCTGATTGGTTGATGAGGCAACTTCTCCACTGGCTCACTTCGCTCTTATCACTGCTTAGTAAATGTCCCCCTTGAGTGTAGTATTTGTGACACATGACAACTGGGAGTAGTGGTGGAGGTGATAGAAGCAGTAATAAGGACTGGGTGGGGGTATTAGTGGGACACAAATCACATCAGGAGGCTGTCCTGGAAGTCAGGATACACTGTGCTTCATCAGCATGAAGTCAGTGTACCCAGCTGCAGGATGTGAGCCTGCTTTTTATTCAGACTCTCTAGCTCACCACACATTACAGCGTCGCTCACCATAAATGAGCTCAGCTAGATGCCTCAAGCAGAGTCTGAAGTCCTGCCAAGTGTCTACTAAATTATTCTAAGCTGCCCTTTATTAGATTATAATATTACAGTCTCCCTTAAATGTAAGGAAAATGGAATGGTATACATATATCACAATACTGAAAATATTAGGGAAGAAAATAGACAAAGATGTACATCATACTGCAGTACAAAGAAGTATACTGCTAGACACTGCACACTGCCTCCCTGTTGATAAAAATTCACACTGCTGTTAAAGTGAGGCACACACTAACACAATCACTAGTCCACTCATTAGGATGAGACGGGAGGAAAAGGGGAAGAACAGAGTAAAACTGATGGAATGGTAAAGAACAGAGACACACAGAAGGCAAGGGGGTAGAACAGAGAGAGAGAGAGAGAGAGAGAGAGAGAGAGAGAGAGAGAGAGAAGAAAAGGGAGAGAACAGAGGGAGACAGGAGAAAGTGGAGGAACAGAAAGGAAAATAAATCCCCTACACAATAGCTAGTGATACAGGGTGACTATTTTTTATATATATATATATTTCTCTGACGTCCTAGTGGATGCTGGGAACTCCGTAAGGACCATGGGGAATAGCGGCTCCGCAGGAGACTGGGCACAACTAAAGAAAGCTTTAGGACTACCTGGTGTGCACTGGCTCCTCCCACTATGACCCTCCTCCAGACCTCAGTTAGAATCCTGTGCCCGGCTGAGCTGGATGCACACTAGGGGCTCTCCTGAGCTCCTAGAGAGAAAGTATATTTTAGGTTTTTTATTTTACAGTGAGATCTGCTGGCAACAGACTCACTGCAGCGAGGGACTAAGGGGAGAAGAAGCGAACCTACCTAACTGGTGGTAGCTTGGGCTTCTTAGGCTACTGGACACCATTAGCTCCAGAGAGATCGACCGCATGGAACCGGCCATTGATGTTCGGTCCCGGAGCCGCGCCGCCGGCCCCCTTACAGAGCCAGAAGCAAGAAGTGTTCCGGAAAATCGGCGGCAGAAGACTTCAGTCTTCACCAAGGTAGCGCACAGCACTGCAGCTGTGCGCCATTGCTCCTCATGCACACCTCACACTCCGGTCACTGATGGGTGCAGGGCGCTGGGTGGGGGCGCCCTGAGCAGCAATATATACACCTTGCCTGGCAAAATCATCACAATATATAGCCCCAGAGGCTATATATGTGATAAATACCCCTGCCAGAATCCATAAAAAAGCGGGAGAAAAGTCCGCGAAAAAGGGGCGGAGCTATCTCCCTCAGCACACTGGCGCCATTTTCTCTTCACAGTGCAGCTGGAAGACAGCTCCCCAGGCTCTCCCCTGTAGTTTTCAGGCTCAAAGGGTTAAAAAGAGAGGGGGGGCACTAAATGTAGGCGCAATATTGTTTATACAAGCAGCTATTGGGGAAATTTCACTCAGTTATAGTGGTAATCCCTACATTATATAGCGCTCTGGTGTGTGCTGGCATACTCTCTCTCTGTCTCCCCAAAGGGCTTTGTGGGGTCCTGTCCTCGGTCAGAGCATTCCCTGTGTGTGTGCGGTGTGTCGGTACGGCTGTGTCGACATGTTTGATGAAGAGGCTTATGTGGAGGCGGAGCAGATGCCGATAAATGTGATGTCGCCCCCTGTGGGGCCGACACCAGAGTGGATGGATAGGTGGAAGGTATTAACCGACAGTGTCAACTCCTTACATAAAAGGCTGGATGACGTAACAGCTGTGGGACAGCCGGCTTCTCAGCCCGCGCCTGCCCAGGCGTCTCAAAGGCCATCAGGGGCTCAAAAACGCCCGCTCCCTCAGATGGCAGACACAGATGTCGACACGGAGTCTGACTCCAGTGTCGACAAGGTTGAGACATATACACAATCCACTAGGAACATCCGTTGCATGATCCCGGCAATAAAAAATGTGTTACACATTTCTGACATTAACCCAAGTACCACTATAAAAGGGTTTTATGTTTGGGGAGAAAAAGCAGGCAGTGTTTTGTTCCCCCATCTGATGAGTGAATGAAGTGTGTGAAAAAGCGTGGGTTCCCCCGATAAGAAACTGGTAATTTCTAAAAAGTTACGGATGGCGTACCCTTTCCCGCCAGAGGATAGGTTACGCTGGGAAATATCCCCTAGGGTGGATAAGGCGCTCACACGTTTGTCAAAAAAGGTAGCACTGCCGTCTTAGGATACGGCCACTTTGAAGGTACCTGTTGATAAAAAGCAGGAGGCTATCCTGAAGTCTGTATTTACACACTCAGGTACTAGACTGAGACCTGCAATTGCCTCAGCATGGATAGTGCTGCTGCAGCGTGGTCTGTGACCCTGTCAGACAGGGATACTGTTTTGCTAACATAAGAGCATATTAAAGACGTCGTCTTATATATGAGGGATGCACAGAGGGATATTTTGCCGGCTGGCATCCAGAATTAATGCAATGTCCATTCTGCCAGGAGGGTATTAGAAACCCGGCACTGGACAGGTGATGCTGACTTTAATAGAGATTCTGCCTTATAAGGGTGAGGAATTGTTTGGGGATGGTCTCTGGGAACTCGTATCCACAGCAACAGCTGGGAAGAAAAAATGTTACCTCAGGTTTCCTCACACCCTAAGAAAGCACTGTATTATCAGGTACAGTCCTTTCGGCTTCAGAAAAGCAAGCGGGTCAAAGGCGCTTCCTTTCTACACAGAGACAAGGGAAGAGGGAAAAAGCTGCACCAGTCAGCCAGTTCCCAGAATCAAAATTCTTCCCCCGCTTCCTCTGAGTCCACCGCATACAGGTGTAGCCAGGTACGGTGGGGGGCCGCCTCAAAAATTTCAGCGATCAGTGGGCTCGCTCACAGGTGGATCCCTGGGTCCTTCAAGTAGTATCTCAGGGGTACAAGCTGGAATTCGAGACGTCTCCCCCCCGCCGTTTCCTCAAATATGCCTTGCCGACAACTCCCTCAGGCAGGGAGGCTGTGCTAGAGGCAATTCACAAGCTGTATTCCCAGCAGGTGATAGTCAAGGTGCCCCTACTTCAACAAGGACGGGGTTGCTATTCCACAATGTTTGTGGTACCGGAACCGGACGGTTCGGTGAGACCCATTTTAAATTTGAAATCCCTGAACACATACATAAAAAAATTCAAGTTCAAGATGGAATCGCTCAGGGCGGTTATTGCAAGCCTGGACGAGGGGGATTACATGGTATCCCTGGACATCAAGGATGCTTACCTGCATGTCCCCATTTACCATCCTCACCAGGAGTACCTCAGATTTGTGGTACAGGATTGCCATTACCAATTCCAGACGCTGCCGTTTGGACTGTCCATGGCACCGAGGGTGTTTACCAAGGTAATGGCAGAAATGATGATACTCCTTCGAAAAAAGGGAGTTTTAATTATCCCGTACTTGGACGATCTCCTTATAAAGGCGAGGTCCAAGGAGCAGTTGTTGGTCGGGGTAGCACTTTCTCGGGAAGTGCTACAACAGCACGGATGTATTTTAAACATTCCAAAGTCACAGCTGGTTCCTACCACACGCCTACTGTTCCTGGTGATGGTTCTGGACACAGAACAGAAAAAAGTGTTTCTCCCACAGGAGAAAGTCAAGGAGCTGTCATCTCTAGTCAGAGACCTCCTGAAACTAAAACAGGTATCGGTGCATCACTGCACACGAGTCCTGGGAAAAATGGTAGCTTCCTACGAAGCAATTCCATTCGGCAGGTTCCATGCAAGAACTTTTCAGTGGGACCTCTTGGACAAGTGGTGGGGATCGCATCTTCAGATGCATCGGCTGATAACCCTGTCTCCAAGGACCAGGGTATCTCTACTGTGGTGGCTGCAGAGTGTTCATCTTCAAGAGGGCCGCAGATTCGGCATACAGGACTGGGTCCTGGTGACCACGGATGCCAGCCTTCGAGGCTGGGGGGCAGTCACACAGGGAAGAAATTTCCAAGGACTTTGGTCAAGTCAGGAGTCGTCCCTACACATAAATATTCTGGAACTGAGGGCCATTTACAATGCCCTAAGTCAGGCAAGGCCCCTGCTTCAAAACCAGCCGGTACTGATCCAATCAGACAACATCACGGCAGTCGCCCATGTAAACCGACAGGGCGGCACAAGAAGCAGGATGGCGATGGCAGAAGCCACAAGGATTCTCCGATGGGCGGAAAATCACGTGTTAGCACTGTCAGCAGTGTTCATTCCGGGTGTGGACAACTGGGAAGCAGACTTCCTCAGCACGACCTACTCCCGGGAGAGTGGGGACTTCATCCAGAAGTCTTCCAACTGATTGTAAACCGTTGGGAAAGGCCACAGGTGGACATGCTGGCGTCCCGTCTAAACAAAAAGCTAGAAAGATATTGCGCCAGGTCGAGAGACCCTCAGGCAATAGCTGTGGACGCTCTAGTGACACCGTGGGTGTACCAGTCGGTTTATGTGTTCCCTCCTCTTCCTCTCATACCCAGGGTATTGAGGATAATAAGGAGAAGAGGAGTAAGAACTATACTCATTGTTCCGGATTGACCAAGAAGAACTTGGTACCCGGAGCTTCAAGAAATGTTATCAGAGGACCCATGGCCTCTACCGCTCAGACAGGACCTGCTGCAGCAGGGGCCCTGTCTGTTCCAAGACTTACCGCGGCTGAGTTTGACGGCATGGCGGTTGAACGCCGGATCCTGAAGGAAAAGGGCATTCCGGAGGAAGTCATTCCTACGCTGATTAAAGCTAGGAAAGAATTAACCGCAAACCATTATCACCGCATTGGGCGAAAATATGTTGCGTGGTGTGAGGCCAGGAAGGCCCCAACAGAGGAATTTCAGCTGGGTCGATTTCTGCACTTCCTACAGTCAGGAGTGACTATGGGCCTAAAATTGGGTTCCATTAAGGTCCAGATTTCGGCTCTGTCGATTTTCTTCCAGAAAGAACTGGCTTCACTGCCTGAAGTTCAGACATTGTCAAGGGAGTCCTGCATAGTCAGCCTCCTTTTGTGCCTCCAGTGGCACCTTGGGATCTCAACGTGGTGTTGAGTTTCCTAAAATCTCATTGGTTTGAGCCACTTAAAACCGTGGATTTAAAATATCTCACGTGGAAAGTGGTCATGTTATTGGCCTTTGCTTCGGCCAGGCGTGTGTCAGAATTGGCGGCTTTCTCGTGTAAAAGCCCTTATCTGATTTTCCATATGGATAGGGCAGAATTGAGGACTCGTCCCCAGTTTCTCCCTAAGGTGGTATCAGCTTTTCACTTGAACCAACCTATTGTGGTACCTGCGGCTACAAGGGACTTGGAGAATTCCAAGTTACTGGATGTAGTCAGGGCCTTGGAAATTTATGACTCGCTATTTATCCTGTATGCACCCAGCAAGCTGGGTGCTCCTGCTTCTAAGCAGACTATGGCTCGCTGGATTTGTAGCACAATTCAGCTTGCGCATTCTGCGGCTGGACTGCCGCATCCTAAATCTGTAAAAGCCCATTCCACAAGGAAGGTGAGCTCTTCTTGGGCGGCTGCCCGAGGGGTCTCGGTTTTACAACTTTGCCGAGCTGCTACTTGGTCAGGGTCAAACACGTTTGCAAAATTCTACTAAATTGATACCCTGGCTGAGGAGGACCTTGAGTTCTCTCATTCGGTGCTGCAGAGTCATCCGCACTCTCCCGCCCGTTTGGGAGCTTTGGTATAATCTCCATGGTCCTTACGGAGTTCCCAGCATCCACTAGGACGTCAGAGAAAATAAGATTTTACTCACCGGTAAATCTATTTCTCGTAGTCCGTAGTGGATGCTGGGCGCCCATCCCAAGTGCGGATTGTCTGCAATACTTGTATATAGTTATTGCCTAACTAAAGGGTTATTGTTGAGCCATCTGTTAAGAGGCTCGGTTATATTTCATACTGTTAACTAGAGATGAGCGGGTTCGGTTCCTCGGAATCCGAACCCGCCCGAACTTCAGTTTTTTTTACACGGGGCCGAGCGACTCGGATCTTCCCGCCTTGCTCGGTTAACCCGAGCGCGCCCGAACGTCATCATCCCGCTGTCGGATTCTCGCGAGGCTCGGATTCTATCGCGAGACTCGGATTCTATATAAGGAGCCGCGCGTCGCCGCCATTTTCACACGTGCATTGAGATTGATAGGGAGAGGACGTGGCTGGCGTCCTCTCCGTTTATAGAGAAGAGAGTGAGACTAGAGTAGAGAGAGACACAGTATTTACTTTAGTATTTTTGGGGAGCATTAGGAGGAGTACTACTACTTGCTGAAGTGATAGTGTGACTGTATATCTGACTTGTGGGGGAGACAGTGGGGAGCAGTTAGAGTCTGAGAGCAGGAGTACATATTTTAACGTACAGTGCACACTTTTGCTGCCAGAGTGCCACACTGCCATTGTGACCACACTGACCACCAGTATATATATTGTGATTGTCTGCTTAGGAGTACTACTTGCAAGTTGCTGATAGTGTGACCAGTGACCTGACCACCAGTTTAATTAATCACCACCAGTTTAATATATATATATAATTGTATATAATATATATAGAATTGTATACCACCTATCCGTGTTTTTTTTTTCTTTCTTTCTTCTTGATACATACTACTATAGTAGCTTACTGTAGCAGTCTGTGGTGCTGCTGAGCTGACAGTGTCCAGCAGGTCCGTCATCAGTCATTACATAATAAATATATATACCTGTCCGGCTGCAGTACTAGTGATATTATATATATATATATATATATATATATATATATTAATTTCATCTCATTATCATCCAGTCTATATTAGCAGCAGACACAGTACGGTAGTCCACGGCTGTAGCTACCTCTGTCGGCAGTCGCTGGTCCATCCATAATTGTATACCACCTACCCGTGTTTTTTTTTTTTCTTTCTTCTTGATACATACTACTATAGTAGCTTACTGTAGCAGTCTGCGGTGCTGCTGAGCTGACAGTGTCCAGCAGGTCCGTCATCAGTCATTACATAATAAATATATATACCTGTCCGGCTGCAGTACTAGTGATATTATATATATATATATATTAATTTCATCTCATTATCATCCAGTCTATATTAGCAGCAGACACAGTACGGTAGTCCACGGCTGTAGCTACCTCTGTGTCGGCAGTCGCTGGTCCATCCATAATTGTATACTACCTACCCGTGTTTTTTTTTTTTTCTTTCTTCTTGATACATACTACTATAGTAGCTTACTGTAGCAGTCTGCGGTGCTGCTGAGCTGACAGTGTCCAGCAGGTCCGTCATCAGTCATTACATAATAAATATATATACCTGTCCGGCTGCAGTACTAGTGATATTATATATATATATATATATATATATATATATATATATTCATCTCATTATCATCCAGTCTATATTAGCAGCAGACACAGTACGGTAGTCCACGGCTGTAGCTACCTCTGTGTCGGCAGTCGCTGGTCCATCCATAATTGTATACCACCTACCCGTGTTTTTTTTTCTTTCTTCTTGATACATACTACTATAGTAGCTTACTGTAGCAGTCTGCGGTGCTGCTGAGCTGACAGTGTCCAGCAGGTCCGTCATCAGTCATTACATAATAAATATATATACCTGTCCGGCTGCAGTACTAGTGATATTATATATATATATATATATATATATATATTAATTTCATCTCATTATCATCCAGTCTATATTAGCAGCAGACACAGTACGGTAGTCCACGGCTGTAGCTACCTCTGTGTCGGCAGTCGCTGGTCCATCCATAATTGTATACCACCTACCCGTGTTTTTTTTTCTTTCTTCTTGATACATACTACTATAGTAGCTTACTGTAGCAGTCTGCGGTGCTGCTGAGCTGACAGTGTCCAGCAGGTCCGTCATCAGTCATTACATAATAAATATATATACCTGTCCGGCTGCAGTACTAGTGATATTATATATATATATATATTAATTTCATCTCATTATCATCCAGTCTATATTAGCAGCAGACACAGTACGGTAGTCCACGGCTGTAGCTACCTCTGTGTCGGCAGTCGCTGGTCCATCCATAATTGTATACCACCTACCCGTGTTTTTTTTTTTTTCTTTCTTCTTGATACATACAACTATAGTAGCTTACTGTAGCAGTCTGCGGTGCTGCTGAGCTGACAGTGTCCAGCAGGTCCGTCATCAGTCATTACATAATAAATATATATACCTGTCCGGCTGCAGTACTAGTGATATTATATATATATATATATATTAATTTCATCTCATTATCATCCAGTCTATATTAGCAGCAGACACAGTACGGTAGTCCACGGCTGTAGCTACCTCTGTGTCGGCAGTCGCTGGTCCATCCATAAGTATACTAGTATCCATCCATCTCCATTGTTTACCTGAGGTGCCTTTTAGTTGTGCCTATTAAAATATGGAGAACAAAAATGTTGAGGTTCCAAAATTAGGGAAAGATCAAGATCCACTTCCACCTCGTGCTGAAGCTGCTGCCACTAGTCATGGCCGAGACGATGAAATGCCAGCAACGTCGTCTGCCAAGGCCGATGCCCAATGTCATAGTACAGAGCATGTAAAATCCAAAACACCAAATATCAGTAAAAAAAGGACTCCAAAATCTAAAATAAAATTGTCGGAGGAGAAGCGTAAACTTGCCAATATGCCATTTACAACACGGAGTGGCAAGGAACGGCTGAGGCCCTGGCCTATGTTCATGGCTAGTGGTTCAGCTTCACATGAGGATGGAAGCACTCAGCCTCTCGCTAGAAAAATGAAAAGACTCAAGCTGGCAAAAGCACCGCAAAGAACTGTGCGTTCTTCGAAATCCCAAATCCACAAGGAGAGTCCAATTGTGTCGGTTGCGATGCCTGACCTTCCCAACACTGGACGTGAAGAGCATGCGCCTTCCACCATTTGCACGCCCCCTGCAAGTGCTGGAAGGAGCACCCGCAGTCCAGTTCCTGATAGTCAGATTGAAGATGTCAGTGTTGAAGTACACCAGGATAAGGAGGATATGGGTGTTGCTGGCGCTGGGGAGGAAATTGACAAGGAGGATTCTGATGGTGAGGTGGTTTGTTTAAGTCAGGCACCCGGGGAGACACCTGTTGTCCGTGGGAGGAATAGGGCCGTTGACATGCCTGGTGAAAATACCAAAAAAATCAGCTCTTCGGTGTGGAAGTATTTCACCAGAAATGCGGACAACATTTGTCAAGCCGTGTGTTGCCTTTGTCAAGCTGTAATAAGTAGGGGTAAGGACGTTAACCACCTCGGAACATCCTCCCTTATACGTCACCTGCAGCGCATTCATAATAAGTCAGTGACAAGTTCAAAAACTTTGGGCGACAGCGGAAGCAGTCCACTGACCAGTAAATCCCTTCCTCTTGTAACCAAGCTCACGCAAACCACCCCACCAACTCCCTCAGTGTCAATTTCCTCCTTCCCCAGGAATGCCAATAGTCCTGCAGGCCATGTCACTGGCAATTCTGACGAGTCCTCTCCTGCCTGGGATTCCTCCGATGCATCCTTGCGTGTAACGCCTACTGCTGCTGGCGCTGCTGTTGTTGCTGCTGGGAGTCGATGGTCATCCCAGAGGGGAAGTCGTAAGCCCACTTTTACTACTTCCACCAAGCAATTGACTGTCCAACAGTCCTTTGCGAGGAAGATGAAATATCACAGCAGTCATCCTGTTGCAAAGCGGATAACTGAGGCCTTGACAACTATGTTGGTGTTAGACGTGCGTCCGGTATCCGCCGTTAGTTCACAGGGAACTAGACAATTTCTTGAGGTAGTGTACCCCCGTTACCAAATACCATCTAGGTTCCACTTCTCTAGGCAGGCGATACCGAGAATATACACGGACGTCAGAAAAAGACTCACCAGTGTCCTAAAAAATGCAGTTGTACCCAATGTCCACTTAACCACGGACATGTGGACAAGTGGAGCAGGGCAGGGTCAGGACTATATGACTGTGACAGCCCACTGGGTAGATGTATGGACTCCCGCCGCAAGAACAGCAGCGGCGGCACCAGTAGCAGCATCTCGCAAACGCCAACTCTTTCCTAGGCAGGCTACGCTTTGTATCACCGGTTTCCAGAATACGCACACAGCTGAAAACCTCTTACGGCAACTGAGGAAGATCATCGCGGAATGGCTTACCCCAATTGGACTCTCCTGTGGATTTGTGGCATCGGACAACGCCAGCAATATTGTGTGTGCATTAAATATGGGCAAATTCCAGCACGTCCCATGTTTTGCACATACCTTGAATTTGGTGGTGCAGAATTTTTTAAAAAACGACAGGGGCGTGCAAGAGATGCTGTCGGTGGCCAGAAGAATTGCGGGACACTTTCGGCGTACAGGCACCACGTACAGAAGACTGGAGCACCACCAAAAACGCCTGAACCTGCCCTGCCATCATCTGAAGCAAGAAGTGGTAACGAGGTGGAATTCAACCCTATATATGCTTCAGAGGTTGGAGGAGCAGCAAAAGGCCATTCAAGCCTATACAATTGAGCACGATATAGGAGGTGGAATGTACCTGTCTCAAGCGCAGTGGAGAATGATTTCAACGTTGTGCAAGGTTCTGCAACCTTTTGAACTTGCCACACGTGAAGTCAGTTCAGACACTGCCAGCCTGAGTCAGGTCATTCCCCTCATCAGGCTTTTGCAGAAGAAGCTGGAGGCATTGAAGGAGGAGCTAAAAGGGAGCGATTCCGCTAGGCATGTGGGACTTGTGGATGGAGCCCTTAATTCGCTTAACAAGGATTCACGGGTGGTCAATCTGTTGAAATCAGAGCACTACATTTTGGCCACCGTGCTCGATCCTAGATTTAAAACCTACCTTGGATCTCTCTTTCCGGCAGACACAAGTCTGCTGGGGTTCAAAGACCTGCTGGTGACAAAATTGTCAAGTCAAGCGGAACGCGACCTGTCAACATCTCCTCCTTCACATTCTCCCACAACTGGGGGTGCGAGGAAAAGGCTCAGAATTCCGAGCCCACCCACTGGCGGTGATGCAGGGCAGTCTGGAGCGACTGCTGATGCTGACATCTGGTCCGGACTGAAGGACCTGACAACGATTACGGACATGTCGTCTACTGTCACTGCATATGATTCTCTCCCCATTGAAAGAATGGTGGAGGATTATATGAGTGACCGCATCCAAGTAGGCACGTCAGACAGTCCGTACTTATACTGGCAGGAAAAAGAGGCAATTTGGAGGCCCTTGCACAAACTGGCTTTATTCTACCTAAGTTGCCCTCCCACAAGTGTGTACTCCGAAAGAGTGTTTAGTGCCGCCGCTCACCTTGTCAGCAATCGGCGTACGAGGTTACTTCCAGAAAATGTGGAGAAGATGATGTTCATTAAAATGAATTATAATCAATTCCTCCGTGGAGACATTGACCAGCAGCAATTGCCTCCACAAAGTACACAGGGAGCTGAGATGGTGGATTCCAGTGGGGACGAATTGATAATCTGTGAGGAGCGGGATGTACACGGTGATATATCGGAGGATGATGATGAGGTGGACATCTTGCCTCTGTAGAGCCAGTTTGTGCAAGGAGAGATTAATTGCTTCTTTTTCGGTGGGGGTCCAAACCAACCCGTCATTTCAGTCACAGTTGTGTGGCAGACCCTGTCACTGAAATGATGGGTTGGTTAAAGTGTGCATGTCCTGTTTATACAACATAAGGGTGGGTGGGAGGGCCCAAGGACAATTCCATCTTGCACATCTTTTTTCTTTCATTTTTATTTGCGTCATGTGCTGTTTGGGGAGTGTTTTTTGGAAGGGCCATCCTGCGTGACACTGCAGTGCCACTCCTAGATGGGCCAGGTGTTTGTGTCGGCCACTAGGGTCGCTTATCTTACTCACACAGCTACCTCATTGCGCCTCTTTTTTTCTTTGCGTCATGTGCTGTTTGGGGAGTGTTTTTTGGAAGGGCCATCCTGCGTGACACTGCAGTGCCACTCCTAGATGGGCCAGGTGTTTGTGTCGGCCACTAGGGTCGCTTATCTTACTCACACAGCTACCTCATTGCGCCTCTTTTTTTCTTTGCGTCATGTGCTGTTTGGGGAGTGTTTTTTGGAAGGGCCATCCTGCGTGACACTGCAGTGCCACTCCTAGATGGGCCAGGTGTTTGTGTCGGCCACTAGGGTCGCTTATCTTACTCACACAGCTACCTCATTGCGCCTCTTTTTTTCTTTGCGTCATGTGCTGTTTGGGGAGTGTTTTTTGGAAGGGACATCCTGCGTGACACTGCAGTGCCACTCCTAGATGGGCCAGGTGTTTGTGTCGGCCACTAGGGTCGCTTATCTTACTCACACAGCTACCTCATTGCGCCTCTTTTTTTCTTTGCGTCATGTGCTGTTCGGGGAGTGTTTTTTGGAAGGGCCATCCTGCGTGACACTGCAGTGCCACTCCTAGATGGGCCAGGTGTTTGTGTCGGCCACTAGGGTCGCTTAGCTTACTCACACAGCTACCTCATTGCGCCTCTTTTTTTCTTCTTTGCGTCATGTGCTGTTTGGGGAGTGTTTTTTGGAAGGGCCATCCTGCGTGACACTGCAGTGCCACTCCTAGATGGGCCAGGTGTTTGTGTCGGCCACTAGGGTCGCTTATCTTACTCACACAGCTACCTCATTGCGCCTCTTTTTTTCTTTGCGTCATGTGCTGTTTGGGGAGTGTTTTTTGGAAGGGCCATCCTGCGTGACACTGCAGTGCCACTCCTAGATGGGCCAGGTGTTTGTGTCGGCCACTAGGGTCGCTTATCTTACTCACACAGCTACCTCATTGCGCCTCTTTTTTTCTTTGCGTCATGTGCTGTTTGGGGAGTGTTTTTTGGAAGGGCCATCCTGCGTGACACTGCAGTGCCACTCCTAGATGGGCCAGGTGTTTGTGTCGGCCACTAGGGTCGCTTATCTTACTCACACAGCTACCTCATTGCGCCTCTTTTTTTCTTTGCGTCATGTGCTGTTTGGGGAGTGTTTTTTGGAAGGGCCATCCTGCGTGACACTGCAGTGCCACTCCTAGATGGGCCAGGTGTTTGTGTCGGCCACTAGGGTCGCTTATCTTACTCACACAGCTACCTCATTGCGCCTCTTTTTTTCTTTGCGTCATGTGCTGTTTGGGGAGTGTTTTTTGGAAGGGACATCCTGCGTGACACTGCAGTGCCACTCCTAGATGGGCCAGGTGTTTGTGTCGGCCACTAGGGTCGCTTATCTTACTCACACAGCTACCTCATTGCGCCTCTTTTTTTCTTTGCGTCATGTGCTGTTCGGGGAGTGTTTTTTGGAAGGGCCATCCTGCGTGACACTGCAGTGCCACTCCTAGATGGGCCAGGTGTTTGTGTCGGCCACTAGGGTCGCTTAGCTTACTCACACAGCTACCTCATTGCGCCTCTTTTTTTCTTCTTTGCGTCATGTGCTGTTTGGGGAGTGTTTTTTGGAAGGGCCATCCTGCGTGACACTGCAGTGCCACTCCTAGATGGGCCAGGTGTTTGTGTCGGCCACTAGGGTCGCTTATCTTACTCACACAGCTACCTCATTGCGCCTCTTTTTTTCTTTGCGTCATGTGCTGTTTGGGGAGTGTTTTTTGGAAGGGCCATCCTGCGTGACACTGCAGTGCCACTCCTAGATGGGCCAGGTGTTTGTGTCGGCCACTAGGGTCGCTTATCTTACTCACACAGCTACCTCATTGCGCCTCTTTTTTTCTTTGCGTCATGTGCTGTTTGGGGAGTGTTTTTTGGAAGGGCCATCCTGCGTGACACTGCAGTGCCACTCCTAGATGGGCCAGGTGTTTGTGTCGGCCACTAGGGTCGCTTAGCTTAGTCATCCAGCGACCTCGGTGCAAATTTTAGGACTAAAAATAATATTGTGAGGTGTGAGGTATTCAGAATAGACTGAAAATGAGTGGAAATTATGGTTTTTGAGGTTAATAATACTTTGGGATCAAAATGACCCCCAAATTCTATGATTTAAGCTGTTTTTTAGTGTTTTTTGAAAAAAACACCCGAATCCACAACACACCCGAATCCGACAAAAAAAATTCGGTGAGGTTTTGCCAAAACGCGGTTGAACCCAAAACACGGCCGCGGAACCGAAACCAAAACACAAAACCCGAAAAATTTCAAGTGCACATCTCTACTGTTAACTGGGTATAGTATCACAAGTTATACGGTGTGATTGGTGTGGCTGGTATGAGTCTTACCCGGGATTCAAAATCCTTCCTTATTGTGTCAGCTCTTCCGGGCACAGTATCCTAACTGAGGTCTGGAGGAGGGTCATAGTGGGAGGAGCCAGTGCACACCAGGTAGTCCTAAAGCTTTCTTTAGTTGTGCCCAGTCTCCTGCGGAGCCGCTATTCCCCATGGTCCTTACGGAGTTCCCAGCATCCACTATGGACTACGAGAAATAGATTTACCGGTGAGTAAAATCTTATTATTGATAATGTCGATTATCTTTACAGGAATAAAAGCTATACCTTAAGCACACCGTCAATACACTTTAAACCTTTAGCCGCTGCGGCCGCTATACTTAGTTCACACTCTACGCACCTTTTACGCTATTTGCGGACAGAGTCCCGTACAGTGTACGGACTTTGCGTACACACGCCGCGCTGACGGTACAAAGTACTCTCAGTGCGTACACACCCAGAGATACACTTAAAACCTTTTATAGCAATGCAATAATAACAATAGTAATACACTTTAAACCTTAGCAGGGCAATGAGCACACAACGCCAATTGTGATTAACCGCTGGGTTCCGACACCACAGTGGATTATTTCTGAAAGGGGGTTTACAATACAAATTATACACTACAATACAGACAATATATATAACAGAATAATGGCTACAGTCAATGTACATACGTGAGAATATTCGCGTGCGCTTCCTGGTCCAGTCCTCTGTAATCAAATAGATAACGTTGTGAGTCTTGTGACTGGCCGCCCTACAGCAGGCTTTATTTATACAAGTCTTCCAAAAGCAATTCAATGGATACTGTAATCCCTTTGTCCATTGGACACAGGGATGCACCTTTACAGTACAGGAGAGGACATAGGTTGATTTGAAAAGGTAGGCGATGTCTTTCTCAACTGTTCTTGTGGGTGGTCTCCTCTGGATTCCCGCCGCATACATAATATACAGTAAATACAGTTTATATCTATATTCTGCTTCTGCACATAACTATCCGCAGGAACATGCGATCTTCCGCAGACCACCACCGGAATGTTTCCCTTAAAATACCCTACAGCTGGATATCAAATACCACCTCATAACCTTAGTCTGTCCCCTCTTATCCTGTAAAGGTGAATCCCTTTGTTCTGCAACCATTTAAACAGCTATAACTTTCTGATGTGGTGCAAGGAGACTATGTGTACATTGTGCACTATTTGGATTAAATATGTAATGTGTTTTGATGGCTCTCCATGCGTACACAAACTCTGCCGTAAATACCCATACCACGCACCGATGCGCGGGTCACGCGGGATCGACCATACGCAAATTGCGGATATGTGCACTCACGGCAGAACAAGTGCACGCGCAGTGGGCATGTGTGTGCAGTTTATATGTGCTGTGTGTTCTTCAATATTTTTCTACTTTGACAGTCCACCCTTTGGCAGTCACCAATAACTGCCACTATCTAATCACTAAACAGGAAAATATTAATACAATATCTACAGACGATTGGATGGTCGGAGGAGAGTTGTAGGCGGTAAATGTATGACCTAGTGGGATAGTAAAAAGCATGTATATATGAATCCATGTCTGAGGGGCATGTATCATCGTGCCGTATATGTTTTAGATAAGCTTCGAGGTATTGCGAAGTATACATTAAATCCTTCTTATCCCGTATTAAGGGTCTGTAAGTGGGCTGACAAACACTACCGAGCTCTTTTCGGCTTCTTGTTCCAACAAATGGGGTGCACATTTAGTTGATGATACATGGAGGGGGAACATATGTGAGTGCTAGTATATGTGGATATCACCTGTCGACTATGTGTGTCATTAACTGGAGGTTGTAGAGATGAAGATAAGACACATATCTAAAATACATTCACATAATATTTTCATAATCATTCTTGGGTAGGGCTGATGTCTTTTCCGGATGGGTGTATCTGGACAGAGGGGGAGACAAAGAAAAAACGGGTGAAAGAAACAGGCCATGGAATTCATTTGCAATCCTTATCATAACACTGTCTCTATGGATGGGTCGTAAATTAAATCTGCTGCTATAACAATGCCCTCGCTCCTTAAACTCATAAATTTGTGCCGTGCTTGCGCCGCGTCAGAATTCGAACAAACCTAAATATCAAGCCAATAATTATGACGACTCCCAGGATACAAAGGAGAAACTTTCCTACACTCATAATAACATTTTGAGCCCACTCTCCTAATCCTGAGAACCAATTTCGTGGGTTCAGCCATGAGACCCAGCCGGTCAGCTCATTACCCACAGCGGTCAGGGTAAGGTTGTGTCTCCTCCAGAACTCCCACTTCAACTGCAATATATCATCCATCTTTTGATCGATAATCTCTGTGGGGTCGTCAGTGCTGTTTGTAATATACGTACAGCACTTCACACCATACTGAGTTGCCAAAGTGACACAGTACCCACCCGTCACGGCTGTGATATAATTAAGGACCATCCTGTGCTGGATCAGTTCCGTCTTGTAAGCTTGTAACTCCCTTCCCGTATACCTGAAGGTGTCGTCATACATATCAGTGATATTATCTATGAAGTTCGCTAGCGCATGGATATACCTATAATTTATAATTCCTCTGGCAGTACGGGTGATGTCTAATGCGAGAAGGAATAGAATCCCGGTGGATTAGTGGATCAAATCAGAGGCTACATGCTCTGTCCTCTCTATGAGGTGTCTCTTGACGATGTGTTCATAGTGAGTATGAGTATAAGGAGCCTGAGCACTGCGGTGAACATCTTTCATCTTATCATGGGTTATGGTCATGACCTCTGGCAACACTCTTCCAACATAACACAATCCCTCTGAGTTCGGGGCAAGCCACTTATACGCCTTCCTCCCACATATGAAATAGGCATCATCGGGGAGAACATAGGGGACAGAATATGACATTACCATATTACAAACTTTCCAAGTGAAAAACCCCATCCCTAGTTCTCCCATCTGCTCAGTACAAGTATCAGGCTGGATGATATGAGCACAGTACCCTGGTGATACTTCTCCAACCCACATGGTCTTGCTTCTTCGAGTATACCTATACCGAAAATACCTTCCACTGTTGGCTATTTGGCGTACAAGTTCAGAGTCTATGGGTATCCTATCAGCTCTGTGCGAAAAGGCCATTGTCTGGCTATTCGATGTCACTTCCCAATTTCCCCGTTTTCGGTAATTGGAGATATTGAAACATAATAAGGATCTATCTACATGGTACTGGTGGAGCTTCAAACTAGGGGGCCTAGAAATATTGAATTTCTTGTCCACCGGTCTCCCACCCCGTAATTTGAGTACCTCATCTATTGCTAAAGGGTACGGTACTAATCCTGACTTGCTCTGACCTTGAGATACTTGTGAGCACAGCCAGCATTCTGTCTGGTTTAAGACCTTACCCACCAGTGAGTGGTAATCTCTCAATGGATGACGGTCCATGTTGATATTAAGGCTGGACTGACATCTCTGGATGCACCCATCCTCGACTATGTTCTCACAATTCTTACAAATGCAATTTTCCTCAGCCAATAACCCTTCACAGTGCCTCTGTGCTCCCTGACTACCAGATCGCTTTCTGATACTCGCCTTTGCTCGAGTGATGTGTTGCTCTTGAGATTCTACAAATCCATCCCCGCCATCAGAACCCATTCCAGATCCTCTCTCGACCTCTCTGGGACCCTCACCGAAACAGACTGTCCTGGTCAACAACAGGATTAACAGGAAAACCCGGAATGCAGTCTCTTGGGGTAAGTCCATCTTGTTAAGGGAAGAGAAGGGAAACAAGAAGGGGGAGAAAGAGAAGGAGGGTAGTGGGGAATGGAGAAAATAAAAAAAACTGGTGCGACAACCGCCTCTGGTCTTGTTGTTCTCCGCGCTCAGGTGCCGTCTCAACAGTACTGCCTCTCAACCTTCCCGGAACAGACACTCCAGTGATACGATGTTCTCTATACTCTGCTCTTTGTCACGGGTTCTCTCTGGGTCAGCGACCTTTCTGTAGGGAACATAAATCTTGCATTTCAATGTGTTTAACTGTTGTGTGAAGTGAACCATCTTTGGAAAGTGAAAAGAGAGGGGAAATAATAAAAAGAAAATTTGTCAGATTTGCGTTCACCATCAGGCTGTCACACCATCATGTATATCGGTATCTATGCACAGTCTCCCTTCACCAGTATTCCCATTCTCCACCCTTTGTGCATGGCCAGGCACACTGATACTGGTGTCCCTATGCTGGTTAGATATACTGGGTTTGGGCAGAACTCTGAAAAGACAGAGTAGGCATGTGACGTTTGAACTGTAATTCTGTCAGTGAACGTAAGAGATGAAGAGGAAACTTTGAAGACAAATCACAGAGTTTAGTAACAGATAAGTTTGTAGAGGCAAAGAAGATTTTACAAAGTTTGACATCTGGATTGGGCACTACGGGGAATGATTCCCTAATCGGTCTGTTCCCCTAAAAAAAATTCTATGTGTGTTATATCTCTACTGGGACTATCCCAGCCATCAATCCAGTGTCTTGTCCATTCTAAGTTCATAGAAAACCCGGTATCTTTGAGATAATTTCCTCTACCTGTGATGGACATGCATCTAGAACAGTGAAATGCAGCATTAGTCTTCGTGGGTATCTAACATATTTTGTGCTTCCTGGGTGGGAGCACTCAATATGTTTACCATCTCTAACAAAACTCCTGTTAAGTTACTTAGAGGTCACTTCTGTTAGAGAGAGAAGCAGACGTTTAGAGGCCTCCTCCTAACCCCAGTAAGTTCTGTCAAAAGGGTAAAGTTGCATTTATTCTGTTCTTCCCATTAACCGAATCTGTGTTTTTCTACACTGTATCGTGATTCCTTACTATATGTCCCTTGATCCCGTCTATGTGTTTAATAACGTTGCTTGTTTTCTCTGTCTAGGGGTCTATATTGGCTATGTGTTCTACTACTCCTACAATCTCTGCCAAAATGCCCTTCCTTCCTACAAGTGTAGCATATCCTAGGTCCTTTCTTACTATCCGTGTTTTGGGGTTTAGGTTGATGAGACTTTGGTATAAGGGCCTGTATTCTTTCAATCCTCAGCCTCTCCTCCTCCTGTAGTTCTCTACGCCTAGCAATATTCTTATGGTGTTCAATCGCACACTCTCTAAGACAAGCTACTGTGACCTTTTTCCAACTAGGCAAAAAAGTTTGTACTCTGTCCCTCACTGTCTTATTGAGTCCGTCCATTAGCACAGAGACAGCTACCTTCCTGTAATTCGTATCGTTCCCTGTATCTGATACCCCATGTATCTATCCATTATTTGCAGGGCCCGATGGAAATATTCAGATGTCATTTCATTTTCCCTCTGTTTTATGGAGAAAATTCTCCTCCACTCAGTGGGGGAACACAACTCTAGTTGCCTATTAATTCGTTCTATATTTTCCTGATTGTTTCTGTCAGTCATAGGACTATCCGACTCTAGCCTACAATCAATGATACATTTTTGGGTGTCAATATTAGGGGGTAGGCACGCTTTCAAAACTATCCGCCAGTGTGTTTTTGTCGGTTCATACGCATTACCCAGATCTCTGATAAATTTCTGACATCTGGCTAAATGCTTCCGAGGGTCGGGGAATTCTGAAATGATTGATCGCAGCTCATCTCTGGGCCACGGGCAATACATTGCATTATTCCTTGTGAGGACTACTTTCTGACTATCGGTTCCCCCATTGGGAGTTACTATTTCCAAGACAGGGTGTAATCCTACCGTTCCGTTCCTAATCTGTTTACTGTGTGGTGTTGTTGTTTCTGTGCAATGAACTGTCTCATACTTACCGGTAGCTGTGACCTCACCAGTTCTTTCGTTGGGGAATACTGTTACTGCTCTACCTGGTTGGACAGGTCCCACCTGAGTTTCCTGCAAAATGACTGCTTGGAGGAGAGCTGGAATTTGGCTGGATCCTTCATCTTCTTGTGACCTATAACCTTGAAAAGACTTCAAAACAGGATACATCTTGCAAAAATTAGGGTTAATACATTGTTTTTGCATACTACTATCATTTACGGATATACCATTGACTGTAGCCATCTCTTCCCCTTCGACCTGTGTCGACACTGGTGTGTTTGTGTTCTCATTCCCAGTAGGTCTTGAACCTGTTTTGCGAATTTGTTCTCTTTGCATATCCCCCTCCTGTTGCCATCATTTTAAACAATCATTATGTCTAATCCTTTGTTTTCTGGATTTAAGAAGACATATTCTACTGCTTACATTCTGCAGTACCTCTGGTTCAAAGCTGCCCACCCTAGGGAATGGTTCCCTATCATTGTTAGTCATACATATCCACTCATTGCATAAACCTTCTGTGTGTGAACCATATTTTTCACACATGATTAACCTTGCGGAGCCTTTTGGCCATGATTCTGCCTGAACCCTGTCTAAACGTCTCTTACTTGAGCAACTGGCTCCCATATTTGTGGGTCTCTTCTAATACCTTTTTAAAAATTCCCACAAACACCAAAATACTCAATATAAGTAGACGGTGGAGGTATACCTGAGCGCCTTCCACTTGCTTGCGCCCACACTGGCCAGTACTACCATACACTGTTGATAGCGAAGGCAATGTACCCAGCTTAGGGCTCCTATCAGACCTTACACCGTAATTTCTTTCGGTGGAAGTTCTGTTTGGAATATTTTCCTGAGAGAGGCAGTGAAAATTTCCTTTTCGGTTTCTTTCACTGGAATTGTTTGTAGGGTGAAAAACAGAGAAATTAGAAAACTATTTTTCACTCTTTCCAGTGAAGCCCACCAGGGAGATTTCCCAAAGTTATCAAAGAAAAACCCCTTTGTCTATACAATCACGTCTGCGTATGCTCTTCCACAGATGATACAATAATATCACGTTGCTCTGTGCAGAACAAACGGACGTGTGATGCAATAGCACAGCCTATAGATACTAGTTATCTATATGCCCTACGATTGTTGTAGACCACTTAGTACCACTTAGTAGACCACCTCAGAGTTGTATGGGATACCACTCAGTCCACTAAGACCACTTTAGTCCACCCTTAATAACGCAGGGTTGCGAACCCTACGCCACCGGATCTCTACTAACCCAGTGTGCACACTTAGACCACTTTAGTCCACCTTGTTCACTTAGTTCTTGGGTTCAGTATCCACTCACTCCTGCACTCGCTCACTCAAATGCTATTTATTTTTCTGTACAGAAAATTATCATTCAGACAAGCAGCTTTACTCCCAGAGGCAATATAGTAAATAAGGGTTTTATACTAAACTTTGGAAGCTGGGCAATCTTGTGTTATTGTAGCGTGGCTACTGTCTCACCTTTAAACTAAACGAACTATTGTGTAATTTGTACTTAGCGACCGTGCTTACGCCGCGTGTGCAGTTCCGTACCTTGTCCGAGACACGTGTACAAAACCGTACGTCCGCAATAGCACAAATCATACAATTTCTATAAATGTGAGCAATATTAACTATAATTGCTCACTTAACATGCCACACAGTTTCTTTTCTGTATAAACCTTTATAACTAGGCCAGACTGCGTTTGTGTTTTACACTTACTTCCTTTGTTTATATTACGAATCTAGTAATCTGAATGTTATGGTAACAATGTGGGAGAGTATGCACAGGGTATGGGTGTACGCTTTTGTTGTGTACGCATTTGGCGCCAAAAATAAATTCACAGATTTTAAATAACTTTTTACCTGCTTACCTTACGAGTTCTTACCAGCATCTCTACAAACCATACAGAGCAGACACCATCTAATCAGCAATTAAGTAGGGCTTTCAGTATATCCACCGACCAAGAAAAGGATACGTAGGATCCCCCGTCCACCCTTATGCTGATAGATTATGTCTGCTTGTGACCTGTTAAGCAGTAAAAATGTGGAAAATCGGACGATGCCCCCAATTGATAATGTCGATTATCTTTACAGGAATAAAAGCTATACCTTAAACACACTGTCAATACACTTTAAACCTTTAGCCACTGCAGGCGCTATACTTAGTTCACACTCTACGCACCTTTTACGCTATTTGCGGACAGAGTCCCGTACAGTGTACGGACTTTGCGTACACACGCCGCGCTGACGGTACAAAGTACTCTCAGCGCGTACACACCCAGAGATACACTTAAAACCTTTTATAGCAATGCAATGCAATAATAACAATAGTAATACACTTTAAACCTTAGCAGGGCAATAAGCACACAACACCAATTGTGATTAACCGCTGGGTTCCGACACCACAGTGGATTATTTCTGAAAGGGGGTTTACAATACAAATTATACATTACAATACAGACAATATATATAACAGAATAATGGCTACAGTCAATGTACATACGTGAGAATATTCGCGTGCGCTTCCTGGTCCAGTCCTCCGTAATCAAATAGATAACGTTGTGAGTCTTGTGACTGGTCGCTCTGCAGCAGGCTTTATTTATACAAGTCTTCCAAAAGCAATACAATGGATACTGTAATCCATTTGTCCATTGGACACAGGGATGCACCTTTACAGTACAGGAGAGGTCATAGGTTGATTTGAAAAGGTAGGAGATGTCTTTCTCAACTGTTCTTGTGGGTGGTCTCCTCTGGATTCCCGCCGCATACATAATATACAGTAAATACAGTTTATATCTATATTCTGCTTCTGCACATAACTATCCGCAGGAACATGCGATCTTCCGCAGACCACCACCGGAATGTTTCCCTTAAAATACCCTACAACTGGATACCAAATACCACCTTATAACCTTAGTCTATCCCTTTGTTCTGCAACCATTTAAACAGCTATAACTTTCTGATGTGGTGCAAGGAGACTATGTGTACATTGTGCACTATTTGGATTAAATATGTAATGTGTTTTGATGGCTCTCCATGCGTACACAAACTCTGCCGTAAATACCCATACCACGCGCCGATGCGCAGGTCACGCGGGATCGACCATACGCAAATTGCGGATATGTGCAATCACGGCAGAACAAGTGCACGCACAGTGGGAATGTGTGTGCAGTTTATATTTGCTGTGTGTTCTTCAATATTTTTCGACTTTGACAATATATATATATATATATATATATATATATATATAGTGGAGGTATCCTTCCCCACCTGTGGCTCAGGTGTTAGCAGCGAAGGAAATGAGGCGGCACTCCATGGACTTATGGAAAAAAAATGTTTGTATTCAAAGCATAGTGACAACAAGTAACATCATGTCCAAAGAAACAAAATGCAGGTATCTTACTATATATATATATATATATATATATACACTGCTCAAAAAAATGAAGGGTACACTAAAATAACACATCCTAGATCTGAATGAATGAAATATTCTCATTAAATACTTTGTTCTTTAAATAGTTGAATGTGCTGACAACAAAATCACACAAAAATTATCAATGGAAATCAAATTTATTAACCCATGGAGGCCTGGATTTGGAGTCACACTCAAAATTAAAGTGTAAAAACACTACAGGCTGATCCAACTTTGATGTAATGTCCTTAAAACAAGTCAAAATGAGGCTCAGTAGTGTGTGTGGCCTCCACGTGCCTGTATGACCTCCCTACAACGCCTGGGCATGCTCCTGATGAGGTGGCGGATGGTCTCCTGAGAGATCTCCTCCCAGACCTGGACTGAAGCATCCGGCAACTCCTGGACAGTCTGTGGTGCAACGTGGCGTTGGTAGCTGGAGCGAGACATGATGTCCCAGATGTGCTCAATTGGATTCAGGTCTGGGGAATGGGCGGGCCAGTCCATAGCATCAATGCCTTCATCTTGCAGGAAATGCTGACACACTCCAGCCACATGAGGTCTAGCATTGTCTTGCATTAGGAGGAACCCAGGGCCAACCGCACCAGCATATGGTCTCACAAGGGGTCTGAGGATCTCATCTCGGTACCTAATGGCAGTCAGGCTACCTCTGGTGAGCACATGGTTGGGCGAGCACATAGGCTGTGCGGCCCCCCAAAGAAATGCCACCCCACACCATTACTGACCCACTGCCAAACCGGTCATGCTGGAGGATTTTGCAGGCAGCAGAACGTTCTCCTTGGCGTCTCCAGACTCTGTCACGTCTGTCACATGTGCTCAGTGAGAACCTGCTTTCATCTGTGAAGAGCACAGGGCGCCAGTGGCGAATTTGCCAATCTTGGTGTTCTCTGGCAAATGCCAAACGTCCTGCACGGTGTTGGGCTGTAAGCACAACCCCCACCAGTGGACGTCGGGCCCTCATACCACCCTCATGGAGTCTGTTTCTGATCGTTTGAGTAGACACATGCACATTTGTGGCTTGCTGGAGGTCATTTTGCAGGGCTCTGGCAGTGCTCCTCCTTTTCCTCCTTGCACAAAGGTGGAGGTAGCGGTCCTGCTGCTAGGTTGTTGCCCTCCTACGGCCTCCTCCACGTCTCCTGATGTACTGCCCTGTCTCCTGGTAGCTCCTCCATGCTCTGGACACTACGCTGACAGACACAGCAAACCTTCTTGCCACAGCTCGCATTGATGTGCCATCCTGGATGAGCTGCACTACCTGAGCCACTTGTGTGGGTTGTAGACTCCGTCTCATGCTACCACTAGAGTGAAAGCACCGCCAGCTTTCAAAAGTGACCAAAACATCAGCCAGAAAGCATAGGAGCTGAGAAGTGGTCTGTGGTCACCACCTGCAGAACAACACCCTTATTGGGGGTGTCTTGCTAATTGCCTATAATTCCCACCTGTTGTCTATTCCATTTGCACAACAGCATGTGAAATTGATTGTCAATCAGTGTTGCTTCCTAAGTGGACAGTTTGATTTCACAGAAGTGTGGTTGACTTGGAGTTACATTGTGTTGTTTAAGTGTTCCCTTTATTTTTTTGAGAAGTGTATATATATATATATATATATATATATATATAATGGGTGTGGATCGTAGGATCAACCACACTTAGGTCGACAGTGCCTAGGTCAGCCACTATTGGTCGACAGTAAGTAGGTCGACATGGTTTCTAGGTCGACATGTACAAATTCGACATGACAGAGGGTCGACATGAGGTTTTTTCATTTATGTTGGTGTCGTTTTCTTTGTAGAGTGACCAGGAACCCCAATTAATGCACCGCTGTGCTCGGCACAGGTTACCGTTCCCAATTGTAGTCCACGTGGATCATAAAGCATGAAAAAGTAAAAAATTTTTTTGAAAAACTCATGTCGACCTTCTGTCATGTCGACCTAGAGACCATGTCGACCTAGAGACCATGTCGACCTACTTACTGTTGACCAATTATGGTTGACCTAGACATTGTCGACCTAAGTGTGGTTGATCTAGAGACCGGATACCATTACATATATATATATATATATATATATATATATAACAAGAATAACAAGTAGAAAGAGCTTTTTTTCTGTAAAATTTACCCAGAGTGCCATCTCTATGCCTGTGATGGGTCATGTTGCTGCACCTAATTTCATAGGCTACAGATTAGTGCCCTGTGTATTTAAAGCATGGAGCTAACTTGTGTGGCAGAATGAGTCAGGGAGTGGTAGTCTCCCACGATTCCCACATAAAATGGGAGGTAAAGTTTGTAGGCTTAATACAGCAGTGCACACTGCACACTTCAAGGGGAAGAGCTGGGTAAAGATGGAACAGGAAGTGGAGCCATGTTGCCATGTTGACTGGTTCCCTCCAGGCAGGAAGTGAATCCTGTCGGATCTCGGAAAGCAGTGGTTGTAGACACACAGTGAACGGGGCACTGTATCTGCTGAGAGCTTCTGCATGTACTGTAGCAACTGGCGACTCTCAGGCAAATACATGCAGTGAGGACAGAGACAGACAGCCACAAAGGATGGAAACTGTACAAGCAAATTCTGCCCTGACTCCCAGGGAACTTGCCCCACTTACCCCAAGCTTGTTACGCTTCTGATGGGTAGCAAGTCAACTGACATCATTTTGCATAATTTTAAGTATGTTTTACTACAATCAAAGGAATCCATTTTTGTAACTCTGCATCTCCTGGTCCACCATGTTTTTGTTGGGAAAGTGTGTGCAGTTTTTGTGTTAAGCAGAGTACTGTGGCTTATCCAAGCAATGAGGATTATTTAGCACAAGTGAAGGTACAGCCATGCTCACTGTTAGTCTGCTGGGTTATCAGATGGAGCAGAGCATGTCCAGAGCAGTGGTCTAGACAGCTCACCAGCAGGTGACTGTTGCTTGTCTCAGGTAGTGGTGCAGGGCTCTGGATCAACATATAAATTCACAGGTCTCAGGATCTAAGAGGACAGCCATCCTTCACCATGTTGCTCATACACAGTGACAAGATTATGCTGCGTATGCATAGATACACTATCGGCAGCCATCTTGATTAACGAATTAAGGATCATCCCTAGAGAAGCAATGTTGTTGGAGACTGTAGCGCACTCTACTTCTTATACTCCCCCCCCCCCCCACTACAAACTTTCAACTGAAGTTCTTTCGTAGCAACCTGTAAAAAACAACAACAGTGTTGTCTGACATATAAAAGAACTTCATAATATCAGTCATCTTTGCTTTGGCCTTCTACACTGAACTGCAAAGTCAATCTTACTGACAACATAGGCCCCAGCTACAGTTTATTGAGTCAAAACTTTTAAGCTGTTGTCAATGTCATGATGCTTGATGTCTTTTGCACTTTGGGCTCCCAATTTCTGAAAAGTCTATTTTCCTATTGTAGACTTACATTTACACCAATCAGTCTCTGACTTTGGCTTTTGGCTCTTCTGAGGTACGCAATAGGCAATGTTCGTGAACATTGCATTTTCTGGGTGACTTGACATTGAAATTCCACACAGGTAGTCTTTGGTTCAGATTTATCTCCAGCTGATGGCATGTGCAATGACATATATTTGCTCCTCATGTCAAAGTCCAGCTTTTTTGTAACTTGTATTGTCTCTTTAAATACAACATCCCTTAACTTGACAAGCTTTCTTAGAATTGGATTCCGCAATCTGTAGCTTTTAGTCTCCTGACAATATCTGAGCATTATGCACGTTATTGATTTCAAATCCATCTTGAGCGTTCTTTCATTTGGTATATGCACATAAGCAGCGCTGTCAAATGTTCTTAGTTGTTTCACCCTTGGCTTTCTCTTTAACCAGGTCTAAGTTGGTGTTATGTGCTTTAGGGCAACTGTTGGAGAATGGTTCTTTTAGTAGACTGCTGAAGAAACTGCTTCCTCCCAAAACTGTTTCTCTTAGTTTGCTTTCCTTAGCATATACCTTGTTTCTCCACTATTGTACAAAACATACACTAGTGGAAAAACAAAGTGTATGCTACAATTGATTGCTCATTCACTAACTCCATTATGATCAGGACTAAAAGCTGATCAATTTTATATCTTATCAAGAAGTGTTTCACCTCTCTGTAGAGATACTCTCCATTGTTATTAGATCTCAAAACTTTTATTCAGTGGCCTTTTTGGTTCTCTAGAAGTCTTTTGTAAACTGCAATTTTCTTTGCTACTTCTCTATCCCTAATGGGTGATTTTGGAAATGGTGATGACTCAGTTTCCACATATGCAACTTTTACACACAGGTTTATCTGTGTAATACCCCTTTCACTCCGCACAAATAACCCGGTATCGACCCAGCATATTGCCGGGTCGACATGGGTCAGCGTGCGGTGTGAAAGCGCCATGTCGGAAATCCCGTGTCGCCTAACCCAGCAATTCAACCGGGGAATAGAGCAGTGTTATTCCCGGGTTGAATACTGGGTCAATGGCAGCGTAAACGGGCTCCTGGGTCGATGCGACCTGGGACCCGTTCACTACAACAGGGAGAGGTAGCCCGGAGATGATCTCATCTCCCAGCGAGCCTCCGCCCCCGCTGCCGGCCCTGCTCCCCCGCCGTTATGGCATATTGCCGGGTCGGGGAAGCCAGCAGCAGCGTCCAATGACGGATCCCACACGGGAAGGATCCGTTTCCAATTCCCGGGTGGGATCCGGCATTGGCGGTGTGAAAGGGGTATTAGTCACAGACATTCCTGTGATCATCCCATTCTGCAGCTTTTGAACACTGTCATATCCAAGGTAACCAAATCTGTAACTCACTTGTCAACATTATGTAGTAGCGCTGTATATGAAGGACATAATTGCTGGGGCTTTGTGCCTGTAGCTATAATTGCCCCACTTCTGTCTCTCAAAATGAACTTTCCTCTTGCAAATTGAACTCTGTGGCCTCTTTGCTCTAGGACACTGATGACGGTAAGATTTCTTCCCATGTCTAGTTCTGTACATAGAATACATTTCAGATTTCTGTTACTTTTGTTCTTGATCCAATTCTCAGTTGAGCTTTAATTGTCACAATTTTAGTGGCTGACACCATTTGAATGCCAATCCCTTTGTTGAACCATCGAGTGCCTCATTGCAACTGAAATGTCTTGTTGCACCTGAAACAATATACCAGGAGTCTTTTCTGTGGTTGTCTCAGGGCTGACTGATCCTTGTAATGACAGGATTCACTTTTTTCTGCTTTCAATTGATTGTTTTGTGACCTATATTGTGACAGTTGAATTTAAATTTCAGATTTTTCTCTTACGTCCTAGTGGATACTGGGGATCTGTAGTTTAGTACCATGGGGTATAGATCGGGTCCACTGGAGCCTGGCACTTTAAAACCTGTAGTGTGTGTATGTGTGTGCTGTATTCTCCCCTCTATGCCCCTCCTACCAGACTCCATTTAGGAAAATGTGCCCAAGGAGCCGGGTGCATTTCTCTGGAGCTCCAGGGAGTTTCCTTTATTTTTTATTTTAGTTATTTTCAGGTATCCCTGGTTGGCAACCACACTACCTGCTTCGTGGAACTTAGAGGGGGGACCGAACCAACCTCCTGAGGGTTAATAGTTCGTAATCCCAGCTGACAGGACACTGAGCTCCTGAGGTGCTGTTCACACATCGTTAGTATGTGTGCCCACGCTGGAAGCTAGCCGCCACCCTCTAACAGATGCTGAAGATCAATTTGCGGTGAGTGTTATACTGGGGTCCCAATTAACGGGTCCCTGGTGCAGTTTTGGTGGCATGTCGCACGGTGGTCACGGGCCATGAGCTGCGGTGCCTGCCACAGACAAAACTGGCTCTCCTCAGCAGTGCTGTCAGACAAGGCTTTGGGTGTACTGTTATGTTTTTACTGTGTTTTAACATGGGCAGTATAAAAAACAAACTACAGAGACCGCGCACCATTGCAAGGGGCGGGGCTTCCCGGAGCGGGACCAGAGGCGGGAAGGCTCAATTTCCTGCTGCTGCGGATCAACAAGGCTGCATGAACGCTGCTCCTCTGGGTACCCACGCTGTTACAGACTTCTGTCCTGGTACAAGGAGGTCATAGCAGGGGGGAGCTCTCCAGAGGCAGCGCCGCCACACTTATACAGGTTGTACACTTACATTCACACATTGGGCTGCTGTGTTAGTGTGCTGGTCTCCGTTTCCTCAGTGTCACTCCACGGGCTCTCTAGGGTCTGTGTGGAGGTGTTTTCAGTGAGCTGCACTGTATTTTCAGTTGTGTAAATATGTCTGTGGACATGGTTATGTGTGCTGCTGGTAACTCTACCCCTTCATCAGCGGGGTCCCTCATGTGTGAACAATGCTCCTTATCTCCACAGGAAACAGTTCACAGGCACCTCACTGGTTAGATAATTTTAAGAGCATGATTCAGAATGTCAATTCAGAATTAGCTGTAGCTAAAAAGGAGAGACAGGTGTTAAAACAGTCTATTGATTGTATGTCTAAAGCAGCAGATACCAGAAAGGCTTCTCAGCCCCCTCTGTTGGTTTCACATAAACACTCACTGCCACAGTTGGTCCATTCTGATTCTGATCAGCCTGGATCGATGATGATGATGATGATGATGATGATGATATGGATGAGGACAGCTCTCTGTCCCCAGGGGTGGAGGCCCCCATTTTTGCTGTAAGAGAGGTTCTCCACATACCAGATCAGCAGGCAGAACCAGATGAGGAGTTGTACTTTAATGTTAGACCAAAGACCTCAGCAACTTTTCCTGTGTCTAAGGAGTTAAACTCCCTGGCCAAGGAAGTGCGCTTAACCCCCGATAAGAAATTTAAAATTATTCAGAGGTTTTTAGCTACCTTTCCCCTCCTAGCTGAGGTCAGGAAGGTATGGGAAACTCCCCCGTCAGTCGATACATCTGTGTCCAGACTGTCTAAGAAATTGGTACTACCGGTGCCAGGGGCTATATCCCTAAAAGAGCCGGCTGACCGTAAAATTGAGACCACTCTCAAGGCAATTTATATGGCAGCGGGCATTGCACAGCGCCCCACAATAGTTTGTGGGTAGATTTCTAGGGCAATGGTCAAGTGGTCCGATTATATTATTAATGGATTAGACAATCTGCCCCAAGATGAGGTCATTACTCTGCAACAAATTCAGGATGCTGCTAATTTTATGAGCGAGGCTATTAAGGAATTGTGTAAGAGAAATGGCCGCACTACTGCTTTGGCTGTTTTGGCACGCAGAGCTCTGTGGCTTCGTCAATGGTCAGCGGACGCTGATTCCAAAAAGGGTGTGGAAAATCTTCCCCTTACAGGTGATACCTTGTTTGGGGACGAATTAAATAAATGGAACTCCCAGGTAACGGCGGGTAAGTCCACCTGCTAGACGTTCTTACACAGGACCCTCCTTGCAGTCCTTTCGTGTGACAAGATTCAGAGGCAGGGGCCAGGGCGTCTGCACCACTTATAGAGGATCTCGTGGTAAGTCCCGTAAACCTGCAGCTGCTGCCTCCCTGGACCAGACCACCGGATGCCCTGCCACTAAGCCTTCCGCGTGCTGGTTGGCCCCAGCGGCAAGGCAACTTTGAGGTGGGTGCTCGCCTTCAACACTTCGCCCATGTGTGGGCGAAGTTCTGACAGGATCCTTGGGTGAGGGACCTCATTTCCCAGGGATACCGGCTGGAATTTCAAGCACTCCCTCCTCACAGATTTGTCAAATCAGGCTGACAGTTTTACCTGCAGCAAGAGTTACCTTGAAAGAGGCTATTCAAAACTTTTGTGGACAGAGGTGGTGGTCCCAGTACCTCCTCCGTTATGCAACAGGGGTTTTTTACTCCAGTTTTTTTGTCGTTCCAAAACCAGCCAGTTCGGTGCAACCCATCTTCAACTTAAAGTCTCTCAACCCGTATCTGCAGGTGTTCAAATTCAAGATGGAATCTCTGCGGGCAGTGGTGTCTGGTCTGGAGGAGGGGGAAAGCCTGGTATACCTAGATGTCAAGGATGCTTACCTTCACATTCCCATTTGGCTCCCTCATCAGGTTTACCTCAGGTTCGCCGTCTTGGACGACCATTTCAGGTTTCAGACCTTGCCCTATGGCCTGTCCACAGCTCCGAGGGTTTTCACCAAAGTCATGGCAGAGATGATGCTGCAACTGCACATGATGGGAGTCAACACAGTCCCCTACTTGGACGATCTCCTGATAAAGGCTATGTCCAGGAAGCGTCTATTGCACAGCATCGATCTGACGACTCGCCTGCTTACGGATCATGGGTGGATCCTAAATCTCCAGAAATCTCACCTGGAACTGACCCAACGTCTTCAGTTCCTGGGAATGATACTGGATACAGTGTCTCAGAAGGTGTTTCTTCCAATGGACAAGGCCTTGGCTATCCAGTCTATGGTCCGCTCAGTGCTCCGTCCTAGCAAGGTATCCATCCATCTTTGCATACGATTGCTGGGCAGGATGGTTGCTGCTTATGAGGCAATTCATTATTGCAGATTTCATGCCCGGCCATTTCAGCTGGATCTGCTAGACAAATGGTCGGGGACTCACCTTCACATGCATCAGGAAGTGACCTTATCTCCGAAGGCCCGGATTTCTCTATTATGGTGGCTACAAGTTCCTCACCTGGTAGAAGGTAGGATTTTCAATATCCACTCGTGGATTCTACTGACAACGGATGCCAGCCTCCGGGGTTGGGGGGCTGTGACCCAAGGGGCCCAGTTCCAGGGGCTATGGTCACGTCAGGAATCTGCTCTGCCAATAAACATCCTGGAATTCAGGACTATTTGCTATGCCCTTCTGCAAGCTTCCCATCTCCTGAGCAATTGGGCGATCCAGGTTCAATTGGACAACGCCACGGCGGTGGCGTACATAAACCAACAAGGGGGAACAAGAAGCAGAGCAGCAATTCAAGAAGTTTCAAAAATCCTCTTCTGGGCGGAGGCCAACACAAAGGGCCATCTCAGCCATATTCATTCCAGGAGTGGACAACTGGAAAGCGGACTTCCTCAGCAGACGCGACCTCTATCCGGGAGAATGGAGCCTACATCCCCAGGTGTTTCAACAGTTAATTCACCGGTGGGGCTGTCCACAGATAGAGCTGATGGCTCTCGTCTCAACAAGAAGCTATGCCATTACTGTTCCAGAATGAGGGATCCACAGGCTGTAGCAGTGGATGTGCTGATGATACCTTGGACGTACTAGTTTGTGTACCTGTTCCCTCCTTTACCGCTAATCCCAAGGGTTCTAAAAAGACTAAGAAAGGAAAGCGTTCAAGCAATTCTAATTGCCCCGGATTGGCTTTGACGGGCGTGGTACTTGGACCTCCTAACCATGGCTCTGGAGGATCCCTGGCCTCTACCGCTTCAAAAGGATCTTCTTCAACAAGGTCCGTTAGTCTATCCAGACTTACAGTGGCTATGTTTGAAGGCTTGGAAGTTGAGAGGGAAATTCTAGCAAGAAAAGGTCTTCCCTCCCGGGTTATATCCACGATGGTCTAGGCCAGAAAGGTGGTTACGTCAAAACATTATCATCGTATCTGTAAAAAGTATGTTTCCTGGCGTGAAAGTAGAAAGGTGTCTCCCGTGGAATTTAGACTTGGTCATTTCTACTTTTCCTGCAAGCAGGAGTGGATATGGAAAAGATAAAGAGAACCTGTCTCTTGGTGGTATGCCAATTCCACCCTCCCGGCGCTAATTAAAGATATCTCACAGGTGAATAAGTAAAAAGAAAAATTCCACACACTGCAGCGTATGTTTTTAAGACTTAGTTAGAGTCTTAGGCATACAAGTACATACATGGATAGATATTTAAAACATTGCGCTGTGTGTTACTGATTTTTTTGCTTTCCTAAATATAGGCAATGTTGAATTGTATATATATATATATATATATATATATATATATAATAAATAAAATAAAAATAAAAATATGTATATAGAAATATATATACATGTACTGTAGGAGTGGCTCTGTATATATCAGTGAAGAGATCGGGAGACGTCCGCAAATATCTCAGATAACATTTATTACGTATACATACACAAAAACATACATCTAAAATCTAAAACAATAATCACCTATCAAATATGCATATGGCCAGTTTGAACAAGGGAATATCCCTGATTAGCATAAAATATGTGAGGTTAATTAAATAACTTCAAAGTGCAATAAATAAATATGCAGGTGCGCAACCAACAGCAGCAGGTAGGAGGAAGGTCAATTCCTCAAAATAACAAGCAGAAAATAGAGGTAAATACCTGCGCTGGCTGCACAAATATTTAATTATAATTAATAATAATTAAAGGGATGGTTTGTTCAGTGTAAAAAGTAACAATTTATTTGTAAATCACATATAGAGAAATCTAAAAGAAAAAGGAATTCCTATTACCACAAGGTGGCGATAAAACTTAAAAAGTCTTTCTCAGAATAAGACTTGGTGGATTTCACATTCTCCTGCATAAATGATTTTCATTCCTGAAGGCTAGGGCAACCTCCCCTTGTGCATTCACTGTGTTGAGTAGATAATTACCAGATCCCCACGTTGTTAGACATCAGCATAGGAATGAGTCCATTTGTAGCTGTGGTGGTGGGTCCGACCTGTTTGTTTAAAGGTCCAGTGATGGGAGAGAAGTCCAAATTTTGTGCCAGAGGATGGATAAGGCTGTGCAGGTCAATTAGGAGAGTGAAGTCCAATCATATGAAACAAGCTCAACGCGTTTCACTGGTGTAATCCAGCTTCCTCAAGTCTTATTCTGAGAAAGACTTTTTAAGTTTTATCGCCACCTTGTGGTAATAGGAATTGCTTTTTCTTTTAGATTTCTCTATATGTGATTTACAAATAAATTGTTACTTTTTACACTGAACAAACCATCCCTTTAATTATTATTAATTATAATTAAATATTTGTGCAGCCAGCGCAGGTATTTACCTCTATTAATTAAATAACTGTCTTAGTGACACTTTATATAGTTATATGCTGAAGTCCTGAATAAACAATGTATAACACTGTAATAGGCAGTCTCTTAATACTGGGTCCACACACGGAGTTGTTACTTTGTATGCCGGCATCCCGGCTGTAATGGAAACAGTTCAGTGTGAAACTGAAAGCAGTATAAATAGTTACCACTAATTCTCCCTGCTGGGCTGACGTATCCGTCCCTTTTCTTCACTCGGTGGTGAGGCCGTCACCGCCCCGTGTGATGTGCGCCGGGATGGGATATCCTTATAGGTGGAACTGCAGGCTCTCAGCCAGGATATGCTCACTGCGGGCTCCGATATTTGCTGATCGGCCAGATAGCTGTAGCGCTGGATTGCCTGTGGCTGCAGAAGTTCACCACCTCTCCCGGATAAATGTATTGGCAGGGTGAATAGTGGACAATAATCAATGTTCCCAGCTTCCCGTGGTGGTATACCAGTGCAAATTTTCAGGAGTGCAGTATCAACGCGTTTCGTCCCACAATGCCTTGGGACTTCCTCAAGAGTAGATATGGGCCTACGTTTAGGCTCCATCAGAGTCCAGATTTTGGCGCTCTCTATTTTCTTCCAGAAACAACTTGCCATGTTGCCGGAAGTACAAACTTTCCTAAAAGGAGTTCTTCATATGCAACCGTCCTTTGTGTCTCCCACGACTCTGTGTGATCTCAATGTGGTTCTGTCCTTTCTTCAATTGGACTGGTTTGAACCCTTCCATAGGGTGGAGTTGAAATTTCTCACCTGGAAGATGGTGATGTTACTAGCATTGGCGTCTGCCAGACGTGTCTCTGAATTGGGGGCCTTATCCTGTAAGAACCCTTATTTGATTTTTCATGAAGACAGGGCAGAACTCAGGACCCGTCCTCAGTTTTTGCCAAAAGTGGTTTCAGCTTTTCATGTCAATCAACCCATTGTGGTTCCGGTGTTGTCTGATGCTTCCATTTGGCCAGAGTCCTTGGATGTAGTGAGGGCTCTGAAGATTTATGTCAAGAGTACGGCTCGTCATCGGAAATCTGATTCGTTGTTTGTCCATTATGATGCCACCAAGATTGGTTGTCCGGGTTCTAAGCAATCAATTGCTCGTTGGCTCAGGTTGACCATTCAAGAGGCCTATACTTCGGTGGCTCTGCCTTTACCGATGTCTATTCAAGCCCTCTCGACGAGGTCTGTGGGCTCTTCCAGGGCGGCTGCCTAGGGTGTCTTGGCCTTACAGTTGTTCCAAGCTGCTACTTGGTCTGGTTTGAACACTTTTGTTAAGTTCTATCGATTCGACACCTTGGCCAAGGATGACCTTCAGTTTGGTCAGGCGGTTTTACAGGGTTCTCAGCACTCTCCCACCCGTTTGGGAGCTTTGTGTCTTCCCCATGGTACTAAAGTACAGATCCCCAGTATCCACTAGGACGTAAGAGAAAATAGGAATTTAATACCTACCAGTAATTCCTTTTCTCCTAGTCCGTAGTGGATACTGGGCGCCAATCTCAGTGCTTCGATTCCTGCTAACCTGAGTAAGTACTTGGTTGGCCCGCCATTGCGGTCCCTTTATGTTGTTGGGATAGTTTGCTATCCTGGTTAGGTTGGCGTTGCTATCCTCTGTTCTGGTTAGCGCCCTCCTTTCGGTTCTAGTTGTGTGTTGGCTTGTTGCCTCACCGCTGTTGTGGGTGTAGTATGGTATGCCGGCGGCCGGTATGCCGGCGGCCGGGCTCCCGGCGACCAGCATACCGGCGCCGGGAGCCCGACCGCCGGCATACCGACAGTGTGGCGAGCGCAAAGGAGCCCCTTGCGGGCACGGTGGCGCGCTACGCGTGCCACGCTATTTATTCTCCCTTCAGGGGGGTCGTGGACCCCCATGAGTGAGAATAGCTGTCGGTATGCCGGGTTTCGGGATCCCGGCGCCGGTATACTGTGCGCCGGGATCCCGACATTCGGCATACTGAAGACCACCCGCTGTTGTATTTGTTTCTTCTGTCTTGTGATATGTCCATCTCCTCGGGAGCAGTTTTCCTAGACTGAGTCTGGTAGGAGGGGCATAGAGGGGAGGAGCCATCACACACATACACACACTAAAGGTTTTAAAGTGCCAGGCTCCAGTGGACCCGATCTATACCCCATTGTACTAAAGTACAGATCCCCAGCATCCACTACGGACTAGGAGAAAAGGAATTACTGTTAGGTATTAAATTCCTATTTTTTTACTTTATGCTTGCAATGCAGCTATCTCAGCATTAGGTTCATAGGGTACACTTTCCTGAAACTGTGATAGCTTTGTTCTCACAGTGTCTGCTAACTTTGTACTGTTTGCCTCTAACTCCATAGCTAAGACGTCTAAACTGATGTCAAATTTTGAAGCATGGCAGTTGCTATTTCTTCATCTTCTATTTTCACAACAGCAGATGCTAACTGCTGAGAGAAGAACATCCTGTCTATATAATCATTCATACTGCATTCATGTACCTTTTTGTTATATAATACATCTCTTAAGTTTATTATCCTCCTGAAATCTCCATCCTAATATGCCTCTTGCAGTGCAGCCCGCATGTCTCTAGCTGACACTTATATATTGAGGTACCCCATCTGAATCTGAGTGTTGTGGGTGCTTGTTACAATTATGCACCATTGGAGCTTTCATCTAGTGTGCCTGGATGCAGAGTGACACTTTCTCTCCTATGTGTCTAGGTTCGGTTGTGCCTGGGCCCATAACCTGTTGGGAATGTGTGTGCAGTTTTAGTGTTAAGTAGAGTACTATACTCACTGGCAGTTGTAATTCAGGCAATGTCCAGTGGCCTAACCAGTCAATGTGGCTTATTTAACATAAGTGAAGCTACAGCCACATTCAATATTTCTCTGCTCGGTTATCAGATGGAGCAGAGCATGTAGAGGAGCATTGGTGTAGACAGCTCACCACCTGGTGACCGTCGCTTCTCTCAGGTAGCAGTGCAGGGCATATTAACACAAGTTGTCCCTCTTCCCAGAGTGGCCACCTATCTTTCTCCTCCTGGAACTTTCTTTGAGGGGAAAGTAAAAATATATATTGGAAAAAAAAATAGTTAAGTGTGATGCTTACACCAGCAGGCCTGGCAACAGAAATCTTGGGGTCTGATACACTTGTGTTATGGAAGTTGATTGTTTTCATATGGAATATAGGGTGTTATCCAGGTCGCATTGCTAAGAGATGAACTGCAATATCCCAGTTGGCAGCAGCACTGTCCATGCGCAGGTCCGGTCTTGCGCGGGACAGCCAATACGATAGCATTGCATTGGCTGCAAACGCCTCTACCTGATTGATAGGTAGGGTGGAATGCGGAGGCGGCGTACTTTTGCGGTGGCAGCGTGGGGAAAACGGGGTGGTTTGGCAGCGTTTTTGGGGTGGTTGCATGACATCACACTCAGCCGCTCCGATTGAAAAAATGGCGGCAGACGCCTGCCTTCGCAGCCGGGCTGCGGAGGCAGGGGGTCATCCACAGTTGCACAATTAAATAGCGATCACTGTCGCTGAGCGGCCTGGTCAGTATGCTGGGCAGCCTTGCTCTGCTATGGGCGGCCCTCAACATGCTACAGAAGGGATTGCAGATTCTGCTTTTCAGCAGAATCTGCAATCCGTGCTGAATAACCCCTAGAGTCAATGTCATCATCATCAACAGAGATTCAACCAGATAATATTTAGGAGCCTAGTCATCAAGTTGAATAGGTCCATTATACATGTGGAAACAGCTTTTTCCTCATGCTTTTAATACCGACCCATTCAGTATTGAGGTAATGCAGGAAATGTCCCTGATCTCTCTTGCCCACAGCACAGACCCATTGTGCCTCACCACCACAGATAATACTATGGGGACCTAAATTCCTTATGCTCTGGAAAATTAAATGTGTCTGAGGGAAAGATTTATTAAGCCTGGTGAAGTGATAAATTGGAAGGTGATAAAGTACTAGCCAATGAGCTCCTAACTACCATGTCACGGGCTGGGTTTGAAAAATGACAGGAGCTGATTGGCTGGTGCTTTATCACCTTCCACTTTATCACTTCACCAGGCTTAATAAATCTGCCCCTGAGTTTGAATGCTTTAACTGACTTTAGATGACATTAATTTCCAGAGCCCTTCTCCTTTACATGAGAAAGAGGACCAGGTTGTGAAGAGGGATCCATAGCTCTCCACACACCGGCGTGAACTCTGTCACTCAAACCCCACATTGTAAACTTTTGTCGCTACTAATTAGCAGAAAAAGTAGTAGTCCCCCCTGCTTTTCAGAGCAAATGTGCCTGCACAAGTGCAATATTGAATTGCTCTGGTAGTTCTTGATCTACCACCGGAGCTTGTGGCAGGTCAGACCCTTTAGTTGCATGGGACCATCAGGGCTGAAAAATGAATAGCCCCATAGCAACAGAAGTTTTTGGTCAGTGCAAAATGTGATCATCCCTACTCAAATAATTTTGTATTATTAAACTGTATTTACTATTCCGGTATACAATTTGTTTCAGTAATAGGGTTTTGTTAGAAATGGTGTGTTTAATGAGTATTACTGAGTGCTATCCTATTCCTTCTAATCCTGCCATCCCTCTATGTTCTCCAGAGCACCATTCTACCTGTGTCTCTCCAGCCCTCTCCTATTGCATGTTCTCTGCAGCCCCATTCCTGTCTCTCTCTAGCACCATCCCTCCAATCCCAGCCTCTATGTTCTCTCCAGTCCTGTCCCTCCATGTTCTCCCCAGCACCGCCCTTACATGTTCTTTCCAGCCCCATCTCCTCTGTCACTCCAGCATCATTCTGCCATGTTCTCTTCAACATCACCCCCATCTCTGCAGCACTAAGCCCCCATGTGTTTCTTCAGCACCATCCTCTCCTGTTTCACTCCAGCACCATTTCCCCTGTGTGTCTCAAGCACCATCCCCCCTGTGTCCTTACATCACATCCCCCTATGTATCTCCAGTGCCATCCTGCCTGTGTCTCTCCAGCCTCTTCCCCGTGTCTCTCGTCACATTCCTGTTTGTTCACTCCAGCTACAAACATCCATATGCTCTAAGGCACCATCCCTCCATGTTCTCCCCAGCCTCATCTCCCATATCTCTCCAGCAACTTCTCTCTGTTCTATTCAGCACCATTCCCTCTGTATCGCTTCAGCACCAACATTTCCCGTGTCTATCCAGCCTCATCCCTCATGACTCTTCATCATCTCTGTTCTATTCAGCAACATCCCCTCTATATTGCTTCAGCACCAACCTCTCCTGCAACATTATCATGTCTCTCTAGCACATCCCCCTCTTTTTATCCCACCAGTATAATCCCCCTTGTCTCTCCAGCGCCATTACCTCTGTTTTTTCCTAGCCCCAATTCCCTGTGTCTTTCCAGACCCAACTCCCTGTGTCTCTCCAGCCCCATCCCCCCTGTGTCTCTCTGGGGCAATTCCACCTGTGTTACTCCAGTCTCATATATCCCGTGACTCCAGAGCCTTGCGTCCTCTGTTTTTCCAAAGCCATGTATCCATGTTCTCTCCTGAATTTCTCTTGTGTCTATCTACTTCTCTCTGGTTCTCTGTGACCCTGTCCTCCCTAGTTTAATTCAACCACCTCTTACCTGCTTTGTTTTTTAGCCACCGGATCGTCTTTGAGGCTGCTAATCCCTTTATTGGTGCAATGACATCACAAGTTATGTTGTACCAGAAAAATAAAAGCATGTTATGCACCACAAAAAAACAACAACAAAAACAGGTTCCCCGGAGCCAAATGTTGGCCACCTATGTAGCTGGGAGCATTATTGACAGGGCTTCCCCTGAATAGTTCAGCAGCACAGGCAGCAGTCCAACCTGGACTGGTCCAATATTGGACTGGTCTGGGATAACCTCCAGCATGGCATCATATGAAAGGGGCGTGACTACAGAGTAATACCAATTCACATTACACCGCACAGCAGTGTCTGTCAGTCACATTACACCATACTTGCCTACCTGACCCTCTCCATGAGGGAGAAAATGTTCTGTTCCTGGACTTTCCTGGTAATGTATGATTGCCATCACCTGTGGTGAAACACCTTTCTTATCAATTACCTAGCTCACCACAGGTGATGGCAATCATACATTACCAGGAAAGTCCAGGAACAGAGCATTTTCTCCCTCATGGAGAGGGTCAGGTAGGCAAGTATGCATTACACCACACAGTAGTGTCCGTCAGTCACATTACACCACCAGGTATGCCCTCAATTGATTTGACCCCAGTAGATGTGCCCTCTGAAGATTTGCCTCCAGTAAATGTGCCCCCAGTAGATGAGCCCCCTGTAGATTTGCCCCCGATAGATGTGCCCCCTGTAGTTGTGCTCCCTAGTAGCGCCTCTTACACACACAAATAAATAAAAGAAAAAAAACACACAATACTCACCAGCCGCGCTCCTGCTCCCGACCGCTGCTGCCTTCCGTCTCTGGCCGCCTGCTCCTCGGATCTATGGGAGACACGTCATAGTGCCGCACAGACACTAGTGGTCAATTAGGACCTCTAGCGTCTGACAACGGTGCCGGCTGCAGTGGGCCCCACACAGCCCACGGCGCCTGCTGCAGCCGGGGACTGCGATATGTGGGGTGGCGGGCGCCCGTGGGGTGACTGCACCCCCACCCGCATGCCGCAGTGCCCCGGGCACAGGCCTGACTTGCCCGCGCCTAGAACCGCTTCTGATTACTGTATGTCGCACAATGTCTGGTGCTTCAGAGAACTATGGTACATAACAAATCAATGACAACAATAACGTTGAATAGTCTAATCCAGTGTTTCCCAAACTCGGTCCTCAAGGCACACTAACAGTCCTGGTTTTAGTGATATCCAGGCTTGAACACAGATGATTTAATTAGTACCTCAGTTATTTTGATTTAACCATCTGTGCTGAAGCCTGGATATCCCTAAAACATGCAGTGTTGGTGTGCCTTGAGGACCGTGGTTGGGAATGCCTGGTCTAATCCATGGGTCTTCAACCTGTGGCCATCCAGCTGCTGTTAAACTACACATCCCAGCATGCCCTGCCACAGTTTTGCTGATAAAGTATGCTAAAACTGAGGCAGGGCATGCTGGGTTGTGTAGTTTCACAGCAGCTGGAGGGCTGCAGGTTGAAGACCCATGGCCTAAACGTTAATATTTTTTTAATTCAATTTTATGAAAAGATGTGCTCGCTGGTTATTTTGTTTGACAGCGCAGTCTCTGAAAACATTTTGTAGTATCTTACTGTTTATTTTTTGTTTGTTTTTTGTGGATTTTTTAAAATGAAACCTTTATTATCTTTTCATCGGCCCGTTATTACAATACTCACTACATCACATGTCTACTTCACACAGCAGTGCACAGACACAAAACTGACCCCTTTCCTATGTGAGGTCTGTACTGCAGGGAAAATGTTTCCTAGACACACAGCGCCACCTACCTTTTATCTACATTTTAGGAGGGGTTAAAGACTGAAGTAATCAGAATAAAAACACAATAGACATCCACAGAAAATAGCACTCCAGAATCATGTGCATAGAAAAACATATTGCTTGAAAAAGGATTTACTGGATCCAAAACGTTGCTCGTTTTTGGACAAATAAACTAAATAGTGCTTTGTACATGGCAGACTGAGGGCATTCCTAAATTCAGCCTACGCTTCCTTTCATTCCCATATCCAAAATCAAATTGTCTATGTGTAGATATCTAAATCTTACCATACTATACCTTTAAACCGGGAAACTAATGAATTACACAGGTTCTGCACCTGACTGACTACAAGCCTGCATGTCACCTGGCTTTAGTCAGCCACATAACCTGTGTAATCCATTAGCGCCCCGGTTTAAAGGGATGGTATGCCGCTTTCAGACATGTGACCAGCAAATTCCCTGATCTTAGCTCCATGACCCTGTTTAGTGGGGCTCTGGAGACATTTTTTTGTCTTTTAGAAGGAAAAATAGCACCTGTGCAGCAATAACAAACAGTGAGTGAATAAGCCGCATCATTGGCTAATCAGAGTTTCCCAAACTGTGCCATTATAGTCCAGATTTTCAGAATATCCATGATTGAGCACAGGTGAATTAATTAGTACCTAAGTCAGTGGTTCCCAAACTCAGTGCTCAAGGCACCCTAACAGTCCTGGATTAAAGAATATCCATGTGTAAGCACAGGTGACTTAATTAGTTCCTCAGTCAGTTTGATTATAACATCTGTGCACAAGCATGAACATCCTTAAAACCTGAATTGTAATGGCAGAGTTTTTGAAACTCTGGTTTAAACCTTACATGGTAAGACTAGCAATTAATTATGTTTCAACCTCTTTCTTTTATTTACGGGATGCCGTCATAAAGTCGACTTTGACAAACTCGACACCAGAATGTGGACAGTTATGATGCCGATATGACATAAATGTCAGCATTGTCAAAATGTTGACCTTTGCATTAGGTAGGCTGACCATACTAGCCCTTTAAAATGGAACACTCATGAATTACACAGGTTCTGTGGCTGATTAATACCAGGTGACATGCAGGCTTGTAGTCAGCCAGCCACAGAACCTGTGTAATTCATGAGTGTCCCAGTTTAAAGGGCTAGTATGGTCAGCCTATATTAAGGTCCGCATTATGGTTAGGGTTACCATTAGGTTTAGGGATAGACTCACATTAAAAACACAGTTTCGACATTCTGATCATGTCAGCATTTTATCAGTGTCAACAAGCTGACTGTTGACATGGTCATTGGCGATATTATGAAGAAGTTGACATGTTCAAGGTCAGTTTAATATACAGAAACCCATATTTACATGCAATATGAGTACAGGAAAACATATAGCAGAAAAACGCCTGCAGGTGTTATATATTTATTCTAATTACTTGAGACATTGGGTCTAATTCAGTAAGGATTGCAAATTCTGCTAATTAGCAGAATTTGCAATCCTTTTGTTAGCATGCTGGTGGCCGCCCATCGCAGGGCAAGACCGCCCAGCATGCTGACCGCCACATCCCCTCTTAAACAAGCAGAAATTGCGAACGCATCGCAATTTCTGCTTGTTAGCAGAAACAGAGGATGCCTCCTGCTGGCGCAGCTTAGCTGCGCCCGCAGGAGGCCTGCCACCATGTTCCCAATTGGGGCGGCTGCGTGTGACATCACGCAGCCGCCACGATTACACCCCCATTCACGCCGCTCCGCCCCCTGCTTGCCCGCCTCCGACTTCGCAACGCTCTGTCTCCGTCCTGGAAATATAGTGTTGCCGCACCCCGCGCCCGCCTCTGCCTGATTGACAGGTAGAGGCGAACGCATTCTCTAGGACAGACACTGCGCATGCGCCCGCATTTTTTTCTCAGTTTTTGCGCTTGGATCACACACTGCGATCCAACCTGAATTAGGCCCATAGTACACAAACATGGACCCCACAGAAGAAAGTTTTGGGGTGTGTGGGTGATATTTACATATGTATCATATAATCAACACTCTGTAGACATGGATTTTCACGTTAGCATGCATTTTCTTGTTTAGCTGTTTAAATCAGGATATATGACAGTTTATTAAATAAAAAAAAGTCTAATTATTTGATAAATAATATTATTGAACTACCTCGTTGAATATGTAAAAACTGGTGTGATTTGCACAAGGAAAGACACTTTTCAACAGTATATTCTGACTTCCTTACTACACGTGCCCATATTTGCTCATAATATTTAAATTTGTACTTGAACATATGCTGTGATCAGAGCCGGCCCTAACCAATATGATGCCCTAGGCAAGATTTTGGCTGGTGCCCCCTAGCACCACCGCTAGTTCCGCCTCTGACCCTGCACCCCTTTCCCAGCACCATCACCCCCCACCCATAGCAGTCCTTTTTTTTGTTTTCCTACCCCCTGTAATTTAAATAAGAACAGTTTGCACATTTGGCCTTACACATATGCCGCACATTATTAGTGCCCTTATACACATAATGACACACACAGTGCCCCTTACACATATGTTACACATTATTAATGCCCTTATACACATAATGACACATGTAGTTCCTGGCGTGAGTCATCTGGCAGCTCTGCTAACGTCGGGTGCCTATTTTTTTTAATGAAAATGCATCTTATTTGCATTGCTATGTGGCTAGGATACACAAGCAGCTTCTGCTGATTAAAATGATATGTGTTTATACACAGAAAGGAAAGGTCGCACAAGTCGTTTCTATTTCTTCTAACTAACCCCCTTAAATATTTATAATTTTATTCATGTGAATTGTCTTCACCGGGGGGTGCTACCACAGGCAAAGTAGGGTAATATGTATACAAAAGAGAAAAAAACAAAGTTGCCTTTTTGTGATGCACACTACTAATAATAAAAATTAACTTTTAATTTGTATCAATAAAACCATTGCGAAATATAAGGTAAAATATAAAGAGATGAAAAGATAGAAAGAGTATTTTAAAATATATGACTTCCTGCGCACAGGGCGTCCGCTAGACTGCAGGTTCTGTATGCTTATATAATATGCAAATATCTATACGTCTCTCCGTATTTATTAGTAGACATTATATAATCTCCAGCAGTGATTCGTATCTTATTCCGTATTGATAAGCAAATGTACAAATACTAGCAGTTTTATATCTTATTCTCTATTGCCTTTGTTGGCATATTGTGTGATTATTTGAGGTTATTTATATGTTGTATTAAAATGATATGTGGCATGCCTATATACTGTGTGCGACTGTGGCTGTATCTGCATACAAAATGCTACACACAGAATATAGGCATGCTGCATATCATTTTAATCAGCAGAAGCTGCCATACCAGATGCCCTAGGCAATTGCCTAGTTTGCCAATACCTAGGGCCGGCTCTGGCTGTGATTGTCTTGTAATGGCATTCATAGTGTGGATTAGGGTGCAGAGTGATTGGCAGTCATCTTTTGAAGGCGGTAATGTGGGGGTGGCAAACAGAATGCAGCAGTTTCACTGGCCCCGGTGGCTTAGTTGCGACAGAAATTCTGAGCAACCATAGCTTTTTACAAACTGTGACACATTGACACTAATTTCCAGCAGATTGGGGTTTTTTTCTACATTCAGGGGTGGGTTGACTATAGCGGCACTGATCGTGCCGCAATACCTCTTCCTAGCTTCTTTACCAAGGCGAAGCAGGAAGCAACACCGATGAAATGTTTGAATATCTCGATTACAGAAGTGGGGGAGTGAAAACTCCTCCCTCCAGCAATCCCTGCCAGAGTGCACAGTGGGCTTAATTCAGACTGGATCACGGCAGCATCTCAGTGCTGCGATCACCTCTACCTGATTGACAGGCAGAGGCGGGGCGGGAGGGGCGTGCCAATGACATTAGAACGCCATTGGCGGGGCTCGGTCCGGACAATGCTGCGCTGGCAGGGAGCTACTCAACGGGTGCAAAAGCATTGTCGCTGTGTGATGCTTTTGTACCCTTGCGGGGGGGTAGGGGGGTAGGGCCAGACATGACATTTAGCACATCTACGATCGGATCTGAATTACCGCCCTGTGATGGAACCGCTGCAATACCCAACGGGTTGGAGAGAACCACAAGTACCACAATACACACCACACAAGCACAACCGCTGCAAGCACTGCCGCTAAATTGGATACCGTGTCATCCACCGCCGGGATCAAAATCACGACCACGTGACCAGAAGGAGAGTTGCTGTCTCCCAGGGGCAGAAAAAGAGTGGAGCTGCACAGCGGGAGGGAGGAGGTGTGTCCTTACGGAGGGGGAGCCCGGCGGAAGAATTCACAAGAGTCAAAACTCATCCCCTCCCCAGGCTGAGCCCCGCTGCACAGGTGCTATAGGCCTCAGGGTAAGTCTCACAAGACAAACCCCTGAGAGTCATCACCAACGCAGCTGGGAACATATCCAGGCCACAACTCTCTTCACCCAGGCCTGCACCCACTCCCCTTCTTACTTGGCTAGCTCATGTAACCCATTAGTATCCGGGGACAAAGATATATAGCTGGAGAACCGGGACGCCGTACTCCAGCATTTGCACAAACCAAACGGAACATTCCAAGTCCTCTAACATCAAGGAACAGAAACTTTTCCAATATTTATGGACTGAAACTACTGAACCATAACTGTATTACATACGATCAACTATATTTTAAGAACATTTACTGCAATACTGCAAATTATGCAATACTGTCAATATTGCTATTATTGCCATCACCACCAGTATTACTGCCTTGTGTTTACGTTCATGCACCATATCTATTATTGTACTGTATGCATATAACTTTGCCACTTCTGCTTGTGCTTATACATATGCACCATTCTGACACTGAATAAAGATACTTATGCACTTCACCTTTGGTGACACATGTTACAAAAACACAGCATTTGCCAAGATACCCGCATATTAGGTCGAGTGCAGTAAGGGGGAGAAACCGACCTGCCTGCATCCCTCTAATTAGGCTATGACCCCCCAGAAATAGACGACTCGGAGGCAAGGTTCTTGGATGAACACAGCTTTATTTTGCTTAAGTCATCACCATACGTTGCAGAGCACCAAAATAAGCAGTGGGCAAGGCAAGCTTATGATATCCACGTGATTACTACCCGGGGCGTGGCCGCCTACCCGGTAGCCGCCACAACCACGCCCCTCTAGGGAACCCGCCCCCTGTGGTGCATACCACGCTCGCCTGGCAGGCAGCCACCATGGCCCAACCGCCCAAAAGCTGGTGCCGAGCGTGCGGACATTTGCCGATTGTGAGCCTGCAAACCTCGGCTGGTTCCCCCCTTACCATGCATTGCGCACTGCTTCTTTCCACTGCCTGTGACAACATTTTTGACATTCAACAGTTTGACAAACCATACATGACACTTCCACTATAGAAAAACTAATCACAGCAACCAAAGGATATATTTTCTTCTTCTTCTTTTTTTTAATACCAAACCATACATAGTTAATACCTGTCGACATAAAGGGCTGGGTGGGTGAACGCTGCCTTTGCTGCTGCCTGACAATGACTCCGGCCCCCGGCTTTTAACCCCCTGTGCACTGCCCCCGCCTTCGCTGGCCCCCACTGGCCACCTGACTACCCTATGTGTGAAAGGGGAAAGATGGGCATACCTGTGTATCCCTCCCATTTCCCGCCGCTGGCCCGTGGGCTGCACGGCTTTCCACCCCCTTAGCGCCATCTTTGCAGCGCTTGCGCTCCTGTTTTTCTTCTAAAATAGGATTTTAAATACCTACCGGTAAATCCTTTTCGTGTAGTCGATAAGGGATATTGGGGACAGATTTAGTACGATGGGGTATAGACTGGTCCAAAGGAGGCAGTGCACTTTAAATTTCTTCAACTGGGTGTGCTGGCTCCTCCCCTATATGCCCCCTCCCACAGGCAGTTTAGAAAAAAGTGCTCTCAGGAGAGGATGCACACTCTGCAAGCTCCAGAGTTTTTCTTCAATTTCATTTAAACTTTTACTTATTTCGGTATGCTGTTTGGGCAACAGCATACTGTACCTGCGCCGTGGGAATTATGGGGGAAGGGGAGACGGTTACCGGCCTCATGAGGTGCAGAGCCACTTCTCCACTGCAGGACCACCGTCCTAAGGGGCTGTTTATTCAGCGGGGCACTACGCCTTAGCTCTCGCAGCCATAGCTTGCAGCACACCCCTAACAGAGCCTGAAGGTGATCGTCGTGGCGAGTACAAACCGTGGGTCGGTTCATTGTGCAGCAGAAGCGTGGGTGAGGCGTACAGGTCCCTCCTGGGGGGGACCTGCGGGTGCCCCTGTGTGAGACTGGCTGGAGGGGTGTTGTACCAAGCATTTATGTGAGGCTAAACAGCCTGTGGAGACATTGCCAGTACAAAACTTATTAGTAGCTCCAACGCCATAGCGGGGGGCGGAGCAACATCACAGCAGGCACAGCGCCATTTTGGCACCTTCCTCTGCATAAGCAAGCAGCAGCCTCATGCAGCTCCTCAAAACGGTCACTGGATCACTGGTACCAGGTGTAGAGAGGGAGAGCAGCTATTAGTGCACAGTTTACACTGCACAGCGCATCAGCCTAGTTCTGATGCGCTGTGTTTCACTGCCCGGCCGGCTCACTGGGTATGCACGAGATCTCACTAGTATCACAAAATCTCCTGTGCAACCTGGAGCTAGTAGCGACGCAGCCAGGGACAGAGTTGTCCCTTCTGTGGTGAAGGGGCAACGTCAGCTGCGGCTGTTAAAATCGATAGCTGCCAGAACGGTCAGTCATACATTCCATGGCATATCGGCACACTATCTTGTAGATAGCAGCACCGATAATGACAGGGGAGCATATCACTGGTCCCTGTATGAGACTACTGAGCAAGCCTCATAATAAATAAATGTCACTCACTAATAGTTGTTTGTTAAAACATGAGAGTCCTTTGTATGCTGTTCCCTCAAGTATGGCAACTTAATCTGATCGTTTCTCTTTGCCACTGGTGCATCTGTAATCTTTGCTATCTGTGCTCTCCCATTCTTTATCTTTTTATCCTTCAGCCAAATGCTGCAATATTTTCCATTGTTTATGTTTAAATTTTATTTTATTATTACAGAAAATCCATTGGGCTTTGAACATGACGAGTGAGGATGAAGATGTGAAGCCCCCAAAACCTGACAAACGGTAGGCTGGGCTGTACTATTTTTTATACCTTACACAATGTTTAAATGGCAAAAAAGTATGTAATAATTCCCAACCCCTACCCAACAAGGGGGGTTATTCCGAGTTGTTCGCTCGTTGCCGATTTTCGCTATGCTGCGATTAGTTGCAAATTGCGCATGCGCAAGGCACGCAGGGCGCATGCGCTTAGTTATTTAACACAAAACTTAGCTGTTTTGCTGTGGCTTCTGCGGCGCCTTCAGTCGCACTGCTGTTCGGTAAATGATTGACAGGAAAGGGGCGTTTCTGGGTGGTGGCAAAAAAACGCAGGCGTGTCAGGGAAAAACGCGGGAGTGTCTGGAGAAACAGGGGAGTGGCTGGCCGAACGCAGGGCGTGTTTGTGACGTCAAACCAGGAACTAAACGGACTGAGCTGATCGCAATTCGTGAGTAGGACTTGAGCTACTCAGAAACTGCTAAGAATTATTTATTAGTAATTCTGCTAATCTTTCGTTTGCTATTCTGCTAAGATACACTCCCAGAGGGCGACGGCCTAGCGTGTGCAATGCTGCTAAAAGCAGCTAGCGAGCGAACAACTCGGAATTAGGGCCAAGGTCACACACTTTTTGAAGAAAAAAAAACAGAAAAATACATTGTACTGTTAGGTGGCATGGGAGTAATGTACTGTGTTCTGCATTCCCTATTTGCAGGTAGGGTGTAAGGTAAGTGGTTGTAGGTGGAATGTGGGAATATTGTGCTGCCCTTGGTCTTGGAAAACTCTAATCAGATATTCCAAATAAATCAAAAGAGGTAAAAAGAAATTACCCAAATGCTAATTTATTAATTAATGCTAATTTATTTGTCATACTTTTTGAAATTCTGATTTACTATATAAAAATATTGATGGAAAGAAATTGTATAGCGTGAAAAGCAGGTCCTATATTGTCAAAGGAGACATAAAACAAATGAATAATTGTAAAACTGCTTATAAATAAGAAATTTGCCCAGTCAGTAAAATAAATAAAGTAAAATATAATTTTCTATAAAATATATGCGGATATAGTGAATTCAATGGGATAACGGCTGATCATTTGCAGCACCTCTTAGTGCTGTTATTATTTAGGTGTGCATTTATTTTCCATTATAGTAATGCAGTAAGTTCATTGAGATGCAGATACTGTTTTTAAATTGTACACATAGATCTCCTGCAGTGTAGTATTGTGTATAGGCTTCTGTACAGCAGGGGGCATGGCTACGCGATGGCTAGTATGGTTCACTCGGTAAGTGGGCAGTTAACTAGCAGCAGAGGCCGGCTGTGGGAGGCTTGACGACTTTTCTAGGAGGCCAGTAGTGCCACCTAATTTTCGTGAGCCATCCGGCCTTCCGGGAGAGTAGGCATGTATGTGTTAATAGTATTTCTGATGTCTGACCGGTGGTGCAACTCCAAGTAGACTATATAATTTTTTGTTTAGTAGCTGTGTTTATGGGAAAGTGTGGTCACAGGTCACCCCTTGGCTGTTGCAAACAGGTTAGAACTTATCAATGTGATCTTTGCCCAGGGACCACAGATGCTTTAAAATAACATAATTACAGTAATATAAAAACCCTGTGACTTTGGAGTCCTGAGTTTAGATATACAGTAAAGGAATTTATTCAATAACTGATAGCCTTTTACCCCCTGCGAGTCTACTGACTGAAAACAATCCTAATGTGTTGAATTTTCAAGAGAAACTGTGTCCAAAATGACTGCGTAACTATCACATGAAATTACATAAACCATCCGTAATACAAAGTACCAGGGCGTTTTAACAGAGGAGGGGGCCCGTGTGCAGACTCCGTGTGGGCCCCCTCCTCGCCACAGCATAGTAGGCTACTGCGCAAGTCTCCGTAAACATGGTGGCCGCCATGTATCTGAGACTAATTAATACTGTGCATGTGCAGTAGCCATTTTGGAGGTGATTTTTGCCGGGGCTACGGAGCCCGACGCGGGACTCCAGAAAGGTAAGTAATAAAACATGGCTGCAGTGTATGCAGTATGGACTACCAGGGACCCATGTGCACCGCATACATTGCACCCATTATAGAAATGCCAATGTAAGGTACTCTAAAGAGTATTATGTTAGTACTACTCATAGCAACAGAAATAACTATACATGTACAGTATTATGCAAACATAGGGCAACATTTATTGAGCAGCTAATTGTAAACCCTGGAGATTTTGTGGCAGTTTGGTGGGGTTTTGCAACCTGTCGATTTACTAAGGCCAAAACGCCCGCATAAATGCAGAGAAAGCTCATTTTAGAATACCAAAGAACAGAACTGAATATCACAGCATCATCAAAGTTTTAGACCATCAACAGAATAGATTACAATAGAAACCCCAGATTTACAAAGCATCAGTTTTGAAAACCCCCATAAAACTGCCAGCATCCCTGCTGAAAAGATAACTAGCCTCAGTCAGGCATGTTTGCTGAAACAGCAGGTAAATGAATTGATTTTGACAGGCAACGATTGATTCACAGGAATATCCTCCATTTGAGCTATGGAGAATTATAATGTCTCTGACCAGACATAACTGGCTTTAACAGAAATACATAAACAAACAAAAATATAAAACAAAACAAAAAAATACAATTACACTACACTTATACACAAAATTACACACATGACAAATAAAAGAAGACACGTGACAAATAAAAGAAGACTATCGGAAAACACACCACAATGACAAGTACAGAACAAGAAACAAGACAGCTTATTAAGAAAAACACTACAATTAGTAATCACTGTATATCTGTCTCTTTATGCTTTCCTACAGCTTTCTTCAGCTAAACTCCACACAAACCCACAGTGAAAGTAGCAAACTGACTTTGGACTTTTACAGATTGTACTTAGAAATAGTGAAATATCCAAGTTGTGCACCAACAGCACTGACATTGGTAAACAGGAGTCTACACATAGGGGGTAATTCAGAGTTGATTGTAGCAGAAAATTTGTTTACAGATGGGCAAAACTATGGAGGTCATTCCGAGTTGTTAGTTCGATATTTTTCTCGCAACGGAGCGATTAGTCGCTAATGCGCATGCGCAATGTCCGCAGTGCGACTGCGCCAAGTAAATTTGCTATGCAGTTAGGTATTTTACTCATGGCATTACGAGGTTTTTTCTTCGTTCTGGTGATCGTAATGTGATTGACAGGAAGTGGGTGTTTCTGGGCGGAAACAGGCCATTTTATGGGTGTGTGCGAAAAAACGCTACAGTTTATGGGAAAAACACGGGAGTGGCTGGAGAAACGGGGGAGTGTCTGGCCGAACGCTGGGAGTGTTTGTGACGTCAAACCAGGAACGAAACTGACTGAACTGATCGCAGTTGCCGAGTAAGCGTGGAGCTACTCAGAAACTGCTAAGAACTGTCTATTCGCAATTTTGCTAATCTTTCGTTCGCAATTTTGATAAGCTAAGATTCACTCCCAGTAGGCGGCGGCTTAGCGTGTGCAAAGCTGCTAAAAGCAGCTTGCGAGCGAACAACTCGGAATGAAGGCCTATGTGCACTGCAGGGGAGGCAGATATAACATGTGCAGAGAGAGTTAGATTTGGGTGGGTTATTTTGTTTCTGTGCAGAGTAAATACTGGCTGCTTTATTTTTACACTGCAATTTAGATTTCAGTTTGAACACATCCCACCTAAATCTAACTCTCTCTGCACATGTTATATCTGCCCCACCCCCCCTGCAGTGCACATGGTTTTGCCCAGCTGCTAACAAAGTTGCTGCTACGATCAGGTCTGAATTAGAGGCCTAATTCAGAGTTGATTGCAGCAGCAAATTTGTTAGCAGTTGGGCAAAACCATGTGCACTGCAGGGTGGGCAGATATAACATGTGTGGAGAGTTAGATTTGGGTGGGGTGTGTTCAAACTGAAATCTAAATTGCAGTGTAAAAATAAAGCAGCCAGTATTTACCCTGCACATAAACAAAATAACCCACCTAAATCTAACTCTCTCTGCAAATGTTATATCTGACCCCTGTGATGTTAGTGTATTAGAATGCTTAATATTTGTAGACACTCCCTTACTAATATGTGTAAGCCTGGATCTTCAGTGATGGTCCCTAGGACCAGGGGGATGCTGGGAAGTGGGTGGTCCAGTGTGCAGTGTGCCTGGAGTTGGTGATGGAATAAAACAGCACAGCAGTGAACTCACATGTCTCTGTGTCCTTATGACTGGATTTACAAACATATGAACAAAACATGGTGTCAGAAGAAGTTTAACTTGGACTGCTAGTGCTCTCAGAGTGTGAAAGAATCTTGCAGACGTCTGTAAGGCTGTGATACTCAGTGTCTGCAAAGCCTGCCCTGTGCTCCTCTCTTCAAAGAGTGAGTAACCATGGATAAACTGGCTCCTCCAACCGGCATGCTGATGTCTGGTAACTTGTCTGAAAACTGGAAAAGATTTAAGCAAAGGTTTAATATATAGCTTGCTGCATGTGGAGCTGATGCAGAAGCTGACAAAACTAAGGCATCCATTTTCCTCCATGTGATAGGAGAGGATGTGCTGGACATTTATAATAGTTTTCAGTTTGATGAGGGGCAGAATATGGTGCTATCTTCTATAATGCAAAATTTTGAAGATTACTTTGTGCCAAGGAAAAATGTGACATATGAAAGATATAAGTTTTACACATGTGATCAGAAGTCTGTAGATGGATTTGATCAGTATGTTACAGAGCTGCAATCACTCAATAAAACCTGTGAGTTTGGTGATTTAAAGGATTCACTGATTAGAGATCGTATTGGCTGTGGAATACCTGATAATGGACTCAGAGAGAGACTGCTGAGAGAGCAAGACCTAACACTAGACAAGGCAGTGACTATGTGTAGATCTGCAGAAATAACTAGATTCCAAGCCAAAACGTTACACAAGGAAGTTGATGCTGCTGTCCATGTAGTGCAGAAAACAGAGCCAAGCAAACCTCCATTCTCAAGAATGAAGCAGTCTAAGCCACAGTCTAATAAGGAAATGTGTAGTAGATGTGGAAATGCTCACAATCCTAAAATGTACCCGGCTTATGGTAAAACCTGCATAAAATGTGGTAGACTAAATCACTTTGCCAAATGCTGTAAAATGAAAAGTGAAACAACCAATGTGCATGCTGTTAAACAAACAGAGGAATTCTTTGTGGATTGCATTGAACTTTGCAGTGCAGATAAGAAAGAATAGATTGTCCCTTTAACTGTGAACGAGATTGTTATTCCCTTTAAGCTTGATACTGGCGCGCAGGTGAATTTAATATCGTTTCAAGACTATAAGACTTTTAGAGTAAAACCTAAAATTCATCCAGCCAAAGTGAAAGTTACAGGGTACACTGGGGAGGAAATTCCTGTGAAAGGTACATGCTTAGTGACACTGAAATATAAGGGACAACAGTTTAAAACATCTCTACTGATTGTGGATAAAAATTTGCAAACGATTCTAGGATTAAGTTCCTATGAGAAACTAAGCTTGCTAAAGAAAGTTTTTATGGTGACATCACAAGTAGAAGACTGCAAATCGATGTTTACAGAATACAGAGACTTGTTTGAAGGTCTAGGTTGTTTGCCTGGAGAGCATAAAATAAATATAGACACGCAAGTTTCTTCAGTGATACACCCCTGTAGAAAAGTGCCGTTTGCACTGAGAGAAAAACTGAAACAAGAGTTAAATTGCATGGAAGCCTTGGGTGTGATACAGAAAGTTGATGAGCCTACTGAATGGGTAAGCTCCTTAGTAATTGTTGAAAAGAAAAATGGACAACTCAGAATATGTCTAGACCCCAGAGATTTAAACAAAGCTATTAAACGAGAACATTTCAAACTACCAACCAGAGATGAAATCATGTCGCAATTTGCGGGAGCAAAATGGTTCAGTAAATTGGACGCATCTTCAGGATTCTGGCAAATGAAGCTAGATGAGGCCAGCTCAAAGCTTTGTACATTTAATACACCAGAAGGTCGATACAGATTTCTTCGACTACCATATGGAATATTGTCTGCTCCAGAAGTATATCACAAAAAGATACACATGATTTTTGAACATATTCCAGGTGTTGAAACAATGATGGATGACATTATTGTCTGGGGATCTACAAAGGAAGAACATGATTCTAGATTGAGACAAGTAATGGAACTTGTCAAGAAAGTGAATCTAAAGCTAAACAAGGACAAATGTGAATTTGGCGTGAATACACTTACATTTATGGGTGACGTGGTCTCGGATCAAGGTGTAAAACCAGACCCAAGGAAAATATCAGCCATAGTGAACATGGAACGTCCTAACAACAAAGACGACGTCAGAAGATTCCTAGGAATGATTATTTACTTAGGAAAGTTTAATTCTCAACTCTCTGAACGAACAGCCTCTCTTCGATGGTTGTTGGACAAAGATAACGAGTGGATGTGGTCACATGAAAAAGAAGAAAGTTGGCAAAACTTGAAACAGATCATTACAGAGCAACCAGTGCTAAAATTCTTTGATCCTGCGAAAAGAGTAAGAATTTCAGCAGATGTTTCGCAATTTGGCCTAGGCTCAGTGCTGTTACAAGAACATGAAGATACATGGCAACCAGTAATTTATGCATCAAGAGCACTGACAAGTGCTGAAACAAGGTATGCTCAGATAGAAAAAGAACTTTTAGCGATCACATATGAATGTGAGCGATTTCATCAGTTTGTGTATGGTCAAACATTTACAGTGGAAACTGACCACAAGCCATTGGTAGCTATCATGACTAAATCATTACATGACTGTCCCATGAAAATTCAATGAATGCTTATCAGACTACAGAAATATGATGTACATTTGCTGTACTGTCCCGGCAAATACATGTACACTGCTGATACACTTTCTCGTGCTGTGGACAAAAGTGAAGGTTCCAAAAGTCTGATGGATGAAGAGATAGAAGCCTATGCTAATTTGATCGTAGCTTCTCTAGCAGTGTCTCTTGCAAGACAAGAACAGATTAGGAAAGAAACTGAGACAGATGACACAATGAAAGTGTTGAAAGATATCATTCTGAAAGGTTGGCCAGCAGGAAAACATGCGTGCCCGCTGTCTATCCATGATTATTGGATGTACCGCAGTGACCTTACAGTTGTCGATGGTATTATTTACAAAGGCAATAGGTTTGTCATACCTGCACGACTAAGAAAAACTATGCTGTGCAAGATACATGAAGGCCACTTAGGAGAAGAAAAATGTAAGCGGAGAGCGCGTGAAGTTATGTATTGGCCAAGAATGAACCAAGACATAGCACAGACTACAGCTACATGTGAATTATGTCTTACGTATAGACCGAAAGAACATGTCGAGCCACTGAGTCATCACGCAGTGCAAGAGAGACCGTACCAGAAAGTTGGCGCAGATTTGTTTGATTGTAATGGGAAAATGTACATTGTCGTGACTGATTATTACTCTAACTACCCTGAGGTGAAGACACTACATACAACTACTAGTAAAGCCGTAATCAATTGCATGAAGTCAATCTTTGCAAGGCATGGTGTTCCTATGGAAGTGTTCACTGACAATGGTCCTCAGTTTTCCAGTGCTAAATTTAGACAATTTGCTGATGAGTGGGAATTTGTCCATACTACGTCAAGTCCCCACTATCCACGCTCAAATGGGTTTGTGGAAAGTTCAGTAAAAACTGTAAAGAGTCTCATTAAAAAAAGCTCAAGAAGGTAAAGAAGATTTCTACAAAAGTCTTTTAATCTACCGCAGTACACCTTTACAGAATGGACTTTCTCCTGCACAAATGCTGATGGGAAGGAGGATTAGAGCAAATCTCCCGATGATGAACTGCTTAATACACATAACTCAGCGTTGGTCAGACTGAGTAAGGAACGTCAACAGGCGAAACAGAAACTGTTCCATGACAGGCGAGCAAAAAGCTTATCTGATCTAAAATCGGGTGACCAAGTCCGTCTCAGAGATCACGAGAAAGGTATTTGGGTGCAGAAAGGTATTGTGCAAGCACAAGTAGCACCAAGATCTTATACTATGCGTACAGAGCGTGGAACGGAAGTAAGAAGAAATCGGGTGGATTTAAGATCTCAACCTAACCATAATGAAGACAACATGACTGAAGAATACCCTTCATCTGACAGGTATGATGATCCTGATAATGGTGATCAAACCACTATTCTAGAAAGGTCAACATGGTCGATGAAACACAGACTGTGTATGAAAGACCCAAAAGGGAAATACGCAGACCTGAGAGACTCATTGAAACGTGTTAGATGATGTTCTTAATATGACGTTGTTAATTGTTGCATTGAAGCGTACAGGGCTTATCTTTAAAGAAAAGAGGATGTGATGTTAGTGTATTAGAATGCTTAATATTTGTAGACACTCCCTTACTAATATGTGTAAGCCCAGGGCCGGCGCCACCACTAGGCAGCTGCCTACGGGCGCCTGCCACTGGAGGGCGGCACGCTTCAGAGTCCCGCTAAAATAAACATTTTCTCAAAATAACTGCATCTGGAGGATGCAGCCACAGATGATGTGTCCCAGGCTGCTCTGTTTGACCAGGAGTGGAGGAGTTGATGGCGGCGGCGACAGCAGAGCTGAGCTGAGCGTGCTGCTGCTGCTGCTTTGTGCGGAAGTGACGGGCTCGAGGGATGCCGCCGCGGGCGCAGCTTCTCTGGACAGAGACACTGAGGAGCGGGGGAAGCAGCAGCGGATCAGAGCGTGCTCCTGCAGTGTGTTGAAGTGACAGACTATGAGGATGCCGGGGCGCAGTTTCACTGGACAGAGACGCCGTAGAGCAGAGGTAACCTGAAACTGGTGAATCAGCAGCCCGACTCCAGGAGATCAGGTCACTGGCACCTTGCTGGTTTCTCCCTGCTCTGCCATGTTAACACAGCTGGTTAGAGCAGAGAAACAAGTGGTCAGAGTGTGTACAGTCTGCAGTAGTATGTATATGTGCATGCTGCACAATATGTAAGTGTATATGTGTATGCTGTATGTGTGTGTATTTATATATGTACGTGTGTGTGTGTGTGTGTGTGTGTGTGATATGTATGTATGTGTGTGATATGTATGTGTATATGTGTGTGTGTGTGTGTGTGTGTGTGATTGTGTATATGTGCATGTTATATGTCGAAGTTGTGTATTACCCCATCGCACACATTGCTTTTAGTTTCTGAGGCCCTATGAGGAGCCATATTAACAATTGCAGGTTTTGCAGCCCTTAGTACTATTAATAATTAGATATAGTACCTATCTATTATATAAAACAACAGACAGTAGGGATCAGTATGATATCCCGGCATATGGTATCACCGCATTTGAAATACCGATGCCGGGATCCCAGAGTTAAAAATACAGACGGGTGAGTAAAGGGTGTTCTACCATCTCCCCACCCCCTAACCATCCCTACTCGCTGGCTAAAGCTAACCCTCCCACCCTGTAGCCTAACCATTACCCTTTGAGAGGGGTGCCTAACCCTAACCCTCCTACCCGCAGCCTAACCCTAACCCCCCGGGATGCTGCATAAACCTACCCCCCCAACACCGCCCCCCCCCAATCTGGCTAACCTCTGCAGCACCACGGTGTCTACTCATTCGGGATCCCATTGGTCGGGATTCCGGCGCCGGGATGTTGTTCCCTTTCTGCATTCCGGTGTCGGCTTTCAGACTAATATAAGGGGGGGGGGGGGGGCAGTAGGCTGAGCTTTTGCCTAGGGTGTCGAGAAACCTTGCACCGGCCCTGTGTAAGCCTGAATCTTCAGTGATGGTATCTGGGACCAGGGGGATGCTGGGAAGTGGGTGGTCCAGTGTGCAGTGTGCCTGGAGTTGGTGATGGAATAAAACAGCACAGCAGTGAACTCACAAGTCTCTGTGTCCTTATGACTGGATCTACAAACATATGAACAAAACAACCCCCCCCCCCCCCTTCAGTGTACATGGGGGGTAATTCAGAGTTGATCGCAGCAGGAATTTTGTTAGCAGTTGGGCAAAGCCATGTGCACTGCAGGGGAGGCAGATATAACATGTGCAGAGAGAGTTAGATTTGGGTGTGGTATGTTCAATCTGCAATCTAAATTGCAGTGTAAAAATAAAGCAGCCAGTATTTACCCTGCACAGAAACAAAATAACCCACCCACATCTGACTCTTTCTGCACATGTTATCTGCCTCCCCTGCAGTGCACATGGTTTTGCCCAACTGCTAAAAACTTTCCTGCTGCGATCAACTTGGAATTACCCCCAAGGTTTTGCCCATCTGCTAACAAAGTTGCTGCTACAATCAGGTCTGAATTAGGCCCTAGGCCCTTTGTCAGGTGACTGCTCTTTCTGTAAAAGTACCATTACATGAATGTAAATAGAATAGCTTCTAATCCACTGTGGTCTGTTTTATAAGTCGAATGGTGATTTCTAGAACAATTAGAATATCACAATTAAATTAATATGAATAGAATAGCTTCAAATCTGCTTGGGTTTCAGTAGAAAACACCACCAACACACCATAGCGGATTGTAAATTAGAAACCTCTGGGGATCAACGGCCCTAAAACTGCTGCTTAACCACTTGCCTGGAATGGTCGCATCAGATGCGCCTGCAAGTGCTCTATCTGACCTGGTCACACAGGATGCGATCAGTCAGGTAGAGAGTGTTAGCAGCGTCAGGGAAAAGAAACTTCCCCCCCACTGCTGCTGTCAGAGGGACTGGAATGTCCCTCTGCCTCCCTGCACTCTCCCCTACTGATTGCCGTGTTGCCGACCACAGCTGATCGGTCAGCATGGCTGGATCCCCCCCCTCCAGCGGCTGCAGACAATGGCAGCCGCTGGGGAGAATAAATTAACCCTCCCAAGTCACCCCCAGAACCCCCCCCCCCCTTGTTTACCTGGAGGCTGTCCCGGCTATCTAAATGAAAGCTGCGATGTTGCCAATCAATGTTTCAATGTTTGGAGGGAAAATTAGAAAAAAATAAAAATATATTTTTTTTTCTTTGTTTTAACTAAAATCATTTGGGATAGGGTTAAATTCATGTTCTTCCCCTAATTCACTCATAAATTTTGGAGCGGTTTTTGGTGAAATAAATCCTCAGTTAAGTGGTTAATAAATGTTATCAATTAGACAGGTTTATGGGGGTTCCCTTTCCCCCTTTCCCTCTGTCGTTAAAACTCGGGTTATTGCTGTGATACCCCAGGAGTGGCTTGGTGGAAAAGGGTTAACCCAGGTCCAGTGACTGAATCTAACCCACCTAGCTTGCAGGGTTGCTCCTAGGAGAACCTGTTTACATCTCATAGTGCTGGCACTGCTCATGAGTCCAGTGACATAGTGGCGGGTCCAGCCGCCACACCGAAAAGGAGCTCAGCCAGGTCGCACCAGGTTGGACCCGTATACAAAATCCCAGGTACAACTCTGCATTTGAGTCACCAAAACTGCAGCTTAGTACATTTAGCCCATAGTCTAATATATGGGTGATTCCATTGTCCAATACAAAAAGACATGAGAAACATAATTCCAGCTGCAGCATCATGCAATATTGAATGCCAATGTCACGCCACTGGGAAATTGCAGAATCAAATCAGAGAGTGATGGGTCCTGGAAATAAAAAAAGCAAACAATAGATCAATTTCATGATTAAATATATAAGTAGACCAATTAATGTACCCACTTGCAGTAAAGCACTGTTTAGGTGATTCCTGTAATAGGTTGTTGTCTTATAGTCTGCTGGATGGTAATCAGAATTACACAGGAAATTTTCAGGCAATTAGACATTTGAGTCTCTGTTAACCAGATATTGCTTTTCAGAGATTTATAATCCATGTTATATGTAGGACAGGTGACCAGACCCTAGAGAAACCATTGGACTGCCAAAGTGCCCAGAGTATGCCAACCATGGTTTTATTTTAAGCCATACTTGCTTACTCTTCTGGAACCTGCTATAGTCCCCCGCACCTCCGGAACAGTGGGCACCTCTTCCACTTTCCACTTTCTTGAATCCACAAACCGTCTGGAGGGGGCAGGGGTTAATGACTCTGTTGTGATATTTTAGCCTCACCCCCAATTCAAATGAGTGATTTGCAGCTTTTCCCCATGAGGAAGGGGGCCTAATGACATGACTAGTCCGGTCCCACCTCCATAACTCCCCCACCTGCTTCTCCTCTCCGGGCTTCTCCCAGAGAAGAAATTTAAACTGTCGGTAAGTATGTTCTTAGCTCATAAAATGTCTTTTGACATAAATTTTATCCTGTAACTGATATAAAGTGGACTGTCTTGATATCTTTCCTATCACCCATCCATTTTCTTTGATAAACCATTTGTCAAGGATAAACACTTCTCTCTTTCTCAAGAATTAATTAAAATTACTAGAATCCCTTAATCTACTGACATCTTTGCCAGCACTGAAAGTATACAGTGCATCCGGAAAGTATTCACAGCGCTTCACTTTTTCCACATTTTGTTATGTTACAGCCTTATCTCAAAATGGAATAAATTCATTTTTCCCCTCAAAATTCTACACATGATACCCCATAATGACAACATGAAAAACGTTTTTTGAGATTTTTGCAAATTTATTAAAAATAAACAAATAAGAAATCACATGTACATAAGTATTCCCAGTCTTTGCCATGAAGTTCAAAATTGAGCTCAAGCGCATCATGTTTCCACAGATCATCCTTGAGATGTTCCTACATCTTAATTGGCGTCTAACTGTGGTAAATTCAGTTAATTGGACATGTTTTGGAAAGTCACACACCTGTCTATATAAGGTCCCACACTTGACAGTGCATGTCTGAGCACAAACCAAGCATGAAGTCAAAGGAATTGTCTGTAGACCTCCGAGACAGGATTGTCTCGAGGCACAAATCTGGGGAAGGGTGCAGAAAAATATCTGCTGCTTTCATGGTCCCAATGAGCACAGTGACCGCCATCATCCGTAAATGGAAGAAGTTTGGAACCACCAGGACTCTTCCTAGAGCTGGCCAGCTGTCTAAACTGAGCGATCGGGGAGAAGGGCCCTTGTCAGGGAGGTGACCAAGAACCCGATGGTCCCTCTGTCAGAGCTACAATATTCCTCTGTGGAGAGAAGAGAACCTTCCAGAAGGACAACCATCTCTGCAGCAGTCCACCAATCAGGCCTGTATGGTAGAGTGGCCAGACGGAAGCCACTCCTTAGTAAAAACCACATGGTAGCCCGCCTGCAGTTTGACAAAATGCACCTGAAGGACTCGGACCATGAGAATCAAAATTCTCTGGTCTGATGAGACAAAGATTGAACTCTTTGGCGTGAATGCCAGGTGTCGTGTTTGGAGGAAACCAGGCACCGCTCATCACCAGGCCAATACCATTCCTACAGTGAAGCATGGTGTTGGCAGCATCATGCTGTGGGGATGTTTTTCAGCAGCAGGAACTGGGAGACTAGTTAGGATAGAGGTACAGATGAATGCTGCAATGTACAGAGACATCCTGGATGAAAACTTGCTCCAGAGCGCTCTTGACCTCAGACTGGGGTGATGGTTCATCTTTCAGCAGGACAACAACCCTAAGCACACAGCCAAGATATCAAAGGAGTGGCTTCAGGACAACTCTGCGAATGTCCTTGAGTGGCCCAGCCAGAGCCCAGACTTGAATTCGATTGAACATCTCGACGCTTCCCATCCAACCTGATGGAGCTTGCGAGGTGCTGCAAAGAGGAATTGGCGAAACTGCCCAAAGATAGTTGTGCCAAGCTTGTGGCATCATATTTGAAAAGACTTGAGGCTGTAATTGCTGCCAAATGTGCATCAACAAAGTATTGAGCAAAGGCTGTGAATACTTATTTATAGTGATTACTTAGTTTTTCATTTTTAATAAATTTGCAAAAATCTCAAAAACACTTTTTTCACGTTGTCATTATGGGGTATTGTGTGTAGAAGTTTGAGGGAAAAATTAATTGGAAAAAGTGAAGAGCTGTGAATACTTTCCAGATGCACTGTAAAAGTGTATGGATATAAAAATAATTAAGTGACTGATGCAGATCAACAACACAGGCCAAGTATTAATTATGGGTGATTTAGACGTGGTTGGATTGAGCATTGCTACTGCTTGGAGGCCACAGACAGCTTAGACTGCCAATCACTTGACGTCTGCAGCCATACTGCTTCCGAGGATGCAGGACCCATACAGGACATGCGCAGTATGGGTCCGACACATGCACAAAGTAATGGCCATCAGTACATTGCATACTTTTTCCAGTTATTTAGAACCTGAATCAGGCCTAATGAGCACAGTTAATGTAATATGCTGGATGGCATTAATGGGCCATCAACCACTACAACAATTGGCAACATAGGGGGGTATGCAATTAGTTCCGATCATTTCAGAGTTAATGAATTCGCCCCACATGAGTATTCAATTAGGTCCATTTTCGGACGTTTTGAAGGCAAAGTGCCTCAAAATCTGCGAAAATGGCCCGCATTTTCAATGGAAAACAAGTGGATTCGCCGATCCACGTGTTTTCCACCCCTGCCACATTTTTCGCCTAGATGAAAATCCGTCCCTGCTATTGCATAGGGCGAATCTCCATTCGCACTAAAAATAGCGAAAAAGCTCTGTTTTGTCACCTAGGTGGAAAAACTGAGCTAATTGCATACACCCCATAGTGATAATAGGATTTTGGTACTTACCAGGTAAATCCTTTTCTTTGAATCCATAGGGGGCACTGGAGTACTCTAGGGATATGGACGGTTCCACAGGAACTAGGCACTGAATAGTTAAACTTTGACTATACCTCCCCTCCATATCCCAGAGTACCTCAGTGTTTTTTACTGAGCCGAACTGGAGCTATAGACGTTGACAATGGAGAATTACATATAACCAAAAACGGACAACAATAAAGTTGACACAAAATGAAACGGACAACTAACAGTTGACACCAACCCGATAGAATTTCTAATTTGAAACAGTCGGTAAGAGTGTGTTACCATAAAATTCCCTGCACTTACCACAACCAGTTAAACAACTGCTCTGGGTGGGTGTCCAGTGCCCCCTATGGATTCAAAGAAAAGGATTTACCTGGTAAGTACCAAAATCCTATTTTCTTTTTCATCCACTAGGGGTCACTGGAGTACTCTAGGGACGTACCAAAGTTTCCCCCCTGGGCGGGAGAGCTGTTTGGCACCTGTAACACTAGACGGCCAAAGCTAGATGCTGATGCCGCAAAAATATCAAACCTGTAAAAGCGCACAAACATGAGCACTGAAGACCATGTAGCCGCACTGCAAAGCGGTGTCGTAGAACTCCACGACCAGCTGCCCATGACATTCCCGGAGAACGTGTGGAATGAGCTGTTACTGCTGTAGGCGGCTGTAATCTAACATGAAGGTAAGCCTGACGTATGGTCAGTTTTATCCATCTGGATAAGGTCTGCTTAGAAGGTGGCCAACCCATCTTGGCCGCATCATAGAGAATAACAACGTATCCGTCTTAGGAACTGTAGACGTTTGGAATACATAAACTCGTAATGCGCGTACCACAACCAAAATTCCAGAATCTCCTGTTAACACAGGAACTACTATTGGATGATTGATGTGAAAAGAGGACTCTACTTTTGGCAGGAAAGCGGGATTCGTCTAAAATTCTGTTCCGTCATTATGAAACACTAAATACGGTGGCTTGCATGACAAGGCACCCAAAACTGAAACCCGCCCTGCCGAAGCTAAGGCTAGGAGAGAAATTGTTTCCCAAGTGAGAAACTTAATATCCACTTGTTGTAAGGGTTCGAAACAAAAAGACTATAAGAAATCTAAACCCAGATTCAAGTCCCATGGCGCAGTAAGTGGAGTGAAATGGAGGCTGTACTTTGAGGACACCCTGCATAAAGGTGTGTACCGACGGCAATAGAGCCAATCTTTTTTGAAAATAAATTGACAACGCAGATATCTGCACCTTTAGTGTGGATAAACGCCGACCTCCATCTAACCCCATCTGTAGAGATAACAAAAGACGGGATAACTTGAAAGATGATGTCGGAAACTTCCGAACTTCACACCAACCTATATAGGCATGCCAAATTCTGTAATAATGAGCTGCCGTAACATGGTTGGTATAACCTATTCTGGAATGCCCTCTCTTTTTAAGAGGGCTGTCTCAACAGCCACTCCGTCAAACGCAGCCGCGCTAAATCGGAGAAAAAGAACGGACCCTGTTGTAACAGGTCCGGACGCAGTGGGAGCGGCCAAGGAACATCCGCGAGTAGACCACGGAGATCCAAAAACCAAGCTCTCCGAGGCCAATGAGGCGCCACTAGTATGACTGTGACGGACTCTCTTTTGATCCGTTTTAGCAACAAAGGGAGCAGCGGAAAACGGTGGAAATCGATACACGAGACTGTATGGCCACTTGATTGTGAGAGCATCCACCGCCACTGCCTTTGGATCTCTCGTTCTGGACACGTACTAGGGCGTTTGATAATTGTGGTGAGATGCCATCAGGTCCACTTGCGGGTAACCCTACTTCTGGACCAGCATGTGAAACACTTCTGGATTTAATGCACATCCTAGATAAAAATCCCGGCAGCTGAGATAATCCGCCTCCCAGTTGTCCACTCCCAGAATGAATACTGCCGACAAAATCACCTCGGCCCAATTGAGGACTCGAGCTACTTCCCGCATTGCCATGCGGCTTTTCGTTCCTCCTTGTTTGTTGATGTATGCGACCACCGTCGCATTGTCTGACTGCACCTGAACAGCCTGAGCCTGCAGCATGTGCACTGCTTGTCGTAGCGCATTGTAAATTGCCCAGAGTTCCAGGACATTTATAGACAGCAATCTTTCGTGATCCGCCCAGAGACCCTGGAGCTGAAAATTTTGAACTACAGCTCCCCAACCTCTGAGACTCGCGTCCGCCGTGAGAATTATCCAATTCCAGGTGCCGAACCGTTTCCCTGCGGTTAGATTCTGTACTTTGAGCCACCAGAGTAGAGACACCCTGGCCCTTGGAGACCACCTCACCCTGTGGTGAATCTGCAGAAGCGAGCCCGACCATTGTTTTTGGCATGCATTGCAGGCAGACACTGTACTCGTTAGGCCACAGCCAACCATTGCGAGCACATCCAGTTAAAAAGGACGTGAGTGAAGTCTTCCGAACTGAAGTGCTTCAAAAGCCGCCACCATTGTGTCTAATAGGCGAATGTACAAATGAACCGAGAGTGTGCGAGGCTTGAGCACTAATTGTACCAGATGACGAATGACCTGTACTTCTGTTTGGGTAGGTAAATTCTTTGATTTACCGTATCGAGAATCATACCTAGGAATTGAAATCGTTGAGACGGAATCATTCAGGAATTCGCGTAGACAATAGTAGGAAATCAGATTTTCCCCCCCACTCGGTCTGCGATCTATTCTCGTTTGGAACGAAGCCAAAGTGGACGTTGTGCACCACTAGCGAAGCTGAGACGCAAGAACCAACTGCCAACTTCACAGAAGCTGTAGGCAGCAAGAAGTGTAAGGTGGTCTTTATTTAGGGCAAACCTGAACTGGAGCGCCCTGCCACTACAGCCTTGTTACCTCAAACCCTTACCAAAGCAGGGCGAAGCAACAGCCCTACTGCTGTGTAGGGTACACTCCGATAGGTAGTTAAACGCCCAATAATTGCAATTGTCTCTCATTGGAAATTGTTCAGCCTTCGCTGAGAACCTGATGTACTGGCCTGGTGCTATGAGGGCTGGCGGCGAATCGACCGCAACAATCTAGCTGAAACAGTAAAAATTACAGTACATGCGCCCGCATTCCCCCCAAAGAGGACCGGTAAGGGTCTGTCTGCGCAGTCGAATTTGTCCGACACACTGTGTGACCAACTCTGCAGCGAAGCTGCTTGTTTGAATATGCATTAGACTTAGTGATCATGTACCCCGACCAGTAAGTACACCACGGAAGTAATCTGTGTATAAACCTGCATTATAGTGCATGTGGTTTCCAGCAATAGTGAATCTTCCTGTAGAGACATGCTGTCAAAAACAATTAATAAATTAAATTCCTAATAACCCCCCCGCTCCCCCAGAAGCTGAGTGTTGTAGGGCAGCAACCTCCAGAAAAGACCCAGGAAGTAACGTTAAAAATGGTGTCCTACCATGTTTTATTTTTTTATTTTTTTATTATTATATCTATATATTACACCTGTTAAACCAGGATCTGAACCAGTGCCCATGCAATCACAATGTTCACTGTGGGCGGGAAGCCTAACCACTTGGCTACAGAGCCACCTGTAAAAATAATAGTCAAAAGCTGCTGTTTAAACATCAACTCTGGTGATGAAATGGTTGTTGTAGTGACTTGCAATCCAGATGGTACGTGAACCCACAATCCCTGGTTTAGGAGGGCAGTGTCCTATTCATTAGGCCACTGGGGATCTGGGAAGGTGAGGCCTGAACTCACAATGTTTGCAGTGCTCAACAGATACTGTTTAATAAGCACTTTGTGCCGACCAACTGCGCCACTGTAGTCTTGCTTATTGCAAAATAGATTTTTAATGTCGGCATATTATATATATATATATATATATACATACATACACACACACACATATACAACAATGTATATTCACACATACTCAGACCTTAAAAATATATATATATATTTCATATATGCATACATACACACATATATATTATATACCCATATACATATATCCTGATTTAGAGGTATAATAATTCTTATAAGTCTGAAACTAAATGTGACCACTCACAGGCTTAAAAACCTGAGAAATCTGCTGCTTAACCGCAGCTTAGTTAATGGGTCCCGAATCCAGTGTGGTGTGGCTGTAGATTTAAAAATAACTACAGCACCTTGTATTCCCAGGTGGCTAACCAGGCCCAACACTGCTTAGCTTCTAAGATCAGATGAGATCAGGCGTATCCAATTGTGGTGTGGCTAAGTGAATTAAGCAAAGCTGCTGCAGGTGAGCCTGAACTCACAATGCTTGCAGTGCTCCACAGATACTGTTTTATAATCACCATGTGCTGACCAATTGTATAACACATCTTACTTTACAACAGTGAACAAAGCCAGTATTTGGCTGACCACAGCCATGATTCAAATTTGCAGTCTTTGGGATAATATCATTATAAACAGTTATGATAAGAATAATAGTAAGTGAGTGTAGATCCATGTAATACACTGTTACAGACATGGTAGGAAAACTGCTTTTTAGTCTTTGCTGGTGTCTTACTCATTATGCAGACAGACAATACAAAATACAACTTGCGCGACTCAGTAAATAGCACTAAGGTGTCTCTATAAATATATATCTGGCCAAGTGCAGTGCACGCCAGTAATACCTGATCCCAAATTCCCCTTAACACCCCTGCGCCTTCAATGGAGGAGAGATGTAATACAGGAAATTCTGGAAATACAACAGGAAAAACAACAGGAAGCATGGTTAAAAGTGCAGACTTATAATTATGTAAGCAGATTTAATAAACATACTATGTTGGATTCAAAACTGCACATATAACATGTATCCTGTTTAACAAAGACTTAATAGCCTATTGTAACACATATGCAGCGCTGCTGTATTCTAGAAACATACTTCTTTTATCAACAAGAGTGGAACATGAGATTTTATCCAGTGACCCTGACATTTCTGTGTGCAGGGAACATCACTGTGGCAGCAAAGTTACTCACTAGGCTATGGAGCCTGCCTTTTAAAACCTCTCATTTGTGTGCCCCCCCCCCTACACCCCCCGTGCTCCGTGTACCGTCTCTATACACGGAGCCGGCTATGGTGGAGAGAGAGCCGGAAGCTGCATCGAGGGCCGGGGAGCGCGCTGCATAGAGCCGTGGAGCGGCCTATGCATAAATCAACGTGGCCGGCGTGGCTCAGAGCGGCGGGGGACACAGCATAAACAGCGGCGCTGGAAGCGGCGGCGGGAGGCTGAAGACAGCGGCCGGCGGCCACACACGCACAGTATCCCACACAGCGGGGCGGCAGCGTGAGCTGACCGCCCCGTTCAACATACCTGGACCCTGTGGTGAGGGCAATTACGGGGCTTCTCTGTAAACACTGTCAGCCTTTTACTGCAGGAGTCCTGCACGTGGTAGTGAGGGAGCTCTTCTAGAGAGGTCCGACACCCACAGCTGCTTCAGCAGCTTTCACTATCCCAGACCCTCGCCTTCTTGGAAGGGGGAAAGGGATTCCAAAAAAAAAATAATCAAAAAATTCAGTAATTGTGGATCAAGTTCCACAAGCCTAGTCTCGGTGAGCACCGAAAAAACACTGAGGTACTCTGGGATATGGAGGGTAGGTATAGTCAAAGTTTAACTATTCAGTGCCTAGTTCCTGTGGAACCGTCCATATCCCTAGAGTACTCCAGTGACCCCTAGTGGATGAAAAAGAAAAAATGAGACTGGGTAATAACAGACTGAGAGGTAAGAGGGCCCTGCTCACAAGCTTACATTCCACTGTCAAATAGGGATTTGAAGCATGAAATTAAGTACTACATATTGCATATTGGCCCTCATTCCGAGTTGTTCGCTCGCAAGCTGCTTTTAGCAGCATTGCACACGCTAAACCGCCGCCCTCTGGGAGTGAATCTTAGCTTAGCAGAATAGCAAACGAAAGATTCGCAGATTAGCGAAAATACATTTCTTAGCAGTTTCTGAGTAGCTCGGGACTTACTCTGCCACTGCGATCAGTTCAGTCAGTTTCGCTCCTGGTTTGACGTCACAAACACACCCAGCGTTCGCCCAGACACTCCCCCGTTTCTCCAGCCACTCCCGCGTTTTTCCCAGAAACGGTAGCGTTTTTTCACACACACCCATAAAACGGTCAGTTTCCGCCCAGAAACACCCACTTCCTGTCAATCACACTCCGATCACCAGAACGAAGAAAAAACCTCGTAATGCCGTGAGTAAAATACCAAACTTCTTAGCAAATTTACTTGGCGCAGTCACAATGCGAACATTGCGCATGCGCAATTAGCGGAAAATCGCTGCGATGCGTAGAAAAATAACGAGCGAACAACTCGGAATGAGGGCCATTTATTCATCCTGATTGCAAAGGTAAAAAGTGCTTATTGGGCTGTGATCCAGTCACACAGCAATGATTGCAGCATTGTTGGCCTGTGGCCAGAATGTTATTTGAGTATGGAAAGAGAACACATGTAAATTTTATTGGGTGGTAATTGGGTAGAATAGCTTCGGGAGGTTAGGTGAGTGGTTCTTGAATCTGATCATATGTCTGAAGAGATAAGTTTGTCCTCACATAGCTTTCATTCTGTTAGGATGTTTTGTCTTAAAGATACACATTTATTTCACAAGCACACTCTTTTCCTACAGGTGCAACCTCCAGAGAGATACTCTTGCAGAGTCCCAGTCTGTGTGGAACAACCTACGTCGTACTCCCATCCGCCAGGAGAAAAGAGTGCACTTTAATCTAGAGACTGTGAACACCAAGGATGTTTTATGTGAAAATGGACAACTCTGTAGCTCAAAAGAGCAAGAGCTCAAAGAGCTGGAGGTGAAAATAGAGGGTATGAAGGATCAGCTGAGGGCTGCTCTGGTGAGAAAAAGTCAGCTGATGGTGATCCTGCAGCCCCCATGTAATCACACTCAGGCAAAGACTGAGGAGAACAGATGATAAACAGATTGTGTACACACACATACACGTCTAGACAAAAGCTCTTAGGGGTTTGCATTGTAATTGTTCAGTTTTTTCAGTGAAGAGTTGCAGGCAGTTCATCACTGAAGGACTAAGGTGCCACAAGTGTGCTAGTGTTCATAGTGCTTAGAGGACACTGCGATTACACACTGAAGGGGATGGGAACGGGGAGTGCTCATCATGTCACATGGAAGAGCTAATGTACACGAAATGCTGCACACAAGGCTTTCTTAGCGTAAATGCTCTGGTGTGACCACTGATGACTGCTCTTTGCATACTTCAATATGTCATCGCAGGGAGACTTGTGCACTAAAAATGATGGAAAACATCTAGTGCTCAAAGCGCCTGTGTGACACCACCCTACAGCACATGGAGATAAAGTAATGCAATCCCCAAAAATAAATTCAATTATTTTGCAAACTGGCAACACCACATTGACAGGCATCAAGCAAATCATGTTATATTTAAACTGAAATTCGTAATTTATTCATTCATATTCCTGAGCTGGAAATATATTTTTAATGTGGTTTTGTTTACAGTATAATTTACCCAATCTTTGTGTCATGTTTTAAAATTAGTTCATCGGTCGTAATGTGATTACTTGATCTCCGACACCGGAATCCCGACCAACGGCATCAGCCCGGTGTCGATATACCGATGGGGGTTGGGATACCGGCACCAAAATACCGACAGCCAGAATCCCAAGCAATGTTCCAGCGATTGTGTCCTGCTGTGGGGGTGGGGAGAGGTTAGGTTTAGGCACTAGTAGGGGGGTTAGGGTTTTGGTGCAGGGATGGGAAGGTTAGGATTAGGTACCGGGGAGGGTTAGGGTAGGGGGCAGGGGAGGGTTAGGGTACTTTTGGAAGGACTGTCGGGATTCTGATGGACGGGGTGCCGCTGTCGGTATTCTGACCGTCGGCATCCCGTCCATCGGGAAATTATACTGAACCCTTGTGGAGAAGCAGTTTATACTGTAGCAGGAAATCTGGGAAAATGTATTACAAAATAAACCCATAAGTCTAACATTGCAATCCAATGAGCTTCCTGCTATAGTTGAACGTAATCTCCCATGATGCCCAGCTAGCGTTGACACCTTTTTGTATAGACTTACTTTAAGCAGTAATCCGAAGGATGTGACCGAGTATTGCAAGGAATCTATTTTCTGTATATTATAATATTGGTTTATATCGGTTATAATATGTAAATTACCACAGTACCATACAAACACTGTATTTTGGGATATTTTGTCCCTGAACTTATTTGACTATTTGCCAATTCTCCAATTGTTTTAACAGTAGAAGAATTCCCCTAAAAGGATCAAATAAATTTGCTTGTCAAATGGTGCATTCGTTTTCTTCTAAAGCCCATTATTAATCTCCATAGTAAGGAAGCCTGCTTGTTATACTTGCAATGCTCTACCTCACAGGTTCTCAAACTCAGTACTCAAGACCCCACACAGTGCATGTTCTGCAGGTCTCCTAACAGAATCGAAGTAAAATAAATAATTAGCTTCATTTGTGGATCTTTTAAAATGTGTCAGTGAGTAATGAATACACCTGTGCACTTGCTGGGTTACTTACAAAACATGCACTGTGTGGGGTCCTGAGGACTGAGTTTGAGAACCTGTGGTCTACCTGATCTGGCTAATGTCTAATTTCACAAAAATGATGTTTAACTTTAAACTTAGAATTAATACTTTACAGACAATTCTCTAAAATTTTTGTTAGTAGCAGAAACTTTACATTTTTTTTTTAATGTCTACTATCTCACAATAACATTCTAAACACTGTTTGACTGTCTGCTGGTACTAAACCCACCCAATGTATCACTGGGCACTCATAGCAGTGCACTACTACTCCTTTAATATTGTCTTCCATAACAAGTAGCAATTGGGAATAAGCTGCATAGAGGGGCTTCATCTACAAATTGAGTGTTGCAACCAAACAGCAATGATTTGTGCAACATTGCTGTGGAATTTGGTGTTGAGAGCAGATTTTAGGGCAGACCAATACTTCCAAAGCACTAAGCACATGCCTTCCATGGGCTGGCTACTCCAGCCTCCACCCCACCCTCCTTCAATTTTTACCTGTGCTCTATTATATATTTATCTGCAATCATCTTGGAAAAAGCTTGAAAAAACACACAAGATTCTGGGTTCAATGGGCCTAATTCCAAGTTGATCGCAGCAGGATTTTTGTTAGCAATTGGTCAAAACCATGGCCCTCATTCCGAGTTGATCGGTCGCAAGGCGAATTTAGCAGAGTTACACACGCTAAGCCGCCGCCTACTGGGAGTGTATCTTAGCATCTTAAAATTGCGACCGATGTATTCGCAATATTGCGCTCACAAACTACTTAGCAGTTTTAGAGTAGCTCCAGACTTACTCTGCCTGTGCGATCAGTTCAGTGCTTGTCGTTCCTGGTTTGACGTCACAAACACACCCAGCGTTCGCCCAACCACTCCCCCGTTTCTCCGGCCACTCCTGCGTTTTTTCCGGAAACGGTAGCGTTTTCAGCCACACTCCCATAAAACGGCCTGTTTCCGCCCAGTAACACCCATTTCCTGTCAATCACATTACGATCGCCGGAGCGATGAAAAAGCCGTGAGTAAAAATACTATCTTCATAGCAAAGATACTTGGCGCAGTCGCAGTGTGAATATTGCGCATGCGCACTAAGCGGAATTTCACTGCGATGCGATGAAAAATACTGAGCGAACGACTCGGAATGAGGGCCCATGTGCACTGCCGGGGAGGCAGATATAACATGTGCAGAGAGAGTTAGATTTGGGTGGGGTGTGTTCAATCTGTAATCTAATTTGCAGTGTAAAAATAAAGCAGCCAGTATTTACCCTTCACAGAAACAAAATAACCCACCCAAATCTAACTCTTTCTGCACATGTTATATCTGCCTCCCCTGCAGTGCACATGGTTTTGCCCAATTGCTAAAAAAAATCCTGCTGCGATCAACTTGGAATTACCCCCTATGGGGGTAATTCCAAGTTGATCACAGCAGGAATTCTGTTAGCAGTTGGGCAAAACCATGTGCACTGTAGGAGGGGCAGATATAACATGTGCAGAGAGAGATAGAGTTGGGTGTGGTGTGTTCAATCTGCAATCTAAATTGCAGTGAAAAATTAAAGCAGCCAGTATTTACCCTGCACAGAAACAAAATAACCCACCTAAATCTAACTCTCTGCAAATGTTATATCTGCCACACCTGCAGTGCACATGGTTTTGCCCAATTGCTAACAAACTTGCTGCTGCGATCAACTCAGAATTACCCCCAATAAGGATGACTTATGACTGGAGTTAGTAGCAGAACACCCAGCTCCCAGTAAGATTTTATCTCGGACAGCAAAATGTAATAATCAGATTTTTATATATGGGTGTGGGCCAAGCCTTTTAGCATGTTACATATATGCAAAACATTGTAGGAAAATATGTTACTTTTAGTCATTGACAGTTTTAAGATCACTTTTGTAATTTTTCTGTAGTGATCTTAAGATGAGGTTAAGATTTATGATTAAGGTATCACATTATTATGACCACTTCCTACAATTGACGTTGGCAGCGTTTAGCTTTAGCCCATGAAGTAAGTCATGTGTCATGCTCTAGCTTGGGTATATACAGTGGTGCAAGTAGAAAAAATGTCTTACGGGTACTGTGTGCGTGCGCCGAAGGCGCGCGCGCAAAAAAATGGGTGTGGCCAAATGCCACATGGGGCGTGGCCAATGAAAATTGGGGCGTGATACACATATGGGGGAGGGGCAGATACACGTATGACCCCAATAGTGTCAGATACACGTTGCCCCACAGTGCTAGATATACATTGCCCCACAGTGCCAGATACATATAACCCCACAGTGCCAGATACACATTGCCCCACAGTGCCAGATACACAAATGTCCCCAGAGTGCCAGATACACAAATGTCCCCAGAGTGTCAGATACACATTGCCTCACAGTGCCAGATACACATTGCCCCACAGTGCCAGATGCACATTGCCCCACAGTGCCAGATACACAAATGTCCCCAGAGTGCCAGATACACATTGCCCCACAGTGCCAGATGCACATTGCCCCACAGTGCCAGATACACAAATGTCCCCAGAGTGCCAGATACACATTGCCCCACAGTGCCAGATACACATTGCCCCACAGTGCCAGATACAGAAATGCCCCCAGAGTGCCATACATTGCCTCACAGTGTCAGATACACATTGCCCCACAGTGCTAGATACACAAATGCCCCCACTGTGTCAGATATACATTGCCCCCCGTGCCAGATATGCCCCCAGTGCCAGATATCCTCCAGTGCCAGGTATACATGCCCCCCTGTGCCAGATATCCCCCAGTGCCAGGTATATATGCCCCCCTGTGCCAGATATGCCCCCAGTGCCAGATATCCCCCAGTGCCAGGTATACATGCCCCCCCCCAGTGCCAGATATCCCCCAGTGCCAGGTATAACATGCCCCCCCCAGTGCCAGATATCCCCCAGTGCCAGGTATATATGCCCCCCTGTGCTAGATATGCCCCCAGTGCCAGGTATACATGCCCCCCCAGTGCCAGATATCCCCCAGTGCCAGGTATAACATGCCCCCCCAGTGCCAGATATCCCCCATTGCCAGGTATAACATGCCCCCCCCCAGTGCCAGATATCCCCCAGTGCCAGGTATACATGCCCCCCTGTGCCAGATATCCCCCAGTGCCAGGTATATATGCCCCCCTGTGCCAGATATGCCCCCAGTGCCAGATATCCCCCAGTGCCAGGTATATATGCCCCCCTGTGCCAGATATGCCCCCAGTGCCAGGTATATATGCCCCCCTGTGCCAGATATGCCCCCAGTGCTAGGTATACATGCCCCCCTGTGCCAGATATCCCCCAGTGCCAGGTATATATACCCCCCCTGTGCCAGATATGCCCCCAGTGCCAGATATCCCCCAGTGCCAGGTATAACATGCCCCCCCAGTGCCAGATATCCCCCAGTGCCAGGTATATATGCCCCCCTGTGCCAGATATGCCCCCAGTGCCAGGTATACATGCCCCCCCAGTGCCAGGTATAACATGCCCCCCTCCCCTACTCACCGCTGCCGCTGCCGTCGCTGTCCTCCTGTCTGTCATGTGAGGGAAGGAGAGTGCAGCCTGCGCCTCTCGTTCCCCTCAGTCTCCGGCGGGTGTCTCAGTTTAATTCAGCGCCGATCCGTGAGCCAATCCGAGCTCGCGGGTGCGAGCTCTGATTGGCTCACGGATCGGCGCTGAAGTAAACTGAAACACCCACCGGAGACTGAGGGGAACGAGAGGCGCAGGCTGCACTCTCCTGCCTCTCCTGCCCTCACATCAGCGGCGGTGCGGCGTGTGCGGCGGTGCGGCGTGGGGGAGGGAGGGAAGGAAGAGGAGCGGCGGCCCGTCGGTGTGGGTACGGCGTACCCACGGCTAAATTCTTACGGGTATGCCGTACCCACCCACTTGCACCACTGGGTATATAAGGTGTGCAATAGGCCGTCTGTACATATTTGCTGTCATGGGTAAAATATACGTTATGGTAAGAACTTACCGTTGATAACGTTATTTCTCCTGTGTCCACAGGTTTCCACAGGATAACATTGGGATATGATGGAGCGACAGCGGATTGGCACCAAACGATCACAAGCTTTCAGTCCTCCCAGGATGCAACGGGCTCGTCCATATATCCCTGCCCACTGGCTCAGGCAAATCAGTTGTATTCCAAAGCATTTAGGCAGGAGCATTATGTAGAACCCTATTTAGGCGAGAAGAACACACATGCACACCCTTCCATGCAAAAGGGAAGAGTTTAGTGAGTATAAAGATCCCCAAATCAGGTGCGTCAGGGTGGGATCCCTGTGGAAACCTGTGGACATAGGAGAAATATCGTTATCACCGGTAAGTTCTTACCACAACGTATATTTCTACGGCAGGGTCCACAGGTTATCCACAGGATAACAATGGGATTTCCCAACGCTCCTGATTGGACAGGAGAACCTTATGCCCAAATTCAGTGTTATGAGAGGCAAAAGTATCCAAGGCATAATGTCTAATGAATGTGTTAATGGGAGACCATGTGGCTGCCTTACATATCTGTTCTGCTGAAGCACCATGTTGTGCTGCCCATGAAGGACCTACCTTACGTGTAGAGTGAGCAGAGACATTAGCCGGAACAGGGAGATCAGCTTGAGAATATGCTACTGAAATCGTTATTCGAAGCCATCTAGCTAGCGTCTGTTTAGTAGCAGGCCATCCTCTCTTGTGAAATCCGTAGAGAATGAAGAGAGAATCTGTCTTTCTGATGGCACTGGTACGATCCACGTAGATTCTTAATGCACGGACTACGTCTAGCGACGCTTCTCCCGCAGAAAGTCCCGATACCTGAAAAACCGGGACTACAATCTCTTCGTTAAGGTGAAACTTAGATACCCCCTTAGGAAGATAACCAGACCTAGTTCTGAGAACTGCTTTATCTGGATAAAAAAATCAGAAAAGGAGATTTACATGACAGCGCTCCTAAATCTGACACTCTTCTAGCTGATGCCATAGTCAGTAGAAAGAGAACTTTAGCTGTCAACCATTTAAGATCCACTTTCTTAAGTGGTTCAAATGGAGCAACTTGAAGAGCTTTGAGAACCAGACTTAAATCCCAAGGCACTGCAGGAGGAACAAAAGGCGGTTGAATGCGCAGCATTCCCTGGAAAAAAGTATGCACATCCTGTAAATTGGCAATTTCTTTTGGAACCATACAGTCAATGCTGATACTTGTACTCTCAAGGAGGCCACCTTCAAACCCTTATCCATTCCTGCCTGAAGGAAATCTAAGACTCTGGATACTCTGAAAGATTTTGGGTCCATACTTCTTTTACTGCACCAATGAATATAGGTTTGCCATATTCGGTGATAAATACGAGCTTTCCTTGCTCTGAGCATAGTTTGAATTACCTGTTGTGAGAAACCTCTTGACTTCAGGATAGAGGTTTCAACAGCCACGCCGTCAAAGACAGTCGATCCAGTTGCCTGTGATAACAAGGACCCTGCATCAGTAGATCTGGACATTGAGGGAGCAGAATTGGAGCATCCATCGACATCCTCTGCAGATCTATGTACCAGTGCCTTCTGGGCCAAGCCGGAGCTATTAGAATCACGGTACCCTTTGCTTGCTTTATTTTCCTCACCACCCTGGGTAACAGGGTGATCGGAGGAAACAGATATGCCAGATGAAAGTCCCATTTCACTGGCAGTGCGTCCACAAGGATCGCTCCGGGATCCTTTGTTCTTGACCCGTATGCTGGTACTTTGTTGTTCTGATGGGACGCCATGAGATCTACCTCTGGCAACCCCCACTTGTCTACTAGAGTCTGAAATACTACCGGGTGTAGAGCCCATTCGCTTGCTTGAATGGTGTGTCGACCGAGAAAATCCACTTCCCAGTTTAGGACTCCTGGAATGAACACTGCGGACAATGCTGGAAGATGGAGTTCTGCCCACTTTAGTATGTGACTTACCTCCTTCATTGCTTTTTGGCTGCAAGTTTCTCCCTGATGGTTGAGGTACGCTACTGCCGTTGCATTGTCTGAGCGGATCTGGACTGATTTTCCTTGCAGAGTGTCCTTTGCCTGAATCAGTGCCATATATATGGCCCGAAGTTCCAACAGGTTTATTGGCAGGCAACTTTCTTCTGTGATCCACTGTCCTTGGAACCATAATTTTCCGGACACTGCTGCCCAGCCCTAAAGACTGGCATCCGTTGTCAGGATCTCCCAATCTGATATCCAAAAGGGTCTCCCCTTGTCTAGATGGGATGTCTGCAGCCACCAGGCTAATGACCTTTTTACTTTTACTGGAAGTACCATCGTCTGCTTCTTTATTGTCTGATGTACTTCATTCCATCTGGCCAGAATCAGACGCTGCAGAGGTCTTGAGTGGAATTGCGCATACTCCACCATGTCAAATGTTGACACCATCAAACCCATCACTCGCATTGCTGCGTGAATTGATATTGTTTGACTGTGTAACAACTCCTGAGTCATTAACTGCACCTTGGATATCTTGTCCCGAGGTAAAAATATTTTCTGCAGACTTGAATCCAATACAGCCCCCAAGTGAATCATCCGTTGTGACGGAATCAGAGATGACTTTGCCCAATTTATGAGCCATCCGTGCCTCTGTAGACAAGTTATTGTCTGTTGGAGATGGCTCAAGAGCAATTCCTGAGATTGTGCCAGGATTAAAAGATCGTCAAGGTATGGAAAAAATCTTATCCCCTGCTGGCGGAGATAAGCTGCCATAACCACCATAATCTTGGTAAATACTCTGGGGGCTGTGGCTAACCCAAAGGGTAAGGCCTGGAATTGAAAATGTTGCTGGAGGATGGCGAACCTGAGGTAACACTGATGAGACAATGCTATAGGAACATGCAGGTAAGCATCCTGTACATCCAGAGATACCATGTAATCCCCTGGTTCCATGGCCAAAACTATGGAGCGTAACGTGTCCATGTGGAACCATGGTACCCAAATGCATTTGTTTAACATTTTGAGATTGAGAATTGGGCGGAATGACCCATTTGGCTTCTGAACCAAAAAGAGGTTGGAGTAAAAACCCTGTCGCCGTTGTGTAGGGGGTACTGGAATAATTACTCCTGACTGAAGCAATTTCTGGACTGCTTCTTGCAGGGCTCTGGCCTTCGCCTCTATACGAGATGGACTGGTGCAGAAGAACCTTCGAGGATGCTTCTTCTTGAAAGGGAAAACATAACCCAGAGATACCGCTTCTTGCACCCAAGCATCTGTTGTCGATTGCTGCCATATGTGTGCAAACTGAAGGTACCCCAGGCGGAGGCCCGCACCATCAGGCTGATGGCTTATGTTCTGGTTTGGAAGCTGACCCTCTGGTGGCCCATTGCTTCTTTGCCTTACCAAACTTATTGTATTGGGGCTGCTTAGAATCAATTTTTCCTTTTGTTTTTCCTTGCGACCGAAATGGCCGAAAAACCGAACCTCTAGGCCTGGGGTTATAATTGGCAGGAAACCTGACCTTCTTGGATTCTGCTTCTGACTACAGAATATCTGTCAATTCCTTACCAAACAGAATATTCCCAACAAAAGGCAAAGATTCCAGAACCTTCTTAGATTCTGAATCAGCTTTCCATGTATGTAGCCAAATTGCTCTGCGAGCAGCTACCTTTAAGGATCTTTGGAAGCAATAGTACCCATATCTATTGCCGCTTCTTTTAAGAATACCGCAGCCTGCTTCATGTGAGCTATATGGGATTCCTGCTCCCTAGTAGGTGCCGACAGCCCGTCTTCCAGTACATCAGCCCATTCAGCTACCACCTTTGCCATCCAAGCTGAAGCCATAGTGGCCTTATGACTGCCCCTGACAGAGAAAATATGGTTTTCAAAAACCCATCCTCTCTTCTGTCTGTGACATCATTTAATAATGTTGACGGTATAGGCAATATAGATTTTCGCGCTCATCGAATGACGTGCGTATCTACCTTAGGAGGCACTTCTCTATTTAAACAGTCCCCAGTTGGAAAAGGGTAATAGGAATCCCATTTTTTTTGGAATTCTATATTTTTTATTCCTCCATGATTTCTGTCAGCTGATCTGACCCTGGAAACTCGACCCTAACTGTTTTGGGACGTTTAAACTAGTGATGTGCACCGGACATTTTTCGGGTTTTGTGTTTTGGTTTTGGATTCGGTTCCGCGGCCGTGTTTTGGATTCGGACGCGTTTTGGCAAAACCTCCCTGAAATTTTTTTGCCGGATTCGGGTGTGTTTTGGATTCAGGTGTTTTTTTACAAAAAACCCTCAAAAACAGCTTAAATCATAGAATTTGGGGGTCATTTTGATCCCATAGTATTATTAACCTCAATAACCATAATTTCCACTCATTTCCAGTCTATTCTGAACACCTCACACCTCACAATATTATTTTTAGTCCTAAAATTTGCACCAAGGTCGCTGGATGACTAAGCTAAGCGACCCAAGTGGCCGACACAAACACCTGGCCCATCTAGGAGTGGCACTGCAGTGTCAGACAGGATGGCACTTAAAAAAAATAGTCCCCAAACAGCACATGATGCAAAGAAAAAAAGAGGCACAATGAGGTAGCTGTGTGACTAAGCTAAGCGACCCAAGTGGCCGACACAAACACCTGGCCCATCTAGGAGTGGCAATGCAGTGTCAGACAGGATGGCACTTCAAAAAAATAGTCCCCAAACAGCACATGATGCAAAGAAAAAAAGAGGCGCAATGAGGTAGCTGTGTGACTAAGCTAAGCGACCCAAGTGGCCGACACAAACACCTGGCCCATCTAGGAGTGGCACTGCAGTGGTCAGACAGGATGGCACTTCAAAAAAATAGTCCCCAAACAGCACATGAAGCAAAGAAAAAAAGAGGCGCAATGAGGTAGCTGTGTGACTAAGCTAAGCGACCCAAGTGGCCGACACAAACACCTGGCCCATCTAGGAGTGGCACTGCAGTTTTCTAGCGAGAGGATGAGTGCTTCCATCCTCATGTGAAGCTGAACCACTAGCCATGAACATAGGCCAGGGCCTCAGCCGTTCCTTGCTACTCTGTGTCGTAAATGGCATATTGGCAAGTTTACGCTTCTCCTCAGACGCTTTTAATTTTGATTTTTGGGTCATTTTACTGAACTTTTATTTTTTGGATATTACATGCTCTCTACTATGACATTGGGCATCGGCCTTGGCAGACGACGTTGATGGCATTTCATCATCTCGGCCATGACTAGTGACAGCAGCTTCAGCACGAGGTGGAAGTGGATCTTGATCTTTCCCTATTTTACCCTCCACATTTTTGTTCTCCATTTTTTAATGTGTGGAATTATATGCCAGTATCAATAGCAATGGCCTACTACTATATATACTGCGCACAACTGAAATGCACCACAGGTATGGATGGATAGTATACTTGACGACACAGAGGTAGGTAGAGCAGTGGACTACTGTACCGTACTGCTATATATTATATACTGGTGGTCAGCAAACTGTGCAAAACTGAAATGCACCACAGGTATGGATGGATAGTATACTTGACAACACAGAGGTAGGTAGAGCAGTAGCCTACTGTACCGTACTGCTATATATTATATACTGGTGGTCAGCAAAATTATGCACTGTACTCCTACTATATACTACAATGCAGCACAGATATGGAGCGTTTTTCAGGCAGAGAACGTATAATACTGGTGGTCACTGGTCAGCAAAACTCTGCACTGTACTCCTCCTATATAATACTGGTGGTCCCCAGTCCCCACAATAAAGCAGTGTGAGCACAGATATATGCAGCACACTGAGCACAGCTATGGAGCGTTTTTCAGGCAGAGAACGTGTAATACTGGTGGTCACTGGTCAGCAAAACTCTGCACTGTACTCCTCCTATATAATACTGCTGGTCCCCAGTCCCCACAATAAAGCAGTGTGAGCACAGATATATGCAGCACACTGAGCACAGATATGGAGCATTTTTCAGGCAGAGAACGTATAATGCTGGTGGTCACTGGTCAGCAAAACTCTGCACTGTACTCCTCCTATATAATACTGCTGGTCCCCAGTCCCCACAATAAAGCAGTGAGCACAGATATTTGCAGCCACCTGAATAAAACTGAGAGGACGCCAGCCACGTCCTCTCACTATCATTTCCAATGCACAAGTGAAAAATGGCGGTGACGCGCGGCTCCTTATATAGAATCCGAATCTCGCGAGAATCCGACAGCGGGATGATAACGTTCAGGCGCGCTCGGGTTATCCGAGCAAGGCGGGAAGATTCGAATCTGCCTCGGAACCGTGTAAAATGGGTGAAGTTCGGGGGGGTTTGGATTCCGACGAACCGAACCCGCTCATCACTAGTTTAAACACAGGTGCCTTAGTTTTTAACACCGGCTCTGCTGAATCCTCTAGGGATAGAATAGCCTTCATCGCTCCAATTAATTCAGCTATATCCTCTAAGCTGATACCTTCTACCTGTTCTTCATATGCTGAAGCAGAGTATATAGAGCTATCATCATCTGATGTATCATCCTGTGTAGCCTGCGAATTTGATTATATATTTACCCTCGGTTTATCAGATTGTTTACTTGGAGAAGCTGTTGGGGCTATACCGTAAGAAGGGAGCTGCATGTATGGGTTAATAGTGTACCCTACTCCTGAGATTGAGGGTGTAGGGACTACCCTTTCAGCTATACTGGACAAGGTCTGTGCAAACATAGCCCAAGGTGGAGCTACCTGCCGTTGAACAGGGATCTGCCTTGCCATCTGCTGAAACACAAAATAATTTGTACATAACCCATTATGTGCCAGATCCTGAGAGGATAATCCCACTTTGCAGGACAAACATGTTATGAGTGTTGGTGTTACTGTTAATGTAACCTCGTCACCTTTGCCACTCTCAGACATGATAAATAATCAACTTTTCACAGTGTACTACACAATTTGTGACTGTAATCACTTTACTATATTTTAAGTGATATCAATCTGACCCCATCCCATGCACCAGCATTGAGGTTTAGAAGAAACCACTGACAAACATGTATAAAGTCAGCAATCACACTAGCAGTCAGTCACATGTTATATATTAGTCATATGAGCATATTATCAACTACAAACACATTTCAAAGTATGTAGGAGTACATATTACTGAATTCTGTTCTATACAGATCTTAACGTATAAAGTTAACTATTCATACTGACAAAGATAGATAGAATTTTAGTGCTGTATAACCCGTACTCAGTAGAGTGGGATACAGGGAGACTCACCCCACTTCCAAGATCGATCAATACGTTAGCTAACGCTGAGTGGATCCAGACGCTACTAGTGTACACTGCCAGTCCGGGAACTTTTAGACGCACTGTGCATGCAGACGCACCGGTCATACAGACGCCTGTACTGCGACCCAGTCTCCTCGCGGTAGCGCTTGTGTACACAGACGCAGCGGCCTATGCTGCGACCGAGACCCCTCGTGGTAGCGTCTGAGACGGAAGTGAGGCAATCAGTTCATGGTGGGAGACCGACGGAAACTGGTCATGAACTGGGAGGGAGGGGCGACCAGGAGAGCGTCTGAGTAACCGCCGCTGACATCAACCCTAGGGATCGCAGCCTCATACTAATTCCTGGTGCCTTATGATCCCTAAGTCCTAGCGCTGGAGCACCTGTGGTGGCGGCGCACCAGCTACTGTTTGGTAGTCTCCTCCCAATACAGTACGGCTGTGTCCGTTATTCCCCTTCTAAGTGGAACCGATGCCTTACCTTCTCCCTGTGCTCCGGCCACAGCCTGGTAACTTCTGCTGGACCTGCTAGTGTATCCGACACAGGCGCCCGTTAAGACAGCACTTGTACCGTGGGTAAGCGTTGTTGTGACCCGGCGGAGAGTTGTTGGAGCAACTCTTTCCAATAAGCGTATAAGACGCTGTTAGGAAAGATCACTCAGAAAAAATAGTAAGACTATAAAAATAAAATAAGAAAGCTTAGGGCTGCCAAACACAGCAGCCCTGTGACCATGGTCCGGCTCCTGCCGCACCAAACAAACTGATTTGCCTGAGCCAGTGGGCGGGGATATATGGACGGGCCCGCTGCATCCTGGGAGGACTGAAAGCTTGTGATCGTTTGGTGCTAATCCGCTGTCGCTCCATCATATCCCATTGTTATCCTGTGGATAACCTGTGGACCCTGCCGGAGAAAGTGGTGATTTATCCAAGTTGCAAAATGGTGCTGCTGTGGTGGGGGTGTATCATGACTGAACAAATGGCACCATTGCGAGTAACCGATGTGGAAATTGCAGAGCGCCACATGCCATTGATGTGAGAGTTGTACGTCAGCTATGAAGGTGTGTGAGGGCTCACTGACACACTACAGTGGAGCAGCTCACCGTTAAACTGCACTCGTGCCAACCTACCAGCACCTTATTGAGTCACTCCCAGCCCATCTAGCTGCTGTCCATGCTGCACATGGCAGTTACTCTAGCTATTAGCTGGTGGTCCTAATAATGTGACTCCACCATGTATGTGTGTGGGTGTCTATATATATATATATATATATACACTGTATATACATATATATATATATATATATATATATATATACACACTGCTCAAAAAAATAAAGGGAACACTTAAACAACACAGTGTAACTACAAGTCAATCCCACTTCTGTGAAATCAAACTGTCCACTTAGGAAGCAACACTGATTGACAATCAATTTCACATGCTGTTGTGCAAATGGAATAGACAACAGGTGGAAATTATAGGCAATTAGCAAGACACCCCCAATAAAGAAGTTGTTCTGCAGGTGGTGACCACAGACCACTGCTCAGCTCCTATGCTTTCTGGCTGATGTTTTGGTCACTTTTGAAAGCTGGCGGTGCTTTCACTCTAGTGGTAGCATGAGACGGAGTCTACAACCCACACAAGTGGCTGAGGTAGTGCAGCTCATCCAGGATGGCACATCAATGTGAGCTGTGACAAGAAGGTTTGCTGTGTCTGTCAGCGTAGTGTCCAGAGAATGGAGGCGCTACCAGGAGACAGGCCAGTAAATCAGGAGACGTGGAGGAGGCCGTAGGAGGGCAACAACCCAGCAGCAGGACCGCTACCTCCGCCTTTGTGCAAGGTGGAACAGGAGGAGCACTGCCAGAGCCCTGCAAAATGATCTCCAGCAAGCCACAAATGTGCATGTGTCTACTCAAACGATCAGAAACAGACTCCATGAGGGCGGTATGAGGGCCCGACGCCCACAGGTGGGGGTTGTGCTTACAGCCCAACACCATGCAGGACGTTTGGCATGTGCCAGAGAACACCAAGATTGGCAAATTCGCCAGTGGCGCCCTGTGCTCTTCACAGATGAAAGCAGTTTCTCACTGAGCACATGTGACAGACGTGACAGAGTCTGGAGACGCCAAGGAGAACATTCTGCTGCCTGCAACATCCTCCAGCATGACCGGTTTGGCAGTGGGTCAGTAATGGTGTGGGGTGGCATTTCTTTGGGGGGCCGCACAGCCCTCCATGTGCTCGCCAGAGGTAGCCTGACTGCCATTAGGTACCGAGATGAGATCCTCAGACTCCTTGTGAGACCATATGCTGGTGCGGTTGGCCCTGGGTTCCTGCAAGACGAAGGCACTGATGCTATGGACTGGCCCGCCCGTTCCCCAGACCTGAATCCAATTGAGCACATCTGGGACATAATGTCTCGCTCCATCCACCAACGCCACGTTGCACCACAGACTGTCCAGGAGTTGGCGGATGCTTTAGTCCAGGTCTGGGAGGAGATCGCTCAGGAGACCATCCGCCACCTCATCAGGAGCATGCCCAGGCATTGTAGGGAGGTCATACAGGCACGTGGAGGCCACACACACTACTGAGCCTCATTTTGACTTGTTTTAAGGACATTACATCAAAGTTGGATCAACCTGTAGTGTGTTTTTCCACTTTAATTTTGAGTGTGACTCCAAATCCAGACCTCCATGGGTTAATAAATGTGATTTCCATTGATAATTTTTGTGTGATTTTGTTGTCAGCACATTCAACTATGTAAGTACTTAATAAGAATATTTAATTCATTCAGATCTAGGATGTGTTATTTTAGTGTTCCCTTTATTTTTTTGAGCAGTGTATGTGTGTATGTATGTATATATGTATATATATATATATATATATATATATATATATATATATACACACACACACACACACACACACCTCCCAAATGTCCCAATTTTCGTGGGACTGTCTCGTTTTCTTGGGGCTGTCCCACCCGCGGGCCGCAGTGTGTCCTGCGGTGGGGGGAGGGCAGTTGGGAGGCTTCTGTCAGTCACTTCTCTGCAGAACAGCAGTGAATAGACTATGAGGGTAATTCCAAGTTGATCGCAGCAGGAATTTTGTTAGCAGTTGGGCAAAACCATGTGCACTGCAGGGGAGGCAGATTTAACATGTGCAGAGAGAGTTAGATTTGGGTATGGTGTGTTCAATCTGCAATCTAATTTGCATTGTAAAAATAAAGCAGCCAGTATTTACCCTGCACAGAAACAAAATAACCCACCCAAATCTAACTCTTTCTGCACATGTTATATCTGCCTCCCCTGCAGTGCACATGGTTTTGCCCAACTGCTAACAAAATTCCTGCTGCGATCAACTTGGAATTACCCCCTATGTGCGCATGCGCACAGCGTCTATTCAGTGAAGAAAGAGACTGGGGGCATGCCAGCAGCTCACAGAGCGCTAGTCATGCCCCCTTTAGTGATGGTAAACGGGGGTGTGACTCGAGATCACGGCAATGCCACAAGGCCATGCCCCTTTTCATGGACATGCGGGAGTCCCTCTTCTGGATACCAAAATGTTGGGAGGTATATATATAAAATTGGTTTTCGTTCCAGCTTTTATTTCTCTTTTGTACCTACATGTAGTCCCCAAGAAAATCTTGCAAATGCAGCAGAAGATATGGTGCATGTAAACATAGACTCTGGCACAGTGTCAGAGTCTTTGCTATCTGCTACGCATGTGCCATATTTAAGTCTTTTCCTTCAGAAATATGAAGTCAACAACATATTTCCATAGGAATTCACAGTACATGTGGTTGCCAGATGAAACATTGCAATGTGTGCTGAGTGGGTTGTTCAGGGACCCCCGGACTCAGTCATGAGTGGCATAAAACAAAGCTGGTGAGATGGTGTTGAGAAGGCACAAGGGAGGATTCTCATATACTGGTTCCATAAGAAAGTACACAGTGATTGTTCTATGTGTAGACTCCTGTTTACCGATGTCAGTGTTGTTGGTGCACAATTTGGATATTTCACTATTTCTAAGTACAATCTGTAAAAATAGGATTTTAATTACCTACCAGTAAATCCTTTTCTCGTAGTCCGTAGAGGATGCTGGGGTTCCATTTAGTACCATGGGGTATAGACGGGTCCCTTGGGAGCCATGGGCACTTTAAGAGTTTAATTGTGTGGGCTGGCTCCTCCCTCTATGCCCCTCCTACCAGACTCAGTTTAGAAACTGTGCCCGAGGAGACGGACATACTTCGAGAGACGGAAATACACAGATAGTGGTGAGAATCACACCAGCTCACACCGAATTGAAAAACCATGCTGCCCAGCATGTAACAAGGAGAAACCATTCCAACCAGCATGCAACATGAAGAAACCATGCTAACCAGCATGAAACATGAAGAAACCATGTTAACCAGCATGCAACTAACCAGCGGGAACTAGAAGAAACCCTGCTAACCAGCATGAAATAGGATCAGCAACAACTGAACCAATACGTAACCAAGCAACAATGCAGGAAAACAAAGCACTGGGCCGGCGCCCAGCATCCTCTATGGACTACGAGAAAAGGATTTACCAATAGGTAATTAAAATCCTATTTTTTCTTACGTCCTAGAGGATGCTGGGGTTCCGTTTAGTACCATGGGGATGTACCAAAACTCCCAGTACGGGAGGGAGAGTGCTGAGGCTCCTGCAGAACAGATTGACCAAACTTTAGGTCATCAGAGGCCAAAGTATCGAACTTGTAGAACTTAGCAAACATTTCCGACCCTGACCAAGTAGCTGCTCAGCAAAGCAGTAAAGCCGAGACACCCCGAGCAGCCGCCCAGGAAGAACCCACTTTACGAGTAGAGTGGGCCTTAACAGATTTTGGACACGGCAAGCCTGCCATAGAATAAGCATGCTGGATAGTAAACCTGATCCAGCGAGAAATTGTCTGCTTAGAAGAAGGGTACCCAACTTTGTTGGGATCATAAAGGACAAACAGAGCATCTGACTTTCCGTGATGAGAAGTTCTCTTCACATTTTTTCAAAGCTCTCACGACATCCAAGGACTTTGAGGTAATCGAGGTGTCAGTAGCCACTGGCACCACAATAGTTTGGTTGATATGAAAAACTGACACAACCTTTGGAAGAAATTGCTGACGCGTTCTGAGCTCAGCACTATCCTCTTGGAAAATCAAATAGGGGCTCTTGTGCGACAATGCCCCCAAACCTGACCCACGTCTCGCAGACGCCAATGCCAACAGTGTGACAGCCTTCCAAGTAAGAAACTTAACGTCCACCTCCTGCAAAGGTTCAAACCAATACGATTGCAGGAACTGCAGCACCACATTAAGATCCCAAGGTGCCGTAAGAGACACAAAGGGTGGTTAGATGTGCAGAACTCCTTTCAAGAATGTCTGAACCTCAGGGAGGGCAGCCAATTGTTTCTGAAAGAAAAAGGACAAGGCCTGAAATCTGGACTTTTATGGAGCCCAAGCGAAGGCCTACATCCACACCTGCTTGCAAAGAGAGGAGAAAACGTTCTAGATGAAACTCCACCATAGGAAATTTCTTGGATTCATACCAAGACACATACTTTTTACCAAATCCGATGGTAATGTTTTGACGTTACTCCCTTCCTAGACTGTAGGAATGACCTTTTTCGGAATGCCTTTCCGAGCTAAGATCTGGCGTTCAACCTCCATGCTGTCAAACATAGCTGCGGTAAGTCTTGATAAGTGAACGGCCCCTGTTGAAGAAGGTCCTCACAAAGAGGAAGAGGCCTCGGAAACCTCCAAGAGTAAACCCAGAAGATCCGCGTACTAAGCCCTTCTTGGCCAGTCCGGAGCAAAGAGGAGCGCGTGAACTCTTGTTCCTTTTAAGAGTTTGAGAATCCTTAGGATGAGAGGAAGTGGAGGGAACACATACACTGACTGGGACACCCACGGAGTTACCAGGGCATCCACCGTCACTGCTTGTGGGTCTCTCGACCTGGAACAGTACCTCCGAAGCTTCTTGTTGAGGCGAGAGGCCATCCGGTCCATCAGAGGTACACCCCATCGGCTTGTTACCTCTGCGAATACCTCCGGATAGAGGCCCCATTCTCCTGGATGGAGATTGCGTCTGCTGAGGAAGTCTTCCCAGTTGTCCACTCCCGGAATGAAGATTGTGACAGCGCCAGCGCGTGTCTTTCTGCCCAGAGGAGGATACTGGTTACCTCTGACATTGCAGCTCTGCTCTTCATTCCGGCTGATCTTGAATGGCGTGATCTTTCAGAAGATGTGCCGCTTGTAGAAGGCCGTTGGATATGGCCCTTAGTTCCAGAATGATTTCCGGAAGGAGAGCTTCCTGACTTGACCACTTCCCTTGGAAGTCTTCCCCTTGGGTGACTGCTCCCCAACCTCTGAGACTTGCATCTGAGAATAGAAGGATCCAATTGTGAATCCCGAACCTGCGGCCCTCCAGTAGGTGAGAAATTTGCAGCCACCAGAGAAGGGAGAATCTGGCTTTCGGCGACAGGCGTATCTGCCGGTGCATGTGAAGATGTGATCCTTATCACGTGTCCAGGAGATCCAGCTGGAAGAACCTTGGATGGAATCTTCTGTAATGCAGAGCCTCGTAGGAGGCTACCATTTTTCCCAGAAGGCGAATGCACTGATGTACCGATACCCGGGCTGGCTTCAAGACATCCCGGACCATTGATTGGATCACTAATGCTTTCTCCACTGGTAGAAACACCCTCGGCACTTCCATGTCGAGTATCATCCGCAGGAAGTCTCCTTGTCGGCTCCAAATGCGACTTTGGAAGGTTCAGGATCCACCAATGATCCCGGAGTATTAGAGTTGAGAGAGCAATACTCTGCAACAGCCTCTCCCTGGAAGATGCCTTTATCAGTAGATAGTCCAGATATGGAATTATGTTCACTCCCTACTTGCGGAGGAGGAGCATCATCTCTGCCATGAACACCATCGGTGCTGTGGAGAGGCCAAATGGCAATGTCTGGAACTGATAGTGACAGTCCTGTAGTGCAAACCTTAGATAAGCCTGGTGAGGCAGCCAGATCGGAATGTGAAGGTACGCATCCTTAATATCCAGGGATACTAGGAATTCCCCCTCCACCAGACCTGAGATCACCACTCTCAGAGACTCCATCTTGAATTTGAATTCCCTCAAGTAGGGGTTCAATGATTTTAGGTTTAATATTGGCCTTACCGAACCTTCCGGTTTCGGTACCACAACAGGTTTGAGTAATAACACTTGTGTTGTAGGTGAGGTGGAACTTGAACAATGACATTTGTTTGGCAAATGTTTGAATAGCTTCCAGCAGTAGTGTACTTTATGTCCAAGAAGCTAGTAATAATTTGTGATGCGGGAGTACTAGAAACTCCAGTCTGAACCCCTGGGAAACCTAACAGTTTCCAGGGGTCTGGGCATGATAACGCCCAGATGTTTAACTGAAATCTCCTTAGTCTCGCTCCCACCTGCCTGATCCCCAGGCAGTGAGGTCCACCGACAAACCTAAAGGTTTGAGAAGGCAGAATCCGAAATCCGTCCCTGGGAACCTGGCGGTGTAGGTCTACTGGATTTTCCCCAACGTCCTCTAAAGGAAGTGGAGGAACCCTAGGACTCCTGTTTAAACCTTGCGGTTCAAAGGGATTGCAGTGTAGGTGTAGGATATAATTTCCTGGTCTGTGCAGCTGCAGAAGGAAGATATGTTGACTTACCCGCAGTTGGCATGGACATTCACGTATCCAGTGCGTTCCAACAGGGCCTCACCTGCGAAGGGCGGACCCGCCATACCTTTCTTGGATTCTGCATCTACAGTCCATTGGTGTAGCCACTGTCCCCTGCTTGTCGAAACTGTCAGAGCAGTGGCCCCTGCTTTACGCAGGCCAATCTCCTTCATGGCCACCAGCCGTGAAGCCTGTAGAATCCTGTAAGTGACATAGAAACAAGCAAATGTCTCTCCTATACATAGACTCTAAATCATCAAGGAGCCTGACCACGTAACTATAGCCCCAGAGATCAACGCAAGCGAGGGTCTCTGAGCCACCCCTGTAGCAGTGCACAGTATTAGAGAGTAGTCTCAATCTGCGATCAGCCGAATCCTTTATGGAGGTTGTACCAGGGACAGGTAACACAACCATATTTGACAATTTAGACACTCTCTAGGGATGTGAATTATATCTCTGGGTGTATGGGTGTACTCAGGTGTTCCCAAATAAGGAGTTTAACGCCCTAAATAGTGGGAAGGCATTCATTATTTATATATATATATATATATATATATATGTATTCCTCATAGCCTCAAACTATATGTTGCACCCCTCATATGTCAGTTGCATTATATTGCAAGTGTATGCTTTTTAGGGTACGTAGTTGAGGCGAAAGGCACAGCTGTGGGATTTGATTCCCCAGACTTCTCAAAACTGTGGCTTCTTCCCAGTATGGGACATATTTGATGAAATATACAGTATGTTAAAGTACACCTTATGGAGGCCCCCCTAGGGTGATCTGCCACCGAAGCCTGAGAATTTGTACAGTTTTGAGCATGGTATAGACTCCCCAGGAGAAGATATACATTCTGCAGTACAGGACAAAGTCCCTCAAATATGGTACAGTGGGTTACTCATACACAGGAAAATATCAGTACAATTTCCCCCCCAGAATACCTTCAGAGAGTCACAGAGTACAAGGAGCCAGCCACACCTCGCCCATATAGGCTTTTATTATGACTCGAGACACTCCACTGAACAGAGTCATGTATCTCAACTCAGTGAATCACTTTGCTCATGACTACTGGGGTGGGAGGGGGGGGGGGGGGTTGGGGGGGGGGGGGTGATGTAAGAGCAATTAGTCATTGAACTTGTCATCTTAACTAGATTTATCCCTGAGACTTTAAAAGGTACTCCCATCATGAGGGAGAAATACAATTCAATATTTTCATATTCAAGTTGCTATTACGCTTTCACCACATCATCATGAATGACAAGTCCCCTTTCAAAAAGAGGCAAGGAAACTGATGCAGTACAGTTTCCACATCTGGCCCATCAGTGTTTCTTTGACAAGATACACACTCTGCATTGCGGTCAGCCTGCACTTCGTATACTGAGCTGCTTGATACCGGACCTCAGTAATTATGATCTATCTCAGGGCCACAGGGCAGATTAAGCAACTTTTTTTTTTTACTAGTTGGATTCTCCTCAGTTTCTAATACTTTCCTCTTCAGAATAGTGCAATGCTGGGACTGGTTCTGCCCTCTGCTGGTATTTAACCTCTCGGTGCTGTAATTGGGAACAGGTCAGTAGGTCTGTGCCTCACAAGTTTGGGGTCCCGGGAATGCGCCTACTTCCAGGTGTACAGAAATGGTGACCGTTAGAGCAGGCATACAGTTTACAGTCTGGTCTGAGCTGCTGCAAACTCTCTGATGGATTGTACTGCATGTACTTTATATACATCCATACAGATGCAGCATGCTGTAATACGGCTTGCTGCATGGCATGCCGGGCTGCAAATATTCACTGCCAGCAATTGCTCCATTAATTCCTTGGGGATATTTTGTTTATCAATTAATAAACTTCGTATTCATTATCCATAATCATAGTGGAGAAAGAACTAGAGGCAATGCTAAACATGATAATTTCATGGCAGTCCTCCTTCGGGGATTCCCAGGTCTCGTTCCTATACCTGCCCTTGCCAGTTTCCAGAACCTATTAATTGAGGTTGCATGAGAAGACCTGCCAAACAGGAAAGACCCAAAGACACATTGAAATATTAAAAATATGTGGGATTAATTTTGGGTATTAGCACACGTCACTGAAAGAAAGGATAGTCCTTCTGCCTCCTCCTGGTAAAGGCAGTCATAGGATCTGGTGCTGTTAATCACTAAATACATTTGTTTTGTTTGTTGGCATTTAAAATGTAATTGGAGGCAATGTTTTGAGCCTCACTGGCAGGTGGGTGGAGGGGGGGGGGGGGGGGAATTAATAAGGAATGCTTATGATGACAGATTACCATGTTGATCTACAGGGTCCTACACACTGGGCCATTTCAGTTATTTTGACGACCAACGATATTATCGTTGCCCGATTTTTCAACAATTTTTGCATACACACTGGACGATATCGATGGACGATTTGGACATTATGACAGTACATTACATCTATATCTTCCAAATTGGCTTGCATATATAAACGATGATCGACCAATGATAAATGACTGCGGGAATGCTCATCGTTCATTGTTGATGCATACACACTGAACGATCATTTTTAATGATATTATTCATATCTATCATCAATGTCACCAAGTGTTTACGACCCTTAAGATTTTGAAAATGGAAGGGAGAGATATTCTAGGCTGTTGAAGAGTCTATACAACATTTTCTGCATATAGAGACAATTTACTCCATAGGTCTCCGGGATGTACCCCCTGTGGCTTCCAATATATAGGCCGTCAATACGGCTATATGGTCAAAAGGCCAACATGACAATGGTCTACAAGTGTTTTTGACATTTTTTAACTTTTTCTTGATTTACCAACCACATGGACTACGATTAGGAATAACAACATGCCCGAAGAGTGGCAAGTAAAGCATGCCTGCAAGGGTATACGTTTGCAATCATTGGTGTCACACATGATAAAACATAGAAAATCACACCTAAAACACTTGTCAATCTTTTTTGTGTCAGCCATTTCCACATCGACCTTTTGGCCCTGTCGACTTTTTCTACTGTCTACCTGCTCAGCCTGTCGGCCTAATGCATGTCAACCTAATTGTGTGTGGTGAACACCACATGGTCAACAGTCAAAAGTCTGACAGGATCAAAAGGTCAACAGGGTCAAAATGTCTACACAAATAAAAAAATGATGTTATTTTGTGTTTTAAAAAAAATGTTTTCTGAAATGTGTTGAAGTTTGTTCCCTTGCGCGAACACTTCGTGCTCGCCACAATGTTACTAAAGGTAATAGTTTGGGACGTGGATAGTAAACAAAAAATAAATAAAAAAAACGTTGTACAAGCATGAAAAATCCCTTAAAAAAAACGTGTTGGACTTTTGACTGTCAACCATATGGTATCGACCTAATGACTGTCTATCTTTTAGCTATCATCCGCCTCCCAACTTAATTACTGTAGCTCTTCTATACCAAACCCACCCCCTGTATGTCCAACAAAGCTAGACAGTACCAGCGACAGATCTGTCCACATACAACTATCCTCATATCACTCAAATAGTGCCCTTTAGAGCACATCAAAAAGAGGATTTGGGCACTTACCGATAAATCCATTTCGCTGAATCCACTCGGGGACACTGGAACAGCTTAGACAGTTAGGGTGTGAAGTTAGCTACTGGAGGTGTGGCACAATCTAAAATTTAAAAATTTACGCACGCTCCTCCCCCTTCACGCCCCCATTCCTCAGTTTGGAAAATTTGACAGAGAGAAGAGGACATGAAAGTACAAAACTATGACAAGGAACCCACCTTAACAACAAATCAAACAGCAACTAAGAACTTTCGTAAAAGAATCTAACACTGTTTGCATGAACTGTTGTATTAACAAGATCACTGCAGGCTGATAGCACCAAGGTGGGCGTCCAGTGTCCCCGAGTGGATTCAGAGAAATGGATTTATCGGTAAGTACCAAAATCCTCTTTTCTCTTTCATCCACTAGGGGACACTGGAACAGCTTAGATAGTTGCGGACATCCCAAAGTTACTCCCATGGGCGGGAGTGCTGTCCGTGGCCTGCAAAACTAATCGTCCAAACCTTGAATCTCTAGCCGCAAACGTATCAAACTTGTAGAATCTCGTGAAGGTGTGTGCTGATGACCACGTTGCCGCTTTGCAAAGCTGAGTAGCAGAGGCACCTCTGGCTGCTGCCCATGAGGCACCCCTGATCTGGTAGTATGAGCACGTACCTGAAACGGAACCAGTTTACCACAGGATATATAAGCTTGTCTAATGGTAAGCCGAATACATCTGGCAATCCTTCGGGCCATCATAAAGGAAAAAATAGGATTTTAATACCTACCGGTAAATCCTTTTCTCCTAGTCCGTAGAGGATGCTTGGGACTCCAAAAGGACCATGGGGTAGAGACGGGATCCGCAGGAGACATGGGCACACTAAAAGACTTTGACTGGGTGTGAACTGGCTCCTCCCTCTATGCCCCTCCTCCAGACCTCAGTTATAGGAACTGTGCCCAGAATGGGCCTTCACCGACTTCGGCAACGGCAATCCAGCCGTAGAATGAGCGTGCTGAATCGTATTACAAATCCAGCGCGCAATAGTCTGCTTGGAAGCGGGATTTCCAATCTTGTTGGAAGCATGGAGGACAAACAGAGCCTCTGTTTTCCTCACAAGAGCGACATAAATCTTCAACGCTCTTACCACATCGAGAGATTTTGGCACCACCACGGCATCCGTAGCCACCGGCACCACAATAGGTTGATTTATGTGAAACGAAGAAACCACCTTCAGCAGAAATTGTTGACGAGTCCTCAATTCCGCTCTATCCACATGGAAAATCAAATATGGGCTCTTGTGAGACAAAGCCGCCAATTCCGACACCCGTCTGGCGGACGCCAAGGCCAAAAGCATGACCACTTTCCAAGTGAGAAATTTCAACTCAACCTTTCGCAAAGGTTCAAACCACTGAGACATAAGAAATTGTAACACCACGTCAAGATCCCACGGTGCCACGGGTGGCACAAACGGAGGATGGATATGCAGCACTCCCTTCACGAAAGTCTGAACTTCAGGAAGGGCGGCCAATTCTTTTTGAAAGAAAATAGATAAAGCTGAAATATGCACTTTGATGGAACCTAATTTTAGGCCTGCATCCACACCTGCCTGCAAAAAATGGAGGAAACGACCCAGCTAAAACTCCTCCGCAGGAGCTTTCCTGGCTTCACACCACGACACATTTTCTCCAAATACGGTGATAATGCTTCGCCGTGACCTCCTTTCTAGTCTTAAGGAGAGTGGGGATGACTTCCCCGGGAATACCCTTTCGAGCTAGGATTTGGCGTTCAACCTCCACGCCGTCAAACGCAGCTGCGGTAAGTCCTGAAATACGCATGGCCCTTGCAGTAACAGGTCCTTTCTGAGAGGAAGAGGCCAAGGATCGTCTATGAGCAATTCCTGAAGATTCGGACACTAGGCCCTCCGTTGCCAATATGGAACGACGAGTACTGCCGGAACTCTTGTTCGTCTTATGATCCTCAACACTTTCGGAATGAGAGGAAGTGGAGGGAACACATATACTGACTGAAACACCCACGGAGTTACCAGGGCGTCCACAGCACTGGCTTGGGGGTCCCTTGACCTGGAACAGTACCTCGGAAGCTTCTTGTTGAGGCGAGACACCATCATGTCTATTTGAGGAATTCCCCAACGCCTTGTCACTTCTGCAAATACCTCTTGATGAAGAGCCCACTCTCCCGGATGGAGATCGTGTCTGCTGAGGAAGTCTGCTTCCCAGTTGTCCATGCCCGGAAGGAAGACTGCCGACAGAGCACTCACGTGCTTTTCTGCCCAGCAGAGAACTCTTGTGGCCTCCGCCATCGCCGCTCTGCTCCTTGTTCCGCCCTGACAGTTTACGTACGCTACCGCTGTTACGTTGTCCGACTGAATCAGGACAGGTAGACCTCGAAGAAAGTGTTCCGCTTGCAGAAGGCCGTTGTAAATGGTTCTTAACTCTAGAACGTTTATGTGGAGACAAGTTTCCTGGCTTGACCATTTTCCCTGGAAACTTCTTCCTAGCATAACTGCTTCCCAGCCTCGGAGACTTGCATCCGTGGTCAGCAGGAGTCAATCCTGGATTCCGAACCTGCGTCCCTCTAGAAGGTGAGAACTTTGCAGCCACCACAGGAGAGAAATTCTGGTCCTGGAAGATACTTATTTTCCGGTGCAAGTGCAGGTGAGACTCAGACCAATTGTCCAGCAGGTCCCACTGAAACACCCTAGCATGAAACCTCCCAAACGGAATGGCTTCGTAAGCCACAACCATCTTCCCTAGCACTCGAGTGCATTGATGAATCGACACTCTTGCCGGTTTCAGAATCTCCTTGACCATGCATTGGATTTCCAGAGCCTTTTCCGCTCGAAGAAACACTCTTTGCAGTTCCGTGTCCAGGATCATGCCCAAGAAAGGCAGCCGAGTCGTCGGAATCAACTGAGATTTTGGCAAATTTAGAATCCAACCATGATGTTGCAGAACCGTCAGGGAGAGTTCCACATTTCTTAGCAACTGCTCCTTTGATCTCGCCTTTATCAGGAAATCGTCCAAGTACGGGATAATTGTGACACCTTGCTTGCGTAGGAGCACCATCATTTCCGCCATCACTTTGGTGAAGACCCTCGGGGCCGTGGAAAGCCCAAACGGCAACGTCTGAAATTGGTAATGACAATCCTGCACCGCAAATCTCAGGAACGCCTGATATGGAGGATATATCGGGACGTGTAAGTAGGCATCTTTTATGTCGACTGACGCCATAAAATCCCCCCCTTCTAGACTGGAGATCACTGCCAGAAGAGATTCCATTTTGAACTTGAAAGTTTTCAAATACAGATTGAGGGATTTTAGGTTCAGGATCGGTCTGACCGAGCCATCCGGCTCTGGTACGACAAAGAGGCTCGAATAAAACCCTTCTCCCCGTTGGGACGGGGGTAACAGGACAATGATACACTGTTGACACAGCTTTTGTATTGCCGCACTCACTACTTCCCTTTCTCGGATAGAAACTGGCATGGCTGATTTGAAAAATCGGTGGGGGGGGGGGGGGCAGCTCCTGAAACTCCAGTTTGTATCCTTGGGACACTATGTCTAACACCCAAGGATCTAGGCCCGAGTGAACCCAGACCTGACTGAAGAGTCTGAGACGCGCCCCCACCGGCACGGACTCCCGTAAGGGAGCCCCAGTGTCATGCGGTGGACTTGGCAGAGGCCGGGGAGGACTTTTGGTCCTAGGAGCCTGACGCAGCAGGCGCCCTTTTTCCCCTTCCTCTATCTTTTGAAGCAAGGAAGAACGAGCCTCTTCCTTTTTTGTATCTATTAGGCCGAAAGGACTGCATCTGATAATGGAGTGCCTTTTTCTGTTGTGCTGGAACATAAGGAAGAAAAGATTACTTACCCGCTGTAGCGGCAGACACCAGGTCAGCGAGGCCGTCCCCAAACAAGACACTACCTTTATAAGGGAGAGCCTCCATAGCTTTCTTGGAGTCGGCATCAGCATTCCATTGATGTATCCACAGAGCTATCTGGGCCGAGACAGCCATGGCATTGGCCCTTGATCCCAAGAGGCCAATATCCCTCGCTTCATCCTTTAGGTAAGCTGCAGCGTCCCTGATATAACCGAGAGTCAAAAGAATGTTATCCCTATCCAGGGTATCCATATCAGATGCCAAATTATCAGCCCACTTAGCAATAGCACTACTTATCCAAGCCAACGCCACGGCAGGTCTGAGGAGTGCACCCGTAGTGACATAAATAGCTTTTAATGTCGTTTCCTGCTTACGATCCGCAGGATCCTTGAGGGCATCAGTGTCGGGAAACGGAAGTGCCACCTTCTTGGACAGCCGGGAGAGGGCCTTGTCCACATTGGGAGATAACTCCCACTTTTCCCTGTCGACAGAGGGGAAAGGATATGCCATAAAAATTCTCTTGGGAACCTGCCACCTTTTGTCAGGCGATTCCCAAGCTTTTTCACAAAGAGCATTCAGTTCATGAGGGAGGGGGGGGGGAGGGACATCACCTCAGGCTTTTTCCCTTTATATAAACAAACCCTTGTATCTGGAACAGCAGGCACCTCAGAAATATGTAAAATATCTTTAATTGCCACAATCATGTACTGAATACTCTTCACCACTCTTGGATGTAAACTGGCCTCACTACAGTCGACACTGGAATCAGAGTCCATGTCGGTATCAGAATCCGCCATCTGTGTAAATGAACGCTTTTGTGACCCCGAGGGTGCCTGTACCTGGGATAAGGGTTCCTCCATAGATTTTCTCCAGGTTTGAGTCTGAGAATCAGATTTATCCAGCCTCTTAGACAATAATGCCACATTTGCATTTAATGTACTTAACATGGCCACCCAATCAGCAGTCGGCAGTGCCGATAGAGACACTCCCAACTCTTTCTCTGCGCCCCCAGTAACCTCCTCCGGAGAGGAGCACTCAGCCTCAGACATGTCGACACACCGTACAGACATCCACACACTCACACTGGCAAAAGGGGACAGACCCACAGAGAAGCCTGTTAGAGAGAACACAGAGGGAGTATACCAGCTCACACCCCAGCGCCCATATACTACCAAAAAAAAATATATGATCACTGCGCTGTTTTGATAGCACCAAATAACAGCAGATCGACTAGGTAAGGTATAATCGTGACACCTAACGCTCTCAATCTTGCTACCATTATCGCCATGATCTTTGTAAAAACTCTTGGGGCTGATGATAGGCCGAATGGCAAGACTCTGAACTGGTAGTGATCTTTCTCCAGTGCGAATCGTAAGTAGGCTTGGTATATGAAGGTATGCATCCTTTAGGTCCATGGACACCATGAACTGTTCTTGCGCCAAACCTGCAATAACCGACTGGATTGACTCCATCTTGAATCTGTAAACCATTAGAAACTGGTTTAAAACTTTTAAATTGAGTATAGGTCTGACCGTCCCGTCTGGTTTTGGCACTACAAAAAGATTTGAATAAAATCCCGCTCCTCTTTGAGAATCCGGGACTTGTAGAATTACCTTCGTGCGTAGCAGGTTCTGAATTGCCCTCTGTAATGCAATCGCTTGAGGACACCGAAGCAACCCTGTTGTAAAAAACGGACTATGAGGGCGCTGTTGAAAATCTATCTGGTAACCCTGAGAGAATTTTGTTGATTCAAATTTCAGGTGAGGTTTTGGCCCAGGTGTCCCGAAAACCTGCCAGCCGTGCACCCACCAAGGGGAACCCCAGGTGAGCTGGGAGACCGTCATGCCACGGTCTTGTCAGCAGGCTTGTCCGGCTTTCTGGCTGTTGTCTGGGAATGACCTCTACCTTTGCCTCCACGAGTTTGTGCACCAAAACCTCTTTCCTCCGAAAGGACTGTGATCTAAATGAATTAAACACTGGGCCCGAATAACCTCTCTTAACCTGTGGAGTGGTTCTCGCATAAGGGGAAGGTAAAAAGGTAGATTTCCCTGCCGTTGCCTGTGAAATTCATTTGTCTAACTCAGGACCAAATAACATCTCATCCACAAAGGGGATGGCTTCTACAGCCTTCTTGGAGTCAGTCTACCTGCCATTCTCAGAGCCATAAGATCCTTTTAGCTGATATGGCCGATGCCAAGATGCGATACGCTATCTTGCTAGCATCTTTTGAGGCCTGACACATATGTAGCCGACTCTCGGATATGCTCTGCTAGTTGAGTAATTTCCTCCAGGCTATTCTCTTCTTCAATAGCCTGTACAATGCGCCTAGCCCATGCTACTATGGCCTTGTTCACCCAAGCACTGACAATTGTAGGCCTGTGCGATGCACCTGCTGCTACATTGATTTTAATGCTGTGCCTACCTTGCGATCTGACGCATCCTTTAAAGTCGTCACATTAGGTACTGGTAAAATTGTCTTTTTTGACAACCTACCTAAAGAGGCGTCCACAACCGGTGGAACCTCCCATTTTGCCATGACACTCTTTGGTAATGGATAATTTGTTTCAAACCTCTTTGGGACTTAAAAGCGTTTATCAGGCTGTTTCCACGCTTCCCCCTTCTGTGTCTGGAGAGTTTGAGGAATTGGAAACACTGCTGACAGCGGCTTTTGGGATTCGAATAAATCTAAACTCTCTGGTTCCTTAACTTCTTCCTCTTCAAAATTTAGAATCTCCTTAACCACTTCTATAAGGGAATCTAAACCCCTAACCTCTTGTGTCCTCCTCCTGAGTACCGACATCCAAGGCAGTCTCAATTAACTCGCCTTCCTCTTCATCTATGACAAGACCCTCCTCCTCAGACTTGCGTACATTGCTTACTGTTTGCGCAGGTGGGGGTTAAACTAATCAGAAATTCCTCCATGGTCTTTGAAAATCCCGCAGCCCATTCTGAATGCTGCTTGCGAGATTCCGCCATTTCCTTGGAAATATCTGCCAGGGCTTGCTCCCATGACCCATGTGGATCACTGCTCCCGTGTTGCGCGTCCTTTCCTAAGCATGAATCGCACACACCCCGGAACTGCCAACACTTGTGCTCTTCTTATCACATTTCGTGCAAACATAATAAGTTTTAGTGTTCTTGGTTGGTGCTTTTGACTTGTTGAAAACCGCACCCCCACAGAGCACTCCACAGTGCTTTCACCCTTTATAATAGGAAAAGAAAGACCGTAACAGATGATGGGAGCAAAGGTACACTGGAGTCCCCTGGCTGGATTTTCTATATATACTGTAAAAAAAATAAAAAATTATCACCAGCCTCATTGAAACCCTCGCACACCCAACTGTAATTCAGCTATGAGGTCAGGGTTGAGGTCCAGTCGCCTCCCTTTATTTTCACAGGATCTTTGTATGAAAAGTCCCTTGAAAATATAAAGCATAAGAATGCTTGATTAAAACACACAGAAAATCCTTTGCAGCAGAGACCTAAAATACAAGTTACCAGCAAAGGGAGTAATTAATCTATTATAAATCCCCTCCCTCTGTTCTGACTGGCCAGGTATCATGTCCCCACTAATGTGGGCGTATACCTTTCCCTGTTAAGTTTTGGCGCCTCTTACTGTTTTAAAGATGTCCGCCATCGGAAAATTTTCACATCATCACTAAATGTCCTGGCATTGTGGTTGCCAGAGCTCTCCCTTATTCCCAGCCTTATTGTGATCCCAATGCTGGAGCCCCTGTCCATCCCTAGTCCTACTCTATTTTGCCAGTCCATGCAGCGTGGTCTAAGAGATTCACTGCTGCCGCCTGTCTCACCCCCCCGCCGTCTCCCCGGCCTCCCATGTAATGTGTACTATGTACCGGCGGAGGGAGGGGAGCGTGCGGGGGATGCTACGACTGAGAGGGAACTGTTAGCTGGGAGGCAGTAGTGGCGCTGGTCCCGCTCTACTGCTAGACACTGTCCGCGAGTGCCGGCGGAGAGAGGCGGCGTGCTGGGGATGCGGCTGTGAAGGAACTGGTAGCCGGGAGGCAGCCGTGGCGCTGGTCCCGCTCTCTGTACTGACGGGACCCCTTGCTGGCGATGGAAGCGCTATGCCTGTAACCCTATAAAGCAACCCTATTCTATCAAGGATTTAGCTGCCACCACTATATGGAAAAATAATTTATTCAGAAGCGGGTCAAGATCTGGATACGGCCGCGCCAACAAAAATACCCAAGGGTCCAACGCAAGGGGAAGGCCAGAGAGGGACTTCAATAAATCAAGCACCTTATTCCAAAAGTGAGCAATACGGGGGCAGGTCCACCAAATATGGAGGAGGGTTCCCCGATGTCCACATCCTCGCCAGCAAACCGCGTTGGCAGAAGGGAACATCCTAGACAATTTATCCGGGGTGTAATACCACCGGTAATACAGTTTATAGGATGTTTCCTTGAGTCTAGTAGAGATAGAGCTTTTATCTATGCACTCTCATACTTCCTCCCAACAGGCATCGTCCGGCGGGGGGGGGGGGGGGGGGGGGGGGCAAGTCCCTCTCCCACTCCCGATCATGGCGAGTCTGCAGGCCCGAGGAAGCCCCAACTAACATTGAATATATTAGCGAAATTAGCCCTCTACATATAGGTTTTTTGGTACATAGAGATTCAAAGGGAGTAAGATCCCACTGAACATCGGGTTGAGGTAAGGAGAATAGGAAGTGTCGGATCTGGAAATATTCAAAAAAGGGAGGGGAGAGAGTGGAAAACTTACAGTTGATATCGGTTATCGTCATCCAACGGTCTTGAAGGCAGAGATCATGCACCACATGAACTCCTAAACTAGACCAAGGGGTGAAACGAAGTGTTGAAACCCCAGCGGGAAAAGCAGGGTTATCCCAGAGGGAGGTGAGAGGGGAGCAGGGGGAGGACAATTTATATTTCATGAGGGAGTTATGCCAGAGGTAGAATTTGAGAGAAGAGTCCGTCAGAGTGAGCTGGTACAGTTTGCCCAGACCCCATAGCGAAGCCAAAGAACGGATCCCCAAGGATAGAGCCGCCATGTCCACCCAGGCAATAGAGCCACGAAGTATAAAGGAGGTCACTATTTGGCTCAGGTGGCTAGCCAGGTAATAAAACTGGACATCCGGGAATCCCCGGCCACCTGCAGAACGAGGGAGTCGAAGAACTGAAAAAGCTATTCTTGGAGGTTTATCGTTCCATACGAACTTCACAAATGAGGCCTGGGCATCCCTAAGAACCCTCTCCGGGACCTTGACAGGTAAAGTTTGAAAGAGGTAGAGAAGTTGCGGTATGACTGTCATTTTTAGGGCAACTATCCTAACCAGTCAGGATATGATATGGGACTCGCCAGATCAGATTTAATCTTAGTGACCATACGTGGGAAGTTTTCAGAATATAGGGAGCTATAGCGAGACGTAATATAGACTCCTAAGTACTTAATCTTATTTGTTTGCCAGCGAAGGTCATAGGACTGTAGAGCTCGTTTAAGATCCCCTGATGTGTAATAACAGCTTCAGATTTGACAAAATTGATTTTATATCCCGATAGGGAACCATAATCCTCTATAATCTGATACAAGGCGGGGAGCGAAGACCGTGGCTGAGTGAGAGACAACAGTACATCGTCTGCAAAAAGTGAGATCTTAAACTCATGCGAGCCCATCTTCACTCCCCGAATTCCACCAGAGTTCCTTATCACAGCAGCCAGGGGTTCTATGACCATGGCAAATACCAGGAGGGAGAGAGGGCAACCCTGCCTCGTACCATTGGATAATGGGAAGGGAGCAGACAGCACTCCGTTAGTAAGAACCTTAACTATAGGGGAGGAGTAGAGAGCAGAGACCCCCGTCAAAAATTCAGCTGATATCCCAAACGCCTGCAGGGTCTGAAACATGAAGGGCCACGATATGTGGTCGAACGCCTTTTCAGCGTCAAGCGAAAGGACAATAGACGGGGTGTGTCTGCAGTTCAGTTGTTGTATTAGGTCTATCGCTCTTCTAGTGTTATCCCTTGCCTGACAGCCAGGGATAAAACCGACCTGATTATAATGGATCAGGCCACAGGGAGCACACCATTGAGACGAGTAGCTAAAATTTTGGCATAGAGCTTAATGTCCAGATTCAATAGGGATATCGGCCGATAGCTAGCGCAGTCTCAAGGATCTCTGCCCTCTTTGTGGATAACTATTATTCTGGCCTCCAGCATGGTGCTCGGAAATGGGGTGCCATGCAGTACAGCATTAAACAATACTCTAAGATGTGGGATCAAAATGGGGGCAAATTTCTTATAATATGATGCCGAGAAGCCATCGGGCCCTGGAGCCTTAGAAGATTTAAAGGACTTCAGGACGGCAGCAATTTCCTCATCTGTTATATCTTTATTCAGTTCCAAAGAAGCACAGACAGTTTCGATAGTTTAGCCTTACGCAAGAATACCGAGATCAAGACATCTGGGGGGCCAGAACCTGGATTGACAGGATTTAAATTATAGAGCCGAGCATAGAATTCCTGAAATGCCTTGTTTATGGCGTCCGGGGCATACGCGATCTCGCCTGACGTAGTATGCACCGCCAAGATATTATTCCGGGAGCGTTGTGCCCGTAGACGGGATGCCAGCATCCTATCCGCTTTATCACCTTTCTCATAGAAGGACTGGTTAAGCCTCTGGAGGGTCTTAGCCGTGCGCTCTGACAGGAAAAGCGACAACTCAGACCGCGCCCTCAGCAAAATCTCTAAATTAGCAGTGGTAGGGGAAAGCTTATGTTGTCTTTCAAGCACCTGTAGTCTAGTGGAGAGGGAGAGGGAGAGGAGATTCAATTCCTGTGACTTTTTGTACCTAGCAGACTGACTTATCAAATGGCCGCAGAGAACAGCTTTATGAGCTTCCCATAGTATAATAGGTGAAGTCTCTGGGAGGTCATTAAGTAAGAAATAATCAGTAATATGACTTTTAATCAAATTAGTAATTTCCGGATTATGTAATAGGGAATCATTTAATCGCCAAGAGGCAGAAGGGGGGCGGGGAGCAATAGAATGGAGCTCAGCAGTGATCGGACAATGGTCAGACCATACCATAGGAAGTATACGTGTAGACTTTAGTTTAGAGGAAAGGTCCCGGCTGAGTAGGATCATATCGATCATAGAGTAGGATTTATGTACAGGGGAATAGAAAGTGTAGTCCCTAGTAAGTGGGTCAGTGAGTCTAAAGGAATCGTATAACAATTGGAGCTTCAAACGATCTAACAGGGCAATAGATCCCGGAGATGGACGTTTGGGGGTAGAAGAGAGAGGAGAGAGGGGAGGATCTATCTAGCGAAGCATCCAGAACCTCATTAAAATCACCGGCCACTATAAACTCCCCTTGGCGGAGCCTAGTTATGCGTGAATTCAAACCCCTAAAAAAGGCAGCCTGATTTTGGTACGGAGCATAGACATTAACAAGAGTACACAGAGTGTTGTTAAGTTTCCCAACAAGGATTAGCCATCTACCAGATTTATCTGCATGACTGTCCAACAATTCAAACATGAGGTGAGCAGCGAGCAAGATGGAGACCCCCCTTTTTTTGAGAGTCGCATCACAGGCATGGAATGTATATGGAAACGATTTAGACTTTAATTCAGGGTGGAGGGACTTTTTAAAGTGGGTTTCCTGCAAGAAGACCAAATCACCTCTGGCCTGTTTAAGGGAAAGAAAGAGTTGGTACGTTTGGAGGGGCTGTTCAAACCTTTGACGTTGTGGGAAAATATCCTAAGGGCCATGACAGTCAGCTCTCTGGAACACCACTTCACCTCCCTCCGGACATCGCTTCACTGCAATAGACCAGACAGAGAACGTTACAAATATTTGAAACAGGCATGGCAATCGGCAGACATCAATGAGCGGCTGAGTAAAAGAAAAAAGAAAAGAGAACAAGACAGATAGAGCTCGGGGAGAGTAGGGAAGAGGGTAATGTTTGGGACCAGAAGAAACGACATCTAGTCTAACATGCCGGTCAGAAAATGACAGAAAAGTCACTAAGTGACAACAACCGGACTCGGGTATAAGACCCAGGAGGGGGGACGCGGCCCAGCCAGGCCAGGCGCATCAAGCACAACAGACACACAACAACAACAACATGTGTCCTGAGTCCAGGGACCAGTGGTAAAAGGGGAAAATACGGGACTTAGCGTCCCAAAATCTACTACCGTTTAAGGCGACTAGTAACAAAAACAAAACTATCCAGGGCTAAAACAGGTTAAGTCTGGGGTAGATAACAGTGCTAATCTACAACTAAGCGAGGGGCGTCAGTTCCCACGCAGGGGGGGGGTACAACCCCTGTAAGGGGGGGGGGGGGCGATACACGATAAATACCTAAAGTGAGCCAATCACAAAAGAAAAGGCCGTTTGCTCTCAAACGCACATAGAAGGCGCTGAGCAGGGCGGGTCTAAAGGCTAAGGCTGAAAAATAAAGAAATAAATTAAGTTAAATTAAAGAAGCCCCTCACAACATATGCATAAACAGAAATAGGATACCACAGAATGAAACGTCATTAAGACATGTACGACATCAGGTGGCAGGGCCAGCGGAAGCAGACTTCCGTGCAGAGGGTACTTTCGTCCAGTCCTGGTTCAAGGATCGTCGAGGGGTGGTTGCCGAACCCATAGGCGAGGCCACATGTGCCCGCTGCAGGGAATCAGATGAGGCCGGTGGAGGCCCAAGGTGCGCAAAAGTCCGTGCGCTTCGGGCAGGTCTCTAGCCGAATGAAGGTGGTTGTGATGCCACACCAAAATGCGGAAAGGGAAACCCCATCTGTAGCGAATGCCATTGTCCCGGAGAACCGAGGTTATAGGCCTGAAATCTTTTCTCCTGATCAGAGTAGCAGGAGCAATGTCTTGGAGAATTTGGAGTGAGTGGCCCAGGAATAGAGTCTTGGAGAATTTGGAGTGAGTGGCCCAGGAATAGTAAGTTGGAGATCTTTTCCTAGTTTCCCTAAGGATGGCCTCCTTAGTAGTATAGTAGTGGCATCTCAGGATGACATCCCTAGGTAGAGCAGAGTCTTGTGATCGAGGGCGTAGAGTCCTATGGGCCCTATCTAACAAGAGCTGGTCCTCTGGAGTCGATGGTGATAAATGCACAAACAGTTTTTTGAGGTAATCTTGCAGGGACACCATGTCAACGTCCTCAGGGACGTCTCTATTGCGCAGATTATTACTTCGCGCTCTGTTATCTTGGTCTTCTTGATGCTCCAAGATATGCTGGATCTCCTTCTTTAGACCGTGAATATCATCGCTCATGCCCTGTTGGGTAGTGACCACTTCATCTACTCTAGTCTCCAGGTGATCCGTTCTGTCCCCAAGTTCGGCAACATCTGTTTTGAGAGAGGCTATTGCCGTGTGCACCTCTGCCTGTACCGCTTGGATGGATTTCCTCGTCTCCCTTATCTCACGGAAGAGCAGTTATAAATATTTCCGGGTCAACGGGGAGTGGTCCGAGTCCTCCGAGTCGGAGACATCAGGATGCGAGGGGGTTTCTGGACCTGGAGAGGTAGCATGGGAGTAGGCACATTTTTTTATGCTTTGGGTCAGGTCAGCTCCACGTTGTTTTTTATTATTTCTAGGCATGGTGGAACCCAGAGACAGAACACCTGAGAAGAGTCACTGCAATATGTAGCTAGGTAAATCTCGGTAGTAGGGAGACAGTCCTGTAGTTATTTAGACATAGATATCGGTAAGAGGAAGTCCCAGGACTCAGGGCATGTTCCATAGGATCACGTTAAGAGAAGCAAGCTTCACTCAGGCAAACCAAACCCAACTAGAAAAGCCACCAGCAGGTGGAGCTCCAGTGTAAGTGATCATAGGTGGTGTGACACATCCTGAGCTCTGAAGGTGTATAATAGTAATAGAAATACTCCCAGAATGTGGGGCACACTTGAAAAAGAAAAGTAATAATAAAAAAAAAAGGAAAAAAGGAAGAGCCTCCCCTGAAACCCCACACTGTGGTGCAGAATGTACACGACCCCAACTGTGGGGAACATATAGGGGGAACCAGCCAGGATGGGGACAGGTATGAATGCTATGAGGGGTGGAGATCTCTTTTCCGTCCCCACGTCACTTTGCAATATATCCCAGGTAACAAAGGGCAGTGCCTAGCAAATAGAGGGCACCAGCCACGGACCAGCCAGTAGCCAGGGCACCCCTCAATTACCCCCAACAGCCTGGGAAAGCAGGATCTCCGGCTTTCCCACAACCAAGATGGCCGCCGGCGTCAGGGGGAGGTGAGGTATCCGGAGCCCAGCACCCTGCAGGTACCTCTAACCGGGCTCACGGTGCCTATGGATAGATCTCTTGCTGTAGGAGGGAGCTCACCCCTCTCGGCCGCGGAGACCTCCGGTCCGGACCCAGGCCGCCGGGAGCGCGCGCGGCGGCCGCCGCCGCCTCCGCCGCCACCCCAGCACCCGGTCCAGCGGGCAGAGGTAGGCCTCGAGGCGGACGCCAGGCACGGATTCCGCTCGCCCGCTCCACCAAGCACAAGCAGGAGGGAGAGACAGGTCAGCCCAGGGGTGGAGGGAGCGCGCACGGCGGCCGCCGCCTCCGCCGCCACCCCAGCACCCGGTCCAGCGGGCAGAGGTAGGCCTCGAGGCGGACGCCAGGCACGGATTCCGCTCGCCCGCTCCACCAAGCACAAGCAGGAGGGAGAGACAGGTCAGCCCAGGGGTGGAGGGAGCCGTGTACGACAGGAGGCCGGGTAAATCAGGTGTAGTTGCGGTTTCCACGTCAGGGGTCGCCAGGCACGGAGCGTAGTGGGAATTGAGCCCCCGGCTCCAGGAGGGTGTGCAGGCCCCAACCCGCAAGGAGACAGGAAGCCCCCTCCGGCTCCGGGACTCCGCACACCGGGAACAGGGGAGGTAAGGGCGTGATGCAGAGAGCAGGGGGGGTAAATATAGGGTGGAACAGGGCCAGAAAAGTTATATTGAGGTGTACTATGCAGGAGCTCTCCTCAAGCACGACTTCCCTGCCAGGCCACGCCCAAAGCAACCCTATTCTAATAATATAAGTATGGATTAAACTAGGGCCCTTTTTCTACCAGTACTCACTGTCTCTGTGCTCCGGATTTTCAGTAGAGATGCAGATCCCTTCAGATGGGATCTTTGTCTCTCTAATCTTAAAGCTTTCGTCTCCCTTTTACATAGGTTGACTCAGCCTCAGTTTCTAATGTAATGGAGCAGGAGCTCCTCTTCAAGTCCTGTACATCCTCCTAGGCACAATTTTCAAACTGGGGGATGGGGGGCGTGAAGGGGGAGGAGCTAGCTGTGCATAACATTTTTTATTTTAGATTGTGCCACACCTCCGGTTGCTAACTTCACACCTCAACTGTCTAAGCTGTTCCAGTGTCCCCTAGTGGATAAAAGAGAAACACTAATGCTAAAAGGGGGTACACATTTCTCCCAGAGATGTGTGCCGAGCAATCTAGCACAGATTGCTCAGCACATATCTCTGGACGCTCAGCACTATAAATAAATATGCCACTATAAGTTTATGTCACACATTGCCTGTATAACATGTTTATAAGTTGTGTGCCACCGTTGTGATGCAGGTGTAAGCCTCATGGAATATTTAAACTATTACTGTTGGTCATCTCCTGTAACTTCTCATCTTTGCTTGTCCATCGGAATCAGAGGTCAGGAAAGAAGGAAATGTTTTGGCAGCTCCCAGGACTTTATTAGAGTCCCTACAGCTAAGCTTTGGAGAACTGCATCAAGGCCCTTGGTGGGAAGTGCAGTTCTACAGCTCATGACCACTCAACTGCAAGCTAGCAAATGTCAAACAGAATTTTTTACTAGTAATTTTTCTTAAAAAATAAATAAATGTTTCTTGTGTTGTCCTTCTAATGAACACAATAGAAATGTTTAGTTTTAATTCTTCAGTTTGCTCAGAGGCATTTATTAAAAATATTGGCTTAGACAATCTGCTATATAGCACAGAACAACCCTCCACAAGTTACATTTGAAATGAACTCTGCAAAAACCGTACAGCTAAGCACATTTTTCCAATGGGGCACGTTCCTGCCACACTAATCACTTGATGCAATGTTTACTATCAACATCATCATTTTCTCCAGCTTTCTGCCATTGCCCGGCTCTACTTTGCTTTTGCAATTTTGAACATCTTGGCTTGGCTAAGAAGGCCCAGTACAATAAGTACTTCCCAACATAAGGTTTGCCAAGATCACCATATGGCCCAATGTGCAATCTAACAGACCCTAGTACCTCCAGATATAGGTATTGTGCATTGAACATGATTTTCCTGACACTTCTGCACACTATGTGCTTTAGATAGAATATTTATTATTGTATATACAAACACAATTCATCAATTTCATGTAGGTACAATTAAATAGAACATGGGGTGTTGGGCACATCTTAGTCTCACCCCAATATTTACTTCATTTATTCTAACTAAAATAATAAGCCCATATCAGGCTGTGCATAGGTGAGTTGTAGCATCCGTATAGCTTATCTACAAGTGAGGGTTTAATTAACTTGCTCATTCCCAAGGCAAGTCTTTCCCAGCAACTTCTCTACAAACATTGAAGCTGTGTACCAGAAATAGTGTAGGCCATGGTTGCTCAACTGCCACTCGCCAACTGTTGTGGAACTACACATCCCAGGATGTCCTGCCACAGCTTTCGCATGTCCCAACAGCAGAACTGTGACAGAGCATGCTGGGATGTGCAGTTCCACAACAGCCGGAGGGCCACATGGTGAGCACCCCTGGTGGTAGGCAATATCCAGTCTCTTGTTGTTAATCAACACAACATAGCAAACTAAATGGGAGATATAATTAACAGATGAAGAACCATACTTTGCCTATACCCGCAGACACACAAGTTAAAGAAAAAGAACAGTTAGAATACAAAATCATCTCAAAGAATCGGCCCATATATTGACAAAAGTTATGTTTTCAAATAGTATATGCATACAGAATGGTTACAAATTAATACACCAGTGCACTTTTTTTTTTTTTTCTAAATTCAGTCTCCAATTAAAATAATTATTTTGGAAGATGTAAGCAGCACAGATGTAGTATGATCTACAAGTGTTCCCGGTACACTCTGATTAAAGAGCAGTCGTCACTCACACTAGGCGAAGGTATATATTTTGTGTTGTGCTGTAACAATATTTAAGGGAATACATCTTATACATTCACAAGGATCTAATGATATCATTGAGGTGCCCAATGACCAATATAATGGGTCAATGGTTCTGGCACTAGTTTCCCATTCCAGTAAATATTGGTTCAGTCCAGAAAATATATGCCTCCACTGACTGCAAGAGACAGACTTCTATTTACATAAGTCTACAAAAAGCAGTCAGTTGTTTACATAGATTTTGTAATGTTGGGCCAAGAACTTCTATTCCAATTTCATTTTCCTTTTACAAGTTACACTAACAAAAAAAAAAAAAGAACACATAATATTTATACATCCCTGGCCACAATGTACTTCTGCTCCTATAGCTTTTGTTAAAGGACTGGCTAATGAGAAGGAATAGAGCAATCACCGCTATTTCCTGTAGTAGACCATGGACCGACAGAATGTAAAGCTAGGCATTTCTGCAGGACATGTTTTTTTGGCTTAAAAACCATATTGCACCACTCCAAGAAATCACAGCAGCATGCAGGCGATAAGACTGAAAAGTGCAAATGAGAAACGTCAGCCTACTATTGTATGCAGAAATGGTGTTGCTATATTCCTTCTGGGAATAGATGCCTCGGGTTGGACTAATCAACCACTTAAGTAGGTGAGGATTAAAGAATAGAACCAATTCCAAATTCTAAAGATTAACTATCAGCAATGGTACCGGCTTGAAAGAAATCAATTGTCTCAGAAGCTCAGAAAACGTGGCTGGTATTCTCTTACTTCTTGTGCACAATGCGCCTATGGTGGTTAGGATGGCAGGGGGCAAGCAAGGTAAAAGAAATAGTCTGTAGTGTAATGTTACTATTCGCCACTCAACCAATTTTTTTGTATTAACGATGTAGAAAGTAAATAAAATGTAACCACCTGATAGGATTCTACAACTTTGTATGCAGAATTCACCCAAACAGCTTCTGATTGTGTATTAATGCAAGGATAGATATTATTAGAACATGAAGTAGGCCCATGTCTTGTAGCATAGAGCTAATTTTTCTAGGTTCTATAGCTGTGTGTACATGTAAACATACACAAATATAAATGTATCTGCATACTCAACTCCCACACATTCAAGGAACAGTGCAATATAAGAGCAAAACAGTTTTTAAACACTCTGTGCAGTCTCTTTCTGCAGTCACAGAAATGTACGTATACATACATGTGTTATGCATATCCTCTGCACAATCAATATTCAAGCAGAATGTATAGGACCTCCAGTTGCAACCTGACATCTGTTCCAGTTTATGCACTTTCTTGCAAAAATATTGGCCTCTGTTTTCAAATATTTAACTTTTCGCTGGTCAGATTATTTTTAATACAAAACTGTTAAGATTATCCTTCCCTGATCCAGTGGATGCAGTGTAGAATCAGCAAAAGCCGAGATTAGCCAAAGGTCCTCTTTCATCTGAAACTCTGTAGACAGGAGTGCCAATGGCTGAGACACATAGGAATAGTCTTGTCAGGTCTATCATAACATGATTTAGCATTAAGTGGTAGAGACAAGAGAGCGCATATCTGCACATATGTATATAAAATACATGTACTTAACATACACTCCCACAAAACTCATCATTCTAGAAAAAAAAATTAGAAAAGATTATATGTCCTGTTATTCATTTTAATTTAGATTCTGGTTTGTTTTGTGGCATTTCATTTACATGAGTGGGAAAAAAAAAAAAAACTTAAGCAAATTAGTCTGTGTGCGTGTACACACGCGTGCACTAGTTTGAATGCGCTGCAGGCCTCTTGCACCAACAGTGGAAGGATAAAAAATGTCTGTACAACTCCTGGTTAGGACAAGTGCACTTCTTCCAAACGTGAAGGGCAACAAGCAGAATATTTGGAATGGAGACTTGCTAGTCCCCAGCCAGCTGCTCTGTAAATGCACTTGGCTGAGGAGCATTAGCTTCTGCCAGCAGCTCTGTCGAGACTGATCTTGAGAGATTGCTTTGCTCTATGTCATGGCTGGTAACCAGAAATCTTAGGGGGATACAGTCTGTGGAGAGCGACATATCTTCCACTTGACCCTCAGTCAGTTTTTTGGGGCTATTATCAGGTGTAGCAGCAGGCAGAATGAGAGGAGGATCTCCAGTTTGCGTCACTGCTGCTGTACCAGGTCCTGGAGACTGGCTTCCAGCAGCTTCTTGAGCTGGTTCTTCAGGTGGAGGAAACACATCAGGCACACCATTTTCTACAGGCTGTGTTGCAGCTCTGCCCATACCAGAGTTGTCGTCTGTTAAAAACACACCTGCAGCTCCCAAGCTGGCTGTTGTTGGCTGGAGAGCAAGTCCAGTAGCAGGAGGTGGGGATACAATGGATGGCTCAGTTGCTGTGTTGTTGTTCAAATTGTCCTGAAGACTAGTCTGATTCTGACCAGCCTGCTGGTTCTGTAGAAGCATTTCCTGGATTCGGATCTGCTGGAGGATGGCAGGAAGTTCATAGTGATGGAAGAAATAGATCATTGAGTGCTAAAGGGAGATAAAGCACAAAGTAAGCCAGACATGTATGGGTGCACTTGTGGCCAAAGTTCACGTTCTCCTTCAAAACACTCACACAGTTTCTATTCAAGGAAAATCACTGATCCTTAGAAGAAAAAGATGATTTACATTTTACAAAGTTAACTAATTCTGGTAAAAATATGGGCAGTATCTAATTGTGGCGGAAATTTACCACACGGCAAAAAATATCACTATATTTAGCCCAGTGGTATTATCGGGCTATCCTATTATTTCACCAATATTTTAAGGGTGCAGCCAAACTCATGGATTAAACATAGAAAGATAGAAGAGACAAGAGTGTGTATGGCATACTGAAGGAATTAATCCAAAACTATATTCCCAGTAGTAAAGCGTTCTTCTGAGTACTGTGTTGTATCTCTTAGAGGTGCCCCCAGAATAAAATAAGAATTTACTTACCGATAATTATATTTCTCATAGTCCGTAGTGGATGCTGGGAACTCCGTAAGGACCATGGGGAATAGCGGCTCCGCAGGAGACTGGGCACAAATAGAAAGCTTTAGTACTACCTGGTGTGCACTGGCTCCTCCCCCTATGACCCTCCTCCAAGCCTCAGTTAGGATACTGTGCCCGGACGAGCGTACACAATAAGGAAGGATTTTGAATCCCGGGTAAGACTCATACCAGCCACACCAATCACACCGTATAACTTGTGATCTGAACCCAGTTTACAGTATGATAAACAGAGGAGCCTCTAGAAAAGATGGCTCACTACAACAATAACCCGATTTAGTTAACAATAACTATGTACAAGTATTGCAGACAATCCGCACTTGGGATGGGCGCCCAGCATCCACTACGGACTATGAGAAATAGAATTATCGGTAAGTAAATTCTTATTTTCTCTGACGTCCTAGTGGATGCTGGGAACTCCGTAAGGACCATGGGGATTATACCAAATCTCCCAAACGGGCGGGAGAGTGCGGATGGCTCTGCAGCACCGAATGAGAGAACTCCAGGTCCTCCTCAGCCAGGGTATCAAATTTGTAGAATTTAGCAAACGTGTTTGCCCCTGACCAAGTAGCTGCTCGGCAAAGTTGTAAAGCCGAGACCCCTCGGGCGGCCGCCCAAGATGAGCCCACTTTCCGTGTGGAATGGGCTTTTACAGATTTTGGCTGTGGCAAGCCTGCCACAGAATGTGCAAGCTGAATTGTACTACAAATCCAACGAGCAATAGTCTGCTTAGAAGCAGGAGCACCCAGCTTGTTGGGTGCATACAGGATAAACAGCGAGTCAGATTTTCTGACTCCAGCCGTCCTGGAAACGTATATTTTCAGGGCCCTGACTACGTCCAGCAACTTGGAGTCCTCCAAGTCCCTAGTAGCCGCAGGTACCACAATAGGCTGATTCAGGTGAAACGCTGAAACCACCTTAGGGAGAAACTGAGGACGAGTCCTCAATTCTGCCCTATCCGTATGAAAAATTAGGTAAGGGCTTTTATAGGATAAAGCCGCCAATTCTGACACGCGCCTGGCTGAAGCCAGGGCCAATAGCATTACCACTTTCCATGTGAGATATTTTAAGTCCACAGTGGTGAGTGGTTCAAACCAATGTGATTTTAGGAACCCCAAAACCACATTGAGATCCCAAGGTGCCACTGGAGGCACAAAAGGAGGCTGTATATGCAGCACCCCTTTGACAAACGTCTGAACTTCAGGAACTGAAGCCAGTTCTTTTTGGAAGAAGATCGACAGGGCCGAAATTTGAACCTTAATGGACCCTAATTTTAGGCCCATAGACAGTCCTGTTTGCAGGAAATGCAGGAAACGACCCAGTTGAAATTCCTGGCCTCGCACCACGCAACATATTTACGCCAAATACGGTGATAATGCTGCACGGTTACATCCTTCCTGGCTTTGATCAGGGTAGGGATGACTTCATCCGGAATGCCTTTTTCCTTCAGGATCCAGCGTTCAACCGCCATGCCGTCAAACGCAGCCGCGGTAAGTCTTGGAACAGACAGGGTCCCTGCTGGAGCAGGTCCCTTCGTAGAGGTAGAGGCCACAGGTCCTCCGTGAGCATCTCTTGAAGTTCCGGGTACCAAGTCCTTCTTGGCTAATCCGGAGCCACGAGTATAGTCCTTACTCCTCTCCTTCTTATGATTCTCAGTACCTTGGGTATGAGAGGCAGAGGAGGGAACACATACACTGACTGGTACACCCACGGTGTTACCAGCGCGTCCACAGCTATTGCCTGAGGGTCCCGTGACCTGGCGCAATACCTGTCTAGTTTTTTGTTGAGGCGTGACGCCATCATGTCCACCTTTGGTTTTTCCCAACGGTTCACAATCATGTGGAAGACTTCTGGGTGAAGTACACAAACTACCCACACAGGTGTGACCCTCTGTGGAAAATCAGAAGCGCTGTCCTCACCATTTATCGGAGACAATCAAAAATAACTAAAATTGCAAATTGCTATTAAGATTAAAATACATAAATCATACTTTATTAACATGTATTGCTGCAGCAAAATTGACATACATAAAAATGCATATTGTGTATAGTGGATGCTTTTAATGTAAATGCTCCACATACACAAATGTATATACTTAAATACGTTAATTATCTGAGGCTTGGATTTTAATAAACAGTTTTCACACTGTCCACTTGATTGAATAATAGACCAATGAGTTCGGCATTTACGGACACTGCTTGCATAAATGTGTCTTCAATTAATTAATGTCCCGAAAAAATGTGTGCACACATATATTGCTTTTGAATGGATAATTACCATAAGCGATAGGCTTTTGATACACCTCTTTGGATCAATCTGTTAGGACCATCCCAATTGGAAAGACTCCCTCTGCTGGTGCTTGTCCATTAACTGCAGAATATCTAGAGACAATATCCACGGGAATCCGTCCACAGTGCTCCGGCTCCCTCTGCTGGTGGCTAACCGCAATTGCAGGTAGACTGGCTGTTTTATCGTAGCCAGAAGCCGGTGATCGTATAAACAAACAGGAGGTGATTGTCACTGCCAGTAGGTCCCTTCGAAAACGCGTTTCTCCGCCTTCCCAACACACTCAGCGGCTTCCTCAGTTCGAATGACCATCATCCAGATGAGCACTTTATATAGCCCCACTCATTTGAAATTCCCGCGGCCATTCGCGCATGCGCACTCAAACGTGCGTTCCAAGCCTCAGTCTCATTTTAAACTTTAAATAGACTCCGGTGGCCATTTTGTCTAGTTAAACCACGGGATCCAAGCCTCATTTTCACTCCCGGAAGTCACGTCCATCATTCTTATTCATATAGTTAATGATACCAAAATCAAGCCTCGTTTTAAAACCATAATTATCTACATCTGTCCTAACTAATTATACTGGACTCTAGTGCAGATTACTACATAGGATTATATTATTTAGCTTAAACACAATTCCGAATAATCCATATTTCATTTAGATATTATACAGAGTTCTACGTCCCAACATCAGTGCAGATGTAGCCATACTTAAAAATAATATTAATAATAATCAATATGTTTTATTTTATTAACACAAATAATAAATATATTGCTCAACAATAATATTGCTCAACATTAAAATAGAAGGGAACTAATTTGGATTACAATTTAGATCTCAACACACCATCTTGTGGTTTAAATTCATAATTACACTCCCTTCATATCATCATAAGTATTCCTATCGTCTCCATCTCCATAATCCAGCATCCTAAGGAACCATACCCTAACCCACCCCCATTGTTGTATATATCAGAGATAACTTTTATATAAATTAAATATTTATATTTTAATATTAAATATTAGATCTTAAATTTTATTTAGCTCAACCGTATCAATATAAAAAGTTTTTTGAACTGTAGATCCATGTATGTTATCTATGTCTTACAGTGTGGATGTGGAGCACAGTACGTGGGGCGCACCACTCGGGCACTCCATGTTAGATTTATGGAGCATAAAAGACAGATACATAAGAAAGTAGGAAATACCTACCTATATCGCCATATTTTAGAATGTGACGAAGGGAAAAGTGACAATTTACAAATTATGGCTATCGAACAGGTGGCGGTAACCAGCAGAGGAGGCGATAGGTTTAAAAGGTTGTGTAAGAAAGAGGCTTTCTGGATTTTTAGCCTTAAAACCTTGATTCCGCAGGGTCTGAATGATACGGTTGAGCTAAATAAAATTTAAGATCTAATATTTAATATTAAAATATAAATATTTAATTTATATAAAAGTTATCTCTGATATATACAACAATGGGGGTGGGTTAGGGTATGGTTCCTTAGGATGCTGGATTATGGAGATGGAGACGATAGGAATACTTATGATGATATAAAGGGAGTGTAATTATGAATTTAAACCACAAGATGGTGTGTTGAGATCTAAATTGTAATCCAAATTAGTTCCCTTCTATTTTAATGTTGAGCAATATTATTGTTGAGCAATATATTTATTATTTGTGTTAATAAAATAAAACATATTGATTATTATTAATATTATTTTTAAGTATGGCTACATCTGCACTGATGTTGGGACGTAGAACTCTGTATAATATCTAAATGAAATATGGATTATTCGGAATTGTGTTTAAGCTAAATAATATAATCCTATGTAGTAATCTGCACTAGAGTCCAGTATAATTAGTTAGGACAGATGTAGATAATTATGGTTTTAAAACGAGGCTTGATTTTGGTATCATTAACTATATGAATAAGAATGATGGACGTGACTTCCGGGAGTGAAAATGAGGCTTGGATCCCGTGGTTTAACTAGACAAAATGGCCACCGGAGTCTATTTAAAGTTTAAAATGAGACTGAGGCTTGGAACGCACGTTTGAGTGCGCATGCGCGAATGGCCGCGGGAATTTCAAATGAGTGGGGCTATATAAAGTGCTCATCTGGATGATGGTCATTCGAACTGAGGAAGCCGCTGAGTGTGTTGGGAAGGCGGAGAAACGCGTTTTCGAAGGGACCTACTGGCAGTGACAATCACCTCCTGTTTGTTTATACGATCACCGGCTTCTGGCTACGATAAAACAGCCAGTCTACCTGCAATTGCGGTTAGCCACCAGCAGAGGGAGCCGGAGCACTGTGGACGGATTCCCGTGGATATTGTCTCTAGATATTCTGCAGTTAATGGACAAGCACCAGCAGAGGGAGTCTTTCCAATTGGGATGGTCCTAACAGATTGATCCAAAGAGGTGTATCAAAAGCCTATCGCTTATGGTAATTATCCATTCAAAAGCAATATATGTGTGCACACATTTTTTCGGGACATTAATTAATTGAAGACACATTTATGCAAGCAGTGTCCGTAAATGCCGAACTCATTGGTCTATTATTCAATCAAGTGGACAGTGTGAAAACTGTTTATTAAATTCCAAGCCTCAGATAATTAACGTATTTAAGTATATACATTTGTGTATGTGGAGCATTTACATTAAAAGCATCCACTATACACAATATGCATTTTTATGTATGTCAATTTTGCTGCAGCAATACATGTTAATAAAGTATGATTTATGTATTTTAATCTTAATAGCAATTTGCAATTTTAGTTATTTTTGATTGTCTCCGATAAATGGTGAGGACAGCGCTTCTGATTTTCCACAGAGGGTCACACCTGTGTGGGTAGTTTGTGTTTTTTTGGTTAATATAGGGATTGCAATTATCCCTATATCAGGAGCAGCAGTCATCGCCATTGTCTAAAATCTCCTTGATCCAGCGGGTACTGGCGCCAGAGAGTGTATACACCTGTCCACACAAGGTTAGTGTGTGGGCGGTTGTGTACACATCCAATATCATTTATTCCTTGATTGATTGTTCTGGGTGAAGTCCCCACTCTCCCGGGTGGAGGTCGTGCCTGCTGAGGAAGTCTGCTTCCCAGTTGTCCACTCCCGGAATGAACACTGCTGACAGTGCTATCACATGATTTTCCGCCCAGCGAAGAATCCTTGCAACTTCTGCAATTGCCCTCCTGCTTCTTGTGCCGCCCTGTCTGTTTACGTGGGCGACTGCCGTGATGTTGTCTGACTGAATCAGCACCGGCTGACCTTGAAGCAGAGGTCGTGCTAGGCTTAGAGCATTGTAGATGGCCCTTAGCTCCAGGATATTTATGTGAAGTGATGTCTCCAGGCTTGACCACAAGCCCTGGAAATTTCTTCCTTGTGTGACTGCTCCCCAGCCTCTCAGGCTGGCATCCGTGGTCACCAGGACCCAGTCCTGAATGCCGAATCTGCGGCCCTCTAGAAGATGAGCACTCTGCAACCACCACAGAAGAGACACCCTTGTCCTTGGGGACAGGGTTATCCGTTGATGCATCTGAAGATGCGATCCGGACCATTTGTCCAGCAGATCCCACTGGAACGTTCTTGCGTGGAATCTGCCGAATGGAATCGCTTCGTAGGAAGCTACCATCTTTCCCAAGACTCTTGTGCATTGATGCACTGAGACTTGCCCTGGTTTCAGGAGGTTTCTGACCAGTTCAGATAACTCCCTGGCTTTCTCCTCCGGAAGGAACACCTTTTTCTGGACTGTGTCCAGAATCATCCCTAGGAACAGAAGACGTGTTGTCGGAATCAGCTGCGATTTTGGGATATTTAGAATCCAGCCGTGCTGCCGTAGCACTACTTGAGATAGGGCTACTCCGACTACTAACTGTTCTCTGGATCTTGCTCTTATCAGGAGATCGTCCAAGTAAGGGATAATTAAAACGCCTTTTCTTCGAAGAAGAATCATCATTTCGGCCATTACCTTGGTAAAGACCCGAGGTGCCGTGGATAATCCAAACGGCAGCGTCTGAAACTGATAGTGACAGTTTTGTACCACAAACCTGAGGTACCCTTGATGAGAAGGGTAAATGGGGACATGGAGGTAGGCATCTTTGATGTCCAGAGACACCATATAGTCCCCCTCTTCCAGGTTCGCGATCACTGCCCTGAGTGACTCCATCTTGAATTTGAACCTCTGTATGTAAGTGTTCAAAGACTTCAGATTTAAAATTGGTCTCACCGAGCCGTCCGGCTTCGGTACCACAAACAGCGTGGAATAATACCCCTTCCCTTGTTGCAGGAGGGGTACCTTGATTATCACCTGCTGGGAATACAGCTTGTGAACTGCCTCCAATACTGCCTCCCTGTCGGAGGGAGCCGTTGGTAAAGCAGACTTCAGGAACCGGCGAGGGGGAGACGTCTCGAACTCCAATTTGTACCCCTGAGATACTACTTGCAGGATCCAGGGGTCCACTTGCGAGTGAGCCCACTGCGCGCTGAAATTCTTGAGACGGGCCCCCACCGTGCCTGAGTCCGCTTGTAAGGCCCCAGTGTCATGCGGAGGACTTGGCAGAAGCGGGGGAGGGCTTTTGTTCCTGGGAAGTGGCTGTCTGTTGCAGTCTTTTTCCCCTTCCTCTGCCCCGGGGCAGAAAAGAGGAACCTTTTGCCCGCTTGCCCTTATGGGGACGAAAGGACTGAGCCGGATAAGACGGCGTCTTTTTATGTTGAGAGGCTACCTGGGGTAAAAATGTGGATTTCCCAGCAGTTGCCGTGGCCACCAGGTCCGATAGACCGACCCCAAATAACTCCTCCCCTTTATAAGGCAATATTTCCATATGCCGTTTAGAGTCCGCATCACCTGACCACTGTCGCGTCCATAATCCTCTTCTGGCAGAAATGGACAGCGCACTCACTCTTGAAGCCAGAGTGGAAATATCCCTCTGTGCATCTCGCATATATAGAAATGCATCTTTTAAATGCTCTATAGTCAACAATATACTGTCCCTATCCAGGGTATCAATATTTTCAGTCAGGGAATCCGACCAAGCCACCCCAGCGCTGCACATCCAGGCTGAGGCGATTGCTGGTCGCAGTATAACACCAGTATGTGTGTATATACTTTTAAGGATATTCTCCAGTTTTCTGTCACCTGGTTCCTTGAGGGCGGCCGTATCAGGAGACGGTAACGCCACTTGTTTTGATAAGCGTGTGAGCGCTTTATCCACTCTAGGGGGTGTTTCCCAACGCGCCCTAACCTCTGGCGGGAAAGGGTATAATGCCAATAACTTTTTAGAAATTATCAGTTTTTTATCGGGGGAAACCCACGCTTCATCACACACCTCATTTAATTCGTCCATCAGAAATGTTTAACACCTCTCTCATTGCCGTGATCATGTAACGTGTGGCCCTACTGGAAGTCACGTTTGTCTCCTCACCGTCGACACTGGAGTCAGTATCCGTGTCGACGTCAGTATCCACCACCTGAGGTAACGGCCTTTTTAGAGACCCTGATGATTTTTGAGACGCCTGGACAGGGACTAGCTGATTAGTCGGCTGTCTCATGTCATCAACCGTCTTTTGTAAGGAGCTGACACTGTCACGTAAATCCTTCCATAAAGCCATCCACTCAGGTGTCGACTCCTTAGGGGGTGACATCTCTATTATAGGCAATTGCCCCGCTTCCACATCATTTTCCTCCTCATACATGTCGACACAAACGTACCGACACACAGCACACGCACAGGGAATGCTCTGATAGAGGACAGGACCCCACTAGCCCTTTGGGGAGACAGAGGGAGAGTATGCCAGCACACACACCAGAGCGCTATATATATAGATATAGGGACAACCTTATATAAGTGTTTCTCCCTTATAGCTGCTGTATTGTTAATAACCCGCCAATTAGTGCCCCCCTCTCTTTTTTACCCTGTTTCTGTAGTGCAGGACTGCAGGGGAGAGTCAGGGAGACGTCCTTCCAGCGGAGCTGTGAGGGAAAATGGCGCCTGTGTGCTGAGGAGATAGGCTCCGCCCCCTTCTCAGCGGCCTTTCTCCCGCTTTTTGTGAAAATCTGGCAGGGGTTAAAATTCATCCATATAGCCCAGGAGCTATATGTGATGTATTTTTAGCCAGCCAAGGTGTTTCTATTGCTGCTCAGGGCGCCCCCCCCCTAGCGCCCTGCACCCTCAGTGACCGGAGTGTGAAGTGTGCTGAGAAGCAATGGCGCACAGCTGCAGTGCTGTGCGCTACCTTGTGGAAGACAGGATGTCTTCTGCCGCCGATTTGCCGGACTCTTCTTGCTTCTGGCTCTGTAAGGGGGCCGGCGGCGCGGCTCTGGGACCGAGCTCCAAGGCTGGGCCTGTGAGCGGTCCCTCTGGAGCTAATGGTGTCCAGTAGCCAAGAAGCCCAATCCACTCTGCACGCAGGTGAGTTCGCTTCTTCTCCCCTTAGTCCCTCGATGCAGTGAGCCTGTTGCCAGCAGGTCTCACTGAAAAGAAAAAACCTAAACTAAAACTTTCACTAAGAAGCTCAGGAGAGCCCCTAGTGTGCACCCTTCTCGTTCGGGCACAAAAATCTAACTGGGGCTTGGAGGAGGGTCATAGGGGGAGGAGCCAGCGCACACCAGGTAGTACTAAAGCTTTCTATTTGTGCCCAGTCTCCTGCGGAGCCGCTATTCCCCATGGTCCTTACGGAGTTCCCAGCATCCACTAGGACGTCAGAGAAAATAAGAATTTACTTACCGATAATTCTATTTCTCGGAGTCCGAAGTGGATGCTGGGGTTCCTGAAAGGACCATGGGGAATAGCGGCTCCGCAGGAGACAGGGCACAAAAAGTAAAGCTTTAGGATCAGGTGGTGTGCACTGGCTCCTCCCCCTATGACCCTCCTCCAAGCCTCAGTTAGGTACTGTGCCCGGACGAGCGTACACAATAAGGAAGGATTTATGAATCCCGGGTAAGACTCATACCAGCCACACCAATCACACTGTACAACCTGTGATCTGAACCCAGTTAACAGTATGATAACAGCGGAGCCTCTGAAAAGATGGCTCACAACAATAACAACCCGATTTTTGTAACTATGTACAAGTAATGCAGATAATCCGCACTTGGGATGGGCGCCCAGCATCCACTACGGACTCCGAGAAATAGAATTATCGGTAAGTAAATTCTTATTTTCTCTATCGTCCTAGTGGATGCTGGGGTTCCTGAAAGGACCATGGGGATTATACCAAAGCTCCCAAACGGGCGGGAGAGTGCGGATGACTCTGCAGCACCGAATGAGAGAACTCCAGGTCCTCCTTAGCCAGGGTATCAAATTTGTAGGATTTTACAAACGTGTTTGCCCCTGACTAAATAGCCGCTCGGCAAAGTTGTAAAGCCGAGACCCCTCGGGCAGCCGCCCAAGATGAGCCCACCTTCCTTGTGGAATGGGCATTTACATATTTTGGCTGTGGCAGGCCTGCCACAGAATGTGCAAGCTGAATTGTATTACACATCCAACTAGCAAAAGTCTGCTTAAAAGCAAGAGCACCCAGTTTGTTGGGTGCATACAGGATAACAGCAAGTCAGTTTTCCTGACTCCAGCCGTCCTGGAACCTATATTTTCAGGGCCCTGACCACATCTAGCAACTTGGAGTCCTCCAAGTCCCTAGTAGGCGCAAGACACCACAATAAGCTGGTTCAGGTGAAACACTGACACCACCTTAGGGAGAGAACTGGGGACGAGTCCGCAGCTCTGCCCTGTCCGAATGGACAAACAGATATGGGCTTTTTTGAGAAAAAAAACCACCAATTTGACACTCGCCTGGTCCAGGCCAGGTCCAAGAGCATGTTCACTTTTCATGTGAGATGCTTCAAATCCACAGATTTGACTGGTTTTAAACCAATGTGTTTTGAGGAATCCCAGAACTACGTTGAGATCCCACAGTGCCACTGGAGGCACAAAAGGGGGTTGTATATGCAATACTCCCTTGACAAACTTCTGGACTTCAGGAACTGAAGCCAATTCTTTCTGGAAGAAAAATCGACAGGGCCGAAATTTGAACCTTAATGGACCCCAATTTGAGGCCCATAGACACTCCTGTTTGCAAGAAATGCAGGAATCGACCGAGTTGAAATTTCTTCGTGGGGCCTTCCTGGCCTCACACCACGCAACATATTTTCGCCACATGTGGTGATAATGTTGTGCGGTCACCTCCTTTCTGGCTTTGACCAGGGTAGGAATGACCTCTTCCTGAATGCCTTTTCCCTTAGGATCCGGCGTTCCACCGCCATGCCGTCAAACGCAGCTGCGGTAAGTCTTGGAACAGACATGGTACTTGCTGAAACAAGTCCCTTCTTAGCGGCAGAGGCCATAAGTCCTCTGTGAGCATCTCTTGAAGTTCCGGGTACCAAGTCCTTCTTGGCCAATCCGGAGCCATGAGTATAGTTCTTACTCCTCTACGTCTTATAATTCTCAGTACCTTAGGTATGAAAAGCAGAGGATGGAACACATACACCGACTGGTACACCCACGGTGTTACCAGAACGTCCACAGCTATTGCCTGAGGGTCTCTTAACCTGGCGCAATACCTGTCCCGTTTTTTGTTCAGACGGGACGCCATCATGTCCACCTTTGGTAATTCCCAACGGTTTACAATTATGTGGATAACTTCCCCATGAAGTTCCCACTCTGCCGGGTGGAGGTCGTGCCTACTGAGGAAGTCTGCTTCCCAGTTTCCATTCCCGGAATGAAACACTGCTGACAGTGCTATCACATGATTTTCCGCCCAGCGAAAAGTCCTTGCAGTTTTTGCCACTGCCCTCCTGCTTCTTGTGCCGCCCTGTCTATTTACGTGGGCGACTGCCGTGATGTTTTATCCCACTGGATCAATACCGGCTGACCTTGAAGCAGAAGTCTTGCTAAGCTTAGAGCATTATAAATTTACCCTTAGCTATATTTATGTGGAGAAAAATCTCCAGACTTGATCACACTCCCTGGAAATTTTTTCCTTGTGTGACTGCTCCCCAGCCTCTCGGGCTGGCCTCCGTGGTCACCAACATCCAAAACTGAATGCCGAATCTGCGGCCCTCTAGAAGATGAGCACTCTGTAACCACCACAGGAGAGACACCCTTGTCCTTGGATATAGGGTTATCCGCTGATGCATCTGAAGATGCGATCCGGACCATTTGTCCAGCAGATCCCACTGAAAAGTTCTTGCATGAAATCTGCCGACTGGAATTGCTTCGAAGGAAGTCACCATTTTTTTACCATGGCCCTTGTGCAATGATGCACTGATTTTAGGAGGTTCCTGACTAGCTCGGATAACTCCCTGGCTTTCTCTTCCGGGAGAAACACCTTTTTCTGGACTGTGTCCAGAATCATCCCTAAGCACAGGAGACTTGTTGTCGGGATCAGCTGCGATTTTGGAATATTTAGAATCCACCCCTGCTGTTGTAACAGTATCCGAGATAGTGCTACTCCGACCTCCAACTGTTCCCTGGACTTTGCCCTTATCAGGAGATCGTCCAAGTAAGGGATAATTAAGACGCCTTTTCTTCGAAGAAGAACCATCATTTCGGCCATTACCTTGGTAAAGACCCGGGGTGCCGTAGACAATCCAAACGGCAGCGTCTGAAACTGATAGTGACAGTTCTGTACCACGAACCTGAGGTACCCTTAGTGATAAGGGCAAATTTGGGACATGGAGGTAAGCATCCCTGATGTCTCGGGACACCAGATAGTCCCCTTCTTCCCGGTTCGTTATCACTGCTCTGAGTGACTCCATCTTGATTTGAACCTTTGTAAGTGTTCAAAAATTTTTTAGATTTAGAATAGGTCTCACCTAGCCTTCTGGCTTCAGTACCACAATATAGTGTGGAATAATACCCCCTTTTCTTGTTGTAGGAGGGGTAATTTAATTATCACCTGCTGGGAATACAGCTCGTGAATTTTTTCCCATACTGCCTCCTTGTCGGAGGGAGACCTTGGTAAAGCAGACTTCAGGAGCCTGCGCAGGGGAAACGTCTCGACATTCCAAACTGTACCCCTGGGATACTACTTGTAGGATCCAGGGGTCCTGTACGGTCTCAGCGTCATGCTGAGAGCTTGTCAGAAGCGGTGGAACGCTTCTGTTCCTGGGAATGGGCTGCCTGCTGCAGTCTTCTTCCCTTTCCTCTATCCCTGGGCAGATATGACTCTTATAGGGACGAAAGGACTGAAGCTGAAAAGACGGTGTCTTTTTCTGCAGAGATGTGACTTAGGGTAAAAACGGTGGATTTTCCAGCAGTTGCCGTGGCCACCAGGTCCGATGGACCGACCCCAAATAACTCCTCTTCCTTTATACGGCAATACACCTTTGTGCCGTTTGGAATCTGCATCACCTGACCACTGTCGTGTCCATAAACATCTTCTGGCAGATATGGACATCGCACTTACTCTTGATGCCAGAGTGCAAATATCCCTCTGTGCATCTCGCATATATAGAAATACATCCTTTAAATGCTCTATAGTCAATAAAATACTGTCCCTGTCAAGGGTATCAATATTTTTAGTCAGGGAATCCGACCAAGCCACCCCAGCTCTGCACATCCAGGCTGAGGCGATCGCTGGTCGCAGTATAACACCAGTATGTGTGTATATACTTTTTATGATATTTTTCCAGCCTCCTGTCAGCTGGCTCCTTGAGGACGGCCCTATCTATAGACGGTACCGCCACTTGTTCTGATAAGCGTGTGAGCGCCTTATCCACCCTAAGGGGTGTTTCCCAACGCGCCCTAACTTCTGGCGGGAAAGGGTATACCGCCCATATTTTCTATCGGGGGGAACCCACGCATCATCACACACTTCATTTAATTTATCTGATTCAGGAAAAACTACGGTAGTTTTTTCACATCCCACATAATACCCTCTTTTGTGGTACTTGTAGTATCAGAAATATGTAACACCTCCTTCATTGCCCTTAACGTGTGGCCCTAATAAGGAATACGTTTGTTTATTCACCGTCGACACTGGATTCAGTGTCCCTGTCTGTGTCTGTGTCGACCGACTAAAGTAAACGGGCGTTTTAAAACCCCTGACGGTGTTTTTGAGACGTCTGGACCGGTACTAATTGTTTGTCGGCCGTCTCATGTCGTCAACCGACCTTGGCGCGTGTTGACATTATCACGTAATTCCCTAAATAAGCCATCCATTCCGGTGTCGACTCCCTAGAGAGTGACATCACCATTACAGGCAATTGCTCCGCCTCCTCACCAACATCGTCCTCATACATGTCGACACACACGTACCGACACACAGCACACACACAGGGAATGCTCTGATAGAGGACAGGACCCACTAGCCCTTTGGAGAGACAGAGGGAGAGTTTGCCAGCACACACCAAAAACGCTATAATTATATAGGGACAACCTTATATAAGTGTTTTCCCTTATAGCATCTTTTTTATATATTTCTAACGCCAAATTAGTGCCCCCCCTCTCTGTTTTAACCCTGTTTCTGTAGTGCAGTGCAGGGGAGAGCCTGGGAGCCTTCCCTCCAGCCTTTCTGTGAGGGAAAATGGCGCTGTGTGCTGAGGAGATAGGCCCCGCCCCTTTTTCGGCGGCCTCGTCTCCCGCTCTTAACGGATTCTGGCAGGGGTTAAATATCTCCATATAGCCCCCGGAGGCTATATGTGAGGTATTTTTAGCCAAAAAAGGTTTTCATTTGCCTCCCAGGGCGCCCCCCTCCCAGCGCCCTGCACCCTCAGTGACTGCCGTGTGAAGTGTGCTGAGAGGAAAATGGCGCACAGCTGCAGTGCTGTGCGCTACCTTAAGAAGACTGAGGAGTCTTCTGCCGCCGATTCTGGACCTCTTCTCGTTTCAGCATCTGCAAGGGGGCCGGCGGCGAGGCTCCGGTGACCATCCAGGCTGTACCTGTGATCGTCCCTCTGGAGCTAATGTCCAGTAGCCAAGAAGCCAATCCATCCTGCACGCAGGTGAGTTCACTTCTTCTCCCCTAAGTCCCTCGTTGCAGTAATCCTGTTGCCAGCAGGACTCACTGTAAAATAAAAAACCTAAGCTAAACTTTTCTAAGCAGCTCTTTAGGAGAGCCACCTAGATTGCACCCTTCTCGGCCGGGCACAAAAATCTAACTGAGGCTTGGAGGAGGGTCATAGGGGGAGGAGCCAGTGCACACCACCTGATCCTAAAGCTTTACTTTTTGTGCCCTGTCTCCTGCGGAGCCGCTATTCCCCATGGTCCTTTCAGGAACCCCAGCATCCACTAGGACGATAGAGAAAACCAATTTATCAACATATATAAATATGTAAGAATTATCTAAAATGGGATGGTGGTATATTAGATCCCCCCTCACCTTAGTAAGGTGTGAGCTCAAAAGGGAGAATCTTCACAGGTTGGATTACACACTTATGACTGACACGTGTGTGTGTGTGTGTGTGTGTGTGTGTGTGTGTGTGTGTGTGTGTGTGTGTGTGTGTGTGTGTGTGTGTAAAAGACAGAAAATGAGGGGCGCACCAGGTGAGTATAATAGTATCAATGACTTAATGACAAAGTAAAAGGTTCACATACATCTAAGAAAGATATCATCAGGCTCACACTCCTCCTGCGATACCTCCGGATGGCTCACAGTGTAAACACTGTACGGCTGGTAGTAACGGCGGCTCTGGCTCCAGGTCTCTCGCTAGCAGCACGCTTGTCTGCAGTGTATTAAAGCATTTCCTCCACTCTCCACAGACACAGACTATGACGTCTGTCAGCTTTAGTCCAACCGGTTTCGCCATTAGACTTCGACGAAAGCCGGGAAATGCTTTAATACACTGCAGACAAGCGTGCTGCTAGCGAGAGACCTGGAGCCAGAGCCGCCGTTACTACCAGGCGTACAGCGTTTACACTGTGAGCCATCCGGAGGTATCGCAGGAGGAGCGTGAGCCTGATGATATCTTTCTTAGATGTATGTGAACCTTTTACTTTGTCATTAAATCATTGATACTTTTATACTCACCTGGTGCGCCCCTCATTTTCTGTCTTTTACATGTGTCCAATGAACCTGAGTAGGCAGCAATAAACATCTATATTTAGGTCAAAGAACTTGCTTTGGAAGCTATAATAAGGACCCGAGTGGACTCTGGGCAACCTATAGACAATATATATATATATATATATATATATATATATATATATATATATATATATATATATATATATATATATATATATATCGTTTGTGGGGTAGCCCGGCACTCGTTAGATGCAGCATACAAAGAACCTGGGTGCCCTCCGTGGTATAGGTAATCGTGGAAAAGATAGGCGGCACTCCAGGGTTTAGTCAAACAAAATTGTGTATTGGCATCACAAAATACAAAGTAACCGACGTTTCGGGGTCCGTGGCCCCTTCTTCAAGGTGTATGTGACAGAAGTGAATAAGCTTACCTTATAAGCTGGTGAATACCCCGCCAACCATGCGTGAAGACGGACGCCTCCGGCCACTCTGTCCCCGCTGCGTTCCCTGGACTTCCGGGGTCGGCTGCGGATGACGTCACGCGTCTGTGCGTCGGGTTGCTATGGTAGCAGCCGGCGCATAGGATCGCGCTGGCCGGGGCTGTCAGGATACAAGTGAATAGATAGAAACTAAAACTGTGAAACACCCAAAGTTATTGTGTCTGTAAAAAATACTGAAGCATTAAAAACTAAAGCATTGACTGCAAGATGGTCATAAGTAAATGGGGAAAGTTATAGGTTAATAGTAAATACTGGGAAAATCCCTAGTAACAGGAGGCAAGGTACATTAACTAAGGGAGGTGCGGATAGCCACGATCCCAGTTAGTGATCCCCCACCATAGGTCTCACCCAGTTAGAGTCAGGTAATAATTATATCATATACCAAGGTGCCTATAGATCTAATTGGTGGTTCCCATAAATGTGAAATTAGGACAATAAATCAACCGTGCTAATGGTGGTATTAATACTGGTAATGGTAATATTAGTTTTCTCTGGGTTCCCACATCAATGGTGTCCGTGGAGGATCTTGTAAAGTCCATCTTCTGGTTATCTTCATATATTCAGACCCTTTTCAGTGTAAGGAATTCCATGAAATGTTCTCATTTAAGCCCGACGGGCTAATGGTATTGAGTTTGAAGATCCATCTAGCTTCTAGCATGAGGAGTTTGCCCCCTCTATCTCCTCCTCGGATGGAGTCTGGAACTTGATCGATGAGAATGTGTTTCAGTGAGTTCAACGGGTGTCTCTTCTCTGCAAAGTGCCTGGCTATGGGTTGATCAATTTTCTTCCCCAATAGTGCTTGGCTAATGGCAGATCTATGTAGGGCCATACGCTCTCTTGCCGTCCTAATGGTTTTTCCTACATAGCCTTTGCCGCATGGGCATGTTATGAGTTAATTATTACCTGACTCTAACTGGGTGAGACCTATGGTGGGGGATCACTAACTGGGATCGTGGCTATCCGCACCTCCCTTAGTTAATGTACCTTGCCTCCTGTTACTAGGGATTTTCCCAGTATTTACTATTAACCTATAACTTTCCCCATTTACTTATGACCATCTTGCAGTCAATGCTTTAGTTTTTAATGCTTCAGTATTTTTTACAGACACAATAACTTTGGGTGTTTCACAGTTTTAGTTTCTATCTATTCACTTGTATCCTGACAGCCCCGGCCAGCGCGATCCTATGCGCCGGCTGCTACCATAGCAACCCGACGCACAGACGCGTGACGTCATCCGCAGCCGACCCCGGAAGTCCAGGGAACGCAGCGGGGACAGAGTGGCCGGAGGCGTCCGTCTTCACGCATGGTTGGCGGGGTATTCACCAGCTTATAAGGTAAGCTTATTCACTTCTGTCACATACACCTTGAAGAAGGGGCCACGGACCCCGAAACGTCGGTTACTTTGTATTTTGTGATGCCAATACACAATTTTGTTTGACTAAACCCTGGAGTGCCGCCTATCTTTTCCACGATTACCTATACCACGGAGGGCACCCAGGTTCTTTGTATGCTGCATCTAACGAGTGCCGGGCTACCCCACAAACGCAGTATACCTGAGGCTACATAGCTTCTCTTGAGCCAAGGCACCGCTTTCATCATTTTAGTACTTCTCCAGGTGGATCCTCACTTCCAGCACGGGACACTTATTTACACAGCACTTGATTGAGCACAGTGCACTTTACCAATATGGAAGCACCCAGCACCTTACAAAAAAGCACGGACCAGAGTGGTCACAAGGGAGTGATTACTAACAAGGGAGACACGTATAGCTTCTCGGAGGAGGATGCCAATCGGCTACGATTTAAGGAGTGTCTACCTCCCACAGAATCCATATTGGATTCCAAGGACATTTACCAACAACTTCTGAAATTGAAAAAGAAAGAAACCGATTTCCTACTGCACGGCATATCATTATCAGACTACCACAGAGACCATATGATTCCAAGGGGCTTCAGAGTGAAGAACACCCCCACGTTGGGCCGATACAACCCCGATTTCTGTGCACGTTGGATCGGCATTCTCAATAAGTGCAGTATGGACCTCATACTCTTGGTCATAGAAGAGGTAGGTCGGGAACTTAAGAATACCAAAAGCAAGATTGCTGAGTTTGAACGGGTACATTTACCCATTCTCCAACAGGATCAGTCCCAGGACTGGATCCCCAAACTGCAAAATCAGTGTGATAACTACAAACGAGAATTAATCCGCTTCAAACACAACAAACTGGATATAGTCAAAACTGACTATGAAGAAAACAGGGTTTACAAATGGATTATGGGAAGCGATAGGTCGGCATCCAGCCAGAGACAACCTAGATTCAATCCTGGCTGGAGGAGGAGGAGAGAAGGCCAGTCAATGAGGAAAACCTCCACCACTAGCGATAGTGAATTCGCGGCGGGGGACTCCGAAGACCCCACTCAGACTACCGACACCCCTTTAGAGAAATCGCAAGGGGCAACCAAACCAAGCCTCCCAAAAGATCTCCCACCCGCAGGGGTGGCCAGAACCAAAGGAACCAGAAATCTGGCTGCAAAGAAGAAACCCTAGTTTTCAACTTATCTACCAGGACCTTTAATGACACCGAGATGGCGGTCCTGAATAAAGGACTTTCTTTTGTACCTACGAACCAACATGATAATTTTAGATGGAACTTGGAATCCCACCGATTCTCAAGGAAACTACGACTGCAAGAATTCTATCAAGACCAACCTGTAGACCCTACACCCAACATATTCTCTGAGTTCCTTAATAAAAGAACTCGTTCTGCCTTCGACCCCCCCTCAACAAACGCCTCCATTAAGACCTTCTCACGACTTCTGGATACCTCAGTCGATAAATATTCTAAAGCATCTAAAACAACCCACTATAATATGACACGGGCAGAGAAAGCAGCCCTCAAAGACCTCAGTAACTATACTGACGTGGTATTCAGACCAGCGGACAAAGGAGGGGGAATCGTAATCCAGAACCTATCTGACTATATCAGAGAAATAGACAGACAACTGTCAGACCCCAACACCTATTCCATATTAACAATGGATCCCACTGCCCAATATAAACGGGAACTGGATGACATCTTGGATAAAGCCAAAGAGGACCAAAGAATCACCAACAAACTGCACAAGGTGCTCACACAGGAACATCCGGTTGTACCAATCCTTTTCACCACACCAAAGATTCATAAAAACCTGACAGAACCCCCCGGGCGTCCCATCATCTCTGCAAGGAAGTCGTTATATCAGCCAATATCCCAGTTTTTGGACTTCATCTTACAACCCTTGGTTAAAAAGCAACCCACCTTTATTAAAGATACCACCGATTTCCTGAATGCATTAAAAAGCCTCCGACACATCCCTTTAGACACCCTATTATGTGTAATGGATGTGTGCAATTTGTATACAAGTATCCCTCATGCTGAGGGACTAGAGGCAATGAAACGGTTCTTGATACAAGAAGATGTCCAATGCGTTGGACATGGGTTGTTTCTTCAACTACTGGAATTGACGCTGCAGAGAAACTATTTCCTATTCAATGGAAAATTCTATGAACAACGATCTGGCTGCGCTATGGGCAGTTCAGTAGCCCCGTCATACGCCAACATCTTTATGTTCCAAGAGGAGAGAAAGTTTTTCTTCCTAGATGATAACATTTCGAAACATATTCTACTATACACCAGGTTCATAGATGACATCTTTATGTTATGGACAGGTGGTGAAGAGAGATTTACACAACTGATGAGGCAGATCAACTCCACCAATTCACCCATCAAGTTTACTTTCAAATTCAGTACCACCGAGGCTGATTACCTGGACGTTCATGTGATGTGCTCCAACCAAGGGATATCTACATCTGTATACACAAAACCCACCGATAAGAACAACCTATTGAGGGCTAACAGTCATCATCCAAGACCCCTAATTAAAGGCCTACCTAAATCTCAAATGTTGAGATTAGCCAGGATTAACAGTGACAGTACGACACTGGTAAACCAGCTCGACTGTTTAATCCACAGATTTGTTCAGAGAGGGTATGATAGGTCCCAACTAAGACAACAAAAGGAGGAGATTCTATCAAACAACGTCCAAAATATATTACCAGCCGAGTCGGCAGAATCACCTCAACAGGTAATCCCATGGAAGACCACCTATACTACTACCAGCCCAGTAATCCAGAGAGCAGTGAGAGCTCTCTGGCCCATAGTGCGAACAGATGAGAACCTCAGATGTTTCAGATCCAAGAGACCAATGGCCTGCTTCCTGAGGGGAAAGAACATCAAGGACAGTATAGTCCATTCAGATATAACAGGGTTCAAAGACACTCCACCCTCGAATTTCCTAACAAAACAACCAGGATGCTATAAGTGCCTAGGGTGCACGACGTGCACACACATGTTGACAGGGTCATCTTTCAAATTCCCCCAGTCTGACAAGGTGGGACAAATTAGACATGTTTTAACATGTACGTCCAGATACATTGTCTACCTCATAACATGCCCATGCGGCAAAGGCTATGTAGGAAAAACCATTAGGACGGCAAGAGAGCGTATGGCCCTACATAGATCTGCCATTAGCCAAGCACTATTGGGGAAGAAAATTGATCAACCCATAGCCAGGCACTTTGCAGAGAAGAGACACCCGTTGAACTCACTGAAACACATTCTCATCGATCAAGTTCCAGACTCCATCCGAGGAGGAGATAGAGGGGGCAAACTCCTCATGCTAGAAGCTAGATGGATCTTCAAACTCAATACCATTAGCCCGTCGGGCTTAAATGAGAACATTTCATGGAATTCCTTACACTGAAAAGGGTCTGAATATATGAAGATAACCAGAAGATGGACTTTACAAGATCCTCCACGGACACCATTGATGTGGGAACCCAGAGAAAACTAATATTACCATTACCAGTATTAATACCACCATTAGCACGGTTGATTTATTGTCCTAATTTCACATTTATGGGAACCACCAATTAGATCTATAGGCACCTTGGTATATGATATAATTATTACCTGACTCTAACTGGGTGAGACCTATGGTGGGGGATCACTAACTGGGATCGTGGCTATCCGCACCTCCCTTAGTTAATGTACCTTGCCTCCTGTTACTAGGGATTTTCCCAGTATTTACTATTAACCTATAACTTTCCCCATTTACTTATGACCATCTTGCAGTCAATGCTTTAGTTTTTAATGCTTCAGTATTTTTTACAGACACAATAACTTTGGGTGTTTCACAGTTTTAGTTTCTATCTATTCACTTGTATCCTGACAGCCCCGGCCAGCGCGATCCTATGCGCCGGCTGCTACCATAGCAACCCGACGCACAGACGCGTGACGTCATCCGCAGCCGACCCCGGAAGTCCAGGGAACGCAGCGGGGACAGAGTGGCCGGAGGCGTCCGTCTTCACGCATGGTTGGCGGGGTATTCACCAGCTTATAAGGTAAGCTTATTCACTTCTGTCACATACACCTTGAAGAAGGGGCCACGGACCCCGAAACGTCGGTTACTTTGTATTTTGTGATGCCAATACACAATTTTGTTTGACTAAACCCTGGAGTGCCGCCTATCTTTTCCACGATTATATATATATATATATATATATATATATATATATATATATAAGATTTTACTCACCGGTAAACCTATTTCTCGTAGTCCGTAGTGGATGCTGGGGACTCCGTAAGGACCATGGGGAATAGACGGGCTCCGCAGGAGACTGGGCACTCTAAGAAAGATTTAGTACTACTGGTGTGCACTGGCTCCTCCCTCTATGCCCCTCCTCCAGACCTCAGTTAAGGAAACTGTGCCCGGAAGAGCTAACATTACAAGGAAAGGATTTTGGAATCCAGGGTAAGACTCATACCAGCCACACCAATCACACCGTATAACTTGTGATAAACTTACCCAGTCAACAGTATGAACAACAACAGAGCATCAGACAAACCTGATGCAACCATAACATAACCCTTATCTAAGCAATAACTATATACAAGTATTGCAGAAGAAGTCCACACTTGGAACGGGCCCCCAGCATCCACTACGGACTACGAGAAATAGATTTACCGGTGAGTAAAATCTTATTTTCTCTAACGTCCTAGTGGATGCTGGGGACTCCGTAAGGACCATGGGGATTATACCAAAGCTCCCAAATGGGCGGGAGAGTGCGGATGACTCTGCAGCACCGAATGAGCAAACACAAGGTCCTCCTCAGCCAGGGTATCAAACTTGTAGAACTTTGCAAAAGTGTTTGAACCCGACCAAGTAGCTGCTCGGCAAAGCTGTAATGCCGAGACCCCTCGGGCAGCCGCCCAAGAAGAGCCCACCTTCCTTGTGGAATGGGCTTTTACTGATTTTGGAGGCGGCAAGCCAGCCGCAGAATGAGCCTGCTGAATCGTGTTACAGATCCAGCGAGCAATAGTTTGCATTGAAGCAGGAGCACCCAGCTTGTTGGATGCATACAGGATAAACAGCGAGTCAGTTTTCCTGACTCCAGCCATTCTGGCTACATAAATCTTCAAAGCCCTGACTACATCTAGTAACTTGGAATCCTCCAAGTCACGAGTAGCCGCAGGCACCACAATAGGTTGGTTCAAATGAAAAGATGACACCACCTTTGGCAGAAATTGGGGACGAGTCCGTAATTCTGCCCTGTCCATATGGAAAACCAGATAGGGGCTTTTACATGACAAAGCCGCCAATTCTGACACACGCCTAGCCGAAGCTAAGGCCAATAGCATGACCACTTTCCACGTGAGATATTTTAACTCCACGGTCTTAAGCGGCTTAAACCAGTGAGATTTCAGGAAACTCAACACCACGTTAAGATCCCAAGGTGCCACTGGTGGCACAAAAGGGGGCTAAATATGCAGCACTCCCTTTACAAACGTCTGAACTTCAGGTAGAGAAGCTATTTTTTTATGAAAGAAAATGGATAGGGACGAAATCTGGACCTTAATGGACCCCAATTCTAGGCCCAAAGTCACTCCCGACTGTAGGAAGTAAAGGAAACGGCCCAGCTGGAATTCCTCTGTAGAGGCATTCCTGGCCTCACACCCAGCAACATATTTTTGCCGTATACGGTGATAATGTTTAGCCGTCACGTCCTTCCTAGCCTATATCAGCGTAGGAATAACCTCATCCGGAATCCCTTTTTCTTTTACTAGGATCCGGCGTTCAACCGCCATGCCGTCAAACGCAGCTACGGTAAGTCTTGGAACATACAAGGTCCCTGCTGCAACAGATCCTGCCCCAGAGGCAGAGGCCATGGGTCCTCTGTGAGCATTTCTTGCAGCTCTGGATACCAATTCCTTCTTGGCCAATCCGGAACAATGAGTATTGTTCTCACTCCTCTTTTCTGTATGATTCTCAGCACCTTGGGTAAGAGAGGAAGAGGAGGAAACACATAAACCGACTGGAACATCCACGGTGTCACCAGTGCGTCTACAGCTATCGCCTGAGAGTCTCTTGACCTGGCGCAATACCTCTGTAGCTTTTTGTTGATGCGGGATGCCATCATGTCCACCTGTGGCAGTTCCCACCGACCTACAATCTGCGCGAAGACTTCTTGATGAAGTCCCCCCTCTCCCGGGTGGAGGTCGTGCCTGCTGAGGAAGTCGGCTTCCCAGTTGTCCACTCCCGGAATGAACACTGCTGACAGTGCTCGTACGTGATTCTCCGCCCATCGAAGAATTTTGGTGGCTTCCGCCATCGCCACCCTGCTCCTTGTGCCGCCTTGGCGGTTTACATGAGCCACTGCGGTGATGTTGTCTGATTGGATCAGCCCCGATTGGTTGCGAAGCAGGGTCTTCGCTTGACTTAGGGCGTTGTATATGGCCCTTAGTTCCAGGATATTGATGTGAAGGCAAGTCTCCTGACTTGACCACAGCCCTTGGAAACTTCTTCCCTGAGTGACTGCCCCCCACCCTCGGAGGCTTGCATCCGTGGTCACCAGGACCCAGTCCTGAATGCCGAACCTGCGGCCCTCGAGAAGGTGAGTACTCTGCAGCCACCACCGGAGAGACACCCTGGCCCCGGGGGATAGGGTGATTAACCGATGCATCTAAAGATGTGATCTGGACCACTTTGTCCAGTAAGTCCCATTAGAAGGTCCTCTCATGGAACCTGCCGAAAGGAATGGCCTCGTATGATGCCACCATCCTTCCCAGGACTCGAGTGCAGTGATGCACTGACACCTGTTTTGGTTTTAATAGATTCCTGACCAGTGTCACGAGCTCCTGAGCTCTCTCTATCGGGAGATAAACCCTTTTCTGGTCTGTGTCAAGGATCATGCCTAGGAGAGGCAGATGAGCTGTAGGAACCAACTGCGACTTAGGAATATATAGAATCCAGCCGTGTTGCCGTTACACTTCCAGAGAAAGTGATACGCTGTTCAGCCACTGCTCTCTTGATCTCGCTTTTATGAGGAGATCGTCCAATTACGTGATAATAGTGACACCTTGCTTCCGCAGGAGCACCATCATTTCCGCCATTACCTTGGTGAATATTCTCGGGGCCGTGGAGAGACCAAATGGCAACGTCTGAAATTGGTAATGACAATCCCGTACTGCAATTCTGAGGTACGCCTGATGAGGTGGATAAATGGGGACATGAAGGTATGCCTCCTTTATGTCCCGAGTCACGATAAAATCTCCTCCTTTCAGGCTTGTAATGACCACTCTTAGCGATTCCATCTTGAACTTGATCCTTTTCAGGTATATGTTCAGGGATTTTAAATTCAATATGGGTCTGACAGAACCGTCTGGTTTCGGGACTACCACATGGTCGAATAATAACCCCCTCCTTGTCGAAGGAGGGTAACCTTGACCACCACCTGTTGAAGATACAATTTGTGAATTGCAGTTAACCCTGTTTCCCTCTCGTGGGGGGAAGCCGGCAGGGCCGTCAGTGAGGAGGCATCTTCTTAAAGTCCAGCTTGTATCCCTGAGACACAATATCTATTGCCCAGGGATCTAACAGGGAGTGAACCCACTTGTTGCAGAACTTACGAAAGCGTGCCCCCACCGGGCCTAGCTCCGTCTGTGGAGCCCCAGCGACATGCTGTGGATTTTCATAGAGGCCGGGGAGGACTTCTGTTCCTGGGAACTAGCTGTGTTGTGCAGCTTCTTTCCTCTGGCAAGAAAGGACGCATCTCGGCCTTTCATGTTTCTTTGTTCGAAAAGCTACATTTGATAATGACGTGCTTTCCTAGGCTGTGCAGGAATATAAGGCAAAATATCCGAATTACCAGCTATAGCCGTGGAGACCAGGTCCGAGAACCCTTCTCCACACAATCCTCAGCCTTCCATATGCCACTTAAGTTGTCATCATCAGTCCATTGCATATCATACATGACACGTCAAGCAGAAATCGACATAGCTTTGACTCTAGGACCCAGTATACTCATGTCTCTTTGGGCATGTTTGATTATATATATCTCTTAAGACAGCATCTTTAATATATATACATATCTCTCTATATACATATATATATATATATATATATATATATATATATATATATATACACATACTAGGGTCTCAATTTCTGCTGATAAGGTACCTGTCCACGCCGCCCCAGCGCTATAAACCCATGCCGACTCAATCGCCGGTCTGAGTAGTGTACCAGAATGTGCACGCTATCTGCAGGATCCCTGAGAATAGCTAGGGCTACCTTCTGGGCAAACGTGACACCCTAGGGGAAGATTCCCATCACATCCTGGCCCTAGTGGGGAAAGGATACTGCCTGAGAATTCTTTGTGGGAAGCTGCAGTCTCTTGTCTGGAGATTCCCGCTCTTTTTCCTCACGAGAGGAGGGAAATTTACCTCAGCTTTCTTCCCCTTAAACATGTGTACCCTTGTGTCAGGGACAGATGAGTCATCAGTGATATGCAAATCATCTTTTATTACAATAATCATATATTGAATACTTTGTATTATCGTAGTCGACACTGGAGTCAAACTCCGTGTCGATATCAGTGTTTATTATTTTGGATAGTGAACATTGTGAGACTCTGAAGGTCTCTGCGCCATAGGGACAGACATGGGTAGATTTCCTGTCTGTTCTCCAATCTTTTGTGCAATAAATTCACCTTAGCTCTTACACATATCCAAACAGGTGTCGGCGTTGTCGACGGAGACACCCTCTCACACACATATTTGCTCTATCGCCTCCTTAGGGGAGCCTTTTACCTCAGACATGTCGACACACACGTACCGACACACCACACACACAGGGGATGCTCTATTTGAAGACAGTTCCCCCACAAGGCCCTTTGGAGAGACAGAGAGAGAGTATGCCAGCACACACCCCAGCGCTATATGACCCAGGAATCACACAGTAACTTAGTGTTAACCCAGTAGCTGCTGTATATATTGTTTCTACGCCAAATTTATGTGCCCCCCCTCTCTTTTTCGCCCTCTCTATCGTGCTTCTGCAGGGGAAAGCCTGGGGAGCTTCCTCTCTCTGAGCTGTGGAGAGAAGAGAAAATGGCGCTGGTGAGTGCTGAGGAAGAAGGCCCGCCCCCTCAGCGGCGGGCTTCTGTCCCGCGATTTTGTGTAAAAATAATGGTGGGGGCTCATGCATATTACAGTGCCCAGCTGTATATATGCTGCTTTTTTGCCAGGAGGTACTCAATTGCTGCCCAGGGCGCCGCGCGCCGCCCCCCCCCCCCCCCCCCCCTGCACCCTACAGTGACCGGAGTGTGTGGGTTAGTGTGGGAGCAATGGCGCACAGCTGCAGTGCTGTGCGCTACCTCATATTAAGACAGGAGTCTTCTGCCGCCGATTTTGACGTCTTCTTGCTTCAACCCGCCGGCTTCTGTCTCCTGGCTCTGCGAGGGGGACGGCGGCGCGGCTCCGGGAACGGACGACCAAGGTTAAGTTCCTGTGTTCGATCCCTCTGGAGCTAATGGTGTCCAGTAGCCTAAGAAGCGCAACCTAGCCGCAGTTAGTAGGTTTGCTTCTCTCCCCTCAGTCCCACGTAGCAGAGAGTCTGTTGCCAGCAGAAGCTCTCTGAAAATAAAAAACCTAACTAAAATACTTTCTTATTAGCAAGCTCAGGAGAGCTCACTAAAATGCACCCAGCTCCTTCCGGGCACAGATTCTAACTGAGGTCTGGAGGAGGGGCATAGAGGGAGGAGCCAGTGCACACCAGTAGTACTAAATCTTTCTGAGAGTGCCCAGTCTCCTGCGGAGCCCGTCTATTCCCCATGGTCTGGTCCTTACGGAGTCCCCAGCATCCACTAGGACGTTAGAGAAATTATATATATATATATATATATATATATATATATATATACACACACACACACACACATATAATTTATATATATATATATATATATATATATATATATATATATATATATATATATATATACACACACGCATTATATATATATATATACACACACACACACACACACACATAGACATACACACACACACACACACACACACACACACATATATCTATATCTATATTGTATCAGCCCATGTACATAAATTAAAATTATGTAAGAAAAGTATGCAGGAATGTATATTAAGTGGTTTAAAATAAAGTTAGTACATACAAAGAAACTGATGGCAGATAAGAACCAGTTGGCTCATCTAGTTTGCCCTTAGATAGATACAGTATTAAAGTGTCACCTAGAGTATTTGCTTATATTTTATGGCTCTAGCAACTATTTTTTATAATAATCTGCCATTAACCAATACAACAATTTTACTTCTGTGATATCTCATGTAACATGCAGTCTCGGCATAACCTTCTTTATGTTAAGGCCAGGGGCTGTTGTGGGAAGAATGGACCCTTTCTGTGTTACCTGAATAAAAAGCCAGGATGTGACCAGGGCCAGACTGCTGTATTGTCCATTGAAGCGATAGTGGTAGGCATAAAAAGCAAAATGATACAAGTAGAAGAACCTGGAGAGAGAAATCAGAAGACATTAAAATATAAAAACACATTATGGATGTTTAATTAAAACAAATATTCATCCACAACCATATTATGGACCTGGTTTTGCCTTTTCTTTGGATTTGTTTACAGTATTGGATGTTATTAATATTCTGCTACAGTAAACAAGAATGTAATAGGGGTAATCCAGGGTTTAGTGCTAAAAGTAGGCAACCAAGCAAAAATAAAATGTTGAATTGAAGCAGCAACAAGAGATATGTATTAAAGTTGCATTGTCAGTAAACCAATGCAAAAAACGTCAAAAGTTCAAAACATTTGTAATTCAATATACACATTTTTATTCCTCTGTGACCCTTGCAGCTTTTTTGTTCCATTATTGCCTTGCACAGGTTTTAATAATGTTCACCACTAAGAACATAAAGAATGGGAGTGGATGTACACTGTGGGGTAGATAATTATCCAGGCACTGATTGTGCTGGTATTTCTATTCCTACATCACCTCTATATACCAAGGCGAAGCAGGAAGCAGCTGCGCCAAGATGTATTACCATCTTGTTTGCCGGAGTAGGGGAGTGAAAAATTCCCCCTCCAGCGATCCCTGTCAGACCCCCACAGCTCATCAGCCTAGGGCTGATGCTTGGTGTCTCACCGCGCAGCTAGCTCCACTGGGCACGCGCAAGATCTTGTTACTATCGCAAGATCTCCAATGCAGCCTGGAGCCAGCAGCAGCTGCAACCAGGGACAGTGCAGTCCCTGCTGTGGTGAATGGGCAACGACACCTGCAGCTGTCAAAATCCATAACTGCAGGTGTCCGAATAGTCAGTGCAACTGACCGTTCATACATTGCTCAGCATATCGGCTCGCTATCTTGTAGACAGCAGCGCAGATTAAGACATGGGAGCATAGTGCCCCTGTCAGTGAGCTCACACCGCCAGTTATACATGGGGGAGAAGTGGTATCAGTGCACATAATGTGTGCAGATACCGCCTCTCCCCCATACTGAGAAATAATAAAAGTCTACCCCTATGTGTGTTTAGACAGAATGAACATGAAGCACCCCATGAAAGGGGTAATTAGCAGACCTGAGCCAGTGTCTCTTGCTGGTGTTCGTGTGACAGCAAATGGCATCATACTGATCGGCAAGCCACACTATGAGGATAATGTAGAAGGCAGTGGTAGTGTCATTGAAGAATTCAGACATGATGGCTTCCATTCCTACCCAGGGAGAGAGAGAGAGAGTGAATGACTACAGGCTCGCAGGTCAATGCAGGATATACATCTGTAGTGTTGCAGCGTTCTTACCTACAAGTGCCAGTATCACAGTGAGCAGAGGGGCAGCAGGGAATGCAATACTCATATTCATCTCCAACATCTGCAGCAAGTCCACTGTGTAGGGACAGAGGGGAAGGGTGGGATAAATGGGAAGACAGGCTGTTAATAAATGTTAAGGGGGATAAAAAGCACAACATAGCAGAAGGGGATGTTCTGGAAGACAAAAGAAAATCATGATGCCTTTTCAGGTAGGTCACTTACCAATAAAGACAAATATTTGATGGTGAGAATACCGCAGGAGCATAGAGACTGATAGAGTCTACAGAAAGTAGAACAAGGACAACATAAATCACACAATGGAAAAATAAAATGAGCAGACACAAAAGAAAACAACATTTCAGACTAGACATTGGGAAGAATGGGGGGCAATCATAATCTAAATGCCAGCACCCTTCGAAGGGTGTGCTGAGCACAGGGAAAAAAATAAGATTTTACTCACCGGTAAATCTATTTTTCGTAGTCCGTAGTGGATGCTGGGTACTCCGTAAGGACCATGGGGAATAGACGGGCTCCGCAGGAGACTGGGCACTTCTTTAAAGAAAAGATTAGGTACTACATCTGGTGTGCTCTGGTTCCTCCCTCTATGCCCCTCCTCCAGACCTCAGTTAGGGAAACTGTGCCCTGAAGAGCTGACATTACAAGGAAAGGATTTGGAATCCAGGGTAAGACTCATACCAGCCACACCAATCACACCGTACAACTCGTGATAACTAATAGGTTGGTTCAAATGAAACGCTGATACCACCTTAGGGAGAAAATGGGGACGAGTCCTCAATTCTGCCCTGTCCATATGGAAGATCAGATAGGGGCTTTTACATGACAAAGCCGCCAATTCTGACACACGCCTAGCCGAAGCCAAGGCCAAAAGCATGACCACTTTCCACGTGAGATATTTCAACTCCACGGTCTGAAGTGGCTCACACCAATGTGATTTTAGGAAATCCAACACAACGTTGAGATCCCAAGGTGCCACTGGAGGCACAAAAGGGGGCTGAATATGCAGCACTCCCTTAACAAACGTCTGAACTTCAGGCAGTGAAGCCAGTTCTTTTTGAAAGAAAATCGACAGGGCCGAAATCTGGACTTTAATGGATCCCAATTTTAGGCCCATAGTCACTCCTGACTGTAGGAAGTGCAGAAATCGACCCAGCTGAAATTCTTCTGTTGGGGCCTTCATAGCCTCACACCAAGCAACATATTTTCGCCATATGTGGTGATAATGTTTTGCTGTCACATCCTTCCTAGCTTTTATCAGCGTAGGAATGACTTCAACCGGAATGCCCTTTTCCATCAGGATCCGGCGTTCAACCGCCATGCCGTCAAACGCAGCCGCGGTAAGTCTTGGAACAGACAGGGCCCCTGCTGTAGCAGGTCCTGTCGGAGCGGCAGAGGCCAAGGGTCCTCTGAGATCATTTCTTGTAGTTCCGGGTACCAAGTTCTTCTTGGCCAATCCGGAACGATGAGTATAGTTCTTACTCCTCTCTTTCTTATTATCCTCAGTACCTTTGGTATGAGAGGAAGAGGAGGGAACACATAAACCGACTGGTACACCCACGGTGTCACTAGAGCGTCCACAGCTATCGCCTGAGGGACCCTTGACCTGGCGCAATATCTTTTTAGCTTTTTGTTGAGGCGGGACCCCATCATGTCCACCTGTGGCCTTTCCCAACGATTTACAATCAGCTGGAAGACTTCTGGATGAAGTCCCCACTCTCCCGGGTGGAGGTTGTGCCTGCTGAGGAAGTCTGCTTCCCAGTTGTCCACTCCCGGAATGAACACTGCTGACAGTGCTATCACGTGATTTTCCGCCCATCGGAGAATCCTTGTGGCTTCTGCCATCGCCATCCTGCTTCTTGCGCCGCCCTGTCGGTTTACATGGGCGACCGCCGTGATGTTGTCTGACTGAATCAGCACCGGCTGGTTTTGAAGCAGGGGTTTTGCCTGACTTAGGGCATTGTAAATGGCCCTTAGTTCCAGAATATTTATGTGTAGGGAAGCCTTCTGACTCGACCATTGTCCTTGGAAGTTTCTTCCCTGAGTGACTGCCCCCCAACCTCGGAGGCTTGCATCCGTGGTCACCAGGACCCAGTCCTGTATGCCGAATCTGCGGCCTTCGAGAAGATGAGCACTCTGCAGCCACCACAGCAGAGACACCCTGGCCCTCGGGGACAGGGTGATCAGCCGATGCATCTGAAGATGCGATCCGGACCACTTGTCTAACAGATCCCACTGAAAGATCCTTGCATGGAACCTGCCGAATGGAATTGCCTCGTAAGAAGCTACCATCTTTCCCAGGACTCGCGTGCAGTGATGCACCGACACCTGTTTTGGTTTCAGGAGGTCTCTGACCAGAGATGACAACTCCTTGGCCTTCTCCTCCGGGAGAAACACCTTCTTCTGTTCTGTGTCCAGAATCATACCCAGGAACAGCAGACGCGTCGTAGGAACCAGCTGCGACTTTGGGATATTCAGAATCCAGCCGTGCTGTTGTAGCACTTCCTGAAATAGAGCTACTCCGACCAACAACTGCTCCATGGACCTCGCCTTTATAAGGAGATCGTCCAAGTACGGGATAATTATAACTCCCTTCTTTCGAAGGAGTATCATAATTTCGGCCATTACTTTGGTAAATACCCTCGGTGCCGTGGACAGACCAAACGGCAACGTCTGGAATTGGTAATGGCAGTCCTGTACCACAAAACGGAGGTACACCTGGTGAGGTGGGTAAATGGGGACATGTAGGTAAGCATCCTTGATGTCCAGTGATACCATGTAATCCCCCTCTTCCAGTCTTTCAATAACCGCCCTGAGCGATTCCATTTTGAACCTGAACTTCCTTATATAAGTGTTCAAGGATTTCAAATTTAGAATGGGTCTCACTGAACCGTCTGGTTTCGGTACCACAAACATTGTGGAATAGTAACCCCATCCCTGTTGAAGGAGGGGAACTTTGATTATCACCTGCTGGAGGTACAGCTTGTGAATTGCCGCCAGTACTACCTCCCTGTCCTGGGGAGTAGCTGGCAAGGCTGATTTGAGGTAACGGCGAGGAGGAGACGTCTCGAACTCCAGCTTGTATCCCTGAGATACCACTTGTAGAACCCAGAGATCCACCTGTGAGCGAACCCACTGGTCGCTGAAGTTCCGGAGACGGGCCCCCACCGCACCTGGCTCCACATATGGAGCCCCAGCGTCATGCGGTGGACTTAGTGGAAGCAGGGGAGGATATTTGTTCTTGGGAACTGGCTGTATGGTGCAGCTTTTTCCCTCTACCCCTGCCTCTGGGCAGAAAGGACTCTAACCCGCTTGCCTTTCTGAGGCCGAAAGGACTGTACTTGATAATACGGTGCTTTCTTAGGCTGTGAGGGAACCTGAGGTAAAACAGTCGACTTCCCAGCTGTTGCTGTGGATACGAGGTCCGAAAGACCGTCCCCAAACAATTCCTCACCCTTATAAGGCAAAATTTCCATGTGCCTTTTAGAATCAGCATCACCTGTCCACTGCCGAGTCCATAATACTCTCCGGGCAGAAATGGACATTGCATTAATTCTAGATGCCAGCCGGCAAATGTCCCTCTGTGCATCTCTCATATATAAAAGACTACGTCTTTAATATGCTCTATGGTTAGCAATATAGTGTCCCTGTCAAGGGAATCAATGTTATCAGACAGGGAATCAGACCACGCTGCTGCAGCACTACACATCCATGCTGAAGCAATAGCGGGTCTCAGTATAGTACCTGAGTGTGTATACACAGACTTCAGGATAGCCTCCTGCTTTGTATCTGCAGGCTCCTTTAAGACGGCCGTATCATGAGAAGGCAGTGCCACCTTTTTTGTTAAGCGTGTGAGCGCCTTGTCCACCTTAGGGAATGTCTCCCAGCGTAACCTATCCGTTGGCGGGAAAGGGTACGCCATTAGTAACCGCTTAGAAATTACTAGTTTCTTATCTGGGGAACCCCACGCTTCTTCACACAATTCATTTAACTCATCAGATGGGGGAAAAGTCACTGGCTGCTTTTTCTCCCCAAACATAATACCCTTTTTTGTGGTAACCGGGTTAATGTCAGAAATGTGCAACACATTTTTCATTGCCGTAATCATGCATCGGATGGCCCTAGTGGATTGTACATTTGTCTCATCCTCGTCGACACTGGAGTCAGACTCCGTGTCGACATCTGTGTCTGCCATCTGAGGTAGCGGGCGTTTTTGAGCCCCTGACGGCCTCTGAGATGCCTGGGCAGGCGCGGGCTGAGATGCCGGCTGTCCCAAAGCCGCGTCATCAAACCTTTTATGCAAGGAGTTGACACTGTCGGTTAATACCTTCCACATATCCATCCACTCAGGTGTCGGCCCCGCAGGGGGCGACATCACACTTATCGGCACCTGCTCCGCCTCCACGTAAGCGTCCTCAAACATGTCGACACAGCCGTACCGACACACCGCACACACACAGGGAATGCTCTGACTGAGGACAGGACCCCACAAAGTCCTTTGGGGAGACAGAGAGAGAGTATGCCAGCACACACCAGAGCGCTATATAACAGACGGATATACACTATACACAAAGTGAATTTTCCCCCTATAGCTGCTTATATCACAATTTGCGCCTAAATTTATGTGCTCCCCCTCTCTTTTTTACCCTTTCTGTAGTGTATACTGCAGGGGAGAGCCTGGGGAGCGTCCTTCCAGCGGAGCTGTGAAGAGAAAATGGCGCTGGCTGTGCGGAGGAAGATAGCCCCGCCCCTTCAGCGGCGGGCTTCTCCCGTTTTTTATAACGTTAATGGCGGGGGTTTCTGCACATATACAGTGTTATACACTGTATTATGTGCTTTTTTGTGCCAAAAGGTATACTAATTGCAGCCCGGGGCGCCCCCCCCCCCAGCGCCCCGCACCCACCAGTGACCGGAGCGTGTGGTGTGCTGTGGGAGCAATGGCGCACAGCTGCAGTGCTGTGCGCTACCTTATTGAAGACCGGAGTCTTCAGAAGCCGATTTTCTCCGGTTTCTTCCGTCTTCTGGCTCTGCAAGGGGGACGGCGGCGCGGCTCTGGGAACGGATGATCGAGGTCGGGCCCTGTGTTCGATCCCTCTGGAGCTAATGGTGTCCAGTAGCCTAGAAGCACAAGCTAGTTGCAAGCAGGTAGGTTTGCTTCTCTCCCCTAAGTCACACGTAGCAGTGAGTCTGTTGCCAGCAGATCTCACTGAAAATAAAAGACCTAACAAATACTTTTCTTTATAGTGAACTCAGGAGAGCCCACTAAGTGCATCCAGCTCAGGCCGGGCACAGATTCTAACTGAGGTCTGGAGGAGGGGCATAGAGGGAGGAGCCAGTGCACACCAGATGTAGTACCTAATCTTTTCTTTAAAGAAGTGCCCAGTCTCCTGCGGAGCCAGTCTATTCCCCATGGTCCTTACGGAGTACCCAGCATCCACTAGGACGTCAGAGAAATACCTAAAACCATGAAGTGAAGTATAACAGTCTCATACTTACACAATATTACATATTATGCTAAAAAAGGACTACATGGATATGATCTAATACACAGGATTTTGGAGAAGTTGAACAATTGTTTTAGTAAAATAACTTACAAATATAACCATGATAACAAATGCTGCAAGGTATGAGGTGCGCGCCATCCACATACTGACAAATCTGTAATGTTCCCCTGAAACCACGTTCCTCAGGAACCCTGAAAACAAGATACAGATACACATTTACACAGCGCAGTAGACAAAATGTGAGAACAGAAGTTGTTCACACCTTAGGACTACAAACCCTTGTTCTCCTCATTTTCAGCCAAGGCCTTCACACTTGACATCAGAATATCATCGTATCCTAGAAACTCGTCCAGTAGAAAACGACTAAACCTGTCTCCGAAGCACAAGTCCCGGGTTGGGTCTGAAATCAATGAGATGAAACCAGTTATGAGCTTTACAGTTTTATACACTTGCTAGTTACACATACTCCTGTAAACTTACATTACATATTTGTCCAAATATATCGGAAAACTAAGCAGTTTAATTTGGTGCATTTGTTTATTAGATATTCAGGAGAGTAAAGCAATAGTTATGTCTATTATTATTCGGTATTATGGTACAATGCACCCGGAAAGTATTCAAAGCACTTCACTTTTTCCACATTTTGTTATGTTACAGCCTTATTCTAAAATGGAATAAATTTAATTTCTTCCTCAAAATTCTACACACAATACCCCATAATGACAACGTGAAAAAAGTTCTTTGTGATTTTTGCATTTATTAAAAATAAAAAATAGGAATTTAATACCTACATACCGGTAAATCCTTTTCTCCTAGTCCGTAGGGGATACTGGGATGGTCTTAGTACCATGCGGTATAGATAGGATCCATTGGAGCCGTGGCACTTTAAAAATTCTTTAGTGTGCTGGCTCCTCCCCTCTATGCCCCTCCTGCAGACTCAGTCTAGGAAAACTGTGCCCGAGGAGACGGACATACTTTAAGAGGAGGAAAATAGATAAGAAAAAGTGGTGAGTTAACACAACATAAGAAGAAGATAGCAACGCTAACCATAACTGGAAAATAAGGACAACAGCAGCAGACCTAACCAACACAAAATGAATAATGCTTGAAGGAACAACGAAGCATGGAGGCGAGCTCCCAGTATCCCTACGGACTAGGAGAAAAGGATTCTTCTAGGAAATTCCTATTTTCTCTAACGTCCTAGGGGATACTGGGATGGTCTTAGTAACATGGGGATGTCCCATAGCTCCCAGACAGGGTGGGAGAGTGCGGAGACCCCTGCAAAACCGAGCTACTAAATTGAAGGTCCTCTGAAGCTAAAGTATCGAACTTGTAAAACTGAACAAATGTGTTCGAACCAGACCAAGTAGCTGCTCGGCATAACTGCAAAGCCGAGACACAACGAGCAGATGCCCAGGAAGAACCCACCATCCAGTGGGCCTGAATAGAACCCGGCAGCAGCAAGGCTGCCAAATAGTAAGCCTGTTGGATTGCCATCCGAATCCAACGAGCAATTGACTGATTTGAAGCAGGACATCTAATCATTGTAGCGTCAGAGAACAAAAAGGGAATCAGATTTCCGGTGACGAGCTGTTCTCTTGACATAAATCTTCAAAGCTCGAACAACGTCCATGGATTTTGAAGAAACTGACGTGTCAGACAACACAGGAACCACGATCAGCTGGTTGATGTGAACTGCCGACACCACCTTATGCAGAAACTGCCGGCGAGTCCTGAGCTCCGCTCTATTCTCGTGAAATACCAGATAAGGGCTCTTACAGGATAAGGACCCCAATACCCAGACATGCCTCGCTGAGGCCAAGGCCAACAACATGACAGCCTTCCAAGTCAAGTATTTCATGTCCACCCGGTGTATTGGTTCAAACCATTCAGACTGGAGAAAAGTCAGAACCAAATTGAGATCCCACGTTGCCGTGGGAAGTACAAAAGGTGGCTGAATATGAAGGACACCTTTGAAGAACGTCTGGACTTCCAGGACAAAAGCCAACTGTCTCTGGAAGAAAATAGACAGGGCTGAGATCTGAACCTTAAATGGAGCCTAAACAAAGGCCATATCCACACCAGCTTGCAGGAAGAGCAATAACCTACCCTGATGAAAATCTACAGTGGAGTACTGTCGACCATCACACCAGGAGATATACTTCTTCCAGATGCGGTGGTAATGCTTGGAAGTAACCACCTTCCGAGCCTGGACCATAGTGGAGATAACCCAGAAAGGGCTTCCCGCTAAGGTTAATATCGCCCTTTCAACCGCCAAACATAGCCGCGATAAGTCTGGATGGACGAACTGCCCTTGCATAAGAAGATCCTTTTGAAGCGGCAGAGGCCAGGGCTCTTCGAGGGACATGGCCAGGAGATCCGCATACCAGGCCAGGCGAGGCCAATCCGGAGCAATGAGAATTGCCTGGACGCTTTCCCTTTTCAGTCTTTTTAGGACCCTGAGAATGAGAGGAATCAGAGGAACAGATAGACAAACTGGTAAACCCACGGCACTATCAAAGTGTCCACCTCTGCAGCCTGTGGATCCCTTGTCCTGGAGCAGTAGCGATGCCTCTTCTTGTTGAGAAGCCATCATGTCGATCAGAAGGGCAGCCCCATCGTTAAACCAACAGTTGAAATACCTGTGGGTGAAGGCCCCCCTCCTCTGGGTGCAGATCATGTCTGCTCAGGAAGTCTGCTTCCCAGTTGTCTACTCCTGGAATGAAGATGGCCAACAAGGCCCTGGCGTTCCGTTCCGCCCAGAGGAGTATCCTGGACACCTCTCGCATTGCGGCCCTGCTTTTTTTGTTTCTCCTTGTTTGTTTATGTACACCAATGCCGAAGCGTTGTCCGACTGGACCTGTATGGCCTGATGATGGAGAAGAGAAGAGGCTTGTAGAAGGGCATTGTAAATCGCCCTGAGTTCCAGAATGTTTATTGGAAGAGAGGCCTCTTGAGGCGACCACCTTCCTTGAAACCGAGCCCCCAGGGTTACAGCACCCCCCGGGTGCTCACATCCATTGTCAATAGAATCCAAGCCTGAATTCCGAAGCGTCAACCCTATACCAGGTGGGAGATCTGTAATCACCATAACAGGGAAATCCTTTCTCTTGGTGAGAGGAATATCCTCTGGTGCATGTGCAGGTGTGACCCTGACCATTTGTTCAGCAGATCCAGCTGGAACGGACGGGCATGGAATCTGCCGTACTGAACTGCCTCGTATGAGGCTACCATCTTGCCCAACAGGTGGATGCAGAGATGCACAGAGATTTTCTGAGGTTTCAGAACGGGAGCGCACCATCGATTGAACTGTCAAGGCTTTGTCCACAGGAAGGAACACCCCCTGAGACACCGTGTCCAGGATAATTCCCAAGAACTGCAATCTCTGCGATGGTTCCAGATGTGATTTCTGCAGACTGAGAATCCACCCGTGCTCCGTTAGAAGCCGTGTAGTCAGGGAGATGCTTTCCAACAACCGAGCCTCGGATACCGCCTTTATGAGATCGTCCAAATATGGAACAATATTCAAACCCATTACGCAAAGTTGTAGCATCATCTCCGCCATCACCTTCGAAAACACTTGTGGTTCCGTGGAGAGGCCAAAGGGCAAGGCTCGAAACTGGAAGTGAGTATCCTGCAGTGCAAACATGAGGTAAGCCTGATGAAGTGGCCATATCGGGATGTGAAGGTACGCATCCTTGATATCCAGTAATTCCCCCTCCTCCAGGCCTGAAATCACAGCTCTCAGGGATTCCATTTTGAATTTGAACTCCCACAGGTATGGGTTCAGAGATTTGAGGTTCAAGATAGGCCGTACCGAACCGTCAGGTTTCGGTAACACAAACAAGCTGGAATAAAAACCTTTGTTTCTGTGTAGAGGGGGGGAGACTGGAACAATAACCCGCGTTTGATGCAGTCGCTGGATGGCCTCCAGCAAGGTAACTCTTGACACCGGTGAAGCTGGTAAACCTGACTTATAGAATCTGTGAGGAGGCAGCTGTCGAAACTCCAATCTGTATTCTTGGGAGATTAGGTCTCTCACCCAAAATCCCGGTAGGATTCTGCCCAAATATGGCTGAAATACTTGAGGCGAGCACCCACCTTAAGTTCCCCTTGAAGCCGGAGACAACAGTCACGCGGAGGACTTGACAGAGGCTGAGCTATGTTTCAGGGAACCAGCGGCCACTGGTCTGCGTGGTTTACCTCAATTTCACCGAACTGCATTAGAAGCACCTCTGGCACTGCCCCTAAATCTGGCCACACTAAAGGACTGGAGAGAGGGGCCGTGATAAGCACGTCTAGCCGGAGGAGCCGGAGACGGAGGATAGGTGGACTTACCGGCAGTAGCTTGTGAAATCCAGTTGCTTACTTCCTTACCAAACAAAGCCTCCCCCGAAAAAGGAAGGTTCTCAATGCCCTTTTTGGAATCGGCGTCCGCTGTCGCAGCCACAGAGCCCTGCGCGCCGGCACAGCCATAGCCGTACAGCGTGAGCTGATTATGCCAATCTCCTTAATTGCCTCACTCATGAAGGTAACCGATTCCTGAATATGTGCAGGAGTGTTAGAAGCTCATCCTGTGGCATGGTATCGAAACCCTCTATTACAATATTTAACAATGGCCCTTGTGATCTAACCACAAGCAATTGTGGGTCGCTAAGCGACGCCCACTGCAGTGTAAATGAATTTTAGCAAAGTTTCGATCTTACGATCTGCAGGGTCTTTTAAGGAGATAGCTCCAGGTACAGGCAGTACAATCTTACATGACAGCCTGGACACTGTAGTATCCACCGCAGGAGGAGTCTCCCACACCTTCCTGTCCTCAGGGGGGAAATGGGAAGGAAGGCAACAACCTTTTTGGGGTTTGAAACTTTTTGTCAGGATTAACCCACGATTCTTAAAAAAAAAAGTGTTTAATACTTTGGAGACAGGAAAGGTAGCATGAGACCTAGGTTTTACACTAAAAAACAATTCCTCATCAGTTTCAGTCTCCTTATCAGGGATATTCAGGACCTCTCTAACAGAATAGATAAGAGCTTCCACTCCTGGAGACAGAGCACAGTCTCCTTTATCCCCCTCAACCTCCCCCTCTTCCAAATCTGGCATGTCAGTATCGGAATAAGACTGGAGCACATGGGGCAGAGTGCGTCTCTGTGAAACCAGCAGAGGGGTTTGGGAAGCAGGTTTGAGGTCAGCAGTGTGAACTAGAAAATCATCCATAGATTTTTTTAAACACCTGCCTTTCTTGCTTGGCAGTAGCTAGTTCAGTAGATATATCAGTAATCATCCCCTTATTGGAGTTCAGCTATGCTGGCTCCTGAGAGCCGTTACCCTGAGAAGGGAGGCTGCACTGAGTACACAAAAGAGACCCCCCCCCCCCCCCCGGAGTAGGGGAAAACTTTGTGTTACAGGACTGGCATATAACCTTTTTGCCAGACATACTGTACAGCAGAACAATCACATAGGAACAGGTTGAATAACACAGAAACCCAGACAGCCCTGCAAGGATGGAGACAGAGAGGTAGAAGCCAGCAGACCTTGCCTCTAAGCTAAAGCAGTGCTCTATAACCTTAGATAAGGTAAATAGCTGTATTACATGTATAATGCCCCCCCCCCCACCCCACACACACTTCTACAAACCTCCTTGGTTCCAATTGCAGGTGCAGTGGAGGGTCCTTGGAGGAGCAGCGCTTTCCACATGCAGCCAGTAGCTTGATGCAGCAGGAAATGGTGCCCAAAGCTGCTGGTCCCGCTCTCCGGGAAGCCGCACCCACTTATTGGTGCGCGGTGTTCCCTAAGATTTTTATACTGGCAAGCATCTCCAAATGATAGAGGGTTAAAACCCCTTTTCAACGCAAACTCCAGTGTGGGTGTATGCATACTCACCGTGCCCTAATACCACCAGCTCTGTTAGGGGTCGTGGCTTGCTGTCCGAGTGCGTGCACATCTTGGGGGCAAGCAAAACACCACCTCAGGAGCTTTTGTCCTGTCAGCGGCGATCCGGTCCATTAACGCTTCAAAGGTTGGTACCAGTCCCCCCCAAGTCCCACGACGCAGGCAGACTGGTGCCAACCAGTGCTGACTTAAAATAATAAGCTAAAATAAAATTTGAAGAAAACTCTGGAGCTCCACAGAATGTACCTGGCTCTTTGGGCACATTTTTTTAATCTGAGTCTGCAGGAGGGGCATAGAGGGGAAGAGCCAGCACACTGAAGAATTTTTAAAGTGCCATGGCTCTAATGGACCCCATCTATACCCCATGGTACTAAGACCATCCCAGTATCCCCTAGGACGCTAGAGAAAACTAAGAAATCACATGTACATAAGTATTCACAGCCTTTGCCATGAAGCTCAAAATTGAGGTCAAGTGCATCCTGTTTCCACTGATCATCCTTGAGATGTTCCTACAGCTTAATTGGAGTCCACCTGTGGTAAATGTAGTCGATGGGACATTATTATTATTATTACCAGTTATTTATATAGCGCACACATATTCCGCAGCGCTTTACAGAGAATATTTTGCCCATTCACATCAGTCCCTGCCCCAATGGAGCTTACAATCTATATTCCCTACCACATGTACACACAGACACATTCATGCTAGTGTTAATTTTGTTGGGAGTCAATTAACCTACCAGTATATTTTTGGATTGTGGGAGGAAACAGGAGTACCCGGAGGAAACCCACGCAAGTACGGGGAGAATATACAAACTCCACACAGTTAGGGCCATGGTGGGAATCGAACCCATGACCTCAGTGCTGTGAGGCAGTAATGCTAACCATTACACCATCCGTACTGCCCTGACATGACTTGGAAAGGCACACACTGGTCTATATAAAAGGTCCCACACTTGACAGTGCATGTCTGAGCACAAACCAAGCATGACGTCAAAGTTATTGTCTGTAGACCTCCCAGACAGGATTGTCTTGAGGCAAATTTGGGGAAGGGTACAGAAAAATATCTGCTGTTTTGAAGGTCCCAATGAGCACAGTGGCCTCCATCATCAGTAAATGGAAGAAATTCAGAACCACCAGGACTCTTCCTTAAGCTGGCCGGCCATCTAAACTGAACGATCGGGGGAGAAGGGCCCTAGTCAGGGAGGTGACCAAGAACCCGGTGACTCTGTCAGAGCTACAGCATTCCTCTGTGGATAGAGGAGAACCTTCCAGAAGGACAACCATCTGTGCAGCAATCCACCAATCAGGCCTGTATGGTGGAGTGGCCAGACAGAAGCCACTCCTTAGTAAAAAGCACATGGCAGCCCGTCTGGAGTTTGCCAAAATGCACCTGAAGGACTCTCAGACCATGAGAAACAAAATTCTCTGGTCTGTTGAGACAAAGATTGAACTCATTGGCGTGAATGCCAGGTGTCAAATTTGGAGGAAACCAGGCACCGCTCATCACCAGGCCAATAAGATCCCTACAGTGAAGCATGGTGGTGAGCAGCATCATGCTGTGGGGATGTTTTTCAGTGGCAGGAACTGGGACACTAGTCAGGATAGAGGGAAAGATGAATGCAGCAATGTACAGAGGCATCCTGGATGAAAACCTGCTCCAGAGCGCTCTTGACCTCAGATTAGGATGATGGATCATCTTTCAGCAGGACAACAACCCTAAGCACACAGCCAAGATATCAAAGGAGTGGATTCAGGACAACTCTGTGAATGTCCTTGAGTGGCCCAGCCAGAGCCCAGACTTGAATCCGATTGAACATCTCTGGAGAGAAATGAATATGGCTCTGCACCGATGCTTCCCATCCAACCTGATGGAGCTTGAGAGGTGCTGCACAGAGGAATGGGAGATACTGCTCAAAGATAGGTGTGCCAAGCTTGTGGCATCATATTCAAAAAGACTTGAGGCTGTAATTGCTGTCAAAGGTGAATCAACAAAGTATTGAGCAAAGGCTGAGAATACTTATGTACATGTGATTTCTTAGTTTTTAATTTTAATAAATTTGCAAACATCTCTAAAAAAAAAAAAACTTTTCACTTTGACATTATGGTGTATTGTGTCTAGAATTCTGAGGGAAAAATTAACTTATTCCAGTTTGGAATAAGGCTGTAACATAACAAAATGTGGAAAAAGTGAAGCGCTGTGAATACTTTCCAGGTGCACTGTATGTGATGTTAATGCAAGTACCATGTAAATAGCTTTATAAACTTGGATATATTTTAATTGAAGCATGAAAGTATATGCCATGTATGAGAATAACATTGTGACAAAAATACAATAAATTGCTGAGTATTCACAAAATACAATTTACACATCTCGTCAGATTCTAGTCAGTGACAATAAAAAGAAATGAAAAATTGTAAGATAGTACTAAAGTACAAGATATAAAACCACAGTTTGAGTAAGGTAGAATATGGGACACTTGCTACCCATGCCAGAATATAGTTTGCACAAAAAAATTACTTTATAAAGTAATGGGAAGTCACCATCCAATATTCTCAACCCATACCAAGAAGTCAGATGCAAGCTGTTATGAATCCCCCTGGGAACTGGAAAAGATAATGTTGCAATATAACGATCCCAAACTTAAACAAAATGGACTCAGACGTGAGTTGTGAAAGCAGGACATTTAATTAATAGCTGTCCCCATCCCTGACTGTGAAGCAGTATGGTCACAGGGATTTCCTAAGAATCATAATGATAAAGACAGATATTTTGTCAGAAGGACCACATCGTATTAGTTTGTCTAAAGGATTATCCCAGTCTGGATCTCTAAATTCTCTTATCACGGTAGAAATATAACCTTGAATATTTTAAGGACTAATGCACTCCTTACAGTAAATCTAATCTGTATGAAGGCACAGCCGTGTGCTTTTATATACTCGCATATAAACCATGTAAGATACAGTAGTGATATTATCACATAAAACATTTGATTTATTAAAACGGAGTATATAGAGCGCAATAGATGATAAATGTATTCAGGTCATCTTTGATAAAGCTATAAGTGTGCTTGAAAATTAGCATGTGGATTTAAAAACAATATAAAAAAATCCTGTCTATGAAATAGTTCAATTCATATTTTATTTATAATTTTAAATGTGTTTAATAGCCTACCGAGTAATGGTTGGTGGTTGCTATCGTTATATGTGGATAGACACGTAATGCATGCAGTAGTTCCCACTTATAATATCCAAATGAAAATGTTTATTACACAGAAGCATTCCTCATTTTTCCTTCCAGCACTATCTAGGCTAAAATGCCCCCATACTGTATATTTCACAGCTTAAACTGTGTAGTGTAATTAGATTATGGTAAAGTGTAATAACTATGTAAGGTCTGAAATACAATGAAACATGTAGTTCAGGTATTCCCAACCTCGGTACTAAAAGGTATACTAACAGTCCAGGTTTTAGTGATATCCATGCTTGAGCACAGGTGACTTAATTAGTACCTCTTATTTTGAGTAAACCATCTGCACTGAAGGCTTCTCGGCCTTTTGGCTAAGATCAAGTGTAGTACCTGCTCGAGGGAAACACAGGGTGGAGTATCTGTTCTTATACTAGGAGCATGAGAGGTTCCTAGATGTGGAATGGAGAAACACCTTGTGGAGTACCAGGCTGGGGTGTGGCAAGGCCCCTGGTTGAGAGTGGAGAAAAACTGGCCTGAGTATTCCTACCTCGTATGGGATCATGGGACCCTTACGTTGCTTAGGAACAGCCTGGTCTAGTATCCACTCTCGTACTGGGGGTTGACCCTAGCTGAGTGGGTATGAAACTTGGTCTGGCTAAGAGGTTGGGAGCGGCTTCGAAGCTCGAGGTGACATGTGCCCCTGGGGCGACCTAGGGGTGCCTTAACTTGCACTGGTGCAGGTGCCTTGCACTTTAATGGCACTAGCACTGTCACACTCCCAACTTCTGTTGCACTTTATCCTTTGCCCTGGCCTTTTGGCTAGGGCAAGGACAATTTTTTATCCCCCCCCCCCCCCCCCCGGCCTTTTGGCTGGGGCTTATTTATTATTTATTTTTTTGATTGGAAAAGCACAGCACTTATTTTTGTTTCGTTTGTCACGTACACGTTTTTCGTTTTGGGGTTTAGGTGAGACCCTTATGGGCCACCCACTCTCCTACGTTGCCGAGGTCCTCTCCACGGGGGGAGGACCAGACGCATTTTCCGGTTCCCAGGGGGAAGCTTCGGCCAACCCTGGGCACACACGAGGGTCCCTCTGCGCTTCGGCAAGGGGGGACCCACAGTCCCTTTTTCCCCTCAGTAGGCCTTTTGGCTCTGAGGGGTAGGGGAGTAACGGGGCCCTTCTCCTTTGGGAGAGGGTCCAAGTACCTATGCCCCCAGCACGTTTGGCACAGACACTGGGTGATGGAGCACCGCACCTCGGGCTTCAAGTAAAAAAAAATCTGCACTGAAGGCTGGATATCACTAAAACCTGCACTTAGAGTGTGCCTTGGGGACCGAGGTTGGGAATGCCTGGTGTAGAGGGACAATGGTTTCATCACATTTATTGATGCTGCTTAGTTAGCATTCTTTAACATATTAAGTCAGTATATACTGTTGTAGCAAAATTATGTATTTAGGGCCTAACTCAAGGTTGATTGCAAAACAACATTTTCCTCTAATGGGCAAAACCATGTTGCACTGCAGGGGGGGGGGGGCGCGGCGCAGATATAACATGTGCAGAGAGAGTTAGATTTGGGTGGGTGTGTTCAAACTGAAATCTAAATTGTAGTGTAAATATAAAGCAGCCAGTATTTACCTTGCACAGAAACAAAATACCCCACCCAAATCTAACTCTCTCTGCACATGTTATATCTGGAAAATCAGGAAAATGTTGTTTTGTAATCAACCTTGAATTGAACACTTAAACCTCTGAACTCTAGAGAAGTGTGGCTCATCCTATTCATTTATCTTCATTCTACAGAGTGACGGATGTACTTGGTAAGAAAAAACTATAAAAAACGAGTATTATTGTAAGAACTTACCTTTGTTAAAACTCTTTCTGCGAGGTACACTGGGCTCCACAAGGATTGGACAATGGGGTGTAGAGTAGGATCTTGATCCGAGGCACCAACAGGCTCAAAGCTTTGACTGTTCCCAGAATGCACAGCGCTGCCTCCTATATCACCCCGCCTCCCAGCACAGCAGCTCAGTTTTTAGTTAACCAGCCCAATGCAGTAGCAGGAAGAGAGACGACAACGGTTAGTAGCCACATACACCACACTCTCACGACAGGAGAAGTGTTAGCGGCTAATGCCATACCAACCCAAAGAAGCTAAGTGCGTCAGGGTGGGCGCCTTGTGGAGCCCAGTGTACCTTGCAGAAAGAGTTTTAACAAAGGTAAGTTCTTATCATAAAACTCGTTTTCTGCTGCGGGGTACATTGGGCTCCACAAGGATTGGACAATGGGGATGTCCTAAAGCAGTTCCTTATGGGAGGGGACGCACTGTAGCGGGCACAAGAACCCAGCGTCCAAAGGAAGCATCCCTCGGAAGCGGCAGTATCGAAGGCATAGAACCTTATGAACGTGTTCCCGCCTTGCACAACTGATCAAGGGTCGCACCACATTGGGCCGCCCAAGAAGGTCCAACAGACCGAGTAGAATGGGCCGTAATGTGAGCAGGAGCTGACAGACCAGCCCTCACATAAGCATGTGGAATCACCATTCTAATCCATCTGGCCAAGGTCTGCTTGTGAGCAAGCCAGCCAGGTTTGTGAAATCCAAACAAAACAAAGAGAGAATCAGATTTTCGAATAGAAGTAGTTCTCTTCACATAGATACGGAGAGCCCGTACCACATCCAAGGACCGCTCTTTGGGAGACAAATCAGGAGAGACAAAGGCCGGAACCACAATCTCCTGATTAAGGTGGAACGAAGAAACCACCTTAGGTAAATATCCGGGACGAGTCCTAAGAACCGCCAGGTCACGGTGAAAAATCAGATATGGGGGAACTACAAGACAAGGCACCCAAATCCGACACTCTTCTAGCAGAGGCAATAGCCAGCAAGACCACCACCTTAAGGGAAAGCCACTTAAGGTCAGCTGAACCAACGGGTTCAAATGGAAGCTCCTGCAACGCCTCGAAAACCACGATAAGTCCCAAGGAGCCACAGGTGGGACATAGGATACGCAACACACCCTGAGTGAAAGTATGAACATCAGGTAAAGTCGCAATTTTTCTCTGAAACCACACAGATAAGGCAAAAATATGAACCTTGAGGAAGGCCAGACGCAGGCCTAAATCTAGGCCTTGCTGCAGAAAAGCCAAAAGTTTGGCTGTACTAAACTTGGAAGCGTCATAATTGTTAGATGCGCACCAAACAAAGTAGGAATGCCAGATCCTATGATAAATCCGAGCAGAAGCCGGTTTCCGGGCTCGCAACATAGTTTTAATGACCTCTTCAGAAAAACCCTTAGCCCTCAAGACGGAAGCTTCAAGAGCCTCGCCGTCAAAGACAGCCGGGCTAGGTCCTAGTAGACACAGGGGCCCTGAACGAGGAGGTCTGGGCGTTGTGGAAGTAGAAGTGGACGGTCCAACGATAGGCCTTGCAGGTCTGAGAACCAGTGCCGTCTGGGCCACACCGGAGCTATGAGAAGCAGATTTCCTTTTACTTGCTTGAACTTCCGAATTACCCTGGGCAGGAGTGACACCGGAGGGAACACGAACGGCAGCCGAAACCTCCACGGAACCGCCAGCGCATCCACGAATGCTGCTTGAGGATCCCTTGTCCTTGTTCCGAAGACCGGAACCTTGTGATTGTGTCGAGACGCCATTAGATTTACATCTGGAAGACCCCACTTTTCCACTAGGAGTTGAAACACTTCTGGATGGAGGCCCCACTCGCCGGCATGTACGTCCTGACGACTGAGAAAGTCCGCTTCCCAATTCAGGACTACCGGAATGAATATTGCCGATATGGCCGGTAGATGGCGTTCCGCCCAACGTAGAATCCGTGAGGCTTCCTTCATTGCCAAACGGCTTCGAGTGCCGCCTTGATGATTTATGTAAGCCACTGTGGTGGCGTTGTCCGACTGTACTTGAACAGGACGGTTCTGAATTAAATGCTGGGCCAGGTTCAACGCATTGAAGACCGCCCGCAATTCCAGAATGTTGATCGAGAGGAGAGATTCCTCCTTGGTCCACCGACCCTGAAGGGAGTGCTGCTCCAGCACAGCGCCCCAACCTCTTAGACTGGCATCTGTCGTCAATAGGATCCAGTTGGATATCCAGAAGGGACGACCCCTGCACAATTGTTGGTCCCGGAGCCACCAAAGCAGTTACAGACGGACCTCCGGAGTCAAGGAGATCATTTGAGATCTGATCCGGTGAGGCAGGCCGTCCCACTTGGCTAGAATCAGCCTCTGGAGGGGGCGAGAATGGAATTGAGAATACTCCACCATGTCGAATGCTGATACCATGAGGCCCAGCACCTGCATTGCCGAATGTATCGACACTTGCGCACGATAAAGGAAGCAACGAATCCTGTCCTGAAGCTTCAGGACTTTCTCCTGAAACAAGAACAACCTCTGGTTGTGAGTGTCCAACAGCGCTCCCAGGTGCACCATGCTCTGAGCAGGGACCAGGGAGGATTTCTTCCAGTTGATGAGCCACCCGTGGGCTTGTAGAAACCGGACCGTCATATCCAGATGACGCAGGAGAAGTTCTGGGGAATTTACCAGGATTAACAAGTCGTCCAGATACGGCAGTATCCTGACCCCTTGACGGCGGAGTGCCACCGTCATCACTGCCATAACCTTGGTGAAGACTCGCAGAGCCGGTTAAACATAAAGGTAATGCCCGAAACTGGTAATGGATGTTGCCAATAGCAAACCTCAGGTATTGCGGATGTGACACTGCTATAGGAATATGCAGGTAAGCATCCTGTATGTCCAGGGAGACCATGTAGTCCCCAGGTTCAAAGGCCAGAACTATAGAGCGAAGAGTTTCCATACGGAACTTGGAAATCTTCACAAACCTGTTCAATGCCTTGAGGTTGAGAATGGGCCGGGAGGACCCATTCGGTTTCGGGACTAGAAACAGCGGAGAATAGTACCCCGGCCCCTCTGAGCAAGAGGCACCTGTACTACGACTCCTGTATCCAGGAGGGTCTGTACCACAGAATGTAGAGTTTTTGCCTTTGTCTGGTCCAAAGAGACGTCTGTCTGGCAAAATCGATGAGTGGGTCGGTTTTTGAAGGCTATGACGTAACCTCGAGTGACGACTTCCCGTACCCAGGCATCTGAAGTGGTCTTCAACCATTCCTGGGTATACCCTAGAAGCCGGCCCCCCACCCTGGGATCCCCCAGGGGGAGGCCCGCCCCGTCATGCGGCAGGCTTCTCAGTCTTGGCAGCTGGCTGACGGGTAGCCCAGGCTCTTTTGGACTTTGGCTTACCAGGTTTGGAAGTGCGGGCCTGCTTATGGTACGCCTAACTTTTTGCTTTACATTAAGGACAAAAGGGGCGAAAGGACATACCTTTAGCCTTCGACACAGAAGGAGCGGTATTAGGCAGACAGGCAGTTTTGGCAGTAGCCAAGTCAGCCACTATCTTATTTAAGTCCTCCCCAAACAGAATATCTCCCTTGAAAGGTAGTACCTCCAGGGTTTTTCTAGAGTCCAGATCCACAGACCAGGATCTCAGCTACAATATCCGGCGAGCCGGGACTGACGTAGTAGAGGCCTTGGCTGCTAGGATACCGGCATCAGAAGCCGCCTCTTTAATATATCGAGAAGCTGTGACAATATATGACAAGCATTGTCTAGCATGGTCAGAGGAGATTTCAGCTTCTAACTCGAAGGCCCATGCTTCAATAGCCTCTGCAGCCCATGTAGCTGCAATAGTGGGCCTCTGTGCAGCACCCGTGAGGGTGTAAATCACTTTCAGACAACCCTTCACACGTTTATCCGTAGGCTCTTTTAGAGACGTGACAGGTAGAGCTGAGGAAACCACCATCCTAGCCACATGCGAGTCCACTGGAGGAGGCGTTTCCCAATTCTTAGAAAGCTCTGGCGCGAGGGGATAGCGAGCCAGCATCCTCTTTTGAGGCACAAAACTTCGTACCCGGGTTTTCCCAGGGTTCTTGACGTATATCCACTAGGTGATCAGAGTGAGGTAAAACTTGTTTAACCACCTTCTGACGCTTGAACCTATCTGGTTTCTTAGGAGGGACGGATGGCTCGGTATCATCCGTAATATGCAGCATTAACTTAGTAGCCTCCAAATCAGGAACATCCACATGTTAACTACCCTCCCCATCAGCCGTATCCGAGTCAGAACCTGTGGGGTCAGTATATGTGCCGTCTTCATCAGACGAGGTGTCAGCGACGGCAGTGGATTGTGAGGAGCCAAGCGCTCGCTTAGAGGACCTCTTGGACTTAGGCGAGCGTTGGTCAGACATTTTAGTAGTCAAGGACTGGTTCAACTTCTTTAATTGAACAGATAAATCGTCCGACCACGGCGGGTTAGCTGCAGGGACCACATACGGTTGTACAGGCATTGGGGGGCCCATAGGGGGTGTTAGTTTATGAACTAGCGTATGCAGAAGTGTGGAAAAAGCGGCCCACGGTGGGTCAGTATGTACCTCCGCTGCCACAGTCCCACTGGGGGGGGCAAGCAGCCCCCAGAACCAGAGCCCACAGCTGCTATATTCTCCTCATATTTGTCTGTGGCTTTAGCAACACCAGCAGTGTGTTCCGCCCCAGAACTGTTACCTTTAGAAGCAGACATGATATAACTTGCAGTATGAGGTAACACAGTACAATTATCAGCAGCACTATACATCTAAACCCAAACCCCTGCGCAGTGTAGTCAGCACTAGCAGAGATAAAGGAGAGATATGGTGACTAAATCACAGAGGAAAAATGCATAATACAGTACATCTTTGTGAAAATCCTATATTAGATAACACCTGACGCACCAAGCCCCCTCAGGTTATGGAATATAGGGATAGCAGGTTGAGTGAAAGACACGAAATGGACACCACTCAGCTATCAAATGCACACACAGAAAGTCACAGTTTGTACAATGCAGAGGTTATTACTGACAATAATACTGCACTGGACTAGCTTATATTGCTAAATAGTCAATAGATATAACAGTACACAGTAAGAACTGGATGTATATCACAGGGTAATTGTAGTATAAAACCCTGACTAAATGCACTCTTTCTTAACTATCACTGTCTAAAAAGGCAGGTAGAATACTTAAGTGTCATGTAAAGGCACAGCGCTGACAACCAGGCGGCTTTACATAGGAGGATTTGCCCAAGCAGTCCCAGGAACTGTGAGCTGAGGAATAATGGCGCCGCAGACACTGACAGGGAGTGAGAAAAAGACAGAAATGCAGCTCCAGGGCAGGAACACTTGCTGGAAATGGCGCCCTGAGGCTGGGGGAGAGGCTTCAGGTCTAAGCCTTATCCCCTCTGCTGGCAAAACCACCGGGTACTGTGGGCGATATAAAAACCAGTTTAGAGAGAAAACCTGACCTGCGCCCATGCCCTGGTGATCCAGTGGGATCACCTGTACTGCCACAGTGTACACCGCCAGCGCGCACGGCCCACCTCCCACTGACCGCGCCGGATCGCGATAAAGACCGGGTCCCGCAAGCGGGACCCACTTACCACCTCCCAAAGCGCGGCCACGCGATCCTGGAGAGCCCCAGCCATGTGTATCTAACGTGAAGAAAACCGGAGCCTCCGCTGTAGGTACCCGGCAACCAGGGCTCGGGAGTGTACATCGCCGCTGGGGAGAGCTGGAGCTGCAGCAGTGAATGTCACAAGACATTTACCACCGCTGCTGCCCTTGAAGTCTTCACTTTTTACCTCATAAAAAGCTTTTCTTAGGGCTGCCTGGAGCAGCCCCTCTGTTAAGTGCCTGCTTACTGCAGCACCAACTTACAAAACTGAGCTCCTGTGCTGGGAGGCGGGGTGATATAGGAGGCGGCACTGTGCATTCTGGGAACAGTCAAAGCTTTGAGCCTAAAAGAAATGCAATATGAGAGTGCGCTTTTCAAATCCCATGTAGATTTTATTAATTTTTTTAAAAAATTATTATTTGTATACACACAATTATATATAATTTGCCGGCCGGCTACATAAAAAACTTTGTTCAATTTGATAAAAAAGATAAATAATCCTAAATGCTTATATTTTCATTGTGCTGAATTTTTATCCCAATACTCCAAACACCTAAGTCACTCTGCCCAAGTCCAGATATATATAAGAACGTTTAGCAGCTTATTGCACCAGTTGTATTTGTTAGCAATTAAAGCCAAGCAGGTGGTTAATAATAATCTGAACCACAGCCTTCCTCACAGTTAAACAGTTCCATTTAGGCAGTTCATGAATTGATTTTGTTACAACTGTAACTGATTAAAAGTACTATGTAACAATATGAAACTTGTATACCATACGGAATATCTCTGTTGTCCACCTTAAGAGCATGCATACGGCGTCCCTCCTGGTTAGTGTTTCTCGTCACTGTCCGTTTTCTCTGGAGGGGAATCACTTTATGTGTCACTCGCCGTTCTTGCCCTCCCGGCGCCTGGCCGTACGGCTGGTATTTTTCCTCGTCAGCCTTCGTGGAGGTTTGCGGACTAATGTCGGGCAGTGAAGGCACGACTTCCCCTCACCTTCGGGGTGTTTGTAATCGCCGGCCAGCTGATGTGCAGAGTGCTGCGGTCTCCGTGTAAGTGTACACTTACACGGAGACCGCAGCACTCTGCACATCAGCTGGCCGGCGATTACAAACACCCCGAAGGTGAGGGGAAGTCGTGCCTTCACTGCCCGACATTAGTCCGCAAACCTCCACGAAGGCTGACGAGGAAAAATACCAGCCGTACGGCCAGGCGCCGGGAGGGCAAGAACGGCGAGTGACACATAAAGTGATTCCCCTCCAGAGAAAACGGACAGTGACGAGAAACACTAACCAGGAGGGACGCCGTATGCATGCTCTTAAGGTGGACAACAGAGATATTCCGTATGGTATACAAGTTTCATATTGTTACATAGTACTTTTAATCAGTTACAGTTGTAACAAAATCAATTCATGAACTGCCTAAATGGAACTGTTTAACTGTGAGGAAGGCTGTGGTTCAGATTATTATTAACCACCTGCTTGGCTTTAATTGCTAACAAATACAACTGGTGCAATAAGCTGCTTAACGTTCTTATATATATCTGGACTTGGGCAGAGTGACTTAGGTGTTTGGAGTATTGGGATAAAAATTCAGCACAATGAAAATATAAGCATTTAGGATTATTTATCTTTTTTATCAAATTGAACAAAGTTTTTTATGTAGCCAGCCGGCAAATTATATATAATTGTGTGTATACAAATAATATATTTTTTTAAAAATTAATAAAATCTACATGGGATTTGAAAAGCGCACTCTCATATTGCATTTCTTTTGGTCTATATTGGGGTAAATGACCTATTACCCCTGAGAGAGCTGCTATCAAAACCTACAATTGCAGCGCCAGGAATATTGTGTTTGTTGTTTCCAAAGCTTTGAGCCTGTTGGTGCCTCGGATCAAGATCCTACTCTACAACCCATTGTCCAATCCTTGTGGAGCCCAGTGTACCCCGCAGTAGAAATATTTTATATCTTTCCCACCAGTCTGGTGGTGACTGTTGGCAACTGCAGTAATGGATCAGGAAAGGACACGTGTTATCCTTTATGTATTCATGCACTACATGCCTTATAATGCCCATGTTACACCTGCAACCATGTGGGCAGCAACACTTGAAAGTAGGGTATCCCCCTAGCAACTATTAAAAAAATATTATTCTACAAAAACACTGCCTCAAGCCATCACACACGGATTACTCACCAAGTGTCACCACCATAACAGGAATGTTGAGTCTCTGCCGCGTGCTTTGGGACAGCCGGAGAAATCCATATTCAAGTGAATACTCCACTATGTACTCCTCCTGTGGCCACACTGATGGCAACAAAAACAGTTACATTAAAACCGTGCACTGAAACTCCATTTGACAATATAAAATAGGAACAGAGCAATACATTAACATTACGTGTTCCCTATTGACCTGGTAATCATTGCCTTTCTTGAATAGGTAGGATTAGTGCCATTAAAATAAATGTTCGTTCCTGTCTTTTGTATTTGTTGTGGACACTCCATGGCCAAAATTTACAAAAAAATCGAGTTTGTCCGATTTGTGTTTTTTTTTCTAAGTCCCAACACGGGAATTCACTAAGCACAAATCTCGGCAGTGTTTGGACTATTCATAATGGTTTGATTGACAAAGTTCAGAAATACGAATGAATAGACCATCGGTCAAACGCGGCTGTTATTTCCTACAACACGGGTATTCACTATTCATTCGTATTTGGGTGTTAGTCTATGAGTGCGGGTGTATTTTTTTGCGAATCGTTAAAAAAAGCAGCAAAAAAATAGACCTGCTTTTTCCAGTCGAGTTTGGATAACCATGGCCCTCATTCCGAGTTGTTCGCTCGGTAAAAATCTTTGCATCGCAGCGATTTTCCGCTTAATGCGCATGCGCAATGTTCGCACTGCGACTGCGCCAAGTAAATTTGCTATGCACTTAGTAATTTTACTCACGGCTTTTTCATCGTTCTGGCTATCGTAATGTGATTGACAGGAAATGGGTGTTACTGGGCGGAAACAGGCCGTTTTATGGGCGTGTGGGAAAAAACGCTACCGTTTCCGGAAAAAACGCAGGAGTGGCCGGAGAAACGGAGGAGTGTCTGGGCGAACGCTGGGTGTGTTTGTGACGTCAAACCAGGAACGACAAGCAGTGAAATGATCGCAGATGCCGAGTAAGTCTGGAGCTACTCAGAAACTGCTACGAGGTGTGTAATCGCAATATTGCGAATACACCGTTCGCATTTTTAAGATGCTAAGATTCACTCCCAGTAGGCGGCGGCTTAGCATGAGCAAATCTGCTAAAATCCGCTTGCGAGCGACCAACTCGGAATGAGGGCCCATGCACGGATCAGTGAGATCTGTGCATGGTTATCTATGGGAAAGGGTCTGTTTAATGTAAAAACTGGGGAAAAAATTTGCGTGGGGTCCCCCCTCCTAAGCATAACCAGCCTCAGGCTCTTTGAGCCGGTCCTGGTTGCAAAAATATGGGGGGAAAATTGACAGGGGTTCCCCCATATTTTAACAACCAGCACCGGGCTCTGCGCCTGATCCTGGTGCCAAAAATACGGGGGACAAAAAGCGTAGTGGACCCTGTATTTTTGGAACCAGCACCGGGCTCCACTAGTCAGAGAGATAATGCCACAGCCGGGGGACACTTTTATATAGGTCCCTGCGGCCCTGGCATTAAATCACTAATTAGTCACCCCTGGCCGGGGGTACCCTGGAGGAGTGGGAACCCCTTAAATCTAGGGGTTGCCCCCCCTCCAGCCACCCAAGGGCCAGGGGTGGAGCCCGAGGCTGTCCCCCCCCATCCAAGGGCTGCGGATGGGGGGCTGATAGCCTTGTGAAAAAAATAGAATATTGTTTTTTGTAGCAGTACTACAAGTCCCAGTAAGCCTACTCCGCAAGCTGGTACTTGGAGAACCACAAGTACCAGCATGCGGTGGAAAAACGGGCCCGCTGGTACCTGTAGTACTACTACAAAAAAAATACCCAAATAAAAACAGAACACACACCTTGAAAGTACAACTTTATTACATACATGCACACCTACATTCACACATACTTACCTATGTTCACACGAGGGTCGGTCCACTTCTCCAAGTAGAATCCATGGGTTACCTGAAAATAAAATTATTCTCACAAAAATCCAATGTAGAACTGTCCTCTTCTGAGCTTGTAATCCACGTACTTGGCAAAAAAACAAACCGAAAAACCCGAACCACGCACTGTAAGGGGCCCCATGTTTACACATGGGACCACTTTCCCCGACTGCCGGGACCCCCCGTGACTCCTGTCACAGAGTCCCTTCAGCCAATCAGGGAGCGCCACATCGCGGCACTCTCCTGGATCACTTTCGTTTGACCTATTTTGAGAATATGCAGCTGCATTACCAAACAAGAGAAATCAGGGACTTCCAGTGTGCGGGGCACAAAGCGTGGCCTCTTTTTACATGGGCACCGGACCCTGATCTCCAGAATTCTCTTTAAAGTGTAAAGTTAATCCAGGACTCTGCACCAATGGCTGTCTGCAGACACCTTTATATCCTGCTGCAGCTTTGTGTTCAGGTCCCGGGTCCGGAGCCGTTTTCTTCACGCCAGAGTCCAGCCTGCAAGGTTTCAGGCGTGTATGACCGCCCGCAGCGCTATCATGGGGGAGTACTTGCTAGCTTCCCCTATTGTGCTGCTCTCGTCTTTAGCGATAATATGCAGTCAGGGCTTGTCCCACTATCTGAAACTCAGCTGCCCACTGTGAAATGCCACACGCTACACCCGTCGCACTGAACTTTCCCGCTGGAACGCTGTGTCCAACCGCTACTAGTCAGGACTGTAAAGCCACACACCTTTCCTACATACAGTCACTAATGGCAACCCCTGCCTTATTGGATATGCATTACACTTTTGTCACTCGCTTGGCACAAGAACTTAGTGACTTACTGATACCATTTCTAGAGGATTGTGTAGCCCGCCTGCTGTCTCGCCTGGACACTGATGATATCTACTGATCCCCCCTCCAGGACTGCAGACACCATTACAGATGCTGCCTCTTCAACTGCTGTGATGTCCGGTCCTCCTACTTCAAGTTCTCAGTACTCAGAAGGGGTTAACCCCACTACATCCAACCTCTTCCCCTCTCTGGGCGATTTGTGTTCTAATGTTAAGATGGACTGTGGGACTATCTGCCGGACACTTGGGCATTCTGATTTCCACCCCCTACCTTATGTGGCATGACTGTTACATTTTGGAGTAGTTATCAGAAATCCTGCACTGTTACCCATGGAAATTGCTGGTCGGCACATATCTACTTGTACCTGCTCACAGTTACTGGCTGGCTTTCCCAGTATCCGACGTATGGTTGCTGCCCGCAAGGGGATTTGTCTTGCCTCCCAACAAGTATATTTTACCCCTGTCTCCAGGCCTTCTAGGGGCAATAACATGAAGAGGCTTTCAATAACTTATGCTCTCCTGCTTTTTTTTCCTACTAACCTTATTTTATGACACTGATCAGTTTATGTGTGGCTGGGGGTTCTACTGGCCTCATGTCTTACATTTCTTTTAGAATTTTTTCTTTGTAGTGTAGGGAATAGTGGATTTAGTATTGTATCTACCACATCTGTTTTATATGGCCTACCAGATTTTTAAAGCGGATTCCTACAGTACATTGTGTGGCTTATGGTTAAATTATATATATATCTATATATATCTATATATATATCTCTATATCTCTATATCTATATCTATATATATAAGAAAGGGAAATTGTCGCCCAGAGGTGATTACAACCTATAAATACAGGGGACCCAGTGGTTTTCACAATTATCATTAATTTTAAAACATAAGCATGAACTGTTCTTTCATTACAAAAAAATTGTATTAAAATGTACAGAAGTAAAGAAGCATGTCCATCATATTACATTGTCAAAGTCAGAAAAAAATGTCTCAATGCACGTTGCCATATTTGCACCGCACACTGGTCCGTGCTGCGCATGCGTACGCTCTCCCGTGGAAGCGCATACCCGCAATAGCGTGCACTCGCACGCGCAGTATGCGCATTTACGGTAGAGTTTATGTGATCGTAGCGTGCGACTCATTAGTTACAAATGTTCACAATTAATGTAGTTTATAGATCATGATCCCTTTGATAGTTTCTGTAAGTTTGGTTAAAGTATAATGTCCCAGAGCTGAGGAGTCCCTCTTTGCATCGTACGAAGGGTTTAACAGGAATCATACTGCAGTGTTTGGTACCCATCGGAAGAGTATTTAATTAGCAATATTCCGGTGTTGGTTTGGAGCGTATTAATCGCTCGTGCGAATAGTTATGGACATAAGAAGTTTATGTCCATTTCTATGATTTGCACATACTCAGGTATGCGGCGGGAAACTCAGTTTCCCACCCACCTGAGCTGTTGGAAATCGTCACAGCCCACCTGTATGAATCACCCTATGACCTTTTGTTATGATGCGGGGCCGAATTCCTTCGGCCAATGGACAATGGGATTGTAGGACCAGGAGATTGCATTGTGTGTGGAGCATAAATAGGCAGGTCGACCACATCCAGCTCTCACTCTCTCATCAACGGTTATCTGCTGATAATCGGGAGCTGGATATCGAGGCGCTGGCGATCATACCCTTTGTGCGTAAGTTCTCTCCATAATCATTGTCTTTCTGCGAGCCAATCTCTCTCTCTCTCTCTCTCTCCTCTTTTTCTCTTAAATACCTTATAGTATTATAGTATTGTATCGTATTGCATTTAGGTCAGTGTAGTATTGTCTTTTTGTATTTATTGTTTAGTTCTGTGGTTAGGAAGTCTCTGTTATATTGTAGTGTATCATATGTACTGTTATCCCCTTTTACAAGTATTCTAGATATAATACAGATAATAGGCTTTGGAACCCTAAACAAGTATCTGTGTATTTTCTATAGTGTTAAGTGTTCACTTGAGCGTCGGTGACGTTCAATCAGCTTTGTAGTTAGTCAGGTTACACAAGGTTGCACTTACACCCTGTATTCACATTAAGATATATAGCGCATTACATTGTTAAAAGGTTTAAATATAAAGGTATTGTGCTGTGAGCGCCTGCACCGCTGGTGACCTCCTCGTGGTCTCGAGCGTACGCTACGCTACAGCGAATCATTCCCCTAGACATAACCAATAACGTGTCCTGTGATCACTGGGCCGTGAGCGAACGTGACGCTTGAGCGTCTCGCCTACGGCTGAGCGATCGCTACGCAGATAGCGTACCATTACGGTACTTCTTAAGTAAACAGCGTACAGTGTTCTTAGCTTCATAAGGGTTGTTTATACGACAAAGGAATTTAACATTGTCAATTGCGGGCTCGTCCGGTCCTTTTCACATCTGCACTAGGTAGATCAGCAGACATTATCCCCCAGCAAAAGGGTGGGAGGTTATCTCGCAGTTGCTGACGGGATAAGCGTCTGCTTCGCTTAGACAAAGAGTGCTGAAGGAACCCGGTAACCGGAAGTAAGAACAAAACGCTTGTGTCTTTTTTTAAAACTGTTTATTTTTCTTTTGTCTTGCGTACGCATACATACCTGCATTTCTTTTCACTTGTGTATTTCATTTTTTTCGTATATCACTATTCCTGTTTGCCAAAATTTTATAGTTGATAGAAAGTGCTAAGAAGAGATTTGCTGTTATTTCATAGTAAAGGTAATAGTTAAAGTATAGAACAAACACACGGTTTGTCTGAGATACAAGGCAGTCAGTGTGGATTGCGGTAGATGATCAGGGATCATCTACATTGATAAATAAATATATTGTGTTACGGTGGATCCTTTGCATTGCGTACACGTGTCGCTAACAAAGACTAGCGTACGCAATCCAAAAGGCAGACGCACGCAGCGTTCATTACGCAACGTAGCGTCTGGTTACGCCCACGTAGCCCAAGTCACGAAAAGTTGAATTAGCGCAAAGCGATAATTAGCGCAAAGCGATAATTAGCGCAAAAGCGATAAGTAACGCACAGCGGTAAATAACGCAAATCTATTTTTTGGAAAATCTGAAATTTAGTTTAACAGATCCTGCTCCTAATTGGTAACACTTTTGGCCTGAAGACAATTTCTGCGCAGAAATAGATATAGAAACAAAGTGTACATGTGTTGAGTGAGTGTGTTTGTATACAAAAGTTTATATAACTTTAAGGTGGAACCAAAAGGAAAGTCGAGTACTCGTTAAGGAACATACGTGTAAGTGACATATACGGTGGCCAGGGAGGCATCTCTGGTTAAATAATATTTGAGCATTAGAGTATAGCGGACCATAAGGTAAGGGTAACAGACCAGGAGGTCATAAGGAACAGACCAGGAGGTCATAAGGTAAAAAGGTCCGCTATAAAAGTCCAGTGGCACAACGCCTGGGGTGTTGGTGCAGAACCCATATAGGCCATACAAGCTCTGGTTGAAGGAATCGCAGCCGGAAACATCGATTCCATTGATCTTTCAGTACATGACAAGTAGTGCTCGTATACTGAACGATTGGACCGCACGTTATTGTGTGCAGTAGTTAGTAATCTGACCTAATACCATTAGAGTAAAGTGGTCACAAACGCTATCTGTACATTCTGACGTGATTTGTGTAATTTTTTTTTTTTTTGGAAGGGAAGTTCGCTGGTCACTCAGGAACTATCTAACAACCCCAACTTTACTGGAAAGAGTAAGTGTCCTGCGGGTAACCCTCATATGTTCCAGTAAACTAAAGGTTCACAGGGGCCCTGGGTTGGGTACCACAGCTCTGGTTTACAGTGATTGCGGCATAGGCCAACGTGGGCGAGAAGTAAGTGGGGTACTTGATAAACCACCACCGCCGGCCTGCCCAAGGACATCTTGGTTTGTTTGTAAGGGTGCGCTGAAAGCCTTGAGATAAAAGATCCAAGGAGGAATAAGCAACGCCTACAGATTATGGGGGCCATTTGTTCCGGTAGGGGGCGATCAACCCAGGTTCAGGTTGATTCGGAGGACCGACCAATTGGGTCGGCAAGATACATTATGTGTGAAAAATACGGTAGTCACACAGAGGTTTTATGTGATGAATGGCAAAGAATGACTGTACAAGACAGGGACAAGTTCCCAAGAATAGGTAGCTTCAGTCCAGAGGTGTTACAAAATTTAAGGAGGAGGATATGTCTCGTAAAATCATCAAAGAGACGAATTCAGCATCATGATTACTTACAGTTATGGCACCAGGAAGGTGAGATACAGAGAGGTTTGGCTCTGGCAGCAGGATCTGGGGCAGTCAGGAAGTTGATTGCCACAGCTCCTCCTCCACCATACATTGCAGGAGAGAAGTTGATTGCGGAGAGAAACGCACAGGGTTGTAAAACACAAACTCTTAGTAACACTGTAAATGTTAATGATGTTAACCAAATAACTCATGCAAGTATTAACCCGTGCAAGATGTACCCTGTTTTGAACCTTCCTCAGGAGTGTGATCAAGAAGACGATTCAGCAACAATTTCAGCTCTCTCTCTTGCAGCCACCGTAGCAGAGACCACAGTAGGCACAGCGACACCCACGAGATTAGTGAAAGCCCCTAGCGGAGGGATAGGTGAGGTCGTGTCAACGGGTAAGTACGGCACCATGCACTACACTGAAACAATTGTACCACAACAAGCTGTAGAATCTACACAGGAAGAGGCTGTTAGAATTGCTCCTGTAAGGGTAATAGCAGTTCCCAATGGAAAAACAGATGTGTCTGGCGCCACTCCCATAAGGAACATTGCCATGTACACTCCATTTTCCAGAATGGAATTAAGAACAATAGTGTCCGAATTTCCTGACCCCAGGAAGGATTTAGTTGCTAGCCAAAAATACATCAGGGATTTAGGTAACACGGTAGAACCCAACAACAAGGATTGGCAGATACTGCTAAGAGCTTGTTTACCTTCCAATGTTGATGCAACTCAGTTTTTAGCTGATTGTGCATTGGATAAAGATGTACCGCTTACTGACGTGTACAACAAGGATAATGTAAAAAGGATAAATTTACAGCTAAAGGAGTATTTCCCTGCCGTTGTTAAATGGAATAAAATATTTTCCATTAAGCAAAAGGAGTCCGAAACGGCAACAGAATATTTTCACCGGGCACTATTAGAAATGGCAAAGTACACTGGTATAGAGGACATTAAGACCAACCCAAACCATCGAGAAGTAGCAGTATCTGTACTGATGGATGGTTTGAAAGAAACATTAAAAGCTAGGGTACAGACCACGCAGCCATGTTGGCGAGGTCTGTCAGTGTCCACCTTGAGAGAGGCTGCTATTGATCACGACAGAAATATCACTAGGCACAGGGAGTCGCAAAGTGATAAGTTGATGTCCGTAAGTATACAGGCGCTGACCACAAGGCAGCCTGCGTATGTACCACCGAATCCTGTGGGTAAGGCAAGTGTAATAACATGTTTTTCTTGTAACAAACCAGGACATTTTGCACGAGACTGTAGAGTAAGAAATGTACAAAGATCTTTTCAACCCCCTAGACAACAACACAACACACGACATTGGGAGCAGGGTCCACAGAGGCGGAGCTTTGAGCCACATACAGGGGAAACAAAAAGATATCCCCCAAACAGAGATTGGCATGCCTCTGGTAGTTCCCAGCTAACTCCCTCACAAATAGTTGCTGCCAATGGGATTCAGGGGGGTCAGCATACCCAATAGGGGTGTGGCCATACCTGTAATCTGCAACCAGTTAAATTGATTGCCAGTCTTGGAAGCGAACCAGAGATTGCAATCAATGTAGCTGGTAAAACTTTAAACTTTCTTGTAGACACAGGGGCGGCCAAGTCAGTGATAAATTCGACAGTGGGCATGAGAACCACTGGTAGGACAATTCCAGCCATGGGAGTAACAGGAGTAGTCCAGCACTACCCTGTTAGCAAACCAGCCGAGATTACAATAGGGCCTTTGCATACCAAGCATTCCTTTTTGCTGGCTGCATCTGCACCAACTAATCTCCTGGGAAGAGACTTACTATGTAAAATGGGTTGCGTCATTTATTGTACTCCTGAAGGTGTATTCTTGGACATCCCTGAGAATCACGCTCAGGAAGTACGAGACATGTTAGACTCCCCATCAAAATTAATGTCACATTCCATTATGACAAATAGGAATCCATCCCAAATAGAAGAGATGACATCTCAGATACCAGAGTCACTTTGGACAAAAGATGGACAGGACACTGGATTAATGGCAAACGTAGCTCCAGTAGTAGTACAAGTAAAAGATGGTAGGATAGCTCCAAAAATCCCACAGTATCCTCTGAAGCCAGAGGTGGAGTTAGGAGTTTTCCCGGTAATAGAGCGCTTGCTACAACAGGGCATTCTAGTAAGAACGTCCAGCACAGCAAATAGTCCCATCTTCCCTGTTAAAAAGAGTGGGGGGAGGGGTTACAGGCTAGTGCAGGATCTAAGGGGGATTAACAAAATAGTTGAGAGTCAGTTCCCCGTAGTGCCTAATCCAGCTGTCATCCTAATGCAAATTCCTCCCACTGCCAAATTTTTCACTGTTATTGACCTCTGCTCCGCTTTCTTTTCGGTACCTCTGCACCCTGACAGCCAATATTTGTTTGCATTCACATACAGAGGAGTCCAATACACGTGGACTCGGTTACCCCAAGGTTTCATAGATAGTCCAAGTATATTTTCTCAGGCTTTGCATGATTGTTTACAGTCTTTCCAACCGGAAAGTGGATCAGTGTTGATACAGTACGTGGATGATCTACTACTGTGTTCTGATTCATTGGAGGCATCCCTGAAGGATACGAAACAGCTCCTGTTTCATCTTTCAGACACAGGTCACAAGGTCTCCAAAGACAAGTTGCAATTATGCCAAGCTAAGGTAAAATACTTGGGACACTGTCTAACACAAGGACTGAGACACCTGACCGCTGATAGAATCCAAGCCATTAGAGACATGACACTGCCACAAACCCAGCAACAGATCAGAACGTTTTTAGGAATGTGTGGGTATTGCCGTAATTGGATCCCAGGGTTTTCCATATTGGCGCTACCTTTGCAGGAAATGGTCTCTTCAAACAAACCTGATCGGATTTCGCATACAGACGAATCTGAAACAGCATTTGAGAGACTCAAACAGTGCCTAACGCAGGCACCAGCACTAGGTATGCCAGACTATGGGAAACCCTTTGAACTATACGGAACAGAAAGTGCTGGGTGCGCAGCAGGTGTACTAACACAAAAACACGGTGATGCCAGCAGGCCAATTGCATACTACAGCGCTCAGCTAGACACGGTAGCGCGATCCCTCCCCACATGCTTGCGTAGCGTTGCGGCGATAGCATTGCTAGTGACGAAAAGCGAAGATGTCGTGCTAGGCCACAACCTCACAATCCATACACCACATGCGGTATCGGCCTTATTGAATTCTGCCCAAACCAGACATGTCTCATCAGCAAGGTTTACGAGATGGGAATTGGCACTAATGGCCCCAGTAAACATCACCATAAGGAGATGCAGCGCATTAAACCCTGCAACATTTCTCCCAGGTGTGCCTGGACAGGCACAAAGGGTGGGAGGTGAGAGTGATGGGGAAGGAGGATTTAATGCAAAGGAAGATACACATGATTGTATGGAATATTTGACCCAAAATTTTACCGCAAGGCCTGACATCAGTGACAATCCACTAGAAGATGCAGAACTCACGTTCTACACGGACGGTAGTTGTCACAGACAGTCAGACTCGGGAGACTTGTGTACTGGATACGCAGTCGTAGATGACCAAGACACCATAGAAGCGGAACCGCTAGGCCCACCTCACTCAGCCCAGGTTGCTGAACTGGTCGCCCTAACCAGAGCATGTGAATTGGCTAAGGGTAAGTCTGCCAATATCTACACCGATTCTAGATACGCGTTCGGGGTAGTCCATGATTTCGGAGCGCTATGGCGTCTCAGAAATTTCATGACGGCAGCTGGTACACCGATAGCGCATGCAGCTCACATAAAAAGGCTTCTAACAGCGATACAAGAACCCGACAGAGTGGCTGTTATCAAATGTAAAGCACATACATATAGTCAAGACCCAGTATCCCTTGGTAACAGCCGAGCAGACGAAGCTGCAAAGCTTGCAGCTGCTACCCCCATACGGACAGACACCACACAACTGATGGTATTTAATACCATCAACACACGAAAGTTGTGTGAAATGCAGAATTTGTGTTCCACTCAGGAGAGAGCAGTCTGGAAGGCAAAGGGATATGGCCAGGAGTCCTCAGGGCTCTGGACGGATGGACATGGTAAACCAGTGGCCCCCAGGGCATACCTTCCGTGTCTGGCTGAAGCAGCTCACGGGCTGACTCATCTAGGCAAGGAGGGGATGTGCAAATTGGTAAGAGCATACTGGTGCGCCCCAGGATTCTCCTCTCATGCTAGTAAAAGAGCAATGTCATGCCTTACCTGTCTGAGAAAGAATATTGGAAAGGCAATACCTACAGAACCATCCCATATCCCACCTGCCGGCGGCCCTTTCCAAGTAATACAAATTGACTTCATTCAATTGCCCCCATGTAGAAATTTAAAGTATGTACTTGTTTGTATAGATGTTTTCTCGAATTGGGTCGAAGCTTTTCCAACAGCTACAAATACCGCTATGTTTACAGCTAAGAAAATTGTGCAGGAATTTGTATGTAGATATGGTATCCCTAGAATCATTGAAAGTGATAGGGGTACCCATTTTACAGGTGATGTCTTTCAAGGAATGTGTAAGTTGATGGGTATTGATAGCAAGCTGCACACTCCGTACCGTCCACAGGCGAGTGCGAAGGTCGAAAGAGTGAACAGCACCATTAAAAATAAATTGAGTAAAGTAATGGCAGAGACAGGTTTGACGTGGCCAGAAGCTTTACCCATTGTTTTGTATAGCATCAGAACCACTCCCAGGTCCCCTCTTAATCTGTCCCCTTTTGAAATCTTGTTTGGTCGACAACCGCATGTCATGATTAACCCTCAGGATGATTTGAAATGTAACAATGAAGTAACTGTAAAGTACTTGATTAACATGAGTAAGCAGTTGAAGAATCAAAATGATAATCTGAAGTTGGTGATTCCTGATTTACCAGATAGTAATTGTCATGACATTGAACCTGGGGATTATGTAATGATACGAAATTTTCTACGCTCAGGTTGTCTTATTGATAGATGGGAAGGACCATACCAGGTCTTATTGACTAGCACCACAGCATTGAAGGTTGCTGAGAGAGAGACTTGGGTCCATTCATCCCACTGCAAGAAGGTTGCTGATCCAGAGAAGTCCCGTGATAAGGAACAGACGGTAGAGGTTGTATCACTAGAGTGTCTGTTCCAGGAGGACTGAGGCGGCACCTGAGCCTTGAAGACCGAAAGCAGCTGTCGACTCCCCTCTCCCTTTTATTGTTTTCTCCACTTCCCATCCCCTCTCCCTTAAAATTTCTTTTTCCCCCTTCTCATTCTTCTCTATTTCCTCCTCAAAGATGGACTTGCCCCAAGAGACTGTAATCCGGATTTTGATGTTAACCATGATGTTGACCAGAGCAGTCTGTTCCGGCGAGAGTACCATAGAGGTCGAGAGAGGTTCTGGAATGGGTTCCGATTATGATGATGGAGGCGTAGTTTTCCAAGATCAACCAAACCAACAAGCAAAGGCGAGTATCAGAAAACGATCCGATAGAAGAAATTGTGATGGATTGTTAGCTGAGGAAAATTGTATCTGTAGGCTATGTGATAATCTGGTTGAAGATGGATGCATAAAGAAATGCCAATCTAGTTTTAATATCCATATGGACCGGCATCCATTGAGTGACTATCACTCTCTAGTGGGTAGCGTGTTAAACCAAACAGATTGTTGGGTATGCTCTCAAGTACCTCAGGGTCACAGTAAATCAGGGCTAGTACCATTTCCTTTAACGTTAGGGGAGGTACTTGAGCTAAGTGGTGGGAGACCGGTGGACCGGAGGTTTAACATCTCCAGCCCTCCTAGTTTGAAGCTCCACCAATACCATGTGGATAGGTCCCTCATATGTTTTAACATCTCCAATCCCAGAAAACCGGGAAATTGGGAAGTGTCATGGAGCAACCTTACCATGACCTTTTCACACAGAGCAGATAGAATGCCTACAGATACAGAGCTCGTACGCCACATAGCCAGTAGAGGAAAATCTTTCCGGTATCGATATACCTTAGGAAATAGGATTACTAAAGTTGGAGAGGTATCATCAGGATACTGTGCACATATCGTACAAACCGATACGTGCATTAGGCAGATGGAAGAATTAGGGTCAGGAGATTTCACCTGGAAGGTTTGTAACATGGTCATGTCCTTCTCCGTCCCATATGTTCTCCCCGATGATGCATATTTCATATGCGGGAGAAAGGCGTACAAGTGGCTTGCCCCAAACTCTGAAGGATTGTGTTATATTGGAAAAGTATTGCCTGAAGTGATGACTGTTACACATGACAAAATGAAGGACATACACCGTGGTGCCCAAACTCCTTATACTCACACTCACTACGAGCACCTTGTTAAAAGACAACTGTCAGAAAGGTTAGAGCATCCGGCCTCTGATCTTATCCATGAATCCACCGGGATTCAGGTTCTGGTAGCGTTAGATTTCACTCGCACCGCTCGAGGTGTGATGAATTATAGATACATTTCCGCACTCGCCAATTTGTTAGATAATATCACTGAAATGTATGATGACACGTTTAGATACACTGGAAGAGAACTTCAAGCTTATAAAACAGAACTAGTTCAGCATAGGATGATTCTTAATTATCTTACAGCAGTAACAGGCGGATATTGTGTTACATTGGCAACACAGTACGGCATAAAGTGTTGCACGTATATCACAAATAGCACCGAGGATCCGGTAGAGGTCATAGACCAAAAGATGGACGATATTCTGCAATTAAAGTGGGAATTTCGTCGAAAACACAATCTCACCCTTGCTGCTGTAGGTAATGAGCTGACTGGTTGGGTGTCATGGTTGAACCCGCGAAATTGGTTCTCCGGTTTAGGAGACTGGGCTCAAGGAGTCATAATGGATGTTGGAAAGTTTCTCCTATGTATTTTGGGTGTCGTTATATCTATTGGATTGATATTTAGATGCGGGCAGGCTTTGATGAGGTGCAAGCAAAGTACGAAAGTGATGAGCTTAAGGAGTGAGGAAACTGTAATTAACCTGGATTTGATTTATGACCCAATGCTAGAAACCATGACGTAATGATGTAATGAGTATACGGTCCGTCTTTCACCCATTTCTATGTTTTCCTCCGAGGTACAAAGACCCACGTAGACGAAGGATTTGATGAGCCAAGGGGCCGACAACGGAAAGATGGAAAGAAGAAGAGCAGTCGACCTGATATACAAGATTTTGATGGACAATGCCATGGGTACCCCAGTTTCCCTAGGAACTTTAAAATCACGATAGCCCAACGTTTTTTGTAAATCCATGGACGTTGTTTGCTTTACTCACGATTTATGAGCAAAAGCACAAAGAAGAAGACTCCAATCAACCGACACCAATCAAGACCTCAATCAACGAATGTACATTTCCCTGACATAGAATACCATTGCATTTTTCATAAGTGTTCTCTATCTTCATCTCTACAACCCTCAGGTAATGACACACATAGACGATAGGGAATTCAGGCACAGATATCAGCAACCACATACCTCCCCCAATTCATGTATCATCAACTAAAATGTGCATCCCCATTTTGTTACAACTACAGCCGAAATGAGCTCGGTAAAGTTTGACAGCCCATCCACAGACCTGTACCACAGGATAAGAAGGAATTCAAATGTATACTTCGCAATACCTCGAAGCTTGATTTACCACACGTACGGCACGATGATACATGACCCTCCAAACATGGACTCATACACACATGCTTCTACTTTCTCACTAGGTCATACCCTCTTCACACCTTCTCCTCTCTCCTCCCCTACCCAACCATGGAAATCAATTAACCCCTGACTTACATTTTTCTCCTTAAATGTTTTGTGGCAGTTATTATTGACTGCCAAAGGGTGGACTGTCAAAGTCAGAAAAAAATGTCTCAATGCACGTTGCCATATTTGCACCGCACACTGGTCCGTGCTGCGCATGCGTACGCTCTCCCGTGGAAGCGCATACCCGCAATAGCGTGCACTCGCACGCGCAGTATGCGCATTTACGGTAGAGTTTATGTGATCGTAGCGTGCGACTCATTAGTTACAAATGTTCACAATTAATGTAGTTTATAGATCATGATCCCTTTGATAGTTTCTGTAAGTTTGGTTAAAGTATAATGTCCCAGAGCTGAGGAGTCCCTCTTTGCATCGTACGAAGGGTTTAACAGGAATCATACTGCAGTGTTTGGTACCCATCGGAAGAGTATTTAATTAGCAATATTCCGGTGTTGGTTTGGAGCGTATTAATCGCTCGTGCGAATAGTTATGGACATAAGAAGTTTATGTCCATTTCTATGATTTGCACATACTCAGGTATGCGGCGGGAAACCCAGTTTCCCACCCACCTGAGCTGTTGGAAATCGTCACAGCCCACCTGTATGAATCACCCTATGACCTTTTGTTATGATGCGGGGCCGAATTCCTTCGGCCAATGGACAATGGGATTGTAGGACCAGGAGATTGCATTGTGTGTGGAGCATAAATAGGCAGGTCGACCACATCCAGCTCTCACTCTCTCATCAACGGTTATCTGCTGATAATCGGGAGCTGGATATCGAGGCGCTGGCGATCATACCCTTTGTGCGTAAGTTCTCTCCATAATCATTGTCTTTCTGCGAGCCAATCTCTCTCTCTCTCTCTCTATCTCTCTCTCTCCTCTTTTTCTCTTAAATACCTTATAGTATTATAGTATTGTATCGTATTGCATTTAGGTCAGTGTAGTATTGTCTTTTTGTATTTATTGTTTAGTTCTGTGGTTAGGAAGTCTCTGTTATATTGTAGTGTATCATATGTACTGTTATCCCCTTTTACAAGTATTCTAGATATAATACAGATAATAGGCTTTGGAACCCTAAACAAGTATCTGTGTATTTTCTATAGTGTTAAGTGTTCACTTGAGCGTCGGTGACGTTCAATCAGCTTTGTAGTTAGTCAGGTTACACAAGGTTGCACTTACACCCTGTATTCACATTAAGATATAAAGCGCATTACATTGTTAAAAGGTTTAAATATAAAGGTATTGTGCTGTGAGCGCCTGCACCGCTGGTGACCTCCTCGTGGTCTCGAGCGTACGCTACGCTACAGCGAATCATTCCCCTAGACATAACCAATAACGTGTCCTGTGATCACTGGGCCGTGAGCGAACGTGACGCTTGAGCGTCTCGCCTACGGCTGAGCGATCGCTACGCAGATAGCGTACCATTACGGTACTTCTTAAGTAAACAGCGTACAGTGTTCTTAGCTTCATAAGGGTTGTTTATACGACAAAGGAATTTAACATTGTCAACATAGACAGAATGATGTAATTTCTCTTCGAATACTCCACCATTGGAGTTGGTAGAGGAATATCGGCAACTTAGTGCAGTATCTTTATTCTTCCTCATATGATATTCAGAGATAACATCAAGTATAACAACCCAACGCGTTTCGTCTAGTAACTAGACTTCATCAGGGGTATGTCTAAAAATTACAGAACAATTAGTCAATATTTATACAATGATACATACAGTAAAAATTGTACAAAGAACAGTCCATGGAAAATAGGATGTGCGAGACATGGTAAAACAAAGCGACAGACAATAATTGGGCTGATGGCAAATTCTGAAAACTGGATTAGATGGTTACAGTAAGAATCCATATATATTATCATCATTGGGTATTTTACATACCTTTTGGTATTAGCGCCTACTGTATCAGAATGTAATCAAACAAGGTGGACAATCAGGATTTTTCAAAGATTAATCTCAAAGCATCACAAACAAGGCTGCCGAGGCTTCCAGTCGTTCCAGTTAAAAAATAATTAATAATTGACTCTTACTATTATCAAAGAATGGATTACCAACCATTGTATAAGTCATATGATTAAAACATCACGTACCTCATGCGTCTAACTGATAAAAATTCATCTACTTCCTACGTTTCTAATTTTCAAAAGGAAGGTGGAGACAGCAAGATCCTGCCAGAAGTGGACCTAATGAGTCAATTAATTTTAATGAATATATGTCTGGGACAATTATGACCAAGAAACAAGAGAGGAAGGGAGGAGGGGGAGTGGAGGCTTAATTATCATCACCCTCATTATTGTTTTCAATAGGGGGAACACATATGTGTCTAATACATGGATCAAACTAAAACTAACTGATCAGTATAAACTGATATAATGTACACATAGTCCCCTGACAAAAAATATAGTATAAACAACCCTAATGGTAGCAAAAAAGGAAACGCATTAATCGAGAACAACAATTATATTGGTATTAATATAAATGTTTTTATGGATATTACAGATAGAATTCTAGAGAATCACAACATACCTCATGGGTCAAATACGAGCATTAAAAATAGATACGGATAGGATGTCCATACAGAGTCACACAGGAAACAACCTAAGGGTCAATTAGATAATAACCAATGATTTTAGATATGGTGGCCATACTCAACTACTAGCTTGATCACCTGACCTCTGTATGAGTGTTAAAAACTGAGACATTGTGCATTGCTCACATGCTAGCAGATTTATAATAAATCCAATTCACATTAATTAGACTACAAAAGTGAGACATGATGCATGTTCAAATAGTCAATCTTAAATATCCACTCCTTTTGTACATAATACTTGGCACTATGTAAGTCTAAATTAAAGACTAAGAATTTTAAACATCAGAAAATTAAGTGCCAATCAGTCTAACCCAGAATAATATACATATCATAAATTAAATAGAGCCTTCTTCCAAAGAGTATGAAAAACCCTTACTTTCCAAGAAGACAGACAGTAGTACTCCAGTATCCTTGCAATGGAACATGGGAGCTCAATTCAAACTTTTATAGGGGAAGTCTTATGACATCATTTCCCTGATTAGACTAATGGACATTAGACCTATGTCAATCTCATCTGGAAGCCAGTTATATACTCATATATTTGATTATTTAATTAAGTCAATTTCACTAAAGTGTGGTATATAAACCATGTTTATTCTGTGCACCCCTAGTGCTATAGTGTACAACTACATTGTTCAAAGTGACATAGTACTTAACGAATAAAGGTAATGAAGAGCGGGCCCAGAACCCTGCAATATTAACTACATATACTCGTGTGCTAATTACCAAAATTATCTAGTCAATCCGAGTCTTGAACGAGCGCTTCACTGCTCGTCACTCGTGCCGCAATCCCGGGGTTACCAGGGGAACCGTCCGCGTCACGTGAACCAGTCACTAATATTGCCAGTCAGGCCACTCTTCATAATTATCGGTTTGAACCAGCATCACACATTATTAATAGTAATTTAGTCACACTTAAGGCCCCTTTAGTTAACTGGTTTCTGTATACTGTAAACACATTAAGTTTTGTTTCTTCACGGCACTAAGCCTTCCGTGTCCCCATTGGTTCAGTAACAACAGGTGATTGCATCTATTAAGGATAAACATAAGCGGCTAAGCGCAGCCCCTGTTGCTATGGCGCTGGAAAGCAAGCCGTACCTTTTCCGCACCACGTGACTGGTTCACGTCACGCGGACGGACGGGGAAGGTTCCCCTGGAAACCCCGGGATTGCGGCACGAGTGACGAGCAGTGAAGCGCTCGTTCACGACTCGGATTGACTAGATAATTTTGGTAATTAGCACACGAGTATATGTAGTTAATATTGCAGGGTTCTGGGCCCGCTCTTCATTACCTTTATTCGTTAAGTACTATGTCACTTTGAACAATATAGTTGTACACTATAGCACTAGGGGTGCACAGAATAAACATGGTTTATATACCACACTTTAGTGAAATTGACTTAATTAATCAATTAAATGAGTATATAACTGGCTTCCAGATGAGATTGACATAGGTCTAATGTCCATTAGTCTAATCAGGGAAATTATGTCATAAGACTTCCCCTATAAAAGTTTGAATTGAGCTCCCATGTTCCATTGCAAGGATACTGGAGTACTACTGTCTGTCTTCTTGGAAAGTAAGGGTTTTTCATACTCTTTGGAAGGAGGCTCTATTTAATTTATGATATGTATATTATTCTGGGTTAGACTGATTGGCACTTAATTTTCTGATGTTTAAAATTCTTAGTCTTTAATTTAGACTTACATAGTGCCAAGTATTACGTACAAAAGGAGTGATATTTAAGATTGACTATTTGAACATGCATCATGTCTCACTTATGTAGTCTAATTAATGTGAATTGGATTTATTATAAATCTGCTAGCATGTGAGCAATGCACAATGTCTCAGTTTTTAACACTCATACAGAGGTCAGGTGATCAAGCTAGTAGTTGAGTATGGCCACCATATCTAAAATCATTGGTTATTATCTAATTGACCCTTAGGTTGTTTCCTGTGTGACTCTGTATGGACATCCTATCCGTATCTATTTTTAACGCTCGTATTTGACCCATGGGGTATGTTGTGATTCTCTAGAATTCTATCTGTAATATCCATAAAAACATTTATATTAATACCAATATAATTGTTGATCTCGATTAATGCGTTTCCTTTTTCGCTACCATTAGGGTTGTTTATACTATATTTTTTGTCAGGGGACTATGTGAACATTATATCAGTTTATACTGATCAGTTAGTTTTAGTTTGATCCATGTATTAGACACATATGTGTTCCCCCTATTGAAAACAATAATGAAGGTGATGATAATTAAGCCTCCACTTCCCCTCCTCCCTTGTTCCTTGGTCATAATTGTCCCAGACATATATTCATTAAAATTAATTGACTCATTAGGTCCACTTCTGGCAGGATCTTGCCGTCTCCACCTTCCTTCTGAAAATTAGAAACGTAGGAAGTAGATGAATTTTTATCAGTTGGACGCATGAGGTACGTGAGGTTTTAATCATATGACTTATACAATGGTCGGTAATCCATTCTTTGATAATAGTAAGAGTCAATTATTAATTATTTTTTAACTAGATCGGCTGGAAGCCTCGGCAGCCTTGTTTGTGATGCTTTGAGATTAATCTTTGAAAAATCCTGATTGTCCACCTTGTTTGATTACATTCTGATACAGTAGGCGCTAATACCAAAAGGTATGTAAAATACCCAATGATGATAATATATATGGATTCTTACTGTAACCATCTAATCCAGTTTTCAGAATTTGCCATCAGCCCAATTATTGTCTGTCGCTTTGTTTTACCATGTCTCGCACATCCTATTTTCCATGGACTGTTCTTTGTACAATTTTTACTGTATGTAACATTGTATAAATATTGACTAATTGTTCTGTAATTTTTAGACATACCCCTGATGAAGTCTAGTTACTAGACGAAACGCGTTGGGTTGTTATACTTGATGTTATCTCTGAATATCATATGAGGAAGAATAAAGATACTGCACTAAGTTGCCGATATTCCTCTACCAACTCCAATGGTGGAGTATTCGAAGAGAAATTACATCATTCTGTCTATGTAATATGATGGACATGCTTCTTTATTTCTGTACATTTTAATAAAAACATTTTTTTTATGAAAGAACAGTTCATGCTTATGTTTTAAAATGAATGATAATTGTGAAACCCACTTGGTTCCCTGTATTTATAGGTTGTAATCACCTCTGGGCGCCAATTTCCCTTTCTTCTTTTCATACATTCTGTTTAGTCCCTCCTAACAAGGGACTTAGTGATATAGGCAGCCCCCCCAAGGAAGATCGTACTTTATTGTATTTAATTTGTCTCAGAACAGCGCAGAAGGAGAGTATTTGGTTGATATATATATATATACATATATATATATATATATATACACATACATACATACATACAGTATCTGTCACACCCTTACGCTCTGGCCCATTAGGCCGAGTCAGGTAATTATCCACCAACAATAAGTATGTATGTATGTATGTATGTATGTATGTATGTATGTATGTATGTATGATTTGATTTAAATACTCTTGTTCGTGTTTTAAGACATCTCTAAATATAGTCATTCTGCAGATGGGATGTCTGTTCTTTTATTGCACCTTTGGTAAATAATTTTCTTTGAAAAGGTTTATACCCTGTAGCGGTCTATGCCCTATCGGCTAGCATAATATTTACTGCTAGCGAACACACAGATGCTTTTGTTTAATTTTAGATTTTCTGAGGCCTATTATGTGTGTCTGGATATCTACACAGAATTATTATTTTTTTCTCTTTATGGGGTATATGCAATTCACGGCGAATCGCGGCAAATTATCGCCGTTTTTTAATTCGACACAATTCGACAGGTGAATTCCGGCAGGTGGCTGCCGGAATTCACCATATTCAATGAAAAACAGATTCGACAGTCCCGCGGGCGAAAAACGTCCGATTTGCCGGATTTTGCCGCGAATTAAAATAAGAATTTACTTACCGATAATTCTATTTCTCGTAGTCCGTAGTGGATGCTGGGAACTCCGTAAGGACCATGGGGAATAGCGGCTCCGCAGGAGACTGGGCACATCTAAAGAAAGCTTTAGGACTATCTGGTGTGCACTGGCTCCTCCCCCTATGACCCTCCTCCAAGCCTCAGTTAGGATACTGTGCCCGGACGAGCGTACACAATAAGGAAGGATTTTGAATCCCGGGTAAGACTCATACCAGCCACACCAATCACACCGTATAACTTGTGATCTGAACCCAGTTAACAGTATGATAACAGATGAGCCTCTAGAAAAGATGGCTCACTACAACAATAACCCGATTTAGTTAACAATAACTATGTACAAGTATTGCAGACAATCCGCACTTGGGATGGGCGCCCAGCATCCACTACGGACTACGAGAAATAGAATTATCGGTAAGTAAATTCTTATTTTCTCTGACGTCCTAGTGGATGCTGGGAACTCCGTAAGGACCATGGGGATTATACCAAAGCTCCCAAACGGGCGGGAGAGTGCGGATGACTCTGCAGCACCGAATGAGAGAACTCCAGGTCCTCCTCAGCCAGGGTATTAAATTTGTAGAAATTAGCAAACGTGTTTGCCCCTGACCAAGCAGCTGCTCGGCAAAGTTGTAAAGCCGAGACCCCTCGGGCAGCCGCCCAAGATGAGCCCACCTTCCTTGTGGAATGGGCTTTTACAGATTTTGGTTGTGGCAGGCCTGCCACAGAATGTGCAAGCTGAATTGTACTACAAATCCAACGAGCAATAGTCTGCCTAAAAGCAGGAGCACCCAGCTTGTTTGGTGCATACAGAATAAACAGCGAGTCAGATTTTCTGACTCCAGCCGTCCTGGAAACATATTTTCAGGGCCCTGACTACGTCCAGCAACTTGGAGTCCTCCAAGTCCCTAGTAGCCGCAGGTACCACAATAGGCTGGTTCAAGTGAAACGCTGAAACCACCTTAGGGAGGAATTGAGGACGAGTCCTCAATCCCGCCCTGTCTGAATGGAAGATCAGATAAGGGCTTTTACAGGATAAAGCCTGCCAATTCTGACACGTGCCTGGCCGAGGCCAGGGTCAACAACATGACCACTTTCCATGTGAGATATTTTAACTCCACAGATTCAAGTGGTTCAAACCAATGTGACTTTAGGAACCCCAAAACTACATTGAGATCCCAAGGTGCCACTGGAGGCACAAAAGGAGGCTGTATATGCAGTACCCCTTTTACAGACGTCTGAACTTCAGGTAGTGAAGCTAGTTCTTTCTGGAAGAAAATTGACAGGGCCGAAATTTGAACCTTAATGGACCCCAATTTTAGGCCCATAGACACTCCTGTTTACAGGAAATGCAGGAATCGACCTAGTTGAAATTCCTCCATCGGGGCGTTACTGGCCTCGCACCACGCAACATATTTTCGCCAAATGCGGTGATAATGCTTTGCGGTTACATCCTTCCTGGCTTGACCAGGGTAGGGATGACTTCATCCGGAATGCCTTTTTCCTTCAGGATCCGGCGTTCAACCGCCCTGCCGTCAAACGCAGCCGCGGTAAGTCTTGGAATAGACAGGGTCCTTGCTGGAGCAGGTCCCTTCTTAGAGGTAGAGGCCACGGGTCCTCCGTGAGCATCTCTTGAAATTCCGGGTACCAAGTCCTTCTTGGTCAATCCGGAGCCACGTGTATAATTCTTACTCCCCTCCGTCTTATAATTCTCAGTACTTTTGGTATGAGAGGAAGAGGAGGGAAAACATACACTGACTGGTACACCCACGGTGTTACCAGAGCGTCCACAGCTATTGCCTGAGGGTCCCTTGACCTGGCGCAATACCTGTCCAATTTTTTGTTTAGGCGGGACGCCATCATGTCCACCTTTGGTTTTTCCCAATGGTTTACAATCATGTGGAAGACTTCTGGGTGAAGTCCCCACTCTTCCGGGTGGAGGTCGTGCCTGCTGAGGAAGTCTGCTTCCCAGTTGTCCACTCCCGGAATGAACACTGCTATCACATGATTTTCCGCCCAGCGAAAAATCCTTGCAGCTTCTGCCATTGCCCTCCTGCTTCTTGTGCCGCCCTGTGTTTACGTGGGCGACTGCCGTGATGTTGTCCGACTGGATCAGCACCGGCTGACCTTGAAGCAGAGGTCTTGCTTGGCTTAGGGCATTGTAAATGGCCCTTATCTCCAAATATTTATGTGAAGTGATGTCTCCAGGCTTGACGACAAGTCCTGGAAATTTCTTCCCTGTGTGACTGCTCCCCAGCCTCGCAGGCTGGCATCCGTGGTCACCAGGACCCAGTCCTGAATGCCGAATCTGCGGCCCTCTAGAAGATGAGCACTCTGCAACCACCACAGGAGAGACACCCTTGTCTTTGGTGACAGGGTTATCCGCTGATGCATCTGAAGATGCGATCCGGACCATTTGTCCAGCAGGTCCCACTGGAAAGTTCTTGTGTGGAATCTGCCGAATGGAATTGCTTCGTAGGAAGCCACCATTTTTCCCAGGACCCTTGTGCACTGATGCACTGACACTTGGCCTGGTTTTAGGAGGTTTCTGACTAGTTCGGGTAACTCCCTGGCTTTCTCCTCCGGGAGAAAACACCTTTTTCTGGACTGTGTCCAGTATCATCCCTAGGAATAGAAGGCGTGTCGACGGGATCAGCTGCGATTTTGGAATATTGAGAATCCAACCGTGCTGCCGCAGCACTATCTGAGATAGTGCTACCCCGACTTCCAACTGTTCCCTGGATCTTGCCCTTATCAGGAGATCGTCCAAGTAAGGGATAACTAAAACTCCCTTCTTTCGAAGGAGTATCATCATTTCGGCCATTACCTTGGTAAAGACCCGGGGTGCCGTGGACAATCCAAACGGCAGCGTCTGAAACTGATAGTGACAGTTCTGTACCACAAACCTGAGGTACCCTTGGAGAAGGTAAATTGGGACATGTAGGTAAGCATCTTTGATGTCCAGAGAGACCATATAGTCCCCTTCTTCCAGGTTTGCAATCACTGCTCTGAGTGACTCCATCTTGAATTTGAACCTTTGTATGTAAGTGTTCAAGGATTTTAGATTTAAAATTGGTCTCACCGAGCCGTCCGGCTTCGGTACCACAAATAGTGTGGAATAGTACCCCTTTCCCTGTTGCAGGAGGGGTACCTTGATTATCACCTGCTGGGAATACAGCCTGTGAATGGCTTGCAATACTGTCTCCCTGTCTGAGGGAGACGTCGGTAAAGCAGACTTTATGAAACGGCGAGGGGAAGACGTCTCGAATTTCTTGAGACGGGCCCCCACCGTGCCTGAGACCGCTTGTAAAGCCCAGCGTCATGCTGAGGACTTTGCGGAGGCGGGAGAGGGCTTCTCCTTCGGTTGAGAAGCTACCTGGGGTAAAAATGTGGATTTTCCAGCCGTTGCCGTAGCCACCAGGTCTGTTAGACCTACCCCAAATAACTCCTCCCTTTTATAAGGCGATACTTCCATATGCCTTTTGGAATCAGCATTACCTGACCACTGTCCTGTCCATAACCCTCTTCTGGCAGAAATGGACAGCGCACTTACTCTTGATGCCAGTCGGCAAATATCCCTCTGTGCATCACGCATATATAGAAATGCATCTTTTAAATGCTCTATAGTTAGTAATATACTGTCCCTATCTAGGGTATCAATATTGTCAGTCAGGGAATCCGACCAAGCCACCCCAGCACTGCACATCCAGGCTGAGGCGATTGCTGGTCGCAGTATCACACCCGTGTGAGTGTATATACATTTTAGGATATTTTACTGCTTTCTGTCAGCAGGTTCCTTAAGGGCAGCCGTATCCAGGGACGGTAGTGCCACCTGTTTAGACAAGCGTGTGAGCGCTTTATTCACCCTAAGGGGTGTTTCCCAACGTGCCCTATCCTCTGGCGGGAAGGGGTATGATGCTAATAACTTTTTAGGAATTAACAGTTTTTATCGGGGGAAACCCACGCATCATCACACACTTCATTTAATTCCTCAGATGCAGGAAAAACTACATGCAGTTTTTTCTCACCCAACATAATACCCTTTTTAGTGGTACTGGTATTATCAGAAATGTGTAAAAACATTTTTCATAGCCTCAATCATGTAACGTGTGGCCCTACTGGAAGTCACATTCGTCTCTTAATCGTCGACACTGGAGTCAGTATCCGTGTCGGCGTCTGTATCTGCCATCTGCGGTAACGGGCGTTTTAGGGCCCCAGATGGCTTTTGAGACACCTGGACAGGCACAGGCTGAGTCGCCGGCTGTCTCATGTCAACAATCTTTTGTAAAGAGCTGACACTGTCACATAATTCCTTCCATAAGCTCATCCACTCAGGTGTCGACTCCCTAGGGGGTGACATCTCTGTTACAGGCAATTGCTCCGCCTCCACCTCATTTTCCTCCTCATACATGTCGACACAACGTACCGACACACAGCACACACACAGGGAATGCTCTGATAGAGGACAGGACCCCACTAGGCCTTTGGGGAGACAGAGGGAGAGTATGCCAGCACACACCAGAGCGCTATATATATATATATATATATATATATATATATACATACAGGGATAACCTTTATAAGTGTTTTTCCCCTTATAGCTGCTGTATTGTTATACTGCGCCTAATTAGTGCCCCCCTCCAACGGAGCTGTGAGAGAAAATGGCGCCAGTGTGCTGAGGAGATAGGCTCCGCCCCCTTCTCGGCGGCCTTTTCTCCCGTTTTTCTGTGGAATCTGGCAGGGGTTAAAATTCATCCATATAGCCCTGGGGGCTATATGTGATGTATTTTCGCCAGCCAAGGTGTTTTTATTGCTGCTCAGGGCGCCCCCCCCTAGCGCCCTGCATCCTCAGTGACCGAAGTGTGAAGTGTGCTGAGGAGCAATGGCACACAGCTGCAGTGCTGTGCGCTACCTTGGTGAAGACAGGATGTCTTCTGCCGCCGATTTTTCCGGACCTCTTCTTGCATCTGGCTCTGTAAGGGGGCCGGCGGCGCAGCTCTGGGACCGAGCTCCGAGGCTGGGCCTGTGTTCGGTCCCTCTGGAGCTAATGGTGTCCAGTAGCCTAAGAAGCCCAATCCACTCTGCACGCAGGTGAGTTCGCTTCTTCTCCCCTTAGTCCCTCGATGCAGTGAGCCTGTTGCCAGCAGGTCTCACTGAAAATAAAAAACCTAAAACTAAACTTTCACTAAGAAGCTCAGGAGAGCCCCTAGTGTGCACCCTTCTCGGCCGGGCACAAAAATCTAACTGAGGCTTGGAGGAGGGTCATAGGGGGAGGAGCCAGTGTACACCAGGTAGTCCTAAAGCTTTTACTTTTGTGCCCAGTCTCCTGCGGAGCCGCTAATCCCCATGGTCCTTACGGAGTTCCCAGCATCCACTAGGACGTCAGAGAAAAAAACGGGGAAAAACCCGGAAAAAATGGCGTGGAGTCCCCCCTCCAAAGCATAACCAGCCTCGGGCTCTTCGAGCTGGTCCTGGTTTTAAAAATCCGGGGTCAAAATTGACAGCGGATCCCCCGTATTTTTAAAACCAGCACCGGGCTCTGCGCCTGATGCTGGTGCAAAAAATACGGGGGACAAAACGAGTAGGGGTCCCCCGTATTTTTTACACCAGCATCGGGGCTCCACTAGCTGGACAGATAATGCCACAGCCGGGGGTCACTTTTATACAGTGCCCTGCGGCCGTGGCATTAAATATAAAACTAGTCACCCCTGGCCGGGGTACCCTGGGGGAGTGGGGACCCCTTCAATCAAGGGGTCCCCCCCCCAGCCACCCAAGGGCCAGGGGTGAAGCCCGAGGCTGTCCCCCCCATCCAAGGGCTGCGGATGGGAGGCTGATAGCCTTGAGAAAAATGTCTGAATATTGTTTTTTCCAGTAGTACTACAAGTCCCAGCAAGCCTCCCCCGCAAGCTGGTACTTGGAGAACCACAAGTACCAGCATGCGGGAGAAAAGCGGGCCCGCGGGTACCTGTAGTACTACTGGAAAAAAAATACCCAAATAAAAACAGGACACACACACCGTGACAAGTACAACTTTATTACATACTGCCGACACACACATACTTACCTATGTTGACACGAAGCAGTCGGTCCTCTTCTCCAAGTAGAATCCACGGATACCTGAAAATAAAATAAGAATTTACTTACCGATAATTCTATTTCTCATAGTCCGTAGTGGATGCTGGGGACTCCGTAAGGACCATGGGGAATAGCGGCTCCGCAGGAGACTGGGCACATCTAAAGAAAGCTTTAGGACTAACTGGTGTGCACTGGCTCCTCCCCCTATGACCCTCCTCCAAGCCTCAGTTAGGATACTGTGCCCGGACGAGCGTACACAATAAGGAAGGATTTTGAATCCCGGGTAAGACTCATACCAGCCACACCAATCACACCGTATAACTTGTGATCTGAACCCAGTTAACAGTATGATAACAGAGGAGCCTCTGAAAAGATGGCTCCCAACAATAATAACCCGATTTTTGTAACAATAACTATGTACAAGTATTGCAGACAATCCGCACTTGGGATGGGCGCCCAGCATCCACTACGGACTATGAGAAATAGAATTATCGGTAAGTAAATTCTTATTTTCTCTAACGTCCTAAGTGGATGCTGGGGACTCCGTAAGGACCATGGGGATTATACCAAAGCTCCCAAACGGGCGGGAGAGTGCGGATGACTCTGCAGCACCGAATGAGAGAACTCCAGGTCCTCCTCAGCCAGGGTATCAAATTTGTAGAATTTAGCAAACGTGTTTGCCCCTGACCAAGTAGCTGCTCGGCAAAGTTGTAAAGCCGAGACCCCTCGGGCAGCCGCCCAAGATGAGCCCACTTTCCTTGTGGAACGGGCTTTTACAGATTTTAGCTGTGGCAGGCCTGCCACAGAATGTGCAAGCTGAATTGTACTACAAATCCAACGAGCAATAGTCTGCTTAGAAGCAGGAGCACCCAGCTTGTTGGGTGCATACAGGATAAACAGCAAGTCAGATTTCCTGACTCCAGCCGTCCTGGAAACATATTTTCAGGGCCCTGACAACATCCAGCAACTTGGATTCTTCCAAGTCCCTAGTAGCCGCAGGCACCACAATAGGTTGGTTCAGGTGAAAACGCTGGAACCACCTTAGGGAGAAACGGAGGACGAGTCCTCAATTCCGCCCTGTCCGAATGGAAAATCAGATAAGGGCTTTTACAGGATAAAGCCGCCAATTCTGACACGCGCCTGGCCCAGGCCAGGGCCAACAGCATGACCACTTTCCATGTGAGATATTTTAACTCCACAGATTTAAGTGGTTCAAACCAATGTGACTTTTGGAACCCAAACTACATTGAGATCCCAAATTGCCACTGGAGGCACAAAAGGAGGCTGTATATGCAGTACCCCTTTTACAAACGTCTAAACCTCAGGGACTGAAGCTAGTTCTTTTTTGGAAGAAAATTGACAGGGCCGAAATCTGAACCTTAATGGACCCCAATTTCAGGCCCATAGACACTCCTGTTTGCAGGAAATGTAGGAATCGACCCAGTTGAATTTCCTCCGTCGGGCCTTACTGGCCTCGCACTACGCAACATATTTTCGCCAATTGCGGTGATAATGTTTTTGCGGTTACATCCTTCTTGGCTTTAGATCAGGATATGGATGACTTCATCCGGAATGCCTTTTTTCCTTCAGGATCCGGTGTTCAACCGGCATGCCGTCAAACGCAGCCGCGGTAAGTCTTGGAACAGACAGGGTCCTTGCTGGAGCAGGTCCCTTCTTAGAGGTAGAGGCCACGGATCCTCCGTGAGCATCTCTTGAAGTTCCGGTTACCAAGTCCTTCTTGGCCAATCCGGAGCCACGAATATAGTGCTTTCTCCTCTCCATCTTATCAATCTCAGTACCTTGGGTATGAGAGGCAGAGGAGGGAACACATACACTGACTGGTACACCCACGGTGTTACCAGAGCGTCTACAACTACTGCCTGAGGGTCTCTTGACCTGGCGCAATACCTGTCGAGTTTTTTAATCATGTGGACGACTTCTGGGTGAAGTCCCCACTCTCCCGGGTGGAGGTCGTGCTGAGGAAGTCTGCTTCCCAGTTGTCCAATCCCGGAATGAATACTGTTGACAGTGCTATCACATGATTTTCCGCCCAGCGAAGAATCCCTGCAGCTTCTGCCATTGCCCTCCTGCTTCTTGTGCCACCCTGTCTGTTTACGTGGGTGACTGCCATGATGTTGTCCGACTGGATCAACACCGGCTGACCTTGAAGCAGAGGTCTTGCTAAGCTTAGAGCATTGTAAATGGCCCTTAGCTTAGGATATTTATGTGAAGTGATGTATCCAGGCTTGACCCTAAGCCCTGGATATTCCTTCCCTGTGTGACTGCTCTCCAGCCTCGCAGGCTGGCATCCGTGGTCACCAGGACCCAGTCCTGAATGCCGAATCTGCGGCCCTCTAGAAGATGAGCACTCTGCAACCACCACAGGATGGATACCCTTGTCCTTGGTGACAGGGTTATCCGCTGATGCATCTGAAAATGCGACCCGGACCATTTGTCCAGTAGGTTCCACTGGAAAGTTCTTGCGTGGAATCTAACGAATGGGATTGCTTCGTAGGAAGCCACCATTTTTACCCAGAACCCTTGTGCATTGATGCACTGAGACTTGGTTCGGTTTTAGGAGGTTCCTGACTAGCTCGGATAACTCCCTGGCTTTCTCTTCCGGGAGAAACACCTTTTTTCTGGACTGTGTCCAGGAACATCCCTAGGAAACAGAAGACAAGTCGTCGGAACCAGCTGCGATTTTGGAATATTGAGAATCCAATCGTGCTGCCGCAACACTACCTGAGATAGTGCTACACCGACTTCCAACTGTTCCCTGGATCTTACCCTTATCAGGGAATCGTCCAAGTAAGGGATAACTAAAATTTCCTTCCTTCGAAGGGATATCATTTCGGCCATTACCTTGGTAAAGACCCGGGGTGCCGTGGACCATCCCTACGGCAGCGTCTGAACTGATAGTGACAGTTCTGTACCATAACCTGAGGTACCCTTGGTGAGAAGGGTAAATTTTGACATGAAGGTAAGCATCCTTGATGTCCCGAGACATCATGTAGTCCCCTTCTTCCAGGTTCGCAATCACTGCTCTGAGTGACTCAATCTTGAATTTGAACCTCTGTACGTAAGTGTTCAAAGATTTTAGATTTAGAATCGGTCTCACCGAGCCGTCTGGCTTCGGTACCACAATAGTGTGGAATAATACCCCGTTCCCTGTTGCAGGAGGGGTACCTTGATTATCACCTCCTGGGAATACAGCTTGTGAATGGCTTCCAAAACTGCCTCCCTGTCAGAGGGAGACGTCGGTAAAGCCGACTTTTGGAAACGGCTAGGGGGAGACGTCTCGAATTCCAATATGTACCCTTGAGATATTACCTGAAGGATCCAGGGGTCTACTTGCGAGTGAGCCCACTGCGCACTGAAATTAATTGAGAACGGGCCCCCACCGTGCCTGAGCTTGTAAGGCCCTAGCGTCATACTGAGGGCTTGGCAGAGGCGGGAAAGGATTTCTGTTCCTGGGAACTGGCTAATCTTTTTCCTCTCCCTCTGTCACGAGCAGAAAAGAGGAACCTTTTGTCCGCTTGCCAACAAAGGACTGCGCCTGATAATACGGCGTCTTATCTTGAGAGGCGACCTGGGGTACAAACGTGGATTTCCCAGTTGTTGCCGTGGCCACCAGGTCTAAAAGACCGACCCCAAATGTCCCCTTTCAAAGGCAATACTTCCAAATGCCGTTTGGAATCCGCATCACCTGACCATTTTACTGGTAGAATTGGACAACGCACTTATACTTGATGCCAGTCGGCAAATATTCCGCTGTGCATCATGCATATATAGAAATGCATCTTTTAAATGCTCTATAGGCAATAATATACTATCCTTATCTAGGATATCAATATTTCCAGTCAGGGAATCCGACCATGCCAACCCAGCACTGCACCTCCAGGCTGAGGCGATTGCTGGTCGCAGTATAACACCAGTATGTGTGTGAATACATTTTTGGATACCCTCCTGCTTTCTATCAGCAGGATCCTTAAGGGCGGCCATCTCATGAGAGGGTAGAGCCCTTGCTCTTACAAGCGTGTGAGCGCCTTATCCCCCCTAGGGGGTGTTTCCCAACGCACCCTAACCTCTGGCGGGAAAGGGTATACAGCCAATACTTTTTAAGAAATTATCAATTGTTATCGGGGGGAAACCCACGCATCATCACACACCTCATTTTATTTCTCAGATTCAGGAAAACTACAGGTAGTTTTTCCCTCACCGAACATAATACCCCTTTTTGGTGGTACTCGTATTATCAGAAATGTATAAAACATTTTCCATTGTCTCAATCATGTAACGTGTGGCCCTACTGGAAATCACGGTTGTCTCTTCACCGTCGACACAGGAGTCAGTATCCGTGTCGGCGTCTGATTCTGCCATCTGAGGTAACGGGCGCTTTAGAGCCCCTGACGGCCTATGAGACGTCTGGACAGGCACAAGCTGAGTAGCCGGCTGTCTCATGTCAACCACTGTTTTTTTTATACAGAGCTGACACTGTCACGTAATTTTCAACAGTACATCCACTCAGGTGTCGACCCCCTAGGTGGTGACATCACTGTTACAGACACTCTGCTCCGTCTCCACATCATTTTTCTCCTCATACATGTCGACACAAACGTACCGACACACAGCACACACACAGGGAATGCTCTGATAGAGGACAGGACCCCACTAGCCCTTTGGGGAGACAGAGGGAGAGTATGCCAGCACACACCAGAGCGCTATATATATATACAGGGATAACCTTATATAAGTGTTTTTCCCCTTATAGCTGCTGTATGTTTTAATACTGCGCCTAATTAGTGCCCCCCTCTCTTTTTTTTAACCCTTTCTGTAGTGTAGTGACTGCAGGGAAGAGCCAGGGAGCTTCCCTCCAACTGAGCTGTGAGGGAAAATGGCGCCAGTGTGCTGAGGAGATAGGCTCCGCCCCCTTTTCGGCGGCCTTATCTCCCGTTTTTCTGTATATTCTGGCAGGGGTTAAATGCATCCATATAGCCCAGGAGCTATATGTGATGTATTTTTTGCCATGTAAGGTATTTTTATCATGTTTTATTGCGTCTCAGGGCGCCCCCCCCAGCGCCCTGCACCCTCAGTGACCGGAGTATGAAGTGTGCTGAGAGCAATGGCGCACAGCTGCAGTGCTGTGCGCTACCTTATTGAAGACAGGAACGTCTTCTGCCGCCGATTTTTCCGGACCTCTTCGCTCTTCTGGCTCTGTAAGGGGGCCGGCGGCGCGGCTCCGGGACCCATCCAGGCTGGGCCTGTGATCGTCCCTCTGGAGCTAATGTCCAGTAGCCAAGAAGCCCAATCCACTCTGCACGCAGGTGAGTTCGCTTCTTCTCCCCTTAGTCCCTCGATGCAGTGAGCCTGTTGCCAGCAGGTCTCACTGAAAATAACAAACCTAAACTAAAACTTTCACTAAGAAGCTCAGGAGAGCCCCTAGTGTGCACCCTTCTCGTCGGGCACAGAAATCTAACTGAGGCTTGGAGGAGGGTCATAGGGGGAGGAGCCAGTGCACACCAGTTAGTCCTAAAGCTTTCTTTAGATGTGCCCAGTCTCCTGCGGAGCCGCTATTTCCCATGTTCCTTACAGAGTCCCCAGCATCCACTTAGGACGTTAGAGAAAAGATAATTATACTCACCTTCCAGCGTCCAGAGATACATCCACGTCCAGAAAATAATCCAGGTACTTGGCAAAAAAAAAAAAACGCGATGACCCGATCCTGCGGACTGAAAGGGGTCCCATATTGACACATGAGACCCCTTTCCCCGAATGTGCCGGGACCCCACGTGACTCCTGTCACTGAGGTCCCTTCAGCCAATCAGGAAGCGCTACTACGTGGCGCTCACCTGATTGGCTGTGCGCTGTCTGTGCTGTGACAGCGCATCGCAAAGCCTCTCCATTATATTCAATGGTGGGAACTTTGCCGTCAGCGGGGGGGTTACCCGCGGTCAGCCGCTGACCGGCGGGTGACCCCACCGCTAACCGCAAGGTTCCCACCATTGAATATAATGGAGAGGCTTTGCGATGCGCTGTCTGAGCTCAGACGCGCAGAGCCAATCAGCAGAGTGCAAGGACGTTGCACTCGCTGATTGGCTGAAGAGACCTTCAAGTGACAGCTGTCACGTAGAGGTCTCAGCATTCGGGGGAAAGGGGTCTCATGTGTCAACATGGGACCCCTTTCAGTCCGCTGGCACGGGTTTTTGCGTTTTGTTATTTTGCCAAGTACCTGGATTATACTCTGGACGTGGATTTATCTCTGGACGCTGGAAGGTGAGTATAATTTTTTAACAGGTACCCTCGGATCGTCGGAGACTGTGGCAGTCGGCGTGTCAACATAGGTAAGTATGTGTGTGTCGGCAGTATGTAATAAAGTTGTACTTGTCACGGTGTGTGTGTCCTGTTTTTATTTGGGTATTTTTTTTCCAGTAGTACTACAGGTACCAGCGGGCCCGTTTTTCTCCCGCATGCTGGTACTTGTGGTTCTCCAAGTACCAGCTTGCGGGGGAGGCTTGCTGGCACTTGTAGTACTACTGGAAAAAACAATATTCTGACATTTTTCTCAAGGCTATCAGCCTCCCACCCGCAGCCCTTGGATGGGGGGGGAGACAGCCTCGGGCTTCATCCCTGGCCCTTGGGTGGCTGGGGGGGGGGGACCCCCTTGATTGAAGGGGTCCCCACTCCCCCAGGGTACCCCGGCCAGGGGTGACTAGTTGGATATTTAATGCCACGGCCGCAGGGCGCTGTATAAAAGTGACCCCCGGCTGTGGCATTATCTGTCCAGCTAGTGGAGCCCGATGCTGGTGTATAAAATACGGGGGACTCCTACTCTTTTTTCCCCCGTATTTTTTGCACCAGCATCAGGCGCAGAGCCCGGTGCTGGTTTTAAAAATACGGGTGATCCCCTGTCAAATTTCCCCCCGCATTTTTAGAACCAGGACCAGCTCGAAGAGCCCGAGGCTGGTTATGCTTTGGAGGGGGGACCCCACGCCATTTTTTTCCTTGATTTTACCGTTCCAGCTATAAAAAAAAAAAAAAATTAAAAAATATATAAATAATACTTGTGCCTCCAAAAAAGACAAACCAAGTACCTAATCCCTTCTAATATAAATAGATATGCTATTACCAAAAAAAAAACCACCAAAAAAAAAACATGTTTTAAATTTTTTTTATTGGTTTCACCCTCCAAAGTGTGGCGGATTGAAAATGACGAATTTACTGTCTAAAAGCACTGTTGTCGAATTTCCAAACTTGAATTGAATAGACTTTGGTCGAATTGCAGCATGTGTATCATTGCAAAAAAGTCGAATTTGTCAAAAGTCGAATTTCAAAAAGTCGAATTTTGAAAGTCCGTTTTTTTGTCGGAAAGTACTGAATTGCATTGTTGATTTTTTTTTTTTGGCGAAAAATTCCCGAAATTCGACAATTTCGGGAATTCGACCGCAATTGCATATACCACTATATCTCATTGTATAGACATATTGGAACTAGGTCTTTCCTTAATACTGTTATTTTGTGGATGGGATATACAGGTATTTTGTGTTTGATAGCACCTTCAGTCCTACTTCCTTTTAACCTATGCTGCAATACAGTTTCCACTGCATAGGTAGTTTGCATTTTACCTTATGACCATGGGCTACGGCCGTAGCTCATGCTCTCCCGATTTTGGTTGGGAAAACTTTGCGGAAAAGACGGAATTTGGAGCAATGCATTATTTATTTAGCTTGTGATTAACATATACCTTTTGCTAATTCTTCATAATAACCTGTCACTGTCTTATATGATGTGTTAAAAACTATCTTACCTGAACTAAATGTTACATTGTCATGATTTAAGACTTACACTTTGACTATGTAAACTGTCTAAATGCATTTGCTTCAATAAAAAAAAAAAAAAAAAACATTAAAAAAAAAAAAAAAAATCATCCCTAACTGCAGCTAACACACATTTACGGAAAAGCGCAGATTTTCTACATCACCTACTAGTCTTATTTAAAGGTTTCCTTCTGCTTGAGACCATGAAATAGTGCCACATCCCTGAAAAACAACGTCAGTACCAGCTGTTCTTATACATATGGCAAAGGGGAATCCCTCCTGTTGAGGAGCAGCAGCATTTTCTGACAAAGAGCTCTGTTGTCTTAACAGATAAAAGGGAGACTTGTCAACCTCAAAAGGGGCCAATTTAATCAATTGTTTCCTGCACCCTCTGCTGGTCATCTATAGCAATGGGCGTCTATAGGAGCTATTCAATTGTTGGCCCGATCAGACGCCCATAACCAGTTAAGAAGCCTCTGGCTTTAGCCGCGCAAAGCAGCTAAATCCTTCTAAAGAGCTTGAAAGGGCATTCAAAGACCAGGTTTGGGTGCATTGGGAGCCCAAATGACGGACTTTAAAACACATTTTTTCACGTACCTCCTGAGCATGCGAAAAAAAAAAACCTGCCATGGCTAATGGGTGCCTATCAGAGAAACAATGGAATAGCTCCAATAGACGCCCATTCCTTTAGACAGCCAGCAGGTGGTACCCACCACAATTGAATCAGCTCCTAAGAGATCAATCTAGAACATCTTTTAATGGAAACTGAACAACTTCGAATGTCAAGATCATCTTCCCCAAAGACCTTCAGGCAGAAGCAGCCTGATTCAATCTGCAAGCCAGTAGACACCTTTACTAAGTTTTGTAAAGAATATACCTGGACTCCTGGAAGAAAGCACCCTTTGATGTTGGGGGCCCAATAGCAAGCCCATAAAGCCCAACTCAGAACAGATTTGTACTTGTAGTCTTCAAAATCAGTGAGGTTAATAGATCATCCAGGTAAGGGATAAGTCACTATTGGTGTGTACACACTGTGAGATATATCCTTTCGATTTTGACTATATAGTCAAAATCACAAGGAAAGTTAGAGGAAATCGCAAGGTGTTAGGCAGCTTGCGATACCGATTCGATCTTGATGTGCGGTCCCGCGGGGTTGGTATGGCAAGGCTAGATAGACTGTGCAGGCGAGTCAATCTTGACTATCTAGTACAAAATATAGTCAAAAGTGACACTTAATCAAAATCGGTGCCTCTGGGAAAGTTCAAGGGAAATCGCATAGCAAGGATCTCACCATGTGTATGCACCTTTGCACTGCTGCTAATACTGGATGCAATCGGGCACTTCTGCATGTGACGGGCAGTGCAGTGGCAGCGCAGGGCCCATGAGCAGTGTTAGCAGTAAAAAGGTGCCAATGCAGTGAGAGATTGTGCCTGTACCTATTTTGCTGGCTCTATTCGGAACCAGCTTTGCAAGGCCATCTGCCCCAAATGACCGTGGCAGCAGTTAATTCATAACTGGTGCAGCAAATGAAAAAAGAAAATAAATAAATAAATAAAGAAATATACAGTATACATATACTGTATGTTGACTTCAAAAAAAAAAAATATATATATATATATATATATATATATATATATATATATATATATATATATATATATATATATATATATATATATATATATATATATATATATATATGTGTGTAAAAAATAGAAGTAATCAGCGCCTAATAATGCCCAGAAAATGACGGTGGGTACATAGAATGAAATTTAGTGAAACCGTCATTTTCTGGGCATTATTAGGCGCTGATTACTTCTATTTTTTACACATTCTAATCGCCATAGTTTGTTATCAGCTGCCACCCACGTTTGTGAGGAATGCATGTGAAAATATTTTAAACTATAAGAAAATATTTTACTACAGATTATATTTGATCCACATGAGCGCACACTTATACATTTTGACGATATATATATAGATATATATTATATATACATATACATACATACATACATACATACATATACACACAAGATGGTCTCTTACCCTATGCAGAGCTACACTGTTATCATTTTAGAGGGGGGGGGGGTTTCAATTGTTTCTCCTCGCTGCTGCCACTAAGATTGCGCGCAACGGAGCAATTCAATTGTTACTACTGTGCTGCGGGGAGACACATTTCAGTTCACAACCCAACCGCCCCCATAAGCGAGCTAAAATGTGCTTTACGCAGCTAAACCAGACACTAAAGGGTGTGATCGGTGCGATAACAGGCCTCAATTGCGATCTCCCGTCACTTTAGACGGAAGATCGGGCGGTGATATCAACTGAATTCCTCCCTTAAGAGTCTGTGTTACAAAGGTACTTCAGAATTCTCAACACAAAAAAAATAAGATTTTACTTACCGGTAAATCTATTTCTCGTAGTCCGTAGTGGATGCTGGGGACTCCGTAAGGACCATGGGGATAGACAGGCTCTGCAGGAGACATGGGCACTTTAAGAAAGAATTTAGCTTCTGGTGTGCACTGGCTCCTCCGTCTATGCCCCTCCTCCAGACCTCAGTTAGAGAAACTGTGCCCAGAAGAGCTGACAGTACAAGGAAAGGATTTTGGTAATCCAGGGCAAGATTCATACCAGCCACACCAATCACACCGTATAACAAGTGAAAACAACCAGTTAACAGTGTGATAAACAACAGAGCATCAGGTCAACCCTGATGCAACCATTACATAACCCTTATTGAAGCAATAACTATATACAAGTATTGCAGAAGAAATTCCGCACTTAGGACGGGCGCCCAGCATCCACTACGGACTACGAGAAATAGATTTACCGGTAAGTAAAATCTTATTTCTCTGACGTCCTAGTGGATGCTGGGACTCCGTCAGGACCATGCTGGGACTCCGTCAGGACCATGGGGAATAGCGGCTCCGCAGGAGACAGGGCACAAAATTTAAAAGTTTGACCACTAGGTGGTGGGTACTGGCTCCTCCCCCTATGACCCTCCTCCAAGCCTCAGTTAGGTTTTTGTGCCCGTCCGAGCAGGGTGCAATCTAGGTGGCTCTCCTAAAGAGCTGCTTAGAAAAAGTTTGTTAGGTTTTTTATTTTCAGTGAGTCCTGCTGGCAACAGGCTCACTGCAACGAGGGACTTAGGGGAGAAGAAGTGAACTCACCTGCGTGCAGGATGGATTTGCTTCTTAGGCTACTGGACACTAGCTCCAGAGGGACGATCACAGGTACAGCCTGGATGGGTCACCGGAGCCGCGCCGCCGACCCCCTTGCAGATGCCGAATAGAGAAGAGGTCCAGAAACCGGCGGCAGAAGACGTCTCAGTCTTCATGAGGTAGCGCACAGCACTGAAGCTGTGCGCCATTGCTCTCCGCACACTTCACACCAGCGGTCACTGAGGGTGCAGGGCGCTGGGGGGGGCGCCCTGGGCAGCAATGTAATATACCTATTCTGGCTAAAATATATCACATATAGCCCCTGGGGCTATATGGATGTATTTAACCCCTGCCAGGTTCCAAAAAAAACGGGAGAAGAAGCCCGCCGAAAAGGGGGCGGGGCCTATTCTCCTCAGCACACAGCGCCATTTTCCTGCCCAGCTCCGCTGCGAGGAAGGCTCCCAGGACTCTCCCCTGCACTGCACTACAGAAACAGGGTAAAAACAGAGAGGGGGGGCACGTATTGGCGATATATTATAATATTTGAGCTGATATAAAGGGTACACACTTATTAAGGTTGTCCCTATATATATTTATAGCGCTTGGGTGTGTGCTGGCAAACTCTCCCTCTGTCTCCCCAAAGGGCTAGTGGGGTCCTGTCTTCTATCAGAGCATTCCCTGTGTGTCTGCTGTGTGTCGGTACGTGTGTGTCGACATGTATGAGGACGATGTTGGCGTGGAGGCGGAGCAATTGCCTGTAATGGTGATGTCACCCCCTAGGGAGTCGACACCAGAATGGATGGCTTTGTTTATGGAATTACGGGATACTGTCAGCACGCTACAAAAGTCGGTTGACGACATGAGACAGCCGGCAAACCAGTTAGTACCTGTCCAGGCGTCTCAGACACCATCAGGGGCTGTAAAACGCCCTTTACCTCAGTCGGTCGACACAGACCCAGACACTGACACTGAATCCAGTGTCGACGGTGAAGAAACAAACGTATTTTCCAGTAGGGCCACACGTTATATGATCACGGCAATGAAGGAGGCTTTGCATATCTCTGAGACTGCAAGTACCACAAAAAGGGGTATTATGTGGGGTCTGAAAAAACTACCTGTAGTTTTTCATGAATCAGAGGAATTGAATGACGTGTGTGATGAAGCGTGGGTTACCCCTGATAAAAAACTGCTAATTTCAAAGAAGTTATTGGCATTATACCCTTTCTCGCCAGAGGATAGGGCGCGCTGGGAAACACCCCCTAGGGTGGACAAGGCGCTCACACGTTTATCCAAACAAGTGGCGTTACCGTCTCCTGATACGGCCGCCATCAAGGATCCAGCTGATAGGAGGCTGGAAAATACTCTAAAAAGTATATACACACATACTGGTGTTATACTGCGACCAGCAATCGCCTCAGCCTGGATGTGCAGTGCTGGGGTGGCTTGGTCGGATTCCCTGACTGAAAATATTGATACCCTGGATAGGGACAGTATTTTATTGACTATAGAGCAATTAAAGGATGCGTTCCTTTATATGCGAGATGCACAGAGAGATATCTGCACTCTGGCATCAAGAGTAAGTGCGATGTCCATATCTGCCAGAAGAAGTCTATGGACACGACAGTGGTCAGGCGATGCGGATTCCAAACGGCATATGGAAGTATTGCCGTATAAAGGAGAGGAATTATTTGGGGTCGGTCTATCGGATTTGGTAGCCACGGCAACAGCCGGGAAGTCCACCTTTTTACCTCAAGTCCCCTCCCAACAGAAAAAGCCGCAGTCTTTTCAGCCGCAGTCCTTTCGTTCCTATAAGAACAAGCGAGCAAAAGGACATTCATATTTGCCCCGAGGCAAAGGAAAGGGTAAGAGACTGCACCAAGCAGCCCCTTCCCAGGAGCAGAAGTCCTCCCCGGCTTCTGCAAAGGCCTCAGCATGACGCTGGGACCTTACAAGCGGACTCAGGGGCGGTGGGGGGTCGCCTCAAGAATTTCAGCGCACAGTGGGCTCACTCACAGGTGGACCCCTGGATCCTGCAGGTAGTATCTCAGGGTTACAGGTTGGAATTCGAGAAGTTTCCCCCTCGCCGGTTCCAAAAGTCTGCTTTGCCAACGTCTCCCTCCGACAGGGCGACGGTATTGGAAGCCATTCACAAGCTGTATTCTCAGCAGGTGATAGTCAAGGTACCCCTTTCTACAACAGGGAAAGGGGTATTACTCCACGCTATTTGTGGTACCGAAGCCGGACGGCTCGGTAAGACCTATTCTAAATCTGAAATCTCTGAACCTGTACATACAAAAATTCAAGTTCAAGATGGAGTCACTCAGAGCAGTGATAGCGAATCTGGAAGAGGGGGATTTTATGGTGTCCTTGGACATCAAGGATGCTTACCTTCATGTCCCAATTTGCCCTTCACACCAAGGGTACCTCAGGTTCGTGGTACAAAACTGTCATTATCAGTTTCAGACGCTGCCGTTTGGATTGTCCACGGCACCCAGGGTCTTTACCAAGGTAATGGCCGAAATGATGATTCTTCTTCGAAGAGAAGGCGTATTAATTATCCCTTACTTGGACGATCTCCTGATAAGGGCAAGATCCAGAGAACAGCTGGAGGTCGGAGTAGCACTAACTCAAGTAGTGCTCCAACAGCACGGGTGGATTCTGAATTTTCCAAAATCCCAACTGATCCCGACGACACGTCTGCTGTTCCTAGGGATGATTCTGGACACTGTTCAGAAAAAGGTATTTCTTCCGGAGGAGAAAGCCAGGGAGTTATCCGAACTAGTCAGGAACCTCCTAAAACCAGGGACAGTGTCTGTGCATCAATGCACAAGAGTCCTGGGAAAAATGGTGGCTTCTTACGAAGCGATTCCATTCGGCAGATTCCATGCACGAATTTTTCAGTGGAATCTGCTAGACAAATGGTCCGGATCGCATCTGCAGATGCATCAGCGGATAAAATTGTCGACAAGGACAAGGGTCTCTCTGCTATGGTGGTTGCAGAGTACTCATCTGTTAGAGGGCCGCAGATTCGGCATACAGAACTGGGTCCTAGTGACAACGGATGCCAGCCTGAGAGGCTGGGGAGCGGTCACACGAGGAAGAAACTTCCAGGGCGTGTGGTCAAGCCTGGAAACGTCTCTTCACATAAATATACTGGAGCTAAGAGCAATCTACAATGCTCTAAGCCTGGCAAAACCTCTGCTTCAGGGTCAGCCGGTGTTGATCCAGTCGGACAACATCACGGCAGTCGCCCACGTAAACAGACAGGGCGGCACAAGAAGCAGGAGGGCAATGGCAGAAGCTGCAAGGATTCTTCGCTGGGCGGAAAATCATGTGATAGCACTGTCAGCAGTGTTCATTCCGGGAGTGGACAACTGGGAAGCAGACTTCCTCAGCAGACACGATCTTCACCCGGGAGAGTGGGGACTTCATCCAGAAGTCTTCCACATGATTGTGGTCCATTGGGAAAGACCAATGGTGGACATGATGGCGTCCCGCCTCAACAAAAAACTGGACAGGTATTGCGCCAGGTCAAGAGACCCTCAGGCAATAGCTGTGGACGCTCTGGTAACACCATGGGTGTACCAGTCAGTGTATGTGTTCCCTCCTCTGCCTCTCATACCCAAGGTACTGAGAATTATACGGCAAAGGGGAGTAAGAACGATACTCGTGGCTCCGGACTGGCCAAGAAGGACTTGGTACCCGGAACTTCAGGAGATGCTCACGGAAGATCCGTGGCCTCTACCTCTAAGAAGGGACCTGCTTCAGCAGGGACCGTGTCTATTCCAGGACTTACCGCGGCTGCGTTTGACGGCATGGCGGTTGAACGCCGGATCCTAAGGGAAAAAGGCATTCCGGAAGAGGTCATCCCTACCCTGGTCAAAGCCAGGAAGGAGGTGACTGCACAACATTATCACCGCATTTGGAGAAAATATGTTGCATGGTGTGAGGCCAGGAAGGCCCCGACAGAGGAATTTCAACTGGGTCGATTCCTACATTTCCTGCAAACAGGATTATCTATGGGCCTCAAATTAGGGTCCATTAAGGTTCAAATTTCGGCCCTGTCGATATTCTTCCAGAAAGAATTGGCTTCAGTTCCTGAAGTTCAGACTTTTGTAAAAGGAGTACTACATATACAGCCCCCGGTTGTGCCCCCAGTGGCACCGTGGGATCTCAATGTAGTTTTGGATTTTCTCAAATCCCATTGGTTTGAGCCACTCAAATCGGTAGATTTGAAATATCTTACATGGAAAGTAACCATGCTACTGGCTCTGGCTTCAGCCAGGAGAGTGTCAGAATTGGCAGCTTTATCATATAAAAGCCCATATCTGATTTTCCATTCGGACAGGGCAGAATTGAGGACGCGTCCTCATTTTCTGCCTAAGGTGGTATCAGCGTTTCACCTGAACCAGCCTATTGTGGTGCCTGCGGCTACTAGCGATTTGGAGGATTCCAAGTTGCTGGACGTTGTCAGAGCGTTGAAAATATATATTTCAAGGACGGCTGGAGTCAGAAAATCTGACTCGCTGTTTATACTATATGCACCCAACAAGCTGGGTGCTCCTGCTTCTAAGCAGACGATTGCTCGTTGGATTTGTAGCACAATTCAACTGGCACATTCTGTGGCAGGCTTGCCACAGCCTAAATCTGTCAAGGCCCACTCCACAAGGAAGGTGGGCTCATCTTGGGCGGCTGCCCGAGGGGTCTCGGCATTACAACTCTGCCGAGCAGCTACTTGGTCAGGGGAGAACACGTTTGTAAAATTCTACAAATTTGATACCCTGGCTAAGGAGGACCTGGAGTTCTCTCATTCGGTGCTGCAGAGTCATCCGCACTCTCCCGCCCGTTTGGGAGCTTTGGTATAATCCCCATGGTCCTGACGGAGTCCCAGCATCCACTAGGACGTCAGAGAAAATAAGATTTTACTTACCGATAAATCTATTTCTCGTAGTCCGTAGTGGATGCTGGGACTCCGTCAGGACCATGGGGATTAGCGGCTCCGCAGGAGACAGGGCACAAAAATAAAAGCTTTAGGACTAGGTGGTGTGCACTGGCTCCTCCCCCTATACGATAAAGCCGCCAATTCTGACACTCTCCTGGCTGAAGCCAGGGCCAGTAGCATGGTTACTTTCCATGTAAGATATTTCAAATCCACCGATTTGAGTGGCTCAAACCAATGGGATTTGAGAAAATCCAAAACTACATTAAGATCCCACGGAGCCACTGGGGGCACAACCGGGGGCTGTATATGTAGTACTCCTTTTACAAAAGTCTGGACTTCAGGAACTGAAGCCAATTCTTTCTGGAAGAAAATCGACAGGGCCGAAATTTGAACCTTAATGGACCCTAATTTGAGGCCCATAGACAATCCTGTTTGCAGGAAATGTAGGAATCGACCCAGTTGAAATTCCTCCGTCGGGGCCTTCCTGGCCTTACACCACGCAACATATTTTCTCCAAATGCGGTGATAATGTTGTGCAGTCACCTCCTTCCTGGCTTTTACCAGGGTAGGGATGACCTCTTCCGGAATGCCTTTTTCCCTTAGAATTCGGCGTTCAACCGCCATGCCGTCAAACGCAGCCGCGGTAAGTCTTGGAATAGACACGGTCCCTGCTGAAGCAGGTCCCGTCTTAGAGGTAGAGGCCACGGATCTTCCGTGAGCATCACCTGAAGTTCCGGGTACCAAGTTCTTCTTGGCCAATCCGGAGCCACGAGTATCGTTCTTACTCCCCTTTGCCGTATAATTCTCAGTACTTTTGGTATGAGAGGCAGAGGAGGAAACACATACACTGACTGGAACACCCACGGTGTTACCAGAGCGTCCACAGCTATTGCCTGAGGGTCTCTTGACCTGGCGCAATACCTGTCCAGTTTTTTGTTGAGGCGGGACGCCATCATATCCACCTTTGGTTTTTCATGTGGAAGACTTCTGGATGAAGTCCCCACTCTCCCGGGTGTAGATCGTGTCTGCTGAGGAAGTCCGCTTCCCAGTTGTCCACTCCCGGAATGAACACTGCTGACAGTGCTATCACATGATCTTCCGCCCAGCGAAGAATCCTTGCAGCTTCTGCCATTGCCCTCCTGCTTCTTGTGCCGCCCTGTCTGTTTACGTGGGCGACTGCCGTGATGTTGTCCGACTGGATCAACACCGGCTGACCCTGAAGCAGGGGTTTTGCCAGGCTTAGAGCATTGTAAATCGCTCTTAGCTCCAGTATATTTATGTGAAGAGACATCTCCAGGCTTGACCACACTCCCTGGAAGTTTCTTCCCTGTGTGACCGCTCCCCAGCCTCTCAGACTGGCATCCGTGGTCACCAGGACCCAGTCCTGTATGCCTAATCTGCGGCCCTCTAACAGATGAGCACTCTGCAACCACCACAGAAGAGACACCCTTGTCCGTGGAGACAAAGTTATCCGCTGATGCATCTGCAGATGCGATCCGGACCATTTGTCCAGCAGATCCCACTGAAAAGTTCGTGCGTGGAATCTGCCGAATGGAATCGCTTCGTAAGAAGCCACCATTTTTCCCAGGACTCTTGTGCATTGATGCACAGACATTCCCAGGAACAGCAGACGTGTCGTCGGGGTCAATTGAGATTTTGGAAAATTCAGAATCCACCCGTGCTGTTGCAGCACTACTTGGGTTAGTGCTACTACGTCCCCCAGCTGTTCTCTGGACCTTGCCCTTATCAGGAGATCGTCCAAGTAAGGGATAATTAATACGCCTTTTCTTCGCAGAAGAAACATCATTTCGGCCATTACCTTGGTAAAGACCCGAGGTGCCGTGGACAATCCAAACGGCAGCGTCTGAAACTGATAATGACAGTTTTGCACCACGAACCTGAGGTACCCTTGATGTGAAGGGCAAATTGGGACATGCAGGTAAGCATCCTTGATGTCCAGGGACACCATAAAGTCCCCTTCTTCCAGATTCGCTATCACTGCTCTGAGTGACTCCATCTTGAACTTGAATTTTTGTATGTACAGGTTCAAAGATTTCAGATTTAGAATAGGTCTTACCGAGCCGTCCGGCTTCGGTACCACAAATAGTGTGGAATAATACCCCTTTCCCTGTTGTAGGAGGGGTACCTTGACTATCACCTGCTGAGAATACAGCTTGTGAATGGCTTCCAATACCGTCGCCCTGTCTGAGGGAGACGTTGGCAGAGCAGACTTTAGGAACCGGCGAGGGGGAGACTTCTCGAATTCCAACCTGTAACCCTGAGATACTACCTGCAGGATCCAGGGGTCCACCTGTGAGTGAGCCCACTGTGCGCTGAAATTCTTGAGTCGACCCCCCACCGCCCCTGAGTCCGCTTGTAAAGCCCCAACGTCATGCTGAGGGCTTTGCAGAAGCCGGGGAGGGCTTCTGCTCCTGGGAGGGAGCTGCTTGGTGCACTCTCTTACCCTTTCCTTTGCCTCGGGGCAGATATGACTGTCCTTTTGCCCGCTTGTTCTTATAGGAACGAAAGGACTGCGGCTGAAAAGACGGTGTCTTTTTCTGTTGGGAGGGGACCGGAGGTAAAAAGGTGGATTTCCCGGCTGTTGCCGTGGCCACCAAATCCGATAGACCGACCCCAAATAATTCCTCCCCTTTATACGGCAATACTTCCATATGCCGTTTGGAATCCGCATCACCTGACCACTGTCGCGTCCATAAACTTCTTCTGGCAGATATGGACATCGCACTTACTCTCGATGCCAGAGTGCAAATATCCCTCTGAGCATCTCGCATATAAAGAAAAGCATCCTTTAATTGCTCTATAGTCAATAAAATACTGTCCCTATCCAGGGTATCAATATTTTCAGTCAGGGAATCCGACCAAACCACCCCAGCACTGCACATCCATGCAGAGGCGATGGCTGGTCGCAGTATAACACCAGTATGAGTGTATATACTTTTCAGGGTAGTTTCCAGCCTCCTATCAGCTGGATCCTTGACGGCGGCCGTTTCAGGAGACGGTAACGCCACTTGTTTTGATAAGCGTGTGAGTGCCTTATCCACCCTAGGGGGTGTTTCCCAGCGCGCCCTAACCTCTGGCGGGAAAGGATATAATGCCAATAACTTCTTTGAAATTAGCAGTTTTCTATCGGGGTTAACCCACGTTTCATCACACACTTCATTCAATTCCTCTGATTCAGGAAAAACTACAGGTAGTTTTTTCAGACCCCACATAATACCCCTTTTTGTGGTACTTGCAGTATCAGAGATATGCAAAGCCTCCTTCATTGCCGTGATCATATAACGTGTGGCCCTACTGGAAAATACGTTTGTTTCTTCACCGTCGACACTAGATTCGGTGTCCGTGTCTGGGTCTGTGTCGACCGACTGAGGTAAAGGGCGTTTTACAGCCCCTGACGGTGTCTGAGACGCCTTGACAGGTACTAACTGGTTTGCCGGCCGTCTCATGTCGTCAACTGATTTCTGTAACGTGCTGACATTATCACGTAATTCCATAAACAAAGCCATCCATTCCGGTGTCGACTCCCTAGGGGGTGACATCACCATTACCGGCAATTGCTCCGCCTCCACACCAACATCGTCCTCATACATGTCGACACACACGTACCGACACACAGCAGACACACAGGGAATGCTCTTATCGAAGACAGGACCCCACTAGCCCTTTGGGGAGACAGAGGGAGAGTTTGCCAGCACACACCCAAGCGCTATAAATATATAGGAACAACCCCACAGAAGTGTTGTTTCCTTTATAGCAGCTTAATATATCAATATCGCCAAAAAAGTGCCCCCCCTCTCTGTTTTTTTACCCTGTTTCTGTAGTGCAGTGCAGGGGAGAGTCCTGGGAGCCTTCCTCGCAGCGGAGCTGTGCAGGAAAATGGCGCTGTGTGCTGAGGAGATAGGCCCCGCCCCCTATTTCGGCGGGCTCTTCTCCCGGTGTTTGTGAGACCTGGCAGGGGTTAAATACATCCATATAGCCCCAGGGGCTATATGTGATGTATTTTTAGCCAGAACAAGGTATTATCATTGCTGCCCAGGGCGCCCCCCCCCAGCGCCCTGCACCCTCAGTGACCGCTGGTGTGAAGTGTGCTGACAACAATGGCGCACAGCTGCAGTGCTGTGCGCTACCTCATGAAGACTGAAAAGTCTTCTGCCGCCGGTTTCTGGACCTCTTCACTTTTCGGCATCTGCAAGAGGGTCGGCGGCGCGGCTCCGGGACCGGACTCCATGGCTGGGCCTGTGTTCGATCCCTCTGGAGCTAATGGTGTCCAGTAGCCTAAGAAGCAAATCCATCCTGCACGCAGGTGAGTTCACTTCTTCTCCCCTAATTCCCTCGTTGCAGTGAGCCTGTTGCCAGCAGGACTCACTGAAAATAAAAAAACTAATAACTTTTTCTAAGCAGCTCTTTAGGAGAGCCACCTAGATTGCACCCTGCTCGGACGGGCACAAAAACCTAACTGAGGCTTGGAGGAGGGTCATAGGGGGAGGAGCCAGTGCACACCACCTAGTCCTAAAGCTTTTATTTTTGTGCCCTGTCTCCTGCGGAGCCGCTAATCCCCATGGTCCTGACGGAGTCCCAGCATCCACTAGGACGTCAGAGAAAATAAGATTTTACTTACCGATAAATCTATTTCTCGTAGTCCGTAGTGGATGCTGGGCGCCCATCCCAAGTGCGGATTGTCTGCAATACTTGTACATAGTTATTTTTACAAAAAAATCGGGTTGTTTATTGTTGAGCCATCTTTTCAGAGGCTCCTACGTTATCATACTGTTAACTGGGTTCAGATCACAAGTTGTACGGTGTGATTGGTGTGGCTGGTTTGAGTCTTACCCGGGATTCAAAATCCTTCCTTATTGTGTACGCTCGTCCGGGCACAGTATCCTAACTGAGGCTTGGAGGAGGGTCATAGGGGGAGGAGCCAGTACACACCACCTAGTGGTCAAACTTTTAAATTTTGTGCCCTGTCTCCTGCGGAGCCGCTATTCCCCATGGTCCTGACGGAGTCCCAGCATGGTCCTGACGGAGTCCCAGCATCCACTACGGACTACGAGAAAATAAGAATTTACTTACCGATAATTCTATTTCTCGGAGTCCGTAGTGGATGCTGGGGTTCCTGAAAGGACCATGGGGAATAGCGGCTCCGCAGGAGACAGGGCACAAAAAGTAAAGCTTTAGGATCAGGTGGTGTGCACTGGCTCCTCCCCCTATGACCCTCCTCCAAGCCTCAGTTAGGTACTGTGCCCGGACGAGCGTACACAATAAGGAAGGATTTATGAATCCCGGGTAAGACTCATACCAGCCACACCAATCACACTGTACAACCTGTGATCTGAACCCAGTTAACAGTATGATAACAGCGGAGCCTCTGAAAAGATGGCTCACAACAATAATAACCCGATTTTTGTAACTATGTACAAGTAATGCAGATAATCCGCACTTGGGATGGGCGCCCAGCATCCACTACGGACTCCGAGAAATAGAATTATCGGTAAGTAAATTCTTATTTTCTCTATCGTCCTAGTGGATGCTGGGGTTCCTGAAAGGACCATGGGGATTATACCAAAGCTCCCAAACGGGCGGGAGAGTGCGGATGACTCTGCAGCACCGAATGAGAGAACTCCAGGTCCTCCTTAGCCAGGGTATCAAATTTGTAGGATTTTACAAACGTGTTTGCCCCTGACTAAATAGCCGCTCGGCAAAGTTGTAAAGCCGAGACCCCTCGGGCAGCCGCCCAAGATGAGCCCACCTTCCTTGTGGAATGGGCATTTACATATTTTGGCTGTGGCAGGCCTGCCACAGAATGTGCAAGCTGAATTGTATTACACATCCAACTAGCAAAAGTCTGCTTAAAAGCAAGAGCACCCAGTTTGTTGGGTGCATACAGGATAACAGCAAGTCAGTTTTCCTGACTCCAGCCGTCCTGGAACCTATATTTTCAGGGCCCTGACCACATCTAGCAACTTGGAGTCCTCCAAGTCCCTAGTAGGCGCAAGACACCACAATAAGCTGGTTCAGGTGAAACACTGACACCACCTTAGGGAGAGAACTGGGGACGAGTCCGCAGCTCTGCCCTGTCCGAATGGACAAACAGATATGGGCTTTTTTGAGAAAAAAACCACCAATTTGACACTCGCCTGGTCCAGGCCAGGTCCAAGAGCATGTTCACTTTTCATGTGAGATGCTTCAAATCCACAGATTTGACTGGTTTTAAACCAATGTGTTTTGAGGAATCCCAGAACTACGTTGAGATCCCACAGTGCCACTGGAGGCACAAAAGGGGGTTGTATATGCAATACTCCCTTGACAAACTTCTGGACTTCAGGAACTGAAGCCAGTTCTTTCTGGAAGAAAAATCGACAGGGCCGAAATTTGAACCTTAATGGACCCCAATTTGAGGCCCATAGACACTCCTGTTTGCAAGAAATGCAGGAATCGACCGAGTTGAAATTTCTTCGTGGGGCCTTCCTGGCCTCACACCACGCAACATATTTTCGCCACATGTGGTGATAATGTTGTGCGGTCACCTCCTTTCTGGCTTTGACCAGGGTAGGAATGACCTCTTCCTGAATGCCTTTTCCCTTAGGATCCGGCGTTCCACCGCCATGCCGTCAAACGCAGCTGCGGTAAGTCTTGGAACAGACATGGTACTTGCTGAAACAAGTCCCTTCTTAGCGGCAGAGGCCATAAGTCCTCTGTGAGCATCTCTTGAAGTTCCGGGTACCAAGTCCTTCTTGGCCAATCCGGAGCCATGAGTATAGTTCTTACTCCTCTACGTCTTATAATTCTCAGTACCTTAGGTATGAAAAGCAGAGGATGGAACACATACACCGACTGGTACACCCACGGTGTTACCAGAACGTCCACAGCTATTGCCTGAGGGTCTCTTAACCTGGCGCAATACCTGTCCCGTTTTTTGTTCAGACGGGACGCCATCATGTCCACCTTTGGTAATTCCCAACGGTTTACAATTATGTGGAAAACTTCCCCATGAAGTTCCCACTCTGCCGGGTGGAGGTCGTGCCTACTGAGGAAGTCTGCTTCCCAGTTTCCATTCCCGGAATGAAACACTGCTGACAGTGCTATCACATGATTTTCCGCCCAGCGAAAAGTCCTTGCAGTTTTTGCCACTGCCCTCCTGCTTCTTGTGCCGCCCTGTCTATTTACGTGGGCGACTGCCGTGATGTTTTATCCCACTGGATCAATACCGGCTGACCTTGAAGCAGAGGTCTTGCTAAGCTTAGAGCATTATAAATTTACCCTTAGCTATATTTATGTGGAGAAAAATCTCCAGACTTGATCACACTCCCTGGAAATTTTTTCCTTGTGTGACTGCTCCCCAGCCTCTCGGGCTGGCCTCCGTGGTCACCAACATCCAAAACTGAATGCCGAATCTGCGGCCCTCTAGAAGATGAGCACTCTGTAACCACCACAGGAGAGACACCCTTGTCCTTGGATATAGGGTTATCCGCTGATGCATCTGAAGATGCGATCCGGACCATTTGTCCAGCAGATCCCACTGAAAAGTTCTTGCATGAAATCTGCCGACTGGAATTGCTTCGAAGGAAGTCACCATTTTTTTACCATGGCCCTTGTGCAATGATGCACTGATTTTAGGAGGTTCCTGACTAGCTCGGATAACTCCCTGGCTTTCTCTTCCGGGAGAAACACCTTTTTCTGGACTGTGTCCAGAATCATCCCTAAGCACAGGAGACTTGTTGTCGGGATCAGCTGCGATTTTGGAATATTTAGAATCCACCCCTGCTGTTGTAACAGTATCCGAGATAGTGCTACTCCGACCTCCAACTGTTCCCTGGACTTTGCCCTTATCAGGAGATCGTCCAAGTAAGGGATAATTAAGACGCCTTTTCTTCGAAGAAGAACCATCATTTCGGCCATTACCTTGGTAAAGACCCGGGGTGCCGTAGACAATCCAAACGGCAGCGTCTGAAACTGATAGTGACAGTTCTGTACCACGAACCTGAGGTACCCTTAGTGATCAGGGCAAATTTGGGACATGGAGGTAAGCATCCCTGATGTCTCGGGACACCAGATAGTCCCCTTCTTCCCGGTTCGTTATCACTGCTCTGAGTGACTCCATCTTGATTTGAACCTTTGTAAGTGTTCAAATTTTTTTAGATTTAGAATAGGTCTCACCTAGGCTTCTGGCTTCAGTACCACAATATAGTGTGGAATAATACCCCCTTTTCTTGTTGTAGGAGGGGTAATTTAATTATCACCTGCTGGGAATACAGCTCGTGAATTTTTTCCCATACTGCCTCCTTGTCGGAGGGAGACCTTGGTAAAGCAGACTTCAGGAGCCTGCGCAGGGGAAACGTCTCGACATTCCAAACTGTACCCCTGGGATACTACTTGTAGGATCCAGGGGTCCTGTACGGTCTCAGCGTCATGCTGAGAGCTTGTCAGAAGCGGTGGAACGCTTCTGTTCCTGGGAATGGGCTGCCTGCTGCAGTCTTCTTCCCTTTCCTCTATCCCTGGGCAGATATGACTCTTATAGGGACGAAAGGACTGAAGCTGAAAAGACGGTGTCTTTTTCTGCAGAGATGTGACTTAGGGTAAAAACGGTGGATTTTCCAGCAGTTGCCGTGGCCACCAGGTCCGATGGACCGACCCCAAATAACTCCTCTTCCTTTATACGGCAATACACCTTTGTGCCGTTTGGAATATGCATCACCTGACCACTGTCGTGTCCATAAACATCTTCTGGCAGATATGGACATCGCACTTACTCTTGATGCCAGAGTGCAAATATCCCTCTGTGCATCTCGCATATATAGAAATACATCCTTTAAATGCTCTATAGTCAATAAAATACTGTCCCTGTCAAGGGTATCAATATTTTTAGTCAGGGAATCCGACCAAGCCACCCCAGCTCTGCACATCCAGGCTGAGGCGATCGCTGGTCGCAGTATAACACCAGTATGTGTGTATATACTTTTTATGATATTTTTCCAGCCTCCTGTCAGCTGGCTCCTTGAGGACGGCCCTATCTATAGACGGTACCGCCACTTGTTCTGATAAGCGTGTGAGCGCCTTATCCACCCTAAGGGGTGTTTCCCAACGCGCCCTAACTTCTGGCGGGAAAGGGTATACCGCCCATATTTTCTATCGGGGGGAACCCACGCATCATCACACACTTCATTTAATTTATCTGATTCAGGAAAAACTACGGTAGTTTTTTCACATCCCACATAATACCCTCTTTTGTGGTACTTGTAGTATCAGAAATATGTAACACCTCCTTCATTGCCCTTAACGTGTGGCCCTAATAAGGAATACGTTTGTTTATTCACCGTCGACACTGGATTCAGTGTCCCTGTCTGTGTCTGTGTCTGTGTCGACCGACTAAAGTAAACGGGCGTTTTAAAACCCCTGACGGTGTTTTTGAGACGTCTGGACCGGTACTAATTGTTTGTCGGCCGTCTCATGTCGTCAACCGACCTTGGCGCGTGTTGACATTATCACGTAATTCCCTAAATAAGCCATCCATTCCGGTGTCGACTCCCTAGAGAGTGACATCACCATTACAGGCAATTGCTCCGCCTCCTCACCAACATCGTCCTCATACATGTCGACACACACGTACCGACACACAGCACACACACAGGGAATGCTCTGATAGAGGACAGGACCTACTAGCCCTTTGGAGAGACAGAGGGAGAGTTTGCCAGCACACACCAAAAACGCTATAATTATATAGGGACAACCTTATATAAGTGTTTTCCCTTATAGCATCTTTTTTATATATTTCTAACGCCAAATTAGTGCCCCCCCTCTCTGTTTTAACCCTGTTTCTGTAGTGCAGTGCAGGGGAGAGCCTGGGAGCCTTCCCTCCAGCCTTTCTGTGAGGGAAAATGGCGCTGTGTGCTGAGGAGATAGGCCCCGCCCCTTTTTCGGCGGCCTCGTCTCCCGCTCTTAACGGATTCTGGCAGGGGTTAAATATCTCCATATAGCCCCCGGAGGCTATATGTGAGGTATTTTTAGCCAAAAAAGGTTTTCATTTGCCTCCCAGGGCGCCCCCCTCCCAGCGCCCTGCACCCTCAGTGACTGCCGTGTGAAGTGTGCTGAGAGGAAAATGGCGCACAGCTGCAGTGCTGTGCGCTACCTTAAGAAGACTGAGGAGTCTTCTGCCGCCGATTCTGGACCTCTTCTCGTTTCAGCATCTGCAAGGGGGCCGGCGGCGAGGCTCCGGTGACCATCCAGGCTGTACCTGTGATCGTCCCTCTGGAGCTAATGTCCAGTAGCCAAGAAGCCAATCCATCCTGCACGCAGGTGAGTTCACTTCTTCTCCCCTAAGTCCCTCGTTGCAGTGATCCTGTTGCCAGCAGGACTCACTGTAAAATAAAAAACCTAAGCTAAACTTTTCTAAGCAGCTCTTTAGGAGAGCCACCTAGATTGCACCCTTCTCGGCCGGGCACAAAAATCTAACTGAGGCTTGGAGGAGGGTCATAGGGGGAGGAGCCAGTGCACACCACCTGATCCTAAAGCTTTACTTTTTGTGCCCCGTCTCCTGCGGAGCTGCTATTCCCCATGGTCCTTTCAGGAACCCCAGCATCCACTAGGACGATAGAGAAATAGATTTATCGGTAAGTAAAATCTTATTTTTCTCTAACGTCCTAGTGGATGCTGGGGACTCCGTAAGGACCATGGGGATTGTACCAAAGCTCCCAAACGGGCGGGAGAGTGCGGATGACTCTGCAGCACCGATTGAGCAAACCTAAGGTCCTCCTCAGCCAGGGTATCAAACTTGTAGAACTTTGCAAAAGTGTTTGAACCTGACCAAGTAGCCGCTCGGCAAAGCTGTAATGCCGAGACCCCTCGGGCAGCCGCCCAAGAAGAGCCCACCTTCCTAGTGGAATGGGCCTTAACTGATTTTGGTAGCGGCAATCCAGCCGCAGAATGAGCCTGCTGAATCGTGTTACAGATCCAGCGAGCAATAGTTTGCTTTGAAGCAGGAGCACCAAGCTTGTTGGAAGCATACAGGATAAACAAAGACTCTGTTTTCCTGACTCTAGCCGTTCTGGCTACATAAACCTTCAAAGCCCTGACCACATCAAGTAACTCGGAATCTTCCAAGTCAGTAGTAGCCACAGGCACCACAATAGGTTGGTTTATATGAAAAGATTAAACCACTTTCGGCAGAAATTGTGGACGGGTCCGCAATTCTGCTCTATCCGCATGGAAAACCAGATAGGGGCTTTTATGTGACAAAGCCGCCAACTCTGACACACGCCTAGCCGAAGCCAAGGCTAATAGCATAACCACCTTCCACGCGAGATATTTCAACTCCACCGTTTTGAGTGGTTCAAACCAGTGGGATTTCAGGAAACTAAACACCACGTTAAGATCCCAAGGTGCCACTGGAGGCAGAAAAGGGGGCTGAATATGCAGCACTCCCTGTACAAACGTCTGAACTTCAGGTAGAGAAGCCAACTCTTTTTGAAAGAAAATGGATAGGGCCGAAATCTGGACCTTAATGGAACCCAATTTTAGGCCCAAATTCACTCCGGACTGTAGCAAGTGAAGGAAACGGCCCAGCTGGAATTCCTCCGTAGGAGCATTCCTGGCCTCACACCAAGCAACATATTTTCGCCATATACGGTGATAATGTTGAGCTGTCACGTCCTTCCTAGCCTTTATCAGCGTAGGAATGACCTCATCCGGAATGCCTTTCTCTGCTAGGATCCGGCGTTCAACCGCCATGCCGTCAAACGCAGCAGCGGTAAGTCTTGGAACAGACAGGGCCCCTGTTGCAACAAGTCCTGTCTTAGAGGAAGAGGCCACGGTTCCTCTGTGAGCATTTCTTGCAGATCTGGATACCAAGTCCTTCTTGGCCAATCTGGAACAATGAGTATTGTTCTCACTCCTCTTTTTCTTATTATCCTCAGCACCTTGGGTATGAGAGGAAGAGGAGGAAATACATAGACCGACTGGAACACCCACGGTGTCACCAGGGCGTCTACAGCTATCGCCTGAGGGTCTCTTGACCTGGCGCAATACCTCTGTAGCTTTTTGTTGAGGCTGGATGCCATCATGTCCACCTGTGGCAGTTCTCACCGACTTGTAATCTGTGAGAAGACTTCCTGATAAAGTCCACACTCTCCCGGGTGGAGGTCGTGTCTGTTGAGGAAGTCTGCTTCCCAGTTGTCCACTCCCGGGATGAACACTGCGCTTACGTGATTCTCCGCCCAGCGAAGAATTCTGGTGGCTTCCGCCATCGCCACTCTGCTCCTTGTGCCGCCTTGGCGGTTTACATGAGCCACTGCGGTGATGTTGTCTGACTGAATCAGAACCGGTTAGTCGCGAAGCAGGGTCTCCGCTTGACGTAGGGCGTTGTATATGGCCCTTAGTTCCAGGATGTTGATGTGAAGGCAAGTCTCTTGACTTGACCACAGACCTTGGAAATTTCTTCCCTGTGTGACTGCACCCCAACCTCGGAGGCTTGCGTCCGTGGTCACCAGGACCCAGTCATGAATGCCGAATCTGCGGCCCTCGAGAAGGTAAGCGCTCTGCAGCCACCGCAGGAGTGATACCCTGGCCCTGGGGGATAGGGTGATTAACCGATGCATCTGAAGATGTGATCCGGACCACTTGTCCAGTAAGTCCCATTGAAAAATCCTCGCATGGAACCTGCCGAAGGGAATGGCCTCGTATGATGCCACCATCTTTCCCAGGACACGAGTGCAGAGATGCACTGACACCTGTTTTGGTTTTAATAGGATCCTGACCAGTGTCATGAGTTCCTGAGCTTTCTCCATCGGGAGATAAACCCTTTTCTGGTCTGTGTCTAGAATCATGCCCAAGAAAGGCAGACGAGTCGTAGGAACCAACTGCGACTTTGGAATATTTAGAATCCAGCCGTGTTGCCATAACACTTCCAGAGAAAGTGCTAAGCTGATCAGCAACTGCTCTCTTGATCTCGCTTTTATGAGGAGATCGTCCAAGTATGGGATAATTGTGACTCCTTGCTACCGCAGGAGTACCATCATCTCCGCCATTACCTTGGTAAATATTCTCGGTGCCGTGGAGAGACCAAACGGCAACGTCTGAAATTGGTAATGACAATCCTGTACCACAAATCTGAGGTACGCCTGATGAGGTGGATAAATGGGGACATGAAGGTATGCATCCTTTATGTCCAGAGACACCATAAAATCCCCCCCTTCCAGGCTTGCGATGACCGCTCTCAGCGATTCCATCTTGAACTTGAATCTTTTCAGGTATATGTTCAGGGATTTTAAATTCAATATGGGTCTGACCGAACCGTCCGGTTTCGGGACTACAAACATGGTCGAATAATAACCCCTTCCTTGTTGAAGGAGGGGAACCTTGACCACCACTTGTTGAAGATACAATTTGTGAATTGCAGTTAACACTATTTTCCTCTCGTGGGGGGAAGCTGGCAGGGCCGATTTGAGGTATCGGTGCGGGGGCATCTCCTCGAATTCCAGCTTGTATCCCTGAGACACAATATCTATTGCCCAGGGATCCAACTGGGAGTGAACCCACTTGTGGCTGAAATTTCGAAGACGTGCCCCCACCGGGCCTAGCTCCGCTTGTGGAGCCCCAGCGTCATGCGGTGGATTTTGTAGAGGCCGGGGAGGACTTCTGTTCCTGGGAACTAGCTGTGTTGTGCAGCTTCTTTCCTCTGCCCCTGCCTCTGGCAAGAAAGGACGCACCTCGGACTTTCTTGTTTTTCTGTGATCGAAAGGACTGCATTTGATAATACGGTGCTCTCTTAGGCTGTGAGGAAACATATGGCAAAAACATTTACTTTCCAGCAGTAGCTGTGGAGACCAGGTCCGACAGACCCTCCCCAAACAATTCCTCACCCTTGTAAGGTAAAACCTCCATATGCCTTTTTGAGTCGGCATCACCTGTCCATTGCAGAGTCCACAGGACCCTTCTGGCAGAGATCGACATAGCATTTATTCTAGAACCCAGTAGACTAATAAGTCTCTTTGAGCATCTGTCATATATAGGACAGCGTCTTTAATATGCCCCAGGGTCAATAATATAGTATCCTTGTCTAAGGTATCAAGTTCCTCAGACAGGGTGTCCGTCCACACTGCTACAGCACTACACACCCAGGTCGAAGCGATCGCCGGCCTCAGTAAGGTACCTGAATGTGTATAAATGGACTTCAGGGTACCCTCATGTTTTCTATCCGCAGCATCTTTGAGGGTAGCCGTATCCTGTGACGGCAGGGCTACCTTCTTGGATAAGCGTGTTAAAGCTTTGTCCACCCTAGGGGAGGATTCCCAGCGTAACCTGTCCGTTGGCGGGATAAGAATCCTTTTGGAAATCTGCAGTTTTTTATCTGGAGATTCCCAAGCCTTTCACATAACTCATTTAGCTCGTGTGAAGGGGGAAAGGTTACCTGTGGCTTCTTTTCCCCATACATATGTACCCTCCTGTCAGGGACTGGGGTTTCCTCTGATGTGCAACACATTCTTAATTGCTATAAGGAGAAAAAGATTTACCGGTAGGTTTAAAATCTTATTTTCTCTTACGTCCTAGAGGATGCTGGGGACTCCGTAAGGACCATGGGGTTTATACCAATGCTCCAGACCGGGCGGGAGAGTGTGGATGACTCTGCAGCACCGATTGAGCAAACATGGAGGTCCTCATCAGCCAGGGTATCAAACTTATAGAATTTTGCAAAAGTGTTTGAACCCGACCAAGTAGCTGCTCGGCAAAGCTGTAACGCCAAGACACCTCGGGCAGCCTCCCAAGAAGAACCCACCTTCCTAGTGAAATGGGCCTTTACCGATTTTGGTAACGGCAATCCAGCCGTAGAATGAGCCTGCTGAATCGTGTTACAGATCCAGCGTGCAATAGTCTGCTTGGAAGCAGGCGCGCCAATCTTGTTGGCCGCATATAGGACAAACAGTGCCTCTGTTTTCCTAATACGAGCCGTTCTGGCTACATAGATTTTTTAAAGCCCTGACCACATCAAGGGACTTGGAATCCACCAAGACATCCGTAGCCACAGGCACCACAATAGGTTGGTTCATGTGAAACGACAAAACCACCTTGGGTAGAAATTGAGGACGAGTTCTCAATTCCGCTCTATCTACATGGAAAATCATATAGGGGCTCTTGTGAGACAAGGCCGCCAATTCGGACCCCCGCCTTGCAGATGCCAAGGCCAATAACATGACCACTTTCCAAGTGCGAAATTTCAAGTCAACAGTTTGAAGAGGTTCAAACCAATGTGATTTAAGGAACTGTAACACCACGTTAAGGTCCCACGGTGCCACAAAAGGAGGTTGGATGTGCAGTACACCCTTCAGAAAAGTCTGCACTTCTGGAAGAGAGGCCAATTCCTTCTGAAAGAATATTGATAAGGCCGAAATCTGCACCTTAATGGAGCCTAACTTTAGGCCCATATCCACTCCTGTCTGTAGAAAATGGAGAAAACGACCCAGCTGCCTCCGTAGGAGCATTCTTGGATTCACACCAAGACACATACTTCCTCCAGATACGGTGATAGTGCTTCGCCGTTACCTCCTTCCTAGCTTTAAGTAGAGTAGGGATGACTTCCACTGGAATACCTTTCCTAGCTAGGATCTGGTGTTCAACCGCCATGCCGTCAAACGTAATCGCGGTAAGTCCTGGAACACACACGGCCCCTGTTGTAACAGGTCCTCTCTGAGAGGAAGAGGCCAAGGATCTTCCGTGAGCATTTCCTGAAGATCTGGATACTTCAGGCCCTTCGAGGCCAATCTGGAACAATGAGTATCGTCTGAACCTTTGTTCTTCTTATGATTCTTAATATTTTTGAGATGAGTGGAAGCGGAGGGAACACATAGACCGCCTGATACACCCATGGTGTTACTAGCGCGTCCACTGCTATCGCTTGAGGGTCCCTCGACCTGGAACAATATGTCCGAAGCATCTTGTTGAGGCGTGATGCCATCATGTCTATTTGAGGGAGTCCCCAGCAACTTGTCACTTCTGCAAAGACCTCTTGATGAAGTCCCCACTCTCCTGGATGGAGATCGTGCCTGCTGAGGAAGCCTGCTTCACAGTTGTCTACTCCTGGAATTAATACTGCTGACAGAGCGCTCACATGATTTTCCACCCAGCGAAGAATCCAGGTGACTTCCGCCATTGCTGCTCTGCTCCTTGTTCCGCCCTGTCGGTTTACATGCGCCACGGCTGTGATGTTGTCTGACTGGATCAGAACGGGTAGGTTGCGAAGAAGATGCTCCGCCTGTCTGAGGCCGTTGTATATGGCCCTTAATTCCAGCACATTTGTGTGCAGACAAGCCTCCTGGCTTGACCATATTCCCTGAAAGTTTTTTCCCTGTGTGACCGCTCCCCATCCTCGGAGGCTCGCGTCCGTGGTCACGAGAACCCAATCCTGAATTCCAAACCTGCGACCATCTAGAAGGTGAGCACTCTGGAGCCACCATAGGAGAAAGATCCTGGCCCTGGGGGACAGGCTTATCATCCGATGCATTTGGAGATGGGACCCTGACCACTTGTTCAATAGGTCCTACTGAAAAGTTCTTGCATGGAACCTGCCAAACGGAATGGCCTCGTAGGCCATCACCATCTTTCCCAACACTCGAGTGCATTGATGAATCGACACTCGTTTTGGTTTCAGCAGATCCTTGACCATGGCCCTCATTCCGAGTTGTTCGCTCTGTAATTTTCTTCGCATCGCAGCGATTTTCCCCTAATTGCGCATGCGCAATGTTCGCACTGCGACAAGTAAATTTGCTATGGAGATTGGTATTTTACTCACGGCATTACGAGGTTTTTTCTTCGTTTTGGAGATCGGAGTGTGATTGACAGGAAGTGGGTGTTTCTGGGCGGAAACTGGCCGTTTTATGGGAGTGTTTGAAAAAACGCTACCGTTTCTGGCAAAAACGCGGGAGTGGCTGGAGAAACGGAGGAGTGTCTGGGCGAACGCTGGGTGTGTTTGTGACGTCAAACCAGGAACGACAAGCACTGAACTGATCGCACTGGAAGAGTAAGTCTCGAGCTACTCAGAAACTGCACAGAGAAGTCTTTTCGCAATATTGTGAATCTTTCGTTCGCAAATTTGATAAGCTAAGATTCACTCCCAGTAGGCGGCGGCTTAGCGTGTGCAAAGCTGCTAAAAGCAGCTTGCGAGCGAACAACTAGGAATGACCACCCATGTTCTGGATTTCCTGAACTTTTTCCACTGGAAGAAAAACCCTCTGTCTTTCCGTATCTAGAATCATGCCCAAAAACGACAGCCGAGTTGTCGGAACCAACTGCGACTTTGGCAAATTTAGAAGCCAGCGTGTTGTTGTAGCACCCTCAGAGAGAGATCCACGCTTTCCAGTAATTGTTCTCTTGATCTCGCTTTTAACAGGAGATCGTCCAAGTACGGGATAATTGTGACACCCTGCTTGCGCAGGAGCACCATCATTTCTGCCATTACCTTGGTGAAAATCCTCAGGGCCGTGGAAAGCCAAAACGGCAACGTCTGAAATTGGCAATGACAATCCTGCACAGAGAATCTCAGGAACGCCTGATGAGGAGGGTATATGGGGACATGAAGGTATGCATCCTTTATGTCTAGTGACACCATAAAATCCCCCCCTTCCAGACTGGAGATCACTGCTCGGAGAGATTCCATCTTGAATTTGAATCTCTTCAAATACAGGATTTAGGGATTTTAGGTTCAGAATCTGTCTGACCGAGCCGTCTGGCTTCGGGACCACGAATAGAGTTGAATGAAAACCCTTTCCCTGTTGTAACCGCGGAACCATGATAATCACTTGCTGTTGACACAGCTTTTGTATAGCCGCTGAAACTATTGTTCTCTCTGGGAGAGAAGCTGGTAAGGCCGATTTGAAAAATCGGTGTGGAGGCACGTCTTCGAACTCCAGTTTGTACCCTTGGGTCACAATTGCTAGCACCCAAGGATCCAGGTCCGACTGAACCCAGACCTGGCTGAAGAGCCGAAGACGTGCCCCTGCGGACTCCCGCAGGGGAGCCCCAGCGTCATGCGGTGGATTTGGCAGAAGCCGGAGAGGACTTCTGCTCCTGGGAACTAGCCGTAGCTGGTGTTCTTTTCCCTCTTCCTCTACCTCTGGCGAGGAAAGATGATCCACGCCCATTTCTGAATTTATGAGACCGAAAGGACTGCATCTGGTACGGAGGCGTTTTCTTTTGCTGTGGGGGAACAAAAGGCAAAAAAGAAGACTTACCCGCGGTAGCTGTGGAAACCAGGTCCGCGAGGCAATCCCCAAACAAAACTTCACCTTTGTAAGGCAAAGCCTCCATAAGTCTTTTGGAGTCAGCATCACCAGTCCATTGACGGGTCCACAGCGACCTCCTAGCTGAAATTGCCATGGCATTGGCCCTTGATCCCAAGAGGCCAATATCTCTCGCAGCCTCCCTTAAGTATAACGCTGCGTCCTTGATGTGACCCAAAGTTAACAGATGACAAGTTATCTGCCCAACCTGCAATTGCGCTACTCACCCATGCCGACGCAACCGGCGGTCTGAGCAGGCTCCCGTAGTCGCATAAATTGATTTTAAAGTGGTTTCCTGCTTGCGGTCCGCAGGATTCTTTAGGGTCGCCGTGTCCGGGGACGGTAGGGCCACTTTTTTGGATAACCGCGTCAAGGCTTTATCCACCGTGGGTGATGATTCCCACCGTAACCTGTCCTGGGAGGGGAAAGGATACGTCATAATAATTCTCTTGGGAATCTGCAGCCTCTTTTCTGGAGTTTCCCAAGCCTTTTCAAATAGAGCGTTCAGTTCATGAGATGGGGGAAACGTTACCTCATGTTTCTTCTCCTTAAACATACAGACCCTTGTGATATGTAATACATCTTTTATTGCTATAATCATGTACTGAATACTCTTGGCCACCCTTGGGTGTAACCTCGCATCATCATAGTTGACACTGGAGTCGGAATCCGTGTCGGTATCAGTTTCTGGGACCCTGATGGGTTCTGTGACACAGTAATATCCATGGATTGTCTCCATGCTTGGTTCTGAGACTCCAACCTCTTATGTAATAAAGCCACACTTGCATTCAAAACATTCCACATGTCTACCCAATCAGCAGTCGGCGGTGCCGACGGAGTCATTACCACATTCTGCTCCGCTTCCTCCCTCGAAGAGCCTTCCGCCTCAGACATGTCGACACACACGTACTGACACCCCCAAACACACTGGATTATAGGGGACAGATCCACAATGAGGTCTTTTGGAGAGACAGAGAGGGAGTTTGCCAGCTCACACCCAGCGCCGCCACAGTCTGAAATATTAACAATACCTCAGACCTGTAAGCGCTTTTATATATAAATATATATCAAATCAGCACCAAATTATTGTGCCCCCTCTCGTTTTGCACCCTGTTACTTCTGTATAGCAGGGCAGGGTCCGGGAGCAGCGTCTCTGCAGCAAGCTGTGGAGAAAATGGCGCTGGTTAGAGCTGAGAGAAGAAGCCCCACCCCCCTGATGGCGGGCTTTGGTCCCGCTATTATTTATACTGGCGGGGGTTTGTATACCCTGTCTATGCAGTGTATATACTATGCCAGTTTAGTATCGGAGGTAAATTTTGCTGCCCAGGGCGCCCCCCCTGCGCCCTTGTAGTGCCTTGTGTGTGTGTGGGAGCAATGGCGCGCAGAGCGGTACCTCACGAAGATCTGACGTCTTCTGCCGCCTCTGAAGTCTTCTTGCTTCCTATACTCACCCGGCTTCTATCTTCCGGCTCTGTGAGGAGGACGGCGGCGCGGCTCCGGGAACGAACAGCTAGACGACACCAGTGTTCAGACCCTCTGGAGCTAATGGTGTCCAGTAGCCTAAGAAGCAGAGCCCATCAGTCTAGGAAAGTGGGTCTGCTTCTCTCCCCTCAGTCTCACGAAGCAGGGAGCCTGTTGCCAGCAGTGCTCCCTGAAAACAAAAAACCTAACAGTCTATTTTCCAGAGAAACTCAGTAGAGCTCCCCTAGTGTGTGACCAGTCTTCTCTGGGCACAGGATCTAACTGGAGTCTGGAGGAGGGGCATAGAGGGAGGAGCCAGTTCACGCCCATTTAAAGTCTTAAAGTGCCCATGTCTCCTGCGGAGCCCGTCTATACCCCATGGTCCTTACGGAGTCCCCAGCATCCTCTAGAACGTAAGAGAAATAAAATGTACATGTTTTCCCAATAACTGCTACAAAACACTATACAAAGTCTACATTTGCTTTTACACACGGAAAAAAACCACTCACCTTTACTGGCAGCATCACTGAAAGATAGCCCCTGGCTCTGATTGTCGGAGGCTCGTGTCATACTATCAAGCGACGGCTTTAAAAATACCTTGGGTTCAATGTCAAGTTCAAACTGCAAGTAAAAGTGAAAAATGTAATCCTTGTTGTAAAGATTGGAATTACATTTTAGCAATGTGATCTCCTAATCTACAACTGTTGGAAATAGCCCACACATGCCAGCTTGAATTATCTCAAAATTACAAAGGACACAACATATAGTTGTCAGTTGCACTGTAAAACGTCACTGAATTAATAGCATAAAAGTGATCATTTTAGTTTAATGCTTTGATCTGATTTTTCTACTCTCTATAATATTGTTTTCTGCACAGTGATTTTAAGAACATTGTAAATTCCTTTTGTAATAGTGGTACTGTAGTAATAATGGAAACACCAACAGTTTTAAAATTAAGTTGAACAATCAAGTTACACAAATATATACCAGCTAAACCTGAACAAACACAGGGGAACCGTCTTCTTAACAGATTCTGGTTAAATATCCTACAGCTAAATATCTGACAACTGCCACTATATCGTAGGAGATGTGACCCAAAAACTATCAAGATAATACAGGTTGAGTATCCCATATCCAAATATTCCGAAATACGGAATATTCCGAAATACGGACTTTTTTGAGTGAGAGTGAGATAGTGAAACCTTTGTTTTTTGATGGCTCAATGTACACAAACTTTGTTTAATACACAAAGTTATTAAAAATATTGTATTAAATGACCTTCAGGCTGTGTGTATAAGGTGTATATGAAACATAAATGAATTGTGTGAATGTAGACACACTTTGTTTAATGCACAAAGTTATAAAAAATATTGGCTAAAATTACCTTCAGGCTGTGTGTATATGGTGTATAGGTAACATAAATGCATTCTGTGCTTAGATTTAGGTCCCATCGCCATGATATCTCATTATGGTATGCAATTATTCCAAAATACGGAAAAATCCCATATCCAAAATACCTCTGGTCCCAAGCATTTTGGATAAGGGAGACTCAACCTGTAATGTATCATAATATAATCACGGCACTGAAACGGATCAAATCGTTACAAGTTATAAATGGCCCCAATGTCAGAAATGCTTTCTTTCCATATGTATGCTGATCAGGTTACTCTCTTTATATTTGCTTCTGAAGATAATCAGAAAGTAGGCTGAAAGAGCAAGAACTATCACACGACATTAATATTTTTCAAAGTAACAGGATTCTTTCTGGTAAAATAAAACCTCTAAAATCAGGAGTACCAACTACAATCTTGTTTATTAAACTTTGAGGCATAATATTAGAAAAATAAGATTTTACTCACCGGTAAATCTATTTCTCGTAGTCCGTAGTGGATGCTGGGACTCCGTAAGGACCATGGGGAATAGCGGCTCCGCAGGAGACTGGGCACAACTAAGAAAGCTTTAGGACTAACTGGTGTGCACTGGCTCCTCCCACTATGACCCTCCTCCAGACCTCAGTTAGGATACTGTGCCCGGAAGAGCTGACACAATAAGGAAGGATTTTGAATCCAGGGTAAGACTCATACCAGCCACACCAATCACACCGTATAACTCATGATATTATACCCAGTTAACAGTATGAACATAACAGAGCCTCTCAACAGATGGCTCAACAATAACCCTTTAGTTAACAATAACTATATACAAGCATTGCAGACAGTCCGCACTTGGGACGGGCGCCCAGCATCCACTACGGACTACGAGAAATAGATTTACCGGTGAGTAAAATCTTATTTTCTCTAACGTCCTAAGTGGATGCTGGGACTCCGTAAGGACCATGGGGATTATACCAAAGCTCCCAAACGGGCGGGAGAGTGCGGATGACTCTGCAGCACCGAATGAGAGAACTCAAGGTCCTCCTCAGCCAGGGTATCAAATTTGTAGAATTTTGCAAACGTGTTTGCCCCTGACCAAGTAGCAGCTCGGCAAAGTTGTAAAGCCGAGACCCCTCGGGCAGCCGCCCAAGAAGAGCCCACCTTCCTCGTGGAATGGGCTTTTACAGATTTAGGCTGCGGCAGGCCAGCCGCAGAATGCGCAAGCTGAATTGTGCTACAAATCCAGCGAGCAATAGTCTGCTTCGAAGCAGGAGCACCCAGTTTGTTGGGTGCATACAGGATAAATAGCGAGTCAGTCTTCCTGACTCCCGCCGTCCTGGAAACATAAATTTTCAAGGCCCTGACTACGTCCAGTAACTTGGAGTCCTCCAAGTCCCTAGTAGCCGCAGGCACAACAATAGGTTGGTTCAAGTGAAAAGCTGATACCACCTTAGGGAGAAACTGGGGACGAGTCCTCAATTCTGCCCTATCCATATGGAAAATCAAATAGGGGCTTTTACATGACAAAGCCGCCAATTCTGACACTCGCCAAGCCGAAGCCAAGGCCAAAAGCATGACCACTTTCCACGTGAGATATTTTAACTCCACGGTTTTAAGTGGCTCAAACCAATGTGACTTCAGGAAACCCAACACCACGTTGAGGTCCCACGGTGCCACTGGAGGCACAAAAGGAGGCTGAATATGCAGCACTCCCTTAACAAATGTCTGAACTTCAGGCAGTGAAGCCAGTTCTTTTTGGAAGAAAATCGACAGAGCCGAAATCTGGACCTTAATGGAACCCAGTTTTAGGCCCATAGTCACCCCTGACTGTAGAAAGTGCAGAAATCGACCCAGCTGAAATTCCTCCGTTAGGGCCTTCCTGGCCTCACACCACGCAACATATTTTCGCCATATGCGATGATAATGTTGTACGGTTACATCTTTTCTAGCTTTAATGAGCGTAAGAATGACTTCCTCCGGAATACCCTTTTCTTTTAGGATCCGGTGTTCAACCGCCATGCCGTCAAACGCAGCCGCGGTAAGTCTTGGAACAGACAGGGCCCCTGCAGCAGCAGGTCCTGTCTGAGCGGCAGAGGCCATGGGTCCTCTGAGATCAATTCTTGAAGTTCCGGGTACCAAGCTCTTCTTGGCCAATCCGGAACAATGAGTATAGTTCTTACTCCTCTTTTCCTTATTATCCTCAGTACCTTGGGTATGAGAGGAAGAGGGGGGAACACATAAACCGACCGGTACACCCACGGTGTCACTAGAGCGTCCACAGCTATCGCCTGAGGGTCCCTTGACCTGGCGCAATATTTTTCTAGCTTTTTGTTTAGGCGGGACGCCATCATGTCCACCTGTGGCCTTTCCCAACGGTTTACAATCAGTTGGAAGACTTCTGGATGAAGTCCCCACTCTCCCGGGTGGAGGTCGTGCCTGCTGAGGAAGTCTGCTTCCCAGTTCTCCACTCCCGGAATGAACACTGCTGACAGTGCTAACACGTGACTTTCCGCCCATCGGAGAATCCTTGTGGCTTCTGCCATCGCCGTCCTGCTTCTTGTGCCACCCTGTCGGTTAACATGGGCGACTGCCGTGATGTTGTCTGACTGGATCAGAACCGGCTGGTTTTGAAGCATGGGTTTTGCCTGACTTAGGGCATTGTAAATGGCCCTTAGTTCCAGAACATTTATGTGTAGGGAAGTCTCCTGACTTGACCAAAGTCCTTGGAAGTTTCTTCCCTGTGTGACTGCCCCCCAGCCTCGAAGGCTGGCATCCGTGGTCACCAGGACCCAGTCCTGTATGCCGAATCTGCGGCCCTCTTTGAGATGAGCACTCTGCAGCCACCACAGCAGAGACACCCTGGTCCTTGGAGACAAGGTTATCAACCGATGCATTTGAAGATGCGATCCGGACCATTGGTCCAACAGGTCCCACTGAAAGGTTCTGGCATGGAACCTGCCGAATGGAATTGCTTCGTAGGAAGCTACCATCTTTCCCAGGACTCGCGTGCAGTGATGCACCGACACCTGTTTTGGTTTCAGGAGGCCTCTGACTAGAGATGACAGCTCCTTGGCTTTTTCCTCTGGGAGAAACACTTTTTTCTGGACTGTGTCCAGAATCATCCCCAGGAACAGTAGACGTGTCGCAGGAACCAGCTGTGACTTTGGAATATTTAGAATCCAACCGTGCTGGTGTAGCACCTCCTGAGATAGTGCTACGCCGACCAACAACTGCTCCCTGGACCTCGCCTTTATCAGGAGATCGTCCAAGTATGGGATAATTAAAACTCCCTTTTTTCGAAGGAGTATCATCATTTCGGCCATTACCTTGGTAAATACCCTCGGTGCCGTGGACAGGCCGAACGGCAACGTCTGGAATTGGTAATGACAATCCTGTACCACAAATCTGAGGTACTCCTGGTGAGGATGGTAAATGGGGACATGCAGGTAAGCATCCTTGATTTCCAGTGATACCATGTAATCCCCCTCTTCCAGGCTTGCAATAACCGCCCTGAGCGATTCCATCTTGAACTTGAATTTTTTTATATGTGTGTTCAAGGATTTCAAATTTAAAATGGGTCTCACCGAACCGTCCGGTTTCGGTACCACAAACATTGTGGAATAGTAACCCCGTCCTTGTTGAAGTAGGGGCACCTTGACTATCACCTGCTGGGAATACAGCTTGTGAATTGCCTCTATCACAGCCTCCCTGCCTGAGGGAGTTGTTGGCAAGGCAGATTTGAGGAAACGGCGGGGGGGAAATGTCTCGAATTCCAGCCTGTACCCCTGAGATACCACTTGAAGGATCCAGGGATCTACTTGTGAGCGAGCCCACTGATTGCTGAAGTTTTTGAGACGGGCCCCCACCGTACCTGGCTCCGCCTGTTGAGCCCCAGCGTCATGCGGCGGACTTAGAAGAAGAAGCGGGGGAGGACTTTTGTTCCTGGGAACTGGCTGTATGCTGCAGCTTTTTTCCCCTACCTCTGCCTCTGGGCAGAAAGGACGCGCCTCTACCCCGCCTGCTCTTTTGGGGACGACAGGACTGTACCTGATAATACGGTGCTTTCTTTGGTTGTGAGGGGACATGTGGTAAAAATGCTGACTTCCCAGCCGTTGCTGTGGACACTAGGTCTGAAAGACCATCCCCGAACAACTCCTCACCCTTATAAGGCAAAACTTCCATATGCCTTTTAGAATCTGCATCACCTGTCCACTGCCGAGTCCATAACCCTCTCCTGGCAGAAATGGACAGTGCACTTATTTCAGATGCCAGCCGGCAAATATCCCTCTGTGCATCTCTCATGTATAAGACAGCGTCTTTAATATGCTCTATGTTTAGCAATATAGTGTCCCTGTCTAGGGTGTCAATGTTTTCTGACAGGGAATCTGACCACGCAGCTGCAGCACTACACATCCATGCTGAAGCAATAGCTGGTCTCAGTATAATACCAGTGTGTGTATATATAGCCTTCAGGAGAGCCTCCTGCTTTCTATCAGCAGGTTCCTTTAGGGCGGCCGTATCCGGAGACGGTAGTGCCACCTTTTTTGATAAGCGTGTAAGCGCTTTATCCACCTTAGGGGGTGTTTCCCAACGTGACCTATCCTCTGGCGGGAAAGGGTACGCCATTAGTAACTTTTTAGAAATTACCAATTTTTTATCTGGGCAAGCCCACGCTACTTCACACACTTCATTTAATTCTTCAGAAGGGGGAAAAACTACTGGGAGTTTTTTCTCTCCAAACATAATAGCCTTTTTTGTGGTACCTGGGGTCACATCAGAAATGTGTAAAACATTTTTCATTGCCTCAATCATGTAACGAGTGGCCCAATTGGACATTACATTAGTCTCTTCGTCGTCGACACTGGTATCAGTATCCGTGTCGACATTTGTGTCTGCCATCTGAGGTAGCGGGCGCTTTAGAGCCCCTGATGGCCTTTGAGACGTCTGGGCAGGCACGAGCTGAGAAGCCGGCTGTCCCGCATTTGGCATGTCATCAAATTTTTTATGTAAGGAGTCGACACTTTCACGTAATTCCTTCCACAAGTCCATCCACTCTGGTGTCTGCCCCGCAGGGGGTGACAACACATTTACAGGCATCTGCTCCGCCTCCACATAAGCCTCCTCATCAAACATGTCGACACAGTCGTACCGACACACCGCACACACACAGGGAATGCTCTGACAGGAGACAGGACCCCACAAAGCCCTTTGAGGAGACAGAGAGAGAGTATGCCAGCACACACCAGAGCGCTATATAATACAGGGATTACTAAATTATATCCCCTTATAGCTGCTATATATGTATATTGCGCCTAAATTTAGTGCCCCCCCTCTCTTTTTTACCCTTCTGTAGTGTAGACTGCAGGGGAGAGCCAGGGAGCTTCCTTCCAGCGGAGCTGTGAGGGAGAAATGGCGCCAGTGTGCTGAGGGAGATAGCTCCGCCCCTTTTTCGGCTGACTTTTCTCCCGCTTTTTTATGGATTCTGGCAGGGGTATTTATCACATATATAGCCTCTGGGGCTATATATTGTGATGATTTTGCCAGGCAAGGTGTTTATATTGCTGCTCAGGGCGCCCCCCCCCAGCGCCCTGCACCCATCAGTGACCGCAGTGTGAGGTGTGCAAGAGGAGCAATGGCGCACAGCTGCAGTGCTGTGCGCTACCTTGTTGAAGACTGGAGTCTTCTGCCGCCGATTTTCCAGATCAGTTCTTGCTTCTGGCTCTGTAAGGGGGCCGGCGGCGCGGCTCCGGTACCGAACATCAATGGCCGGTTCCATGCGGTCGATCCCTCTGGAGCTAATGGTGTCCAGTAGCCTAAGAAGCCCAAGCTACCACCAGTTAGGTAGGTTCGCTTCTTCTCCCCTTAGTCCCTCGCTGCAGTCTGTTGCCAGCAGATCTCACTGTAAAATAAAAAACCTAAAATACCTAAAAAAACTAAAATAGGAGAGCCCCTAGTGTGCATCCAGCTCAGCCGGGCACAAGATTCTAACTGAGGTCTGGAGGAGGGTCATAGTGGGAGGAGCCAGTGCACACCAGTTAGTCCTAAAGCTTTCTTAGTTGTGCCCAGTCTCCTGCGGAGCCGCTATTCCCCATGGTCCTTACGGAGTCCCAGCATCCACTTAGGACGTTAGAGAAATCTTCTATTTGAGTATAGATATTATAATTAAACTGCACCGCTTTAAAAACATTTATTGATTTTGTAATGGTTGTTAATGACTACAGTATATTACTAAAATGAGTATTTTTATCCCTTGTCAAGTCGTGATTACGTTTCACTGGTAGAAGTTGTCTAAGCAGGAATTACAGAGGATCACAGGGTAAGGTTTAGATGCAGCTGCTGTAAACTATAGCTCTACTATACAGGTCTTTACAGGCATTGTGGGAAAAATGGGATGTATCGGAATCCTGGAGGTCGGGATCCTGACATTCAGAATCCCGACAAATCCTGATGAGTATTTTAACCAGGATCAGTAGGATATCCTGGCTGCTGAGATGGCGGCGGTGAGGAAGGGCGACCGCAGGAATACCGGTGGCGAGCGCACCGTGTCTCCTCTCTGGCTCACCATGCTTTGGGACCGACGGCGACCATATTCCCCCTCGGGTGGTGGCGTGGACCACCACCCGAGTGGGGATTTCGGACGGAGATCAGAATTTCGTCCATGAATGCACAGGTAAATCAGGTTTACTTGTTTTGTCTGATAACTACAACCATAGCATTATTTTTTGTATTGGATGCAGTTATTTATTTAAGTGAAAGATGCTCTTTCTAGCAAGAGAAATGTAGAATTTGTAATGTACTCATGAACTGAAGATATCAGCTAACATGTACAACTTGGTTTTAAAACATTAATCAGAGATCCCATATCTCCTGTAAGATTCTGCAGCTGTCACCGTACTATGGGGGTAATTCCAAGTTGATCGCAGCAGGAAATTTATTAGCAGTTGGGCAAAACCATGTGCACTGCAGGGGGGACAGATATAACATGTGCAGAGAGAGTTAGATTTGGGTGTGGTGTGTTCAATCTGCAATCTAAATTGCAGTGTAAAATAAAGCAGCCAATATTTACCCTGCACAGAAACAAAATAACCCACCCAAATCTAACTCTCTCTGCAAATGTTATATCTGCCCCCCCCTCCTGCAGAGCACATGGTTTTGCCCAACTGCTAAAAAATTTCCTGCTGCGATCAACTTGGAATTACCCCCTATGTAGCCAATGTTTAGCAAAGGCCACCAGATACATGCCAGATTACATCATGGCTCTTCCGCTGTCAGTCAAGTTGCCAAAGAGATAGCCAACAGCATCCTTGTCTGGACCGCCTGCTCTCTACCCAGGTGCCATGGATTGATATCAAATTAGGCCATCTTATCAGACTGCGTCCAGTTGGTCCCTGAAAGCTGAATAACTGCCTTGCTAATCATCTGTAATGGTTATAGTTCCTGTTTTCATGTTGATAGAACCTGCATTCCAGAATTGATTATAGCATAGGTTCTCAAATTTGATCATCAGGACCTCTAACAGTTCATCTTTTCCAGGTCACCACACAGAATCACATATGAAATAATTACCTCGGTCTGTGGATCTTTTAAAATGTGTCAACCAGTAGGGACTAACCCTGTGTATTCTAGGTGACCTGAAGGTGAACCGTTTTTGGGTCCTGAGGACAGTTTGAGAACATCTGGTGTATTGAATTTCTTTGCTCTCATGTTGATCTTGTCCTATTTCTGGAATACAAGTTTTACTGCCAACAATCCTAAGGGCTGTAACAAACACTCCGGTTTTTCCCGGATGGCAAAAAGCCGGACAAACTTTGTCCGGCTTTTTGCCATCCGGGAGAAACCGGCAGAGTCTGTCACACAGGACGGCTTTGAGCCGTGTGTGATGCTGTGCGCATACGCAGCATCAGACACGGCTTCAGAAAAAAAATAAGAATTTACTCACCGGTAATTCTATTTCTCGTAGTCCGTAGTGGATGCTGGGAACTCCGTAAGGACCATGGGGAATAGACGGGCTCCGCAGGAAACTGGGCACTCTTAAAAGAAAGATGAGGTACTATATCTGGTGTGCACTGGCTCCTCCCTCTATGCCCCTCCTCCAGACCTCAGTTAGGGAAACTGTGCCCGGAAGAGCTGACATTACTAGGAAAGGATTTGGAATCCAGGGTAAGACTCATACCAGCCACACCAATCACACTGTACAACTCGTGATAACCATACCCAGTTAACAGTATGAACAACAACTGAGCCTCAGTAACAGATGGCTCATAACAATAACCCTTTAGTTAAGCAATAACTATATACATGTATTGCAGAGAGTCCGCACTTGGGACGGGCGCCCAGCATCCACTACGGACTACGAGAAATAGAATTACCGGTGAGTAAATTCTTATTTTCTCTGACGTCCCAGTGGATGCTGGGAACTCCGTAAGGACCATGGGGATTATACCAAAGCTCCCAAACGGGCGGGAGAGTGCGGATGACTCTGCAGCACCGAATGAGCAAAGGCAAGGTCCTCCTCAGCCAGGGTATCAAACTTGTAGAACTTAGCAAATGTGTTTGAACCCGACCAAGTAGCAGCTCGGCAAAGCTGTAAAGCCGAGACCCCTCGGGCAGCCGCCCAAGAAGAGCCCACCTTCCTTGTGGAATGGGCTTTTACTGATTTAGGATGCGGCAATCCTGCCGCAGAATGAGCTTGCTGAGTCGTGTTACAGATCCAGCGCGCAATAGTTTGCTTTGAAGCAGGAGCACCCAGCTTGTTGGGCGCATGCAGGATAAACAGCGAGTCAGTTTTCCTGACTCCAGCCGTCCTGGCTACATAGATTTTCAAAGCCCTGACTACATCTAGTAACTTGGAGTCCTCCAAGTCCCTAGTAGCCGCAGGCACCACAATAGGTTGGTTCAAATGAAACGCTGATACCACCTTAGGGAGAAATTGGGGACGAGTCCTCAATTCTGCCCTGTCCATATGGAAGATCAGATAAGGGCTTTTACACGACAAAGCCGCCAATTCTGACACACGCCTAGCCGAAGCTAAGGCCAATAGCATGACCACTTTCCACGTGAGATATTTTAGCTCCACGGTCTTAAGTGGCTCAAACCAGTGGGATTTCAGGAAATCCAACACAACGTTAAGATCCCTAAGGTGCCACTGGAGGCACAAAAGGGGGCTGAATATGCAGCACTCCCTTAACAAACGTCTGAACTTCAGGCAGTGAAGCCAGTTCTTTTTGAAAGAAAATAGATAGGGCCGAAATCTGGACCTTTATGGATCCTAATTTTAGGCCCATAGTCACTCCTGACTGTAGGAAGTGCAGGAATCGACCCAGCTGGAATTCCTCTGTAGGGGCCTTCCTGGCCTCACACCAAGCAACATATTTTCGCCATATACGGTGATAATGTTGTGCTGTCACGTCTTTCCTAGCCTTTATCAGCGTAGGAATCACTTCATCTGGAATGCCCTTTTCCGTTAGGATCCGGCGTTCAACCGCCATGCCGTCAAACGCAGCCGCGGTAAGTCTTGGAACAGACAGGGCCCCTGCTGTAACAGGTCCTGTCTGAGAGGCAGAGGCCATGGGTCTTCTGAAATCATTTCTTGTAGATCTGGGTACCAAGTTCTTCTTGGCCAATCCGGAACGATGAGTATAGTTCTTACTCCTCTCTTTCTTACAATCCTCAGTACCTTGGGTATGAGAGGAAGAGGAGGGAACACATAAACCGACTGGTACACCCACGGTGTCACTAGTGCGTCCACAGCTATCGCCCGAGGGTCTCTTGACCTGGCGCAATATGTTTTTAGCTTTTTGTTGAGGCGGGACGCCATCATGTCTACCTGTGGCCGTTCCCAACGATTTACAATCAGCGTGAAGACTTCTGGATGAAGTCCCCACTCTCCCGGGTGGAGGTCGTGCCTGCTGAGGAAGTCTGCTTCCCAGTTGTCCACTCCCGGAATGAACACTGCTGACAGTGCTAGCACGTGATTCTCCGCCCATCGAAGAATCCTTGTGGCTTCTGCCATCGCCATCCTGCTTCTTGTGCCGCCCTGTCGGTTTACATGGGCGACCGTCGTGATGTTGTCTGACTGAATCAGCACCGGTTGGTTTTGAAGCAGGGGTTCTGCTTGACTCAGGGAGTTGTAAATGGCCCTTAGTTCCAGAATATTTATGTGAAGGGAAGTCTCCTGACTTGACCAAAGTCCTTGGAAGTTCCTTCCCTGAGTGACTGCCCCCCAACCTCGGAGGCTAGCATCCGTGGTCACCAGGACCCAGTCCTGTATGCCGAATCTGCGGCCCTCGAGAAGATGAGCACTCTGCAGCCACCAGCAGAGACACCCTGGCCCTCGGGGACAGGGTGATCAGCCGATGCATCTGAAGATGCGATCCAGACCACTTGTCTAACAGATCCCACTGAAAGATCCTTGCATGGAACCTGCCGAAGGGAATTGCTTCGTAAGAAGCTACCATCTTTCCCAGGACTTGCGTGCAGTGATGCACAGACACCTGTTTTGGTTTCAGGAGGTCCCTGACCAGAGATGACAATTCCTGGGCCTTCTCCACCGGGAGAAACACCTTCTTCTGTTCTGTGTCCAGAATCATGCCCAAGAACAGCAGACGCGTCGCAGGAATCAGCTGCGACTTTGGGATATTCAGAATCCAGCCGTGCTGTTGCAGCACTTCCCGAGATAGTGCTACGTTGACTAACAACTGCTCCTTGGACCTCGCCTTTATAAGGAGATCGTCCAAATACGGGATAATTATAACTCCCATCTTCCGAAGGAGTATCATCATTTCGGCCATTACCTTGGTAAATACCCTCGGTGCCGTGGACAGACCAAACGGCAACGTCTGGAATTGGTAATGACAGTCCTGTACCACAAACCTGAGGTACTCCTGGTGAGGTGGGTAAATGGGGACATGCAGATAAGCGTCCTTGATGTCCAGCGACACCATAAAATCCCCCTCTTCCAGGCTTGCAATAACCGCCCTGAGCGATTCCATTTTGAACTTGAACTTCCTTACATAAGTGTTCAAGGATTTTAAATTTAGAATGGGTCTCACCGAACCGTCTGGTTTCCGTACCACAAACATTGTGGAATAGTAACCCCGACCCTGTTGAAGGAGGGGAACCTTGATTATCACCTGCTGAATGTACAGCTTGTGAATAGCCGCCAGCACTACCTCCCTTTCCCTGGGAGCCGCTGGCAAGGCTGATTTGAGGTAACGGCGAGGGAGAGTCGCCTCGAACTCCAGCATGTATCCCTGAGATACCACTTGTAGAACCCAGAGATCCACCTGTGAGCGAACCCACTGGTCGCTGAAGTTCCGGAGACGCGCCCCCACCGCACCTGGCTCCACCTGTGGAGCCCCAGCGTCATGCGGTGGACTTAGTGGAAGCAGGGGAGGATTTTTGTTCCTGGGAACTGGCTGTCTGGTGCAGCTTTTTTTCCTCTACCCCTGCCTCTGGGCAGAAAGGATGCGCCTCTGACCCGCTTGCCTTTCTGAGGCCGAAAGGACTGTACTTGATAATACGGTGCTTTCTTAGGCAGTGAGGGAACCTGAGGTAAAAAAGTCGACTTCCCAGCTGTTGCTGTGGATACGAGGTCCGAGAGACCATCCCCAAACAATTCCTCACCCTTATAAGGCAAAACCTCCATGTGCCTTTTAGAATCAGCATCGCCTGTCCACTGCCGAGTCCATAATACTCTCCTGGCAGAAATGGACATTGCATTAATTCTAGATGCCAGCCGGCAAATGTCCCTCTGTGCATCCCTCTTATACAAGACGACGTCCTTTATATGCTCTATGGTTAGCAAAAGAGCATCCCTGTCGAGGGTATCAATGTTGTCTGACAGGGTATCAGACCATGCTGCTGCAGCACTACACATCCATGTTGAAGCAATAGCAGGTCTCAGTATAGTACCCGAGTGTGTATATACAGACTTCAGGATAGCCTCCTGCTTTCTATCTGCAGGCTCCTTTAGGGCGGCCGTATCATGAGACGGCAGTGCCACCCTTTTAGATAATCGTGTGAGCGCCTTGTCCACCCTAGGGGATGTCTCCCAGCGTAACCTATCCGTTGGCGGGAAAGGGTACGCCATCACCACGCTTCTTCACACAATTCATTTAATTCATCAGATGGGGGAAAGTCACTGGCTGCTTTTTCTCCCCAAACATAATACCCTTTTTAGTGGTAACCGGGTTAATGTCAGAAATGTGCAACACATTTTTCATTGCCGTAATCATGCATCGGATGGCCCTTGTGGACTGTACATTTGTCTCATCCTCATCTACACTGGAGTCAGACTCCGTGTCGACATCTGTGTCTTCCATCTGAGATAGCGGGCGTTTTTGAGCCCCTGATGGCCTCTGAGACGCCTGGGCAGGCGCGGGCCGAGATGCCGGCTGTCCCAAGGCTGTTACGTCATCGAACCTTTTATGTAAAGAGTTGACACTGTCGGTTAATACCTTCCACATATCCATCCACTCCGGTGTCGGCCCCGTAGGGGGCAACATCACACTTATCGGCTCCTGCTCCGCCTCCACGTAGCCCTCCTCATCAAACATGTCGACACAGCCGTGCCGACACACCGCACACACACAGGGAATGCTCTGACTGAGGACAGGACCCCACAAAGTCCTTTGGGGAGACAGAGAGAGAGAGTATGCCAGCACACACCACAGCGCTATATAACACAGAGATTTTCACTATACTGAGTGATTTTTCCAAATAGCTGCTTATTAACACAAATTGCGCCTACATTTATGTGCCCCCCCTCTCTTTTTTACCCTTGTTGTACTGAATACTGCAGGGGAGAGAGACTGGGGGAGCGTCCTTTCAGCGGAGCTGTGAAGAGAAAATGGCGCTGGCTGTGCTGAGGAACATAGCCCCGCCCCATCAGCGGCGGGCTTCTCCCGCTTTTTATAATGTTAACGGCGGGGGTTTTTGCACATATACAGTGTTATACACTGTATTATGTGCTATTTATGCCAAAAAGGTAAACTAATTGCTGCCCAGGGCGCCCCCCCCCCCCCAGCGCCCTGCACCCAACAGTGACCGGAGTGTGTGGTGTGCTATGGGAGCAATGGCGCACAGCTGCAGTGCTGTGCGCTACCTGAATGAAGACAGGAGTCTTCAGCCGCCGTTTTTCATCTTTACCTTCCAGCTTCTGGCTCTGCAAGGGGGAAGGCGGCGCGGCTCCGGGAACGGACGATCGAGGTCGGGCCCTGTGTTCGATTCCTCTGGAGCTAATGGTGTCCAGTAGCCTTAGAAGCACAAGCTAGCTGCAAGCAGGTAGGTTTGCTTCTCTCCCCTCAGTCCCTCGTAGCAGTGAGTCTGTTGCCAGCAGATCTCACTGAAAATAAAAAACCTAACAAATACTTTCTTTTCTAGTGAGCTCAGGAGAGCCCACTAGGTGCATCCAGCTCTGGCCGGGCACAGATTCTAACTGAGGTCTGGAGGAGGGGCATTGAGGGAGGAGCCAGTGCACACCAGATATAGTACCTAATCTTTCTTTTAAGAGTGCCCAGTCTCCTGCGGAGCCCGTCTATTCCTCATGGTCCTTACGGAGTTCCCAGCATCCACTAGGACGTCAGAGAAACGTTGTGTGTGAAAGCTCCCCTTCACACACACGGTTTACTGGCTGCAAAGACGGCCCGGCGGCCGCCGGACCTTCCAGTGGTGAGACCCGGCTGCAACTCGGCAGCCGGGTCGGGCAGTGTGAAGGGACCTTACCCCTCACACTGTTAACTACAATGCCGGCACGGGAAAAAGCCGTCCGGCTTTTTCCCGGCCGGCAAAAGCCGGGTAGTGTGTTTTAGCCCTAACCCAGTTTGTTTAATTTCTGCCTGCCTGCCTGTCACCAGCCCTGACCCAACTTTCTCTCAGTCTCTGCCTGTGTCATCAGCCCTGACCAAGATTTCTCTCATTGTCTACCTGCATCCAGTCCTGATCCAGCATTGTCTCACTGTCAGCCACCAGCCCTGACCACAGGACCGTACTCACTTACCCTATTTTCCTTCGGCAGTATGAACTATGATTTTTACTTTTTCACACAACAAATATGTATAAGAGTACATTAAGAACAAAAGCCAATGGTGATATCCCAAATGCATTCTACAATTTTTATGTAGTGATAACCATTTTAGAAACCTGCACAACCAATTTCCCATTTATTACTGTGCACTACCAACAGCATGTATCGTATTGGTAAAGTATAATATTTGAAAAGTACATGGAAAAGGTGTTAAAAATACTTATAAAGTGTAAAAGGTGATACTTTTAATGTGTTTTAACTCATGTTCCAATGCACATGTATGAACATGGCCCATAGAAAACTGAGAAGTTTAAGATTGATTTCCAGCCATGAGTGAAGCAAATAGTGAATAAAATATTTGAAAATCACCTTATCAGTAGCACGATATGAATCAAGAGGAAGTTACATCTAAAAGATATTTTACAGTGATATGTCCTTGTAATGTAAAAACTGTAACATGCCATTGCATGCTGTGAAATTCTCACACTCCAGTGCCATTCAATATGTGGATGACATACTTGTCAGCAGCCTATACTCATATCCTCAGTTATGACAAGTTTCCAAAACCACTGTAATGCATATTTGCTGTAAATGCTATTAGCAGCTTAGCAAAATAGACAGAATGTTAGGTTTAAGGAAAGTAAAAGGGCATACTCAAAACATTGGACCTATCGTGAAGCAAAAAAAAGTGATCAGTCTATTTTCATTCTTTGCACCTAGAACTAATTTTTTAGTTTCTGTTGGAGTTATTCTTTCTTAGACGTATTGTATTCTCCCAGATTTAGCCTGGCCCTTCTGCTCATTCAATTAACCAAAAAAACTCACATTCTATCTACTAACAATCAGCGATCCCATACCTTGATAGAGCTATTCTGGTACATATCCACACTCATTTCCTCCTCATCCTCTTCTCCATCTTCCTCGCCTAACGGCTCTTTCACCAGACCAGGGAAAGTATCGCTGTCATAGAATTGTAGAAAAAAAGGTGCACGGCTCGAATTCAATTGGATTTCCACTCGCAAGATCCCATCTCTAGGCCACTTATCACGCACATGCTCCAGACAGTTGATGGGAGACCGGGAAAATGCAATGTGGATGTAAGCAAGGATGAAGAGCACCAAAAGGGCCTATAAAGAGGGTGAAAAACAAGGCCGCTATTACTGAACAGAATGTAAAAATATAAAAGGAAAACATTTTGGGGCTGATGGGAAAAAAAAAAAAAAAAGTTGACTGCAAGTCAGCAAAAACTGCATGCACCAAACTAAATGCAAATAGTCATCTGTATGTATATACACATCTCTATGACTAACACACTTATCTCCATTGGTTTCATACTGTAGGTGTTCGGATGGAAGATAGAAAGTAGACAGTCAATAGATGGACACCAGATGGTCAAAAGGTCAACACATGCTTTTCACTTGGCAGAGAGTTAAGGTTAGGCTGTGGAAATGGACGGTTAGGAGTAGGGCTAAAATAGAAAAAAAAGCGTCAACCATTTGCATGTCGGCTTTTTGATTCTTAACCTAAGGCTGGGTACACACATGACCGACACGTTGGTAAACCCGTCGCATCGACTGAGTAGCCGATCTAGGTAAGTATACACACTTACTGATCAGCTGCTCAACATGTCAGTCAGAACACCCAGCTGAGCGGGCATTTGAATTTGCCCATCCAGTTGTGATGTCAGACCCCGAGCCATCAGGCTCACAATATACTGGCCATTCGATTGAATGACCAATATAGCAACCAGTGTGTACCCAACTTTAGTCTATATTGACAGTTTAATTGTTGACCTTTTCACCGTGGACCTACTTAATATATACTGTCAATCTTTTATTCCACACAAAGTTTCATAGCCATCACTATCAGTAAACACTTACAAAAGATTGTCGAAACAGGTGCAATTATGCAGATGCACAACTCTTTATAGCCTGCAATTCTGTGAACATCAGAATGCCCTGTAACAACCCATCAGTTGCAAGTGGAGATGCATTCTGTTTTCACACCACTCCAACTCACCATAGAGCACCTGCTTTGTGCAGGTGTATAAGGAAAACAAGGAAGATATGCCGCACATTCTGACTTGCAATCAACTTTGTGCCTGCTGCTTTTTCACCGGTCAATTAGTATTCCAATAGACAACATGCCAGCATTAAAAATTATAGATATTTAGATTTAGGTTTTTTTTGTGTAAACCCGGTACACATTAGCAGACGTGTGTACCCAGCGATGTTAGCTGCGGCGGGGGGCAAGTGCATACACACTTGGCAATGCCAGCGTTGACGAGGTCCTCCATCGCCTGGACTGTTCAGACTAAGAAGGGGGTCGTTAACGATGTTGAGTGTACACACTAGACAAGATAGTAGAAGATCTCGCCCAGACTGGCCCTTCTGAACAATATTCTTTACTTTCTCGACTAGTGTGTATGGGGCTTAATAGGGACCACTTTCTTACATCATAATCACAGAAATATTGCACAGATTACTTAAACCTGATACTTGACGTTGTTAAAACTACACTGGGTATATTATGCAATGTGCAGCATAAACAGCCATGACAGTTTCTGCACACCAACTCAAAAACACTTTCTAAGAGAATCTCTAACATGTTACTCAGTCACTGAAAATAAGTACAACCACACTTTCCCATTTAGCATTAGTAGATAGAGTAGTTAGAAAGGAGAGAAAAAAAAACACAACCATCCACAAACAAAAATGTACATACATTATACATGTATATTTTATTATGGCTCACGTTAGACTACACCTGTAAAAGCATGTATATTTGGCCTATGACTATTGAAAGTTACAGAATCAAATTTAGTGGGATATGGAGAGGTTGGTTTTTGTTTTATTTTTTAATGCTGTATGTAGAATGCTTAAACAAAAGCGGATATGCAGCATTAATTATTTTGTTGTCTGACTAAAACATTACAGTTAGCTTGTTCTTTAATGGGTACTCTTCTGGACATAAAAAATAAGAATTTAATTACCGATAATTCTATTTCTCGTAGTCCGTAGTGGATGCTGGGAACTCCGTAAGGACCATGGGGAATAGCGGCTCCGCAGGAGACTGGGAACAAAAAGAAAGCTTTAGGACTACCTGGTGTGCACTGGCTCCTCCCCCTATGACCCTCCTCCAAGCCTCAGTTAGGATACTGTGCCCGGACGAGCGTACACAATAAGGAAGGATTTTGAATCCCGGGTAAGACTCATACCAGCCACACCAATCACACCGTACAACTTGTGATATGAAACCCAGTTAACAGCATGATAACAGAGGAGCCTCTGAATAGATGGCTCACAACAAGAACCCGATTAGTTAACAATAACTATGTACAAGTATTGCAGACAATCCGCACTTGGGATGGGCGCCCAGCATCCACTACGGACTACGAGAAATAGAATTATCGGTAAGTAAATTCTTATTTTCTCTGACGTCCTAGTGGATGCTGGGAACTCCGTAAGGACCATGGGGATTATACCAAAGCTCCCAAACGGGCGGGAGAGTGCGGATGACTCTGCAGCACCGAATGAGAGAACTCCAGGTCCTCCTCAGCCAGGGTATCAAATTCATAGAATTTTGCAAACGTGTTTGCCCCTGACCAAGTAGCTGCTCGGCAAAGTTGTAAAGCCGAGACCCCTCGGGCAGCCGCCCAAGATGAGCCCACCTTCCTTGTGGAATGGGCTTTTATTGATTTAGGCTGCGGTCATCCTACCGCAGAATGCGCCAGCTGAATAGTGCTACAAATCCAGCGCGCAATCGACTGCTTAGAAGCAGGAGCACCCAGCTTGTTGGGTGCCATCAGGATAAACAGCGAGTCAGTTTTCCTGACTCCAGCCGTCCTGGAAAAATAAAATTTTCAGGGCCCTGACTACGTCCAGCAACTTGGAATCCTCCAAGTCCCTAGTAGCCGCAGGCACCACAATAGGTTGGTTCAAGTGAAAACCTGAGACCACCTTTGGGAGAAACTGAGGACGAGTCCTCAACTCTGCCCTATCCATATAGAAAACCAGATAAGGCTTTTACATGACAAAGCCGCCAATTCTGACACACGCCTGGCCAAGGCCAAGGCCAACAGCATGACCACTTTCCACGCGAGATACTTTAGCTCCATGGTTTTAAGTGTCTCAACCAATGCGACTTTAGGAAATCCAACACCACGTTGAGATCCAAAAAGTGCCACAGGAGGCACAAAAGGAGGCTGAATATGTAGTACTCCTTTAACCAAAGTCTGAACTTCAGGCAGTGAAGCCAGTTCTTTCTGGAAGAAAATCGACAGAGCCGAAATCTGGACCTTGATGGACCCCAATTTGAGGCCCAAACGTCACCCTTGCTTGCAGGAAGTGCAGGAATCGACATAGTTGAAATTCCTCCGTCAGGGCCTTCATGGCCTCCCACCAAGCAATAAATTTTCGCCAAACGCGGCGATAATGTCTTGCGGTGACATCCTTCCTGGCTATGATCAGGGTAGGGATGACTTCCTTCGGAATACCCTTTTCCTTTAGGATCCGGTGTTCTACCGCCATGCCGTCAAACGCAGCCGCGGTAAGTCTTGGAACAGACAGGGTCCCTGCTGCAGCAGGTCTTGTCTAAGCGGCAGAGGCCAAGGGTCCTCTGCCAGCATCTCTTCGGGTACCAAGCTCTTCATGGCCAATCCGGAACCCCGAGTATGGTTTTCACTCCTCGCCTTCTTATTATTCTCAGTACCTTGGGTATGAGAGGTAGAGGAGGAGACACATAAACCGACTGGTACACCCACGGTGTCACTAGAGCGTCCCCAGCGATCGCCTGAGGGTCCCTTGACCTGGCGCAATATCTTTTCAACTTCTTGTTGAGGCGGGACGCCATCATGTCCACCCGTGGTCATTCCCAACGGTTTACCCGCATTTGGAAAACTTCTGAATGAAGTCCCCATTCTCCTGGGTGTAGGTCGCCCATCGGAGAATCCTTGTGGCTTCTGCCATCGCCATCCTGCTTCTTGTGCCGCCCTGTTTACATGGGCGACCGCCGTGATGTCGTCTGATTGGATCAGTACCGGCTGGTTCTGAAGCAGGGGCCTTGCTTGGCTTAGGGCATTGTAAATGGCCCTTCGCTGCAGAATATTTATGTGAAGCGAAATCTCCTTGGAAATTTCTTCCCTGTGTGACTGCACCCCAGCCCCGAAGGCTGGCATCCGTGGTCACCAGGACCCAGTCCTGTATTCCGAATCTGCGGCCCTCTAGTAGATAAGCCCTCTGCAGCCACCACAGCAGCGACACCCTGTTTCTTGCTGACAGGGTTATCCGCTGTTGTATCTGTAGATGGGACCCGGACCATTAGTCCCACAGGTCCCACTGGAACGTCCTTGCGTGGAGTCTTCCGAATGGAATTATGCTTCGTACGAAGCTACCATTTTTCCCAGGACTCGTGTGCATTGATGTACCGACACCTGTCCTGGTTATAGGATGTCTCTGACTAGAGATGACAACTCCTCGGCTTTTTCCACTGGAAGAAACACTCTTTTCTGGTCTGCGTTCAGAAACATTTCCAGGAACAGAAGACGTGTCGTCGGGACCAGCTGTGACTTTGGAATATTGAGAATCCAGTCGTGCTGTTGTAGCACTTCCTGAGAGAGTGCTACCCCCACTACCAACTGTTCTTTGGACCTCGCCTTTATCAGGAGATCGTCCAAGTACGGGATAATAAAAACTTCCTTCTTGCGAAGGAGTATCATCACTTCTGCCATTACCTAGGTAAAGACCTTCGGTGCCGTGGACAACTCCACCGGCCACGTCTGGAACTGATAGTGACAGTCCTGTACCACATATCTGAGGTACTCCTGGTGAGGAGGGTAAATGGGGACATGCAGGTATGCATCCTTGATGTCCAGGGAGACCCTGTAATCCCCCTCGTCCAGGCTCGTAATATCCGCCCTGAGCGATTCCATCTTGAACTTGAAACTTCTGATATAAAAGTTCAAGTATTTTAATTTCAAGATGGGTCTCACCGAAACGTTTCGGTACCACAACCACTGTGGAATAGTAACCCCTTCCTTGCTGAAGGAGGGGCACCTTGACAATCACTTGTTGTGATTATAGTGTTGAATATCCACCAACACCGTCTCCCTGGCAGAGGGAGGTGCCGGTAAGGCAGATTTTAGGAAACGGCGGGGGGAAGAACGTCTCGAACTCCAGCCTGTACCCCTGAGATACTACTTGAAGGACCCAGGGATCCATGTGAGAGAGCCCACTGTCCGCTGAAATTTCTGAGACAGGCCCCCACCGTACCCGGGTCCGCCTGAGCAGCCCCCGCACCATGCTGTGGACCTACCGGACGCAGGGAGGATTTCTGCTCTTGGGAACTAGCTGTGTGTTGCAGCTTTTTCCTCTACCTTTGCCTCTCGGCAGAAAGGATGAGCCTCTAGCCCTCTTGCTTTTCTGGGGCCGAAAGGACTGTACTTGATGATACGGTGCTTTCTTTTGTTGTGGGGTAGCCTGTGGCAAAAAAATCGATTTCCCAACAGTAGCTGTGGAAACGAGGTCTGAAAAACCATCCCCAAACAGTTTTACCCCCTTATAGGGCAACTTCCATGTGCAGATTCGAGTCGGCATCGCCTGACCATTGCCAAGTCCATAACCCCCGTCTGGCGGCAATGGACTTAGCGCTTATTTTTGATGCCAGCCGGCAAATATCCCTCTGTGCATCACGTATGTATAAGACCACGTCTTTTATATGCTCTATTTTCAGCAAAATATTGTCCCTATCCATAGTTATTTTCCGACAGGGAATCTGACCACACAGCGGGAGCACTGCACATCCATGCCGAAGCAACGGCTGGTCGCAATATAATGCCCTAGTGTGTGACTATATCTTATAGGGTAACCTCCTGCTTTCTATCAGCAGGTCCCTTCAGGGCGGCCGTATCCGGAGACGGTAGTGCCACCTTTTCTGATAAGCGTGTAAGCGCTGTATCTACCCTATGGGGTGTTTCCCCGCGTGACCTATCCTCTGGCGGGAAAGGGTACGCTGCCAATAACGGTTTTAGAAATTATCAATTTCTTACTGGGGGAAGACCACTCTTCCTCACACACCTCATTTAATTTCTCAGATGCAGGAAAAACTACTAATAGTTTTCTCTCACCAAACACAATACCCTTTTATGTGGTACCTGGGGTATAATCATAAATGTGTAATACATTTTTCATTGCCTCAATTCTGTAACGGGTGGACCTATTTGGAGGGTACACCAGTCTCATCGACGTCGACACTGGAGTCAGTATCCGTGTCGACATCTGTGTCTGTTATCTGAGGTAGCGGGCGATTTTAGAGCCCCCCATGACATTTGAGACGCTGGAACAGGCACAAGCTGAGTAGCCGGCTGTTCTGTGTCGTCGACCTTTTATGTAAGGAGTTGACACTTTCACGTAATCTTTCCATAAGTTCAACCACACCGGTGTCGACCCCGCAGGGGGTGACAACATATTTACAGGCATTCGCTCCGCCTCCACCTCATTATCCTCCACATACCTGTCGACACAGCCGTACCGACACACAGCACACACACAGGGAATGCTCTGATAGAGGACAGGACCCCACAAAGCCCTTTGGGGAGACAGAGGGAGAGTATGCCAGCACACACCTGGGCGCTATATATCACAGGGATAGCACCTATAAAAAGTGTTTTCCCTTATAGCTGCATATATATATGTATACTGCGCCTAAATTGTGCCCCCCCTCTCTTTTTAACCCTTTCTGTAGTGTATGAACTGCAGGGGAGAGCAAGGGAGCTTCCCTCCAACGGAGCTGTGAGGGAAAAATGGCGCCAGTGTGCCGAGTAGATAGCTCCGCCCCTTTTTCGCGGACTTTTCTCCCGCATTTTTATGGATTCTGGCAGGGGTTAATGTACATCCATATAGCCCTGGGGGTTATATGTGATGTATTTTTGCCAGCCAAGGTGTTAATATTGCTGCTCAGGGCACCCCCCCCCAGCGCCCTGCACCCATCAGTGACCGCAGTGTGAGGTGTGCAGGAGGAGCAATGGCGCACAGCTGCAGTGCTGTGCGCTACCTTGATGAAGACTGATGTCTTCTGCCGCCGATTTTCCAGACCTCTCCTTGCTTCTGGCTCTGTAAGGGGGCCGGCAGCGCGGCTCTGGGACCGGACTCCGAGGCTGGGCCTGTGTTCGATCCCTCTGGAGCTAATGGTGTCCAGTAGCCTAAGAAGCCCAAGCTGGCTGCAAGCAGGCAGGTTCGCTTCTTCTCCCCTTAGTCCCTCGATGCAGTGAGCCTGTTGCCAGCAGGTCTCACTGAAAATAAAAAACCTAAAACTAACTTTTATCTAAGAAGCTCAGGAGAGCCCCCTAGATTGCACCCTGCTCGGTCGGGCACAAAAATCTAACTGAGGCTTGGAGGAGGGTCATAGGGGGAGGAGCCAGTGCACACCAGGTAGTCCTAAAGCTTTCTTTTTGTGCCCAGTCTCCTGCGGAGCCGCTATTCCCCATGGTCCTTACGGAGTTCCCAGCATCCACTAGGACGTCAGAGAAATATGAAAATGCCTGCAAGAAGCATACATGTGGGGTTATATTTACTAGTGGGCAGTATATCAGACACTGATCATCGGCCGATTCGACAGATAGTTTTAAAACAGCAGCAGGAATCAATGATCAATGCTAAATCAGGCTTGTTTATCATCTATTTCTGTTGCCGTTTTAAAACAATCAAAGTCGTCCATTAGTCTGTTACCAACAGACTTTGGGCGAGAGTCAAATGTTTCCTTGCGGGCAGTCACTAGATGGCGCCCAAACGGAGCTATTCAATTGTAGCTCCATTCAGGCATGATGGTTGCTGGCATCTGCATTTCAGCTCGCACACCCAGGGGTGGCGAGCTGAAATGCCCAAAAAGTGACCCATTTGGGCGCCCAAATGGCACTTTTCGTGATCGAGCTCTGCACTTTGGTCGGGATTAGCTGCTTTACATTACATAAACCAGACCTTTATAGGCACAATCAGCGCGGGAAAAAGACAACAATTAAATTGTGCCCAGTGATCTCCCATCACTTTAGACACTTTAGATTGTGGGCAGAAAACAACGGAATATTGCCCTTTGATTTCAATAGCACGCTTGCAGTCATCTAATTCAGTTGCCATGTACGTAATGTGAAAATTACATGATATACATATTTGTTCCCAACTGTGTCTCGAAGTACACAAACTTGACATCCTGATACTCCTTCAAAGAGGCCAACTACACTTTGGGTTCATTTTCTGGGACTGAAATGTGTGAAAAACAACAATTTCCACAATTTTACCTACATAATGCCCATAAAACATAAGCAAATGTATGCCAGTAAAATGAATGACCAGAAATAAAGTTATACGTGGGGAAATGGACATTACCTAAAAATGAAATATAACCTGGTGATTAAGGCAGCTACTGATAAGCACCGCAGACTATGAAAAGGCAATGGCACTTCTGAATACTAGTGCAATAAAATAAGAATTTACTTACCGATAATTCTATTTCTCATAGTCCGTAGTGGATGCTGGGGACTCCGAAAGGACCATGGGGAATAGCGGCTCCGCAGGAGACTGGGAACAAAAGTAAAAAGCTTTAGGACTACCTGGTGTGCACTGGCTCCTCCCCCTATGACCCTCCTCCAAGCCTCAGTTAGGATACTGTGCCCGGACGAGCGTACACAATAAGGAAGGATTTTGAATCCCGGGTAAGACTCATACCAGCCACACCAATCACACCGTACAACTTGTGATCTGAACCCAGTTAACAGCATGATAACAGAAGGAGCCTCTGAAAAGATGGCTCACAACAACAATAACCCGATTTTTGTAACAATAACTATGTACAAGTAATGCAGACAATCCGCACTTGGGATGGGCGCCCAGCATCCACTACGGACTATGAGAAATAGAATTATCGGTAAGTAAATTCTTATTTTCTCTAACGTCCTAGTGGATGCTGGGGACTCCGAAAGGACCATGGGGATTATACCAAAGCTCCCAAATGGGCGGGAGTGCGGATGACTCTGCAGCACCGAATGAGAGAACTCCAGGTCCTCCTCAGCCAGGGTATCAAATTTGTAGAATTTAGCAAACGTGTTTGCCCCTGACCAAGTAGCTGCTCGGCAAAGTTGTAAAGCCAAGACCCCTCGGGCAGCCGCCCAAGATGAGCCCACTTTCCGTGTGGAATGGGCTTTTACAGATTTTGGCTGTGGCAGGCCTGCCACAGAATGTGCAAGCTGAATTGTACTACAAATCCAACGAGCAATCGTCTGCTTAGAAGCAGGAGCACCCAGCTTGTTGGGTGCATACAGGATAAACAGCGAGTCAGATTTTCTGACTCCAGCCGTCCTGGAAACATATATTTTCAGGGCCCTGACTACGTCCAGCAACTTGGAATCCTCCAAGTCCCTAGTAGCCGCAGGCACCACAATAGGCTGGTTTAAGTGAAATGCTGAAACCACCTTAGGGAGAAATTGAGGACGAGTCCTCAATTCTGCCCTGTCCGTATGAAAAATTAGGTAAGGGCTTTTATAGGATAAAGCCGCCAATTCTGAAACACGCCTGGCTGAAGCCAGGGCTAACAGCATTACCACTTTCCATGTGAGATATTTTAAGTCCACAGTGGTGAGTGGTTCAAACCAATGTGATTTTAGGAATCCCAAAACTACATTGAGATCCCAAGGTGCCACTGGAGGCACAAAAGGAGGCTGTATATGCAGTACTCCCTTGACAAACGTCTGAACTTCAGGAACAGAAGCTAGTTCTTTTTGGAAGAATATTGACAAGGCCGAAATTTGAACCTTAATGGACCCTAATTTGAGGCCCATAGACAGTCCTGTTTGCAGGAAATGCAGGAATCGACCCAGTTGAAATTCCTCTGTAGGGGCCTTCCTGGCCTCGCACCACGCAACATATTTACGCCAAATACGGTGATAATGTTGTACGGTCACATCCTTCCTGGCTTTGATCAGGGTAGGGATGACTTCCTCCGGAATGCCTTTTTCCTTCAGGATCCGGCGTTCAACCGCCATGCCGTCAAACGCAGCCACGGTAAGTCTTGGAACAGACATGGTCCCTGCTGGAGCAGGTCCTTTCTTAGAGGTAGAGGCCACGGGTCTTCCGTGAGCATCTCTTGAATTTCCGGGTACCAAGTCCTTCTTGGCCAATCCGGAGCCACGAGTATAGTCCTTACTCCTCTCCTTCTTATGATTCTCAGTACTTTTGGTATGAGAGGAAGAGGAGGGAACACATACACTGACTGGTACACCCACGGTGTTACCAGAGCGTCCACAGCTATTGCCTGAGGGTCCCTTGACCTGGCGCAATATCTGTCCAGTTTTTTGTTGAGGCGGGACGCCATCATGTCCACCTTTGGTTTTTCCCAACGGTTCACAATCATGTGGAAGACTTCTGGGTGAAGTCCCCACTCCCCCGGGTGAAGATCGTGTCTGCTGAGGAAGTCTGCTTCCCAGTTGTCCACTCCCGGAATGAACACTGCTGACAGTGCTATCACATGATTTTCCGCCCAGCGAAGAATCCTTGCCACTTCCGTCATTGCCCTCCTGCTTCTTGTGCCGCCCTGTCTGTTTACGTGGGCGACTGCCGTGATGTTGTCCGACTGGATCAATACCGGCTGACCCTGAAGCAGAGGTCTTGCCTGACTTAGGGCATTGTAAATGGCCCTTACTTCCAGGATATTTATGTGAAGTGACGTTTCCATGCTTGACCACAAGCCCTGGAAATTTCTTCCCTGTGTGACTGCTCCCCAGCCTCTCAGGCTGGCATCCGTGGTCACCAGGACCCAATCCTGAATGCCGAATCTGCGGCCCTCTAGGAGATGAGCACTCTGTAACCACCACAGGAGAGACACCCTTGTCCTTGGAGACAGGGTTATCCGCTGATGCATTTGAAGATGCGATCAGGACCATTTGTCCAGCAGATCCCACTGAAAAGTTCTTGCGTGGAATCTGCCGAATGGAATCGCTTCGTAAGAAGCCACCATCTTTCCCAGGACCCTTGTGCATTGATGTACTGACACTTGGCCTGGTCTTAGGAGGTTCCTGACTAGGTCGGATAACTCCCTGGCTTTCTCTTCCGGGAGAAACACCTTTTTCTGTACTGTGTCCAGAATCATTCCTAGGAACAGCAGACGTGTCGTCGGAATCAGCTGCGATTTTGGAATATTTAGAATCCATCCGTGCTGTCGTAGTACTACTTGAGATAGTGCTACTCCGACCTCTAACTGTTCCCTGGACCTTGCCCTTATCAGGAGATCGTCCAAGTAAGGGATAATTAAGACGCCTTTTCTTCGAAGAAGAATCATCATTTCGGCCATTACCTTGGTAAAGACCCGGGGTGCCGTGGACAATCCAAACGGCAGCGTCTGAAACTGATAGTGACAGTTCTGTACCACAAACCTGAGGTACCCTTGGTGAGAAGGGCAAATTGGGACATGGAGGTAAGCATCCTTGATGTCCAGAGACACCATATAGTCCCCTTCTTACAGGTTCGCTATCACTGCTCTGAGTGACTCCATCTTGAACTTGAACCTTTTTATGTAAGTGTTCAAGGATTTCAGATTTAAAATGGGTCTCACCGAGCCGTCCGGCTTCGGTACCACAAACAGCGTGGAATAATACCCCTTTCCCTGTTGTAGGAGGGGTACCTTGATTATCACTTGCTGGGAATACAGCTTGTGAATGGCTTCCAATACCGCCTCCCTGTCGGGGGGAGACGTTGGTAAAGCAGACTTCAGGAACCGGCGAGGGGGAGACGTCTCGAATTCCAATTTGTACCCCTGAGATACTACCTGCAGGATCCAGGGGTCCACTTGCGAGTGAGCCCACTGCGCGCTGAAATTCTTGAGACGGGCCCCCACCGTGCCCGAGTCCGCTTGTAAGGCCCCAGCGTCATGCTGAGGACTTGGCAGAAGCGGGGGAGGGCTTCTGTTCCTGGGAAGAGGCTGTCTGCTGCAGTCTTTTTCCCCTTCCTCTGCCCCGGGGCAGATATGAGTGGCCTTTTGCCCGCTTGCCCTTATGGGGACGAAAGGACTGAGCCTGAAAAGACGGTATCTTTTTCTGCTGTGAGGTGACTTGGGGTAAAAAGGTGGATTTCCCAGCCGTTGCCGTGGCCACCAGGTCCGATAGACCGACCCCAAATAACTCCTCCCCTTTATACGGCAATACTTCCATATGCCGTTTGGAATCCGCATCACCTGACCACTGTCGCGTCCATAACCCTCTTCTGGCAGAAATGGACATCGCACTTACTCTTGATGCCAGAGTGCAAATATCCCTCTGTGCATCACGCATATATAGAAATGCATCCTTTAAATGCTCTATAGTCAATAATATATTGTCCCTGTCCAGGGTATCAATATTTTCAGTCAGGGAATCCGACCAAGCCACCCCAGCACTGCACATCCAGGCTGAGGCGATTGCTGGTCGCAGTATAATACCAGTATGTGTGTATATACTTTTTAGAATATTTTCCAGCTTCCTATCAGCTGGTTCCTTGAGGGCGGCCGTATCAGGAGACGGTAACGCCACTTGTTTTGATAAGCGTGTGAGCACCTTATCCACTCTAGGGGGTGTTTCCCAACGCGCCCTAACCTCTGGCGGGAAAGGGTATAATGCCAATAATTTTTTAGAAATTAGCAGTTTTTTATCGGGGGAAACCCACGCTTCATCACACACCTCATTTAATTCATCTGATTCAGGAAAAACTACGGGTAGTTTTTTCACACCCCACATAATACCCTTTTTTGTGGTACTTGTAGTATCAGAAATATTCAAAACCTCCTTCATTGCCGTGATCATGTAACGTGTGGCCCTACTGGAAAATACGTTTGTTTCCTCACCGTCGACACTGGAGTCAGTGTCCGTGTCAGTGTCTGTATCGACCTGAGGTAACGGGCGTTTTATAGCCCCTGACGGTGTTTGAGACGCCTGTACAGCTATTAACTGATTTGCCGGCTGTCTCATGTCGTCAACAGTCTTTTGTAAAGTGCCGACACTATCACGTAATTCTTTCCATAAGACCATCCAGTCAGGTGTCGACTCCCTAGGGGGTGACATCACTAACACAGGCAATTGCTCCGCCTCCACACCATTTTCCTCCTCATACATGTCGACACAGCGTACCGACACACAGCACACACACAGGGAATGCTCTGATAGAGGACAGGACCCCACTAGCCCTTTGGGGAGACAGAGGGAGAGTTTGCCAGCACACACCAGAGCGCTATATATATACAGGGATAACCTTATATAAGTGTTTTTCCCTAATATAGCTGCTGTATATATTTATATGCCAATTTAGTGCCCCCCCTCTCTTGTTTTACCCTGTTTCTGTAGTGCAGGACTGCAGGGGAGAGTCAGGGAGCCTTCCTCCAACGGAGCTGTGATGAAAAAATGGCGCCAGTGTGCTGAGGAAATAGGCCGCCGAGAAGGGGGCGGAGCCTTTCTCCCGCTTTTTTATGGAAAAATTGGCAGGGGTTAAATGCATCCATATAGCCCAGGAGCTATATGTGATGTATTTTTTGCCAAAAAAATAAGAATTTACTTACCGATAATTCTATTTCTCGGAGTCCGTAGTGGATGCTGGGGTTCCTGAAAGGACCATGGGGAATAGCGGCTCCGCAGGAGACAGGGCACAAAAGTAAAGCTTTCCGATCAGGTGGTGTGCACTGGCTCCTCCCCCTATGACCCTCCTCCAAGCCAGTTAGGTACTGTGCCCGGACGAGCGTACACAATAAGGGAGGAATTTTGAATCCCGGGTAAGACTCATACCAGCCACACCAATCACACCGTACAACTTGTGATCTAAAACCAGTTAACAGTATGATAACAGCGGAGCCTCTGAAAAGATGGCTCACAACAATAATAACCCGATTTTTGTAACTTGTACAAGTATTGCAGATAATCCGCACTTGGGATGGGCGCCCAGCATCCACTACGGACTCCGAGAAATAGAATTATCGGTAAGTAAATTCTTATTTTCTCTATCGTCCTAGTGGATGCTGGGGTTCCTGAAAGGACCATGGGGATTATACCAAAGCTCCCAAACGGGCGGGAGAGTGCGGATGACTCTGCAGCACCGAATGAGAGAACTCCAGGTCCTCCTCAGCCAGGGTATCAAATTTTTAGAATTTAGCAAACGTGTTTGCCCCTGACCAAGTAGCTGCTCGGCAAGGTTGTAAAGCCGAGACCCCTCGGGCAGCCGCCCAAGATGAGCCCACCTTCCTTGTGGAATGGGCATTTACATATTTTGGCTGTGGCAGGCCTGCCACAGAATGTGCAAGCTGAATTGTATTACACATCCAACTAGCAATAGTCTGCTTAGAAGCAAGAGCACCCAGTTTGTTGGGTGCATACAGGATAACAGCAAGTCAGTTTTCCTGACTCCAGCCGTCCTGGAACATATTTTCAGGGCCCTGACAACATCTAGCAACTTGGAGTCCTCCAAGTCCCTAGTAGGTGCAAGGCACCACAATAAGCTGGTTCAGGTGAAACACTGACACCACCTTAGGGAGAGAACTGGGGACGAGTCCGCAGCTCTGCCCTGTCCGAATGGACAAACAGATATGGGCTTTTTTGAGAAAAAAACACCAATTTGACACTCGCCTGGTCCAGGCCAGGGCCAAGAGCATGGTCACTTTTCATGTGAGATGCTTCAAATCCACAGATTTGACTGGTTTTAAACCAATGTGATTTGAGGAATCCCAGAACTACGTTGAGATCCCACAGTGCCACTGGAGGCACAAAAGGGGGTTGTATATGCAATACTCCCTTGACAAACTTCTGGACTTCAGGAACTGAAGCCAATTCTTTCTGGAAGAAAATCGACAGGGCCGAAATTTGAACCTTAATGGACCCCAATTTGAGGCCCATAGACACTCCTGTTTGCAGGAAATGCAGGAAACGACCGAGTTGAAATTTCTTTGTGGGGCCTTCCTGGCCTCACACCACGCAACATATTTTCGCCACATGTGGTGATAATGTTGTGCGGTCACCTCCTTTCTGGCTTTGACCAGGGTAGGAATGACCTCTTCCGGAATGCCTTTTTCCCTTAGGATCCGGCTTTCCACCGCCATGCCGACAAACGCAGCTGCGGTAAGTCTTGGAACAGACATGGTACTTGCTGAAGCAAGTCCCTTCTTAGCGGCAGAGGCCATAAGACCTCTGTAAGCATCTCTTGAAGTTCCGGGTACCAAGTCCTTCTTGGCCAATCCGGAGCCATGAGTATAGTTCTTACTCCTCTACGTCTTATAATTCTCAGCACCTTAGGTATGAGAAGCAGAGGAGGGAACACATACACCGACTGGTACACCCACGGTGTTACCAGAACGTCCACAGCTATTGCCTGAGGGTCTCTTGACCTGGCGCAATACCTGTCCCGTTTTTTGTTCAGACGGGACGCCATCATGTCCACCTTTGGTATTTCCCAATGGTTTACAGTCATGTGGAAAAAACTTCCCGATGAAGTTTCCACTCTCCCGGGTGGAGGTCGTGCCTGCTGAGGAAGTCTGCTTCCCAGTTTCCATTCCCGGGATGAAACACTGCTGACAGTGCTATCACATGATTTTCCGCCCAGCGAAAAGTCCTTGCAGTTTTTGCCATTGCCCTCCTGCTTCTTGTGTCGCCCTGTCTGTTTACGTGGGCGACTGCCGTGATGTTTTTCCCACTGGATCAATACCGGCTGACCTTGAAGCAGAGGTCTTGCTAAGCTTAGAGCATTATAAATTTACCCTTAGCTCCAGTATATTTATGTGGAGAAAAGTCTCCAGACTTGATCACACTCCCTGGAAATTTTTTCCTTGTGTGACTGCTCCCCAGCCTCTCGGGCTGGGCTCCGTGGTCACCAGCATCCAATCCTGAATGCCGAATCTGCGGCCCTCTAGAAGATGAGCACTCTATAACCACCACAGGAGAGACACCCTTGTCCTTGGATATAGGGTTATCCGCTGATGCATCTGAAGATGCGATCCGGACCATTTGTCCAGCAGATCCCACTGAAAAGTTCTTGCGTGAAATCTGCCGAATGGAATTGCTTCGTAGGAAGCCACCATTTTTACCAGGACCCTTGTGCAATGATGCACTGTTTTTAGGAGGTTCCTGACTAGCTCGGATAACTCCCTGGCTTTCTCTTCCGGGAGAAACACCTTTTTCTGGACTGTGTCCAGAATCATCCCTAGGCACAGCAGACGTGTCGTCGGGATCAGCTGCGATTTTGGAATATTTAGAATCCACCCGTGCTGTTGTAGCAGTATCCGAGATAGTGCTACTCCGACCTCCAACTGTTCCCTGGACTATGCCCTTATCAGGAGATCGTCCAAGTAAGGGATAATTAAGACGCCTTTTCTTCGAAGAAGAATCATCATTTCGGCCATTACCTTGGTAAAGACCCGGGGTGCCGTGGACAATCCAAACGGCAGCGTCTGAAACTGATAGTGACAGTTCTGCACCACGAACCTGAGGTACCCTTAGTGAGAAGGGCAAATTTGGGACATAGAGGTAAGCATCCCTGATGTCCCGGGACACTATATAGTCCCCTTCTTCCTGGTTCGTTATCACTGCTCTGAGTGACTCCATCTTGATTTGAACCTTTGTAAGTGTTCAAAAAAATTTTTAGAATAAGTCTCACCTAGCCTTCTGGCTTCAGTACCACAATATAGTGTGGAATAATACCCCTTTTCTTGTAGTAGGAGGGGTAATTTAATTATCACCTGCTGGGAATACAGCTTGTGAATTTTTTCCCATACTGCCTCCTTGTCGGAGGGAGACCTTGGTAAAACAGACTTCAGGAGCCTGCGAAGGGGAAACGTCTCGACATTCCAATCTGTACCCCTGGGATACTACTTGTAGGATCTAGGGGTCCTGTACGGTCTCAGCGCCGTGCTGAGAACTTGTCAGAAGCGGTGGAACGCTTCTGTTCCTGGGAATGGGCTGCCTGCTGCAGTCTTCTTCCCTTTCCTCTATCCCTGGGCAGATATGATCTTATAGGGACGAAAGGACTGAGCCTGAAAAGACGGTGTCTTTTTCTGCAGAGATGTGACTTAGGGTAAAAACGGCGGATTTTCCAGCAGTTGCCGTGGCCACCAGGTCCGATGGACCGACCCCAAATAACTCCTCTTCCTTTATACGGCAATACACCTTTGTGCCGTTTGGAATCTGCATCACCTGACCACTGTCGTGTCCATAACATCTTCTGGCAGATATGGACATCGCATTTACTCTTGATGCCAGAGTGCAAATATCCCTCTGTGCATCTCGCATATATAGAAATGCATCCTTTAAATGCTCTATAGTCAATAAAATACTGTCCCTGTCAAGGGTATCAATATTTTTAGTCAGGGAATCCGACCAAGCCACCCCAGCTCTGCACATCCAGGCTGAGGCGATCGCTGGTCGCAGTATAACACCAGTATGTGTGTATATACTTTTTATGATATTTTCCAGCCTCCTGTCAGCTGGTCCTTGAGGACGGCCCTATCTATAGACGGTACCGCCACTTGTTTTGATAAGCGTGTGAGCGCCTTATCCACCCTAAGGGGTGTTTCCCAACGCGCCCTAACTTCTGGCGGGAAAGGGTATACCGCCCATAATTTTCTATCGGGGGGAACCCACGCATCATCACACACTTCATTTAATTTATCTGATTCAGGAAAAACTACGGTAGTTTTTTCACATCCCACATAATACCCTCTTTTGTGGTACTTGTAGTATCAGAAATATGTAACACCTCCTTCATTGCCTTTAACGTGTGGCCCTAATAAGGAATACGTTTGTTTATTCACCGTCGACACTGGATTCAGTGTCCCTGTCTGTGTCTGTATCGACCGACTAAAGTAAACGGGCGTTTTAAAACCCCTGACGGTGTTTTTGAGACGTCTGGACCGGTACTAATTGTTTGTCGGCCGTCTCATGTCGTCAACCGACCTTGCAGCGTGTTGACATTATCACGTAATTCCCTAAATAAGCCATCCATTCCGGTGTCGACTCCCTAGAGAGTGACATCACCATTACAGGCAATTGCTCCGCCTCCTCACCAACATCGTCCTCATACATGTCGACACACACGTACCGACACACAGCACACACACAGGGAATGCTCTGATAGAGGACAGGACCCACTAGCCCTTTGGAGAGACAGAGGGAGAGTTTACCAGCACACACCAAAAACGCTATAATTATATAGGGACAACCTTATATAAGTGTTTTCCCTTATAGCATCTTTTTTATATATTTCTAACGCCAAATTAGTGCCCCCCCTCTCTGTTTTAACCCTGTTTCTGTAGTGCAGTGCAGGGGAGAGCCTGGGAGCCTTCCCTCCAGCCTTTCTGTGAGGGAAAATGGCGCTGTGTGCTGAGGAGATAGGCCCCGCCCCTTTTTCGGCGGCCTCGTCTCCCGCTCTTAACGGATTCTGGCAGGGGTTAAATATCTCCATATAGCCTCCGGAGGCTATATGTGAGGTATTTTTAGCCAAAATAGGTATTCATTTGCCTCCCAGGGCGCCCCCCTCCCAGCGCCCTGCACCCTCAGTGACTGCCGTGTGAAGTGTGCTGAGAGGAAAATGGCGCACAGCTGCAGTGCTGTGCGCTACCTTTAGAAGACTGAGGAGTCTTCTGCCGCCGATTCTGGACCTCTTCTTACTTCAGCATCTGCAAGGTGGCCGGCGGCAAGGCTCCGGTGACCATCCAGGCTGTACCTGTGATCGTCCCTCTGGAGCTGATGTCCAGTAGCCAAGAAGCCAATCCATCCTGCACGCAGGTGAGTTCACTTCTTCTCCCCTAAGTCCCTCGTTGCAGTGATCCTGTTGCCAGCAGGACTCACTGTAAAATAAAAAACCTAAGCTAAACTTTTCTAAGCAGCTCTTTAGGAGAGCCACCTAGATTGCACCCTTCTCGGCCGGGCACAAAAATCTAACTGGCTTGGAGGAGGGTCATAGGGGGAGGAGCCAGTGCACACCACCTGATCGGAAAGCTTTACTTTTGTGCCCTGTCTCCTGCGGAGCCGCTATTCCCCATGGTCCTTTCAGGAACCCCAGCATCCACTAGGACGATAGAGAAAAGGTGTTTTATTGCGTCTCAGGGCGCCCCCCCCAGCGCCCTGCACCCTCAGTGACCGGAGTGTGAAGTGTGCTGAGAGCAATGGCGCACAGCTGCGGTGCTGTGCGCTACCTTATTGAAGACAGGACGTCTTCTGCCGCCGATTTTCCGGACCTCTTCAATCTTCTGGCTCTGTAAGGGGGCCGGTGGCGCGGCTCTGGGACCCATCCATGGCTGGGCCTGTGATCGTCCCTCTGGAGCTAATGTCCAGTAGCCTAAGAAGCCCAATCCACTCTGCACGCAGGTGAGTTCGCTTTTTCTCCCCTTAATCCCTCTGTGCAGTGAGCCTGTTGCCAGCAGGTCTCACTGAAAATAAAAAACCTACTTTAAACTTTTACACTAAGCAGCTCAGGAGAGCCCCTTAGCCTGCACCCGTCTCGTTCGGGCACAAAAATCTAACTGAGGCTTGGAGGAGGGTCATAGGGGGAGGAGCCAGTGCACACCAGGTAGTCCTAAAGCTTTTTACTTTTGTGCCCAGTCTCCTGCGGAGCCGCTATTCCCCATGGTCCTTTCGGAGTCCCCAGCATCCACTAGGACGTTAGAGAAAAGAGTGGTATTGTCAGTAACAACTTCTCACAAGTTTGCAATCTTTTTATAAACTGCACAAGAAAAATAACTAAAATCAGTTGCTATGAGCAATACCCAATGGTTAATGTGCACTAGTGCACACAGGTAGCTGATATGGGTAACAGCAGTGACACCTGTTACTTCCCACACTGCACGATATTTAATTACAAATGTGGACAAATAGGTTAGTGTGGGTTACATCGCTGACGTCAGCTCTAATGACCACACTGTATAGGTAATGGTAATGGAGTGGCATATTACATTACTAGTATCTTTTTATGTTTAAAAAAAGTTTGTTCAGTCCAGTCCAAGAAACCCCCCCCCCCCTCCCCGACCCCCACACACACCCTTCAGGTATTTTCATTAGTAGATGTTCCAACATTGCTGACTACATATTAGAATGGGTTCTATTTAAAAGACCTGGATAGATTTCTATAATGTGTTACTATTAGAGATGTTGGGGACCCATCTAATGAAGTCACCTGGACGTTGGTGGATGGGCCCACATATTTGGCCAAATTTGTGCTAACAACTACTTATATTCCATGTTATTTGTCAGAGTTTATCAAAAGTATTTTGAATGTAAGAGGTAAATTTACTAAAGCTTCTAAAAATGAAATATGGCGATGGCCCATATCACCCAATAAGATGCTGTCTGTCATTTCTCTATTGCATCCTAAAAAAAAAATAGACAGAATCTGATTGGTTGTTATGGGCAACATCACTTACATTTTTAGAATCTCTAGTAAAATTTACCCCTCAGTATTCTTAGTGCTTAGATTGTTCATCAGAATTTTTCGTTCTATTGCATCATTTATTAACAGTTTCTTATATAGCGCAACATATTCCATTGCACTTTACAATTGGAATAACAGTAATAGGACAAAACTGGTTAAAAACATACAGAGGTAGGAAGGCCCTGCTCACAAGATTACAATAGGTAAGAAGGCATTGATGGGTGGTCTTCAGGTTGCCGGCGGACGGGCTCCCGGCGACCACCATACCAGCCCCGGAATCCCGACCGCCGGCACACCAACATCTTTTCTCCCTCTTGGGGGTCCACGACCCCCCTGGAGGGAGAATAGAAAGTGTGGCGTGCTCACCCAGATGTCGGTATGCCGGCGGTCGGGATCCCGGCACCGGTGGGACCCCGACCACCGGCAAACCATACTACACCCGCCATTGACACACAAGGATAAGTGCTACTTATTGCATAACAGTCCACAAGATTTCAAAGGTTCTTAATGGGCTGTACGATGTGGTCACCCATCAATGTTGGCAAAGGGTCACGAGGGTGTAAAAGTAAAGAAAGATAAAAAATGGGAGGTTGTGCGTGGGCTGTACAGAGGGGATGTAATTAGATAAGGATACATTGAAGGTTATATGGGTGGGACTGGAATTTGATAAGCTTGTCTGAAGAGATGAGTTTTCAGGGAACGTTTGGAGACTAGAGGTGAGTCTTATTGTGCGTGGAAGGGCATTCCACAGAGTAGGTGCAACCTGGATAAAGCCCTGTAATTTGGAGTGGGAGCATGTAAAGCGTGTGGATGAGAGACGCATGATCTAGTGCAGAGCGGAGAGGTCAGGTAGGGAGATATTTTGAGATTAGTGAAGAGATGTATGTTGGTGCAGTTGGGTAATAGCCTTGTAGGCAAGTATCAGTATTTTATATTGAATACAGTAGCATACCGGTAACCAATGAAGGGAATGACAGTGTATGGTACTAGAAGACTCAGCATGGTAGCACCTTTTATTATGTTTAAAAATAGGGTATGTAGTACTGTCTACCCTTTAGTATCCAGAGGGTTACAAGGCACCCTAACGGTTCAGGTTTTAAGGATAACCAAGCTTAAGTACAGTTGACATAATTAGTACCTCAATCAATTTGATTTAACCAACTGTGCTCAGCCATGGATATCCTTAAAACTAGAACCATTAGGGTGCCTTGACGACCGTGTTTGGGAACCAGTCTGCTGGTATCTCAGATTTTCAGGATTCACAACTCCACACCAGATGCAAAATGAATGGCAAAAAATCCAGTCAGATTTAATAGATAACAAAGTGACTAATACCGCATTCAGATCGCAAATGCCGAATCCCACCCAGTAAAAGAAACGTGTCCTTACCGGGTGGGATCCGGCATTTGCTCTCCTCTGCTGGCTTTCCAACCCGGCAATATACCGGGTCGGTTGCCATAGCAGCGGGGGGCGCAGCAGCAGCAGGGGCGGGGTTGGAGGCGGCGCTGGGAAATGAGCTCATCTCCTGCGCAGCCTCTCCCTATGCTGTGAATGGGAACCGTGTCGCATCTACGCGGCTCCCATTCACACTGCACCTGACCCGGTATTCAACCCGGGTATAATCCTTCTTTTATACCGGGATGAATTACCGGGTCAGGCGACCCGCTAATTCGCCGAAAGTGCTTTCACATCGCACACTGACCCGTGTCGACACGGCAATATGCCGTGTCGATACCGGGTTATTTGTGCGATGTGAAAGGGGTATGAGTAATTTAAAAAAAAACAATAAAAAAAAAAAACCTCAGTGATGAAAAGTTATCTAGTTTACATTAATATAGTGGTAATTCACCCCCCCCTCAATAATGGTGAAAAATAAGCAGTAACTATGTCTTTCAAGAAAACAAAGTATATACAAGGCGTTTGCCGTTTCTGGCATAACACTACATTAATAGGAAACGTTACCAAAAATCTCACCGACAGCTGTGTACATAAAAACAGTGATAACCCAAAGTTACTGGTATGAATAAAAATTACCTTAAGTAGGACAAAGAATTCAAAAATTCTACGGAAAGACGGTGGGAAGAGCCGCGCATAGGTGACCGCCATCTTAAAGAAAAGGGCATGAAACAGGCGATCCCTCACATTAATCAGTGGGTTTTGGTTCAAGTTTGGAGTCCGCACCCGGTTTCCATTGGTGTTATTGAGGGGGATGTTCCCCTGGTTCTCGGACATCTTGATGGCCCCTTTAGGATATGAACAATAAAAGAAAATGTAAAAAAAATTATATTACCAGTGTTTATTCCTAACCTATCAACATCACAGGTGCTGGCAGCTGGATCCTTTCCTCTCAGATGTAGGTAGCCCCCATGTTTCACATTTATATTGTACAAACATGTCTCCCTGCAGGGAGCAGCAGTCATGGCCCTGGCACACAGCGTATATAACCCAGCAGCAGGCGTGATGTACTGTGCCCGGGCACAGTCTCGGTGCTGCTCCTGCTGATGACACTCCTGAGGGCAGCACCGTTTATTATGGCAGTTGTATAAGTACCTGCTACAGCCGTGCGGCCACCTTGTTCGCGGGGGTCCCCGGCGCTGCCCCTATGTCTGTGGGGAGGGGACCCCTTGGAGCCTACGGGGTAGCACAGTTGTTGTTAGGGTTATTTTCCCCTCAGAGGCTACTTCCGGTCTCTCTTCCGCTTCCTGCGGCCTCAGCCATTGCGGTGACCGTGAAAGTGAGCGTGCGGGGCAGTATGGGAAGCAGGGCGGGGCTACGGACTGAATTTTGCATGCTGCTGTTCCCAAAATGCACTGCAAGACGCGCTCGTAGCTATAATCGTTTAGCGACACAAAATAGCAATAAAACGTAAATAATGGTTAAAGCAAATAGTGACAAGACGATTAATAGTATATTCCTGAAAATGAGAGTAGGAAATAAAAATTCGCTATAATAGTAAATAGTATGAATATTGAGATTGTATATACCATTGTAGGAGCATGGTTTTTTGTGCTCGCTTCGGCAGCACATATACTAAAATTGGAACGATACAGAGAAGATTAGCATGGCCCCTGCGCAAGGATGACACGCAAATTCGTGAAGCGTTCCATATTTTGCCTGCATTAAAGGGAAACAGCAGCAGCGTTTCCACTATATACAGATGGTGCGGGTATACACCAGCAACACCACCAGTCTTGTGACTGAGCCACAAATAACCTTGAAAGTCACAGTTTTATTAACAAACTGGATATTTTTATATTGCCAGTATAAAGTTTCTTTATCCATCCATATTGTAGGGAATTGGTGTATATCAGGCTGTACTCTGTTGGATGCAAAAATCAATTTATTGAAGAAATCCTTCAACATTTAGCTGTAGAGGAAGCCATGTGTTTTTTTTAACCTGAGTTTAATTAGTTTATTATTGTTTAATAAATTGATAGCCTTTCTTTTCATACATGGTTTATCAACCATATTTGTGGCCACTAACAGTGGCGGATCTTGCCACGAGCAAGCAGGACTTTTGCCCGGGGCGCCGCCATCCGGAGGGCGCCGCACCATGGCAAGATCCTCCACTGTCAGTGTGCGCCCCAGCAGTGTCCCCCCGCTGTGCCCCCCCTCCCGCTGTGAGAAGGGAACCAGACGCTACGCGTCTGGTTTCCCTTCGTGGCGCTGGTCCTCCCCCGCTCTGAAGGGAATCAGACGCTAAGCGTCTAGTTTCCCTTCATGGAGAGGACCTTTGGTGTACGGTGCGCGATGACGTCATCGCGCACCGCACAGCATTGTGGCATAGATGCTAGGGGTCATAATTGACCTCTAGCGCTTATGCTGTGCTATGGGAGAGACGTCATGACTGACGTCTCTCCCATAGATCCGAGGAGAAGAGCGGCGCCGGTCTGCAGGGCCTGGAAACAGGAGCTGGGTACAGTAAGTATACTTTTTTTTTTCTTTTTTTTTTCAGCGGCGCTACAAATGGGGGGCGTGACTGACCACGCCCCCATGTTAAGCCACGCCCCTAACTTTTGCCCGGGGCGCCGCAAGGGCAAGAATCGGCCCTGGCCACTAACTATACTTTCTAAGCATAATTATTTGGATGGGCGGCTGCAGAAAATGCGTTCGCCTCTGCCTGTCAATCAGGCAAAGGCGGTCGCATGGCGGGGGGGCTGGCGGGGGGGTGGGCAACGCTCCATTTCCAGGGAGGAGACGGAGCGTTGCGGGGGCACAGGCAGCCGAATGGGGGCGGTGCGGTGGGAACGGGGACGTGATCACACACAGCCGCCGCGATGGGTAAGATGGCGCCGGGTCTCTTGCGGCCGCAGCTAAGCTGCAGCGGCAGGAGGCATCAATAATTTTTAAGTTTAAGCAGAAATTGCGAGGCGATCGCAATTTCTGCTTCATCAAGGGGGGGAGGCGCCGGTCAGCATGCTGAGTGGCATTGCCCAGCGATGGACGGCCCCCAGCATGCGATCCAAAGGATAGCAAATTCTGCTGATTAGCATAATTTGCTATCCTTACTGAATTAGCCCCTATATCCTCTACAGCCTTTCTGCATCCAGAAGGCAGAGTACAGATGCACTTTGCTGATCACCAGACCCAGGGATCTTCTCCAGAAAGACACCAGCAGGAACACAGTCAACTCAGACACTGGACTTGAATTAGCCACAATTTATTCACAGATGCGAGTAAACTCGCCATAAGGCGGGTGTTGCACATAGGGCTGCGCACAAACATCCACAATTCTTGGACGAGATAGGGGTGTGAGTTCCGATACCATTGCCATTCTTACAATCCAATGAAAAGTAGCTAAAATTGCAATGCAAAATTATAGTAAAAGTGGCCACGACGAGCAACAAAACAAATGCAACCACACTTGAATATGAAATAATCAGTATAGATAAGTGTTTATGGAGATAATTCTCATCATAACTTTATGTAACTAACAATAAAAAAATATGTAACCTAATAATCAGCGGCGGAACTAGTGCCGGTGCAAGCGGTGCATTGCACTTAAGCACCTGCGCTATGAAGGGGCCCGTAGCCGGAAGCGGTATAATGAGTCAGCCTGACTCACTACACACTGCCTGCCGTTGCACCGCGAGCCCTCAATGAAAGAATCCTGGATGCAGTCCCTGGCAGCAAATAGCCTTCAACCCAGCACCGCGCTGCTGCATCTGTTAGCCAGTTCCTGCTGATGGCCCACACTACATACTGGAAGAAGAAGGAGGGAGAGTCAGAGGACTGAGCAGCTGCCGTGAAGAGCCTTCCCGGAGCCAGAGAGAGCTAGCCAGGAGGGGTAAAGAATGTATATACCAGAGTGTGATGACAGGGAGATAGTGGGTGACTGAGGCAGGGGTGACAGGGAGATAGTGGGTGACTGAGGCAGGGGTGAGAGGGAGATAGTTGGTGACTGAAGCAGGGGAGACAGGGAGATAGTGAGTGACTGAGGCAGGGATGACAGGGCGATAGTGGGTGACTGAGGCAGGGGTGACAGGGAGATAGTGGGTGACTGAGGCAGGGGTGACAGGGAGATAGTTGGTGACTGAGGCAGGGTGACAGGGAGATAGTGAGTGACTGAGGCAGGGATGACAGGGAGATAGTTGGTGACTGAGGCAGGGGTGACAGGGAGATAGTGAGTGACTGAGGCAGGGATGACAGGGAGATAGTGGGTGACTGAGGCAGGGGTGACAGGGAGATAGTGGGTGACTGAGGCAGGGGTGACAGGGAGATAGTTGGTGACTGAGGCAGGGGTGACAGGGAGATAGTGAGTGACTGAGGCAGGGAAGACAGGGAGATAGTGGGTGACTGAGGCAGGGGTGACAGGGAGATAGTTGGTGACTGAGGCAGGGGTGACAGGGAAATAGTGAGTGACTGAGGCAGGGATGACAGGGAGATAGTTGGTGACTGAGGCAGGGGTGACAGGGAGATAGTGAGTGACTGAGGCAGGGATGACAGGGAGATAGTTGGTGACTGAGGCAGGGGTGACAAGGATATAGTGAGTGACTGAGGCAGGGATGACAGGGAGATAGTGGGTGACTGAGGCAGGGGTGACAGGGAGATAGTGGGTGACTGAGGCAGGGGTGACAGGGAGATAGTTGGTGACTGAGGCAGGGGTGAAAGGGAGATAGTGAGTGACTGAGGCAGGGATGACAGGGAGATAGTGGGTGACTGAGGCAGGGGTGACAGGGAGATAGTGGGTGACTGAGGCAGGGGTGACAGGGAGATAGTGAGTGACTGAGGCAGGGATGACAGGGAGATAGTTGGTGACTGAGGCAGGGGTGACAGGGAGATAGTGAGTGACTGAGGCAGGGATGACAGGGAGATAGTGGGTGACTGAGGCAGGGGTGACAGGGAGATAGTGAATGACTGAGGCAGGGGTGACAGGGAGATAGTTGGTGACTGAGGCAGGGGTGACAGGGAGATAGTTGGTGACCGAGGCAGTGGTGACAGGGAGATAGTGAGTGACTGAGGCAGGGATGACATGGAGATAGTGGGTGACTGAGGCAGGGGTGACAGGGAGATAGTGAGTGACTGAGGCAGGGATGACAGGGAGATAGTTGGTGACTGAGGCAGGGGTGACAGGGAGATAGTGAGTGACTGAGGCAGGGATGACAGGGAGATAGTGGGTGACTGAGGCAGGGGTGACAGGGAGATAGTGGGTGACTGAGGCAGGGGTGACAGGGAGATAGTTGGTGACTGAGGCAGGGGTGACAGGGAGATAGTTGGTGACCGAGGCAGTGGTGACAGGGAGATAGTGAGTGACTGAGGCAGGGATGACATGGAGATAGTGGGTGACTGAGGCAGAGGTGACAGGGATATAGTGGGTGACTGAGGCAGGGGTGACAGGGAGATAGTGAGTGACTGAGGCAGGGGTAACAGGTAGAGAGTGGGTGACTGAGGCAGAGATGACAGGGAGATAGTGGGTGACTGAGGCAGAGGTGACAGGGAGATAGTGGGTGACTGAGGCTGGGGTGACAGGATAAAGTGGGTAATAAAGGCAGGGGTGATAGGTAGAGAGTGGGTGACTGAGGCAGGTGTGACTGGGAGATACTGAGTGACTGAGGCAGAGGTGACAGGGAGATAGTGGGTGACTGAGGCAGGGGTGACAGGGAGATAGTGAATGACTGAGGCAGGGGTGACAGGGAGATAGTTGGTGACTGAGGCAGGGGTGACAGGGAGATAGTTGGTGACCGAGGCAGTGGTGACAGGGAGATAGTGAGTGACTGAGGCAGGGATGACATGGAGATAGTGGGTGACTGAGGCAGGGGTGACAGGGAGATAGTGAGTGACTGAGGCAGGGATGACAGGGCGATAGTGGGTGACTGAGGCAGGGGTGACAGGGAGATAGTGGGTGACTGAGGCAGGGGTGACAGGGAGATAGTTGGTGACTGAGGCAGGGTGACAGGGAGATAGTGAGTGACTGAGGCAGGGATGACAGGGAGATAGTTGGTGACTGAGGCAGGGGTGACAGGGAGATAGTGAGTGACTGAGGCAGGGATGACAGGGAGATAGTGGGTGACTGAGGCAGGGGTGACAGGGAGATAGTGGGTGACTGAGGCAGGGGTGACAGGGAGATAGTTGGTGACTGAGGCAGGGGTGACAGGGAGATAGTGAGTGACTGAGGCAGGGATGACAGGGAGATAGTGGGTGACTGAGGCAGGGGTGACAGGGAGATAGTTGGTGACTGAGGCAGGGGTGACAGGGAAATAGTGAGTGACTGAGGCAGGGATGACAGGGAGATAGTTGGTGACTGAGGCAGGGGTGACAGGGAGATAGTGAGTGACTGAGGCAGGGATGACAGGGAGATAGTTGGTGACTGAGGCAGGGGTGACAAGGATATAGTGAGTGACTGAGGCAGGGATGACAGGGAGATAGTGGGTGACTGAGGCAGGGGTGACAGGGAGATAGTGGGTGACTGAGGCAGGGGTGACAGGGAGATAGTTGGTGACTGAGGCAGGGGTGAAAGGGAGATAGTGAGTGACTGAGGCAGGGATGACAGGGAGATAGTGGGTGACTGAGGCAGGGGTGACAGGGAGATAGTGGGTGACTGAGGCAGGGGTGACAGGGAGATAGTGAGTGACTGAGGCAGGGATGACAGGGAGATAGTTGGTGACTGAGGCAGGGGTGACAGGGAGATAGTGAGTGACTGAGGCAGGGATGACAGGGAGATAGTGGGTGACTGAGGCAGGGGTGACAGGGAGATAGTGAATGACTGAGGCAGGGGTGACAGGGAGATAGTTGGTGACTGAGGCAGGGGTGACAGGGAGATAGTTGGTGACCGAGGCAGTGGTGACAGGGAGATAGTGAGTGACTGAGGCAGGGATGACATGGAGATAGTGGGTGACTGAGGCAGGGGTGACAGGGAGATAGTGAGTGACTGAGGCAGGGATGACAGGGAGATAGTTGGTGACTGAGGCAGGGGTGACAGGGAGATAGTGAGTGACTGAGGCAGGGATGACAGGGAGATAGTGGGTGACTGAGGCAGGGGTGACAGGGAGATAGTGGGTGACTGAGGCAGGGGTGACAGGGAGATAGTTGGTGACTGAGGCAGGGGTGACAGGGAGATAGTTGGTGACCGAGGCAGTGGTGACAGGGAGATAGTGAGTGACTGAGGCAGGGATGACATGGAGATAGTGGGTGACTGAGGCAGAGGTGACAGGGATATAGTGGGTGACTGAGGCAGGGGTGACAGGGAGATAGTGAGTGACTGAGGCAGGGGTAACAGGTAGAGAGTGGGTGACTGAGGCAGAGATGACAGGGAGATAGTGGGTGACTGAGGCAGAGGTGACAGGGAGATAGTGGGTGACTGAGGCTGGGGTGACAGGATAAAGTGGGTAATAAAGGCAGGGGTGATAGGTAGAGAGTGGGTGACTGAGGCAGGTGTGACTGGGAGATACTGAGTGACTGAGGCAGAGGTGACAGGGAGATAGTGTGTGACTGAGGCTGGGGTGAAAGGTAGAGAGTGGGTGACTGAGGCAGGGGTGACTGGGAGATAGTCGGTGACTGAGGCAGAGGTGACAGGGAGATAGTGGGTGACTGAGGCAGTGGTGACAGGATAAAGTTGGTAATCAAGGCAGGGGTAATAGGTAGAGAGTGGGTGACTGAGGCAGGGATGCCTGGGAGATAGTGGGTGACTGAGGCAGAGATGACAGGGAGATAGTGTGTGACTTAGGCAGGGGTGAAAGGTAGAGAGTGGGTGACTGGGAGATAGTGGGTGACTGAGGCAGAGGTGACAGGGAATTAATGGGGAATATTCAATTGTTTGAAAAGTCAGATGGGTGTCTGTTTTTTCCTATCAAATACACAGGAAAAAACAGTCACCCAACCGACTTTTCAAACAATTGAATTTGCCCCATTTTATGACTTAGGCAGGGGTGAAAGGTAGAGAGTGGTGACTGAGGCAGGGGTGACAGGAAGACACTGACTGAGGCAGGGGTGACAAGGGGATAATGGGTAACTGAGGCAGGGGTGACAGGGAGATAGTGGGTGACTGAGGCAGGGTAACATTGAGATAGTGGGTGATTGAGGCAAGGGTTACAGGGAGAAAGTTGGTGACTGAGGCAGGGGTAACAGGGAGATAGTCGGTGACTGAGGCAGGGTGACATTGAGATAGTGGGTAATTGAGGCAGGGATTACAGTGAGACAGTTGGTGACTGAGGCAGAGGTGACAGGGAGATAGTGGGTGACTGAGGCAGGGAGGGGTGTCATCTTATATGATTTTTTATGTTCCATTTCACCACTTATTTTACTAGATGTTTTCTAATAAAATATTATGGAAATAATAAGATTTTAAACCTACCGGTAAATCTTTTTCTCCTAGTCCGTAGAGGATGCTGGGCACTCCGTAAGGACCATGGGGTATAGACGAGCTCCGCAGGAGACATGGGCACTATAAAGAACTTTAGAATGGGTGTGCACTGGCTCCTCCCTCTATGCCCCTCCTCCAGACCTCAGTTAGAGAAACTGTGCCCAGAGGAGACGGACAGTACGAGGAAAGGATTTTGTAAATCCAAGGGCAAGATTCATACCAGCCCACACCATCCACACCGTATAACCTGGAATATACGAACCAGTCAACAGTATGAAACAAACAGCATCAGTCAAAGACCGATCAAAACTGTAACATAACCCTTATGCAAGCAATAACTATATACAAGTCTTGCAGAAAGTTATCCGCACTGGGACGGGCGCCCAGCATCCTCTACGGACTAGGAGAAAAAGATTTACCGGTAGTTTTAAAATCTTATTTTCTCTTACATCCTAGAGGATGCTGGGGACTCCGTAAGGACCATGGGGATTATACCAAAGCTCCAGACCGGGCGGGAGAGTGCGGATGACTCTGCAGCACCAATTGAGCAAACATGAGGTCCTCCTCAGCCAAGGTATCAAACTTGTAGAATTTAGCAAAAGTGTTTGACCCCGACCAAGTCGCCGCTCGGCAAAGCTGCAATGCCGAGACGCCTCGGGCAGCCGCCCAAGAAGAGCCCACTTTCCTAGTGGAATGGGCCTTTATCGAATTTGGTAACGGCAATCCAGCCGTAGAATGAGCCTGCTGAATCGTGTTACAGATCCAGCGAGCAATAGTCTGCTTAGAAGCAGGAGCGCCAACCTTGTTGGCTGCATACAGGACAAACAGTGCCTTTGTTTTCCTAACCCGAGCCGTTCTGGCTACATAAATTTTCAATGCCCTGACCACATCAAGGGACTCGGAATCCTCCAAGTCCCGCGCAGCCACAGGCACCACAATAGGTTGGTTCATATGAAAAGAGGAAACCACCTTAGGCAAAAATGGAGGACGAGTCCGCAACTCAGCTCTATCCACATGGAAAATCAGATAGGGGCTTTTGTGAGACAAAGCCGCCAACTCAGACACTCACCTTGCCGATGTCAAGGCCAACAACATGACCACCTTCCAGGTGAAATACTTTAATTCCACGGACTGAAGAGGCTCAAACCAGGGAGACTTAAGGAATTGTAACACCACATTAAGGTCCCATGGTGCCACTGGAGGCACAAAAGGAGGCTGGATATACAGCACTCCCTTCACAAAAGTCTGGACTTCTGGTAGAGAAGCCAATTCCTTCTGAAAGAAAATGGATAGGGCCGAAATCTGAACCTTAATGGAGCCTAATTTTAGGCCCATATTAACTCCAGTCTGTAGGAAGTGGAGAAAACGGCCCAGATGGAAATCTTCCGGAGGAGCATTCTTGGTTTCACACCAAGACACATACTTCCTCCAGATACGGTGATAATGTTTCGCTGTCACCTCCTTCCTAGCCTTTATCAGAGTAGGGATGACCTCGTCCGGAATGCCCTTCCCAGCTAGGATCTGGCGTTCAACCGCCATGCCGTCAAACGCAGCTGCGGTAAGTCTTGGAACACGCAGGGCCCCTGTTGCAACAGGTCCTCTCTGAGAGGAAGAGGCCACGGATCTTCTGTGAGCATTTCCTGCAGATCCGGATACCAGGCCCTTCGAGGCCAATCTGGAACAATGAGAATTGTCTGTACTCCTTTTTCGTCTTATGATTCTCAATATTTTTGAGATGAGAGGAAGAGGAGGAAACACATAGATCGACTGAAACACCCACGGTGTCACCAGGGCGTCCACTGCTACTGCCTGAGGGTCCCTTGACCTGGCACAATACCTCGGAAGCTTCTTGTTGAGGCGTGACGCCATCATGTCTATTTGAGGATGTTCCCAAAGACTTGTTATTTCTGCAAAAACTTCTTGATGAAGACCCCACTCTCCTGGATGGAGATCGTGTCTGCTGAGGAAGTCTGCTTCCCAGTTGTCCACTCCCGGAATGAATACCGCTGACAGAGCGCTTACGTGATTTTCTGCCCAGCGCAGAATCCTGGTGGCTTCCGCCATTGCCACTCTGCTCCTTGTCCCGCCTTGGCGGTTTACATGAGCCACGGCTGTGACGTTGTCTGATTGAATCAGAACCGGTAGGTTGCGAAGAAGATTCTCCGCTTTTCGAAGGCCGTTGTATATGGCCCTTAATTCCAGTATGTTGATGTGTAGACAAGCCTCCTGGCTTGACCACAGTCCCTGAAAATTCCTGCCTTGTGTGACTGCTCCCCATCCTCGGAGGCTCGCGTCCGTGGTCACCAGAACCCAGTCCTGAATGCCGAACCTGCGACCCTCTAGAAGGTGAGCACTCTGCAGCCACCACAGGAGAGACACCCTGGTCCTGGGGGACAGGGTTATTTTCTGATGTATTTGAAGGTGGGACCCGGACCACTTGTCCAGAAGGTCCCACTGAAAAGTCCTCGCATGAAACCTGCCGAAGGGGATGGCCTCGTAGGCCGCCACATTTTCCCTAGTACTCAAGTGCATTGATGAACTGACACTCTTTTTGGTTTTAACAGGTCTCTAACCATGTTCTGGAGTTCCTGGGCTTTTTCCATTGGGAGAAAAACCCTCTTTTGTTCTGTGTCCAGAATCATGCCTAAGAAAGACAGCCGAGTTGTTGGAACCAACTGTGACTTTGGTAGATTTAGGATCCAGCCATGTTGCTGCAGCACTCTCAGGGAGAGCGACACGCTTTTCTGCAACTGTTCCTTTGATCTCGCTTTTATCAGAAGATCGTCCAAGTACGGGATAATTGTGACTCCTTGTCTGCGCAGGAGTACCATAATTTCCGCCATTACCTTGGTGAAAACCCTCAGGGCCGTGGAAAGCCCAAACGGCAACGTCTGAAATTGTAATGACAATCCTGTATAGCAAATCTCAGGAACGCCTGATGAGGAGGATATATGGGGATATGAAGGTATGCATCCTTTATGTCCAGAGACACCATATAATCCCCCCCTTCCAGGCTGGCGATGACCGCTCTGAGCAATTCCATCTTGAATTTGACCCTGTTCAAGTATAGGTTTAAGGATTTTAAATTCAGAATGGGTCTGACCGAACCGTCCGGTTTCGGGACCACAAACAGGGTTGAGTAGTACCCCGTCCCCTGTTGAAGCAGGGGAACTTTGACCACCACTTGTTGAAGACACAGTTTTTGAATTGCACTTAAAACTACCTCCCTCTCTGGGGAAGAAGCTGGTAGGGCCGTTTTGAAAAACCAGCGAGGAGGTACATCTTCGAATTCCAGCTTGTAACCCTGGGAAACAATTTCTATTGCCCAGGGATCCACCTGTGATTGAACCCAGACGTGGCTGAAAAGTTGAAGACGTGCCCCCACCGGCGCGGACTCCCTCAGTGGAGCCCCAGCGTCATGCGGTGTATTTAGTAGAAGCAGGGGAGGACTTCTGCTCCTGGGAACTAGCTGTAGCTGGCAGCTTTTCCCTCTGCCCTTACCTCTGGCGAAAAAGGAAGATCCACGTACTCTTTTGGATTTATGCGACCGAAAGGACTGCAACTGATAATGTGGTGTTTTCTTTGGCTGTGAGGATACATAAGGCAAAAAAGCGGATTTACCTGCAGTAGCTGTGGAAACCAGGTCCGTGAGACCTTCCCCAAATAAGTCCTCACCCTTGTAAGGCAAAACCTCCACATGCCTCTTTGAGTTGGCATCACCCGTTCATTGGCGGGTCCACAGTGCTCGCCTAGCAGAAATCGCCATGGCGTTGGCTCTGGAACCCAGTAGGCCAACGTCTCTCTGAGCATCTCTCATATATAGGACAGCATCCTTTATATGACCCAAGGTCAGTAAAATGGTATCCTTATCCAGGGTATCAATGTCAGCAGACAAGGTATCTGTCCACGCTGCTACAGCGCTACAAACCCAAGCCAACGCTATCGCCGGTCTGATCAAGGTACCAGTATGTGTATAAATTGACTTCAAGGTAGTCTCCTGCCTGCGATCAGCAGGATCCTTGAGGGCTGCGGTATCTTGCGACGGCAGCGCCCCTTTTTGGATAAGCGCGTTAACGCTTTGTCCACCCTGGGGGAGGATTCCCACCGTATCCTGTCCTTAGCCGGGAAAGGATACGCCATAAGAACCCTTTTGGGAATCTGCAGTTTCTTGTCTGGAGTTTCCCAAGCCCTTTCAAACAACTCATTTAACTCATGGGAAGGGGGGAAAATAACCTCAGGTTTCTTTTCTTTAAACATGTGGACCCTCGTGTCAGGTACAGAGGGGTCATCCGTGATATGCAACACATCTTTTATTGCAATAATCATATAATGAATACTTTTTGCCAACTTTGGCTGCAACCTTGCAACATCGTAGTCGACACTGGAGTCCGAATCCGTGTCGGTATCAGTGTCTGCTACTTGGGATAGTGGGCACTTCTGAGACCCAGAAGGGCCTTGTGACATAGTATAAGGCAAGGATGGACTCCCTGCATTTTCCCTGGACTCCGCTTTGTCCAACCTTTTATGTAATAAATTCACATTTGCATTTAAAACATTCCACATATCCAACCAATCAGGTGTCGGCGTTGCCGACGGAGACACCACACTCATTTGCTCCACCTCTTCCCTAGAAGAGCCTTCCGTTTCAGACATGCCGACACACACGTACCTGTCAAAGTCGAAAAATATTGTAATGCATATACCATGTACTAACCCCATGCACATGCCCGCTGCGCGTGCACTTAGTCCGCCGTGCGTGCACATATCCGCAATTTGCGTAGGATCGCTCCTGCGATCATGCGCGTGATATGGGTATTTACGGCGGAGTTTGTGAGCGCATAGAGGGTTATTTGAACATTACATATTTAACCCAAATAGTGTACATTTTAGATATAGCTCCCTTGCACCACTTCAGCGAGTATCAACAGTTCAAACAGTTCCAGGACTAAGGGATTCGCCTTTGCATGATAGGAAGGGTCAGATAAAGGTTGGAAGGTGATGTCTAGTATCCAGCTGTAGGGTATTTTAAGGGTAACATTCCGGTATTGGTTAGAGAAAGATTGCATGTTCCAGCGTATAGTATTGTTCAGAAGTAGGATATGGATATGAACTGTATTTACTGTATATTATGTATGCGGCGGGAATCCAGAGGATACCACCCACAAGAGCAGTTGAGAAAGACATCGCCCACCTTTTCAAATCAGCCTATGACCTCTCCTGTAATGTAAAGATACATCTCTGTGTCCAATGGACAATGAGATTACAATGACCATTGTATTGTGTATGTAAATTGTGTATAAAAAGCCCGTTGTTGCCTGGCCGGTCAGAAGACTCTGAACGCTTTCTACCTGATAAGCGGAGGACTGGTCCAGCTTGCGCTTGCGAATCTTCTCACTTATGTACATTTTCTGTAGCCATTATTCTGTTTTAGATTTATCTTGTTAGCCTGTAGTGTATAATTTGTACTGTTTTACCTTTTGAAATAATCCACTGTGGCCTTAGGACCCTGTGGTTCCAACTACAAATCGGTGTTGTGTCCTCACTTTCCTGCAAGGGTTTAAAGCATATTTTAACAGTATAAGGTTTATAAGTATTGATAAAGTGTACGCACTGCGGGTACTTTATACCGCCAGCGCTACTTAAGGTTTAAAGTATAACATCATTACAGTGCTTTGCGGCACATGGTTTAGAGTGTAAGAATAATATTGTATTACATTACTAATAAGGTTTAAAGGTTATCAATTGTGTGTGCGCGCGCTGTGCGTACTTTGTATACTCAGCGCGGCGTGTGTACGCCAAGTACGTACCACGTACGGGACTCTGTACGCAAATAGCATACAAAGTGCGTAGCGCATGTATTCAGTCTAGCGGCCATAGCGTCTCCACGGTAAAAGTGTATCTAGAGGTATAGCTTTATGGTTTAAGATAATATCGACATTATCAATTGTGGGCATCGTCCGGTTTTTCCTCAAACCCGCAGCCTAGCAGTTTTACGCAGACTTTATCTATCAGCAAAGGGCGGAAAGGTATCCCACATAAACCTTCTCCTGGTTGGTGGATACACTAGTGCTGATTAGATAAGCGTCTGCCCTGCATGGTTTGTAGGGATGCTGGAGGTATCCGTAAGGTAAGAACGCAAAAGCTATTTTTAAAATCTGTAAATTTCTGTTTGGGGCCAAATGCGCACACAACACACGCATACACCTGTATTTTGTACTTTGCATATCTGCTCGCATTATTGCCATAAGTAGCGATTATTATATTCATTTTTGCCTGTACTGAGAAATTTGTTGCTATTTAGTTGAAATATAGTTAATATTTAAGGAAGTAAGTGTAAGACGCATACGCAGTTTGGCCTAGTTGTAAAGGTTTATACAGAAGAAACTGTGTGTTGTGTTAAGTGAGCGATTATAGTTAAATATCGCTTACATTTATAGAAGTGTGGGATTTGTAGTACTGCGGAAGTACGGCCTTTGTACACGTGTCTCGGACAAAGTACGGGACTGCGTACGCAACATAAAGGCATACACACGTGGCGTGTTTACGCAACGTGCGTAAAGGTACGACCGCTAAGTACAAATCACACAATAGCATTGTTTTAGTTTAGGCGCGAGACGGTAGCCACGCGATAATAGCACAAATTGATCAGTTTCCAATATTTAGTTTAAAAAAACCTTTTTTACTGTATTACCTCTGGCACTAAGGCTGTTTTATCTGAATGAAAGTTAATTTTCTGTACAGAAAAACCAAAGTGTATATGAGTGAACGAGCGTGAGTGTGCAAACAATAAAGGTTTTGTGGACCCAGGGAATTCGGGATCCCGTAGGAGACCACACCAGGTGAGTGGACACTTGGTGGCGTGAGACTGGCTTGCTCACGTTAACATTGATTAAAGTACAAAGGAGCAAAGTAGTAGATATCGCAGACCAAAGGTCAGCGAAGGTTTAGAGTACCGCAGACCAAAGGTCAGCGAGGTTTTTGTTTAGAGATCGCAGCCCAGGTGGTTGGCGGAGAACCCATATAGGCCTGTTTAGATACGCTTCGCCTGAAGTTTCGCAGCTTAAACAATCGATTCCATTGGTCGTACGGCGGATAAGTAACAGTTACCTATACGCTGTGCGATTGGACCGCGCGTCCGTGGGTGCAATACTTAGCTCAACGTGATACCCTTTTACGAGCTTTGCGTAAAATCGCAGTATCATAAGCGCCAGGTGTAGCATACGCAAACGTGATTTGTGTAACATTTTTTTTTATTTTAAGGGAGTTTTCACTGGTCACTCAGGAAATCTCCAACGACCAATATTTACTGGGAAGGGTAAGTCACTCCCATATACGTCCAGTAAATAGAGGTTACACAGGGGCCCTAGGTTGGGTACGTACCGGCACTGACGACAGTGTTTAGGTGTATTGGCCAACGTGGGCGTGAGTGGGTGAGAGCACTCGTTGAACTTTCACCGTTGCCATATATTGAGTATTTTGTTTTTTTGTAGGAATTAGCTGAGAAGGCAATACCTGCAAAATATGGGGGCCAGTTGCTCAAGTAAGGGACGATCAACCAGGGTTCAGGTTGATATTCCGCGGCCCAAGGGGTCGGCGAGGTACATAATGTGTGAGAAATATGGATCACACGCAGAGGTTTTATGCAATGAATGGGAACGTATGACTGCGGAAGATAGGGAACCATTCCCTAAGGTAGGCAGTTTTAGTCCAGAGGTGTTGCAGAATTTAAGGATTAGGATATGTCTGTTAAAATCCCGAAAACAAAGGGTCAGACACGCAAACTGTTTACATTTATGGCAACAAGAGGGTGATATGCAGAGGGAACTAGCTCACGCAGCCGGTTCCAACCCTAGCAGGAAATTGATAGCAACTGCACCACCACCACCACCGTATATTACAGGGGAGAAAGTGGCTACAGACAATGGCATACTAATATATGATAAGAGTGAACATGCTAAATGTATTAATGCTAACCCGTGCAAGTTGTATCCCATCTTAAACTTCCCTCAGGACTGCGACCAAGAAAACGAGCCCAGCACGATATCGGCACTCTCTCTAGCAGCCACCATACAAGACACACAAGTGGGCACGGCCCAACCAGTAAGAGCAGTAGCAAAGGCCCCTAGTGGAGGGACAGGTGAGGTCATGTCCACAGGTAAGTACGGCACCGTACATTATGCAGAGACAATAGCACCTCACATTGTAGAAGCAACTCAGAATGATGTAATTGAACTAAATCCTGTCAGGGTGATCGCGGTCCCCAATGGGAAGACTGACGCACAGGGAGTCACTCCTATCAGGAACATTGTTATGCATTGTCCTTGGTCCCGGACAGAATTGAGGACAATTATGTCTGAATTTCCCGATCCCAGAAAGGATCTAGCTGCATGTCAGAGGTTTATTAGAGAATTAGGTAACGCCACCGAACCCACAAACAAAGATTGGCGAACAGTGCTACGGGCATGTTTACCCTCCAATATTGACCTTGTGAAATTCATTGCTGATTGTAAATTAGGCGTAGAAGTACCTCTCACTGATGAATACACTCAGGAGAATGTACGACAGATCAATCTACAATTAGGAGTATATTTCCCTACTGTTATCAAATGGAATAAAATCTTTTCCATAAGACAAAAAGGTGAAACTGCTTCTGAATATTTCCATCGAGCACTGCAGGAAATGGCTAGATACACTGGGGTCGAGGACATTAAAGAAAATGTACATCATAGAGAGGTAGCTGTGTCAGTATTAATGGACGGGTTAAAAGAAACGTTGAGAACAAGGGTACAAACCACTCAACCTAACTGGAGAGGTATTTCGGTGGCTGCATTAAGAGAGTCCGCTATCGAGCACGATCGGAACATCATTAAGCACAGGGAGTCACAGGGGGATAAGCTAATGACAGTAAGTATAAAAGCCCTGACAACGAAGCCACATCAGCCAAAACTCCAGACCCCTGATGTTAAGTCGTATGTAGTAAAATGTTATAACTGCCAGAGGGAAGGACATTACGCACGGAACTGTAATTATAAAGGCACACATAACGTATATCGACCCCCTAGACCAGAGCATGACTCACAGCATAACACACGTAATTGGGATCAGGGATCGCATAGGAGGAGTTATGAGCCACACGCAGGGGAAACAAGGAGGTACCCACCTAGGAGGGACTGGCAGACCTCTGGAAATTCTCAGCTACCCCCCTCACATATTGTAGCTGCCAGTGCTGCGGGAGGGTCACAACATACAATAGGGGTTAGGCCACACCTGTAGTCTGCAGCCAGTGACGTTGATTGCTACCCTTGGTAGTGAACCTGAGGTCACAATTGATGTAGCTGGTAGATCACTACCTTTCCTTGTAGATACAAGGGGAGCCAGATCAGTGTTAAATTCAACGGTAGGTATGAAAACCACGGGTAAAACAATTTCAGCAATGGGGGTAACAGGAATAGTGCAACACTACCCTTTAAGTAGACCAGCGGAGATTACGATAGGGCCTTTGCAGACCAAGCATTCCTTTTTGCTAGCTGCATCGGCTCTGACTAATCTACTTGGGAGAGATTTATTGTGTAAGATGAGGTGTGTCTGTTAGGTGCCGCGGTCCGCGGCGCCGCTCGGTCTGCTTCCGAGCGACACTCACGGCCGCCGCACCTCCCTTCCTGCCCGCCTGGCACCTAGCAACGCCAGGACGCCGTGCGCGCTGAGCCGCCGGGTCCCTGGCAACACTGGGACACCGTGCGCACGTAGCCGCCGGACCCTTAGCAACGGGGACGCCACAGACGAACCGCGTTCCCTGTTGCTTCCTATCAATCAATACACCTGTTAGCTCTGGTCGTGCAGGGCAGCTGCACGACATTACTAATTAAGCTTCGCTGCAGCTATTGGAGGGCTCCCTGTTATATTCTCCCTCACTACCTGGCACAGACGCCGATGATAGCTTCCTGTATGCTGTTCCTGCCTTGTAACGTCTGTTCCTGGTCAGCTGTGTCACAACTGAGGGCCTGAGCTGACGGGAGGCAGCCTCAGTTGTAGGGGCTGAGATGTACCGGAACCTGGGAGGTTGTATCAGACCCCTGGACATGTAAGTAACATGAATAATAACTGCCCGAAGGCGTGACCACGACAACTTGGATAAAAGTCAATGATGTTTATTATGACAACTCCGCAACACAGCAGCAGTAAAAGAAAACGTAAAAGTCAGCAAAGAATAAATACAGTTCCTGGGTACTACAGGATGGCAGGAGCCACAGGGCACTGGTAGTGTGAGATAGTTCTTATTATCTTCTAGATGGAAAGTCCTTACCAGGCCCGACTGTAGCAATGGAGATAACCCAGGATTGTGCCAGCTGGTGTTCCTGGAAAAGCTGGGTTGCTGAAGATAAAACAGCTGCTGTGGATACTGGCTGGAACCAGACTGTTGTTAGCACGGAGTGGATACTGGCTGGAACCAGTTAAATAATAAATGAACTTGGGAGCGATGAAATATGAACTGAAATGTAGAACTTGAGAGCGGAGAAATAATAATACCGGTGGAGAGTGGTAAAGTGTAGAAAGGACACCGGCCCTTTAAGGGAAGCTGTACTCTGCTGGAAGCTGAGCTGGAAGCAGGTAATGTTGTAGCTGGAAACAGATGAATCCACAATGGATTGGAGAGTCAGGCTACACCGCAGGTGGAATGCTGGTGCGGGTCTCTATGGTGGAAGTCTTGAGACAGGAGCTGGAACCTGGAAGACAATCACAGGAGAGAGACAAACCGGAACTAGGTTTGACAACCAAAGCACTGACGCCTTCCTTGCTCAGGCACAGTGTATTTATACCTGCAGCAAGGAAGGGATTGGCTAGGCAATTATGCAGATTATCAATACTGAGAACAGATTGGTGGAAATGATCAGCTGACAGAATCCAAGATGGCTGCGCCCATGCAGACACTTGGAGGGAAGTTTGGTTTGTAATCCATGTGGTAATGAAAACAGTAATGGCGGCGCCGGCCACCGGAGACAGGAGGCGCCAGGCTGACAGATGCACATCCAACCACGCGGACACAGCGGAGGCTGCGGCTGACGTAATCGCCACTCAGATACTCTGCATGCAGAAGTTCAGGGACGGCGGCGGAGGCCGCAGGAGATGCCATGCCAGGTGTAATATGGCGTTTACTGTGACAGCGTCCCAGAGTGACAGGAGAGGATACAGGAATGTACACATCAGGATAACAGATGGAATCCGGTCCTGGAGCGCTGAGCCAGCCTTAGGAGGCATCTGATGGGTAAGAAATGGCGTCCAGATACCCGGATCGTGACAGCACCCCCCCCTTTAGGAGTGGCCCCAGGACACTTCTTTGGCTTTTGAGGAAACTTGGAATGGAATCTCCGGACCAAGGCAGGAGCATGGACATCAGAAGCATTGGTCCATGAACGTTCCTCAGGACCATAACCTTTCCAGTCAATAAGATATTGTAGTTGACCGTAACGGTGACGTGAGTCCAGGATCTTGGCCACTTCATACTCAACGCCTCGTTGAGTTTGGACTTTCGGAGTTGGAGGAAGTGAGGAATGAAACCGATTCAAGATCAGCGGTTTCAACAGGGAAACATGGAATGTCCTGGGTATTTTTAAGAAGGGAGGCAACTGGAGTCTGTAAGCAACAGGATTGATGACTTGTTCAATCTTGAAAGGACCGATATAGCGAGGTGCAAACTTCATACTGGGAACTCTTAACCTCAAATTCTTCGTGGATAACCATACCCGATCACCCACCTTGAGAGCAGGAACTGCTCAACGCTTCTTATCCGCAAACTTCTTGTACCTGAACGATGCCTTGAGCAGAGCTGATCGTACGCTCTTCCAGATATTGGCAAACTGATGCAAGGTGATATCCACTGCGGGAACAGAAGTTGCTGGAAGCGGTTGGAACTCAGGGACTTTAGGGTGGAATCCAAAGTTAGTGAAGAATGGTGTTGAAGCAGATGAAGAATGATACTGGTTGTTATGACAGAACTCGGCCCAGGGAAGTAATTGAACCCAGTCATCTTGAGAGGAGGACACATAGATGCGGAGGAAGGCCTCCAAGTCCTGATTCACCCTCTCGGTTTGACCATTGGTCTGAGGATGGTAAGCCGTGGAAAACTTTAGCTTGACTTGGAGGACTTGACATAAACTTCGCCAGAATTTGGCTGTGAATTGAACTCCTCGATCTGAGATAATTTCTTCAGGAAGACCGTGGCGTCGGAAGATCTCTTGTATGAATACTTGAGCCAACTTGGAAGCTGACGGAAGACCGGTGAGAGGAATGAAGTGTGCCATCTTGGTGAACCGGTCAACTACCACCCAGATGGTATTGAACTTGTTGCACATGGGTAAGTCTGTAATGAAATCCATCGACAAGTGAGTCCATGGTCGACGGGGAACGGATAGTGGAACCAGTTGCCCCGCAGGCGACTGGCGGATACTTTATGTTGGGCACACTTTGGGCAAGATGCAATAAACTCCAAGACGTCCTTTTTCAGAGTTGGCCACCAATAGGACCTAGAGATAAACTCCAGGGTTTTTTGGATACCTGTATGTCCGGCAAAACGGGAAGCATGGGCCCAATGCATGAGCTTCTTCCTTAGCATCGGCTTCACAAAACTTTTCCCTGATGGGGGCGTAGAGTCCATCCCTACCGTGGAGAATGCCAACGGATTTATAATAGGATGCTTGTCTGAAGACTCTGACTCATTTTCTTGCTCCCATGAGCGGGAAAGGGCATCGGCCTTGCGATTCTGAGAGCCCGGACAGAACTGGAGTTTAAAGTCGAACCTGGAAAAGAAAAGTGCCCATCTGGCCTGACGAGGGTTGAGACATTGTGCGCCCTTCAGGTATAAAAGGTTCTTGTGGTCTGTAAGTATGGTGATTGAATGAGAAGCTCCCTCCAACAGATACCTCCACTCTTCTAGAGCGAGCTTGATGGCTAGCAACTCCTGGTCGCCAATGGCATAGTTGCGCTCAGCTGGGGAGAACTTCCGGGAGAAGAAACTGCAAGGGTGTAAATGGCCATCTTTAGCCCTCTGAGATAACACCGCTCCTACTCCAACGGAGGAGGCATCCACCTCTAAGATGAAAGGAGAGTCGATGTCAGGCTGTTTCAGAACAGGCGCAGAGATGAACCTTTGTTTTAAAAGATGAAATGCTTGCATGGCTTCTTCAGACCACTTGGACGGGTTAGCACCCTTCTTAGTGAAAGCAGTAATAGGCGCCACAATGGTGGAAAAGTCTCGTATAAACTTTCGGTAATAGTTGGCGAACCCTAAGAACCTCTGGACCCCTTTGAGGGTTAAGGGTACCGGCCAATTTTGGATTGCTTGTAGTTTCTCAGGATCCATCTCTAGTCCGGAACCGGACACAATGTACCCTAGAAACGGAATGGACTTGACTTCAAAGATGCATTTTTCTAATTTGCAATAGAGATGATTGACACGGAGACGGGACAGAACCTCTTTAACCCAAAAATGATGTTCCTCTAAATCGTTGGCAAAAATGAGGATATCGTCTAGATAGACCACGACATGACGGTATAGAATGTCTCTGAAGATCTCATTGACAAAATGCTGGAAGACAGCTGGAGCATTGCTCAATCCGAAGGGCATGACGAGGTACTCATAATGTCCGTCACGGGTGTTAAAGGCGGTCTTCCACTCGTCACCCTCACGGATCCGGATGAGATTGTATGCACCTCGCAAGTCCAGCTTTGTAAAGATGGTAGCTCCGCTAACTCTGTCAAAGAGCTCAGTAATCAGGGGTAAAGGATAACGGTTCTTGATGGTAATGTCGTTCAAACCTCTGTAGTCGATGCACGGCCGCAGACCACCATCTTTCTTTTTTACAAAAAAGAAGCCTGCGCCGGCTGGAGAAGAAGAAGGTCGAATGAACCCCTTTGCTAGGTTCTCTTTAATATATTCCTCCATAGAATGAGTCTCAGGCAGAGACAACGGATAAGTTCGGCCTCGAGGTGGAACCTTCCCTGGAACGAGATCAATCGGACAGTCCCATTCTCTATGAGGAGGAAGGATATCAGCAGAAGCTTTACTGAACACATCCGTGAAATCTTGATATGGAGGAGGTGGAACATCAGACGACCTGGGGGAGGAAGAACAGACAGGCAATACTTTAAACAAACATGTCTCAGCACAGGAGGAACCCCATGCCAGGATTTGCGTAGTCGTCCAATCAATTGTAGGATTGTGAAGACGGAGCCATGGAAGGCCCAGGACCACAGGATGTGTGGCTCTTGGAATCACTAAAAAAGAAATAAGTTCGGAATGAAGAACTCCCACTCTCAGACGAACTGGTAGAGTCCTTAAAGAAATAACTGCATCAAAAATTTTGCTGCCATCCACGGCAGTTAAAGAAATGGACGAAGGAAGTCGCTCGGTGGGTAGGGACCACCGTTTAACATAGGCTTCGGTAATAAAGTTCCCAGCCGCTCCGGAATCAAGGAGGGCAATGACGTTCCGATAACGTTGAGCAACTTGAAGCGAGACTGGGAGATTACAATCTTGAGGAGATGGAGAGGAGATCATTACTCCTAGCCGGCCCTCTCCTTGGCGAGCTAGGATTTGGAGTTTCCCGGACGTTTGGGACAGGCATTAATGGTGTGAGACGGAGCTGCACAATAGAGACAGAGAAACTCGGAGAGACGTCTTCGGCGCTCAGCAGGAGTTAAACGGGAACGGCCAAGTTGCATGGGCTCATCTTTAGATGGTGACAGTTGACGAGGAGGAGGAGCAGAAGATTTTGGAGCAGATGATCTTCCACGCTCAGTTGCTCTCTCTCTGAAACGTAAATCAACTTTCGTGCAGAGTGAGATTAGCTCATCTAACTTAGAAGGTAAGTCTCTGGTAGCTAACTCATCTTTAATACGCTCAGATAAGCCATGCCAGAATGCAGCATACAGGGCCTTGTCGTTCCATGCCAGTTCGGATGCCAGGATCTGGAACTGTATCAGATATTGTCCTACAGTACGTGACCCCTGGCGTAAACGGAGAATCTCGGATGAAGCTGAGGTTACCCGGCCTGGCTCGTCGAAGATGCGCCTGAATGTTGACACGAAGGCAGTGTAGGAAGATAGCAGGGTGTCGGACCTCTCCCATAACGGTGATGCCCAATCAAGGGCTGAGCCACTGAGAAGAGAAATAATGTAGGCAATTTTTGTACGGTCACTGGGAAAATTGCCAGGTTGTAGCTCAAACTGAATCTCACACTGGTTGAGAAATCCCCTGCAGAATCTTGGAGATCCGTCAAATTTTGCTGGCGTTGGAAGATGAAGACGTGGAGCAGAAGTGGGTAAGGTGGGTGGGGTTATAGCTGGAGTCACTGTGGTTGACGCACCAGACGCGCCTGATCCACGGAGAGTTGTCTGAATCCCATCCAGCCGAGTAGAGAGATCCTGGAGACAGCGGATGATGTGGCCCTGTGCAGCCTCCTGATGTTCTAGTCGGGCTGCCAGTTCTTGCATCGGCCTGGCCGCTTGATCCTGGTCTCCGGCTGGATTCATTAGGTCAGTGCTTACTGTCACAACTGAGGGCCTGAGCTGACGGGAGGCAGCCTCAGTTGTAGGGGCTGAGATGTACCGGAACCTGGGAGGTTGTATCAGACCCCTGGACATGTAAGTAACATGAATAATAACTGCCCGAAGGCGTGACCACGACAACTTGGATAAAAGTCAATGATGTTTATTATGACAACTCCGCAACACAGCAGCAGTAAAAGAAAACGTAAAAGTCAGCAAAGAATAAATACAGTTCCTGGGTACTACAGGATGGCAGGAGCCACAGAGCACTGGTAGTGTGAGATAGTTCTTATGATCTTCTAGATGGAAAGTCCTTACCAGGCCTGACTGTAGCAATGGAGATAACCCAGGATTGTGCCAGCTGGTGTTCCAGGAAAAGCTGGGTTGCTGAAGATAAAACAGCTGCTGTGGATACTGGCTGGAACCAGACTGTTGTTAGCACGGAGTGGATACTGGCTGGAACCAGTTAAATAATAAATGAACTTGGGAGCGATGAAATATGAACTGAAATGTAGAACTTGAGAGCGGAGAAATAATAATACCGGTGGAGAGTGGTAAAGTGTAGAAAGGACACCGGCCCTTTAAGGGAAGCTGTACTCTGCTGGAAGCTGAGCTGGAAGCAGGTAATGTTGTAGCTGGAAACAGATGAATCCACAATGGATTGGAGAGTCAGGCTACACCGCAGGTGGAATGCTGGTGCGGGTCTCTATGGTGGAAGTCTTGAGACAGGAGCTGGAACCTGGAAGACAATCACAGGAGAGAGACAAACAGGAACTAGGTTTGACAACCAAAGCACTGACGCCTTCCTTGCTCAGGCACAGTGTATTTATACCTGCAGCAAGGAAGGGATTGGCTAGGCAATTATGCAGATTATCAATACTGAGAACAGATTGGTGGAAATGATCAGCTGACAGAATCCAAGATGGCTGCGCCCATGCAGACACTTGGAGGGAAGTTTGGTTTGTAATCCATGTGGTAATGAAAACAGTAATGGCGGCGCCGGCCACCGGAGACAGGAGGCGCCAGGCTGACAGATGCACATCCAACCACGCGGACACAGCGGAGGCCGCGGCTGACGTAATCGCCACTCAGATACTCTGCATGCAGAAGTTCAGGGACGGCGGCGGAGGCCGCGGGAGACGCCATGCCAGGTGTAATATGGCGTTTACTGTGACAGCGTCCCAGAGTGACAGGAGAGGATACAGGAATGTACACATCAGGATAACAGATGGAATCCGGTCCTGGAGCGCTGAGCCAGCCTTAGGAGGCATCTGATGGGTAAGAAATGGCGTCCAGATACCCGGATCGTGACAAGCTGTATCTGGTCGATCCTGCTCCCTGTGCTCCAGAGTCCTGGAGTTCTGAAGCCGGTCCTGGGAATCCTTCCTGTTCAAGTGAACCTGTTGCAGTCATCTGGGGGTTCTCGTTTGTTGGGGTTCTCTCCCGGTTTCGTGAGTAGCGGCTTCTGTCGCGTGTTGCGGCCTAGGCCGCTTAGTCTTTTTGGTACTTTTTGAATTGGTGGTTTTTGCGGAGGTTTCCACTTTTCACTGTCCTCCCCGGAACTCGGCGGTGCCGTGTGGGGGAGTGGACAGTGATATCTTTTGTTGTTCTTTTCCTTTGGCGGCGTGCCGCACATATATTTAGTTTTAGGGTAGTTAGTAGCCCCTAGCTTCTGTTTGCTTTAGTTAGAGGTCCCCTTGTTTTCTCTAATGTCCTAAGTGGATGCTGGGGACTCCGTAAGGACCATGGGGATTAGCGGCTCCGCAGGAGACTGGGCACAACTAAAGAAAGCTTTAGGACTACCTGGTGTGCACTGGCTCCTCCCACTAAGACCCTCCTCCAGACCTCAGTTAGATTCTTGTGCCCGGCTGAGCTGGATGCACACTAGGGGCTCTCCTGAGCACCTAGAAAAGTATATTTAGGTTTTTTATTTTCAGTGAGATCTGCTGGCAACAGAGTCACTGCAGCGAGGGACTAAGGGGAGAAGAAGCGAACCTACCTAACAGGTGGTAGTTTGGGCTTCTTAGGCTACTGGACACCATTAGCTCCAGAGGGATCGACCGCAGGACCCGACCTTGGTGTTCGTTCCCGGAGCCGCGCCGCCGTCCCCCTTACAGAGCCAGAAGCACGAAGAGGTCCGAAAAATCGGCGGCAGAAGACTTCGGTCTTCACCAAGGTAGCGCACAGCACTGCAGCTGTGCGCCATTGCTCCTCATGTACACCTCACACTTCGGTCACTGATGGGTGCAGGGCGCTGGGGGGGGGGGCGCCCTGAGGGCAAAAAATAACACCTTGGCTGGCAAATATACATCATATATAGTCCTAGAGGCTATATAGATGTAAAATTACCCCTGCCAGTATTACAGAAAAAGCGGGAGAAAGTCCGCCGAAAAGGGGGCCGGGCTTCTCCCTCAGCACACTGGCGCCATTTTCTCTTCACAGTGCAGCTGGAAGACAGCTCCCCAGGCTCTCCCCTGTAGTTTTCAGGCTCAAAGGGTTAAAAAGAGAGGGGGGGCACTAAATTTAGGCACAATATATGTATACAAGCAGCTATTTGGGGAAAAATCACTCAGTTATAGTGTTAATCCCTGCATTATATAGCGCTCTGGTGTGTGCTGGCATACTCTCGCTCGGTCTCCCCAAAGGACTTTGTGGGGTCCTGTCCTCAGTCAGAGCATTCCCTGTGTGTGTGCGGTGTGTCGGTACGGCTGTGTCGACATGTTGGATAAGGAAGGTTACGTGGAGGCGGAGCAGAGGCCGATAAATGGGATGTCGCCCCCTGTGGGGCCGACACCAGAGTGGATGGATAGGTGGAAAGTATTAACCGACAGTCTCAACTCCTTACATAAAAGGCTGGATGACGTAACAGCTGTGGGACAGCCGGCTTCTCAGCCCGCGCCTGCCCAGGCGTCTCAAAGGCCATCAGGGGCTCAAACAACGCCCGTTACCTCAGATGGCAGACACAGATGTCGACACGGAGTCTGACTCCAGTGTCGACGAGGTTGAGACATATACACAATCCACTAGGAACATCCGTTACATGATCTCGGCAATGAAAAATGTGTTACGCATTTTCTGACATGAACCCAAGTACCACATAAAAGGGGTTTTATTTTTGGGGAGAAAAAGCAGCCAGTGTTTTGTTCCCCCATCAGATGAATGAATGAAGTGTGTAAAGAAGCGTGGTTTCCCCCGATGAAGAAACTGGTAATTTCTAAAAAGTTACTGATGGCGTACCCTTTCCCGCCAGAGGATAGGTCACGTTGGGAGATATCCCTTAGGGTGGATAAGGCGCTCACACGTTTGTCAAAAGGTGGCACTGCCGTCTTAGGATACGGCCACCTTGAAGGAACCTGCTGATAAAAAGCAGGAGGCGATCCTGAAGTCTGTATTTACACACTCAGGTTACATACTGAAACCTGCAATTGCCTCAGCATAAATAGTGCTGCTGCAGCGTGGTCTGACACCCTGTCAGATAATATTAATACGCTAAGACAGGGATAATATTTTGCTAACATTGAGCATATTGAAGACGTTGTCTTATATATAAAGGATGCACAGAGGGATATTTGCCGGCTGGCATCCAGAATTAATGCAATGTCCATTCTGCCAGGAGGGTAGTAGAAACCCGGCAGTGGACAGGTGATGCTGCATTTAAAAGGCACATGGAGATTCTGCCTTATAAGGGTGAGGAATTGTTTGGGGATGGTCTCTGGGACCTCGTATCCACAGCAACAGCTGGGAAGAAAATTTTTTACCTCAGGTTTCCTCACAAAAGCCTAAAGAAAGCACCGTATTTTCAGGTACAGTCCTTTCGGCTTCAGAAAAGCAAGCGGGTCAAAGGCGCTTCCTTTCTGCACAGAGACAAGGGAAGAAGGAAAAAGCTGCACCAGTCAGCCAGTTCCAGGATCAAATATCTTCCCTCGCTTCCTCTGAGTCCACCTCATGACGCTGGGGCTCCACAGGTGGAGACAGGTGCGGTGGTGGCGCATCTCGGAAACTGCAGGGATCAGTGGGCTTGCCCACAGGTGGATCCCTAGGTTCTGCAAGTAGTATCACAGGGATACAGGCTTGAGTTCGAGATGACTCCCCCTCGCCGTTGCCTCACATCAGCCTTGCCTGCTGCCCTCGGAGAAAGGTAGTACTGGCGGCAATTCACAAGCTGTACTTCCAGCAGGTGAAATCAAGGTACCCCTCCTTCAACAAGGCCGGGGTTACTATTCCAAAATGTTGTGGTACCGAAACCAGACGGTTCGGTGAGACCCATTCTAAAATTGAAATCCTTGAACACTTATATACGAAGGTTCAAGTTCAAAATGGAATCGCTCAGGGCGATTATTGCAAGCCCGGAAAATTTCAGGGTATCACTGGACATCAAGGATACTTACCTGCATGTCGCTATTTACCCTCGTCACCAGGTGTACCTCAATATTGTGGTACAAGATTGTCATTACCAATTCCAGACGTTGCCGTTGGTCTGTCCCCGGCACCGAGGGTATTTACCAAGGTAATGGCCGAAGTACTTATCCCATACTTGGACGATCTCCTTATAAAGGCGAGGTCCAGGGAGCAGTTGTTCGTCGGAGTAGCACTATCTCGGGAAGTGCTACAACAGCACGGCTGGATTCTGAATATTCCAAAGTCGCAGCTGGTTCCTACGACGCGTCTACTGTTCCTGGGTATGGTTCTGGACACAGAACATGATAAAAAGGGTTTCTCCCAGAGGAGAAGTCCAAGGAGTTGGCGTCTCTAGACAGAGACCTCCTAATACAAATACAGGTATCGGTGCATCTATGCACGCGAGCCTTGGGAAAGATGGTAGCTTCTTACGAAGAATTTCCATTCGCCAAGTCCCATGCAAGGATCTACCAGTGGGATCTGTTGGCCAAGTGGTCCGGGTCGCATCCTCAGATGCATCGGCGGATAACCCTGTCTCCAAGGGCCAGGGTGTCACTGTGGTGGTGACTGCAGAGTGCTCATCTTCTAGGGGGCCGCAGATTCGGCATACAGGACAGGGTCCCGGTGACCACGGATGCCAGCCTTCAAGGCTGGGGGGCAGTCACACAGGGAAGAAACTTCCAAGGCCTATGGAAAAGTCAGGAGACTTCCCTACACATAAATGTTCTGGAACTATGGGCCATTTACAATGCCCTAAGTCAGGCTAGACCCCTGCTTCAACACCGGCCGGTGCTGACCCAGTCAGACAACATCACGGCGGTCGCTCATGTAAACCGACAGGGCGGCACAAGAAGCAGGATGGCGATGGCAGAAGCCACAAGGATTCTCCGATGGGCGGAAAATCATGTGTTAGCACTGTCAGCAGTGTTCATTCCCGGAGTGGACAACTGAGAAGCAGACTTTCTCAGCAGACACGACCTCCACCCGAGAGAGTGGGGACTTCATCCAGAAGTCTTCCAAATGATTGTACACTGTGGGGAAAGGCCACAGGTGGACAGGATGGCGTCCCACCTCAACAAAAAGCTACAAAGATATTGCGCCAGGTCAAGGGACCCTCAGGCGATAGCTGTGGACGCTCTGGTAACACCGTGGGTGTACCAGTTGGTGTATGTGTTCCCTTCTCTGCCTCTCATACCCAGGGTAATGAGAATAATAAGAAGGAGAGGAGTAAGAACTATACTCATTGTTCCGGGTGGCCAAGAAGAGCTTGGTACCCAGAACTCCAAAAAATGATCTCAGAGGACCCATGGCCTCTACCGCTCAGACAGGACCTGCTGCAGCAGGGGGCCTGTCTGATCCAAGACGTACCGCGGCTGCGTTTGACGGCATGGCGGTTGAACGCCAGATCCTGAAGGAAAAGGGCATTCCGGAGGAAGTTATCCCTACGCTATTTAAAGCTAGGAAAGAAGTGAACGCAAACCATTATCACCGCATATGGCGGAAATATGTTGCGTGCTGTGAGGCCAGTAAGGCCCCAAAGGAGGAATTTCAGCTAGGTCGCTTTCTGCACTTCCTACAAGTCAGAGGTGACTATGGGCCTAAAATTGGGTTCCATTAAGGTCCAGATTTCGGCTCTATCGATTTTCTTCCAAAATAGAACTGGCTTCACTGCCTGAAGTTCAGACTTTTGTTAAGGGAGTGCTGCATAGTCAGCCCCCGTTTGTGCCTCCAGTGGCACCGTGGGATCTCAACGTAGTGTTGGATTTCCTGAAGTCGCATTGAGTTGAGCCACTTAAATCCATGGAGCTAAAATACCTCACGTGGAAAGTGGTCATGCTGTGGGCCTTGGCGTCGGCCAGGCGTGTATCAGAATTGGCGGCTTTGTCAAAAGCTCTTATCTGTATTTTATATGGATAAGGCGGAATTGAGGACTCGTTCCCAATTCCTTCCTAAGGTGGTAGCAGTTTTTCATGTGAATCAACCTATTGTGGTGCCTGCGGCTACTTGGGACTTGGAGGATTCCAAGTTTCTGGACGTAGTCAGGGCCCTGAAAAGTATATGTTTCCAGGACGGCTGGAGTCAGGAAAACTGACTCGCTATTTATCCTGTATGCACCCAACAAGCTGGGTGCTCCTGTTCTAAGCAGACTATTGCTCGCTGGATCTGTAGCACGATTCAACTTGCACATGCTGCGGCTGGACTGCCGCACCCTAAATCTGTGAAAGCCCATTCCTCGAGGAAAGTGGGCTCTTCTTGGGCGGCTGCCCGAGGGGTCTCGGCTTTACAAATTTGCCGAGCTGTTACTTGGTCGGGTTAAAACACTCTTGCAAGAGTCTACAAGTTTGATACCCTGTCTGAGGAGGACCTAGAGTTTGCTCATTCGGTGCTGCAGAGTCACCCGCACTCTCCCGCCGGTTTGGGAGCTTTGGTATAATCCCCATGGTCCTTACGGAGTCCCCAGCATCCACTTAGGACGTTAGAGAAAATAAGATTTTACTCACCGGTAAATCTATTTCTCGTAGTCCGTAGTGGATGCTGGGCGCCCATCCCAAGTGCGGATTGTCTGCAATACTTGTATATAGTTATTGCCTAACTAAAGGGTTATTGTTGAGCCATCTGTTGAGAGGCTCAGTTGTTATCATACTGTTAACTGGGTATAGTATCACGAGTTATACGGTGTGATTGGTGTGGCTGGTATGAGTCTTACCCGGGATTCAAAATCCTTCCTTATTGTGTCAGCTCTTCCGGGCACAGTATCCTAACTGAGGTCTGGAGGAGGGTCTTAGTGGGAGGAGCCAGTGCACACCAGGTAGTCCTAAAGCTTTCTTTAGTTGTGCCCAGTCTCCTGCGGAGCCGCTAATCCCCATGGTCCTTACGGAGTCCCCAGCATCCACTACGGACTACGAGAAATAGATTTACCGGTGAGTAAAATCTTATTATTATTAGAGATGAGCGGGTTCGGTTTCTCTGAATCCGAACCCACCAGAACTTCATGTTTTTTTTCACGGGTCCGAGCGACTCGGATCTTCCCGCCTTGCTCGGTTAACCCGAGCGCGCCCGAACGTCATCATGACGCTGTCGGATTCTCGCGAGGCTCGGATTCTATCGCGAGACTCGGATTCTATATAAGGAGCCGCGCGTCGCCGCCATTTTCACACGTGCATTGAGATTGATAGGGAGAGGACGTGGCTGGCGTCCTCTCCATTTAGATTATAAGAGACTGAGAGAGATTTACTGGAGCTGACTAGGAGGAGTACTGTTACTGTAGAAGTGTAGAGACTGAGTGGAGAGAGTTTACTAGTGAGGACAGTGCAGTTTACTTTATAATCCGTTCTCTGCCTGAAAAAAGCGATACACAGCACACAGTGACTCAGTCACATACCATATCTGTGTGCACTGCTCAGGCTCAGGCCAGTGTGCTGCATCATCTATTATCTATATATAATATTATATATATCTGTCTGACTGCTCAGCTCACACAGCTTATAATTGTGGGGGAGACTGGGGAGCACTACTGCAGTGCCAGTTATAGGTTATAGCAGGAGCCAGGAGTACATAATATATTATATAGTGAGTGACCACCAGACACACAGTGCAGTTTATTTAATATATCCGTTCTCTGCCTGAAAAAAGCGATACACACAGTGACTCAGTCAGTCACATACCATATCTGTGTGCACTGCTCAGGCTCAGGCCAGTGTGCTGCATCATCTATATATATTATATATCTGTCTGACTGCTCAGCTCACACAGCTTATAATTGTGGGGGAGACTGGGGAGCACTACTGCAGTGCCAGTTATAGGTTATAGCAGGAGCCAGGAGTACATAATATTATATTAAAATTAAACAGTGCACACTTTTGCTGCAGGAGTGCCACTGCCAGTGTGACTAGTGACCAGTGACCTGACCACCAGTATATATAATATTAGTAGTATACTATCTCTTTATCAACCAGTCTATATTAGCAGCAGACACAGTACAGTGCGGTAGTTCACGGCTGTGGCTACCTCTGTGTCGGCACTCGGCAGCCCGTCCATAATTGTATATACCACCTAACCGTGGTTTTTTTTTCTTTCTTTATAGTCATACTAGTTACGAGTATACTATCTCTTTATCAACCAGTCTATATTAGCAGCAGACACAGTACAGTGCGGTAGTTCACGGCTGTGGCTACCTCTGTGTCGGCACTCGGCAGCCCGTCCATAATTGTATATACCACCTAACCGTGGTTTTTTTTCTTTCTTTATACATACATACTAGTTACGAGTATACTATCTCTTTATCAACCAGTCTATATTAGCAGCAGACACAGTACAGTGCGGTAGTTCACGGCTGTGGCTACCTCTGTGTCGGCACTCGGCAGCCCGTCCATAATTGTATATACCACCTAACCGTGGTTTTTTTTTCTTTCTTTATACATACATACTAGTTACGAGTATACTATCTCTTTATCAACCAGTCTATATATTAGCAGCAGACACAGTAAAGTGCGGTAGTTCACGGCTGTGGCTACCTCTGTGTCGGCACTCGGCAGCCCGTCCATAATTGTATATACCACCTAACCGTGTTTTTTTTTTCTTTCTTTATACATACATACTAGTTACGAGTATACTATCTCTTTATCAACCAGTCTATATTAGCAGCAGACACAGTACAGTGCGGTAGTTCACGGCTGTGGCTACCTCTGTGTCGGCACTCGGCAGCCCGTCCATAATTGTATATACCACCTAACCGTGGTTTTTTTTTCTTTCTTTATACATACATACTAGTTACGAGTATACTATCTCTTTATCAACCAGTCTATATATTAGTAGCAGACACAGTACAGTGCGGTAGTTCACGGCTGTGGCTACCTCTGTGTCGGCACTCGGCAGCCCGTCCATAATTGTATATACCACCTAACCGTGGTTTTTTTTTCTTTCTTTATACATACATACTAGTTACGAGTATACTATCTCTTTATCAACCAGTCTATATTAGCAGCAGACACAGTACAGTGCGGTAGTTCACGGCTGTGGCTACCTCTGTGTCGGCACTCGGCAGCCCGTCCATAATTGTATATACCACCTAACCGTGGTTTTTTTTTCTTTCTTTATACATACATACTAGTTACGAGTATACTATCTCTTTATCAACCAGTCTATATATTAGCAGCAGACACAGTACAGTGCGGTAGTTCACGGCTGTGGCTACCTCTGTGTCGGCACTCGGCAGCCCGTCCATAATTGTATATACCACCTAACCGTGGTTTTTTTTTCTTTCTTTATACATACATACTAGTTACGAGTATACTATCTCTTTATCAACCAGTCTATATATTAGCAGCAGACACAGTACAGTGCGGTAGTTCACGGCTGTGGCTACCTCTGTGTCGGCACTCGGCAGCCCGTCCATAATTGTATATACCACCTAACCGTGGTTTTTTTTTCTTTCTTTATACATACATACTAGTTACGAGTATACTATCTCTTTATCAACCAGTCTATATTAGCAGCAGACACAGTACAGTGCGGTAGTTCACGGCTGTGGCTACCTCTGTGTCGGCACTCGGCAGCCCGTCCATAATTGTATATACCACCTAACCGTGTTTTTTTTTTCTTTCTTTATACATACATACTAGTTACGAGTATACTATCTCTTTATCAACCAGTCTATATATTAGCAGCAGACACAGTACAGTGCGGTAGTTCACGGCTGTGGCTACCTCTGTGTCGGCACTCGGCAGCCCGTCCATAATTGTATACTAGTATCCAATCCATCCATCTCCATTGTTTACCTGAGGTGCCTTTTAGTTGTGCCTATTAAAATATGGAGAACAAAAATGTTGAGGTTCCAAAATTAGGGAAAGATCAAGATCCACTTCCACCTCGTGCTGAAGCTGCTGCCACTAGTCATGGCCGAGACGATGAAATGCCAGCAACGTCGTCTGCCAAGGCCGATGCCCAATGTCATAGTACAGAGCATGTCAAATCCAAAACACCAAATATCAGAAAAAAAAGGACTCCAAAACCTAAAATAAAATTGTCGGAGGAGAAGCGTAAACTTGCCAATATGCCATTTACCACACGGAGTGGCAAGGAACGGCTGAGGCCCTGGCCTATGTTCATGGCTAGTGGTTCAGCTTCACATGAGGATGGAAGCACTCAGCCTCTCGCTAGAAAAATGAAAAGACTCAAGCTGGCAAAAGCAGCACAGCAAAGAACTGTGCATTCTTCGAAATCCCAAATCCACAAGGAGAGTCCAATTGTGTCGGTTGCGATGCCTGACCTTCCCAACACTGGACGTGAAGAGCATGCGCCTTCCACCATTTGCACGCCCCCTGCAAGTGCTGGAAGGAGCACCCGCAGTCCAGTTCCTGATAGTCAGATTGAAGATGTCAGTGTTGAAGTACACCAGGATGAGGAGGATATGGGTGTTGCTGGCGCTGGGGAGGAAATTGACCAGGAGGATTCTGATGGTGAGGTGGTTTGTTTAAGTCAGGCACCCGGGGAGACACCTGTTGTCCGTGGGAGGAATATGGCCGTTGACATGCCAGGTGAAAATACCAAAAAAATCAGCTCTTCGGTGTGGAGGTATTTCACCAGAAATGCGGACAACAGGTGTCAAGCCGTGTGTTCCCTTTGTCAAGCTGTAATAAGTAGGGGTAAGGACGTTAACCACCTCGGAACATCCTCCCTTATACGTCACCTGCAGCGCATTCATAATAAGTCAGTGACAAGTTCAAAAACTTTGGGTGACAGCGGAAGCAGTCCACTGACCAGTAAATCCCTTCCTCTTGTAACCAAGCTCACGCAAACCACCCCACCAACTCCCTCAGTGTCAATTTCCTCCTTCCCCAGGAATGCCAATAGTCCTGCAGGCCATGTCACTGGCAATTCTGACGAGTCCTCTCCTGCCTGGGATTCCTCCGATGCATCCTTGCGTGTAACGCCTACTGCTGCTGGCGCTGCTGTTGTTGCCGCTGGGAGTCGATGGTCATCCCAGAGGGGAAGTCGTAAGCCCACTTGTACTACTTCCAGTAAGCAATTGACTGTTCAACAGTCCTTTGCGAGGAAGAGGAAATATCACAGCAGTCATCCTACTGCAAAGCGGATAACTGAGGCCTTGACAACTATGTTGGTGTTAGACGTGCGTCCGGTATCCGCCGTTAGTTCACAGGGAACTAGACAATTTATTGAGGCAGTGTGCCCCCGTTACCAAATACCATCTAGGTTCCATTTCTCTAGGCAGGCGATACCGAGAATGTACACGGACGTCAGAAAAAGACTCACCAGTGTCCTAAAAAATGCAGTTGTACCCAATGTCCACTTAACCACGGACATGTGGACAAGTGGAGCAGGGCAGGGTCAGGACTATATGACTGTGACAGCCCACTGGGTAGATGTATGGACTCCCGCCGCAAGAACAGCAGTGGCGGCACCAGTAGCAGCATCTCGCAAACGCCAACTCTTTCCTAGGCAGGCTACGCTTTGTATCACCGCTTTCCAGAATACGCACACAGCTGAAAACCTCTTACGGCAACTGAGGAAGATCATCGCGGAATGGCTTACCCCAATTGGACTCTCCTGTGGATTTGTGGCATCGGACAACGCCAGCAATATTGTGTGTGCATTAAATATGGGCAAATTCCAGCACGTCCCATGTTTTGCACATACCTTGAATTTGGTGGTGCAGAATTTTTTAAAAAACGACAGGGGCGTGCAAGAGATGCTGTCGGTGGCCAGAAAAATTGCGGGACACTTTCGGCGTACAGGCACCACGTACAGAAGACTGGAGCACCACCAAAAACTACTGAACCTGCCCTGCCATCATCTGAAGCAAGAAGTGGTAACGAGGTGGAATTCAACCCTCTATATGCTTCAGAGGTTGGAGGAGCAGCAAAAGGCCATTCAAGCCTATACAATTGAGCACGATATAGGAGGTGGAATGCACCTGTCTCAAGTGCAGTGGAGAATGATTTCAACGTTGTGCAAGGTTCTGATGCCCTTTGAACTTGCCACACGTGAAGTCAGTTCAGACACTGCCAGCCTGAGTCAGGTCATTCCCCTCATCAGGCTTTTGCAGAAGAAGCTGGAGGCATTGAAGAAGGAGCTAAAAGGGAGCGATTCCGCTAGGCATGTGGGACTTGTGGATGCAGCCCTTAATTCGCTTAACAAGGATTCACGGGTGGTCAATCTGTTGAAATCAGAGCACTACATTTTGGCCACCGTGCTCGATCCTAGATTTAAAGCCTACCTTGGATCTCTCTTTCCGGCAGACACAGGTCTGCTGGGGTTGAAAGACCTGCTGGTGACAAAATTGTCAAGTCAAGCGGAACGCGACCTGTCAACATCTCCTCCTTCACATTCTCCCGCAACTGGGGGTGCGAGGAAAAGGCTCAGAATTCCGAGCCCACCCGCTGGCGGTGATGCAGGGCAGTCTGGAGCGACTGCTGATGCTGACATCTGGTCCGGACTGAAGGACCTGACAACGATTACGGACATGTCGTCTACTGTCACTGCATATGATTCTCTCAACATTGATAGAATGGTGGAGGATTATATGAGTGACCGCATCCAAGTAGGCACGTCACACAGTCCGTACTTATACTGGCAGGAAAAAGAGGCAATTTGGAGGCCCTTGCACAAACTGGCTTTATTCTACCTAAGTTGCCCTCCCACAAGTGTGTACTCCGAAAGAGTGTTTAGTGCCGCCGCTCACCTTGTCAGCAATCGGCGTACGAGGTTACATCCAGAAAATGTGGAGAAGATGATGTTCATTAAAATGAATTATAATCAATTCCTCCGCGGAGACATTGACCAGCAGCAATTGCCTCCACAAAGTACACAGGGAGCTGAGATGGTGGATTCCAGTGGGGACGAATTGATAATCTGTGAGGAGGGGGATGTACACGGTGATATATCGGAGGGTGAAGATGAGGTGGACATCTTGCCTCTGTAGAGCCAGTTTGTGCAAGGAGAGATTAATTGCTTCTTTTTTGGGGGGGGTCCAAACCAACCCGTCATATCAGTCACAGTCGTGTGGCAGACCCTGTCACTGAAATGATGGGTTGGTTAAAGTGTGCATGTCCTGTTTTGTTTATACAACATAAGGGTGGGTGGGAGGGCCCAAGGACAATTCCATCTTGCACCTCTTTTTTCTTTTCTTTTTCTTTGCATCATGTGCTGATTGGGGAGGGTTTTTTGGAAGGGACATCCTGCGTGACACTGCAGTGCCACTCCTAGATGGGCCCGGTGTTTGTGTCGGCCACTAGGGTCGCTAATCTTACTCACACAGTCAGCTACCTCATTGCGCCTCTTTTTTTCTTTGCGTCATGTGCTGTTTGGGGAGGGTTTTTTGGAAGGGACATCCTGCGTGACACTGCAGTGCCACTCCTAGATGGGCCCGGTGTTTGTGTCGGCCACTAGGGTCGCTAATCTTACTCACACAGCTACCTCATTGCGCCTCTTTTTTTCTTTGCGTCATGTGCTGTTTGGGGAGGGTTTTTTGGAAGGGACATCCTGCGTGACACTGCAGTGCCACTCCTAGATGGGCCCGGTGTTTGTGTCGGCCACTAGGGTCGCTAATCTTACTCACACAGCTACCTCATTGCGCCTCTTTTTTTCTTTGCGTCATGTGCTGTTTGGGGAGGGTTTTTTGGAAGGGCCATCCTGCGTGACACTGCAGTGCCACTCCTAGATGGGCCCGGTGTTTGTGTCGGCCACTAGGGTCGCTAATCTTACTCACACAGCTACCTCATTGCGCCTCTTTTTTTCTTTGCGTCATGTGCTGTTTGGGGAGGGTTTTTTGGAAGGGACATCCTGCGTGACACTGCAGTGCCACTCCTAGATGGGCCCGGTGTTTGTGTCGGCCACTAGGGTCGCTAATCTTACTCACACAGCTACCTCATTGCGCCTCTTTTTTTCTTTGCGTCATGTGCTGTTTGGGGAGGGTTTTTTGGAAGGGACATCCTGCGTGACACTGCAGTGCCACTCCTAGATGGGCCCGGTGTTTGTGTCGGCCACTAGGGTCGCTTATCTTACTCACACAGCGACCTCGGTGCAAATTTTAGGACTAAAAATAATATTGTGAGGTGTGAGGTATTCAGAATAGACTGAAAATGAGTGTAAATTATGGTTTTTGAGGTTAATAATACTTTGGGATCAAAATGACCCCCAAATTCTATGATTTAAGCTGTTTTTTAGTGTTTTTTGAAAAAAACACCCGAATCCAAAACACACCCGAATCCGACAAAAAAAACGCGTTCGAACCCAAAACACGGCCGCGGAACCGAACCCAAAACCAAAACACAAAACCCGAAAAATTTCAGGCGCTCATCTCTAATTATTATCCTGTCTCGGTTCACGCTTTGTCTCACTCTAAGACCTGGGGGCATCGGAGTTGGGCAGACCTAATCCGCCCTCAAACGCGGCTGCCGTGGGCCCAAGAAACCATAGTCACTCAGGCGTGAACTGACCACACGGGTAAAACAACGGAGGTAGGGTGCTAGGGGCTATTCCCGTTCTCTCCCTATTTCAGCGTCACGTCCTGGTGCTCTGGACTCACTTCGCAACATCTTTCTAGTTCTGAGCATCAGGAACGTAACATTATCACGGGCCTAAAAACACACACACACAAAAAAAAAGTAATTTGTATTTGGTGGGCTTTGAAATTCGGCCTCATGAATCCGGCAGTATTAGGACCGAATCCCAGCCAGCTTTTGGCCAACCAGATTCAGGAACTAACTCAGATGGTTCAGGATCTTACTCTTCGGGTGAGATCGCAGGAAGATCTTTTGCGAGCCTCCCCGAGTATGATTCCAGAACCAAAGATGCATCTACCTGACCGTTTTTCGGGTAACCGAAAGGATTTTTTTAATTTCAAGGAAGCTTGGAAGCTTTATTTTCATTTAAGGCCCCGATCCTCTGGTACTGAGTCTCAACGGGTCGGGATTGTGATGTCATTACTACAAGGCGATCCACAAACCTGGGCTTTTGGGCTAAAAGCCGATGATGTTGCCTTGCTATCTGTAGATGCCTTTTTTAATTCCTTAGGCCTTCTGTATGATGACCCTGATAGAGAAGCGTCGGCTGAGAGCCACCTGCGTGCACTTAAGCAAGGGAAAAATCCAGCAGAGGCGTATTGTACCGAGTTTCGCTGTTGGTCGAACGACTGTGGCTGGAATGACCCGGCCCTGCGCAGTCAGTTTCGCCTCGGTTTGTCTGAAGTTATTAAAGACAGTCTCCTTCAGTACCCCGCTCCAGAGACTCTAGACAAACTCATGGAGCTTGCTATTAAAATTGATCGTCTTCTCCGGGAGCGGAGGGCTGAAAGAGGAGCTAGTTTCAGGCCTAGTCCATGTGTGTATACTTTCCCTGAGGACGTTGAGGAACCCATGCAAATGTGTCTCTCCCGGCTGTCCCCAGAGGAAAGAACCAGAAGGCTAAATTCTGGTCTTTGCTTGTATTGTGGTGGCAAGGGACATATCGCACGTAATTGCCCGAATAAGCAGGGAAACGCTCTGACCAAGTGAATAGTGAGGGGGTTTACTTGGGTCTGCAGTTAATCTCCTCTAATGATTCCTTATTAGTTCCTGTAAAAATTTCCTTTGGTAGCCTCAGTTCGTTGGTGTCGGCCTTCGTCGACAGTGGAGCTGCGGGAAATTTCATGGATCTTGGTTGGGCTCAGGCTTTGGGCGTTCCACAGATACCTATGGATAAACGTATCACCATGCACGGCTTGGAAGGTGGTCCGCTTTCTAACGGGGTAATCACTCACCGCACACCTCCAGTAAAACTGACAGTGGGGGCACTACATTCAGAGAAAATCGAATTTTACCTTACCCATTGTCCGGCTGTCCCCGTAGTTCTGGGTCACCCCTGGCTTGCCTTTCATAATCCCACCATAGATTGGCAGTCTGGGAAGATTTCCCGATGGGGTCCCTTTTGTGTTAAGGAATGTATTTCCCGTCCAGTCCGGGTTGCGGCAGTCACCCCAGAACTTATTCCTTTGGAATATCAGGACTTTGCCGACGTTTTCTCCAAGGGTAATGCGGATATTCTGCCTCCTCATCGGTCCTATGACTGCGCTATTGACTTAGTTCCCGGTGCCTCTTTACCTAAGGGGAGACTATATGCCCTGTCTGGGCCGGAAACTACGGCAATGAATGATTATGTACAGGAGAGCCTAAAAAAAGGCTTCATTAGGCCCTCGAAATCTCCATTGAGTGCAGGGTTCTTTTTTGTTGAGAAAAAAGATGGGTCGCTCAGACCATGTATTGATTTTCGGGCTTTGAATAAAATCTCTGTTAAAAACACCTACCCCTTGCCACTGATTTCAGTACTATTTGATCAGCTCCGGACTGCCGTTATCTTTTCCAAGATTGATCTTAGAGGGGCTTACAATCTCATCCGAATTAAATCTGGGGATGAGTGGAAGACGGCTTTCAGCACACAGTCGGGACATTATGAATACCTGGTGATGCCGTTTGGGCTGTCAAATGCTCCTGCTGTATTTCAAGATCTCATTAACGACGTCCTTCGCGACTTTCTAGGAAAGTTTGTGGTCGTTTATTTAGACGACATTTTGATTTACTCCGAGTCTTTAGAACAACATATTACCCATGTGCGACTGGTCCTTCAGAAGTTACGGGAAAATCATTTATACGCCAAACTGGAGAAATATGATTTCCACATCACAGAAGTGTCCTTCCTGGGGTATATTATTTCTCCTAAGGGGTTTTTCATGGAACCAAAAAAACTCCAGGCCATCCTAAATTGGGCACAACCCATGAACTTAAAAGCAATTCAGCGCTTTTTAGGGTTTGCAAATTACTATAGGCGTTTTATTCATACCTTCTCTGATTTGGTTGCTCCTATAGTAGCATTGACTAAAAAAGGAGCGGACCCTTCCATTGGTCGCCTGAAGCCAAGTCTGCCTTTCTGGCCTTAAAGCAGGCCTTTGTCTCAGCTCCAGTGCTCAGACACCCTAACCCGGAGCTCCCCTTTATTGTCGAGGTAGATGCCTCAGAGGTTGGAGTGGGTGCTATCCTTTCTCAGGAAGACCCGGAGTCTCAGGAATTATACCCATGTGCCTTCATGTCCAGGAAATTCTCCTCCGCAGAATCCAACTATGATGTTGGTAATCGAGAATTGTTGGCAGTTAAATGGGCTTTCGAGGAGTGGAGGCATTGGCTGGAAGGAGCTAGGCATACGATTACGGTGTTTACTGACCACAAGAACCTGCAGTATATTGAGTCAGCTAAACGGCTTAATGCTCGACAGGCACGTTGGGCGTTGTTTTTTACTCGTTTCAGGTTTATTATCACCTTTAGGCCCGGTTCCAAGAATACAAAAGCCGATGCCCTGTCACGTTGTTTTCTTCCGGTTCACAACAACCACCCGGCTACTACCCCCATAGTTCCATCGTCTGTCATCCGGGCTGGCCTCACACAGGATTTATTTACACAGCTAGTCCAGCTTCAGCAGCAGGCTCCCAAAGTCACTCCTGCAGATCGTCTCTTCGTCCCTGAATTTCTGAGAGGCACTGTTCTAGCTGAGTTTCATGATAATAAGGTTTCTGGTCATCCGGGTATCACTAAGACCTTGGAGTTAATCTCTCGCTCAGTGTGGTGGCCTAATCTTTCTAAAGATGTAAGGGAATTTGTCCGTTCCTGTCAGGTTTGTGCTCAGTACAAGGTATCTCGATCGTTGCCGGTCGGGCAACTCATACCTTTAGCCATTCCTCTCAGGCCATGGTCACATATATCCATGGATTTCGTGGTGGACCTTCCTCTTTCAGCTGGATTTGGAGTCATTTGGGTGGTAGTAGACCGTTTTAGTAAGATGGCCCACTTCATTGCTCTCCCCCGATTACCCTCTGCTCAAGGGTTGGCAGTTTTATTTCTCCGCCATGTGTTCAGGCTCCATGGTTTACCCAGGGATATTGTCTCTGATCGGGGACCGCAATTCATCGCCCGTTTCTGGAAACGTTTTTGTGCCTCATTAAATATGAAACTCTCTTTAACATCTGGGTACCATCCACAGTCTAACGGACAAACTGAACGTGTTAATCAGTCGTTAAAACAGTATTTACGGCTATATTCGGCCAAACTTCAGAATGATTGGTCTGAATTTCTTCCTTTGGCCGAGTTTGCCTATAATAACTCTTGTCATTCTTCTACAAAGGAGTCCCCATTCTTTTCGGTCTTTGGCTTTCATCCTAGAGCCAATTCATTTTACCCTCATTTTCCAGTCTCCTCGTTGACCTTAACTTCCCGTCTCAGAATGATTTGGAAAAAGGTGCACCTTGCCCTTAAGAAGGCTGCCTTCCAAGAAAAACATTTTTCTGATAGGTTCCGACGCCCATGCACTTTTAAGGTGGGAGATAAGGTGTGGTTGTCAACCCGCAACATCAAGCTTCGACAACCCTCGGCTAGATTGGGACCCAAATTTATTGGACCGTTCCTTATCATTAAGAAGGTCAACCCAGTTGCTTTTCGGCTACGCTTGCCTAAATCACTCAAAATTGGCAAAACTTTTCACTGTTCCCTTCTGAAGCAGTATTTTTCTTCCAGGAGATTCCCTCGGAAGACTTCCCAGGGTAGACCTCCGGTGGATGTTCAGGGGCAACAAGAGTTCTTGGTGGAGAAGGTTTTAGATTCCAAAGTTTCTCGGGGCCGGCTTTATTTTTTGGTTCACTGGAAAGGATATGGCCCGGAAGAAAGGTCTTGGGTCCTGGATAAGGATCTACATGCCCCTAAACTTAAGAGATTATTCTTTCAGGAATTTCCTCAGAAACCCAGCTTTAGGGGTTCTTTAACCCCTCCTCAAGGGGGGGCACTGTTAGGTGCCGCGGTCCGCGGCGCCGCTCGGTCTGCTTCCGAGCGACGCTCACGGCCGCCGCACCTCCCTTCCTGCCCGCACGGCACCTACCAATGCCAGGACGCCGTGCGCGCTTAGCCGCCGGGTCCCTGGCAACGCTGGGACGCCGTGCGCACGTAGGTGCCGGACCCTTAGCAACGGGGACGCCACAGACGAACCGCGTTCCCCATTGCTTCCTATCAATCAATACACCTGTTAGCTCTGGTCGTGCAGCAGGGCAGCTGCACGACATTACTAATTAAGCTTCGCTGCAGCTATTGGAGGGCTCCCTGTTATATTCTCCCTCACTACCTGGCACAGACGCCGGTGATAGCTTCCTGTATGCTGTTCCTGCCTTGTAACATCTGTTCCTGGTCAGCTGTATCTGGCCGATCCTGCTCCCTGTGCTCCTGAGTCCTGGAGTTCTGAAGCCGGTCCTGGGAATCCTTCCTGTTCAAGTGAACCTGTTGCAGTCATCTGGGGGTTCACGTTTGTTGGGGTTCTCTCCCTGTTTCGTTAGTAGCGGCTTCTGCCGCGTGTTGCGGCCTAGGCCGCTTAGTCCTTTTGGTACTTTTTGTATTGGTGGTTTTTGCGGAGGTTTCCGCTTTTCACTGTCCTCCCCGGAACTCGGCGGTGCCGTGTGGGGGAGTGGACAGTGATATCTTTTGTTGTTCTTTTCCTTTGGCGGCGTGCCGCACATATATTTAGTTTTAGGGTAGTTAGTAGCCCCTAGCTTCTGTTTGCTTTAGTTAGAGGTCCCCTTGTTATTATCCTGTCTCGGTTCACGCTTTGTCTCACTCTAAGACCTGGGGGCATCCGAGCTGGGCAGACCAAATCCGCTCTTCAAACGCGGCTGCCGTGGGCCCAAGAAACCATAGTCACTCAGGCGTGAACTGACCACACGGGTAAAACAACGGAGGTAGGGTGCTAGGGCTATTCCCGTTCCCTCCCTATTTCAGCGTCACGTCCTGGTGCTCTGGACTCACTTCGCAACATCTTTCTAGTTCTGAGCATCAGGAATGTAACAGTGTCATATATTGTACTCTTGAGGGTGTCTTCTTGGATATACCCGAGAATCACGTTCAGGAAGTGCAGGATATGTTAGACACCCCACAAAGGTTAATGTCACACTCTGCTGTTATAGACAGGTGTCCATCCAAGGTAGAGGAAATGATCTCCCAGATACCGGAATCCCTCTGGACCAAAGATGGACAAGACACTGGATTGATGGCAAATGTAACTCCTGTAGTAGTGCAAGTAAAAGATGGTAGGATAGCTCCAAAAATCCCACAGTATCCTCTGAAGCCAGAGGTGGAATTAGGAGTGTACTCAGTCATAGGGCGCTTGCTACAACAGGGCATCCTAGTTAGGACGTCCAGCACTGCCAATAGTCCCATCTTCCCTGTGAAAAAGAGTGGGGGGAGGGGTTACAGGCTAGTGCAGGATCTAAGGGGGATAAACAAGATAGTTGAGAGCCAATTCCCCGTAGTGCCAAATCCAGCTGTCATCCTCATGCAAATTCCCCCTACTGCGAAATTTTTCACTGTCATTGACCTCTGTTCTGCTTTCTTTTCGGTCCCTCTGCACCCTGACAGCCAATACTTGTTTGCATTTACATAAAGGGGTTTACAGTACACCTGGACTCGCCTACCCCAAGGTTTCATTGACAGCCCAAGTATTTTCTCCCAGGCTTTGCATGACTGTTTACAATCCTTTCAACCTGAGAGCGGATCAGTATTAATACAGTAAGTAGATGACTTACTGCTGTGTTCAGATTCACTCGAGTCGTCCTTGAAAGACACAAAACAGCTTCTGTTTCACCTTTCTAATACGGGACACAAGGTTTCAAAGGATAAGTTACAGTTGTGCCAGACCAAGGTAAAATATTTGGGACATTGCTTGACACAAGGACTTAGACACCTCACCGCTGATAGAATACTGTCACAATCCTGACTGTAGGTTTCATATTTGCTGACTTACCCCTGCCATCTGTCCCGGATCCTGTGTCTTTTACTCACTGAGTTAAACAGTTTGTCAGCACTATGAGTTTTCCTGAGTTCTCTGCCTGAAAGGTAATAGTTAATTAGCTCCACCTGTGGTGAGCTCCTGTGAGAGGCTGAATTCAGTAATTTGAAGTTTAGGCCTAAAAGCCAGCATCTTATGTTTTGCAGAAGTTCAGGCTTCAGTGTTCTCTCGGCCTGCTAGGCCTCATTCTACATCACAGCCTAGTCTAGAGTAGTCACATGACAGTGACTGTTCACCTGACCCAGAGTTGTCCAATCCTCTGCCAGCCTGAGACTCTCTGCATCACCTAATCCTGCTCACCAATCACCAAGGACCAGGAAGTATAAGTCGGGAGGCTGAGTTGGAAACTGGGCCAGTTCCTCGTGTCACACACAGCTCTGTGTGAGTCTTAAAGCTGAGCTCACTAAAGGTAACCTTTGTACCTAAGTTCCTGTGGAAACTGTTCCCTTGTTACCCTGTTTGGTTTACTTTTGTGTTGCCACTGATTTCACTGTTTCCATGAGTCTCAATGTAAAGGCACAGCTGTAGTGGTTTATCTTAAAGGCACAGTACTGTATTCCATAGTCTCCATTGAAAACCACAGCTGCCGTGGTTCAGTTTTACTGCTGTTGTACTTGTGATCTCCAGAGCTCCCGTATCCCTGTGGCTTCCGTGCCTCCAAGAACCTCCGTGCCTCAGCACCTCCGTGCCTCAGCATCTCCGTGCCTCAGCACTTCCATGCCTTCAAGAACCTCCGTGCCTCAGCATCTCCGTGCCTCAGCATCTCCGTGCCTCAGCACTTCCGTGCCTCCAAGCACCTCTGCACCTCAGTGCCTCCAAGCACCTCCGTGCCTCCAGGCACTTCTGCACCTCAGTGCCTCCAAGCACCTCAGTGCCTCCAAGCACCTCAGTGCCTCCAAGCACCTCAGTGCCTCCAGGCACTTCTGCACCTCAGTGCCTCCAAGCATCTCAGTGCCTCCAAGCACCTTAGTGCCTCCAAGCACTTCTGCACCTCAGTGCCTCCTAGCACCTCAGTGCCTCCAAAAACCCAGTGCTCACAAGCGTAGTTGGTGTCTCCAGCATCCGGTACTCCTTAATTCTTTCCTCAGCACCTTTTTCAAGTTCTGTCTTTCAGGAGACCTCCAGCATCCATACCTGCTTCCTGTCTGCCGACCAAATCCTGCATGAGGAAAACCTAGATTCAGTCATCTCTGCTGCGGTCCCTCTTCCTGGTCACCGGAAGAAACCCCCGAGCCCACAACACCTCCAAACCAGGTCAGTGAAAGTATTCACATAGTCCTCCAGTCGCCCGAACAGACTTCACTAACACCGGGTTCACAAAACCTCAGTCATGACAAATACAGGCGATTCGCGACATGACTCTGCCACAAACCCAGCAGCAGATCCGCACTTTCCTTGGAATGTGTGGGTACTGCCGAAACTGGATCCCAGGGTTCTCCATACTGGCTTTACCTTTACAGGAAATGGTCTCCTCGAACAAACCAGATCGAATCTCTCACACAGATGAGTCCGAACTGGCATTTGAGAGACTTAAACAATGCCTATCACAGGCACCTGCATTAGGCATGCCAGATTATGGGAAACCCTTTGAATTGTACGGTACGGAAAGTGCTGGGTGTGCGGCAGGTGTCCTAACCCAGAAACATGGTGATGCCAGCAGGCCGGTAGCTTACTACAGTGCACAGATGGACACCGTAGCACGGTCTCTCCCCACATGCTTGCGAAGTGTTGCAGCGATAGCTTTGCTAGTGAGTAAAAGCGAAGACGTAGTGTTAGGACACAACCTGACCATCCATACACCTCATGCAGCGTCAGCCTTACTGAACTCTGCCCAAACCAGACATGTCTCATCAGCACGGTTTACAAGGTGGGAATTAGCACTAATGGCCCCTGTAAACATCACCATAAAGAGATGCAGCGCACTAAATCCTGCAACTTATTTACCAGGTGTGCCTGGACAGGCACAAAGGGTGGAGGATGAGAATGATGGTGAAGGAGGATTTAGTATAGACACTGGCACACATGATTGTATGGAATATCTGAACCAAACTTTCACTGCAAGACCCGACATTAGTGACAACCCACTGGAAGGCGTAGATTTAACTTTTTACACTGACGGTAGTTGCCACAGACAGACGGACTTGGGAGACTTGTGTACTGGATACGCAGTCGTAGATGACAGAGGTATCATAGAAGCTGAACCCCTGGGCCCACCACACTCAGCACAAGTTGCTGTGCTGGTCGCCCTAACCAGAGCATGTGAATTGGCTAAGGGTAAGTCAGCCAATATATATACAGATTCTAGGTATGCCTTTGGAGTAGTGCATGATTTCGGGGCCCTATGGCGCCTCAGAAATTTCATGACGGCAGCTGGCACACCTGTAGCGCATGCATCCCATATAAAAAGGCTTCTAACAGCGATACAGGAACCTGACAGAGTGGCTGTTATCAAGTGCAAAGCCCACACTTACAGTCAAGACCCAGTATCACTTGGTAACAGCCGGGCAGACGAAGCTGCTAAATCAGCAGCCAGCACCCCCATACAAACAGATATCACACCACTGATGATATTCAACACCGTCAATACACAAAAACTAAGTGAAATGCAAAATTTGTGTTCTCCACAGGAAAAGGCAGTCTGAAGGTCAAAGGGATATGGCCAGGAGTCCTCAGGACTCTGGACAGATGGACAGGGTAATCCAGTAGCGCCCAGAGCATATCTTCCAAGTTTAGCTGAGGCGGCACACGGTCTGACTCATCTGGGCAAAGAGGGTATGTGTAAGCTGGTGAGAGCCTACTGGTGTGCGCCAGGATTCTCTTCTCATGCGGGTAAGAGAGCAATGACATGTCTTATCTGCTTGAGGAAGAATATTGGAAAGTCAATACCAACAGAACCATCCCATATCCCGCCAACAGATGGCCCTTTTCAGGTAATACAAATTGATTTCATACAGTTACCACCCTGCAGAAATTTAAAATATGTGTTAGTCTGTATTGATGTGTTTTCAAATTGGGTAGAAGCGTTCCCTGCTGCCACAAATACTGCTACGTTCACTGCAAAGAAAATTGTGCAGGAATTTGTGTGCAGATATGGTATCCCTAGGATAGTTGAAAGCGATAGGGGTACCCATTTTACAGGTGAAGTCTTTCAGGTTATGTGCAAACTGATGGGGATTAATAGCAAGCTGCATACTCCGTACCGCCCACAGGCGAGTACGAAGGTGGAAAGAGTAAACAGCACTATTAAGAACGAGCTGAGCAAAGTGATGGCTGAAACTGGATTGTTGTGGCCAGAAGCTTTGCCACTTGTATTGTACAGCATCAGAACCACTCCCAGGTCCCCCCTTAACCTATCACCCTTTGAGATTCTTTTTGGTCGACAACCCCATGTAATGATTGACCCCCAGGATGATTTGAAATGCAATAATGAGGTGACTGTAAAATATTTGGTTAAGATGAGCCAGCAGTTGAGGAATCAAAACAGAAATCTAAAGCTGGTGATTCCTGACCTACCAAACAGTAATTGTCATGACATTGAACCTGGGGATTATGTAATGATTCTAAATTTTCTACGCTCAGGTTGCCTCATTGACAGGTGGGAAGGACCGTACCAAGTCTTACTAACCAGCACGACAGCATTAAAGGTTGCCGAAAGAGAGACTTGTGTCCACTCGTCCCACTGTAAGAAGGTCGCTGACCCAGAGAGAACCCGTGACAAAGAGCAGAGTGTAGAGGAAATCGTATCACTGGAGTGTCTGTTCCAGGAAGGTTGAGAGGCAGGACTGTTGTTACGGCACCTAAGCACGGAGAACTACAAGACCACAGGCGGTTGTCGCACCAAAATTCTTTTTCCTTTTTATTATTTTCTCCATCTTCCATTACCCTCCTTTCCCCCTCCTTCTTGCTCCCTTTTCTCTCCCCTTAACAAGATGGACTTACCCCAAGAGACTGCATTCCGGGTTTTCCTGTTGACCCTGTTGTTGACCAGAGCAGTCTGTTTCGGTGAGAGTACCAGAGAGGTCGAGAAAAGATCTGGAATGGGTTCTGATGACAAGGACGGATTTGTAGAATTCCAAGAGCAACACATCCACCGAGCTAAGGCGAGTATCAGAAAACGATCTGGTAGTCAAGAAACTAGGAGGCACTGTGAAGGGTTATTGGCTGAGGAAAATTGTATTTGTAGAAACTGTGAAAACATAGTTGAGGACGGGTGCATCCAGAGATGTCAGTCCAGCCTTAATATCAACATGGACCGTCATCCATTGAGTGATTATCACTCACTAGTGGGTAAGGTTTTAAACCAAACAGAATGCTGGGTGTGCTCACAAGTACCTCAAGGTCAGAACATGTCAGGACTAGTGCCGTATCCTTTAACAATAGATGAGGTACTTGAATTACGGGGTGGGAGACCGGTGAACAAGAAATTTAATATTTCTAGGCCCCCTAGTTTGAAGCTCCACCAATATCATGTGGATAGATCCTTAGTATGTTTCAACATTTCCAATTCCCGAAAGCCAGGAAATTGGGAAGTGTCATGGAATAACCAGACCATGGCATTTTCACACAGAGCTGATAGAATGCCCGTAGACTCTGAACTTATACGCCAAATAGCCGACGGTGGAAGGTATTTTCGGAATAGGTATACTTTAGGAAGTAAGGCCATGCGAGTTGGAGAAGTATCACCAGGGTACTGTGCGCATATCATACAAACTGATACGTGTACTGAACAGATGAGAGAACTAGGGATTGTGTTTTTCACTTGGAAAGTTTACAATATGGTAATGTCATATTCTGTCCCATATGTTCTCCCCGATGATGCCTATTTCATATGCGGGAGGAAGGCGTATAAGTGGCTTGCCCCAAACTCAGAGGGATTGTGTTACATTGGAAGAGTGCTGCCAGAGGTCATGACCATAACCCATAATAAGATGAAAGACGTTCACCGCAATGCTCAAGCTCCTTACACTCATACTCACTATGAACACATCGTTAAGAGACACCTCATAGATAGGACAGAGCACGCAGCCTCTGATTTAATCCATGAATCCACCGGGATTCAATTCCTACTCGCGTTAGACATCACCCGCACCACCAGAGGAATTATAAATTATAGGTATATCCACGCGCTAGCGAACCTAATAGATAATATCACCGAGATGTATGATGACACCTTCAGGTATACAGGAAGGGAGTTGCAAGCTTACAAAACGGAACTGATCCAGCACAGGATGGTACTCAATTATATCACAGCGGTGACAGGCGGGTACTGTGTCACTTTGGCAACTCAGTATGATGTGAAGTGCTGCACGTATATTACAAACAGCACTGACGACCCAACTGAGATCATTGATCAAAAGATGGACGATATCTTGCAGTTGAAGTGGGAGTTCCAGAGGAGACACAACCTTACCCTTACTGCTGTGAGTAATGAACTGACCGGCTGGGTCTCATGGTTGAACCCACGAAATTGGTTCTCAGGTTTAGGAGAATGGGCTCAAAATGTTATCGTGAGTGTAGGAAAGTTTCTCCTTTGTATCCTGGGAGTTGTCATAATTATTGGCTTGATATTTAGGTGTGTTCGAATTTTAACGCGGCGCAAACATGGTACAAAAGTGATGAGTTTAAGGAGCGGGGGCATTGTTACAGCAACTGATTTAATTTATGACCCATCAATAGAGACAATGTTGTGATAAGACGTGATTCCACGGTCCGTTTATTTCACCCGTTTCTCCTTTGTTTTCCCTCAGCAAAAATACACCCACCCGGAGAAGACTTCAATCAACACCCAAGAATGATTACGCAAATGTTATGTGAATGTATTTTTGATATGTTTCTTATCTTCATCTCTACAACCTTCAGGTAGTGACACACATAGTCGACAGGTGATATCCACATATTAGCATTCACATGTGTTCCCCCTCCATGTATCATCAACTAAATGTGCACCCCATTTGTTGGAACAAGAAGCCGAAAAGAACTCGGTAGTGTTTGTTGGCCCACTTACAGACCCTTAATACTGGATGAGAAGGATTTAATGTATACTTCGCAATACCTCGAAGCTTATCTAGAACATATACGGCACGATGATACATGCCCCTCAGACATGGATTTCATACATACATGCTTTTACTATCCCACTAGGTCATACATTTCCCGCCTACACCTCTCCTCCTACCATCCAATCATCTGTGGATAATGTATTGTATATTTTTACCCAATCATCTGTAGATATTGTATATTTTTCTGTTTAATGTTTAGATAGTGGCAGTTATTGACTGCCAAAGGGTGGACTGTCAAAGTCTAAAAATATTGTAATGCATATACCATGTACTAACCCCATGCACATGCCCGCTGCGCGTGCACTTAGTCCGCCGTGCGTGCACATATCCGCAATTTGCGTAGGATCGCTCCTGCGATCATGCGCGTGATATGGGTATTTACGGCGGAGTTTGTGAGCGCATAGAGGGTTATTTGAACATTACATATTTAACCCAAATAGTGTACATTTTAGATATAGCTCCCTTGCACCACTTCAGCGAGTATCAACAGTTTAAACAGTTCCAGGACTAAGGGATTCGCATTTGCATGATAGGAAGGGTCTGATAAAGGTTGGAAGGTGATGTCTAGTATCCAGCTGTAGGGTATTTTAAGGGTAACATTCCGGTATTGGTTAGAGAAAGATCGTATGTTCCAGCGTATAGTTATGTGCAGAAGTAGGATATGGATATGAACTGTATTTACTGTATATTATGTATGCGGCGGGAATCCAGAGGATACCACCCACAAGAGCAGTTGAGAAAGACATCGCCCACCTTTTCAAATCAACCTATGACCTCTCCTGTAATGTAAAGATACATCTCTGTGTCCAATGGACAATGAGATTACAATGACCATTGTATTGTGTATGTAAGTTGTGTATAAAAAGCCCGTTGTTGCCTGACCGGTCAGAAGACTCTGAACGCTTTCTACCTGATAAGCAGAGGACTGGTCCAGGTTGCGCTTGCGAACCTTCTCACGTATGTACATTTTCTGTAGCCATTATTCTGTTTTAGATTTATCTTGTTAGCCTGTAGTGTATAATTTGTACTGTTTTACCTTTTGAAATAATCCACTGTGGCCTTAGAACCCTGTGGTTCCAACTACAAATCGGTGTTGTGTCCTCACTTTCCTGCAAGGGTTTAAAGCATATTTTAACAGTATAAGGTTTATAAGTATTGATAAAGTGTACGCACTGCGGGTACTTTATACCGCCAGCGCTACTTAAGGTTTAAAGTATAACATCATTACAGTGCTTTGCGGCACATGGTTTAGAGTGTAAGAATAACATTGTATTACATGACGAATAAGGTTTAAAGGTTATCAATTGTGTGTGCGCGCGCTGTGCGTACTCTGTATACTCAGCGCGGCATGTGTACGCCAAGCAGTGGCGGATTTAGCGGGGGGCGATTAGGGTGAACGCCCCCCCTAAACATGCCGGTGCCGGGATGGATGGCCGGGTCCCGCGCGACGATCATCAGCGCAGGGCCAGCCCGACATTGTGCGCCAGAGTCAGGAGGACTCAGTGAGTGACGTCACGCACTCTCTGCTGCGGCTACCCGTCCACCAGACACAGGCTGCTCTCCGCAGGGGACCCCACTACAGGGAAGTTTAACGTGATGCCAGCTGTTTCCGGCCCAGGCCCTGGCAGACTGTGAGCACATTGGACAGGCCAGCTGCCAGGTGCAGAGCTCCAGCGCATTCACCTAAGTCTCCTCTCCTGCACCATCAGTCACTGTGGTGTGCGGGAAGAGGAGCTGAATGAGACTAAGGCAGGGTGGGTGGAGGCACTGACATTTAAATTAGATAGAGATTGCAGCCGCAGGAGCCGACATCACAGTGAGGTAATCACAACTGTGCACCTCCGGAGCAGAACTGTATAGCTTACCCCTGCAGCTGGACAAAAGAAGATAAGAGTGTATCATTTCTTTCATCCAGCAGCAGGGGTAAGCTATTCAGCTCTGCGCCGGAGGTGCACAGTTGTGATTACCCCACTGCGACGCCGGCACCTTCAGTCTCTACCTCAGCCACAGATGTGACTTTAGGCAGGGGAGCAACTAAGCCGCGCTGTGGGAGGTACTATGCAGGCAATGCTGCAGGGGGCTGGGTGGTATCGATCTCTGCAGGTACTACTGGCATCAGGCAACCAAAGTGCCTGGCAGGTCACTGGGGGGGGGGGGGGGGGGGCATGTAGCAGTACTGTGGTGATAGGGGCTCATTGGGCCACTGGGCGGGAGATTAGGACACTTCCGATCAGCAGCTGCTGTCACACAGATTCTGTGTCTGTATTGGGGCCTGGCCAGAGTTCAGCTCCTCCCTGAGCATCAATGACCCTGATCTTCCTGCCTGGTGGCTGGCCCCTCCCCCGAGACCAGCAGCCACTGTACAATATTCAGCAGTCCCGTTGGACTTCCTTCCTCCCCGGCTGCCAGCTCCCTCCCAGGGTGAGTACATTCTAAATTTCATTCTAACTCTAAAAACACAGTTTATCAAATATAGGTCTCAGTCAGATGTGGTGTCCCCCCCCTTTCCCTCTCCACCCTTCCCCCTCTTTCTCTAACCCATCTTGCTCTCTCCCCCCCCCCCTTTCCCTCTGCACTCTTCCTCGTCTCTTTATTTCTTTCCCTCTCTGACCCCCCCTTTCCCTCCACCCTTACCTCTCTTCATCCCACCCTCTGTCTCTCTCTCTCTCTCTCTTTCTCCCTGTCCCTATGTCCCTGCTGTCACTCTCCCTGAATTTTGTCTCATTCCATGTGGCATAATGTGAATTTTGGCTCATTCTGTGTGCTATAATATGAATTTCGTCTCATTCTGTTTGCTATAATGTGAATTTTGGATCATTCTGTGTGCTATAATGTGAATATCATCTCATTCTGCATGCTATAATGTGAATTTCGGCTCATACTGTACTTTGTGCTATAATGTGAATTTCGGCTCATACTTTGTGCTATAATGTGAATTTCGGCTCATACCATGTACTATAATGTGAATATCGCCTCATTCTGTGTGCTATAATGTGAATATCGCCTCATTCTGTGTGCTATAATGTGACTTTTGGCTTATTCTGTGTGCTATAATGTGAATTTCGGCTCATTCTGTGTGCTATAATGTGACTTTTGACTCATTCTTGGGGACATTTACTAAGCAGTGATAAGAGCGGAGAAGTGAGCCAGTGGAGAAGTGCCCATGGCAACCAATCAGCACTGAAGTAACCTCTGTAATTTGCATACTATAAAATTATACAGAGATGCTGATTGGTTGATAGGGGAACTTCTCCACTGGCTCACTTCACTATTATCATTTCACTATTATCACTGCTTAGTAAATGTCCCCTCTGTGTGCTATAATGTGAATTTCGGCTTATTTTGCATGCTATAATGTGAATTTTGTCTCATAGGGGTAAATTTACTAAGCTCCCGATTTTGACCGAGATGCCGTTTTTTCATCAAAGTGTCATCTCGGTAATTTACTAAACACTAATCACGGCAGAGATGAGGGCATTCGTAATTTTTTGCAAGTCCAAGTAAAAAATTACGAATGAATACACCATCGGTCAAAACGCGGCTGTTTAAGTATGAATCTCGGTCATTTACTAAGAAGTGCAAAGCAAAAAAAAAACAAACACTGCCGTGAAAAATTACAACTCGTAAAAAAGTGCTAAAAAAAAACAGACCTTTTTTTTTTATTCGTGATTGGATAGGCATGCACGGATCCATGAGATCCGTGCATGTATATCAGTGGGAAGGGGTGGGAAAGTGCTTATTGTTTCAAAAAAAATTGCGTGGGGTCCCCCCTCCTAAGCATAACCAGCCTCGGGCTCTTTGAGCCGATCCTGGTTGCCGAAATATGGGGAAAAAAATGACAGGGGTTCCCCCATATTTAAGCAACCAGCATCGGGCTCTGCGCCTGGTCCTGGTTCCAAAAATACGGGGGACAAAAAGAGTAGGGGTCCCCCGTATTTTTAAAACCAGCACCGGGCTCCACTAGCTGGACAGATAATGCCACAGCCGGGGGTCACTTTTATATAGTGCCCTGCGGCCGTGGCATCAAAAATCCATCTAGTCACCCCTGGCCGGGGTACCCTGGGGGAGTGGGGACCCCTTCAATCAAGGGGTCCCCCCCCCAGCCACCCAAGGGCCAGGGGTGAAGCCCGAGGCTGTCCCCCCCCATCCAATGGGCTGCGGATGGGGAGGCTGATAGCCTTTGTTGTAAAAGAAAAGATATTGTTTTTAGTAGCAGTACTACAAGGCCCAGCAAGCCTCCCCCGCATGCTGGTACTTGGAGAACCACAAGTACCAGCATGCGACGGAAAAACGGGCCCGCTGGTACCTGTAGTACTACTACTAAAAAAATACCCAAAAAAAGACAAGACACACACACCGTGAAAGTATAATTTTATTACATACATACACACATACATACATACTTACCTTAAGTTCCCACGCAGGTCGGTCCTCTTCTCCAGTAGAATCCAAGGGGTACCTGTTGAAGAAATTATACTCACGAGATCCTGGGGTCCAGGCTCCTCAGGAAATCCAGGGGTAATCCACGTACTTGAAAAAAATAACAAAACGGTGTCCCGACCACGAACTGAAAGGGGACCCATGTTTGCACATGGGTCACCTTTCCACGAATGCCAGAAACCCACTTTGACTTCTGTCTAAGTGGGTTTCTTCAGCCAATCAGGGAGCGCCACGTTGTAGCACTCTCCTGATCAGCTGTGTGCTCCTGTCCTCACTGACAGGCAGCACACGGCAGTGTTACAATGTAGCGCCTATGCGCTACATTGTAACCAATGCTGGGAACTTTCTGCTCAGCGGTGACGTCACTTTAGGTCAACCGCAGGGCAGAAAGTTCCCATCATTGGTTACAATGTAGCGCATAGGCGCTACATTGTAACACTGCCGTGTGCTGCCTGTCAGTGAGGACAGGAGCACACAGCTGATCAGGAGAGTGCTACAACGTGGCGCTCCCTGATTGGCTGAAGAAACCCACTTAGACAGAAGTCAAAGTGGGTTTCTGGCATTCGTGGAAAGGTGACCCATGTGCAAACATGGGTCCCCTTTCAGTTCGTGGTCGGGACACCGTTTTGTTATTTTTTTCAAGTACGTGGATTACCCCTGGATTTCCCGAGAAGCCTGGACCCCTGGATCTCGTGAGTATAATTTCTTCAACAGGTACCCCTTGGATTCTACTGGAGAAGAGGACCGACCTGCGTGGGAACTTAAGGTAAGTATGTATGTATGTGTGTATGTATGTAATAAAATTATACTTTCACGGTGTGTGTGTCTTGTCTTTTTTTGGGTATTTTTTTAGTAGTAGTACTACAGGTACCAGCGGGCCCGTTTTTCCGTCGCATGCTGGTACTTGTGGTTCTCCAAGTACCAGCATGCGGGGGAGGCTTGCTGGGCCTTGTAGTACTGCTACTAAAAACAATATATTTTCTTTTACAACAAAGGCTATCAGCCTCCCCATCCGCAGCCCATTGGATGGGGGGGGGACAGCCTCGGGCTTCACCCCTGGCCCTTGGGTGGCTGGGGGGGGGGACCCCTTGATTGAAGGGGTCCCCACTCCCCCAGGGTACCCCGGCCAGGGGTGACTAGATGGATTTTTGATGCCACGGCCGCAGGGCACTATATAAAAGTGACCCCCGGCTGTGGCATTATCTGTCCAGCTAGTGGAGCCCGGTGCTGGTTTTAAAAATACGGGGGACCCCTACTCTTTTTGTCCCCCGTATTTTTGGAACCAGGACCAGGCGCAGAGCCCGATGCTGGTTGCTTAAATATGGGGGAACCCCTGTCATTTTTTTTCCAATATTTCGGCAACCAGGATCGGCTCAAAGAGCCCGAGGCTGGTTATGCTTAGGAGGGGGGACCCCACGCAATTTTTTTTTTAAATTTTACAGTGTTTAATTAAAAAAAAAAAAAAAATAGAACCCCAGCACGGATCACACAGATCCGGCCGAGATTAATTGTAAAAAAGTCGGCAGTGTTTTGCTAATCACTGCCGTAAAAAACACAAAAAAAACACGAATGACATCGACATCGGATGAAAAGAAAAACCCGAATACGACAGCTTAGTAAATCCATCGTAACAAATTCAAAAAGTTGCAGTTTTACACTTTCGATGTCATTCGTGATTGAACTTTGACCTGAAACGGGAAAATACGAATCTTAGTAAATTTACCCCAGAGTCTTGTTAATTTGTAAAAAAAAAAAAAAAATCAGTGTTTAATTATCAATGTTTCAGGTACTGTCTCCCCGTCATCAGGATACGCAGCAAACATTGATTAAACACTGATTTTTGCACTGGAGCAAGGAACAGGAGTTTTAGCAGAGGGCTGAATTTGTAAAATAAAAAAATATATATATATATATATATACGTGTGTGTGTGTGTGTGTGTGTGTGTGTGTGTGTGTGTGTGTGTGTGTGTATAAAAGAATACACACACATACACATACTGTACCCGAGCTGCAGAGAAGACAATTCCAGCAGCACTGTTGAATGTACGGACACATGAGGAGCCGCAGCAGATGCTACAGTCCCCCGACCGCCGGACACTATTTAGGCAACTGTGAAGGGGATTGCCCCCTTCTCCCCGGCGGCGTGACGGGCGGCGGCGCGGCGGGCAGGTCCCAGTCTGGAGGGGCTTGCATCCGAAAGGATTCAAGCCCCTCCAATCACAGCGGCGCATTTCAAATGGCGCGCCAAGCGCGAGCCAATCAGGGCTCGCGCCTTGGCCACCAATCGGAGCTCGCCGCGTCATAGCTCCGCCCGCTCCCAGCACCATATAAGAGGCGCTGCGGAGCGGGAGCAGGTCGTCGAGCGACGGACGGCGACGGGAGAAGAGCTCCAGCGGAAGACAGCGGGTCCGGCGGCGGCGGCAGAGCAGCGGAAGAAGACGGCGGCAGAGCAGCGGAAGAAGACGCCGGCGGAGCAGAAGAAGACTTCGGCGGAGCAAAAGAAGACGTCGGCGGAGCGGGAGAAGACGTCGGCAGACTCGAACAGGAAGACAGAAGGCGGCGACCAGCGGCGGGAGTCCGGCGGAGAGTGCTGCAGCGTGTGGAGAGCAAAAGAGCTAACGAAGCTCCCCGCTGCAGCCTCTCCCTCCGCGACAGGTAGGCGGCCCTGGGCCACCTCTACTTACATCTAGCTCCGCACTAGACCACCAGGGACAGGCGCTAGGCCTGCAGGTGTAACCAGGCCCTTGGCCTGTGCCCACGGTAGGCAGGCCTTTGGCCTGTGCCCATCCTCCAGGCCTCCGGCCTGTGCCCATCCTCCAGGCCTCCGGCCTGTGCCCTTCCTCCAGGCCTTCGGCCTGTGCCCATCCTCCAGGCCTCCGGCCTGTGCCCATCCTCCAGGCCTCCGGCCTGTGCCCTTCCTCCAGGCCTCCGGCCTGTGCCCATCCCTCTGCGGCAACTCTCGAGGGATCCGTGGCCGGTGTTAGGAGCCGACCGGCTCCACGCGGTGTATGGTCCAGGGGATTGGAAGTGTGGAGTAACGTTCCCGTCCCACACGTCGCCATCCCCGGCCGTCGGGAGTGGGCCACCGACTGCTCCAGACCCCCGTCCCTCATTGCGAGCCAAAGGCAGCGGCCAGTGTCTGACATCTGTAAGGTAGGACTGGTTAGTCGGGGTATACTGTTGGACCGGGGGATTGTTCCACTGACTTGCCGGGTAGTGAACGTGATTAATTAGTCCGATCTCTGTTTGATTGAGATAGAACCAGTAGTCTCAGTTGTTTAAAGTAGTTTGTTTAGGCAGGCGTAGTTGGCTGTATCGTTGTTAGCCGTAGTGTAGCCTGCAGGTAGGGAGGCTGTTCTTCTTGCCCCAACAGGAGCGGAGAGGTGCGACAATCAAGGTGACCCGCAAGTTGGAAGTGAGTATCACCCTGTGCCTGTCTGTCTGTCATTCCCCCCCCTGTATACCGGTCGGGAGGGTTTGCTCGCGGACGCGAGGACCCCCCTCTCACCACACAACGTGCGAGAGTGCGAGTGTGTGAGAATTGGGTAGCTGAGGCCTATTGGCCAGTGATGACCTTCCGCCCAGCCGGTGAAGGTCGCGGCTACCCCTGACGTGCCCCGTACTCTAGGCGGAGGTCGGGCGTACGTCTCAACCGGCATATCCCTCTCCTTCCAGACCCCCATCGTCCGCGGTGAGGTGGTGTTCGCGCTGGTGCGTGGTCCGGAGAGCGGAGTCCCTACGCATCTGGATATCGTCTGTGACGGCGTTGCACAGGTGGGTGAAGTGACGACACCTGCACAGCGGCAAGCAGTACATCCTTGTTAGGCCTGCCACATTTGGCGTAGTCGGCAGGATGGACGAGGATCGGTCACTACCCGCAGCCGAGAAGCCATGGACAGATGCGCCGAAACAACGCACTCGGAGAGGCTCGACTGCCAGCTCCACTGATGTGGTACCGATGGGGGCGGACGACGAGCGACGAGAGTCATCGCGTCGACTCAACGTCGGACCAGCCCTCGCCCACCTACCCCGTTACGACGGTCGTAATATGACCTTAGAGGACTGGAAGGCCCGACTAGAGGCGACGTTCCTCATCTATCGGGTGCCCGACGACCTGCAGGTGCCCCTCGCCCTGAATTCTCTGGAAGGCGAGGCTCGTCGGACAATTCTTTTACGACCCGACGATGAACGCGAGGAACTGGAGGAGATCTATAGTATCCTGGGGGATATCTATGGGGACACCTCCTCGGCGGGGACCCTCCGGCAGCGTCTGTTTGGTCGGTTCCAGAGGGAGGATGAGTCCATTCCCCAGTATGCCAACGCACTCCAGGAGATGATGGGAGAAGTACGTCGGAAAGACCCCGATGGGTTTGGGGCACTCACCAACACTAGTCAGATACTGCGAGATCAGTTCGCCATGGGACTCAGGAACGTGCCCCTGAGGCAAGTAATGCTGGATAAGATATCCCAAGATGACACCCTGACCTTCCATCAGGTGGAAATCGACGCCGTGGCCAGGGACCGCAATGCCAATTACGGCCCACACGCTGTATTTCCCCAATGGGTGCAGCCGATCTCCGCGCCCGTGGCTAGCAGGGAGACCAACCCATTAGAGACCTGTGTACAAGACCTGAAAGAGGTCTTTCTCCGGGTGACCAAGGAGATGAGGGAAGAGGTCTCCCAGCTGAGGGAGGAGGTGTACCGGCGTGACCAGCGGGGCACGGAGTCCCGTGAGCGGGAAACCAGGCGGCCCCGTGGACGAAGCACCCCCGTGGTGGGGGTGGTGTGGATGGAAATGGTAGTTTGTGGCCGAGAGCTGGGTAAGAAGGGGCTGTTGGTAGTCAGCAGCCCGGGGCTGAGCCATGGCCCGGTGATCCTCGGGATGAACGTACTCCGACATCTCGACCAGCTCTTGTTCCAGGAAAGTGGGCCACAATATTGGAAGAATCTGGGAGTCCGGCGCCCTGTCCAGCAGGCTCTCCAACAAGTGGGGCGACGGGGGACCAGGGCCCTAGGGGCTATCGATGAGCACCTGGGTCTTTTGAAGGTCGGTCACCACCAGCACCTGGAGTTGCCACCTCGCCAAGAGGTCCTGATCCCTCTGGAAGTACGGACTCATCAGAGCCTAAATGGCATGGAGGTGATGGTAGAGCCCACTGAGGTGCTGAGGGTAGGGTCTGGAGTGATGGTGGCACGTACCGTGTCGGTGGTGACCGGGGGGAAGGTCTCCGTCCGCCTTTGCAACCTCACCGATCAGCTTTGCCGAGTCCCGGCTGGGACAGTCATTGCTCAGGTGGTGGCGATTCACGAGGAGAGCATTCAGGGTCTGCAAAAACTCTCCCTACAGCCGGAGGCTTCCGAGGCATGGGCATTGTCTGTTCAAGTGGAGGAGCAGGAGGGGGCCTGCCCGGAGTGGAACGGTACAATTATCCGTACGCAGATGGACGTGTCGCTAGATGAGTGCGCGGCCGGGGACGTAGCCAAGCTGGACCAGATGCTCTGGAATCGTCAGAAGGTGTTCTCCCGGCATGAGGAGGATTTCGGGTATACGGAGGACCTGCAGCATGAGATCCGCACCGGAGACGCCCCCCGGTTCGGGAGCGGTATCGGCCGATACCGCCCCGGTTGTACCAAGAAGTAAAGAGCATGTTGCGTCAGATGCTGGACAACCACGTGATCCAGGAGAGCAAGAGTCCATGGGCTGCACCCATTGTCCTAGTCCGGAAGAAGGACGGGACTATCCGGTTCTGTGTGGATTACCGGAAGTTGAATAGTTGCACCGTCCGGGACTCTTACCCTCTCCCTAGGATCGAGGAGTCCCTAGCTGCACTGGGCAATGCAAAATTCTTTTTGACCCTGGACCTGGCCAGTGGGTACTGGCAAGTGCCGGTAGCCCCCCAGGATAGGGAGAAGACCGCATTCGTTACTCCCATGGGGTTGTTCGAATTTTGCCACATGCCGTTCGGGTTGAACAATGCGCCCGCCACATTCCAGCGGATGATGGAGAGGTGCTTGGGAGACTTGAATTTTGAGGCCTTGCTGATTTACCTGGACGACATCATCGTGTTCGCCGCGACCTTGGAGGAACACTTTGCTCGACTCGACATGGTTCTTCAACGGTTGGAGGAGTACGGCCTGAAGCTCAAGCCCCGGAAGTGCCACCTGTTGAAATCCAGTTTGGAGTACCTCGGGCACGTGGTGTCACGCGATGGGGTGTACCCAACCCCCAGCAAGGTGGCGGCTGTCCAGGAATGGAAGGTGCCCACCACTGTCACGGAATTGCGGGCATTCCTGGGTTTGGTGGGGTACTACCGACGCTTCATCAAGGATTTCGCCCGGATTGCGGAACCCCTACATGCCTTGCTTCGAGGGATTGCGACCACGAAGAGAGCTGCCCTGGAGACTTGGGGAGAAGCGCAGAACCTGGCCTTTGACCGACTGAAGGCAAGTCTCACGGAGGCTCCGGTGTTGGGGTACGCAGATTTTGAGAAGCCCTTCGTTCTATACACGGATGGAAGTCTGCAGGGGTTGGGCGCGGTCTTGGCTCAGGTTCAGGATGGGCAGGAGCGGGTGATTGCTTACGGCAGTCGTAGCCTGCGAGAGACCGAAAGGAACCCAGACAACTACAGTTCCTTCAAGTTGGAATTGCTGGCGGTGGTGTGGGCCGTGACCGAGAAATTTGCGGAGTACTTGACCGCCGCTCACGTGGATATTTTTACAGACAACAACCCCCTGGCGTACCTGTAGACCGCCAAGTTAGGCGCCTTGGAGCAACGGTGGGTGGCCAGGTTGGCCAAGTTCTCCTACAAGATTCGCTATCGATCGGGGAAGAGCAATATCAACGCGGATGCCCTGTCTCGCTTTCCAGTGGAAACCCCCGAACCTGGTGGAGAAGAAGATGACTGCGGAGAAGAAATGCCGGATCTCACTCGTGTGCGGCAGCCCGCGGGCGGAGAGTTGTGTCGACAGAACGCCCAGACTGCCTTACTTAGGTACACGGAGACGGACTGGGCACAGGAACAGCAGGCCGACGAAGGTTTGGACCTCATTCGACAGTGGGTACAGAGGGACAGAGGGGTCATATGCCATCTCGCCGGGAGCAGGATGGGCTGACCGGGTTCTGTAGGAAGGTGGTGCGTCGTTGGGACCAATTGCGGGTCTGCGCTGGTACCCTACGGAGACAATGCTACTTGGAACAGGAAATGCGTACTGTTGAGCAGGTGGTCGTGCCAGAAGCCCGGGTGCGGTCAGTGGTGGAAGAGGCGCACGAGCAGGGGGCCCATTTGGGACCCTATAAAACATACCATTGGTTGAGACGCCAATATTTCGCCCCCCGGCTGCAAGCGGTCGTGGACCAGGTATGTCGTGAGTGCAGGAGGTGTGCGGTAGTTAAGCCGCAGGAACAGCATGTGCCCATCCAGACGATCCGGACCAGTCGGCCGCTGGAAATGCTGATGATCGACTACGTGTTGATCGGGGAGTCAGTAAGTGGACACCAGTATGCCCTGGTAATGACTGACCACTTCACTAAATTCACGGTAGTGGTCCCCACCCGGAACCAGACTGCGGAGTCAGCAACACGAGTGATCGTCGAACATTTCATTCGGCAGTACGGTTGCCCCGAGCGGATCCATTCTGATCAAGGGGCCTGTTTCCAGGGGCAGCTGATGGAACGCCTCTGCCAGCTTTATGGCGTTCAAAAGTCCCGCACAACACCTTACCACCCGCAGGGGAATGGCGCCTGCGAAAGATTTAACCGGACTCTGCTGCAGATGCTCCGCGTGTTGGAACGAGCTGAGAAGCAGCGATGGCCCAAACATGTTCAGGAACTGGTCTGGACTTATAACAACAGAGTCCATCACACCACGGGATTTTCCCCTTTTTTTTTGCTGTTCGGTCGACCAGGACGGGAGGCACACGACTTACAACTGTCCGGGACTGAGGAGGGTACGCCCCTCGCCCCTGCCGAATGGGTCGAGGACCACCGCCTGCGGCTGAAGGCGGCACACAAGTTGGCTGGGAGGCTGATCGCAGACCACCAGCATCCACCTGTGAGGTCCCACGAGCCTGGGTCGCTGGCCGTGGGCCAGCGAGTGTTGGTGCGAGAGGTTCGCCCGGGGGGGAAACTGTCAGAACGGTGGGAAGTTACCCCGTACCTTGTGCGCCGTCGCTTGGCCCCAGGTGTGCCGGTGTATCAAGTGGAGTCTACTGATGGGACGGGACGCCTGCGCACGTTACATCGGAGTAAACTGCGACCTTGTCCGTTCCTGGATCCGGTGAGCGGGGCTGAGTCCCCTGTAGCGGAGGACGGGGTGGGGGCCCCTGCCTGGGAAGCTCCGGTCCCTCTGTCAGACGAGGAATGGTGGTCGCCGGTCGAGGAGAATCGGCCGGAGGAGGCATCGGAGCCTCAACCCCCAGCCGATGTGGTTGCCTCCCCCCTACCAAGACGCTCTCTGCGTTCAAATAGGGGCATCCCGGGCCCTCGCTACGCGGACCCGAACTTTGTGTGGTCGGATTCTTGCTTTGTGGGGACCACAAAGGACAAAGGGGGGGGAAATGTGAAGGGGATTGCCCCCTTCTCCCCGGCGGCGCGACGGGCGGCGGCGCGGCGGGCAGGTCCCAGTCTGGAGGGGCTTGCATCCGAAAGGATTCAAGCCCCTCCAATCACAGCGGTGCATTTCAAACGGCGCGCCAAGCGCGAGCCAATCAGGGCTCGCGCCTTGGCCACCAATCGGAGCTCGCCGCGTCATAGCTCCGCCCGCTCCCAGCGCCATATAAGAGGCGCTGCGGAGCGGGAGCAGGTCGTCGAGCGATGGACGGCGACGGGAGAAGAGCTCCAGCGGAAGACAGCGGGTCCGGCGGCGGCGGCAGAGCAGCGGAAGAAGACGGCGGCAGAGCAGCGGAAGAAGACGCCGGCGGAGCAGAAGAAGACATCGGCGGAGCAAAAGAAGACGTCGGCGGAGCGGGAGAAGACGTCGGCTGACTCGAACAGGAAGACAGAAGGCGGCGACCAGCGGCGGGAGTCCGGCGGAGAGTGCTGCAGCGTGTGGAGAGCAAAAGAGCTAACGAAGCTCCCCGCTGCAGCCTCTCCCTCCGCGACAGGTAGGCGGCCCTGGGCCACCTCTACTTACATCTAGCTCCGCACTAGACCACCAGGGACAGGCGCTAGGCCTGCAGGTGTAACCAGGCCCTTGGCCTGTGCCCACGGTAGGCAGGCCTTTGGCCTGTGCCCATCCTCCAGGCCTCCGGCCTGTGCCCATCCTCCAGGCCTCCGGCCTGTGCCCTTCCTCCAGGCCTTCGGCCTGTGCCCATCCTCCAGGCCTCCGGCCTGTGCCCATCCTCCAGGCCTCCGGCCTGTGCCCTTCCACCAGGCCTCCGGCCTGTGCCCATCCCACAGGCCTCCGGCCTGCGCTCTCCCCTCCCTCCAGGCCTCCTGCCTGCGCCCCTCCGGCTGGAAGTGGGCTGTGCGGCAACTCTCGAGGGATCCGTGGCCGGTGTTAGGAGCCGACCGGCTCCACGCGGTGTATGGTCCAGGGGATTGGAAGTGTGGAGTAACGTTCCCGTCCCACACGTCGCCATCCCCGGCCGTCTGGAGTGGGCCACCGACTGCTCCAGACCCCCGTCCCTCATTGCGAGCCAAAGGCAGCGGCCAGTGTCTGACATCTGTAAGGTAGGACTGGTTAGTCGGGGTATACTGTTGGACCGGGGGATTGTTCCACTGACTTGCCGGGTAGTGAACGTGATTAATTAGTCCGATCTCTGTTTGATTGGGATAGAACCAGTAGTCTCAGTTGTTTAAAGTAGTTTGTTTAGGCAGGCGTAGTTGGCTGTATCGTTGTTAGCCGTAGTGTAGCCTGCAGGTAGGGAGGCTGTTCTTCTTGCCCCAACAGGAGCGGAGAGGTGCGACAATCAAGGTGACCCGCAAGTTGGAAGTGAGTATCACCCTGTGCCTGTCTGTCTGTCATTCCCCCCCCTGTATACTGGTCGGGAGGGTTTGCTCGCGGACGCGAGGACCCCCCTCTCACCACACAACGTGCGAGTGTGTGAGAATTGGGTAGCTGAGGCCTATTGGCCAGTGATGACCTTCCGCCCAGCCGGTGAAGGTCGCGGCTACCCCTGACGTGCCCCGTACTCTAGGCGGAGGTCGGGCGTACGTCTCAACCGGCATATCCCTCTCTTTCCAGACCCCCGTCGTCCGCGGTGAGGTGGTGTTCGCGCTGGTGCGTGGTCCGGAGAGCGGAGTCCCTACGCATCTGGATATCGTCTGTGACGGCGTTGCACAGGTTGGTGAAGTGACGACACCTGCACAGCGGCAGGCAGTACATCCTTGTTAGGCCTGCCACACAACCACAGAGCTTTGCCGGCAAGAGCTCTGTGCAGCGGGAGCTGCGATTGCGATCGCGGCTTTGTTTAAGACGGAGACTCGTCTGTCTCCGTCTTTGAAAAATAGAATTTGGTCCATCAGGGGGGGGGGGGGGTTTCTGGGTACTCAGAAGTCCTCCCCCCCTGCGTGCGCCACTGAGCGGTTCTCACCAACTGCCCCCACTGCTCACCTCGCACACGGCTCTTCCTTCACTGATTGCTGCACACGAAGACTTGGCTGCTGACATCGGCCAGGTCCGGGGGAGACACGGCGGAGGCCGCGGCGGCAGGTGTCCCTGGCAGCAGTAGCTTCACCCAAAGTCCTGCTGACTCTCCTGCTGCTCAGCCCAGGCGGCTACTTGCGGCCACACCATAGTGGAAGAAAGTACAGTTGTCCCGGTGCCAGCTTCCAAATGTGCAGGGCAGGTTCCCTAACCAGCGGCTCCCTCTTCTACCTGGTGCAGGGGTGCGGGCTGCTCGATTAGTAGAGGATGGGCGGCCTGGGATGGTTTAAATATTTCTACTTAAAAATATCCGAGATGACATCCTTGGTGGCCGCTTACATTCCCCCCCCCACCCACACTACCCCGAACCCGTTACTGCCCAATCACAGTGACAAGGGTGTGCTTTCATATGGACTGAAAGCACGCCCCTGCCAAAGAGGCACTTCTTCTAGTGCCGCTTACAGGTTTTTTTTTTAATGCCCTTTTTCTGCCTGATGCTTGGCCCCGCCCCCCTCTTCCGGCCCTTTCACACAGACAGCGGGAGGCACCCCAGAGCGGTGCCTCCGAAACATTTAAAACTGTATTTTACAGTGTAGAGCTGATTAAAATAATATAAAGTGTAAAGCAGATACTTATGACACAGAATATGTGTCATAAGTGTCTTCTTTATATTATTTTAATCGTTATGACAGGGGAGGCACTGCCTCCCCTGCCTCCCCTGACTGCACGTCCCTGGTACATGGAGAGGAAGCAGCTCTGGGACCTGGCAACCTTGCATATGTTTCTGTCCATGCACTGCAGACAAGCTCAGCTGCATATTTTTTTCTCCCTGCAGTCTATTACCCAGCACTCCTTATCCTAAACTGTGACTACACCCCCCCCCCCCCCCCCTCCTCTCCCCTTGGCTGACTCGCTCATCTCCACATGATTTTTCAATGCACATGCAAACATAGAAGAAGATGTATGAAAAAGCATACATAGTTCCTTCATTGTTCAGACCCACTTCCCCGCATTATCGGGTACATATTTCGAGAGCATGTATTAGCATGCTTGCTGCCGATATGGTAGTGCTTAATCTCACCTCTCCGGTGATACGCATTCTCCCACGTCAGATTTCTTTTTCAGCGGCTGCACCAATAGTGCACATGTGCCGTCACACTCTCTCCCTCGGCCAGTTCACTGGGCATGTGTGAGATCCTGCTATTATCGCTAGATATCAAATGTGTCACAACTGAGGGCTGGTGACCGTGACTGGGAGCCTCAGTTGTAGGGGCTGACGGGTACTTGAATTTAGGAGGAGCTATGGGACTCCTGGACATGCGTAATGACAGTAGCAATGAATGCCCGAGGGCGTGACCACGACAACTGGAAATGCCTTAAGTGCTTTTATTAAATAAAAAGTCAAATAACGTGCAAAAGAATAATAGAAGGTCACAAGTAATAATTAGGTGCACAACTGGTTAAGACCAGTAACCTGGAATATGGAGGAAAGTTCTGTAAACAATAAAGGAAGCTAGGGTTCGCTGGAGGATGAGAAATGAGGCTGGGATTCGTAGGTAAATGAGGAATGAAGCTGGAGTGCGCTGGTAATTGAGAAATGAAGGATGGCTACTGAAAAGCCAGCGTTCAAACACAGGAATCAGAGTAGACTTGTAAAGGGTTAATCTCCGGAGAGTTGGGTTACACTGCAGAGTGTAATCACCAGGGAGTCAGGCTGAACTGCAGAATGGAATTGCAGGAGAAAGTCTGTAGTGAAGCTTGCAGGCTGGAATCACTGATGACAATTGAAGCACTGACATCCTTCAGTGCTGGGACAGGCTATTTAAACCCACAGGTTAGCAGGGATTGGTCGGCAATTAGGCTCCAGCACTTGTCAGCACCGCAGATAGGAGAAACAATGTCATGTGACTGAAGTCCAACATGACTGCGCCCATGAACACACACAGAAGGGGAATAAACTACTATACATACCTCCCAACATGACCCTCTCTCAGGAGGGACAGAATGCTCTGCTCCTGGACTTCCCTCTTAATGTATGACTGCAATCACCTGTGCTGAAACACCTTTCTTATCCATTAACTTGATCAACACAGGTGCTGGCAATCATAAATTAAGAGAAAAGTCCAGGAGCAGAGCATTGTGTCCCTCCTGGAGAGGGTCATGTTGGGAGGTATGCTATAGGAAAGGTGTAACAATGGCGATGAAGGCCGCAGAAGCAGAATCACATGCGCCCAGTGGCGCGCGGCGGTCAGCGAGACAGGAGCGGCAGCAGAGGCCCATGGAGGACGTGCATCCAGAAGGGAAAATGGTGTCTCAGTACCCGGATCGTGACAAAATGCAGCCCGGAGTCCGGGACCAGGGCCAGTTCTTGCCCTTGTGGCGCCCCGGGCAAATGATAGGGGCGTGGCTTAATATGGGGGCATGGTCAGTCACGCCCCCATTTGTAGCGCAGCTGAAAGGAAATAGTAAAAAAAAAAGTATAATTACTATACCCCGCTCCTGACTCCAGACCTGCAGACCTCCGCCGGCGCCGCTCTTCTCCTCGGATCTATGGGAGAGATGTCAGTCATGACGTCTCTCCCATAGCACAGCATAGGCACTAGAGGTCAATTATGACCCCTAGTGTCTGTGCCACAATGCTGTGTGGTGCGCGATAACGTCATCGCGCACCGCACAGCAAAGGTCCTCTCCATGAAGGGAAACTAGACGCTTAGCGTCTGATTCCCTTCACAGCAGGGGGGGGACCAGCGCCACGAAGGGAAACCAGACGCGTAGTTTCTGGTTCCCTTCTCACAGCTGGGGGGGGGCACTGCTGGGGGGCACACTGCACAGTGGCGGATCTTGCCATGGTGCGGCGCCCTCCGGAAGGCGGTGCCCCGGGCAAAAGTCCTGCTTGCCCGTGGCAAGATCCGCCACTGTCCGGGACAGCACTGTCCAGGGACAGCACCAGATAACCAGATAACAGGAGCCCTCCTATTCAGAACACTTCGCCAGAAAGGTAGGCATACATGAATTGTTAGTTAACAAAGCTATATATAACATCGAACTGACGCCATATATTGTATAGTGAAAAGTACATGAAACCCAACTCTAGATAGCTCTGATTCTTACAATTCTGGGCACTGTTTCTATAAAGACATCCACCTGTTTCTCAATGGCAAGTTCTTTCACTGTCAGGATAAGAATATACGTACTCTACCTGCACCTGCTCATCTGGCTTGTGAGCTAACAGAAGATGGTAGGTACTGTAGCCATCTCTTTCTGCTGAAGCTGACATGTATGGCAAGCAAAATGCAAATGGATATTAGGGGTCTTCATGGAGCAGTACAAAGTCCTTTATCATTGATAGCAGGCCTTTTCACTGCTTCTTCCTATTCACAGAAGGGGTAACCACGGAGAATTCTCAGATTTGCCCAGCGATGCCCCAGCTCCATGTCAGGATTGCTTCCTCATAAAGTACGGGGAGAGCAATTCACAGAAGCACGGAGAGCTCAGCTTTCCATTTCGATCTTACATTTATTTTCGCCATCTCAGGGTGGCATAATGAAGAATGTGAGGGGAGAAGAGCAGGGTGACTGCTGTCCTCCTGCCTTTTCTGTGTTCTCTCTGCCCCCTTCATAACATTGTAACCAGCCAATCAGAGGAGCCCAGGGAGAGATAGGCAGAGAAAAAAAGACTGCTCCTGCTCCCTGTGTGACCGAGACACCACTGAGAGAGTGGCTCCTAGGAAAGTACATATGTAAGTGAAGTGACCCGGAATATGCCAGGTCACTTCAGACTGCTGACTCCCCAATGCCCCCTACTGCCACTCTGTCCTCTCCCCCTGCTCTGTTACCCATTTCACACAGGACGCCGAATGGAGAGCACACTAGACTGACAGGGCTGCATTATATATTTGAATCCTATCCTTTACTGGTGCACACAGCCCAGAGTTCTGAAATAATACAGGCAGGGCACCCATTAACCCTTTGCCTTTATTGGTGCTAAGTCACAATGGTGCTGAGTATGTAACTGCCTGAAGTGCAGCCTAGAGCTCCTAATACAGGTGCAGCATTAACCCCTGGTGCACACTAGTGTTGTGTCCACAATGCAGACCTGAGTTCCTAATCGAAAGAAGCAATTACTCTATACTGGTGCACATTGGTGCTGTATCTGCCCATAGTGCAGCCCAGACCTCCTAAAGTGCAGCCCAGAGCTTCTAATAGTAAAACATGGCTGCATTAGCCCTTTATTTGTGCACACTGGTGCTGTAACTGACTTCAACAGTTTTGGTGTGTGCCATTTTCCAAAGGTGCCAGTGTGCCGCCATTACTATGAGCACATTGAGTCACAGCAGTGTGAGAAAAAAAATTGTGTGCATTCAGGACCAGGCATTGGCACTGTGTTACAATAATGCTCAGTAGGTGCGTTAATGAAATAGGCACTGTGAGTCGATATGGATCACGATAAGTCAATGGAAGAGCAGGAGCAGCAACCATGTACTCGTGCTGTAACTGCTGCCAGTCATGACAGTGCTACAACATCTATTAAAGCTTGTCCAGGGAGCAGAAAGTTTAAAAACGGGCACCTGAAATCAGAATATTTCACAATATAACAAAACAAAAGAGGTACAGGTGTTACCTATAAAACCAACAAATCAGTGCCCAAAAAAACACTAAGGCTAAAGAACAAACTATGTGTTCACAAATCCTGAGGAAAGTCTAGGGCTGTCCCCGTTAGCTATGTGTGATTCTGACATTTCTCACAGTGTACTCGTAGAGAAGCCTTCATTCACCCTTTCTACATCCATCCATTCTATGAGCAGTACATACAAGTAAAGATGTTTCTGATGACATAATAGAAATTGAGGATGTTAGTGTGGAAGTGGAACAGGCTGAGGGGGATATTTGTGTACTATCCCACTCTAATGAGGATATTGATGTTGTATATGTAAGTCAGCCACCAGTGGCAGCAGTTCTTGCCTGCGATAAAAAGAAAGCCATTATCATGCCTGGGCATAAGACCAAAAAAGCCACCTGATGGGTGTGGGCTTATTTTTATCCAAATCTGATATTTTTGAAGGCATCTGCTCCATTTGTGAGGCCAAAGTTAGTAGAAGTAGGGACATTAACCATCTCAGCACCTCCTCCATGTTATGTCATTTGTGGTGAGTTCATGAAATTTATTTTATACATTTATAATTTGTATAATAATAACAAGCAGTCCACTATCAGTTACCAGCAATTTGGACCAGCCCATGCAACCCCCACCACCAACACTCTCATCATCAACCTTCTCAATGAATGGAGGTAGCCCTTCCAAAAAATTGGCTTATCGGGGCCCAAAAAAACGAAGCACTTCAACCACAACAGTGGCAGTCCCTGTACTTTTTAATATAAAACATAAGGGTGGGGGCCCAGGGACAGTTTCATCTTGCACCACTTTTCATATAGCACCACTTTTCTTTTCATAATGGGCTGCATTTTGGGGGGGCATTGGGGACGGTATTAATTGCATAGGCATTTTTTGCAAAGGCATTTTTATTATTTCTTCCACTAATACATTACTAATCTGCAACACATTTTAAAAGAGAAATAACTGCCTATTGTGCTGATGCTCTGTTGCTTAGTTTAGACAATATTGGTGAAAAATATTGTGAGCCGTGAAGTGGTCAAAATTGACTGGAAGTGACTGGAAATTAATTTTATTGGGGTTAATAATACTGTAGGAACAAAAACATTCTCCAATTACATGATTTTAGCTGTTTTTAGCATTTAAGAAAAAAAAACAATAAAGATCTAAAACCAGAACACATGAGGGTGGTTTTGTTAATCCAGAAACAAAAACAAAACACAAAAAATTATCCAGATCCAAAACCAAATCTTTGGGATCGGTGCACATTTCTAATCGATATGATGCGATATATAGAGATAATGAACACTTGCAGCACAGTATACTACAGGAATACACCCCTTTGTCTCCTCAGGGAGGTGAGAAGGCCCCAGCAAGTAAGCTTTTCTTTAATGTAGCATGTATTCAGAAAAGGAGGCAATCATTGACTTGTCTCTGCTGTAAGAGTACAAAATGCACTGGTATCCTAGGCATTTGAGCAACAATGTTGATATGTCAAGGACAGTCACGGTTACATTGGCAGTGCAAACTGGAGAGTCAAAGCTCAGCTTCAAAGTTGCCAAAAACTCTTTGCTGGAAAACCTTTCTATTATGGAGCCAAGGCAAAGCCTGGCCAGACAGTAGGGAGATGACATGAGCAGGGCCCTCTTCCCTCATGTGCTTATCCTTTGTCTTACTTTAATGATCTTCAACTGTACCACATCCAGCAGTCTTCAGCCACCTGATACTTATTCCAGTGTCATCTGCTGATGTAACTATGTTTATATACCCTGTACTTGTCCTATACTGTCATCAACTGTGAGTTGCTGTTTTCCTGTTTGATTATTTATGTACTCTGTAATTGGGCGCTGCGGAACCCTTGTGACGCCATATAAATAAAGGATAATAATAATATGCCAATATGATGTGCTCCGTGGAAAATAATCCCACTTCAGTTTGAACTGCTGTTGAATCTAGGCCAGGAATGTTTTGATTCTATCAAACTTGAAACTAAAACACTGATGTACATCAAATTTAGTCTCCTGGAAGCAAAAAGTCACATGGTGTGTCTATTACTGCTACCCAGAGCCGGTCCTAGGCATAGGAAAACTAGGCAAATGCCTAGGGTATTTGGAATGCCATGGGGTACAAACAGATTCTGCTGATTAAAATGATATGTGGCATGCCTATATTCTGAGTGTGACTGCGGCTGTATCTGCATACGAAATGCTACGTTACAGTGTATTCCTGAAAATCACTGTAACGTAGCATTTCGTATGCAGATACAGCCACACTCACACACAGACTATAGGCATGCTAATTATAATTTTAATCAGCAGAAGCTGCTTGTGTGTCCTAGTCACATAGCAATGAAAATAAGGCACATTTTCTGCAAAAAAAAGGCGCCCAACGTTAGCAGAGCTGGACGGGAACTGCATGGCATACTGAGGCAAGATGTATGAGGAGACATCTGTATTCAAGCAGAGGCAGAGGTCACAGTGTTAGTGGCCGTGTGAGTGCTTTGTGTGGGTACGTTTGTTGGGCAATAGTGTTCAGCTTATGTGTAAGCGGCATTACGTGTCATGTGTATAAATGCATTAATAATGTGGGACATGTGTAAGGGGCATTATGTGTGTCATTATGTGTATAAGGGCATTAATAAAGGTTGGCATAATGTGTATGGTGCATTATGTTTATAAGGACATTAATAATGTGTGTCATATGTGTAAGGGACATTACTGTGTTGTATTACGTGTATAAATGCATTACTAACGTGTGGTATTATGTGTATAAGGTGCTCTACTGTATTGCGTAATGTATAGAAAAGGCACTACTGTGTGGTCTAATGTGAATAAAGAGCAATATGCTGGCATTACGGTGTGGTGTAATGTGAATAAGGATCAATTCAGTGTGATGTAATGTGAATAAGGGGCACTACTGTGAGGAGTAATGTATATAAGGTAAAGTGGTACTACTGTGTGTTGTAACGTGAAGAAGGGACACTATTGCATGATATAATTTGAATAAAGTTGCACTACTGTGTGGCATAATTTGAATTGGGGGTACTGTTGTGTGGTCATGCCCCTTCCCAAAAGAACACGCCCCTATTTGGGCTGTGCACCGAATGTGCGCACTGTTCCTATTTAAAATATAGGGGGTAGGAGCACCAAAACGAAGACTGCTATGACTGTGGGGTGATGGTGATGGCAAAGGGGTGCAGGGTCAAAGGCGGAACTAGCAGCAGTGCTAAGGGGCACCAGCCAAAATCTTGCCTAGGGTATCAAATTGATTAGGGCCATCTCTGCAGCTACCCCACAGAATCACTTGGCTGGGGTAGCCATCTGAGATACCCCACATTCAGCCAAGCCACTTGTCCTGAGAAGATGGCTTTTGAGGGACAAAGCTAAAGTCCATAGGTTGGAGAAGATAGATTAGTGAGAGCTAAAACTTAAGTCGATGAACAGATAAATAAAACAAGACTCTTTGACGCATAAACAGATAAACACTAATCTGTATAAAAGAAAAGACATTCTAGATATTCCAGAACCACAGAATACATGTAACAGATCTTGTCACTCACCTTAAAAACCACTTAACTGACGATTTTTCCCTTCAAAACTGTTAATAATAACATTGTTTTTTTTATTTCTTTTAATTAATAAAGTTTAAAAAGTATTTTTCTAAATATTTAAACATTATATTATGCACATCTGTAGAATGGATCTCCTCATCAAAAACTGGGGGGACAGGGTGGGACGGCGCAGTCGCATGAAATCTGACCATGCCAGTTAAGTGGTTTAATGGAATTGGCTGTTAAAATGCATTCCCCATTTGGGTGGTGGTCCACGCCACCAGTCCAGTGACGTGCGGTGGGGTGAGGCAGGTGAGGCAGAGCCTTTCCTGTCATACTAACGTTTGCACCAGAGTTTTGACTGTATAGCGTATATGAAAAATACAAAGAATATGTTAGAAATATCTTCTTTGCATTATTCTAATAATTTTTAAAATCAAAACTCTGCAGTAAAAGTCTATGACAGGGGAGACAGTGCCTCTCCCGCCTATCCCTTTCGCACATCTCTGATCAAAACTCACCAAATTTCCAGCAGTTTATACTGCCCACATGTACCCTTTGGCTCATATATTGTGTGTTAATCTGGCTCTGGTACTGGCTAGTGCCTCCTGAGCCATTTACCTCACCACACGTCCACCACCCAAGGAATAGATTAGTGGGGCATCAAAAGGTCGCCACCGGGTCCGAAGCATAGCGAGCGCAGCAAGTCCGCGAGGGGACACACTGCGCTCGAGGTCAGAACTCCGACTGTCGTGATTCTGGCGTCAGTATTTCGACTGCCGGGATCCTGACAGTCAGGATTTCATACTGAATCCGTGCCCTCATCCTATAAACATTTCAGTCTGTACAATGATGACTTCTGTATTCAAGCATGGAATGTTAATCAGGGTACACACTGGGTATGAAAAGGGCCAGCGGGTGTACAGTATGGATGGTGTAATGGTTAGCATTACTGCCTCATAGCACTGAAATCATGGGTTCAATTTCCACCATGGCCTCAACTGTGTGGAGTTAGTATATTCTCCCTATACTTGCGTGATATTGGGTCGGGATCCCGGCGGTCGAAATTCCGGCGGTCAAAATCCCGACACCGGAATCCCGACCTCCAGAATGCCGACAGGTGGGGAAGTGCAACGAAGACCCTTGTGGGCTCAGTGGCTTGATGTGCTCACCACCAGAGCCGGCCATAGGTATAGGCAAACTAGGCAATTGCCTAGGGCATTTGATATGCCTAGGGGCATCAGAAGCTTCTGCTGATTAAAATGATATGCGGCATGCCTATATTCTGTGTGTAGCATTTCATATGCAGATACAGCCACAGTCTCACACAGTATATAGGCATGCTGCATATCAGTTTAATCAACAGAAGCTGCTTGTGCATCCTAGCCACATAGCAATGCAAATAAGATGCATTTTCATAAAAAATGGTGCCCGACGTTAGCATTGAGGCAAGATTTGATTGGATACATCTGTATCCAAGCAGAGGCAGAGGTCACAGTGTTAGTGGCAGTGTGAGTGCTGTGTGCATGTGAGTGGGTTGGTTGTGCATGGTAGTAGTGTTCGGAATATGTGTAAGGAGCATTATATGTGTCATGTAAAACTGCATTAATGTGCAACATATGTGTAGGGTACTACTGTATGTGTGTCATTATGTGTATAGGGGCACTAATAATGTGCAGCAAATGTGTAGGGGGCACTGTGTGTGTCATTATGTGTATAAGGGCATTAATAATGTACGGCATATGTGTAAGGGACATTGGGGCAGATGTATTAACCTGGAGAAGGCATAAGGAAGTGATAAACCAGTGATATGTGCAAGGTGATAAAGGCACCAGCCAATCAGCTCCAATATGTAAATTAACAGTTAGGAGCTGATTGGCTGGTGCGTGTATCACCTTGCACATATCACTGGTTTATCACTTCCTTATGCCTTCTCCAGGTTAATACATCTGCCCCATTATGTGTAAAAGGGCATTAATAAAGGTTGTCATAATGTGTCAGGCGCATTATGTTTATAAGGACATTAATAATGTGTGTCATATGTGTAAGGGGCATTACTGTGTGGAATTATGTGTATAAATGCATTACTAATGTGTGGCATTATGTGTATAAGGTGCTCTACTATGTGGCGTTGCGTATAGAAAGGGCACTACTGTGTCATCTAATGTGAATAAAGAGAATAAAGAGCAATATGGTGTGGTGTAATGTGAATAAGGAGCAATTCAGTGTGATGTAATGTGAATAAGGGGCTCTACTGTGAGGAGTAACGTTTAGGGTAAAGTGATACTACTGTGGGATGTAATATGAATTATGGACACTATCACATGATCAAATGTGAATAAAGGTGCAGTACTGTGTGGCGTAATTGGAATTGGGGTTACTATTGTGTGGCCATGCCTCTTGCCAGCAAAAATACACCCCTTTTTGGGCTGTGCGCCAAATGTGCAAACTGTTCCTATTTAAAATATAGGGGGTACAAACACCAAAATAAAGACTGCTATGGGTGAGGGGTGATGGTGCTGGGAAAGAGGTGCAAGGTCAGAGGCGGAACCAGCGGTGGTGCTAGGGGGCACCAGCCAAAATCTTGCCTAGGGCATCATATTGGTTAGGGCCGGCTCTGCTCACCACAGGTTCTATTCACCCTCCATGGGTGTCGTGGACACCCAAGAGAGGGAATAGCTGTGCTGCCGCTCCCGGAATTCTGGCGGTCGTGATTTTTACCACTGGCATTTCGACCGCAGGGATCCCGACTACATCCCATTGCGTGGGTTTCCTCTGGGTATTCCGGTTTTCTCCCACAATCTGAAAATATACTGGTAGGTTATTGACTCCCGGCAAAATTAACCCTAGCATGAAAGTGTGTGATGTACATGTGGTAGGGAATATAGGGGTCTATTTACTAAGCCTTGGATGGAGATAAAGTACCAGCCAACCAGCTCCTACCTGTCATTTTTCAAACATGGCCTGTAACATGGCAGTTAGGAGTTGATTGGCTGGGACTTTGGGCCTAATTCTGACCAGGTCTAAACTGGGCGTGTGTATGCACCACAATGCGCAGGCACGTCGCAAGGGTACAAAGCGTAGCTATGGGTTTGTGTGAAGGATCCAATCGCCGGGCGTTCACAAGGAGATTGACAGGAAGAAGGCGTTTGTGGGTGTCAACTTACTGTTTTCTGGGAGTGTTTGGAAAAACGTAGGCACTCCCAAGCATTTGTAGGGCGGGTGTCTGACGTCAATTCCGGTCCCGGACAGGCTGAAATGATCGCATCGGCTGAGTAAGTCCTGGGTTACTCAGACTGCACAAAATCTGTTTGTACATCTATGCTACACATGCGATCGCACACTTGCACAGCGAAAATACACTCCCCCTGTAGGCGGCGACTATCTGATCGCAGCAGTGCAAAAATTGCCTGCTAGCAATCAGGTCTGAATTATATCTCCATCCACTTTATCTCTGTCCAAGGCTTAGTAAATAGACTCCATTGACTGTAAGCTCCACTGGAGCAGGGACTTATGTGAATGGCCAAATATTCTCTGTAAAGCATTGCGGAATATATGTACGCTATATAAAATAACTGGTAATAAATAAATAAGTCTGTGAACAACGTTGTTCATAGGGGTGTAGTATGGTTTTCTGGCGGTCGGGGTCCCGGCGACCACAATACCGGCGCCGGAATCCCGACCGCCGGCATACCGACATCTGGGTGAGAGCAAATGAGCCCCTTGCGGGCACAGTGGCGCACTACGCGCGCCACACTCTCTATTCTCCCTCCAGGGGGGGTCGTGGACCCCCAAGAGGGAGAAAAGATGTTGGTATGCCGGCGGTCAGGATTCTGGTGCCAGTATGGTGGTCGCCGAGAGCCCGGCCACCGGCAACCTGAAAACTACCCGTTCACAGACATATCACGTCGTCCCTGCAGCACAGGCAATGCCCAATATATCTGCAAGTATAACGGTACATCTAAACAATTCCTGGCGCTGTGATTCCACAGATGTGTAAGCTGCTCTTTCAGGGGCAATTGGTTATTTGTCCCTAAAATTGAAACTAAAAAAAATACAAACGAAAGAGCGCTATTCACATCCAAAGTGGATTTTATTTTACAATTCAAAAATCTCTAATATTCGTGCCGGCCGGCGATACATATACATACAATGAAAATAACAATGTAACTTCATAAAATTCTAAAAACAGATAAATCACTGATTATATTCAAATAAATTCTTTACACACGCATGTGTAGGGATGACCGTCCCACTTTTTTTATTATATTTCCTTATTTCTCAGATATCCAGAATTAGCATTGTATTTCCAATCAGCCGGATACTCTGTGAATAGCTTGTGTCCAACAATGAAACAATTATATTCAATTGCACTGCTCAAAAACTTCCCAGCCTCATACTAGAACGTGCTTATGTCCATATATCCGTTTGATATGATTAATGGAGCATGTATTGATCATGTTATATAAAGTGCATCCTTGTTCACAGCTGGTTCGTAATTTAAAGTGATTAGTGCAAAGGTATTTTATGCATGATAGTCACTATAATGTAGCGATCTTGTGACTGAAAAGTGGGTATACCAAGCATCGGCGGCTTCCTCAGTGTCATGACACCGAGGAAGCCGCCGATGCTTGTTAGTAGGCGGGGAAACGCGTCTGTCAGTACCTCCGGTTACAAAACCACAGACTACAGCGGACGAAAAGGTCTCAGCTGGTCGGCCGCACTATACCCTTGAGGAGGGGAGCGCTGGATGATTCATCTGCCCACGGACTCCAGATAAGGCCGCGAATACGAGCACCGGCCGGGAGGGCAAAGCCTGATTTCCGTGGCTAAAGCGCAAGGTTGTATCTACTCTATATTAAGCTGATTATGAGTAATTAGCCAGGAGCAATATCATCTGCACCGTGATCAAACATAAGCATATGTATGGTATACCCACTTTTCAGTCACAAGATCGCTATATTATAGTGACTATCATGCATAAAATACCTTTGCACTAATCACTTTAAATTACGAACCAGCTGTGAACAAGGATGCACTTTATATAACATGATCAATACATACTCCATTAATCAGATCAAACGGATATATGGACATAAGCACGTTCTAGTATGAGGCTGGGAAGTTTTTGAGCAGTGCAATTGAATATAATTGTTTCATTGTTGGACACAAGCTATTCACAGAGTATCCGGCTGATTGGAAATACAATGCTAATTCTGGATATCTGAGAAATAAGGAAATATAATCAAAAAAGTGGGACGGTCATCCCTACACATGCGTGTGTAAAGAATTTATTTGAATATAATCAGTGATTTATCTGTTTTTAGAATTTTATGAAGTTACATTGTTATTTTTATTGTATGTATATGTATCGCCGGCCGGCACGAATATTAGAGATTTTTGAATTGTAAAATAAAATCCACTTTGGATGTGAATAGCGCTCTTTCGTTTTAACGGTACATCTGGCTGAGCGTACGGGCAGTCCAACGAGTGCAGAGTATACGGTATGGGCCCCTTGACTCAGACACACATCTGCACCGAACATTCTGCACCCATTAATGACACGCCAGTGCTACATTCTCCCACAATCTTAAAACAGGGGAATACTTAAAAAAAAAAAGCCAGTTTTCAAAGTTGCAGCATTTTCTCCCACTGTATTTAAAGAGGCAATAATATTAAAATAAGTACTTTTGTATTTAATAATATAGGGCCTAATTCAGAGTTGATCGCAGCAATAAATTTGTTAACAGTTGGGCAAAACCATGGGGGTCATTCCGACCTGATCGCATGCTGCCGTTTTTCGCAGGTCACTACTGTGCATGCGTATGCACCGCAATGCACAGGCGCGTCGTACGGGTACAAAGCGGATCATTGCTGTGCGATGGATTTAACGAAGAACCCATTCGCACAGCTGATCGCAAGGAGATTGACAAGAAGAGGGCGTTTGTGGGTGGTAACTGACCGTTTTCTGTGAGCGTTTGGGAAAATGCAGGCGTGTCCAAGCGTTTGCAGGGCGGGTGTCTGACGTCACTTCCGGGACCGGACAGGCTAAAGTGATCGTAAGGGCTGAGTAAGTTCTGAGCTACTCAGAAACTGCACAAAAAAAATTCAAGGGCCAAATAGGCCGGAAGAATTTATTAAGCCTCCTGGTTTTTTAAGGAGGGAAGCCTGGAGCTGGGAATTAGGGAAGGGGGGAGGGGAGGGGGAAGGGGAGGGAGAACAGAGAGATTCCTAAGCACATCCTGTAGGACAAGGGGGGAGGAGAGTTACCTGTGAGGTACAAAAGGTCAGGAAAGGCAGGCAGGCATCCTCTTCCACGCTGGACAAGGATCCAAGAAGGCACTCCAGGATTCAAGGAAGGATTAAGTACTTTACCTATAATCTCCCTCTCCTGCACCATTGGGATTAGCCACCCTGCGGCCCTGTTCCCCCCCCTCTCAAGTTCAGCGCCCTCCACCACAGGCCAGCCCAGCATCCCCATAACTGCACTTCAGTACCGGCTGCGGCTCATCCCCACCATGCCCAGGCCCAAGAGGCTTGCTCCCCCCCCAGCGGCTCATTCAAGCGTACTGCGAGCCGTCCACGCCAGCGCGCGGCTCGGCTGCCCCGCACGGGCTCCGGTCGGCGGCGGCGGGACCAGTGCCGGGTTCCCCCCTCCACACTGGGCTAGCGCGCGCCGGGCCTGAGCCAGGCTCCGGCGCACTAGCCCACAGCACACCAGATGCCGCACCACCCCCCTCCCGGTGCCGAGCGTGACGCGATCGCTCGGCGCCGGCCAGCGGCAGCAGCATCCCTCGGTGTCCCCCCCCCCCCCGGCGCAGGGCGATCGCGTCACGCCCGGCGCCGGCCAGCGGCAGCCGCAGACCCCAGCTCCGGCGGGACTGGCCCCCCCGCCGGAGCCCGCACATACGCTCCCCACGCCACCTAGCATGGCGCAACTTAGGCAGGAGTTTCCCCCGCAGCTTACCCGCAGCGGCCACCCTCCTCACACACAGGAATCTCAGGCTGCAGTTGCGCAGCCAGCGGACGCAGAAGCACCGCAATTGGGTTGGGGGGCAGCAGCTGGCAGCGCTCCCCCCCCCCCTGGTGGCAGGCATGGCAGCACTTCCCCCCAGCTTATTACTCGCTATAGGTGAACTACTGGCCCACCGCTGCCCACCCCACCTGGTACCAACCTCCACCATACCCCCCAGCCCAACAACCCCCCCCCCCCCCCCCAGCCAAGCTTTCTGCCCAACCCCTTAGTGCTCGGCCCACAGCCATACCAAAATCAGGCAGGGGCCGACGGAGTGGCCGGGGCAGGAGTCCGCGAGCAAAACCGAGGAGCGCAAGCCCTTACTCCACGGGCTGCTCAGCAACAGCAGCCCCCCGCAGAGCAGCCCCAGGCGCAAGCGCTGGATACTTTACATGTTCCCTCTGCAAGATTGCAGGACCCAGTCAGCGAAGGATGCAACCAACCGGCCGAGGGGGCATCGCCGGATCAAGTAGCGGCGCCGAGCGATCGCGTCACGCTCGGCGCCTGCCAGCGGCAGCAGCATCCCTCGGTCGTCCCCCCCCCGGTGCCGGCCAGCGGCAGCCGCAGACCCCAGCTCCGGCGGGACTGGCCCCCCCGCCGGAGCCCGCACATACGCTCCCCACGCCACCTAGCATGGCGCAACTTACGCAGCCATACCAAAATCAGGCAGGGGCCGACGGAGTGGCCGGGGCAGGAGTCCGCGAGCAAAACCGAGGAGCGCAAGCCCTTACTCCACGGGCTGCTCAGCAACAGCAGCCCCCCGCAGAGCAGCCCCAGGCGCAAGCGCTGGATACTTTACATGTTCCCTCTGCAAGATTACAGGACCCAGTCAGCGAAGGATGCAACCAACTGGCCGAGGGGGCATCGTCGGATCAAGTAGCGGACGGAGCGCCGCTCGACGAGGGACAGACGGGGACTGCGAAGAAGGTCAGCCAGGCACCCTCGTCTTCAGGACCAGGTGAGCAAAAAGCTTCATCCAGCAGCAGCGCTTCATATACAGACTCTAGCGATTCATCTAGCTCCGCCGAAAGGCGGCGGCAATTCAGAAACAGCCAGTTCCTGCTTCCCACATTAACCCAGACCCAGTCGTACCTTCCCGCCAGCCCATTACCCGCAAGGGGCGAACCCTTTCTAGTAATTTATTAATTTAATTTCTTTTATTGGTTTTTTAATTAATTATTTATTTATTTAATTTTCCCCTCTTACATCTTTTCCGTCATGTTACTTTATAATATGGTACTTTTCCCCTTCACTTACTGTCCTTACTTACAGATGATCAGACTGCATGTCACGTTGCTCCTTCCGGCTTAGCTTTGGGGGGGGCCCACGTGAAACTTTGCAAACTAATGATTCTTTAGGAAGCACACAAAGGGACCTCCCAGATAAGTATCATGTAGTTACAGGCGATGTGTATTGCTTCTGCGCTGTGGCTTAGTTGGTTAAAGCGCCTGTCTGGTAAACAGGCCTCAATGCTTTCTTATAATGAGCATAATGAGTGAAAAGTCCAGCACTGTCCACTGGTATAGTCGTGACGTTATGGCAAGAACTTTGCTATACGCTCTCCAGTCACCTGCGAATAAAATATATGTGGAAGCTTAAGATAATCACTCCAGCCTGGGAGTTTGTTTTTAAAGACAAACACATGACACATCTACACAGTGAGGGGGTTACGGCAGCGCATAGTAGGTAATAGGGTCATAGGGGGCAATGTAATATGGGTCAGGGGTTACATTGCTGAGTCAGGATACACTGCAGCGTATAAGGTATGATAGGGTATAGTATTGCGTTAGACGCAGACCAAGGATCACAGTTAATACAGATAGGTTACATCGCCGGAAGTGGGTAAAGCGCAGCATAACAAGCAGAATACAGTGCAATAAACGGAAATATAGAGCATTGATTGCATTGATGGGTCGCCATGTCGACCAGTGATTTCCTTATGGAACATGTTCATAACAGGGTATGAGAAGTGATAGAATACAGGGCATAAAACACAATATAGTACAAATCAGTAGTATCACTGATGTCGGTGCCGCAGGAGGGTATAACACACGGGCTAACAGGTATGAGGCAAGGATAGCGAGATACGAGATAACGCCATAAACGTATATGGCAGTGTATAGGGCAAATTGGTGATATCCAGTGGGTGTAGAAGAGATGTACCAAATCAGTAATGTCATTGCCGCGTGTGTATAATGCAGTATATGGGACGTACTGGTGATATAATATACAGCATAATGATTAGTGGCGGCATTGCTGCGGGAGCATATTTTAGCATTCTAGGTACACTAGCGGGTTAATAAAAGTACAATACCAGAACGATAGGTCGGGGGTATATAGCAGACTATAGAGGGGAATAGCGATAAATGATACAATATAAGGCAGAACACTCATCACATTGCCGTGACCATGTCTTATTGTATTGTAGGAGGTATATAACGGGCAGTGTAATGCAGATCAGTTTCGCAGGCTGGCCGAAATTAGGCGGCAGTCTAGGAGGTATAATAGCAGTATGTATAAATAAGGGAGCATGGGGGCAGTGACACACCATAACTTTCATATTAGCCATTTTTCTGCATTACCCGTGGCCTTAGCATGATTATTATTAGTATTACATTTATTGGGAAGGAGCCACATTAGGCGGCAGTCTAGGAGGTATAATAGCAGTATGTATAAATAAGGGAGCATGGGGGCAGTGACACACCATAACTTTCATATTAGCCATTTTTTCTGTATTACCCGTGGCCTTAGCATGATTATTATTAGTATTACATTTATTGTGAAGGAGCCACAGGCGATTGGCAAGGCCTTGCATAGGGCATACATTAGAGCAGAGATTTTCAACCTTTTACAACTCGCGGCACACTGAACAAGATTTAAATATTGCCAAGGCACATTCAAATATAATGGTGATGCATGGTGCGGTTGCTTGTCCTAGGATGTCATGTCGCAACTTCTCCATAGGTAACGCCGGAGCCACATCTGAGAAAGCCAGAGGACCCCAACACTGCCCGGGCCCAAAATTAGAACTAGCTCTGTAACCACTAACCCCACCAGTATTGATCGTTCCAGGGCCTCAGTAGCGGCAAAACACTGACGGGCCTGGCTGTGCTTCTATGGCGGCACACCTGGGGACTGCTCAGGGCACACTAGTGTGCCACGGCACAGTGGTTGAAAAACACTGCATTAGAGCAATGCTGGATACACAGAACATTGCGATGCAGTAACAAAAGCAAAAAAAAAAAAACACAGGTCAGGGTAAGGGAGGTCCCCTGAATGTTTAGCAATAAGCACCACAGCTCTCATAGCGCAGTACAGCCCAGCACTACACAGTGCAACTACCGCTGTCCTAAACGCATGGTTTAATCCCCTGGTATTGCATGGTTCGGTATATAAGGATAACCGCTTAGTGCAAATAAGTTGTTCTATAACCAGACTGTCATACAAAATGCAAGGCAAAGCAAGTAGCGGTAGCGATCACAGTAAATAACCATCAAAGCTACTTTAGTGAACGTGCAATATGACGGTCACTTATGGTATCATAATAAGGTAGACAGGACAGAAGGAGAAGGAAAGCCAAAGGTCTAGGCGCAAAGCGAGGTATTTAAGGGCTGAATAGTACCTTGTCTCTGCATAAAGTGGGGGTCAATGCTGCATGTGCCTTAGCGGTTTATGGGATAACCACGTAGGACAACTATAGTCTGGCGCAAGGCGTGAATAACAATTCAGCGTAAACGCACCAGTTATGGGGAAAGGGTTAGCATTACGGCCTCACAGCGCTGAGGTCATGGGTTCAATTCCAGTTAAGAGCATTTCTTTGTGGAGTTTGTATGCTCTCTCGGGTATCTTAATTCATATGACAGTTGCTAGGTATAGATCATAGTGCGCTATACGATGAGTATACTTAACCGGATTGAACCATACCATCAATACATAGTGTAACATCTCTTTACCGATATGCCGTGAGTACCGATTTCGGATAAGGGGGGATCAACCCATTGGGGAATAGGGAAGGATACTTCAGTTGGAGACTCAACATGGTATTAGCAAGCCAACCTTATATACATTTAACATGAGTTTTAAATGAAGACAACTTGTCTGGTTCGCAAGGTCGCAGGTAACTCAAAGTTGCAGTGGTCGACAGCAGGCCAAAAATATGCCAGGAATGCCCGCGGTTGTCCAGGCAATCGACAGGCGCCTGGGAATTAACAATTTTATGAGTTTGGTAAAAAGTCCAAGCATGTTCTGGTAGGCGCTGAGCAATATATATATATGGGCAAGTGCAAGTAAATTAATCTTCACGAATGAAAACCAGTCAGAGCAGCAGCCCAGTCCCAGGATGAGAGGGTAAGGCTGCGGAGAGGGCTTGCAGTAAGGGTATGTGCATGGCCACAGTGCATCGTAGGTAGCTGCGGCCAGGCAATGATCCCGGGGATACTTAAAAAGCGTTCGTATAAGCACCTACACAGTGCAAACTAACATTGATTTTCTACTTCACAGGGTAATCTCTATCAGCAGATTTCCGCTAGACAGCCACAAGATCCTCATAGAGCTAAAGAGTTTGTCAGGATTACCCAAGGAGGAGCCAGGAAAGCCTTTCGGCAACAGGCTGGGAGTTTTTAAGTCCCAGGGATAAAAGTCATTTTAACAGTCCCACTGGGGCGGAATTACAAGAGAGATTATGTGCAGGGAGCCTACATTCACCCGAGTCTGATTGCGACACCTTTACTGGTGAAGTAAGCTCCCTGAGTGTCTTTTGGGAAACCCAAGGCATTATGCTGCCCGCCGCTTTGGGGGAATGAAGGACTTTCCAATTTTGCCCTCAAAGAGGTTTTGTGGTTTTCACCATCATATGGGTCACCCAAAAGCACTGTTCATGCTAGGCCATGCGGGTGCGGTTGGCAGGTCACTCCGATAGCTAGCGGGCAGCAGGCATAGGGCAGCTGGTAAACGTCCGGCCAGGCATGGGAGACAGAAACAGTGCTCCTCAGTGCAATAGGAATTGTTTTTATTTTCGGTGGAGGCACCATCAGGCCATTTTGGAGTTTAATTTGGCAAAAAACTTAGTGGGCAAAAGGCTCTATTTGTCTTAGTCTGATGGAGACGGACAGCAGTGTTCATAGACGGTCGCAGCGGGTGGCGGGCCTTGGTTCTAGGAACCAGGCTTTGGCGGCAAGCAGTGCTCCTCGGCGGTCTGTAGTAGCGCAACATCGGTTGGCCGGCACTTCCCCCAGATACTCGGCGAGTTTGTCGTGGCCTCAAGGGCCGACACGGTCGTCATCTTAAGGGTGGACCGGTGCTATGCCAATGGTGGGAAGTGGTACCGCTCAGCTAATTTGCGCAAGGGCGGGACTTCGGTTCCGCCCCATTGTTTAATTTAGGAGATACTTAATATTGAGACTGTAGCCGGGGGCACGCACCACTTTCTCGCCACCCTCTTATAGAGTACCAATTCTAATTCGATCAATAAATTTGGCTGTGACCTTTTAAATCACAATTCAGTTGTCCGAGTGATTATTGGGGAGAAAGGTGGTAGGGGGTGAGGGGCGAGTGTATTAATAAAATCAATGGATGGTGATGGAGCTGAACTCATCAGCGCTGTCTGGTTACTAAAGAAATATCCTTCAAGTATCAAGTCACCTCTTTGCAGCAGGGGCCAACGCGTTGGGAGAACACTCAATGAAACAAATACACAGGATATGTCTCACAAGTATTCTGCTTTACTTAGGTCAGCTTGCATATTTATACACATACATTTCCACATTCAGCCATAATTGGCCGCCCACATATCCTCCCCAAAGGAGGGGTTACAGACTAAACCTTGGTTCAGTGTAAGCTACGTGCCCTTTTAATAGATGATTTCCAATAAATGTCTAGCATAATTATTATATAACTGTACATACCCCTTGCCCTACTTCTTCTTATCTGTTGTGCTCAAAGTCCTCTGAGAACTACCAGATGCTTCCCTTTTGAAACCAGGGTGTACGTGCCTAACGTGTAGTTTACATTATTTTCCATAGTTCAAATATAGTAACATATGTCCAAGGCTAGCTCGTTCACATCTCTTTCTTATATAAAAAGCATTTGATTATTATAACCAAATATAGTGGCTAATTATCAACTCTATCATTTTTCCCTCCTTTTTATAATAAACAAATATTACAAGCTTATCTGGCATTTTCCTAAACAAGTCTATGCAATAACAGTCTACTCTAATGATACAAGTGGCTACCCATCTCCCTATAGGTAGGAAGCTACACCCTATCTGTAACAGGGTTGATGTCTTTCTCTTGGTCTTGGTTGGTAGACCGTTGGCTCATATCTATTAGAGCAGACTGTTGTTGGACTTTCTTTGCCAGACTCTTCTGCAATGTCTTATATCTGGAGGATTCAAAGGCTTTCCTTATTCGTTTCTGGCAGACTGAAAAACAACAAAGCAGTATCTTAAAACACAGATATAATATAATTGCAATTCCAATAGCTTTTAGAAGGAACATTAGTATTCCTACAATCCATCCTTTAATTCCACTAAACCATGAAACTGGATTTAGCCATGATAACCAACCCCATTCACCCTCTAGAGTGTCAGGGATGTTATGTTTACTGGCATATGTCAGTTTTGCATCTTCTATCTCTTGTACATGTTTTTCCACTATTTCTTGAGTATTGTCTGTTTCATTGGTAATAAAAGTACAACACAACTTTCGTGTCTGTGTATACAATGTCATACAATAGCCTCCTGTCTGTGCTGTTAAGTAATCGATCAGAAACCTGTGTTGTAACTGTTCTTTTTTTTATATCATGGGCCTCCTTTATATACTTGGCAATACACGTATCAGGATCTGTAATGTCTTTGGTCAAATAAGCACAGCCGTGAACTCAAAGTGCTATTTCCGGAAATCAACAATATCCTCCAATTTGTGGTATTAGAGAATGTAGAACAATGTGGTAGTATAATAGTTCATGTCCAATGTCCTGGAATCATCATAAATATCCACTGTCCTGGAATATCATAAATCATAAAGTTCAATCATGTTATCAATAACTTTTAAATGAAATAAAACGTCAACTCCCAGTTGATTAATCATACGACTTCATTAGCCATAGGAGAACTTATTATCCACCTTTACCAATTCGAGGTTTTATTGATGCTCTGGTGGCAGGAACATGTTTCCTGATTACTGAGTCAATTACTCTTTTTAGGAATAGTTCATCCTGCAAGAAAACTTTTCTTAAGTTATTATGTGTTTTTGTATAAAATTGCTAAATTAATCTTCTTAAATAACAAACATCTTCAGAATTAATAGGTAACCAATTGTATATCATATCCTAAGGACATAGTGACAACTAATATTATCCGTTATGTATGATATCTCTTTTAACCTTTATATCTACTCCTGGTAAAATACATTTACTAAATCATAAACTTTAATGAACATCCTATGTGACCATTACTTTTTATATACCTAGCTCATTATATCTAGCACATCTAGAAACATTAGGTTTGTGTATTGTAACAATCCTTTCACATTCCCTTTAAATAAACCTTTTCTATCTACATAAGTTCATTTTTCCTGTATTATTGACCTATTTTATTTCCATTAACTGAAATACACCCGATATGTGTAGCTGATATTATCACCAGTGGTTCTTTCTTGAGATACTGTTGTATCTTATACACATGTAGCTGTTTCACTATTATCACAACTCTTTAAAGTTTTGGTAATCACATCAAATGTAACTTACATAGAGAACTTTGGTCTGTTACTATACAATGCTGATGTCTTTGTATACATATCTAACAATTATAATAATAATAATTAGCAATATAATTTATATAGCAGCAGTACCCAAAATATTTCCAACAATTAATGGTATTGCTGGACTGGATACTCCTTGGAATAATATAAATTATTAAATTATCCATGCATTAATTTATACATCTATCTTCACGTGGAGTATAATACTCACAACCACGGTTTTCAAAGGGTGTTCGTTACACCAGTTATAAATCCCTCTGGATTTCCTGTTTAGAAAAGAGGAAGGAATGGTCTTATTGAAATAATTCCCATCCACAATAATGGATGAGTACTTATACCTACACCACACGTCTGCTTGCTCTCTCTTCAAATAAAAAGAAAACAAGTCCTAATGCTGTTATAGATAACATTGCTCCTGTATACTTTCAGAAATGTTAAAAGTTCTGTAGGATATTAGCTTATAAGCACATAGTCTATTATCAATGATCATAATCATCTCCATCTTGATTGAAGGGTTCATTCAAATACAACTCTGTGGTAGTAACAGTAGTAACAGTCTCTGTATCTCCATACAATTGTTTTATTTATTTATTTTAGTCTTAGGTTCCTTTAAGCTCTGGTCTCTGACCTTTTCATTTCATTGCAAGCTCATGGATCTAGGTGTCCTTCTTCTACAGCCTTTGCAACGGCTGTATCAGCAGTCAGCGGTACTTGCCAAGGACCATCCTATGCGATCTGTAATGGAACCGAAACATAAGCAACTTCTCACCATAACTCTCAGTGATTTGTCCTGTGCCGGACTGTGTGTTTTAGTGTTGGTTAAATATCTTTCCAAGGTTCTTGCAGCTTATGATATTCTTGTAACTGTTTAAATAATTTGTGTGACACATTTGAATCGTCAAATCATTTTGTAGTTTTGAATCAGTCTCTGGATAATATATCTTTGCTGGATTCCAAAAAACAAACAAAAAAAAAAAAAACAACAACAAAATAGATTTATATAGAAGAGAGGCTGAGCAGAGGCTTGGGTGTAATTCTACCACTATTGAACCAATGATTGGACTATGCCATGATTCAAATTCTGCCTTTCCTGTCTCTTTTGTAGATTAATGATGCTTAATTCTTTAAACCTTCCCTGTCAAATTATGACCATTACACATATTAATTGAAAAATATTTTCCACACTCCTATAAACTCTTTCTATCAGTAAAGAAACTTTACTGTCTTTGAAACAATAGATCACACATCTGGCCTTATTATTCATTTCTCAAATAACCCCTTAACACCTGTTACACATACTATAGTTCCTTTTTAGCATTAAACTATGTTGTATTAAAACAATGTTGTTTTTAATCAACCCAAACATCTGCGGTAAACATGCTATAGCTTTCTTTATCACCATCACGATCCCTCTCATTATCACATAATTTGTTATTTTGGTCCCATGCCAAAACACAATGTATACGTCTCCATTAAACTTCATCCTACCATAGAAAGCTTGTGAATCTATTTCATGCTAGTTACCTTAGATTTGCATAACTCATGACATTTCCCCTTAATAAAAGTTGGCAGCAACACTTTATTATTATTACTACTACTAATTCACTAATTAACACACTAATTTCAGTTAACACACTGTAATTCACCATCCCATTATTCCCTATGGATGCTAGAGAAATTATTTTCCTTTTACTGTCAGTTTTTTTTTTAAATGCAATTTATTAATGCAATGTAATAATTGTAATTGTCTTACTCATCCACATTATATTCCGTATACTCCCCACTTTTGGGGGTGAGGAAGACAAGTATGCAGCTGTATCAAAGTTGTATACTGTCAGAGGTAAGATGTACACATCATACAAAATCTACTGCTTAACCACAGTTCTAAATGTATATATTTTTTTTTCTTGATTTATACAAGTTGATGGTTTTGCTCTGACTTGTATCCATAATGTCCTATTCATGATAAAGTGTAATATTTGTATTACCTTCTATACTTTATTTGGATATGAACTTGAATGCATGCACATATCATTTACAAAAAAAAAATTACTGTATTCAGAGATTTATCATCTGGTCATACATGTGTATCTCTCAATAAATGTATACCAAGGCTCCACCCTCTGAGGGTTTTAACTGTCTTTGGCCTACTGCCAAATAATGACCTAGGTAGTTAACTATGTCAGCACACCGTCGAATTTTGTCTTGCGACACCTTGTGTCCTGTTCTGCAAGAAAACACAACTGTTTAGTATCTGACACCAACACTTCAAATAATTTATAGCACAAAGGTATATCATCCACATACTGGTTACACCATCTCTAAGGACCAACGTACCTTCTGGGTTCTCTACAAAACTTAAAGCATTTAAATAACGTTTTTCAGGTGTCTTTTGTTCTGCTTGTACTGGTACTAGTGAGGGATCTGACCCCCCTGCTACACCTTCAGTGGGTATACCACTGTTAACGGTATTATGTATTATTGGAGCATAGAGTGGTGGCATTACATCAGACAGATAATCTTCCCTTCTAATTGTTTTTTTCATCTTCAACTTCTTGTGAAACAGTTTGCCATATATTTACAGTGTCCAGATAACCCTTTCTCTGTAACCAGTGACCATCTGTGACTTGAAATCTTTTCCAAGCCTGTGGGTCTAATATTCCGTCTTTTGGAAAATTGGCCCTTTTAAGAATGGCATCAATGTGTTTGATGCTTTTCTCCCCTTCTTTCATCACAACAATCCTATAGGTGAACGCGTTTCCATCTTTCTCCCTTTTCCTCCCATTGGGGTAATTAAGCCCTATGGGAGTGGCCGTATCCACTTGCGGCGAAGAGGGATATGTCTAGTTGTGCGAGAAGTTAACTATGTATCACGGGCTTAGGCTTTGTCTGGACACACTTTTATCTCCTTTTTTCTATTTCTTCTGAAGATTAATTTAACTTGTCTGACTGTAATATATCATATTTACAATACATGCAATCTAAACACCATATTCAATCTTCTAACATTTCTGAAAACTTGTTGGACACACTGCTGGAATTTTTAAAATGATCAGTAGGTTAATCAGCTAAGCATAAAGGATATGGTTCATTTCTATGCACTGATAACAATTGAGCATTTAAATGACATCCCACAATAATCACAATTCTGTAAAAACACCTTTCTCATGCTGAGATACTTATCTATGTTGCAAAAAATTCACTGGTTAGTTTTGCATAAAGTTTCAACCAAGGTATTCCTTTGTACCATAACACAGCACTGGTTGCTCTGCGGTCGCATGCGCTAATAAAGCATTGACAAAAATTCAAAACAACCTTTCAACCACAATAGACTTGTACAACACATAAACATATAAACAACAACAAGCAATACGCCTTATCTGTTTTTAAGCTGCAACAAGCAATACGCCTTATCTGCTTTAAGCTGCAACAAGCAATACGCCTTTAAGTTAAGCAATACAATATAATTCAGTTAGTCTAGGGGATGTGTGACAAGATAATCGGGTTCTATGATGACGGTCAAAAAGGACAAAAATGAAAGTTTTTTCTCTATAATGTACTTAGAACGACACTCAGAGAATCTGATTTTGAGTAACAATTATTACTCACCCGGGTATTTATCAGAGTCTGTGAGAGCCGGTCAAATCCAAAACAGAAAATATTCATTAGATGTCTCTTCTTGAATCAGTCATCCCGGATGAGCCCCCATGATTGATGGAGCTGAACTCATCAGCGCTGTCTGGTTACTAAAGAAATATCCTTCAAGTATCAAGTCACCTCTTTGCAGCAGGGGCCAATGCGTTGGGAGAACACTCAATGAAACAAATACACAGGATATGTCTCACAAGTATTCTGCTTTACTTAGGTCAGCTTGCATATTTATACACATACATTTCCACATTCAGCCATAATTGGCCGCCCACATATCCTCCCCAAAGGAGGGGTTACAGACTAAACCTTGGTTCAGTGTAAGCTACGTGCCCTTTTAATAGGTGATTTCCAATAAATGTCTAGCATAATTATTATATAACTGTACATACCCCTTGCCCTACTTCTTCTTATCTGTTGTGCTCAAAGTCCTCTGAGAACTACCAGATGCTTCCCTTTTGAAACCAGGGTGTACGTGCCTAATGTGTAGTTTACATTATTTTCCATAGTTCAAATATAGTAACATATGTCCAAGGCTAGCTCGTTCACATCTATTTCTTATATAAAAAGCATAAGAATTCAAGGGCCAAATAGGCTGGAAGAATAAATAAGCTTCCTGTTTTTTTAAGGAGGGAAGCCTGGAGCTGGGAATTAGGGAAGGGGGGAGGGGAGGGGGAAGGGGAGGGAGAACAGAGAGATTCCTAAGCACATCCTGTAGGACAAGGGGGGAGGAGAGTTACCTGTGAGGTACAAAAGGTCAGGAAAGGCAGGCAGGCTTCCTCTTTCATGCTGGACAAGGATCCAAGAAGGCACCCACCCTCCCGCCCTGGTGATAGGGCAGTTGCGGCATGTAGGCAGTGAAAATGTGGATTAACTGGAATTTAGAATTTTTTTATTTTCGGTGGAGGCACCGGTAGGCCATTTCTGAGTGTAATATCAACGTGCAAAGTTGGTTATATGGAAAATGTGAATTAATTTCAATGCTGATGGAGGCACCGTCAGGCCATTTCGAAGTTTAATTATCACCTGACATGAGAGGTCCAGCAGGCGCGGCAAGCAGTGCTCCTCGGCGGTCTGTAGTACTTCCCCCAGATACTCGGCGAGTTTGTCGTGGCCTCAAGGGCCGACACGGTCGTCATCTTAAGGGTGGACCGGTGCTATGCCAATGGTGGGAAGTGGTACCGCTCAGCTAATTTGCGCAAGGGCGGGACTTCGGTTCCGCCCCATTGTTTAATTTAGGAGATACTTAATATTGAGACTGTAGCCGGGGGCACGCACCGCTTTCTTGTCACCCACTTATAGAGTACCAATTCTAATTCGATCAATAAATTTGGCTGTGACCTTTTAAATCGCAATTCAGTTGTCCGAGTGATTATTGGGGAGAAAGGTGGTAGGGGGTGAGGGGCAAGTGTATTAATAAAATCAATGGACGGCTTACTATTTTTGTACCGCTCGGCTGCACATGCGATCGCACCCTTGCACAGCAAATATACACTCCCCAGAGGGCGGTGACTATGCGTTCGCATGGCTGCAAAAAGTAGCTAGCGAGCGATCAACTCGGAATTACCCCCCATGTGCACTGCAGGGGGGCAGATGTAACATGTGCAGAGAGAGTTAGATTTGGGTGGGGTGTGTTCACACTGAAATCTAAATTGCAGTGTAAAAATAAAGCAGCCATTATTTTCCCTGCAAAGAAACAAACTAACCCACCTAAATCTAACTCTCTCTGCAAATGTTATATGTGCCCGCACATGGGCCCTCATTCCGAGTTGTTCGCTCGCTAGTTGCTTTTAGCAGCATTGCACACGCTAGGCCGCCGCCCTCTGGGAGTGTATCTTAGCTTAGCAGAAGTGCGACCGAAAGGTTAGCAGTTCTGCTATTAAATATTTTCATGCAGTTTCAGAGTAGCTCCAAATCTACTCCTACCTTGCGATCACTTCAGTCCGTTTAGTTCCTGTTTTGACGTCACATACACGCCCTGTGTTCGGCCAGCCACTCCCCCGTTTCCCCAGGCACGCCTGCGTTATCTTCTGACACTCCTGCGTTTTTTAGCACACTCCCGGAAAATGGACAGTTACCTCCCAGAAACTCCCCTTTCCTGTCAATCACTCACCGATCAGCCGAGCGACTGAAAAAAGTCGCTCGACCTTATGTAAAACTGCATAGTTTTGTGTGAAAGTACTTTGCGCATGCGCACTGCGGCCCATACGCATGCACAGAACAGCCGATTTTTAGCCAGATCGCTGCGCTGTGAACAACGGCAGCTAGCGATCAACTCGGAATGACCCCCATGGTTGCCCAAGTGCACATGGTTTTGTCCAACTGCTAACAAATTTGCTGCTGCGATCAACTCTGAATAACCCCCATTGCCCCTTTAAACCCACAGGCCAAACCATTAAGATGTGGTTGGAGGAGACATTGGGCCTAATTCAGACCTGATCGCAGCCGCAAACTTGTTAGCTAATGGGCAAAACCATGGGGGTCATTACAAGTTGATCGCTCGCTAGCAGTTTTTAGCAGTCGTGCAAAAGCTATGCCGCCGCCCTCTGGGAGTGTATTTTAGCTTACCAGAAGTGCGAACGAAAGGATCGCAGAGCGGCTCCAAAAAATAATTGTGCAGTTTTAGAGTAGCTCCAGACCTACTTCAGACCATTCTGTTCCGGATTTGACGTCACAAACACGCCCTGCGTTCGCCCAGCCATGCCTGCGTTTTTCCTGGCACGCCTGCGTTTTTTCTAGCACTCCCTGAAAACGGTCAGTTGACACCCAGAAACGCCCCTTTCCTGTCAATCACTCTACGGCTGCCATTGCGACTGAAAAGCTTCGCTAGACCTTGTGTAAAAATACTTAGCCCGTTGTGAAAGTACGTTGCGCACTGCGCCGCATACGCATGCGCAGAAGTGCCGCTTTTTCACTCAATAGCTGCGCTGCGAACATTTTTAACTAGCGATCAACTCGGAATGTCCCCCTATGTGCACTGCAGGGAGGGGGCAGATATAACATGTGCAGAGAGAGTTAGATTTGGGTGGGGTGTGTTTAAACTGAAATCTAAATTGTAGTGTAAAAGTAAAGCAGCCAGTATTTACCCTGCACAGAAACAATATAACCCACCCAAATAAATCTCTCTGCACATGTAATATCTGCCCCCTGCAGTGCACAAGGGGGGTCATTCCGAGTTGTTCGCTCGCAAGCGGATTTTAGCAGATTTGCTCATGCTAAGCCGCCGCCTACTGGGAGTGAATCTTAGCATCTTAAAATTGCGAACGATGTATTCGCAATATTGCGATTACACACCTCGTAGCAGTTTCTGAGTAGCTTCAGACTTACTCGGCATCTGCGATCATTTCACTGCTTGTCGTTCCTGGTTTGACGTCACAAACACACCCAGCGTTCGCCCAGACACTCCTCCGTTTCTCCGGCCACTCCTGCGTTTTTTCCCACACGCCCATAAAACGGCCTGTTTCCGCCCAGTAACACCCATTTCCTGTCAATCACATTACGATCGCCAGAACGATGAAAATGCCGTGAGTAAAATTCCTAAGTGCATAGCAAATTTACTTGGCGCAGTCGCAGTGCGGACATTGCGCATGCGCATTAAGCGGATATTCGCTGCGATGCGAAGATTTTTACAGAGCGAACAACTCGGAATGACCCCCATGGTTTTATCCATTAGCTAACAAATTTGCTGCTGTGATCAGGTCTGAATTAGGCCCATCAATGCTGCTTCCTTATAAGCAGCAGGAGAAGTCTGATATAAGTAGCAGCATTGGATCACCTGCAACACCATCAGCCGGCTGAGTGACCCAGTGGCGTATCTATAATGGGCAGGGGTATAGCAAGGGTGGCTCCAGTGGAGCGCGAACTCTGGTCGCCAAAAAAGTTAGACGGCGAAGATGGGGCACACACTGACTCAGAGACTAGGTGATGAACAAGTCAGGTCAGTGGAGACAGCAGGAGACACTGACCCCCAGCACATGCCGGAGCTCTGCCCACCCTTTTGATATGTCTCTTTGCCTGCTTGTAGCTGTGCAGCCAGGTTACTTTTGTGGTGGGGGGGGGGGGGGGAGAGGGGTGCTCAAAGCCCTGAGAGCTACAAGGTCCTGTCACCAATTTAGAATTTAAGTATTTTTTTATTTTCAAATATAACATGCCACCACATGTTGGGCAGGCCCCCAATTCAGTATAGGGGAGGGGGCGCCAAAACATACCCTTGCTCCAGGCACCATGGCGCCTAGCTACACCTCTGATAATGGGTGCAGTGTGTGCAGTGCACACGGGCCCATGGGTGCCAGAGTGTACAGCGCATGCACAGGTCTCCGAAAAAATGGCCGCCGCACCATTTTTCGGAGACCTGCACTGTGCCAGAGTCTCTAGTGCTCAGAGCGCTAACAGCGCTGCTGGCGCTGGGACGGAAGAGGAGGGGGCCCACACATGGCTTCCCTCATCTCTAGATACGTCGCTGTGGGACACGCAAGCCCACCGCGTTCCTATAAAGAGCCCTGTAGATCTCCTTCTTCTGACTGAGAACTTGGCCTCGGCACTACCCCATAACGGCTGTGACATGCCTCCATTTTGTGAAACGGAGGCCATCACAGCCCACTCCCTTTCCCTAACTAGTAGCAGACTATTAATCAGTAGCCGGTCTGCTACTGACGTCGCAAGACCCGTACTGCAGATGCACAATATAATTCCTGCACGAGTGCAAAGAACCAAACATCGGGGGTAATTCAGACCTGATTGCTAGGCAGCTATTTTTGCCCTGCTGCGATCAGATAGTCGCCGCCTACAGGAGGAGTGTATTTTAGCTGTGTAAATGTGCGAACCAGTGGCGGAACTACCACCAGTGCAAGCAGTGCCTTGCACTGGGGCCCGCCACTGTCCAGGGGCCCAAAGCAGCGCGGCATGTAATGAGTCAAACGCCCTCTTACTGTCAATCTTCTTGCGAACATCCGTGCGTTCGGAAATTTTGCACCATCTCGTCGCTGACCAGCGATCCTCATTGCTGTGGTCCATCGCACTTGCGCATTGTGGTGCATATGCATGCGCAGTTCAGATCTGATCGCAGGTTGTGAGAAAACGCAGCCTAGCCATCAGCTCTCAGTCGGCCCCATCGACATGTGAAGCTCCTGCATCAGCCCCTGAATCAGGCCCAATGTCTCCTTAATGTCTCCACTGCTTCCTGAAGCTCTCTGTGGAGTATGTTTTTTATAGAATATTTTGTGGGGTACCTGAAAATAATAAGTATCACCCAGATGTATATACGGGCGAACACAGCAGATATTAGTGACATCTTTTGCAGTCCTCTTTTTTCGATCACAAAAGCAGCAGCACCCAGGTTTCTATGGGGTCTGCTAAAATTACAAATGTACTGATCTCTGGAATGTAAAGCTTTCGGAGCTCCTTCAGATGGCATTAGTTATCATAGCCTATAGGCTACAGTGACGCCAATGACGTGCGGTGGGGTGAGGCAGGTGAGGCAGAGCCTTTCCTGTCATACTAACGTTTGTGCCAGAGTTTTTACTGTATAAAATATATGAAAAATACAAAGAATATGTTTGAAATATCTTCTGTGTATTATTCTAATCATTTTTTTAGCCAAAACTCTGGAGTAAAAAGTCTATGGCAGGTGAGGCAGTGCCTATCTTTTCCGCACATCTCTGATCAACACACCAAATTTCCAGGAGTTTATACTGCTGCACCTGTGTATAATGCCCACATATACCCTTTGGCTCATATCTTGTGTGTAAATCTGGCTCTGGTGTAAGCCAGTGTCTCCTGAGCCATTTAGCTCACCGCACGTCCCTGGGCTACACACCACAAAGTTACTTTAGAGGGCCACAGGTTGCCCATCATTGGATTACACACAGAATAATATAATTATTAGTTACATCACTATGTGGGTGCGGACTGCACTGGACGACTGCTGCAGGTGCTGCGCACAGCTGAGGGTGAGGGAGGTTCTGAGAGCTCTTCTCCTTTCCAGTCCTACTAACAGGTCAGTCTTTTGTAGGGTGTTGGGGCAACTAATGTGTGTTTTCTAATGTGTGTTTTATATTTTTCTGATGGGGACAGATCTGTTTGTTTTTTCATGTGAAGCCTATATTTTTTAGTTTTATTGAAGTGGGGGCCAATGCGTTTTATTTATTTTTACTGTGAGGACCAATGTGTTTGTATTTTTTCCTATGGGGGGCCATTATATTTTATTTTTTACTGTAGGGGCCAATGTGTTTGTTTTTACCTGTTGGGATCATTATGTTTTCTGTTTGTTTACTGTAGGGGCCAATATGATTTTTTTCCCCCTGTTGGAGCCATTATATTTTATGTTTTTTTTACTGTGGGAGCCAATGTGTTTGTTCTTTTTTTGTTATATTGCACAATTCTAGTAAATGACCACCTGGATCACCCACTCAGTTCCCAGTGGCAGAACAGTGCTAAGATGACACTAACAAAAGCGCCCAGTGAACAGCAGCATGAGGTCTATTATCAAGGGCAGCATGTGGTTACTGTGTTCCCATAAGGGACACAGACTTCCTCTTCACATGCCGCAACCCTAACCGTCTGCTCTGCCTCCTTCACCCAGGCTATCACAATCAGACCTCTGCTCTCAGAGCCGGCCCTAACCAATATGATGCCCTAGGCAAGATTTTGGCTGGTGCCCCCTAGCACCACCGCTGGTTCCGCCTCTGACCTTGCACCTCTTTCCCAGCACCATCACCCCTCACCCATAGCAGTCTTTATTTTGGTGTTTGTACCCCCTATATTTTAAATAGGAACAGTTTGCACATTTGGCGCACAGCCCAAAAAGGGGTGTATTTTTGCTGGCAAGAGGCATGGCCACACAATAGTAACCCCAATTCCAATTACGCCACACAGTACTGCACCTTTATTCACATTTGATCATGTGATAGTATCCATAATTCATATTACATCCCACAGTAGTATCACTTTACCTTAAACGTTACTCCTCACAGTAGAGCCCCTTATTCACATTACATCACACTGAATTGCTCCTTATTCACATTACACCACACCATATTGCTCTTTATTCTCTTTATTCACATTAGATGACACAGTAGTGCCCTTTCTATACGCAACGCCACATAGTAGAGCACCTTATACACATAATGCCACACATTAGTAATGCATTTATACACATAATTCCACACAGTAATGCCCCTTACACATATGACACACATTATTAATGTCCTTATAAACATAATGCGCCTTACACATTATGACAACCTTTATTAATGCCCTTTTACACATAATGTCCCTTACACATATGCCGTACATTATTAATGCCCTTATACACATAATGACACACATAGTGCCCCCTACACAGTTGCTGCACATTATTAGTGCCCCTATACACATAATGACACACATACAGTAGTACCCTGTTACACATATGCCGCACATTATTAATGCCCTTATACACATAATGACACACATAGTGCCCCCTACACATATGTTGCACATTAATGCAGTTTTACATGACACACATAATGCTCCTTACACATATTCCGAACACTACTACCATGCACAACCAACCCACTCACATGCACACAGCACTCACACTGCCACTAACACTGTGACCTCTGCCTCTGCTTGGATACAGATGTATCCAATCAAATCTTGCCTCAATGCTAACGTCGGGCACCATTTTTTATGAAAATGCATCTTATTTGCATTGCTATGTGGCTAGGATGCACAAGCAGCTTCTGTTGATTAAACTGATATGCAGCATGCCTATATACTGTGTGAGACTGTGGCTGTATCTGCATATGAAATGCTACACACAGAATATAGGTATGCCGCATATCATTTTAATCAGCAGAAGCTTCTGATGCCCCTAGGCATATCAAATGCCCTAGGCAATTGCCTAGTTTGCCTATACCTATGGCCGGCTCTGTCTGCTCTTATATGTTTAGGTAAGATTATTCTCTCAGACCCCAGAGTGGGCGCTTTTTGGTATTTTTCCATGTGGTCAAAATATCACTAAAGGTAGCAAATGATTGTTGCTTGCAATAACCCTGGACTGCCATCTTTGTCCTTATTCAAAACTAAACTCTTTTATCTTTTTTGGATGGAATGGGTTGGAGTATTGTTGGAGGGAGACAAGAAAGTGGAACAATTTTTTGGAGTATGGGAAAGCTACATTGCTACTTTATCTACTGCTATTAGATCACAAATACATGGCTCATTGTCTAATACCATATGGTGTATGTCCTGAATGGTAGATGAAGATCCACCTATTGCCTTATAGCAGGGGTGGCCAACCAGTCAGAGACAAAGAGCCAAGAAATCTTGTTAGACACATCAAAGAGCCGACTTCGAGCTGAAGGCGCACTTGCAAAAATGGGGTGTGACCTTGGGCCTGCTAGGCCACGCCCCTGGTATAAAATACATTGAAAAAGCCAGATCCAACATAAAATACAATGAAAAAGCCACTTCTACATCAAATAATTTAAAAAGCCAGATCCGCAGAAAATATATTGAAAAGCCAGATTTACATAATACACTTCAGTTCACCCATGTGTCACTCCAGCCAGCACCCTCCTGTGTCACTCCAGCCAGTACTCGCCTGTGTCACTCCAGCCAGCTCCCCCATGTGTATTTGGCTCCCTCAGTTCTCAGTCTACGTAGTGCTGCTGCATGTCTGGCTGGAGTGCAGCAGTTTTCAGATCTCATGTGGTCACGTGACTTTGAGTGTTGGGAGCCACATTTGAATAAAGAAAGAGCCGCATGTGGCTCAAGAGCAACGCGTTGGCCACCACTGCCTTATAGTATTCTCTTCCTCAATATGATGTAGAGTTCTTGGAGGGACGAGCACAATTTTTTTTTACTAGTTACTAATTATAGCTGTATATTGAATTTACAGTATCACATATTATGCCCTTTATTTTCTGTGAATTCTTATAATAGTAATGTAATACTCAACCTATGAACTATTTTGTTTTCATGTATCATATTGTAACAAAAGACGCTTGAGAGGGTAACATTGTATACCTACTTTAGTTTTATTCTTTAAAGAAGATGTGACAAGCTTGTCATATATCTGTCATATACTACTGTAACACTCGTTGCTTCAATAAAAACAAAAAACCCAGAAAGGTTATTCTCCCTAACATCCAATGGCAAACACAGGCTTTCTAGAGGGGGGTTTCCAAATGCAACTGCAAGTATCCCACTCTGCGGAACATGGAATACAGTATAGATGATCTATAGTATAGGCTGTATCAAACATATTTAAATACTATAAATAAGATAAGTAGTCAGGAAAAGGTTAAACATACTATAATAAATAAATGCACAAACATTATAGAACCAGTACTGAACTTTCTAAGCACACATTCTACCACCTCATGGTAAGGCTCCTGTCTCTTCTTTATGGTAGCTACTCTTTGGTCCAGTGTACTCAATGAGGGCTCAGAACCACACAGACAGCAAACGTGATAGAAAAAGCTGCTACCACTGGACTCTGCATGATACGGCGCCAGCTCTAGTAATCGTGTTATATACCATTGGTATTATTGTCATAATTTGCCACTTGCCAAGAGGGAGGGGGTTTCTTGGCAACCAGAAACCCCCCTGCGTTTGCCTATGCTAACATCCCAAGTAAGGCTCCTATTTAGAGTTTATGTGTATGTGTCTGTTTCCAATTACCCCTGTGACCGCCCCCTACATTCTTCTTACATTTTCTCTCACTATCCACATTTTTTCTGTATCTCTCACCACCCTCTTTCCTGCACCACAGTGAACCCTTTATTCTTGTACCTTTTCACCTTACCCTCTTCATCTGCTGTAGTCATTGGAGTCCTGCTGTGACATGGAGGATCCTGAGCATGATATGTAAGCATAAACTTCTGAATTTAATGATTTTTCCTCTATAGCACTGACCAGTAGTAAAATTCACTGACTTTAGTCAGTGAAGGCTTCCCCATGTGAATTGCACAGGGATTATGGTGGTACTTGTGGTACTTGTACTGCTACAATACCTATACTGATTAAAATAATTTAATCACAAAATAATTAAGTCTGTAAAAAAAGCATTGTTTAATATATAAAGGTCTTTAAAATGTTTTAATTTATGTTAATTAATTGTATCTATTTTTAAACTTTTTTTATTATAATGTTTCCATTTATCCTTGTAGTATTTTATAATAATAATAATTATTATTATTATTATTATTATTATTATTATTATTTTTTTTTCATGTACCTAATTTCTTATAGCTTGCTTTTCCTGCTATTGCAGTGCCCAGATTCTGCTTGTACCTTTATAGGCTATGAGCAGACGGGACTCTTTACAGTGACTTTCACAGCAAATTATATCTACCACGTAGGGCTCACTCCCTAACTGCAAAAATGTTAGAGCTGCAGCACTGGGAGCAATATCTGGGGAGGCGCTGTATCTGGCGCATACTCTGCAATACTATTATGCCGAGTGTCAACCCCAAACCTCAATGACTGGATTGGCCCACGTTATTAGCAGAATCTGTATAAAGATACAGATCACTGTTACACTGGTATGCACTCTACTTTCGTCTCTTGGGTTACAAGGAAAGTTAATAGCAGAAGTTACATTGCATCTACCTCAACTGACTGTGATACAAACGCAAATAAAGATAGAATGGGTGGCTTGAACACCATCAAAGAACGAAGGAAGTTTAAGCAATTGTTAATCAGCAAATGTGTGTGGTGCATTAGGCTACAACGTCACAAAGAGAATTTCAATGCAAAGGCAAAAGTTATGGACTTCAAGTTAGGAGACTAAGGATAAGACGTATCAAACTTTCTAAAAAAAAAGTGGAGAAGCCGTCCTTCACAACCAATCAGCTTTTAGCTATCATTTATCAAGTACTTTCAATAAAATGATAGCTAGAGGCTGATTTGTTTCTGTGGGAATTTCTTCACCTGTAATCTTTAGAAAGTGTGAAACATCCTCCCTAAAGTGTGAAAAAGGAAGAACCATCAAGCCAGTAAACTGTATAAGAAGTGGAAATAGATATCCTGCGTTGTAGTTGGAATGCCCAGATCAGATAAATATCTATCAAATTGAAAGAAAAGATGGGCGTCATTCCACTGAAATTAAGTAAACCCTGCACAGGTCATGCCAAGGAACATACAGAGAGAGCTACAGACTTGTCCTTGGCAGAGGAACTGGATTTGCTTAGATCAGTGGTTCTCAAACTAGGTTCTCAGGACCCAACAAAGTTCATGTATCATCAACATTTTAAAAATCCACAGGTGACCTGTAAGATATGAACTGTGTGGGGTCCTGAGGAACAAGTTTGAGAACCTGTGGCTTAGAAAGAATTCTCTAGACCTTATGATGTCTATATCCTATAACAATATCTGAAACCAAGGAGGTTAGTGCTGAGTTGTTTCTAAATTCACATTGAGATGGTCTGAGAGGATTAATAATTGCAGATTGCCTGCCAGGTACCTGTAGTAAAGTGTTGAAGATAATTGTTAATCTTCTCATATGGACATTTATTTTGGTTGTCCAGCCAAGAATCCTTTCAAGGACTTTTGAAATATTTTGGGCATGAAGAGGCAGGGAAAACATGTAATAATATGCTATTGCAGGCGTATCACTTGTGCTGGCAGAGCATTGCAGCAGCAGTGCTAGGTGTGAGAGGCTGAACCACCATTGCAAGTGTATAGGCTGAATTAAGGGCAACATTGTTTAGAACAGGCATGTCCAAACTGTGGCCCTCCAGCTGCTGAGAAACTACACATCCCAGCATGCTCTGACACAGTTTTAGCATTCTCTGTAGGCAAAACTGTGTCAGGGCATGCTGGGATATGTAGTTTCACAACAGCTGCAGGGCCGCAGTTTGGACATGCCTGGTTTAGAAGATGCACCCAGAAGATTGCTGAGGGACTGATAAAGTATGCTAATGATCCTGAACAGCAGAGACACCTCAGTGGTGCAGTCCAGAGAGAAACTCGAGATTTAGAGAGAGAGACACCACAGCAGAGCAGAACAGAAGCTTCAAAGAGAGTACAATTAGGAGAGAGATTCTAAATTTAGTGAACTGAGAGATGCAGACAAGGTGGGAGAGGGAGGGGGGGCGGCTGCAACATCTATGCCAGCATCAATCCAATGAAAGAGGCAAAGGGTATTAGCACTTCCCCTATGCATGTGATAGGGTAAGTTGAAGCACACCTGCTGACATTCTTTCAGGGCCGTAACTAGGTGTGTGCCGATGGTGCCTTGCCCACAGCGCAACTGTACTGAAGGTGCACCATCAGGCAGCACACCTCCACGTACGACCGTTTTAGTGAGTGAGGGAGCAGTTAAAGTTCCGCTGTCCACCTACACAGCACAGCCCCCGTGTGGTAATTCCGCCTGTGACAGCCGCTGGCGGAAAGGAGAGCGAGCACTACTGTGGATGCCAGGACCCGTATATCACCTGCCTCAGCTGATTTCGCTTGTGACAGCCGCCACCAGAAAGGAGAGGGTGCGCTACTGTGGACACCAGGACCCGTATATCACCCGCCTCAGCTGATTCCGCCTGTGACAGCCGCAGCAGTATCAGGCATGGAGCAGGAGTGGGAGCGCCTGTAGATCAGTGTATGTGCCTGGCAGGTGTGGAATGCCAAATTCGCTCCCAAAGGTGACCACCCACACACCCACACACACCCTGATGTGACACACACTCTCCCTGCCTAATGTAACACACACACACACACACTCCCTGCTTAATGTGACACACACATACACACACTCTCCCTGCCTAAAGTGACACACACACACACTCCCCCTGCCTCATGTGACACACACACACACACACACACTCCCTGCCTAATGTGACACACAAACACTCTCCCTGCCTAATGTGACACACACACACTCTCCCTGCCTAATATGACACACACACACACACAATCTCCCTGCCTAATGTGACACACACACACTCTCCCTGCCTAATGTTGCACACACACACGCTCCATGCCTAATGTGACACACACACACTCCCTGATTAATGTGACACACACACACTCTCCCTGCCTAATGTGACACACACACACACACACACACACACACACACACTCTCCCTGCCTAATCTGACACACACACACTAATGTGACACACACACATACACTGTCCCTGCCTAATGTGGCACACACACACACACACACACACACACACACACACACACTCTCTCCCTGTCTAATGTGACACACACACACTCTCCCTGCCTAATGTGTAGAAAAAAGGGGGCTCTGTTGCTGTAATATGTAACAAAGGGGGATCCTGCCTAATGTGTAAAATCGGGACTCTGCTGCCTAATGTGTAAAAGGGGGACTCTACCTGCCTAATGTGTAAAAGGGGGACTCTACTGCCGTAAGGTGTAAAAGGGGGCCTCTACCTGCCTAATGTGTAAAAGGGGGACTCTGCCTGCCGTAATGGGTAAAGAGGGACTTTACCTGTCGTACTATGTAAAAGGGGGACTCTACCTGCCATACTGTGTAAAAGGGAGCTATTAGGCCATGCCCCTTCCCCATGAAGCCACACCCCTATATTTTTGGCACACGCCTATGGCGCTCATTGGCCCTGTTTTATATTTGATGGGGGGCGCGCCGATGCTGTGTCTTGCACACAGCGCTAAAATGTCTAGCTACGGCACTGCATTCTTTGTCCCCTTTCCAGGAGAAGCCTGTAGAGGAGAAGTTGCCTGACACTTTGGGTGATGAGGGCGGACCCTCGTGTCAATATGGGCCAATGTGGAGAGAAATGGAAAGCAGTCAGTGTACTGAGGGTACCAGTGACATGCGGTGGGGGGAGGCAGGTGAGGCACAGTCTTTTCTATCATACTAACGTTTGTGCCAGAGTTTTGAATGTTTAAAGTATATGAAAAATACAAAGAATTTGTTTGAAATATTTTTTTTGCATTATTCTAATAATTTTTGTAGCCAAAACTCTGGAGTAAAAAGTCTATGGCAGGTGAGGCAGTGACTCACCTGGCTAACTTTTCCGCATATCTCTGATCAAAACTCACCAAATTTCCAGGAATTTATACTGCTGCACCTGTGTATAATGCCCAGATGTACGCTTTGGCTCATATATTGCATGTAAATCTAATGCTAGCCAGTGCCTACTGCAGGGCTCAGTAAGCACTTGCCCAAGAGACCCACGAGTCTAAGGGTCCTAGGTTGATAGCTGAGGGTCCCCTCTTTCCAGGGGTACCAGATTTTTTTAAATCGTCCCTGGGGAACCGGAGATATCAGACTTTGAAGCAGTGGTCCCCATCCAAGACTGTTAATTGCTCTTCCCAGCCAGATATCTCGGGTTCTGTTTGACTTAGAGAGACTTTTCTGAGGGTATTCTCCAAAAGATGGGACTCCCCCTTTCAGTGGACTCTGGCAGCTTGTCTCTACCATGCCCACAACCGGAGATATAAGCCTTCAAGCAGCTCTGCTCCAGCTCCACACATCTGGTATGCAGTTTTATATTTTTGCCGGTGGATTGCTCTGGCTCTTGAACTCTGATCCCCAAGTCCCCAGATCCTCCTGAAAGTTGGGACTCTCTAGTTTTTTATCGCATTCAAAGCTAAGAAATATATTTCCAGGTGTCACGTCTAGCAAAGTTTGGGGAACCGGCAGTTGAGACTTGCCCAAGGAGGTAGCAGGCTGGGGAAGAACAAAATGAGGGGGTTGGATATAGTTCCTTTGCATGGGATACGGAGCAATGAAGGATGTAGGCGGAGTTTGAGAGTCAATGAAAAGTATTTATTATGTACAGAGCAGAGGTAGAAAACTGAGGTTGATGAACGGTGACTTGAGAACGTGGTCGTAGACAAAGAACTGTGGAACTGTGGGTGAGAGTAAAACGAGGCTGAAGACAAGAACCGTGGACTGCGACTTATGAGATGAAACTGCGGTAGAGGAGCTGAGAACTGTGGACGGTAGTTTGGGTCGTGACTGGAGACTGAGAACTGTAGACTGTGGCTTGAAAGATGAAGCTGGAGATAACGAGCTGAGGACTGTGAATGGTGGTTTCGAGGACTTGGCTGGAAGCAAGAGTCTGCGGACTGTGGCTTGGAGGACGAGGCAAGAGACCCGGGGTCATCCGTGCCCAAAGGGTCTTACTGAACCGGGTTTTCCAAGAGCGTCTCCACGGGCAGCAGCAGGCTAGGAACGGGAAAACTGCAGCAGCAACTGAGAACTGGCAAAGCAGGGTTAGAAGTACCAGAATACAGCAGGAATCCTGGGAGCACAGGCTAAAGCACCTACAACAGGGTTGTAACTTGAAGCACTGGCATCCCTGTCCTAAACCAGCCCCCTTTTATAGGAAGAAGTCTCCCTGGATTGGCTGGAAAACTAGGAACAGGAATTATGTCAGAAACTTGGTCTCCAACATGGCGGCGCCCAGTAATGCAGACCTTTTCTGACAACATGCTGCTCACTGCCCCTGGTCTCCTAGGCAACGGCTTAGCGAGAGCGAGCTGCTGCAGCGGCGTCCCACCGCCACGAGCGGACCCCCTCAACGCCATTACCGCTGCCTGTACCCTTGAACCCAGCGCCGCAGCCCTCCACCGCCGCTGCCCGCCCGACCGTGAAGCCCGCCCCGCGGCCCCAGCATTTCGGTAAGACCCCGGACGCTGACAGTACCCCCCCTTTTGCGGGTGGACTCCGGACACCTATAAGGTTTAGCTGGAAATTTGGCATGAAATGTCCGAAGAAGTCTTGGGGCATGGACGTCCTCTGCCTCTACCCAGGACCTTTCCTCAGGTCCATATCCCTTCCAATCAACTAGGTACTGGAGGCGACCATATCGTTTGCGGGAGTCGAGGATCTTATGAATCTCAAATTCGTCTCCTTGTGTTGACTGGATCTTGGGTAATTTAGGTAGAGCAGCTCTGAATCGATTGAGTACCAACGGTTTTAAGAGAGAAATATGAAAAGCGTTAGGGATTCTTAAATGTGGAGGTACCTTCACCTTGTAAGCCACAGGATTCAAAACTCTTTCGATTGGGTAGGGCCCAATAAACCTGGGAGCAAACTTCTTAGTAGGAACCTTCAATCTTAGGTTACGTGTGGAAACCCAAACCCGATCTCCCACTTTTAGACTTGGTACCGCTTTTCACTTTAGATCTGCGTAGGTCTTATGCTTCTTGGATGTCTTGAGCAAGGCCTTGTGAATTTGTTTCCAGGTTTCAGTAAATTGTCTAAGTGTTGACTCTGCGGCAGGAACCTCGAGTGTAGGCAGAAGTTGGAAGTCAGGAACTTTCGGATGATAACCATAATTAATGAAAAATGGAGAAGATTTTGTGGCAGAGTGATAAAGATTGTTATGGGCAAATTCTGCAAATGGGAGGAAGTCCAGCCAGTCGTCCTGTTAGGATCTCCTGCTCTGTGCTGCCACGTCGCCATGGCAACCGGGAGGCAAGTGTTAGCGAAGTAACCTGAGCGCAGCTGATACTCCGGTCCGGGTTTTTACTGTGTAGTGGTTACAGGCTCTGTGCACGGCAGGGAATCCGGCGCTGGTTTTGTGCTCACAGTCTGTGAGGTCTGAGTGGGGCGTGGACAGCACCTGCTATATAAACCATCCTCTCAGGCTAGGCAAATGCTGCTGAATCTTTGTTTGTTAGTCAGTTCCAGAGAGTTAGCTAGTACTGTGTGACTTTGTATTTACTTGTTGCTTACTGCGAATAGGCCTTGGGATTCGGTACTTCATTCTGCCAATCCGGACCTAGCAGTAAGACTGGAGTCAGTTGTTTGACCTGCTGGGGTTCTTTTGCTATTCTGTGAACCCAGCAGGTTTGCGGCTGTACTCTCAGACCTGCTTGCTTAATCCTCCCTCACTGTGCAGGGCGTCCAGGTGTCAATTTAGTGGCAGTAAGCTGAACCTGTGCCCTGCAAGTAGGGGTTAGGATTATGGATACTCTCCTTGTGTCTATATTTCTATCTCTGACCAAGGAGTTTATTCCCACACCCGTTGGTAACCCTTTGGGGTTTTTTCTGTTGCTCTTAGCAACATCATTTCAGGTGCTCCACATGTTAAATCACTACACATCGCTTCATTGTCCGCTCTATTCCATCTGAGCATTCCTGACACTAGGGAGACACCCAATTCCTGAGCCTTTGGGCTTCTCCGTTCACTTTGTGTTTATTAGTTATTTCATCACCTCCTGTGTATGTTATGTTATACTGTCTGTGAGTTTGTTTGCTTTGCTTCCCTCTCTGTTCATACACCGGTATACTCCTGTTAGCACTGGTGTGCGTAACATATTCAGCAGCCCTACTCCTGTTGAAATTTTGTGGGAATATGGAGCATACCACTCAAAATACTTTGCAACAGGTGGTCGATCAGGTGCAGGTCCTGACTCAACAATTTAATGAGATGTCCATTAAAATGAACACCCCGCAGGCCGCTAGCGGAGCTCCCGCAGCAGCAGCGGCAAGTTCAGGGGTTAAGGAGCCGAAAGTAAATCTCCCGGATCGTTTTTCTGGAGATCGCTCGCAGTTCTTTTGTTTCAAGGAGAGCTGTAAGCTATATTTCAGGCTTAGGCCCCAGTCTTCTGGGTCGGAGATTCAGCGGGTGGGCATGGTGATTTCCTTGCTACAAGGAGACCCACAGGTCTGGGCATATGGGTTACAGCCTGACTGTCCGTCGCTTAAAAGTGTTGATGCTTTTTTACGGCACTGGGCATTTTGTATGATGACCCTGACAAGATGGCTTCAGCCGAGGCTCAGATTACGGTTCTTAAGCAAGGGCGACGGCCAGCTGAGGTTTATAGTACGGAGTTTCGGAGGTTGGCTCATGATACCCAGTGGAATGACCCAGCCCTGAGAAACCAGTACCGAAGGGGCCTTTCTGGCCAGATAAAGGACCAACTGGTACAATATCCCTCGCCTGATAGCTTAGATCAGCTCATGCAGTTATCCATCCGGGTGGATAGACGGCTGAGAGAGCGTAGGCTTGAAAGGGAGACCGCAGTTTCCTTTTTTCCCAAGGGAACCTCAGACTCTGAGGAATATTCCGAGGAGCCTATGCAGATTGGGGCTACCCGCCTCTCCTCGCGTGAGAAGACGCGGAGGAGACAGCAGGGTTTGTGTTTGCACTGTGGGAATAAAGGTCATGTTGTAGTATCATGCCCAGAAAAAATGGAAAACTTCAGGGCCTGAGGGTGATGGGAAATATCCTGTCAGGCCAGAAGTCAGAATTTCCCAAAAAGACTTTTCTCATTCCGGTGACTTTGGAGATCCTCGGTCAAACTGTCAAGACTGAGGCCTTTGTTGACAGTGGGGCCGATGGGGTTTTCATGGACCGTCAATTCGCCCTGGAACACTCTGTTCCCTCAGTACCTTTGGCATCAGAGATTGAGATCTGTGGGTTAAACGGGGAACCATTGTCCCAGGGTAAAATTACCTCCTGCACCAGCCAAATTCCTTTGTTTATTGGAGCCACACACTCTGAAAAATTGTCTTTTTATGTGACTGTCTGTTCTTTTGCCCCATTGGTTTTGGGGTTACCCTGGTTAAGGGCCCATAACCCTCAATTTGACTGGGTCTCTGGGGAGATTCTTAGTTAGGGTAGTGATTGCTTCAGGAGTTGCTTGAGCCTTCCAGTCAGGCTCTCGCAGCTAAGTTTGCCAGGATTGCCAGGATGTTATGCAGATTTTGCGGATGTGTTCTCCAAAAAAGTTGCGGAGGTACTACCTCCCCATCGCCCCTATGACTGTGCCATTGATTTGTTGCCGGATGCTAAGCTTCCCAAGAGCAGGTTGTACTCCCTGTCACGTCCTGAGACTCCGGCTATGGCAGAGTACATTCAGGAGAACTTGGCTAAGGGATTTATCAGACCCTCACAGTCCCCAGTTGGGTCGGGGTTCTTTTTCGTGGGTAAAAAGGACGGTTCGTTGCGACCCTGCATCGACTTCAGGGAATTGAACCGTATCACGATTAAAACCTCGTACCCACTGCCTCTCATTTCGGTTTTGTTTGACCAGCTTCGTACTGCCACCATTTTTTCTAAGATTGACCTACGCGGTGCTTACAATCTAATCCGAATAAGAGAGGGGGATGAATGGAAGACTGCCTTTAATACCCACTCAGGGCATTATGAATATTTGGTGATGCCTTTTGGGCTCTCTAATGCCCCGGCAGTCTTCCAGGAATTCATGAACGATGTGCTCAGGGAATATTTGGATAGATTCTTAGTTGTTTATCTAGATGACATCCTAATCTTCTCTCATTCCCTGGAGGAACATCGGAAGCATGTACGCTTAGTCCTCCAGAAACTCAGGGACCACCAGCTTGGGGCGAAGCTGGAGAAGTGCGAGTTTGAAGTCCAGCAAATCGCATTTCTAGGGTATATTATCTCCTCAGAAGGTTTTCAAATGGAGGGTTCTAAGGTACAGGCAGTCCTGGATTGGGTGCAGCCCACTAGTTTGAAGGCGCTTCAGCGTTTTCTGGGCTTTGCGAATTTTTATAGACGGTTTATCGCTGGATTTTCGTCTATAGTGGCCCCCTTGGTGGCACTCACTAAGAAAGGGGCGGATGTTGCTCACTGGTCTTGTGAGGCCAAAGCGGCCTTTGCCCGTCTCAAAAGGGCATTTGTCTCGGCCAAGGTGCTGCGACACCCAGATCCAGAGCGTCCTTTTGTGGTAGAAGTGGATGCCTCTGAGATAGGTATTGGGGCAGTGCTCTCTCAGATGGGGGTGTCTGATAATCGCCTTCATCCCTGTGCTTACTTTTCCCGTAAATTTTCGTCTGCCGAGATGAATTATGATGTGGGTAACCGGGAATTGTTGGCTATAAAGGATGCACTCGGGGAGTGGAGACACTGGCTCGAGGGGGCTAAGTTTGTGGTCTCAATTCTCACCGACCATAAGAATCTGGCATATTTAGAGTCAGCGAAGCGGCTCAATGCCAGGCAGGCACGATGGGCTTTGTTTTTTGCTCGCTTTAATTTTTTGATAACATATCGCCCTGGGTCAAAAAACATCAAGGCTGATGCGCTCTCGCGGAGTTTTGCTCCAGTTCAAGAGACCACCGAGGAGCCATTGCCCATTGTGTCCCCATCATGTATTAAAGTGGGCATTACCCAGGACCTCTTGTCATTAGTCCTTAGAGCACAGGAGCAGGCTCCTCCAGACCTTCCGGTAGGTCTCTTGTTTGTGCCTCCTAGGTTAAGACAGTGAGTGTTCCTGGAATTCCATGCCAAGAGGTCGGCAGGGCATCTGGGTATTGCCAGAACTCGGGAGTTGCTGTCTAGGGCGGTGTGGTGGCCCTCGGTGGCTAGGGATGTGGATCAGTGGGTTCGGGCATGTGACGTTTGTGCCCGAAATAAAACTCCTAGAGGGGTTCCTGTCGGCCCATTACATCCACTCTCTATTCCGTCTAAGCCATGGACCCACATTTCCATGGATTTTGTGGTGGACTTGCCCAAATCCTCGGGGATGACAGCCATTTGGGTTGTCGTTGACAGGTTTTCGAAGATGGCGCATTTCGTTCCACTGGTTGGGTTGCCATCGGCCAGACGCCTGTCTGAGTTATTTATGCAGCATGTTGTGCGCCTCCACGGGTTGCCACTTGATGTGGTCTCTGACCGTGGATCCCAGTTTGTGGCCAAATTCTGGAGGGCATTTTGTTCTGATCTCCAGATTACTGTGAGCTTGTCGTCAGGCTACCATCCACAGTCTAATGGGCAGACTGAGAGGGTGAACCAGTCCTTGGAGTAGTTCCTCAGGTGTTATGTCTCCAAGTGTCATACTGACTGGGTTGCTCATCTGTCCATGGCGGAGTTTGCCTATAACAACGCGGCTCACTCTGCTACAGGAATCTCTCCCTTCCTTTGTGTGTGTGGGCATCATCCTAAGGCCAATTCTTTTGACCCCCTGGATTCCACGCCTGGTGGTTCCTCTGTTGTTTCGGTCCTTAGGGGTATTTGGAGGAAAGTGAAGAAAGCCCTTGTGTCTGTGTCATTAGTGACCAAAAGGGTTTTTGATAAGCGGAGAAGACCCTGCAGCTTCAAATTAGGAGACTTCGTCTGGTTGTCCACCAAGAATTTGAAGTTGAGACAGCCATCTCATAAGTTAAGCCCCTGGTTCATCGGCCCTTATAAGATCACCAGGGTTATCAATCCGGTGGCATTTCAGTTATATCTGCCCCGTTCATTGGGTATCAATAAAACATTTCATTGTTCCCTTTTAAAACTGGCGGTTAGTAATCCTTCTTCCAGTGGAAGACCTTCTCCTCTTCTGATACGGGGTCAGAGGGAGTTTGTGGTTGAAAGGGTTCTTGACTCCAAGATGGTTCGGGGTCGGCTGTCATTTTTGGTGCACTGGAAGGGGTATGGCCCGGAGGAGCGGTCAGGGGTGCGCAGTTGTGATCTTCATGCCCCCAGACTGATACGCTCTTTCTTCTCGCAGTTCCCCGATAAACCCGGTGGTAGGGGTTCTTTGACCTCTCGTCAGAGGGGGGGTACTGTTAGGATCTCCTGCTCTGTGCTGCCACGTCGCCATGGCAACCGGGAGGCAAGTGTTAGCGAAGTAACCTGAGCGCAGCTGATACTCCGGTCCGGGTTTTTACTGTGTAGTGGTTACAGGCTCTGTGCACGGCAGGGAATCCGGCGCTGGTTTTGTGCTCACAGTCTGTGAGGTCTGAGTGGGGCGTGGACAGCACCTGCTATATAAACCATCCTCTCAGGCTAGGCAAATGCTGCTGAATCTTTGTTTGTTAGTCAGTTCCAGAGAGTTACCTAGTACTGTGTGACTTTGTATTTACTTGTTGCTTACTGCGAATAGGCCTTGGGATTCGGTACTTCATTCTGCCAATCCGGACCTAGCAATAAGACTGGAGTCAGTTGTTTGACCTGCTGGGGTTCTTTTGCTATTCTGTGAACCCAGCAGGTTTGCGGCTGTACTCTCAGACCTGCTTGCTTAATCCTCCCTCACTGTGCAGGGCGTCCAGGTGTCAGTTTAGTGGCAGTAAGCTGAACCTGTGCCCTGCAAGTAGGGGTTAGGATTGTGGATACTCTCCTTGTGTCTATATTTCTATCTCTGACCAAGGAGTTTATGCCCACACCCGATGGTAACCCTTTGGGGTTTTTTCTGTTGCTCTTAGCAACATCATTTCAGGTGCTCCACATGTTAAATCACTACACATCGCTTCATTGTCCGCTCTATTCCATCTGAGCATTCCTGACACTAGAGAGACACCCAATTCCTGAGCCTTTGGGCTTCTCCGTTCACTTTGTGTTTATTAGTTATTTCATCACCTCCTGTGTATGTTATGTCTGTGAGTTCATTTGCTTCGCTTCCCTCTCTGTTCATACACCGGTATACTCCTGTTAGCACTGGTGTGCGTAACACGTCCTGAGAGGAGGACATGAATAAACGTAGAAATGTCTCCAGGTCCTGGTTCACTCTTTCTGTTTGACCATCCGTTTGAGGATGATATCCTGAGGAGAAATTCAATTTCACACCAAGAGCAGAACATAGGGATCTCCAAAACTTGGCCACAAACTGGGGACCTCTATCAGATACGATTTCCTGCGGTAATCCATGGAGACGAAAAATCTCTGCTATGAATAATTTTGCCAGCTGGGATGCTGATGGAAGACTGGCCAGAGGAACAAAGTGTGCCATTTTAGAAAATCGATCAACTATGACCCATACGGTGTTCCGTCCGCCAGACACAGGCAGATCAGTAATAAAGTCCATAGAAATATGTGTCCATGGTCTTTGCGGTGCAGGTAGCGGATGAAGTAACTCGGCTGGAGGACCTTTAGGACTTTTATGCTGAGCACACTTTGGACAGGCAGCCACGAATTCCTGTACATCAGTCCTGAGATGAGGCCACCAGTAGGAGCGCTGAATGAATTTGAGCGTTTTATGACCACCCGCATGGCCCATGAAGGAGGAGGAGTGAGCCCATGTAAGCAGTCTCTTGCGAAGATTTGGAGCAACGAAGATCTTTCCTGGAGGAGGAAGTGGAGAGGTATTGGTTGCTGAAAAAGAGGTGGAGTCTAAGATGTATTGTTCTTTTGAACGGTCAGAGGGTTCTTCAGAACTCAAGGAACGAGATAATGCATCTGCCTTTTTGTTGAGAGACCCTGGGCGGTAACTAAGTTTAAAGTTGAAACGGGTAAAGAAGAGTGCCCATCTTGCTTGACGTGGATTCAGACATCGGGCTGACTGTAGATACAGGAGGTTCTTATGATCCGTGGTTACCGAGATTGGATGCTGAGCTCCCTCCAGCAAATACCTCCACTCTTCAAAGGCTAACTTAATTGCTAGTATTTCTTGTTCCCCAATAGCGTAATTCTGCTCAGCGGGGGAGAATCTTCGCGAGAAGAACACACAAGGATGGACTTTCTTGTCCTTGAAGAGCTGAGATAAAACTGCTCCCACTCCTACCGTGGAGGCATCGACTTCCACCAGGAACGGATAACTGAGATCAGGTTGTCGAAGAACAGGAGCGGTCATGAAGGCCTTCTTTAACGATGAAAAGGCTTCTAAAGCCTCTGGAGACCATTTGGCTGGATCGGCTCCTTTCCTGGTTAATGCTGTTATGGGGGCTATGACAGAGGAATAATTCTGAATGAATCTTCGGTAGAAGTTAGCGAACCCCAGGAAACGTTGAACTCCCTTAAGGGAAGCTGGAAGCGACCAATCCTGAATCGCTTGGACTTTAGCGGGATCCATCTGCAATTTCTGCCCTCAAAGGATGTAACCGAGGAATGGAATCGTGGGTACTTCGAAGGTACACTTCTCGAGCTTACAAAATAGTTGATTCCTCTGTAAACGAGTTAGAACTTCTTTGACTTGTTCTCGATGGGTCTTCAGATCCCTAGAAAAAATGAGGATGTCATCCAAGTAAACCACCAAGCAGTCATAGAGGAGATCTCTGAAGATCTCATTAACGAATTCTTGAAAGACGGCTGGGGCGTTACATAGGCCGAAAGGCATTACCAGATATTCGTAGTGGCCGTCGCGGGTATTAAAAGCTGTCTTCTATTCGTCACCTGGGCGAATACATATAAGGTTGTAGGCTCCCCGTAAGTCCAGCTTAGTGAATACAGTAGCTCCTTTAACACGGTCGAACAGTTCTGGAATTAGAGGTAATGGATATCTGTTCTTAATTGTAATGTCATTGAGACCTCTATAGTCAATACAGGGCCGCAGACCCCCATCCTTCTTTTTGACAAAGAAAAACCCAGCGCCAGCCGGAGAGGTGGATGACCTAATGAACCCTTTTTCCAAGTTCTCCCGGATATACTCCGACATGGCCTGAGTCTCAGGGAGTGAGAGCGGGTAGATTCGACCTCGGGGAGGAGTCTTGCCGGGTACCAGATCAATGGGACAATCCCAAGTGCGATGCGGAGGCAAGGTGTCCGCCCCATGCTTACTAAAAACATCTTGGAAGGCCTGGTATTCTGCAGAGAGGTCTTACAGAGGGCAAACAGTTCTGGAAGCAGTTTCGTCCCCAGGAAAGAACATCCATGGTTTGCCAATCTATGTGGGGATTGTGTCTACTTAACCATGGAAATCCTAGGATCAGTTCGTGAGAGGCTTTGGGAATTACTAGGAAAGAGATGTTTTCCGAATGAAGAGCTCCAACCTTCATCTTAAGAGGAATTGTACGAAGAGTGATAATTCCCTCAGGAATATGACTTCCATCCACAGCAGTAATTGAGATGGTACGATCCAAACGGACCGTTTGTATCCCAGATCGTTTGACCAGAGCTAATGTAATGAAACTTTCGGCGGCTCCGGAGTCGAGTAGTGCAGGGATGAGAAGAGAGGAAGAAGGGAGCTCCAGGTGGGTTAACAAGACTGACTATTTCTTGGCAAGTAATTCTGAGAATTCTCCTAGCTTGACCTCTCCGGCACAAGCTAGGAGCGGGCGTTTCCCGGACGTTGGCTACAAGATTTAACAAAATGATCAGATGCACCACAGTACAGGCATAAGTTCCCTTGTCGCCGTCTCTGACGTTCCTCATTGGAAAGACGGGAACGATTGATCTGCATGGGTTCCTCAGAAGTTGGAGTTGATGGTGTTGGTGGAGGAACGACTCAAGGCCTGGGACGATCTGACCGTGATTTCTCCATACAGCGTTCTCTGTATCTTAAGTCTAATTTATTGCATAGGGAAATTAACTTATCCAACTTATCAGGTACGTCCTGAGTCGCGAGGTCATCTTTGATCTTCTCGGAGAGACCGCTCCAGAAAGCTGCGATGAGAGCCTCCTCATTCCAGTTCAGTTCAGAGGAGAGAGTACGAAACTGGATCACGTACTGACTGACCGTACGCGTGCCCAACGCAGGTGCAAGATCTCCAATGAGGCAGCAGAAGTCCTGCCCGGTTCGTCGAAGATTCTTCGAAAGGCGGCTACAAACTCCGAGTAGATAGACAGGATCGGATCCGACCTCTCCCACAATGGTGACGCCCATTCCAACGCTTGCCCAGTAAGTAAAGAAATTATATAGGCTACCTTGGTTCGTGCTGATGGGAAACTGTCCGACTGTAGTTCGAACTGGATTTCACACTGGTTAAGAAACCCACGGCATTGCTTTGGATTCCCATCGAATTTACTGGGAGATGGCAAATGCAACCATGGAAGTGGGCCTGGCACAGGAGGAAGCGGAACCGGAGGTGCTAATGTGGGAGCAGCTGTAAGAACTTGAGGAGCCGTCATGGCAACACAGAGAGAATCGAGACGTTCGGACATACTCTGCATGAACTGCACAATTTGAAATTGTGTGGCCTCCTGCTTACTTAAACGAGACCAGATATCCGCGGTTGAATCTCCTCCTGAGGCCTGATCACCCGTCGAATCCATTGGGCCAGTGCTTACTGTCACGTCTAGCAAAGTTTGGGGATCCGGCAGTTGAGACTTGCCCAAGGAGGTAGCAGGCTGGGGAAGAACAAAATGAGGGGGTTGGATATAGTTCCTTTGCATGGGATACGGAGCAATGAAGGATGTAGGCGGAGTTTGAGAGTCAATGAAAAGTATTTATTATGTACAGAGCAGAGGTAGAAAACTGAGGTTGATGAACGGTGACTTGAGAACGTGGTCGTAGACAAAGAACTGTGGAACTGTGGGTGAGAGTAAAACGAGGCTGAAGACAAGAATCGTGGACTGCGACTTATGAGATGAAACTGCGGTAGAGGAGCTGAGAACTGTGGACGGTAGTTTGGGTCGTGACTGGAGACTGAGAACTGTAGACTGTGGCTTGAAAGATGAAGCTGGAGATAACGAGCTGAGGACTGTGAATGGTGGTTCGAGGACTTGGCTGGAAGCAAGAATCTGCGGACTGTGGCTTGGAGGACGAGGCAAGAGACCCGGGGTCATCCGTGCCCAAAGGGTCTTACTGAACCGGGTTTTCCAAGAGCGTCTCCACGGGCAGCAGCAGGCTAGGAACGGGAAAACTGCAGCAGCAACTGAGAACTGGCAAAGCAGGGTTAGAAGTACCAGAATACAGCAGGAATCCTGGGAGCACAGGCTAAAGCACCTACAACAGGGTTGTAACTTGAAGCACTGGCATCCCTGTCCTAAACCAGCCCCCTTTTATAGGAAGAAGTCTCCCTGGATTGGCTGGAAAACTAGGAACAGGAATTATGTCAGAAACTTGGTCTCCAACATGGCGGCGCCCAGTAATGCAGACCTTTTCTGACAACATGCTGCTCACTGCCCCTGGTCTCCTAGGCAACGGCTTAGCGAGAGCGAGCTGATGCAGCGGCGTCCCGCCGCCACGAGCAGACCCCCTCAACGCCATTACCACTGCCTGTACCCTTGAACCCAGCGCCGCAGCCCTCCACCGCTGCTACCCGGCTACCCGTGAAGCCCGCCCCGCGGCCCCAGCATTCCGGTAAGAACCCGGACGCTGACACCAGGAACTGGAGAATTCTGCAGTCAAGCAATCTGCCCCCCCCCCACACACACACTGGTTAATGATGAATATTAAGCCCACTCCACTATCCAGCCCTCCCCTGCGTATTACACACCCCCTACCACCCTGGAAGTCATGTACCGGGGCCCCTTCATTCATTCTAATGCCTCTTCTACAGTTTAGTGTTCTACCTCCCACCCCATCTTCCACCATCTGTGCAGTAAAGGAGTAATTAGCAGAAATTACTGCTCCAGGTCCTACATGCTGAGTGGAAGATAGAACACCCCCTGCCGCCCACGGGACATCAAAGCATCTACTTATAGCACCCCCCACCCCTACCGCTGAAGGATGTATAGGAGGCCCAGTGCATTGCTGTGCCCAGGGGCCTACACTGCTGTTAAGACGGCCCTGGCTGTTATGAGCCACGGCTGTGGCTCATTCCTGTTTTGCATTTTTGGTTATGTATTTTATGTTATACTTCTGTTCATGTTCCCCGTGGGTGTCATGGGGTGTTTGGAGTTCACCCTTAAGGAAAGGGTACTGTTATGAACCACAGGTAGTGGTTCATTCCTATTTTATGTTTATAGTTGTCTTGCACGCCAGGTTTTCCCGTTGCTCTGGTTTAAGAATATTCTTGTTTGCTGCCAGTGGTGAGTCTGTGTAATTGCAGCGTGTTCCCATGGGTTCAGCCTCACCTGTCTGTTGATTGCACCTCTCAGTTGTGCAGCAGGGCAGCTGCACGACATAATTAATTAAGACTCTCTGTTATATGCTGGCTCAGTGTAATTCACAGACGCTGGTGATATTTCCTGGGTTCCAGAGTTCTTGAGTTCTGAGCTAGTCCCTGCCAGTTCCTGAGCTCCTGTCTAGCAGTGTCTGTCTAGCTGCTTTAAGTGTCGGTTCCTGTGTCGATTCCAGTGTCGATTCCAGTGTCTGATCCTGTGTCCTGCCGTGAAGCGTTCCTGTCCAGGAGTCCTGTGGCTTTGTCTGTGCCTGGTCGAATATCTGGCTTCTTGGTGTCCACCGGTCTGTCGTTTGGGATTCTGCCTGTCCTCCAGTTCTGAGAGTCTGTGTCGGCTACATTGGGGGTTCCTGTCCGTTTGCCAGTATTTGTACCAGTTCCGTGAGTAGCGGCTTTGCCGCGTCCGTCGGCCTAGGCCGCAGTATTCTTTGGTTATATTTTGTTACTGGTGTTTTGCAGAGGGTTCTGCTTATGCTGTCACCGCCGGTACACAACAGTATTGTGTCGGCGAGTGGACAGCATTTCCTTGGTTGTTCTTTTCCTTTGGCGGCGTGCCGCACATATATTTAGTTTTAGGGTAGTTAGTAGCCCCTAGCTTTCTGTTGTTTTAGTCAGAGGTCCCCTTGTTATTATCCTGTCTCGGTTCACGCCTTGTCTCACGCTAAGACCTGGGGGCATCGGAGTTGGGCAGACATAATCCGCCCTTCAAACGCGGCTGCCGTGGGCCCAAGAAACCATAGTCACTCAGGCGTGAACTGACCACACAGGTAAAACAACGGAGGTAGGGTGCTAGGGGCTATTTCCACACCACACCTTATTTCAGCGTCACGTTCTGGTGCTCAGGACTCACTACGCTACATCTCCCTTGTTCTGAACACCAGGAACCTAACACTGGCCTCCTGAGCTATTTAGCTCACCGCACGTTCCTGAAGGGTACGGGGTAATTAAGATGAATAATATGATGAATGAATAAATGAAATGAGAGAAATGCTTCTGGTTGAGTAAATCAACAGTTCATGCTAACAGTTCAATAGGGAATGTCCTTGCAGGAACTCATAGGAGAGTGTTGGATTTTGCACTCCTGTACCATAGATATCAGGTAGAATGTTCTCTTCCTTCTCGCCTTCTGCCTATCTCCTGTGTAAATCTGAATTATGCTGTAGAAATGTTAGGACACTTGTAACAAACACACACTTAACAAAACATACTGGCATGCATCCAACACACAATGATTATGTAAGGGTAAAAGACATATGATCAGTAACTTGAATCAACACTTAATAACCTTAATATCCCACTACAGAGGCAAGCGATCAAATTCTAAAAACAGTGATAGAATCATAGAAACATAGGGGTATATGCAATTCCGGACGAATTGCGTCTTTTTTTCGACCGTTTTAGGATTCGACTGTACTCGACAGCCGAAACCCTCCACCCGGGACCATGAATTCGACATATTCAATACAAAACGCATTCGACACTCCCCTTGTCGAATAACGGACCAATCGTCGAGTAGTGGGCGTCCTGGATTCGACTTCCCGCTGTTTTGAGCCCTTTATAGGACTTGTTTGCTGCGTGCTCAGCAGCCATTTTGTGAACCTGCAGAGAGGTGTGTGGAGGTGCAGAGCTAGCAAATTGGTTGTTGTTTGCTGTGGTATCGTTTGGACACCCAGCAGGCTTTAATCCAGGACGGACAGGAGGATACCTGTTACCCCGGAGGAGAGTCGTTTTTGGAGCGATTTCTACATTTGTAGGTAAGTACCACATGTGGTCTGGCGTTGCATGTATGTGTTTGTGTAGTGGAGGGGTGCCATGAGGTGTACATGTGGCGTTACTTTGGGGTGTTTGGGGTATGTATATGTGTGCAGGTATGTGTATATAGTTCCTGCTTGTATTGCTGCATGTTTTTTTTTTTTTTTTGGAGTATTGTGTTTGGGGGTAGTTTTTCACGTTTGTTTTTTCTTTTTACAACAGAGATGTCCAGGGACAAGCGGCCCGATCCCCCCTTTCCCCCCACCCCTCAGAAGAATTTTCCCTGCACAGCAATGAGGAGTGGGAGCCGACCCAGGAGGAGGATACGACCGACCAGGCATGCAGTGAACAGCCGCTGTCGTCAAGGGACCAAAGGGAGAAGCAGAAGCAAAAGAAAAAGAAAAGGCATAGACAGGTAAATACTGTCAACACCTGCAGACACAATAGCATCCAACTTGACACACCCTAGTTTGCTCACTGCCATGCACACCTACAGGTATCTTTGCGCACTGCCAGGGATACTGACACACTCACAGGTACATACCGATCTTATTAAATACATGGGGTTTTTTTTATCCCTAAAGGCAAGAATCCAGCCAGAGGATCCAGCCAGAGGAAGCCTCTGGTGAAGATGCAGGACAGAAGAAGCCCTGTGGACCCAGATACACTGAGGCGGAAAACTGTGCCCTAGTGGATGGCGTCGACAGGTCCTACGACATTCTGTATGGACCAAGGGCACAGAGCACAGCAGCTAAGACCAAGCGAAACATCTGGGATGCCATCGCGAGACAAGTCACTGCAGTATCTGGAAACCGCCGGTGCACCAGAAACTGCATGAAGCGGTACAGTGATTGCCGCAGACAGGCCAAGAAGAAGATGGGGATTCAGCGCCGACATGAGACAGCTACGGGAGGTGGTCCGGCTCTCAATCTGAAGTGGCTACCCTGGGAGAACGTTATTAGAAGGCGCATTAACCCTGTTATGGTCCAAGGAGTTTGCGGAGGTGTGGACTCCAGCCGTCCTGCTGGCTTTCCCGAGGAGGAAGAACCGCCCAGAAGACTGAAGACGTCGGGAGACAAGCAGTCCAAAAGGAGACCTGATGGTAAGAATACATTCAGATGAGCTGTACTGAATCTTTTTTTTTTTTTTTATTTGCTAATGTGTTTGTTCTTTTTCCCCAGACACGCCTGCCCAGAGGACATCACCTGCGCGCAGGACATCGCCAGTGCGCGGACCATCACCTGCGCTGCAGGCATCGGCAGCAGCGTGCGGACCATCACCTGCGCAGCAAGCATCAGCAGCGCGCAGATCATCACCTGCGCGCCACACATCGTCAGCACGCAGAAAGTCACCTGCGTGCAAGACGTCATCAGCGCGCAGACCATCACCTGCACGCCAGACATCAGCGCGCAGAATGTCACCTGCGCGCCAGACACCGTCAGCGACCACACCACCAGCTGGGCGCCAAACTACATCTCCTGCGCGCAGGCCATCACCAGCTCGTCATCTCTCCAGGAGCTCTGGGACTGTGACCGAAGAGCCTCAACAAGACACTACCCTTGTGGACCCATCACCCGAACTGTTTGAGTCAACAGGGTTAACGGACGAGACTTTTCTTGGGTTTGAAGACAGCCGTGCAGACGTATCCAGCCATACCCTTGAAAAGTCTCCAGAATTGAGGACAAGTGAAGCTCCTGGAGCAGCGGCACCACAGGATGGAGAAGGTTTTTATTTTGGGGGTTTTTTGGGGGGGGTTGGGGGGGGCGCCATTTTTGTATAGTTTATTAACTTTATTTTATTTTTTTCTTCTTTTGCAAACAGAGGTGCCACGGACCAGCAGCGGGCTTGCGTCGGGGATTGGTCCCTACTTCAGGCCGGATCTCCTACAGGATTCGTCGGACGATGAGGTGAAAGTGCAGCAGCCCGCTGTTTCTACATCCCTGTGTGAGTAATTATCAAATTGTGAGCCTTCAAACAAATGTATGAATGTGTATACTAATTTCTAATTTTCTTTTCAGCTTCACAAATGCAATTGGTGGCAGACGTACAGCAAGGGCAGGATCCCTCAAATATTCAGAAGGTAAACACCCTGGCAGCAGAGATGAATGTCAGCCAGGATAGTTTTCGGGTTGTCGTTGGAACCAGACTGGACGCCATTGAGAAGACAATGGATAAGATGGCAAATGGTTTGGTTGACATGCAAAAGGCTCTTCCCGACAGCATGGCAGAAATGCAAAAGACCAGACGAGAAGATCACAGGGAGACTATGGACATCCTTCACGTTCTGGCCACATCCATCAACCGGCTGGTGGATAACACATCATGCCTGGCACACAGCGTTGACAACATGTCGGAGAGCCAACGACATTCCACATCCAGCCACCAGATCATCGCAACAACGCTACAGATGATCTATGATAAGCTCCCAGAGCCAGCTCAACAACACGCTGGTGAACCACCACATCCGCCACCACAAGCCACACTGACGCCTCCTGCCCTTGCTCCACCACGATCCTGGTATAAACGGTCACAGCTGTACCAAGGATATACAGGGATGTACCCCACCTACCAGATACCTCCACCACCGGCCGCCACGTCTACACCAGCACGGCCACCGAGGCCAATTCAACACACCCCACAGCCGCCCAGGGCATCAACGCCACATCAGGAGGAAGAAGAGGATCCGGATGGCCAACAACCACCATAAGCCCGGTCGTATTGTTTTATTATTTACTATTTATGTTTTTCATGTTTCCCTTTCTCCCCCTCCCATTAGTTTGTTTTTTTCCTTACTATTGTTTTAAATTTTGTGTTGGGCTCCCCCACCCGTGACCGGGTACTACCAAGGAGCTTTATGTCTAGGCATACCTGCGCGGGCATGTATGCGGGCGCGTGTGGTAACTGATGAAAGCTCCTTGTGGTTACATGTATGATGGGCCAAAGAGCTATTCTGATACCACTTTTTTTTTTTAAAAACAAACTCCTGTTTGTATTGGTGTAAAATAGGCTTTCACTGTTGTGTGAATTTACTATTCACTAGTGTTTATTTTTGGCTTCTTCATAGGATTGGGTGGAAAATTGAAGTGGACAGCGTAGTTCGTGTTGTGCGTACCAAGGTGAGTAAAGCCATGTTTCAATGTTTATATTCAAGAAACTTTGGACCGCCTGACCTTGGGGAACAACACAGTCCAGCAATGGGTCATGCTGGGCTGTGTGGTTCCACAAGTGCAGGCGTGTCAAAGTGCTGACCACTGTCACCACTCTGCCACTTTGGACCGCCTGACCTTGGGGAACAACACAGTCCAGCAATGGGTCATGCTGGGCTGTGTGGTTCCACAAGTGCAGGCGTGTCAAAGTGCTGACCACTGTCACCACTCTGCCACTTTGGACCGCCTGACCTTGGGGAACAACACAGTCCAGCAATGGGTCATGCTGGGCTGTGTGGTTCCACAAGTGCAGGCGTGTCAAAGTGCTGACCACTGAAACCACTCTGCCACTTTGGACCGCCTGACCTTGGGGAACAACACAGTCCAGCAGTGGGTCATGCTGGGCTGTGTGGTTCCACAAGTGCAGGTGTGTCAAAGTGCTGACCACTGACACCACTCTGCCACTTTGGACCACCTGACCTTGGGGAACAACACAGTCCAGCAATGGGTCATGCTGGGCTGTGTGGTTCCACAAGTGCAGGCGTGTCAAAGTGCTGACCACTGACACCACTCTGCCACTTTGGACCACCTGACCTTGGGGAACAACACAGTCCAGCAATGGGTCATACTGGGCTGTGTGGTTCCACAAGTGCAGGCGTGTCAAAGTGCTGACCACTGACACCACTCTGCCACTTTGGACCGCCTGACCTTGGGGAACAACACAGTCCAGCAATGGGTCATGCTGGGCTGTGTGGTTCCACAAGTGCAGGTGTGTCAAAGTGCTGACCACTGACACCGCTCTGCCACTTTGGACCGCCTGCCCTTGGGGAACAACACAGTCCAGCAATGGGTCATGCTGGACTGTGTGGTTCCACAAATGTTCTTGGGAAAGGAATGAACATGACATCATTAGTGTCTTTACTTAATATGGAATTTCTTTTTTTTCCACAGATCTCTACACAAGAAAAGAATGTAAAGAAGAACAAACACTACTTTTTTTGTTTTTATTTCAATTTATTTTTTAATCCAAAAATAAATACAATTTTAATTCTTCAATAAATTTTTAAAATGAGAAGTTTTGTGTGGTTTTTCTTTAAATTATTAGTTGATAAAATGTAAAATGGCATTTCAGAGATGCAGTGGTATTGTGGTAGGTCGCCCATGGTACAGCAGGGGAACTGTCTTGTCCCTTGACATCCACGCTGGTTCCTGTACCTTGGGAAGGATACTCCGCAAGACCTGTGGAAGAGAATAGTATGGTGTCATCCAAAGACAAGGTACAAGCAACACCTGGAAACAAGCAGGTTACATCGGCCTTTGTCCCAAATGCAACCCTCCGGCACTTGAGAAACTACACATCCAAGCATGCCCTGACACAGCGTAAGCATTGCTGTGTCAGAGAATGATTGGATATGCAGTTTTGCAAATGCCGGAGGGCCGCAGTTGGGACATGCCTGGCTTACTTAGACAAGAGGGAGTTTTGGGCCATACATCTCACCTGAGGGGGGGGGGGGGGTGTCTGCAACATGGCGGAGGTTCCGGTCCACATCACAAGTGGGTCGCCCATGGTACAGCAGGGGAACTATCCAGTCCCTTCAAATCCAGGCTGGTTCCTGCAAATCGGGAAGGATACTCCACAAGACCTGCAGAAGAGAATAAGTAGGTAATTTGAGGGTGTTTCCTCCAACCTGGGAAAGAACAAAAGGTCCCAGCAACACTGCGCATATACACTGGTTACTCAGACAAGATGGAGTTTTGACCAATACATCTCACCTGAAAGAGTGACTCTAACATGGCGGTGGTTCAGGTCCACATCACAAGTAGGACGTCCATGATAGAGTGGGGTAAACTGGTCCAATACTGGAGTGGCTTTGCAGAAGTGTATCCTGGGTAAAACTGTTGAATCATGGGTACATTCACCTCAGCAGAGTGAAGAAAAAAATATTCTTTTTAAAAATCGATTAAAAAATACTTGTTGGTCAAAAATTTACAAACCAAGTAGATAATCCCTTCTAATATAAATAGATATGCTATTAGCAACAAAAAAAAACACAAAAAATAAGAATTTACTTACCGATAATTCTATTTCTCGGAGTCCGTAGTGGATGCTGGGGTTCCTGAAAGGACCATGGGGAATAGCGGCTCCGCAGGAGACAGGGCACAAAAAGTAAAGCTTTTCCAGATCAGGTGGTGTGCACTGGCTCCTCCCCCTATGACCCTCCTCCAGACTCCAGTTAGGTACTGTGCCCGGACGAGCGTACACAATAAGGGAGGATTTTGAATCCCGGGTAAGACTCATACCAGCCACACCAATCACACCGTACAACTTGTGATCTAAACCCAGTTAACAGTATGATAACAGAGGAGCCTCTGAAAGATGGCTCCCTAAACAATAACCCGAATTAGTTAACAATAACTATGTACAAGTATTGCAGATAATCCGCACTTGGGATGGGCGCCCAGCATCCACTACGGACTCCGAGAAATAGAATTATCGGTAAGTAAATTCTTATTTTCTCTATCGTCCTAGTGGATGCTGGGGTTCCTGAAAGGACCATGGGGATTATACCAAAGCTCCCAAACGGGCGGGAGAGTGCGGATGACTCTGCAGCACCGAATGAGAGAACTCCAGGTCCTCTTTTGCCAGGGTATCAAATTTGTAGAATTTTACAAACGTGTTCTCCCCTGACCACGTAGCTGCTCGGCAGAGTTGTAATGCCGAGACCCCTCGGGCAGCCGCCCAAGATGAGCCCACCTTCCTTGTGGAATGGGCCTTAACAGATTTAGGCTGTGGCAGGCCTGCCACAGAATGTGCAAGTTGAATTGTGTTACAAATCCAACGAGCAATCGACTGCTTAGAAGCAGGCGCACCCAACTTGTTGGGTGCATACAGTATAAACAGCGAGTCAGATTTTCTGACTCCAGCCGTCCTTGAAATGTATATTTTTAAAGCTCTGACAACGTCCAACAACTTGGAGTCCTCCAAGTCGCTTGTAGCCGCAGGCACTACAATAGGCTGGTTCAGGTGAAACGCTGATACCACCTTAGGGAGAAAATGCGGACGCGTCCGCAGCTCTGCCCTATCCGAATGGAAAATTAAATAAGGGCTTTTATAAGATAAAGCCGCCAGTTCAGATACTCTCCTGGCGGAAGCCAGGGCCAGTAACATAGTCACTTTCCATGTGAGATATTTCAAATCCACATTTTTTAGTGGTTCAACCAATGGGATTTGAGGAAATCTAAAACTACATTTAGATCCCACGGTGCCACCGGAGGCACCACAGGAGGCTGTATATGCAGTACTCCTTTGACAAAAGTCTGGACCTCAGGGACTGAGGCCAATTCTTTTTGGAAGAATATTGACAGGGCCGAAATTTGAACCTTAATAGATCCCAATTTGAGACCCATAGACAATCCTGATTGCAGGAAATGTAGGAAACGACCCAGTTGAAATTCCTCCGTCGGAGCACTCCGATCCTCGCACCGCGCAACATATTTCCGCCAAATGCGGTGATAATGCTTCGCGGTGACTTCCTTTCTTGCCTTAATCAAGGTAGGAATGACTTCTTCTGGAATGCCTTTTCCTTTTAGGATCTGGCGTTCAACCGCCATGCCGTCAAACGCAGCCGCGGTAAGTCTTGAAAGAGGCAGGGACCCTGTTGAAGCAGGTCCCTTCTCAGAGGTAGAGGCCACGGATCGTCCGTGACCATCTCTTGAAGTTCCGGGTACCAAGACCTTCTTGGCCAATCCGGAGCCACTAGTATCGTTCTTACTCCGCTTTGCCGTATGATTCTCAATACCTTTGGTATGAGAGGCAGAGGAGGAAACACATACACCGACTGGTACACCCAAGGTGTTACCAGCGCGTCCACAGCTATTGCCTGCGGATCTCTTGACCTGGCGCAATACCTGTCCAGTTTTTTGTTGAGGTGAGACGCCATCATGTCCACCATTGGTCTTTCCCAACGGTTTATTAGCATGTGGAAAACTTCTGGATGAAGTCCCCACTCTCCCGGGTGAAGATCGTGTCTGCTGAGGAAGTCTGCTTCCCAGTTGTCCACGCCCGGGATGAACACTGCTGACAGTGCTATCACGTGATTCTCCGCCCAGCGAAGGATCCTGGCAGCTTCTGCCATTGCACTCCTGCTTCTTGTGCCGCCCTGTCTGTTTACATGGGCGACTGCCGTGATGTTGTCCGACTGGATCAACACCGGTCTTCCTTGAAGCAGAGGTTCCGCCTGGCTTAGAGCATTGTAGATTGCTCTTAGTTCCAGAATGTTTATGTGAAGAGACTTTTCCAGGCTCGACCACACTCCCTGGAAGTTTCTTCCTTGTGTGACTGCTCCCCAGCCTCTCAGGCTGGCGTCCGTGGTCACCAGGATCCAATCCTGTATGCCGAATCTGCGGCCCTCCAATAGATGAGCCCTCTGCAACCACCACAGAAGAGATACCCTTGTCCTTGGAGACAGGGTTATCCGCAGGTGCATCTGAAGATGCGACCCTGACCATTTGTCCAACAGATCCCTTTGGAAAATTCTTGCATGGAATCTGCCGAATGGAATTGCTTCGTAAGAAGCCACCATTTTTTCCAGGACTCTTGTGCATTGATGCACAGACACCTTTCCTGGTTTTAGGAGGTTCCTGACCAGGTCGGATAACTCCTTGGCTTTTTCCTCGGGAAGAAAAACCTTTTTCTGAACCGTGTCCAGAATCATCCCTAGGAACAGCAGACGAGTTGTCGGCATTAATTGGGATTTTGGAATATTCAGAATCCATCCGTGCTGCTTTAGCACCTCTTGAGATAGTGCTAATCCCATCTCTAGCTGTTCTCTGGACCTTGCCCTTATTAGGAGATCGTCCAAGTATGGGATAATTAATACGCCTTTTCTTCGAAGAAGAATCATCATCTCGGCCATTACCTTTGTAAAGACCCGAGGTGCCGTGGACAAACCAAACGGCAGCGTCTGAAACTGATAGTGACAGTTTTGTACAACGAACCTGAGGTACCCCTGGTGTGAGGGGTAAATTGGAACGTGGAGATACGCATCCTTGATGTCCAAGGATACCATAAAGTCCCCTTCTTCCAGGTTCGCTATCACTGCTCTGAGTGACTCCATCTTGAACTTCTTTATGTACAGGTTCAAGGACTTCAGATTTAGAATAGGCCTTACCGAGCCATCCGGCTTCGGTACCACAAATAGAGTGGAATAATACCCCTTCCCTTGTTGTAGAAGAGGTACCTTGACTATCACCTGCTGAGAGTACAGCTTGTGAATGGCTTCCAAAACCGTCTCCCTTTCGGAGGGGGACGTTGGTAAAGCAGACTTCAGGAAACGGCGAGGTGGATCTGTCTCTAATTCCAACCTGTACCCCTGAGATATTATCTGCAGGATCCAGGGATCTACCTGCGAGTGAGCCCACTGCGCGCTGTAATTTTTGAGACGACCGCCCACCGTCCCCGAGTCCGCTTGAGAAGCCCCAGCGTCATGCTGAGGCTTTTGTAGAAGCCGGGGAGGGCTTCTGTTCCTGGGAAGGAGCTGCCTGTTGCTGTCTCTTCCCTCGACCTCTGCCTCGTGGCAGATATGAATAGCCCTTTGCTCTCTTATTTTTAAAGGAACGAAAGGGCTGCGGTTGAAAAGTCGGTGCCTTTTTCTGTTGGGGAGTGACTTGAGGTAGAAAGGTGGATTTCCCGGCTGTAGCCGTGGCCACCAAATCTGATAGACCGACTCCAAATAACTCCTCCCCTTTATACGGCAAAACTTCCATATGCCGTTTTGAATCCGCATCGCCTGTCCACTGTCGCGTCCATAAAGCTCTTCTGGCCGAAATGGACATAGCACTTACCCGTGATGCCAGTGTGCAGATATCCCTCTGTGCATCACGCATATAAAGAAATGCATCCTTTATTTGTTCTAACGACAGTAAAATATTGTCCCTGTCCAGGGTATCAATATTTTCAATCAGGGACTCTGACCAAACTACCCCAGCACTGCACATCCAGGCAGTCGCTATAGCTGGTCGTAGTATAACACCTGCATGTGTGTATATACTTTTTTGGATATTTTCCATCCTCCTATCTGATGGATCTTTAAGTGCGGCCGTCTCAGGAGAGGGTAACGCCACTTGTTTAGATAAGCGTGTTAGCGCCTTGTCCACCCTAGGAGGTGTTTCCCAGCGCTCCCTAACCTCTGGCGGGAAAGGGTATAATGCCAATAATTTCTTTGAAATTATCAGCTTTTTATCAGGGGCAACCCACGCTTCTTCACACACGTCATTTAATTCTTCTGATTCAGGAAAAACTATAGGTAGTTTTTTCACACCCCACATAATACCCTGTTTAGTGGTACCTGTAGTATCAGCTAAATGTAACGCCTCCTTCATTGCCAAAATCATATAACGTGTGGCCCTACTGGAAAATACGGTTGATTCGTCACCGTCACCACTGGAATCAGTGCCTGTGTCTGGGTCTGTGTCGACCGACTGAGGCAAAGGGCGTTTCACAGCCCCTGACGGTGTTTGAGGCGCCTGGACAGGCACTAATTGATTGTCCGGCCGCCTCATGTCGTCAAACGACTGCTTAAGCGAGTTGACGCTATCCCGTAATTCCACAAATAAAGGCATCCATTCTGGTGTCGACCCCCTAGGAGGTGACATCCCCATATTTGGCAATTGCTCCGCCTCCACACCAATATCGTCCTCATACATGTCGACACACACGTACCGACACACAGCAGACACACAGGGAATGCTCTACACGAAGACAGGACCCACTAGCCCTTTGGGGAGACAGAGGGAGAGTCTGCCAGCACACATCAAAAAAGCGCTATATATGACAGGGATAGCCTTATAATAAGTGCTCCCTTATAGCTGCTTTATATATATCAAAATATTGCCATTAAATTTGCCCCCCCTCTCTGTTTTACCCTGTTTCTGTAGTGCAGTGCAGGGGAGAGACCTGGGAGCCGTCCTGACCAGCGGAGCTGTGAGAGGAAATGGCGCCGTGTGCTGAGGAGATAGGCCCCGCCCCTTTTCCGGCGGGCTCGTCTCCCGCTATTTTGTGAATCCAGGCAGGGGTTAAATATCTCCATATAGCCTCTGGGGGCTATATGTGAGGTATTTTTAGCCTTTTAATAGGTTTTCATTTGCCTCCCAGGGCGCCCCCCCCCCAGCGCCCTGCACCCTCAGTGACTGCGTGTGAAGTGTGCTGAGAGGAAAATGGCGCACAGCTGCAGTGCTGTGCGCTACCTTTAGAAGACTGCAGGAGTCTTCAGCCGCCGATTCTGGACCTCTTCTTACTTCAGCATCTGCAAGGGGGCCGGCGGCGCGGCTCCGGTGACCATCCAGGCTGTACCTGTGATCGTCCCTCTGGAGCTGATGTCCAGTAGCCAAGAAGCCAATCCATCCTGCACGCAGGTGAGTTCACTTCTTCTCCCCTCTGTCCCTCGTTGCAGTGATCCTGTTGCCAGCAGGAATCACTGTAAAATAAAAAACCTAAGCTAAACTTTCTCTAAGCAGCTCTTTATGAGAGCCACCTAGAATTGCACCCTTCTCGGCCGGGCACAAAAATCTAACTGGAGTCTGGAGGAGGGTCATAGGGGGAGGAGCCAGTGCACACCACCTGATCTGGAAAAGCTTTACTTTTTGTGCCCTGTCTCCTGCGGAGCCGCTATTCCCCATGGTCCTTTCAGGAACCCCAGCATCCACTAGGACGATAGAGAAAAAAACATGTTTTTAAAAATTTTTATTAGATTCCGTCAGCAAAGTGAGGCGGAATGAAATTGACGAAATTGCTGTCGAAAAGCACTGTTGTCGAATTGACATTCTTCAATTGAATATACTTTTGTCGAAAAGCCGCATTTTGACCATTGCAGACATGTCGAATTTTGAAAATGCTGATTTGCAAAAAGTCGAATCTGAAACGGCAGGTATTTTGACGAAAAGTACTGTATTGCATTGTCGAATCTAATTCGACATGTTTTTTTTGTCGAAAATGCTCCGTTTTTCGACTTTCGCGGCAATTCGACTGCAATTGCATATACCCCATAGAATTTGATGGCAGATAAACCACTTGGCCCATGTAGTCTGCCCCTTTTTTACCTTATTGTTACCTCAAACCCTATTAGATCCTTATTTGTTTGTAAGGATATCTTTATGTTTATCCTAAGCATGTTTAAATTGCTCTACTGCATGGGTGTATTAACAAAGGAGGAGGTCTGTGTGCAACTTCCTTTGTTTGGGCCTGATTGACAGGCAGAGGCATTCACAGGGTGGGAGGAAGCATTGACGCAGCGTTTAAGGGACGCCATTCGGAGTGGCACGGTCTGGACAACACAGGCAGGGCAGGCCGCGGTGGCTGTGTGACGTCACACGCAGCCACTGTGACCCAAAACACGGCGGATAGCCATCTCTCTTCGCAGCCTAACCCTAACCTTACCGGGTGGTGCCTAAATCTAACCCCCCTTCCCGCAGCCTAATCCTAACCGTCCCAGCCCCGTATCCTAAACCCTAACCCTTCCTGGTGGTCCCTGACCCTAACCCCTCTTCCCCCCAGCCTAACCCTAACCTTCCCCCTCCCGAAGCCTAACCCTTCCCAGCCCCAGCATACTTATTTTATGGATGCCGGCAGACGGGATTCCAGTGCCAGCATTACGATCGATGTCGGGATCCTGGCGTCGGTATTCTCACCGGTGTCGGAAATTCCGAATGCCGGTATGGTGACCGCATCCTGTTTCCATTATAGTACCCTTAATACTATATTTAGTCTTTGGATTTTTGAGACCCAAGATTTTGCATTTTTTGGCATTAAACTGTAGTTGCCCAACTCTTGACCATTCCTCTAGTCTATATAGATCATCAATCATTTGTTTTACCCCACCTGGTGTGTCTACACTGTTGCATGCCTTTGTATCATCTGCTTAAAAAAAAGCATGCTTTCCCTGAAATACAATTTGCAATGTCACCAATAAAGATATTAAAAAGCACTGGTCCAAGTACAGATCCCTAGGATACTCCACATAGTAACCTTTCACTCCTGTGAATGCACTCCATTTACTACAACTCTCTGTTTTCTATCCAGCAACCAAGATAATGGAGGTCATTAAGACCCCGCCGCTGAAGCAGCGCGCAGCGCAGTTTGCCAGCAGCATCAAACTGTGCATGCGCAGTGGCTGCTCGCAGCTGCGCGGACATTCACATTGTGGCCGCATTACGGCTTTGGGGGGCGAGGCGAATGGGGGGGCGGGACCATTTTCTGGGCGGCTGCTTTTACATCACACTGACTGGCTGACAGCGCAGCCACGGTCAACCGTAGATCCAACGCATCGATCAGCAATCTAATTGCAGATGCATAGGGGGGCAGCCTCACACATGCTGGGCAGAGATGAACACAGATCGGGCTGCGTATGCAGTGATCTGCGTTCATCTCTGAATAACCCCCCCATATCCATTCAACCAATTTAGGGGCATATCCAATTATCAGTGAACAGACGTTTTCCTGATTTTTCACTGATATTTTTTCTGGCAATCCTATTAGGACACCCGAATACAAATCATTCTCGCAGAAAAACACACAGGTTCAGTAAAAGCTGTGTGTTTTCGCACTTGTGTCCCTGGAAAAAAAAAAGGATTTTGTTTTGCTTGCCTAAGGCAGGCTCCCTATCTAATGAATCATTAGAGTTCACAGTCTGGAACCTGACATTAGAGGAAAGCGTGGGGCTCTCGGGAAGTGTGGCCCATCGCCAATTTCCCCTGTACAGCAGTAGGCCAGTCCAACCCTGCGTGACATAACAGAGGAGAACTTCACTGCATGTTTGCACTTTTGTAGTTTGTAAATGACCCTTACTGTCAGGTACATAAACCATATGGGAGAAATCCCCCCAAAAAAGAGGAAAACAGTAACATCTGACGGGACACAGTTATGTGACCAGCGGTCAGGAGACCACCAGTCACAATACCAACGCCGGGATCCCAAAGCCTCAATAGCCCGCTTGTCGGCATGCTGACCAACAGGGACAATTCCCAGTTATGGGGGTGTCCACGACACCCATAGAGTGGGAATAGAACCTGCGGCGAGCGCGCCAGCCCGCAAGAGGCTTTGTTGCGCTCGCCGCCCATCTAACAGCCAGGATCCCTGAGTCGATATGGTGACCGCCGGTCACTCAAACCCAACCCCAGCTGACAACTAAAGATGTAGCCACGGTCATCGTGGCTACATCTCAGCGTAATCGCGCCTAACATGTGTCTAGCACGTCTAAGACCCACTCGCGCCTTAGATGCGCACGTGCCCCATTTGCATGAATGGGGATGGCAATAGATACAATTTTGGCATGACCAGGCGCACTGAGAGTGCACGTTTGCCACAGATGAAGCCACGAAGAGCGTGCCTACATCTGTATTCAATACTTATTAATAACTTATTTTTTTGTATGAATTTATGCAGCAGTGCATATAAAGCTTCTATTATACTTTCACAAAAGGTTGTATACACCTGACTGCTCTATTTGTTCTGCACTGTTTGAGTTGCTTGGTGCCTGTGCATTGAAAGACGCTGACAGACCAGAGATCACTTGCTACAGCTGAGGTGTAGGGAGAACGGCTGAGAACGGTGAGTTGGGGACATTAGTGTGAAGATTAGCGAGAAATTAAAAAATGTGCAGTGTGTGGTGGTGCAAATTGTTAAACATATTGTGAAATCTTTGTATAATCAGATTATGTGATAAACTTTGTAAAACAAAAGGGAAGTTAATGGGAATCATTAGAAACGTAAAACAGTAATTAATGCAGGGTTTTTTTTGTTTATACAACATACTTGTACATTTTAACAGAATACCAGTATCAGCACAGCTGTCAGGCTATTATTGAGCCGTTTGCTAATCACGATTGCAACATAGGCAAGAATTTTGAAATGAAGGTGAAAATGAGGTTATGATGCGTCTATCTGATAAATTATAATCTGTGCACACAAGGCCGTAACTAGGATGGTGCGACGTACCACCAAACAGGGCACCGTTCGCAAGGCAGGGGGCACTGTTCTGCAGCACCTGCCAATTTTCTGTTTTAACCAATCTCACTTGCTACTTCCTCCTCTTTAATCCACGGCATTACCTGGCCGCCCCATCAACTCTTCAAGTCCATAGGCATCTGTAGTCACACACCATTTTATTCAAGGTATTTAATGCACACATTTTCTATTTACTCTCATACTTCCCATACATGAGCAAATATCTCCATTAGTAAAGTGTTTGACTGCAATAAGGAAGGTCATGGGTTTGAATCTTGGGTATGACAGTATTTTGAAATGTGTGCTTTAAATAAGGAAGATGTGACTGAGGGTCCTGGGTATGACTGCAAATAAATGTGTGATTTAAAAGAAAGGATAATGTAACTAAATGACAAAGAGTTCTCAGATTAAGTGCATAAATAATAATATAAAAGGATTGGTGTCCAAATCAATTGTCATGGCAGTGTTCTGTAAAGTGTAGGTGTTCTGTAAATGTATACGTATGTATATCATGCTATCATGTTGGAAGGGGGCACCATAGCAAGTGCTTCACTGGGCACCAGAGCTCAGCTTTTGTCCCTGATTTTAAAATATATGGTGGGGGAAGGGGGGGTTACAATACTTTTTCTGACTTAGGCAACAAAATGTCTAGTTACAATCCAGTCTGTGTGGTTTTTATTTGTAATAAACTGTAATTGACGGGTATGCGTCGTTGGGTCGACATAACTTAGGTCGACAGTCATTATGTAGACCACTATTGGTCGACATGCATTAGGTCAACATGGTCACTAGGTCGACATGTACTAGGTCGACAGGTCAAAAGGTCGACGTGAGTTTTTGTACTTTTTTGTGTCGTTTTCTTCGTTAAGTGACGGGAACCCCAATTAGTGCACTGTGTTCGCTCGCGATGCTTCGGGCAAGGTTACCGTTCCCAATTGTAGTCCATGTGAATCGTAAAGTATGAAAAAGGTCAAAAATTTAAATAAAAATTGTGTTGACCTAATGACCGTATCCCGTAATTGACCTGGAATTCCAGCCATTGCTGAAGCAAATGAACACACAGAGTAGCTTTCCCATAACTGCACCACAAATAGGCCACAATTATATGCTAAGCTGCTACTATTTTGAAACAAATGCAGGTTGGAAACTGCAGCATGTGCCCCTGTATTAAGACAGGCATATGTCACATATACTTGCACCCAGTGGCGGATCCAGGGATGGGGGGGGGGGGGGGGGACTCGGGCCCGTGCCCCCCCTGTCATTTGTGGCCTCCGTCCGCAGTGTCGTCGTCCCCTGGCGTCGGCGCCGCACAGGGAGATGACGGGCGCCCGCCGAGATTGTGTTACCAGCGGGCGCCCGTCTCCCTGCACAGCGACAGCCAGAGGCAGGAGCTCAGTACTGAGCTCCGGCTTTCGGCGCTGTCACTGTGCGGCGTGCGCTATGGGAGAGACGTCAGTCATGATGTCTCTCTTATAGTGCTGAGGAGAGGACGCCAAGAGGAGGACTGCAGCGGTCTGGAAGCGGGAACGGGGCTTGGTAAGTATGTTCTGTTTTCTCTTCCTTAATGCAGCAGGGGCATCTACTGGGGGCAAACTATGGGGGACATTACTACTGGGGGGGCATCAACAAGGGGCATTACTACTGGGGGGGCATAACTACTGGGGGCATTATTACTGGGGGGCATCTACTGGGGGCATTACTACTGGGGGGTCATCTATTGGGGGCATTACTACTGGGGGCCATCTACTGGGGGCATTATTACTGGGGGCCATCTACTGGGGGCCATCTACTGGGGGCATTATTACTGGGGGCCATCTACTGGGGGCATATCTACTGGGGGGCATTACTACTGGGGGGTCATCTATTGGGGGCATTACTACTGGGGGCAGCTACTGGGGGCAAACTACTGGAGGACATTATTACTGGGGGGCATCTACTGGGGGCAAACTGCTGGGGGACATTATTACTGGGGGGCATCTACTGGGGGCAAACTACTGGGGGAGATTATTACTGGGGGTCAACTACAAAGGGGCTAACTACTGGGGGCATACTACAGGAGGGCATTACTACTGGTGGCGTAACTACAGGGGCATTACTGCTGGCGGCTTAACTACAGGGGGGCCAGACTACTGGGGGCATAACTACAGAGGCCAAACTACTGGGGGATAACTACAGGGGCCAAACTACTGGGGGCATTACTACTGGGGGCTAAACTACAAGGGGGGCATAACTACAGGGGCTAAACTACAATGGGGCAAACTACAGGGATGCATTACTACTGGTGGCTAAACTACAAGCAGGCAAACTACAGGGGTGCATTACCACTGGGAGGCTAAACTAAAGGGAGCAGGAGTAAACTATTGGGGTCATAACTGCAGGGGCATTACCACTGGGGGAATAACTACTAGGGTGCTAAATGATTGGGGGCATTACTACAGGCAACATTACTACTGGGGGCAATACGAGCATTGCATAAGGGGCACCACTACTATGGGGTTTATATAAGGGGCACTACCAGTACAGTGGACATTGCATAATGAGCGCTACAACTGTGGACAATGTATAAGAAGCGCCACCTCACATGCACCGAAGCCGCACGCAAATTTACTTGCCCCTTTCATGGTGCCCCCCCTATCATTTTCTTTGGATCCGCCCCTGCTTGCACCCGTGTTTTTAACCATTTGTTTTCCTAACAAAGGCCCTCATTCCGAGTTGATCGCACGCTAGGTGCTTTTAGCAGCATTGCAAACGCTAGGCCGCCGCCCTCTGGGAGTGTATCTTAGTTTAGCAGAATAGCGAACGAAAGATTAGCAGAACTGCTTGAAAAAATTTTCCTGCAGTTTCTGAGTAGCTCCAGACCTACTCCTAGATTGCGATCACCTCAGTCCATTTAGTTCCTGCTTTGATGTCACAAATACGCCCTGCGTTTGGCCAGCCACTCCCCCGTTTCCTCAGCCACTCCTGCATTTTAGCCTGACATGCCTGCGTTTTTTAGCACACTTCCGGAAAACGGTCAGTTTCCGCCCAGAAACACCCACTTCCTGTCAATCACACACCGATCAGCAGAGCGACTGAAAAGCGTAGTTCGCCCCTGTGTAAAATTGCTTAGTTTTGTGTGAAATTACATGAAGCGTGCGCCCTGCGGCCCATACGCATGCGCAGAACAGACGGTTTTTAGCCTGTTCGCTATGCTGCGAAAAACAGCAGCGAGCGATCAACTCGGAATGACCCCCAAAATACGCATTTACTATTAGGTAACAATTAAGCTTCAAAAACCTTTCTAATGTTGCAGAAATAACTTTCCATAAGCATTCAGCTTGTTCGGCACTATGCAAAGTTAAAATGTAGCTTGAAGTATTTTCATGATGTTGGCTGTATAACTGTAAACATGCTGCTTTACCAGCATTTTGCACTTACACTGCCCACACTTGTTGCACAGATAAATGTTGATGCTTATGACAAGGCCTGACAGCCATTCACTACTTGACATACTGGTGCTTGTAGAACTATAAGCCCCAACAAGCCCATAGCTGCCACAGTATGCTAAATATTGAAGAAATACAAATGTCAGGTAGCCTGGATGTGATTTTGCATGCAGTTCCACATCATTCCTACGTAAGAAAAATACAAACCATTTGTTTTATTATTTCTTTAAAATGAAAATACAATTTTCCCCAAAGCCATTGTTTACTTCTATATTATACTGTTAAGTTCATAGGTAATCTTCTTTCCTGTAGTAGCCTGTATGTATTGACAAAACATGAGAGCACAGTTACTTGGTCCTTGGTAAGCCAAGAACAAATAAATGGATCAGTTCATGAACAATCGGGGGGGAGGGGGAGGCTTGCGTCTGACTAGCTAGAGGGTAGATACACTGGCGCACAAAGGGTAGCAACTGCGCCAGCCAAATAGGTGTAACCATGCCCCCATGGGTGTATCTATAGTGGATGCAGGTGGTGCCATTACTATGAGGCCCAGAGGCAGGGCCGGCTCCAGGCATGTTCGACTGGAGCGGCCGCGCGGGGCGCCACTCTTTTAGGGCGCCGCACGCTGCGGCCGCCATATTCCTGCCTGGAGCCAGCCTTCAAACTGTGTGTGTGTGCGCGCAGCGCGCTGTGCGGCGCCGGCGTCTGACGTTAGACGCCGGCGCCGCGCAGCGCAGACGGAATCGTTCATCCGTCCAGCCGCCCGCCCGCCTGCCTGCCTGCCTGGGCCCACAGCAGTACTCCCCCTCCCGGCTCCCAGCACCGCAGTCCGCAGTGACAATGCCATGTAAGTTACATGGCATGATCATGTTACATGATGTAAGTTAAAATCTGCACTGTGGGGGCATTATATATCTGGCACTGTGGGGGCATTATGTTTATTCATGTGGGGGCATATCTGCACTGTGGGGGCATTATATATCTGGCACTGTGGGGGCATTATGTTTCTTGCACTGTGGGGGCATATCTGCACTGTGGGGGCATTATATATCTGGCACTGTGGGGGCATAGCTGCACTGTGGGGGCATTATGTTTCTGGCACTGTGGGGGCATATCTGCACTGTGGGGGCATTATGTATCTGGCACTGTGGGGGCATATCTGCACTGTGGGGGCATTATATATCTGGCACTCTGGGGGCATATCCGCACTGTGGGGGCATTATATATCTGGCACTGTGGGGGCATATCTGCACTGTGGGGGCATTATATATCTGGCACTGTGGGGGCATATCTGCACTGTGGGGGCATTATATATCTGGCACTGTGGGGGCATAGCTGCACTGTGGGGGCATTGATTCTTGCACTGTGGGGGCATATCTGCACTGTGGGGGCATTATATATCTGGCACTGTGGGGGCATATCTGCACTGTGGGGGCATTATATATCTGGCACTGTGGGGGCATAGCTGCACTGTGGGGGCATTGTTTCTTGCACTGTGGGGGCATATCTGCACTGTGGGGGCATTATATATCTGGCACTGTGGGGGCATATCTGCACTGTGGGGGCATTATATATCTGGCACTGTGGGGGCATATCTGCACTGTGGGGGCATTATATATCTGGCACTGTGGGGGCATTATGTTTCTTGCACTGTGGGGACATATCTGCACTGTGGGGGCATTATGTATCTGGCACTGTGGGGGCATATCTGCACTGTGGGGGCATTATATATCTGGCACTGTGGGGGCATAGCTGCACTGTGGGGGCATTATGTTTCTGGCACTGTGGGGGCATATCTGCACTGTGGGGGCATTATGTATCTGGCACTGTGGGGGCATATCTGCACTGTGGGGGCATTATATATCTGGCACTGTGGGGGCATATCTGCACTGTGGGGGCATTATATATCTGGCACTGTGGGGGCATAGCTGCACTGTGGGGGCATTATGTTTCTGGCACTGTGGGGGCATATCTGCACTGTGGGGGCATTATGTATATGGCACTGTGGGGGCATATCTGGCACTGGGGGCATTAATGTATCTGACACTGTGGGGGGCAATAATGCATCTGGCACTGTGTGGGCACTTATGCATCTGGCAATATGTGGGCATTTATGTATCTGGCACTGGGGGGATTTATGTATCTGGCCCTGTGGTGGCATATCTGGCACTGTGCGGGCATTTTTATATATGGCACAGTGGGGACATATCTGGCACTGTGTGGGCATTTTTATATCTGGCACTGTGTGGGCACTTATGTATCTGGCACTGCGGGGGCATCATGTATCTGGCACTGTGGGGGGCATATCTGCACTGTGGAGGCACTTATGTATCTGGCACTTTGGGGGCATTTATGTATCTGAACTGTGGGTGCATATCTGGCACTGTGTGGCCATTTATGTAGCTGGCACTGCTGGGGGGCATGTCACGTGTAGCTGGCACTGCTGGGGGGCATGTCATGTAGTGTTCCCGCTAGGCGTCTGTGGCTAGGCAATGTGTCTCAGTGCTGTGCCTGGCGCAAAGTGTATAGGAGGTTCTACCTGGTGCAGTGTGTATTAGCTGCACTACTGTGTGGTGTAATGCAAATTGCCACTATTATGTGGCCACGTACCTTCCCCACGAAGTAACTCCCATTAATTTTTGCTGCGCACCTTCGGCGCGCACTGTCCATGCTTTGACATATAGGTGTGGGAACAACAAGCAGTATGTACATCATTTTGCCCTCCTAACTTAAAAATGTGCCCTCCCTGTGATCAGCACCATGCCCTAAAAAGTGAACACTATCCTGTGTAGCTGGCACTGCTGGGGGGCATGTCATGTGTAGCTGGCACTGCTGCGGGGCATGTCATGTGTAGCTGGCACTGCTGCGGGGCATGTCATGTGTAGCTGGCACTGCTGGGAGGCATGTCATGTCTATCTGGCACTGCTGGGAGGCATGTCATGTCTATCTGGCACTGCACATTATGTGTATCTGGCACTATACTGGAGACATTGTGTGTAAGGAACACTACTGTGGCTATGTGTAAGGCTGCTAATTGTGTGAAAATATTTTTACAGTTTGATGATATGAAGTTACGAGTCCACGCCCACTTTTCCAGAGGCCACACCCACTTTTCCGGGAGCGCGCGCGCCTTCGGCGCGCGCATGGGGGGGGGGGGGGGCACTTTTACATTTTCTCGCTCAGGGTGCTAGTAGGCCTGGAGCCGGCCCTGCCCAGAGGCATAGGAGGCACACCTCTGGGGCTTATCTCAACTGCATCCAGGTGCAATTGTGTGGTGGCATGTGTACTAGAAGCAGTACAATGTAGCATATTGTTAATTTGGGGCACTGCAATTATGAAAGATGTCTGACCATTTTTGCTGGCTTTGGTTTTGACTTTAATTCATCGTCCAGTTTTGGTTTTGTGAAAATGTTGTGACTGGTTTTTACATTTTTGTTTTAAATTGACAAAAAAAAAAGCTAAAATCACAAAATGTGTGCCTTTTTGGGTATTATTAACCTCAATAACATTAATTTCTAGTAATTTCACCCAATTTTAACCACCTCACAGCTCATAATATTGTTTTCATCCACTTTAGGACAAAAGGCTACTCTGAGCTAGCTGAGTAAACTAAGGCCCAGATTTATCAAGCCTTGGAGAGTAATAAATTGCATGGTGATAAAGTACCAACCAATCAGCTCCTAACTCTCATTTTTCAAACACAGTCTGTAACATATAAGTTAGGAGCTGATTGGCTGGTACTTTATCACCATGCTATTTATCTCTCTCTAAGGTTTGATAAATGGGGGTCTAAGTAACAGTAAGGCAAGGCCTAGTTGCAAAAAGACTATTAAAGAATGAAAAAAAGATTGATTCATTCATTGAGTATGGTAGGCACGTTATCCATATTGATGAATTCAACATACACAAGCTGTACAATTAAAAAGAGCAATTCTTTTTTTACTTTTTTCACAAATGACAATTCTTAGTGACGCATCACTCCGCTTATATTTATTATGTCAAAAATAAAAGAACAATACAAAAAAAGATTGATCGATTGTGGGAAGACACTGATGTGAATGGAGGTTTCTCTGTGAGGACTAGCAGCAAAAAGACAATAAAAGAAGAATAAAATAAATAAAAAAGATTGATTCATTGTGGAAGGCATTGGCAATTGTATGGTCCACTAGGGAAAACACTGATATGAATGAACTTACCTCTGTGAGGCCTAGAGGCAAAAAGACAATAAAAATTAATAAAAAATGATTGATTGATTGATTGATTGATTGATTGATTGATTGTGGTAGGCAACTATATGGTCCATATTCTCTATAAGGTGAGGCCTAGTGGCAAAAAGACAAAAGACTTCAAGCTGTCATTGATGTTAAAGGGGGCAATACACGGTATTAAGAACTGGGGTATGTAAACTTTTGATCGGGGTCATTTGGGTAGTTTCTGTTGTCATTATGATTTAAAAAGAGTAAACACAGTTGTATGACAATAAATGGCTTCACCTAACCACTAACCATGAGTGAAAGATAAGTTTGTGAGTTATCATTCATATTCTCTGACAAATGGCCAGAAAATCACAAATTCTGCTAGGGTATGTAAACTTATAAGCACAACTGTATACACACGTACACACCCACCATAAACACACACACACACACCCCCACCATACACACACACACACACACACACACACATTTCTCTCTCACCCTCCACTTACCTAAGTCTGGCTGGCCGCCACTGTAATTACTGTCCCTCACTCTACAGCAGCCTGGTCCATTTAGCTCTGCCCCCTTCTGTCCCATTTAGCTCCGCCCCCTTCCATTCTGTTTAGCTCCGCCCCCCCTCCTCTGAGCCGTACACAGTGCTGTAACACAGGTGAGGGAAGGCAGTGGCGCACCCAGGGGGGTTTCCGGGCACCCAGAAACCCCCCTCCACCAAAAAAAAAATTATATATACATATTTTTATTTTATTTTTGCGACATGAGTATTATTAATGGCTGTCTAGCATCCTCTGCAGCCTGCTGTCTTCCTGGTGGCACTTGTAAGTGCTTAATAAAAGTTTACTTTATTTTAATTACAGTACATATATATCCATGTGCATACATATATACACACATGTATATACATACATATAAACACACAAACATATGATATATATACATGCGTATATACGTGTACTGTATATATATATATATATATATGCATGTTTAATATGCTGTGTATATGTATATATGTATGTATATGTGTGTGTGTGTGTGTGTGTGTGTGTGTGTGTGTGTATACGGTATATATATATATGTGTGTAGATATATATATTACACACAGACACACTAGTTTTACGGACCCAGCATATACTGGGTCACCTCAGTTCCCACCCCCGTGCTTGGCTCCACCCAGTTCTGGAAACCCCCCCCCCCCCATGCAAATCCTGCGTTTGCCACTGGAAGGGGAGTAGGCTTTTCATGCTGCCAGCGCCACTGCCTGTCATACAGTGACAGGGACATCCGCTGGCAGCAGCAGCAGGGGGGACAGGACGGCGCAGCAGCAGGGAAGGGATGCAGAGCAGTGGGAGCGCCTCTTCATCCCAGCGCCTCCCTGCACTGCATCCCTTCGCTGAGCAGGTAGCGCAGGGCCTGCCGGTATCTAATAGCACAATAATTATTCTCACATTCATATTATGTGTACAAAGCAGCCAGTGAGTGCTCAGCTTGCACGTGATTAAGAAGTTGATGTATGAAGCGGTAAAAAGAGAGGAGAAGTGTACCAGTGGAGAAGTTGCCTATAGGAACCAATAAACTTCTACCTATCGTTTTATAGAATCTACTTGATAAATGCTACATCAAAGCTGATAATTTGCTACGGGCAACTTCTCCACTGATCCACTTCTCCACTCTTTTCACTGCTTCATACATCACGCATAAGTTATTTTCCAGTTTGTGATAATCAGGGCTATTTAAATAAAGAAGTAAGGTAGAGGGTTTGGTGTAACAGTGAAACTTTGCCCATGTACCACCAAGACTTGATTGAGAGTCTTTAACAGAACTTCCATCTCATGAATGGACATCAATGGTTGGGTGTCTTTGACTACTGGGAGGAAACCATCAATGGTTAAAGCTGCGATGGCCCCTGATCACATGTATGCAGTCTGCTGTTGCTGCACATATACAGTCTGCGGACAACATACAACATCAGACCTCTGCAGCCGAAGTTCACCGCCAATGATAATCCATCAATAGCAAAACTATTTACCATCTGAATTAGACCATCAGTGGTAACTAACCATCCATTGTCTGTGACCTAGTAAAAAGAAGATAATTACATGTATCCTGTAAGTGAATTGACGATGATGATCCATTTCCTGATCCAAATAAAAAGATAAACTTCAAGCTCTCAAAATAGCCAAACAATGGCCAAGCATCAGGGTCACTGTGCAACTTGCTACATATTTGTGTTACCAAATTGGAAAAGCTCTATATTTGGGCAGATCATTAGACTAACTCTGACTTCAATGGAGCATGTCTCCAATAGCGCTGAATTTAAAATGTGATTTTTAGGCACAGCTTTCAGTTTGGGCTCCAAACGCAACAATATCAAGCCAACTACCTGATATTACGGATGGTCATCGAATAGTGGTGGTGATGTTATATAGCCGTGGCAAGGTAATCATTGATGGTTATTTGGTGTGCATGCAGAGTCGACACTGAGACGCTAGGAATTTGTGCACACGCAAAGGTGTCAACAGCTAAGTAGAAAATGCAGTATGCGCCATCAGTTGGCCATTGGAAAATATTATGCAACGGTTCTCAACCATCGCAACCCAAAACTATTTCCATCGAGCTGGGAACATCTTTGGATGCCAACCAGCAGCTTCCGATGTCCATCACTACTTGATAATGCCAGAGATATCACAGTGGGTGGCCACCTTAAAAGATGATCTTATCATTAATGACACTCCCACCAGAGACTGGGGCAGCACACATTCATGTTGTGAGATGGGATGTGATGAAGGTATGCACACATTCAGCTCATGTGTGAATAACTGCTGATATACTGTATGTTTTACTGGCTGATCACATTAAATGTTGGATCAGCAGGCTGGGTTTACAGCCCTTTTAGAACTATTTTGAGACGTTACCAAACTCTGATTCTGCCTCTCCAAATTATTTTACCACACCTATTTTGCAAAGGTATAAGGAAGGACCCACTAATGTAATTATTGCTATGGTCATGCTAATGTCTTCATGTGCTAAGAATATGTTTAGAAGACTTTAATAATTTCAGCAACACCGTTCAGTTTAAAAGTAGAATTTATCTTACCCTTAATTTTATGGACATGTTCAGAAATGTGAAAATTGAACTACCAAGGTAGAGATGGCGCTGACAAGTGTTTTAGATCCTCGAGCTGCTGAATAGGAAGGGCTAGTTAGACCCTTTAGGAGCAAATAGGTAAAAAGTAATTCAGCGCTGATAGCTAGTTAGATAAGTATTAAGAAATTTATTACTTAAGAACATACATCATTGATTCTTTATATAATAACATATATTTTACTGTTGCAACAGATGATAATAAAATAAAAAAAAATTATTATGGTACCAAAAACCAAAAAATTAAAAGTTCCAAAAGTAGGGCCAAGATCAAGGACCCACTAATGTAATTATTGCTATGGTCATGCTAATGTCTTCATGTGCTAAGAATATGTTTAGAAGACTTTAATAATTTCAGCAACACCGTTCAGTTTAAAAGTAGAATTTATCTTACCCTTAATTTTATGGACATGTTCAGAAATGTACATGATCAAGCAGTGTACTTCAGAGTATGTTATTATTTCTATGTACATGGAAATGATAGCTGCCGAGTTAAACTAAACTAAATGAATCACTAGAACAGTGCCACCCAGTGGTGAAGTCATTAAAATGAAAAATACCAGAACATCAATGCAAATTTGCTAACTGCACACAATCAGGCTTATTTAACTTAAGGAATGCAAAAGTTGAGTACAAACATGTTTATCTTTGTTTAGAACAATTCATCAAAAACAGTGTGTTTGATGCAACCTAGTATTTCATGTGGGGGAGGGAGTTTTCCAAATCCAATTTTAGAGAAAAGCGGAAAAACTGTTGCAGTGAAGCCAAGTACACATTGGCACTAAGGGGGTCATTCCGAGTTGTTCGCTCGCAAGCTGCTTTTAGCAGCTTTGCACACGCTAAGCCGCCGCCTACTGGGAGTGAATCTTAGCTTATCAAAATTGCGAACGAAAGATTAGCAGAATTGCGAATAGACACTTCTTAGCAGTTTCTGAGTAGTTCCAGACTTACTCCGCATCTGCGATCAGTTCAGTCAGTGTCGTTCCTGGTTTGACGTCACAAACACACCCAGCGTTCGCCCAGACACTCCTCCGTTTCTCCAGCCACTCCCGCGTTTTTCCCAGAAACGGTAGCGTTTTTTCACACACACCCATAAAACGGCCAGTTTCCGCCCAGAAACGCCCACTTCCTGTCAATCACATTACGATCACCAGAACGAAGAAAAAACCTCGTAATGCCGTGAGTAAAATTCCTAACTGCATAGCAAATTTACTTGGCGCAGTCGCACTGCGGACATTGCGCATGCGCATTAGCGACTAATCGCTCCGTTGCGAGAAAAAAATAACGAGCGAACATCTCGGAATGACCCCCTAAGTTAACATGTTTTAACATTTTCGTAAAAACATTAACAAAACACATGTATTAAATAACAGTAAGTACAATGTTTAAGTCTGCAACATATACATTTTTGTAATAAAATAGCATTTATTATAAATAACATTGCTACCTCATAACATCGCTGAACACATTATATGGTGGTTTATGCAGACATCTATTAACTTACCATTATGTATTTGGATCTAGGGAAGAAACTCATAATACAGCATACATCCAAATAACATACATACAGAATTGCAATGCTAAACTTCATGAAAAAAGTCTAATTAAACAATTAATATTAAGTACCTGTTTTGCATCCTTGGGAGTGTTTTATAGAGATGTAGTCATGTGACCGGCGGCCAGGAGACCACCGGTCACATTACCTCCCCCTACATCCTGCATTCTCACAATCCTGAGGGACTACTTCCACGACACCGAGTGGGAATACACTACCCTCCCCCCCCCCCCCCCCCCCCCCACTGGTATTCTGCATCCGGGATTCCGGTGTCGGGATGCTGACCGCTGGGATCCCAAACACCGGCATCCCGATACACACCCATTTTATATTGCCGTGATCCTTCAACTGTGTGTGTTTATGGATGAAGACTACAGTCTTTCTGTCTGTAACCAATCAATTTCCTGTAATGTTTCTCTACAGTAGACAGGCCTTGTTACATAAAAGGGAAATTAAATCCAGTGGCCAAGGGTCAATGCCTGCTCAGTCACTTTATTGCTGTTGGCATGGCCCCCGAGAGCATCGCTGCACCCCAAATGGGTGAGTGGTCAGTTTATAGAGGCCAGCACATATGGCTATTATGCTAGGAGTATGACTGGAGGTTAGAAGCCCTACACAGTCATCCCCCATTCCAAACTCTGTGAACATTGAATTAGAAAATAGGGATTTGATACCTACCGGTAATTCCTTTTCTCCTAGTCCGTAGTGGATACTGGGGTCTTGTACTTTAGTACCATGGGGTATAGATAGATCGGGTCCACTGGAGCCTGGTAATTTAAAACCTTTAGTGTGTGTATGTGTGTGCTGGCTCCTCGCCTCTATGCCCCTACTACCAGACCCAGTTTAGAAAAATGTGCCCAAGGAGCCGCGTGCATGTCTCTGGAGCTCCAGAGAGTTTTCTATTTTTATTTTAGTTTATTATTTTCAGGTAGCTCTGGTTGGCAAAACTCCCGAGGAGACGGACATAATATGAGAGAAGAAACAATACAACAGCTGTGAGGCAACAAGCCAACACACAACCAGAAATGAAAGGAGGGAGCTAACCAGAACAGAGAATAGCAACGCCACCCTAACCAGGATAGCATTGCTATCCCAACAACATAACGGGACCACAAAACCGGTCCAACCAAATGCTTACACAGGTAAGCAGGAACGAAGCACTGAGGCGGGCGCCCAGTATCCACTACGGACTAGGAGAAAAGGAATTACCGGTAGGTATCAAATTTCTTTTTTCTCTTACGTCCTAGTGGATACTGGGGTCTTGTACTTTAGTACCATGGGGAAGACCCAAAGCTCCCAAACGGATGGGAGAGTGCTGAGACCCCTGTAAAACCGCCTGACCAAACTGAAGGTCATCCATGGCCAAGGTATCGAACCAATAGAATTTAACAAACGTGTTCGAACCAGACCAAGTAGTAGCTCGGCACAACTGTAGGGCCGATACTCCGCGGGCAGCCGCCCGGAAGACCCCACCGACCTCATCGAGTGGGCCTGAATAGACGTCGGCAAAGGCAGAGCCGCCGAGGTATATGCTTGTTGAATGGTCAACCTGAGCCAGCGAGCAATAGGTTGCTTAGAAGCTGACCGACCAATCTTGGAGGCATCATAAAGGACAAACAGCAAGTCAGACTTCTGATGATGGGCCATCCTTTTGACATAAATCTGTAAGGCCCTGACCACATCCAAGGACTCAGGACCAACAGAAGCATCAGACAATACCGAAACCACAATGGGTTGATTCATATTAAAGGCCGACACCACTTTAGGCAAAACTGAGGACGGGTCCTAAGTTCCGCCCTGCTTCATGAAATATCAAATAAGGGCTCTTACAGGACAAGGCCCCCAATTCAGAGACACGTCTGGCAGACGCCAATGCTAATAACATCACCATCTTCCAGGTGAGAAATTTCAACTCCACCCTATGTAAGGGTTCAAACCAGTCCGATTGTACAAAGGACAGAACCATATTGAGGTCCCACGAAGCCAAGGGAGGTACAAAGGGTGGTTGCATATGAAGAACTCCCTTCAGGAAAGCTTGTACTTCAGGCAACACGGCAAGTTGCTTCTGGAAGAAAATAGAGAGTGCAGAATTCTGAACTTTGATGGAGCCTAACCGTAGACCAAAATCCACTCCCGCTTGCAGGAAAAGTAGAAAACAACTGATTCTAAATTCCACAGGAGACACCTTTCTACTTTCACACCAGGAAACATACTTTTTCCAGATACGATGATAATGTTTCGATGTAACCACCTTCCTGGCTTGGACCATGGTGGAAATGACCCGGGAGGGAAGACCGTTCCTAGCTAGAATTTCCCTCTCAACTTCCAAGCCGTCCAGAGCCATGAATAGGAGGTCCGAGTACCATGCCAGTCGAGGCCAATCCAGGGCAATTAGAATTGCCTGAACGCTTTCCCTTCTTAGTCTTTTGAGAATCCTTGGAATTAGCGGTAGAGGAGGGAACAGGTATACAAACTGGTACATCCACGGTGTCGTCAGTGCAACCACTGCAACAGCCTGCGGATCCCTCATTCTGGAACAGTAATGGCATAGCTTCTTGTTGAGTCGAGAAGCCATCAGATCTATCTGCGGACAGCCCCACCGGTGACTTAACTGTTGAAACACCTGAGGATGTAGGCCTTATTCTCCCGGATGGAGGTCGTGCCTGCTGAGGAAGTCTGCTTCCCAGTTGTCCACTCCTGGAATGAATATGGTTGAGATGGCCCTTGCGTTGGCCTCCGCCCAGAGGTGGATTCTTGCCACCTCTCGCATTGCCGCTCTGCTTCCTGTTCCCCCTTGTCGGTTTATGTACGCCACCGCAGTGGCATTGTCCGACTGAACCTGGATTGCCTGATCCTTCAGGAGATGAGCAGCCTGCAGAAGGGCATTGTAAACTGCCCTGAGTTCCATGATGTTTATCGGCAGAGCAGATTTCTGTCTCGACCACATCCCCTGGAACTGAGGTCACAGCCTCCCTTGGGTCACAGCCCCCCAACCCCGGAGGCCGGCACCCATTGTCAATAGAATCCACAAGTGGATATTGAAACTCCTGCCTTCTACTAGGTGAGGAACTTGTAGCCACCATAATAGAGAAATCCGGGCTCTCGGAGATAAGCTCACTTCCTGATGCATATGAAGGTGAGACCATGACCATTTGTACAGCAGATCCAGCTGAAATGGTCGGGTATGAAATCTGCCGTATTGGAGTGCCTCGTAAGCAGCCACCATCTTGCCCAGCAATCGGATGCAAATGGATGGATGCAATGTAATTAGGTGTGCTGGTCCTGCGCATGGTGACTGCCGGAGCTGCCTATGAGTGATCAATCTGGCTATCCTAAAAAAGCCAGAGTAATTTTTGTGCAAAGAAATGGTGTTCACTCTTTCTGGCGCTGGTCACATATGAGATATAATATTTTTAAAACATTATTTTCTAGTTTTGGGCCAATGGACCATAAAATGAATATAATGTATAACTATAGATAAAATATCACACAATAAAGCATATGGCAAGTGAGGACAATGGCAGTATTGAATAGGTATTCAAAATATTTGTCCTTTGGCCAATGTTTAAGATGGACTCCGTTCCTATAAACAATATGGCCCCAGCCGTCATCTGCCAACCATATGTCATTATGCCACCCAGGAAACTGAAAGCAAGGATCATTACATCACTACCAGCAATCAGGAACAGAAAATCACCGAATTGCCAACCAGACACGCTTTTCTGCCAACCAAGGAAGTGTAAAGATCAGAAGTCATGATGTCACTTCTGGTCCGGGTGCCGCGACCAGAAGCGAGCAGCAAAATGATCAGAAGAGGCCTATAAATAGATTGATTTGGCACAGGACAGGTACACAGCCTTGAGGAAGGGATAAGTTATCCTGAAACACGTCGACAATACCTGCCAGTGCCTTTTTTCTGGACTACCAGCGCATCACCTGCCGCATTGGGTATAAGCCTGAGAAGCCTTACAGGGTATACCGGGGTACCGTGCAACACATACCACCCGCTGGCTCCTCCACCTTCATGCGGTATGAGACTTTATTTTAAAACTGAAAAAATGCATGCATAATGTATTGATAAACATTGTCCAAAGGACAAATATTTTGAATACCTATTCAATACTGCCATTGTCCTCACTTGCCATATGCTTTATTGTGTGATATTTTATCTATAAAGTCATACATCATATTCATTTTATGGTCCATTGGCCCAAAACTAGAAAGTAAAGTTTTATACATTTTATATCTCAGTGCATATGTGACCAGCGCCAGAAAGAGTGAACACCATTTCTTTGCTCAAAGATGTATGGATACTTTGCGAGGACTGAGCATCGAGCAAACCATAGCCTGGATAGTCAAGGCCTTGTCTATCGGGAGAAATACCTTTTAAGACACTGTATCCAGTATCATTCCCAGGAACTGAAGAGGTCGGTTCCAGGTGAGATTTCCAAAAATTTAGGATCCACCCACGATCCGTAAGCAGGCGAGTCATCAGATCGATGCTGTGCAGCAGACGCTCCCTGGACATAGCCTTTATCAGGAGATCGTCTAAGTAGGGGACAATGGGGGTCATTCCGAGTTGATCGCTCGCTAGCAGTTTTTAGCAGTCGTGCAAACGCATAGTCGCTGCCCACAGGGGAGTGTATTTTTGCTTTGCAGGAGTGCGAACGCCTGTGCAGCAGAGCGCCTGCAAACACATTTTGTGCAAAACAAGACATGCCCTGTAGTTACTTATCCTGTGCGATGATTTCTGCGATGAGTGACATGGTAATCACGTCAGATACCCGCCCAACAAACGCCCGGCCACGCCTGCGTTTTTCCAAACACTCCCAGAAAACGGTCAGTTGCCACCCATAAACGCCCTCTTTCTGTCTATCTCCTTGCGTTCGGCTGTGTGATTGGAATCGTCGCTAGAACCAGTGCAAAACCACAATGGACTTCATACCCGTACGACGTGCATGCGCATTGCGGTGCATACGCATGCTCAGATTAGCCGTTTTCTTCACTGATCGATACACAGCGAACAACGGCACTAAGCGATCAACTCGGAATGACCCCCCCATGTCGACTCTCATCATGCACAGTTGCGGCATCATCTCTGCCATGACCTTGGTGAAGACCATCGGAGCTGTGGATAGTCCAAAGGGTACCAATATGGCGAACCTGAGGTATGCCTGATGAGGGGGCCACATGGGAATGTGTAGGTAAGCATCCTTGACATCCAGAGACACCAGGAACTCCCCCTCCTCCAGAGCGGACACCACTGCCCGCAGGGATTCCATCTTGAATTTGAACAGCCGCAGATATGGGTTTAGAGACTTTAGGTTCAAGATGGGTCGCACCGAACCGTCTGGTTTGGGAACGACAAAAAGACTGGAGTAAAAAACCCTTTTTGCAAAAGCTTTTGAATAACCTCTTGCAAGGTAACTTTTGCTGCAGGTAAAGCCGGTAAGCCCGACTTGAAAAAATCTGTGAGGAAGGAGTGCTTGAAATTCCAGCCGGTATCCTTGGGAAATGAGGTCCCTCACCCAAGGATCCCGGCAGGACTCCGCCCACACATGGGCAAAGTGTTGAGGGTGAGCCCCTACCTGAAAGTCGCCTTGTTGCTGGGGCCAACCGTCACGCGGAAGGCTTAGCGGCAGGGGACCCGGTGGTCTGGTCCAGGGAGACAGCAGTTGCAGGTTTACAGAACTTACTACGAGACCCTTTGGGAGTGGTGGAGACCCCTCGGCCCCTGCCTCTGAACCTTGCCATAGGAAAGGACTGCAAGGAGGGTCTGGTGTAAGAACGTCTAGCAGGTGGTGCAGCCAACGCAGATAGGCAGACATACCCGCCGTTGCTTGGGAGATCCATTTATTTAATTCGTCTCCAAACAAGGCATCACCTGTAAAGGGAAGATTTTCAACACCCTTTTTGGAATCAGCGTCTGCTGACCACTGACGTAACCACAGAGCTCTGCACGCCGAAACAGCCAAAGCAATAGTGCGGGCATTTATCTTACACAACTCCTTAATAGCCTCACTCATAAAATTTGCAGCATCCTGTATATGTTGGAGCAAAGTAATGACCTCATCCCGGGGCAGAGAATATAAACTGTCAAAAACATTATCAGACCACTTGACTACCGCCCTGGAAATCCACCCACAAACTATCGTGGGGCGTTGTGCTGCGCCTGTTGCCGTATAAATTGCCTTGAGTGTGGTCTCAATTTTACGGTCAGCTGGCTCTTTTAGTGTTATAGCCCCTGGCACTGGCAGTACTAATGTCTTAGCCTGGACACAGACGTATCAACTGACAGGGGTTTTTCCCATACCTTCCTGTCCTCAGCTGGGAGGTAAAAAGTAGTTAAAAACCACTGAGGAATTTTAAATTTATTATCAGGGTTAACCAAGCCTCCCTGGCCAGGGAGTTTAATTCCTTAGACACAGGAAAAGTTGCTGATGTCTTGGGTCTAACATTAAAGTACAACACCACATCTGGTTCTGCCTCCTGATCTGGTATGTGAAGGAACTCTCTTACAGCAAAAATGAGAGCCTCCACCCCAGGGGACAGAGAGCTGTCCTCATCCATATCATCATCATCCACATCACGCTGATCAGAATCACACAGCACCTGTGGCAGTGAGCATTTATGTGCAACCACTAGATGGGGCTGAGAAGCCTTCTTGATATCTGCTGCTTTAGCCACACAATCAATAGAGTGTTTTAACACCTGTCTCTCTTTTTTAGCTGCAGTTAATTCTGAATTTACATTCTGAATCATGTTTTTAAAGCTATCTAGCAAGTCAGGTGCCTGTGAACTGGGTCCCTGTGGAGATAAGGAACATTGTTCCCACATGAGTGACCCACGCTGAAGACGGGGTAGAGTTACAAGCAGCACACATAACCATGTCAACAGACATCTTACACAATAGTAATACAGCGCAGCCCACTGACCAACACCTCCACACAGACCCTAGAGAGCCCCTGGAGTGACACTGAGGAGCGGACAACAGCACACAGAACACAGCAGCACAATGTGTTGAAATATGTGTATGACCTGATAGTAGTGCAGCGGCGCTGCCACTGGCATGCTCCCCCCTTTCTATGATCCCATGGTACCAGTTTTACAGTCTGTAACAGCGTGGGTCCTGTAGGAGCAGCATGCATGCAGCCTTGAAGAGCCGCAGCAGCAGGAAATGGTGCCTTCACTTTGATGGTACGCGGTCCCTACCATAGTTTATACTGGCTACTTATAAAAAAAACAGTAGTATATGTATTTTACAGTACACACAAAGCCTTGAGACAATGAGCACTGCGGGGCATCAACCCTGAGCCAGTTTGTCCATGGTGGGCACCGCAGCTCTGGGCCCATGACCGCCGCGTGACTTACCGCAGGGCCGCAACTAGGGGGGGGCTAGGGGGGCATGTGACCTGGGCGCCGGATTGGAGGGGGCGCCATCAGGATCAGTTTAATTCCCCAGACACCCCTCCTTATCTGCATCGTCCATTACAGCTCGTTATGCAGCCGCAGCAGCTAGTAGAGTCTGGAGCTTGTGCTCCAGACTCTACTAGCTGCTGCGTCTGCCTAACAAGCCGGGCACAAAGCATTGCTGTAATTAAAGTGAAAATAAACTACAGCTCACAGCAGCCCTTGCTGCGGGAGCTGTAGTTTACTTTCACTTTCTTCTATGCAGTCGCGCGTAGTGCCCGCCACGGCAGAGCCAGATAAAGAGGGGACACAGAGAACAAGCTACCTCCCTAGCCTCCCCCCAGCTGCCTTTAATCGTCACCGCAGTGCTGAGCTGAACAAGAAGATTTAGCCAAAAGGGGGCGGCGCTACACAGCACTGTACACAGTGCCAGTCCAGCAAGCAGAATGGGAAACAGAAGCTCACTGTGTAGCAGCAGAAGACCCTAAACAGTGAGTGTGACAAAGGGAAGGGGCACTGTATGTGTGTGTGACTACTATATATGTGTGTGACTGTACATGAATATGTGTGTGTTCAATATATGTGTGCTTGTATGTATACATGTATTACTATGTATACAGCATAGTTACCTACTTTGCTGCCTCCTCCTCCGGGAGGAGGCAGCGTTGTAGGTGTATGGGGGGGCGTGGCCGGCACAGGATAGGCAGTCCGGGGGCGTGGCCGGCAGCAGGATGAGCGGTCCGGGGGCATTACATCAGGGTCGTGTCATCGTGACTCCACCCCCCGCTGTGCCGAGAAACTGCATAGCGGGGGGCGGAGCTACGATGACGCGATTCAGTGCAAATCGCGTCATCGGACCCCCTCGGGCCGCCCGCTTGTTCTCTGCTGCGGGCGGGCGAGGGGGAAAGCGGGAGGCTTGCCCACCTTTCCGGGGGGCCGGGAGGGTCACCTGATTTTCGGGAGCCTCCCGGCCATTCCGGGAGGGTAGGCAAGTATGGTATACAGGTGTGTGACTATATGTGAGTGAATGTATGCGTGTGTGTATGTGTTTACGTATGGGACAGTATGTATGTGTACAGATGTGGGATTTTACGTATATTTATCAATATATGGGTTATCTCCTCTTTTTTTCTCTATCCGTAGCCCAAATAAATGGCTAGCTAGCCCCCCCCCTTCCTCTCATAAGAAGGTTTATATATATATATATATATATATATATATATAATATATAATGTGTGTGTCACACGTGGGGGAATGAATCGGGGGCGCCAACTTGCTGCCTTGCCCCGGGTGCCGAAGATCCTAGTTTCGGCCCTGCAACCGCCAAAACTGCACCGGGGACCCACTAACCGGGACCCCGGTGTAATACTCACCGCACCTTGAACTTCGGAATCTGTTAGAGGGTGGCGGCTAGCTGCTGGCGTGGGCACACATACTAACGATGTATGATCAGTACCTCAGGAGCTCAGTGTCCTGTCAGCTGGGATTACGAACCTATAACCCTCAGGAGGTTGGTTCGGTCCCCCCTCTAAGTCCCATGAAGCAGGTAGCCGGGTTGCCAACCAGAGCTTCCTGAAAATAATAAACTAAAATAAAAATAAAGAAAACTCTCTAGAGCTCCAGAGAAATGCACGCGTCTCCTTGGGCACATTTTTCTAAACTGAGTCTGGTAGGAGGAGCATAGAAAGGAGGAGCCAGCACACACATACACACACTAAAGGTTTTAAAGTGCCAGGCTCCAGTGGACCCAATCTGTACCTCATGGTACTAAAGTACAAGACCCCAGTATCCACTAGGACATAAGAGAAATAGGGAAGTTGATTACTTTTATCTATATATATAAATATGAATGTATGTGTGTATGTATGTATGTATGTATGTATGTATGTTCCATCATAACTTGGTCAGCCAAATTTGAGCATTCTCTGTGTTGCCTTACTTGTTATTAAGTTAATATATTGAAATCTAAAGGTATTATATTTTCAATAATGTATAGTCTGTAATGGTTTTAATATGAAGCACCTATACTATGCACCAAGTTGTATTGTTTTATTGTATTAGTCCGTGTTTTGGCAGTTAATTAGGATATTGAAACACTACAGGTGTGATCAGAAAAAAACTTTGATTTGATTGGACACAGCTAGAAAAAATACCCACCTATTCAGGTATCCAATATGCCCATCTCCTGAGGAAACCGCCGGTTACTTTGGCGGAGAAACGCGTTGAGAGCTGACAAAGAGTGAGTGTCCGCTGCTGGGAACTGAAGTGACCGACTTTAAAGCTTGCTACGATCTACCCCTGCTGCCTGCTGCTCCAAGTTCGATCTTGTCACCGCTGGGAAATAGCGCCGTTAGCAGATACAACTGTGTGGACTCGCCGCAGCCCTGCTTTAAGAAGGGACTACAAACAGCTGAGCGAGCCCCAAGTCTGCACTATAATTGACTGATGTCTACTGCCTAATGAACAGTGGGTGAGATATAACCCTTTCAAATAGGGTTAACACAGCATATCTATCACATTGATCCAAGTCTGGAACTTTACTTTGCCATAAATCAATCCTTTTTGCCTTGGATAAATACCAGCACAAACAACTGAGGGGACCTCAACTTTGTCACAGTTTATTAACTCTTGCAGCACATTGATTTTAGATTGATATAAATATACAGTATACTGCCTTTTAGATTGCTATATATCTATGCAATATATTAATCATTGTTTTTTATGTGCTTAAAATAAATGTATGTTTTTTATTTATTTTATAAGCGCTCCTTGTTTGCTTAGTTTTATACTAACAACACTCTGTATCTATGGTTGGCATCCAGATTGCCATATAGGAGCAGCTATAAAATAACCTATTTTTTAGGTGCTTCATTATACATTATATACTGTTGATATACTATATATTTATTGTTTTTTTGCGCCCGATTCCTCCTAGTGAAATATTTCCTTGGAAGAAATAGTTATATAATTAAAAAAAAGAAATTATTTTATAACATGATAAAATAAATCTCACACGATATACAAAGTGTATTATTCTTATATTATTTGTTCAACTGTTTGGTAGTGCTGAATTATTGCAGATTTATTATATCTACTGTATATAAAATCAGTGATGGTCTGTTCCATCAGCACACAATTGTGGAGCAGGCCAGCAAAAAGCATTCCCTCTGCGACTGGGAGAGCTTAGGGTAGAGGAGGGCCCTGGCAAATAAAGGGCCATAAAAGATAGCCCCAGCACCATCCAATTCATCATCTGACAGACCCCTCTCTCACCATCAGCGGCAGCTCCAAAGGTGGGGCTACAGCACAGTCCAAAATTCAAATAGGGGCGTCACACCAACTGTCATCTCAAACTGACTGCTTCACCGCCAATTTTATTGGTTATTGCCATCCTACTCCATTATCCCAGGGATGCCAGATTTGTGTTCAGTGGGAACCTCTGAATGTGTAAACTACCTCAGTACTTATATCAAGGAGGCAAATAACAACCTACTTCAAGTGGGCTCATACCCCATCCTGCGGGGGCTCTCATTTCAGCTATAAATCTCCTGCTGCCCTGCTTTTATCTCCCGGATTCTTCAGATTCTGGTAGGGGTGACACTAAGGAGTTTCTTTGCAAGAACAGTGATTTGCTATAGCTGCTCAAGAGTCACTGCTAACAACTCTCATTACCACCCCTTGTGGGAACCCTAACAGGAGAAAGAAACAGCAGCACATGATCATACATAGGATCTTCTTATCTGTGCTGGCATGCACTCATCCATAGCATGCTGCTGCTGCTGCTGCTGCTGCTGCTAGTTAGATGTGAGGGGAGGAATTGTTGTTAGTAATCTTCCTCTAGTATGACAAATTAGTTTAATTAGAATATCTGGTGTGTGTAATGATTTGGCTAATGCTGAAATGGTATGGAAAAGAACGAATCCAATAAATATTTGTAGTGCCTACAAGATGCAGACAATCCAGTGTTCACAATAAAGTAACATTTAAAAGACCACACTCAGAATTTACTTATATGTTTAGGGATGAACTCACACAGTGTCAACTTGCATTTGGAATTTATTGCATAGGCATTTCATTTATCATGTATATTATGATAAGTGAGAAGATATATATTTTTGCAAACAAGACACAACATATATTGTTACTAATATTATACAGAAATATCTTGCAACAGCAAGCATATAACCATAGACATGACCATTTGTGGAACTAGATAAGCTCTTTGGGCAGAGCATGACACGGCCTCTCGGCGGCACACCACGCTTTGAATGTACATCCTACTGTAATCTCCCAGATTCTAGTTTTCAAAATTAGGCAAGTATCAAAGCATATATGATGAATTGCTACTATACAGCACGTGTGTGCTACATAACAGCATAATGCAATTAAATGAGCTTTAACCCCCAAAAAACTAAAAATTCGTGACATGTTGCATTATAAAATAATGTTAATTTTCACTAACACTCTTCTCAATCTCATACCTATAAATGTCTAAGCTTAGTGATGGAGAGCTGAATGTGTAATAAAGTGACACTGTATAGTTTTTCTTCCTTTCTTTAAAAAATGCTTTCTGGTTAATTAAAGTTCCTCACTCTCCCACAATCTTCTCCTCACCCTTTCTTTCAATAGAATTGGTCTATAAAGAATGATATATTATTAAAAGAAAACAAGTTGAAACTGGTGTCTGCTGTTTACAAAAGCTGTCAAACAAACATGTTATATTCAATCAGAAGTCGAAAGCAAACATTCAAATGAGCTAGAGCCATAAATGTAACACACAGTGTTTTGTTAACCACTTAACTGACAAAAAAACAGATTTAGGTAAAGAATAGTTAAATAAATTATCCAAAATGATTTTCTTTAAAAAAAAAAAAAATATATATATATATAATATAAAACAAATGTTAAAAAAAAATATATCGGAAAAACAGTAATGATCGAAACATCGCGGTCAACGATGATTGGGACATCGCGACCATCGCAACTTCCCGTTTTAGGCATGCGGCCCTCAGCAGGCCCCAGAGCCCTTCAGGAAGGTGAGGGGCTGTGTTTTTTTTTTACATTTCCCCACGGCTGCTAATGTCTGCAGCCGCTGGATGGGGGGTGCTGCCGGGCTGACCGATCAGCAGTGATCGGCAGCACTGCAGGCACTGTGGGGGAGGGAACCAGGAAGCAGAGGAACCGGAGGTCCCACTGAGAGCAGCAATTGCAGGAAGCTTTGCTTCCTGCTGCTGCACAGTGAGCTTTCTGACTGGTCACATCAGATGCTACCATGTCAGGAAAAGCCCAGCCTGGTGTGGTCGCATCTGATGCGACCATGCCAGGCAAGTGGTTAATGATTTGGCGTCACTTATAACTTGAAGAGACCTTAAGTTGGGGTACTGCTATGAGGGCAGGTGGGGCAAAGTTACAGGTGATGGAGGGAGGAGGGTGCCAGCAGGAAGTCAAAATTGCAGCTGCCGCAGTTGCGATCCTTCTTTTAGTTATCCCCTCCCTCTTTCTTCTGTCTCTGTGGGCGCAATTTACTAAAGCCGAAAATGCAGCCTAAACTCAGAAAATCCCTTTTCTACGTTTTGGCCACATTTCCGTATGTACCAAGCTCCAGGATACAATACATCTTCTATGGGCCTCTATTCCCATTGTCCTCTGAGAGGAACCCACCGCCACGCCACACATCACTCTGCACATGTGCAGAAGGACTGCCTGGTCCTAAACTCAGAAGAACTTCTAAAGCAAAGGACATGTCACGCTATGAGGGTTTTGTGAATCCGAACTCGGATCCATGACTTGTACGGACCTGGGAGTTGTCTTCAAATTAGTTGGCTTAATGTAATTTCTGCTCATAGACTAAGGGGAACTTTAACTAGTACCGTGTAGTAGACAGAGACCTAGAAAAGGTGGTTTTCGCCAGGGACCCCACAAGGAAGCTTGGACTTTGCTATGGCAGACGTGCATTTCACAGCCCCCTGACTGGGTCACCCAGTACTAGTACTAGATAGACTCTGAGAAGTAAAAAGACAGAACTTAGGCTGGGGACTGTAGTTTACTGATAGAGATACAGAGATTTTGAATATCAGACTGAAAGCAGAGATGCTGGTATCGACCTGGAACTGTGACTACAAATATTGGCCTAGAACCGATGGAGCAATTACTGGACCAATGGGGTAATTATCGGACTGGAACTGATGTACTATGCCAGATTGGAACCGATGGAGAGAGTGTCAGGCTGGAACCAATTGGAGCAAATACCGGACTGGAACCAATGGAGTAATTACTGGGCTGGAATTGATTGGAGCAATTTCCAACTGAAATTGATTGGAGCCAGATGGTGCAGCAGGATGGAAATATGCACTGGAGTCTCTGAATAAGTAATGGTTCCGCAGGAGCTCACTGAAGAGACGCGGTTAAACTGTGGACATCATTACTGGCAGCTTGTGACTTCCCAGATTATAGCTTTTATACCTACTAGGGAGCAGAGATTGGCTCCTGCAATCAGCTGGCTGGCAGCAGCAACTGGAATGGCTGAAATCGATCAGGTAACTGCATCCAACATGGAAGGAACTTTGGTGTTCAGTTTGAGTATCAGAATGCTGAGTGGAAGTGAAGCTCTGTGGAGAGACACACTTTGAATTATACTCAGAACGCTGAGAGTGCTGAGCAAAGAGACCAGTTGATCAGGGATAAGACTGCTGAAATAAGGATACTGCAGATTACTCACACAAGTGAACTCTCTCAGGTGGTTAATCAGCAGCCAGAAACACAGACTGCAACTTGTATGCTGGGCGACTTCTCAGGCAATAAACACAGCAACAGAGGATACACTTGGAATTGGTGAACTGGGCTAAACCCAGCAAGCAGGATACACTGAACTGCAGGACTGATGGCGAAGGTAAGTCATAAGACCAGGTTCTAGTACAAGATAAATAAATTCAGGATTCTGACAGGACAACTCTCATAGGAAAAACTGTCCTCTGCCATTTAAATCACATTTCTAGGTACATACTCATGTTATTTTGGCTGTTATGTACCCGATAAGTGGCAAGATGTATCGCAGTATAGATGCGATGCTTAGAACATCCCGCCCTGTGTAAGAGACAGTGGTGGTGTGGTGTAGTCAGGCACTTACAGTGGGGCAAAAAAGTATTTGGACAGCCACAGATTGTGCAAGTTGACCCACTTAAAAAGACGAGAGAGGTCTGTAATTTCCATCATAGGTACACTTCAACTGTGAGAGACACAATCTGAAAAAAAAACTAGGAAATCACATTGTATGATTTTTAAACAATTTATTTGTATATTCTTGCGGAAAATAAATATTTGGACAATCAAAAAGTTTAACTCAATACTTTGTAATATAATCTTGGTTGGCAATTACAGAGGTCAAATGTTTCCTCTAGTTCTTGACCAGGTTTGCACACACTGTAGCAGGTATTTTGGCCCACTCTTCCATGCAGATCTTCTCTAGATCTGTCATGTTTTGGGAGCTGTCGCCGGGCAACACGGACTTTCAACTCTCTCCACAGACTTTCTATTGGGTTGAGGTCTGGAGACTGGCTAGGCCACTCCAGGACCTTGAAATGCTTCTTACGGAGCCATTCCTTAGTTGCCCGGGCGGTGTGTTTGGGGTAATTGTCATGCTGGAAGACCCAGCCACGTTCCATCTTCAATGCTCTTACTGAGGGAAGGAGGTTTTTGCCCAAAATCTCACGATACATAGCCACATTCATCCTCTCCTTAATACGGATCAGTTGTCCTGTCCCCTTTGCAGAAAAGCAGCCCCTAGGCATGATGTTTCCACCCCCCTGCTTCACAGTGGGTATGGTGTTCTTGGGATGCCATTCATCATTCTTCTCCCTCCAAACACGGCTAGTGGAGTTTATACCAAAAAGTTTGATTTTGCTCTCATCTGACCACATTAAATTCTCCCAATCCTCCTCTGGATTATCCAGATGGTCACTGGCAAACTTTAGACGGGCCTGGATATTTGCTGGCTTAAGCAGGGGACCTTTCGGGTGCTGCAGGATTTCAATCCATGACGACGTAGTGTGTTACTAATGGTAACCTTTGTGACTGTGGTCCCAGCTTTCTTGAAGTCATTGACCGGGTCCTCCCCGTGTAGTACTGGGTTGATTCCTCATCGTTCTCAAGATCATTGATACCCGACGAGGTAAGATCTTGCATGGAGCCCCAGGTCGAGGGAGATTGTCAGTGATCTTGTATTTCTTCCATTTCTTAATAAATGCGCCAATAGTTGATCTCTTCTCACCAAGCTGCTTGCCTATTGTCAAGTAGCTCATCCCAGCCTTGTGCAGCGCTACAATTTTGTCCCTGGTGTCCTTAGACAGCTCTCTGGTCTTGGCCATGGTGGAGAGGTAGCAGTCTGACTGTTTGAGGATGTGGACAGGTGTCTTTTATACAGATAACCAGTTCAAACAGGTGACATTAATACAGGTAACGAGTGGAAGATAGAAGAGCTTTTTAAAGAACAAGTAACAGGTCTGTGAGAGAGAGAAATCTTGCTGCTTGGTAGGTGTCCAAATATTTATTTTCCACAAGAATATATAAGTAAATTGTTTAAAAATCATACCATGTGATTTCCTGGGTTTTTTTTTCAGATTCTGTCTCTCACAGTTGAAGTGTACCTATGATGAAATATACAGACCTCTCTCATCTTTTTAAGTGTGTCAACTTGCACAATTGGTGGCCGTCCAAATACTTTTTTGCCCCACTGTATTTCACTCCACATGCTCTCACCTTCAAACAGTTCTGGGCCACAGGTTGGACAACGCATCTTTGTAAATAGACTTTGATTAGAACCAAGCAGTTACCAGAACCTTATACAGAGACAACACATATGACAATAAACAGCAAGGGAAAAAAACACCAGATTAGGTAAGTCATCACTGGCACAATGGTCAAAGACCCCGGTTTTCACCCATTCAGACTCATACACTGGGTTGGGTATGTGTGACCGCCGGTCACCATACTGATGCTGGGATCTCAGCTTCGAGATGCCCAGCAAGGGGGGTGGGGGTGAGAGCAACGAAGCTCCTAGTGGGCTCGCTGTGCTCGCCACAAGTTCTATTTCCACTCAAGTGGGAATAGTCCCTGTTAGTCGTCATGCCGACTATTGGTATTGTTAGGGGGTGGGATCCCAGCATCGGTATACACTAAGGTGTCACAATGCCAGTAGTGTCCATCTGGCAACCCAACCAGCTCCTGGGAGGTCCATAAGTATTTTCTAGCACACGCAAGCTTTGGACAGACTTTGCCTATAAGGGAAAGACACAGATGGACACACACACACAAATGATCTGTTCTTAAGCTTTCAGACAGACCAACTGTCATGACCACCGGCCGATTCTCCAGATACGCCAATCCGAGAATCGCCATCCGTGAATACTGGATTTCTTTAAACACAACACTGCCACCAGCAAGAAGATTTTAGTGACTAAATGCATGGACCGTGAGGCCTTGGGCATAAGAACACAAAACCAAAACTAAAAATTAGGTGTTTAAATTCAAGAATATCTTCAGAGCTTTTAGTTACAAAAAAAAGAGTTACAAAGATTATAAGAAATATTGAAAAGTACACACCGATTAGGTTATACTTTCAAATAAAACAAAATGGAGGATAATTTCAGAAACCTAACTTACTCAACAGCAGGTAGGCCTTCTGTGTGGAGGGATTTCACAATGTAAGAGATATGGTGCATTTCCAGCTCCTGGCTGCTTCCCTCAGAAATGAACAGCACAGTGTGGGTGAGAGTAGCAGATATAACCCCCTCACAGCTGTGACCCCCAACTTTTCCTTAACTCTCTCAATGCTGTGTACCTGGGCAGTGAGAAACCAGATTTCCTTTGGGTTTTACTTTTTAAACAGCTGTCTTCTTAAGTTTCAAGAGGTCAGCTTTCTTAACCTGGCCTGGCTTTTCTGTAATGTCTCTTCTAACTATAGTTTATAGCTTCTTCCATGTTTCACATCATACATTACATTATACATTTAGACATTACATAAAGGTCTTATATTGCTGGATGCAAGTAAATGTCCCAATTTGCCACACCAACTTACACAAACAAATAAACAAGGACTCAGCAGCAGGACACATCTCTATATCTGCATGGCACCTTCTCCTCAGTGACATCAGTCTCAGGACCTTCCTAAGAGGCTACTGCTGCTTCATGCTTCCATGTATGGTGTGTCTGCTACAGATGAGCTCTCCAAAGGTTAAATAATTCCCTTATAGGCCACCAGCTTTAAACACAGGTTATTGCACATGAGTGCGCATAATTCATGTTACTGTGCGATCTGAAAGGGCCCAATTGGAATAATCCCGGTCGAGAGACCTAGTATTCCAACCCAGCTCACTGTGCTGTGTGAACGGGAAGCCGGGTTGATGCGACCCATTTCCCGTTCAATCTGTGTGAACTGGCAGCACTTGAAGATCATGTGATCTCCAAGTGCCGCCCCTGCCCGCATCACTGCTGATGTCACCAACCCGGCAATATGCCGGGTTGGGGACAGCGGCAGCAAGGGGCCTGAGGTGGGTCGCACACAGAAAACACCCGTGTAAGGCTCCCAGGTGCGACCTGCCTCAGGCGTCTGAAAGGCTATTAGGGTTAGGGTAAGGTATAGTTTATGGCAGGTAACACAAAGAATAAGAGATGCAGGTTGTTAATGAGTTAATGATTTAATGGGATTAATTCTGATGAATGATTTTTATGAGACTGATGGCAAGATATATCAAGCCTTACAAAGACATAAAGTAGATAAGTTGCCTAAACCAACCAATCAGCTTCTGTCTTTTAAAAGTCTGTTCTAGATCAATGACAGTTACAAGCAGGAAGTAGTTAATATCCTGGCGGGCAAGCTTTGGGCAACTTCTCCACTTTATCTATCCCCAAGACTTGATATATCTCCCCCTTAGTGAGGAAATTAGCAGTTTATTATACACTAATGTAATTATTTTATATTTAAAAAAATGACGAAAATAACAGAGCTCGGTAGGTAATGAGAATCCAGCCACTTGGGTAGCTTGGTTGATTAATGATGTGCCAAATTTTAATAGTTTCTTATTGGAACACAATGCAAATATTACTTCGAAAACCACTGTGTGTAATTCCCATTGTATATCCTTAAATCTTCCTAAGTGTTGTGAAATATCGCTCTACCAAAAATTCCACTGTAACCACTCTAGATCAAAATCGTTTCGGTATGAGTCTCTTGCACAGTGTGGAGAATCTCTTAAGAGGTAAATATTCATCAATATTGACAGTGTAGTACAGCCCATAAAGGGTAGGTCAATGGAATGGTACAGTATTCCTCACAGGATTAGTCAGTGATATGTTTAGGGAAAAATTGGGCAGGGGTGAATCTTCACTGTATGACTTTAACTGTAGAGTTGAACTGCAAATGCTTCCTGCCATTTTACGTCCCAATACCACAGTATGCCACCTCAAATGAATACAAAATGGTACAGAATAAAGCATTTATCAGACACTGTTGTGCTAGCCAAATTAGGTGAACTATTGTGTTAGTGTCCGTCTGCTGTGTCTCTGTGGTTGATAGTGAGGGGTGGCTGATATATACTGCACTGCACAGATTGGTAAAAATTATATACAAACTTTAGTTATAGTCAGGCACTTGTATAACCACTAATGAGCAGCGTACCATATTAAAAGTAAACCAATATAAATTAAGTGACTACAAGTTAAAACACATGTAACAAACTGCCTGGTAGGTGGTTGTGGCCCAATGCGTTTCATCACATATTGTGACTTGCTCAGGGGATGTGGTCCTTTGACTTTGGTTATTGAAGTAGTAGTGTATTGTATTGTGTTCTAACATCAACAATTTGATAGATTGTTAATTAACCAAGCTACCCCATAGGTCATGGTTATATTAATATAATTATTTTATGTTGTTGGGGCAAATTAATAATGAGGATTATTGAGGTAATTATATACATTTTATTAAATGGGGTTGTTACTATGAAGCTGAAGTAGTTAATTTTAAAGAGGGGTTAATTACGGATGAGATAATAATATTGAAAAGCAATCAAAAATACTTTTTTTGGCAGTCATACTCATCTGTATTATATAATGGTCATTGATGCTCTCTGTACTATATGACATCCAATGATGCCCTCTCTATAATATGGCAGTCAATAATACTCCCTGCATTATGAGCCTAATTCTGAGTTGATCGCAGCAGCAAATGTGTTAGCAGTTGGGCAAAACCATATGCACTGCAGGGGGGACAGATATAACATGTGCAGAGAGAGTTAGATTTGGGTGGGGTGTATTCAAACTGAAATCTAAATTGCAGTGTAAACATAAAGCAGCCAGTATTTATCCTGCACAGAAACAAAATAACCCACCCAAATCTAACGCTCTCTGCAAATGTTATATCTGCCCCCCCTGCTGTGCACATGGTTTTGCCCAATTGCTAACAAACTTGCTGCTGCGATCAACTCAGAATTACCCCCTATGAGCGGCCACTGTGATGTTTTCTGTATTATATGGTGGTCAGTGATGCACTCTGTGTTATATGGCAGTCACTAATGGTCTTTGTATTATATGGTACTCGTTGTGATGCTCTTTGTATTATATGGCAGTCACTGTGATGTTCCCTGTATTATAAGATGGTCACTGATACTCTCTGCATTATTTGGAGGTTATATAGGTAGAGGGTAACAACTGACTACTGGTGAGTCTTTGCCCAGGGTGGCAGAAAGCCTAGCTTCACCCCTGCCTTGAGGATAATAAAATGCAAATAAGCTCAAGAAAAAAATCACCCAGGTTTTAGTTTGACAAATGAACAAAAAACTGTATTGAATATGAAAATGTAAAATAATTCTTTATGACATGGTCACTAGTGATTCTCCATCTCCTAATCACCACAATCTGACTTTTGTCACATATAAGACAGTATTGTAAAATAATTTCAAGAAGTATTACTACAAATGGCTACTAATTTATGTTGTTTTATGTCCAAAAAAGTCATATTACATTCATGGATACAGTTCTTCAGATACTGATTCACTAGAAAAACGTGAATCTGATTTAGTTATCACTGTTATACATCAGGCTTCCAGTCCCCGTTACTAATGTTGCGCTGATGCTTCCTGTCATTATGGGCTCCTATGGGCAATCAGACATCCCTGAGTCTTGTATCTGCCACTCAGCCAGATGTTTGGCATATCTCTAGCATCCTCTCTCATATTGGTGGTAAAATCTTACTTCCGGTCAGCTTACTCTGTGATCACCAACAAGAGGCTGTTCCGGTAAGCAGACCAGTGCTAATACAGCTTTACTCCTGTGACCTGCTACTGGCATCCCGACTGTTATTCCTTGGTGTGTTCCAGTTCCTAGTTGTGTTCCTATTTGCTAATTCTAGAATTTAGTAAAGGCGTCTCTTATCCACACTCATTACCTGATCCCATAAATGGTGTGGGGACTTTTTATAGCTGCACTCACTATGTGGAATGCCCTCCCACATGCAATCAGAATTTCCTCTAGCCTCCCATTCTTCAAGCGTTCCTTGAAAAGTCCTCTCTTTACGCACGCTTATCAAATTCCATAATTCCCCACATAACCTCCGTAACATATTCTACCCACCTGTATCCCCGCTACACAGTCCACACATAACTTTACATATTCTCTCTTTTTCACTATCACAGCCTCCTGATCCCAGGTCAACATTGCTGTGTGTATCAATGCCTATTTCTCTATAGATTGCAAGCTTGCAAGCAAGGTCTTCTTATCTCTCTGTTATTACCCAGTCTTGTCTTATGAATGTTTTGTTATCAATTGTAAAGCGTAACAGAATGTGCTGGTGCTATATAGGTCAATATTAAAAATTATTTCATAATTATTTAAAGTTCCTTTTAAAAGGTAGATATAGGTGGAGGGTGGAGGCGAAATATAGGTTGCTATACTGTAAGTGTATAATGTGAGTAGATTATTTTAGTGTGACCTAATTCTATTTATACTAAATAGCTGCACTTTACCTACCTAGATTAATTAGAGAACCTGTCCTGTGCATCACAGCATCGCAGTATGATTACTCCAGGAAAAGAAGATCTCAGACATCAGCAGCAGCAGCAATTTGCACGTCGAATAGTCTCTCTCTCCAATAGTGTTCCAAAGCCACTTCCAGGTTAGTTTCCACTTCCGGTTATCAGCCTGTTGTCAGGCATATTCACATGAGCATTGTTCAGGATGTCTCTCACACAGTGTAAAGGGGATCCGTTCAATTTTCCGGCTGTTGGGATCCCGGTGGTCAGGATACCAACGCCGGAATCCCACCAACGGGCAATGCCGCTTGCCAGAATCCTGGCAAAACAGGGTTATTCTCACTCGTGGGTGTCCGCAACACCCATAGAGCGGGAATAGATCCTGTGGCGAGAGCAGTGAGCCACCGAGTCCGCAGTGTGGCGAGTGCAGCGGGCCCGCAAGGGGGCTCTTTGCACTTGTCCCGCTGACGGCATTCTGGCAGGCGGGATGCCGCTGTCGGGATATGGACAGCCGGCATCCCTCCCGCCGGTAAATCGTATTTATTCCGTGTAAAGTTATACTACTACGGGGAAAATGTGAACATATAAATGTATTGCTTTAAGTTTGTGATTCAATATATTGGGGTTCAAGGGACTGTGGGCATGATGACACCTTCTTCAGCAAATTGAGTCATCATAGCCCAAAACGGCAGCAATGTGAAGCAGAGGCCGATGTTAAAATGAGATAATTTTCCCCACCCTGTACAGTGGCTAGTATTTGTCTGTTTATGAATTCCATTCAGGGCCTCAGAAACTAGGCAGGCCCAGCTGCAGGGTCATGACCACTGTATGTGACACAGATAAACTCTCTATTTGTATAAAACAGTGGTGTATGCTGCTGCTAAGTGGGACATGATCTCTGGGGGGCATGATTGTGGCATCACGGCGGTGGTGCGGGGAGGTGACTACGCCTCCCCTGCAGCCCCGGTTTCCTACAGACTCCTCTTGGTGGCCATGTATACATATACATCATGATAAAGGCTTAAAGGTACCAGATGTATTTGCATTCTTATACATGGGTGAATCAGCTGCACTCTTGTAATATCAGGTGATTTTAAGAGCATCAAATACAGCTAGAAAGATGTCCAGCTGTCAGCCCCAAAGCTGACACAGAGAAAAGGCTTGCACACTCAGGGGAGTCATTTACAGTTGGACACAAGGCCTCTTATAAGTGTAAAGTAAGCTTTCTTTTATACTCGACATGCCCATGCAAAATGTGCAATGCGTGTTATGCTAGCTGTGAGTTTCTGAGTGGCACCTCCTTACTTACATGTGAATAGCTGGAATGGAGGAGGGAAGGGGAAATGTAATATAAAGCAAGTGAAATCATTGTAGTATAACTGGTCTGAGCTGTGACCACTGCTTGCTGTATGCTGCTTAATTGTATATAATGCAAATATGGGGGGTAATTCCAAGTTGATCGCAGCAGGATTTTTGATATCAATTGGGCAAAACCATGTGCACTGCAGGGGAGGCAGATACAGTATAACATGTGCAGAAAGAGTTAGATTTGTGTGGGTTATTTTATTTCTGTGCAGGGTAAATAATACTGGCTACTTTATTTTTACACTGCAAATTAGATTGCAGATTGAACACACCCCACCCAAATCTAACTCTCTCTGCACATGTTATATCTGCCTCCCCTGCAGTGCACATGGTTTTGCCCAATTGCTAACAAAAATCCTGCTGCGATCAACTTGGAATTACCCCCATGGTCAATACAACACAGACGGAACAATTTATGTTCGAGTGTGAAGCTCTCGTATTTACAAGCCATCGGCATTATACGAAACATTCCAATACATTTTATAACATTTCAAAATCAGTTGATACAGGACCTCATTCAGTAAGGACTGTAAATTCTGCTAAACAGACAAATTTACAATCCTTTATTTTGCATGCTGGGAGCCGCCAATCGCAGGGCAAGACCGCCCAGCATGCAGTCCACCACCCACCCACTGCAATCACAAAAATTATGGATTTCTCCTGCCGGGCAGCTTGGCTGTGAAGGCAGGCAACCGCTGCCATTTTCTCTAACGTCCTAAGTGGATGCTGGGGACTCCGTCAGGACCATGGGGAATAGCGGCTCCGCAGGAGACAGGGCACAAAAATAAAGCTTTAGGATTAGGTGGTGTGTACTGGCTCCTCCCCCTATGACCCTCCTCCAAGCCTCAGTTAGGTTTTTGTGCCCGTCCGAGCAGGGTGCAATCTAGGTGGCTCTCCTAAAGAGCTGCTTAGAAAAAGTTTTTAGGTTTTTTATTTTCAGTGAGTCCTGCTGGCAACAGGCTCACTGCATCGAGGGACTTAGGGGAGAGAATTTCAACTCACTTGCGTGCAGGATGGATTGGATTCTTAGGCTACTGGACACCATTAGCTCCAGAGGGAGTCGGAACACAGGTCTCACCCTGGGGTTCGTCCCGGAGCCGCGCCGCCGACCCCCCTTACAGATGCTGAAGATTGAAGGTCCGGAAACAGGCGGCAGAAGGCTCTTCAGTCTTCATGAAGGTAGCGCACAGCACTGCAGCTGTGCGCCATTGTTGTCACACACTTCACACCAAGCGGTCACGGAGGGTGCAGGGCGCTGCTGGGGGCGCCCTGGGCAGCAATATTTAATACCTTTATGGCAAAAGAATACATCACATATAGCCATTGAGGCTATATGTATGTATTTAACCCATGCCAGATATCTAAAACTCCGGGAGAAAAGCCCGCCGAAATAGGGGGCGGGGCTTATTCTCCTCAGCACACAGCGCCATTTTCCTGCTCAGCTCCGCTGTGAGGAAGGCTCCCAGGACTCTCCCCTGCACTGCACTACAGAAACAGGGTAAAACAGAGAGGGGGGGCATTTTTTGGCGATATTTTGATATATTTAAGCTGCTATAAGAAACAACACTTATATAAGGTTGTTCCCATATATATTATAGCGCTTGGGTGTGTGCTGGCAAACTCTCCCTCTGTCTCCCCAAAGGGCTAGTGGGGTCCTGTCTTCGATAAGAGCATTCCCTGTGTGTCTCCTGTGTGTCGGTACGTGTGTGTCGACATGTATGAGGACGATGTTGGTGTGGAGGCAGAGCAATTGCCGATAATGGTGATGTCACCCCCCAGGGAGTCGACACCGGAATGGATGGCTTTGTTTATGGAATTACGTGATAATGTCAGCACATTACAAAAATCAGTTGACGACATGAGACGGCCGGCAAACCAGTTAGTACCTGCCCAGGCGTCTCAGACACCGTCAGGGGCTGTAAAGCGCCCTTTACCTCAGTCGGTCGACACAGACCCAGACACAGACACTGAATCTAGTGTCGACGGTGATGAAACAAACGTATTTTCAAGTAGGGCCACACGTTATATGATCACGGCAATGAAGGAGGCTTTGCATATCTCTGATACTGCAAGTACCACAAAAAGGGGTATTATGTGGGGGGTGAAAAAACTACCTGTAGTTTTTCCTGAATCAGAGGAATTAAATGATGTATGTGATGAAGCGTGGGTTAACCCAGATAGAAAAGTGCTAATTTCAAAAAAGTTATTAGCATTATACCCTTTCCCGCCAGAGGTTAGGGCGCGCTGGGAAACACCCCCTAGGGTGGATAAGGCGCTTACACGCTTATCAAAACAAGTGGTGTTACCGTCTCCTGATACGGCCGCCCTCAGGGATCCAGCTGATAGGAGACTGGAAACTACCCTAAAAAGTATATACACACATACTGGTGTTATACTGCGACCAGCCATCGCCTCAGCCTGGATGTGCAGTGCTGGGGTCGTCTGGTTGGATTCCCTGACTGAAAATATTGATACCCTGGATAGGGACAGTATTTTATTGACTATAGAGCAATTAAAGGATGCTTTCCTTTATATGCGAGATGCTCAGAGAGATATTTGCACTCTGGCATCGAGAGTAAATGCGATGTCCATATCTGCCAGAAGGAGTTTATGGACGCGACAGTGGTCAGGTGATGCGGATTCCAAACGACATATGGAAGTATTGCCGTATAAAGGGGAGGAATTATTTGGCGTCGGTCTATCGGATCTGGTGGCCACGGCAACTGCCGGAAAATCCACCTTTTTACCTCAGACCCCCTCCCAACAGAAAAAGACACCGTCTTTTCAGCCGCAGTCCTTTCGGTCCTATAAGAACAAGCGGACAAAAGGACAGTCATATCTGCCTCGGGGCAGAGGAAGGGGTAAGAGAGGGCAGCAAGCAGCCCCTGCCCAGGAACAGAAGCCCTCTCAGGGTTCTGCAAAGCCCTCAGCATGACGCTGGGGCCTTACAAGCGGATTCAGGAGCGGTGGGGGGTCGACTCAAGAATTTCAGCGCACAGTGGGCTTGCTCACAGGTGGACCCCTGGATCCTGCAGGTAGTATCTCAGGGTTACAGGTTGGAATTCGAGAAGTCTCCCCCTCGCAGGTTCCTAAAGTCTGCTTTGCCAACGTCTCCCTCAGACAGGGCGACGGTATTGGAAGCCATTCACAAGCTGTTTTCTCAGCAGGTGATAGTCAAGGTACCCCTCCTACAACAGGGAAAGGGGTATTACTCCACGCTATTTGTAGTACCGAAGCCGGACGGCTCGGTAAGACCTATTCTAAATCTGAAATCTTTGAACCTGTACATACAAAAATTCAAGTTCAAGATGGAGTCACTCAGAGCAGTGATAGCGAATCTGGAAGAAGGGGACTTTATGGTGTCCCTGGACATAAAGGATGCTTACCTGCATGTCCCAATTTGCCCTTCACATCAAGGGTACCTCAGGTTCGTGGTGCAAAACTGTCATTATCAGTTTCAGACGCTGCCGTTTGGATTGTCCACGGCACCTCGGGTCTTTACCAAGGTAATGGCCGAAATGATGATTCTTCTGCGAAGAAGAGGCGTATTAATTATCCCTTACTTGGACGATCTCCTGATAAGGGCAAGGTCCAGAGAACAGCTGGAGGACGGAGTAGCACTAACCCGACTAGTGCTGCAACAACACGGGTGGATTCTGAATTTTCCAAAATCTCAGTTGACCCCGACGACACGTCTGCTGTTCCTGGGAATGATTCTGGACACGGTTCAGAAAAAGGTGTTTCTTCCGGAGGAGAAAGCCAGGGAGTTATCCGAACTTGTCAGGAACCTCCTAAAACCAGGGAAAGTGTCTGTGCATCAATGCACAAGAGTCCTGGGAAAGATGGTGGCTTCTTACGAAGCGATTCCATTCGGCAGATTCCACGCACGAACTTTTCAGTGGGATCTGCTGGACAAATGGTCCGGATCACATCTGCAGATGCATCAGCGGATAACCTTATCGCCACGGACAAGGGTGTCTCTTCTGTGGTGGTTGCAGAGTGCTCATCTGTTAGAGGGCCGCAGATTCGGCATACAGGACTGGGTCCTGGTGACCACGGATGCCAGTCTGAGAGGCTGGGGAGCGGTCACACAGGGAAGAAACTTCCAGGGAGTATGGTCAAGCCTGGAGATGTCTCTTCACATAAATATACTGGAGCTAAGAGCGATTTACAATGCTCTAAGTCTGGCAAAACCCCTGCTTCAGGGTCAGCCGGTGTTGATCCAGTCGGACAACATCACGGCAGTCGCCCACGTAAACAGACAGGGCGGCACAAGAAGCAGGACAGCAATGGCAGAAGCTGCAAGGATTCTTCGCTGGGCGGAAGATCATGTGATAGCACTGTCAGCAGTATTCATTCCGGGAGTGGACAACTGGGAAGCAGACTTCCTCAGCAGACACGATCTACACCCGGGAGAGTGGGGACTTCATCCAGAAGTCTTCCACATGATTGTGAACCGTTGGGAAAAACCAATGGTGGATATGATGGCGTCCCGCCTCAACAAAAAACTGGACAGGTATTGCGCCAGGTCAAGAGACCCTCAGGCAATAGCTGTGGACGCTCTGGTAACACCGTGGGTGTTCCAGTCAGTGTATGTGTTCCCTCCTCTGCCTCTCATACCAAAAGTACTGAGAATTATACGGCAAAAGGGAGTAAGAACGATACTAGTGACTCCGGATTGGCCAAGAAGAACTTGGTACCTGGAACTTCAAGAGATGCTCACGGAGGATCCGTGGCCTCTACCTCTGAGACGGGACCTGCTTCAGCAGGGACCGTGTCTATTCCAAGACTTACCGCGGCTGCGTTTGACGGCATGGCGGTTGAACGCCGAATTCTAAGGGAAAAAGGCATTCCGGAAGAGGTCATTCCTACACTGGTAAAAGCCAGGAAGGAGGTGACTGCACAACATTATCACCGCATTTGGAGGAAATATGTTGCGTGGTGTGAGGCCAGGAAGGTCCCCACGGAGGAATTTCAACTGGGTCGATTCCTACATTTCCTGCAAACAGGATTGTCTATGGGCCTCAAATTGGGGTCCATTAAGGTTCAAATTTCGGCCCTGTCGATTTTCTTCCAGAAAGAATTGGCTTCAGTTCCTGAAGTCCAGACTTTTGTAAAAGGAGTACTACATATACAGCCCCCGGTTGTGCCCCCAGTGGCACCGTGGGATCTTAATGTAGTCTTGGATTTTCTCAAATCCCATTGGTTTGAGCCGCTCAAATCGGTGGAGTTGAAGTATCTTACATGGAAAGTAACCATGCTACTGACCCTGGCTTCAGCCAGGAGAGTATCAGAATTGGCGGCTTTATCATATAAGAGCCCATATCTGATTTTCCATACGGACAGGGCAGAACTGCGGACGCGTCCTCATTTTCTGCCTAAGGTGGTGTCAGCGTTTCACCTGAACCAGCCTATTGTGGTGCCTGCGGCTACTAACGATTTGGAGGATTCCAAGTTGTTGGACGTGGTCCGGGCATTGAAAATATATATTTCAAGAACGGCGGGAGTCAGAAAGTCTGACTCACTGTTTATATTGTATGCACCCAACAAGATGGGTGCTCCTGCTTCTAAGCAGACGATTGCTCGTTGGATTTGTAGCACAATTCAACTTGCACATTCTGTGGCAGGCTTGCCACAACCTAAATCTGTCAAGGCCCATTCCACAAGGAAAGTGGGCTCATCCTGGGCGGCTGCCCGGGGGGTCTCGGCATTACAACTCTGCCGAGCTGCTACTTGGTCAGGGGCAAACACGTTTGCAAAATTCTACAAATTTGATACCCTGGCTGAGGAGGACCTTGAGTTCTCTCATTCGGTGCTGCAGAGTCATCCGCACTCTCCCGCCCGTTTGGGAGCTTTGGTATAATCCCCATGGTCCTGACGGAGTCCCCAGCATCCACTTAGGACGTTAGAGAAAATAAGAATTTACTTACCGATAATTCTATTTCTCGTAGTCCGTAGTGGATGCTGGGCGCCCATCCCAAGTGCGGATTGTCTGCAATATTTGTACATAGTTATTGTTACAAACAAATTCGGGTTGTTATTGTTGTGAGCCGTCTGTTCAGAGGCTCCTACGTTTGTCATACTGTTAACTGGGTTCAGATCACAAGTTATACGGTGTGATTGGTGTGGCTGGTATGAGTCTTACCCGGGATTCAATATCCTTCCTTATTGTGTACGCTCGTCCGGGCACAGTATCCTAACTGAGGCTTGGAGGAGGGTCATAGGGGGAGGAGCCAGTACACACCACCTAATCCTAAAGCTTTATTTTCGTGCCCTGTCTCCTGCGGAGCCGCTATTCCCCATGGTCCTGACGGAGTCCCCAGCATCCACTACGGACTACGAGAAATAGAATTATCGGTAAGTAAATTCTTATTTTTTTGTTTGGAGCGGCTGCATGTGACGACATGCAGCCGTCCCAAAAACACAGCCGTCGCGCCCTTGCAACGCTCCCTCTCTGCCTTGGAAATGGAGCATTGCTGCCCCACGAACGCCTCTGCCTGTCAATCAGGCAGAGGCATTCGCATTTAATGCAGGCCACCCGTATTAACTTCGGGTGCATGCGCAGGATGGGACCTGCACATGCGTGTGCGGATCCTGTCGCTGATTTTGCACTCGCAATGCGTTTGCGGTGCGACCTGAACCAGCCCCATAATCTTCTATCTCACAGTTGTTCTTAATTGACACGCTAAATTACAAGGGATCGAAAAGTATCATTTATAATCCTAAAATATAAAACCACTTTGTTGTAGTAACTAGCACACACATAGGAAAATATGGTGCCGCAAACCTCCATTCATCTCTCTCCTATGTAGGTGGTGTCCACTTGAAAGGTAACACACATTTGGACAGTTGGCTGGAGGTAAGTAATTATTGATGCATTGACAATTACATGTTTGATTTCCTGGGATAGTCCGAGGTATAAGAGAAATGTTCCTGTTTTAAATATGTCCAAACTTCACAATGCAGTTCCTCGTATTCTACAGACGTGGACAAATTTGTTGGTACCATGAGAAAAGATGAACCCATGTTTTTCCCTAAGATAGCTTAAAAGTGACAAAGTAAACTGGTATCCAGCATTGTTTGACTCTGCATTAGATGTTTAATTCAATTGAATATTTAAGACAATTAAATGAAAAAAGCATGGACAAAAATGAGGGGACCCTTAAACTAATATTTTGTTGCACAATCTTTACAGGCAATAACTGCAATTAAGCAATTTCTGTAGCTCTTAGTGTGACTTCTGTACAGATGGAGCTTCTTTATCTTGGCTCTTTATGAGACTAGCCGCGCCCACCTGGGCGCACCTAGTCACTGTGACCGCCTCCGTCTGGACGGGCGCCAGGATGGAGACGCTCCCCATTCACTTTAATGGAGAGCATCACGTTCTGCACGCCCAGACAAAGACGCTCTGAATGGGAAGCGGCTCGTGCACTCCCAGCGTGACGAGGCAGGCGGATCGCCTAGTCATGCCGGGAGTGCACGCCTGCGACTAGGCAGGGTGGGATAAAGACGGCTCCATCTGTACCTGTCAAAAGGTAGTTTTGCCCACTTTTTATTTAGCACACTGCTCTAGCTGTCTCAGGTTTGGTAGCTGCCTTTCCTAGGCTGCTTCTTTTAGCCCCTTCCATAGATGTTCGCTAGTATTCAGATATGGTCTCATAGAAGGCCATTTCAGAGCAGTCTAATGTTCTTTTCTTACCCATCCTCTGGTACTTTTTGCTGTATGTTTTGAGTCATTCTTCTCAGTGGCGTTTCAACAGAGTAGGGGGCCCCCATCTGGGTGGGTCCTTTCCTCTGCATGGCGCAGTAGTCTCCAGCAGCCACCATGTTCCGGAGACCAATTTGACTACTGCGCATGTGCGATGGCTATTTTGGTTGCGATTTTGGCTGCAAATGCAGCGCCTGACGCTGGTCTCCGGAAAGGTAAGTATTAAAATATGGTTGCAGTGTGTGCGGTGTGGGCCCCCTCTGGACCCAGTGGCCCGTGTACACCGCACACATTGCACCCATTATAGAAATGCCAATGATTCTTTTGTTGGAGGACCATAACTTGAGACTGAGACAGAGCTTTCTGTCACTGGACAGTATGTTTCACTCCAAAATACCTTGATAGTCTTGAGATTTTATTGTGCCCTGCACAGATCCAAAACATAAACAGGCCTCCGCCATGTTTCACAGTAGGTATAGTGTTTTTTTTTTTCATCTGTGAACATAGAGCTAATGTGAATTGCCAAAAACTTACCTTATTACTCCTCTGATCAAATTACATTTTCCCTGAAGCACTGTGTCAATGTTCATTTTAGTAAATTACAGGGAGGGTTACGCTTTTTTTTCATAAGTGATGTACGTGTCCACCTAGGTCTTCTTCCATGGAACCCAATGTAACTCAAAATGATGGTGCAATCAGACACTGACAAAACACTTGAACACTTTGAAAGTTGGGGGTTTTGGGGTTTTTTTGTTTTGTTTTTTTTTACCATTTTCACTATCTCCCTGTTTAATCTAGGGTTGATTTTCTTCTAACAGCCAGAGAGGTTTGGCTGCAGTCCCATGGACTTAAAGCATCTTAATAATTAATATTTGCAAATGTAGTCACAAGAACATCAAGCTGCTTCAACACTTTTTATAGTCTTTACCTTTAACTTGCTTTCCTATAATTTTCTTTCTGATTTCCTCAGGCAACTCTCTCCTTTGCCTTCTCTGGTCCATGTTCAGTGTGGTGCACACGATGATACCAAACATCAGTGAGTACTTTTCCCCATTTAAATAGGCTTAAAGACTTATTAGAAGATTGAATACATGTTATGCTAATTCAAGAAAGCAATTAGTTTGAAATATCACCATATTCCAATTGTTCAATATCTTTTCTAAGGGGTACCAACAAATCTGTCCAGGCCAATATATTTGGAGAATAAGCAATAGTATCTGTTTTCAGATTTATTTGCTTTGTTCTATGACATAGCAAAGGCATGCAGATATACATGAGATAATAGCTTTTAATTTCATCACTAGTCAGCGGCAATTAAGCATTTTTCCAATGAGCTGTAAACATCTGTATATACACCTACACATTTTATTTTAAATTAAAAATGTTTTCTAAATCCCACTATAACCATCCTAAAGCTGGGTACACACTAGGCGATATGTACCCCCTTGGAAAGCTACAGATCTGCGCTCATACACTGCCACCATTCATAATGAATAGTGTTTGGGTTACTTACTATATGGAAAGCAAGCATGACATGTCAGATTCTGAGGGGAGACCTGAGGGGAGATGTATCAAACCTTCTAGTGAGATAAAGTGAAAAATTTGCTCATAACCAATCAGCTGCTAGCTATCTCTCTCCAAGCTTTGATACATATGCCGCTTAGTTTGAATTTGTGCTTTATCTCTCTACTCAATCCTAGCAGCAATCCCCTCTGCTCCTTTCTCTTCCTTTGATTCTCTGTTCATTAGTCTCTGCAGACATTTTGTTTCCCACTGTTTTTCTGGACTTCCATCATCACTAGCATTGGCCTTGTTTTATTACAATATTGTATTCACTTCTGTGTTTGCCTTAGCACCTCTCAATCTTTCACTTTCTTGAGACCTTCCCAAATGTAAATGTATTGATTCTTGTTATTTACAAGTTCTTTTGATGTTATTTGTAAAAACCAATGAAAAATTGAAAGAAACAAAAAAAATAAAAGTGTCAACTGGCAACCATGTAGTGTAATTCAGGTGTAGTTAAACTGTCAACACTGATGCTGTTGACAATCAAAAATATGAAAGTGCATTGTTGGCTGAAGAATGTTAATGTTTCAATATGAATCTTTAAGCATTTTAGGTGTAAAGATCCATATTTAAAGTTAAAATGCCAACACTGTTTAAAAGGTTTAAATAAAATTACAACCACATCGACATTCTCTTAACGACACTGTTGACATTGTAACTGTGGACAGCATGAGCATCGATTTACAAATAATTCCAAATTCGTGTAATCGTATCAAAGACTTAGGAGGGAATTCAATTAACCCTGATATTTTTTCGAGCGCAAAGATCAGGAGTTTTTGTTCGGGTTATTCAATTAGCCCCTATTTTTTTGTGACCAAAAAAATAACAATTTATGTTAAAACACGAAGAATCCGTGATAAGCTCATGGACCTATGTGTTTTAACTTCCAGGTTGGCAAAAACTGGCTTCATATTGGGCATTTTTTTTCTCGGTTGCCTGCTGAGGTCCTGGGAAAAAAATACCCTATTATAGCTGCCAGCTGCCATGCTTCGGAGCTAATTGGATAGCCCATGGAATCAATTAAACTGTACCCCTTAAAGTGCTATGCATCTGGTACCTACCTATGGGTGTGCATCGCATTACCGGCATCCGGGATCCCGGCGGTCAGCCTTCCTAGTCCGGGATCCCTGCCACAGAATACAGGGGGGGGGGAGAGTGCGAGCGCAACAAGCCCCTTGCAGGCTCGCTTTGCTCGCCACGCTGCAGGCTCGGTGGCGTACTGCGGTCGCCACTGGTTCTATTCACACTCTATGGATGTCGTGGACACCCACGAGTGGGAATAGGCCCTGTTGGTCGGCATGCCAACCGTTGGGATTGTGAGGGGTCGGACACATAACTACATCCCCTACCTATCATTGGAACAATACTTGGATATACAGCTTTCCAAGTATTTTGTGTAGTGCATCTCTTTATTAATAATCAGGGCATAACTAGAAATGTCTGGGCCCCATAGTAAAATTGTTATAGGGTACACCATGATGTTTGAGTACAATTTCATTAGTAGCAATTTGGCACATTATTCTAATATATAGAGTCTTTTAATCTCATAATGTTCCAATCCAAACCATATAACTGCCTGGTTAATTTAATTTCAAGTTTGTTATTTAAGGCCATGTTTTTGTTTTGAGCGGGAATGGCACCATTATGCTTTTAGTCACTCCCCTGTTCCTACTAATTATCTGCTAATGCTGACTAGGTATTTTCATCAGGTCAATGTGCCATATCGCAAGGCAGCAATTATCTTAGAATGGTTACAATAACTTTCTTTATTGTCCTCCTCAGCCCCCAGAATTAACTTACTGCGTTACAAAGTTGGGATGAGGATAAATCTACAGCCTGGGCACAATAAAGATGCATAAACTGTAATTGTATGAAGTGCAGTGATTCATTTGTGCCGGATAAGGCACTTTTTGTTTGGCTGCATAAACTTTCATGTTTAAAAATAACTTGTAAGGTCCCAGGGGCTGGCTAGATAGATAGATAGATAGATAGATAGATAGATAGATAGATAGATAGATAGACAGACAGACACCCAGTACATACAGGGTGGCAATAACTAAGACAAAAAATGTTTTATTTATGTGTTATGATTAGTATAACACAAAGGTAATTGTTCATTACAGTTTAGTATTGTTATTCAGTTGTCTGTCCAATGTCACTCTGTTTTCACATTATACAGCAGCATATTCTCCCTATCCCCGACTTTTTTAGATAATTTTGTTTTCTTTCTATCTGTGGAATCCTGCTTCCCATGTCCTAATTAGTCTCCCTACTAAATTTAGGGGGACATTTACTAAGCAGGGATAAGAGCGGAGAAGTGAGCCAGTGAAGAAGTTGCCCATGGCAACCAATCAGCACTGAAGTAACATCTATAATTTGCATACTATAAAATGATACAGAGCTGCTGATTGGTTGATGGCGCCACTTCTCCACTGGCTCACTTCTCTGCTCTTATCACTGCTTAGTAAATGTCCCCCTTAGTGACATTTTGATTCTTAGATCAAGCTACAGACAGCTCTGAATAGGGGAAGTTTAAGTATGCCCGCCGTGTATAGGTGGTCATTCCAAGTTGTTCGCTCGCTAGCAGTTTTTAGTAGCTGTGCATACGCTATGCCACCTCCCACTGGGAGTGTATGTTTGCTTAGCAGAAGTGTGAACGAAGGAATCGCAGAGTGGCTACAAATTTATTTTGTGCAGTTTTAGAGTAGCTCAAAACCTACTGCTAGCTTGCGATCACTTCAGACTGTTCAGTTCCTGTTTTGACATGCCCTGCGTTCGGCCAGCTACAACTGCGTTTTTCCTGGCACGCCTGCATTTTTTCGAACACTCCCTGAAAACGGTCAGTTGACACCCACAAACGCCCACTTCATGTCAATCACTCTGCGGCAACCAGTGCAACTTAAAAGCGTCGCTACACCTTGTGTGAAACTTAGTGATGTGCACCGGACATTTTTCAGGCTTTGTGTTTTGGTTTTGAATTCAGTTCCGCGGCCGTATTTTGGATTCGGACGCGTTTTGGCAAAACCTCCCTGAAAATTTTTTGTCGGATTCGGGTGTGTTTTGGATTCAGGTGTTTTTTTTTCAAAAACCCCTCAAAAACAGCTTAAATCATAGAATTTGGGGGTCATTTTGATCCCATAGTATTATTAACCTCAATAACCATAATTTCCACTCATTTCCAGTCTATTCTGAACACCTCACACCTCACAATATTATTTTTAGTCCTAAAATTTGCACCAAGGTCGCTGGATGACTAAACTAAGCGACCCAAGTGGCCGGCACAAACACCTGGCCCATCTAGGAGTGGCACTGCAGTGTCAGACAGGATGGCACTTCAAAAAATAGTTCCCAAACAGCACATGAAGCAAAGAAAAAAAGAGGTGCACCAAGGTCGCTGGATGGCTAAGCTAAGCGACCCAAGTGGCCGACACAAACACCTGGCACATCTAGGAGTGGCACTGCAGTGTCAGACAGGATGGCACTTAAAAAAATAGTCCCCAAACAGCACATGATGCAAAGAAAAAAAGAGGTGCACCAAGGTCGCTGGATGGCTAAGCTAAGCGACCCAAGTGGCCGACACAAACACCTGGCCCATCTAGGAGTGGCACTGCAGTGTCAGACAGGATGGCACGTAAAAAAATAGTCCCCAAACAGCACATGATGCAGCACAGATATGGATGGATAGTATACTTGACGACACAGAGGTAGAGCAATGGACTACTGTACCATACTGCTATATATATATATATATATATATACTGGTGGTCGCAAAATTCTGCACTGTCCTCCTACTATATACTGCGCACAACTACAATGCAGCACAGATATGGATGGATAGTATACTTGACGACACAGAGGTAGAGCAATGGACTACTGTACCGTACTGCTATATATATATATACTGGTGGTCAGCAAAATTCTGCACTGTCCTCCTACTATATACTGCGCACAACTACAATGCAGCACAGATATGGATGGATAGTATACTTGACGACACAGAGGTAGAGCAATGGACTACTGTACCGTACTGCTATATATATATATACTGGTGGTCAGCAAAATTCTGCACTGTCCTCCTACTATATACTGTGCACAACTACAAAGCAGCACAGATATGGATGGATAGTATACTTGACGACACAGAGGTAGAGCAATGGACTTCTGTACCTTACTGCTATATATATATATATATATATATATATATATATATACTGGTGGTCAGCAAAATTCTGCACTGTCCTCCTACTATATACTACAATGCAGCACAGATATGGAGCGTTTTCAGGCAGAGAACGTAGATATTTGCAGCACACTAAGCATAGATATTTGCAGCACACTGAGCACAGATATTTGCAGCACACTGAGCACAGATATTTGCAGCACACTGAACACAGAAACTGAGAGAACGCAGCCACGTCCTCTCGCTATCATCTCCAATGCACGAGTGAAAATGGCGGCGACGCGCGGCTCTTTATTGCAATACGAATCTCGCGAGAATACGACAGCGGGATGATGACGTTCGGGCGCGCTCGGGTTAACCGAGCAAGGCGGGAAGATCCGAGGTTGCCTCGGAACTGTGTAAAATAGGTGAAGTTCGGGGGGGCCTTCGGATCTCAACGAACCGAACCCGCTCATCTCTAGTGAAACTACATCTTTCTTTGTACTTATACATCGCGCGTGCGCATTGCGCCGCATATACATGCGCAAAAGTGCATTTTTTGCCTCATCGCTGCACAGCGAATTAATGCAGCTAGCGATCAACTCGGAATGACCCCCACAGTGTATATGCATGGGATGAAAAAAATGGCAACTCACCACAAAAAATATATACAAACTCCAGATGCCAGAATATACCCTATATGTATCCTTCATGTCCTTCACTTCTCCTACATGACTCACCTGGTGGGGGATTTATCAAAGCTTGGAGAGAGTACCAACCACTCATCTACTAACTTGTCATTTTATCGACACAGCCTGTAACATGGCAGGTAGGAGCTAATTGATTAGTACTTTATCTTTCTCCACTTTAGCTCTCTCCGAGCTTTGATAAATCTCCCCCAGGGCTGAGAAGAGAAGAGAGGAGGACGGTGTAGAATGGCTGCCATACAGTAGTATATTCTGAGGAGCTGCTGCGGCTGGGCATGAGCAGAAGTTCCCCCTTCTGCTTCCTGTCTGAGGAGCTGACACTCACGGGTCACGCTCAGTTAAGACATGGAGGTAAAGCCAGGTACGTAGCCAGAACTTTGTGGGCCCATAGCAACATTTAATGGGCATTTCTGGGTGCGCCACTGGGTCCTCCCAGCAATATGTTTTTGAGTTCCATTATTTTTTAACCAACAAATTAAGCACCGTGACACTTGTGACACTTTAAATACTCCATATTCTCATGTGTATCGGGGAAAAGCATTTTACTGTATATTTAATAGTTCAAGTAAAAGTCACTTCTCCATGGTGATTCTCCCGGAGCTTTCTGCTTTCTTCACATACTAGGGTGGCCATCGGTGTGTTCACCATCGATGGCTGCCATTGATGGCAAAACTGAGAGTGGCCATCTATGGTCGCTAACTATGCAATTGGAGACCATCGATGGTTACTCTCATCGATGGCCATCCCTCTTATTTCTGTGAATGGCCCCCGGGCCAATCACAGCCAGGGGCGGAGCTTCGTGGGTGTCAGGGGCGGAGCTATGCTCCATGTCCCAGCATCTTGTTAAAAAAAATATTCGTTTAGCCCTAGCCATCGATGGAGGGAAACCATCTGGTTCTCCCCCATCAATGGTAAAAGTATATTTTGAACCATCGATGGTCTGGTGCCGATGTCGCATACTTTTACTACACACAAGTCACTACTACACACAAGTCCCTCGTATGGCCTTTTTCTGGCAATGTTCTCTCTAGTGGTGATTACTGAGGAAGTGGTACCTGCGATCACCTCCTACTGTTAGTAAGGAAATATGTGACAGATAAGCGTTGTGTATATCTATGCCTTTTATTGAGACACAAATAGTGTACAGAAAGGCAGCAGACATTAAAAGCCGACTTGTAAAGAACCACATGAAACCATCGAACACAATACAAACAGTATTACCTTTCACTGAACCATTCAACAACAATAGACACAACATTCAAGATTAAACAAACCACCTCATGTGAGACAAAGGGGGTCATCTATTTGCTTAGGTGCCCCTGCGGCTTGGAATAGATAGAAAGGACAGTGAGACCGTTAAAAACAAGGATATATGAGCATTTGAGGAACATAAAAAGAGGATATGACAATCTTAGCATATCAAAACACTACAAAGATAGACACAACTCCGATCCCACAGGTCTATACTCTATAGCTTTCGAAAAACCCATCAGAAACTGGAGAGATGACCATAGCATTACAATGGATAAACAAGTGATGAAATGGCTATTCACATTAAAAACAATGACACCCAGAGGTCTCACCATAGATTTCAACAACAGCATTTTGATAAAATAACACAATTGGCAAACCTATAAGATCCATACACAACAGTTTTCCCCATCATGTACTATGCTCAGCAATATTAAATCTCAACCCAGTGAGAATCCGGCCATTTAATGTATGTATATGCATAATTTTGTACAGGTTTTGATGTGCACCATACCATATCAAGTAAAATGTTCAGCACACAGATTACCCTATTATGAAATTAGAAAAAAAACAACAACAGTAATTTAACACTGTCAATCACCAATAAAGCAACACCCAATGACATCTCATTGGTCAACAGGACTGATATAAGCAACCTAGTTGAATCCACAATCATCCTTGAAAAAGGCCTACGGGCTGAAACGCGTTGGAAGAAAACCACACTTGGCACAAGCACGTTTACCAGTACCCACAACCTGTGGAATATCTACAGCTTTACCCCCCATCAACAAGTCTCCTCGCCGGCTGGTGAGTTTGAGCGGTCGGACAGCGCTGCTGAAGCCAACGGGAACCCGGAAGTCTCGTGAGACTTGGGAACCCGGAAGTCACGGCCGCACCTGGCGGTCCCACAGGTCCCCGCTCCAGGTGTACATTACCATACATGCCGTGAAAGCAGGGATCCTAGACGGGACAGCAAGGAGGGACAGACTGTACAGAGGCGCAGCAACAAAACGGATAACACCATTGGCTGGTACCTCAGAGTTAGACCCCAGTGCCGGGAGCGGCAGCATCGTACAACAGAGGGGTGAGTACTGTACCTGGAGGGTCGGGAGGCTGATCTCTAGAACAGAGACCCTTACGTCTACTGTATCCCAGCACCATTGTGCAACAATGGAACATACCACTTTCACTGGAACCAGCATTTGGGACCTATTTGATCGTGACAACTACGTACTAACTTTCAGCCAGGGGTTAAAGTGGGGGGGACGAGGTGGAACTGAGTTCCACCACCTGTAATGGTAGGGGGAACTAGTTCCACCATCTCCATTGCCCTGCACAGTAATTCCAACAGAAAAGCCCACCCCATCATCTGTGTCAATCGATGATACAGGCGGCACTAGTGTTACTGATGAGCTGCAGCCACCTACTCCTTCCTCAGGTCCTGGTGCCTCCATGGTCCTCCTCCATGAGTTCCACCACCTCACAAGGACCTCTTTAAGCCCTGCTTTCAGCTACAAATTCCTACTATATTTCACAGTCTGTGTCATCAGCATCTGGACTTTGATCCTAATTGTGATCCATCACCTGTGTTCTAACAATCACTGTTATTGTATCATTTGTTATTTGAATGCATTATACTCTTTATGCCTGAGCATTGTGTCTCAATAAAAGGCATAGATATACACAACGCTTATCTGTCACATATTTCCTTACTAGCACTAGGAGGTGATCGCAGGTACCACTTCCCCAGTAATCACCACTTACCAGACGAGTTTGGACAACTCATTGGTACCAGCTGCCCCGATCATGCCACTCCCCAACATATTACAATGTTCTCGCTAGGACAGTGGTTCTCAAACTCAGTCCTCAGGACCCCACACTGTTCACGTTTTCCATGTCACCCAGCAGGTGCACTGTGTATAACCAACTGTCACATTTTAAAAATCTACAGGTGACCTGCAAAACATGAACCGTGTGGTGTCCAGAGGACCGAGTTTGAGAACGTGTGCTCTAGGATCACTTCTTATCCCTGCAATGACTTCTTACTTTCCTGCCTTTCCACTAGCCCTGTACTTTTACTCCACCCTTGATGAGCTAATCAACTCATTTGGTCTCCAGTGCAACCTCTATGCCAACACACAAATATCTCTCCTCCAATAACCTTTCTCCATTTCGTGTGCCCAACCTGTCACGTGGACACCTGAGTTTACTCTCTATTATTACAGATATTGGATTCCAGTGCCAGAAAGGCTCATTAGTATGATGCAAGTACACAGTAATTTAGCTTTTAATTAAGTCTCTCACCAGGGCCGGTTCTGGCGCTCTGAGCGCCCCGGGCGGCAATAGGGGGCGTGGCTTCGTACAGGGGGCGTGGTCATTTACGCCCCCTGTACAGACTGAAATGATGTGCGGTGCGCGATGACGTCATCGCGCACCGCACAGTAAAGGACCTCTCCACGAAGGGAAACTAGACGCGTACGCGTCTAGTTTCCCTTCACAGCGGCAGCAGGGGGGCAGCGGGCAGCAGGCGGGCAGCGGGGGGCACACAGCAGCAGCGGATCTTGCCCTGGTGCGGCGCCCTCCGGGAGGTGGCGCCCCGGGCAAAAGTCCTGCTTGCCCGTGGCAAGATCCGCTACTGTCTCTCACCTGCACACAAGGTTTTCTGGCTTAAGCAAGTCCACAGCAGCAAAAATAAACACCTTAGAAATAGCAAGGTAGTACCAAACAGCAGCTGCACACTGATGTCTCAGACTAGAAGAAGGTTAGATACTATCCAGCGTCTGATCACAGGTATCTAAATATGATGGGCAGAGCAGGTCAAGTACACTGTAAGATCTGGTAACGGGTATCCAAGTATCAATGGACAAAGACAGAGGCAGGTCAGGTTCAAACAGAGGTCTGGTAACAAGTTTCCAAATATAAGCACTGCTGACAGGCACAGGAGTTGGGGGTCAAACCTCTGGGAGAAATCTAATCACTTATCAAATAATGTGCCTACTTCAAACCTGATAGCAGCAGCAAATTTGTTCTCTAATGGGCAAAACCATGTGCGCTGCAGGGGGGGCAGATGTAACATTTGCAGAGAGAGTTAGATTTAGGTGGGTTATTGTTTCTCTGCAGAGTAAATACTGGCCGCTTTATTTTTACACTGCAATTTAGATTTCAATCTGAACACACCCCACCCAAATCTAACTCTCTCTGCAGTGGTCTGCACATGTTATATATCTCCCCCCACCCCCACCCCCCTTGCAGTGTACATGGTTTTGTCCATTAGAGAACAAATATGCTGCTATGATAAGGCCTGAATTAGGCCCAATATTTAGTGAGGTACTCTTAAGTATCTTAAACTTCCTGCCCTTTCGTGCTCATTTCAAAGTGCAAGCGCTTGAACTTCCTCTGGTACCCGAAGCATAATCCGCGATAAGTGCCGGCATTCGGGGGGAGGAGCTTGCCGCATACTAGCTAAAAGGATAGCCCCTGGCGATACAATTACCCCCTATGCGTAAATATTTTTTAATGTCTTGATTATGCTACCAATACGATTTTTGTGTTTTTAACAATATTTTTTGGTTACAACTTTCTGCAAGACTTAGAAGCTTTAAGTAATGGAAAGTAGGCTATTATAATGACACATACTATACCAGTGTCTTATCTTTTCAGATAAATCATTTCAGATGCCCCCGTAGAGATGACATCAAACCTGCACAGGAACATCACATACCAGCGCGTCCTACTGTTCACAGAATAACAGTCGATCTCCGGCCAATACTAAGTCAGGTTACTGATGAATGTGAGGTGGACATTTCCGACACAAACAGCAAAGTCAGTTCAGCTTCTACTTCTGAACTTTCAGAGAAACAAATGAAAAGAAAAAATGAAAGTGTTGAAACACAATCTCCTCCACAAAGGAATACTGGGGCAATCAGATTGTCTCTCCCTTCTATATCAAACTGTAAAACCCTTAATGAGCAATCCAGACCTGTGGAAATAGATAAAAGGAGAGCAAGTTTGGTGGCAGTAACAGATGAAGGCACACTTACCTGTAATCCAGAGCACAACCCCAATGATTCTCTTCTGGTTGCCTTCCCCAAAGTCATATTGAAACAAATACCCCCACAGATGAACGTTAAAGAGCAAAGGCCATTACAAAATGTAAGTATACATTTTGATAAGTCATTTAGTGACAGAAAATGTTCTTTTACTGTATGTATATGGGGCTCAATAATTCTGTAGCGCCATTCATAGATGCAGAACATACTGGATTCCATGGGTACAAGGTGAACAATTTAGATGCAGAAAGGTACATAAACATACATACATACATACATACATGTAACTGAAAGCAGGAGGAAATGGGCAGACACATAAGGAAAAATGCATTAATTGATGGGTACAGCCATGTTTTGAAAAAAATAAACATTGTCACAGGTTGCTGGCGGATTTATGATAGGGATGTGCACTTGAAATTTTTCGGGTTTAGTGTTTTGGTTTTGGGTTCGGTTCCGCGGCCGTGTTTTGGGTTCGACCGCGTTTTGGCAAAACCTCACCGAATTTTTTTTTGTCGGATTCGGGTGTGTTTTGGATTCGGGTGTTTTTTTCAAAAAACCCTAAAAAACAGCTTAAATCATAGAATTTGGGGGTCATTTTGATCCCAAAGTATTATTAACCTCAAAAACCATAATTTCCACTCATTTTCAGTCTATTCTGAATACCTCACACCTCACAATATTATTTTTAGTCCTAAAATTTGCACCGAGGTCGCTGGATGACTAAGCTAAGCGACCCTAGTGGCCGACTCAAACACCTGGCCCATCTAGGAGTGGCACTGCAGTGTCACGCAGGATGGCCCTTCCAAAAAACACTCCCCAAACAGCACATGACGCAAAGAAGAAAAAAAGAGGCGCAATGAGGTAACTGTGTGAGTAAGCTAAGCGACCCTAGTGGCCGACACAAACACCTGGCCCATCTAGGAGTGGCACTGCAGTGTCACGCAGGATGGCCCTTCCAAAAAACACTCCCCAAACAGCACATGACGCAAAGAAGAAAAAAAGAGGCGCAATGAGGTAGCTGTGTGAGTAAGCTAAGCGACCCTAGTGGCCGACACAAACACCTGGCCCATCTAGGAGTGGCACTGCAGTGTCACGCAGGATGGCCCTTCCAAAAAACACTCCCCAAACAGCACATGACGCAAAGAAGAAAAAAAGAGGCGCAATGAGGTAGCTGTGTGAGTAAGCTAAGCGACCCTAGTGGCCGACACAAACACCTGGCCCATCTAGGAGTGGCACTGCAGTGTCACGCAGGATGGCCCTTCCAAAAAACACTCCCCAAACAGCACATGACGCAAAGAAGAAAAAAAGAGGCGCAATGAGGTAGCTGTGTGAGTAAGCTAAGCGACCCTAGTGGCCGACACAAACACCTGGCCCATCTAGGAGTGGCACTGCAGTGTCACGCAGGATGGCCCTTCCAAAAAACACTCCCCAAACAGCATATGACGCAAAGAAGAAAAAAAGAGGCGCAATGAGGTAGCTGTGTGAGTAAGATAAGCGACCCTAGTGGCCGACACAAACACCTGGCCCATCTAGGAGTGGCACTGCAGTGTCACGCAGGATGGCCCTTCCAAAAAACACTCCCCAAACAGCACATGACGCAAAGAAGAAAAAAAGAGGCGCAATTAGGTAGCTGTGTGAGTAAGCTAAGCGACCCTAGTGGCCGACACAAACACCTGGCCCATCTAGGAGTGGCACTGCAGTGTCACGCAGGATGGCCCTTCCAAAAAACACTCCCCAAACAGCACATGACGCAAATAAAAATGAAAGAAAAAAGAGGTGCAAGATGGAATTGTCCTTGGGCCCTCCCACCCACCCTTATGTTGTATAAACAGGACATGCACACTTTAACCAACCCATCATTTCAGTGACAGGGTCTGCCACACGACTGTGACTGAAATGACGGGTTGGTTTGGACTCCCACCGAAAAAGAAGCAATTAATCTCTCCTTGCACAAACTGGCTCTACAGAGGCAAGATGTCCACCTCATCATCATCCTCCGATATATCACCGTGTACATCCCGCTCCTCACAGATTATCAATTCGTCCCCACTGGAATCCACCATCTCAGCTCCCTGTGTACTTTGTGGAGGCAATTGCTGCTGGTCAATGTCTCCACGGAGGAATTGATTATAATTCATTTTAATGAACATCATCTTCTCCACATTTTCTGGAAGTAACCTCGTACGCAGATTGCTGACAAGGTGAGCGGCGGCACTAAACACTCTTTCGGAGTACACACTTGTGGGAGGGCAACTTAGGTAGAATAAAGCCAGTTTGTGCAAGGGCCTCCAAATTGCCTCTTTTTCCTGCCAGTATAAGTACGGACTGTCTGACGTGCCTACTTGGATGCGGTCACTCATATAATCCTCCACCATTCTTTCAATGGTGAGAGAATCATATGCAGTGACAGTAGACGACATGTCCGTAATCGTTGTCAGGTCCTTCAGTCCGGACCAGATGTCAGCATCAGCAGTCGCTCCAGACTGCCCTGCATCACCGCCAGCGGGTGGGCTCGGAATTCTGAGCCTTTTCCTCGCACCCCCAGTTGCGGGAGAATGTGAAGGAGGAGATGTTGACAGGTCGCGTTCCGCTTGACTTGACAATTTTGTCACCAGCAGGTCTTTGAACCCCAGCAGACTTGTGTCTGCCGGAAAGAGAGATCCAAGGTAGGTTTTAAATCTAGGATCGAGCACGGTGGCCAAAATGTAGTGCTCTGATTTCAACAGATTGACCACCCGTGAATCCTTGTTAAGCGAATTAAGGGCTCCATCCACAAGTCCCACATGCCTAGCGGAATCGCTCCCTTTTAGCTCCTCCTTCAATGCCTCCAGCTTCTTCTGCAAAAGACTGATGAGGGGAATGACCTGACTCAGGCTGGCAGTGTCTGAACTGACTTCACGTGTGGCAAGTTCAAAAGGTTGCAGAACCTTGCACAACGTTGAAATCATTCTCCACTGCGCTTGAGACAGGTACATTCCACCTCCTATATCGTGCTCAATTGTATAGGCTTGAATGGCCTTTTGCTGCTCCTCCAACCTCTGAAGCATATAGAGCAGGGGTGGGCAATTATTTCAGCTGAGGGGCCACTTGACATTTCCTGTCAGTATCCGAGGGCCACATACAAAATAGCAGCTCGCCCCACTTGCCAAAAATATAGGGACGTGGCTTCATGTGGAAGGGGTGTGGGCAAAAAATAATACAGATTCATATTAGGCTGCACAATAGTCTCAATTATTCAAATTGCGCCACACAGCGCCACTTACACACATTACACCAGGTAGAGCCCCTTTTACACACATTACGGCAGGTAGAGAGCCTTTTTACACATTAACATTTTATTTAGGATAATTATTGTGCAGCAAGCAAATTATCCAGTGTCTTATGGCCCCTGGGGAAAGGTGTGACACGGTGACAGAACACGGTGGGGGTGACACGGTGACAGAAAACGGTGGGGGTGACAGAACACGGGGGGTGTGACACAGTGACAGAACACGGTGGGGGTGACACGATGACAGAACATGGGGGGGTGACATGGTGACAGAACACGGGGAGGGGGGGGTGACAGTGACAGAACACGGGTGTGTGACACGGTGACAGAACACAGTGGGGGTGACACGGTGACAGAACACGGGGAGGGGGGGTGACAGTGACAGAACACGGGTGTGTGACACAGTGACAGAAAACGGTGGGGGTGACACAGTGACAGAACACGGGGAGGGGGGGGTGACAGTGACAGAACACGGATGTGTGACACGGTGAAAGAACACGGGGGGTGTGACACAGTGAAAGAACACGGGGAGGGGGGGGGTGACAGTTACAGAACATGGTGGGGGTGGTACGGTGACAGAACACGGGGAGGGGGGTGACAGTGACAGAACACGGGGTGTGTGACACAGTGACAGAACACGGGGAGGGGGGGTGACAGAACACGGTGGGGGTGACAGAACACGGTGGGGGTGACAGAACACGGTGGGGGTGACAGTGACAGAACACGGGGGGTGTGACATGGTGACAGAACATGGTGGGGTTGACAGCGACAGAACACGGGGAGGTGACACAGTGACAGAACACGGGGGGCGTGACACAGTGGCAGAACACGGGGAGGTGACATAGTGACAGAACATGGGGGGGTGACCAGGGCCGGTTCAAGGGCGCTCTGCGCCCCGGGCAGGAAATGGGGCGTGGCCTAATACAGGGGGCGTGGTCAATTACGCCCCCTTTACATTAAAAGCGCCGCTTGAATGCTGAGCGGTGCGCGATGACGTCATCGCGCACCGCACAGCAAAAGGTCCTCTCCACGAAGGGAAACTAGACGCTATGAGTCTAGTTCCCTTCGTAGAGAGGACCTTTGCTGAGCGGTGCGCGATGACGTCATCGCGCACCGCTCAGCAAAGTTACTCTCCAGGAAGGGAAACTAGACGCATAGCGTCTAGTTTCCTTCAGGAGGCGGACGGGGACGGGGATCGGGACGGGGATGGCAGCGGAGGCGGACAGGGACACAGCGGGCAGCAGTGGCGGATCTTGCCACGGTGCGGCGCCCTCCGGATGGCGCCAGCGCCCTCCGGAAGGCGGCGCCCTCCGGATGGCGCCAGCGCCCTCCGGAAGGCGGCGCCCCGGGCAAAAGTCCTGCTTGCCCGTGGCAAGATCCGCCACTGGGGGTGACATAGTGACAGAACACAGGGGGGGGTGACAGTGACAGAACACGGGGAGGTGACACAGTGACAGAACACGGGGGGTGTGACACAGTGACAGAACACGAGGAGGTGACACAGTGACAGAACACGGGGGGTGTGACATAGTGACAGAACACGGGGGGGGTGACAGTGACAGAACAGGGGGGTGTGACACAGTGGCAGAACACGGGGAGGTGACACAGTGACAGAACACAGGGGGGGTGACAGTGACAGAACACGGTGGGGGTGACAGTGACAGAACACGGGGGGTGTGACATGGTGACAGAACATGGGGGGGTTGACAGCGACAGAACACGGGGAGGTGACACAGTGACAGAACACGGGGGGTGTGACACAGTGGCAGAACACGGGGAGGTGACATAGTGACAGAACATGGGGGGGTGACATAGTGACAGAACACAGGGGGGGGTGACAGTGACAGAACACGGGGAGGTGACACAGTGACAGAACACGGGGGGTGTGACACAGTGACAGAACACGAGGAGGTGACACAGTGACAGAACACGGTGGGTGTGACATAGTGACAGAACACGGGGGGGGGGGGTGACACAGTGACAGAACACGGGGGGTGTGACACAGTGACAGAACACGAGGAGGTGACACAGTGACAGAACACGGGGGGTGTGACACAGTGACAGAACACGGGGAGGTGACACAGTGACAGAACACGGGGGGGGTGACACAGTGACAGAACACGAGGAGGTGACACAGTGACAGAACACGGGGGGTGTGACATAGTGACAGAACACGGGGGGGGGGTGACAGTGACAGAACAGGGGGGTGTGACACAGTGGCAGAACACGGGGAGGTGACACAGTGACAGAACACAGGGGGGGTGACAGTGACAGAACACAGGGGGGGTGACAGTGACAGAACACGGGAGGTGTGACACAGTGACAGAACACGAGGAGGTGACACAGTGACAGAACATGGGGGGGTGACATAGTGACAGAACACGGGGGGTGTGACATAGTGACAGAACACGGGGGGGGGTGACACAGTGACAGAATACGGGGGGTGTGACACAGTGGCAGAACACGGGGAGGTGACACAGTGACAGAACACGAGGAGGTGACACAGTGGCAGAACACGGGGAGGTGACACAGTGACAGAACACAGGGGGGGTGACAGTGACAGAACACGGGAGGTGTGACACAGTGACAGAACACGAGGAGGTGACACAGTGACAGAACATGGGGGGGTGACATAGTGACAGAACACGGGGGGTGTGACATAGTGACAGAACACGGGGGGGGGGGGGGGTGACACAGTGACAGAACACGGGGGGTGTGACATAGTGACAGAACACGGGGGGGGGGGGTGACACAGTGACAGAACACGGGGGGTGTGACACAGTGACAGAACACGAGGAGGTGACACAGTGACAGAACACGGGGGGTGTGACACAGTGACAGAACACGGGGAGGTGACACAGTGACAGAACACGGGGGGTGTGACACAGTGACAGAACACGAGGAGGTGACACAGTGACAGAACACGGGGGGTGTGACATAGTAACAGAACACGGGGGGGTGACAGTGACAGAACAGGGGGGGGGTGACACAGTGACAGAACACGGGGGGGTGACATAGTGACAGAACATGGGGGTGACATGGTGACAGAACACGGGAGGGGTTGGTACAGCGAGAGCTAAAGATCTCTCCCCCAAACCTAAAAACAGTCTGACGCCACTGCCCGCACACACAAATATATGCACACTATCACACACACACACACACACACACACACACACACACACACACACACACACACACACACACTTTCTCTCACTTTTCCCAGTAACTTACTGATCTGGCTGGCAGTGACAGGAAGGATGGATCTGTAGCAGTCTGGCTCTTGTCCCGTGTAGCTCCGCCCCCTGAGGTCCCGTGTAGCCCCGCCCCCTCATCGGCACGTAGCCCCGCCCCCTTCTCGGCTGAACACAGCCGTTGTCACTGGGGACTCTGGAGGAGGCTGCTACAACGCAGCAGCAGGAGCAGCAGGGGAGAGAGGCGCCGCTGGCAGCTTAGAGGTACTGCAGTGCAGAGCAATGACAAGCAGCTCAGCCGGTCGGGCCGCTTGTCATTGCTCGCTGGTGGGAGGCAGTGGGCCGGGCAGGATCGGTTTGCGGGCCGCATCCGGCCCGCGGGCCGCATTTTGCCCACCCCTAATATAGAGGGTTGAATTCCACCTCGTTACCACTTCTTGCTTCAGATGATGGCAGGGCAGGTTCAGGCGTTTTTGGTGGTGCTCCAGTCTTCTGTACGTGGTGCCTGTACGCCGAAAGTGTCCCGCAATTCTTCTGGCCACCGACAGCATCTCTTGCACGCCCCTGTCGTTTTTTAAAAAATTCTGCACCACCAAATTCAAGGTATGTGCAAAACTTGGGACGTGCTGGAATTTGCCCATATTTAATGCACACACAATATTGCTGGCGTTGTCCGATGCCACAAATCCACAGGAGAGTCCAATTGGGGTAAGCCATTCCGCGATGATCTTCCTCAGTTGCCGTAAGAGGTTTTCAGCTGTGTGCGTATTCTGGAAACCGGTGATACAAAGCGTAGCCTGCCTAGGAAAGAGTTGGCGTTTGCGAGATGCTGCTACTGGTGCCGCCGCTGCTGTTCTTGCGGCGGGAGTCCATACATCTACCCAGTGGGCTGTCACAGTCATATAGTCCTGACCCTGCCCTGCTCCACTTGTCCACATGTCCGTGGTTAAGTGGACATTGGGTACAACTGCATTTTTTAGGACACTGGTGAGTCTTTTTCTGACGTCCGTGTACATTCTCGGTATCGCCTGCCTAGAGAAGTGGAACCTAGATGGTATTTGGTAACGGGGGCACACTGCCTCAAGAAATTGTCTAGTTCCCTGTTAACTAACGGCGGATACCGGACGCACGTCTAACACCAACATAGTTGTCAAGGCCTCAGTTATCCGCTTTGCAACAGGATGACTGCTGTGATATTTCATCTTCCTCGCAAAGGACTGTTGGACAGTCAATTGCTTGGTGGAAGTAGTAAAAGTGGGCTTACGACTTCCCCTCTGGGATGACCATCGACTCCCAGCAGCAACAACAGCAGCGCCAGCAGCAGTAGGCGTTACACGCAAGGATGCATCGGAGGAATCCCAGGCAGGAGAGGACTCGTCAGAATTGCCAGTGACATGGCATGCAGGACTATTGGCATTCCTGGGGAAGGAGGAAATTGACACTGAGGGAGTTGGTGGGGTGGTTTGCGTGAGCTTGGTTACAAGAGGAAGGGATTTACTGGTCAGTGGACTGCTTCCGCTGTCGCCCAAAGTTTTTGAACTTGTCACTGACTTATTATGAATGCGCTGCAGGTGACGTATAAGGGAGGATGTTCCGAGGTGGTTAACGTCCTTACCCCTACTTATTACAGCTTGACAAAGGCAACACACTGCTTGACAAATGTTGTCCGCATTTCTGGTGAAATACTTTCACACCGAAGAGCTGATTTTTTTGGTATTTTCACCAGGCATGTCAACGGCCCTATTCCTCCCACGGACAACAGGTGTCTCCCCGGGTGCCTGACTTAAACAAACCACCTCACCATCAGAATCCTCCTTGTCAATTTCCTCCCCAGCGCCAGCAACACCCATATCCTCCTCATCCTGGTGTACTTCAACACTGACATCTTCAATCTGACTATCAGGAACTGGACTGCGGGTGCTCCTTCCAGCACTTGCAGGGGGCGTGCAAATGGTGGAAGGCGCATGCCCTTCACGTCCAGTGTTGGGAAGGTCAGGCATCGCAACCGACACAATTGGACTCTCCTTGTGGATTTGGGATTTCGAAGAACGCACAGTTCTTTGCGGTGCTTTTGCCAGCTTGAGTCTTTTCAGTTTTCTAGCGAGAGGCTGAGTGCTTCCATCCTCATGTGAAGCTGAACCCCTAGCCATGAACATAGGCCAGGGCCTCAGCCGTTCCTTGCCACTCCGTGTGGTAAATGGCATATTGGCAAGTTTACGCTTCTCCTCCGACAATTTTATTTTAGATTTTGGAGTCCTTTTTTTACTGATATTTGGTGTTTTGGATTTTACATGCTCTGTACTATGACATTGGGCATCGGCCTTGGCAGACGACGTTGCTGGCATTTCATCGTCTTGGCCATGACTAGTGGCAGCAGCTTCAGCACGAGGTGGAAGTGGATCTTGATCTTTCCCTAATTTTGGAACCTCGACATTTTTGTTCTCCATATTTTAATAGGCACAACTAAAAGGCACCTCAGGTAAACAATGGAGATGGATGGATACTAGTATACTTATGGATGGACGAGCGACTGCCGACACAGAGGTAGCTACAGCCGTGGACTACCGTACTGTGTCTGCTGCTAATATAGACTGGATGATAAGGAGATGAAATTAATATATATATATATATATATATATATATATATATATAATATCACTAGTACTGCAGCCGGACAGGTATATATATTTATTATGTAATGACTGATGACGGACCTGCTGGACACTGTCAGCTCAGCAGCACCGCAGACTGCTACAGTAAGCTACTATAGTAGTATGTATAAAGAAGAAAGAAAAAAAAAAACCACGGGTAGGTGGTATACAATTATGGATGGACGAGCGACTGCCGACACAGAGGTAGCTACAGCCGTGGACTACCGTACTGTGTCTGCTGCTAATCTAGACTGGATGATAATGAGATGAAATCAATATATATTATATCACACTAGTACTGCAGCCGGACAGGTAGATATATTTATTATGTAATGACTGATGACGGACCTGCTGGACACTGTCAGCTCAGCAGCACCGCAGACTGCTACAGTAAGCTACTATAGTAGTATGTATAAAGAAGAAAGAAAAAAAAAAACACGGGTAGGTGGTATACAATTATGGATGGACGAGCGACTGCCGACACAGAGGTAGCTACAGCCGTGGACTACCGTACTGTGTCTGCTGCTAATATAGACTGGATGATAATGAGATGAAATCAATATATATTATATCACACTAGTACTGCAGCCGGACAGGTAGATATATTTATTATGTAATGACTGATGACGGACCTGCTGGACACTGTCAGCTCAGCAGCACCGCAGACTGCTACAGTAAGCTACTATAGTAGTATGTATAAAGAAGAAAGAAAAAAAAAAACACGGGTAGGTGGTATACAATTATGGATGGACGAGCGACTGCCGACACAGAGGTAGCTACAGCCGTAGACTACCGTACTGTGTCTGCTGCTAATATAGACTGGATGGATGATAATGAGATGAAATCAATATATATATATATATATATATATAATATCACTAGTACTGCAGCCGGACAGGTATATATATTTATTATGTAATGACTGATGACGGACCTGCTGGACACAGTCAGCTCAGCAGCACCGCAGACTGCTACAGTAAGCTACTATAGTAGTATGTATAAAGAAGAAAGAAAAAAAAAAACCACGGGTAGGTGGTATACAATTATGGATGGACGAGCGACTGCCGACACAGAGGTAGCTACAGCCGTGGACTACCGTACTGTGTCTGCTGCTAATCTAGACTGGATGATAATGAGATGAAATCAATATATATTATATCACACTAGTACTGCAGCCGGACAGGTAGATATATTTATTATGTAATGACTGATGACGGACCTGCTGGACACTGTCAGCTCAGCAGCACCGCAGACTGCTACAGTAAGCTACTATAGTAGTATGTATAAAGAAGAAAGAAAAAGAAAAAAACCACGGGTAGGTGGTATACAATTATGGATGGACGAGCGACTGCCGACACAGAGGTAGCTACAGCCGTGGACTACCGTACTGTGTCTGCTGCTAATATAGACTGGATGGATGATAATGAGATGAAATCAATATATATATATATAATATCACTAGCACTGCAGCCGGACAGGTATATATATTTATTATGTAATGACTGATGACGGACCTGCTGGACACTGTCAGCTCAGCAGCACCGCAGACTGCTACAGTAAGCTACTATAGTAGTATGTATAAAGAAGAAATAAAAAAAAAACCACGGGTAGGTGGTATACAATTATGGATGGACGAGCGACTGCCGACACAGAGGTAGCTACAGCCGTAGACTACCGTACTGTGTCTGCTGCTAATATAGACTGGATGGATGATAATGAGATGAAATCAATATATATATATATATATAATATCACTAGTACTGCAGCCGGACAGGTATATATATTTATTATGTAATGACTGATGACGGACCTGCTGGACACAGTCAGCTCAGCAGCACCGCAGACTGCTACAGTAAGCTACTATAGTAGTATGTATAAAGAAGAAAGAAAAAAAAAACCACGGGTAGGTGGTATACAATTATGGATGGACGAGCGACTGCCGACACAGAGGTAGCTACAGCCGTGGACTACCGTACTGTGTCTGCTGCTAATCTAGACTGGATGATAATGAGATGAAATCAATATATATTATATCACACTAGTACTGCAGCCGGACAGGTAGATATATTTATTATGTAATGACTGATGACGGACCTGCTGGACACTGTCAGCTCAGCAGCACCGCAGACTGCTACAGTAAGCTACTATAGTAGTATGTATAAAGAAGAAAGAAAAAGAAAAAAACCACGGGTAGGTGGTATACAATTATGGATGGACGAGCGACTGCCGACACAGAGGTAGCTACAGCCGTGGACTACCGTACTGTGTCTGCTGCTAATATAGACTGGATGGATGATAATGAGATGAAATCAATATATATATATATAATATCACTAGCACTGCAGCCGGACAGGTATATATATTTATTATGTAATGACTGATGACGGACCTGCTGGACACTGTCAGCTCAGCAGCACCGCAGACTGCTACAGTAAGCTACTATAGTAGTATGTATAAAGAAGAAATAAAAAAAAAACCACGGGTAGGTGGTATACAATTATGGATGGACGAGCGACTGCCGACACAGAGGTAGCTACAGCCGTGGACTACCGTACTGTGTCTGCTGCTAATATAGACTGGATGATAATGAGATGAAATCAATATATATTATATCACACTAGTACTGCAGCCGGACAGGTAGATATATTTATTATGTAATGACTGATGACGGACCTGCTGGACACTGTCAGCTCAGCAGCACCGCAGACTGCTACAGTAAGCTACTATAGTAGTATGTATAAAGAAGAAAGAAAAAAAAAAACCACGGGTAGGTGGTATACAATTATGGATGGACGAGCGACTGCCGACACAGAGGTAGCTACAGCCGTGGACTACCGTACTGTGTCTGCTGCTAATATAGACTGGATGGATGATAATGAGATGAAATCAATATATATATATATATAATATCACTAGTACTGCAGCCGGACAGGTATATATATTTATTATGTAATGACTGATGACGGACCTGCTGGACACTGTCAGCTCAGCAGCACCGCAGACTGCTACAGTAAGCTACTATAGTAGTATGTATAAAGAAGAAAGAAAAAAAAAACCACGGGTAGGTGGTATACAATTATGGATGGACGAGCGACTGCCGACACAGAGGTAGCTACAGCCGTGGACTACCGTACTGTGTCTGCTGCTAATATAGACTGGATGATAAGGAGATGAAATTAATATATATATATATATATATATATATAATATCACTAGTACTGCAGCCGGACAGGTATATATATTTATTATGTAATGACTGATGACGGACCTGCTGGACACTGTCAGCTCAGCAGCACCGCAGACTGCTACAGTAAGCTACTATAGTAGTATGTATAAAGAAGAAAGAAAAAAAAAAACCACGGGTAGGTGGTATACAATTATGGATGGACGAGCGACTGCCGACACAGAGGTAGCTACAGCCGTGGACTACCGTACTGTGTCTGCTGCTAATATAGACTGGATGATAATGAGATGAAATCAATATATATTGTCAAAGTCAGAAAAATGTCCCTATGCACGTTGCCATATTTGCACCGCACACTGGTCCGCGCTGCGCATGCGTACGCTCTCCCGTGAAGGCGCATACCCGCAATAGCGTGCACTCGCAGGCGCGGTATGCGTATTTACGGTAGAGTTTATGTAGTCGTAGCGTGCGACTCATTCGTTACATATTTTCATAATTAATGTAGTTTATAGATCATGATCCCTTTAATGATTTCTGAAAGTTTGGTTAATATAGAATGTCCCTGAGCTGAGGAATCCCTCTTTGTATTGTACGAAGGGTCTGACAGGAATCATACAGCAGTGTTTGGTACCCATCGGAAGAGTATTTAATTAGCAATATTCCGGTGTTGGTTTGGAGCGTATTAATCGCTCGTGCGAATAGTTATGGACATAAGAAGTTTATGTCCATTTCTATTATTTACTCATACTCAGGTATGCGGCGGGAAACCTAGTTCCCCACCCACCTGAGCTGTTTGAAATCGTCACAGCCCACCTGTATGAATCAACCTATGACCTTTTGTTATGATGCAGGGCCGAATTCCGACGTCCAATGGACAATGGGATTGTAGGGACTGTAGGATTGCATTGTGTGTGGGGCATAAATAGGCAGGCCGACCACATCCAGCTCTCACTCTTCAACGGTTCTCATTGCTGAAAATCGGGTGCTGGATGTCCAGGCGCATGCGATCGTTTCCCCTTGTGCGTAAGTTTCTCTCCGTAATCATATTGTCTTACTGTGAGCCAATCTCTCTCTCTCTCTCTCTCTCTCTCCATCTCTCTCTCTTTTTTTCCCTTCTCTTTCTCTCACATCTCCCCTAGACTAGTATTGAATTGTATTAGATAGTATTGTATTTTGGTTAGGAAGTCTCTGTTATATTGTAGTGTATCATTTGTACTGTTATCCCCTTTTACAAGTATATTAGATATAATACAGTTGATAGGCTTTGGACCCTAAACAGGTATCTGTGTATTTTCTCACAGTGTTGTGTTCACTTGAGCGTCGGTGACGCTCAAGCAGCTTTGTAGTTAGACAGGGAACACAAGGTTGCACTTACACCCTGTATTCACATTAAGGTATTCCGTGTATTACATTGATAAAAGGTTTAGACATAAAGGTATAGCATTGTGAGCGTCTGCGCCGCTGGTGACCTCCTCGTGGTCTCGAGCGTATGCTACGCCATAGCGAACCATTACTCTAGTCATAACCAATAACGTGTCCTGTGATCACTGGGCCGTGAGCGAACGTGACGCTTGAGCGTCTCGCCTACGGCGGAGCGATCGTTACGCAAATAGCGTACCCTTACGGTACTTCTTAAGTAAGCAGCGTACAGTGTTCTTAGACTTCATAAAGGGTTGTTTATACGACAAAGGAATTTAGCATTGTCAATTGGGGACTCGTCCTATCCTTCTCATATCTGCACTAGGTAGATCAGCAGACATTATCCCCCAGCAAAGGGTGGGAGGTTGTCTCCCAGTGCTGACGGGATAAGCGTCTGCTTCGCTTAGATAAAGAGTGCTGAAGGAATCCGGGAACCGGAAGTAAGAACAAAAACGCTTGTGTCTTTTAAAACTGTTTATTTCTCTTCTGTCTTGCGTATACACGCACGCATACATATATCTGCATTTCTTTTTCAAATTTCGTATATCACTATTCCTGTTTGCCAATTTTTATAGTTGATAGAAAGTGCTAAAAGAGATTTGCTGTTATTTCATAGTAGAGGTAATAGTTAAAATATAGACCAACACACGGCTTGTCTGGGAGATAAGGCAGTCAGTGTGGTGTGCGGTAGATGATCAGGGATCATCCACATTGATAAAAATAGAAATTGTGTTACGGCGGATCTTTGTTTTGCGTACACGTGTCCCTAACAAAAGACTTGCGTACGCAATCCAAAGGCAGACGCACGCAGCGTACATTACGCAACGTAGCGTCTGGTTACGCCCACGTAGCTCGTCACGAAAAGTTGAATTAGCGCAAAGCGATAATTAGCGCAAAGGCGATAAGTAACGCACAGCGGTAGATAACGCGACGCGGTAAATAACGCAAATCTATTTTTGGAAAAATCTGAAATTTAGTTTAACAGATCCTGCTCCTAATTGGTAACACAGTTGGACTGAAGACAATTTCTGCGCAGAAATAGATATAGAAACAAAGTGTACATGTGTTGAGTGAGTGTGTTTTTATCACATAAGTTTATATAACTTAGAGGTTGAACCAAAAGGAAAGTCGGGTACTCGTCAAGGGACATACGTGTAAGTGACATATACGGTGGCTAGGGAGGCATCCTTGGTTAAATAATATTTGAGCATTAGAGTATAGCGGACCATAAGGTAACAAGACCAGGAGGTCACAAGGTACTAAAAGGTCCGCTATAAAGGTACAAGAGGCACAACGCCTGGGGTGTTGGTGCAGAACCCATATAGGCCATAAGCTCTTGCTGAAGGAATCGCGGCCGGAAACATCGATTCCATTAATCTCTCAGTACATAACAGGTAGTGCTTATGTACTGAACGATTGGACCGCACGTAATTGTGTGCAGTAGTTAGTAATCTGACCTAATACCATTAGAGTAAAGTGGTCACAAACGCTATTTGTACATTCTGACGTGATTTGTGTAATTTTTTATTTTTAAAGGGAAGTTCGCTGGTCACTCAGGAACTATCTAACAACCCCAACTTTACTGGAAAGAGTAAGTGTCCTTCGGGTAACCCTCATATGTTCCAGTAAAATAAAGGTTCACAGGGGCCCTGGGTTGGGTACCGCAGCTCTGGTTACAGTGATTGCAGTACTGGCCAACGTGGGCGAGAAGTAAGTGGGGTACTTGATAAACCACCACCGCCGGCCTGCCCAGGACATCTTGGTTTGTTTGTAAGGGTTCGCTGAAAACCTTGAGATAAAGATCCAAGGAGGAATAAGCAACACCTGCAGATTATGGGGGCCATTTGTTCAGGTAGGGGGCGATCAACCTCGGTTCGGGTTGATTCAGGGAACCGGCCAGTCGGGTCGGCACGATATGTGATGTGTGAGAAATATGGAAATCACGCTGAAGTTTTATGTGATGAATGGGAGAGAATGACTGTACAAGACAGGGAGAAATTCCCAAGAATAGGTAGCTCCAGTCCAGAAGTGTTACAAAATTTAAGGAGGAGGATATGTCTCATTGAACCAACAAAGGGACGAAGTAAACATTATGATTATTTGCAGTTAGGGCAACAGGAAGGTGAATTACAAAGAGATTCAATTGACTTTTCTGAGAGGAGAGATAATGGCATCGGGGGAGGAGTTGATTGCGGAGAGAAAAGCACAAGGTTGAACAATAAAAACGCTCTTAGCAACTGTAGTATAGATTATAAGAATAAGTGTAATAACTGTAACAATGATTATTGTAATACTGTTGAATGTATAACTATTAACCTGTGCAAGTTGCACCCCATGTCAAACTTCCCTAAGGAATACAAACAAGAAAGTGAACCCAGAACGATGTCAGCACCTCTTCCAGCAACCATCACAAAAGCCATCCAGGTGGACGCGACCAAATTGGTAAAGGCAATAATCGAACCCCCTAACGGAGGGTCAGGTGAGGTCGTGTCCACAGGTACGTACAATGTTTCATATCACGCACAAACAGATGTACCCCAAAATGTAAGACCAACACCAGATGATGTAACTGAGCTCGATCTGGCCAGGGTGATCTCAGTCCCCAATGGGAAGACTGACGATCAGGGAATCATTCCCGTCAAGGACAGTGCAATGCGCTGTCTCTGGTCCCGGACCGAATTGAGATCAATTATGTCTGAATTTCCTGATCCTAGGAAAAATCTAGCCAAATGTCAAAGGTTTATTAAAGAACTAGGAAACGCCACAGAACCCACCAACAAAGAATGGCGGACAGTGCTGAGGGCATGTTTGCCCTCCAGGGTTGACCCTGAAAAATTCATTGCTGATTGTAAATTAAACACGGAGGTACCTTGTATGGAGGAACACAATCAGGAATGTATTAGGCAGATTAACCGACAGTTAGGAATATATTTCCCAGCTGCTGTCAAGTGGAATGACATTTTTTCCATAAGGCAAAACGAAAGGGAAAATGTTTCTAATTATTTCAATCGAGCACTGCAAATAATGGCTAGAAACACTGGGATCGCAGACATCAAGACAAATGCACAACATAAAGGAATAGCGGTTAAGGTATTGATGAATGGTTTAAAAGATGAATTAAAAACAAGGGTACAGACCACCAACCCAAACTGGAGAGATATCTCGGTGACCGCACTAAGAGAGGCCGTCATCAATCATGATCAGAATATCACCAGATACAGAGAGTCACAAAGAGATAAGTTAATGGCAGCAAATATACAGGCCCAAACCACAAGACCACCCCAACAAAAGCCCCACACCCCTGTGAAAAATCCAGATATGGAAGTCTGTTACAATTGTCATAAAAAGGGACACTTTGCAAGAGATTGTAGATCAAGAGAAAGACGACACCATAATCATAAAATCCAAGGAATCAGGGAAGTACAGGGGAAACGATTGATGATGATGAGCATCCGAGCGTTTGAGGAGGCATCAAATCAACCAAAACCTCAGGTCATTGACACGTGGAGGAAGCCCAGGATTTGTTATCATTGTAGAAGAGAAGGGCATTATGCCAACAACTGTAATAACCCACATAAAGTTAGACCCCCTAGACCAAGAAATGAGCAAAATTACAACACCCACACACCATTATAATCAGGGATCACATAGGCAGGAAAGGTGATTATTAGGAATGGAGGCAAGCCTGAGGTAACGGTTAATAAAGTGGGAGGTCATTCACTGGAGACACAGGAATGACCAGGTGAAAAGTTGTAAATGTATTTGTGAAAAATGTTTTTTTTCTCTCTCTCTCTATCCCCATCTCTGACGAGTAGTGGTAAGAATTCACACATTGCATATCCACTTGGTCCTTGCAGAAGTCTACCAAACCCCAGCATGACCTCCGCCACAATGTATTTCTGGCCAGATACAGACAGTGGAGTAATGCAGGTGCTGGTGGGGAGGGACTGCTCAAGGAGACCAGTAGACACATAGATATGACAGCCTAATAAGTCTGACAATGTTTTTCTAATGCTAACAATGTTTTCTTAATGTTGACAATGTTTAAAAATGCTTTGTTTCTCTTCTCTTATTTGTGGTTATTGTCGAGTTATGTAATGTATATATGCACATGAATTGTTCTCTATCTCTTTTGTTTTTTTTTTGTTTTTTCTCTCTCTTCTCACTCATGTTTTCATGGTTTAAAGATGGTATGTCACCCCTCAGTTGGACCAATGGTAATGCCAGATTTTTTCTCCTTACAGAAAGATCGCCGGTTAGGAAGGAATATTGCATCACCAGAATGTTCGTTTGGAAGACTGAGAGACAGCACCTTTGAGAGGACAGCAGAACAAGAAGAACAACAAGACGAGAGAACTTATTATCGTAACAAGTTCTCTCCCCCTCAAACTGTTTTCTTATACCCCCTTTACAAATTTCTTCTTTTCTCCTCCTGTAAGATGGACTTGCCCCAAGAGACTGTGATATGGATTTTCCCGTTAACCATGATGTTGACCAGAGCAGTCTGTTTCGGTGAGAGTACCAGTGAGGTCGAGAAAGGATCCAGAAAGGTCCTGATGACTGAGACGGAGGTGTAAATTTCCAATAGCAACCCAATCACCAAGCAAAGGCGAGTACCGGGCACGATCTAACAACCATGTTATCTGTAAACATTTTCTTTGAAGGATTGTTAGTTCAAAAAGAAAACTGTATCTGTAGGCTCGGTAACAATAATGCCAATCCAGTTTTAATATCCATATGGACCGGCATCCATTGAGTGACTATCACTCCTTAGTGGGTAACGTATTAAACCAAACAGATTGTTGGGTATGCTCTCAAGTACCTCAGGGTCACAGCAAATCAGGGCTAGTACCATTTCCTTTAACGTTAGGGGAGGTACTTGAGCTAAGTGGTGGGAGACCGGTGGATCGGAGGTTTAACATCTCCAGCCCTCCTAGTTTGAAGCTCCACCAATACCATGTGGATAGGTCCCTCTTATGTTTTAATATCTCCAATCCCAGAAAACCGGGAAATTGGGAAGTGTCATGGAGCAACCTTACCATGACCTTTTCACACAGAGCAGATAGAATGCCTACAGATACAGAGCTCGTACGCCACATAGCCAGTAGAGGAAAATCTTTCCGGTATCGATATACCTTAGGAAATAGGATTACTAAAGTTGGAGAGGTATCACCAGGATACTGTGCACATATCGTACAAACCGATACGTGCATTAAGCAGATGGAAGAATTAGGGTCAGGAGATTTCACCTGGAAGGTTTGTAACATGGTCATGTCCTTCTCCGTCCCTTATGTTCTCCCCGATGATGCATATTTCATATGCGGGAGAAAGGCGTACAAATGGCTTGCCCCAAACTCTGAAGGATTGTGTTATATTGGAAAAGTATTGCCTGAAGTGATGACTGTTACACATGACAAAATGAAGGACATACACCGTGGTGCCCAAGCTCCTTATACTCACACTCATTACGAGCACCGAGTTAAAAGACAACTGTCAGAAAGGTTAGAGCATCCGGCCTCTGATCTTATCCATGAATCCACCGGGATTCAGGTTCTGGTAGCATTAGATTTCACTCGTACCGCTCGAGGAGTGATGAATTATAGATACATTTCCGCACTCGCCAATTTGTTAGATAATATCACTGAAATGTATGATGACACGTTTAGATACACTGGAAGAGAACTTCAAGCCTACAAAACAGAACTAGTTCAGCATAGGATGGTTCTTAATTATCTTACAGCAGTAACAGGCGGATATTGTGTTACATTGGCAACACAGTACGGCATAAAGTGTTGCACGTACATCACAAATAGCACCGAGGATCCGGTAGAGGTCATAGACCAAAAGATGGACGATATTTTGCAATTAAAGTGGGAATTTCGTCGAAAACACAATCTCACCCTTGCTGCTGTAGGTAATGAGCTGACTGGTTGGGTGTCATGGTTGAACCCGCGAAATTGGTTCTCCGGTTTAGGAGACTGGGCTCAAGGAGTCATAATGGATGTTGGAAAGTTTCTACTTTGTATCTTGGGTGTTGTTATATCCATTGGATTGATATTTAGATGCGGGCAGGCTTTAATGAGGTGCAAACAAAGTACAAAAGTGATGAGCTTGAGGAGTGAGGAAACCGTAATTAACCTGGATTTGATTTATGACCCAATGATAGAAACCAGAATGTGATGAAAATGCGATTATACGGTCCGTTTCTTTCACCTGTTTTTCTGCTTTTCCCCCAGATACAAAGACCCCCTTGGACGAGGAAGCTGACGAGACGAGATGTATACAGACAACGGATTGACCAAAGAAGAAGATTTGACAACTTTAAATATGGACACTTGATGAACTTTGCCATGGATCCCCAGTTTCCCTAGTACTTTTAAACTCACGCTAGCCCAACATTTTTTGTAAATCTGATGGCTCAGACAAAGCTATTTGCTCATGCCCAAGGAGCAATACAGCGCAAAGAAGACGACTCTCAACAGATACCGAACACAACTTCAACAACAGATGTACATTTCCCTGACATAGAATATCATTGCATTTTTCGTAAGTGTTCTTTATCTTCATCCCTACAACCCTCAGGTAACGACACACATAGACGATAGGGAATACAGGCACAGATATCAGCAACCACATACCTCCCCCATTCATGTATCATCAACTAAAATGTGCATCCCCATTTTGTTACAACCATAGCCGAAATGAGCTCGGTAGAGTTTGACAGCCCATCCACAGACCTGTACCACAGGATAAGAAGGAATTCAAATGTATACTTCGCAATACCTCGAAGCTTGATTTACCACACGTACGGCACGATGATACATGACCCTCCAAACATGGACTCATACACACATGCTTCTGCTTTCTCACTAGGTCATACCCTCTTCACACCTACTCCACTCTTCTTCCTTACCCCACCATGGAAATCAATTAACCCCTGACTTACATTTTTCTCCTTTTTGAAATGTTTTAGAAGGTGGCAGTTATTATTGACTGCCAAAGGGTGGACTGTCAAAGTCAGAAAAATGTCCCTATGCACGTTGCCATATTTGCACCGCACACTGGTCCGCGCTGCGCATGCGTACGCTCTCCCGTGAAGGCGCATACCCGCAATAGCGTGCACTCGCAGGCGCGGTATGCGTATTTACGGTAGAGTTTATGTAGTCGTAGCGTGCGACTCATTCGTTACATATTTTCATAATTAATGTAGTTTATAGATCATGATCCCTTTAATGATTTCTGAAAGTTTGGTTAATATAGAATGTCCCTGAGCTGAGGAATCCCTCTTTGTATTGTACGAAGGGTCTGACAGGAATCATACAGCAGTGTTTGGTACCCATCGGAAGAGTATTTAATTAGCAATATTCCGGTGTTGGTTTGGAGCGTATTAATCGCTCGTGCGAATAGTTATGGACATAAGAAGTTTATGTCCATTTCTATTATTTACTCATACTCAGGTATGCGGCGGGAAACCTAGTTCCCCACCCACCTGAGCTGTTTGAAATCGTCACAGCCCACCTGTATGAATCAACCTATGACCTTTTGTTATGATGCAGGGCCGAATTCCGACGTCCAATGGACAATGGGATTGTAGGGACTGTAGGATTGCATTGTGTGTGGGGCATAAATAGGCAGGCCGACCACATCCAGCTCTCACTCTTCAACGGTTCTCATTGCTGAAAATCGGGTGCTGGATGTCCAGGCGCATGCGATCGTTTCCCCTTGTGCGTAAGTTTCTCTCCGTAATCATATTGTCTTACTGTGAGCCAATCTCTCTCTCTCTCTCTCTCCATCTCTCTCTCTTTTTTTCCCTTCTCTTTCTCTCACATCTCCCCTAGACTAGTATTGAATTGTATTAGATAGTATTGTATTTTTTTGGTTAGGAAGTCTCTGTTATATTGTAGTGTATCATTTGTACTGTTATCCCCTTTTACAAGTATATTAGATATAATACAGTTGATAGGCTTTGGACCCTAAACAGGTATCTGTGTATTTTCTCACAGTGTTGTGTTCACTTGAGCGTCGGTGACGCTCAAGCAGCTTTGTAGTTAGACAGGGAACACAAGGTTGCACTTACACCCTGTATTCACATTAAGGTATTCCGTGTATTACATTGATAAAAGGTTTAGACATAAAGGTATAGCATTGTGAGCGTCTGCGCCGCTGGTGACCTCCTCGTGGTCTCGAGCGTATGCTACGCCATAGCGAACCATTACTCTAGTCATAACCAATAACGTGTCCTGTGATCACTGGGCCGTGAGCGAACGTGACGCTTGAGCGTCTCGCCTACGGCGGAGCGATCGTTACGCAAATAGCGTACCCTTACGGTACTTCTTAAGTAAGCAGCGTACAGTGTTCTTAGACTTCATAAAGGGTTGTTTATACGACAAAGGAATTTAGCATTGTCAATATATATATATATAATATCACTAGTACTGCAGCCGGACAGGTATATATATTTATTATGTAATGACTGATGACGGACCTGCTGGACACAGTCAGCTCAGCAGCACCGCAGACTGCTACAGTAAGCTACTATAGTAGTATGTACAAAGAAGAAAGAAAAAAAAAAAAAACACGGGTAGGTGGTATACAATATTATATATATATTATATACAATTATATATATATATATATATATATATCTACCAAAGTTCCGAATGATGCACATTTAGAACAGGCAAGGCACTCCAGGACTTTTTAAATGAGATGATTTAATGTAAGCAAGAAAGTTAGTACATCACCATGAGCACTTAAACATCCAAACTTTGGTTTGGATGTTTAAGTGCTCATGGTGATGTACTAACTTTCTTGCTTACATTAAATCATCTCATTTAAAAAGTCCTGGAGTGCCTTGCCTGTTCTAAATGTGCATCATTCGGAACTTTGGTAGATGTATGGATTATTGCAATGGCACACAGGTGATTGGTTTTTTGACTATTTGAGTGCCGGATCTACTTTTGGATTTATATATATATATATATATATATATTAAACTGGTGGTGACTGGTGGTCAGGTCACTGGTCACACTATCAGCAACTTGCAAGTAGTACTCCTAAGCAGACAATCACAATATATATTATACTGGTGGTCAGTGTGGTCACAATGGCAGTGTGGCACTCTGGCAGCAAAAGTGTGCACTGTACGTTATATGTACTCCTGAGTCCTGCTCTCAGACTCTAACTGCTCCCCACTGTCAGTGTCTCCCCCACAAGTCAGATAATATACAGTCACACTATCTATCACTTCAGCAAGTAATTAGTACTCCTCCTAATGCTCCCCAAAATTACTACTGTGTCTCTCTCTACTGTCTCACTCTCTTCTCTATAAACGGAGAGGACGCCAGCCACGTCCTCTCCCTATGAATCTCAATGCACGTGTGAAAATGGCGGCGACGCGCGGCTCCTTATATAGAATCCGAGTCTCGCGATAGAATCCGAGCCTCGCGAGAATCCGACAGCGGGATGATGACGTTCGGGCGCGCTCGGGTTAACCGAGCAAGGCGGGAAGATCCGAGTCGCTCGGCCCCGTGTAAAAAAACATGAAGTTCGGGCGGGTTCGGATTCCGAGGAACCGAACCCGCTCATCCCTAATTTATGATCAATACAACTGCATTTACTAAAGGTTGTTTCAACCTTCTGAACTCATACTGCTGTCTATGTTCATCATCGGTTTCTATGCCACTAAAACATTGTGGTTTAGGATCTTTCTAGAGCAGTGGGTCTCAAACTCGGTCCTCAGAACCTCCCACAGGTCACATTTTCCAGGTTACCCGGCAGGTGCACTGTATATCACCAACTGTCACATTTCAAAAATCTACAGGTGACCTGGAAAACACGAATTGTGTGGGGTCCTGAGGACTGAGTTTGAGAACCTGTGTTGTAGAGGCTTTCTCTAGATCAGTGGTTATCAGGACCCCAAACCGTTCACATTTTCCAGGTCACCTAGCAGGTACACAGTTGTATTCGTTACTCACTGACACATTTTAAAAGATACACAGGAGGAGCTATTTATTTCACTTGTAATTCTTTGAGGAGACCTGTAATGCATGACTGTTTGGTTTCCTGAGGACCGAGTTTGAGAGCCACTGATGTAGACGAATCTGAATGGTAAATTTAAATAATAAGATGTGTGGAATGCCCCCCATTCATAACCAGCACTAGGTCTTCATGCCTAAGCTTGTAGTGGAAAAATGTGGGAGTACAAACTGTTGAAGCTGGAAAGCACTACTGCGCATACTCCATTATGGCTACTTCAGGGAAGCTTCAATCCTTACTCAAGATGGCCATCATCTGTAGTTCTGCACATGCACATCACCTTCTTGTTACTGTGTTAGAGCACCACAGTGGGAGACGGACATCTTCCACTTAGCGATACCCTGCTGTTACCGCTATCCACAATGCATTTGGAAACAATGAGACCGGTTCTACCTTTCACTGCTACCCTAATACAGTCACCGGCTGGTGACCTGTATGCAGAGCCGGACTGGAGCATAAAGGCCCACCAGGGGAATGCAGGGGCCCATGCTTGTAGTCTGTGGCCAATTAACACTGAGTGTGGCTAGCCATTAGGGACCATGTGATTGACCCTCTACTAGAGCGACAATGTACAATTTGAGATCACAGTCTGGAACCTGACATTAGGTTTGACCCCCCCAGGCAGTGGGTCCCACCGCGGATTGCCCCGTGCCCTTGTGGGCCAGTACGGCTTTGCCAGAATGCTCCGCTCCATGACAAATGTCTGTATTAGCATAACTGTGAGTACAGCGGGGGAAAAACAACACACTGGTTAAGTACAGGGTTCTATGTCATCTCAGGGCATTCGCTGGTGTCTACATATACTCTGCCATACCACCGCCATATAACACAAACAGCATGGCATCCCCTCAAATGTAAACTAATCAGCACTAGGCTTTACCACTCAGGGCTGGTAGCACTACAGCAGGTGGGACATGTTATAGGGGGCCCCACTATAGTGCCAACCAACCCCAGGTTTTCAGTTCATATTATGCCAATTAGAAGTGCTCCCAGTTCAAACTATACGAAAAACCGTGGTGCCCCAGGGACCTGTATTTTATGTAGTGAACGTACAACCAGGGCCGTAACTAGGCGTGTGCCAGTGGTGCCTGGCACACAGCGCATCTGCACTGGGGGTGCAGTACCGCCGGCAACACTGTAGTTACATGCTGCAATGTGTGTCCACATGGTACAGCTGGTAAGCGCTGTGTACGGCAGCCGCAGTCTGTGCTACTCTTTGTGACATTCCTCTACCTCCTGACCATCCCATTCCTCCTCCCCCCAGTGGAGGAAACAGTGAGCTGCGGCAGCAATGCCCGATCCCTCCCCAGCAGCCGGCCCTGATCACCCCCTCCCTCCTACCCCGCTCGGTGAACCTGATCACCCCCTCCCTCCTCCCCCGCTCGGTGAACCGCGGTGCGGGCAGCAATGCCCGATCCCTTCCCAGCAGCCGGCCCTGATCATCTCCTCCCCCGCTCTGTGAACCGTGGCGTGGGCAGCAATGTCCGATCCCTTCCCAGCAGCCAGCCCTGATCACCTCCTCCCCCGCTGTGAATCAGGCGCAGGCAGCAATACCCAATCCCTTCCCAGCAGTCAGCCCTGATCACCCACTCCCTCCTCTCCCGCTCGATGAGCCGCGGCACGGGCAGCAATGCCCGATCCCTCCCCAGCAGCCGGCCCTGATCACCCCCTCCCTCCTCCCCCGCTCGGTGAGCCACGGCGCGGGCAGCAATGCCCGATCCCTCCCCAGCAGTCGGCCCTGATCACCCCCTCCCTCCTCCTCCGCTCGGTGAGCCGCGGCGCGGGCACCAATGTCCGATCCCTCCCCAGCAGCCGGCCCTGATCACCCCCTTCCTCCTCCCCCACATGGTGAGCCATGGCTCGGGCAACAGTGCCCGATCCCACCACCCACCCTTACCATGCCACCTGAGCATCCCGGAGTTTTCAGTTGAGCCTGACAGGGGATGCGGCTGCTATGGGGCCTGGACTTTTTACAGGTCGCACCACTCCCCTGCACCCAGACACCTGTAGTGTCTTCCAATGCTGGTCCTTAAGCCCCACCAGCTCTCCCCAGAGCTCACTGCTCCATGCTGCAGAGTGCACGCTGCCTGAGCGCGGAATCTCGGATTTCCACCCCTGTAGATGACCTGTGCCTGCCCTGCCACCTGCTCAGGACCTAGGTGAGTGCCCTGCCATAATGTGTAAAAAGGGGACTCTGCCTGCCATAATGTGTAAAAAGGGGACTCTGCCTGCCGTAATGGGTAAAAAGGGGACTTTGCCTGCCGTAATGTGTAAAAAGGGGACTCTGCCTGGCGTAATGTGTAAAAAGGGGACTCTGCCTGGCGCAATGTGTAAAAAAGGGACTCTGCCTGGCGTAATGTGTAAAAAAGGTACTCTGCTGCCGTAATGTGTAAAAAGGGGACTCTGCCTGGCGCAATGTGTAAAAAGGGGACTCTGCCTGGCGTAATGTGTAAAAAAGGGGACTCTGCCTGGCGTAATGTGTAAAAAAAGGGACTCTGCTGCCGTAGTGTGTAAAAAGGGGACTCTGCCTGGCACAATGTGTAAAAAGGGGACTCTGCCTGGCACAATGTGTAAAAAGGGGACTCTGCCTGCCGTAATGTGTAAAATGGGGACTCTGCCTGCCGTAATGTGTAAAAAGGGGACTCTGCTGCCGTAATGTGTAAAATGGGGACTCTGCCTGGTGTAATGTGTAAAAAGGGGACTCTACCTGCCGTAATGTTAAACGGGGAATCTGCCTGCCATACTGTGTAAATGGGGACTCTGCCTGACATAATGTGTAAAAGGGGATCTACCTGGTGTAATGTGTGTTAGTGGTGCTACTGTGTGGCGTAATTTGAATAATAGAGACTACTGTGCAGCCTACTATGAATTGGTATTATTTTGTGGCCACTCCCCTTCCCAATGAAAACACACCCCTATATTTTTTACACTGGCTGGCACTGGCTCTATTCTAACTATGGGGGGATGGGGGGGGGGGGGCGCCAATGCTGTTTCTTGCACACAGCACTAAAATGTCTAGATACGAGATACGGCACTGCGTACAACTCACTGCCCTGCTCCCAATGGTGGATATAATTAATTAGGGTGCGAAGTAAAGGAAAGGACACCACTAGGTCTTGTAAGGTACTGCAGGGTTGAAACTAGAATTTTTGTAATCCGTAGTAAGGACATGGGTAACTTTGAGAATGTGTAGTTGGATGGGTGATACGCCTCCCAGCTTTTAACTCACCTAGCTCATGGTCGCACTCCTTAATTCTTTCTGTCCCGGTCCAAACCATGGGAGTTCCATCTTGCAGATCAGATTCTGTCTGGCCTCCTGCATGCGGGGTAGCGCAGGTCTGGGAGAGGCTCCCTGCTCATCAGCATGCGGAGGGTAGAAGGTACCAGGGACAAACGCAGGATTTACTTGGGGGGGGATTTCCAAAATGCACACATATACGTTGCACACCATACACATACGTAGCACATCACACACACACACATTTCACACACATACATAGCATACCACACACATACATACACACACACACACACACACATACACACACACGGTGCCGTTGCAGCACCCCCTACTTTCAGGCAGCCTCTACTGACACAGCGCTCAGCTGCCTGTGCTCTGCTCCGTCTGCCCCCACAACCCGAGCATGCATGTATGCTCACATCCGGTACCTGGGGCATGCGACATCCCCCCCACCCCATGTTGCGGACCGGGGTACAAAATGGCACACTTATCAACTCAGCTCAATAGAATACCAAAGCATTGGTCATTTTGCTGGAAAGCACAGAGATGGCATCCCGCATTATTTTTTTTCTAGGTATAACTGGTGTAGTGTGCCAAGAATGCCAGTGAAACTGCAAGGGAAAATAGGCATGCAAACCGGCCAATGATCTTCCTTACAGGGTGGAGCAAGCAGATTAGCAGTAAGCACACTGCTTTATCAGTGCTGGAACGCAGCTCTGGTACATACAGCCGCTTGCAAAAGTATTCAACCCCCTAAAAAGTTAAATATGTGTTGGGATTACAAATTACACTTACACAGATTGTTTCAGACAGTATTTTTATTGTGAACCAGTAAATTATAAATCAGATTAAACAAACAAACAAACAAACAAACAAACAAACAAACCTGAAAACTACTTTCTCTGACGTCCTAGTGGATGCTGGGAACTCCGTAAGGACCATGGGGAATAGCGGCTCCGCAGGAGACTGGGCACAAATAGAAAGCTTTAGTACTACCTGGTGTGCACTGGCTCCTCCCCCTATGACCCTCCTCCAAGCCTCAGTTAGATTTTTGTGCCCGAACGAGAAGAGTGCACACTAGGGGCTCTCCTGAGCTTCTTAGTGAAAGTTTTAGTTTAGGTTTTTTATTTTCAGTGAGACCTGCTGGCAACAGGCTCACTGCATCGAGGGACTAAGGGGAGAAGAAGCGAACTCACCTGCGTGCAGAGTGGATTGGGTTTCTTGGCTACTGGACACCATTAGCTCCAGAGGGACCGCTCACAGGCCCAGCCTTGGAGCTCGGTCCCAGAGCCGCGCCGCCGGCCCCCTTACAGAGCAAGAAGCAAGAAGAGTCCGGCAAATCGGCGGCAGAAGACATCCTGTCTTCCACAAGGTAGCGCACAGCACTGCAGCTGTGCGCCATTGCTTCTCAGCACACTTCACACTCCGGTCACTGAGGGTGCAGGGCGCTAGGGGGGGGCGCCCTGAGCAACAATAGAAACACCTTGGCTGGCTAAAAATACATCACATATAGCTCCTGGGCTATATGGATGAATTTTAAACCCTGCCAGATTATCACAAAAAGCGGGAGAAAGGCCGCCGAGAAGGGGGCGGAGCCTATCTCCTCAGCACACAGGCGCCATTTTCCCTCACAGCTCCGCTGGAAGGACGTCTCCCTGACTCTCCCCTGCAGTCCTGCACTACAGAAACAGGGTAAAAAAGAGAGGGGGGCACTAATTGGCGGGTTATTAACAATACAGCAGCTATAAGGGAGAAACACTTATATAAGGTTGTCCCTATATCTATATATAGCGCTCTGGTGTGTGCTGGCATACTCTCCCTCTGTCTCCCCAAAGGGCTAGTGGGGTCCTGTCCTCTATCAGAGCATTCCCTGTGCGTGTGCTGTGTGTCGGTACGTTTGTGTCGACATGTATGAGGAGGAAAATGATGTGGAGGCGGGGCAATTGCCTATAATAGAGATGTCACCCCCTAAGGAGTCGACACCTGAGTGGATGGCTTTATGGAAGGATTTACGTGACAGTGTCAGCTCCTTACAAAAGACGGTTGATGACATGAGACAGCTGACTAATCAGCTAGTCCCTGTCCAGGCGTCTCAAAAACCATCAGGGTCTCTAAAAAGGCCGTTACCTCAGGTGGTGGATACTGACGTCGACACGGATACTGACTCCAGTGTCAACGGTGAGGAGACAAACGTGACTTCCAGTAGGGCCACACGTTACATGATCACGGCAATGAGAGAGGTGTTAAACATTTCTGATAATACTAATACCACTAAAAAGGGTATTATGTGGGGTGTGAAAAAACTACCTGTAGTTTTTCCTGAATCAGACGAATTAAATGAGGTGTGTGATGAAGCGTGGGTTTCCCCCGATAAAAAACTGATAATTTCTAAAAAGTTATTGGCATTATACCCTTTCCCGCCAGAGGTTAGGGCGCGTAGGGAAACACCCCCTAGAGTGGATAAAGCGCTCACACGCTTATCAAAACAAGTGGCGTTACCGTCTCCTGATACGGCCGCCCTCAAGGAACCAGGTGACAGAAAACTGGAGAATATCCTTAAAAGTATATACACACATACTGGTGTTATACTGCGACCAGCAATCGCCTCAGCCTGGATGTGCAGCGCTGGGGTGGCTTGGTCGGATTCCCTGACTGAAAATATTGATACCCTGGATAGGGACAGTATATTGTTGACTATAGAGCATTTAAAAGATGCATTTCTATATATGCGAGATGCACAGAGGGATATTTCCACTCTGGCTTCAAGAGTGAGTGCGCTGTCCATTTCTGCCAGAAGAGGATTATGGACGCGACAGTGGTCAGGTGATGCGGACTCTAAACGGCATATGGAAATATTGCCTTATAAAGGGGAGGAGTTATTTGGGGTCGGTCTATCGGACCTGGTGGCCACGGCAACTGCTGGGAAATCCACATTTTTACCCCAGGTAGCCTCTCAACATAAAAAGACGCCGTCTTATCCGGCTCAGTCCTTTCGTCCCCATAAGGGCAAGCGGGCAAAAGGTTCCTCTTTTCTGCCCCGGGGCAGAGGAAGGGGAAAAAGACTGCAACAGACAGCTACTTCCCAGGAACAAAAGCCCTCCCCCGCTTCTGCCAAGTCCTCAGCATGACGCTGGGGCCTTACAAGCGGACTCAGGCACGGTGGGGGCCCGTCTCAAGAATTTCAGCGCGCAGTGGGCTCACTCGCAAGTGGACCCCTGGATCCTGCAAGTAGTATCTCAGGGGTACAAATTGGAGTTCGAGACGTCTCCCCCTCGCCGGTTCCTGAAGTCTGCTTTACCAACGTCTCCCTCCGACAGGGAGGCAGTATTGGAGGCAGTTCACAAGCTGTATTCCCAGCAGGTGATAATCAAGGTACCCCTCCTGCAACAAGGGAAGGGGTATTATTCCACGCTGTTTGTGGTACCGAAGCCGGACGGCTCGGTGAGACCAATTTTAAATCTGAAGTCTTTGAACACTTACATACAGAGGTTCAAATTCAAGATGGAGTCACTCAGGGCAGTGATCGCGAACCTGGAAGAGGGGGACTATATGGTGTCTCTGGACATCAAAGATGCCTACCTCCATGTCCCCATTTACCCTTCTCATCAAGGGTACCTCAGGTTTGTGGTACAAAACTGTCACTATCAGTTTCAGACGCTGCCGTTTGGATTATCCACGGCACCTCGGGTCTTTACCAAGGTAACGGCCGAAATGATGATTCTTCTTCGAAGAAAAGGCGTTTTAATTATCCCTTACTTGGACGATCTCCTGATAAGAGCAAGATCCAGAGAACAGTTAGTAGTCGGAGTAGCCCTATCTCAAGTAGTGCTACGGCGGCACGGCTGGATTCTAAATATCCCAAAATCGCAGCTGATTCCGACAACACGTCTTCTGTTCCTAGGGATGATTCTGGACACAGTCCAGAAAAAGGTGTTCCTTCCGGAGGAGAAAGCCAGGGAGTTATCCGAACTGGTCAGAAACCTCCTGAAACTAGGGCAAGTCTCAGTGCATCAATGCACAAGAGTCTTGGGAAAGATGGTAGCTTCCTACGAAGCGATTCCATTCGGCAGATTCCACGCAAGAACGTTCCAGTGGGATCTGCTGGACAAATGGTCCGGATCGCATCTTCAGATGCATCAACGGATAACCCTGTCCCCAAGGACAAGGGTGTCTCGTCTGTGGTGGTTGCAGAGTGCTCATCTTCTAGAGGGCCGCAGATTCGGCATTCAGGACTGGGTCCTGGTGACCACGGATGCCAGCCTGAGAGGCTGGGGAGCAGTCACACAAGGAAGAAATTTCCAGGGCTTGTGGTCAAGCCTGGAGACATCACTTCACATAAATATCCTGGAGCTAAGGGCCATCTACAATGCTCTAAGCCTAGCACGACCTCTGCTTCAAGGTCAGCCGGTGCTGATTCAGTCAGACAACATCACGGCAGTCGCCCACGTAAACAGACAGGGCGGCACAAGAAGCAGGAGGGCAATGGCAGAAGTTGCAAGGATTCTTCGCTGGGCGGAAAATCATGTGATAGCACTGTCAGCAGTGTTCATTCCGGGAGTGGACAACTGGGAAGCAGACTTCCTCAGCAGGCACGACCTCCACCCGGGAGAGTGGGGACTTCACCCAGAAGTCTTCCACATGATTGTGAACCGTTGGGAAAAACCAAAGGTGGACATGATGGCGTCACGCCTCAACAAAAAACTAGACAGGTATTGCGCCAGGTCACGGGACCCTCAGGCAATAGCTGTGGACGCGCTGGTAACACCGTGGGTGTACCAGTCAGTGTATGTGTTCCCTCCTCTGCCTCTCATACCCAAGGTACTGAGAATCATAAGAAGGAGAGGAGTAAGGACTATACTCGTGGCTCCGGATTGGCCAAGAAGGACTTGGTACCCGGAACTTCAAGAGATGCTCACGGAGGACCCGTGGCCTCTACCTCTACGAAGGGACCTGCTCCAGCAGGGACTCTGTCTGTTCCAAGACTTACCGCGGCTGCGTTTGACGGCATGGCAGTTGAACGCCGGATCCTGAAGGAAAAAGGCATTCCGGATGAAGTCATCCCTACCCTGATCAAAGCCAGGAAGGATGTAACCGTGCAGCATTATCACCGTATTTGGGTAAATATGTTGCGTGGTGCGAGGCCAGGAAGGCCCCTACAGAGGAATTTCAACTGGGTCGTTTCCTGCATTTCCTGCAAACAGGACTGTCTATGGGCCTAAAATTAGGGTCCATTAAGGTTCAAATTTCGGCCCTGTCGATCTTCTTCCAAAAAGAACTGGCTTCAGTTCCTGAAGTTCAGACGTTTGTCAAAGGGGTGCTGCATATACAGCCTCCTTTTGTGCCTCCAGTGGCACCTTGGGATCTCAATGTGGTTTTGGGGTTCCTAAAATCACATTGGTTTGAACCACTCACCACTGTGGACTTAAAATATCTCACATGGAAAGTGGTAATGCTATTGGCCCTGGCTTCAGCCAGGCGCGTGTCAGAATTGGCGGCTTTATCCTATAAAAGCCCTTACCTAATTTTTCATACGGATAGGGCAGAATTGAGGACTCGTCCTCAGTTTCTCCCTAAGGTGGTTTCAGCGTTTCACCTGAATCAGCCTATTGTGGTACCTGCGGCTACTAGGGACTTGGAGGACTCCAAGTTGCTGGACGTAGTCAGGGCCCTGAAAATATACGTTTCCAGGACGGCTGGAGTCAGAAAATCTGACTCGCTGTTTATCCTGTATGCACCCAACAAGCTGGGTGCTCCTGCTTCTAAGCAGACTATTGCTCGTTGGATTTGTAGTACAATTCAGCTTGCACATTCTGTGGCAGGCTTGCCACAGCCAAAATCAGTAAAAGCCCATTCCACACGGAAAGTGGGCTCATCTTGGGCGGCCGCCCGAGGGGTCTCGGCTTTACAACTTTGCCGAGCAGCTACTTGGCCAGGGGCAAACACGTTTGCTAAATTCTACAAATTTGATACCCTGGCTGAGGAGTACCTGGAGTTCTCTCATTCGGTGCTGCAGAGTCATCCGCACTCTCCCGCCCGTTTGGGAGCTTTGGTATAATCCCCATGGTCCTTACGGAGTTCCCAGCATCCACTAGGACGTCAGAGAAAATAAGAATTTACTTACCGATAATTCTATTTCTCATAGTCCGTAGTGGATGCTGGGCTCCCATCCCAAGTGCGGATTGTCTGCAATACTTGTACATAGTTATTGTTAACTAAATCGGGTTATTGTTGTAGTGAGCCATCTTTTCTAGAGGCTCCTCTGTTTATCATACTGTAAACTGGGTTCAGATCACAGGTTGTACGGTGTGATTGGTGTGGCTGGTATGAGTCTTACCCGGGATTCAAAATCTTTCCTTATTGTGTACGCTCGTCCGGGCACAGTATCCTAACTGAGGCTTGGAGGAGGGTCATAGAGGGAGGAGCCAGTGCACACCAGGTAGTCCTAAAGCTTTCTATTTGTGCCCAGTCTCCTGCGGAGCCGCTATTCCCAATGGTCCTTACGGAGTTCCCAGCATCCACTACGGACTATGAGAAATAGAATTATCGGTAAGTAAATTCTTATTATTTACATAAGTATTCAAACCATGTGTTGAGTAAGCTCCATGTTTACATAGATGAAAGATAGTGCCCTCATTGGCTTTCAATCATCCTCTACCTGTGACTCATATAAATGTTAAACTTTTGGTTATACTGTGAATCTGATGGAAGAATTTCAAATGAAGACTTAAGAGCATTCTAAGAAAATGAAAAATATAGGGGTCTATTTACTAAGCCTTGGATGGAGATAAAGTCGCTGGAGATAAAGTACCAGCCAATCGGATCCTAACTGTCATGTCACAGGCTGTGTTTGAAAAATGACAGTTAGGAGCCGATTGGCTGATACTATATCTCCAGCGACTTTATCTCCACCCAAGGCTTAGTAAATAGACCCCAAAGTTACAGACATGCATAATATGGGAAAAGACTGCAAAATTATATCCAAAGGCTTGGATATCCCAGTGGGCACTGTTGGATGAATTGTGAGGAAATGGAAGCTGCCTCATAACACCTAGGCATTACCTAGACAATAACATCCCATGGAAGGAGCTAGAGGTCCATTGCTGAGACTGAAGTGAAGGAGAGCAGTCAATATTATCAAGAGCTCTGCATATGATTGGCCTGCATGGGATGGTGGCTAGAAATAGGTTATTATTGAATAAAAATCACATCAAAATACGTCTTCAGTTTGCCAGGAAACAGAGTGAGCCAACTAAAATGTGGGATAATGGGGGTCATTCCGAGTTGTTCGCTCGTTATTTTTTTCTCGCAACGGATCGATTAGTCGCTAATGCGCATGCGCAATGTCCGCAGTGCGACTGCGCCAAGTAAATTTGCTATGCAGTTAGGTAATTTACTCACGGCATTACGAGGTTTTTTCTTCGTTCTGGTGATCGTAATGTGATTGACAGGAAGTGGGTGTTTCTGGGCGGAAACTGGACGTTTTCTGGGAGTGTGTGAAAAAACGCTACCGTTTCTGGGAAAAACGCGGGAGTGGCCGGAGAAACGGAGGAGTGTCTGGGCGAACGCTGGGTGTGTTTGTGACGTCAAACCAGGAACGACAAGCACTGAACTGATCGCACTGGCAAAGTAAGTCTCGAGCAACTCATAAACTGCACAGAGAAGTCTTTTCGCAATATTGCGAATCTTTCGTTCGCAATTTTACTATGCTAAGATTCACTCCCAGTAGGCGGTGGCTTAGCGTGTGCAAAGCTGCTAAAAGCAGCTTGCGAGCGAACAACTCGGAATGACCCCCAATGTTTTATAGTCCGATAAGACAAAATTTTAACTTCCTGGACCCAATTCAAAATAAACTAACACTGCCCATTCCTCAACAAAAACATCCTAACAGTCAAATATGGGGGAGGCAGGATCATGTGAGAATGCTTTTTCTCAGCGGGGACTTGAAATCCTGATCATTTTGAAGGACGAATGGATGGTGCAAAATACAGGGAGATACAGCAGGACAACCTGCTTCTGTTTGCTAGAATACTAAGACCCTCATTCAGCGTGAATCGCAAGTAGCGGTGCAAATGGGATCCATAGGAAACACTTTCTTGCTGCATTTGTGATCCCAGCACTGAGCAGCCTGGGATCAACAACGTGACCATGTTGCTCCATCAGGCTTACCGTCGCAGGGGGCCTTGCGAGGCCGAAACTCTGACCCTGCCCTCACCACTCCAGGGAAACAGCCCCATTTCCGGAAACTCCGCCCGTCCCTGCCTCACCTCCCAAACGTGCAATCATGCAGAGGCTATGGGATAAATGCAAGCCACACACAGGACCCTCTCTGCACATGAACAGAACGGGGCCAGCACAGTTTCCCGATAAGCATGAGACTGTGCAGGGGATCGCATAAGGGTACATAAGGGTAGATGCTAGAACCAACCATCGCATAAGCTAGCCAAACTGAATTAGCCCCTAAATCTTGAAACAAGGTTCCCCTTTCAGAAGGACAATGAGCCCAAGCATAAGACAAAAGCTACACATCGGGTTTTAAAAAAACCTGGCCCGATGACCGAAATTCAAAAGGGTGAAGCTTTTTCTTGCCATGTTTTGTAGTAAAATCATTACTTTTTTTACATTTCTGTCATAACCATGATCAGAATAAACCACCAGATCTGAATTGGCATTATTGGAAAATTGCAGTCCACAAGTATCATCCCACCAAGCAGAGCAATCCGGAGCAGAGGCGGAACTACCGCCAGTGCAACCAGTGCGTTGTACTGGGGCCCGCCTCTGTCCAGGGGCCCAAAGCATGTAATGAGTCAAAACTGACTCATTACATGCCACTGTGTGCTGCGGGCAACCGCTGCCCGCAGCACACAGCCGCCCGGAGAGGAGAGGAGCGCACTGCAGCGGCACGGGGGAGAAGGAGGAGGAGGGAGGTGGAGGAGGGAGCCGCAGCAGCGCTTTGTTACTGGTTGAGGCGCTGCTGCTGCCCCTCTGCTTCACTATAGGCTGTCTTCCGAGAACAGCCTATAGTGAAGCAGAGGGGCAGCAGCAGCAGCGCCTCCACCAATAACACAGCGCTGCTGCGGCTCCCTCCTCCACCTCCCTCCTCCTCCTTCACTCCTGCCCGGGAATCGTCAGAAGCTGCACCGAGGAGCCTGAGCCAGCAGAGAGGGTAAGTATAATTCATTCTTTCTTTCTTTCTTTCTTTCTTTCTTTCTTTCTTTCTACTGTCTGCCGTAATGTGTAAAAATGGGGAATCTGCCTGCCGCAATGTGTAAAAAGGGGGAATCTGCCTGCCGCAATGTGTAAAAAGGGGGAATCTGCCTGCCGCAATGTGTAAAATTGGGGAATCTGCCTGCCGCAATGTGTAAAAAGGGGGAATCTGCTTGCCGCAATGTGTAAAAAGGGGAATCTGCCTGCCGCAATGTGTAAAAATGGGGAATCTGCCTGCCGCAATGTGTAAAAAGGGGGAATCTGCTTGCCGCAATGTGTAAAAAGGGGAATCTGCCTGCCGCAATGTGTAAAAAGGGGGAATCTGCCTGATGTAATGTGTAAAAAGAGGGAATCTTTGCCGTAATGTGTAAAAAGGGGGAATCTGCCTGCCGTAATGTGTAAAAAGGGGGACGCTGTCTGCCGTAATGTGTTACAAGTGCACGCTGTCTGCCGTTATGTGTAAAAAGTGTACGCTGTCTGCCGCTATGTGTAACAAGGGCACGCTGTCTGCCGTTATGTGTAAAAAGTGTACGCTGTCTGCCGCTATGTGTAACAAGGGCACGCTGTCTGCCGTTATGTGTAAAAAGGGGACGCTGTCTGCCGTTATGTGTAAAAAGTGCACGCTGTCTGCCGTAATGTGTAAAAAGGGGGACGCTGTCTGCCGTAATGTGTAAAAAGGGGACGCTGTCTGCCGTAATGTTAAAAAGGGGACGCTGTCTGCCGTAATGTGTAAAAAGAGGAATCTGTCCGCCGTAAGGTGTAAAAGGGTCTCTACCTGGTGTAGTGGTGCTACTGTGCGGCGTAATTTGAATAATGGAGACTACTGTGCACCGTTTTATGAATTGGTATTATTTTGTGGCCACACCCCTTCCTCACGAAGCCACGCCACTATGTATTTTTGCGTGCGCCTACGGCGCGCACTGCCCCTGTTTTGCATGCAGGGGTGAGGCTCCGATGCCGTTTCTTGCACACAGTGCTAAAATGACTAGTTACGGCACTGTTGCTAGGTATCCATTTCTCTGGCCTTAAGCAGGTCCCCCTCACCAGATCCTCTCCAGGGGTGAGGGGGTGGACTTGGATGGGATGGGGGGGGGGCAAAGCATTTTGTCGCACCTGGGCCCACCGCTCGCTAGTTCCGCCACTGATCCGGAGCAAATCTGCGAGGAAGAATAGACAAAATCACTCCCTGTGTGCAAACCTGATAGAATCTCACCTAACAAACTTAAAGTTGTTATTGCAACAAAAGAGGTTGAATACTTATGCACACAACATTTTTCAGGGTTTGTTTTTTTTAATCTGCAGACAAACAATGAATTATGGGTTTGAACATGTACTTAAAAAGCCTACTGGTTTGCAATAAAGATACTGGGTCAGATGTATCATCGCTTGGAAAGTGATGAGATGGAGAGTGAAAAAGTGCCATCCAATCAGCTCCTAACTGCCATTTTTCAAACACAGCCTGTGACATGGCAGTTAGGAGCTGATTGGCTGGTGCGTTTTCTTTCTTTCTTTCTCCATTTTATCAATCTCCAAGCGATGATGCATCTATACTTTTTAGGGAGATTAATCCTTTTGCAAGGCACTCTAGAAATAAAACATTACCAATTACATTAACTCTTACATCCAATCATGTATGACTCTGCAGCCAGATACACCCCACTACTTCCACATTTGCAGTCTCTTCTAGCCATCTGCAATAAATAGTGCTATCAACTTCTGGGGAGTCCACATTCCTTATAGTTAAAATGCAGTTATTAGTGTTAAGGATACAAACAAAAGTAAATTATGCAAGGTCACAAAGAGTGTTAATGGCCGGATTCATGGCCCGATTTGGGGAGAGATGTGTGCTGAGCGAACCGCTCAGCACACATCTCTACCCCCGCTCAGCACAGCACACGCGTCGCTATCGCTGGTGCTAGATTGGCCTTCATGCAGGCACAATCTAGCAGGTCGCTCATTTCACCCGCTGGGTGAAATGAGCACCCACCCCCCACCGTGCTCAGCACACATCATACAGTGCTGAGGGGGGAGAGAGATGTGCGCTGAGCGGTCTGTGATAAATCGCTCAGCACACATCTCTCCTATGTGTACTGGCCTTAAGAGTAAATTGTGATCTGACTGAGGGAATTTAATTTAGCAAGTGGCCAAGCCCTTCCCATAGTACTGTTATAAAGTTATACTGTATATGCTTTCCTCCTGTTTTCAGCAGATAAACACATTTTGGGTGGATGTGGAGAAACTGCAGCTCCCAATGTCTGAACTAGTGAAAGTAGTCAAGGAGCGAACAGACAGCGGGCAACACACCATGATCGCCCAAGTGCTATGCTCGCTTCGAGAAAGACAGTGAGTATATATGTAATGTCAATAAAAGGAAGAAGAAATTATTGAATTGCAAAACAATAACTAATGGATGACAATAGATAAGGTCTGATTAATATATGCGTATTATAATTATACAAGTAAATGAACGATACTTCTACTGTCCTCCATTGCACATTTGTGGTCTATCACACAGGTTCTCAAACTCGGTCCTCAGGACCCCACACGGTGCATGTTTTGCAGGTAACCCAGCAGGTGCACAGGTGTACTCATTACTCACTGACACATTTTAAAAGGTCCACAGGTGGAAATAATTATCTCTCTTGTGATTCTGTGAGGAGACCTGGAAAACATGCACTGTGTGGGGTCCTGAGGACCGAGTTTGAGAACCTATGCTGTAGACCAGGGGTTCTCAAACTCGGTCCTCAGGGGCGCACACAGTGCATGTTTTGCAGGTAACCCAGCAAGTGCACAGGTGTATTAATTACTCACAGACACATTTTAAAAGGTCCACAGGTGGAGCTAATTATTTCACTTGTGAGTCTGTGAGGAGACCTGCAAAACATGCACTGTGTGGGGTCCTGAGGACCGAGTTTGAGAACCCCTGGTCTATCAGATCAAATTTATTTACTGAAGATCTGATATCCACTGATTAGATTGTAATGTGTGTCCCAATTCCAAAATAATATGTATGCAGCCAGTTTTAGGTAACAAAGAAAATGGGCTATTTGTATTAAAAGTGGATAAACTGCTATACCAGTGTTTCCCAACTACAGTACTCAGGAACCCTTATGCTATGTACACACTGGCAGATTTTTTTTGGTCTGCCCGACAATCTTTCAGAAAACTGTAGGCATCAATATCTGAGCTACACACTTAAAGATTTTTTTTTCCAGTTTCCAATTTTCTGCCACATCATCACATTACATATATCCACCCACAAGTAGGATGATGTAGTGAGAGGAAAACATAGGAAAAACATGGTCAGATTATTGAGAATGCACACACACTACTATATATCGGGATATTGTGGCAGATATTTTTGGCCTGGGCCGATAGATCGGAAAATTGATTGTTGTGTGTGGGCAAGAGTTTTACAGAATCATCTGCGAAATGCCGACGCGATCGTTCGTACACACTATACAATAACTTTGGTCGTTCCTCCAATTATTGGCAAATCAGCCCAATGATTGTATAGTGTTTACTTAGCTTTAGCAGTGCATGTTTTACAGATTTCCTCAGCATCACAAGTGAAATAATTAGCACCACCTGAGGATCTTTTAAAATGTGTCACCAGTAATGAGTATACCTGTGCACCAACTAGGAGAACTGAAAAACATGCACTGTTAGATGTCCCTGAGGACTGAAGCTCGGAAACACTAGTGGTTTTCAAATCCAGTACTACAGAGGGACCCCAAAACACTGCAAAAAAGAAACATGCTGATAAATACAAAATATGATTAAAAATAACAATCAGGTCTGAACTGTGCATGAGTATGCACTGCAATGCGCAGGTGCTTTGGTCCGCAGCGTCAGGGTGCGCCGGGATGGTGCAAACAAAGTGATTGCACGGGCGATTGCAAGGTGACTGACAGGAAGAGGCCGTTTGTGGGTGGCACCTGACCGTTTTAGAGGAGTGTCCGGAAAAACGCAGGAGGATCCAGGCATTTGGAAGGAGGGTTTGTGACCTCAGCTCTGGACCCCGATCATCACAGCGGCTGAGTAAGTCCTGGGCTGTGCAGCTCTCTGCACATGCGATCGCACCCCTGCACAGCGATTTTTCCCTCCCCCTGTAGGCGGCGACTACCTGATTGCAGGGATGCAAAAAACGCACCCTAGCGATCACGTCTGAATTAGGCCCATTGTTATTAATAGTTTTATTTACACCAAATCTATCCTCTGCATCAACTATGTTATTTACTGTTTGTGTTAATGTCACAGGAAGAATGCCATTCGACAAGATGTTGGGGTTCTTAGAAGAACGTGTCAGGAGACTTTACAGAAAACACCACATGAAGGTGGGGGTGTCAGACTCACCTGGATGAAACGAAGCTAGAGAACCATCATACAAAGACAGATAGTACTGGTTATATATTTCATTTAAAATCAAGGGGGAGTTGTATCAAGCTTTTCAAAGAGTGAAGCGGATAAGTGAAGTTTCCTATCGCAACTAATCAGCTTCTAGCTAACATTTATCAAGTACATTCTAGAAAATTATGTGTAGCAGCCGATTGGTTGTGATGTGGAACTCCTCCACTTGCACTCTTTAGAGGGTTTGATAAATCTCCCCCCAACTCTGGGCAAATGTCACTTGCAAACGATGGCCAGGTGATCTACTGTGAGCTACTTGAACAAATACTTGCCAAAGTTTATTGAATATCTGGTTAGTCAAATTCAGGTTTGAAATACATGAGAAACAGACCTACCTACATGGTATGCAAATGCCCACTGTCATGGATTTATAGTTAGCATTCTTGAAATGTCCTTTTCTGAATAAAAGGAATATGCAATGATTTTAGTAGCGAAGACTTCACACGTTCAACCATGTTACAGTGAAAACAAGAAGTATTTATATTAAAATTGACATGAATAAAGTTAACAAAACAAATGGGCAAGTAGCTAGCAGACACTTAAATTGCTGAAGAAACACAGTATGTAGACACTTAAAAAAGAAAATATAGCAAATCCAGTTGGTGTAATTGTCTTGAAAATAGTTTGATTTAAAAAATGTTCTATTTAAATTTCATATACCTTAAAATAATACATGAAATATCACAGCATCAAGATGTCACAAGGTGAAATAAGTTAATGTATGAAAGATCTTCAAGATCTGTGGGTGTAATAAATCCATGTAGATAAAAAGAGGACAATGGGCATAACTCAGACTTGATCGGTGCGGTGTGTTTTCGCACAGCAGCCTATCAGGTCTGACCTGCGCATGCCAGACGGTCAGCCCTGCGATTGCCTCTGCTGTTCGCTGAGCGGGAGGGGGTGGGCTGGCGGCATTTGGCTGCTGTTTTAGGGGCGTGGTCCGGGCAACGCAGGCGTGCCCGGACCACGCGGGGTGCGGGCCGTGACCTCACACGCAGCCGCTGCGACCCTCAGAGCGACGGGCAGCTCCCTGCCAGCGTGCAGGAGCTGCGTTGGTGGGTAGCTACTCTTCAAGTACAAAAGCATCGCTGTCGTGCGATGCTTTTGTACTTGTGCGACTGGGAAGTGCCTGACATGCGGGGCAGACTAGCCCTGTGCTGGGGGCGTCGCCCTGCATGTCAGGGAAGCTGATCATAGATGTCGAACAGGTCTGAATTAGGCCCAATATGGATTCATCTGCAATCTAAAGCTGGATACATGCTATAAAATTATCCAATCTGGCTGCTTGGAACGAAACTTTGGTAATGTCTGGGAGCACATGACAATGAACCCATTTGCTCCCAAAATCTGGAAAATGGACAAAAATAGTTGTTCGGATTAATTGGTTAAATCAAACGGATTTAATCAGTTTGTCTGAATGAATTTTTTTCTCTGTTTTCCATTGTTTGGGAGCAAATGGTCAATTGTCATTTGTTCCCATATATTACCAGATTTTCTTTCCAACCAGCCACATTGGACAAATACCCTTATAGTGTGTATTCATCTTAAGGTAGATTCCATCTGAATTCTAATGGCAATGTTTGAAAATGGTTTAAAACTACTCTAGGGACACAGGTGAGAGTGATAAAGCAATCACCTTGTGAGGTTGGTTTTCTAATTATGCTCTAGATGTGCATATGCTAGAATACAGTAATAATGCTTAACTGTCTTCTTGCAGAGACTCCACTGCAAGCATCAGTGTACCCTGGTTCTGGGTCCACAGAAGAGGCGATTCCTTTTAGAACATAAAGCATAGCTCAAATGGATTTAACTAATTTGTCTGAACATCCATTTTTGTCCACCTTCCAGTGTTAGGTAGCAAATGGTCAATTGTCGTTTGCTCCCATACATTAGTTCCAACCAGAAAGATTGGACAGATAATCTTTTAGGGGTGTATTCAATTGATGTTGGATCCTTTCAGACGGAAAGGATCCAACATCTGAGTAGTATTCAATGTCGGATTTGGCCGCTCACGACAATGCCAATCCGACTTTTATTAAAGTTGGCTTGACATTGTTGGAAACAGGACCAAAACCTGCCGGATTTGGCAGCAGCTTCCGACAAAACATGTGGATCGGCGGCTTTTCCGCTGATCCAGGTGTTTTCCGACAAGTCGGAATTCCTGATTTGTCGGAAAATCTGAGGGGACATCGAATAGGTCGGAACCCTTTCCGACCTAAAAAGTCGGAAACTGCCATCTTTCCGACAAGATGGCAGTTTCCGACCAGAATTGAATACACCCCATAGTGTGTATCCAGCTTTATAAGTGGAACTGATACAGTGGATCCATGGCCACAGATTATGGAGTGGGCAGACATCGATGTCATTATTTAACGTCACCAAACTATTGTTCAAATCAGTAGATAAATAATGGCTGTAGTGAAAATAGATTAAGAACATAGTTTGTATATTTGAACCAAAAGTCAAACTACAAAATAAAAAAATTGTAACTCACTTAAAACAACCAAAAATATAAAATAAAAAACTTCCTCATGTACAAGGAAATTTGAGAAGAAAAAAACAAAACAAAACCACAAGTAAAGAGAAGTGATACTTTAAAATTATGGATGAGGCTGAATGATGTCCATGCTTTGGTCCTAAGACCCAGGGGTTGATTTACTAAACTTCTCAAACAAACAAGAGGAGGTGTTGATTATAGCACCCAATCAGATTGTGTCTATCGTTTTCTAGAAAGCAAAAGAGAAATGATATCTAGAATTTGATTGCAACACCACCGCTTTTAATTTATAGAAGCTTTAGCAAATCTAACCAAGACATATGGGGGAAAGGAGCCTTCTTGTAGCAAGCAAGATACTGTACTTAGAAATAAAGTGTGATTAGTATAAGCCCATTCCAGAACATTAAAAACTGAAGTTATGCTAAATGATAAATTCATGTTTGAGAATTTCACAGACAAGCTGTGTTTTAGCTTTAATAACAAAAACATAAATCATGTGTCCAGTCGCATCCTTTATTAGATTAGAAAAACACTTTTTAAACATACAAAAGACATTCACATATTGTCTCCGGTCAAGGAATGTAGGTAAGGTATAAAATGATGTGCTTGCACTGCGGCATGGAGTTCTGGTTAATGAGGAGTCCCATTTCTCCTTTCCCATAAGGAACTCTGTATGCATAAAATGCATGAGGACACAGCCTACAAAAAGAACAGTCTACAGAAAAACAATATGTTGAGATAACCAGTAACACCATTAGGTATCATATGTACTAATATATGTACGATTGTCATATTATTCCAGGATAAAAAAACAAAGTCACATTACATTTGGTGGCATCTTTCAGTTGATATATAATCAGTTTGCCATAGATACACTAAACATTTTATCTAGTGCAAACTATACTTAACATCTAAGAAGGTACCATCAAGTATTACAGTATCATCATTACATCAGTATGTAACAGTTCTACTCGCTCTACTCACACAGACTGGCCCACCACTTTACTGATGAGCTCTGCCAGCAGGAACAGGGAGAAACACAATTAAGTAAATGTAACAAATAAGACTTTATTCTATATTGTGTATATAGGAGACCATGCATAGGGTGAAATGTAATCGGTTGTGACAATCAGAAAGTGAGAGATTTTGGTAAAAATCTCCTGTTTTTTTTAAAGTGGCAATCATTTACATGGCAAAATCAACCTGGTTTTGCCATGTAAATGTATGCCACTTTAAAAAACCAGGAGAATTTTACCAAAATCTCTCACTTTCTGATTCTCACACCCTATCACCTTTGCCCCATAGTCTCCTTGAAGTAGGCATGAGAAATATTTGAACCTGAATTTTTCCATAATACACAAAGAGGTATGTTATTTGGTCATAAGCAAGATATAAAATAGACAGAACTACTAGATTTAAAAAAAAAAAAAAAAAAAGAGTAACCAGTTTACACCTCTCCAGAAAGATATCTGCAGAACATTTTCTGATTACTTCCCACCCTGCAGGACTGGCTTGAGTGTGTCACATTAGGGAACAGGAAAATCTAGCTTCACCAATTTCAGCACCCCAGGAACACAAAAAAACACATTGCATACTGTAGCTGCACGAGACACAAAAAAGTTGTTTTGTGGGTTCTCCAACAAAACATTTTTCGAGGTTAGAGAATTCACTAGTTTGTGAGCACTCATGAAGGAGGTATGGCTAATAGTATCTCCCCTGAGTGTTATAAAGCAATAGTAAAATCATAAAGCACACCTCTGTAGATATGGCTGAATTACATACCATTACAACATCCAGACACTTTTTAAATCTTTTTTTCAATTTTACCTAAAAAAAAAAAGAACAGTTTAAAAAAAATTTTGAAAAAAAAAAAATAGAAAATGTTCAAGTCCACTTATTTTGGAGTTTTGGCGGAGTTATTAAAAGGCCAATAAAGGCAGTTTGGTCATATAATCGGTGCGTGACATACTGTGTTGAAGCCCACACAACGCAAGTGATTTAGAAGTCCTGTTCATGATGGTAGCTGTACTGTTGCTGATCTTCTTCCTCATTCTGATTGGGCAGATTGTTAGGATTGCCCTTTGGACAATATTTGGGATCATAGATTTGCCGGCCCAACCCAAAGATCTGGCCACTTTGATTGGCTCCTCGGTTGGATCCCATCTGAAGTGACATTGAAGAAGCGTCACACTTCTCTGTGTCCATCTTTGTATCATAGATGTGGCGGCGTGTACCAGGAGCAGTCATTCCCACCTGAAACAACATATAGTACGTAACATACATACCATTATTTACAATTAAGGAATTAATCTGGCTCTTTTTTTATCAGCAAGTTTTGATACCCTTGTAAAATCAAGTTACTTTAGAACATACATAGGAAAGAAAACTGTTCTCCAGACATCTCCCGCATTACAAGATTTAGGGGAGAATTCGATGTACCGTTGCTAATTGATTCCCTGAGGGCTATCCAATTACTCAATTAAATAAAATCTCCTATATAATAGCCCAGATCTGTGACTCTGTGACTGTGTGTATAACGCTGGGCGTGGCTAGGAGCTCTCATTGGGTTAGCAGCAGGTCTATCACACCCAGTCCACTGCTGATTGGACGAGAAACGTCCTCCCACGCAGGTTACATCCAATCGGAGACTCTGCCCTTTGGCTGCTATGTGTTCCCAGAGCAGGATTAACAATGGGGCTGATGGAACTGCAGCTCCAGGACCACACCCCAATATAGGCCCACTTAATACCCTCCAACATTTTACATATAAAAATCGGTACACATTCGAAGAGGTGGCCCCTTTTCCTGTACTTTCAATTGAAGTTTGGAGTGCCAAAAATCGGTACAGACCATAAAAAAAAAGGTACTGTAGCTGCAAAAAAGGTACAGCTGGAGGGTATGCCACTGCATCTGCAGCAAGTCTCTGGTGCCAGAGCATTCTGGCGCTAAGGGCTGCTGGGAGCTGTTTATTGAGTGCATCTTCTTCCCCGTAATGTGGCGCGTTGGGACACCGACACTAATAACAGTGACTAGCTGCTTGGCTGCTGTGCGAGTCTCCGGGAGAGCCACTGCCAAAGGGAGGACAGTGGCTTAGCTGCTTCCAGGAGAAGTATTACCTGCCCCTCCCCAACTCGCAGTACCTCCGGGTCCCATCTGCGGCACCCCCACAGTCCCCCCTCCACCACCCGCGGTGGCTTCGGACACCCTCCCCCACCCGCAGCACCACCGCCCCAGCCCCTACAACCGCTCCTCCCCCACCCACGGTAGCTCCGGACCCCCTCCCCCACCCGCGGCACCCCCGCAACCGCAACATCGGGATAAGAAGATAGCCCCCAGCAATCCTAGTGGTAAAGTACTAATAGGATACCGATCTTTATAGTTAAATATTTCCTCAGTTTACAGAGTGTAACTATGCTTATAAAAAAGAAAGCAATTTGATATGCTGTACATAATTGTGATCTGTAATGTTTTGATTTCTTCTGGCTAAAGAAGTCAACTGCACTGAGCTGTACCAATATACACCAATTAGCCATAACATTAAAACCACCTAATATTTAGCCATTTCAAAGACTAAAATAGAAAAATGACAGAAGCTGCTTGGTTGCTATTGGCAACTTCTCTTTATCTCTCTCCAAGGCTTGACACATCTCCCCTTGAGAGATATTATTCTTTGTATCAGTGTAGGATGACTGAGTGCAGGAAACAGAGATGCAACAATGGCCCTCATTCCGAGTTGTTCGATCGCTAGCTGCTTTTAGCAGCATTGCAAACGCTAGGCTGCCGCCCTCTGGGAGTGTATCTTAGCAGAATAGCGAACAAAAGATTGGCAGAACTGCTACTAAATAATTCCTTGCAGTTTCTGAGTAGCTCCAGACCTACCCCTAGATTGCGATCACCTCAGTCCGTTTAGTTCCTGGTTTGACGTCACAAACACGCCCTTTGTTCGGCCAGCTACTCCCCCGTTTCTCCAGCCACTCCTGCGTTTTTACCTGGCACGCCTGCGTTTTTTAGCACTCCCCCTGAAAACGGCCAGTTTCCGCCCAAAAACAACCACTTTCTGTCAATCACACTACGATCACTCGAGCGTGGAAAAAACGGCGCTCGAGCTTGTGTAAATCTACTAAGTTTTGTGTTAAAATACTTAGCACATGCGCGCTGCGTACCATGCGCATTTTCCACCTAATCGCTCCGTTGCAAAAAACGGCAACGAGTGAACAACTCGGAATGACCACCAGTATGCTGTGTGATCTGTGCTGCTTATGTTTACAGAAAAGGATGTATAACACACTCAAGAGATTCAGCGCTATAGTACACACTGTTGTACACACTTACCTGCCTTTACAGTAATGGGTAATCTCATACTCCCAAAGTCTATTGCTATTGTGGTCATAAACTTTACATGTAACAGTTAAAATGAGCCAATATAATAACTATAATAAATCAGAGGAAAGATTCTGCCAATACAGGAGCACAACTTGGACTATGGTGTTACATGAAATAGGTATTCACAGAGAAATTGTCTGCACTGCTGCAAACATACTTCATTGATTATATGATAGGAAACCCTATAACAATCTGTAATACACCACAATGTGAAGTACCACAGTATGTCTGACATTGTGCATCATGCTACAATGCAGGTATATGTTATTATACAACTGACATAACGCAGCTCCCAGCAGCTGCTCAAGAGCACACGAGCAGGTCACATGACCAGTCAGGTGATGAGAGCAGTGACAGTTGGGAAAAAGAGGTGATTGGGGAGAGCTGAGCTGAGGTAATCTTGAGAGGAGAGCTATGGCATCAGGAGTGTGCTGAGGTGGCGTGAGGGTGACGGAAAAAATGGAGGCAGACCTTCCTCCCACAAGGGTGGTCAGTGAGGTGGCTCTATCCCCATGCAAGGCAAGTGTGGGGGTGCAGATGTAATAAGAGTGACCACAGTAGCAGCTTCCGTAGCAGCAGTGAGAGGAGCATTATCTGGAGCCCTAGCAGTTGGTAATGCCTCAAAGTGGACCAGGCCTCCCCAATTAAGGCAAGAGGTGGGCAGCAGTAACAAAAGGACAGCTCATGGGAGCAGATTGTCCGGAAAGAGACCAAGTATCCCTAACTGACAGCATGGAGCCCTAACACAGATACCTGGAGAGGTATAACTACAATTTACCTTAGCACCGCATAGTAGGAGCCATCACAGCTCAACAGGCACTGGCTATACAGGGAGGCAAAACAGCACCTGTATCATTCTGCATGTCACGCTACCCAGCTATAGCCCTACATATAGAACCCCCCTCAGGGGTGGGTGTATTTGCCTAGAACGGAGTTTTAGCATTCAAGTCTGCAGTATTCTGTGCTAAGTGAACACTGGGGCTTCCTTTCAGAGCAGGCATTGCTGTCAGATATCCTACTACAAAATGACTCTTAACAGCCAATGCAGCTCTGTGAAGCCCTTCTTTACACTAATGCTCCTGCATACTTGATTGACGTTACAGAAAGTTAGTGGAGAAAAGCTGCACTCGAGGTAAATAGAGAGACGAGGAGTACCATAAAAGGATATTCTGCATTATTTACTTCCCTCGAGGGATTTACAGTAGACAGTATTCCCCACAGATTAACAGATTCCCGATTACTGTAAACCCTCACATCCTCAGGGAATTATAAAGAAAAGTCAGCAAGAGACTAGTTGGAATTAATGTACTAATTTGTAACCTTGCTAGGAAACGTCACTTGAGAGAGGAGTAGCAGCAACCTAGAGAAAGTGTCTCTTTTGTGTTGGTCACAAGCAGCAACAATTGAAATGGGAAATTTGCTCGGTAACATTTGCCTAATGCCATGAATCCCTATTGGAGATACAGTAGGGCACCTAACCTAACGTGCACCATCTATAAACTACTCAGCTGAACTTTGTGGTTTGAACTCATTTGGGGATATTGATGGTACAGAGTAGTGTAAGAGTGACTAAAGGTATTGCACTATTGCAGTGATTTCCAAACTTTTTTGAATCACGGCGCCCTAGAATATCAGAATTTTTTTCACGGCACCCCTAGGCCAAACATTTCTTACTGAGAAATTTAGAAATAAATATTACATTAAGTAGATCGCGTTTATATGTCATCCTTAGGGTCAGTTGTGTGGTGAGGGACAAGATTTGCTTCTGTTTGGCCACATATTTTATGACTGGCAGCCACCAGCACTGGTTTTGCCTATTATATTGACCATGAATAATTTGAATTGGTCCTGGACCACCAACCCAGGGCACCCCTGCAAGTGTCCCGATGCACCCCAGGAAGCCATGGCACACAGTTTGGGAACCTCTGCTCTATTGTTTGCATGCGTAGTAGTAATGGTTACAACTTGTTTTAGACAAGCTCTATTAACAATTAGTATTGTATTAATATAATACCGTTGTCGAATTCTGTTATTCAATGCAAACTGAAGTATTTACAGTGAAAAATAATATTTGTGTAATTGCTGGTACACTTGTCTGGAGGTATTACAGTTGAACCATTTGGATCCAGGTACTTGCAGAAAAAACAACTCCGGGCGCTACCACTTCCAGAACAATTAAATAAATGTATTGTTTTCTTTTGTGAAATGTATTGCCATTGCTTAAGATTGTATCAGTATCTGTGCATTACAAATCAGCCATGACAATGAAGTACTCTGCAAGGGCTCACTGCAAACCTAATAACAAACCGCAGAGCGGTGCTAGCAACAAGTCTCCTATAGCACATAAGGCTATCATGGCTGCAGTGTAGTATAGTATGTTTAGTACTCTTTACCTGGCTGGCTCCTTTGTTGGTGCCCATCTGAAGGCTGATAGTGGAATGGTCCATGGGAGGCAAGATATTGTGCTTTGGGTCATACAGATGCCTTCTTGTTCCATACGCGGTCATACCAGACTGGCTGGCACACTTATTTGTACCCATCTGCATAAGAAGGATATGAATTTATTTACATACGCCAATTACATCTGTTCAGTAAATATTCTGGAGTTACCCACCGCACCTCTTGCCTATACCCACCCCCAGCGGATCCTAACTCTTTGCAATTGTGGTCCATATTTCAGATGCAGAATTAGGCCACAGATTTAGCGCTAAAGCTGGGAACACATTAGACTTGTGTACCTAGTGGACAGCAGATACAACAGAATGTTATATCATGTGGTCCGTACACACTGCACGATCTGGTTAACGGCCACACAATATACTTTGCCCTGCCGTCAGCCACATCTTCAGATTGAGCAACATGTAGGGCTGACATGAAGGTGCGATTGACGACGCTGCGCGAGCGCACATAGGGGGTCATTCCGAGTTGATCGTAGCTGTGCTTCTTTCCTGACATGCAGGGGGACGCCAAGCACAGGGCTAGCCCGCCCCGCATGTCAGTCCGGCCCCCCCTCGCAGAAGTGCAAAGGCATCACACAGCGGCGATGCCTTTGCACTGCAAGAGTAGCTCCCGGCCAGCGCAGCTTTAGCGTGCTGGTTGGGAGCTACTCATCACTCCCCGGCCTGCAGCGACTGCGTGTGACGTCACACAACCACTGCGGCCCACTCCCCGTTCGGTCCGGCCACGGCTGCGTTGGCCGGACCAAACCCATGAAACGGCGGCCAAACGCTGCCGTTCCGCCCCCTCCCGCCCAGTGATCGCCTCTGCCTGTCAATCAGGCAGAGGCGATCGTGTCCCTGCTACGGCCTTCGGCCGTCTGGCATGCGCAGGCGCACTAAGGCGCCGGCGCATGCGCAGTAGGGACCCGTTCGCTCTGCTGCGTTAAAACGCAGCGCGCGAACGGGTCAGAATGACCCCCCATAGTGCGAACACACTGGACGATTTGTCGTTCCGATCCGTAGGAGTCAGGCAAATCGTTCAAAATAGTGTGTGCCTGGCTTAACTCTATTTACAGATTCATGATTCAGAGTTATTATAGCCACTACAGAATCATGAACTCAACAGTGCAGAAAAAATTTATCTCCAGGAAAGTGTCACGCTTTTGATAATGGGTGCCAGGGTGATGCTTCCAAATTAAATTAGACTTTATGTAAACAATATAAAATAGATAGGCACTTCCGGACTTTGCACTGCTCACTAGCTGATGAGCGGTGCAAAGTCCGGGAGCTGAGACGCTGTTTTATGTGAGAACTGCAGCCAGTTCGGTGCGGGGCAAGCCGCCTGCTGGGATTTGGAGACAGCGGCGATTCCGTTACACACTGGTGCTTTTAAACCCTGATGTAAGTGAGCATATGTTGTTTGCAGTAAAAGCAATTGATATTTTATCTCACTGAGTGCGCCCGCATTTATTGCAATATAAAATAGATATTTGTTAAGTATTGAAGTTACAGTAGGCAGGGCTGGATTAACAATAGGACAGATAAGACTACATCCCCAAAACCCCACATAAAAATAGGCCCATCTTCATGACCATTATTAACCATAAAGTCTTAAGCTGGGTACACAATGGCCTATATATCAGCTGTTTGATCAAATGGGCGATATATCGCGAGCCTGTCAGCGGGTGTGTACCCTCGATATGTCATTCACAAACATATCATGTCTACTGTGCAGCACAGCTGATGGCTGATATATCTTCAGATCTATCGGCGGTCCGCCAACTGCCCATACACTTGCTGCGGTGGGCTGATGTGACAGCTCGGTGGGCAAATTCAAATGCCCACTCCGCTGGGTTTCCTGATCGACGCATCGAATGGCCGATCGGTAAGTGTATATACTTACCTGGATCAGCCGTTCAGTCGGCATGATGGTGGGATCATCGACGTGGCAGTCAGGTGTGTACCCAGCCTTAGAAACTGCGGAGTGCAAATCTCAAAACCACTGCTAACCTTACCTGTAGTCCAATGACACACTGTCCCGCTTTCTTTGTGTTTTCATCAAAGTTTCTTTCTTGCTTCTCTGAGTATTTCACCCCAATATCCACATCACTTTGCAGACCTTTAGTTTTTGCCTAAACATCAAATAATGACCAAAGAATAAAAAGACAGAAAAAAACACCTTACTCCACTACTGTTAGGGCACACAAAATACTACCTTAGGGCAATTCCATTCAAATGTGGACATATGGACCGGTTCAGAGATGGACGCAGCCACGCGTCTGTACACAGTGGCCGCGTGCATCTGGTCTGGCACAATCACTGGCCACAGTGTGCGGCCCTTCTCCTTGCGGCGCGCCGCAAGATGATCGAAAGTGACGGGCGTTTGGGGGAGTGGTATTGCAGGGGTGCGACAGCCGAAATGGGGGCACGTTGCAAGCATTTCGGGACAGCAGCATGACATCACATGCGGCAGCTACGATAGAAAAAATGGTGGCAGACCACCTACCAGAGCAGCCAGGGGTCAACTTCTAACAGATGCGCCTGCAATTAAATTGCGGAAACATCGTGAAGTGGCGCTACCCACATTCTGTGCGGCCTCCAGCACGTGAGGAGATGGACACAGATCTTGCTGCAGGAAGCAAGATCTGCATCCGTCTCTGAATAACACCCACAGAGCCTACAACATAAAAGTCAATGCAGGTGCATTATGTTGCCATTATTAATCAGTTGAAGTGTTCTATTTTGCTAATAGAGAAAAATTATTTTGATTTGTGATTGTGTACTTCCCATTAGGGCTCTTTAAACTATCAGCGTTCACTGTTATGGACAGGCTTCCATTCATTTACATATAAAGATTCGGTTCGGTTTTGACTCCATTCTTCACGCTAAGTTCGGGTCTGAACATGAAGCAAAATGTCATCTTTCAGGGATATCTTTGATTTTTAGAGGCGGTTCCAAACACACAGATCCGAACCGGGCGGAAGAACCAACTCAAAACTGAACCGCACATCTCTAATATAATGAACATTTATATAGGATTAAATTATCACATAATATCTCAATATAAGGGTTAATATAATGGACACGGATATGGTTCATTTGGTTTGACTGCAAAAGGTCGACCAGCACAAGGTCGCCATGAATAAAGTCGACACAAGCAAAAGGTAGACATGAAAATGGTCGACATGAGTTTTTTAAAGGTTTTGTGGGGTGTTAATATGTAATTGTTAGCACATGGACCCCCTAATTAGTGTACTGCGTCCCCTCGCATTGCTCATGGGGCAAGGTTCCTCGCTCTGCTACCAATGCGCTCAGCACAAGTTACTGTTCCCAGTCATAATCCACGTGGATGTTAAAGTATGAAAAAAAGTTATGTCAACCTTTTGACCATTACATAATGTATGTTGACCAATAATGATCGTCCTAAAGACCGGATACCAATGGAAATAAGGCAATTTAACAGCCATAAATAATTCTCTCTCCATGACATGGTTTTATAATAAAGTTTTACCATGTTCATTACCAACTTGGTGATTCCATTACCACAGCATGGGGATATCATTACTTTATTACAAAATGTGCCCAGGTTACACAAATTGTCATACTTTTACCAAATTTATATAGATGTATCCCCAGGATGACCCCATTTTACCATAAAATTGTGAAAAATAAGAATTTACTCACCGGTAATTCTATTTCTCATAGTCCGTAGTGGATGCTGGGGACTCCGTAAGGACCATGGGGATTAGCGGCTCCGCAGGAGACTGGGCACAACTACAAAGAAAGCTTTTAGACTACTGGTGTGCACTGGCTCCTCCCACTAAGACCCTCCTCCAGACCTCAGTTAGGATACTGTGCCCGGAAGAGCTGACACAATTAGGAAGGATATTGAATCCCGGGTAAGACTCACACCAGCCACACCAATCACACCGTATAACTCGTGATACAATACCCAGTTAACAGCATGATAACAACTGAGCCTCTCAACAGATAGCTCAACAATAACCCTTTAGTTAAGCAATAACTATATACAAGTATTGCAGACAATTCGCACTTGGGATGGGCGCCCAGCATCCACTACGGACTATGAGAAATAGAATTACCGGTGAGTAAATTCTTATTTTCTCTAACATCCTAAGTGGATGCTGGGGACTCCGTAAGGACCATGGGGATTATACCAAAGCTCCCAAACAGGCGGGAGAGTGCGGATGACTCTGCAGCACCGAATGAGAGAACGCAAAGTTGAAGAGCAGAGACCCCTCGGGCCGCCGCCCAAGAAGAGCCCACTTTCCTTGTGGAATGGGCTTTTACCGATTTAGGATGCGGCAGTCCAGCCGCAGAATGTGCAAGCTGAATCGTACTACAGATCCAGCGAGCAATAGTCTGCTTAGAAGCAGGTGCACCCAACTTGTTGGGCGCATACAGGATAAAAAGCGAGTCAGTCTTCCTGACTCCAGCTGTCCTGGAAACATAAATTTTTAGGGCCCTGACTTCATCCAACAACTTGGAAGCTTCCAAGTCATTCGTAGCCGCAGGCACCACGATAGGTTGGTTCAGATGAAAAGCTGATACCACTTTGGGGAGAAACTGGGGACGAGTCCTCAATTCTGCCCTATCCATATGGAAAATCAGATAAGGGCTTTTACATGACAAAGCCGCCAATTCTGAAACCCGCCTGGCCGAAGCCAAGGCCAACAACATGACCACTTTCCACGTGAGATATTTTAAATCCACGGTTTTCAGTGGCTCAAACCAATGTGACTTTAGGAAATCCAACACCACGTTGAGATCCCAAGGTGCCACTGGAGGCACAAAAGGGGGCTGAATATGCAGCACTCCCTTAACAAAAGTCTGAACTTCAGGTAGTGAAGCCAATTCTCTCTGGAAGAAAATTGATAGAGCCGAAATCTGGACCTTAATGGAACCCAATTTAAGGCCCATAGTCACCACTGACTGTAGGAAGTGCAGGAACCGGCCCAGCTGAAATTCTTCCGTTGGGGCCTTCCTGGCCTCACACCACGCAACATATTTTCGCCATATGCGGTGATAATGGTTCGCGGTTACTTCTTTCCTAGCTTTTATCAGCGTAGGAATGACTTCCTCCGGAATGCCCTTTTCCTTCAGGATCCGGTGTTCAACCGCCATGCCGTCAAACGCAGCCGCGGTAAGTCTTGGAACAGACAGGGCCCCTGCTGCAGCAGGTCCTGTCTGAGCGGTAGAGGCCATGGGTCCTCTGACATCATTTCTTGAAGTTCCGGATACCACGCTCTTCTTGGCCAATCCGGTACAATGAGTATAGTTCTTACTCCTCTTCTCCTTATTATCCTCAGTACCTTTGGTATGAGAGGAAGAGGAGGGAACACATAAACCGATCGGTACACCCACGGTGTTACCAGAGCGTCCACAGCTATCGCCTGCGGGTCTCTTGACCTGGCGCAATATTTTTCTAGCTTTTTGTTTAGGCGGGACGCCATCATGTCCACCTGTGGTTTTTCCCACCGGTTTACAATCATTTGAAAGACTTCTGGATGAAGTCCCCACTCTCCCGGGTGGAGGTCGTGCCTGCTGAGGAAGTCTGCTTCCCAGTTGTCCACTCCCGGAATGAACACTGCTGACAGTGCTAACACGTGATTTTCCGCCCATCGGAGAATCCTTGTGGCTTCTGCCATCGCCGTCCTGCTTCTCGTGCCGCCCTGTCGATTTACATGGGCGACTGCCGTGATGTTGTCTGACTGGATCAGTACCGGCTGGTTTTGAAGCAGGGGTTTTGCCTGACTTAGGGCATTGTAAATGGCCCTTAGTTCCAGAATATTTATGTGCAGGGAAGTCTCCTGACTTGACCATAGTCCTTGGAAGTTTCTTCCCTGTGTGACTGCTCCCCAGCCTCGAAGGCTGGCATCCGTGGTCACCAGGACCCAGTCCTGTATGCCGAATCTGCGGCCCTCTTGAAGATGAGCACTCTGCAGCCACCACAGCAGAGACACCCTTGTCCTTGGAGACAGGGTTATCAGACGATGCATCTGAAGATGCGATCCGGACCACTTGTCCAACAGGTCCCACTGAAAGGTTCTTGCATGAAACCTGCCGAATGAAATCGCTTCGTAGGAAGCTACCATTTTTCCCAGGATCCGCGTGCAGTGATGCACCGACACCTGTTTTGGTTTTAGGAGGCCTCTGACTAGAGATGACAGCTCCTTGGCCTTCTCCTCCGGGAGAAACACTTTTCTCTGTTCTGTGTCCAGAACCATCCCTAGGAACAGCAGGCGTGTCGTAGGGACCAGCTGTGACTTTGGAATGTTTAGAATCCAGCCGTGCTGTTGCAGCACTTCCCGAGATAGTGCTACCCCTACCAATAACTGTTCTCTGGACCTCGCCTTTATCAGGAGATCGTCCAAGTACGGGATAAATAAAACTCCCTTCCTTCGAAGGAGTATCATCATTTCCACCATTACCTTGGTAAAGACCCTCGGAGCCGTGGAGAGACCGAACGGCAACGTCTGGAATTGGTAATGACAATCTTGTACCACAAACCTGAGGTACTCCTGGTGAGGATGGTAAATGGGGACATGTAGGTAAGCATCCTTGATGTCCAGCAATACCATGTAATCTCCCTCGTCCAGGCTCGCAATAACCGCCCTGAGCGATTCCATCTTGAACTTGAATTTTTTGATATATGTGTTCAAGGATTTCAAATTTAAAATGGGTCTCACCGAACCGTCCGGTTTCGGTACCACAAACATTGTGGAATAGTAACCCCTTCCTTGTTGAAGTAGGGGCACCTTTACTATCACTTGTTGTGAATACAGCTTTTGAATTGCCTGTAACACTGCCTCCCTGCCTGAGGGAGTGGTTGGCAAGGCAGATTTGAGGAAACGGCGGGGGGGGAAGACGTCTCGAATTCCAGTTTGTACCCCTGAGATACTATTTGAAGGATCCAGGGATCCACCCGTGAGTGAGCCCACTGCTTGCTGAAATGCTTGAGACGGGCCCCCACCGTACCTGGCTCTGCCTGTGGAGCCCCAGCGTCATGCTTTGGACTTTGAGGAAGCGGGGGAGGACTTTTGCTCCTGGGAACTGGCTGTATGCTGCAGCTTTTTCCCTCTACCTCTGCCTCTGGGCAGAAAGGACGCGCCTTTAACCCGCTTGCCCCTATTGGGCCGAAAGGACTGTACCTGATAATACGGTGCTTTCTTTGGTTGTGAGGGAACATGGGGCAAAAATGTAGACTTCCCAGCTGTTGCTGTGGAAACGAGGTCCGAGAGACCATCCCCGAACAATTCCTCACCCTTATAAGGCAGAACTTCCATGTGTCGTTTGGAATCTGCATCACCTGTCCACTGCCGAGTCCATAACCCTCTCCTGGCAGAAATGGACATTGCACTAATTTTGGATGCCAGCCGGCAAATATCCCTCTGTGCATCCCTCATGTATAAAAGTGCGTCTTTTATATGCTCTACGTTCAGCAAAATAGTGTCCCTGTCTAGGGTAGCTATATTTTCTGACAGGGAATCTGACCACGCAGCAGCAGCGCTGCACATCCAGGCTGAAGCTATAGCCGGTCACACCTGTGTGTGTATATATAGATTTCAGGATAGCCTCCTGCTTTCTATCCGCAGATTCCTTCAGGGCGGCCGTATCCGGAGACGGTAGTGCCACCTTCTTCGACAAGCGTGTGAGCGCTTTATCCACCCTAGAGGATGTTTCCCAGCGTGACCTATCCTCTGGCGGGAAAGGGTACGCCATTAGTAACCTCTTAGAAATTACCATCTTTTTATCAGGGGAAGCCCACGCTTCTTCACACACTTCATTTAACTCTTCAGATGGAGGAAAAGCTACTGGTAGTTTTTTCTCTCCAAACATTATACCCTTTTTTGTGGTACCGGGGGTAACATCAGAAATGTGCAACACATTTTTCATTGCCTCAATCATGTAACGTGTGGCCCTACTGGAAGTTACATTAGTCTCATCGTCGTCGACACTGGAGTCAGTATCCGTGTCGACATCTGTGTCAACCATCTGAGGTAGCGGGCGTTTCAGAGCCCCTGATGGTTTTTGAGACGCCTGGGCAGGCACAGGCTGAGAAGCCGGCTGTCCCACATTAGGTATGTCGTCAAACCTTTTATGTAAGGAGTCGAAACTATCACGTAATTCCTTCCACAGCACCATCCACTCAGGTGTCGACCCCGCAGGGGGTGACATCACATTTACAGGCATCTGCTCCGCCTCCACATAAGCCTCCTCATCAAACATGTCGACACAGCCGTACCGACACACCGCAAACACACAGGGAATGCTCTGACAGAGGACAGGACCCCACAAAGCCCTTTGGGGAGACAGAGAGAGAGTATGCCAGCACACACCAGAGCGCTATATAACACTGGGATCCCACTATCAATGAGTGTTTTCCCTATAGCTGCTTTTTTTTATATATATTACATATATATATATATATATATATATATATCTATACTGCGCCTAAATTTAGTGCCCCCCCTTTCTTTTTTACCCTTCTGTAGTTTCTCAGACTGCAGGGGAGAGCCAGGGAGCTTCCTTCCAGCGGAACTGTGAGGGAAAAATGGCGCCAGTGTGCTGAGGGAGAAGCCCCGCCCCCTTTTCGGCTGACTTTCTCCCGCTTTTTCTGTGATACTGGCAGGGGTAATTTTACATCTATATAGCCTCTGGGACTATATATGATGTATATTTTGCCAGCCAAGGTGTTATCTATTGCCCTCAGGGCGCCCCCCCCCCAGCGCCCTGCACCCATCAGTGACCGAAGTATGAGGTGTACATGAGGAGCAATGGCGCACAGCTGCAGTGCTGTGCGCTACCTTGGTGAAGACTGAAGTCTTCTGCCGCCGATTTTCCGGACCTTCTTCGTGCTTCTGGCTCTGTAAGGGGGACGGCGGCGCGGCTCCGGGAACGAACACCAAGGTCGGGTCCTGCGGTTGATCCCTCTGGAGCTAATGGTGTCCAGTAGCCTAAGAAGCCCAAACTACCACCTGTTAGGTAGGTTCGCTTCTTCTCCCCTTAGTCCCTCGCTGCAGTGAGTCTGTTGCCAGCAGATCTCACTGAAAATAAAAAACCTAAATATACTTTCTTTCTAGGTGCTCAGGAGAGCCCCTAGTGTGCATCCAGCTCGGCCGGGCACAAGAATCTAACTGAGGTCTGGAGGAGGGTCTTAGTGGGAGGAGCCAGTGCACACCAGTAGTCTAAAAGCTTTCTTTGTAGTTGTGCCCAGTCTCCTGCGGAGCCGCTAATCCCCATGATCCTTACAGAGTCCCCAGCATCCACTTAGGACGTTAGAGAAATCTAGATTTAATTCTGGAAGTCGAATGACTCAATAGTAACATGTCTCATGAATGGTGATTTTGTTACAGTCTTTGAAAGGCCAATTTATCAAGGATAACTTACACAAGATAGCACTTAAGCTATTTTGGCAGTATTTACTATGGGGTTTATTATGGGCTGTTGGGTTATGATCACTGTAAAAAAGTGATTCTGTCCTGGTGGAAGTGCCCTTTAAGAACAAGGTTTCTTTAATCAGCAAGTGAAAAATTCCAGGTGTAAAGAAATACAATTATAATTATATAACAGGATTTACCAACTAAAAATAACCATCATAAAGAAAAGGCAACAAAAATATTTAAGTGAACCTATCTGCTACACATAATAGAAACAGTCATCTTGTGCAATAATAATAATAATAATAATTTTATTTATATAGCGCTCTTTCTCCAATAGGACTCAAAGCGCTTAACAGATACATAGCATAATATAGTACAGAAAATAATGAAGTACATTTTCATAAAATACAGAAGCATGAAGATACTAAAAGGACACTATGGAAATGCTTTAGTAAACAGAAAAGTTTTGAGTCTGCTTTTGAAGGATTCTATAGTTGTTGCCTCTCGCACTGTGCAGGGAAGTGAGTTCCATAGAGTCGGAGCCACATGACTAAAAGCTCGACCACCAGATGAATTACGGTAGATTCTAGGTACTGCTAAAAGTCCTTCATCTACAGATCGCAGTAATCGAGTGGGGCAGTATGGGGTCAGAAGCTGTTTCAGGCACCTTGGGCCTTGGTCATGTAATGCTTTGAAACTCAGTAAGCCAATCTTGAAGATGATTCGCCATCTTACAGATAGCCAGTGAAGGGAGTAGAGGATGGGTGTTATGTGGCTAGAACGGGGCTGGTTGGTTAATAGCCTGGCAGCTGTGTTTTGCACCAGCTGTAAGCGTTGCAATTCTTTTGCTGGTAGACCAAGGTAGAGGGCATTACAGTAGTCTAAACGAGATGATACAAAAGCATGTATGACTTTTGGCATGTCATCTGAGGGAATTAAGTGCTTGATTCTAGCTATGTTCCTCAGGTGAAAGAATGAGGATTTGATTGTGGCTGATATCTGATGTTTAAGTGAACCAATGACAATACAAATGTAGAAATACTTTACATGAACATATCCAATACACTGCTATAAGTTACCCCATTGTGCCTGTGTTCATGGTCAGTGAGAAAGTGAAGCTCACATCAGATTGGCGGTTTAGCAACAAAAAATGCAGCGCTCTCTTCTCAGTTTCTTTCCAATGACTACATACAGATTATGTGCATATTAAACTACTAAGCACACAAATAATAAAGTGAACCAACTCACCATGCCAGCCAGCGCCAGCAGAGACACCTGAACTTGGGTCATATTTCCATTTTCGAAAAGGTCATTAGCTTCAAACAGGTCCACAGATTTCATCCCATAAAGATTCATAGCTTTAATGAAGTTTGAGAGGTTTTCAAGCTAGATATTTAGGGGAGATAAGTCACTCTGTAATTATATTGCATTAATTACAATAATACTGTGCATACTAATCTAACCCAGCATCTATTAAACACATTGGGCAGTGTGCCAATCTATCACAGGCATGCTAGATATAGTACACAGCCCCCCACTCTGATGGGACACCTTTACTTTGGTTAAAGGGTGGTACATGTGTTCCCCTAACATACTACCTCAGATACCTCATTCACGCACCTACCTTACTATTTCCGAACACTGCATGCAAAAGAAGCTCACAAAACTCTTTTTTCAGGCGCTAATATATGGAAACACTCTTTATTATGAATAGAAAGTTTATGTTTAATAATCTTATCCTGCAATAATGATGAGCAGCAATTAAGTCCAGCAGTGTCTGTGTGCACACAGCTAAAATAAGTAAGGCTCTTAATGCCTATACTAAAAACAATCCAATTTACCAGTGACTTTATGCGCTTATAAAAATTCAGGTGTATAAATGACTGAACACACACTACTTCAATAGATTACTAGAACTTTATATCATATAAAAATGTATTTCACACATACAAAGACAATTCATTACATTTAATGTTAATTAATGAACGGCATCCAATGTTATACATAATAATTGTTGGTCACGTGACTGTTATTGTGTCTTCTATAGACACCATAAAAAATATATAAACTATCCTCATTTATAATGTCCCAACAAGAGGATTAAAACTTTGTAACATACGTGGACTCCAAAGTGCTACAATGTAGTTTGTAGTATCAGAATTAGCAAAAGTCTCCACTTGTCGTGGGCTCACCTGCCTCCACTCTCTGCCACACTGAATGTCCACTCCTAAGTGCTCCTTTCCAGAAGCTGCAGGTATGCTGTGGAAAAAAGAAAAGATATACATGTATATGGAAAACACAAACAAATTGTTTGTGTTTTCCATATACATGTATATCTTTTCTTTTTTCCTTTCCTTTTTTTGTTTTTTCATACATAATAATATTTATATGGATATGCATTCTATATGACTATTTCCTTGACAGAAGAAAATGCATATTTAGAGTGAATAAAAAAATTGTATTGATATTTGATACTGTGGTGAACGGCACCCAATGTGTTAATGAATGCATCCAGTGCTTTTAGATTAATACACCTGTGTATAGGTTTTTGACCAATGATGAGACCAGTCCAATTGGAAATAAGGGGCTATAAGGATTTTTTGCAACCACATGGGAATCACTCTATGAGGAAGCACCCGAGGGTGCAAAACGCGTTAGAGATTGCACCCCTAAATTCCAGGAAGGACGCACTATCAGCTATAATTGCCTGCCTACACCCGGATCACTGCTTTCATTTGTCCGGTCACCACGGCACCTATTGTGACACCAAATGCTAGAGGCGCCCACCGTGAATGAGACATCAGGACCGGAGGCAAACAGCAGGTGTGTAAAGGCTGGCCGCGGTCCTGACACGAAGGTGAGCTCCGGTGGCTGGTGCACACCACCGAGAGACGCACCCACCGCAGCAGCAGCAGAATAGGACTCCCGTTATTGCCCATTTACAAGTCCATTCCTCTGCTAGAAGGTGTTTCATCACCAATCGCTCCACAGCATACCTGCAGCTTCTGGAAAGGAGCACTTAGGAGTGGACATTCAGTGTGGCAGAGAGTGGAGGCAGGTGAGCCCACGACAAGTGGAGACTTTTGCTAATTCTGATACTACAAACTACATTGTAGCACTTTGGAGTCCACGTATGTTACAAAGTTTTAATCCTCTTGTTGGGACATTATAAATGAGGATAGATTATATATTTTTTATGGTGTCTATAGAAGACACAATAACAGTCACGTGACCAACAATTTTTATGTATAGCATTGGATGCCGTTCATTAACATTAAATGTAATGAATTGTCTTTGTATGTATGAAATACATTTTTATATGATATAAAGTTCTAGTAATCTATTGAAGTAGTGTGTGTTCAGTCATTTTATACACCTGAATTTTTATAAGCGCATAAAGTCACTGGTAAAATGCAAAAGAAGCTGCCTATGGTGCTCGGGATCCGGTCTGAAGATCGACAGTGTCTAGGTCGACAATGTTTAGGTCGACCACTATAGGTCGACAGTCACTAGGTCGACATGGATGGAAGGTCGACAGGGTTTCTAGGTCGACATGTGCTAGGTCGACAGGTCTAAAGGTCGACATGAGTTTTTCACATTTTTTTTCTTTTTTTGAATTTTTTCATACTTAACGATCCACGTGGACTACGATTGGAGCGGTAAAGTGTGCCGAGCGAAGCAAAGGCACCATGCCAGAAGCATGGCGAGCCATGCGAGGGTACGCGGTGCACTAATTTGGGATCCCGGTCACTCTACGAAGAAAACGACACAAAAAAAAAATCCTCATGTCGACCTTTAGACCTGTCGACCTAGCACATGTCGACCTAGAAACCCTGTCGACCTTCCATCCATGTCGACCTAGTGACTGTCGACCTATAGTGGTCGACCTAAACATTGTCGACCTAGACACTGTCGATTTGATGAACCACACCCATGGTGCTCAAAGGAGGCTTGAAGCCCCATACACAACAGTGCACAGATGCATGACCAGAATAAATAAACCCACCAAAGCAGTTAACTAGGTGGACAGTGCAGTGTGCAACATTCTCTCCCCCGCCAACCCCCCACCCTGCCTGGGAAACCTGGGAAAGGGGTTCGAGGAGAAAAAGGGAGATGGGAGGAGATGAGGAGGACAGGAAGACAGGGTGGGCTGAAGGGTACAGATGAGAGACAGGACAACAGCAAGATGTGATTTGGGGGGCCAAAATACTAGTTCCTCATATACTCCTTTTAATGGGGTTAAACCTTTAAGTTACTCAGCTCAGACACATTTAGGGGTATATTTACTAAAGTGCAGGTTTATAGAAGTGGAGATGTTGCCCATAGCAACCAATCTGATTCTAACTATTATCTTCTAGAAAGTGCTAGAAAAATAAGTAGAATCTGATTGGTTGCTATGGCCAACATCTCCATTTCAAGAAATCCGCACTTTAGAAAATATACCCCTAACAGTCTGTAATAATATATTACCACACATCCTTCCAATATAAACAAGATGGTTTATGTTTCATGAAACATCTGCTCCTATATATCACCTCTGCCTCCCCATCTAACACCTTGCCCACACTCACCCAGAAGCCACTCCAGACCCCTCATTCTCTATAATGTAAAACTTTCTTACCTGATGCCAGTTTTGCTTGGAGACATTAATTTTTTTTATGGAGTTTGGCCTTAGCTTGTTCATGAGTCTGTGGGGTGAGAAATATTTGGAAAAACAACCATCAAGAACAGATTTCACCACTAAAGGGACCCATACACTTATCTGACCGCATGTCTGAGGCGATCGCGGGCGATCACGCCGGCAGCCTCCCGGGGAGCAGGATCACCCAAGATACATCAGATGCTGTCCTTTTGCATATGATATATCCTGGGCGATCCCAGCCATGCCTCCGGGTCGGACCTAATTGAATGTGCAGCACATTCAATCTGGAGGATCCAATCCGATGCTCACGGGAACGTGCATCGGATCGGACTGGAGACACCTCAAAACTGCCCGATTTCACCCAATATATTGGGCCGAATGCCCGAATTGGGCTGGAATCGGGCATAATCGCTCTAGTGTATTGGGCCCTTTACTTGCATGTCTGATATACAGTACTGTGCAAAAGTTTTAGGCAGGTGTGGAAAAAAATGTTGCAAAGTAAGAATACTTTCAAAAATAGAAGTGTTAATAGTTAATTTTTAACAATTAACAGAATGCAAAACAGAAGAGAAATCTAAATCAAATCAATATTTGGTGTGACCACCCTTTGCCTTCAAAACAGCATCAATTCTTTTTGATTTTTGAAGGAACTTAACAGGGTTGTTCCAAACATCTTGGAGAACCAACCACAGATCTTCTGTGAATGTAGGCTTGCAAATCCTTTTGTCTCTTCATGTAATCATAGACAGACTCGATGATGTTCAGATCAGGGCTCTGTGGGGGCCATGTCATCACTTCCAGGACTCCTTGTTCTTCTTTACGCTGAAGATACTTTTTAATGACATTGGCTGTATGTTTGGGGTCGTTCTCCTACTGCATATTAAATTTGGAGCCAATCAGACGCCTCCCTGATGTTACTGCATGATGGATAAGTACCTGCCTGTATTTCTCAGCATTGAAGTACAAAGAAATGGACAACGCTGAGGACCGTAGATGCATCAGATGACACATCATGCTTACTTCCCTTCAAAATCAGAAAATGTCCAGCAGTGCCATTAGCTCAGAACTGGCAGTAACCAGTGGGACCCAGGTACACCCATCTACTGTTCGGAGAAGTCTGTCCAGAAGTGGTCTTCATGGAAGAATTGTGGCCAAAAGATGTGGAACCAAGGCCAATCGACTCAACTATGTACGAAAACATAGGAAGTTGGGTGCAGAAAAATAGCAGCAGGTGCTCTGGACTGATGAGTCAAAATATGAAATATCTGACTGTAACAGAATGCAGTTTGTTCGCCCAAGAACTGGAGAGCGGTACAATAATGAGTGTATGCAGGCAACAGTGAAGCATGGTGGAGGTTCCTTGCAAGTTTGTGAAATGAAGTTGGGGATTAATAGTGTCCTCATTGCTAAGAAATACAGGCAGGTACTTATCCATCATTCAATACCATCAGGGAGGCAACCGATTGTCTCCAAATTTAATCTGCAGCAGGACAATAACCCCAAACATACAATGACATTAACTATCTTCAGTGTAAAGAAGAACAAGGAGTCCTGGAAGTGATAATATGGCCCCCACATCATTGAATCTGTCTGGGATTACATGAAGAGATAGAAGGATTTAAGAAATCCTACATTCATAGAAGATAAGTGGTTAGTTATCCAAGATGTTTGAAACAACCTCCCTGCAGAGCTCCTTCAAAAACTGTGTGCAAGTGTACCTAGAAGAATTGATACTGTTTTGAAGGCAAATGGTGGTCACACCAAATATTGATTTAATTTAGATTTCTCTTCTGTTCACTCACTTTATTTTTATCAATTGGCAAAATGCAAACTATTATCACTTCTACTTTTGAAAGCATTCTCACACCTGCCTAAAACTTTAGCACAATATTGTATAATATATAAGACTTATACCCCCTACACATTAGGCGACCCGCCGTCGAGCAGCCCGTCGGCCGATACGACAGACGGGCGACCCGGCGGCGGGGGGGGGGGGGGGCGGGGTGAGGTGACGGGGGGAGTGAAGTTTCTTCACTCCCCCAGTCACCAGGCTCCATACCAGTGCATGCTAATATGGACGAGATTGTCCATATTGGCCTGCATGCATAAGCGACATGGCACCAACGATGAACGAGCGCGGGGCCGCGCAACGTTCATCGTTGGTGCCTACACACTGAACGATATGAACGAGTTATATCTTCAAGTGTGCAGGGCCCATTAAGCTTCTTCAAAAATGAGTAGGCATGCTATAGGGAAAAGGTGAAGAAACTGTTCTTGCCTCATTAAATGCAGAATTGCTTTCAGCCCCTTCCTATTTCTTGTGGTCTACCTCTTAAGTTGAAATAAACATGAACATTGGGATGGTTATGAAAGATTTATATGGGTAACTATGTCAAGAAAAAATTGACATAATCTACATGTTATTTCTATGTTCGTAAAGGCTGCATTTAGAACCACTCGAGAAAAAACATCACATCATCCTCTCTTACACAGGTGCAGATAGCAAGGGGAAGGAAATTCTCTGTTCTACCAGACTTTTTAATTGAGAGGTATAAGTTATTAATATTCACTATGGGCTTCCGAGTACAACAAAGGTACTGTTATGTCCAAGCCATTCTATTACCATGGAAGAGCAAGTCAGAATGTAATCTATGCATAAAAAGGTATATTTTCTTATCTCGTCCATTATACTTACTCGCACAAGATGACACCATCTTTTAACCCTTTCTGGAAATCTGGGCCAATGGTCATTCCAGTTACTTCCTCAATCCAGACTTGAAGCTCTGCTTCTTTTTGGGGATCATATTTTTGAGCCAACTAGAAAACAAGGAAAGGAACATATTATAAACAGATATTAGGATTCTAAGTCAAAGTCCAGGATATAACAGTAAACATTTGATTTGACAGCCCCTTCTGTACATAAATTAATTGAATCTTCAGTGGACATTTCTCTACAAAGAAAAACACAACTTCATATACAATACATATATTATTCATAGAGGAAGTCAGATTAATAAGAAGTGTATGTTGAAACCCAACTGTACAGAACGTAAAACAAAACCCCCGCCCCCAATTATGAAACTGCTTATCCATATCTTTCAGATTGGGATGAGTAACACATCTCAACTTTCTCTGCAGGGCAATGTGTCAGACTTGTACAGGGTGTGCAATGTGTCAGACTTGTACAGGGTGTGTAACTGTGTCATGTCTCCTCATTCATCACAAGACAGTCTTATTTTCCAATCCCAGACCAATTATAAAACCAGTCACTTCAGTTTATCAGTGCGGACATGCCAAATAGTATAAAGAGAAAGTGATCCGGCGAGCAAGAAAATTGCTATTATACCTATATATGATTATACCTATATATGTTCAGATAATGAGATGTTTGCAGGAAAAATTGTATGGGAAGACGACAGTCACATGTGGTCAATGTATGACGTTATTTACATTATTTAACCATCTGTTCATTTCACTGACATTGCAAAAAAAAAAACATAGACCTATTTTTGTTATCAATGAGTGTATATTGCTAAATATTTTTAGATCAGAGGTGTGTTGGCTGAAACGTATTTAATAAATGTGGCTATGATTTAGCCAGGGCCATTTTCCCTATTAAAAAATAAAACAATCATTAACCATTTGTGCGTTTAGCTACTTAGCAATAAAGTACTTTTGTTAGAACATTTGTAAGAGGCCGACCTTACTTTTTGTAAATTCCTCCCTGTATTGTGTGGGGCTAGCCTAACAAAATAAGACTAATGGGGAGTATCAGGCAAATGAAGAGGACACTCCCCAAAGTCACAAATGAACTGTCATTGCATTTACACAAATAGCAGCGTCCAATTATGAAATTCAAGTGCATTTGGAAATAGCTTGCATGGGCAATTATGGTAGAACATGTCAGTACCAGTGTTGGGCAACAGATGTCATTCAATATGTCATTTATGGATTCTCTTGCCAGACTGTATAGAATAGCAGCCTTTTCTTTTTACATAAGGATCATTACAATGAAAACTTGTGCTCCTGGTTTGCCATGTTTTACAGGAATCTTGATTAACATAAGTACATGCTCCTAAATGTTAAACAGTCAGTTGTGTGAAGTGACACACCTGCTTTTGTTTGTATACAAACCATAACAGTCCTTGAGCAGGTGAAAAGTAGGGAGAAATCTCTATTGTACAGGTAACAATATCAGGACTTTGGTCAGAGCCCCTGGGACACCCCCTCCCTAATGATAAATAAGACAATTAGGAGGGAATTAAATTGTTCAAAATGCAGGTTAGCTGTGTAAAGTGACTTCTCCCCCGCCCCCAAAAGAGACAGTTAAGGCTCAAAAAAACCGGTACGTTTTGGTTATGGTGCCCAAAAGCCCTACCCTTGGCAGATTTCTGTGCACCTCAGGAGCTAGCGGCACAAACAATTTCATAGCTACCGTCACTTTAAACGTAAGATGCGGCTGCAATAAAACAGCTGAATCCCCCCCAATGTTGTGTACACACCTGAATGATGGATCAGCTGGCTGCCTGGTGGCCCAAATAATCCAATGATCTAGTAAGTGTTCTGCACAAATGATACGTGCACTCACACCTACCAATTCACTGACCTACATGCATGGCCACAGGAACCGGTAGCGACGTCACTGTCGGCAGTTCCTGCGGCTGGCATATAGGTTGGTTGGTAGCCAATACACACAGGCAGGTGTAAAGATATATCTGCAAGATAGATTGGCATCTTTTGTGCTGCCCAGCTGACGTGATGTGTCACAGACATATTGGGCATATATTCGTCAGGTTGTATGAACAATATTTGCACAGCGTGTATCCAGCCTTAGATGTTTTTCATTAGTATAATACGGGCAATAATTATATATCATTTTGGGTTGATATTCTGCATAAAGCAGAATAATGTATTAAATTATGTGGTGCCGGTGTTTTTCTGCTAGCAGCTGGGAGTTATGAGTGTTTTACTAAAAATCTGCATTTTAACCAAATACTTTGCTTATGGCCACTAATATTACCAGCCAGAATGACCGCATTGTCACAGGCATAAGACTTTTACAATGGAGTGTGATCAGCGGGAGCGCTAAGTCAGGAAGAGCATACTGTGGCTAACGGAATTCAGCCCTTTGGCGCAAATTAAAATAAAGAATTTAAAATGACATCACATTCAGGATCCAGAAGTGTCACATGCAGCACTACACATCATAGCCAAAAGCAGCATCATTATGAAGGTGAGAGGATTAGGATCCAACAGAGACACTAGAGGGGGGTGTTAAACAGATTGATAACATGATTTTGTTTTGATGACTTCTGTGGATGAGGAGGACAATGCTGCAGTCACACAACATATAGTGCAGTACACCTATCACTGTGCAGCCACAGGATATGGAGCGAATAAAGAAACCACAAAGTTACATTCAAGTAAAGAAGAAGTGATGGGAAAGGGGCGAGCCTGGACTTTTCACACACAAGAATAATAAAGTATATACGGAACTTTGTGTCATGGATACACACACTCCGTACCGAGAGACTGCTGTGAGAGCGATATGGGAGAACCTACAGATGTGTAAGTTATGAAGGAGACAGTCTGTACAGAAGTTATCTGAGCTCCGCGACCCACAGCCCAGCCCCGTCAATGTCTTACCCTGTTTCTAACTTCTGCAGACAAACCATAGGACGGACCCTTGTTAAACTGGGTACTCATGCTGGCGGCGGCGGCGGCTGCTGCTGCTGCGGAGGTCTCTTCTCTCCCCGGTCTGTCTGGCTGTCTGCCCCTCTGTCTCTCTGTCTGTCTGAGTCAGTTTCCTCTGCTTGAGTCAGTGTCTGCGGCCGGGCCCCGCCCACTGGCACCCCATTGGTTTACAATAAAAATCCCCATATATGGGCAAAGGGCTCCGAATTCCTCAGGATGGGTATTTCCTGCCAATCCCAAAATCCGAGTAAATTCCCTCAAAGCATCCGGCGTGAGAGCATCAATAGGAGCAGCAGCCGCAGGTACACTGCCTGCCTGTGTATACATCATACATGTACAGTACATGGGGTCCGCCCAGTGTGCAGGGTATGGACCGCTGAGAGATGATGCGCTTGTGTCAGTAGCGAGGCTCTGTAGGTGTTTATAATGTTCATATATCGGCTTTCTTCAGTGTAGTTACAATAGAAATGAGCACAGAGTTAGAAAATAAAATAATGATGGGTTTTTGCGGTGACCACTGGACTGGTTTGAATATGCAGAGTCCACTTTTTCAGCAATAATATATGAGATTAAGGTTTAAAATACTGTAAATTATAATTATACTTTTCTCCAATAGGACTCAGAGAGCTTTACATTTGACAATAACAATATATAATACAATGGAAGGTGACACAGCCCCCTTACATCGGGTGGCCCGTTTCCCAGAGTCTCCGTTCCGCCAGCACAGCCGATCCGCCAACTGAATCAGTCGTACAATGACCAGCAATGATCTGCAATTTGTCAGAGAAATTAAACATGTTAAAAATGCACAATTTCATACCATCCAACAATTTACACTTAAAAATCGGTACAAATTCGAGAAGGGGACTTGACCCACGGGTAAAGTGACGTGGCCATGCTCCTTTTCCTATACTTTCAATGGAAGTTTGGAGAGCCAAAAATCGGTACAGACCATAAAAAAAAGGTACTGTTCCTACCAAAAAGGTACAGCTGGAGGGTATGCGATTTGCAGATCACAACCGTTTTTGGTCAGGATATGGGAATCAGGATTTTTTAACATGTTAAATATTCCTGGTTCTTTGATCCAGCCTTCGGGGATTGGAATATTGCCTCAATACATCTGTGATGTATGGGGGCCATTACACATATATGATACCCAGATACAAGATACCCAAAGAATCAACAGTTCCATCATCCTATTCACCAGGTACCAGGTGAGGCAGCCATTTTAGGAACACTACATAGGATTCAATGGGTAGGTGAGATATACCCACATATATTATACCATAAAATAAAGGTCAAGCAGCATGTTGGATGTTCAATTTACACAATACTTTTGAGACAAGACACGTGAAGTAGCCATCTTGGGCACACACAAGGCTTGATAAACAGATTGCTGGGGGGTAGGTGGGTAGCAGGTTGTGGGTATTTGAAGTCACCAAAGTGGTCCATGGCATTATATTATCTTCCAGAGTTCATACAACTATTAGAGTCATTTATTATAAATAAAATCTTTTTAAGGAGATAATAAAATAATTTCCCACAGTGGAGCAGTAGAAGGCACACTGCAACACATGGTAAGAAGTGCAATGAATGCACTCATGAATTCAAATAATTAGGCACTCCCCTTCTAGCAAGGAAATAAGAGGGGATACATACTGGTAGAGGCTTAATGTTGGGGACCTCACATCACCCACAAAATGTTTATAATCAAGGCAACCAGTTTATTTACTGGTAACTGATCCTGAGTGAAGGGTACTTTTTGTGGTGAAAGATGCCTCCTTAAAAAAATAAAAATAAATCCCATAATACTTGTATTTCTTTTTGTTATTTATCTCCGTGGTCTCTCTTCCAGGTCTGTAGCAGGGCACTTCACAGAAGCAGGGCTGGAAGCAGGGTGTGTCCTGAGATCACTGGGTGACCCAGGCAAGATCTTCGCAGGGGAAGAGGAAGAGCGGCTGCAGTGAGCACTGTGAGCTCCTGCAGCCACATGTGTGTGATTACTGTAGCCATGCCTGGGTGATCATCATTGTGTGCGTAACCAGGGAAGCAGAAACTGGGGATGGAGTCGCGGCTACATAAAGCACTGCAGCCACAGGCATGCACACTATCACTGTGGCCGGAATACATACTAAATAGCATCAGTCAGAGTGCCGGCAGTCACATGACCGACAGTGGCATACCAACACTGAAGATCCCAACATCGGAGGGGATAAGTATTTTTACCCTCCTCTGTCCCCTACCTTAACCTTCCGGGGGCAGTGGCTACAGCTAATCCTCGGGGGGGGGAGGGGGATGTTATGGCTAACCATCCCCCTGTGCTTAACAACTGATTGCTGTGTGTTTTGCTGGGGGCTGCTAGAAGCATAGTCAACTGTGTAATACCTCTGGCTGCCAAAAAAGTCTATTCAGATCCGCAGATTTCCAGAAGAGTAATAGCTAACATTTAGCTGCTTTAAGAATATGATGATAAGTTTTTGACAATGTCTAGGTGTGTTTGGAATGGGTCTGGCTGGGAAGGAGGGAAAAAACAGGGAGAGTCTCTCATTTGGAGACTAGTGACCAACTTGATGATAGCATGAATTTGGCCCAGTATGGGGCCAACCTAGGGCAGATCCACCAGATGTGCAGCAGGGAGCCCTGTTGACCAAATGATCTCCAACACAAATTAGACGAGTTTGCAATACCACCTATAATACATTTTAAAGGAATTTTCCTTCACTCTAATTTAAATAGAAGCCTTAGCTAAATATTGTCACAACTGAGGGCCTGAGCTGACGGGAGGCAGCCTCAGTTGTAGGGGCTGAGATGTACCGGAACCTGGGAGGTTGTATCAGACCCCTGGACATGTAAGTAACATGAATAATAACTGCCCGAAGGCGTGACCACGACAACTTAGATAAAAGTCAATGATGTTTATTATGACAACTCCGCAACACAGCAGCAGTAAAAGAAAACGTAAAAGTCAGCAAAGAATAAATACAGTTCCTGGGTACTACAGGATGGCAGGAGCCACAGGGCACTGGTAGTGTGAGACAGTTCTTATAATCTTCTAGATGGAAAGTCCTTACCAGGCCCGACTGTAGCAATGGAGATAACCCAGGATTGTACCAGCTGGTGTTCCAGGAAAAGCTGGGTTGCTGAAGATAAAACGGCTGCTGTGGATACTGGCTGGAACCAGACTGTTGTTAGCACGGAGTGGATACTGGCTGGAACCAGTTAAATAATAAATGAACTTGGGAGCGATGAAATATGAGCTGAAATGTAGAACTTGAGAGCGGAGAAATAATAATACCGGTGGAGAGTGGTAAAGTGTAGAAAGGACACCGGCCCTTTAAGAGAAGCTGTACTCTGCTGGAAGCTGGGCTGGAAGCAGGTAATGTTGTAGCTGGAAACAGATGAATCCACAATGGATTGGAGAGTCAGGCTACACTGCAGGTGGAATGCTGGTGCGGGTCTCTATGGTGGAAGTCTTGAGACAGGAGCTGGAACCTGGAAGACAATCACAGGAGAGAGACAAACAGGAACTAGGTTTGACAACCAAAGCACTGACGCCTTCCTTGCTCAGGCACAGTGTATTTATACCTGCAGCAAGGAAGGGATTGGCTAGGCAATTATGCAGATTATCAATACTGAGAACAGATTGGTGGAAATGATCAGCTGACAGAATCCAAGATGGCTGCGCCCATGCAGACACTTGGAGGGAAGTTTGGTTTGTAATCCATGTGGTAATGAAAACAGTAATGGCGGCGCCGGCCACCGGAGACAGGAGGCGCCAGGCTGACAGATGCACATCCAACCACGCGGACACAGCGGAGGCCGCGGCTGACGTAATCGCCACTCAGACACTCTGCATGCAGAAGTTCAGGGACGGCGGCGGAGGCCGCGGGAGACGCCATGCCAGGTGTAATATGGCGTTTACTGTGACAGCGTCCCAGAGTGACAGGAGAGGCTACAGGAATGTACACATCAGGATAACAGATGGGATCCGGTCCTGGAGCGCTGAGCCAGCCTTAGGAGGCATCTGATGGGTAAGAAATGGCGTCCAGATACCCGGATCGTGACAGCACCCCCCCCTTTAGGAGTGGCCCCAGGACACTTCTTTGGCTTTTGAGGAAACTTGGAATGGAATCTCCGGACCAAGGCAGGAGCATGGACATCAGAAGCATTGGTCCATGAACGTTCCTCAGGACCATAACCCTTCCAGTCAATAAGATATTGTAATTGACCGTAACGGTGACGTGAGTCCAGGATCTTGGCCACTTCATACTCAACGCCTCGTTGAGTTTGGACTTTCGGAGTTGGAGGAAGTGAGGAATGAAACCGATTCAAGATCAGCGGTTTCAACAGGGAAACATGGAATGTCCTGGGTATTTTTAAGAAGGGAGGCAACTGGAGTCTGTAAGCAACAGGATTGATGACTTGTTCAATCTTGAAAGGACCGATATAGCGAGGTGCAAACTTCATACTGGGAACTCTTAACCTCAAATTCTTCGTGGATAACCATACCCGATCACCCACCTTGAGAGCAGGAACTGCTCGACGCTTCTTATCCGCAAACTTCTTGTACCTGAACGATGCCTTGAGCAGAGCTGATCGTACGCTCTTCCAGATATTGGCAAACTGATGCAAGGTGATATCCACTGCGGGAACAGAAGTTGCTGGAAGCGGTTGGAACTCAGGGACTTTAGGGTGGAATCCAAAGTTAGTGAAGAATGGTGTTGAAGCAGATGAAGAATGATACTGGTTGTTATGACAGAACTCGGCCCAGGGAAGTAATTGAACCCAGTCATCTTGAGAGGAGGACACATAGATGCGGAGGAAGGCCTCCAAGTCCTGATTCACCCTCTCGGTTTGACCATTGGTCTGAGGATGGTAAGCCGTGGAAAACTTTAGCTTGACTTGGAGGACTTGACATAAACTTCGCCAGAATTTGGCTGTGAATTGAACTCCTCGATCTGAAATAATTTCTTCAGGAAGACCGTGGAGTCGGAAGATCTCTTGTATGAATACTTGAGCCAACTTGGAAGCTGACGGGAGACCGGTGAGAGGAATGAAGTGTGCCATCTTGGTGAACCGGTCAACTACCACCCCGATGGTATTGAACTTGTTGCACATGGGTAAATCTGTAATAAAATCCATCGACAAATGGGTCCAAGGTCGACGGGGAACAGATAGTGGAACCAGTTGCCCCGCAGGCGACTGGCGGGATACCTTATGTTGAGCACACTTTGGGCAAGATGCAATAAACTCCAAGACGTCCTTTTTCAGAGTTGGCCACCAATAGGACCTAGAGATAAACTCCAGGGTTTTTTGGATACCTGTATGTCCGGCAAAACGGGAAGCATGGGCCCAATGCATGAGCTTCTTCCTTAGCATCGGTTTCACAAAACTTTTCCCTGATGGGGGCGTAGAGTCCATCCCTACCGTGGAGAATGCCAACGGATTTATAATAGGATGCTTGTCTGAAGACTCTGACTCATTTTCTTGCTCCCATGAGCGGGAAAGGGCATCGGCCTTGCGATTCTGAGAGCCCGGACAGAACTGGAGTTTAAAGTCGAACCTGGAAAAGAAAAGTGCCCATCTGGCCTGACGAGGGTTGAGACATTGTGCGCCTTTCAGATATAAAAGGTTCTTGTGGTCTGTAAGTATGGTGATTGAATGAGAAGCTCCCTCCAACAGATACCTCCACTCTTCTAGAGCGAGCTTGATGGCTAGCAACTCCTGGTCGCCAATGGCATAGTTGCGCTCAGCTGGGGAGAACTTCCGGGAGAAGAAACTGCAAGGGTGTAAATGGCCATCTTTAGCCCTCTGAGATAACACCGCTCCTACTCCAACGGAGGAGGCATCCACCTCTAAGATGAAAGGAGAGTCGATGTCAGGCTGTTTCAGAACAGGCGCAGAGATGAACCTTTGTTTTAAAAGATGAAATGCTTGCATGGCTTCTTCAGACCACTTGGACGGGTTAGCACCCTTCTTAGTGAAAGCAGTAATAGGCGCCACAATGGTGGAAAAGTCTCGTATAAACTTTCGGTAATAGTTGGCGAACCCTAAGAACCTCTGGACCCCTTTGAGGGTTAAGGGTACCGGCCAATTTTGGATTGCTTGTAGTTTCTCAGGATCCATCTCTAGTCCGGAACCGGACACAATGTACCCTAGAAACGGAATGGACTTGACTTCAAAGACGCATTTCTCTAATTTGCAATAGAGATGATTGACACGGAGACGGGACAGAACCTCTTTAACCCAAAAACGATGTTCCTCTAAATCGTTGGCAAAAATGAGGATATCGTCTAGATAGACCACGACATGACGGTATAGAATGTCTCTGAAGATCTCATTGACAAAATGCTGGAAGACAGCTGGAGCATTGCTCAATCCGAAGGGCATGACGAGGTACTCATAATGTCCGTCACGGGTGTTAAAGGCGGTCTTCCACTCGTCACCCTCACGGATCCGGATGAGATTGTATGCACCTCTCAAGTCCAGCTTTGTAAAGATGGTAGCTCCGCTAACTCTGTCAAAGAGCTCAGTAATCAGGGGTAAAGGATAACGGTTCTTGATGGTAATGTCGTTCAAACCTCTGTAGTCGATGCACGGCCGCAGACCACCATCTTTCTTTTTTACAAAAAAGAAGCCTGCGCCGGCTGGAGAAGAAGAAGGTCGAATGAACCCCTTTGCTAGGTTCTCTTTAATATATTCCTCCATAGAATGCGTCTCAGGCAGAGACAACGGATAAGTTCGGCCTCGAGGTGGAACCTTCCCTGGAACGAGATCAATCGGGCAGTCCCATTCTCTATGAGGAGGAAGGATATCAGCAGAAGCTTTACTGAACACATCCGTGAAATCTTGATATGGAGGAGGTGGAACATGAGACGACCTGGGGGAGGAAGAACAGACAGGCAATACTTTAAACAAACATGTCTCAGCACAGGAGGAACCCCATGCCAGGATTTGCGTAGTCGTCCAATCAATTGTAGGATTGTGAAGACGGAGCCATGGAAGGCCCAGGACCACAGGATGTGTGGCTCTTGGAATCACTAAAAAAGAAATAAGTTCGGAATGAAGAACTCCCACTCTCAGACGAACTGGTAGAGTCCTTAAAGAAATAACTGCATCAAAAATTTTGCTGCCATCCACGGCAGTTAAAGAAATGGACGAAGGAAGTCTCTCGGTGGGTAGGGACCACCGTTTAACATAGGCTTCGGTAATAAAGTTCCCAGCTGCTCCGGAATCAAGGAGGGCAATGACGTTCCGATAACGTTGAGCAACTTGAAGCGAGACTGGGAGATTACAATCTTGAGGAGATGGAGAGGAAATCATTACTCCTAGCCGGCCCTCTCCTTGGCGAGCTAGGATTTGGAGTTTCCCGGACGTTTGGGACAGGCATTAATGGTGTGAGACGGAGCTGCACAATACAGACAGAGAGACTCGGAGAGACGTCTTCGGCGCTCAGCAGGAGTTAAACGGGAACGGCCAATTTGCATGGGCTCATCTTTAGTTGGTGACAGTTGGCGAGGAGGAGGAGCAGAAGATTTTGGAGCAGATGATCTTCCACGCTCAGTTGCTCTCTCTCTGAAACGTAAATCAACTTTCGTGCAGAGTGAGATTAGCTCATCTAACTTAGAGGGTAAGTCTCTGGTAGCTAACTCATCTTTAATACGCTCAGATAAGCCATGCCAGAATGCAGCATACAGGGCCTCGTCGTTCCATGCCAGTTCGGATGCCAGGATCTGGAACTGTATCAGATATTGTCCTACAGTACATGACCCCTGGCGTAAACGGAGAATCTCGGATGAAGCTGAGGTTACCCGGCCTGGCTCGTCGAAGATGCGCCTGAATGTTGAGACGAATGCAGTGTAAGAAGATAGCAGGGTGTCGGACCTCTCCCATAACGGTGATGCCCAATCAAGGGCTGAGCCACTGAGAAGAGAAATAATGTAGGCAATTTTGGTACGGTCACTAGGAAAATTGCCAGGTTGTAGCTCAAACTGAATCTCACACTGGTTGAGAAATCCCCTGCAGAATCTTGGAGATCCGTCAAATTTTGCTGGCGTTGGAAGATGAAGACGTGGAGCAGAAATGGGTAAGGTGGGTGGGGTTATAACTGGAGTCACTGTGGTTGACGCACCAGAAGCGCCTGATCCACGGAGAGTTGTCTGAATCCCATCCAGCCGAGTAGAGAGATCCTGGAGACAGCGGATGATGTGGCCCTGTGCAGCCTCCTGATGTTCTAGTCGGGCTGCCAGTTCTTGCATCGGCCTGGCCGCTTGATCCTGGTCTCCGGCTGGATTCATTTGGTCAGTGCTTACTGTCACAACTGAGGGCCTGAGCTGACGGGAGGCAGCCTCAGTTGTAGGGGCTGAGATGTACCGGAACCTGGGAGGTTGTATCAGACCCCTGGACATGTAAGTAACATGAATAATAACTGCCCGAAGGCGTGACCACGACAACTTAGATAAAAGTCAATGATGTTTATTATGACAACTCCGCAACACAGCAGCAGTAAAAGAAAACGTAAAAGTCAGCAAAGAATAAATACAGTTCCTGGGTACTACAGGATGGCAGGAGCCACAGGGCACTGGTAGTGTGAGACAGTTCTTATAATCTTCTAGATGGAAAGTCCTTACCAGGCCCGACTGTAGCAATGGAGATAACCCAGGATTGTACCAGCTGGTGTTCCAGGAAAAGCTGGGTTGCTGAAGATAAAACGGCTGCTGTGGATACTGGCTGGAACCAGACTGTTGTTAGCACGGAGTGGATACTGGCTGGAACCAGTTAAATAATAAATGAACTTGGGAGCGATGAAATATGAGCTGAAATGTAGAACTTGAGAGCGGAGAAATAATAATACCGGTGGAGAGTGGTAAAGTGTAGAAAGGACACCGGCCCTTTAAGAGAAGCTGTACTCTGCTGGAAGCTGGGCTGGAAGCAGGTAATGTTGTAGCTGGAAACAGATGAATCCACAATGGTGATAAAGCTAAATTATTTATCTTACTTAAAACCCTTTAAGAGGTCTAAGAACACTGTACGCTATTGACGTATGGAGTACCGTAAGGGTACGCACGTTGCGTAACAATCGCTTAGCCGTAGTCGAGATGCTCACGCGTTACGTTCGCTCACGGCCAAGAGATCACAGGCAGGCACGCTATTGGCTGCCGACTAACGTAATGATTTGCTATAGCGATGCGAACGCTCGAGACCACGAGGAGATCACCAGCGGCGCAGACGCTCACAATGTTAAACCTTTGTAACTATACCATAAAACAGTGTATTATGCAGTAAACCTTGATGCAGAGATTGAGTGTAGATGCAACACCGTGTAACCTTATTAACTTAAAAGCTGTTCGAGCGTCACCGACGCTCTGAGAATACTTAACACTATAAGAAATACACAAATACCGTGCTTAGGGTCTAACGCCTAATATGAATGTTATACTTGAAAAAGAATAATACAATTACAAGTCATACACTACAATATAACATAGACCAACTAACCAGATAACTACACAGTAAATACAATACAATACAATTACGTTTTAAGGGAAAATGAAAGAAAAAGGAGAAGAGAGAGAGAGAGAGACATGGCCCATAATAACAAGAAAGACAATATGATTGCGGAGAAAAACTTACGCACAAAGGGGAACGATCGCATGCGCCTCTGGACATCCAGCTCCCGATTATCAGCAATGAGAACCGTTGAAGAGTGAGCTGGATGTGATCGGCTTGTCTATTTATGCCCCACACACAATACAATTCAATGGTCCCTACAATCTCATTGTTCATTGGACACAGGAATTCCTCCTCGCATTATAACAAAAGGTCATAGGTTGATTCATACAGGTGGGCTGTGTCTACTTCCAACTGCTCAGGTGGGTGGGAAACTAGGTTTCCCGCCGCATGGATAAGTAAGTGCAAATAATAGTAAATGGACATAAACTTCTTATGTCCATAACTATTCGCACGAGCGATTAATCTGCTTCAAACCAACACCGGAATATTGCTAATTAAATACTCTTCCGATGGATACTAAACACCACTGTATTACTCCTGTCTGACCCTTCGTATCAAACAATGAGGGATCTCTCTGTCCATGAACATGCTATATTAACCAAACTTTCAGATTCTATCAAAGGGACCATAATCTACAAAATACATTATATAGTAAAAATATGTTATGAACGAGTCGCCCGCTAGACGCACACAAACTCTACCGTAAATGCGCATATCGTGCGCCTGCGGGTGCACGCGACTGCGAGTATGCGCACGCACGGGAGAGTGTACGCATGCGCAGTGAGGACATGTATGAGGTGCAAATATGGCAGTGTGCATCGTGATATTTTTCTGACTTTGACAATGGATTGGAGAGTCAGGCTACACCGCAGGTGGAATGCTGGTGCGGGTCTCTATGGTGGAAGTCTTGAGACAGGAGCTGGAACCTGGAAGACAATCACAGGAGAGAGACAAACAGGAACTAGGTTTGACAACCAAAGCACTGACGCCTTCCTTGCTCAGGCACAGTGTATTTATACCTGCAGCAAGGAAGGGATTGGCTAGGCAATTATGCAGATTATCAATACTGAGAACAGATTGGTGGAAATGATCAGCTGACAGAATCCAAGATGGCTGCGCCCATGCAGACACTTGGAGGGAAGTTTGGTTTGTAATCCATGTGGTAATGAAAACAGTAATGGCGGCGCCGGCCACCGGAGACAGGAGGCGCCAGGCTGACAGATGCACATCCAACCACGCGGACACAGCGGAGGCCGCGGCTGACGTAATCGCCACTCAGACACTCTGCATGCAGAAGTTCAGGGACGGCGGCGGAGGCCGCGGGAGACGCCATGCCAGGTGTAATATGGCGTTTACTGTGACAGCGTCCCAGAGTGACAGGAGAGGCTACAGGAATGTACACATCAGGATAACAGATGGGATCCGGTCCTGGAGCGCTGAGCCAGCCTTAGGAGGCATCTGATGGGTAAGAAATGGCGTCCAGATACCCGGATCGTGACAAATATGCTCTCATTTTAGCCGATTCGTCAGCGTCCGGAGTCTCTACTGTCCATGCCTCACTATACATGTTTCATGCTGTAGTGACAATAAATTATTCTTATTCTTATCTTTCTCCCAAGCAGGTTCATGCACCTTCTTCAGAGGCTGATTGTGTGCCAATAGAGCTTGATAAAGAGAGGAAATTAGGCACTTAGAGAATACTTATCGTCAACAGAGCAAATCCATTAGTGAAAGTTGTGGGACTGGAGAATAAAACATAATGGGACTGGAAGAAGTGTTTTGAGTTGTAAATATTGAATAACCGCATAGGGGTATATTTACTAAAATGTGGGTTTTTAGACGTGGAGATGTTGCCTATAGCAACCAATCAAATTCTGGCTATTATCTTCTAGAAGGTGCTCTCCACTTCTATAAACCTGCACTTTAGTAAATATACCCCCAGGTGTGGGAGGTCAAAGTGAGACTGGATTTCAGCAAGGGAAGGAATGCAGAGGTACTACTTCAATAAGAATTAGAAGATTGTGGCATGTCCAACACTGGAATGCCCCATGGGTTTGACCCGGAGGAAATTGTGGGTTATTCCACAGGGGAGTAAATAAGGGATGCAAGGATTTCAAATTATAGCTACGGGAACATAAGTCCCATAGCGAGAGATAAAATGTCACCGTCAGTAGCAAAGCAGCATTCCTAGGGCGACAAAGGGGAGCAATCCATAGTAGCAAGGAAGGAGAAAACATGCAAAGTAAGTCAGTCTCAAGGGATGTCCAAACACGGAGGTGTTGGGGGGGGGAGTGCCAAATGATACATTGGGATAATTTAATAAGTAAGTTAGTAACAATGAGCCCACCCTGGGTATGAAGTTTATATATCCGCATCTTCGTCCTAGGTATCCAATCTGCCTAGATAAACTTTAAGATATCCTGTTGGAGGTGTCAGGTTCTGTCTAGTTTGTGTTCCCGGAGGGGACGCTAGTGGGTCAGTGGAGACAGGATGGAGAAAACGAGGAGACCGGATAGGATTCCTGCGCATGTGCGCTAAGTTGTTTATTAAACAGTTTAACAGATAGTATGGCAGCAGGAATACTTGATGGTAACAGAGGATATGCAATAATGAATAAGTAGTAAAAAAGCTGAAAGTCTTATGGCAAAGTCTGTATGGTATGTAACAATCGATCAGGGGATTGATGTATCGGTTTGGAACCCGATGGTTCCTGGATCATGGAACACAGCAGGGATGATGTTGAGAATAGCAAGCCAGGTAACAGTTGCAGGAGACAAGTGTTGAAATCCTCAGTGCAGGTTGAATAACACTGGCAGCTTGCAGGCTGATGAACAGGTGTAGATAGTGAGATGCACCTGGAGGAAAGTCTCTACTGCAGAGGGCTGAAGCACACTGTAGCTGGTAAAGGTGTGAAGCTTGATCACAGGTACCCGGGTTGCTGGTGCTTGTAGTTCCACAGCAGTACAGGACCAGACTGGAACGTAGAGTAGATTCACAGAGGAACTGAAGAGGCTTAATCACAAGCACCCAGGTCGCTGGTGCTTGTGGTTCCACGGCAATGCAGGATCAGACTGGAAGACAGAGTAGGAACTCAGAGGAACTGGAGAACGGAGCCAGTGACACAGGTCAGAGGAATGACACGAAGTCCAAGGCAAGGACTGACTCTCCATGCTGCTCCTGATATACTCCCCGGTCTGCAGGTATTGGCTGGGAGTGAATGGGGAGGTGCGGCCAAGCTCCGGATTGGCCGATGCGAAGGAGCTGATGAGAACTGTCATGGCGGCGCCCATGCCGCGGCCAGGCGGGAACGCCTGCTGACAACAGGAGTGTCCTTAGGCCCAGGATGACATTTGGCGACAAGGTGACCAGTGGCAGCGAGACATGGGACTCCCAGACGGAGACCGCACCGGCGGACAGGTGCAGCTGCAGTAAGTCGATTCCTGACAGTACCCCCCCCTTTACGGGTGGGCACCGAACACCCACGTGGCTTGGAAGGATGAGTTCTGTGGAAAACATGGATCAACCTTGGAGCATGGACATCTGTAGCATTTACCCAACTCCTCTCCTCAGGACCATAGCCGGACCAGTCGATAAGGTATTGCAGATGACCGTACCGGCAACGAGAATCCAGAATCTTCTCTATTTCAAACTCAATGCCCCTTTGAGTTCGTACTTTGGGGCCAACGGGAAGAGCTTTTTGGAAATGATTCAGGATCAAGGGTCTAAGGAGAGAGACATGAAAGGCATTAGGTATTCGCAAATAAGGAGGCAATCTGAGCTTGTACGCTACAGGACTGATGACTTTGTCAATGGAAAAAGGACCAATGAAGCGTGGTGCAAACTTCATTGATGGCACTCTGAGACGAAGGTTCCGGGTGAAAGCCAAACCTTATCATTAGGTTTTAGGCTGGGAACTGCACGTCTTTTGCGGTCAGCAAAGAACTTGTAACGGCTTGAGGCCTTTTTAAGGGAAACATGAATTTTCCTCCAAGTAGACGAAAACTGATTTAGAACAGAAGTGGCTGCAGGATCATCAATGTTTGGTAGATCTTGGAAATCTGGAACACGAGGATGTTGCCCATATACAGCAAAGAACGGGGTGGTCTCCGTGGCAGTATGATAGCGAAAGTTGTGAGCAAATTCAGCCCAGGGAAGCAGGTCTACCCAGTCATCTTGGGAAGAGGAAATATAAAGTCTCAAGAAGGTCTCTAATTCTTGATTCACCCTTTCTGTCTGTCCATTCGTCTGCGGGTGGTAGGCTGACGAAAACTTAAGTTTAACTTGTAGGGCAGAACAGAGGGCTCTCCAAAACCTTGCTACGAACTGAACTCCACGGTCAGATATAATTTCAGTAGGCAGTCCATGTAAACGAAAGATCTCTCGTAGGAAGACTTGAGCAAGTTTTGGAGCCAAGGGAAGGCCCTGGAGTGGAACAAAGTGGGCCATTTTGGTAAACCTGTCGACAACTACCCAGATGGTTTGAATCCTTGAGAGGAGGGTAGATTGGAGATGAAGTCCATGGACAGGTGAGACCAGGGACGGCTAAGTATTGATAACGGCTGTAATTGACCTGCCGGAGACTGACGGGGAGTCTTATGCTGGGCACATTTGGGGCAGGATGCCACGAAGTCCTTGATGTCGACCTTCATTTTAGGCCACCAGTAGGTTTCAGACAGGAACTTAAAAGTCTTTAGGACACCAGGATGCGCTGTGAACTTAGACTGATGAGCCCAAGACAACAACTTAGAACGAAGCTCAGGGGAAACAAAAATCTTGCCAGGAGGCGGAACAGGAGTAACTTGAGATGAGGCAAACACAACTGGATTCAAAACAGAATGAGGAACTGGATCGGGAATCTCCTCTTCGGATCCCATAGAACGGGACAGAGCATCAGCTTTGGTATTCTGAGAACCTGGACGTAAATGAAGCTTAAAGTTGAAACGAGAGAAGAACATTGCCCACCGGGCCTGGCGAGGATTAAGACATTGGGCTGCCTTTAAGTAGAGCAGGTTCTTGTGATCCGTGTAGATGTTAAATGGATACTTTGCCCCTTCCAGGAGATACCTCCACTCCTCAAGGGCCAGCTTGATCGCCAGTAATTCTTGGTTACCGATGGAGTAATTAGCTTCTGCAGGAAGGAACTTGCGAGAGAAGAACCCACAAGGATGAATCTTTCCATCAACCCCTACTTGGGAGAGAACAGCTCCAACTCCCACTGTAGAAGCATCTACCTCCAACTCGAACGGCTTGTTAATATCTGGTTGTGACAGAACTGGGGCGGACATGAAAGCCTGCTTAATTCTCTGAAACGCAGCCATGGCATCTTCTGACCAGTTGGAATGATCTGCCCCTTTTCGAGTTAAGCTGGTAATAGGAGCAATGAGAGTAGAGAATCCTCTGATGAACTTCCTATAATAATTAGCGAACCCCAAGAATCACTGAATGGACTTGAGAGTACTCGGAGTGGACCAATTAGCAATAGCTTCTAATTTTGTCGGGTCCATCTGGAGATCTGATCCGGAAATTACATACCCCAGGAAGGGTATGGAAGGAACTTCGAAGGTACATTTAGACAACTTGCCGTAGAGACGGTTCTCACGAAGACGTCGGAGAACCTCACGAACTTGAAGGCGATGCGAGGAGAGATCTTGAGAGAAGATAAGGATATCATCCAAATAGACTACAAGATATTTATACAAGACATCACGGAAAATTTCATTAACAAAGTGCTGGAACACTGCTGGGGCATTACTCAACCCGAACGGCATAACAAGGTACTCGTAATGACCATCCCGAGTGCAGGGCCGGTGCAAGGTTTCTCAGCACCCTAGGCAAATAGTCAGCCCCCCCCCTGCCAAAATACAGAGCCCTCTGGTAAAATTTAGGGATAGGATATTAGGGTTGTTTTAGCAGTTTGTGTTAAGGCAAAGGATGCCAAACGTGGTGCTCAAGGCACCCCAATAGTCCAGGTTTTAGGTATATCCATGGCACAGCACAGATGGTTAAATCAAATTGACTAAGGTGCTATACTGGTGCCCCTTTCACATTATACCACACACTTTGAGCCAAAAATCACATTATAGAACACAGTATGAGCCGAAAATCACATTATACCACACAGTATGAGCCTAAAATCACATTGTAGCACACTGTATGAGCCGAAATTCACATTATAGCACACTGTATGAGCCGAAATTCACATTATAGCACACGGTATTAGCTGAAAATCACATTATAGCACACTGTATGAGGCGAAATTCACATTATAGCACACTGTATGAGCCGAAATTCACATTATAGCACATGGTTTGAGGCGAAATTCACATTATAGCACATAGAATGAGCAGATATTCACACTATAGCGCATGGTATGAGCCAAAATTCACATTATACCACACAGCATGAGCTGAAAATCACATTATAGCACATGGTATGAGGCGAAATTCACATTAGAGCACACAGTGTGAGCCGAAATTCACATTATGCCACATGGAATGAGCCGAAATTCACATTATGCCACATACATAGCCACATATCTACATACTCACAGCCACATACAGTATACACACACGCATATATAATATATTTACACACACAGCCACATTTACACACATACACTGTCCCTACCCTGACACTCTCCTCCATCAGTTACCCTCTGCTCACCAGTTGACGGGTAGCCGGGGCCGGGAGTCCAATTGCGAGGGAGGGGGGGGAGATGAGGGGGGAAGGTGCAGGAGGCGAGGGGGGGGAAGGGGCAGCGGGAGCTGAATATAACTGTGGGGCCGGGGGAGCCGGGGAGCGGTTCACAAGAGGCCAGTCGCGGGAATGGAGGGAGGGGGAGCGCAGATGACAAGCTGCAGCCTGCGGATGCAGGCGATCGCAGTGGGGAGGCGGCGCCAGAGCACTCAGTAACAGTGCGGGAGCGGACCAGGCCAGCGGCCGCGGCCCGCGAGTCACTCTTTCACGATGTGGCCAAATGCAGGGGTGGTGGGGGTGGCGGGGGACGCCGGGCACGGGGCATGACGCGGGCGGCCGGAGACCATCGTGTGGGGGAGCTGCGGTCGGACCTGAGGCTGCGGTGAGAGACGTGAGAGCTCATATGTGATAAATAACGGTATGGACCCCACCCCGGACTCAGGACAGGATCACAACATGCGGCAGACAGGCGGCAGCCTGAACACAATTCAAACACATCCCACACACACTGACACTGTCGCAGAGAGGTGTGGGGGGGGGGCAGGTTTGCTGAATCAATCAGGGACTATCACACATAGTAAACTCACTCTTTGAGCTGGTGGGCGCCCACAAGCTGCTCCTCTGTCTTTTAAAGAAAAGGAGGAGTTTGGCTTGGCTGAGGCTAAGCAGTGTCGCCCTCCAGTGGTCGCCGCCCATAGGCAGCTGCCTAAAGCTGCCTAGTGGTAGCGCCGGCCCTGCCCGAGTGTTAAAGGCAGTTTTCCATTTATCGCCACTTCGGATCCTGATGAGATTGTAGGCACCGCGGAGATCTAACTTAGTGAAAATGCGGGCTCCCTTGACTCTGTCAAATAATTCAGTGATGAGAGGTAATGGATAACTATTTTTGATGGTAATATCGTTGAGCCCCCGATAATCGATGCACGGACGTAATCCTCCATCTTTCTTTTTAACAAAGAAAAAACCCGCTCCGGCGGGCGAGGACGAAGGGCGGATGAATCCTTTCTGTAAATTCTCCCTGATGTACTCACTCATTGCCTCGGTTTCAGGTACAGATAACGGATAAGTACGCCCCCTAGGGGGCATCTTGCCGGGGATGAGATCGATGGGACAATCCCACTCTCTATGGGGCGGCAGAACATCGGCGGCCTTTTCGCTGAAGACGTCAGAGAAATCTTGGTAGGCCACAGGGAGACTTGACTGAATTTTAACTTCTGAAGACCTTACAGGACGAACTTGGGCTAGACAGGACTGATGGCAATGAGATCCCCAAGAAGTCAGTTGTAACGTGGACCAGTCAATCTGCGGATTATGTAGCTGGAGCCAGGGCATACCCAAAACAATCTCCTGGGTTGCCTTAGGGATGACTAGGAACTCAATTAATTCAAAATGCAGGAACCCGACTCCCAGAACAACTGGCTTGGTTTGATGAGAGATGGAACCCTTGGAAATTTGGCTACCATCCACTGCAGTGATATAGGCTGGATATGTGAGTTCGCAGATAGACAGACGGAACTTATCAACTGCAGCTTGAGTAATGAAGTTTCCAGCTGCTCCACAGTCCACTAACGCGGATACAGACTGAAGTCCAGCCCTAGTCTCTAAAGTCACAGGAAGGATAAGGTCTTGGTTTGAAGGAGCTTGTCTAGAAGATCCCAACTTGACTCCTCCTTTACAAGTCAGGATGTGTCGTTTCCCGAACGCGCTGTACAAGAATTAATTTGGTGACCTGTAGCCGCACAATAAAGACACAGTCTCTCTCAAAGTCTTCTTGACCGCTCCTCAGGGGTTTAGCGGGACCTATTAATTTGCATAGGCTCATCAGAAGATGGAGGCTGAAATTGTGTCGGAGGTACCATTCTCGGCTTGCGGAGCTCACTACGAGCACGCTCACTGTTGCGTTCGCGAATGCGAGAGTCCAACTTGATACACAAAGAAATTAAATCTGATAATTTCTCAGGAATGTCACGAGTGGCTAATTCATCTTTAATTCGATCAGAGAGTCCATGCCTGAAGGCTGCTACCAGCGCTTGGTTATTCCATTGAATCTCTGCGGCCAACGTCTGGAACTGGATGACGTATTGACCCATGCTACGGGTACCTTGACGGAGTTGGATAAGATCTGCAGAAGCTGATGTTGCGCGACCTGGTTCATCAAAGATGCGTCTGAAGGTTGACAAAAATTCGGTATAGTTATTCATAAGAGGGTCAGCACGCTCCCACAGAGGAGACACCCAACTCAAGGCTGGTCCAGAGAGCAGTGATATAATGTAAGCAACCTTGGATCTTGGCGTGGGGAAATTGTGTGATAACAACTCAAACTGAATTTCACATTGATTAAGAAACCCGCGACATAACTTGGGACTGCCATCATATTTGCTGGGCACGGGCAGGTGCATGCGTGACACTGGAGTTGATGCAGCCGGTGAAGGAGAACCCGCTGTACTTGCAGGTGCAGGGGTGACTGGAACTGAAGGAACGAGAGCACTGGGCAGAGATTGTTGTAGTGTATCGAGACGGGAGGACATTCCTTGCAGGAATTGGAACATCTGCTGCTGCGCAGCCTCTTGACCATCCAAGCGGGAGACCAGATTTTGTAAGGCCCCTGACCCCACATTCTGACCACCATCCAAGTCCATCGGCCTTGGACTTAATGTCAGGTTCTGTCTAGTTTGTGTTCCCGGAGGGGACGCTAGTGGGTCAGTGGAGACAGGATGGAGAAAACGAGGAGGCCGGATAGGATTCCTGCGCATGTGCGCTAAGTTGTTTATTAAACAGTTTAACAGATAGTATGGCAGCAGGAATACTTGATGGTAACAGAGGATATGCAATAATGAATAAGTAGTAAAGAAGCTGAAAGTCTTATGGCAAAGTCTGTATGGTATGTAACAATCGATCAGGGGATCGATGTATCGGTTTGGAACCCGATGGTTCCTGGATCATGGAACACAGCAGGGATGATGTTGAGAATAGCAAGCCAGGTAACAGTTGCAGGAGACAAGTGTTGAAATCCTCAGTGCAGGTTGAATAACACTGGCAGCTTGCAGGCTGATGAACAGGTGTAGATAGTGAGATGCACCTGGAGGAAAGTCTCTACTGCAGAGGGCTGGAGCACACTGTAGCTGGTAAAGGTGTGAAGCTTGATCACAGGTACCCGGGTTGCTGGTGCTTGTAGTTCCACAGCAGTACAGGACCAGACTGGAACGTAGAGTAGATTCACAGAGGAACTGAAGAGGCTTAATCACAAGCACCCAGGTCGCTGGTGCTTGTGGTTCCACGGCAATGCAGGATCAGACTGGAAGACAGAGTAGGAACTCAGAGGAACTGGAGAACGGAGCCAGTGACACAGGTCAGAGGAATGACACGAAGTCCAAGGCAAGGACTGACTCACCCTGCTGCTCCTGATATACCCCCCGGTCTGCAGGTATTGGCTGGGAGTGAATGGGGAGGTGCGGCCAAGCTCCGGATTGGCCGATGCGAAGGAGCTGATGGGAACTGTCATGGTGGCGCCCATGCCACGGCCCGGCTGGAACGCGGCGTGCATGCACGCCTGCTGACAACAGGAGTGTCCATAGGCCCAGGATGACATTTGGCGACAAGGTGACCAGTGGCAGCGAGACATGGGACTCCCAGACGGAGACCGCACCGGCGGACAGATGCAGCTGCAGTAAGTCGATTCCTGACAGGAGGCTTTTAAAAACTATGGAGGGGATAGGAATTGGGAGGGTTTGCCATAAATATAAAAGTTTGGGGAGTAAATATAACTGCAGCTACGTGGCTAATCCAGAAGATAATTTCCTTATTCCAATTCCTTTTTAAGGGAATTGACAATACCAGGGAAGTTTGCTACAAAAGCCTGGAGTAGGACCTGGTGAGATAAACTCCAAAGTATTTGAGTTTCCAAGGCTGCCAATGGAAGACAAAATTGCACTTTAGGGTTTGTAGAAAGTCGGGCTGGATTTTTAAGTTTAAAATTTCTGACTTGCCTGCATTTATTTTATAGTCAGAGAGGTCACCATATGTACAGATCTCGTTTAAGAGATTAGGGAGCGAAATGTGGAGGTTCAGTAGTACATCATTAGCCTACAAGGCAATTCTTATAATCATGATGGCCAGTCTGGATACCAGAAATATCTGGATTATTACATAAATGAGAAGCGAGGGGCTCCATTATGAGGACATATATCAAAGGGGTACCCCTATCTGGTTCCATAGGTGATCAGAAAGGCATCGGAAGAAAACCCATTAGCAAGCACTGATGCAGAAGGGTTCTGGTATAGCACTGCAAGGCCTCTACAGAAGCTCCCTGAATCCCCATACTCACTAGCATATGTTGCATAAATGGCCAAGCAACTCTATCAAAGGCTTTTTCAGCATCAAGGCCTTACGTCCACTATCATCCATATTTATTTTATGTACAACATAAACTATTAGGCAGTATTTCAACTGTATGGCACTTGCGCTAACCACTGTAGGTGCAGGAGATCCGTCAGAAACAGGCTTCCCTTCCCCGTATGCACAACTTAGAATCACATGGAGCATTTGATACTACACCTGCTAGCAGGGGCTGGCTGAGCAGGGGGGCAGGGTGCCATCTGCCCCCCCCTCCCCCCCCCCGTGCCAGTGAAATTGAAGTGTTCCAGAGCCACCTGACTGCAAATCCCCTGTGATCCGCATGCTTAAAGCCTGCCCCCCAGGCTAAAAGTTGCTAGCAAGCCCCTGCCTGCTAGATACTCTCATGACACTCCTACAAGACAGGGCGGTTCCATGCACTCGCATTCTCTCGACACAGTTGCCACCCATGAAATTTCTAATTTCACGGAAAGACAGATCTGGTCAAGTTCCGTCCAACTAAAAAATGCATAAATTAGCATCCGTGCATGCGGTGTCAGACTGGGGCATGAAGGGTCCACCGGGGTAATGCAGTGGTAGGGGCCCATGTTTAGGAGTGTGGTCAGTCTCCAGAGGGGGTGTGGCCAGACAACACATTGGTTTGTCTAACTATTTGAGAGTACATGGGCCCACCCGGGGGTTGGGTGTTCCCTGTATTTGTTCCTATGGCATAAGAACGCTTTTCCGGTATGTTTATGAATGATTCAAAAGTAAACTTAAATTTTCAGCGCAAACATAAATTTAAGCCAGCAATCCGCATCAAAGCATCTCTGTGAGGGTGGTCCCTAACTCTAATAATAGCACCCACTCTGGGTCATATAATTGTATATTATTATACTACATGAATATATCTAAATGAGAGCCAGCTCACCTGGAGGTACCCCAAGGTACTCCAAATGGCACTACAAGGACCAAATGGTGGTCCCAGCCATGCCTCTCAGAACAGTAATATAAAATGGTGGTTACTCAGATCAATTTAATAGTCCTTCACAGGTGCATGAAAGCATAAATGTTGTCAAACCAAAATCTAAAATATTGTTGATTGTTTTGTCTTTTATCTAAACAAATGTAAAAACAGCTATCAATCACTTTGTCCTTTGTCCTTACCTATACTACATTTCCCAACGGGAGTTTTTTTGCAGACTGCATATCCAAGAATGAAAGAACTGTTGCTTGAGGGTTCTTACAGCAGTTTGATCCGGTTGTGGCTGCATGGGAAGTTCATTCATCAGCAATAAAGGGACCTGGCTCCAGGATGCTGCTGCTCTGCATTTGTTACAAAGGTACAGAATAACGATAAATGCTTATTTCACTATTTTATATTTAATATCATGTCTGAATATTTTATCATGGTTCACTTTTAAACCTGCACTATGACCTAAAGCGTAGACACTGGTGGATTTTACCTAGGGTCTGCAGCCCCCCTCCCCCCCCCCCCCCCCACTAATCTCCACCACACACCCAATGAACCCACCTCACCCCAGTAAGCTGCCCCCAGTGTTAAGCTGGAGTAAGCCGCACTCAGTGGCTTCACATTGGAGAATCACACACCAGACTGGCAGTCTCAGAAAGTAAACTGCTCTCCCTGAGGCTGACAGTCCATTGTGGTATTAATAGAGAAGCCACTTCCATTGTTACAGCTGATGTAGTCCCCTAGCAGCCATTTCTGTGCACATGCACACATGCTGGCGTGACAACGTGACATGAATGGAGCTGCAGTGGCAGCCCCCCTCCACCATAATGGTAAGAGCCACCGCTGGTGGTGAATTTTTTGTTCCCATATAATGGGGTTGTGAGCAAAAGAACTAATGAGAGGTAACAATTTGCATTGCCACCTTTTTATTTTCATTTTCAGTTATTTTGAGTGGCATTGCCAAATCCCCATTAGGGTTACAATTATTCTGTCAGATTTCAAACCATTTTCTCACTATTTTAATAATACTCCTATATATGGCATCAGAGCTCTGCCATACCCCCTTTATATGCAATTAGAGCCTCCTCATGCCTCTTTAAATGCCATCTGTTCCACATGCCTCTTTATATTTCATCAGAGCCCCTTCATGCGTCTTTACCTATGATCATCTGTGTGCTACTGTAGCTTCTGTTATTGATATATTGGGTCTCCTAAGCATGCCATCTCCCCACTATACTTATGAGTCTTCTTGTCCTCACCTGGTGATCTGTCCCATCTCTGTCGCTGCGGAGGGTGCCCTTGGCTGGGGGGCTCTTACTGCGCATGACGAGACAGAACAGACCACGCTCAATTATTATTGTATTTAGGCATTCCGCACAACCTTTATTTATAAGCCCATGAGTAATCAGATTTTCTATGTACAGTATGTGTGCTTCCTTTGAATATATGCTATTACTAAAGGGAACACATACCTCTCTGAGGGGCAGATGTATTAACCTGGAGAAGACATAAGGAAGTGATAAAGCAGTGATAACTGCAAGGTGATAACGCACCAGCCAATCAGCCCCAATATGCAAATTGACATTGTCTTCACTTAACTTCAAATCTATACAGAGTAAATCCTCTGCCATAAATTTTAACTGCTGTCCATATGAGATCTGTGTGTATGGATATGATAAGCTTAATTAGCTGCTTGTGTTTGAATATAGAAACAGTATAAAGTAAATGTAACCACTAGTAATCTGTACAGCTATTGTATTAGAGATATCTGTTATTCTTCACAGACTGATCTGCCTGCATGGGCTCCTCTCCTCCTGTTATCCATTTACATTAGTGCAGGTGAGGGGACTGCCCTGTAATGCAGGATGGACGGTAATAACCCTGGTCGCAATGTCTGTGATTGTGGTTTCTCATATGTCCTCCGGCTCCCACTCAGCCCCTCCTCCAAAATATCACACAGCCCAGGTTTTCTACCGGTACTGAAAGACTAACAATGGGTCTGGTAAAAATGCCTGCACAGAGCATGTGTCTGAGCTAAGGAGCTGGGCAGGGCTTTTCTCCCTCTCTATGTGATAATGCAGCTTTAATGATCAGTCCAGTACCACAAATTATAATCATTTTTCAAATATTGTTGCCACTTCAGTTTCAAGATAAAGGGGTGTATTTACAAAGCCTTTGATGGAAATAAAGTGGATGGAGATAAAGTACCAGCCAATCAGCTCCTAACTACCATGTCACAGGCTGGGTTTGAAACAGGAGAGGATTTGCTGGTACTTTATCCCCGTCCACTTTGTCTTCAGCAAAGGCTTAGTAAATAGACCCCAAAGTACCTATAATCTGACATCATAAAAGTACTCCGCAATACTCTAACGAAAGCCGGACTCAATTTCAAATACCACCTAGAGCTTTCCTGTAAGCGGTAACTCAAGTTCTGCTGCAACCATGTGAATCTCTCTAATACTAATACCCATGTTATACTGCAGCTGCACCCTCCAGTGGTTGTAAATATATAGCACATATTTTGGAGGTTGCAAGTATATTTGTAATGAAATCCAGTGGCAAACGCAGGATTTCTAGAGGGAGGTTTCCAATAGCAATCCACAATCTCCCACTCTGTAGAACATTGGAGCAAGCGAGGGAGTCTGGGGGAGTGTTAGAAGAACCCAGAAATAACCCTAGACATTCATGTAAACAAATACTTACCTACTGTCCCGGATTCTGCGGGAGACATCCGGTTTTCGGGTAGTCCCCCGCAGCCCCCGGAAGAGTGGGCACCCCTCCCGCATTCTGCCCACTTCCTAGTGAAGTGGGCAGAATAGGGAGAATAACGCGGCAAAATCACGGACCTGGCGGAGGGTTGGAGACTAGCCCCGCCCCTACGCAAATTTGCACAATTACAGACTTTTCCTGGTGAGTGGGCGGGGCCTACTGATGCAATCAGCTTGGCCCCTCCCTCATCACCGCCCACCTGCTTCTCCTCTCCAGGCATCTCCCGGAGAGGAGATTTGAAATATCGGCAAGTATGTGTAAACGTTGGTCTTTTTATATACTGGATACTGTATGGAATACAGCATTAATATTTAATACTATAGGTTGTCTATACTATATGTCAAACATATTTCTCTAACGTCCTAAGTGGATGCTGGGGACTCCGTAAGGACCATGGGGAATAGCGGCTCCGCAGGAGACTGGGCACATCTAAAGAAAGCTTTAGGACTATCTGGTGTGCACTGGCTCCTCCCCTATGACCCTCCTCCAAGCCTCAGTTAGATCTCTGTGCCCGAACGAGAAGGGTGCACACTAGGGGCTCTCCTGAGCTTCTTAGTGAAAGTTTTAGATTAGGTTTTTTATTTTCAGTGAGACCTGCTGGCAACAGGCTCACTGCATCGAGGGACTAAGGGGAGAAGAAGCGAACTCACCTGCGTGCAGAGTGGATTGGGCTTCTTAGGCTACTGGACATTAGCTCCAGAGGGACGATCACAGGCCCAGCTTGGATGGGTCCCAGAGCCACGCCGCCGGCCCCCTTACAGAGCCAGAAGGCAGAAGAGGTCCGGAAAATCGGCGGCAGAAGACGTCCTGTCTTCAACAAGGTAGCGCACAGCACTGCAGCTGTGCGCCATTGCTCTCAGCACACTTCACACTTCGGTCACTGAAGGGTTAAACATGCTATATGAACTGTTATGTGCTTGAATAGACACGTACGCACTCTCTACAAGATGCCCTTGTCTGTTCATATAATATAAGGCTTGTTTGTGTCTTATCTTCAAGGACAATTACATACCAGATCAAAACTGTTACTTCTGTGTGTTACTAAATATCCTGCATGTAATGTCGTATGCTACTTCTATTTATCCAATCATATGCTTGCACATATTGTATACACCCATGTTTCTTATCTATATAGTACGCTGTAATTTTTATAATAAACAGAGTAATTCTTAACCATTGACTCGTGTGTTTCATATTACGTTAAGCCTTGCTCTCACTGGTACCAAAGGGGCCATCATATCGAGGGGACCTAAGCAGATTTCCCAACAGTTTGGGGGCTCGAAGTCCGGGATCTAGGCGATCGTCCCCTGCCCGGTAAGATAGAGAATTTTATTGTCTGTCTTTTCCGTTCAGGGATTGCGATTACTACTAGATCTGAACTCATTTCGTGTTCCGGGAACACGTGACAAGAAATACAATCCAAGTCCGGGACTTGGCAGAAAAGAAACTTGTTTTCTTAAAGGCGCCGGGCGCCACATAAAGGTATCAGGGATACCATAGAAGGACCAGGGGTCCATATAATCTTTAAAGGCACAGGTATCCGGGATACCATAGATGGACCAGGGGTCCAAATAACAACGCCTCCTCGATCTGATCGCCTAGTTAGTTTGAATATGGCCATATATTTGTAAAAATTATATTGTTTATTTGTATTAGGATATTCAGTGTACGGGTGGTAAGTGTACGGACACTGAATGTCATATAACATTGCTATTTACAGTTATTTTATGCAAGAAAATTGTACTTTATTTGCAAAATATCAATTATACGGGTGGTAAGTGTACGTATGGTTGATATCATAAAAACATTTTGTATACCCAATGTCCCTTTGGTTTATGTAGGAATGTGTAATCCAACATGTTACCAATGATCTATGATCAGATCAGCTGAATGCATACGTAAACTGATATTCCCCCTCAGTGACTTTTTTATATAATCGCATATATATACTTGTATAATCTGTTGTTAGTTTGTTTTGAAAGTTTATTTAAGAGATGGGAGCAAGTCAGAGTAAAAAGACTGAATATGCCCCGCCCCTCCCCAGAGAAACATGTAAAGACTATGTCGGCCGTGTTTCTCCTACAAATTTTTATCTTGTTAACCCATGGGTAGATAATCTGGCAGGCTGGACAGAAGCCGTAGGAAGTCCCAAACCTTTCCCACGGGATGGAACAAATTTTCCCTTCTATATGGATATGGTTAAGGGACTATGTTTAGAAGATAAAACAGCCTGGCCATGGTATGATCATGATCCACAATGGGATATGACATACATGAGAGCAGGAGGGGAACAGTGGCTTACTATAGCACCCTATTGGTATGATAGTTCCACTAATAAGAAACAAAGAAAACTAAAAAATATAACTACCCAATTACATAAGGCAGAAGAAGACAGAACAAGTAAGATAATTAAAAATACTTGTCCGCCCCCCTATGGTCCACTGTATCCTTCACTAACTAATGAAGACATCATGGCAGCCGTTGCTTTAACCCGACCACAGGCTTCCAATCCCACTCCCGCCCATGTTCCACTGCCGACTGCCCCTCGTGAGACAGTCATCACAACCCAAGTGACCCCGGTCTCTAACAGGACATTACCGTCCCAATCACCACCCGCCCCCCTACCCACATCATCTTGGGATACTCTATCCAATATTTTAACATCACCCCTTCGCCCTTTCACAACCAGCCGTCAGTCAGCAGATTCCACCATAGTCACCAACGAAATCACTAGTCCCTCACACACCCGTTCCGGTAGACCTATCTCACTTTCCGAAGGCAGCCAACAAGTAACAGCCCTACATCTACCTTTTATGACAGTGGGAGACCAATTGTTAAAAAAGCCAATTGAAGTTGAGGATCTAGACAGAATAATTAAAAATTGTCCTAAACCAATGATCACCCCTTTAGGATGTATTGCTTACTTAAAAAAGGCTTCTAAGGGACGGAGTTTCACACAAGAAGACATGAGACTCATCATAGATGGGGTCATAGATCACTACAATGGGTGGGATTGGACAAAAGTACCCACAATTAACACCCCCATAACAGCAGATAATCAAACTGCCACTAATTATCCTTTAAATACGCAGGATGGAATAGACAAAATGTGGAAGGAACTTAGTGATCACATGAATGTGGTATTTAAAACCCGTTCATCTCTCCCGATTGCCGTAGCATGTAAACAGAAACCTAGTGAATCAGTAACAGAGTTCTGGAAAAGATTTAAGAAGTGTTGGACCGAGGAAGCAGGGTTGAGCCTGGTAAACAATGATAATCTTCTTGTTTCCACATTTGTTAATAATCTGCTGCCCTCTATTGGCCTCACAGTAAAACAGAGTGTTTCTAGCTGGACCTCTGACACTGTAGAAAAATTTGAGAAACATTTATATGAGAAAGAAGCAGCGGGTTGTTTTGAAATGAGGAAATCTGTCAGTACTATACCCTCACATAACTACCAGAACCCCCCGGGAAAGCCGAATAGACCTTTCCGCCCACCCCAAGACAATAGGTTCCAGAGGGGCCCTATGGGACCTCCACCTATTTCTAGGAGACAGACCAATACATGTTACAACTGCGGGAAAAATGACCACTGGGCAAGGGATTGTCCATATCCCCCCAGCAGACCCCGACAGGCCCATGACCCTATGCACAACGATGCACCACCCCGCAGCCAACCCAGAGACCAGATTAAAGACTTTCCCCGTTTTCGAGTTGACTGGCAGGAACAAACCCATTGACGGGGCCCGGAGGAGGGTATCTCAGCCTTTGCCCAAATCACAAAGCATTGGAAGGACCCACCGCTGCTCACTTTAATTGTGGGAGGAAAAACCGTCCCCTTCTTAGTGGACAGTGGTGCTACTACCAGTGTTTTGTGTAAGGACCTGTACAATGGTCACCTGGAAAGGACTGCTCCTTCAATGGGAATTAATGGGATACCCACAAAAGCCTATACTACCGACGCCATCAGTATAGAAACTTTGAAGGGCGTTTATATGGGAAGACACAACTTTACTGTAATACCTGAATGCCCAATAAACCTACTGGGAAGGGATCTTCTCAGCCGTCTCGAAATCACAATTAGTCCCTCTGCCTCAAGTAGCGGCATGGATGTTGTATCACCTCATTTACCTGTGTGGGTAAACCTTGACACACCACCTGAGTTAGAAACTGTAAACCCCCAGGTATGGTCAGAAGGGCCCTATGACACTGGCCTAATATCATGTACACCATACAAAGCTACACTCAAACCTGACTCACAACCCGTGTACCACAAACAATACCCTTTGTCAAAAGAAAAAATAGAAGGTCTTAGACCTATGGTACAGCAATTTTTAGAACAAGGCATTCTTAGACATGTAGTATCCCCATACTGCACACCAGTCAACCCTGTAGCAAAAGCAGATGGGTCTGTGAGATTTGTACAAGATCTCAGAGCAATCAATCAACTAATTGTTCCCATTGCACCAATTGTACCTGATGTAAACTCACTCCTCTCAGCCATCCCTGTAGATGCTGCATTTTTCTCAGTGATTGATTTAAAAAATGCATTTTTCAGCATACCAGTGGACCCCCAAACACAGTTACTTTTTGCCTTTTCTTTTGAGGGCAAGCAGTTAACATGGTGCAGATTACCACAGGGATGGATTGATTCACCTGTTGTGTATAGCATTGTACTCCAAGCCACATTGGCTCCCTGGCACCCCCCCTATGGTTCTGTCCTGCTACAGTATGCAGATGATCTGCTTCTCTGTAGTCAAACGGAGGAGGCCTGCCGACAGGATGGTATATCACTGTTAAACTGGCTCTGTGAATGTGGACACAAGGTGTCTAAAAAAAAAATGCAATGGTGTAAAAAGCATGTTAACTATTTGGGTTTTGTGCTCACACAGGGAGAAAGGAAAATCAGTCCACAACGCATTCAGTCTGTATTTTACCTGGTCACCCCAACTACTCAGAAGGAAATGCTATCCTTTCTGGGCATGATTAATTATTGCAGACAGTGGATATCTGATTGTTCCTACTATGACAATATCTTGAGACAAGCCACTCTCAATGACAAACCTAAACAGATTCAATGGTCACAAGAAATGTTAACTGCATATGAAAGTCTAAAATGTATGTTGGTAAAAAGTCCGGCACTGGGCCTCCCAAACTATGTACTACCGTTTCATTTATATGCAAGGGACAACTGTAAAACCATGGCGGGGGTACTGACTCAATTTCATGGAAGCAAACTGCGCCCCGTGGCATTTTTTTCCAAAGTAATGCCTGTTCCGGTCCAAGGTATGCCTGCCTGCCTCAGAGCACTGGCAGCTTGTGCAATGGTGGCTGAGATGGCAACTACACTCACCTTAGGTCACACAACAATTCTACACACAACACATGATGTAGTAGCAATACTTAACGGCTTGCATACACAGCATATGTCAGCCCAACGCCTTAGTGGGTATGAAGTCCTATTGCAAAGCAACCCATCCCTCATCATCAAATATGCAAACACGTCATCAGGCCCAGCACCCATTCTTAATGCACTCCTAGGACTAAAGGGTCCCCAAGATGACATACCTGACAACCATGACTGCTCAGCATCAATAGAATCAGAGACCTCCCCGAGATTAGACATGTCCCCTGTACCCATACCCGGTTCGGACAATGTCTTTGTTGATGGCTCCTGTAGCAGACCAAATGACTCCACATACCAAGCAGGTTATGCCGTTGTGCGCCTGCCCAATGACATTCTTGAAGCAAAGCCCATACCTTACCAGTCGGCACAGGCTGCAGAGCTCATAGCCCTTACCAGAGCCTGCCAAATGTACCAAAACAAACCCGTTACAATTTACACAGACTCCAAATATGCCCATGGCGTTGTCCACGACCATGGAGTTATTTGGGCAAGAAGAGGCTTTGTAGGAGCCGATGGAAAAGGCATTTCCCATGCACAGCTTATCACAAACCTCCTCCATGCCATCACACTGCCCTCTGATATTGCAATTTTGCACTGCAGGGCCCATACTGGTGGCAAGGATGACATATCCAAAGGCAATGCCCTTGCTGACAAAACTGCCAAAGAAGCAGCTCTACAACCCATTGCCCAGTCCCATATGGCTGTCATGACCCCCCCTGCCATAAATGATCAATATCTTATCACGGAGCTACAGGCCACAGCCTCCAACAAGGATTTGGATGACTGGATATATCCTGTATTGCAGAAAAATCCCAAATCAGGATTAATCTGCAAAGAGGGGAAACCTTGTATACCCCAAACAAGTTCCCCTTTGTTCATTGCTCATTACCATGGGGTAGGACATCATAGCAAGAACACCACAGCCTTACTTTTAAGCAAAGACTTTTATATCACTGATGTTAAAACACTGGTAGATCATTACGTCAGTAGATGTGTTACCTGTCTACGCAACAACCCAAATAATCCTGATAAAGCAAAACATCAGCATCTTGAATACCCTACTACACCCTTTACGCATTTGCAAATTGATTTTACACACATACCAGGTAAAGGAAAACAGGAATATGCCTTGGTCATAGTTGATATGTTTTCACGGTGGCCAGAAGCATTTCCAACAAAATCAGAAGATGCTAAGACTGTAGCAAGGATTTTAACCCAAGAAATCATCCCTAGATGGGGATGCCCACTACAGATAAACAGTGATAAAGGCGCAGCCTTTACAGCAAAAATCACACAGGCCCTGGTGAAGGCCTTACAAATTGAATGGAAATTCCATATTCCATATCACCCGCAGAGTTCAGGGGTCGTAGAGAGGATGAATAGGACCCTCAAAGACAAACTTAGGAAGGCCACAGGAGGTACCTTCCACAAATGGAAACAGGTCCTTCCCATTATCTTAGCAGAAATCAGAATGACCCCACAAAAGACCCTAGGTTACTCACCCTTTGAAATACTTATGGGTAGGCCCTTCCCTACACCCTGGGCTAAGAAACCATTAGTAGTACAGGAAGGAGACTTAGAGCTCATAAGGGAAGAATACGTCAGGTCCCTCATAACAAAACTAGATGAAATTGAACACAAGGTTGTTTGTAAAAATCCTTTTAACCCACAGGAACCAACACACCCTTTCCAGGTCGGAGACAGAGTCGTGGTGAAGGTGCTTCCCAGGAATAAGAGTCCAGGAGACTTCACCTATGGTCCAGAAACAGAAGTTGTTGCAGTAACCAGAACAGCTGTCCTTACTGAGGAGGGGCCCACCTGGATCCATGCATCCCGAGTAAAGAAGATACCCAGCCCAAACCGCGAAGCAAGTCCAGGAGAGGTACTAACGGGGGCAGACAGCCCTGACCTCCAACGAGGAGAGGTACTAACGGGGGCAGACAGCCCTGACCTCCAACCAAGATGACCTCACACATGGAGAAGATGATTGTGAACCACGGACCCCGCTGGGCATGTGTTATCCTAACCCTCATCACAGTCCTAACACTTCCCTGTAGAACTGAGGTTGACATCTCACAAAAGGAAGGGGTGACCACCTTATGGTATAACTCCTCCAACACACACGTAGCCACCTATGTCTTAGATTACTTTATGTTCTCCAAGCTTGCTGAAGCAAAACACTCTATACACAAAAAAAGAAAATCAGGAATATCTGAGACAGTTTATATTTGTGTTACTGATTCATGGTGGGGATACAACTGTGATTCCGGGGAATCTGTGGGGTGGAACACAGGAATTGACTGGGGGTACAGACCATCAGACGCTTTAAATAGATGGAGCCAACCTGATGGAATACCTCTACTCTCTAGAATGTCTATCTTTAAGATGGACGAGGGCCTAAGTGCATATAGGTTTAGATTAAACATAGAACGCCCCAGCAGAGCAGATAATGGTACCTATGTAGTTGGAATATGGTGGGGAACAGGGTACTATAGCGAAAGGCAAAACTTTCATTTATGGGACATGTTTAACAATCCAGCGTATCAGTCTAAGGCTATCCCCCAAGGCAAACCCCTAAGGCCTCATATAGCTACCTTCAAGGATATGATAGCCATTAACAATCCCACCTTTGAAGACACCCTAGCTATTGAAACTGGTTTCTCTGACATCAATTTCTGGTTAGAATGGATGAAATATAGCGCCAATAAACATAATAAAAGTAACTGCTATGTTTGTGGCAGATCTAGGCCTCACCTAGGCACCGTGCCCCTTAATATACCCCTAGAACAAGAAAGTTGTTTTTTCAGCCTTTACAACGGCACCAAAACCAATGACAGCCAATGTGAAATGTGGAAAAAGGAATACCCCATACTCTCAAAAAACCCCAACCCTGGTAACACAATAACCATATACCCAGGTAACTACACCTGCTACAACTCCACTAGCCACTCTGGCAAGGATTTTAAAAATTTTCCTCCTGGATACTGCTCAGAAACACGTAACACCATCCTAGTTAATCAAACCAAGTCCCTAGGGGACATTTATTATATCTGTGGAGATTTAAAACTCAGAACTAGATTAAATATCCCATGGAAAGGTCAATGTGCCTTAGCCAAAATAATTATGCCATTACACATACTCCCAACTAATGAAGGTTCCCCTACCTCAAACACTGCTCCCACACATAGAAGAAAAAGGGAAACTCCAATAGGTAGCTTCGATCCACATGTTTATATTGACACAATTGGGGTCCCAAGAGGGGTGCCAGACGAATTCAAAGCTAGAGATGAAGTAGCTGCAGGATTTGAATCCTTAATTCCTATAATAACTGCCAATAAAAATGTTGCATGGATCAATTATATCTACTATAACCAACAGAGATTCATTAATGATACCAAAGTTGCACTCAAAGGTATAGCTGAACAATTAGAAGCCACCTCTCAAATGACATTCCAAAACCGTATGGCCTTAGACATGATACTAGCTGAAAAGGGTGGAGTTTGTGTCTACATAAAACAGGTAGAAGGATGTTGTACCTTTATCCCTGACAACACAGGGCCAAATGGTAAAGTTACCCTAGCCATAAAAAAACTAGATGATTTATCCATAGAGCTAAAAAAAGAATTCAGGTATTGATAACCCATGGAGCCAATACTTTGGTTGGTTTGAAAATTGGAAACAGGGTCTTGTTCAACTAGGAATCTACATATTGATTGTGATAGCAATTTTTTGTGTTGTTTTCTTTTGCATTATACCCTGCTGCAGAAAACTCGCCACAAAAGGTATTTTAAAACTCGCTTATGTATAAAGCCATCCTTACAATCCCTCCTAACTCCCCTGCAGCCTATAAGCAATACCTAACTGAATATAGAAATAAAAAGCTCCATGTAAAGAATCATGTTATATAAATATATGATTCTAAGAGGGGATTGAAGGGTTAAACATGCTATATGAACTGTTATGTGCTTGAATAGACACGTACGCACTCTCTACAAGATGCCCTTGTCTGTTCATATAATATAAGGCTTGTTTGTGTCTTATCTTCAAGGACAATTACATACCAGATCAAAACTGTTACTTCTGTGTGTTACTAAATATCCTGCATGTAATGTCGTATGCTACTTCTATTTATCCAATCATATGCTTGCACATATTGTATACACCCATGTTTCTTATCTATATAGTACGCTGTAATTTTTATAATAAACAGAGTAATTCTTAACCATTGACTCGTGTGTTTCATATTACGTTAAGCCTTGCTCTCACTGGTACCAAAGGGGCCATCATATCGAGGGAACCTAAGCAGATTTCCCAACAGTCACTGAGGGTGCAGGGCGCTGGGGGGGGGGCGCCCTGAGACGCAATAAAAACACCTTGGATGGCAAAAAAATGCATCACATATAGCTCCTGGGCTATATGGATGCATTTAACCCCTGCCAGAATCCATAAAAAAGCAGGAGAAAAGTCCGCGAAAAAGGGGCGGAGCCTATCTCCTCAGCACACTGGCGCCATTTTCCCTCACAGCTCCGTTGGAGGGAAGCTCCCTGTCTCTCCCCTGCAGTCACTACACTACAGAAAGGGTTAAAAAAAGAGAGGGGGGCACTAATTAGGCGCAGTATTAACTATACAGCAGCTATAAGGGGAAAAACACTTATATAAGGTTATCCCTGTATATATATAGCGCTCTGGTGTGTGCTGGCAAACTCTCCCTCTGTCTCCCCAAAGGGCTAGTGGGGTCCTGTCCTCTATCAGAGCATTCCCTGTGTGTGTGCTGTATGTCGGTACTTTTGTGTCGACATGTATGAGGAGAAAAATGATGTGGAGACGGAGCAGATTGCCTGTAATAGTGATGTCACCCCCTAGGGGGTCGACACCTGAGTGGATGAACGGTTGGAAGGAATTACGTGACAGTGTCAGCTCTGTATAAAAGACAGTGGTTGACATGAGACAGCCGGCTACTCAGCTTGTGCCTGTCCAGACGTCTCATAGGCCGTCAGGGGCTCTAAAGCGCCCGTTACCTCAGATGGCAGATATAGACGCCGACACGGATACTGACTCCAGTGTCGACGGTGAAGAGACGAATGTGACTTCCAGTAGGGCCACACGTTACATGATTGAGGCAATGAAAAATGTTTTACACATTTCTGATAATACGAGTACCACCAAAAAAAAAAAAGGGGGTATTATGTTCGGTGAGGAAAAACTACCTGTAGTTTTCCTGAATCTGAGAAATTAAATGAGGTGTGTGATGATGCGTGGGTTTCCCCCGATAACAACGGATAATTTCTAAAATGTTATTGGCATTATATCCTTTCCCGCCAGAGGTTAGGGTGCGTTGGGAAACACCCCCTAGGGGGGATAAAGCGCTCACACGCTTGTAAGGGCTCTACCTTCGCCTGAGATGGCCGCCCTTAAGGATCCTGCTGATAGAAAGCAGGAGGGTATCCTAAAAGGTATTTACACACATACTGGTGTTATACTGCGACCAGCAATCGCCTCAGCCTGGATGTGCAGTGCTGGGTTGGCGTGGTCGGATTCCCTGACTGAAAATATTGATACCCTAGATAGGGACAGTATATTTTTGCCTATAGAGCATTTAAAAGATGCATTTTTATATATGCGTGATGCACAGCGGAATATTTGCCGACTGGCTCCAAGTCTAAGCGCGTTGTCCATTTCTACCAGTAGAGGGTTATGGACACGTCAGTGGTCAGGTGATGCGTATTCCAAACGGCATTTGGAAGTATTGCTTTATTAAGGGAGGAGTTATTTGGGGTCGGTCTTTCAGACCTGGTGGCCACGGCAACAGCTGGGAATTCCACGTTTGTACCCCAGGTCGCCTCTCAACATGAGAAGACGCCGTATTATCAGGCGCAGTCTTTTCGTGGACAAGCGGGCAAAAGGTTCCTCATTTCTGCCCCGTGACAGAGGGAGAGGAAAAAGGCTGCAGAAATCAGCCAGTTCCCAGGAACAGAAACCCTCTCCCGCCTCTGCCAAGCCCTCAGTATACGCTGGGGCTTTACAAGCAGAATCAGGCACGGTGGGGGGCCCGTCTCCATGAATTTCAGCGCGCAGTGGGCTCACTCGCAAGTAGACCCCTGGATCCTTCAGGTGATATCTCAGGGGTACAAATTAGAATTCGAGACGTCTCCCCCTCGCCGTTTCCTAAAGTCGGCTTTACCGATGTCTCCTTCTGACAGGGAGACAGTTTTGGAAGCCATTCACAAGCTGTATTCCCAGCAGGTGATAATCAAGATACCCCTCCTGCAACAGGGAACGGGGTATTATTCCACACTGTTGTGGTACCGAAGCCGGACGGCTCGGTGAGACCGATTCTAAATCTAAAATCTTTGAACACTTACGTACAGAGGTTCAAATTCAAGATTGAGTCACTCAGAGCAGTGATTGCGAACCTGGAAGAAGGGGACTACATGATGTCTCGGGACATCAAGGATGCTTACCTTCATGTCAAAATTTACCCTTCTCACCAAGGGTACCTCAGGTTTATGGTAGAGAACTGTCACTATCAGTTCAGACGCTGCCGTATGGATGGTACACGGCACCCCGGGTCTTTACCAAGGTAATGGCCGAAATGATGATATTCCTTCGAAGGAAGTGAATTTTAGTTATCCCTTCCTTGGACAATTCCCTGATAAGGGTAAGATCCAGGGAACAGTTGGAGGTCGGTGTAGCACTATCTCAGGTAGTGTTGCGGCAGCACGATTGGATTCTCAATATTCCAAAATCGCACCTGGTTCCGACGACGTGTCTTCTGTTCCTAGGGATGATCCTGGACACAGTCCAGAAAAAGGTGTTTCTCCCGGAGGAGAAAGCCAGGGAGTTATCCGAGCTAGTCAGGAACCTCCTAAAACCGAGCCAAGTCTCAGTGCATCAATGCACAAGGGTTCTGGGTAACATGGTGGCTTCCTACGAAGCAATCCCATCCGGCAGATTCCACGCAAGAACTTTCCAGTGGGACCTGCTGGACAAATGGTCCGGATAGCATCTTCAGATGCATCAGCGGATAACCCTGTCACCAAGGACAAGGGTGTCCCTCCTGTGGTGGTTGCAGAGTGCTCATCTTCTAGAGGGCCGCAGATTAGGCATTCAGGACTGGGTCCTGGTGACCACGGATGCCAGCCTGCGAGGCTGGGGAGCAGTCACACAGGGAAGGAATATCCAGGGCTTATGGTCAAGCCTGGAGACATCACTTCACATAAATATCCTGAAGCTAAGGGACATTTACAATGCTCTAAGCTTAGCAAGACCTCTGCTTCAAGGTCAGCCGGTGTTGATCCAGTCGGACAACATCACGGCAGTCACCCACGTAAACAGACAGGGTGGCACAAGAAGCAGGAGGGCAATGGCAGAAGCTGCAAGGATTCTTCGCTGGGCGGAAAATCATGTGATAGCACTGTCAGCAGTATTCATTCCGGGAGTGGACAACTGGGAAGCAGACTTCCTCAGTACGACCTCCACCCGGGAGAGTGGGGACTTCACCCAGAAGTCTTCCACATGATTAAAAACTCGACAGGTATTGCGCCAGGTCCAGGGACCCTCAGGCAATAAGCTGTAGACGCTCTGGTAACACCGTGGGTGTGCCAGTCAGGGTATGTGTTCCCTCCTCTGCCTCTCATACCCAAGGTACTGAGATTGATAAGATGGAGAGGAGTAAGCACTATATTCGTGGTTCCGGATTGGCCAAGAAGGACTTGGTAACCGGAACTTCAAGAGATGCTCACGGAGGATCCGTGGCCTCTACCTCTAAGAAGGGACCTGCTCCAGCAAGGACCCTGTCTGCTCCAAGACTTACCGCGGCTGCGTTTGACGGCATGGCGGTTGAACGCCGGATCCTGAAGGAAAAAAGGCATTCCGGATGAAGTCATCCCTATCCTGATCAAAGCCAGGAAGGATGTAACCGCAAAAACATTATCACCGCAATTGGCGAAAATATGTTGCGTGGTGCGAGGCCAGTAAGGCCCGACGGAGGAAATTCAACTGGGTCGATTCCTACATTTCCTGCAAACAGGAGTGTCTATGGGCCTGAAATTGGGGTCCATTAAGGTTCAAATTTCGGCCCTGTCAATTTTCTTCCAAAAAGAACTAGCTTCAGTCCCTGAAGTTCAGACGTTTGTAAAAGGGGTACTGCATATACAGCCTCCTTTTGTGCCTCCAGTGGCACTTTGGGATCTCAATGTAGTTTTGGGTTCCAAAAGTCACATTGGTTTGAACCACTTAAATCTGTGGAGTTAAAATATCTCACATGGAAAGTGGTCATGCTGTTGGCCCTGGCCTGGGCCAGGCGCGTGTCAGAATTGGCGGCTTTATCCTGAAAAAGCCCTCGTCCTCAGTTTCTCCCCAAGGTGGTTTCAGCGTCTCACCTGAACCAACCTATTGGTGGTGCCTGCGGCTATTAGGGACTTGGAGGCCTCCAAGTTGCTAGACGTTGTCAGTGCCCTGAAAATATATGTTTCCAGGACGGCTGGAGTCAGGAAATCTGACTCGCTGTTTATCCTGTGTGCACCCAACAAGCTGGGTGCTCCTGCTTCTAAGCAGACTATTGCTCGTTGGATTTGTAGTACAATTCAGCTTGCACATTCTGTGGCAGGCCTGCCACAGCCAAAAATCTGTAAATGCCCACTCCACAAGTAAGGTGGGCTCATCTTGGGCGGCTGCCCGAGGGGTCTCGGCTTTACAACTTTGCCGAGCAGCTACTTGGTCAGGAGCAAATATGTTTGTAAAATTCTACAAAATTGATATCCTGGCTGAGGAGGACCTGGAGTTCTCTCATTTGGTGCTGCAGAGTCATCCGCACTCTCCCGCCCGTTTGGGAGCTTTGGTATAATCCCCATGGTCCTTACGGAGTCCCCAGCATCCACTTAGGACGTTAGAGAAAATAAGAATTTACTTACCGATAATTCTATTTCTCATAGTCCGTAGTGGATGCTGGGCGCCCATCCCAAGTGCGGATTGTCTGCAATACTTGTACATAGTTATTGTTACAAAAATCGGGTTATTATTGTTGTGAGCCATCTTTCAGAGGCTCCTCTGTTATCATGCTGTTAACTGGGTTCAGATCACAGGTTATACGGTGTGATTGGTGTGGCTGGTATGAGTCTTACCCGGGATTCAAAATCCTTCCTTATTGTGTACGCTCGTCCGGGCACAGTATCCTAACTGAGGCTTGGAGGAGGGTCATAGGGGGAGGAGCCAGTGCACACCAGATAGTCCAAAAGCTTTCTTTAGATGTGCCCAGTCTCCTGCGGAGCCACTATTCCCCATGGTCCTTACGGAGTCCCCAGCATCCACTACGGACTATGAGAAATAGAATTATCGGTAAGTAAATTCTTATTTTTCTCTGACGTCCTAGTGGATGCTGGGGACTCCGTAAGGACCATGGGGAATAGACGGCTCCGCAGGAGACTGGGCACATCTAAAGAAAGATTTAGGACTATCTGGTGTGCACTGGCTCCTCCCCCTATGACCCTCCTCCAAGCCTCAGTTAGATTTCTGTGCCCGGCCGAGCTGGATGCACACTAGGGGCTCTCCTGAGCTCCTAGAAAGAAAGTATAGTTTAGGTTTTTTATTTTACCGTGAGACCTGCTGGCAACAGGCTCACTGCAGCGAGGGACTAAGGGGAGAAGAAGCGAACCTACCTAAGTGGTGGTAGCTTGGGCTTCTTAGGCTACTGGACACCATTAGCTCCAGAGGGATCGCACACAGGACCCGACCTCGTCGTCCGTTCCCGGAGCCGCGCCGCCGTCCCCCTTACAGAGCCAGAAGTAAGAAGGTCCGGAAAATCGGCGGCTGAAGACTTCTGTCTTCACCAAGGTAGCGCACAGCACTGCAGCTGTGCGCCATTGCTCCTCATGCACACCACACACTTCGGTCACTGATGGGTGCAGGGCGCTGGGGGGGGCGCCCTGAGCAGCAATATTAACACCTTGGCTGGCAAAACTGACACCATATATAGCCCCAGAGGCTATATAGGTGTAAATTACCCCTGCCAGAATAACACAAAAAGCGGGAGAAAGCCCACAGAAAAAGGGGCGGAGCCATCTCCCTCAGCACACTGGCGCCATTTTCCCTCACAGCTCCGCTGGAAGGATCGCTCCCTGGCTCTCCCCTGCAGTCCTGCACTACAGAAAGGGTAAAAAAGAGAGGGGGGGCACTAAATTAAGGCGCAGTATATATATAATACAAGCAGCTATAGGGGAAAACACTCTGTATAGTGATATCCCTCTGTTATATAGCGCTCTGGTGTGTGCTGGCATACTCTCCCTCTGTCTCCCCAAAGGGCTTTGTGGGGTCCTGTCCTCTGTCAGAGCATTCCCTGTGTGTGTGTGCTGTGTGTCGGTACCGCTGTGTCGACATGTATGATGAGGAAAATTATGTGGAGGCAGAGCAAATGCCTGTAAATGTGTTGTCACCCCCTGAGGGGTCGACACCTGTGTGGATGGACTTATGGAAGTAATTACGTGACAGTGTCAGCTCCTTACATAAAAGGTTTGACGACATAGGACAGCCGGCTACTCAGCTTGTGACTGTTCCAGCGTCTCAAATGTCATCAGGGGCTTTAAAACGCCCGCTACCTCAGATGGCAGACACAGATGTCGACACGGATACCGACTCCAGTGTCGACGACGATGAGACTAGTGTACCCTCCAATAGGTCCACCCGTTACATGATTGAGGCAATGAAAAATGTATTACACATTTCTGATAGTACCCCAGGTACCACAAAAAAGGGTATTATGTTCGGTGAGAAAAAACTACCAGTAGTTTTTCCTGCATCTGAGGAATTAAATGAGGTGTGTGAGGAAGCCTGGACTTCCCCCGATAAGAAATTGATAATTTGTAAACGGTTATTGGCAGCGTACCCTTTCCCGCCAGAGGATAGGTCACGTTGGGAAACATCCCCTAGGGTAGATAAAGCGCTTACACGTTTATCAAAACAGGTGGCACTACCGTCTCAGGATACGGCCGCCCTAAAGGATCCTGCTGATAGAAAGCAGGAGGCTACCCTAAAAGCTATATATACACACACGGGCAGGAACTGTTTGGGGATGGTCTTTCAGACCTCGTTTCCACAGCTACGGCTGGGAAATCGACATTTTTGCCACAGGCTACCCCACAGCAAAAGAAAGCACCGTATTATCAAGTACAGTCCTTTCGGCCCCATAAACACAAGAGGGCTCGAGGCGCATCCTTTCTGCCGAGAGGCAAAGGTAGAGGGAAAAAGCTGCAGCATACAGCCAGTTCCCAAGAGCAAAAGTCCTCCCCCGCGTCCGGTAAGTCCACAGCATGACGCTGGGGCTTCACAGGCGGACCCGAGTACGGTGGGGGCCCGTCTCAGAAATTTCAGCACACAGTGGGTTCTCTCACAGGTGGATCCCTGGATCCTTCAAGTAGTATCTCAGGGGTACAGGCTGGAATTCGAGACGTCCCCCCCCCCCCCCCCCCCCCCCCGCCGTTTTCTAAAATCTGCCTTACCAGCAACTCCCTCTGCCAGGGAGGCAGTGTTGGTGGCTATCCAAAAACTGTATTCACAGCAAGTGATTGTCAAGGTACCCCTCCTTCAGCAAGGAAAGGGTTACTATTCCACAATGTTTGTGGTACCGAAACCGGACGGTTCGGTGAGACCCATCTTAAATTTAAAATCCTTGAACACGTATATCAGAAAGTTCAAGTTCAAGATGGAATCGCTCAGGGCGGTTATTGCGAGCCTGGACGAGGGGGATTACATGGTCTCTCTGGACATCAAGGATGCCTACCTGCATGTCCCCATTTACCCTCCTCACCAGGAGTACCTCAGATTTGTGGTACAGGACTGTCACTATCAGTTCCAGACGCTGCCGTTTGGGTTATCCACGGCACCGAGGGTCTTTACCAAGGTAATGGCCGAAATGATGATACTCCTTCGCAGGAAGGGAGTTTTAATTATCCCGTACTTGGACGATCTCCTGATAAAGGCGAGGTCCAAGGAACAGTTGGTAGTGGGGGTAGCACTTTCTCGGGAAGTGCTACAACAGCACGGCTGGATTCTCAATATTCCAAAGTCACAGCTGGTCCCGACGACACGTCTTCTGTTCCTGGGAATGATTCTGGACACAAACCAGAAAAAAGTGTTTCTTCCAGTGGAAAAAGCCGAGGAGTTGTCATCTCTAGTCAGAGACCTCCTAAAACCGGGACAGGTGTCGGTACATCAATGCACACGAGTCCTGGGAAAAATGGTAGCTTCGTACGAAGCAATTCCATTCGGAAGGTTCCACGCAAGGACTTTCCAGTGGGACCTGTTGGACAAATGGTCCGGGTCCCATCTCCAGATGCAACAGCGGATAACCCTGTCGGCAAGGACCAGGGTGTCGCTGCTGTGGTGGCTGCAGAGGGCTCATCTACTAGAGGGCCGCAGATTCGAAATACAGGACTGGGTCCTGGTGACCACGGATGCCAGCCTTCGGGGCTGGGGTGCAGTCACACAGGGAAGAAATTTCCAAGGACTGTGGTCAAATCAGGAGATTTCGCTTCACATAAATATTCTAGAACTAAGGGCCATTTACAATGCCCTAAGTCAGGCAAAACCCCTGCTTCAAAACAAGCCGGTACTGATCCAGTCAGACAACATCACGGCTGTCGCCCATGTAAACCGACAGGGCGGCACAAGAAGCAGGAGGGCAATGGCAGAAGCCACAAGGATTCTCCGATGGGCGGAAAATCATGTGTTAGCACTGACAGCAGTGTTCATTCCGGGAGTGGACAACTGGGAAGCAGACTTCCTCAGCAGGCACGACCTCCACCCGGGAGAATGGGAACTCCTCCAAATGCTGGTAAACCGTTGGGAAAGACCACAGGTGGACATGATGGCGTCCCGCCTCAACAAAAAGCTAAAAAGATATTGCGCCAGGTCAAGGGACCCTCAGGCGATCGCTGTGGACGCTCTAGTAACACCGTGGGTGTACCAGTCGGTTTATGTGTTTCCTCCTCTGCCTCTCATTCCCAAGGTACTGAGAATAATACGAAGGCGAGGAGTGAAAACTATACTCGTGGTTCCGGACTGGCCAAGAAGAGCTTGGTACCCGGAACTTCAAGAGATGCTTTCAGAGGACCCTTGGCCTCTGCCGCTCAGACAAGACCTGCTGCAGCAGGGGCCCTGTCTGTTCCAAGACTTACCGCGGCTACGTTTGACGGCATGGCGGTTGAACACCGGATCCTAAAGGAAAAGGGCATTCCGGAGGAAGTCATCCCTACCCTGATCAAAGCCAGGAAGGATGTCACCGCAAAACATTATCACCGCATTTGGCGGAAATATGTTGCTTGGTGTGAGGCCAGGAAGGCCCCAACGGAGGAATTTCAACTGGGTCGATTCCTGCATTTCCTGCAAGCAGGGGTGACGTTGGGCCTCAAATTGGGGTCCATTAAGGTCCAGATTTCGGCCCTGTCGATTTTCTTCCAGAAAGAACTGGCTTCACTGCCTGAAGTTCAGACGTTTGTCAAAGGAGTTCTGCATATTCAGCCTCCTTTTGTGCCCCCAGTGGCACCTTGGGATCTCAATGTGGTTTTGGAGTTCCTGAAATCACATTGGTATGAACCACTTAAGACTGTGGATTTGAAATATCTCACGTGGAAAGTGGTCATGCTGTTGGCCCTGGCTTCGGCCAGGCGTGTGTCAGAATTGGCGGCTTTGTCCTATAAAAGCCCTTATCTGATTTTCCATATGGATAGGGCAGAGTTGAGGACTCGTCCTCAGTTTCTCCCGAAGGTGGTATCAGCGTTTCACTTGAACCAGCCTATTGTGGTGCCTGCGGCTACTAGGAACTTGGAGGATTCCAAGTTACTGGACGTAGTCAGGGCCCTGAAAATTTATGTTTCCAGGACGGCTGGAGTCAGGAAAACTGACTCGCTGTTTATCCTGTATGCACCCAACAAACTGGGTGCTCCTGCTTCTAAGCAGACTATCGCGCGCTGGATTTGTAGCACTATTCAGCTGGCGCATTCTGCGGTGGGACTACCGCAGCCTAAATCTGTAAAAGCCCATTCCACAAGGAAGGTGGGCTCATCTTGGGCGGCTGCCCGAGGGGTCTCGGCTTTACAACTTTGCCGAGCTGCTACTTGGTCAGGGGCAAACACGTTTGCAAAATTCTACAAATTTGATACCCTGGCTGAGGAGGACCTGGAGTTCTCTTTCGGTGTTGCAGAGTCATCCGCACTCTCCCGCCCGTTTGGGAGCTTTGGTATAATCCCCATGGTCCTTACGGAGTCCCCAGCATCCACTAGGACGTCAGAGAAAATAAGAATTTACTCACCGGTAATTCTATTTCTCGTAGTCCGTAGTGGATGCTGGGCGCCCATCCCAAGTGCGGATTGTCTGCAATACTTGTAAATAGTTATTATTACACAAATCGGGTTGTTATTGCGAGCCATATGTTCAGAGGCTCCGTTGTTATCATACTGTTAACCGGGGTTCCTATCACGAGTTATACGGTGTGATTGGTGTGGCTGGTATGAGTCTTACCCGGGATTCAAAATCCTTCCTTATTGTGTCAGCTCTTCCGGGCACAGTGTCCTAACTGAGGCTTGGAGGAGGGTCATAGGGGGAGGAGCCAGTGCACACCAGATAGTCCTAAATCTTTCTTTAGATGTGCCAAGTCTCCTGCGGAGCCGTCTATTCCCCATGGTCCTTACGGAGTCCCCAGCATCCACTACGGACTACGAGAAATAGAATTACCGGTGAGTAAATTCTTATTTAAATAATATAAATAAGATCAGTGGTCAGTATAAGGTTAAACATACCATAATAAATAAATACATAAATACAGAAACATAATAGAACCAGTTCTGTACTTTCTAAGCTCACATTCTCCCACCTCATGGTAAGGCTCCTGTCTTTTCTTTCTAGTAGCTACTTTCTGGTCCAGTGCACTGATTGAAGAGTCAGATCCACACATACAGCAAACTGGGTATAAGAAGCTTCTACCACTGCATACCTCCCAACATTTTCTCCAGGTAAAGAGGGACAACCGCGCGGCGAAACCACGGTCGATTGTGAAATGGGTGTGGCCTGTGGGAAAGGGGGCGTGGCTTAACGCCCCCTCTCCCTCTGTCTCCAGTGAATAGACACTGTGCGCGTGTGCACAGCGTCTATTCACCGCTGCTAGGCAGAGCAGCAGTGACAGGAGCCTCCCAACTGCCCCCCACCTCCACCGCAGGACAGTGCGGTCTGCGGGTGGGACAGCGGGACAGTCCCCAAAAAATGGGACTGCCCCACGAAAATCGGGACAGTTGGGAGGTATGCCACTGTGCATGTGAAGCAGCTCTGCTCTGTCCCGTAAATTGCATGATGTGATGGCAGTTCTAGTAATCGTATTATATAACATTACCAATGTTGTCAGAATTTGAGCCACTTCCCAAGAGGAGGGGAGATTCCAGGCAACCTGAAAGTTCCCATAGCTCCCATCCCCATCCCATAGCTCCCATCCCCAAGAAATAATTTTATGGTATGCAAATGTTCCAAAATATATAAATATCCAATATCCAAAATCTTGTGGTCCCAAGCAGCGTTATTTTAAGTGAGGAGGGGGTCCGTGTGTCCGGGTGGGCCCCCTCCTCTACACAGCGCTGCAGGCTCCGGCATCGAGCCGGAGTATACTGCACATGGGCAGGTCTCCGGACACATGGCGCTCGCCATTGTCCGGATACAAATATTGATCTGAGCATGCGCGGCGGACATATTTGGATGGATTTTTGCCGCAAGTGCAGCGGCTGTAACGCTAGTTGTGGGACTCCGGAAAGGTAAGTATAAACAACATGGGTGCAGTGTGTACAGTGTTGGCCCCCCCTGGACCCAGGGGCCCGTGTGCACCGCACATATTGCACCCATGATAGAAACGCCAGTGATCCCAAGCACTTTGGATATGGAAGACTCCACCTGTATAACTTTATTGTGTATTTGAACTTTCTTATCTTTTGCACTGGACAAAATGTGCCTAATGATGCGCTTATCTGCTACTCAGAGTTGGTACAAAATTATATATAATACTACAAAAGAATATTGTAGAGTGGATTCTTTTAATAATCATGCAGGGAAAGGAGTATTGGTGTGTCTACTATGTATTTGTCAAGTGATGCCCGCACTCTCCTACCAAGACCCGTAGCAGCGTTCCAGTCTGAATTAGGCCCATTGGCTGATACAGATCACCAAAGTGCAATGCTTCACAAACAGATGGACTTTGCTGGAAATCTTTTCGCACCTGCTAAAATCCAGAAGTACGTTGTCACAATAGAGAATTTGTGCTTCAGCCATTTTGTTCATTGAAAATCACTACCATGGAGGCTGCCATTTTGTTGGCTAAATGATCAGAAATCAGAATGCAGTCTGTCCATTAACTAGAAACCTGTGTCAGTAATATTGCTAGTTCTCCAGTAATATCACTGCTTTCCAGTGACTTTTTATGCTCTGTTGTAGACTGGTCAGTGTGGGGTCATTCTGAGTTGATCGCTCGCTTGCAACTTTTTGCTGTGCTGCGATCAGATAGTCGCAGCCTATGGGGGAGTGTATTTTCACTTTGCAACTGTGCGAATGCCTTTGCAGCCGAGCGCTACAAAAACAGCTTGTGCAGTTTCTGAGTAGCTCTGGACTTACTCAGTCGCTACGATCACTTCAGTCTTTTTTGTCCCGGAATTGATGTCAGACACCCGCCCTGCAAAACGCCTGGACACGCCTGCATTTTCCCAAACACTCCCAGAAAACGGTCAACAGCCACCCATAAACGCCCTCTTTCTGTCAATCACCTTGCGATCGACTGTGCGAATGGATTCTTCGTTAAATCCATCGCCCAGCACCGATCCTCTTTGTACCCGTACGACGTGCCTGCGCGTTGCGGTACATACACATGCGCAGTTTTGACGAGTTTTAACCTGATCGCAGCGCTGCAAAAAGTTGCTAGCGAGCGATCAACTCGGAATGACCCCCAATGTCTTTTAAACTCTAGTCCCCACGCAGCCTCAAAGTTCTAGTTTTCTTTTCGTACAACAATAGATTATCTGCATTTTCCCCAACAGAATTTCAAACAGCAATATTATAAAGAGCAAAACACACCTGGGGGTATATTTACAAAGATTCGTGTTTTTGTCGTTTTAAAGGGTGTTTGAACTCGAATGGTATCGGGTGCATTTTACTGCAACTTTTTGAATCCTGATACGATCATTCACTAAGCTGCCGAGTTTTGCACAATCGTTTTTTCCGATGTCGATGTGATTCATAATATCAGGCAGTGTTTTACGGGAGTGATGAGTAAAACACTGCCTGACAAAACACAAGGAATCCCGGCCAGATCTGTGAGATCCGTGCAGGGCTTCATTGTGTACCTTAAAAAGTTGTTTAAAGTCTTAAAAAATCTGAAAAAAATTGCGTGGGGTCCCCCCTCCTAAGCACAACCAGCCTCGGGCTCTTTGAGCCGGTCCTGGTTGAAAAAATATGGGGGGAAAAATGACAGGGGTTCCCCCATATTTAATCAACCAGCACCGGGCTCTGCGCCTGGTCCTGGTTCCAAAAATACGGGGGACAAAAAGCGTAGGGGTCCCCCGTATTTTTGAAACCAGCACCGGGCTCCACTAGCCAGGTACATAATGCCACAGCCGGAGGACACTTTTATACTGGTCCCTGCGGCCCTGGCATTACATACCCAACTAGTCACCTCTGGCCGGGGTACCCTGGAGGAGTGGGAACCCCTTAAATCAAGGGGTCCCCCCTCCAGCCACCCAAGGGCCAGGGGTGAAGCCCGAGGCTGTCCCCCCCATCCAAGGGCGACGGATGGTGGGCTGATAGCCTTTTTAAAAAATGTGAATATTGTTTTTAGTAGCAGTACTACAAGTCCCAGCAAGCCTCCCCCGCAAGCTGGTACTTGGAGAACCACAAGTACCAGCATGCGGTGGAAAACCGGGCCCGCTGGTACCTGTAGTACTACTACTAAAAAAATACCCCAAAAAAAACAGGACACACACACCGTGAAAGTTTAAGTTTATTACATACATGCACACCTCCATACATACATACTTACCTATGTTCCCACAAGGCTCGGTCCTCTTCTCCATGTAGAATCCTTGGGGTACCTGTGAAAAAAATTATACTCACATAATCCAGTGTAGAATCAGACCTTTGTATAATCCACGTACTTGGCAAAATAATAAAACGGAAACCCGACCACGCACTGAAAGGGGTCTCATGTTTACACATGGGACCCCTTTCCCCGACTGCCAGGACCCCCCCTGACTCCTGTCAAAGAGGGTCCCTTCAGCCAATCAGGGAGCGGCACGTGGTGGCACTCTCCTGATTGGCTGTGTGCTCCTGTAGTGTCTGTGAGGCAGCACACGGCACAGATACAATGTAGCGCCTATACGCTCCGTTGTAGCCAATGGTGGGAACTTTGCGGTCAGCGGTGAGGTTACTTTCGGTCAACCGCTGACCGCAAAGTTCCCACCATTGGATACAATGGAGCGCATAGGCACTACATTGTATCTCTGCCGTGTGCAGCCTGACAGACACTACAGGAGCACACAGCCAATCAGGAGAGTGCCACGACGTGGCGCTCCCTGATTGGCTGAAGGGACCCTCTTTGACAGGAGTCAGGGGGGGTCCTGGCAGTCGGGGAAAGGGGTCCCATGTGTAAACATGGGACTCCTTTCAGTGCGTGGTCGGGTTTCCGTTTTATTATTTTGCCAAGTACGTGGATTATACAAAGGTCTGATTCTACACTGGATTATGTGAGTATAATTTTTTTCACAGGTACCCCAAGGATTCTACATGGAGAAGAGGACCGAGCCTCTTGGGAACATAGGTAAGTATGTATGTATGGAGGTGTGCATGTATGTAATAAACTTAAACTTTCACGGTGTGTGTGTCCTGTTTTTTTGGGGGTATTTTTTTAGTAGTAGTACTACAGGTACCAGCGGGCCCGGTTTTCCACCGCATGCTGGTACTTGTGGTTCTCCAAGTACCAGCTTGCGGGGTAGGCTTGCTGGGACTTATAGTACTGCTACTAAAAACAATATTCACATTTTTTAAAAAGGCTATCAGCCCCCCATCCGCCGCCCTTTGATGGGGGGACAGCCTCGGGCTTCACCCCTGGCCCTTGGGTGGCTGGAGGGGGGGACCCCTTGATTTAAGGGGTTCCCACTCCTCCAGGGTACCCCGGCCAGGGGTGACTAGTTGGGTATGTAATGCCAGGGCCGCAGGGACCAGTATAAAAGTGTCCCCCGGCTGTGGCATTATGTACCTGGCTAGTGGAGCCCGGTGCTGGTTTCAAAAATACGGGGGACCCCTACGCTTTTTGTCCCCCGTATTTTTGGAACCAGGACCAGGCGCAGAGCCCGGTGCTGGTTAAAGAAATATGGGGGAACCCCTGTCATTTTTTCCCCATATTTTTTCAACCAGGACCGGCTCAAAGAGCCCGAGGCTGGTTATGCTTAGGAGGGGGGACCCCACGCAATTTTTTTTTTCAGTTTTTACACTAAACAGACCCTTTCCCATAGACAACCATGCACAGATCTCACTGATCCGTGCATGGTTATCCAAACTCGACTGGAAAAAGCAGGTCTATTTTTTTGCTGCTATTTTTAACGATTCGAAAAAAAACAGACCCGCACTTGAGCACTCAGAAACTAACACCCAAATACGAATGAATAGTGAATGCCCGTATTGTATGAAATAACAGCCGTGTTTGACCGATGGTCTATTCATTCGTATTTCGGAACTTTGCAAATCAAACCATTACGAATAGTCCAAACACTGCTGAGATTGGTGCTTAGTGAATTCCCGGATTGGGACTTAGAAAAAAAAACACAAATCGGACAAACTCGAATTCTTAGTAAATATTGGCCCTTGTTTTACACTTAGTAGTATAGATGCTTTAAATTCTGCAGGCAAATACTCAGATAATTGACAGCTTTGAAAAAAACAAACAAATAAAAAACACTAATTAGTAAATACACCGCTTAGGGTAGGGCCACACATAGTGGCAAAGAGGGTCCCGTTCAGCGGATGAAAGGACGGGGGGATTTCAGTGTAAACAAAACCTGTACATTTCAATGTATGTGTTCCATTGAAATCTCGCGTGTCACCGGCCGGATCCTGTTCTGCAGCATCCCGCAGTATACAGGATCCGTGTGCACACAAAAAAAACCTCCCGGCCAAGCGGGTTCTGTTCAGCGGGACCCGCTTGGCCGCTATGTGTGGCCCTAGCCTTACTCTACTTGGTTGGGTCTGTAATTATCCTAAAACACTTGATGGGTATATAAACACAAAATATCAGACCGGTTTGTTTTCAAATGTCCCAAAGATCGCAATTGCAGTCTCAATAGGATTTCTCCATAAACAGGTACATGTGAAGAAAAAACAAAAACAAAGATCTCCAATGTGTAGTAGTTCCTTTCAGAATGTGAGAAATATGGCGTAACTATGGGGTATCGATTATCCACTCCTTTGTGTCTTTATATGGTGTTATGGGACCACCCGGAGAGTGTCTTGGTCAGGAGTCAGGGGGGGTCCTGGCAGTTGGGGAAAGGGGTCCCATGTGTAAACATGGGTCCCCTTTCAGTGCGTGGTCGGGTTTCCGTTTTATTATTTTGCCAAGTACGTGGATTATACAAAGGTCTGATTCTACACTGGATTATGTGAGTATAATTATGTGAATTATGTGAGTGTCTTGGTCACTCTCCGGGTGGTCCCATAACACCATATAAAGACACAAAGGAGTGGATAATCGATACCCCATAGTTACGCCATATTTCTCACATTCTGAAAGGAACTACTACACATTGGAGATCTTTGTTTTTGTTTTTTCTTCACATGTACCTGTATATGGAGAAATCCTATTGAGACTGCAATTGCGATCTTTGGGACATTTGAAAACAAACCGGTCTGATATTTTGTGTTTATATACCCATCAAGTGTTTTAGCGCATATAATATAACTTTTTATATTGTGACATTGTTGTTTTTCTGGTTGATAACTCCGGAGTATATCTATATTTGCAGCTGTAACACGTCCAGCGCAGGGAAGTGCCATTTTGTTTTTTGTCTGTAATTATCCTACCTGTATCCACAGACAGACTTATGTCAAACATGAGCTATTGGGGGTGCGTGAAGGCTAGAGTCAAGAAACCCTTGCCTACACCACTGCAACTGTCCTCTAATATCATTTACTAGTATATTGTACAGCTCCATATGAACAACATATGTTTCTTTATTTGTTTACCTGTTTTGCAAGTCATGTTATATCATACTCACCTACTTTACACAGAAACATTTGACAAGAACCACTTGGCCCACTCTGGGAGCGCAGATTTAGGTGACAGCTGACGCAGGAGGCAGGACTGCCCCCTCACAACAAACCACAACATTGACCATGCCACCTCACAGCAAAATGTTGTGAATCGCGCATCTGAGAAGAGGGGGCGGGCCGAAATTCTGCGGTTAGTATAGAATTAGCACATTAGCCCTGCACCCTCCCCCATGGACAGTGATTCCCAGTATTATTCTCTCCATCTTGCTCGCTTCACTACGAAGTGGATAGGAAACAAGAGGACTGACTACTCTTCTGGGACCCCAGGGTACTTCTCAGAAAATTGGGTGTCTACCACAGGTTCCAAGAGAGCATGTGTTATTTAATGAAAAGTTTATTTGTAACTTTATCCAGCTATTGGCATTATTGTTAATAATAATAATAATAATAATAATATTAAAATAATAATAATAATAACAACAGTTACTTATATAGCACTAGCACATTTCTTTTCAAAATAAAGGGTGCTCTGTACCCTAGCCTGCAGCGCAACTTTTTATTGACAGTAGCACACATGCATACAAGAAAATACGGTAAAGATTAACTGCGCCCCTAGGAGTGTGGGAATCCGGATTTACCGCACCCCAGGTCTGTGTTTTTCCATTACTACCTCCCAGTATTGGGGATTTTTCCTCCATGGTTTATGCATGGTGATCCATGTTTGGACATTGTTTTATATTATAAAAAATTTTATGACACTTTTCCCCAATAAATGGACATATCATAAAAGTTATTTCTTCTGTGGGTTTTCATGAACTTCATGGTTCCAATGAGAATTGTTTAAAGAAGAAGCAGGAAGCCATCTTCTTAAGAAACCTTAAAGAAACCTTGATGTGTCTGCAAAACTCCCACAGAACGTGAGTTTGGGGTACGCCTCACCTTCTTGGCTTTTAAAGATACCTTTATAGGAGTATTTATTGTGTTTTTATGTAAGTGTGGTACGTTTCTCGTTTAAATAATAAGATCACCACCACACATACTCTATAAAAATTGGTCCCACGAACGTATTACACCATTGGGGTCCTGCCTCTGTTTTCTATTTCTTGCCTCATGGGGGGCGATTAAAGGGAAGGAGGAGTATCGGACCTCACTGTAGTCCGGAAGGAAAAAGATACCTTTATGGACACTTCACGCACATTGTACATGTGAGTACGGTGCGTACCCATTGAGAACTTTCCTGACATCCCCTCATGATATACATCTATCAATCACCTACATTTGTGACATTCTACTATTTCCATTTTGAACAATCTGAACTGTCCATTCTCCCCCCATGTGGGGTTTGGGGTTTTGTTGAAAGACTGACAGTATTTCCATTTTGAAGACTTACGGATAGCCCAGTAGAAGGTGGACTTTTTGTTTTTGTTGTAGTAGCACACATGCATTTCTTATATTTGCTCTACCACTTGTTAATATTGAAAGAGGAGTAGGCTACTCCGCAGACTGCAGTCTTCCTGTTCTCCAGAGAGATTTCATGCCCTATTCCAGAATGGCCTCCAAGATCTCTACTGAGCATATGCAGGGCCCATCTTGAGACTGTGTTAGAACATCACAGTGGAAGACACGTTTTCCACTTAGTTCAACAGAGACCTGAGATTACCTTCAATCCACAGCGATTACAGTGTTTACATACACTCACCGGCTGGTGGGCTGTATGACACCCCGCTCCATGAGAACCAGTGTGTACGGCTGTACCTCAATGATGGTGTAAAGGTTAGCATTACTGCTGTAGCTCACAGTTGGTGTAACTGTTAGCATTACTGATTGATTTCCACCATGGTCCTAACTATGTGGAGTATGTCTATTCCCCCCGTGCTTGCGTGGGTTTCCTCTGGATACTCCATTTCCCTACAATCCAAAAATATACTGGAAGGTTAATTGACCCCAACAAAAAAATAACCCTAGTATGTAGTACCTCTTTTCCGCTACTGAGCACGGGTCGCAGCCGGGATCCTGACACGGGTGCTACCCGGCTGCGGCCCGTGCTCAGCCCCCTTTCCCATTGAGCTCACCAACCCGGCATATTGCCGGTTTGGTGACGCTGCTAGTGACGCGGCAGGGGCGGCGCTGGGCGATCACATGATCCCCCAGCGCCGCCCTTCCATACAGTGTAAACGGGAGTGACACGGCTTCCGTTTACTCTACAACCCTACCCGGATCATTCCTGTGTCCTACCCAGGTATTTACCCGGGTAGGATTCACGGGTCACTTGATCCGGGTTTTTGCGGGGGGAACCCTTTTCCACTAGCAAAAAACATGAGTAAATGCACGCCCCCGTGCATTTACCCATGTTTTTTGAGCTAGTGGAAAAGGGGTATAAGTGTGTGAATGTACATGTGTGACTAGATGGGCCAAGTGATTCTTATCTGCTGTCAAATTCTATGTTTCTATTAATAAGCCAACGCCACTGGTTAAGTAACTGGGCTGTTCATAGTGTGAGCCATCCACTGGTGTGTGCTTATATAACTGCAATATCAACACATGTAAACACATAATTTCCAACAGTTAATTCTAATTATCAAACACATTAACCCAATGAACACAATTTTCACATACCATACACTGATGTACCTACCAGTTCATATGGGTTGGGTAGAATGTCCTGGCACTCAGAATACCGATGCTGGCATCCCGAAGATGAAAATCCCGACATGGGTGAGTTACGTATTCTAACTTACCCCCCTAACTCTAACCCTCCGTGACCACGGCCCAACCCTCACCTCCCACATGAGTGCCTAACCCTATCCTTCCCCCTTAGTGCCTAAACCTAACCCTACCCCGCGGTGGTGCCTAACCCTAGCCCCCACTCCCTGTTTGCAGCGTAACCCTATCCTCCCTACCCCCGCAGTCTAAGCCTAACCCCTCCATATGTCTGGTACAGTTCCACTCGCAGCCTAATCCTAACGTCCCCAGTATACTTACCTTCGGTATCCCGGCTGTCAGGATTCCGGCGTCGGGATACTGAGGTTTTCTGTATTCCGGCGTAGGTGTTCTGGCGGGTGTTGGGATTCAGGCGTCGGTATTTCGGCTGCCGGGATCCTGGCAGCCGGGATATTGAATGTATCCCTTTCATATTATGCCACACTGTAGTTCTCAGCAGTTCACATTGTGACACACACACTGCAGTGTCCCCCTGTGCATATTATACTACACACCATAGTGCAACCCATTTCACATTATGCCACACATTTCAGTGCCCAAAAGTTCACATTATGCCACATACTGTACTGTCAGAGCCGGTCCTAGTCATAGGCAAACTAGGCAATTGCCTAGGGCATTTGGTGTGCCTAGAGGCACAGGCAGCTTCTGCTGATGAAAATGATATGCGGCATGCCTACATTCTGTGTGTAGTATTTCGTATGCAGATACAGCCACGGTCACACACAGTATATAGGCATGCCGCATATCCTTTTCATCAGCAGAAGCTGCTTGTATATCCTAGTCACATAGCAATGCAAATAAGATGCATTTTCATAAAAAATAGGCACCCGACGTTAGCAGAGCTGCCAGCTGACTCACGCCAGGCATCTCCTGCTGTATGGTGTATTGAGGCAAGATGTATGAGGACACATCTGTATCCAAGCATAGGCAGAGATCACAGTGTTAGCGACCATGTGAGTGCTGTGTGTGTGAGCAGGTTGGTTGTGCAATAATGTTCGGCATATGTGTAGGGTTCATCATGTGCATAAATGCATTAATAATGTGCGGCAAATGCGTAAGGGGCACTATGTGTGTCATGTGTATAAGGGCATTAATAATGTGTAACATATGTGTAAGGGGCACTATGTGTGTCATTATGTGTATAAGGGCACTAATAATGTGTAGCATATGTGTAAGGGACATTATGTGTGTCATTATGTGTATAAGGTCATTAATAATTTTGAGTATATGTGTAAAGGACATTATGTGTGTCATTATGTGTATAAGGTCATTAATAATTTGCGGCATATGTGTAAGGGACATTATGTGTATAAGGGCATTAATAAAAGTTGGCATTATGTGTAAAGCGCATTATGTTTATAAGGACATTAATAATGTGTCATGTGTAAGGGGCATTACTGTTTGGTGTTATGTGTATGAATGCATTACTAATGTGTTTCATTATGTGTATAAGGTACTCTACTGTGTGGCGTACCATATATAAATGGCAATACTGTGTGGTCTAATGTGAATAAAGGGCAATATGGTGTGGTGTAATGTGAATAAGGAGCAATTCAGTGTGATGTTATGTGAATAAGGGGCACTACTGTGAGGAGTAACATATATAAGGTAAAGTGGTACTACTGTGTGATGTAATATGAATTAGGGACACTATCACATGATAAATTGTGAATTAAGTTGCAGTACTGTGTGGCATAATCTGAATTGTGAGTACTATTGTATTGCCATACCCCTGGCCAGCAAAAACACACCCCTTTTTGGGCTGTGCGCCGAATGTGTACACTGTTCCTATTTAAAATATAGGGGGTAGGAGCACCAAAATGAGGACTGCTATGGGGGAGGGGTGATGGTACTGAGAAAGGGGTGCAGGGTCAGAGGCTGAACTAGCGGTGGTGCTATGGGGCACTAGCCAAAATCTTGCCTAGGGCATCATATTGGTTAGGGCCTGCTCTGTGTACTGTAGTGCTACTAGTGTCCATTATTTCACACTGGTATCGCTCCAGATCATATTATGCCACACTGTAATGCATACCCAGCTCTCACTTCTCTGTGTGTCTTTATGTGGCCACTGGCGTACTGATATGGTTGACTTTGTGCTGTTCCTCTGAAGTGGCTACACTCACTTAAGAGTTACATCATGTCCTCTGTGCTAATTTCCTTGGTCCAGACAGATAACAAGCAGACTGATTTTCTTTTTTGATAGGCTCCAGCAGTTCACTTCAGTTTCTTCTGCACAAAAGTTTTTGCAAACAGAGCTGGTAGCCAGCTACTACAGATCAAAGCAGTGTTATATTAGTCTCTATTCAGGCTGACTTAAATCAAAGCACTTTAAGTAGTAGAATCAAGTGTTTGTGCAAGAGAAAGTTAATTGCCGAGACCCAGAAAAATGATGTGTAGTAAACCACAAATTAGGGCTTCTAGTACAGATATGGGGGGTCATTCCGAGTTGATCGCTCGCTAGCAGTTTTTAGCAGCCGTGCAAACGCTATGCCGCCGCCCACTGAGGAGTGTATTTTAGCTTAGCAGAAGTGCGAACGCATGTGCAGCTGAGCTCTACAAAAACAGTTTGTGCAGTTTCAGAGTAGCTCTGAACCTACTCAGCGCTTGCGATCACTTCAGCCTATTCCTGTCCGGATTTGACGTCATACACCCGCCCAGCGAACTCCCAGCCACGCCGGCGTTTTTTCAGACACACCTGCGTTTTTACAAACACTCCCTGAAAACGGTCAGTTGACACCCAGTAACGCCCCCTTCCTGACAATCTTCTTGCGGCCGCCAGGGCGAAGGAAAACTTCGCTAGAACCCAAGCACAACCACAAAGACGTTTGCACCTGTACGTCGCGCGTGCGCATTGCGGGGCATACTCATGCGCAGAAATACCGTTTTTTAACCTGATCGCTGCGCTGCAAAAATCTGCAGCTAGCGATCAACTCGGAATGACGACCATAATACAGGCAAAAACCAAGCAGAACTATCTTTCTCTACTTTCAGTCTCTCTGTTCCAGGGACGTGCAGTCAGGGGAGGCAGGGGAGGCAGTGCCTCCCCTGTCAGTAATGTGTAAAATAATACAAAGAAGATACTTATGACACTTGTTCTGTGTCATAAGTATCTGGTTTACTCTTTATATTATTGTAATTATTGTTACCATCTATGAAACAGTATTATATGTGCTTTGGAGGCACCGCTGTAGGTGCCTCCCGCAGTCTATGTGAAAGGACCGGAAGAGGGGGGCGGGGCCAAGCGTTGGGCAGTGAAAGCCCATTCAGAAAAGCAGCAGAAGCGGCACCTAATAGCAGTGCCGCTTTGACAGGGGTGTGCTTTCAGCTCATATGAAAGCACACCCCTGTCAATGTGATTGGGCAGTGGGCAGGGCTTCGGAAACGGTCTCCGACAGTGACTCCAGAATCTGTGTCATCTCATCTGTGTCGGTAGCGTCTAGTTTCCTTCCCCCCCTTTCCCCGTGTGTCTCCTACTGATCCTGCAGCCAGTGGGATCAGGTCTCTGCATCCCCCCCACTCACGTTTGCCGCCGATCAGTATCGTCGTCCCCCCGCAGGCACCAGGTCGGTATGAGGATGACAGCTGCTGCGTTGATGGGACTGAGAAGCGGGACACGGCGGGAGCTCTGCTCACACTTGCTCCGGCTATCTGTCTTAGCGATGCGGCTCCTGTGTGAGGCTGTCACACAGGAGCCGCGGCGCTAAGACAGATAGCCGGAGCAAGTGTGAGCAGAGCTCCCGCCGTGTCCCGCTTCTCAGTCCCATCAACGCAGCAGCTGTCATCCTCATACCGACCTGGTGCCTGCGGGAGGGGGGCTCATTCCGACCTGGTGCCTGCGGGAGGGGGGCTCATTCCGACCTGGTGCCTGCGGGAGGGGGGCTCATTCCGACCTGGTGCCTGCGGGAGGGGAGACACAGATCGACGGCGGTGGCTGGGCGCTATGGACAGCAGTCGGGTATGTGGGGGCCCAGGGGCATGTGGAGGCCATCACAAATCACTCACACAGCAGGGGCACACAGTCTACCCACCATACACACACATGCATCTACACCCACTGCAGGGGCACACAGCCCCCCCCCCCCCCTGTCCACACCCACAGCAGGGGCACACAGCCCCCCCCCCCCCCTGTCCACACCCACAGCAGGGGCACACAGCCCCCCCATCCACACCCACAGCAGGGACACACATCACCCCCATCCACACCCACAGCAGGGGCACACAGCCCCCCCCATCCACACCCACAGCAGGGACACACATCACCCCCATCCACACCCACAGCAGGGGCACACAGCCCCCCCATCCACACCCACAGCAGGGACACACATCACCCCCATCCACACGCACAGCAGGGACACACATCACCCCCATCCACACCCACAGCAGGGGCACACAGCCCCCCCATCCACACCCACTGCAGGGACACACATTACCCCCATCCACACGAACAGCAGGGACACACATCACCCCCATCCACACCCACAGCAGGGGCACACAGCCCCCCCATCCACACACACAGCAGGGACACACATCACCCCCATGCACACCCACAGCAGGGGCACACAGCCCCCCCATCCACACCCACATCAGGGACACACATCACCCCCATCCACACGCACAGCAGGTACACACATCACCCCCATCCACACCCACAGCAGGGGCACACATCACCCCCCATCCACACGCACAGCAGGGACACACATCACCCCCATCCACACCCACAGCAGGGGCACACAGCCCCCCCATCCACACGCACAGCAGGGACACACATCACCCCCATCCACACCCACAGCTGGGGCACACATCACCCCCCACACACACATACAGCAGGAGCTCCTGTGCACATACTGTACAACAGAGACAAAGCACTCCCCCCCCCCCCCCCCCCCAAACTCACCTGTGCACATACGCACAGCAGGGGCACACAGCTCTAACACTGCCAGCATGGGGTCCGTCATCTCACAGTGAGAAGGGAGACAGGGCGGCCACTGCGGATTGAGAGGGGAGCGGTGACTCACTTACATCAATTGGCAAGAGCATAGAGGGTTGGATCAGCCAGGTGCTTCCAGCATGTGGACAGACATTGATAATCCGCGGGCAGCGGGGCACATCCTCCTGGAGGGAGGGAGTCACGTCTTCAGAGGTGAGTCACGATGGCGGCGGGAGTAGTGTGTCCGCGATGATATGCCACTCTTCTAGTGACGGTCACTCCCCCATTGTGACTGTAAGGCTGTTTAGCTGCGCTCAGCGCCAGGAGCAGGAGTCCCGCCCTCCATGTGTAGGGTAGCGCAGAGCACCACTCCCCTCTATGCAGCTGTGGAGTACTCCAGTTTAAATAGCGGAGTGTGGGGGCCCTTAATGTGTGGGGGCCCCTGTCGCCCTTCCTATAATCCGGCCCTGGGAGCAGTGTCCATGGAGGGAACGACAGCAGCCGGGACCCGGGAGCTACAGGGAGCAGGTGAGATTGTTGTTTAACTTAGCGAGCGAGTACCTTTCATTACCAACCTGCCCCCCCCTGCTCCGCACGACTGCTCCCATCTGCCCCCCATGCGCCGCACCACTGCTCCCATGCTCCGCACTACTGCTCCCATCCTGCCCCCTGTGATCCGCACCGCTGCTCCCATCCTGCCCCCTGTGATCCGCACCATTGCTCCTAACCTGCCCCGCATCACTGCTCCCTTCCTGCTCCGCACCACTGCTCCCATCCTACCCCCTCCTGCTCCACACCACTACTCCCATCCGGCCCCCTCCTGCTCCGCACCACTGCTCCCAACCTCACCCCCCCACTCTGCATCATTGCTCCCAACCTGCCCCGCACCACTGCTCCCATGCTCCGCACTACTGCTCCCATCCTGCCCCCTGTGATCCGCACTGCTGCTACCATCCTGCCCCCTGTGATCCGCACCGCTGCTCCCATCCTGCCCCCTGTGATCCGCACCGCTGCTCCTATCCTGCCCCCTGTGATCCGCACCATTGCTCCTAACCTGCCCCGCATCACTGCTCCCTTCCTGCTCCGCACCACTGCTCCCATCCTACCCCCTCCTGCTCCACACCACTACTCCCAGCCGGCCCCCTCCTGCTCCGCACCACTGCTCCCAACCTCACCCCCCCCCCCCACTCCGCATCATTGCTACCAACATGCCCCGCACCACTGCTCCCTTCCTGCGCCCTCCTGCTTCGCACCACTGCCCTATCCCACCCCGTCCTGCTCCGCACCACTGCTCCCATCCTGCCCCGCACCACTGCTCCCATCCTGCCCTCCCTGCTCTGCATCATCGGCAGGACTTAGCGAACATTATGGCTGCAGTGCCTCACCAGACACTGACCTCACCGCACGCCACTGCTCTGTTCTTTGTAACTAATAAGGCAGAAAATATAAATAATTCCTCTTTAAAACATTTCTTGCATGTGGATATGTTTCAGTGACTGCTATGCACAAAAGCTGATACCCCTTTTCCACTAGCTGTTTTTACCCGTGTTTTTGCACGGGGGCGCGCATCGACACGGTTTTTTAGTAGGTGGAAACGGGTCAACACGGGTTGAGTGACCCGGGAATCCAACCCGGCTATTTACCTGGGTAGAACACGGTAATGACACGGATAGCGGTGCAGTGGAAACGGTCATTACACGTGTTTTCAGACCCGAGTAACGCTCTGAGACGCTGATTGGCTGCTTCTGGGGCACTGGAAGATGATGTCATCCCTGGGAGACACGCTGGGCACATGCAGGCACCGCAGCAGCAAACAACACTACGCTGGGCACATGCAGGCATTGAGGCAGCAAACAAAACACTCTGAAGTCGCGCTGGGTACATACAGATATTTTTATTGCAGCAGCTTCCAAACAAACAGACAATATACAGCAGCAGAAGCTCCAGCACAGCAACATGGCTAGCCATACCTGGTCAGACACAGAGATCAAAGAGCTGCTTAATATTCGGGGAGAGGAAGAAATAAGAAGGCAGGTGACTGGAACAGTTAAGGATGCTATCGTCTACAAGAACATATCCCTTATGCTGGCAGAAAGGGGCATCCAAAAAACCCAGCAACAAGTCGTTAACAAATTGAAGGCACTACGCAGACAATTCACCAAAGTACACGACCATAACCGCAAGAAAAGTGGTGCTGGACGTATGGAATGGCCATATTATGACCTATGCTATAGTGTCTTCGGCAAAACTGCGATAACAAATCCCATAGCACTATCGTCATCCAGCTCTGCCAGTCGCCAGATGTCAGTCGACGAGGACTGTGACGAAACACAGCACAGCCTTCCCAGCTCACAATGCAGCCCATCATCCCCGCTGCTTATATCGGACAGCAGTTTCGAAGACTCGACCGTCAACGATGATTCCATCAGTGCCACTATTGAGGACGTACCACAGTCTCAGGCGGAGACGTCGCAACCCCCCAAGACCACGACTTTGCGCTCAAATAGTAAGTATTACCATTACAAATACAGTTGCAGCAGTCCCTATATGTAAAGGCATGGTAATGTTGCAGAGTATAGCTAGTGTGCAGGTGGGAGAAGGCCACAAACACGTATATGCTACCACTAGAGATGAGCGCCTGAAATTTTTCGGGTTTTGTGTTTTGGTTTTGGGTTCGGTTCCGCGGCCGTGTTTTGGGTTCGAACGCGTTTTGGCAAAACCTCACCGAATTTTTTTTGTCGGATTCGGGTGTGTTTTGGATTCGGGTGTTTTTTTCAAAAAACACTAAAAAACAGCTTAAATCATAGAATTTGGGGGTCATTTTGATCCCAAAGTATTATTAACCTCAAAAACCATAATTTACACTCATTTTCAGTCTATTCTGAATACCTCACACCTCACAATATTATTTTTAGTCCTAAAATTTGCACCGAGGTCGCTGTGTGAGTAAGATAAGCGACCCTAGTGGCCGACACAAACACCGGGCCCATCTAGGAGTGGCACTGCAGTGTCACGCAGGATGTCCCTTCCAAAAAACCCTCCCCAAACAGCACATGACGCAAAGAAAAAAAGAGGCTTTTTACTGATATTTGGTGTTTTGGATTTGACATGCTCTGTACTATGACATTGGGCATCGGCCTTGGCAGACGACGTTGCTGGCATTTCATCGTCTCGGCCATGACTAGTGGCAGCAGCTTCAGCACGAGGTGGAAGTGGATCTTGATCTTTCCCTAATTTTGGAACCTCAACATTTTTGTTCTCCATATTTTAATAGGCACAACTAAAAGGCACCTCAGGTAAACAATGGAGATGGATGGATTGGATACTAGTATACAATTATGGACGGGCTGCCGAGTGCCGACACAGAGGTAGCCACAGCCGTGAACTACCGCACTGTACTGTGTCTGCTGCTAATATATAGACTGGTTGATAAAGAGATAGTATACTCGTAACTAGTATGTATGTATAAAGAAAGAAAAAAAAACCACGGTTAGGTGGTATATACAATTATGGACGGGCTGCCGAGTGCCGACACAGAGGTAGCCACAGCCGTGAACTACCGCACTGTACTGTGTCTGCTGCTAATATATAGACTGGTTGATAAAGAGATAGTATACTCGTAACTAGTATGTATGTATAAAGAAAGAAAAAAAAACCACGGTTAGGTGGTATATACAATTATGGACGGGCTGCCGAGTGCCGACACAGAGGTAGCCACAGCCGTGAACTACCGCACTGTACTGTGTCTGCTGCTAATATATAGACTGGTTGATAAAGAGATAGTATACTCGTAACTAGTATGTATGTATAAAGAAAGAAAAAAAAACCACGGTTAGGTGGTATATACAATTATGGACGGGCTGCCGAGTGCCGACACAGAGGTAGCCACAGCCGTGAACTACCGCACTGTACTGTGTCTGCTGCTAATATATAGACTGGTTGATAAAGAGATAGTATACTCGTAACTAGTATGTATGTATAAAGAAAGAAAAAAAAACCACGGTTAGGTGGTATATACAATTATGGACGGGCTGCCGAGTGCCGACACAGAGGTAGCCACAGCCGTGAACTACCGCACTGTACTGTGTCTGCTGCTAATATATAGACTGGTTGATAAAGAGATAGTATACTCGTAACTAGTATGTATGTATAAAGAAAGAAAAAAAAAACACGGTTAGGTGGTATATACAATTATGGACGGGCTGCCGAGTGCCGACACAGAGGTAGCCACAGCCGTGAACTACCGCACTGTACTGTGTCTGCTGCTAATATATAGACTGGTTGATAAAGAGATAGTATACTCGTAACTAGTATGTATGTATAAAGAAAGAAAAAAAAAACACGGTTAGGTGGTATATACAATTATGGACGGGCTGCCGAGTGCCGACACAGAGGTAGCCACAGCCGTGAACTACCGCACTGTACTGTGTCTGCTGCTAATATATAGACTGGTTGATAAAGAGATAGTATACTCGTAACTAGTATGTATGTATAAAGAAAGAAAAAAAAACCACGGTTAGGTGGTATATACAATTATGGACGGGCTGCCGAGTGCCGACACAGAGGTAGCCACAGCCGTGAACTACCGCACTGTACTGTGTCTGCTGCTAATATAGACTGGTTGATAAAGAGATAGTATACTACTAATATTATATATACTGGTGGTCAGGTCACTGGTCACTAGTCACACTGGCAGTGGCACTCCTGCAGCAAAAGTGTGCACTGTTTAATTTTAATATAATATTATGTACTCCTGGCTCCTGCTATAACCTATAACTGGCACTGCAGTAGTGCTCCCCAGTCTCCCCCACAATTATAAGCTGTGTGAGCTGAGCAGTCAGACAGATATATAATATATATAGATGATGCAGCACACTGGCCTGAGCCTGAGCAGTGCACACAGATATGGTATGTGACTGAGTCACTGTGTGCTGTGTATCGCTTTTTTCAGGCAGAGAACGGATTATAAATAAAAGTGGTGGTCACTGGTCACTATCAGCAAAACTCTGCACTGTACACTACTGAGTACTCCTAATGCTCCCCAAAATTAGTAAATCAAGTGTCTAAACGGAGAGGACGCCAGCCACGTCCTCTCCCTATCAATCTCAATGCACGTGTGAAAATGGCGGCGACGCGCGGCTCCTTATATAGAATCCGAGTCTCGCGATAGAATCCGAGCCTCGCGAGAATCCGACAGCGTGATGATGACGTTCGGGCGCGCTCGGGTTAACCGAGCAAGGCGGGAAGATCCGAGTCGCTCGGACCCGTGAAAAAAAACATGAAGTTCTGGCGGGTTCGGATTCAGAGAAACCGAACCCGCTCATCTCTAGCTACCACTGCTATTTTTTTATAGAATCATGGTAATGTTGCAGAGTATAGCTAGTGTGCAGGTGGGAGAAGGCCACAAACACGTATATGCTACCACTGCTATTTTTATATTGTTGCTTACATTCTGTTTCATCTCCTTCACAGTCTACAACGTTCCACAGCGGAAAAAGAAACTGAACAAAACAGAACAAACGGTCAAAGCAATGAAGTCCATTATCGTGGATCACCTGCGTGAGGCAGATAGTGAGCTCAATGCCCAGGAAGATGCACGGCTTGAGAGATTTCTTGCGTCAGAAAAAGAAATGCATCAAACTTTTATGAGTCAGTTAATGACCATGCATGATAGGCAGATGACATTTTTTGAACGCACGTTTGCACGTACCATAGGGAATACCACACAAACACAACAGCAAGACACAGCCTACCCACAGCACCCATATGGTCCATACAACTATGAGCCTCCCTCAAATCCCCCAACACAAATCCCGCAATCCTCAGAATTTCGGGTATATAGACAACTGCCTTAGAGCAGCGGGTTATAAAACAATGTTTGTGTTTTAAGGTTCTGTTTGCACTGTATCCTCAACCCTGATACATACAAATGCAAACATTATTTTGATTTTACAGAGTGCCCTGTTAGCACTTTAAACTTTTATATTGTTACCTCAGATAATGGGCAGTGGGATCCAGATATTGGGGCTACCTTTTTATATTGTTACCTCAGGAAATGTGCGGCAGTGTGATCCAAATATTGGGGGTAACCCGATACCTGCCAAACCAAACATTAGGGTTTTTTTTTTACAGAGTGCCCTGTTTGCACTTTACTCTTTTACCTCAGGGCAGGTGTCTTCACCATGTGGCCCTCTAGCTGTTGTGGAAACACATAGCAACACATGCTGGTACATGTTGTTCCACAACAGCTGGAGGGACACATGTTGAAGACCCCTTGCGTTATGTGGAATTTTACAGTGACATGTTTGCACTTAAATATTTTATATTGTTACCTCAGAAAATGTGTGCCAACTGTTTAAAAGAAAAAATATAATAACAACTTTTGAACCAAATTTTTATAACTGAAAATCGAAATAAACAAAAATAGTTTGCACACAAAAACTTGTCTGTCTTCTCTACTGCAACATTGTTTGAAGATTAGCTGCAATGGTGGCCCTTATGCACTCGCTGGCAGCGTCATGCCCCCCCACCAAGCCTGGTGCATCATGTACAGCGACCCCCGCCCCATGATCATGTATATTCCACTCGGGGAGAAAGTTTTCCTTTTGAATCTCACATATGTTATGGAGAATGCAGCAGGCCGCTACTATATCTGGCATTATTTTCAAGTCCACATCATTCCTCTTCATGAGGCAGCGCCAGCGTCCTTTTAAACGCCCAAACGCATTCTCCACTGCCATACGGGCCGAACTTAGGGCATGGGTATATGATGTCTGTTCGGGGGATAAGTGAACATGCTGGGTGTAGCCCTTCATTAGCCAGCGCTGTAATGGGTATGCTGCATCACCAATGAGATGGACCGGGATGTCCACACCATGTACGATCACCGATTTCTGTTAATAAAACATTAATATTATTACAGGGGTAAAACTTGACTATTGGTTTATGGGCAAACATTTCAGTTTAAGTAGTAAATAATCTTACCTCTCGAGGGAAAAGCCATCCACCAAGCTTGTCCTCAGCAATACTGTAAAGATCGGAGTTGGCGAGAACCCTTGCATCATGTGACCGTCCGGGCCACCCTATGAAGACATCTGTGAAACTAAAAATAAAGGTTTATGCATTATCATAAAACAGGCCAAGCCTATTTCAAACACATTAGTGAAACAGTGCTTACCAGTATTTGTGGTCCACTACCGCTTGCAGAACAATGGAATGCCAACCCTTACGATTGTAATAGTCTGCTGGGTTGTCACGGGGGGCGATGATGGGGATGTGGGTCCCATCTATGGCACCAGCACACTGTGGGTAGCCACGCTTCTTAAACCCTTTTATAGTCTCATCTAGCCGCTGTCCTTGTGGCAAGGAAATAAAGCGATGGTACATGGTATCCAGCAATGCCCGCGTGACCTGGTAGACAATCTTGCAGACCGTGCCAATCCCTACTCCAAATAAACTGGAAACTGTGCGATACTCTCCAGGGGTAGCATACCACCAGAGAGCAATCGCTAATCTCCTGGCTGGCTCAATGGGCTTACGGAACCTGGTGGTCTGCATGGTTATTGCGGGGGACAGTAGTTCCAAAACATACTCGAATGTAGCGCGAGACATCCTGAAGTTTGCCATCCACTGCTCCTCCTGATATGCTAGAATAGTCTGCATGAATGCTTCCCCATGTCTGCGATCTCTCATCCACATTCTTCGGCTTGGTGTAGAGTTCATTGTTATGAGAGAAATAACAACAGTGGATGATATACGCGCTCTCCTCCTTTTCAAATATTTGCGTCGATAGGTAGCCCTCTCTGCAAAGAATTGAGCTCTCCTTCTCCAGCTCTGCAGTAGGTAGCACAAGGTGAAAAGCTGCATCAAGCTGTCTGTAGCAGAAAGCAGCAGTAAACTGCAAACAGTCTGCGACTCCATGCTAGACACAGCTACTGCACCGGCGTCCATTGCTGCAATGCTGTGAGCAGGCCCCACCCCTCTGTTTTGGTCCTTTTGATGACATCATCTTGATGAGACAGTAAAAAGTCCATTTGTAATGACAGCAATAGGCTTTTACAGAGCTTACCCGGGTTAGGTGGAAACAGATCAGACACGGGAATAACCCGTGTCGAAGTGTAGTGGAAACGGGGGAGCCGACACGGGTTGTAGCCGTGTTAAACATCCCGGATCGGACACGGTACGTAGGTGGAAAAGGGGTATGAGTGATGTCTTTCTGACCTCTTCATTGAGTACTTATAACAGCATACTAGTTTACTATTGACTGCAATATGTGCTATTGTTATGGCGAACAATTAATAGAGTAGTTAAGTGAATAGCAGTAGGCGGGGAATCACTGCCTTATCAGATTCCACATTTGCAAACTTTCCAGTTCTTCATTTGCCTGTGATTGCACTTTTGTGCGGTGGATGCCCCCCCCCCCCCCCCCCCCCCCCCCCCCCTTACCCCCACCTCAACTAAGGCTGTTTCTAGCCAGTTTGGCTCCCAGTGCAAGATTTCAAAATGCGCCCCCCCCCATGACATAAAAAAAATGCGCACCCGCCCCCAGGCCTCATTGAAATGGGCGTAGCCTTGTTAAAATGAGTGTGGTCTCGTCTGAAAAGACTACCTTGCACCCCAGTTTTTGACCCTGCACCAACAGATCACGGCCACCACAGGAAAAAAAATAATTCTACCATATTAAGCCCCACATCGTAATGCCCCCTGCACCATATTATGCCACACACCGCAATGCCCTTGATACATTAAATCCCCACGTTACGGCAGGCAGAGTCCCCATTTCTCATACGTCCTAGAGGATACTGGGGTAACTTCAAGAACCATGGGGTATAGACGGGATCCGCAGGAGACATGGGCACTTTAAGACTTTCTCCCTCTATGCCCCTCCTCCAGACTCCAGTTTAGAATATGTGCCCAGTGAGACTGGATGCACACTGAGGAGCTCTCCAGAGTTTCTCAGAAAAAGACTTTTTTTAGGTTTATTATTTTCAGGGAGAACTGCTGGCAACAGTCTCCCTGCTTCGTGCGACTGAAGGGAGTGAAGCAGACCTACGTCTGTGAGTTTCAAGGCTCTGCTTCTTTGGCTACAGGACACCATTAGCTCCTGAGGGTCTGATCGCTAAGTACGCCTAGATGCTCGTTCCCAGAGCCCGCCGTCTCCCCCCTTGCAGAGCCAGAAGTCAGGTGAGTAGAAGAAGATCAGAAGACTTCAGTGACGGCTTTGAGGTACCGCACAGCGGCACTACAGGGTGCAGGGCGCGGGGGGGCGCCCTGGGCAGCATGAAAAACCTCATAGAAGACTGGCATTGTGGTTTTTAAGGGCCAAGGCACTAAATCCGAACCCCCGCCAGTATAAATATGCGGGGCTGAAGCGCGCCATTAAGGGGGCAGGGCTTAGCCCTCACAGCTCACATCAGCGCCATTTTCTCTACACAGAGACGCTGGTCCTTCCAAAAACACACTACTGTACATAACAGGGTGAAAAAGAGGTGGTTCCCTGACAAAATTTACTGGGGTCTATCTCTTATAGCCAGTGTAATGTCAGTGAGTGTTTGGTACACGTGTGTCGGCATGTCTGAGGCTGAGTGCTCTGCCACAAACGGCTGTGGGAATGACCCTGACGGCACCGCCGACTCCCGATGGTACATGTAAAGAGTGTCAACATGTCAGTGGATGTATGTTTTTCTCAAGAGAAAACTATATGGGGGACACAGACGTGTGGGTGACCATGTCCAGGGCCGGCGCTACCACTAGGCAGCTTTAGGCAGCTGCCTATGAGCGCTGGCCACTGGAGGGCGGCAGCATACGTCGATGATGATAAAATGCTGCCTCTACAATCCTGCCGCCGCCCCCCTCCCCCTCCCCCTCCCCCCTTCCCGTGATAACTTCTTACATATATTCACTGTATTTCGGACTCGGGCATGATGCGCCCCCAGCCCCCCCCCCCCCCCCCGCATGTTGCCCAAACCCCCCGCGCGCGATTGCAGACTAGGGCATGATGGCCGCACTCCCCCACCCCCAGACTGTGGACACGGGTGTCAGGCATGTTACCATACGCGTACGCAGGGGGGTCTCCAAGTACTTGGAAACCCCCCCTACGCGACGATCTATCAGCGCAAATAACTGATGTCACTGGCACACGTCTCTCAGATACCCCCACCTGCCAGGCCGACTCCTGCTGCTGCCACACCACAGCGCTGCCATCGGGCTTCAGTAAGGGGTTGTGACAGCGGATAGCCACGGAGGTTCCTGGTTCAGGGAAATGCTGCAGTTTCTGAGTACACTCGTCTCCTCAGCTCGGCTCCGGATCAAAAGGTTAGGAGGAGGGGGTATGCCTGCTGCGCTCAGCTCAGCTGCGATAATGTCCTGAACTTTAAAAGACTTGGAATCTGTTTAAGGGAGGGGGGGCACCCCTCAGCAAGTGCTGCTATACTTTACTTGCCATGCTCTCACTTACATGTAGCAGTGTGTGTGTGTGTGTGTGTGTGTGTGTGTGTGTGTGTGTGTGTGTGTGTGTGTGTGTGTGTGAACTGTGTGTATGTGTGTATATATATATATATATATATATATATATGTGTGTGTGTGTGTAAAATAAAGGCTTAAATCCAACACTCAAGTTGCTCTTGTGTAAGGCGTAGACTGCATTTGCTGGGACAAATGGTACACAAAGACGGCCACACTCCAGTCTATCAATGAATTCACAAACTCCTGTGTGGATAAGTCAATTTAACTCAATCATTTGCAAGGTATGGTTTTGCCTTTTACATGTGATAGACCGGAGTGCCGCCGTCTTTGTTTACCGACTACTATATACATGATGTATATATAAAAAAAAAAATATATATATATATATATATATATATATAAAAATACAGTGTGTATATATATATATATATATATATATATAATATGTCTATCCCATTTATATGGAACCCCCCCCCTCCCCACACAAATTGCAGACACTCGGGCATGATACCCACACCCCTCCACAAATTGCAGGCTCAGGCATGATGCCTGCCCCCGCCTCCTCGTGTATTGTGGACTCGGCCATGATGCCCCCCCCCCCCACGTGATTGTGGAAATGGGCATGATGGCCGCACAACACACACACACCCCTGCACAAATTGCGATTACAAACTAGGTCATGGTGTCCGGCTACCTCCCCCCTACGCCCTGGCGCGATTGCAGATTCTGGGATGTTTCTGTCTCCCCCCTCCCCTGGATGGCAGACTCATGCACCCCACCGCAGCGATTGCAGTCTCAGGCGTGTTTTTGCCTACCACCCCTTCAGCAATTGCAGACTCCCACATGTTGCCCGCTAGCCCCCACTCCCCCACAGTTGCAGACTCCTGCATGTACGGCATCAACCACGTACCGCTGTGGAAGCATGGGGGGGGAGCAGGCTAAAGTTTTGCCTAGGGTGTTGAGAAACCTTGCACCGGCCCTGACCATGTCGGCACCAACAATATCTAACTGGGTAAAAAAAAGAAAAGAAAAAATAAGATTTTACTCACCGGTAAATCTATTTCTCGTAGTCCGTAGTGGATGCTGGGGACTCCGTAAGGACCATGGGGAATAGCGGGCTCCGCAGGAGACTGGGCACTCTAAAGAAAGATTTAGTACTATCTGGTGTGCACTGGCTCCTCCCTCTATGCCCCTCCTCCAGACCTCAGTTAAGGAAACTGTGCCCGGAAGAGCAGACATTATAAGGAAAGGATTTTGGAATCCCGGGTAAGACTCATATCAGCCACACCAATCACACCATATAACTTGTGATACACTTATCCAGTCAACAGTATGAACAACAACAGGGCATCAACAATGAATGCCAACATAACATAACCCATTATTAAGCAATAACTATGTACACGTATTGCAGAAAGTCCGCACTTGGGACGGGCGCCCAGCATCCACTACGGACTACGAGAAATAGATTTACCGGTGAGTAAAATCTTATTTTCTCTGACGTCCTAGTGGATGCTGGGGACTCCGTAGCTCCCAAACGGGCGGGAGAGTGCGGATGACTCTGCAGCACCGAATGGGCAAACTCAAGGTCCTCCTCAGCCAGGGTATCAAACTTGTAGAACTTTGCAAATGTGTTTGAACTCGACCAAGTAGCAGCTCGGCAAAGCTGTAATGCCGAGACACCTCGGGCAGCCGCCCAAGAAGAGCCCACCTTCCTTGTGAAATGGGCTTTCACTGATTTTGGATGCGGCAATCCAGCCGCAGAATGAGCCTGCTGAATCGTGTTACAGATCCAGCGGGCAACGGTTTGCTTTGAAGCAGGAGCACCCAACTTGTTGGGGGCATATAGGATAAACAGCGTGTCAGGTTTCCTGACTCCAGCCGTTCTGGCTACATAAACCTTCAAAGCCCTGACTACATCTAGTAACCTGGAATCCTCCAAGTCACGAGTAGCCGCAGGCACCACAATAGGTTGGTTCAAATGAAAAGATGACACCACCTTTGGCAGAAATTGGGGACAAGCCCGCAATTCTGCCCTGTCCATATGAAAAACCAGATAAAGGCTTTTACATGACAAAGCCGCCAATTCTGACACACGCCTAGCCGAAGCTAAGGCCAATAGCATGACCACCTTCCACGTGAGATACTTTAGCTCCACGGTCTTAAGTGGTTCAAACCAGTGAGATTTTAGGAAACCCAACACCACGTTAAGATCCCAAGGTGCCACTGGTGGCACAAAAGGGGGCTGAATATGCAGCACTCCCTTAACAAACGTCTGTACTTCAGGAAGAGACGCCAGTTCCTTTTGAAAGAAAATGGATAGGGCCGAAATCTGGACCTTTATGGATCCCAACTTCAAGCCCATAGTCACTCCAGACTGTAGAAAGTGCAGAAATCTGCCCAGTTGGAATTCCTTTGTAGGGGCCTTCCTGGCCTCACACCAAGCAACATATTTTCGCCATATGCGGTGATAATGCTTTGCTGTCACGTCCTTCCTAGCTTTTATCAGCGTAGGAATAACTTCCTTCGGAATGCCTTTTTCCGCTAGGATCCGGCGTTCAACCGCCATGCCATCAAACGCAGCTGCGGTAAGTCTTGGAACAGGCAGGGCCCCTTTTGCAACAGGTCCTGTCTAAGAGGCAGAGACCATGGGTCCTCAGTGAGCATTTCTTGCAATTCCGGGTACCAAGGCCTTCTTGGCCAATTCAGAACAATGAGTATTGTTCTCACTCCTCTTCTTCTTACGATTCTCAGCACCTTGGGTATGAGAAGAAGAGGAGGGAACACATAGACCGACTGGAACACCCACGGTGTTACCAGGGCGTCCACAGCTATCGCCTGAGGGTCTCTTGACCTGGCGCAATACCGTTGTAGCTTTTTGTTGAGACGGGACGCCATCATGTCTACCTGTGGCAGTTCCCTTCGATTTGTAATCTGAATGAAGACTTCGTGATGAAGTCCCCACTCTCCCGGGTGAAGATCGTGCCTGCTGAGGAAGTCTGCTTCCCAGTTGTCCACCCCCGGAATGAACACTGCTGACAGTGCTTGTACGTGATTCTCTGCCCACCGAAGAATCCTGGTGACTTCCGCCATCGCGACTCTGCTTCTTGTGCCGCCCTGGCGGTTTACATGAGCCACTGCGGTGATGTTGTCTGACTGAATCAGCACCGGTTGGTTGCGAAGCAGGGGCTCCGCTTGACTCAGGGCGTTAAATATGGCCCTTAGTTCCAGGATATTTATGTGCAGACAAGCCTCCTGACTTGACCACAACCCTTGGAAGTTTCTTCCCTGAGTGACTGCCCCCCACCCTCGGAGGCTCGCATCCGTGGTCACCAGGACCCAGTCCTGTATGCCGAACCTGCGGACCTCGAGAAGGTGATCACTCTGTAGCCACCACAGAAGAGACACCCTGGCCCTGGGGGACAGGGTGATCAGCCGATGCATCTGAAGATGCGATCCGGACCATTTGTCCAACAGATCCCATTGAAAGATCCTCGCATGGAACCTGCCGAAGGGAATGGCTTCGTACGATGCCACCATCTATCCCAGGACTCGCGTGCAGTGATGCATCGACACCTGTTTTGGTTTTAAGAGGTCTCTGACTAGAGTCACAAGCTCTTGAGCCTTCTCCGTTGGGAGAAACACCTTCTTCTGGTCTGTGTCCAGAATCATGCCCAGAAAGGGCAGACGCGTCGTAGGAATCAGCTGCGACTTTGGGATATTCAGAATCCAGCCATGCTGTTGCAACACTTCCTGAGAGTGCGCTACGCTGATCTGCAACTGCTCCCTCGACCTTGCCTTTATGAGGAGATCGTCCAAGTATGGGATAACTGTGACTCCTTGCTTTCTCAGGATCACCATCATTTCTGCCATTACCTTGGTAAATATTCTCGGTGCCGTGGAGAGCCCAAACGGCAACGTCTGGAATTGGTAATGACAGTCCTGTACCACAAATCTGAGGTACTCCTGATGAGGCGGATAAATGGGGACATTCAAGTAAGCATCCTTGATGTCCAGAGACACCATAAAATCCCCCTCTTCCAGGCTTGCAATGACCGCTCTGAACGATTCCATTTTGAACTTGAATCTTTTCAGATAAATGTTCAGGGACTTTAAATTTAATATAGGTCTGACCGAACCGTCCGGTTTCGGTACCACAAACATTGTGGAATAGTATCCCTTCTCCTGTTGAAGAAGGGGAACCTTTACCACCACCTGCTGGAGAAATAGCTTGTGAATTGCCGCTACCACTACTTCCCTTTCTATGGGGGAAGCTGGCAGGGCCGATTTTAGGTAACGTTGAGGGGACATCACCTCGAATTCCAGCTTGTATCCCTGAGACACAATCTGTATAGCCCAGGGATCCACCTGTGAGCGAACCCACTGGTGGCTGAAATGTCGGAGACGCGCCCCCACCACTCCTGGCTCCACCCGTGGAGCCCCAGCATCATGCGGTGGATTTAGTGGAAGCCAGGGAGGACTTCTGTTCCTGGGAACTAGCTGTAAGGTGCATCTTTTTCCCTCTACCCCTGCCTCTAGCAAGAAAGGAAGCACCTCTGACCTTCTTGCTTCTTTGTGCGCGAAAGGACTGCATTTGGTAATACGGTGCTTTCTTCGGTTGTGAGGGAATATATGGCAAAAAGTTTGACTTCCCAGCAGTAGCTGTGGAAACCAGGTCCGAGAGACCATCCCCAAACAATTCCTCACCCTTGTAAGGTAACACCTCCATGTGTTTTTTGGAGTCGGCATCACCTGTCCACTGCCGAGTCCACAGGACCCTCCTGGCAGAAATTGACATTGCATTAATTCTAGAGCCCAGTAGGCAAATGTCCCTCTGGGCATCCCTCATATATAGGACAGTGTCTTTTATATGCCCCAGGGTCAGCATAATGGTATCCCTGTCTAAGGTATCCATTTCCTCAGACATATTATCTGTCCACGCTGCTACAGCACTACACATCCACGCCGACGCAATTGCCGGCCTCAGTAGAGTCCCTGAATGTGTATAAACAGATTTCAGGATACTTTCCTGCTTTCTATCTGCAGGATCCTTTAGGGTGGCCGTATCCTGCGACGGCAGGGCCACCTTCTTAGATAAGCGTGTGAGAGCTTTATCTACCCTAGGGGAGGATTCCCAGCGCACCCTGTCCTCTGGCGGGAAAGGGTACGCCATAAGTAACCTTTTGGAAATCAGGACTTTCTTATCTGGGGAATCCCACGCTCTTTCACATAACTCAGGGTTTACTTCTGATATGTGTAAAACATCCTTCATCGCTATAATCATGTAACGTATAGCTTTTGTCATTTTTGGTTGCAATTTTGTATCATCGTCGTCGACACTGGAGTCAGAATCCGTGTCGACATTTGTGTCAACCATTTTGGATAGTGGGCGCTTTTGAGACCCTGAGGGCCTCTGCGCTGTAGGATCAGGCATGGGTTGAGACCCTGACTGGCCCGAGGTATCAGCTTTATCCAACCTTTTATGTAAGGAGTTTACATTATCATTTAACACCTTCCACATATCCATCCAATCAGGTGTCGGCACCGTCGGCGGCGACATGTCAGTCAACTGTACTTGCTCTGCCTCCACATAGCCTTCCTCGTCAAACATGTCGACACATGCGTACCGACACACCACACACACAGGAGAAGCTCTAAATGAGGACAGGACCCCCACAAGGCCTTTTGGAGAGACAGAGAGAGAGTATGCCAGCACACACCCCAGCGCTATATAACCCAGGGATTACACAGTAACTTAGTGTTTTACCCAGTAGCTGCTGTATTATGATTAATGCGCCTAAATTTATGTGCCCCCCCTCTCTTTTTTACCCTTCTACCGTGATTCTGCAGGGGAGAGCCTGGGGAGCTTCCTCTCAGCGGAGCTGTGGAAGGAAAATGGCGCTGGTGAGTGCTGAGGAAGAAGGCCCCGCCCCCTCAGCGGCGGGCTTCTGTCCCGCAATTTCTTGTAAAATAAATGGCGGGGGCTCATACATATAACAGTGTGCCACTGTCTATATGCAGCTTTCACCAGGAGGTATCAATTGCTGCCCATGGCGCCCCCCCCCCTGCGCCCTGCACCCTACAGTGACCGGAGTGTGTGGGTTAGTGTGGGCGCAATGGCGCACAGCTGCAGTGCTGTGCGCTACCTCATGTGAAGACAGGAGTCTTCTGCCGCCGATTTCGATGTCTTCTCTGCTTCTGCCGGCTTCTGTCTTCTGGCTCTGCGAGGAGGACGGCGGCGCGGCTCCGGGAACGGACGACGAGGTCAGGTCCTGTGTTCGATCCCTCTGGAGCTAATGGTGTCCAGTAGCCTAAGAAGCGCAACCTAGCCGCAGTTAGTAGGTTTGCTTCTCTCCCCTCAGTCCCACGTAGCAGAGAGTGCATGTAGCCCATGGCCACCTACTTAAAAATATACAAACAGAAAGTTCAGCACTCACCAAAGCAAGCTCACTTATTTTTACAACATCAATAAATAAATGATGGGGGTTTAGTTAGTGAATTGGCCAATGCACGGAAGCCTGCAAACCGCTCGCCAAGGTACCCCACCTTCATGCAGGTCCTACACTATCCCAGAGTCTCAAAAATTAAAACCTAGCAACTGTATCACATAATATAACTGCAAATATGCCCACTTGGTTTACTGTGTATCTGCCAAATACTCCATGGCTTTTAAAGGTACACTAGACACCTGACACTGGCTGATAAACCACCAAAGAACAGCTGACTCAGGTTTAAGATAATTGGGCTTGCATAGGGGTGCATGAACAAAGCTTGTGGCCACAGTTAATATGAGTTAACCAAAGATTAACCCTACAATATACCAACAAATATAAAACCACAGCACTCACCACCCCAGAAGCGGGGTGCAGTGTCTGCACTCACCACTCATAGGCTTTGTTCATGCACCCCTATGCAAGCCCAATTATCTTAAACCTGAGTCAGTTGTTCTTTGGTGGTTTATCAGCCAGTGTCAGGTGACTAGTGTACCTTTAAAAGCCATGGAGTATTTGGCAGATACACAGTAAACCAAGTGGGCATATTTGCAGTTATATTATGTGATACAGTTGCTAGGTTTTAATTTTTGAGACTCTGGGATAGTGTAGGACCTGCATGAAGATGGGGTACCTTGGCGAGCGGTTTGCAGGCTTCCGTGCATTGGCCAATTCACTAACTAAACCCCCATCATTTATTTATTGATGTTGTGAAAATAAGTGAGCTTGCTTTGGTGAGTGCTGAACTTTCTGTTTGTATATATATATATATATATATATATATAAATTTATGATGAATGCTGAGGTAAAGCTCCTCCTTTTCATGTGCTGAGTGCTCTGTTGGAAAACAGTCTGGGTCAGCCCTAACAAGATGTTTTCAAATCCTCAAGAGGATTCCGAGTGTTCATTCTTTTCCCGCCGCGGAGAGGATAAGGTGGGAGTTCCCCCCCTGTTCTGCACGGGGCCCTGTCACATAGGATCGTATGCAGGAAGCTGTGTTATATTCTAGTTAGGTGTCCACGCGTGCGTAAATTATACCTGCCATTACATGCGCATGGGAGAGTAGTAGTATTCAGAAATGGTCGGTTACCTTGTCATCCAACGTAGATACCCCGGGGAAAGATGGTATATTCCTTAAGTTGGGTCATATCTGGGACACTGCATCTTACTGCTATGCGACTACAAGGGAGTTCACGGGCCAGTTCCATGGCGATCTCGGCTAGGAGGCCGTGGTGGAGTCACCAATGGAATGCTGATGCTGACTCCGATGAGAAAATGGAGTTTTCTTCCCTATGAAGGTAAAGCCTGGTTTGGTGACAGCCGAGTTAGTTTGATCTCGGCAGATGCCGCTGGTAAGTCTACCTTTTCTTGCCCTATGTTCCCTCACAACGGATGATGACGCATTATTGTCGGATGCAGTCATTTCGGCATAATAGGTACAGGCCCCCCCTTTCTTTGCAGGTAGAGGAAGAAGAAGAGGGAAGAGGTCAGCAACCTCTTCAAGATCACAGGACCAGTTATCATCCTCTGTTTCTGCCACGTCCACAGCAGGACGCTGGGTCTCTCTTGCGGTAGCCCACACCGGAGGGTCCACGTCTAAAACTGTGCAGTCAGTCCTGGAATGGACTGGGACCCGTGGTTTTTAAGAATAGTGTCCCAAGGGGGCATACTGGAGTTTCCAGATGGTTCCCCTCATCGATTTGTCAAATCGACCTTACCGACTCTCCTCAGGACGGGAAGGTAGTATGCGACGCAATGCAAGGGTCAGGATCAGGTTATTGTCCTGGTGTCCCTGTCACAATAGGAAAAAAGCTGTTAGTAAAGCCTCTTCATGCTCTCGAGGCCAGACGGCTCGGTCAGACCTGTCCTATATCTGAAATTCCTAAATTTCTACTTAAAGAAATTCAAATCCAAGATGGAGTCTCTCAGGGCAGTGATCTCCAATCTGGAAAAAGGATTAAGGAGGTCTAATTACGGTTTTCTTCCATATTAGGCTTACCTGATGTTTGCAATTCAGGATTGTCATTGCCAATTTCACCAGGGTGATGGCGGTAATGCTGGTTCTCCTTGGATAGTAAGGAGTCACATTTATCCCGTACTGGGCCGGTCTTCTGATTACGGCGAGATAAAGAAACCAAGTGTTGCAAACGTTGCATTCTCCCTGACAGTTCTTCAAAAATCACTGTTGGTCCCAACGACGCGGTTGTCGGCTTTGGGGATAATACTAGATACAGAACTAATGAGAGTTTGTGTTTTCTTCCAGTGGAAAAGGCTCTGTGGATCCAGAGTCGGGTCAGACCTACAACAGTGTCAATCCATCAATACATTCGGTGGCTAGAAAAGATGGTTGCAGCCTACGAGGACATTCGTTTGGCAGGTTCCATGCTAGGGTGTTCTGGTCCAGTTGGACAAGTGGTCCGGTTCACACCTAGGATAATCCTGGCTTTCAAGACCAGAATCTCACTCCTGTGGTGGCTGCGCAGCTCTCACTTCCTAAAGGGGCGCAGGGTCGGGATCCAGGCCTGGATCCTAGTGACCACGGATGCATGCCTCCGAGGCTGGGAAGCAGTTACACAGGGGGAAAAACTTCCAAGGAAGAGGGTCAAGTTAGAAAACTTGTCACCACAATAACGGTCTAGATTTAAGGGCCATTTACAACGATTTTCTACAAACGAAAAACGGAGCAAAAATGTCAGAAGCCAGAGGGATTTTCCGCTGGGCGGCAAAACATAAAAGCGCTCTGTCAGAAATGTTCGTTCCAACAGTGGACCACTGGGAAGCAGACTTCCTCGGTAGACACGATCTCCATCCAGGAGAGTGGGGTCTTCATCAAGAGGTCTTTGCAGAAGTGACAAGTCTTTGGAGAATTCCTCAAATAGACATGATGGTGTCTCGCCTCAATAAGACACTTCAGAGATATGGTTCCAGGTCGAGGGAACCCCAAGCAACAGCAGTAGACGCACTAGTGACACCATGGGTGTTTCAATCGGTGTATGTATTCCCTCCGCTTCCACTCTTTCCTAAAGGGCTGAAGATCATAGGAAGAACAAAGGTTTGTTCCAGACTGGCCAAGGAGCGCTTGGTATCCAGCCTCTTCATCTACGAGAGGATCTGTTGCAGCGAAGGCCTTGTGTGTATCAAGTTTTCTCTATCGTCCTAAGTGGATGCTGGGGTTCCTGAAAGGACCATGGGGAATAGCGGCTCCGCAGGAGACAGGGCACAAAAAAGTAAAGCTTTACTAGGTCAGGTGGTGTGCACTGGCTCCTCCCCCTATGACCCTCCTCCAGACTCCAGTTAGATTTTGTGCCCGAACGAGAAGGGTGCAATCTAGGTGGCTCTCCTAAAGAGCTGCTTAGAGAAAGTTTAGTTTAGGTTTTTTTCTTTACAGTGAGTCCTGCTGGCAACAGGATCACTGCAACGTGGGACTTAGGGGGAAAGTAGTAAACTCACCTGCATGCAGAGTGGATTTGCTGCTTGGCTACTGGACACCATTAGCTCCAGAGGGATCGAACACAGGCCCAGCCGTGGAGTCCGGTCCCGGAGCCGCGCCGCCGACCCCCTTGCAGATGCTGAAGCGTGAAGAGGTCCGGAAACCGGCGGCTGAAGACTCCTCAGTCTTCATAAGGTAGCGCACAGCACTGCAGCTGTGCGCCATTTTCCTCTCAGCACACTTCACTGGGCAGTCACTGAGGGTGCAGAGCGCTGGGGGGGGGCGCTCTGAGAGGCAAATATAAACCTTATACAAGGCTAAAAATACCTCACATATAGCCCATAGGGGCTATATGGAGATATTTAACCCCTGCCTGACTGGAAAAATAGCGGGAGAAGAACCCGCCGAAAAAGGGGCGGGGCCTATCTCCTCAGCACACGGCGCCATTTTCTGTCACAGCTCCGCTGGTCAGAACGGCTCCCAGGTCTCTCCCCTGCACTGCACTACAGAAACAGGGTAAAACAGAGAGGGGGGGCACATTAATGGCTATATATATATATATTAAAGCAGCTATAAGGGAGCACTTAATATAAGGATATCCCTTGTATATATAGCGCTTTGTGGTGTGTGCTGGCAGACTCTCCCTCTGTCTCCCCAAAAGGGCTAGTGGGTCCTGTCTTCATTAGAGCATTCCCTGTGAGTTTGCGGTGTGTGTCGGTACGTGGTGTCGACATGTATGAGGACGATATTGGTGTGGAGGCGGAGCAATTGCCAAATATGCAGATGTCACCCCCCAGGGGGTCGACACCAGAATGGATGCCTTTATTTGTGGAATTACGTGATGGTTTATCTTCCCTTAAACAGTCAGTTGAGGACATGAGGCGGCCGGACAATCAATTAATGCCTGTCCAGGCGCCTCAAACACCGTCAGGGGCTGTAAAACGCCCTTTGCCTCAGTCGGTCGACACAGACCCAGACACGGGCACTGATTCCAGTGACGACGGTAGAAATTCAAACGTATTTTCCAGTAGGGCCACACGTTATATGATTTTGGCAATGAAGGAGACGTTACATTTAGCTGATACTACAGATACCGTAAAACAGGGTATTATGTATGGTGTGAAAAAACTACAAACAGTTTTTCCTGAATCAGAAGAATTAAATGACGTGTGTGATGAAGCGTGGGTTGCTCCTGATAAAAAGTTGATAATTTCAAAAAAGTTATTGGCATTATACCCTTTCCCGCCAGAGGTTAGGGCGCGCTGGGAAACACCCCCTAAGGTGGACAAGGCGCTCACACGCTTATCCAAACAAGTGGCGTTACCCTCTCCTGAGACGGCCGCACTTAAGGATCCATCAGATAGAAAGATGGAAGTTATTCAAAAGAATATATACACACATGCAGGTGTTATACTACGACCAGCTATAGCAACTGCCTGGATGTGCAGTGCTGGAGTAGTTTGGTCAGAATCCCTGATTGAAAATATTGATACCCTAGATAGGGACAATGTTTTACTGTCGTTAGAACAAATAAAGGATGCATTTATCTATATGCGTGATGCACAGAGGGATATTTGCACACTGGCATCTCGGGTGAGTGCTATGTCCATTTCAGCCAGAAGAGCCTTATGGACACGACAGTGGACAGGCGATGCGGATTCAAAACGTCACATGGAGGTTTTGCCGTATAAAGGGGAGGAGTTATTTGGAGTTGGTCTATCAGACTTGGTGGCCACGGCTACTGCCGGGAAATCCACTTTTTTACCTCAAGTCACTCCCCAACAGAGAAAGGCACCGACCTTTCAACCGCAGCCTTTTCGCTCCTACAAAAATAAGAGAGCAAAGGGCTTGTCGTACCTGCCACGAGGCAGAGGAAGAGGGAAGAGACACCAACAGGCAGCTCCTTCCCAGGAACAGAAGCCCTCCCCGGCTCCTGCAAAAACCTCAGCATGACGCTGGGGCCTCTCAAGCGGACTCGGGGACAGTGGGGGGCCGTCTCAAAAATTACAGCGCGCAGTGGGCTCACTCGCAGGTAGACCCCTGGATCCTGCAGATAATATCTCAGGGGTACAGGTTGGAATTAGAGACGGATCCTCCTCATCGTTTCCTGAAGTCTGCCTTACCAACCGTCTCTTCCGAAAGGGAGAGGGTGTTGGAAGCCATTCACAAGCTGTACGCTCAGCAGGTGATAGTCAAAGTACCCCTATTACAACAAGGAAAGGGGTATTATTCCACTCTATTTGTGGTACCGAAGCCGGATGGCTCGGTAAGGCCTATTCTAAATCTGAAGTCCTTGAACCTCTACATAAAAAAGTTCAAGTTCAAGATGGAGTCACTCAGAGCAGTGATAGCGAACCTGGAAGAAGGGGACTTTATGGTATCCTTGGACATCAAGGATGCGTATCTACACGTTCCGATTTACCCCGCACACCAGGGGTACCTCAGGTTCATTGTTCAAAACTGTCACTATCAGTTTTAGACGCTGCCGTTCGGATTGTCCACGGCGCCTCGGGTCTTTACCAAGGTAATGGCCGAGATGATGATTCTTCTTCGAAGAAAAGGCGTATTAGTTATCCCATACTTGGACGATCTCCTAATAAGGGCAAGGTCCAGAGAACAGCTGGAGACAGCTTTAGCACTATCTCAAGAGGTGCTAAGACAACACGGGTGGATTCTGAATATTCCAAAATCCCATTTAATCCCGACAACTCGTCTGCTGTTCCTAGGAATGATTCTGGACACGGTTCAGAAAAAGGTTTTCCTTCCAGAGGAAAAAGCCAAGGAGTTATCCGATCTGGTCAGGAACCTCCTAAAACCAGGGAAAGTGTCAGTACATCAATGCACAAGAGTCCTGGGAAAAATGGTGGCTTCTTACGAAGCAATTCCATTCGGCAGATTCCATGCAAGAATATTCCAAAGGGATCTGTTGGACAAATGGTCAGGGTCGCATCTGCAGATGCACCTGCGAATAACCCTGTCACCAAAGACAAGGGTGTCACTTCTGTGGTGGTTGCAGAAGGCTCACCTATTAGAAGGCCGCAGATTCGGCATTCAGGATTGGATCCTGGTGACCACGGACGCCAGCCTGAGAGGCTGGGGAGCAGTCACACAAGGAAGAAACTTCCAGGGAGTATGGACGAGTCTGGAAAAGTCTCTTCACATAAACATTCTGGAACTAAGAGCAATCTACAATGCTCTAAGCCAGGCGGAACTTCTCCTGCAAGGAAAGCCGGTGTTGATTCAGTCGGACAACATCACGGCGGTCGCCCATGTAAACAGGCAGGGCGGCACAAGAAGCAGGAGTGCAATGGCAGAAGCTGCCAAGATTCTTCGCTGGGCGGAGAATCACGTGATAGCACTGTCAGCAGTGTTCATCCCGGGCGTGGACAACTGGGAAGCAGACTTCCTCAGCAGACACGATCTTCATCCGGGAGAGTGGGGTCTACATCCAGAAGTCTTCAACATGTTAATAGACCGTTGGGAAAGACCAATTGTAGACATGATGGCGTCTCGCCTCAACAAGAAACTGGACAAATATTGCGCCAGGTCAAGAGATCCACAGGCAATAGCTGTGGACGCACTGGTAACTCCTTGGGTGTACCAGTCAGTGTATGTGTTTCCTCCTCTGCCGCTCATACCAAAGGTATTGAAGATCATACGGCAAAGAAGAGTAAGAACAATACTAGTGGTTCCGGATTGGCCGAGAAGGACTTGGTATCCGGAACTTCAAGAGATGCTCACGGACGAACCGTGGCCTCTACCTCTGAGAAGGGACCTGCTACAGCAGGGTCCCTGTCTTTTTCAAGACTTACCGCGGCTGCGTTTGACGGCATGGCGGTTGAACGCCAGATCCTAAAAGGGAAAGGCATTCCAGAAGAAGTCATTCCTACCTTGATTAAGGCACGGAAGGAAGTCACCGTGAAACATTATCACCGCATTTGGCGAAAATATGTAGCGTGGTGCGAGGATCGGAGGGTTCCGACGGAGGAATTCCAACTGGGTCGTTTCCTACATTTCCTGCAATCAGGATTATCTATGGGTCTCAAATTGGGATCCATTAAGGTTCAAATTTCGGCCCTGTCAATATTCTTCCAAAAAGAATTGGCCTCTGTCCCTGAGGTCCAGACTTTTGTCAAGGGAGTACTGCATATACAGCCTCCTGTGGTGCCTCCGGTGGCACCGTGGGATCTAAATGTAGTTTTAGATTTCCTCAAATCCCATTGGTTTGAACCATTGAAAAAGGTGGATTTGAAATATCTCACATTGAAAGTGACTATGTTACTAGCCCTGGCCTCTGCCAGGAGAGTATCTGAATTGGCGGCTTTATCTTATAAAAGTCCTTATCTAATCTTCCATTCGGATAGGGCAGAACTGCGGACTCGTCCGCATTTTCTCCCTAAAGTGGTATCAGCATTTCATCTGAACCAACCTATTGTGGTGCCTGCGGCCACTAGCGACTTGGAGGACTCCAAGTTGTTGGACGTTGTCAGAGCCTTAAAAATATACATTGCAAGGACGGCTGGAGTCAGAAAATCTGACTCGCTGTTTATATTGTATGCACCCAACAAGTTGGGCGCACCTGCTTCTAAGCAGTCGATTGCTCGTTGGATTTGTAACACAATTCAACTTGCACATTCTGTGGCAGGCCTGCCACAGCCTAAAACTGTAAAAGCCCACTCCACAAGGAAGGTGGGCTCATCTTGGGCGGCTGCCCGAGGGGTCTCGGCATTACAACTCTGCCGAGCAGCTACGTGGTCGGGGGAGAACACGTTTGTAAAATTTTACAAATTTGATACCCTGGCAGAGGAGGACCTGGAGTTCTCTCATTCGGTGCTGCAGAGTCATCCGCACTCTCCCGCCCGTTTGGGAGCTTTGGTATAATCCCCATGGTCCTTTCAGGAACCCCAGCATCCACTTAGGACGATAGAGAAAATAAGAATTTACTTACCGATAATTCTATTTCTCGGAGTCCGTAGTGGATGCTGGGCGCCCATCCCAAGTGCGGATTATCTGCAATACTTGTACATAGTTATTGTTAACTAATTCGGGTTATTGTTAAGGAGCCATCTTTAAGAGGCCCTTTCTGTTGTCATACTGTTAACTGGGTTTAGATCACAAGTTGTACGGTGTGATTGGTGTGGCTGGTATGAGTCTTACCCGGGATTCAAAATGCCTCCCTTATTGTGTATGCTCGTCCGGGCACAGTACCTAACTGGAGTCTGGAGGAGGGTCATAGGGGGAGGAGCCAGTGCACACCACCTGACCTAGTAAAGCTTTACTTTTTTGTGCCCTGTCTCCTGCGGAGCCGCTATTCCCCATGGTCCTTTCAGGAACCCCAGCATCCACTACGGACTCCGAGAAATAGAATTATCGGTAAGTAAATTCTTATTTTACCGCGGCTGCGTTTGAAGGATTGGCGGTTGAATGCCGGATTCCTAGTCGAAAGAGTGTTCCCAGTAAAGTCATTCCCACACTTCTTCAGTCTAGGAAAGGAGTAACCTCTAAATGTTACCACAGATTTTGGAGAATATATGAGTCTTGATGTGAATCCAAGAAGACTTCTACGGAAGAATTTCAGCTAGGACGTTTTCTCCATTTTCTACAAGCTGGTGCCGATGAGGGCTTAAAGTTGGGCTCAATTAAAAGTACAAATTTCAAAAATTGGCCTCCTTTCCAGAAGTTCAGGCTTTCGTGAAAGGCGTATTGCACATCCAACCTCCATTTGTGCCCCCGGTGGCACCGTGGAATCTTAGCGTGGTGTTGCAGTTACTTCAATCACATTGGTTTGTACCTTTACAGAAGGTGGAGTTGACATTCATCACTTGGAAAGTGGTCGTCAGGTTGGCCTTGGCATGCGCAAGGCGAGTGTCTGAGTTAGAGACCTGGTCTCACAGGAGACCTTATTTGATCTCTCATGAAGATAGAGCAGAGTTGGAAACTCGTCAACACTTCCTACCGACGGTGGTTGTTTTCTTCCACATGTACCAACCTATTGTGGTGCCTGTGGCTACTGACGCCTTCGCTGAGTCAACAGTCTCTGCATGAGGTCAGAGTTCTGAAAATGCATGTCGCCAAGACGGCTCCGACTAGGGGGGTAATTCCAAGTTGATCGCAGCAGGAAATTTTTTAGCAGTTGGGCAAAACCATGTGCACTGCAGGGGGGGGAAGGGGCAGATATAACATGTGCAGAGAGAGTTAGATTTCGGTGGGTTATTTTGTTTCTGTGCAGGGTAAATAGTGGCTGCTTTATTTTTACACTGCAATTTAGATTGCAGATTGAACTCACCACACCCAAATCTATCTCTCTCTGCACATGTTATATCTGCACCCCCTGCAGTACACATGGTTTTGCCCAATTGCTAAAAAATTTCCTGCTGCGATCAACTCAGAATTAGGCCCTAGGAACACAGGCTCTGTTGTCCAGTTTGCTCCCAACAAGATTGAGTGCTCTGCTTCCATGCAGACCGTTACGCGTTGGATCTGTGGTATGATTCAGCTTGCTCATCCCACGGCATGAGTGCCTTTACCGAAATACGTTAAAGGCCCATTCTGTTGGACAGTTGGGCTCATCCGAGCCGGTGGAACGGGATATCTCGGCATAGCAACTTTGCCGAGCAGCTGTTTAGCAAACTGGCTGTTTTTTTACAGGTTTGCCACCTTGGCCGATGATGACCTCAAGTTTGGTCAATCGGTTCTGCAGAGTCATCCGCACTCTCCCGCCCGTTATAGAGCTTTGGTATAACCCCATGGTTCTTGAAGTTACCCCAGCATCCTCTAGGACGTATGAGAAAATAGGATTTTAACACCTACCGGTAAATCCTTTTCTCTTAGTCCGTAGAGGATGCTGGGCGCCTGTCCCGGTGCGTACTGTATCTGCAGATAATGACTATGGTTACACACAGGTTGTGTTACGGGTTTTGTGTCAGCTTATTGCGCCTGTGGACACGGCTGCAGCTTCAGATTACAGGTGCTCCCCTGTTTTCCTATGCCGCTGCTGATGCATTTTGGTTACTACATAGTACATACGTTCACCTGCTATCTCAGTGCTGCTGTATTTAAGAAGTTCATACGCTCTCCTGTTATATTCTATCACTGTTGCTGCGTTTCCAGAATTATAGACGCTTCCTGTTTTATTGTATCGGCACTGCTACATTTCAAAATTACAGACGCTTTCCTGTTATATTATATTGGTGCTGCTGCACTTTGGATACTACAGACACTCTCCTGTTATATTATATTATATCAGTGCAGCTGCATTTTGGAACTTATAGACACCCTTTTGTTATATTATATTAACGCTGCTACACTTTGTATCTGCAGCAGTGTGCTTTGACTACACTCCTGTGGCGCATTGTAGCTGATACGTATATACAAATATGGGGAAACACGGGCATGCATCCAGTGCCGCTAAATGACTTGAGAGGTATGCCAGAACCCACAGTCGCCTGCTTCGGATAGTCAAAGTACTCCTTCACCTTCCTTCTCCTCTCCAGACTGACGATGCTGCTGGAGGTGGTGACCCACTGTACTCTACTCAGCAAATTTTGCAAGCTTTATCTGCATCGGAGCAGAGGGTTACTGACAGGACCAGTCAAGTACAGATCGATGTCTCTCTGCTGCGTCAATACTTACAAAATATTAGGGAATGGGTTGGTGAAACTGAGCAACGTATCTCCGACCTGGAGGATGTTACTAATCCTTTAAAGTGTAAAGTGGATGATCTCTCGTCTCAGATGGCCACTATTCAAGCTAAATTTTCTCATGTAGAGGGGTGCCTGAGACATAACAATGTCCGATTTGTGGGGCTTCCAGAAAGGGCTGAGGGCACTGATCCTGAAAAGTTTTTGGAGGATTGGCTGTGCAGTCTTTTTGCTAGAGATGCTTTTAGTCCTCAATTTGCGGTGGAGCGGGCTCATAGGCTTCCTTCACGACCTCCTCCGCCTGGAGCCCCTGCTCAGACCTTTATTGCTCGCTTCCTTCACTTTAAGGATAGAGACACTGTTTTGCGTCTGGCGCGCACTAACGGCCCTCTCAAGTTTGAAAATCATTCTATGTCTGCTTTTCCGGATTTTGCTCTAGATGTACAAAAATCCTGTGCTCAATCTTTACAAGTCAAGCGTAAATTGAGGGATCGCAATATTCAGGACTCCATGCCGTTTCCGGCCAGATTACGGGTAGTTCCCGACAACACTACTCATTTCTTTGCTAATCCGCATGATGCGGACGAATGGCTTGAGAGACAGCCCCGCGATCCGTGCTGAGGGCTGTTTGTTGCAAGAATGGCTAGTATGCTATGACTGTTTGGCATGTTTCACTGTGTCTTTTGCCTGCATTTTTTGTGAAATATCTGTATTGTGCATTATGTTATATGTTTTCTGATGGTTTCTGTATATGTGGGTGGACACGTATGTGTATACAGATTTGAGGGTACTTATAGGTATGTGTGCAATTGTATACTTGGTTCACCAGGGAATCGAATATTAGTGTTAGCAAGGGAGTCTTCTGCTGGATATAGGGGGTCATTCCGAGTTGATCGCACGTAGCAACTTTTTGCTGCCCGTGTAATCAACTAGACGCCGCCTATGAGGGTGGGCTTTTTTGTCATAGCAAGGCTGCGAACGCTTGTGCAGCCCTGCTATGCAAAAAAAGTTTTGTGTAAAAGTAGACCAGGGTAAGAGTTACTTACCCTGTGCGATTGATCCAGCGATGCAGGTCCCGGAATTGACATCCGCCCTCCAAACGCCTGGACACGCCTGCGTTCGCCGCACCACTCCCAGAAAACGGTCAGTTGATGCCCCGGAATGCCTTCCTCCTGTCAATCTTCTTGCGATCGCCGCTGCAACTGCTTTCTTCATTCGCGGCGTCGCTGCCTGGCGACGGCGCGCCTGCGCAAGAAGTGCAGCGTGCGATTGGGTCGGAATGACCCCCATAGTTGTAGGGACTCTTTACACCCTAGTGCTTGTTTTTTTGTTTTGTTTTTTTATGTAAGTTTGCTGTATTTGTTTAGTTATGGGTATTAGGTATGCCTCAGGTTTTGTAGGTTATATGGGGTGGGTTAGGGTGGGGTTAGTTTGTTTTTTTCTTTGTGTCATCGCCATTATCGATATCTGTTTGTGTATGCCCACTTCTATGCTGGTGAAAGTTAGTATTGCAAATGGTATAGTACTATTCTGTGTTATGACGCTGCAGATGGTTAGCAACGTGTCCTATACTTGGAATCCTACAGGGCACAGTGTCCTGTGTCAGTTGTTGCAGCATTCCTCTTTCTCTATTTCATCCTGTTAGCTATATCTGTCTTTTACTTTTCTATGGCTACTGCTGATGGGGGGCTACGCCTGTTTGCCTGGAATGTTCGTGGCATAAATGACAAGGTTAAGAGGTTATTGGCTTTATCGCAGATTAAAAAATATCGGGCGGATATAGGGATTAATTCAGAGTTGATAGCAGCAGCAAATTTGTTAGCAGTTGGGCAAAACCAAGGGGGTCATTCCGAGTTGATCGCTAGCTGCCGTTGTTCGCAGCGCAGCGATCAGGCTAAAAATCGGAATTTCTGCGCATGCATATGGGCCGCAGTGCCCGCGCGCGCGACGTACTTTCACAAAAAACTATGCAGTTTCACACAAGGTCTAGCACTGATGATCGGTGAGTGATTGACAGGAAAGGGGCGTTTCTGGGAGGTAACTGACCGTTTTCCGGGAGTGTGCTAAAAAAACGCAGGCGTGGCAGGTAAAAACGCAGGCGTGCCTGGGGAGTGGCTGGCCGGACGCAGGGCGTGTTTGTGACGTCAAAACAGGAACTAAACAGACTGAAGTGATCGCAAGGTAAGAGTAGGTCTGGAGCTACTCAGAAACTGCATGAAAATATTTTGGAGCAGTTCTGTAAACCTTTCGGTCGCACTTCTGCTAAGCTAAAATACACTCCCAGAGGGTGGTGGCTTAGCGTTTGCACTGCTGCTGAAAGTAGCTAGCGAGCGATCAACTCGGAATGAGGGCCAATGTGCACTGCAGGTGGGGCAGATATAACATTTGCAGAGAGAGTTAGATTTGGGTGGGTTATTTTGTTTCTGTGCAGGGTAAATACTGGCTGCTTTATTTTTACACTGCAATTTAGATTTCAGTTTGAACACACTACACCCAAATCTAACTCTCTCTGCACATGTTATATCTGCCTCCCCTGCAGTGCACATGGGGGGTAATTCTGAGTTGATCGCAGCAGGATCTTTGTTAGCAGTTGGGCAAAACCAAGGCCCTCATTCCGTGTTGTTCGCTCGCAAGGCGATTTTAGCAGAGTTACACACGCTAAGCCGCCGCCTACTGGGAGTGAATCTTAGCTTCTTAAAATTGCGACCGATGTATTCGCAATATTGCGATTACAAACTACTTAGCAGTTTCTGAGTAGCTTCAACCTTACTCGGCATCTGCGATCAGTTCAGTGCTTGTCGTTCCTGGTTTGACGTCACAAACACACCCAGCGTTCGGCCAGACACTCCTCCGTTTCTCCAGCCACTCCCGCGTTTTTTCAGGAAACGGTAGCGTTTTTATCCACACGCCCATAAAACGCCGTGTTTCCGCCCAGTAACACCCATTTCCTGTCAATCACACTACGATCGCCGGAGCGAAGAAAAAGCCGTGAGTAAAAATACTATCTTCATAGCAAAATTACTTGGCGCAGTCGCAGTGCGAACATTGCGCATGCGTACTAAGCAGAAAAACGCTGCGATGCGAAGAAAAATACAGAGCGAACGACTCGGAATGAGGGCCCATGTGCACTCAGGGCCGGTGCAAGGTTTCTCGGCACCCTAGGCAAAATTTCTGCCTACACCCCCCCCCCCCCCCCCCCCCCCTTCCCCGGCCCTCCCCTTCCCCTGTTGCTTGGACAGTGGAGTGATCACGTTATCTAGAGGCTGTGTTAACAGTATGTTGATCCTCCTGAAGCAGCCAAATTGCAGCAAAAGAAAACCTGACAAATATTATATTAAATGCACACAAGTTAAAAAGCATCCAGCCCCATATCCATATATAGTATAATACCACAGTCTGTTGTTTTATACAGTATTATAGATAGGCACCAGGGTTGTAACTAGAACTTTGTGGCAGTGACGTGCGGTGAGGTCATTGGCTGGGGAGGCACTGAGATTTTATATATGTAACTGTATATATATATATATATATATGTATATATATATATATATATATATATATATATATATATATATATATATATATATATATGTATATATATATACTTGCAAAGCAGTCGGCACTCCCAGGCTCTTAAAACAGCTTGCTCCGTGTCAGTTCAAAAAATCATCATGTAAGTCCAGAAAAGAACGGCACTGGAGACGGTCACATGCAGTGAAAAAAGATGTATTTTAAACAGGCTACAGCTGTTTCAGGGCTTCTGCCCTTTCCTCAGGCCAAATACATAAAGAGACAAACACACATAGAACACTTACATCGTTAAATACCCACCGGAGCACACCCGCCGCCGCGTCTCCTCCACGCCGTCCTGCTTCCGGGTATAGAGCCGCCAGGTCATTTCCGCCCAGCACGTAGCTCGTCGCCATGGTAACCCGGCGCTTGCTAGTCACTCAGGCGCAGCCGCTCTGTCTCGGAAAGCCACAGACCGCTCCGCCTCGTAATCAGGCACTGGATGGATGCAGACTTCAAGGGTGCTCCCTATGTTAAAGATACATACACAGACATTAAACCAGGCATGTCCAACCTGCGGCCCTCCAGCTGTTGTGAAACTACATATCCCAGCATGCCCTGACACTGTTTTGCTGTCAGAGAATGCTAAAGCTGTGTCAGGGCATGCTGGGATGTGTAGTTTCTCAACAGCTGGAGGGCCGCAGGTTGGACATGCCTGCATTAAACCAAAGTGCAAAATAAAAACAGTAAAAGCATGCATTATTTACGTGGCACTTTCTAAGATATACAAATCCATATATAATGAAACTACATCGGTACTGGCTGATACAAATCTACATAGTACAGAAGAGCACCGACTAGCTATAACAATGCCACAACCTTCACCCAGAGAGACCTCTAGGTAGTGTTGTGGAGTAATACAATGACCCAGGGACACCACTGGGTCAGAGGAAGATGAATAAAAAAGGGTGTAGGTGGAAACTAAAGCAACCCCCAGTCACGTGTTTCTAAATGAACACGTTCCAATTAACTTTTTCATTGAGGCCCCGTGGCCAAAAGGTATCCAACCTCATGATCCACCGGGTCTCTTTCTCCAAAAGGATCCTAGCCCTATCCCCACCTCTCAGAGTCGGTGGGACATGTTCTATGCCAAAATATTTTAAAGAATTGATGGTATGCTGAGCTGATAAAAAATGTCGGGCCACCGGCTAATCTACCGGTTTGCCCTCCAATATCAATTTAATGGCTGAACGATGAGCCGCCATGCGTTCACTGAGTTTTCTTATGGTCTGCCCAATGTAGAACACGCCACATGGGCAGACTATAGCATAGACAACATACGATGTGCTACATGTAATCACCTGTCTGATATTAAATGTTACGTTACGTGTTGGATGTTTAAAATCTTTACAGGCAATCATGTGTTTACACGTAGCACATTTAGGACACCGGTAGCAGCCAGGGGATTTTTTATGGATGACTACTTCATCCAACTATTCATTCCTGAAATATCTGTTCTTACAACAAGGTCACGGAGATTGGCCCCCCTCCTAAATGCTGTGATAGGTTTTAATCCTTTAAAGGATGGCAAATCCGGGTCTGACGCCACAATTGGCCAGAGGGCATGTGTGGCCCTGCGAACAATAGGGCTAGCAGTTGAGAAATCACTCGGCCACGGCAACAGATTCCTAGATGCTTTCGATTTTGGATGTAATAGATCATTCCTGGACATTAGCAGTACCCTATCCTTCTGCTTCTGTAACAAAGACCCATTGTATCCCCTGGCAAGAAATTTCAAAATCATATTATTTAATAATTCAGGGACTTTATCTCTGTCACTTGTGATGCGTGCCACCCGCATCATTTGTGACAGTGGAAGCCCCTTCTTCAAGGGTTCAGGGTGATGACTGGAGGCCATCAGCAATGTGTTCCGGTCCGTGGGTTTGAAAAAGATCTCCGTGGAAATCACCCCATCATTCACCATGATTTTCACATCGAGGAACGTAACTTCGATGTGAAAATCAGAAGCAGAAGGATAGGGTACTGCTAATGTCCAGGAATGATCTATTACATCCAAAATCGAAAGCATCTAGGAATCTGTTGCCGTGGCCGAGTGATTTCTCAACTGCTAGCCCTATTGTTCGCAGGGCCACACATGCCCTCTGGCCAATTGTGGCGTCAGACCCGGATTTGCCATCCTTTAAAGGATTAAAACCTATCACAGCATTTAGGAGGGGGGCCAATCTCCGTGACCTTGTTGTAAGAACAGATATTTCAGGAATGAAGAGGTTGGATGAAGTAGTCATCCATAAAAAATCCCCTGGCTGCTACCGGTGTCCTAAATGTGCTACGTGTAAACACATGATTGCCTGTAAAGATTTTAAACATCCAACACGTAACGTTACATTTAATATCAGACAGGTGATTACATGTAGCACATCGTATGTTGTCTATGCTATAGTCTGCCCATGTGGCTTGTTCTACATTGGGCAGACCATAAGAAAACTCAGTGAACGCATGGCGGCTCATCGTTCAGCCATTAAATTGATATTGGAGGGCAAACCGGTAGATCAGCCGGTGGCCCGACATTTTTTATCAGCTCAGCATACCATCAATTCTTTAAAATATTTTGGCATAGAACATGTCCCACCGACTCTGAGAGGTGGGGATAGGGCTAGGATCCTTTTGGAGAAAGAGACCCGGTGGATCATGAGGTTGGATACCTTTTGGCCACGGGGCCTCAATGAAAAAGTTAATTGGAACGTGTTCATTTAGAAACACGTGACTGGGGGTTGCTTTAGTTTCCACCTACACCCTTTTTTATTCATCTTCCTCTGACCCAGTGGTGTCCCTGGGTCATTGTATTACTCCACAACACTACCTAGAGGTCTCTCTGGGTGAAGGTTGTGGCATTGTTATAGCTAGTCGGTGCTCTTCTGTACTATGTAGATTTGTATCAGCCAGTACCGATGTGGTTTCATTATATATGGATTTGTATATCTTAGAAAGTGCCATGTAAATAATGCATGCTTTTACTGTTTTTATTTTGCACTTTGGTTTAATGTCTGTGTATGTATCTTTAACATAGGGAGCACCCTTGAAGTCTGCATCCATCCAGTGCCTGATTACGAGGGGGAGCGGTCTGTGGCTTTCCGAGACAGAGCGGCTGCGCCTGAGTGACTAGCAAGCGCCGGGTTACCATGGCGACGAGCTACGTGCTGGGCGGAAATGACCTGGCGGCTCTATACCCGGAAGCAGGACGGCGTGGAGGAGACGCGGCGGCGGGTGTGCTCCGGTGGGTATTTAACGGGGTAAGTGTTCTATGTGTGTTTGTCTCTTTATGTATTTGGCCCGAGGAAAGGGCAGAAGCCCTGAAACAGCTGTAGCCTGTTTAAAATACATCTTTTTTCACTGCATGTGACCGTCTCCAGTGCCGTTCTTTTCTGGACTTATATGTATATATATATATATATATATATATATATATATATATATATATATATATGTATATATATATATATATATATATATATATATATATATATACACATATATATATATATATATATATACATACATACATATACAGTGGTCGAAGTGGACATTTTGAAGTGGGGGTATGGAAAAGTGAAGGTTGCAATTATGCGCGCGCCTATGGAAAAGGGGGTGTGGCCACTCAAATGGGGGCGTGTCCTTCAGTGTAGTAGGACCCCTTATACTATCTAGTACTGGCGCCCCTTTCACCTGATACCACACAGTATGACCCGAAATTCACATTACAGCACACGGAATGAGCCAAAATTCACACTACAGCACATGGTATGAGCCGAAATTCACATTACAGCACACGGTATGAGCCAAAATTCCCACTACAGCACACAGTATGAGCAGAAATTCACATTACAGCACACCGTATGACCCGAAATTCATATTTTACCACACAGTATGAGCCGAAATTCACATTACAGCACACAGTATGAGCCAAAATTCATATTTTACTACACAGTATGAGCCGAAATTCACATTACAGAACACGCTATGACCCAAAATTCAGATTTTACCACACTGTATGAGCCGAAATTCACATTATAGCACACGGTTTGACCCGAAATTCACATTACAGCACACGGTATGACCCGAAATTCACATTATAGCACACGGTATGAGCCGAAATTCACATTACAGCACGCGGTATGAGCCGAAATTCACATTACAGCACACGGTATGAGCCAAAATTCACATTATAGCACACGCTATGACCCAAAATTCAGATTTTACCACATGGTATGAGCCGAAATTCACATTATAGCACATGGTATGAGCCGAAATTCACATTATAGCACACGGTATGAGCCGAAATTCACATTATAGCAAACGGTATGACCCACAATTCAGGGACATGGAGAGAGAGTGACAGCAGGGACTGAGAGAGTGACAGCAGGGACTGAGAGAGTGACAGCAGGGACTGAGTGACAGCAGGGACTGAGAGCGTGACAGCAGGGACATAGGGGAACATTACCTGATATGTGCAGCGGAGGTGCGGAAGGGACTGTGGTTGTCGGTGGCGTATGAACCCATGGTCTGCGGGGGATGCGGCGGTACTAAGCTGTCCTTCGTCGCTGCGGCATTGATGTCCCTCTGACCACCGCCAGTTGTGGTCTGCGGTGGTCAGCTTTCAATGGCGGTGCAGCGTGCAGCAGTGAGCGCTGGTCAGCGGTGGGCGGCTGTGATATAAATATATCCTTTTTTTCATTTATTTTTCCCTGTCCCTGCGTCCAAGTGATCTGGGGGTGAGCTGCAGTCCAAGTGATCTGGGGGTGAGCTGCCCAGACACTTACCACCAAGCACAACTTTCCCCCCCCCCCCTCGCCTTAGTGGTCCTGGTCCCGGAGGAAGCAGATGCTGCCGGATATGCTGAGGGCACGGAAATAGAGGTAAGAGCGCTGCCCTTTGTCTCCGGAGCTGCCACTGCTGTAGGCAACTCCAACATCGGGTCCCGCCGCCGCTGCCCCCCCCCCCGCCGCGCTCCTGAAGTGGCAGGCAGCTCCACTGTAGCGTCGGGTCCCGCCGCAGCTGGACCTCAATGCCTATGGGTGATTGGACCAGCGGATCCAGTACTGGATCCGCTGTCCAATCACATCTGCCTCGCTGACAGGGGCGGGTTTTCCCTGTCAACGAGGCACTGGCATATGTGCCGCTTCCCCCGCAGTTTTTTAATGGGCTTTTACAGCCCTGTGCTTGGCCCCGCCCCCTTTCTCTCCCATTCCAATTGTTAATGGGAGGCACTGCTATCTGTGCCTCCCAAAGTGATTTAAAGATTTAAAATGCTTATCATAATATAAAGAGATTACTTATGACACAGAATATGTGTCATAAGTATCTTCTTTATATTATTTTAATCATTAATGGCAGGGGAGGCACTGCCTCCCCTGACTGCACGTCCCTGCTTTGTGGGCCCCCGTAGTAGAATCTTGAAAGGGCAGCAGGGAGGGGATAGGGAGACGCAGGATGATAGGGAGACGCGGGGCGGCAGAGAGTGGATAGGGAGACGCGGGGCTGCAGGGAGGTGATAGGGAGACGCAGGGCTGCAGGGAGGGGATAGGGAGACGCGGGGCGGCAGGGAGGGGATAGGGAGACGCGGGGCTGCAGGGAGGGGATAGGGAGACGCGGAGCTGCAGGGAGGGGATAGGGAGACGCGGGGCGGCAGGGAGGGGATAGGGAGACGTGGAGCTGCAGGGAGGGGATAGGGAGACGCCGAGCTGCAGGGAGGGGATAGGGAGACGCGGGCAGCAGAGAGGGGATAGGGAGACGCGGGGCGGCAGAGAGGGGATAGGGAGACGCGGGCGGCAGAGAGTAGATAGGGAGACGCGGGGCGGCAGGGAGGGGATAGGGAGACGCGGGCGGCAGAGAGTGGATAGGGAGACACGGAGCTGCAGGGAGGGGGTAGGGAGACGTGGAGCTGCAGGGAGCGGATAGGGAGACGCGGGGCGGCAGGGAGGGGATAGGAAGACGCGGAACGGCAGAGAGTGGATGGGGAGACGCGGGGCGACAGGGAGGGAGGGGATAGGGAGACGCGGGGCGGCAGGGAGGGAGGGGATAGGGAGACGCGGGGCGGCAGGGAGGGAGGGGATAGGGAGGCGCGGGGTGTCAGGGAGGGAGGGGATAGGGAGACGCGGGGTGTCAGGGAGGGAGGGGATAGGGAGACGCGGGGCAGCAGGAAGGGAGGGGATAGGGAGACGCGGGGCGGCAGGGAGGTGACAGGGAGACGCAGGGCTGCAGGGAGGGGATAGGGAGACGCGGGGCGGCAGGGAGGGGATAGGGAGACGCGGGGTGGCAGAGAGTGGATAGGAAGACGCGGGGCTGCAGGGAGGGGATAGGGAGACGCGGAGCTGCAGGGTGGGGATAGGGAGACGCGAAGCTGCAGAGAGGGGATAGGGAGACGCAGAGCTGCAGGAAGGGGATAGGGAGACGCGGAGCTGCAGGGAGGGGATAGGGAGACGCGGAGCTGCAGGGAGGGGATAGGGAGACGCGGGCGGCAGAGAGTGGATAGGGAGACGCGGGGCGGCAGAGAGGGGATAGGGAGACGCGGGCGGCAGAGAGGGGATAGGGAGACGCGGGCGGCAGAGAGTGGATAGGGAGACGCGGGGCGGCAGGGAGGGGATAGGGAGACACGGAGCTGCAGGGAGGGGATAGGGAGACGTGGAGCTGCAGGGAGGGGATAGGGGGACGCGGGGCGGCAGAGAGTGGATAGGGAGACACGGGGCGGCAGGGAGGGAGGGGATAGGGAGACGCGGGGCGGCAGGGAGGGAGGGGATAGGGAGATGCGGGGCGGCAGGGAGGGAGGGGATAGGGAGACGCGGGGCAGCAGGGAGGGAGGGGATAGGGAGGCGCAGGGTGGCAGGGAGGGAGGGGATAGGGAGACGCGGGGCGGCAGGGAGGGAGGGGATAGGGAGACGCGGGGCTGCAGGGAGGGGATAGGGAGACGCGGAGCTGCAGGGTGGGGATAGGGAGACACAAAGCTGCAGGGAGGGGATAGGGAGACGCGGGGCGGCAGGGAGGGGATAGGGAGACGCGGAGCTGCAGGGAGGGGATAGGGAGACGCGGAGCTGCAGGGAGGGGATAGGGAGACGCGGAGCTGCAGGGAGGGGATAGGGAGACGCGGGCTGCAGAGAGTGGATAGGGAGACGCGGGGCGGCAGAGAGGGGATAGGGAGACGCGGGGCGGCAGAGAGGGGATAGGGAGACGCGGGGCGGCAGGGAGGGGATAGGGAGACACGGAGCTGCAGGGAGGAGATAGGGAGACGTGGAGCTGCAGGGAGGGGATAGGGAGACGCAGAGCGGCAGGGAGGGGATAGGGAGACGCGGGGCGGCAGAGAGTGGATAGGGAGACGCGGGGCGGCAGGGAGGGGATAGGAAGACGCGGAACGGCAGAGAGTGGATGGGGAGACGCGGGGCGACAGGGAGGGAGGGGATAGGGAGACGCGGGGCGGCAGGGAGGGAGGGGATAGGGAGACGCGGGGCGGCAGGGAGGGAGGGGATAGGGAGGCGCGGGGTGTCAGGGAGGGAGGGGATAGGGAGACGCGGGGTGTCAGGGAGGGAGGGGATAGGGAGACGCGGGGCAGCAGGAAGGGAGGGGATAGGGAGACGCGGGGCGGCAGGGAGGTGACAGGGAGACGCAGGGCTGCAGGGAGGGGATAGGGAGACGCGGGGCGGCAGGGAGGGGATAGGGAGACGCGGGGTGGCAGAGAGTGGATAGGAAGACGCGGGGCTGCAGGGAGGGGATAGGGAGACGCGGAGCTGCAGGGTGGGGATAGGGAGACGCGAAGCTGCAGAGAGGGGATAGGGAGACGCAGAGCTGCAGGAAGGGGATAGGGAGACGCGGAGCTGCAGGGAGGGGATAGGGAGACGCGGAGCTGCAGGGAGGGGATAGGGAGACGCGGGCGGCAGAGAGTGGATAGGGAGACGCGGGGCGGCAGAGAGGGGATAGGGAGACGCGGGCGGCAGAGAGGGGATAGGGAGACGCGGGCGGCAGAGAGTGGATAGGGAGACGCGGGGCGGCAGGGAGGGGATAGGGAGACACGGAGCTGCAGGGAGGGGATAGGGAGACGTGGAGCTGCAGGGAGGGGATAGGGGGACGCGGGGCGGCAGAGAGTGGATAGGGAGACGCGGGGCGGCAGGGAGGGAGGGGATAGGGAGACGCGGGGCGGCAGGGAGGGAGGGGATAGGGAGATGCGGGGCGGCAGGGAGGGAGGGGATAGGGAGACGCGGGGCAGCAGGGAGGGAGGGGATAGGGAGGCGCAGGGTGGCAGGGAGGGAGGGGATAGGGAGACGCGGGGCGGCAGGGAGGGAATAGGGAGACGCGGAGCTGCAGGGTGGGGATAGGGAGACACAAAGCTGCAGGGAGGGGATAGGGAGACGCGGGGCGGCAGGGAGGGGATAGGGAGACGCGGAGCTGCAGGGAGGGGATAGGGAGACGCGGAGCTGCAGGGAGGGGATAGGGAGACGCGGAGCTGCAGGGAGGGGATAGGGAGACGCGGGCTGCAGAGAGTGGATAGGGAGACGCGGGGCGGCAGAGAGGGGATAGGGAGACGCGGGGCGGCAGAGAGGGGATAGGGAGACGCGGGGCGGCAGGGAGGGGATAGGGAGACACGGAGCTGCAGGGAGGAGATAGGGAGACGTGGAGCTGCAGGGAGGGGATAGGGAGACGCAGGGCGGCAGGGAGGGGATAGGGAGACGCGGGGCGGCAGAGAGTGGATAGGGAGACGCGGGGCGGCATGGAGGGAGGGGATAGGAAGATGCGGGGCGGCAGGGAGGGAGGGGATAGGGAGACGCGGGGCGGCAGGGAGGGAGGGGATAGGGAGACGCGGGGCGGCAGGGAGGGAGGGGATAGGGAGACGCGGGGCGGCAGGGAGGGAGGGGATAGGGAGACGCGGGGCGGCTGGGAGGGAGGGGATAGGGAGGCGCGGGGCGGCAGGGAGGGAGGGGATAGGGAGACGCGGGGCGGCAGGGAGGGAGGGGATAGGGAGACGCGGGGCGGCAGGAAGGGAGGGGATAGGGAGGCGCGGGGTGGCAGGGAGGGAGGGGATAGGGAGACGCGGGGCGGCAGGGAGGCTTCTCTTGCCTTTCAGATGCAGTAGACATCACCATCCGCAGCGTCTCCCCTCTGCCCATTCTATGCTCATCTTGGGGCTTCCGGCAGCAGTAATGACGATGTTAGGGGGAGGGATCGTCGATGGCAGCCAGAGGGGAGAACTTGAAGTGCTGTCTAGAGCAGAGGCGGGGATAAAAGGGCTACAATCCTTCCTAATGACGCCTCTGACTCTCCTCCGCATAATACCGACAGCCCTGCCCCTGCTCCTCCTCTCTAAAAATTATATTTTGCTACTAAGCCCAGACCAGGGGCGGCCGCGGCGAGGGTTTAGCCTGCCACAGCCGTCACTCACCTCACCAACGGCAGTGTGTTGATTTCCCTGCTCCATGTCTCTAACAGAAATAGACGGAGCTGCGGGTATGAGAGAGCAGGTCAGGAGACTGGCGCCGCCCACACTGACAGCATAACACGTATCCTAGGCGTCAGCACTAACATGCCTCCTGACCTGCTCTCTCACGTATCCTAGGCGTCAGCACTAACATGCCTCCTGACCTGCTCTCTCATACCCGCAGCTCCGTCTATTTCTGTTAGAGACAGGGAGCAGGGAAATCAATACACTGCCATTGGTGAGGTGAGTGACGGCTGTGGCAGGCTAGACCCTCGCCGCGGCCGCCCCTGGTCTGGGCTTACTTAGCAAAATATAATTTTTTCTCTAACGTCCTAAGTGGATGCTGGGGACTCCGTAAGGACCATGGGGAATAGCGGCTCCGCAGGAGACTGGGCACATCTAAAGAAAGCTTTAGGACTATCTGGTGTGCACTGGCTCCTCCCCCTATGACCCTCCTCCAAGCCTCAGTTAGATCTCTGTGCCCGAACGAGAAGGGTGCACACTAGGGGCTCTCCTGAGCTTCTTAGTGAAAGTTTTAGATTAGGTTTTTTATTTTCAGTGAGACCTGCTGGCAACAGGCTCACTGCATCGAGGGACTAAGGGGAGAAGAAGCGAACTCACCTGCGTGCAGAGTGGATTGGGCTTCTTAGGCTACTGGACATTAGCTCCAGAGGGACGATCACAGGCCCAGCTTGGATGGGTCCCAGAGCCGCGCCGCCGGCCCCCTTACAGAGCCAGAAGGCAGAAGAGGTCCGGAAAATCGTCGGCAGAAGACGTCCTGTCTTCAACAAGGTAGCGCACAGCACTGCAGCTGTGCGCCATTGCTCTCAGCACACTTCACACTTCGGTCACTGAGGGTGCAGGGCGCTGGGGGGGGCGCCCTGAGACGCAATAAAAACACCTTGGATGGCAAAAAAAATGCATCACATATAGCTCCTGGGCTATATGGATGCATTTAACCCCTGCCAGAATCCATAAAAAAGCAGGAGAAAAGTCCGCGAAAAAGGGGCGGAGCCTATCTCCTTAGCACACTGGCGCCATTTTCCCTCACAGCTCCGTTGGAGGGAAGCTCCCTGTCTCTCCCCTGCAGTCACTACACTACAGAAAGGGTTAAAAAAAGAGAGGGGGGCACTAATTAGGCGCAGTATTAACTATACAGCAGCTATAAGGGGAAAAACACTTATATAAGGTTATCCCTGTATATATATATATAGCGCTCTGGTGTGTGCTGGCAAACTCTCCCTCTGTCTCCCCAAAGGGCTAGTGGGGTCCTGTCCTCTATCAGAGCATTCCCTGTGTGTGTGCTGTATGTCGGTACTTTTGTGTCGACATGTATGAGGAGAAAAATGATGTGGAGACGGAGCAGATTGCCTGTAATAGTGATGTCACCCCCTAGGGGGTCGACACCTGAGTGGATGAACTGTTGGAAGGAATTACGTGACAGTGTCAGCTCTGTATAAAAGACAGTGGTTGACATGAGACAGCCGGCTACTCAGCTTGTGCCTGTCCAGACGTCTCATAGGCCGTCAGTGGCTCTAAAGCGCCCGTTACCTCAGATGGCAGATATAGACGCCGACACGGATACTGACTCCAGTGTCGACGGTGAAGAGACGAATGTGACTTCCAGTAGGGCCACACGTTACATGATTAAGGCAATGAAAAATGTTTTACACATTTCTGATAATACGAGTACCACCAAAAAAAGGGGTATTATGTTCGGTGAGGAAAAACTACCTGTAGTTTTCCTGAATCTGAGAAATTAAATGAGGTGTGTGATGATGCGTGGGTTTCCCCCGATAACAACGGATAATTTCTAAAATGTTATTGGCATTATATCCTTTCCCGCCAGAGGTTAGGGTGCGTTGGGAAACACCCCCTAGGGGGGATAAAGCTCTCACACGCTTGTAAGGGCTCTACCTTCGCCTGAGATGGCCGCCCTTAAGGATCCTGCTGATAGAAAGCAGGAGGGTATCCTAAAAGGTATTTACACACATACTGGTGTTATACTGCGACCAGCAATCGCCTCAGCCTGGATGTGCAGTGCTGGGTTGGCGTGGTCGGATTCCCTGACTGAAAATATTGATACCCTAGATAGGGACAGTATATTTTTGCCTATAGAGCATTTAAAAGATGCATTTTTATATATGCGTGATGCACAGTGGAATATTTGCCGACTGGCATCAAGTCTAAGCGCGTTGTCCATTTCTACCAGTAGAGGGTTATGGACACGTCAGTGGTCAGGTGATGCGTATTCCAAACGGCATTTGGAAGTATTGCTTTATTAGGGAGGAGTTATTTGGGGTCGGTCTTTCAGACCTGGTGGCCACGGCAACAGCTGGGAATTCCACGTTTGTACCCCAGGTCGCCTCTCAACATGAGAAGACGCCGTATTATCAGGCGCAGTCTTTTCGTGGACAAGCGGGCAAAAGGTTCCTCATTTCTGCCCCGTGACAGAGGGAGAGGAAAAAGGCTGCAGAAATCAGCCAGTTCCCAGGAACAGAAACCCTCTCCCGCCTCTGCCAAGCCCTCAGTATACGCTGGGGCTTTACAAGCAGAATCAGGCACGGTGGGGGGCCCGTCTCAATGAATTTCAGCGCGCAGTGGGCTCACTCGCAAGTAGACCCCTGGATCCTTCAGGTGATATCTCAGGGGTACAAATTAGAATTCGAGACGTCTCCCCCTCGCCGTTTCCTAAAGTCGGCTTTACCGATGTCTCCTTCTGACAGGGAGACAGTTTTGGAAGCCATTCACAAGCTGTATTCCCAGCAGGTGATAATCAAGATACCCCTCCTGCAACAGGGAACGGGGTATTATTCCACACTGTTGTGGTACCGAAGCCGGACGGCTCGGTGAGACCGATTCTAAATCTAAAATCTTTGAACACTTACGTACAGAGGTTCAAATTCAAGATTGAGTCACTCAGAGCAGTGATTGCGAACCTGGAAGAAGGGGACTACATGATGTCTCGGGACATCAAGGATGCTTACCTTCATGTCAAAATTTACCCTTCTCACCAAGGGTACCTCAGGTTTATGGTACAGAACTGTCACTATCAGTTCAGACGCTGCCGTATGGATGGTACACGGCACCCCGGGTCTTTACCAAGGTAATGGCCGAAATGATGATATTCCTTCGAAGGAAGTGAATTTTAGTTATCCCTTCCTTGGACAATTCCCTGATAAGGGTAAGATCCAGGGAACAGTTGGAGGTCGGTGTAGCACTATCTCAGGTAGTGTTGCGGCAGCACGATTGGATTCTCAATATTCCAAAATCGCACCTGGTTCCGACGACGTGTCTTCTGTTCCTAGGGATGATCCTGGACACAGTCCAGAAAAAGGTGTTTCTCCCGGAGGAGAAAGCCAGGGAGTTATCCGAGCTAGTCAGGAACCTCCTAAAACCGAGCCAAGTCTCAGTGCATCAATGCACAAGGGTTCTGGGTAAAATGGTGGCTTCCTACGAAGCAATCCCATTCGGCAGATTCCACGCAAGAACTTTCCAGTGGGACCTGCTGGACAAATGGTCCGGATCGCATCTTCAGATGCATCAGCGGATAACCCTGTCACCAAGGACAAGGGTGTCCCTCCTGTGGTGGTTGCAGAGTGCTCATCTTCTAGAGGGCCGCAGATTAGGCATTCAGGACTGGGTCCTGGTGACCACGGATGCCAGCCTGCGAGGCTGGGGAGCAGTCACACAGGGAAGGAATATCCAGGGCTTATGGTCAAGCCTGGAGACATCACTTCACATAAATATCCTGAAGCTAAGGGACATTTACAATGCTCTAAGCTTAGCAAGACCTCTGCTTCAAGGTCAGCCGGTGTTGATCCAGTCGGACAACATCACGGCAGTCACCCACGTAAACAGACAGGGTGGCACAAGAAGCAGGAGGGCAATGGCAGAAGCTGCAAGGATTCTTCGCTGGGCGGAAAATCATGTGATAGCACTGTCAGCAGTATTCATTCCGGGAGTGGACAACTGGGAAGCAGACTTCCTCAGCACAACCTCCACCCGGGAGAGTGGGGACTTCACCCAGAAGTCTTCCACATGATTAAAAACTCGACAGGTATTGCGCCAGGTCCAGGGACCCTCAGGCAATAAGCTGTAGACGCTCTGGTAACACCGTGGGTGTACCAGTCAGGGTATGTGTTCCCTCCTCTGCCTCTCATACCCAAGGTACTGAGATTGATAAGATGGAGAGGAGTAAGCACTATATTCGTGGTTCCGGATTGGCCAAGAAGGACTTGGTAACCGGAACTTCAAGAGATGCTCACGGAGGATCCGTGGCCTCTACCTCTAAGAAGGGACCTGCTCCAGCAAGGACCCTGTCTGTTCCAAGACTTACCGCGGCTGCGTTTGACGGCATGGCGGTTGAACGCCGGATCCTGAAGGAAAAAAGGCATTCCGGATGAAGTCATCCCTATCCTGATCAAAGCCAGGAAGGATGTAACCGCAAAAACATTATCACCGCAATTGGCGAAAATATGTTGCGTGGTGCGAGGCCAGTAAGGCCCGACGGAGGAAATTCAACTGGGTCGATTCCTACATTTCCTGCAAACAGGAGTGTCTATGGGCCTGAAATTGGGGTCCATTAAGGTTCAAATTTCGGCCCTGTCAATTTTCTTCCAAAAAGAACTAGCTTCAGTCCCTGAAGTTCAGACGTTTGTAAAAGGGGTACTGCATATACAGCCTCCTTTTGTGCCTCCAGTGGCACTTTGGGATCTCAATGTAGTTTTGGGTTCCAAAAGTCACATTGGTTTGAACCACTTAAATCTGTGGAGTTAAAATATCTCACATGGAAAGTGGTCATGCTGTTGGCCCTGGCCTGGGCCAGGCGCGTGTCAGAATTGGCGGCTTTATCCTGAAAAAGCCCTTATCTGATTTTCCATTCGGACAGGGCGGAATTGAGGACTCGTCCTCAGTTTCTCCCCAAGGTGGTTTCAGCGTCTCACCTGAACCAACCTATTGGTGGTGCCTGCGGCTACTAGGGACTTGGAGGCCTCCAAGTTGCTAGACGTTGTCAGTGCCCTGAAAATATATGTTTCCAGGACGGCTGGAGTCAGGAAATCTGACTCGCTGTTTATCCTGTGTGCACCCAACAAGCTGGGTGCTCCTGCTTCTAAGCAGACTATTGCTCGTTGGATTTGTAGTACAATTCAGCTTGCACATTCTGTGGCAGGCCTGCCACAGCCAAAAATCTGTAAATGCCCACTCCACAAGGAAGGTGGGCTCATCTTGGGCGGCTGCCCGAGGGGTCTCGGCTTTACAACTTTGCCGAGCAGCTACTTGGTCAGGAGCAAATACGTTTGTAAAATTCTACAAAATTGATATCCTGGCTGAGGAGGACCTGGAGTTCTCTCATTTGGTGCTGCAGAGTCATCCGCACTCTCCCGCCCGTTTGGGAGCTTTGGTATAATCCCCATGGTCCTTACGGAGTCCCCAGCATCCACTTAGGACGTTAGAGAAAATAAGAATTTACTTACCGATAATTCTATTTCTCATAGTCCGTAGTGGATGCTGGGCGCCCATCCCAAGTGCGGATTGTCTGCAATACTTGTACATAGTTATTGTTACAAAAATCGGGTTATTATTGTTGTGAGCCATCTTTCAGAGGCTCCTCTGTTATCATGCTGTTAACTGGGTTCAGATCACAGGTTATACGGTGTGATTGGTGTGGCTGGTATGAGTCTTACCCGGGATTCAAAATCCTTCCTTATTGTGTACGCTCGTCCGGGCACAGTATCCTGAGGCTTGGAGGAGGGTCATAGGGGGAGGAGCCAGTGCACACCAGATAGTCCTAAAGCTTTCTTTAGATGTGCCCAGTCTCCTGCGGAGCCGCTATTCCCCATGGTCCTTACGGAGTCCCCAGCATCCACTACGGACTATGAGAAATAGAATTATCGGTAAGTAAATTCTTATTTTTAGTAAAATAGATTTAAGTGGAGCATGCCGCCCTCCAGTGGCCAGCGCCCATAGGCAGCTGCCTAAAGCTGCCTAATGGTAGCGCCGGCCCTGTGTGCACTGCAGGGGAGGCAGATATAACATGTGCAGAGAGAGTTAGATTTGGGTGGGTTATTTTGTTTCTGTGCAGGGTAAATGCTGGCTGCTTTATTTTTACACTGCAATTTAGATTGCAGATTGAACACACCCCACCCAAATCTAATACCCCTTTTCCACTAGCTGTTTTTACCCGTGTTTTTGCACGGGGGCGCGCATCGACACGGATTTTTAGTAGGTGGAAACGGGTCAACACGGGTTGAGTGACCCGGGAATCCAACCCGGCTATTTACCTGGGTAGAACACGGTAATGACACGGATAGCGGTGCAGTGGAAACGGTCATTACACGTGTTTTCAGACCCGAGTAATGCTCTGAGACGCTGATTGGCTGCTTCTGGGGCACTGGAAGATGATGTCATCCCTGGGAGACACGCTGGGCACATGCAGGCACCGCAGCAGCAAACAACACTACGCTGGGCACATGCAGGCATTGAGGCAGCTTGCAAACAAAACACTCTGAAGTCGCGCTGGGTACATACAGATATTTTTATTGCAGCAGCTTCCAAACAAACAGACAATATACAGCAGCAGAAGCTCCAGCACAGCAACATTGCTAGCCATACCTGGTCAGACACAGAGATCAAAAAGCTGCTTAATATTCGGGGAGAGGAAGAAATAAGAAGGCAGGTGACTGGAACAGTTAAGGATGCTATCGTCTACAAGAACATATCCCTTATGCTGGCAGAAAGGGGCATCCAAAAAACCCAGCAACAAGTCGTTAACAAATTGAAGGCACTACGCAGACAATTCACCAAAGTACACGACCATAACCGCAAGAAAAGTGGTGCTGGGCGCAGAGCCGTCTTAACAGCAGTGTAGGCCCCTTGGCACAGCAATGCACTGGGGCCCCTACCCACCCACCAGCAGTAGGGGTGGGGGGTGCTATCAGCGGCATCTTTGATGTTCCGCGGGGGGGGGGGGTAGGGGGGTTCTATCTTTCGCTCAGCATGTAGGACCTGGAGAAATTATTTCTGCTAATTACTCCTTTACTGCACAAATGGGGCGGGAAGGAGAACACTAAACTGTAGAAGGGGACATTGTGCTGAATGAAGGGGCCCTGGAACATATCTTCCAGGGTGGTATGGGGTGTTTAATACACAGGGGAGGGGTGGATAGTGGAGTGGGCTTAATATTCATAATTTTCCGGGGGTCAGGACAGCTTGCTTTACTGCAGATATCTCCAGTTCCTGGAAATAGTTTTCTTAGCTTTAATGGGATAAAAAAAACTAGAGTCCCACCTTTCAGGAGATACTGGGGACTTGGGGATCAGACTTCAGGAGCCAGAGCAATCCGCCAACAAATATATAAAACTGCATATTAGGCGTTTGGAGCTGGAGCAGGGACCAGCAGCTTGAAGGCTGATATTTCTGGTTCTGGGCATAGTAGAGACAAACTGCCAGTGTCCACTGAAAGGGGAGAGTCCCAGCTTTTGGAGTGTACCCTCAGAAAAACTCTAAGTCAGCCAGAACCCGAGATATCTGGCTGGGAAGAACAATTAACAGGCTTGGATGGGGACCACTGCTTTGAAGTCGGATATCTCCAGTTCCCCTGGGCCGATTTTCAAAAATCTGGTACCACTGGAAAGAGGGGACCCTCAGCTATCAGCCTAGGGCCCTTTTACTCCTGGGGCCCTTGGGCAAGAGCCCATTGAGCCCATACGAAAAGACGGCCCTGGCTGGGCGTATGGAATGGCCATATTATGACCTATGCTATAGTGTCTTCGGCAAAACTGCGATAACAAATCCCATAGCACTATCGTCATCCAGCGCTGCCAGTCGCCAGATGTCAGTCGACGAGGACTGTGACGAAACACAGCACAGCCTTCCCAGCTCACAATGCAGCCCATCATCCCCGCTGCTTATATCGGACAGCAGTTTCGAAGACTCGACCGTCAATGATGATTCCATCAGTGCCACTATTGAGGACGTACAACAGTCTCAGGCGGAGACGTCGCAACCCCCCAAGACCACGACTTTGCGCTCAAATAGTAAGTATTACCATTACAAATACAGTTGCAGCAGTCCCTATATGTAAAGGCATGGTAATGTTGCAGAGTATAGCTAGTGTGCAGGTGGGAGAAGGCCACAAACACGTATATGCTAGCACTGCTATTTTTATATTGTTGCTTACATTCTGTTTCATCTCCTTCACAGTCTACAACGTTCCACAGCGGAAAAAGAAACTGAACAAAACAGAACAAACGGTCAAAGCAATGAAGTCCATTATCGTGGATCACCTGCGTGAGGCAGATAGTGAGCTCAATGCCCAGGAAGATGCACGGCTTGAGAGATTTCTTGCGTCAGAAAAAGAAATGCATCAAACTTTTATGAGTCAGTTAATGACCATGCATGATAGGCAGATGACATTTTTTGAACGCACGTTTGCACGTACCATAGGGAATACCACACAAACACAACAGCAAGACACAGCCTACCCACAGCACCCATATGGTCCATACAACTATGAGCCTCCCTCAAATCCCCCAACACAAATCCCGCAATCCTCAGAATTTCGGGTATATAGACAACTGCCTTAGAGCAGCAGGTTATAAAACAATGTTTGTGTTTTAAGGTTCTGTTTGCACTGTATCCTCAACCCTGATACCTACAAATGCAAACATTATTTTGATTTTACAGAGTGCCCTGTTGGCACTTTAAACTTTTAATAAGATTTTACTTACCGATAAATCTATTTCTCATAGTCCGTAGTGGATGCTGGGGACTCCGTCAGGACCATGGGGAATAGCGGCTCCGCAGGAGACAGGGCACAAAAGCAAGCTTTTAGGATCACATGGTGTGTACTGGCTCCTCCCCCTATGACCCTCCTCCAAGCCTCAGTTAGGTACTGTGCCCGGACGAGCGTACACAATAAGGAAGGATCTTGAATCCCGGGTAAGACTCATACCAGCCACACCAATCACACCGTACAACTTGTGATTTGAACCCAGTTAACAGTATGATAACAATGAAGTAGCCTCTAAAAAAGATGGCTCACAACAATAATAACCCGATTTTTTTGTAACAATAACTATGTACAAGTAATGCAGACAATCCGCACTTGGGATGGGCGCCCAGCATCCACTACGGACTATGAGAAATAGATTTATCGGTAAGTAAAATCTTATTTTCTCTAACGTCCTAGTGGATGCTGGGGACTCCGTCAGGACCATGGGGATTATACCAAAGCTCCCAAACGGGCGGGAGAGTGCGGATGACTCTGCAGCACCGAATGAGAGAACTCCAGGTCCTCCTCAGCCAGGGTATCAAATTTGTAGAATTTAGCAAACGCGTTTGCCCCTGACCAAGTAGCTGCTCGGCAAAGTTGTAAAGCCGAGACCCCTCGGGCAGCCGCCCAAGATGAGCCCACCTTCCTTGTGGAATGGGCATTTACAGATTTTGGCTGTGGCAGGCCTGCCACAGAATGTGCAAGCTGAATTGTACTACAAATCCAACGAGCAATAGTCTGCTTAGAAGCAGGAGCACCCAGCTTTTTGGGTGCCTACAATATAAACAGCAAGTCAGACTTTCTGACTCCAGCCGTCCTGGAATTATATATATATATATATATATATATATATATTTTCAGGGCCCTGACAACGTCTAGCAACTTGGAGTCCTCCAAGTCCCTAGTAGCCGCAGGCACCACAATAGGTTGTTTCAGGTGAAACGCTGACACCACCTTAGGAAGAAACTGGGGACGAGTCCGCAGTTCTGCCCTGTCCGAATGGAAAATCAAATATGGGCTTTTGTAAGACAAAGCCGCCAATTTTGACAATCGCCTGGCCGAGGCCAGGGCCAACAGCATGGTCACTTTCCATGTGAGATATTTCAAATCCACAGATTTGAGTGGTTCAAACCAATATGATTTGAGGAATCCCAACACTACGTTGAGATCCCACGGTGCCACTGGAGGCACACAAGGGCTGTATATGCAATACTCCCTTGACAAACGTCTGGACTTCAGGAACTGAAGCCAATTCTTTCTGGAAGAAAATCTATAGGGCCGAAACTTGAACCTTAATGGACCCCAATTTGAGGCTCATAGACACTCCTGTTTGCAGGAAGTGCAGAAATCGACCTAGTTGAAATTTTTTCGTGGGGCCTTCCTGGCCTCACCCACGCAACATATTTTTACCACGTGGTGATAACGTTGTGCGGTCACCTCCTTCCTGGCTTTGACCAGGGTAGGTATGACCTCTTCCGGAATGCCTTTTCCCTTATGAAGTTCCGGTTACCAAGTCCCTCTTGGCCAATCCGGAGCCACGAGTATAGTTCTTACTCCTCTATGTCTTATAATTCTCAATACCTTGGTTATGAGAAGCAGAGGAGGGAACACATACACCGACTGTTACACCCACGGTGTTACCAGGACGTCCACAGCTATCGCCTGAAGGTCTCGTGACCTGGCGCAATACCTGTCCCATTTTTTGTTCGGGCGGGACGCCATCATGTCCACCTTTGGTCTTTCCCAACGGTTCACAATCATGCGGAAAACTTCCCGATGAAGTTCCCACTCTCCCGGGTGGAGGTCGTGCCTGCTGAGGAAGTCTGCTTCCCAGTCGTCCACTCCCGGAATGAACACTGCTGACAGTGCTATCACATGATTTTCCACCTAGCGAAAAATCCTTGCAGCTTTGCCACTGCCCTCCTGCTTCTTGTGCCGCCCTTTCTGTTTACGTGGGCGACTGCCGTGATGTTATCCCACTGGATCAATACCGGCTGACCTTGAAGCAGAGGTCTTGCTAAGCTTAGAGCATTATAAATTCGCTCTTAGCTCCAGTATATTTATGTGGAGAGAATTCTCCAGACTTGATCACACTCCTTGTGTGACTGCTCCCCAGCCTCTCAGGCTGGCCTCCGTGGTCACGAGCATCCAATCCTGAATGCCGAATCTGCGGCCCTCTAGAAGATGAGCACTCTGTAATCACCACAGGAGAGACACCCTTGTCCTTGGATATAGGGTTATCCGCTGATGCATCTGAAGATGCGATCCGGACCATTTGTCCAGCAGATCCCACTGAAGAGTTCTTGCGTGAAATCTGCCGAATGGAAGCGCTTCGTAATAAGCCACCATTTTTACCAGGACTCTTGTGCAATGATGCACTGACACTTTTCCTGGTTTTAGGAGGATCCCGATTAGCTCGGATAACTCCCTGGCTTTCTCCTCTGGGAGAAACACCTTTTCCTGGACTGTGTCCAGAATCATCCCTAGGACCAGCAGACGTGTCGTCGGAACAACTGCGGTTTTGGAATATTTAGAATCCACCCGTGCTGTCGTAGAACTACTTGAGATAGTGCTACTCCGACCTCCAACTGTTCTCTGGACCTTGTTCTTATCAGGAGGTCGTCCATTTTCTTTGAAGACGAATCCTCCTTTCGGTCATTACCTTGGTAAGGACCCGGGGTGCCTTGGACAATCCAACGGCATCGTCTTGAAACTGATAGTGACAGTTCTGTACCACGAACCTGAGGTACCCTTGGTGAGAAAAGGCAAATTTTGGGACATGGAGGTAAGCATCCCTGATGTCCCGGGACACCATATAGTCCCCTTGTTCTTTGCTATCACTGCTCTGAGTGACTCCATCTGGATTTGAACCCTTGTAAGTGTTCAAATTTTTCAGATTTAGAATAGGTCTCACCTAGCCTTCAGTACCACCATATAGTGTGGAGTAATACCCCTTTCCTTGTTGTCGGAGGGGTAATTTTATTATCACCTGCTGGGAATACAGCTTGTGAATTGTTTTCAATACTGCCTCCCTGTCGGAGGGAGACATTGGTACAGCAGACTACAGGAACCTGCGAGGGGGGAAACCTCTCGACATTCCAATCTGTACCCCTTGGATACTACTTGTAGGATCCAGGGGTCCTGTACGGTCCCAGCGTCATGCTGAGAACTTGGTAGAAGCGGTGGAGGGCTTCTGTTCCTGGGAATGGGCTGCCTGCTGCAGTCTTCTTCCCTTTCCTCTATCCCTGGGCAGATATGACTCTTATAGGGACGAAAGGACTGAGGCTGAAAAGACGGTGTCTTTTTCTGCAGAGATGTGACTTAGTGTAAAAAACGGTGGATTTTCCAGCAGTTGCCCTGGCCACCAGGTCCCATGGACCGACCCCAAATAACTCCTCCCCTTTATACGGCAATACATCTTTGTGCCGTTTGGAATCTGCATCACCTGACCACTGTCGTGTCCATAAACATCTTCTTGCAGATATGGACATCGCATTTACTCTTGATGCCAGAGTGCAAATATCCCTCTGCGCATCTCGCATATATAGAAATGCATCCTTTAAATGCTCTATAGTCAATAAAATACTGTCCCTGTCAAAGGTATCAATATTTTTAGTCAGGGAATCCGACCAAGCCACCTCAGCTCTGCACATCCAGGCTGAGGCGATCGCTGGTCGCAGTATAACACCAGCATGTGTGTGTATACTTTTTAGGATATTTTTCAGCCTCCTATCAGCTGGCTCCTTAAGTACGGCCCTATCCGTAGATGGTACCGCCACTTGTTCTGATAAGCGTGTGAGCGCCTTATCCACCCTGAGGGGTGTTTCCCACCGCGCCTTAACTTCTGGCGGGAAAGGGTATACCGCCAATAATTTTCTATCGGGGGAAACCCACGTCACACACTTCATTTAATTTATCTGATTCAGGAAAAACTACAGGTAGTTTTTTCACCTCACACATAATACCCTTTGTTGTGGTACTTGGAGTATCAGAAATATGTAACACCTCCTTCATTGCCCTTAACGTGTGGCCCTAAAAGAAAATACGTTTGTTTCTTCACCGTCGACACTGAAATCAGTGTCCGTGTCTGGGTCTGTGTCGACCGACTGAGGTAAATGGGCATTTTACAGCCCCTGACGGTGTTTGAGACGCCTGGACAGATACTAATTTGTTCGCCGGCCCTCTCATGTCGTCAACCGGCTTGCAGCGTGTTGACATTGTCACGTAATTTCCATAAATAAGCCATCCATTCCGGTGTCGACTCCCTAGAGAGTGACATCACCATTACAGGCAATTTGCTCCGCCTCCTCACCAATATTTTCCTCATACATGTCGACACACACGTACCGACATACAGCACACACATAGGGAATGCTCTGATAGAGGACAGGACCCACTAGCCCTTTGGGGAGACAGAGGGAGAGTTTGCCAGCACACACCAAAACGCTATAATTATCCAGGGACAACCTTTATATAAGTGTTCCTCCCTTATAGCATTTTAATATATATACATATCGCCAAATCAGTGCCCCCCCCCTCTCTGTTTTAACCCTGTTTCTGTAGTGCAGTGCAGGGGAGAGCATGGGAGCCTTCCCACCAGCCTTTCTGTGAGGGAAAATGGCGCTGTGTGCTGAGGAGAATAGGCCCCGCCCCCTTTTCGGCGGGCTTCTTCTCCGGAGTTTTAGATATCTGGCAGGGGTTAAATACATCCATATAGCCTCAAGGGCTATATGTGATGTATTTTTCGCCATACAGGTATTATACATTGCTGCCCAGGGCGCCCCCCCCAGCGCCCTGCACCCTCCGTGACCGCTGTGTGAAGTGTGCTGACAACAATGGCGCACAGCTGCAGTGCTGTGCGCTACCTGATGAAGACTGAGAGTCTTCTGCCGCCTGGTTCCGGACCTCTTCATCTTCAGCGTCTGCAAGGGGGGTCGGCGGCGCGGCTCCGGGACGAACCCCAGGGCGAGCCCTGTGTTCCGACTCCCTCTGGAGCTATGTCCAGTAGCCTAAGAATCCAATCCATCCTGCACGCAGGTGAGTTGAAAATCTCTCCCCTAAGTCCCTCGATGCAGTGAGCCTGTTGCCAGCAGGACTCACTGAAAATAAAGAACCTAAAAACTTTTTCTAAGTAACTCTTTAAGAGAGCCACCTAGATTGCACCCTTCTCGGCCGGGCACAAAAACCTAACTGAGGCTTGGAGGAGGGTCATAGGGGGAGGAGCCAGTACACACCATGTGATCCTAAAAGCTTGCTTTTGTGCCCTGTCTCCTGCGGAGCCGCTATTCCCCATGGTCCTGATGGAGTCCCCAGCATCCACTAGGACGTTAGAGAAATATTGTTACCTCAGAAAATGGGCAGTGGGATCCAGATATTGGGGCTACCTTTTTATATTGTTACCTCAGAACATGTGCGGCAGTGTGATCCAAATATTGGGGGTAACCCGATACCTGCCAAACCAAACATTAGGGTTTTGTTTTTTTTTACAGAGTGCCCTGTTTGCACTTTACTCTTTTACCTCAGGGCAGGTGTCTTCACCATGTGGCCCTCTAGCTGTTGTGGAAACACATAGCAACACATGCTGGTACATGTTGTTCCACAACAGCTGGAGGGACACATGTTGAAGACCCCTTGCGTTATGTGGAATTTTACAGTGACATGTTTGCACTTAAATATTTTATATTGTTACCTCAGAAAATGTGTGCCAACTGTTTAAAAGAAAAAATATAACAACAACTTTTGAACCAAATTTTTATAACTGAAAAACGAAATAAACAAAAATAGTTTGCACACAAAAACTTGTCTGTCTTCTCTACTGCAACATTGTTTGAAGATTAGCTGCAATGGTGGCCCTTATGCACTCGCTGGCAGCGTCATGCCCCCCCACCAAGCCTGGTGCATCATGTACAGCGACCCCCGCCCCATGATCATGTATATTCCACTCGGGGAGAAAGTTTTCCTTTTGAATCTCACATATGTTATGGAGAATGCAGCAGGCCGCTACTATATCTGGCATTATTTTCAAGTCCACATCATTCCTCTTCATGAGGCAGCGCCAGCGTCCTTTTAAACGCCCAAACGCATTCTCCACTGCCATACGGGCCGAACTTAGGGCATGGGTATATAATGTCTGTTCGGGGGATAAGTGAACATGCTGGGTGTAGCCCTTCATTAGCCAGCGCTGTAATGGGTATGCTGCATCACCAATGAGATGGACCGGGATGTCCACACCATGTACGATCACCGATTTCTGTTAATAAAACATTAATATTATTACAGGGGTAAAACTTGACTATTGGTTTATGGGCGAACATTTCAGTTTAAGTAGTAAATAATCTTACCTCTCGAGGAAAAAGCCATCCACCAAGCTTGTCCTCAGCAATACTGTAAAGATCGGAGTTGGCGAGAACCCTTGCATCATGTGACCGTCCGGGCCACCCTATGAAGACATCTGTGAAACTAAAAATAAAGGTTTATGCATTATCATAAAACAGGCCAAGCCTATTTCAAACACATTAGTGAAACAGTGCTTACCAGTATTTGTGGTCCACTACCGCTTGCAGAACAATGGAATGCCAACCCTTACGATTGTAATAGTTTGCTGGGTTGTCACCGGGGGCGATGATGGGGATGTGGGTCCCATCTATGGCACCAGCACACTGTGGGTAGCCACGCTTCTTAAACCCTTTTATAGTCTCATCTAGCCACTGTCCTTGTGGCAAGGAAATAAAGCGATGGTACATGGTATCCAGCAATGCCCGCGTGACCTGGTAGACAATCTTGCAGACCGTGCCAATCCCTACTCCAAATAAACTGGAAACTGTGCGATACTCTCCAGGGGTAGCATACCACCAGAGAGCAATCGCTAATCTCCTGGCTGGCTCAATGGGCTTCCGGAACCTGGTGGTCTGCATGGTTATTGCGGGGGACAGTAGTTCCAAAACATACTCGAATGTAGCGCGAGACATCCTGAAGTTTGCCATCCACTGCTCCTCCTGATATGCTAGAATAGTCTGCATGAATGCTTCCCCATGTCTGCGATCTCTCATCCACATTCTTCGGCTTGGTGTACAGTTCATTGTTATGAGAGAAATAACAACAGTGGATGATATACGCGCTCTCCTCCTTTTCAAATATTTGCGTCGATAGGTAGCCCTCTCTGCAAAGAATTGAGCTCTCCTTCTCCAGCTCTGCAGTAGGTAGCACAAGGTGAAAAGCTGCATCAAGCTGTCTGTAGCAGAAAGCAGCAGTAAACTGCAAACAGTCTGCGACTCCATGCTAGACACAGCTACTGCACCGGCGTCCATTGCTGCAATGCTGTGAGCAGGCCCCACCCCTCTGTTTTGGTCCTTTTGATGACATCATCTTGATGAGACAGTAAAAAGTCCATTTGTAATGACAGCAATAGGCTTTTACAGAGCTCACCCGGGTTAGGTGGAAACAGATCAGACACGGGAATAACCCGTGTTGAAGTGTAGTGGAAACGGGGGAGCCGATATGGGTTGTAGCCGTGTTAAACATCCCGGATCGGACACGGTACGTAGGTGGAAAAGGGGTATAACTCTCTCTGCACATGTTATATCTGCCCCCCCCCCCCCCCCTGCAGTGCACATGGGGGGTAATTCTGAGTTGATCGCAGCAGGATCTTTGTTAGCAGTTGGGCAAAACCATGTGCACTGCAGGGGAGGCAGATATAACATGTGCAGAGAGAGTTAGATTTGGGTGGGTTATTTTGTTTCTGTGCAGGGTAAATACTGGCTGCTTTATTTTTACACTGCAATTTAGATTGCAGATTGAACACACCCCACTAAAATCTAACTCTCTCTGCACATGTTATATCTGCCCCCCCTGCAGTGCACATGGGGGGTAATTCTGAGTTGATCGCAGCAAGATCTTTGTTAGCAGTTGGGCAAAACCATGTGCACTGCAGGGGAGGCAGATATAACATGTGCAGAGAGAATTAGATTTGGGTGGGTTATTTTGTTTCTGTGCAGGGTAAATACTGGCTGCTTTATATTTACACTGCAATTTAGATTGCAGATTGAACACACCCCACCCAAATCTAACTCTCTCTGCACATGTTATATCTGCCTCCCCTGCAGTGCACATGGTTTTGCCCAACTGCTAACAAAAATCCTGCTGCGATCAACTCAGTATTACCCCATGGTTTTGCCCAACTGCTAACAAATTTGCTGCTGCGATCAACTCTGAATTAGGCCCATTGGGGGTCATTCCGAGTTGATCGTAGCTGTGCTAAATTTAGCACAGCTACGATCATGTTCCCTGACATGCGGGGGAACGCCCTGCACAGGGCTAGTCCACCCCGCATGTCAGTGCTGGCCCCCCATGTCATTCCCCCCCCCCCCCCCACAGAAGTGCAAAGGCATCGCACAGCGGCGATGCCTTTGTACTTCAGGAGTAGCTCCCGGCCAGCGCAGCTTTAGCGTGCTGGCCGGGAGCTACTCCTCGCTCCCCGGCCCGCAGCGGCTGTGTATGACATCACGCAGCCACTGCGGCCCACCCCCCGTTCGGTCTGGCCACGCCTGCGTTGGCCGGACCGCGCCTACGATATGGCCGCCGTTTCACCCCCTCCAGCCCATCGATCGCTTCTGCCTGTCAATCAGGCAGAGGGAATCGCTGTCCTGCTACGGCCTTCGGCCGGCCGTCATGCGCAGGCGCACTACGGCACCGGCGCATGCGCAGCAGGGACCCATTCGCTCTGCTGCGTTAAACCGCAGCAAGCGAATGGGTCGGAATAACCCCCATAGTGTGTGTCTCGGAGACTCATTTAACAGGCAGTAGGGTTTTGGCTCTTAAAAGGCCTGAGGTAGGGCACATATATAATTCCATGTTCTCACATAATTCTAGGGGTGTCTCAGTCATTATTAGAAAAACTATACAGTTTCAATACTGCTTATTATATAGCGTCACACCTGAGCAGATGGATGCACAATCAGGGATCCTTCGGAGGGACATCTCGTTATGTCTCCAGATTTTAAAATAGAAAATAACATCACACAAGATTCTTCAGAAGAAAACACCATTACCCTAAAAATACATCCAGTATATGGTCAGCGGCGGCCATCTTGCGGACTCTGTGAACCGGGGCCGTGTCCCGGAACCTCCCGCCCGCCGGAGCTGTACGAGCGGTGCCCTCCCCCTCAGACCACAGCATAAGCTCCCTAGTGCCCGAGTGACAGGCGATGGCTCCCGCTGGGGTGGATGCCGGGAGGCGCCGCTTACTGATCAGCACGGAACTGGGGGATGCAGGCAGTGTGGCTCCCCTCCTCCTGAAGCCTACCCGCAGCTACCATAACTATTGGAGGAGAGGTGAGCCCTTTTTTCTTCTCCCCTTCTACAACAGAAGGCTGACGGAGACCTAACCTCTGCCCTGAGTTATATCAATCAGCCACCACTGTAACTCTTTCAGACTCCCTCCTCCCCTCCCCCCCCCTCTGCTGTACTCTGCCCCAGCTGCAGCAACAGTTACTGGAGGGGTTGCGCCTCTCCCAGGCTCCACTAGTGTAATACCTGGTCCCCATAATATAATATAATATCATACAATATTCTACGTGCCATATCCGTATCACTGGACATTGGCCCTCATTTCGAGTTGTTCGCTCGCTAGCTGCTTTTAGCAGCAGTGCAAACGTTAAGCCGCCGCCCTCTGGGAGTGTATCTTAGCTTAGCAGAAGTGCGAACGAAAGATTAGCAGAACTGCTACTAAATATTTTCATGCCGTTTCTGAGTAGCTCCAGACCTACTCCTTCCTTGCGATCACTTCAGTCAGTTTAGTTCCTGGTTTGACGTCACAAACACGCCCAGCGTCCGGCCAGCCACTCCCGCATTACCCCAGGCACGCCTGCGTTTTGACCTGACACGCCTGCATTTTTTAGCACACTCCCGGAAAATGCTCAGTTACCTCCCAGAAACACCCCTTTCCTGTCAATCACTCACCGATCAACACAGCAACTGAAAAACGTCGCTCAACCTTGTGTGAAACTGCATCGGCTTGTGTGAAAGTACTTCGCGCGTGCGCACTGCGTACCATGCGCATGCGCAGAAGTGCAGATTTTTTGACTGACCGCTACGCTGCGAACAACGGCAGCTAGCGATCAACTCGGAATGACCACCATTATCTACAACTGTCCTTGGCACTCATTTCCCGGCTTCGCCACTCTCCATTATTGTAACTAAAGCTGATACTTTGCCCCCCCCCCCACCCCCCCTGGTGGCCACTAACGTTATCTGCTTGGTCTATATTACCTGAAGCTTGTTCCTTTTACAATTTGGATTTGGAACTTTGTTCTTTTTTACGAAGCCGTCGCTGCCCCCCCTCCGCCCTTTGAGTTTTTTTGAGCTTGCAGGACTTGCCTTCTCACTCCCACAGAAGTCCGGGATGGAGCCCTGAGTCTGCTATTTGACCTGCCTGGACCACTGTCCTCGACTGATATTCTAGCTACAGACTTGCAAGCGGGGGGACAGTTTGAAGTGGGCGGCTAGAGGGTTAGGAGCGCGGTTAGAAGGCTCAGCGATACCTTGATGCGGCACTGGGGGGGAGCGCCCTGGGCCAGCGCCGGACCCTGCACTGGTCGTTTCCTGCATGTCGGGGTCTGCAGATCCAGGTCAGCCAAATCCTCCAGGCCAGTATAATCTTCTTGAGAGCTGGAAGCCGGCGCCATTGAAGGGGGCGGAGCTTCTCCTCAGAGCGGACCCAGCAGCGTTCAGCGCCATTTTCTCTGCCTGCAGTCGCTATCCACTGGATCCAGGGCCCTCCAGAGCTTTCTCCAGCAGTCTGTACGGTACCAGGGGGCTGTAGGAGGGAGGGGAGGCTGCATAATAGGCTGTGTCACCTATTAAGGGACACAGTCAGCGCTGGGAAGGGACTCCCTTTGCCTACAAAGCGCTGTGTGTGGGTTGGCTCCAATCTCTGTGTCTCTCTGCCTTTCTTGGGGGGGAAACTCTGCCTACATAATACCCTGTGTGTTTGTGAGGTGGAGGAGGCCTTCTTCACAGATAATAAGAAGCCCCCCCTCACCTTCCCGGCATCCAAAGAATTGAATGCCATCTTTGAAAAGGCATGGGAAATTCCGGAAAAGAAATTCCAGATTCCCAAGAGGGTGTTGGTGGCTTTTCCCTTCCCAGAGTAAGATAGGAAGAGGTGGGAGTCCCTGCCAATAGTCGACGCCTCTGTATCCAGGCTGTCCAAACAGGTAGTTTTATCGGTCCCGGCAGATCGCAAGGTGGATGCTACGCTGAAATCCATTTACACGGCTTCGGGGGCTATATTGCTATAGCCTGTGCTTGGATTGCTAAAGCTATTGCCAAGTGGTCGATGACTCTGCAGGAGGATTCGTCTACGCTGGACAAAGGTGACGTTGATTTGTTTTTGCGTAATATTCAGGATTCTGCAGGGTTCCTGGTGGATTCCATGAAGGACCTGGGTTTCATGACTGCAGGGATCTCCTCCATAAATGTGATAAATGACCCGCGCTATATAATGTTGAGCTGCTCCTTTAAATTGATGATGACAATATAAAGTTGAGAACAGGAGCGCTTAAGAAAAAAATTGAATGAAATAAAATAAAATGAAACTAAATAAAAAAGATTGCAAACACCTGTGAATAAAAGAAAATGGTTAATTAGTAATGTTTACAGCACTTCTGTGCTGATGTGAAAGTCCTGTGCGTGAGTTCTCTTGTGGACACCGGAGCTATGATCCGTGCTGCGGCTGCAGTGGGGAAACCTGACTAGCTGTCTTTCCCTTAATCTGCCTACCTGTAGTCACGTCCGTCCTTAGTTCTCACATGTGGATCGTGATCTGCTCCCCCGTCCTCGATGCCGTCTTCTGCACTGCCGTTTCCACACCCGTGTGGCGCAGGCGGGATGACGTAAGGCTTTCACTCGTAACTCCTCATCAACGCGTTTCGGACTTGCCTGTCCTTAATCATGGATATCCATGATTAAGGACAGGCAAGTCCGAAACGCGTTGATGAGGAGTTACGAGTGAAAGCCTTACGTCATCCCGCCTGCGCCACACGGGTGTGGAAACGGCAGTGCAGAAGACGGCATCGAGGACGGGGGAGCAGATCACGATCCACATGTGAGAACTAAGGACGGACGTGACTACAGGTAGGCAGATTAAGGGAAAGACAGCTAGTCAGGTTTCCCCACTGCAGCCGCAGCACGGATCATAGCTCCGGTGTCCACAAGAGAACTCACGCATAGGACTTTCACATCAGCACAGAAGTGCTGTAAACATTACTAATTAACCATTTTCTTTTATTCACAGGTGTTTGCAATCTTTTTTATTTAGTTTCATTTTATTTTATTTCATTCAATTTTTTTCTTAGGGGATCTCCTCCATGTCAGTCTCGGCTCGCAGAGGTCTCTGGCTGCGCAACTGGTCTGCGGACGCGGAATCCAGGAAGTGTGTGGAAGGCCTTCCGTACAAAGGTCAGGCTCTATTTGGGGAGGTGCTGGATGCGTGGATTACCGCGGGTAAGTCTCCTTCTCTCCCCTCAGCTGCACCGGCTACGAAGAAGCCCTTTTCATCTAACACGTCACAGTCCTTTCGGGCTGCGAGGCCTAGAAAAAATAAGCCTTCGAACACCTTCAGAGGTGGTCGTGCCAAAGGAAAGAAAACCTCTCCCGCAGGTTCCCAGACCCAGAAGCCCGCTTCTGATACCCCTAAGTCATCCGTATGACGGATGACAGCTAGGCCTGGAGGAAGGTCAGGTGGGGGCGAGACTCAGGCAGTTCAGCCACGTCTGGTTGTCGTCGGGTCTGGACCCCTGGGTTCTGGATATAGTGTCCTGGGGGTACAGACTGGAGTTTCATGAGCCCCCGCCTCACCGTTTCTTCAAGTCAGGCTTACCAGCCCTGCTGGCTGACAGGAAAATTCTTCTGGAGGCCATCAGGTAATTGGTGGTGTCAGAGGTCATTGTTCAGGTCCCTCTTCAGCAACGGAACAAGGGTTATTATTCAAACCTTTTTGTGGTACCGAAACCGGATGGTTCGGTACGGCCTATTCTAAATTTAAAATCTTTGAACCCTTATCTCAGGGAGTTCAATTTCAAGATGGAATCTCTGAGAGCTGTCATTTCAGGGCTGTCGGAGGGGGAGTTCCTGATGTCCCTGGACATTAAGGATGCTTACCTCCACATTCCAATTTGGGCGCCGCATCAAGCTTATCTCAGGTTTGCGCTGATGGACGATCACTATCAGTTCCAGGCGCTGCCATTTGGCCTCTCAACAGCACCAAGGATCTTCACCAAGGTGATGGCGGAGATGATGGTTTTCCTCCGCAAACAGGGGGTGAACATAATTCCTTATCTGGACGATCTCCTGATCAAGGCGTAATCCAGGGAGAGGTTGTTGCGGTCCATCGCACTCACGACACAGCTGCTCAGGAAGCACGGTTGGATCCTGAATCTTCCAAAGTCTCATCTGGAACCGACAAGGCGGCTGTCTTTCCTGGGAATGATCCTCGACACAGAAGTGCAGAGGGGATTTCTCCCAGCGGAGAAAGCGTTGGTGATTCAAACAATGGTCCGGGATGTCCTACGGCCTACCCGGGTATCGGTTCATCAATGCATACGCCTGCTGGGGAAGATGGTTGCCGCCTACGAGGCTCTGCAGTACGGCAGGTTTCATGCTCGACCTTTTCAACTAGACCTCTTGGACCAGTGGTCGGGCTCTCACCTACACATGCACAAGAGGATACGTGTGTCTCCGAAAGCCAGGATTTCACTTCTCTGGTGGCTGCAACTTCCACACCTTCTGGAAGGGTGAAGGTTCGGAATTCAAGACTGGATCCTTTTGACCACAGATGCAAGTTTAAGAGGTTGGGGAGCGGTCGCTCTGGGGGAAACCTTTCAAGGACGATGGTCGGATCAAGAGTCACTTGATAAACATCCTGGAACTCAGAGCCGTTTACAACGCCCTTCTACAAGCAGCACACCTTCTACAGGATCGGGCTGTTCAGGTGCAGTCGGACAATGTGACCACAGTGGCCTACATAAACCGACAAGGCGGAACGAAGAGCAGAGCTGCCATGGCAGAGGTGTCAAAGATCATCATCTGGGCAGAAGGGCACGCGGTGGCGATGTCGGCAATCATCATTCCGGGCGTAGACAACTGGGAAGCAGACTTCCTCAGCAGACACGATCTCCATCCAGGGGAGTGGGGCCTCCATCCGGAGGTGTTCGAGGAGGTAACCGGTTGGTGGGGGGTTCCTCACATAGACATGATGGCCTCCCGCCTCAACAAGAAGCTATGGAGGTACTGTTCCAGGTCAAGAGACCCACAGGCAGTGGTGGTGGACGCACTGGTAACACCTTGGGTGTTCAAGTCAGTGTATGTGTTCCCTCCATACCAAGGGTTTTTCAACTCGTGAGAAGAACGAAGGTTCTGGCAATCCTCATTGTTCCGGACTGGCCAAGGAGGGCTTGGTACTCGGACCTGCTGGAACTTCTGGTAGAAGATCCTCGGCCTTTACCTCTTCGGGAGGATCTGCTTCTGCAGGGGCCGTTCGCTTATCAAGACTTACTGCGGCTTCGTTTGACGGCATGGCGGTTGAACGCTAGATCTTAGCTCGGAAGGGTATCCCGAGTGAGGTAATTCCTACCCTGATACAGGCCAAGAAGGGGGTAACGTCTAAGCATTACCATCGCATTTGGAAGAAATGTGTTTCTTGGTGTGAGTCCAATAAGTTTCCGGCGGTGAAGTTTCAACTTGGTCGTTTTCTCCTTTTTCTGCAAGCAGGGGTGGATATGGGGCTGAGACTGGGCTCCATCAAGGTCCAGATCTCTGCTTTGTCCATCTTCTTCCAAAAACAATTGGCTGTTCTTCCTGAGGTTAAGACCTTTTTGAAAGGGGTTTTGCACATTCAGCCTCCCTTTGTGGCGCCTACGGCTCCATGGAATCTGGATGTGGTGTTGCAGTTCCTACAATCTGCTTGGTTTGAGCCTCTACAGGAGGCTGATCTCAAGTTTCTCACGTGGAAGGCGGTCACCTTGTTGGCCTTGGCTTCTGCGCGACGCGTGTCGGAATTGGGGGCTTTATCTTGTAAAAGCCCCTATCTGATCTTCCATGAAGACAGTAGGACTCGTCCACAGTTCCTGCCTAAGGTTGTGTCGGCTTTCCACATCAACCAGCCAATTGTGGTGCCAGTGGCTACTGACTCCTCAATTACTTCAAAGTCCTTGGTTGTAGTGAAGATTTACGTCATAGGAAAAGTGAGTCTCTGTTTGTCCTCTATGATCCAAAGAAACTTGGACGTCCTGCTTCTAAGCAGTCGATTTCGCGCTGGAACAGGTTCACTATCCAGCATGCTTATTCCACGTCAGGATTGCTGTGTCCGAAATCCATAAAGGCCCACTCTACTCGAAAAGTGGGTTCTTCCTGGGCGGCTGCCCGGGGTGTCTCGCTGATACAACTCTGCTGAGCAGCTACTTGGTCTGGGTCGAACACGTTTGCCAAGTTTTACAAGTTCGACACTTTGGCCTCTGATGACCTCAAGTTTGGTCAGGCAGTGTTGCAGGAGCCTCTGCGCTCTCCCTCCCGTACTTGGAGCTTTGGTACATCCCCATGGTACTAATATGGACCCCAGCATCCTCTAGGACGTTAGAGAAAATAGGATTTTGGTTACCTACCGGTAAATCCTTTTCTCGTAGTCCGTAGAGGATGCTGGGCGCCCGCCCAGCGCTTCGTTTCCTGCATTGGTTTTATAGTTCAGTGTTACCTGGTTCCTAGGTAAGTTCTGCGTTATTTACTGTTTCAGCTGTTGCTGAGTTGTTCCGGCATGTTGGACGGATTTTCATGTTTGTGTGAGCTGGTATGAATCTCGCCACTATCTGTGTAATTCCTTCTCTCGAAGTATGTCGTCTCCTCGGGCACAGTTTCTAGACTGAGTCTGGTAGGAGGGGCATAGAGGGAGGAGCCAGCCCACACTATTAAACTCTTAGGGGTATATGCAATTAGCGGCGAATCGCGGCAATTTTTCGGCCGTTTTTTAATTCGACACAATTCGACCGTCTAATTTCGGCAAGTGGGTGCCGAAATTGACCATATTCAATAAAAAACGGATTCGACGGTCCCGCTGATGAAAAACGGCCGATTTGACGGATTTTGTTCCGATTTTTAAAAAACGGGGAAAACACGAAAAAAAATTGCGTGGGGTCCCCCCTCCAAAGCATAACCAGCCTCGAGCTCTTCGAGCTGGTCCTGGTTCTAAAAATCCAGGGGAAAAATGGACAGGGGATCCCCCGTATTTTTAAAACCAGCACCGGGCTCTGCGCCTGGTGCTGGTGCAAAAAATCTGGGGGACAAAAAGAGTAGGGGGTCCCCCGTATTTTTTACACCAGCATCGGGCTCCATTAGCTGGACAGATAATGCCACAGCCGGGGGTCACTTTTATACAGCGCCCTGCGGCCGTGGCATTAAATACCCACCTAGTCACCCCTGGCCGGGGTACCCTGGGGGAGTGGGGACCCCTTCAATCAAGGGGTGTCCGTCCCCCCCCAGCCACCCAAGGGCCAGGGGTGAAGCCTGAGGCTGTCCCCCCCATCCAAGGGCTGCGGATGGGGGGCTGATAGCCTTGAGAAAATGACAAGAGTATTGTTTTTTCCTGTAGTACTACAAGTCCCAGCAAGCCTCCGCCGCAAGCTGGTACTTGGAGAACCACAAGTACCAGCATTCGGGAGAAAAACGGGCCCGCTGGTACCTGTAGTACTACTGGAAAAAAAATACCCAAATAAAAACAGGAGACACACACCTTGAGAGTAAAACTTTATTGCACACCTGCCGACACACACATACTTACCTATGTTGACCCGCCAACTGCCACGTCTCCTGATCCGACGATCCGGGGTACCTGTGAATAAAATTATACTCACCTCAATCTAGTTTCCAGATATAAATCCTCGTACTTGGCAAAACAAATAAACGAACACCCGGACCAGCGGACTGAAAGGGGTCCCATGTTTTCACATGGGACCCCTTTCCCCGAATGCCGGGACCCCACGTGACTCCTGTCACAGAGGTCCCTTCAGCCAATCAGGAAGCGCTACTTCGTTGCACTCATCTGATTGGCTGTATGCGCGTGTGAGCACAGACAGCGCATCGCACAGCCCCCTCCATTACTTTCAATGGTGGGAACTTTGCCGTCAGCGGTGGGGTTACCCGCGGTCAGCCGCTGACCGCGGGTGACCTCACAGCTGACGCAAAGTCCCACCATTGAGTATAATGGAGAGGCTTTGCGATGCGCTGTCTGACAGCCAGACGTGCAGCCAATCAGCAGAGTGCCAGGACGTTGCGCTCGCTGACTGGCTTAAGAGACCTTTCTGTGACAGCAGTCACGGGGGGGGGGGGTCTCGGCATTCGGGGAAAGGGGTCCCATGTGAAAACATGGGACCCCTTTCAGTCCGCTGGTCCGGGTGTTCGTTTATTTGTTTTGCCAAGTACGAGGATTTATATCTGGACACTGGATTGAGGTGAGTATAATTTTATTCACAGGTACCCCGGATCGTCGGATCAGGAGACGTGGCAGTCGGCGGGTCAACATAGGTAAGTATGTGTGTGTCGGCAGGTGTGCAATAAAGTTTTACTCTCAAGGTGTGTGTCTCCTGTTTTTATTTGGGTATTTTTTTCCAGTAGTACTGCAGGTACCAGCGGGCCCGTTTTTCTCCCGCATGCTGGTACTTGTAGTTCTCCAAGTACCAGCTTGCGGGGGAGGCTTGCTGGGACTTGTAGTACTACAGGAAAAAACAATATTCTTGTCATTTTCTCAAGGCTATCAGCCCCCCATCCGCAGCCCTTGGATGGGGGGGACAGCCTCGGGCTTCACCCCTGGCCCTTGGGTGGCTGGGGACCCCTTGATTGAAGGGGTCCCCACTCCCCCAGGGTACCCCGGCCAGGGGTGACTAGTTGGATATTTAATGCCACGGCCGCAGGGCGCTGCATAAAAGTGACCCCCGGCTGTGGCATTATCTGTCAAGCTAGTGGAGCCCGATGCTGGTGTAAAAAATACGGGGGACCCCTACTCTTTTTGTCCCCCGTATTTTTTGCACCAGCACCAGGCGCAGAGCCCGGTGCTGGTTTTAAAGATACGGGGGATCCCCTGTCCATTTTTCCCCTGGATTTTTAGAACCAGGACCGGCTCGAAGAGCCCGAGGCTGGTTATGCTTTGGAGGGGGGACCCCACGCCATTTTTTTCCGGGATTTTACCATTCCATCTAAAAAATATATATATATATTTTTAAAAATATATAAATAATACTTGTGCCTCCCAAAAAGACAAACCAAGTACCTAATCCCTTCTAATATAAATAGATATGCTATTACCAATAAAAAAAACACCAAAAAAATCATGTTTTAAATTTTTTTTATTAGATTCACCCACCAAAGTGTGGCGGATTGAAAATGATGAATTTACTGTCAAAAAGCACTGTTGTCGAATTTCCAAACTTCAATTGAATATACTTTTGTCGAATTGCCGCATTTGTACCATTGCAGAAAAGTCGAATTTGACAAATGTCGAATTTAAAAAAAGTCGAATTTTGAAAGTCCGTTTTTTTGACGGAAAGTACTGAATTGCATTGTCGAAATTTTTTTTGGGGCGAAAAAGTCCAGTTTTTCGACAATTTCGGGAATTCGACCGCAATTGCATATACCCCTTAAAGTGCTAATGGCTCCTGGTGGACCCGTCTATACCCCATGGTACTAATATGGACCCCAGCATCCTCTATGGACTACGAGAAAAGGATTTACCGGTAGGTAACCAAAATCCTATTTTTTTTTACTGATTTCTCACCCCACTACAGATTTTTTAAAAATTTTTTATTATTCAATATGTCTAAAAACAAGAAGGTTACGCAGGCCCCGACCAACTTCTTTGGATCAAAACCGAAGGGCTCGCAGAATCCCACTACGCCCTCAAACTCCCCTCCTTCTCCATGCTCGTCGGAGGCAGGTATCGACCCTCAGATTCAAGCAGTAATGACAAGCCTACTGGAGGGAGTTTAATCTGCGTTTAAACAAGAACTCTCTAATGGGCCCTACACACTGGCCGACATCACTGCACGATATGAACGATCTCGTTCATTAATGAACGAGATACCATTCATATCGTGCAGTGTGGAGCCACCAGCGATGAACGATGCGCGGCCCCGCGCTCGTTCATCGCTGGTGCCCCGTCGGCTGTGCATGCAGGCCAATATGGACGATCTCGTCCATATTTGCCTGCAGTTCTATGGAGCCGTGTGACGGGGGGAGTGAAGTAACTTCACTCCCACCATCACTGCCCCCCCGCCGCCGGGTCGCCCGTCGACCGTATCCGCCGTCGGGCAGGTCGGCGGTGTAGGGCCCATTACGCTATTACAGAATTCAAATCGGACTTAACAGCTCTTGGTAATCGAACAGATGTATTGGAATCAAAGACTGATGATCTTTGCCGATCCCAGCATCGCCTTGACAGGGAGCTCACTAGATTGCATGAGGAAATGGAGGCGCTTAAAGAAAGGCAAGAGGACCAGGAAAATCGCTCTCATAGAAACAACTTACGAATACGCAATGTTGCGGAATCAGTCCTTGGCCCCTCGTTGCCGTCATTCCTGAGAGACTTCTTCAAACACCTCGTACCAGACCTCACAGATGAAGAGTGTCTCTGTGACAGGGCTCATAGAGCACTTCGTGCAAAACCTTCCCCACTCAGCCGCCCAGAGATGTTATTATCCGTTTTCATTATTTCTGCTCAAAAGAGAAAGTCCTGTCCTCCATTCGAGACTCCCCAGAGATCCTGTTCAAAGCTATGCAATTACATGTTTTCCAGGATTTAGCTCCCTCCACCATCCAAAAACGATGGGATCTCCAACCGGTCACTATGGTCTTGCGGCAGCACCAGATACGGTACAGATGGGGATTTCCCTTTCAACTCCAAGTTTCAGTTAACAACTACATCCACTCCGTTAAAACTTTGACCCAAGGGCAAGAATTGTTGGCTAAGCTTGATCTCCTCCCAGCCTCATCTGCAGTCAACGCTACGACCTCATCCTCTAAATCGCCACGCCTTCAGCCTCCTCTGCCTGACTGGACAAGGGTGACCCGCTAGTGCACTGTGGACAGTAAGCCTCTTTGAACTGAGGAGATGCCCCGCTGCCATTTGCCCTCACTGTATCGGAGCCATGTCTCCGTGCCCTGTATTGTCCGATAGCTTATGGAGGCTTTGGCCTCCATCCAAAAAAATGTTGCCGTAAATGTTTTGTCGCTACTGTATTGTTAGTTTGAACATTAGTTTTTTCATATATGCTGTGTACATGATGATACATTTCTATGTCAATTTCTCTCCCCCCTTTGCCCATCTCTCCTCCCCCCTGCCTTTTACCCCTTCCTGTCTTTCTCTCCCCCCCCCCCCCGCCCCCCTCTCTTTTGTCCTTTTCCCTCTCCTCTCTTGTTCAGACAACAGCCCTACACTTTATGTCTTGTGTTCTCTAAAAGCTGTATTGTGGCTACTGCCACATTCAATTATTATGGTCCAGGCAGTCTCGCCTATGTTGCATGGTACCCCAGTTACCCCCCAATACTCCCTTTTTGTTGTATACATTGTTGTTTCTGCAGTTCTCTTCTTCTGTGGTCCTTGAATGGGACCCACAATTCCAGGGATTTTCCCGTTTGGGTTCTTTCTTCTCTTACGTTTTTCTCTCTCTCTTCTTTCTTGTGGCTTCTTCCTGATCCTTTCGCTTTTTTCTTCTTTCCTTTTCAAGGGGTGGTCCCTGCCGGGCTCATACTGTACCTCATTCGGTCATTGTTTGCAATATGTAGCACCCCTTTTATGAATAGCCATGTCCCTTAAAATATTTTTGGTCAATGTTAATGGCTTGAACTCTCCTAGGAAGAGTACTGTATTTCTGAGTGCCTGCAGGCGAGAAAAAGCAGATATAGCCTTTCTCCAAGAAACACATCTCATTGGTTCCCATAGCCGACTTAGGGGTAAATGGTTTTCCCAGTCTTACTTTGCCTCGGCGGACTGTAAAAAACGTGGTGTGGCCATTTTAATCCACCGTTATGTCCCGTTTATCCACTCCAGAACTGTGAAGGACCCAGACGGACGGTATCTTATGGTAATGGGTACCCTCCGCTCTGTGACTCTCACTTTGGTCTCCATTTATGCTCCCAACCATGACCAATCTCCGTTCTTTGATTCCCTGTCTAAACGCCTATCTAAAGAAGCGCAGGGTAGCATTATTATGGGCGGTGATTTTTAATGCCATCATCGACCCGCTGTTGGACAGAACCGGCCCTCCTCCTCACGCTTCCATGACGACCCTCCCTTGAGCTCTCCCTTGTACTCTCACTGCTTCCTTAAAACCTCCACGGCGTTTGTGATACTTGGCGATCTCAACTCCCCCATGCTAAAGACTTCACCCATTTTTCGGCTCCGCACCAACACTACTCTAGAATCGATATGATTCATATCTCCTCTACCCTTGTACCACTGATTACTGAAGCGGGCATCACACCACTGACATGGACAGACCATGCTGGGGTCTATCTCCTCATAGATATATACCGTACACCTCTTAGAAAGTATAAATGGTGTCTTGACGACTCGCTTTGCAACATCCTTCTGCTTTGGATGAAATTCGGTTAGCAATTACCCGCTATTTCTCCGAAAATGTGTCTCCTGACATCTCGCTTAGTGTTCTCTGGAAGGCTCACAAGGCCACAATACGGGGTGTCCTGATGGCAAAATCATCTGCATTTAGGAAAAAAGCTGCGCTGGAGATCTGATCACTGTAATTGGAAATAGCCACTTTATTAACTCGACATAAAACATCTCCCGATGCTTCTCTGCTCTCTCAAATCGACACTCTCCGGGGTCAACTTAATACCCTTCTTTCTAACCGCGCAGTGCTTATTCTATGGAAACTCCAGCAACGTTTGTACGATAAAATGGATAAAATAGATTCCCTGCTGGCCAATAAACTACGCCGTAAACAGGTGCTAGGTGCAATAGATAAATTGTACTCGCCACAGCGTGGAACCTATACATATGACCCTGAGGTGATGACCGAAGACTTTCACATTTTTTATAGCTCCCTTTATAACCTGTCTGATTCGCCCCCTCTGTCTTCTAACGGGGATGGAGGAATGCACTCATACTTGTCTGATACCCCTCTTGCAGCCTTATCTGACACCCAGTTGGATACCCTTAATAGTCGGATCTCGGATGAGGAGACAATAGCTGCTATACACTCTATGCGTACGTCTGCCGCCCCGGGACCAGATGGTTTCACAGCACAATATTATAAATTGTTTGCAAAAGAGCTGGCCCCGCATCTATCCTCTTTATTCAGTGACATTCTTGAGGGAGCCTCCTTTCTGCCGGAAACGACCCGAGCCGATATCGTGGTAATCCCAAAACCTGATAAAGACCCAACTAGATGCTCAAATTATAGACCAATTTCGCTACTGAATGTAGATCTGAAGATATACGCGAAAATATTAACCAACCGTTTGGCTCCTTTGTTGCCGGGTCTGATCCACCCAGATCAGGTCGGGTTTATCCCTGGATGCCAGGCGTCTGATAACACTAGGAGAGCCATAGACCTAATCTACTCCATCCAAAAGAGGAAGTTTCCTTCTTTTATTCTAGCTCTTGATGCGGAAAAGGCCTTCGACCGCATTTTGTGGTCATTTGCCTTCGCAGTCCTTGGTAAAATGGGATTCGCTGGTAAATTTTTAGAGGGGTTCAAAGCACTTTACCGCTCCCCGTCAGCCCAGGTTTTGGTTAACGGTGTTTCATCCGCTAGTTTTGGGATTGCCAATGGCACCAGGCAGGGTTGCCCACTCTCCCCTTTAATATATGCACTAGTAATTGAACCTCTGGCGGCAAGGATTCGCTGTAACACAGCTATCCGCGGGGTGTCTACAGGCTTATCCGAACACAAGATTGCGTTATACGCTGATGATGTCCTGATTTCTCTTGCGGATCCAGCCCGATCCCTCCCCTCTCTTTTATCCGAGATCCGTTCGTATTCTCAAATCTCCGGTTATAAAATTAATGTTGACAAAACAGAGGTCCTAGATTTTCATATCCCGGCAACGCTCAAACATGATTTGAAAACTATGCTGCCCTGTAACTGGCATAAAAAGAATATCAAGTACCTCGGTACGTACTTGACCCATCATCACCACCAACTGTTCCAGGCAAATTATCTCCGCTTACTGAAGAAAATCAAAGATGACTTATTGGACTGGTCTAACTATTTCATCTCCTGGATAGGCAGAATAAACTCTGTCAAGATGAGTGTGCTCCCCCAACTTTTATACTTATTTCAGATTCTCCCGATTTATATTCCCCCCTATGTTTTTAAAACCTTGCAATGCCGAACGTCCTTTTTTATCTGGAACCGTAAACGCCCTTGCATCAGACTTAAACTACTCCAGTGCCCCTCCAGAGGGGGAGGACTGGGTATTCCGGACTTTCGAAAATACTTTTATGCTGTGCAGCTCTCTCAATGTGCACAATGGTGCAATGAGGGCAGAGCGGGGAAGATTTAGGTGAGGATCTAGGTGGAGGAGATGGGTCTGGCCACACTATCCTCCCTACTATGGCTGCGTAGGAGCCAGCGCCCCCGCACGGTCCTTTCACACCCCGTAGTCTCTTGTTGACTAGCCACGTGGCAAATAGACGGTTTACTTTGGCCCCACACCCGTCTCCGCTGATTCCATTGTTCCATAATCCAACCTTCCCCTCGGGTATGTGTAGATCCTCTTACGCAACCTGGCGCTTGAGCAATATATTATATATTAACAACTTTATTCTTGACGCTTCCTTCCCTCAATTTGCAGATATCCGGGATGGAACAGTAATTTCTGCTTCAGACTTCTTTCGCTATCTACAAATTAGACAATTCCACTCCACAATCACCACCACTCTTCTCAACAGAAAACTATCCTCCTTCGAATACATTAGCTAGAAACGCACCAACACTAAAGGCCTCATTTCCGACATCTATGCTTTACTTAACGACAACTCTGCCCCATCCCGGGCTCCTCATGAACTAGCGTGGGAAAAGGATCTGGGATTCATAATAGACAATGAAGATTGGGTAGATATCTGGGATAACGCAACTTCCAGTTCCATTTGTGTCAAAATTAAGGAAAATATTTATAAATTGCTCTACCGCTGGTACTATGTCTCTTCCCGCTTACATACTATGTTCCCTGACACCTCGGATAGATGCTGGAGGGGATGTACAGATGTAGGCTCGTTTATGCACATCTGGTGGACCTGCCCAAAACTTTTAAAAACTAGGGTAAGCTTATTGTCCTACTCTCGCATTTATTCGAAACCTCTGTTTTCTCCCAACCCCCAATACTTTCTGCTCGCCATGACTCTCCCTACTCATAATTGACACCAAAATAAGTTGTTTTGGCATATAGTTTCAGCTATGATATGCCAAATACCATTGGACTAGAAAGCCCGACCCCCTCTCCCATGCCGGTGATAATCTCCAGAATTTGGTATGTACATAAAATGGAATACATGACTGCGATTATTTTTAACTCCTCTAAACAGTTTGATAAAATATGGTCTCCCTGGCTAACCTCCCAACAAACTTCCTCCCCATTTGTAACCTGATATCCTACTTTGATGTCCCTCCAACTTCTTGCCTCTGGAGGCCTCCCCTCCACTTCGCTTCTCTCTCTCCCTTTCTTCTTACGCTGACTCAACTTGTTCTTTCTCCTCTGCTTTCTTGCCTCTTTCTATTCTCTCTTCGACTGCTGTTGTTTCTTCTAATCTCTACTACCAGCTCTCTTTGACAGACTACCACTCCGTTGTGAGAGTAACCCCTCAAGTTACCTTAAATTACCAAAATTGGATCCACCTTGTTGATGTCACAATTCATTGCAGTTATATCTGTACTCTTCCTACCTAACTTGCATGGTATGTTTTGTTTTCTGTAGCAAATCTGTGATCCACCCAATAAAATTGTGTTTAAAAAAAAAAAATCTATACAGTTTCAATTAGAGTCCAGTCAAATTAATAGCCACGGTCGGTTGTTAATCGAGTCACACTTCATATACCAGCTCTATATATCCCTCCTCCGTATAATAATTAAGTGCTCCGTCAGGCAGCTAAATTTGTTGCTCAGTCTCCAGCTACACCAGTAATTTGTATGGGGGATTTTAATAATGTCATGGACCACCACTAGTGATGAGCGGGTTCGGTTCCTCGGAAACCGAACCCCCCCGAACTTCACCCATTTTACACGGGTCCGAGGCATACTCGGATTCTCCCGTATGGATCGGTTAACCCGATCGCGCCCGAACGTCATCATCCCGCTGTCGGATTCTCGCGAGATTCGGATTCTATATAAGCAGCCGCGCGTCGCCACCATTTTCACTCGTGCATTGGAAATGTTAGGGAGAGGACGTGGCTGGCGTTCTCTCCGTTTATTCATTGTTGAGTTGATGCAATTATTTGTGCTTGCTTATATCATTGTGGGGACTGGGGAGCAGCTTTATATTAATATAGGAGGAGTACAGTGCAGAGTTTTGCTGATCAGTGACCACCAGTTTTATCCGTTTTCTGCCTGAAAAAAACGCTCCTTATCTGTGCTCAGTGTGCTGCATATATCTGTGCTCACACTGCTTAATTGTGGGGACTGGGGAGCAGCTGTATTATATAGGAGGAGTACAGTGCAGAGTTTTGCTGACAGTGACCACCAGTATACGTTGTCTGCCTGAAAAACACTCCATATCTGTGCTCAGTGTGCTGCATATATCTGTGCTCACACTGCTTTATTGTGGAGACTGGAGACCACCAGTATAATATTATATAGGAGGAGTACAGTGCAGAGTTTTGCTGACCAGTGACCACCAGTATACGTTGTCTGCCTGAAAAACACTCCATATCTGTGCTGCATTGTGTAGTATATAGTAGTACAGTGCATAATTTTGCTGACCACCAGTATATAATATATAGGAGTACGGTACAGAAGGCCACTGCTGTACCTACCTCTGTGTCGTCAAGTATACTATCCATCCATACCTGTGGTGCATTTCAGTTTTGCTCAGTTTGCTGACCACCAGTATATAATACATAGCAGTACGGTACGGAAGGCCACTGCTGTACCTACCTCTGTGTTGTCAAGTATACTATCCATCTAGATTCTATACCTGTGGTGCATTTCAGTTGTGCAGTTTGCTGACACAGTGACCACCAGTATATATAGCAGTACGGTACGGAAGGCCACTGCTGTACCTACCTCTGTGTCGTCAAGTATACTATCCATCTACATTCTATACCTGTGGTGCATTTTAGTTTTGCAGTTTGCTGACAGTGACCACCAGTATATATAGCAGTACGGTACGGAAGGCCACTGCTGTACCTACCTCTGTGTCGTCAAGTATACTATCCATCTACATTCTATACCTGTGGTGCATTTTAGTTTTGCAGTTTGCTGACAGTGACCACCAGTATATATAGCAGTACGGTACGGAAGGCCACTGCTGTACCTACCTCTGTGTCGTCAAGTATACTATCCATCTAAATTCTATACCTGTGGTGCATTTCAGTTGTGCAGTTTGCTGACACAGTGACCACCAGTATATATAGCAGTACGGTACGGAAGGCCACTGCTGTACCTACCTCTGTGTCGTCAAGTATACTATCCATCTACATTCTATACATGTGGTGCATTTTAGTTGTGCGCAGTATATATAGTAGTAGGCCATTGCTATTGATACTGGCATATAATTCCACACATTAAAAAATGGAGAACAAAAATGTGGAGGTTAAAATAGGGAAAGATCAAGATCCACTTCCACCTCGTGCTGAAGCTGCTGCCACTAGTCATGGCCGAGACGATGAAATACCATCAACGTCGTCTGCCAAGGCCGATGCCCAATGTCATAGTAGAGAGCATGTAAAATCCAAAAAACAAAAGTTCAGTAAAATGACCCAAAAATCAAAATTGAAAGCGTCTGATGAGAGGCGTAAACTTGCCAAAATGCCATTTACGACACGGAGTGGCAAGGAACGGTTGAGGCCCTGGCCTATGTTCATGGCTAGTGGTTCAGATTCACATGATTATGGAAGCACTCATCCTCTCGCTAGAAAAATGAAAAGACTTAAGCTGGCAAAAGCACAGCAAAGAACTGTGCGTTCTTCTAAATCACAAATCCCCAAGGAGAGTCCAATTGTGTCGGTTGCGATGCCTGACCTTCCCAACACTGGACGGGAAGAGCTTGCGCCTTCCACCATTTGCACGCCCCCTGCAAGTTGGCCCCATAGTGTTCCTGTTGATTGAGCGGGTATATACATAGCCACGGACTGTTACAGCGCTCTATTGATGAGCTATTGGCGGCTGGTATATGTCCACAACCACGTCCATGATTTGTGTATTGGGACGGGCCAAGTGAACAGCGGCAGAGTGCCGATTTGACTTACTATCATCGTGCACATGCAGTGCCAGTGAGCTGGAAGCGGCGGCCATACTTCACAGATCCATCGGTGCGGGTGTCTCCAATTGGAGAGAAGGTGTGCTATCCATCCCGCACATCGGAATCGGACACTGACACGACTTTCATTGGAGACATTGTACAGCTGCATGTGGGGTGAGCATATACTGGACACCACTACGCTGCTTGAGTAATATATATAACCCCGCTGGATCGGGTAATTATTTACCGAACTGTCTCCTAGACCGGGACGCCGGTTACAGGTTAAACAATACCGCTACAAATCCATCTTTTAGCAGGACTTTGTCATCTATACTGTGTGTGCTTACAAATTGTAGCACTCCTTGCTACTTAATATCAACACTTGACTACCTTTATTGCAAAGAATAACGTTGTTGCTTCAAATACCAGAGACACTGAATATATTTAAATCCTGGCTCTGGTCCAGAACGGACTTTAGATATCCAGCTCTGTGTTCTTTTTTATTCTAATTTTATTTTAGTATATTGCACAGACAATTGTTATTATTAAATTGTTATCTAATTATATATGAACCTAGTAAAGGTATTTTAGTGAAAGCAAGTTTCTCAATTATTCAATGAATCCAAACACTGTTTATTTTCAACTGATATATAAATAATTAAGTGTCAGCACATCAAGCGCACACAATCTGTTGGTTTTGTAAAGGTCTCATTTTAAACCTTTCTATGAGATTTCATATGATACATAACTGCAGTATGTTTCCATAAAAATTAAAAATTAAAAAAATTAAAAAACAAAATTTAGCTCTTCTCAAAAAGCCAACATTTAACATTTTGGGGGGAAAAAAATCAAAAGAATTGTTCATACAGTTGTTAATAAATCCCCAAAGTTTTATTTTGGGATCATAATGGGATCACATGCTATAAAAGCTTTTATTTGTGAGTGATTCATGAAAATTGTATTTAAAAATCAACAAACCATATTTTATTCCATTTCAATACATTAGAGGAATGCACGTTCCTTATCAGGTGGGTTAGGGACGAGATTCTACAGACAGCACCCGCTCCCACTTCTGTGAAGGCACATAAACTTAAGTGGAAAGATACTTCATGTGGAAAGATACTTCAATTGTGTTAAACTGTTTTACTGTTGACAGTAAAAAGATTGATAGTGTCTAGACCGACCACCAATGGTCAACATGCACAAGGTCGACATGTGGAAAAGGTCGATACAATCAAAAAGTTGACACGGAAATGGTCGACACATGAAAAGGTTGACTCAAGTTTTTTATGTTTTTGGGTGCAAATTGTAGGTTTCAGCACATGAATTACAAATTGACACTGCTCTGGAATGTTGCAGTATGTTAGCTCTATATATGTTTTTTAATAAAAGTGTGATGCTGGTTATGGTTAAATCATAACAAGGCTCGTTTTTATCAAAATTATTTATGTTATATAGATGAACATACATAAGAAAAATACAAAGTAAAATACATAATTAAAAAAAACGGAGAACTGCTTCTATTGATTTTGCTAGATAAGATTCAAAATACTTCTCCACGAATTGGAAATGTTAGTGAACCCTCATGCACATGACACTGGCGTCCCAGTGTGTTTTGTAAACTTTTCCAATAATTAGGGTTCTAACTTATAAGGAAAACTTGTTAGCATGCAGTTAATTTGTTAGTAAAACAGCTTGATATATAGCAACCGTTGTTTGGGTTCCAATAGATTTTTTTTTATTATTATGTATTTTACATTGTATTTTTCTTGTGTATGTTTATTTATATAATATAAATAAATATGATAAAAACGAGCCTTATGATTTAACCATAACTAGCATCACACTTTTATTGAAAATACATATATAGAGCTAACATATTGCAACATTCCAGCGCAGTGTTAATTTTTGTATTCTATTTGTATCCATTTCTTTGCTGAGCTTGGCAAGCTCTAGAGGGTGGTATTCATGTGACCGCCGGTCAGCTGACCGACAGTCACATGACCTCCTCCACCAGCCCGACGGGTCACTGTCCCGATGGTCGGCATGCCGACCAACAGGGACTATTTCCACTCGTGGGTGTCCACAACACCCATAGAGTGGGAATAGAACCAGTGGCGACCGCAGGTCGCCACCGGGCCCGCAGCGTGGCGTCGGTATGCTGCCGGGATCCCGGCGTCGGTAAGCTGACCGGCGGTCAGGTGACCGCCGGTCAGCCGTACTACACCCGCTCTAGACACTTGCAACAGGTGGTTTGCTATTTCTAAAACAGATTACATTAGCGCTGGGATTTTCCCAGAGAGATTTCCCTACTGGTTATCCCTCTTGGGTTCTTTTATTTTCAGCACATGAAACCCCAATTAGTGTATAACGATCCCTGCTTCGGGAGCTTATGATTGTCAAACGTAGTCTATGAGGAAGGTAAAGTATAAAAAAGTTGAAAAAAAGCAATAAATGTTAAAAGACCTGTGTTGACCATATGTTGTGTTCACCATTGTCATGTCGACCAATTGAACATGTCAACCTTATGACCATGTCGACCATACGGTGTTGACCTATTGACTGCATACTTTTTGACTTGTGACCTATCATCCAGATACAATCCACAATGCAGAGACTGAGGTTGCAGGTATGTGTCACTCCACAGACTTACTGTACATTATAGTGTGGTGGCTGCCACTCATAATACATTTACATAATACATTTACATTCATTCTGCAATGTAGATTCCATTTTTCAGTGTTTGGGAGCAAATGGTGGATTGTCATTTGCTCTCATCCATTACCAGATTTTCATTCCAACCAGCCAGACCAGGCAGATGCCGGGGATTTCGGGATTGGCCATCACCTTCCTTTTTTCTATGCCGGGCAGCGATGTGCATCCTCAGGAGGCTCAGGCGCTGCCCAGCTCCCCGTGCTCAGCTCCCCCTGCCATGGCTGTGCGCACTGCGCAGCGTGACGTGAAGACAGAGGTCCTGCACTGCCCCGCATCGTATCTCCACTCCTCGCAGCAAGTGACCCACTCCCTACTCCCCTCCCGCCCAGAGTACGGTGAGTTATCTAGGCTGGACAAGGCCGGGGAACACATTGTGGAAAAAACAATCCTGGGAATCCCGGGAATCCTGGGATTGATCATTTTTCAATCCCGATTCCTGGGATTGAAAAAATGGCCCGGGATTGGCCACCCTAATTATCATGTATCACCAATGCTACCTTATTTATAGTTACTGTGAAAACCTGTACTCTCCTGCACCGCTGCAATACTACACCAGTCAGACATATTGTTTTTCTCTGCTGTCAGAGATATGTACACTCCTGTACCGCTGCTTAACTATTTTATGCTGTTATTCTAGCCCAGCCCTACATATATCATTAAGGTCCTAATTCAGACATGGTCGCTGCAGCGGCAGCGATCGCAGGCTGAAGCCCTGTGAGATGTGCGCACGCGCAGCAGACGAAGGAATCTCACTGGTGCAGTCGCCTCTGCCTGATTGACAGGCAGAGATGGTCACGGGGCGGGAGGGGGCGTGCCGGCGGCGTTCGGACGGTGCTGGGGGGAGCGCAGTCCGGACAACGCAGACGCATGGACCGTTTGCGGGCCGCAATGGCTGCATGTCATCACACGTAGCCGCTGTGACCAAAAACATGGCGGGTAGCTGCCTGCCTATGCTGTGTAGACAGGGAGCTACTCATCAGGTGAGAAAGCATCACCACAGTGCGATGCTTTCGCACCTCTGCGCGCGGGGGGGAGCCTGGCATGCGGGGAAGAATAGCCCTGTGCTGGGCGTCCCCTCACATGGCAGAGATTTTGATCGTAGATGTACGTTTTTTCATTTTTTATGTATGTTTGAAAGCCACTGGAATGTCTTTCGGTGGCTTCACTCATTGTCTCACGGAAAGGCTTCTTTTGCTCGCAGCTTATAGAGATTCAAGCAGAATCAGACTTTCATAAGTGGTTATTACAAGCACAAAGCGAGCTGATGTTGGCAGTTAGAAAATCCAGTGTATGTTATAACAAAAGTAGTAAATACAATGCCTATAATACCAAATCTCACCCATAGAAGGCATTGTTGAGTTAGGGAGAAGACAGGCCAGTTTTGATCTTGTGCTTTTAATTGCCAGCAGTGCAGGTAATCATACATGGCAACTATTCCGATAATTACCATTATGTTCAGTTATACATTATATTGGTATAGTTTTATCCTGTCTGTGATAAACTTCTGCTTGGGAATGGGCTGTGTTAGGGCCAGGTGAATGGATGTGTGATTAGTGTATTATAAGGATTGGCATCATGTCCATCATAATATTTTCCATATTACAGCATTGGTAATGTCGGGTAATGTCATCCAGTAACAATCCCAATAAAATGTAAGCTGCCTAATAATAATAACAACACATTCATAACAAGATGTTACAGGCCAAGTAATAAGAGTGTCCCATATACCCATTGTCAGTTCTGGTTTATCACAGTGATAAAACACGTGTGATAAGTTTCTAGTGGGTGGCATTTTGTGCATTAAAGAAAAAAGTCAGCAGTTAACTTTGGGGGTTATTCAGGTCGCATTGCTAAGCGATACGACTGTAATAACCCCATTCCCGGCACCAATGCGTACGCACAGGTCCCGTCATGTGCGTGCGTGACCGACCAGCCAATGCGATCGGATTGCATTGGCTGGAGAGGCGTTTCTGGGGCGGGAGGGGACGGCGATGGAGTGTTGCAGAGGCGGCTTGGGAAAAATGGGGGCGGGTCAACAGCAGTTTTCAGCATCTTTATTGTACTGAGAGCTGCCGATTGTGGATTTGTTTGTTTACCTGACCCTGCCATAGCTATAGGACTGGAGGACACCTGCATTATAGTAGTGTGTGTGTGTGTGTGTGTGTGTGTGTGTGTGTGTGTGTGTGTGTGTGTGTGTGTGTGTATGCTGCAAAGTAGGAATGCTTTCAAAAACTGAAGTATTAATAGTTTATTATTTATTTATTTATTTATTTATCTATTTTTTCAATTAACAAAATGCAAAGTGGATGTCAGGCTTGGTCTGATTTGTGGATTCGGACTAGGAGCTGCCTTGGGAGTGGAGCGTGGATGTCTGGGTAGAAAACTAAGCTGTTTTATGTAATTTCTACTCATGCAGGATAGGAAAGCGAAGAGAGGTGAAGCGACTTAGTAACTTGTAACTGAAATGTAGACTTAGTAACTTGATGCTGAAGTGTAGAACAGGACCAGCCGCCCAGTGTGTATGGATGAGCGATGAGCGGCGAGTGCTGATGCGCGCTCCAGCTTTATTGCTGGCGGCCGCCGTTCATCTACTGGTATTACCAGTAGATGAACGGTGGGGTGAGCGGCTTTCCATAGCGTCCTGCTGGGCAGCGGGGAAAATCGCTCAGTGTGTATACTCAAGCGATGAGCGCTGATGCACACTCCCGCTTCATCGCTGCCGGCCGCTCACCCCTGCTGACATCGCTGGGCAGCGGGGAAAAGCGTTCGGTGTGTATGCACTGAGCGCTTTTCAGCCCAGCGATGCCAGCCATCATCGCTGTTCATACACGCTGGGCAAAAACGCCTAGTGTGTATGGACCTTTAGACTTTGACGCTGGAATGTGGAGCAGTACCAGCTATGCAGGATCACTGGGTTGTTGCAGTACCAGATAAGCAAAAGCACTAGAATGTTGCAGTACCAGCTATGCAGGATTACTGGGTTTTAGCAGTACCAGATAAGCAGAAGTACTGGGATGTTGCAGTACCAGCTATGCAGTATTACTGGGATGTTGTTGTAACAGATAAGCAGGAGCACTGGGATGTTTCAGCATCAGCTATGCAGTATTACTGGGATGTTGTTGTAACAGATAAGCAGGAGCACTGGGATGTTTCAGCATCAGCTATGCAGTATTACTGGGATGTTGTTGTAACAGATAAGCAGGAGCACTGGGATGTTTCAGCATCAGCTATGCAGGATTACTGGGATGTTGTTATAACAGATAAGCAGGAGCACTGGGATGTTTCAGCATCAGCTATGCAGGATTACTGGGATGTTGTTATAACAGATAAGCAGGAGCACTGGGATGTTTCAGCATCAGCTATGCAGGATTACTGGGATGTTGCTGTACCAGATAAGCAGGAGCACTGGGATGTTTCAGCATCAGCTATGCACATACCTCCCAACTTTCGTCTTGATGAAGTCGTGACTCTCGCAATCCGAAAAGGGGGAGTGGCCTCACCCGAGTGGGCGTGGTCTCGCCAAACGGGGCATTTTCCTGCCTTTTGGGGGTGTGCCCAGCGCTCCCCTCCTAGCACTGAATGCATGCAGTGCTCGTGCGCACAGCATGTTTTCAGTGATCACCGGCTGAGCAGAGGGTGATCAAAGGCACTCCCAACTGCTGCCCCCCTGCTGCCCGCGGGTGGGACAGCAGGTCAGGGTCCAAATAGCAGGACTGTCCCGCTGAAAGCGGGACAGTTGGGAGGTATGTATGCAGGATTACTGGGATGTTGCTGTACCAGATAAGCAGGAGCACTGCGATGTTGCAGTATCAGCTATGCAGGATTACTGGGATGTTGTAATACCAGATAAACAGGAGCACTGGGATTTTGCAGCATCAGATATGCAGGATTACTGGGATGTTGTTGTACCAGACAAGCAGGAGCACTGGGATGTTGCAGTATCAGCTATGCAGGATTACTGGGATGTTGTAATACCAGATAAACAGGAGCACTGGAATTTTGCAGCATCAGATATGCAGGATTACTGGGATGTTGTTGTACCAGACAAGCAGGAGCACTGGGATGTTGCAGTATCAGCTATGCAGGATTACTGGGATGTTGCAATACCCAATAAGCGAGAGCACTGGGATATTGCAGTACCAGCTATGCAGAGGCACTGGAACATACCTCCCAACATTCTTGCACCGAAAAGGGGGCGTGGCCTAATGGAAGGGAGCGTGGCTTCGCACGGGTGACGCGTTCGTGAGCCACGCCTCCAAATTTGGGCACAGTGGGGGCACGGCCAGCACTCTGTGAGCCACTGGCCATGCCCCCAGTCCCTTTCCCTCACTGGAATAGATGCTGTGCTCATGCGCACAGCGTCTATTCTCCGCTGCTCTGCTCTGAACTGAGCAGAGCAGCAAGTGATCAGGAACCTCCCAACTGTTCCCCCCAACCGCGGGACACTGCGGCCCGCGGGAGGGACCGCGGGACAGACCTAAAAAAACGGGACTGTCCCGCGAAAATCGGGACAGTTGGGAGGTATGCTGGAGGGAGTCGTGACAGGCACACTGGTGTCAAACAGATGAACATTAGCCAGAGATATACTCAGTGTAGGTCTCAGCAGGTTATGGACAACAAAGTGCTGACAACAGGAAGTGCCTCTAAAGGAACTTTATAACCCTGGGTCCCAGGTTATTTGCTGTGCACTGCTGATGCAGCTTCTTGTATCATTCCATTGGTGCTCCTGAAAGCATGTGATGGTGGTGCCAGCTCTACGTGGGATGCTGATCACTGTGGCCACAGCAGGGAAGACTGGATGATGAGCTGCAGCTGTCGGCAAGAGGACGCCATTGCACCATACCAGAGAGGGAAAGGTGAGAGAGCGCCCGGAAGGGCAGAGCAGACCGCACTTGATTTATGACAGAATGAACAGAAATCTAAATCAAATTAATATTTGGTGTGAAATCTAATCAAATCAATATTTGCCTCAGTTCTTCTAAGTACTCATGCACACAGTTTTTGAAGGAACTCGGCAGGGAGGTTGTTCCAAACATTTTGGTGAACTAACCACAGATATAGGCTTTCTGTAGATATAGGCTTTCTCAAATCCTTCTCTCTCTTCATGTAATCCCAGACAGACTTAATGATGTTGAGATCAGGGCTCTGATCACTTCCAGGAACCCTTGTTCTTCTTTACGCTAAAGCAAGTCCGGCCACAAAAATCTTGGGGCCTGGTACACAGATATCTCTGTGGCCCCCTCTCGACCCCCGCATCCACACATCCCTCCCCTGGGAGCGGGAAAGAAAGGGTGCCAGGGTGAGATAGAGAGAAAAGTGAGAAAAAGAGGGAGGGAGAGGGTTGGGTCAGGGAGAGATAGAGAGAGAAAGAGAGTGTGTCCGAGTGAAAGAGAGAGGGTTTCATGGAAAAGAAGGGAATAAGAGAATAAGAGGGGAGAGAGAGAGAGTGTCAGGGAGAGAGATACAGAGAAGCATGAGAGAGGGTGTTGAAGAAAGAAAGAGAAAGGGACGAGAGAGAGAGAGAGAGAGAGAGAGAGAAGGCATCAGGGAGAGAGAGTGTTAAAGAGGAAGACGAGCAAGAAAGAGACGGAGTGAGAGAAAAAGATAGTGTGTCAAGGAGAAAGAAGGGAGCAAGAGAGACTGAGAGAGAATGTCATGGAAAGAAAGAGTAAGAGAGAGAGAGAGAGAGAGAGGGGGGATAGAGAGAGAGAGACAGTGTCAGGGAGAAAGAGGGAAATACTGTCAGAGAGAGAGAGAGACAGTGTCAGGGAGAGAGACAGTGTCACGGAGAGTCAGAGAGAGACAGTGTGAGAGAGACACCATCAGGGAGAGAGACCAAGTGTCAGAGAGGGAGAGACAGACAGTCTCAGGTAGAGAGAGTCAGAGAGAGAGAAAGAGACAGTGTCAGGGATGGAGATAGAGAGAGAGGCAGTGTCACAGAGCGAGAGAGAGAGAGTGTCAGTGAGAGAGTGTCAGGGACGGAGACAGTGAGTCAGGGACAGAGAGAGAGAGAGAGTCAGGGAGAGCGGAAAGAGAGTGTTAGGGAGAGAGACAGTGAGAGAAAGAGAGGGGAGAGAGTGTTAGGGAGAGCGAGGAGGAGAATGAGAGAGAGATCAAGCTGGAGAGACATTACCTGACTACAGCACACGTCTCTCATGGGGGTGGGCACTTCTTGGCATTAGGCCGCCCCACCTAAACGCCTGCGAATCACGGCACTGTTGCTCTGCTGCCTGGAGCCGAACCTGGTAATCGGGAAGGGGGGGTGTGCCTGTGTACCGTGGGGCAACTAGCATGGGGCAAGCAGGGTGCGTGCCCTGCGCACCGTGGCAGCCCCAGCAGAGGGGGGCGCCACCGGCACCTGCACGGCCCGCTCGCCCCAATGCGAACACCACCGCCGGAGCTCTGCCCTCCATGGTAACTGCGCCGCCGCCGCCGAGCAGTCCCTCATCAGCTCTCGCTGCTGACCGGGGACAACTCGCTAGCCACTGTCGGTGATCACTCACAATGGTGGTAGCGGCGGAAGTAAGCCGGCGGCAGGGGCGGGCGGTATTCTTTCTCAACTCAGTGATGGTGCGAGGCCGGAAGCCGCGCATGTGACCTGAACATTACACCTCCAGTCCTCCGCAGCCGCTGCTCTCAGCTCCTACTGTGGCTCCTCCTGCTGCCTCCCCGGCTCACCCATACTCCAGTATATGTGGAGTGTCTACAACAAGCGGCCGGTGAGTAACCGGGGGAGGGGGGGGGGCACAGTGGAGCATGTATCTGGCATCAAATGCGGCATGTAATGATAAAGCTAATTATTTATCTTATAACACAAGCTATTTCCTAATTAAAGACAACATACGCAATAGACGCACGAGGTGCCGTAATGGTACGCACTTAGCGTAGCAGACGCTAGGCCGTGGTCGAGACGCACGAGCGGCACGTTCGCTCACGGCTTACGCTTGGTATCGAGCACGCTATAGGCGGCCGACTACCGTAATGCTACGCTACTAGCGTAGCGGACGCTGTGCCCACGAGAGGAACATGAGCGGCGCAGACGCTCACAGGATGACACACAGTAAACCTTGTATGCAACACACTGAAAGGCTAAGCTTATACTGTAAACCTTACTACTGAAATACTGTAATGATATAACGCTTCTTAACCTTGTTAATATAAAAGCTGCTTGAGCGACTGAGACGCTCAGTATACCCTTAGCAATGTAATGATAAACACACGATACCTTGTAAGGTTCCAAAACCTTTATCTAGATGATTTTAGTATGTAAAAAGGGGAAAACAGTTACAGCTTATACACTACAAAACTAACATTGATACCTAAACAGAATAACTATACATAAATATACAATAGCGGCACAATCGCAAACAATAACATACAAAGAGAAAGAGTAAATGGCTAACACAGGCGGAGAACAAAGATGGTCACAGAGAAACTTACACACGTGGGAATGATCGCTAGCGCAGTCCTGGAAACCAGCTCTCAGTTAGTCAATGATGAAAACCTTGTGGAGAGAAGTGAGTGAGCTGGCCCAGGCTGGCTGCCTTATATTTACAGCCTACATTTACAATACAATGGTCCCTACAATCTCATTGTTCATTGGACACAGGAATGTCTCTTTGCACTATAACAAAAGGTCATAGGTGGGTTCGTACGGGGGGATGTGTCTCTCTCCAACTGCTCAGGTGGGAGGCATCCTCTGGATTCCCCCTGCATGTGTAATGAACTGCAAATACAGTAAATGTCCATAAACTACTCATAGACATAACTATACGCAGGAGCGATTAATCTCTACCTAACCAGCACCGGATTGTTTCTAATAAAATACTCCAGTTAGGTACTAAACACCACCGCTCAGACCCTGTCTGACCCTTCGTATCATGCAAAGAGGAATTCCTTTGTCCATGAACCAGTTACACTAAACATACTTACGCATCTAAATATCAGACCAATCAATATGACGACTCCCAGAATACACAAGAGAAATTTACCTACATCCATGATAATGCCTTGAGCCCATTCTCCTAAACCAGAGAACTAATTTCGTGGGTTCAACCATGACACCCAACCGGTCAGCTCATTACCCACAGCAGCGAGAGTGAGATTGTGTCTCCTTCGAAACTCCCACTTTAATTGCAAAATGTCATCCATCTTTTGGTCTATGACCTCGGCCGGGTCCTCAGTGCTGTTTGTAATATACGTGCAGCACTTTACACCATACTGAGTTGCTAGGGTAACACAATACCCGCCTGTCACTGCTGTGAGGTAATTGAGAATCATCCTATGCTGAACCAGCTCTGTTTTGTAGGCTTGTAACTCTCTCCCAGTATACCTGAACGTGTCGTCATACATTTCAGTGATATTGTCTAACAAGTTTGCTAGCGCAGATATATACCTATAATTTATCACTCCTCTGGCGGTACGAGTGATATCTAACGCGAGTAGGAATTGAATCCCGTGGATTCATGGATCAGATCAGAGGCCGGATGCTCTGTCCTTTCTATCAGGTGCCGTTTAACGACGTGCTCGTAGTGAGTGTGAGTATAAGGAGCTTGGGCACCGCGGTGAATGTCTTTCATTTTGATATGGGATACAGTCATTATTTCAGGCAGTACTTTTCCAATGTAACACAATCCCTCTGAGTTTGGGGCAAGCCACTTATACGCCTACCTCCCGCATACGAAATATGCATCATCGGGGAGAACATATGGGACGGAGTATGACATTACCATGTTACAAACTTTCCATGTGAAATCTCCTAACCCTAATTCTCCCATCTGTCTAGTACACGTATCCGATTGTATGATATGTGCACAGTATCCTGGTGATACTTCTCCAACTCGCATGGTCCTACTTCCTAGAGTGTATCTATACCGGAAAAATTTTCCACTGCCGGCTATCTGGCATATAAGCTCTGAATCTATGGGCATTCTATCGGCTCTATGTGAAAATGTCATGGTTTGATTACTCCATGATACTTCCCAATTTCCCGGCTTTCGGGGATTGGAAATGTTAAAGCATACTAAGGACCTATCCACATGATATTGGTGGAGCTTCAAACTAGGAGGACTAGAGATATTAAACCTCTTGTCCACCGGCCTCCCACCACTTAACTCAAGTACCTCTCCTACAGTTAAAGGGAATGGTACTAGTCCTGATTTGCTATGACCTTGAGGTACTTGAGAGCATACCCAACAGTCTGTCTGGTTTAACACTTTACCCACTAAGGAGTGATAGTCACTCAATGGATGCCGGTCCATGTGGATATTAAAACTGGACTGACATTTCTTGATGCACCCATCCTCAACTATATTGTCACAATGCCTACAGATGCAGTTCTCTTCAGCTAACAATCCTTCACAATTCCTTCTATTGTCAATGCTACCAGATCATTTTCTGATACTCGCCTTTACTCGGTGATTGTGTTGCTCTTGGAAATCTACGCCTCCATCCTGGTCATCAGAACCCATTCCAGATCCTTTCTTGACCTCACTGGTACTCTCACCGAAACAGACTGCTCTGGTCAACAACAGGGTCAACAGGAAAATCCGGACTGCAGTCTCTTGGGGCGAGTCCATCTTACCGAAGGAGAAAGAGAAATTTGTAATGGGGGTACAGAAAATAATTGAGGGGAAACAAAAATGTTACGATGATTTTTTTTTTTTCTTGTCTTCTAGTCTTGTTGTTCTTCTTGCTCTGTCGTCATCTCAAAGGTGCTGTCTCTCAGTCTTCCAAACGAACATTCCGGTGATGCAATATTCTTTCCGACTCAGCGATCTTTCTGTAAGGAGAATAAATCTTGCATTACCATTTGTCTAACTGATGTGTGACATATGTCAAAGTCAGAAAAATATCATGATGCACACTGCCATATTTGCACCTCATGCGTGTCCCCGCTGCGCGTACATGCGCTCTCCCGTGCGTACGCATACCCGCTGTTATGTGCACCCGCAGGCGCACGGTATGCGCATTTACGGTAGAGTTTATGTGCGCCTAGCGTGCGACTCAAACGTTACATATTTTTACCATATAATGTATTTTGTAAATTATGGTCCCTTTGATAGAATCTGAAAGTTTAGTTAATGTAGCATGTTCATAGACAAAGAGATCCCTCTTTGTTTGATACGAAGGGTCAGACAAGGGTTATACAGTGGTGTTTAGTATCCATCGGAAGAGTATTTAATTAGCAATATTCCGGTGTTGGTTTGAAGCGGATTAATCGCGCGTGCGAATAGTTATGGACATAAGAAGTTTATGGACTTTTACTATTATTTGCACTTTATTATCCATGCGGCGGGGAAACCTAGTTTCCCACCCACCTGAGCAGTTTGAAATAGTCCCAGCCCACCTGTATGAATCAACCTATGACCTTTTGTTATAATGCGGAGACGAATTCCTGTGTCCAATGAACAATAAGAATATAGGGACCATTGTACTGTATTGTGTGTAGGGTATAAAAAGACAAGCCGATCTGATCCAGCTCCCATTCTACTATTCTCTTCAACGGTTCTCATCACTGATAATCGGGAGCTGGATATCCAGAGGCGCATGCGATTGTTTCCTTTGTGCGTAAGTTTTCTCCGCAATCATATTGTCTTTATTGTTATTGTGAGCCATATCTCTCTCTCCTCTCCTCTTTCTCTCTCCTTTCTCTTAAGTGTTATTGTACTGTTATTGTATGTCATGTGCAGTTATCTGGTTAGGTAGTCTATGTTATATTGGTAGTGTATGACTTGTATTGTATTATTCTTTTGCAAATAGAACGTTCATATAAGGTGTTAGAACCTCAGCAGGGTGTCTGTGTCTCTCTAGCTGGTACAAAGGGTTTCTGAATTCTAAATCGCTCTAACAGCATTTACATTAACAAAGTTAAGCAGCGTTATATCGCTGCAGTATTTCAGTAGTAAAGTTTTACAATACAAACTCAATCATAGTGTGTTGCATACAAGGGTTACAGTGTAAGCATAATCTGTGTTTAAAGTTTATAAAGGTTACTGTCTGTGTGTATGCTCACTGTGGGTATTCCGTACACCCAGCACAGCGTGTGTACTTTATTTGCGTACCACGTGCGAGGTCTTCATACGCAAATAGCGTACGGAGTGCGTAGCATGTGCACATGGTTTAGCAGCCATTACGGCTACACGGTATTAATATATAGCTAATGTTAAAAGGTAGATATTTGACTCTATCAAGTGGGGGCAAGTCCGGTCCATCTCATATCCGCAGTCAGGCGAAAAAGGCGCAGACTTTTATCGATCAGCAAAGGGAGGAAAAGGTAGTATCTTGGAGTGCTGATCAGATGAGAGTCTGCGTCTGATTCTTTTGGTCTGTAGGGATGCTGGTGGAATCCGAAGAAGGTAGGAACATTAAGCTATTGTCTTTGTAAATCTGGTTTTTATTTCTATTTGGTGCCAACTGCACACGCAGATTGGATGGTTTGTCTGTTTAAATAGGTTTAAAATTATTTTTAATCGCTCTGCATAGCGTGATAACTAAAAGGGGCTGGCATGATGATTTTTCTTTGTGACAAAAGGTCTGTCCCCCATTTTGTGTAAACCTCATGGATGGGGGAGGAGCAGCGGCCATTTTGGGAAGGTCAATTTTTTTTTGAACGGCTGATTTTCAGTTGACTCAGGAAATAATCAGCCATCCACTGTCAAAAAGAAATCATCATTTAATGAGTTTTTTTTTTATGCATTTGTTTAGTCCATATCATAGTCAATCATAAGTAGTTCAGATAGAGTTTAATAACAGTTAATAATAAATTAAATATTTGATTTAAGAAATACACAAGTAGTTTTGGGTTTTTTTTGGTAACTGTCTCTCTTCAAGAACCTGTTTTAACGCTGCTACTTGTAGGATGGCCATTGAAATGCAAATGACCTGTGGGACTGGTTTTTTTTTTTTTTTTTCTCTCTCCCAGCAGTGAAAGAAATTGCACATTCATATGCAAATTAGAAGCACTGAATAGGGTCTCATATATGTAATATCTATATGCGTGTGCTTACATCAATATATGTTATTAGATTAATTTAGAATTGCATGTTCATTTGTGTAATCTTCACATCTCACTTTCCTGTTTGCCATTTTATAATTGATAAACGTGCTAAGAGAGATTTGTCGCTATTAATAGTTAAAGAGTAAAAGTAATACATTAAGGGGTAAATTGTAAAGCACGCACACAGCTCTGCCTAAAGATACAAGGAGAGATCTGTGTGGTGCTCGGTAGATGATCGAGGATCATCTACATTGATAAATGTGTTAATTGTGTTACGATGGATATCTGCCTTGCGTACACGTGTCTCTAACAAAAGGCTGAGACTCGCGTACGCAACCCAAAGGCCGACGCACGCAGCGTATATTACGCAACGGAGCGTCCGGGTACGCCCACGTAACCCAAATCACACGATAGTATTATTCTAACAGGCGGAAAAGGTGGCAACGCGATAAGTAGCGCAAGTCAATTTTAGCGTCCGAAATTTAAGCTAATAGATCCTTCTCCAATTTGCGACTCATCTGGTCTAAAGGAAAGAAATTTCTGCGCAGAAATAGAAATAGAAACAAAAGTAAAGTGTACATGTGGTGAGTGAGTGTTTGCATATATAAGTTCTACAATTTTTTGAGGTTGAACCACAAGAAGTCGAGTTCTCGTGAGGTACATACATGTAAGTGACGTGCATGGTGGCTAGGGAGGCATCCCTTGTTAAACATACAAAGAGCATTAGAGTATAGCAGACCAGGAGGTCATACTGTAGCACAGACCAGGAGGTCCAGGTACAGCAGACAAGGAAGTCCGCTATAAATAGAGAAAAGAGCACAACCCAGGGGGTTGGTGCGGAACCCATATAGGCCATAAAGCTCAGGCTGAAGGAATTCGCAGCTGCTGAATGTCGATTCCGTTGGTCGCTCCGCACATAAGATTAGTTGCTTATGTGCTGAACGATTGTACCACACGTAATTGTGTGCATTAGTTAGTAATCTGACCCAGTACCATTTGCGTACGAAAGTGGTCATAAACGCTATTTGTACATTCTAACGTGATTTGTGTAATTTTTTATTTTAAGGGAAGTTCGCTGGTCACTAAGGAACTATCCAGCAACCAATAGTTACTGGAAAGAGTAAGTGCTCTTCGGATCACCCTCACATGTTCCAGTAAATAGAGGTTCAGGTCGCAGGGGCCCTGGGTCGAGTACGCCAGCGCTAGAGCAGTGTGTAGGTCGTATTGGTCGGCGTGGGCGAGTGAGTGGGGTACTCGGTAAACCGCCACCGTCGGCCTACCTTGAACATTTTGGTTTTTGTAAGGGTTCGCTGAAGACCCTGATTGATGGTCAGAGGTAGTGAAAGCAACACCTGCAAGTTATGGGGGCCAGTTGTTCGGGTAGGGGACGATCAACCTCGGTTCGGGTTGATTCAGTAAACCGACCAATCGGGTCGGCAAGGTATGTAATGTGTGAAAAATACGGTTCACACACAGAGGTTTTATGTGATGAATGGGAAAGAATGACTGTGCATGACGGAGACAAGTTTCCCCGAGTAGGCAGCTTTAGCCCAGATGTGTTGCTAAATCTAAGGAGAAGGATATGTCTCATTAAATCAGCAAAGAGACGGATCAAACATTATGACTATTTAACATTGTGGCAACAGGAAAGTGAAATGCAAAGAAGTTTAACTGACATATCTGACCCTCATCTTGGGAAGAGAGACATGGCAATGGAGAGGATTATGGTTGCGGAGAAAGGCACAATGTTGTACGATAAAAATGCACTTAGTAACTGTATTAAGAATGAAAGTGTAAAATGTAATAATGTTTATGAAAATGAAAGTATAAAAATTACAAATGTTAACCCGTGCAAGTCGCACCCCATGTCAAACTTCCCTCAGGACTACAAGCAAGAGAGTGAGCCCAGCACGATGTCGGCACCTTTACCAGCAGCCATCACATAAGACATCCAGGTGGACACGACCAAATCGGTAAAGGCAATAATCAAACCCCCTAACGGAGGGTCAGGTGAGGTCGTGTCCACAGGTACGTACAATGTTTTATATCACGCACAAACAAATGTACCCCATATTGTAAGACCAAAACAAGGTGATGTAATTGAGTTTAGTCCTGTCAGGGTGATCACAGTCCCCAATGGGAAGACTGACGATCAGGGAACCATTCCCGTCAAGGACAGTGCAATGCGCTGTCCCTGGTCCCGGACCGAATTGAGATCAATTATGTCTGAATTCCCTGATCCTAGGGAAGATCTAGTTACATGTCAAAGATTTATTAAAGAACTAGGAAACTCCACAGAACCCACCAACAAAGAGTGGCGGACAGTGCTGAGGGCATGTTTGCCCTCCAGTGTTGACCCTGCGAAATTTATTGCTGATTGTAAATTAGACACGGAGGTACCTTGTACGGAGGAACACAATCAGGAATGTATTAAGCAGATCAACCGACAGTTAGAAGTATATTTCCCAGCCATTGTCGAGTGGAACAAAATCTTCTCCATAAGACAAAACGAAGGGGAAAGTACTTCTAATTATTTCCACCGGGCATTGCAGGACATGACTAGGTATACGGGTATAGAGAACATCGAAACAAGTGCACCGCACAGAGAAGTAGCAGTATCTGTGCTAATGGATGGTTTAAAGGAAGTGTTGAGAGCAAGGATACAGATCACCAATCCATACTGGAGAGATAAAATCAGTAACTGCATTAAGGGACTCTGCTGTTGGGCATGAGCAAAACAGCATCAAGCACGGGGAAACAAAGAAGCCTCAGATCCCTGTGGGTAAGTCAAAGGTGAAAAGGTGTTATAATTGCCAGAAGGAAGGTCATTTTGCAAGAGATTGTAGATCAAGAAGTAGACCAAATTCATATAAACCCCCTAGACATGAAAATTAGCAAAAGTTAGGACACACCAAATTGTAACCAGGGATCAGATAGGAAGAATTTTGGCCCACACTCATGATATGTAGTAAGGAAAGGTGATCATTAGGATTGATGGTAAGCCTGAGGTAACGGTTAATAAATTGGGAGGTCATTCCCTGAAGACACAGGAATGACCGGGTGAAACGTTTTATATGTATCTGTGAAATGTTTATTTTTCTCTCCCCATCTCTGACGATTATTGGTAGGACTCAAACATTGCATATCTGCTTGGTCTTTGCAGAAGTCTACCAAACCCCAGCATGACCTATCCGCATCAATGTATCCTGGCCAGATACAGAGGGTGGAGTATGGAGGTGCTGGTGGGAGGGACTGCGCAAGGAAACCATTGGACATGTAGATATGACAGCCTGATGATCTGACAATATTTTAAAGTGTTTGAAAAAAGTTTTTTTTTCCTGTTGTTGTTTATTGTTGATTTATGTAATATATATGCATATGAATTGTTCTCTCTTTCTTTGTTTTTTTTGTTTTCTCTCTCTTCTCACTCATGTTTTCATGTTTTAAAGATGGTATGTCACACATCAGTTAGACAAATGGTAATGCAAGATTTTTGCTCCTTACAGAAAGATCGCTGGTTGGGAAGGAATATTGCATCACCAGAATGTTCGTTTGGAAGACTGAGAGACAGCACCTTTGAGATGACAGCAGAACAAGAAGAACAACAAGACTAGAGAACTTATTATCATAACAAGTTTCTCTCCCCCTCAAACTGTTTTCCTGTACCCCATTACAAATTTCTCCTTTTTTTCCTCCTGTAAGATGGACTTGCCCCAAGAGACTGTGATCCGGATTTTCCTGTTGACCATGATGTTGACCAGAGCAGTCTGTTCCGGCGAGAGTACCATGGAGGTCGAGAAAGGATCCAGAAAGGTTCCGATGACTGAGACGGAGGTGTAAATTTCCAATAGCAACACAACCACCAAGCAAAGGCGAGTACCGGAAACGATCTAGCAGCCATGTTATTTGTAAACATTGTTAGCTGAAAAGAGAACTGTATCTGTAGACTCTGTGACAATGTAGTTGAGGATGGGTGCATCAAGAAATGTCAGTCCAGTTTTAACATTAACATGAACCGGCATCCATTGAGTGACTATCACTCCTTAGTGGGTAATGTGTTAAATCAGACAGATTGTTGGGTATGCTCTCAAGTACCTCAAGGCCATAGCAAATCAGGATTAGTACCATTTCCTTTAACGGTAGGGGAGGTACTTGAGCTAAAGGGTGGGAGACCGGTGGACAGGAGGTTTAATATCTCCAGTCCTCCTAGTTTGAAGCTCCACCAATATCATGTGGATAGATCCCTAATATGTTTTAACATTTCCAATCCCCGAAAGCCGGGAAATTGGGAAGTGTCATGGAGTAACCAAACCATGACCTTTTCATATAGAGCAGATAGAATGCCTACAGATACAGAGCTTATACGCCACATAGCCGGTAAGGAAAAATCTTTCCGATATAGGTATACCCTAGGAAGTAGAATCATGAGAGTTGGAGAGGTATCACCAGGATACTGTGCACATATCATACAAACAGATACGTGTACTAGACAGATGGGAGAATTAGGGTTAGGAGGTTTCACATGGAAGATGTGTAATATGGTTATGTCCTACTCCGTCCCATATGTTCTCCCCGATGATGCATATTTCATATGCGGGAGGAAGGCGTATAAGTGGCTTGCCCCAAACTCTGAAGGATTGTGTTATATTGGAAAAGTACTGCCTGAGGTAATGACTGTATCACATGCCAAAATGAAAGATATACACCGTGGTGCCCAAGCTCCTTATACTCACACTCATTACGAGCACGTAGTTAAAAGGCAACTGACAGAAAGGACAGAGCATTCGGCCTCTGATATGATCCATGAATCCACCGGGATTCAGGTTCTACTCGCGTTAGACTTCACTCGCACCGCTAGAGGAGTGCTGAACTATAGATATATATCTGCGCTTGCAAATTTATTAGACAATATCACTGAAATGTATGACGACACTTTTAGGTATACTGGAAGGGAGCTTCAAGCTTATAAAACAGAACTGGTTCAGCATAGAATGGTTCTTAATTATCTCACAGCAGTGACAGGTGGATATTGTGTCACACTGGCAACGCAGTACGGCGTGAAATGCTGCACTTATATTACGAATAGTACCGAGGATCCGGTCGAGGTCATAGACCAAAAGATGGACGATATTCTCCAATTAAAGTGGGAATTTCGCAGGAGACACAATCTCACCCTTGCTGCTGTGGGTAATGAGCTGACTGGTTGGGTGTCATGGTTGAACCCGCGAAATTGGTTCTCTGGTTTAGGAGAATGGGCTCAAGGAGTTATAATGGATGTAGGGAAGTTTCTTCTATGTATCTTAGGTGTCGTCATAACAATTGGCTTGATATTTAGATGCGTTCAGGCTTTAACGAAGTGCAAACGTAGTACCAGGGTAATGAGTCTAAGGAGTGAGGAAATTGTAATTCCAATGGATTTGATTTATGACCCAAAGATAGAGACAATGATGTGATGAAAATGCGATTATACGGTCCGTTTCTTTCACCTGTTTCTCCGTTTTCTCCAAGGTAAAAAGACCCACTTGGACGAGGAATTTGACGATCCTGTATACAGACAACAGATGGATTAAAGAAGAAGTTTTGACAACCTTGTACACAGATAATTGATGAACTATGCCATAGACCCCCAGTTTCCCTAGAAATTTTAAATTTACGCTAGCCCAACACTTTTGTAAGTCTATGGACATTGACAAAGCTTTTGCTCGCACTTTTTGCAAAAGCCCAAAGAAGACTGCATTCAACAGACACCAGACAAGACTTCAACCGACAAATGTTCATTAACCTGACATAGAATATCAATGCATTTACCATAAGTGTTCTTTATCTTCATCTCTACAACCTTCAGGTAACAACACACATAGTCGATAGGGAATACAGGCACAGATATCAGCATTCACATATTCCCCCATTCATGTATCATCAACTAAAATGTGCTCCCCCATTTTGTTGCAACCAAAAGCCGAAAAGAGCTCGGTAAAGTTTGACAGCCCATCCACAGACCCGTACCACGGGATAAGAAGGAATTCAAATGTATACTTCGCAATACCTCGAAGCTTGATTTAAAACACGTACGGCACGATGATACATGACCCCCCAAACATGGATTCATACACACATTCTTTTGCTATCTCACTAGGTCATACCCTTTTCACACCTTCTTCTCTCCTCCCCTACCCAACCATGGAAATGTATTTACACATGACATATATTTTTCTCTTTTTGAAATGTTTTAGGAAGTGGCAGTTATTTGTGACTGCCAAAGGGTGGACTGTCAAAGTCAGAAAAATATCATGATGCACACTGCCATATTTGCACCTCATGCGTGTCCCCGCTGCGCGTACATGCGCTCTCCCGTGCGTACGCATACCCGCTGTTATGTGCACCCGCAGGCGCACGGTATGCGCATTTACGGTAGAGTTTATGTGCGCCTAGCGTGCGACTCAAACGTTACATATTTTTACCATATAATGTATTTTGTAGATTATGGTCCCTTTGATAGAATCTGAAAGTTTAGTTAATGTAGCATGTTCATAGACAAAGAGATCCCTCTTTGTTTGATACGAAGGGTCAGACAAGGGTTATACAGTGGTGTTTAGTATCCATCGGAAGAGTATTTAATTAGCAATATTCCGGTGTTGGTTTGAAGCGGATTAATCGCTCGTGCGAATAGTTATGGACATAAGAAGTTTATGAACTTTTACTATTATTTGCACTTTATTATCCATGCGGCGGGGAAACCTAGTTTCCCACCCACCTGAGCAGTTTGAAATAGTCACAGCCCACCTGTATGAATCAACCTATGACCTTTTGTTATAATGCGGAGACGAATTCCTGTGTCCAATGAACAATAAGAATATAGGGACCATTGTACTGTATTGTGTGTAGGGTATAAAAAGACAAGCCGATCTGATCCAGCTCCCATTCTACTATTCTCTTCAACGGTTCTCATCACTGATAATCGGGAGCTGGATATCCAGAGGCGCATGCGATTGTTTCCTTTGTGCGTAAGTTTTCTCCGCAATCATATTGTCTTTATTGTTATTGTGAGCCATATCTCTATCTCCTCTCCTCTTTCTCTCTCCTTTCTCTTAATTGTTATTGTACTGTTATTGTATTTCATGTGCAGTTATCTGGTTAGGTAGTCTATGTTATATTGGTAGTGTATGACTTGTATTGTATTATTCTTTTGCAAATAGAACGTTCATATAAGGTGTTAGAACCTCAGCAGGGTGTCTGTGTCTCTCTAGCTGGTACAAGGGGTTTCTGAATTCTAAATCGCTCTAACAGCATTTACATTAACAAAGTTAAGCAGCGTTATATCGCTGCAGTATTTCAGTAGTAAAGTTTTACAATACAAACTCAATCATAGTGTGTTGCATACAAGGGTTACAGTGTAAGCATAATCTGTGTTTAAAGTTTATAAAGGTTACTGTCTGTGTGTATGCTCACTGTGGGTATTCCGTACACCCAGCACAGCGTGTGTACTTTATTTGCGTACCACGTGCGAGGTCTTCATACGCAAATAGCGTACGGAGTGCGTAGCATGTGCACATGGTTTAGCAGCCATTATGGCTACACAGTATTAATATATAGCTAATGTTAAAAGGTAGATATTTGACTCTATCACATACCATCTGTAACGCATGAAAACATGAGAAAAAACTAAAGAGAGAGAACAATATATATATGTTACATAAGTCACAACAAAAAAAACATTGTCAGATCTTCCGTTCACCATCAGGCTGTCACATCAACACATCCATTGGTATCTTTGCACAGTCTCCCCCACCAGTATTTCCACACTCCACCCTTTTGTGCCTGGCCAGGACACAACGATGCTGGTAGGACATACTGGGGTTGGGTATACCTCTGAAAAGACCAAGTAGTCATGTGACGTTGGAGCTGTCTTGGTGAACGTCAGAGATGGGGAAAAATAAACATTTACAGATAAATTACAAAGCTTACCCGGCCGTTCCTGTGTTTACAAGGAATGACCTCCCAATTACATTGACTGTAACCTCAGGCTTACTATCAAGGTTAATGACCAACTTTCCTGATCATAAATTATAGGTGTAGCTCAAAATTTTACATATGTGGTACCTGATTACAATTTCATGTATCATGACTTTGCTCGTGTTTTTTGCCTAGGAGGTCTGACTTTATGTATGCTGTTACAGTTGGTGGCATAATGCCCTTCTCTTTTACAAAGATAACAAATCCTTGGCTTCCTCCATGTGCCAGTGGCCTGGGGTTTCGGTCGATTTGATGCCTCCTCTAGTGTTTGGATGCTCATCACCAACAACCGCTCTCCCTGTGCTTCCCTGGTTCTTTGGATATTATGGTCATGTCGTTGTCTAGGGGGTTGATATGACTTTTGTATATCTCTCAATCTACAATCTCTTGCAAAATGTCCCTTTTTGTGACAGTTATAACAAGCTAACACATTTGAATTACTCACAGGGGGTTGGGGCTTAAGCTGGTGTGGCTTTGTTGTCAGGGCTTGTCTACTGATTGTCATTTGCTTACTGCCCTGTAACTCCAGGTGTCTTTTGATGTTCCATTCATGGTAAACAGCAGACTCTCTCAAAACAGCCACCGAGATACCTCTCCAGTTAGGTAGAGAGGTTTGTACCCTTGTTCTCAACACTTCCTTTAAACCATCCATTAATACCTTAACCGCTATATCTCTATGCTGTGCATTTTTCTCAATGTCCGTGATCCCAGTGTCTCTAGCCATTACTTGCAGTGCTCGATTGAAATAATTAGAAGTACTTTCCCCCTCTCTTTGTCTTATGGAGAAGATTTTGTTCCACTCGACAACAGATGGGAAATATACTCCTAACTGTAGGTTGATCTGTTTAATATTTTCCTGATTGTATTCCTCCGTTTGAGGTACTTCTGCGTTTAACTTACAATCAGTTATAAATTTCGCAAGATCAACATAGGAGGGCAAACATGCCCTCAGCACTGTCCGCCAACCTTTGTTGGTGGGTTCTGTGGAGTTTCCTAGTTCTTTAATAAACCTCTGACATGCAACTAGATCTTTTCTAGGATCAGGGAATTCAGACATAATTGCTCTCAATTCTGTCCGGGACCAGGGACGGTGCATTGCACCGTTCCTGGCGGGAATGATTCCCTGAGCGTCAGTCTTCCCATTGGGGACTGTGATCACCCTGACAGGATTAAATTCAACCACATCATCTTGTGTTGGTTCTACAATATGAGGTACATTTGTTTGTGCGTGATATATAACACCGTACTTACCTGTGGACACGACCTCACCTGACCCTCCGTTAGGGGGTTTGACTACTGCCTTTACCGATTGGGTCGCGTCCACCTGGATGTCTTGTATGATGGCTGCTGGAAAAGGTGCCGACATCGTGCTGGGCTCACTTTCTTGCTTGTAATCCTGAGGGAAGTTTAACATGGGGTGCAACTTGCACGGGTTAACAGTTGTACATTTAACAGTTTTACTTTTATCATTGTTACATTTACTACTACCATAATTATTAATACAGTTGCTAAGTGCATTTTTATCATATACCAGTGTGCCATTCTCTGCAGCCATTTGTTCTCCTGTTGCCATATTTTTCTTACCTAAGTGAGAGTCAGCTGTGTAAACTAATCCTCCTTGTATCTCACCTTCCTGTTGCCATAACTGTAAACAATCATAATGCCTAATCCTCTGTTTTGCAGATGTTATTAGACATATCCTTTTCTTTAAATTTTGTAACACCTCAGGACTAAAACTGCCTACTCTTGGGAACTTTTCCCCGTCATGCACAGTCATTCTTTCCCATTCATTGAAAACCTCTGTGTGTGATCCATTTCGTACCTCCTGGTCTGTATCACACGTTATATACCTTGCCGACCTTACGGGCCGGTTTACTAAATCAACCTGAACCAGAGTTGATCGCCCCCTACCTGAACAACTGGCCCCCATCTTTGCAGGTGTTGCTTTCACTACCTCTGACCTTCAAATCAGGGTCTTCAGCGAACCCTTACAAAAACCAAGTTGTCCGGGGTAGGCCGACGGTGAAAGTTTACCGAGTACCTTCACACACTCGCCCACGTCGACCAATATGCCCACACGCTGCCTTAGCGCTGGCGTACTCAACCTAGGGCCCCTGCAACCTGAACCTCTATTTACTGGAACGTGTGGCTGTGATCCGCAGAGCACTTATCCTTCCCAGTAAATATCAGTTGCTGGAGAATTTCTGAGTGACCAGCAAACCTCCCTTAAAATAAAAAAAATTACACAAATCACGTTAGAATGTACAAATAGCGTTTATGACCCCACTAGCGTATGCAAATGGTACTGGGTCAAGTTACAAACTAATGCACACAATTACATGCGGTACAATCGTACTGCGTATAAGCAACTAATCTTATGCGCAGAACGACCAACGGAATCGATAATTGCGGCTGCGAATTCCTTTCCGCTAGAGCTTGATGGCCTATATGGGTATACTCTACCTATAGCGGACTTCCTAGTCTGCTGTACCTAGACCTCCTGGTCTGTCTCTCTGGACCTCCTGGTCTGTGACCTCCTGGTCTGTGACCTCCTGGTCTATGTCTACAGTAGACCTCCTAATCTGCTATACTCTAATGCTCTTATTACAAGACTAACAAGGGATGCCTCCCAAGCCACCACGCGCTATCACTCGCATGGATGTACCTCCACGAGAACTCGATTTCCTAGGTTCCAACCAAAATGAGAAACTTATCTATATATATGCACACACTCTTTCACCTCATTTACTCTTTACTTTCTTTTCTGTACAGAAAATTCCTTTCACTCAGGTAACACAGGCTAGTCCCAGAGGAGTTGCAACTAGAGAAGGATTAAAATTTTGGACACTGAGATTAACTTGCGCTATTATCGCGTTGCCTCCGTATCGCCTACTAAAACAATACTATCGTGTGATTTGTATTAAGTGGGCGTACCCATACGCTCCGTTGCGTAATATACGCTACGTGTATCGACCTTTGCGTCGCGTACGCTTGTCCCGCCCTTTGTTAGGGACACGTGTACACAGGCCAGACACGTCCACAGTAACACAAGTAACACGTTTCTATCAATGTAAATTATATTTAACTGTAATCATTTACCGAGCACCACACAGATCTCCCTTGTATTTTAGGCAAAGCCGTGTGCGTGTTTTACAAATTACTCCCTTACGTATTAATTTTACTTTTAACTACCAATAGCAACAAATCTTTCTCAGCACGTTATCAATGCAAATGGCAAACAGGAAGGAAGATAGGTGAAAATACACAGATGAAAATGCAATTCTAAATTAATCTAATAACATACATTGATGTCACACACATATAATATTACATCTATGAGACCTTATTCAGTGCTTCTAATTTGCATATGAATGTGCTTTTAACTATCTGTGAAGGCGATTTCCTTCACTGCTGGGAGAAATAAAAACAGTTACACAGGTTCATTTGCATTTCAATGGCCCATCTCACAAGTAGCGGAGTTAAACAGACTCTTGAAGGGAGAAAAAAAAAAAAAAACAACTTTGTTTTATTTCTGTGTGTCGTTCTTACATCAAATATTCATTTTACTATTAACTTACATTAAACTCTATCTAAACTATTTATGATTGATTAAGATATGGATTAACTAAATGCATTGGAAACTCATAAATGGTGATTTCTTTTTTTTTTTTTTGACAATGGATGGCTGATTATTCCCAAAATGGCCACTGCTCCTCCCCCTTCCACATCCATGAGGGTTACACAAAATGGAGGACAGACCATGCGGCTTCTTTTGTCACAAAGAAAATCATCATACAAGCCCCTGAAGTTATTTTAAGCCTGGGTTAAAAATAAAACTATCAAGCTATGCAGAGCGATTAAAAATACTTTTAAACCTATTTAAACAGACAAGCAATCCAATCTGCGTGTGCAGTTGGCACCAAATAGAAATTAAAACCAGATTTAAAAAGACAATAGCTTAATGTTCTTACCTTCTTTGGATTCCACCAGCATCCCTACAAACCAAGAGAATCAGACGCAGACGCTCATCTGATCAGCACTACAAGATACCACCTTTCCGCCCTTTGCTGATCGATAAAGTCTGCGCGTTTTCGCTTGACTGCGGATATGAGATGGACCGGACTTGCCCCCAATTGATAAAGCTAATTATTTATCTTATAACACAAGCTATTTCCTAATTAAAGACAACATACACAATAGGCGCACGAGGTGCCGTAATGGTACGCACTTAGCGTAGCAGACGCTAGGCCGTGGTCGAGACGCACGGGCGGCACGTTCGCTCATGGCTTACGCTTGGTATCGAGCACGCTATAGGCGGCCGACTACCGTAATGCTACGCTACTAGCGTAGCGGACGCTGTGCCCACGAGAGGAACACGAGCGGCGCAGATGCTCACAGGATGACACACAGTAAACCTTGTATGCAACACACTGAAAGGCTAAGCTTATACTGTAAACCTTACTACTGAAATACTGTAATGATATAACGCTTCTTAACCTTGTTAATATAAAAGCTGCTTGAGCGACTGAGACGCTCAGTATACCCTTGACAATGTAATGATAAACACACGATACCTTGTAAGGTTCCAAAACCTTTATCTAGATGATTTTAGTATGTAAAAAGGGGAAAACAGTTACAGCTTATACACTACAAAACTAACATTGATACCTAAACAGAATAACTATACATAAATATACAATAGCGGCACAATCGCAAACAATAACATACAAAGAGAAAGAGTAAATGGCTAACACAGGCGGAGAACAAAGATGGTCACAGAGAAACTTACACACGTGGGAATGATCGCTAGCGCAGTCCTGGAAACCAGCTCTCAGTTAGTCAATGATGAAAACCTTGTGGAGAGAAGTGAGTGAGCTGGCCCAGGCTGGCTGCCTTATATTTACAGCCTACATTCACAATACAATGGTCCCTACAATCTCATTGTTCATTGGACACAGGAATGTCTCTTTGCACTATAACAAAAGGTCATAGGTGGGTTCGTACGAGGGGGATGTGTCTCTCTCCAACTGCTCAGGTGGGAGGCATCCTCTGGATTCCCCCTGCATGTGTAATGAACTGCAAATACAGTAAATGTCCATAAACTACTCATAGACATAACTATACGCAGGAGCGATTAATCTCTACCTAACCAGCACCGGATTGTTTCTAATAAAATACTCTTCAGTTAGGTACTAAACACCACCGCTCAGACCCTGTCTGACAATTCGTATAATGCAAAGAGGAATTCCTTTGTCCATGAACCAGTTACACTAAACATACTTACAGATATTATTAAAGGGAATATTACCTACAAAACACGCTATGTGGGTTAAATATACTATAAACGAGTCGCCCGCTACAAGCTCATAAACTCTACCGTAAATACGCATATACCGCGCGTACTCGCCGGAGCGAGCGTACGCAATTTGCGGACATGTGCACGTACAGCAGACTATATGCACGAGCAGCGGGCATGTGCATGGGGTTAATATATGGCACTGTGAAGCATGATATTTTTCAACTTTGACAGTAACTGGCACTGAGTGGGGCCTGGCACTGTGGGGCATGTAACTGGCACTGTGGGGCATGTATCTGGCACTGTGGGGCATGTAACTGGCACTGTGGGGCAATGTAACTGGCACTGTGGGGCATGTATCTGGCACTGTGGGGCAATGTATCCGGCACTGTGGGGCATGTATCTGGCACTGTGGGGCAATGTAACTGGCACTGTGGGGCAATGTAACTGGCACATGTATCTGGCACTGAGTGGGGCATGTATCTGGCACAGTGGGGCAATGTAACTGGCACTGTGGGGCAATGTAACTGGCACATGTATCTGGCACTGAGTGGGGCATGTATCTTGCACAGTGGGGCAATGTAACTGGCACTGTGGGGCAATGTAACTGGCACTGTGGGGCAATGTAACTGGCACATGTATCTGGCACTGTGGGGCAATGTATCTGGCACTGTGGGGCAATGTATCTAGCACTGTGGGGCAATGTAACTGGCACTGTGGGGCAATGTAACTGGCACTGTGGCAGCAATTTATCTGGCACTGTGGGGCAATGTAACTGGCACTGTGGGGCATGTATCTGGCACTGTGGGGCAATGTAACTGGCACTGTGGGGCAATGTATCCGGCACTGTGGGGCAATGTAACTGGCACTGTGGGGCATGTATCTGGCACTGAGTGGGGCATGTATCTGGCACTGTGGGGCAATGTATCTGGCACTGTGGGGCAATGTATCCGGCACTGTGGGGCAATGTAACTGGCACTGTGGGGCAATGTATCCGGCACTGTGGGGCAATGTAACTGGCACTGTGGGGCACTGTAACTGGCACTGAGTGGGGCATGTATCTGGCACTGTGGGGCAATGTATCCGGCACTGTGGGGCAATGTATCCGGCACTGTGGGGCAATGTATCCGGCACTGTGGGGCATGTATCCGGCACTGTGGGGCACTGTTACTGGCACTGTGGGGCACTGCAACTGGCACTGAGTGGGGCATGTATCTGGCACTGTGGGGCAATGTATCCGGCACTGTGGGGCAATGTATCCGGCACTGTGGGGCAATGTAACTGGCACTGTGGGGCAATGTAACTGGCACTGTGGGGCAATGTATCTGGCACTGTGGGGCATGTAACTGGCACTGTGGCACTGTGGGGCATGTATCTGGCACTGTGGGGCATGTATCTGGCACTGTGGGGCATGTATCTGGCACTGTGGGGCAATGTATCTGGCACTGTGGGGCAATGTAACTGGCACTGTGGGGCAATGTATCCGGCACTGTGGGGCAATGTATACGGCACTGTGGGGCAATGTAACTGGCACTGTGGGGCATGTATCTGGCACTGAGTGGGGCATGTATCTGGCACTGTGGGGCAATGTATCTAGCACTGTGGGGCAATGTATCTGGCACTGTGGGGCAATGTATCCGGCACTGTGGGGCAATGTAACTGGCACTGTGGGGCAATGTAACTGGCACTGAGTGGGGCATGTATCTGGCACTGTGGGGCAATGTATCCGGCACTGTGGGGCAATGTATCCGGCACTGTGGGGCAATGTATCCGGCACTGTGGGGCATGTATCCGGCACTGTGGGGCATGTATCTGGCACTGTGGGGCAATGTATCAGGCACTGTGGGGCAATGTAACTGGCACTGTGGGGCAATGTATCCGGCACTGTGGGGCATGTATCCGGCACTGTGGGGCAATGTAACTGGCACTGTGGGGCATGTATCTGGCACTGAGTGGGGCATGTATCTGGCACTGTGGGGCAATGTATCTGGCACTGTGGGGCAATGTATCCGGCACTGTGGGGCAATGTAACTGGCACTGTGGGGCAATGTATCCGGCACTGTGGGGCATGTATCCGGCACTGTGGGGCAATGTAAGTGGCACTGTGGGGCACTGTAACTGGCATTGAGTGGGGCATGTATCTGGCACTGTGGGGCAATGTATCCGGCACTGTGGGGCAATGTATCCGGCACTGTGGGGCAATGTATCCGGCACTGTGGGGCATGTATCCGGCACTGAGTGGGGCACTGTTACTGGCACTGAGTGGGGCACTGTAACTGGCACTGAGTGGGGCATGTATCCGGCACTGTGGGGCAATGTATCCGGCACTGTGGGGCAATGTATCCGGCACTGTGGGGCAATTTAACTGGCACTGTGGGGCAATGTATCCGGCACTGTGGGGCATGTATCCGGCACTGTGGGGCACTGTAACTGGCACTGTGGGGCACTGTAACTGGCACTGAGTGGGGCATGTATCTGGCACTGTGGGGCAATGTATCCGGCACTGTGGGGCAATGTATCCGGCACTGTGGGGCAATGTATCCGGCACTGTGGGGCAATGTATCCGGCACTGTGGGGCATGTATCCGGCACTGTGGGGCACTGTTACTGGCACTGTGGGGCACTGTAACTGGCACTGAGTGGGGCATGTATCTGGCACTGTGGGGCAATGTATCCGGCACTGTGGGGCAATGTAACTGGCACTGTGGGGCAATGTAACTGGCACTGTGGGGCAATGTAACTGGCACTGTGGGGCAATGTATCTGGCACTGTGGGGCATGTAACTGGCACTGTGGCACTGTGGGGCAATGTATCTGGCACTGTGGGGCATGTATCTGGCACTGTGGGGCATGTATCTGGCACTGTGGGGCATGTATCTGGCACTGTGGGGCAATGTATCTGGCACTGTGGGGCAATGTAACAGGCACTGTGGGGCAATGTATCCGGCACTGTGGGGCATGTATACGGCACTGTGGGGCAATGTAACTGGCACTGTGGGGCATGTATCTGGCACTGAGTGGGGCATGTATCTGGCACTGTGGGGCAATGTATCTGGCACTGTGGGGCAATGTATCTGGCACTGTGGGGCAATGTATCCGGCACTGTGGGGCAATGTAACTGGCACTGTGGGGCAATGTAACTGGCACTGAGTGGGGCATGTATCTGGCACTGTGGGGCAATGTATCCGGCACTGTGGGGCAATGTATCCGGCACTGTGGGGCAATGTATCCGGCACTGTGGGGCAATGTATCCGGCACTGTGGGGCATGTATCCGGCACTGTGGGGCACTGTTACTGGCACTGTGGGGCACTGTAACTGGCACTGAGTGGGGCATGTATCTGGCACTGTGGGGCAATGTATCCGGCACTGTGGGGCAATGTATCCGGCACTGTGGGGCAATGTAACTGGCACTGTGGGGCAATGTATCCGGCACTGTGGGGCAATGTAACTGGCACTGTGGGGCACTGTAACTGGCACTGAGTGGGGCATGTATCTGGCACTGTGGGGCAATGTATCCGGCACTGTGGGGCAATGTATCCGGCACTGTGGGGCATGTATCCGGCACTGTGGGGCATGTATCCGGCACTGTGGGGCACTGTAACTGGCACTGTGGGGCACTGTAACTGGCACTGAGTGGGGCATGTATCTGGCACTGTGGGACAATGTATCCGGCACTGTGGGGCAATGTATCCGGCACTGTGGGGCAATGTAACTGGCACTGTGGGGCAATGTAACTGGCACTGTGGGGCAATGTATCTGGCACTGTGGGGCATGTAACTGGCACTGTGGGGCAATGTATCTGGCACTGTGGGGCATGTATCTGGCACTGTGGGGCATGTATCTGGCACTGTGGGGCAATGTATCTGGCACTGTGGGGCAATGTATCTGGCACTGTGGGGCAATGTATCTGGCACTGTGGGGCAATGTATCTGGCACTGTGGGGCAATGTATCCGGCACTGTGGGGCATGTATACGGCACTGTGGGGCAATGTAACTGGCACTGTGGGGCATGTATCTGGCACTGAGTGGGGCATGTATCTGGCACTGTGGGGCAATGTATCTGGCACTGTGGGGCAATGTATCTGGCACTGTGGGGCAATGTATCCGGCACTGTGGGGCAATGTAACTGGCACTGTGGGGCAATGTAACTGGCACTGAGTGGGGCATGTATCTGGCACTGTGGGGCAATGTATCCGGCACTGTGGGGCAATGTATCCGGCACTGTGGGGCATGTATCCGGCACTGTGGGGCAATGTAACTGGCACTGTGGGGCACTGTAACTGGCACTGAGTGGGGCATGTATCTGGCACTGTGGGACAATGTATCTGGCACTGTGGGACAATGTATCCGGCACTGTGGAGCAATGTAACTGGCACTGTGGGGCAATGTAACTGGCACTGTGGGGCAATGTATCTGGCACTGAGGGGCATGTAACTGGCACTGTGGGGCAATGTATCTGGCACTGTGGGGCATGTATCTGGCACTGTGGGGCATGTATCTGGCACTATGGGGCAATGTATCTGGCACTGTGGGGCAATGTAACTGGCACTGTGGGGCAATGTATCCGGCACTGTGGGGCATGTATCCGGCACTGTGGGGCAATGTAACTGGCACTGTGGGGCATGTATCTGGCACTGAGTGGGGCATGTATCTGGCACTGTGGGGCAATGTATCCGGCACTGTGGGGCAATGTATCCGGCACTGTGGGGCATGTATCCGGCACTGTGGGGCAATGTAACTGGCACTGTGGGGCATGTATCCGGCACTGTGGGGCAATGTAACTGGCCTGCGGCGCGCGCACATGCTTCTTTTTGTGTGTTTTGTCTTTTTTGGGGGGGCGCCATTTTCCATCTTGCCCTGGGCTCCGAAAGCCCTAGTTACGCCTCTGCCGTGGGGCCTCTCAGGGCCAGGGAAGCGGGTATCCTTTGTACCCACTTGTTGCCGGGCCTGCCCTGAAGATAGTTCTTAATGACATTGGCTGTATGTTTGGGGCCGTTGTCCTGCTGCAGAATAAATATGGAGCTAATCAGATGCCTCCCCGATGGTATTGCATGATGGATAAGTACCTGCCTGTATTTCTCAGCACCGAGGACATCGTTAAGCCTGGCCAAATCCCCAACCACATTTGCTGAAATGCAGCCCCAAACTTGCAAGGAACCTTCTCCATGCTTCACTGTTGCCTGCAGAAACTCATTATTGCATACCACCCGACATGACCCTCTCCAGGAGGGACAAAATGCTCTGCTCCTGGACTTTCTCTTAATTTGTGATTGACATCACCTGTGTTGAACAGGTTAATGGATAAGAATGGTATGTCAGCACAGGTGATGACAAGCATGCATTAAAAAGGGAAGCTCAGCAGCAGAGCATTCTCTCCCCCCTGGGGAGGGGTGCAGACCCTCCAACATGACCCGCCCCACTAGGTGCAAAATGCTCTGTTTCTGGACTTCCCTCTTAATTTATGATTTCCATCACCTGTGTTGAACTAGTTACATGATAAGAAAGCTGTTTCTTCACAGGTGATGGCAATAATAAATTAAGAGGGAAGTCCAGAAACAGAGCATTTTGTACCTAGTGAGGCGGGTCATGTTGGAGGGCATGGGGGTGTAGTAGTGTATGCCGGTGGCCGGGCTCCCGGCGACCAGCATACCGGTGCCGGAATCCTGACCGCCAGCATACCGACAGCTGGACGAGCGCAAATGAGCCCCTTGCGGGCACGGTGGTGCTATCTATTCTCCCTCCAGGGGGGTCGTGGACCCCCAAGAGGGAGAAAAAGTGTTGGTATGCCGGCTGTCAGGATTCCGGCGCCGGTATACTGTGCAGCGGGATCCCGACAGCCGGCAAACTGAAGACCACCCCTGGGGAGGGTCATGTTGGGAGGTATGCTATCGTACCACTCTCCAGCCCTTCAGCGAACAAACTGCATTCTGTTACAGCCAAATATTTCAGCTTTTAACTCATCAGTCCAGAGCACCAGCTGCCATTTTTCTGGATTAATTTGCAATGCGAATTTGTGGAGAAATTGGCGGCTCACAACTCGTACCTAATTGGATTGACCACTGTTTTTTTTTTTCTCTTACAGTAAAAAGATACAGACAGCTATGTAGAGAAACAAACAGAAAGTATTTTTTTTTTATATAAAATGAATAGTAGTGCTAGGGTTTTAAGAAAAGAAACAATATACTGCGGTTTGAGAAAATAAAAACATATTTATTTATACAATCAATATCGTCTTAAAAATTCATGCATGTAAAATAGAATAAAGTGCTTTTGAGGAATATATAAGCTCTAAATGGCAAATTATAAAAGGTAGAATGCTGGCTCCTGACTCTGGAACAATTAGAATATAGGGGGTCATTCCGAGTTGTTCGCTCGTTGCCGATTTTCGCAACGGAGCGATTAAGGCAAAAATGCGCATGTGCATGGTACGCAGTGCGCATGCGCTAAGTATTTTAACAAAAAACTTAGTAGATTTACTCACGTCCGAACAAAGATTTCTCATCGTTGAAGTGATCGGAGTGTGATTGACAGGAAGTGGGTGTTTCTGGGCGGAAACTGGCCGTTTTCTGGGAGTGTGTGGAAAAACGCGGGAGTGTCTGGAGAAACGGGGGAGTGGCTGGCTGAACGCTGGGCGTGTGTGTGACGTCAAACCAGGAACGAAACGGCCCGAGCTGATCGCAATCTGTGAGTAAGTCTCGAGCTACTCAGAAACTGCTAAGAAATTTCTATTCGCAATTTTGCTAATCTTTCGTTCGCTATTCTGCTAAGCTAAGATACACTCCCAGAGGGCGGCGGCTTAGCGTGTGCAATGCTGCTAAAAGAAGCTAGCGAGCGAACAACTCGGAATCACCCCCATAGGCCCTCATTCCGAGTTGATCGCTTGCTAGCTGCTTTTAGCAGCATTGCACACGCTAGGCCGCCGCCCTCTGGGAGTGTATCTTAGTTTAGCAGAAGTGCGAACGAAAGATTAGCAATTCTGCTATTAAATATTTCCCTGCAGTTTCTGAGTAGCACCAGACCTACTCCTAGATTGCGTTCACCTCAGTCCATTTAGTTCCTGGTTTGACGTCACAAACACGCCCTGCGTTCGGCCAGCCACTCCTCCGTTTCTCCAGCCACCCCTGCGTTTTTCCCTGACACGCCTGCGTTTTAGCACACTAGAGGAAAATGGTCAGTTTCCGCCCAGAAACACCCACTTCCTGTCAATCACACACCGATCAGCAGTGCGACTGAAAAGCGTCGCTCTGACCTGTGTAAAATTGTTTCGTTTGTTGTATAATTACTTTGCGCGTGCGCACTGCGGCCCATGCGCATGCGCAGAAATGCCGATTTTAGCCTAATCGCTGTGCTGCGAAAAAAAGGCAGCGTGAAATCAACTCGGAATGACCACCATAGAGTCTTGCAATATAGTGAGATCACAGTTAGTATATGATGTATCCAGTAGATTACCCAGTTTAGGATGAGAGGTTTATATTACCCAATCCAAGTTTGTAGTCCTTCTTATCCTCTGATAGAGATGCTGTTATATGAACGGACAAGTGATGGGCGCTGAAGATGGATGTCTCTCTCTCTCTCTTATTTAGCCGGTCCGGAAAGATATAAGGTGATTTCAATTGGTGTGTCTCCTTTGCATCTCTTTTTTAGTATTTTTTTATTTAAATAAGAAAGCAAAACTAAAGATAGGATATGAAACCATATTGTTAGATTGCTCTCTGAGATGTTGCCTATCTCTATGGACTTGTATTGTATACAGTTACAGTTAAAACATACTTGCCTACCTGACCCTCTCCATGAGGGAGAAAATACTCTGTTCCTGGACTTTCCTGGTAATGTATGATTGCCATCACCTGTGGTGAAACACCTTTCTTATCAATTAACTGGCTCACCACAGGTGATGGCAATCATACATTACCGGGAAAGTCCAGGAACAGAGCATTTTCTCCCTCATGGAGAGGGTCAGGTAGGCAAGTATGAGTTAAAGGATGAATTTAAGTTAATTTATATAATGTTATTAATTATCTTCCTAACCAACCTAGAAGAACAATGGGGATACGCAGAACTCCAGTCCAGGTCACAATGATTGTGCCTCTAGACGGAAAAGCATAGAGAAGATTGAGAGTACACAGACTTCATTTAATATAATTCCGTGTAGCTTCCAACTGCAGAACTCCAGATCCAGAAATATTTTTATCAGATAGCACCCCACACACACTCACAAATAGTAAAATGGTGTAGTGCTGATAGCGACGCTACACCCAATGGCATTAATTGATAGATTCTCCAGCTATTTACCTATAACCCAGGAGAAGGGGTGTGGATCGTTGGGTTGACAGTAACTAGGTTGACCACTATTGGTCGACAGTGACTAGGTCGACACCTGAAATAGGTCGACACAGTCATTAGGTCAACGTGAAGAAGGTCGACATACAGCCTGTCTGACTTTTGACCGTCTGACTTTTGACTGTCTGACTTTTGACTGTCGACCATATAGTGTCTAACTAATGACTGTCTGTCTTTTAACTGTCTATGAGCTATACCACACCCCAACTCAGAATAGGTGAAGCGAAATTCCCGGTAAAATTATCGACAATAAATTATTGCGGCTAATTGAATTGGGGTCTTTCATGATTTGCAGTAAAATCACAGTTTTTTGCTCAAAAAAAGGGTAATACTCCCCTATGTGTAATTAGAAATCTGCACATATGCATAGAAATATACAAATGAAAATACTCCCCTGGAGAGCAAAACCATACCTAATAGTAATTTTTATTTTTAAAGAGAGAATTATAATGATACATTAACATACTCATACAGGCAATGAAAATCCCATTATTTTTGCTTCATAGCCTTTTAAAGTATACGTCAAGGTTCAATTTATACAAAAAAAGGGGCATGATAACTCATCTGGTTGATAATGCTAATTGAACCCACTTTTTTTTGCAACCAAAAAATTATTAAGTATGAAGTAAAGGAATGTATAATGACTCTCTGAGTCAGGCAAGATTGATAAAACATTTTTTTTGTATTCTCCATAATTTGATTGACAAAGGGTCAAAATTTGAAAGTGATGTGTGGATTAGGCACTGAGATGTGATTTCCTTTCCACATACACCTCAGAAAAAAACAGAGCATCAGGAGTGGCATTTCCCAGCAATTTTTCAAAACTTTGATACCCTATATCTCAAAAACTGTGAGGCCTAGAGAAGAAAAAAATTACATGGGTTAGTAGCTATGTGGTAATATCAAGTGTACAAAGTATCATGAAAATCTGGGTCAGTGGGTGTCATGCCTGGGTGAACTGACATGGAATGATACAGTTTTAACGGGTGTAGTATGGTATGCCGGCGGCCGGGCTCCCAGCGACCAGCATGCCGGCGCCGGGAGCCCGACCGCCGGCATACCGACAGCGTGGCGAGCGCAAATGAGCCCCTGCGCTCGCCACGCTGCGGTCACATATTTATTCTACCTCCAGGGGGGTCGTGGACCCCCATGAGGGAGAATATCTGTCGGTATGCCGGCTGTCGGGATTCCGGCGCCGGTATACTGTGCGCCGGGAACCCGACAGTTGGTAACCTGAAGACCAGCCCTTTTAACAAATTCTAATATAAAACAATAATGTATGATCATTTTGTATGCTTGTTTCTTTTACGTAAATTACATTTTTTGCTAAGTAAAATCTCTTCAATTATACAGGTAAAGGCTACATTTCCTAATCTAGAAGTAGTTACAATAAGTAGCATTTGCAGAAAGGATAAATGCTCCAATTACACTGAAATACTTGTTGCAGTTCAAACATTTTGGCCCTTGGTGATATGACACTTTACTGTATTTCTGATCCATCATTACACAGAAACCTGACACCACACAGCAAATTCTGAAGAGTATTCTGTATAAACTTTCCATTATAAATATTCTTTCAAAAAACAAGGTTATATTACACAATCATTTGATTAGCAGCTGTTCTTTTATTGTGCCTTGCACAATACTATATTCATGTGTATGCTCTTAAACCAGTGGTTCCCAAACTGTGTGTCTAGGCACCCTGGGGTGCTGTGAGGCTCTTGCAGGAGTGGCTCAGGTTTGTGGTCCAAAACCAAATCAAATTATTTATGGTCAAAGTGATAGGCAAAACCAGTGGTAGTGGCTGCCAATCATAAGCTGTGGGCAATCAGAAGCATAACTATACACCACTACATACAGTAACTGAAGCTAAGGTAGGCACAATTTACTTCATTTAATATTTTTGTTTCCAAATTTATCAAGAAAACACTTTTATCCTAGCGGTGACGTGAAAAAAATGCTGATACTCTACAGTAGAGCGCCTTGATTGGGAACCACTGCCTTAGACCATCTCTACAGGGACGTGCAGTCAGGGGAGGCAGGGGAGGCAGTGCCTCCCCTGCCATAAATGATTAGAATAATATAAAGAAGATACTTATGACACATATTCTGTGTCACAGGGCCGTAACTACGTGTGTGCCAAGTGGGCTTGGCACACAGCGCAGTTGCCCTGAGGGCGCACGGCCAGCGGCATGTAATGAGTCAAATTGACTCATTACATGCCGCCTCTGAAGTCTGCGCTGTGCGCCGCCGCCGCACTGGGGAGGAGAGAGCAGTGCCGGGCAGCGGAGAAGGAGAAGGAGGGAGGGGGACCGGAGCCGCAGCAGCGCTATTTCATTGGTAGTAAGCGCCGCTGCAGCTGTCCCCTCTCCTTCCGTATTGGCTGCCCGGCGCTGCTGTGGATGCTGGGATGCAGTTCCTCCATCCCAGCATCCACAGCAGCGCCAGGCAGCCAATACGAAAGGAGAGGGGACTGCTGCAGCGGCGCTTACTACCAATGAAATAGCGCTGCTGCAGCTCCAGTCCTCCTCCCTCCTCCTCCTTCTCACCTGCCTTCACCGAGGGAGCTGCACGAGGAGCCTGACTGCCAGATGGTAAGTATCTCTCTTTCTCTAACGTCCTAGAGGATGCTGGGGACTCCGTAAGGACCATGGGGAATAGACGGCCTCCGCAGGAGATAGGGCACTTTAAGAAAGCTTTGGACTCTGGGTGTGCACTGGCTCCTCCCTCTATGCCCCTCCTCCAGACCTCAGTTTTACACTTTGCCCAGAGCAAGATGGGTGCACTGCAGAGAGCTCTCCAGAGTTCTCTGCCTAGAAGCATTTTTGTTTGGATTTTTTCTTTCTACATTTTACTTTTTCACAGGGAGCACTGCTGGCAACTGGCTCCCTGCATCGTGGGACTGAGGAGAGAGGAGAAGACCTTCTTGTCAAAGATAGGCTCTGCTTCCTTGGCTACTGGACACCATTAGCTCCAGAGGGGGTGAACGCAGGTTCTTACTGGGCGTCCACCCCCGGAGCCGCGCCGCCATTCTCCTAACAGAGCCAGAAGTACAGAAGACAGAAGTCGTCAGGCGTCAGAAGCCTTCAGCTTCACTGAGGTAACGCACAGCACTGCAGCTGTGCGTCATTGCTCCCATACACCTCACATACTCCGGTCACTGTAAGGGTGCAGGGCGCATAGGGGGGGGGGGGGGGGGGGGGCTGGGTGGCAATATAAACCTCTGCATGGCATATAGAATATATACATGTACAGGTGGGCTCTGTACATGTAGATAAAAGAGCCCCGCCATATTTCACTAAGTTTGAGCGGGACAGAAGCCCGCCGCCGAGGGGGCGGGGCTTCTCCCTCAGCACTCACCAGCGCCATTTTCTCTCCACAGCACTGCTGAGAGGAAGCTCCCCGGACTCTCCCCTGCTTACACACGGTGAAAGGGTGATTAAAAGAGAGGGGGGGGGCACATAATTGGCGGTTTACATATTATACAGCGCTGTTGGGGAAAAACAATTTGTGTTGGTCTCCAGGGTTATTGCGCTGGGGTGTGTGCTGGCTTACTCTATATCTGTCTCTCCAAAGGGCCTTGACAGGGATACTGTCTTCAGGAAAGGGGTTCCCTGTGTGTGTGTGAAGTGTGTCGGTACGCGTGTGTCGACATGTTTGACGAGGAAGGCTTGCTTAATGTGGAGGGGGAGTGCTTGAATGTCAGGTCGCCATCGGCAACGCCGACACCAGAATGGGTGGATATGCTGAATGTCTTGAATGCAAATGTCAATCTATTGCATAAAAGATTAGACAAAGCAGAAGCTAGGGATCAGCCAGGTAGCCAGTCCATGCCCGTCCCTGGGGCGCCAGGTCCTTCGGGGTCTCAGAAGCGCACCATATCCCAGATCAATGCACAGATACCGACACAGATACTGACTCTAGTGTCGACTATGAAGATGCAAAATTACAGCCAAAGGTGGCTAAGGGTATACGGTACATGATTATGGCCATTAAAGAGGTTTTGCATATTACTGAGGAACCCCCTGTCCCTGACACGAGGGTACACATGTATAAAGGGAAAAAGCCTGAAGTCACTTTCCCATCCTCATTTGAATTAAGTGACTTGTGCGAAAAGGCTTGGGAATCTCCGGATAGGAGACCACAAGTTCCCAAAAGGATTCTCATGGCGTATCCTTTTCCACAAACTGATAGGATACGCTGGGAATCTTCGCAAAAAGTTGACAAGGCGCTGACACGTTCGTCCAAAAAGGTGGCACTGCCTTCTCAGGATACGGCTTCCCTCAAGGAACCTGCTGATCGCAGGCAGGAAATTACCTTAAAGCACATTTACAATCATTCCGGTACCAATCTCTCTACAGCGCTGCGGAATATGTGTGCGCTATATAAATAACCAGTAATAATAATAATAAATAAATAAATATTGCTCGACCGGCTGTGGCGTCGGCCTGGGTTTGTAGTGCGGTTGTAGCATGGGCAGATTCCTTATCTACGGAAATTGACACCTAAGATAGGGACGCCATTCAAATGACCATAGAGCATATCAGAGATGCTGCCTTGTATATGAGGGATGCTCAGAGAGACATTTGTTTATTAAGCTCCAGAATAAATGCTATGTCTATTTCTGCTAGGCGGCTCTTGTGGACCCGACAGTGGATGGGAGATGCCGATTCAAAGCGGCATATGGAGTCCTTGCCTTACAAAGGGGTGGAGTTGTTTGGAGACGGCCTCTCGGATCTTGTCTCTACGGCTACGGCTGGTAAGTCAAATTTCTTACCTTATGTCCCCCCGCAACATACAAAAAAGGCACCTCATTATCAAATGCAGTCCTTTTGTTCCAATAAAAACAAGAAGGTACGTGGATCATCCTTTGTTGCCAGAGGAAAAGGCAGGGGAAAAAAGCTGCACACAGCTAGTTCCCAAGAGCAGAAGTCCTCCACCGCGTCGGCAAAGTCCACCGCATGACGCTGGGGCTTTCCGGGGGGAGGCAGATCTGGTGGGGGCTCGTCTTCGATTTTTCAGCCACGTCTGGGTTCACTCGCAGGTGAATCCCTGGGCATTAGAGATTGTTTCCCAGGGATACAGGCTGGAATTCGAAGAATTGCCTCCTCGACGATTTTTCAAATCGGCTCTGCCGGCTTCCCCGTCAGAGAGGGAGCTAGTGTTGACAGCAATCCAAAAATTGTATACTCAACAGGTGATTGTCACAGTTCCTCATCTCCAGCAAGGAGAGGGATATTACTTAACCCTGTTTGTGGTCCCGAAACCGGACGGTTCGGTCAGACCCATTTTAAACCTGAAATCTCTGAACCTGTACTTGAAGAGGTTCAAGTTCAAAATGGAATCACTCAGGGCGGTCATCGCCAGCCTGGAGGGGGGGGGATTGGATGCTTACCTTCATGTTCTGATATTCCCCCCGCATCAGGCGTTCCTGAGATTTGCAGTGCAGGACTGTCACTACCAATTTCAGACGTTGCCGTTTGGGCTTTCCACGGCCCCGAGAATTTTCGCCAAGGTAATGGCGGAAATGATGGTGCTCCTGCGCAGGCAGGGGGTCACAATTATCCCATACTTGGACGATCTCCTCATAAAGGCGAGATCTCGGGAGAGGTTGCTGGACAGCGTGTCTCTGTCCATGAAGACGTTGCAGTTACACGGCTGGATTCTCAATATACCGAAGTCCCAGCTAGTCCCTACAACGCGTCTGACCTGTTTGGAGCTGATTCTAGACACAGACCAGAAAAAGGTTTTTCTTCCGATCGAAAAGGTTCAGGAACTCATAGCCATGGTCAGGAACCTATTAAAACCAAAAAAGGTTTCAGTGCATCATTGCACGCGGGTCCTGGGGAAGATGGTGGCTTCCTACGAGGCCATCCCTTTCGGCAGGTTCTATGCGAGGACCTTTCAATGGGACCTTTTGGACAAGTGGTCCGGGTCCCATCTACAAATGCATCAAAAGACACACTGTCTCCCAGGACCAGGGTATCTCTTCTGTGGTGGCTGAACAGTGCTCACCTACTAGAGGGTCGCAGGTTCGGCATTCAGGACTGGGTCCTGGTGACCACGGACGCAAGCCTCCAAGGCTGGGGAGCAGTGACACTGGGAAGAAATTTCCAAGGTCTCTGGTCAAGCCTAGAGTCTTGTCTCCACATCAACGTCCTGGAGTTGAGGGCCATATACAACGCCCTGCGTCAAGCGGAGGAATTGTTTCGGAGAAAACCGGTTCTGATTCAGTCAGACAATGTCACGGCAGTGGCTCATATAAACCGCCAAGGCGGAACAAGGAGCAGAATGGCCATGGCAGAAGCGACCAGGATTCTACGCTGGGCGGAAGGCCATGTAAGCGCGCTGTCAGCGGTGTTCATCCCGGGGGTGGACAACTGGGAGGCGGACTTCCTCAGCAGGCACGACCTGCATCCGGGAGAGTGGGGACTTCATCAAGAAGTCTTCGCACAAGATCACGGATCGCTGGGGACTGCCTCAAATCGACATGATGGCATCCCGTCTCAACAAAAAGCTAAAGCGGTATTGCACCAGGTCAAGGGACCCTCAGGCGGTAGCGGTAGACGCTCTGGTGACACCTTGAGTGTTCAGATCGGTCTATGTGTTTCCTCCTCTTCCTCTCATACCCAAGGTGTTGAGAATAATACGAAGAAGCAGGGTCAGAACAATACTCATTGTTCCAGATTGGCCACGGAGGACTTGGTATCCGGAGCTGCAAGAGTTGCTCGCAGGGGATCCGTGGCCTCTTCCTCTAAGGCAGGACCTGCTGCGGCAGGGGCCCTGTCTGTTCCAAGACTTACTGCGGCTGCGTTTGACGGCATGGCGGTTGAACGTCGGATCCTAGCGGAAAAAGGGTGTCACGATCCGGGTATCTGGACGCCATTTCTTACCCATCAGATGCCTCCTAAGGCTGGCTCAGCGCTCCAGGACCGGATCCCATCTGTTATCCTAATGTTCACATTCCTGCATCCTCTCCTGTCTCTCTGAGACGCTGTCACAGTAACGCCTTATTACATCTGGCATGGCGTCTCCCGCGGCCTCCGCCGCCGTCCCTGAGCTTCTGCATGCAGAGTGTCAGAGTGGCGATTACGTCAGCCGCTGCCTCCGCTGTGTCCGCGTGGTTGGATGTGCACTTGTCAGCCTGGCGTCTCCTGTCTCCAGTGGCCGGCGCCGCCATTACTGTTTTCATTACCACATGGATTACAAACCAAACTTCCCTCCAAGTGTCTGCATGGGCGCAGCCATCTTGGATTCTGTCAGCTGATCATTTCCTCCAATCTGTTGTCAGTATTGTTAATCTGCATAATTGCCTAGCCAATCCCTTCCTTGCTGCAGGTATAAATACACTGTGCCTGAGCAAGGAAGGCGTCAGTGCTTTGGTTGTCAAACCTAGTTCCTGTTTGTCTCTCTCCTGTGATTGTCTTCCAGGTTCCAGCTCCTGTCTCAAGACTTCCACCATAGAGACCCGCACCAGCATTCCACCTGCGGTGTAGCCTGACTCTCCAATCCATTGTGGATTCATCTGTTTCCAGCTACAACATTACCTGCTTCCAGCTCAGCTTCCAGCAGAGTACAGCTTCCCTTAAAGGGCCGGTGTCCTTTCTACACTTTACCACTCTCCACCGGTATTATTATATCTCCACTCTCAAGTTCTACATTTCAGTTCATATTTCATCGCTCCCAAGTTCATTTATTATTTAACTGGTTCCAGCCAGTATCCACTCCGTGCTAACAACAGTCTGGTTCCAGCCAGTATCCACAGCAGCTGTTTTACCTTCAGCAACCCAGCTTTTCCTGGAACACCAGCTGGCACAATCCTGGGTTATCTCCATTGCTACAGTCGGGCCTGGTAAGGACTTTCCATCTAGAAGATCATAAGAACTATCTCACACTACCAGTGCCCTGTGGCTCCTGCCATCCTGTAGTACCCAGGAACTGTATTTATTATTTGCTGACTTTTACGTTTTCTTTTACTGCTGCTGTGTTGCGGAGTTGTCATAATAAACATCATTGACTTTTATCCAAGTTGTCGTGGTCACGCCTTCGGGCAGTTATTATTCATGTTACTTACATGTCCAGGGGTCTGATACAACCTCCCAGGTTCCGGTACATCTCAGCCCCTACAACTGAGGCTGCCTCCCGTCAGCTCAGGCCCTCAGTTGTGACAGTAAGCACTGACCTAATGAATCCAGCCGGAGACCAGGATCAAGCGGCCAGGCCGATGCAAGAACTGGCAGCCCGACTAGAACATCAGGAGGCTGCACAGGGCCACATCATCCGCTGTCTCCAGGATCTCTCTACTCGGCTGGATGGGATTCAGACAACTCTCCGTGGATCAGGCGCATCTGGTGCGTCAACCACAGTGACTCCAGCTATAACCCCACCCACCTTACCCATTTCTGCTCCACGTCTTCATCTTCCAACGCCAGCAAAATTTGACGGATCTCCAAGATTCTGCAGGGGATTTCTCAACCAGTGTGAGATTCAGTTTGAGCTACAACCTGGCAATTTTCCCAGTGACCGTACAAAAATTGCCTACATCATCTCTCTTCTCAGTGGCTCCGCCCTTGACTGGGCATCACCGTTATGGGAGAGGTCCGACACCCTGCTATCTTCTTACACTGCATTCGTGTCAACATTCAGGCGCATCTTCGACGAGCCAGGCCGGGTAACCTCAGCTTCATCCGAGATTCTCCGTTTACGCCAGGGGTCACGTACTGTAGGACAATATCTGATACAGTTCCAGATCCTGGCATCCGAACTGGCATGGAACGACGAGGCCCTGTATGCTGCATTCTGGCATGGCTTATCTGAGCTTATTAAAGATGAGTTAGCTACCAGAGACTTACCTTCTAAGTTAGATGAGCTAATCTCACTCTGCACGAAAGTTGATTTACGTTTCAGAGAGAGAGCAACTGAGCGTGGAAGATCATCTGCTCCAAAATCTTCTGCTCCTCCTCCTCGTCAACTGTCACCATCTAAAGATGAGCCCATGCAAATTGGCCGTTCCCGTTTAACTCCTGCTGAGCGCCGAAGACGTCTCTCTGAGTCTCTTTGTCTTTACTGTGCAGCTCCGTCTCACACCATCAATGCCTGTCCCGAACGTCCGGGAAAACTCCAAACCCTAGCTCGCCCAGGAGAGGGCCGGCTAGGAGTAATGATCTCCTCTCCATCTCCTCATGATTGTAATCTCCCAGTCTCGCTTCAAGTTGCTCAACGTTATCGGAACGTCATTGCTCTCCTTGATTCCGGAGCAGCTGGGAACTTTATTACTGAAGCCTATGTTAAACGGTGGTCCCTACCCACCGAGAGACTTCCTTCCTCCTTTTCCTTAACTGCCGTGGATGGCAGTAAAATTTTTGATACTGTTATTGCTCTAAGGACTCTACCAGTTCGTCTGAGAGTGGGAGTTCTTCATTCCGAACTTATTTCACTTTTAGTGATTCCAAGAGCCACACATCCTGTGGTCCTGGGCCTTCCATGGCTCCGTCTTCACAATCCTACAATTGATTGGACGACTACGCAAATCCTGGCATGGGGTTCCTCCTGTGCAGAGACATGTTTGTTTAAAGTATTGCCTGTCTGTTCTTCCTCCCCCAGGTCGTCTGATGTTCCACCTCCTCCATATCAAGATTTCACGGATGTGTTCAGTAAAGCTTCTGCTGATATCCTTCCTCCTCATAGAGAATGGGACTGCCCGATTGATCTCGTTCAGGGAAGGTTCCACCTCGAGGCCGAACTTATCCGTTGTCTCTGCCTGAGACGCATTCTATGGAGGAATACATTAAAGAGAACCTAGCAAAGGGGTTCATTCGACCTTCTTCTTCCCCAGCCGGCGCAGGCTTCTTTTTTGTAAAAAAGAAAGATAGTGGTCTGCGGCCGTGCATCGACTACAGAGGTTTGAACGACATTACCATCAAGAACCGTTATCCTTTACCCCTGATTACTGAGCTCTTTGACAGAGTTAGCGGAGCTACCATCTTTACAAAGCTGGACTTGCGAGGTGCATACAATCTCATCCGGATCCGTGAGGGTGACGAGTGGAAGACCGCCTTTAACACCCGTGACGGACATTATGAGTACCTCGTCATGCCCTTCGGATTGAGCAATGCTCCCGCTGTCTTCCAGCATTTTGTCAATGAGATTTTCAGAGACATTCTATACCGTCATGTCGTGGTCTATCTAGACGATATCCTCATTTTTGCCAACGACTTAGAGGAACATCGTTTTTGGGTTAAAGAGGTTCTGTCCCGGCTCCGTGTCAATCATCTCTATTGCAAATTAGAAAAATGCGTCTTTGAAGTCAAGTCCATTCCGTTTCTAGGGTACATTGTGTCCGGTTCCGGACTAGAGATGGATCCTGAGAAACTACAAGCAATTCAGAATTGGCCGGTACCCTTAACCCTCAAAGGGGTCCAGAGGTTCTTAGGGTTCGCCAATTATTACCGAAAGTTTATACGAGACTTTTCCACCATTGTGGCGCCTATTACTGCTTTCACCAAGAAGGGTGCTAACCCGTCCAAGTGGTCTGAAAAAGCCATGCAAGCTTTTCATCTTTTAAAACAGAGGTTCATCTCTGCGCCTGTCCTGAAACAGCCTGACATCGACTCTCCTTTCATCCTAGAGGTGGATGCCTCCTCCGTTGGAGTAGGAGCGGTGTTATCTCAGAGGGCTAAAGATGGCCATTTACATCCTTGCAGTTTCTTCTCCCGGAAGTTCTCCCCAGCTGAGCGCAACTATGCCATTGGCGACCAGGAGTTGCTAGCCATCAAGCTCGCTCTAGAAGAATGGAGGTATCTGTTGGAGGGAGCTTCTCATTTAATCTCCATACTTACAGACCACAAGAACCTTTTATACCTGAAGGGCGCACAATGTCTCAACCCTCGTCAGGCCAGATGGGCACTTTTCTTTTCCAGGTTCGACTTTAAACTCCAGTTCTGTCCGGGCTCTCAGAATCGCAAGGCCGATGCCCTTTCCCGCTCATGGGAGCAAGAAAATGAGTCAGAGTCTTCAGACAAGCATCCTATTATAAATCCGTTGGCATTCTCCACGGTAGGGATGGACTCTACGCCCCCATCAGGGAAAAGTTTTGTGAAGCCGATGCTAAGGAAGAAGCTCATGCATTGGGCCCATGCTTCCCGTTTTGCCGGACATACAGGTATCCAAAAAACCCTGGAGTTTATCTCTAGGTCCTATTGGTGGCCAACTCTGAAAAAGGACGTCTTGGAGTTTATTGCATCTTGCCCAAAGTGTGCCCAACATAAAGTATCCCGCCAGTCGCCTGCGGGGCAACTGGTTCCACTATCCGTTCCCCGTCGACCATGGACCCACTTGTCGATGGATTTCATTACAGACTTACCCATGTGCAACAAGTTCAATACCATCTGGGTGGTAGTTGACCGGTTCACCAAGATGGCACACTTCATTCCTCTCACCGGTCTTCCGTCAGCTTCCAAGTTGGCTCAAGTATTCATACAAGAGATCTTCCGACTCCACGGTCTTCCTGAAGAAATTATCTCAGATCGAGGAGTTCAATTCACAGCCAAATTCTGGCGAAATTTATGTCAAGTCCTCCAAGTCAAGCTAAAGTTTTCCACGGCTTACCATCCTCAGACCAATGGTCAAACCGAGAGGGTGAATCAGGACTTGGAGGCCTTCCTCCGCATCTATGTGTCCTCCTCTCAAGATGACTGGGTTCAATTACTTCCCTGGGCCGAGTTCTGTCATAACAACCAGTATCATTCTTCATCTGCTTCAACACCATTCTTCACTAAGTTTGGATTCCACCCTAAAGTTCCTGAGTTCCAACCGCTTCCAGCAACTTCTGTTCCCGCAGTGGATATCACCTTGCATCAGTTTGCCAATATCTGGAAGAGCGTACGATCAGCTCTGCTCAAGGCATCGTTCAGGTACAAGAAGTTTGCGGATAAGAAGCGTCGAGCAGTTCCTGCTCTCAAGGTGGGTGATCGGGTATGGTTATCCACGAAGAATTTGAGGTTAAGAGTTCCCAGTATGAAGTTTGCACCTCGCTATATCGGTCCTTTCAAGATTGAACAAGTCATCAATCCTGTTGCTTACAGACTCCAGTTGCCTCCCTTCTTAAAAATACCCAGGACATTCCATGTTTCCCTGTTGAAACCGCTGATCTTGAATCGGTTTCATTCCTCACTTCCTCCAACTCCGAAAGTCCAAACTCAACGAGGCGTTGAGTATGAAGTGGCCAAGATCCTGGACTCACGTCACCGTTACGGTCAACTACAATATCTTATTGACTGGAAGGGTTATGGTCCTGAGGAACGTTCATGGACCAATGCTTCTGATGTCCATGCTCCTGCCTTGGTCCGGAGATTCCATTCCAAGTTTCCTCAAAAGCCAAAGAAGTGTCCTGGGGCCACTCCTAAAGGGGGGGGTGCTGTCACGATCCGGGTATCTGGACGCCATTTCTTACCCATCAGATGCCTCCTAAGGCTGGCTCAGCGCTCCAGGACCGGATCCCATCTGTTATCCTAATGTTCACATTCCTGCATCCTCTCCTGTCTCTCTGAGACGCTGTCACAGTAACGCCTTATTACATCTGGCATGGCGTCTCCCGCGGCCTCCGCCGCCGTCCCTGAGCTTCTGCATGCAGAGTGTCAGAGTGGCGATTACGTCAGCCGCGGCCTCCGCTGTGTCCGCGTGGTTGGATGTGCACTTGTCAGCCTGGCGTCTCCTGTCTCCAGTGGCCGGCGCCGCCATTACTGTTTTCATTACCACATGGATTACAAACCAAACTTCCCTCCAAGTGTCTGCATGGGCGCAGCCATCTTGGATTCTGTCAGCTGATCATTTCCTCCAATCTGTTGTCAGTATTGTTAATCTGCATAATTGCCTAGCCAATCCCTTCCTTGCTGCAGGTATAAATACACTGTGCCTGAGCAAGGAAGGCGTCAGTGCTTTGGTTGTCAAACCTAGTTCCTGTTTGTCTCTCTCCTGTGATTGTCTTCCAGGTTCCAGCTCCTGTCTCAAGACTTCCACCATAGAGACCCGCACCAGCATTCCACCTGCGGTGTAGCCTGACTCTCCAATCCATTGTGGATTCATCTGTTTCCAGCTACAACATTACCTGCTTCCAGCTCAGCTTCCAGCAGAGTACAGCTTCCCTTAAAGGGCCGGTGTCCTTTCTACACTTTACCACTCTCCACCGGTATTATTATTTCTCCGCTCTCAAGTTCTACATTTCAGTTCATATTTCATCGCTCCCAAGTTCATTTATTATTTAACTGGTTCCAGCCAGTATCCACTCCGTGCTAACAACAGTCTGGTTCCAGCCAGTATCCACAGCAGCTGTTTTACCTTCAGCAACCCAGCTTTTCCTGGAACACCAGCTGGCACAATCCTGGGTTATCTCCATTGCTACAGTCGGGCCTGGTAAGGACTTTCCATCTAGAAGATCATAAGAACTATCTCACACTACCAGTGCCCTGTGGCTCCTGCCATCCTGTAGTACCCAGGAACTGTATTTATTATTTGCTGACTTTTACGTTTTCTTTTACTGCTGCTGTGTTGCGGAGTTGTCATAATAAACATCATTGACTTTTATCCAAGTTGTCGTGGTCACGCCTTCGGGCAGTTATTATTCATGTTACTTACATGTCCAGGGGTCTGATACAACCTCCCAGGTTCCGGTACATCTCAGCCCCTACAACTGAGGCTGCCTCCCGTCAGCTCAGGCCCTCAGTTGTGACAAAGGGATTCCGGAGGAGGTCATTCCTACCCTGATCAAGGCTAGGAAAGACGTTACGTTAAAACATTATCACCATATATGGCGGAAATATGTTTCTTGGTGTGAGGCCAGAGCCGCTCCTATGGAGGAGTTCCATTTGGGCCGTCTACTCCACTTTCTTCAAACAGGAGTGACTTTGGGCCTAAAATTAGGGTCCATAAAGGTCCAGATTTCGGCCTTATCCATTTTCTTTCAAAGAGAATTGGCCTCTATTCCTGAAGTACAGACGTTTGTGAAAGGAGTGCTGCATATTCAGCCTCCTTTTGTGCCTCCGGTGGCGCCTTGGGATCTTAACGTGGTGTTACGGTTCCTCAAGTCACCTTGGTTTGAACCACTCAAAACTGTGGAGTTGAAATACCTCACGTGGAAAGTGGTCATGTTGTTGGCGTTAGCTTCGGCAAGACGTGTTTCCGAATTGGCGGCTTTATCACATAAAAGCCCATACTTGGTTTTTCACGTGGATAGGGCAGAGTTGAGGACTCGCCCTCACTTTCTGCCAAAAGTGGTCTCCTCTTTTCATGTGAACCAACCTATTGTCGTGCCTGTGGCTACACGGGACTTGGAGGATTCCGAGTCCCTGGATGTAGTCAGGGCTTTGAAGATTTATGTGACCAGAACGGCTAGACTCAGGAAGACTGAAGCTTTGTTCGTTCTGTATGCGGCCAACAAGGTTGGCGCTCCTGCTTCAAAGCAGACTATTGCTTGCTGGATCTGTAACACGATTCAGCAGGCGCATTCTACAGCAGGATTGCCGTTACCGAAATCAATTAAGGCCCACTCCACTAGGAAAGTGGGCTCTTCTTGGGCGGCTGCCCGAGGGGTCTCGGCATTACAGTTGTGCCGAGCAGCTACTTGGTCGGGGACAAACACCTTTGCAAAGTTCTATAAGTTTGATACCCTGGCTGAGGAGGACCTCCTGTCTGCTCAATCGGTGCTGCAGAGTCATCCGCACTCTCCCGCCCGTTTGGGAGCTTTAGTATAATCCCCATGGTCCTTACGGAGTCCCCAGCATCCTCTAGGACGTTAGAGAAAATAAGATTTTACTTACCGGTAAATCTATTTCTCGTAGTCCGTAGAGGATGCTGGGCGCCCGTCCCAAGTGCGGACTTCTTCTGCAAGACTTGTATATAGTTATTACTTACATAAGGGTTATGTTATAGTTTTCGGTGGTACCGTGGCTATGTTGTTGTTCATACTGTTAACTGGGTAAGTTTATCACAAGTTATACGGTGTGATTGGTGTGGCTGGTATGAATCTCGCCCTTAGATTTACAAAAATCCTTCCTCGTACTGTCCATCTCCTCTGGGCACAGTTTTCCTAACTGAGGTCTGGAGGAGGGGCATATAGGGAGGAGCCAGTGCACACCCAGAGTCCAAAGCTTTCTTAAAGTGCCCTATCTCCTGCGGAGTCCGTCTATTCCCCATGGTCCTTACGGAGTCCCCAGCATCCTCTACAGACTACGAGAAATAGATTTACCGGTAAGTAAAATCTTATTTTCTTACTCTCTCTCTCTCTCTCTCTCTCTCTCTCTCTCGGGGACACTGTCTGCCATAATGTGTAAAAAGGGGGCCTGGCTGCCGCAATGTGTAAAAAGGGGGCCTGGCTGCCGCAATGTGTAAAAAGGGGGACTGCCTGCCACAATGTGTAAAAAGGGGGACTGCTTGCCGCAATGTGTAAAAAGGGGGAATCTGCCTGCCGTAATGTGTAAAAAGGGGGAATGGCTGCCGCAATGTGTAAAATGGGGGACTGGCTGACGCAATGTGTAAAAAGGGGGACTGGCTGCCATAATGTGTAAAAAGGGGGACTGGCTGCCGCAATGTGTAAAAAGGGGGACTAGCTGCCGCAATGTGTAAAAAGGGGGACTGCCTGACGCAATGTGTAAAAAGGGGGAATGGCTGCCGCAATGTGTAAAAAAGGGGACTGGCTGCCGCAATGTGTAAAAAGGGGGACTGGCTGCCGCAATGTGTAAAAAGGGGGACTGGCCGCCGTTATGTGTAAAAAGGGGGACTGGCTGCCGCAATGTGTAAAAAGGGGGACTGGCTGCCGCAATATGTAAAAACGGGGACTGGCTGCCGCAATGTGTAAAAACGGGGACTGGCTGCCACAATGTGTAAAAAGCGGGACTGCCTGCCGCAATGTGTAAAAAGGGGGACTGCCTGCCGCAATGTGTAAAAAGGGGGACTGGCTGCCGCAATGTGTAAAAAGGGGGACTGGCTGCCGCAATGTGTAAAAAGGGGGACTGGCTGCCGTAATGTGTAAAAAGGGGGCCTGGCTCCCACAATGTGTAAAAAAGGGGGACTGTCTGCTGTAATGTGTAAAAAGGGGGACTAGCTGCCGTAATGTGTAAAAAGGGGGTCTGGCTGCCGCAATTTTTAAAAAGGGGGACTGTCTGCTGTAATGTGTAAAAAGGGGGACTGCCTGCCGCAATGTGTAAAAAGGGGGACTGCCTGCCGCAATGTGTAAAAAGGGGGACTGGCTGCCGCAATGTGTAAAAAGGGGGACTGGCTGCCGCAATGTGTAAAAAGGGGGACTGGCTGCCGTAATGTGTAAAAAGGGGGCCTGGCTCCCACAATGTGTAAAAAAGGGGGACTGTCTGCTGTAATGTGTAAAAAGGGGGACTAGCTGCCGTAATGTGTAAAAAGGGGGTCTGGCTGCCGCAATTTTTAAAAAGGGGGACTGTCTGCTGTAATGTGTAAAAAGGGGGACGCTGTCTGCTGTAATGTATAAAAGGGGCTCTACCTGGTGTAGTGGCGCTACTGTGCAGCGTAATTTGAATAATGGAGACTACTGTGCACCGTAGTATGAATTGCTATTATTTTGTGGCCACGCCCCTATATATTTTTCGCGCGCCTATGCCGCGCACTACCCCTATCTTGCATGGGGGGGGCGCCAATGTCATTTCTTGCACACAGCGCTAAAATGCCTAGTTACGGCACTGCTGTGTCATAAGTAATTTCTTTATATTATGCTACCTATTTCAGCTCTTTTAATCAGTTTGGGAGGCACTGATAGCAGTGCCTCCTGTCATCAATAGAAATGGGCTAAAACGGGGGGCGGGGCCAAGGACTGGGCCATAAAAGCCCATTGAAAAACAACGGGGTAAGCGGCATTTATGCAAGTGCCTCGTTGACAGGGGAAACCCGCCCCTGTCAGCGAGGCAGATGTGATTGGACAGCGGATCCAGTACTGGATCCGCTGATCCAATCACCGGTGGGCTGAAGCGACGGCGGGACCCGGCGCTGCTGTGGCGCTATCACGTCTGGACAGTAGCACGGGCAAGTGAAGCGGCGGCGGTACCCGATGTTAGAGCTGCGCTGCATGTCACTACAGAAGCAGGCGCTACGGAGGCAGCGGGCTGGGGACCGCGCGGCGGCGCTTGGCATCGCTGTAACTGCAGCTCACCTTGATCGTCCTCCGCTCTCCTCACAGCAGCACCTGCACCCTCCGGAACGGGGCCCATCACCACACAGGCGAGGTGGTGGGGTTGTTGTTGTTGGTGGAGGGGTGGGGGGGGCAGTTGTACTGGGTGGGAAGTGACTGGGCAGCTCACCCTCAGATCACCTGGACTGCAGCTCACCTTCAGATAATCAGGGGATGAGCTGCAGTCCAAGTGATCTGGGGGTGAGCTGCAGTCCAAGTGATCTCGGCCAGATCACTTGGACTGCAGCTCACCCCCAGATCACTTGGACTGCAGGGACAGTGAGGAATAAATAAAATAAATGTAAAAAAATTATATATATGTTGTCAAAGTCGAAAAATATCATGATGCATGCCCCTTGTACTAACCCCTCATGCACATGCACGCTGCTCGTGCACTTGTTCCCCCGTGCGTGCACATCCCCGCAAGTTGCGTAGGATCGCTCCGGCGATCGTGCGCATGAGATGTGTATTTACGGCGGAGTTTGTGAGCGTGTAGCGTGCGACTCGATCGTAGCATATTTAACCCAAATAGTGCATTTTGTAGTTAATATTCCCTTAGACCATGTCAGCGAGTATGATTAGTTTAAACTGTTCCTGGACAAAGAGATTCCTCTTTGCATGATAGGAAGGGTCAGATAAAGGTTGAAAGGTGGTGTCTAGTATCCAGCTGTAGGGTATTTTAAGAGTAATATTCCGGTGTTAGTTAGGAAAGGATCGCTCGCTCCTGCGTATAGTTATGTACAGAAGTAGATTATGAACATTAACTGTATTTGCTGTAAATTACACATGCGGCGGGAATCCTGAGGATACCTCCCACCAGAGCAGTTGGGGAAAGACACAGCCCACCTGTTCAAATCCACCTATGACCTTTGCTGTAATGTAGAGACACATCCCTGTGTCCAATGAACAATGAGATACAGGTACCATTGTATTGTGAATGTATGTTGTGTATATAAAGACCACTGTTGCCTGGCCAGCCTCATGTCTCTGAAGGCTTTCTACCTGATAGCTGAGGACTGGATTCCAGGTCGCGCATGCGAAAGATTCCCCACGTATGTATATTCTCTGTAGCCATTGTTCGCCATTGTTCATGTTATTCTCTGTTATTATGTTAGATTTCTATGTTAGTTTGTAGTGTATGATTTGTACTGTTTTTCCCCTTTTACTCTGAATAATCCACGGCAGTGTTAGAGCTGCTGCGGTTATAACCAAACCTGGTGTTGTGTTTTCACTTTCCTGCAAAGGGCTCTCTTAGCGTCTCAATCGCTCAAACAGCATACACATTGTCAAGGTTTTTAAGCGTTACATCATTACAGTATTTGACTACTAAGGTTTAGAGTATAAGTATATTCTTACTGTGTTTTATTAACAAGGTTTAAAGGTTATCTACTGTGTGTGCGCCCGCTGTGTGTATTCCGTACACCCAGCGCAGCGTGTGTACGCCAAGTGCGTACCACGTGCGGGACTCTGTATGCAAATAGCGTACAAAGTGCGTAGCACATGCACGTGGTCTAGCGGCCATAGCGGCTCCACGGTAATAGTGTATAGCTTTATGTTTAAAGATAATAATTGACATTATCAATTGTGGGCAATCGTCCGGTTCTCCTCATATCCGCAGCCTAGCAGGACAAGGCAGACTTTTATCTATCAGCAAAGGGCGGAAAGGTAGTATCCCCTGTTAGCCATTTTGTGGTCGGGGATACAGTAGTGCTGATTAGATAAGCGTCTGCTCCGCTTGGTTTGAAGGGATGCTGGTGGGATCCGAAAGGTAAGAACGTAAAGCTATTGGATTTTAAATCTGTAAATTTCTGTTTTGCGCCAAATGCGCACACAATACAAGCATACACCTGTACTCTGCATATCTGATCATATTGTTGCAAAACAAGGTAAAATATCTACAGGGGCTCGCATGATGTATGATTTCTTAGTGACAAAGGAAGCCGCATGGTTTGTCCTCCATTTTGGACTAACCACATGGCCTGTCCACCATTTTGTGTAACCCTTATGGATGTGGAAGGGGGAGGAGCAGCGGCCATTTTGGGAAGGTCATTTTTTTCTAAATGGCTGATTTTCACTGCCCGAATAATCAGCCGTCCTTGGTCAAAAAGAAATCACCATTTATGAGTTACCAATGCATTTATTTAACCCATGCCATAGTCAATTACAAATAGATTCAGATGGGGCTTAATAAAAGTTAATAGTAAGATGAATACGTCATGTAAGAACCACATACAGATATAAACAAAGTTTTTTTTTCTTTACCTCTAGGATTCAGTTAAACTCTGCTTGTTGTAAGATAGCCATTTAAATGCAAATTAACCTGTGTGGCTGCTTTTTCCTGGCAGTGAAAAAAACCCACCTTCACAGACAGTCAAAAGCACATTCATATGCAAATTAGAAGCACTTAATGAGTAAATGAGTCTCAGGAGACCAGTGAATGGTACATAGATATAATATTATAATTATGTGTGTGTGTTTATATCAATGTATGTTCTGCAAGATAGCTATCCAATATGAATCATACTATTGGAAGCATTGATTACTAGATTCATTTAGACCTGTATTTTGTGTATTCTGCATATCTACTCGCTTGTTGCCATTAGCATTGATTATTAGATCTATTTTGACCTGTGCTGAAAAATTTGTTGCTATTTAGTTAAAAATATAGAGTAATATTTAAGGGAGTACATGTAAAACACACACGCAGCCTGGCCTAGTTATAAAGGTTTATACAGGAGATACTGTGTGGTGTTTGGTAAGCGATTATAGTTAAATATCGTTTACATTTATAGAAGTGTGGTATTTGTATTACTGCGGATGTATCCAGCCTTTGTACACGTGTCCCGGACAGCGTGCGGGACTGCGTATGCAACGCAAAGGCCTACACATGTGGCGTATATTACGCAACGTGCGTACAGATACGCCCACTAAATACAAATCACACAATAGCACTGTTTCAGTTTAGGCGAGACGGTAGCCACGCGATAATAGCACAAATTGATCAGTATCCAATATTTAGTTTAAAAAAAACAAACCTTTTTTTCTGTATTACCTCTGGGGAAAGCTATCAGTTAACAGGAAAGGATTTTTCTGATCAGAAAACTATAGAATGATAGTGTGGGCTGAAAAAGGTATGAGTGTATTGAACCCCGCTTGGTGGTCTTGGTGATCTTGGTGGTCTTGGTGATCTTGGTGAAGCTTGGTGAAGCACGGTCTAGGTGAAAACGTGCGAGCACGGTCCAGGTGTACACGTGCGACGGAGTGTGATAAAAGTTTTCGTGGCATTACGCTTCGGCTGTTGTGGAGCACAGTAGGGAGACTCCAATGATCCTACCATTTATAGATAACAAGTGTCTATAAGTGGTACGATTGGACCGCACGGTTGTATGTGTAAACAATTGATGCAACATGATATGAGGTTGCATATTCGTGCGTAAATCTTATCCTCATACGCGTTGTAGGGAGCACATGCAAGCGTGATTTGTGTAAAGTAAAAGTTTAGGGAATTTTCGCCGATCTCTCAGGAAAATCTTGAGAGGTAGGGCCTGCAACGGCTACACGAGTCTGCTAGAAGGCGGATCCGGGGTACTCGGAGCAGAAGAAGTTCAGTGGAAGAGCTTTAAGGATTTCCACCGTAGACTACTGTGTTTGGTGCATTTTAGGAAGTTTTTTCTGTGTTAAAAAGGTCCACAATGGAAGCCAAGTGCACAACACAGGGACGTTCAGCAGTCAGGGTTCAGACTGCAGAGTTCAGACCCCGGGGGTCTTCCCGGTTAGTAATGTGGGGGAAGTATGGTCCCCACACTGAGACCTTTTGTGATGAATGGACACGAATGACTGTGGGGGATAAAGCACCATTTCCTGGGATAGGTAGTTTTGACTAAGAGGTATTGCATAATCTAAGGCTTAGGATCTGTCTCATAAAATCCCAAAAACAGAGGATCAGACACACAAACTGTTTACATTTATGGCAACAAGTGAGTGATATACAGAAGGAATTAGCTTACACAGCTGGTTCCAACCCTAGCAGGAAACTGATAGCAACAGCACCACCACCACCATACATAACAGGAGAGAAAATGGCTACAGAGAATGGCATACTGGTATACGATAAAAGTGCACTTAATAAATGTATTAATGACAATAAGAGTAAACGTAATAAATGTATTAATGACGATAGGAGTAAAACTGACAAATGTACAAATTCTAACCCGTGCAAGTTGCACCCCATGTTAAACTTCCCTCAGGATTACAAGCAAGAATGTGAGCCCAGCACGATGTCGGCACTTTCTCCAGCAGCCACCATACAAGACACCCAGGTGGGCACGGCCCAATCGGTAAGGGCAGTAGTAAAGCCCCCTAACGGAGGGTCAGATGAGGTCGTGTCCACAGGTAAGTACGGTATTGTACATTATGCACAGACAATTGCACCTCACATTGTAGAGTCAACACAAGATGGTGTAATTGAATTAAATCCTGTCAGGGTGATCACAGTCCCCAATGGGAGGACTGACGCTCAGGGAGTCACTCCCGTCAGAGACATTGCTATGTATTGTCCCTGGTCCCGGACAGAATTAAGGACAATTATGTCTGAATTTCCCGATCCCAGGAGAGATCTAGCCGCATGTCAAAGGTTTATTAAAGAATTAGGTAATGCCACCGAACCCACAAACAAATATTGGCGAACAGTGCTACGAGTATGTCTACCCTCCAATATTGACCCTGCGAAATTTATCACTGATTGTAAGTTAAACGCAGAAGTACCTCTCACTGAGGAATACAATCAGGAGAATGTACGACAAATCAATCTGCAATTAGGAAAATATTTCCCAACTGTTGTCAAGTTGAAGAAAATTTTCTTCATTAGACAAAAAGAAGGTGAAACTGCTTCTGACTATTTCCACCGAGCACTGCAGGAAATGGCTAGATACACTGGGGTCGTCGACATTGAGGAAAATATGCATCATAGGGAGGTAGCTGTGTCCGTATTAATGGAAGGTTTAAAAGAAACGTTGAGAACCAGAGTACAAACCACTCAACCTAACTGGAGAGGTATCTCGGTGGCTGCATTAAGAGAGTCCGCTGTTAAGCACGATCGGAACATCAGTAAACACAGGGAGTCACAGGGGGGTAAGCTGATGACAATAAGTATAAAAGTCCTGACAACGAAGCCACATCAGCCTAAACCCCAGACCCCTGTTGGTAAGTCGCATGTGGTAAAATGTTATAACTGCCAGAGGGAAGGACATTATGCACGGAGTTGCAGATTTAGAGACCCACATAAGGTATATCGACCCCCTAGACCTGAACATGACACACTGTATGACGCACGTAATTGTAATCAGGGATCATATAGGAAAAATTTTGGGCCGCACCTGTAATTTGCAGCCAGTGAAGTTGATTGTTAGCCTAGGTAGTAAACCTGAGGTCACAGTTGATGTAATTGGTAGGTTATTCCTTGTAGACACAGGGGCGGCCAGGTAAACTCTGTGATTTATCTTTAAATGTTTCCTCTTCATCTCTGACGTTCACCAGCAGAACTATAGCTCAAACGTCACATGTCTACTTGGTCTTTTCAGAGGTCTGCCCAACCCCAGTATATCTTACCAGCATCATTGTGCCTGGCCATGCACAGAGGGTGGAGAGTGGAAATACTGGTGGGGGAGACTGTGCAGAGAAACCGATAGACATGTTGGTGTGACAGCCTGATGGTGAACGGAAATCTGACAATTTTTCTCTTTTTCTATTATTCTCTCTCTTTTTGTTTTTTCATGTTCTAAGGATGGTATGTCACACAACAGTTAAACAAATGGTAATGCAAGATTTATGCTCCTTACAGAAAGGTCGCTGATTCGGAAAGAATATCGTATAACCGGAGTGTCCGTTTTGGGAAGACTGAGAGGCAGCACTGTTGAGACGGCATCTGAGCAAGAAGAACAACAAGACTAGAAGCAGTTATCGTACCAATTTTCTTTCCCTTCTAATTATTTTCTTTACCTCCCATTACCACTCTTTCTTTCTCCTCCTGCAAGATGGACTTACCCCAAGAGACTGCGTTCCGGGTTTTCCTGTTGACCCTGTTGTTGACCAGAGCTGTCTATTTCGGTGAGAGTACCAGAGAGGTCGAGAAGGGATCTGGAATGGGTTCTGATGACAAGAACGGATTCGTAGAATTCCAAGACCAACACAATCACCGAGCAAAGGCGAGTATCAGAAAACGATCTGGTAGTCATGACACTAGGAGACATTGTGAAGGATTGTTAGCTGAGGAAAATTGTATCTGTAGGAATTGTGAAAACATAGTTGAGGACGGGTGCATCCAGAGATGTCAGTCCAGCCTTAATATCAAGTTGAGAACAAGGAAAAAAGGGTACATCTGCACACTTGAATGATCTAAATTAACAATTTGATTGATTAGTAGATCAATGAAACCCCAATATACGTGTGTCTGAATTAGACTTTAAGCCTCTCTGGGGGTGCAACCCTATTACAACCAAGTGTCAAAACATATAAGGAGAACTGGAAAGGCGGTTGTTGAGTTGGGTGCACAGTGTCAATTGATTGGATTGATTGTCAAAATAAAACGTAACTTTTATTACTTATATTAATATTAAGAAGGTCCTTATCTTGGGACACATACAGCAAAATATAGAGGTTAAAAACATGACATATACAAACACATAAGTGATATAGAAAAAAAGGAAAACGTGAGACAGATTCTTAAAAAGTGGGGTCACCACAATAACTCCTGCAACTAGTATAATTATTTATGTGTGAGACAATAGCCACTCAGGATACAAACTGGGTGATGTTTCCCAGTCCTGGGTATAGTTGATATCGTATGGGGAGATTAAAAGTAACCACAGATAGTGGGGTGTTTCTAATGGGACACTGCCTCTGGTGCGTGGATATGGTGGAATATATAATACAATTCGGGCCTCTTTCCCACCTGGTAATAATATGCCAGTGAGTTATTCTTAAATAGAGAACATTTACTGCAATGGTACTGATGGTTGAGGCATACAATATGTATTGTACCGCTGGTGCCTTATATTACAGAATGCTGTATATCTCCTTTCGTACTGCTTCTGGATAACTTAATAACCGTGAAAATATAAGTATTTGTCAAAGATTAACAGTGACAAGTACTGGGGTGCTCACACCATATTAATGTGTAGGGCACTCGCATGGATAATATAAACTTATATATCTTGAGAATAAGATGTATAGATTTAAATCTAGGGTAATCAGAATATACCCCGTATATTAATGGAGTCAATTGGAAGATGTACAGAGATACTACAGTAATGATTGTTTACAAATATAGGCACAGAGTGAATGTATTTCAGTCCACATTTGTTTAGAAGTAAAAGGAAAGATGTTGCAAATTGTCCTAGGACTGATATAACAAAAAGCAACAATTGTTGCAGTACTGATTCATGCAAAGGAAAGAGGATATGTAAGAATATTGCTTCACTGATATGTGTGGTATTCACGGATCATACACATGTGTGCCTATTGAAAGGATATTACTTTCATTATAAGTGTATAGTACACTATCATAGCGGAACATACGCATGTGCACCTCTTGAAAGGTTAATCACTTGTATTTTTTAGGTATACAAATGTGTGCTCCATATAGAGAAGTCCACTAAAGGCGTCCAAATTATTGGAAGAAAAAATTATAATGAATAATATATATTTGAGCAGTGTTCCTAACACCCTTAGAGGTCAGTTGTCCCTATTATAACGTAATGGGTCCCCTATGTGGGGATTATGAAGATAATAAATACCACTGCTAACTCCAATGACCCCTAGGATATAGTATAACTCTAAACAAATGCTTGTAATACAATTCCTGATTCCTATAGTTTTATTATAGGCAGTGCGATGGTTACTAAGCACAGAGTAGTTGCGGCATGAATAACGGTAATCGAGTAATCCACAGATGTATGCTGTTCAGAGAAGCGAGTAATTGCTACCTCTGTTTGCAGCAATAACCTAGGGTAATCCTAGTACACAGATGTATGCTGTTCAGAGAAGCGAGTAATTGCTACCTCTGTTTACAGCAATAACCTAGGGTAATCCTAGTACACAGATGCATGCTGTTCAGAGAAGCGAGTATTTGCTACCTCATGCATGTTTTGCTGTACGGGCAGCTTTAACGTCAGCCTCGTTAAAGCTGCCCGTACAGCGAAACATGCATGTCGGCTTGTTAGTGGGCCACCACACTCCTTGAAATTGTATAGCAATGTTGTATTCTATGTAATAGTTAGTGATGTTCTTACCAGCACTGATCTCTATAGAGCCTTAGCATTCAGCAATTAGGATTCGCTCAGCAGGCTGTGTGTATGAGTTTATGAAATCAGACAAACCACCACTCAAGATAGCAGCACAGGGGATTACCCTAGGTTATTGCTGTAAACAGAGGTAGCAATTACTCGCTTCTCTGAACAGCATACATCTGTGTACTAGGATTACCCTAGGTTATTGCTGCAAACAGAGGTAGCAATTACTCGCTTCTCTGAACAGCATACATCTGTGTACTAGGATTACCCTAGGTTATTGCTGTAAACAGAGGTAGCAATTACTCGCTTCTCTGAACAGCATACATCTGTGTACTAGGATTACCCTAGGTTATTGCTGTAAACAGAGGTAGCAATTACTCGCTTCTCTGAACAGACAATCATTACTGTAGTATCTCTGTACATCTTCCAATTGACTCCATTAATATACGGGGTATATTCTGATTACCCTAGATTTAAATCTATACATCTTATTCTCAAGATATATAAGTTTATATTATCCATGCGAGTGCCCTACACATTAATATGGTGTGAGCACCCCAGTACTTGTCACTGTTAATCTTTGACAAATACTTATATATTTTCACGGTTATTAAGTTATCCAGAAGCAGTACGAAAGGAGATATACAGCATTCTGTAATATAAGGCACCAGCGGTACAATACATATTGTATGTCTCAACCATCAGTACCATTGCAGTTAATGTTCTCTATTTAAGAATAACTCACTGGCATATTATTACCAGGTGGGAAAGAGGCCCGAATTGTATTATATATTCCACCGTATCCACGCACCAGAGGCAGTGTCCCATTAGAAACACCCCACTATCTGTGGTTACTTTTAATCTCCCCATACGATATCAACTATACCCAGGACTGGGAAACATCACCCAGTTTGTATCCTGAGTGGCTATTGTCTCACACATAAATAATTATACTAGTTGCAGGAGTTATTGTGGTGACCCCACTTTTTAAGAATCTGTCTCACATTTTCCTTTTTTTCTATATCACTTATGTGTTTGTATATGTCATGTTTTTAACCTCTATATTTTGCTGTATGTGTCCCAAGATAAGGACCTTCTTAATATTAATATAAGTAATAAAAGTTACGTTTTATTTTGACAATCAATCCAATCAATTGACACTGTGCACCCAACTCAACAACCGCCTTTCCAGTTCTCCTTATATGTTTCAGCCTTAATATCAACATGGACCGTCATCCATTGAGTGACTATCACTCATTAGTGGGTAAGGTTTTAAACCAAACGGAATGCTGGGTTGCTCACAAGTACCTCAAGGTCAGAGCAAGTCAGGACTAGTGCCATACTCTTTAACAATAGATGAGGTACTTGAATTAAGGGATGGGAGACCGGTGGACAAGAAATTTAATATTTCTAGGCCTCCTAGTTTGAAGCTCCACCAATATCATGTGTATAGGTCCTTAATATGTTTTAACATTTCCAATCCCCGAAAGCCGGGAAATTGGGAAGTGACATGGAACAACCAAACCATGGCATTTTCACACAGAGCCGATAGAATGCCCGTAGACTCAGAACTTATACGCCAAATAGCCAACGGTGGGAGATATTTTCAGTATAGGTACACTCTAGGAAGTAGGACCATGCGGGTTGGAGAAGTATCACCAGGATACTGTGCGCATATCATACAGCCTGATACGTGTACTGAACAGATGAGAGAGTTAGGGGTAGGAGTTTTCACCTGGAAGGTTTGTAATATGGTGATGTCATATTCAGTCCCATATGTCCTCCCCGATGATGCATATTTCATATGTGGGAGGAAGGCGTATAAGTGGCTTGCCCCAAACTTAGAGGGATTGTGTTACATTGGAAGAGTGTTGCCAGAAGTAATGACCATTACCCATGATAAGATGAAAGACATTCACCGCAATGCTCAAGCACCTTACACTCACTACGAACACATTGTTAAGAGACACCTTATAGATAGGACAGAGCACGCAGCCTCTGATTTGATCCACGAATCCACGGGGATTCAATTCCTACTCGCGTTAGATATCACCCGTACCGCCAGAGGAATTATACATTTTAGGTATATTACTGCGCTAGCGAACCTGATAGACAATATCACCGAGATGTATGATGACACCTTCAGATATACTGGGAGGGAATTGCAAGCTTACAAAACGGAACTGATCCAGCACAGGATGGTTCTCAATTACCTCACAGCGGTGACAGGCGGGTATTGTGTCACCCTAGCAGCTCAGTATGGCGTGAAGTGCTGTATGTCACGATCCGGGTATCTGGACGCCATTTCTTACCCATCAGATGCCTCCTGAGGCTGGCTCAGCGCTCCAGGACCGGATCCCATCTGTTATCCTGATGTTTACATTCCTGTATCCTCTCCTGTCACTCTGAGACGTTGTCACAGTAAACGCCATATTACACCTGGCATGGCGTCTCCCGCGGCCTCCGCCGCCGTCCCTGAGCTTCTGCATGCAGAGTGTCAGAGTGGCGATTACGTCAGCCGCGGCCTCCGCTGTGTCCGCGTGGTTGGATGTGCACTTGTCAGCCTGGCGTCTCCTGTCTCCAGTGGCCGGCGCCGCCATTACTGTTTTCATTACCACATGGATTACAAACCAAACTTCCCTCCAAGTGTCTGCATGGGCGCAGCCATCTTGGATTCTGTCAGCTGATCATTTCCTCCAATCTGTTGTCAGTATTGTTAATCTGCATAATTGCCTAGCCAATCCCTTCCTTGCTGCAGGTATAAATACACTGTGCCTGAGCAAGGAAGGCGTCAGTGCGTTGGTTGTCAAACCTAGTTCCTGTTTGTCTCTCTCCTGTGATTGTCTTCCAGGTTCCAGCTCCTGTATCAAGACTTCCACCATAGAGACCCGCACCAGCATTCCACCTGCGGTGTAGCCTGACTCTCCAATCCATTGTGGATTCATCTGTTTCCAGCTACAACATTACCTGCTTCCAGCCCAGCTTCCAGCAGAGTACAGCTTCTCTTAAAGGGCCGGTGTCCTTTCTACACTTTACCACTCTCCACCGGTATTATTATTTCTCCGCTCTCAAGTTCTACATTTCATTCATATTGCATCGCTCTCAAGCTTCATTTATTATTTAACTGGTTCCAGCCAGTATCCACTCCGTGCTAACAACAGTCTGGTTCCAGCCAGTATCCACAGCCAGAGCCGGCGCTAACCGCTCAGCAAGGTCCGCAAAGCAGGGAGGCGCCAGGACGGAGAGGCGCCTTCCCCGCTCTGCTACCTTGCTGATGCGCCATGTTGCTGCTGGATGTCGCTGCACCTGTCACACTGTGACAGCCTCAGGCAGCGGCACCGGCAGTATGATCAGATCTCCTCCTGTCCTGTGTGTCACGCCCCCCTCCTCTCTCCTCCTTGCTCCTGGCCGCTGCCCATGTCAGGTGGAAGACAGAAGCACAGTGGTGCCTCTCACCAACTCGTCTCTTCCCTCCCCTCTGTCACTGAATACACAGCAACACAGCAGTCTTAAGCGTCAGATAGGGGACACAGGAAGTCACATGATATACACATGTGACTGTGCACTGTCTGACTCTGGACTCTGGAGGAGCAAGCTGTCGTGTGAAGAGGAACAGCCAGCCAGTGTAGCAGCCTGCAGCCCTTGTAGCCAGCCACAGAGGAGCTGACTGAGGTAAATTATTCTCGTGATAAACAAAGGAGGGGGGGGGGGATAGTACTATATTCATGTGTGCTGGGGAGGGGGGAGGGGGGGGGGAGTACCATGTTCATGTGTGATGGGGGGAATACCATATTCATGTGTGCTGGGAAGGGGGGGGGGAGTACCATGTTCATGTGTGATGGGGGGAGTACCATATTCATGTGTGCTGGGGGGTGGGGGGAGTACCATATTCATGTGTGCTGGGGAGGGGGGGAAGTACCATGTTCATGTGTGATGGGGGAGTACCATATTCATGTGTGCTGGGGAGGGGGGGGAAGTACCATGTTCATGTGTGATGGGGGAGTACCATATTCATGGGGGGTGGGGGGAGTACCATATTCATGTGTGCTGGGGAGGGGTACCATATTCATGTGTTCTGGGGGGTGGGGTAGGGGGCAGAAGTGGCATAGTAACAGTGTATGCTGCAATTTGGGTTTTCTGCTTTGAAAACCCAGCGGTGGGAGGAAAGAAAAAGGGAAATGTTCACCTGCTCGGGCGGTCGTTCCCCGCTGCTGCATTCTCTGTCCGTTGTAGTGTGTGGGGAGAGGGATGCAGGGTAGCAGCAATAGTGTAGTTGTGCAGACAAAGAGGGTGCAGGGTAGTGGCAGTGTCGTGTGTGGGGTGCAGGGTAGCAGCGGTAGTCTGCGGGGGGGGGGGGGGGATCCAGGATAGCAGCAGTACTGTCATGTGGTTTGTCTGGGAGGAGGGGTGCTGGGTAGCGGCGGTAGTGTAATGTAGTGTGTGTAGGGAGAGAGGGTGCAGGGTAGCAGCGGTAGTGTAATGTAGTGTGTGCGGGGAAAGGGGTTGCAGGGTAGTGGCAGTAGTATAATGTAGTGTGTGTGGGGAGAGGGGAGCTGGGTAGTGGCAGTAGTATAATGTAGGGAGAGAGGGTGCAGGGTAGCAGCGGAAGTGTAATGCAGTGTGTGCGGGGAAAGGGGGAGGGTAGCAGCGGTAGTGTAATGTAGTGTGTGCGGGGAAAGGGGTTGCAGGGTAGTGGCAGTAGTATAATGTAGTGTGTGTGGGGAGAGGGGAGCTGGGTAGTGGCAGTAGTATAATGTAGGGAGAGAGGGTGCAGGGTAGCAGCGGAAGAGTAATGCAGTGTGTGCGGGGAAAGGGGGAGGGTAGCAGAGGTAGTGTAATGTAGTGTGTGCGGGGAAAGGGGTTGCAGGGTAGTGGCAGTAGTATAATGTAGTGTGTGTGGGGAGAGGGGAGCTGGGTAGTGGCAGTAGTATAATGTAGGGAGAGAGGGTGCTGGGTAGCAGCGGAAGTGTAATGTAGTGCGTGTAGGGAGAGAGGGTGCAGGGTAGCAGAGGTAGTGTAATGTAGTGTGTGCGGGGAAAGGGGTTGTAGGGTAGTGGCAGTAGTATAATGTAGTGTGTGTGGGGAGAGGGGAGCTGGGTAGTGGCAGTAGTATAATGTAGGGAGAGAGGGTGCAGGGTAGCAGCGGAAGTGTAATGTAGTGTGTGTAGGGAGAGAGGGTGCAGGGTAGCAGCGGTAGTGTAATGTAGTGTGTGCGGGGAAAGGGGGAGCAGGGTAGTGGCAGTAGTGTAATGTAGTGTGTGTAGGGAGAGAGGGTGTAGGGTAGCAGCGGTAGTGTAATGTAGTGTGTGCGGGGAAAGGGGGAGCAGGGTAGTGGCAGTAGTGTAATGTAGTGTGTGTAGGGAGAGAGGGTGTAGGGTAGCAGCGGAAGTGTAATGTAGTGTGTGCGGGGAAAGGGGGTGCAGGGTAGTGGCAGTAGTATAATGTAGTGTGTGAGGGGAGCTGGGTAGCAGCGGTAGTGTAATGTAGTGTGTGAGGGGAGCTGGGTAGCAGCGGTAGTGTAATGTAGTGTGTGAGGGGAGCTGGGTAGCAGCGGTAGTGTAATGTAGTGTGTGAGGGGAGCTGGGTAGCAGCGGTAGTGTGTGTAGGGAGAGAGGGTGCAGGGTAGCAGCGGTAGTGTAATGTGTGTGATTGGCTGGTACTTTATCACCCTATGGGGGGTATTCAAATAGTGCCAAATTTTCCAACAGCCGGAAAATCAGCGCTTTTTGCCCGTTAAGTCTTACTTACATTCGACCTATTCAATTAAAGTACCGATTTTTCGACTGTCAAAAAATTTGGAAATGTCGGTAAACACATGGATTGGCGAATTATTTGCAGATACACGTGTTTTTGTCGAAAACATGTCCGTTTTTGACTATTTTCTGTGGATGCAGATTCGCCTTTTTAAAAAGGCGAATCTGCACCAGTGGAAATGTGGTAAAAAACGGGTAGCATTGAATAGCTATGTCCGGATTTTTCAGCTAGCCGAAAAATCAGGACATAAATGAATATCCCCCTTTATCTGTCTCCACATTATCACTTTTTAAGGCTTAATAAATTTAGGCCAATGACTATGATGTGGCCATAGGAGGGCGCAAAATTTATAGTTTGCAGGAGGGCGCCGAACACCCTAGCACCGGCCATGTCCACAGCAGCCGTTTTATCTTCAGCAACCCAGCTTTTCCTGGAACACCAGCTGGTACAATCCTGGGTTATCTCCATTGCTACAGTCGGGCCTGGTAAGGACTTTCCATCTAGAAGATTATAAGAACTATCTCACACTACCAGTGCTCTGTGGCTCCTGCCACCCTGTAGTACCCAGGAACTGTATTTATTCTTTGCTGACTTTTATGTTTTCTTTTACTGCTGCTGTGTTGCGGAGTTGTCATAATAAACATCATTGACTTTTATCCAAGTTGTCGTGGTCACGCCTTCGGGCAGTTATTATTCATGTTACTTACATGTCCAGGAGTGGCAGAAAAAAGTTTAGACCAGATGGTGTGCGCTAATTGGTGAAAAAAAATGTAGAATAGTACTTCCCTTATAGAGCTTCTAGGCGTGGGTTTTACCGCATATTCATATCACATTGATCCATATGTGGGAGAAAAATGAACATATATAGTGTAATACGTTTAAAATAGAAGGTTTTAATACAGAAACAATGACGGATAAGGTAAAAAATAATAATAATGATATAGGCTCCAAATTTTTGGTAATGAATGGAAAATTACCAGAGAGCAGAATAATACAGGTGTTTAAAAGTTAGCCTTAAAATTCATGTTGACTGCTTGATACTGATAATATTATAAGTCCAGGAGTCAAGTAAAGGTGGAGGTTTACCAGAATGGATGAAGTGAGTGCACATAAGATGTTGCCCAGGGGAGATAACGGCTCCGGAACCAGTACTCCAACGTCCACAACGCTTCGTCTGTCTGGTAAAGCTTCCTGTGATTTGCTTGTCATACAGTGCCGACGCGTTTCGGGATACCTCCCTTCATCAAGGCTGCATGACAAGCACTAACATGGATGAGCTATTTAAAGCAATGTTTAGATTTACATCCGGGTCACAAGGTCAATTTTGATATAGAGAAAATAGCATCTCCAGATAATATATAATATATATATGTTCTAAATCCAGGTTCTTACTCTTATACTAAAATATATATCCTAACACAATAATAATAATCCCAAAAATAAGCCAAATGTCAATAAAGATAAGAACGGGATTTCCGGAAGTGGTCATCCCCTTACTTCCGGTGCGGCGTGGACAGTCTTTAAATGATCTAAATTATTCTACCCCATGTGTTCATGTTGTTTGTTAAAGTCCTCATTGGTGGTCCTAGTGGTTTGACTTATTGTATGTGCGCCGGACAGTTTGTGAATTCATTTCGCGGATCTTTCCCGCGAACTTCCGGTATTTGGAACGCAAGGTGGAACGCAAACCGGCTTCCTGTGACGTACTTCCGGTTTGCGTCTCAAAGCCGGAGACATCTCTTCCTGAAAGGAAAACGGATCTAAGTCTCTAATATAAAACACCTGAATCGCATAAATAAAGATATTGGCGGAACCTGTTTAAATAATAGCCTAATAATAGTCAAGTGTGTTTATATTAAGAAATTAATACATAAAAACAATATGTTGCATAATTTTGTGGCATATTGTATGATACATTAAAAATAGTTTTTTCTAAAAACGATCCGCGAAATGAATTCACAAACTGTCCGGCGCACATACAATAAGTCAAACCACTAGGACCACCAATGAGGACTTTAACAAACAACATGAACACATGGGGTAGAATAATTTAGATCATTTAAAGACTGTCCACGCCGCACCGGAAGTAAGGGGATGACCACTTCCGGAAATCCCGTTCTTATCTTTATTGACATTTGGCTTATTTTTGGGATTATTATTATTGTGTTAGGATATATATTTTAGTATAAGAGTAAGAACCTGGATTTAGAACATATATATATTATATATTATCTGGAGATGCTATTTTCTCTATATCAAAATTGACCTTGTGACCCGGATGTAAATCTAAACATTGCTTTAAATAGCTCATCCATGTTAGTGCTTGTCATGCAGCCTTGATGAAGGGAGGTATCCCGAAACGCGTCGGCACTGTATGACAAGCAAATCACAGGAAGCTTTACCAGACAGACGAAGCGTTGTGGACGTTGGAGTACTGGTTCCGGAGCCGTTATCTCCCCTGGGCAACATCTTATGTGCACTCACTTCATCCATTCTGGTAAACCTCCACCTTTACTTGACTCCTGGACTTATAATATTATCAGTATCAAGCAGTCAACATGAATTTTAAGGCTAACTTTTAAACACCTGTATTATTCTGCTCTCTGGTAATTTTCCATTCATTACCAAAAATTTGGAGCCTATATCATTATTATTATTTTTTACCTTATCCGTCATTGTTTCTGTATTAAAACCTTCTATTTTAAACGTATTACACTATATATGTTCATTTTTCTCCCACATATGGATCAATGTGATATGAATATGCGGTAAAACCCACGCCTAGAAGCTCTATAAGGGAAGTACTATTCTACATTTTTTTTCACCAATTAGCGCACACCATCTGGTCTAAACTTTTTTCTGCCACTTACACACTTGGCCACGGGGTTAGCCTATCTGACCAGCAGGTTGCAGCTCATATTGGTTTGGCGCCACGACCCTTCTCTACCCTATACTCTTACATGTCCAGGAGTCTGATACAACCTCCCAGGTTCCGGTACATCTCAGCCCCTACAACTGAGGCTGCCTCCCGTCAGCTCAGGCCCTCAGTTGTGACAGTAAGCACTGACCTAATGAATCCAGCCGGAGACCAGGATCAAGCGGCCAGGCCGATGCAAGAACTGGCAGCCCGACTAGAACATCAGGAGGCTGCACAGGGCCACATCATCCGCTGTCTCCAGGATTTCTCTACTCGGCTGGATGGGATTCAGACAACTCTCTGTGGATCAGGCGCGTCTGGTGCGTCAACCACAGTGACTCCAGCTATAACCCCACCCACCTTACCCATTTCTGCTCCACGTCTTCATCTTCCAACGCCAGCAAAATTTGACGGATCTCCAAGATTCTGCAGGGGATTTCTCAACCAGTGTGAGATTCAGTTTGAGCTACAACCTGGCAATTTTCCCAGTGACCGTACAAAAATTGCCTACATTATTTCTCTTCTCAGTGGCTCAGCCCTTGATTGGGCATCACCGTTATGGGAGAGGTCCGACACCCTGCTATCTTCCTACACTGCCTTCGTGTCAACATTCAGGCGCATCTTCGACGAGCCAGGCCGGGTAACCTCAGCTTCATCCGAGATTCTCCGTTTACGCCAGGGGTCACGTACTGTAGGACAATATCTGATACAGTTCCAGATCCTGGCATCCGAACTGGCATGGAACGACGAGGCCCTGTATGCTGCATTCTGGCATGGCTTATCTGAGCGTATTAAAGATGAGTTAGCTACCAGAGACTTACCCTCTAAGTTAGATGAGCTAATCTCACTCTGCACGAAAGTTGATTTACGTTTCAGAGAGAGCAATTGAGCGTGGAAGATCATCTGCTCCAAAATCTTCTGCTCCTCCTCCTCGCCAACTGTCACCAACTAAAGATGAGCCTATGCAAATTGGCCGTTCCCGTTTAACTCCTGCTGAGCGCCGAAGACGTCTCTCCAAGTCTCTCTGTCTTTATTGTGCAGCTCCGTCTCACACCATTAATGCCTGTCCCAAACGTCCAGGACTCCAGACCCTAGCTCGCCAAGGAGAGGGCCGGCTAGGAGTAATGATCTCCTCTCCATCTCCTCAAGATTGTAATCTCCCAGTCTCGCTTCAAGTTGCTCAACGTTATCGGAACGTCATTGCCCTCCTTGATTCCGGAGCAGCTGGGAACTTTTTTACCGAAGCCTATGTTAAACGGTGGTCCCTACCCACCGAGAGACTTCCTGCGTCCATCTCCTTAACTGCCGTGGATGGCAGCAAGATCTTTGAGGCAGTTATTTCTTTAAGGACTCTACCAGTTCGTCTGAGAGTGGGAGTTCTTCATTCCGAACTTATTTCTTTTTTAGTGATTCCAAGAGCCACACATCCTGTGGTCCTGGGCCTTCCATGGCTCCGTCTTCACAATCCTACAATTGATTGGACGACTACGCAAATCCTGGCATGGGGTTCCTCCTGTGCTGAGACATGTTTGTTTAAAGTATTGCCTGTCTGTTCTTCCTCCCCCAGGTCGTCTGATGTTCCACCTCCTCCATATCAAGATTTCACGGATGTGTTCAGTAAAGCTTCTGCTGATATCCTTCCTCCTCATAGAGAATGGGACTGCCCGATTGATCTCGTTCCAGGGAAGGTTCCACCTCGAGGCCGAACTTACCCGTTGTCTCTGCCTGAGACGCATTCTATGGAGGAATACATTAAAGAGAACCTAGCAAAGGGGTTCATTCGACCTTCTTCTTCTCCAGCCGGCGCAGGCTTCTTTTTTGTAAAAAAGAAAGATGGTGGTCTGCGGCCGTGCATCGACTACAGAGGTTTGAACGACATTACCATCAAGAACCGTTATCCTTTACCCCTGATTACTGAGCTCTTTGACAGAGTTAGCGGAGCTACCATCTTTACAAAGCTGGACTTGAGAGGTGCATACAATCTCATCCGGATCCGTGAGGGTGACGAGTGGAAGACCGCCTTTAACACCCGTGACGGACATTATGAGTACCTCGTCATGCCCTTCGGATTGAGCAATGCTCCAGCTGTCTTCCAGCATTTTGTCAATGAGATCTTCAGAGACATTCTATACCGTCATGTCGTGGTCTATCTAGACGATATCCTCATTTTTGCCAACGATTTAGAGGAACATCGTTTTTGGGTTAAAGAGGTTCTGTCCCGTCTCCGTGTCAATCATCTCTATTGCAAATTAGAGAAATGCGTCTTTGAAGTCAAGTCCATTCCGTTTCTAGGGTACATTGTGTCCGGTTCCGGACTAGAGATGGATCCTGAGAAACTACAAGCAATCCAAAATTGGCCGGTACCCTTAACCCTCAAAGGGGTCCAGAGGTTCTTAGGGTTCGCCAACTATTACCGAAAGTTTATACGAGACTTTTCCACCATTGTGGCGCCTATTACTGCTTTCACTAAGAAGGGTGCTAACCCGTCCAAGTGGTCTGAAGAAGCCATGCAAGCATTTCATCTTTTAAAACAAAGGTTCATCTCTGCGCCTGTTCTGAAACAGCCTGACATCGACTCTCCTTTCATCTTAGAGGTGGATGCCTCCTCCGTTGGAGTGGGAGCGGTGTTATCTCAGAGGGCTAAAGATGGCCATTTACACCCTTGCAGTTTCTTCTCCCGGAAGTTCTCCCCAGCTGAGCGCAACTATGCCATTGGCGACCAGGAGTTGCTAGCCATCAAGCTCGCTCTAGAAGAGTGGAGGTATCTGTTGGAGGGAGCTTCTCATTCAATCACCATACTTACAGACCACAAGAACCTTTAATATCTGAAAGGCGCACAATGTCTCAACCCTCGTCAGGCCAGATGGGCACTTTTCTTTTCCAGGTTCGACTTTAAACTCCAGTTCTGTCCGGGCTCTCAGAATCGCAAGGCCGATGCCCTTTCCCGCTCATGGGAGCAAGAAAATGAGTCAGAGTCTTCAGACAAGCATCCTATTATAAATCCGATGGCATTCTCCACGGTAGGGATGGACTCTACGCCCCCATCAGGGAAAAGTTTTGTGAAACCGATACTAAGGAAGAAGCTCATGCATTGGGCCCATGCTTCCCGTTTTGCCGGACATACAGGTATCCAAAAAACCCTGGAGTTTATCTCTAGGTCCTATTGGTGGCCAACTCTGAAAAAGGACGTCTTGGAGTTTATTGCATCTTGCCCAAAGTGTGCTCAACATAAGGTATCCCGCCAGTCGCCTGCGGGGCAACTGGTTCCACTATCTGTTCCCCGTCGACCTTGGACCCATTTGTCGATGGATTTTATTACAGATTTACCCATGTGCAACAAGTTCAATACCATCTGGGTGGTAGTTGACCGGTTCACCAAGATGGCACACTTCATTCCTCTCACCGGTCTTCCGTCAGCTTCCAAGTTGGCTCAAGTATTCATACAAGAGATCTTCCGACTCCACGGTCTTCCTGAAGAAATTATCTCAGATCGAGGAGTTCAATTCACAGCCAAATTCTGGCGAAGTTTATGTCAAGTCCTCCAAGTCAAGCTAAAGTTTTCCACGGCTTATCATCCTCAGACCAATGGTCAAACCGAGAGGGTGAATCAGGACTTGGAGGCCTTCCTCCGCATCTATGTGTCCTCCTCTCAAGATGACTGGGTTCAATTACTTCCCTGGGCCGAGTTCTGTCATAACAACCAGTATCATTCTTCATCTGCTTCAACACCATTCTTCACTAACTTTGGATTCCACCCTAAAGTCCCTGAGTTCCAACCGCTTCCAGCAACTTCTGTTCCCGCAGTGGATATCACCTTGCATCAGTTTGCCAATATCTAGAAGAGCGTACGATCAGCTCTGCTCAAGGCATCGTTCAGGTACAAGAAGTTTGCGGATAAGAAGCGTCGAGCAGTTCCTGCTCTCAAGGTGGGTGATCGGGTATGGTTATCCACGAAGAATTTGAGATTAAGAGTTCCCAGTATGAAGTTTGCACCTCGCTATATCGGTCCTTTCAAGATTGAACAAGTCATCAATCCTGTTGCTTACAGACTTCAGTTGCCTCCCTTCTTAAAAATACCCAGGACATTCCATGTTTCCCTGTTGAAACCGCTGATCTTGAATCGGTTTCATTCCTCACTTCCTCCAACTCCGAAAGTCCAAACTCAACGAGGCGTTGAGTATGAAGTAGCCAAGATCCTGGACTCACGTCTCCGTTACGGTCAACTACAATATCTTATTGACTGGAAGGGTTATGGCCCTGAGGAACGTTCATGGACCAATGCTTCTGATGTCCATGCTCCTGCCTTGGTCCGGAGATTCCATTCCAAGTTTCCTCAAAAGCCAAAGAAGTGTCCTGGGGCCACTCCTAAAGGGGGGGGGTACTGTCACGATCCGGGTATCTGGACGCCATTTCTTACCCATCAGATGCCTCCTGAGGCTGGCTCAGCGCTCCAGGACCGGATCCCATCTGTTATCCTGATGTTTACATTCCTGTATCCTCTCCTGTCACTCTGAGACGTTGTCACAGTAAACGCCATATTACACCTGGCATGGCGTCTCCCGCGGCCTCCGCCGCCGTCCCTGAGCTTCTGCATGCAGAGTGTCAGAGTGGCGATTACGTCAGCCGCGGCCTCCGCTGTGTCCGCGTGGTTGGATGTGCACTTGTCAGCCTGGCGTCTCCAGTCTCCAGTGGCCGGCGCCGCCTTTACTGTTTTCATTACCACATGGATTACAAACCAAACTTCCCTCCAAGTGTCTGCATGGGCGCAGCCATCTTGGATTCTGTCAGCTGATCATTTCCTCCAATCTGTTGTCAGTATTGTTAATCTGCATAATTGCCTAGCCAATCCCTTCCTTGCTGCAGGTATAAATACACTGTGCCTGAGCAAGGAAGGCGTCAGTGCGTTGGTTGTCAAACCTAGTTCCTGTTTGTCTCTCTCCTGTGATTGTCTTCCAGGTTCCAGCTCCTGTATCAAGACTTCCACCATAGAGACCCGCACCAGCATTCCACCTGCGGTGTAGCCTGACTCTCCAATCCATTGTGGATTCATCTGTTTCCAGCTACAACATTACCTGCTTCCAGCCCAGCTTCCAGCAGAGTACAGCTTCTCTTAAAGGGCCGGTGTCCTTTCTACACTTTACCACTCTCCACCGGTATTATTATTTCTCCGCTCTCAAGTTCTACATTTCATTCATATTGCATCGCTCTCAAGCTTCATTTATTATTTAACTGGTACCAGCCAGTATCCACTCCGTGCTAACAACAGTCTGGTTCCAGCCAGTATCCACAGCAGCCGTTTTATCTTCAGCAACCCAGCTTTTCCTGGAACACCAGCTGGTACAATCCTGGGTTATCTCCATTGCTACAGTCGGGCCTGGTAAGGACTTTCCATCTAGAAGATTATAAGAACTATCTCACACTACCAGTGCTCTGTGGCTCCTGCCACCCTGTAGTACCCAGGAACTGTGTTTATTCTTTGCTGACTTTTATGTTTTCTTTTACTGCTGCTGTGTTGCGGAGTTGTCATAATAAACATCATTGACTTTTATCCAAGTTGTCGTGGTCACGCCTTCGGGCAGTTATTATTCATGTTACTTACATGTCCAGGGGTCTGATACAACCTCCCAGGTTCCGGTACATCTCAGCCCCTACAACTGAGGCTGCCTCCCGTCAGCTCAGGCCCTCAGTTGTGACACTGTACATATATCACAAACAGCACCGATGACCCAACCGAGGTCATAGATCAAAAGATGGACGATATCTTGCAATTGAAGTGGGAGTTCCAAAGGAGACACAACCTTACCCTTACTGCTGTGAGAAATGAACTGACCGGCTGGGTTTCATGGTTGAACCCACGCAATTGGTTCTCAGGTTTAGGAGAATGGGCTCAAAATGTTATCGTGAATGTAGGGAAATTTCTCCTTTGTATCCTAGGAGTTGTCATAATGATTGGATTGATATTCAGATGTGTTCGGATTTTAATGCATTGCAAGCGCAGTACCAAATTGATGAGTTTAAGGAGCGAGGGCATTGTTACAACAACTGGTTTAATTTATGACCCATCAATCGAGACAATGTTGTGATAAGACGTGATTCCACGGTTCGTTTCTTTCACCCGTTTCTCCTTTGTTTTTCTCCAAGGTAAAAAGACATCCACTCGGAAGAAGATTTTGATGCACATTTCTACAGACCGTTGATGAACATTTCCACAGACCTTTGATGAACTTTTTCACAGACTTTGCGAGACACTTTAGAGACTTTAACTTTTTATGGACACTTGAAAAACTTTGCTTACCACAACATCAAAGATACAGCAATCCGGACAAGACTTCAACAGACGCCCAAGGACAATCACACACATTACCATATGAATGTATTTATAACACATGTTTCTTATCTTCATCTCTACGATCTTCAGGTAGTGACACACATAGTCGACAGGTGATATAGGTACATATATCAGAACTCACATATTTTACCCCTCCATGTATCATCAACTAATGTGCACCCCATTTGTTGGAACTAAAAGCCGAAAAGAGCTCGGTAGAGTTTGTTAGCCCACTTACAGACCCTTAATACGGGATAAGAAGGATTTAATGTATACTTCGCAATACCTCGAAGCTTGTCTAAGAACATGTACGGCACGATGATACATGACCCCTCAGACATGAATTTCATACATACATGCTTTTACTATCCCACTAGGTCATACATTTCCCACCTTCTCCTCTCCTCTCCTCTGTCACGATCCAGGTAATTCCTTATCAGTATTTACCTTCCAAATGCCTCCTGAGACTGTCCCAGCGTTCCAAGCCTGGATTCCATCTGCACTGTCTGTGTGCAGCACGCTGCATCTCATTGTTTCTAATCTCTTTACTGTGATTCTGGCAGCATCAGGGTTAAGTTTCACATGCAAGTTACAAACAGTCTTTCCCTCCAAGTTCAAACATGGGCGCAGCCATGTTTGTTTTCATCACATGTTACTTTTCAGCCTATCAGCTGTACTCTGCTCTCGGCCTGATTACCCAGCAGCTGCACTCTGGACTCTGCTTAATCAGCCAGCCAATCCCTGTTTCCCAGCTGGTATAAATAACTTGTTCCTGGGCTGGAAAGAGTTGTCAGTGCTTCAATTGTCTTCAGTGATTCCAGTGTGCAGTTCTTCCATGGACTTTCTCTGCTGTACAGCCTGACTCTGCAGTGTCTACTACATTGCTCCCTGTGACTGGCAGTTACCTGAGACCGGCTTCCAGCTTCTAGCTTCCAGCGGTGCTCTGCCCTGCCAGTAACCATCGGTGTTCTGCCATCGATCCCCAGTAACCATCGGTGTTCCGCCATCGATCCCAAGTCTCCATCGGTGCTCCGCCATCGATCCCAAGTCTCCATCGGTGCTCCGCCATCGATCCCAAGTCTCCATCGGTGCTCCGCCATCGATCCCAAGTCTCCATCGGTGCTCCGCCATCGATCCCAAGTCTCCATCGGTGCTCCGCCATCGATCCCAAGTCTCCATCGGTGCTCCGCCATCGATCCCAAGTCTCCATCGGTGCTCCGCCATCGATCCCAAGTCTCTATCGGTGCTCCGCCATCGATCCCAAGTATTTCTCTGAACTGTGATTCCTGTTACCTGTACCAAGTCATCCGTATTCCTCTGAACTGTGTTTAATAAACCTTTGAACTTTCCTTCGTTGTCTTGGTCACGCCTTCAGGCATTTGTTCTAAAGGTTCCCTGCTTGTCTAAGAACCCTGTACTGCCTCCCAGGTACACATATACCTCAGCACCTACAACTGAGGCTTCCCCCTGGTCAGCACCAGCCCTCAGTTTGTGACAGTAAGCACTGACCCCAAATGGATCCGGCCGGAGACCAGGTCCAAGCGACCAGGCCGATGCAAGAACTTGCAGCCTGCCTTGAACGTCAGGAGACTGCACAGGGCCATGTGATCCGCTGTCTCCAGGACCTCTCCTCTCGGCTGGATGGAATACAAGTAACCCTCCGTGGTTCAGGGGCGTCCAGTGTGCCGACTGCAGTACCTTTGGTGGTATCCCCACCCACCATTCCTGTTTCTGCTCTTTGTCTCCATTTACCGACACCTGCCAAGTTTGATGGTTCCCCAAAAGCCTGTCGGGGTTTCCTAAATCAGTGTGAGATATATTTCGAGTTACAGCCTGGCAGTTTCCCAACTGACCGCACCAAGGTTGCTTACATCATCTCCCTCCTCAGTGGCTCCGCCCTCGATTGGGCATCACCTCTATGGGAGAAGTCTGATGTCCTGCTCTCTTCATACACAGATTTCGTGGCAACCTTCAGGCGCATGTTTGATGAACCAGGTCGTGTGACCTCTGCCTCCTCTGATATCCTCCGGCTACGTCAGGGGACACAAACAGTCGGTAAATATCTGGTACAGTGCCAGATCCTAGTGTCCGAACTTTCCTGGAATGATGACGCTCTTTACTCAGCCCAAGATGGGGCGTCTGTGTCTACAGCCCAAGATGGGGCGTCTGTGTCTACAGCCCAAGAAGGGGCGTCTGTGTCTACAGCCCAAGAAGGGGCGTCTGTGTCTACAGCCCAAGAAGGGGCGTCTGTGTCTACAACCCCAGGAGGGGTATCCAATGTTCAAGCTCTAGTAGGGGCATATGAGTCTTCTCAAAAAGGAGTTTCTGATCTGTCAACCCCAGGAGGGGTGCTGGAGAAAACAACCCTGAGAGAGGTGTCTGATTCGTCAACCCCAGGAGGGGTCACCAAAGTTTCAGCCCCAAGGGAAGTATCCAGAGCCAAGTTCCCAGATGGAAATTTTTGTGCTACAGATGCAGTTATGAACTCCTGTTTGCCGTCTTCAGAGAGCACCACCCTGTTGGCATCCAGCATGGACCATGTCCAGGATGGTCTAACTGAACACTCAGATACCACTCATTCCGGTTCTAACCGGATTCAGACTCCTTCAGTTCCAGCTGATTCGAATGTCAATCCAAAGACTCCTCCGGTTCAAGCTTTTCTGGACCCAATCCGGTTCCATCCGTAGGTCCAAAGACTACTTCAGTTCCAGCTGATTCAACGGTCTCCAAACTCAATCCTGTCCTATCCGTCGGCCCAAAGTCTCCGCCGGTCTCAGCCGGTTCAAGTTTGTCTGGACTCAATCTGGTCTCGTCCATAGGTCCAGTACAGTCTCATCTGGTTCCAGCCAGTTGAAGTTCATCAGGATTCAATCTAGATCCTTCCGTTTGTTCAGGTAAAGAATTTATAAGAAGTGTCCTGGGGCCACTCCTAAAGGAGGGGGTGCTGTCACGATCCAGGTAATTCCTTATCAGTATTTACCTTCCAAATGCCTCCTGAGACTGTCCCAGCGTTCCAAGCCTGGATTCCATCTGCACTGTCTGTGTGCAGCACGCTGCATCTCATTGTTTCTAATCTCTTTACTGTGATTCTGGCAGCATCAGGGTTAAGTTTCACATGCAAGTTACAAACAGTCTTTCCCTCCAAGTTCAAACATGGGCGCAGCCATGTTTGTTTTCATCACATGTTACTTTTCAGCCTATCAGCTGTACTCTGCTCTCGGCCTGATTACCCAGCAGCTGCACTCTGGACTCTGCTTAATCAGCCAGCCAATCCCTGTTTCCCAGCTGGTATAAATATCTTGTTCCTGGGCTGGAAAGAGTTGTCAGTGCTTCAATTGTCTTCAGTGATTCCAGTGTGCAGTTCTTCCATGGACTTTCTCTGCTGTACAGCCTGACTCTGCAGTGTCTACTACATTGCTCCCTGTGACTGGCAGTTACCTGAGACCGGCTTCCAGCTTCTAGCTTCCAGCGGTGCTCTGCCCTGCCAGTAACCATCGGTGTTCTGCCATCGATCCCCAGTAACCATCGGTGTTCCGCCATCGATCCCAAGTCTCCATCGGTGCTCCGCCATCGATCCCAAGTCTCCATCGGTGCTCCGCCATCGATCCCAAGTCTCCATCGGTGCTCCGCCATCGATCCCAAGTCTCCATCGGTGCTCCGCCATCGATCCCAAGTCTCCATCGGTGCTCCGCCATCGATCCCAAGTCTCCATCGGTGCTCCGCCATCGATCCCAAGTATTTCTCTGAACTGTGATTCCTGTTACCTGTACCAAGTCATCCGTATTCCTCTGAACTGTGTTTAATAAACCTTTGAACTTTCCTTCGTTGTCTTGGTCACGCCTTCAGGCATTTGTTCTAAAGGTTCCCTGCTTGTCTAAGAACCCTGTACTGCCTCCCAGGTACACATATACCTCAGCCCCTACAACTGAGGCTTCCCCCTGGTCAGCACCAGCCCTCAGTTTGTGACATCCTCCCTCCACCCAATCATTTATAGGTATTTCATTGTATTGAATATTTGTCTGCTTAATTGTTTAGATAGTGGCAGTTATTGTTGACTGCCAAAGGGTGGACTGTCAAAGTCGAAAAATATCATGATACATGCCCCTTGTACTAACCCCACATGCACGCTGCTCGTGCACTTGTTCCCCCGTGCGTGCACATCCCCGCAAGTTGCGTAGGATCGCTCCGGCGATCGTGCGCATGAGATGTGTATTTACGGCGGAGTTTGTGAGCGTGTAGCGTGCGACTCGATCGTAGCATATTTATCCCAAATAGTGCATTTTGTAGTTAATATTCCCTTAGACCATGTCAGCGAGTATGATTAGTTTAAACTGTTCCTGGACAAAGAGATTCCTCTTTGCATGATAGGAAGGGTCAGATAAAGGTTGAAAGGTGGTGTCTAGTATCCAGCTGTAGGGTATTTTAAGAGTAATATTCCGGTGTTAGTTAGGAAAGGATCGCTCGCTCCTGCGTATAGTTATGTACAGAAGTAGATTATGAACATTAACTGTATTTGCTGTAAATTACACATGCGGCGGGAATCCTGAGGATACCTCCCACCAGAGCAGTTGGGGAAAGACACAGCCCACCTGTTCAAATCCACCTATGACCTTTGCTGTAATGTAGAGACACATCCCTGTGTCCAATGACCAATGAGATACAGGTACCATTGTATTGTGAATGTATGTTGTGTATATAAAGACCACTGTTGCCTGGCCAGCCTCATGTCTCTGAAGGCTTTCTACCTGATAGCTGAGGACTGGATTCCAGGTCGCGCATGCGAAAGATTCCCCACGTATGTATATTCTCTGTAGCCATTGTTCGCCATTGTTCATGTTATTCTCTGTTATTATGTTAGATTTCTATGTTAGTTTGTAGTGTATGATTTGTACTGTTTTTCCCCTTTTACTCTGAATAATCCACGGCAGTGTTAGAGCTGCTGCGGTTATAACCAAACCTGGTGTTGTGTTTTCACTTTCCTGCAAAGGGCTCTCTTAGCGTCTCAATCGCTCAAACAAAATACACGTTGTCAAGGTTTTTAAGCGTTACATCATTACAGTATTTGACTACTAAGGTTTAGAGTATAAGTATATTCTTACTGTGTTTTATTAACAAGGTTTAAAGGTTATCTACTGTGTGTGCGCCCGCTGTGTGTATTCCGTACACCCAGCGCAGCGTGTGTACGCCAAGTGCGTACCACGTGCGGGACTCTGTACGCAAATAGCATACAAAGTGCGTAGCACGTGCACGTGGTCTAGCGACCATAGCGGCTCCACGGTAATAGTGTATAGCTTTATGTTTAAAGATAATAATTGACATTATCAATGTATATATCACAGCCGCCCGCCGCTCACCGCTGACCAACACTCACTGCCGCACGCTGCACCGGCACTGAAAGCTGACCACCGCAGACCACAACTGGCAGTGGTCAGAGGGACATCAACGCCGCAGCAACAAAGGACAGCTTAGTACCGCCGCATCCCCCGCAGACCATGGGCTCCTCTGCCGCCGACAGTCCCTTCCACACCTCCGCTGCACATATCAGGTAATGTTTCCCTGCTTCCCTATGTCCTCTGCTGTCACTTTCCCTCTCCCTTCTGCCACTCTCTCTGTCACTGCTGTCACTCTCTCTCCCTGTCCCTGAAATGTGTATCATACCGTGTGCTGTAATGTGAATTTCGTCTTATACCATGTGCTATAATCTGAATTTCGGCACATACCATGTGCTGTTATGTGAATCTCAGCTCATACCGTGTGCTATAATCTGAATTTCGGGTTATACCGTGTGCTGTAATGTGAATTTTGTCTGATACCGTGTGCTGTAATGTGAATTTTGGCTCATACCGTATGCTGTAATGTGAATTTCGGCTCATACCGTGTGCTATAATCTGAATTTCGGGTCATACCGTGTGCTGTAATGTGAATTTCGGCTGATACCATGTGCTGTAATGTGAATTTTGGCTCATACGTATGCTGTAATGTGAATTTCGGCTGATACCGTGTGCTGTAATGTGAATTTCGGCTCATACCGTGTACTGTAATGTGAATTTCGGCTGATACCGTGTGCTGTAATGTGCATTTTGGCTCATACCGTGTGCTGTAATGTGAATTTTGGCTCATACCGTGTGCTGTTATGTGAATTTCGGCTCATACCGTGTGCTGTTATGTGAATTTCGGCTCATACCATGTGCTATAATTTGAATTTTCGGGTCATACCATGTGCTGTAATGTAAATTTCAGCTCATACCGTGTGATGTAATGTGAATTTTGGCTCATACTGTGTGGTATAAGGTGAAAGGGGCACAGTATAGTATAAGGGGTCCTACTACACTGAAGGACACGCCCCCATTTGAGTGGCCATGCCCCCTTTTCCGGAGGCGCGCGCATAACCAGTGCCTCCCCAGCCAATGTCCTCACCGCACGTCACTGCATCTCTATCATGCTGCATGGTAACGGAGCAGGAAAGGCAGAAGCTTGAGTGGGAGCAGGACCAATATAGAACTTTCCAAATTTAATTTCTGCAGTTTTTTTTGTTTATTAGCCTACTCAGTGTCACTCATACTCTTACAACAAAGAGACTGATATTGAACCATAATACTATATGTTGATACATGGGCAGAGGTCTTCCGTTTAATGTCTTGGTTTAGGTACCAAAAAATGTATATGCCTTTTACTCTAAGGGCCATTTGGATATTTATAATATCCTTCGGGGGCCATACAAAAATTATCAACTTAAAAATTAGCCTGCCCCCAGTAGCTATGCCCCAATAGCTATGCCCCAGTAGATGTGCCCCCAGTATATGTGCAGTTTAGTGGTACTGTGTGCGCGCGCACCAAAAAATGGGTGCCCCCAATAGTGCAGTGCCAGATACACATATGCCTCCAGTAGTGCACTGCCAGATACACTTATGCCGCCACAGTGCTAGATACACATTGCCTCACAGTGCCAGATACACATTGCCCCTCAGTGCCAGATACACATTGCCCCTCAGTGCCAGATACACATTGCCCCACAGTGCCAGATACACATTGCCCACAGTGCCAGATACACATTGCCCCACTGTGCCAGATATACATTGCTCCACTGTGCCAGATATACATTTCCCCACTGTGCCAGATATACATTGCCCCACTGTGCCAGATACACAATGCCCCACTGTGCCAGATACACAATGCCACACTGAGCCAGATACACAATGCCACACTGTGCCAGATACACAATGCCACACTGTGCCAGATACACATTGCCCCACTGTGCCAGATACACATTGCCCGACTGTGCCAGATACACAATGCCAAACTGTGCCAGATATACATTGCCCCACTGTGCCAGATACACATTGCCCCACTGTGCCAGATACACATTGCCCCACTGTGCCAGATACACATTGCTCCACTGTGCCAGATACACAATGCCCCACTGTGCCAGATACACAATGCCCCATTGTGCCAGATACACAATGCCCCATTGTGCCAGATACACATTGCCCCACAGTGCCAGATACACATTGCCCCTCTGTGCCAGATACACAATACCGCACTGTGCCAGATACACAATGCCGCACTGTGCCAGATACACAATGCCGCACTGTGCCAGATATACATTGCCCCACTGTGCCAGATACACAATGCCTCACAGTGCCAGATACACATTGCCCCTCAGTGCCAGATACACATTGCCCCACAGTGCCAGATACACATTGCCCCACTGTGCCAGATATACATTGCTCCACTGTGCCAGATATACATTTCCCCACTGTGCCAGATATACATTTCCCCACTGTGCCAGATACACAATGCCCCACTGTGCCAGATACACAATGCCCCACTGATCCAGATACACAATTCCACACTGTGCAAGATACACAATGCCCCACTGTGCCAGATATACATTGCTCCACTGTGCCAGATATACAATTCCCCACTGTGCCAGATACACATTGCCCCACAGTGCCAGATACACATTGCCCCTCTGTGCCAGATACACAATGTCGCACTGTGCCAGATATACATTGCCCCGCTGTGCCAGATACACAATGCCTCACAGTGCCAGATACACATTGCCCCACAGTGCCAGATACACATTGCCCCACTGTGCTAGATATACATTGCTCCACTGTGCCAGATATACATTTCCCCACTGTGCCAGATATACATTGCCCCACTGTGCCAGATACACAATGCCCCACTGTGCCAGATATACAATGCCACTCTGAGCCAGATACACAATGCCACACTGTGCCAAATACACATTGCCCCACTGTGCCAGATACACATTGCCCCACTGTGCCAGATACACATTGCCCCACTGTCCCAGATACACAATGCCCCACTGTGCCAGATATACATTGCCCCACTGTGCCAGATACACATTGCCCCACTGTGCCAGATATACATTGCTCCACTGTGCCAGATACACAATGCCACACTGAGCCAGATACACAATGCCCCACTGTGCCAGATACACAATGCCCCACTGTGCCAGATACACATTGCCCCACAGTGCCAGATACACATTGCCCCACAGTGCCAGATACACATTGCTCCACTGTGCCAGATATACATTTCCCCACTGTGCCAGATATACATTGCCCCACTGTGCCAGATACACAATGTCGCACTGTGCCAGATATACATTGCCCCGCTGTGCCAGATACACAATGCCTCACAGTGCCAGATACACATTGCTCCACTGTGCCAGATACACATTGCCCCACTGTGCCAGATACACATTGCCCCACTGTGCCAGATACACAATGCCCCACTGTGCCAGATATACATTGCCCCACTGTGCCAGATACACATTGCCCCACTGTGCCAGATATACATTGCCCCACTGTGCCAGATATACATTGCCCCACAGTGCCAGACACACATTGCCCCACTGTGCCAGATACACATTGCCCCACAGTGCCAGATACACATTGCCCCACTGTGCCAGATATACATTGCTCCTCTGAGCCAGATACACAATGCCACACTGTGCCAAATACACATTGCCCCACTGTGCCAGATACACATTGCCCCACTGTGCCAGATACACATTGCCCCACTGTGCCAGATACACAATGCCCCACTGTGCCAGATATACATTGCCCCACTGTGCCAGATACACATTGCCCCACTGTGCCAGATATACATTGCTCCACTGTGCCAGATACACAATGCCACACTGAGCCAGATACACAATGCCCCACTGTGCCAGATACACAATGCCCCACTGTGCCAGATACACATTGCCCCACAGTGCCAGATACACATTGCCCCACAGTGCCAGATACACATTGCTCCACTGTGCCAGATATACATTTCCCCACTGTGCCAGATATACATTGCCCCACTGTGCCAGATACACATTGCCCCACAGTGCCAGATACACATTGCCCCACAGTGCCAGATACACATTGCTCCACTGTGCCAGATATACATTTCCCCACTGTGCCAGATATACAATGCCCCACTGTGCCAGATACACATTGCCCCACTGTGCCAGATATACATTGCCCCACTGTGCCAGATATACATTGCCCCACAGTGCCAGACACACATTGCCCCACTGTGCCAGATACACATTGCCCCACAGTGCCAGATACACATTGCCCCCCTGTGCCAGATACACATTGCTCCACTGTGCCAGATACACATTTCCCCACTGTGCCAGATATACATTGCCCCACTGTGCCAGATACACAATGCCACACTGTGCCAGATACACAATGCCACACTGTGCCAGATACACAATGCCACACTGTGCCAGATACACAATGCCACACTGTGCCAGATACACATTGCCCCACTGTGCCAGATATACATTGCCCCACTGTGCCAGATACACATTGCCCCACTGTGCCAGATACACATTGCTCCACTGTGCCAGATACACAATGCCACACTGAGCCAGATACACATTGCCCCACTGTGCCAGATACACAATGCCACACTGTGCCAGATACACAATGCCAGTCTGTGCCAGATACACATTGCCCCACTGTGCCAGATACACATTGCCCCACTGTGCCAGATACACAATGCCTCACTGTGCCAGATACACAATGCCCCACTGTGCCAGATATACATTGCCCCACTGTGCCAGATATACATTGCCCCACTGTGCCAGATACACATTGCCCCACTGTGCCAGATACACATTGCCATACTGTGCCAGATACACATTGCCCCACTGTGCCAGATACACAATGCCTCACTGTGCCAGATACACAATGCCCCACTGTGCCAGATATACATTGCCCCACTGTGCCAGATACACAATGCCCCACTGTGCCAGATATACATTGCCCCCTGTGCCAGATATACATTGCCCCACTGTGCCAGATACAAAATGACACACTGTGCCAGATATACATTGCCCCACTGTGCCAGATACACATTGCCCCACTGTGCCAGATATACATTGCCCCACTGTGCCAAATATACATTGCCTCACTGTGCCAGATACACATTGCCCCACTGTGCCAGATATACATTGCCCCATTGTGCCAGATATACATTGCCCCACTGTGCCAGATATACATTGCCCCACTGTGCCAAATATACATTGCCTCACTGTGCCAGATACACATTACCCCACTGTGCCAGATACACATTGCCCCATTGTGCCAGATATACATTGCCCCACTGTGCCAGATATACATTGCCCCACTGTGCCAAATATACATTGCCCCACTGTGCCAAATATACATTGCCTCACTGTGCCAGATACACATTGCCCCACTGTGCCAGATACACATTGCCCCACTGTGCCAGATACACATTGCCCCATTGTGCCAGATATACATTGCCCCACTGTGCCAGATATACATTGCCCCACTGTGCCAAATATACATTGCCTCACTGTGCCAGATACACAATGCCTCACTCTGCCAGATACACATTGCCCCACTGTGCCAGATATACATTGCCCCACTGTGCCAGATACACATTGCCCCATTGTGCCAGATATACATTGCCCCACTGTGCCAAATACACATTGCTCCACTGTGCCAGATACACAATGCCACACTGAGCCAGATACACAATGCCCCACTGTGCCAGATACACAATGCCCCACTGTGCCAGATACACATTGCCCCACAGTGCCAGATACACATTGCCCCTCTATGCCAGATACACAATACCGCACTGTGCCAGATACACAATTCCGCACTGTGCCAGATACACAATGCCGCACTGTGCCAGATATACATTGCCCCACTGTGCCAGATACACAATGCCTCACAGTGCCAGATACACATTGCCCCTCAGTGCCAGATACACATTGCCCCACAGTGCCAGATACACATTGCCCCACTGTGCCAGATATACATTGCTCCACTGTGCCAGATATACATTTCCCCACTGTGCCAGATATACATTGCCCCACTGTGCCAGATACACAATGCCCCACTGTGCCAGATACACAATGCCACACTGATCCAGATACACAATGCCACACTGTGCAAGATACACATTGCCCCACTGTGCCAGATATACATTGCTCCACTGTGCCAGATATACATTTCCCCACTGTGCCAGATACACATTGCCCCACAGTGCCAGATACACATTGCCCCTCTGTGCCAGATACACAATGTCGCACTGTGCCAGATATACATTGCCCCGCTGTGCCAGATACACAATGCCTCACAGTGCCAGATACACATTGCCCCACAGTGCCAGATACACATTGCCCCACTGTGCTAGATATACATTGCTCCACTGTGCCAGATATACATTTCCCCACTGTGCCAGATATACATTGCCCCACTGTGCCAGATACACAATGCCCCACTATGCCAGATATACAATGCCACTCTGAGCCAGATACACAATGCCACACTGTGCCAAATACACATTGCCCCACTGTGCCAGATACACATTGCCCCACTGTGCCAGATACACATTGCCCCACTGTGCCAGATACACAATGCCCCACTGTGCCAGATATACATTGCCCCACTGTGCCAGATATACATTGCTCCACTGTGCCAGATATACATTGCTCCACTGTGCCAGATACACAATGCCACACTGAGCCAGATACACAATGCCCCACTGTGTCAGATACACAATGCCCCACTGTGCCAGATACACATTGCCCCACAGTGCCAGATACACATTGCCCCACAGTGCCAGATACACATTGCCCCTCTGTGCCAGATACACAATGCCGCACTGTGCCAGATGCACAATTCCGCACTGTGCCAGATATACATTGCCCCACTGTGCCAGATACACAATGCCCCACAGTGCCAGATACACATTGCCCCTCAGTGCCAGATACACATTGCTTCACAGTGCCAGATACACATTGCCCCACTGTGCCAGATATACATTGCTCCACTGTGCCAGATATACATTTCCCCACTGTGCCAGATATACATTGCCCCACTGTGCCAGATACACAATGCCCCACTGTGCCAGATATACATTGCCCCTCTGTGCCAGATACACATTGCCCCACTGTGCCAGATATACATTGCTCCACTGTGCCAGATATACATTGCCCCACTGTGCCAGATATACATTGCCCCACTGTGCCAGATACACAATGCCCCACTGTGCCAGATATACAATGCCACTCTGAGCCAGATACACAATGCCACACTGTGCCAAATACACATTGCCCCACTGTGCCAGATACACATTGCCCCACTGTGCCAGATACACATTGCCCCACAGTGCCAGATACACATTGCCCCTCTGTGCCAGATACACAATACCGCACTGTGCCAGATACACAATGCCGCAATGTGCCAGATACACAATGCCGCACTGTGCCAGATATACATTGCCCCACTGTGCCAGATACACAATGCCTCACAGTGCCAGATACACATTGCCCCTCAGTGCCAGATACACATTGCCCCACAGTGCCAGATACACATTGCCCCACTGTGCCAGATATACATTGCTCCACTGTGCCAGATATACATTTCCCCACTGTGCCAGATATACATTTCCCCACTGTGCCAGATACACAATGCCCCACTGTGCCAGATACACAATGCCCCACTGATCCAGATACACAATTCCACACTGTGCAAGATACACAATGCCCCACTGTGCCAGATATACATTGCTCCACTGTGCCAGATATACAATTCCCCACTGTGCCAGATACACATTGCCCCACAGTGACAGATACACATTGCCCCTCTGTGCCAGATACACAATGTCGCACTGTGCCAGATATACATTGCCCCGCTGTGCCAGATACACAATGCCTCACAGTGCCAGATACACATTGCCCCACAGTGCCAGATACACATTGCCCCACTGTGCTAGATATACATTGCTCCACTGTGCCAGATATACATTTCCCCACTGTGCCAGATACACAATGCCACACTGAGCCAGATACACAATGCCCCACTGTGCCAGATACACAATGCCCCACTGTGCCAGATACACATTGCCCCACAGTGCCAGATACACATTGCCCCTCTATGCCAGATACACAATACCGCACTGTGCCAGATACACAATGCCGCACTGTGCCAGATACACAATGCCGCACTGTGCCAGATATACATTGCCCCACTGTGCCAGATACACAATGCCTCACAGTGCCAGATACACATTGCCCCTCAGTGCCAGATACACATTGCCCCACAGTGCCAGATACACATTGCCCCACTGTGCCAGATATACATTGCTCCACTGTGCCAGATATACATTTCCCCACTGTGCCAGATATACATTTCCCCACTGTGCCAGATATACATTGCCCCACTGTGCCAGATACACAATGCCCCACTGTGCCAGATACACATTGCCCCACTGTGCCAGATATACATTGCTCCACTGTGCCAGATATACATTGCTCCACTGTGCCAGATATACATTTCCCCACTGTGCCAGATACACATTGCCCCACAGTGCCAGATACACATTGCCCCTCTGTGCCAGATACACAATGTCGCACTGTGCCAGATATACATTGCCCCGCTGTGCCAGATACACAATGCCTCACAGTGCCAGATACACATTGCCCCACAGTGCCAGATACACATTGCCCCACTGTGCTAGATATACATTGCTCCACTGTGCCAGATATACATTTCCCCACTGTGCCAGATATACATTGCCCCACTGTGCCAGATACACAATGCCCCACTGTGCCAGATATACAATGCCACTCTGAGCCAGATACACAATGCCACACTGTGCCAAATACACATTGCCCCACTGTGCCAGATACACATTGCCCCACTGTGCCAGATACACATTGCCCCACTGTGCCAGATACACAATGCCCCACTGTGCCAGATATACATTGCCCCACTGTGCCAGATACACATTGCCCCACTGTGCCAGATATACATTGTTCCACTGTGCCAGATGTACATTTCCCCACTGTGCCAGATACACAATGCCTCACTGTGCCAGATACACAATGCCCCACTGTGCCAGATACACAATGCCCCACTGTGCCAGATACACATTGCCCCACAGTGCCAGATACACATTGCCCCACAGTGCCAGATACACATTGCCCCTCTGTGCCAGATACACAATTCCGCACTGTGCCAGATGCACAATTCCGCACTGTGCCAGATATACATTGCCCCACTGTGCCAGATACACAATGCCCCACAGTGCCAGATACACATTGCCCCTCAGTGCCAGATACACATTGCTTCACAGTGCCAGATACACATTGCTCCACTGTGCCAGATATACATTTCCCCACTGTGCCAGATATACATTGCCCCACTGTGCCAGATACACAATGCCCCACTGTGCCAGATACACAATGCCCCTCTGTGCCAGATACACATTGCCCCACTGTGCCAGATATACATTGCTCCACTCTGCCAGATATACATTTCCCCACTGTGCCAGATATACATTGCCCCACTGTGCCAAATAGACAATGCCCCACTGTGCCAGATACACATTGCCCCACTGTGCCAGATATACATTGCCCCACTGTGCCAGATACACATTGCCCCACAGTGCCAGATACACATTGCCCCACAGTGCCAGATACACATTGCCCCACTGTGCCAGATATACATTGCTCCACTGTGCCAGATACACATTTCCCCACTGTGCCAGATATACATTGCTCCACTGTGCCAGATACACAATGCCCCACTGTGCCAGATATACATTGCCCCACTGTGCCAGATACACAATGCCCCACTGTGCCAGATACACAATGCCACACTGTGCCAGATACACAATGCCACACTGTGCCAGATACACAATGCCACACTGTGCCAGATACACAATGCCACACTGTGCCAGAAACACATTGCCCCACTGTGCCAGATATACATTGCCCCACTGTGCCAGATACACATTGCCCCACTGTGCCAGATATACATTTCCCCACTGTGCCAGATATACATTGCCCCACTGTGCCAGATACACATTGCCCCACAGTGCCAGATACACATTGCCCCACAGTGCCAGATGCACATTGCTCCACTGTGCCAGATATACATTTCCCCACTGTGCCAGATATACAATGCCCCACTGTGCCAGATACACATTGCCCCACTGTGCCAGATATACATTGCCCCACTGTGCCAGATATACATTGCCCCACAGTGCCAGACACACATTGCCCCACTGTGCCAGATACACATTGCCCCACAGTGCCAGATACACATTGCCCCACTGTGCCAGATATACATTGCTCCACTGTGCCAGATACACAATGCCACACTGTGCCAGATACACAATGCCACACTGTGCCAGATACACAATGCCACACTGTGCCAGATACACAATGCCACACTGTGCCAGATACACAATGCCACACTGTGCCAGATACACATTGCCCCACTGTGCCAGATATACATTGCCCCACTGTGCCAGATACACATTGCCCCACTGTGCCAGATACACATTGCTCCACTGTGCCAGATACACAATGCCACACTGAGCCAGATACACATTGCCCCACTGTGCCAGATACACAATGCCACACTGTGCCAGATACACAATGCCAGTCTGTGCCAGATACACATTGCCCCACTGTGCCAGATACACATTGCCCCACTGTGCCAGATACACAATGCCTCACTGTGCCAGATACACAATGCCCCACTGTGCCAGATATACATTGCCCCACTGTGCCAGATACACATTGCCCCACTGTGCCAGATATACATTGCTCCACTGTTCCAGATACACATTGCCCCACTGTGCCAGATACACATTGCCCCACTGTGCCAGATATACATTGCCCCACTGTGCCAGATATACATTGCCCCACTGTGCCAGATACACAATGCCTCACTGTGCCAGATACACAATGCCCCACTGTGCCAGATACACAATGCCCCACTGTGCCAGATATACATTGCCCCCTGTGCCAGATATACATTGCCCCACTGTGCCAGATACAAAATGACACACTGTGCCAGATATACATTGCCCCACTGTGCCAGATACACATTGCCCCACTGTGCCAGATATACATTGCCCCACTGTGCCAAATATACATTGCCTCACTGTGCCAGATACACATTGCCCCACTGTGCCAGATATACATTGCCCCATTGTGCCAGATATACATTGCCCCACTGTGCCAGATATACATTGCCCCACTGTGCCAAATATACATTGCCTCACTGTGCCAGATACACATTACCCCACTGTGCCAGATACACATTGCCCCATTGTGCCAGATATACATTGCCCCACTGTGCCAGATATACATTGCCCCACTGTGCCAAATATACATTGCCCCACTGTGCCAAATATACATTGCCTCACTGTGCCAGATACACATTGCCCCACTGTGCCAGATACACATTGCCCCACTGTGCCAGATACACATTGCCCCATTGTGCCAGATATACATTGCCCCACTGTGCCAGATATACATTGCCCCACTGTGCCAAATATACATTGCCTCACTGTGCCAGATACACAATGCCTCACTCTGCCAGATACACATTGCCCCACTGTGCCAGATATACATTGCCCCACTGTGCCAGATACACATTGCCCCATTGTGCCAGATATACATTGCCCCACTGTGCCAAATATACATTGCCTCACTGTGCCAGATATACATTGCCCCACTGTGCCAAATACACATTGCCTCACTGTGCCAGATACACATTGCCCCACTGTGCCAGATACACATTGCTCCACTGTGCCAGATACACAATGCCACACTGAGCCAGATACACAATGCCCCACTGTGCCAGATACACAATGCCCCACTGTGCCAGATACACATTGCCCCACAGTGCCAGATACACATTGCCCCTCTATGCCAGATACACAATACCGCACTGTGCCAGATACACAATGCCGCACTGTGCCAGATACACAATGCCGCACTGTGCCAGATATACATTGCCCCACTGTGCCAGATACACAATGTCTCACAGTGCCAGATACACATTGCCCCTCAGTGCCAGATACACATTGCCCCACAGTGCCAGATACACATTGCCCCACTGTGCCAGATATACATTGCTCCACTGTGCCAGATATACATTTCCCCACTGTGCCAGATATACATTTCCCCACTGTGCCAGATATACATTGCCCCACTGTGCCAGATACACAATGCCCCACTGTGCCAGATACACATTGCCCCACTGTGCCAGATATACATTGCTCCACTGTGCCAGATATACATTGCTCCACTGTGCCAAATATACATTGCCCCACTGTGCCAGATACACATTGCCCCACAGTGCCAGATACACATTGCCCCTCTGTGCCAGATACACAATGTCGCACTGTGCCAGATATACATTGCCCCGCTGTGCCAGATACACAATGCCTCACAGTGCCAGATACACAATGCCCCACAGTGCCAGATACACATTGCCCCACTGTGCTAGATATACATTGCTCCACTGTGCCAGATATACATTTCCCCACTGTGCCAGATATACATTGCCCCACTGTGCCAGATACACAATGCCCCACTGTGCCAGATATACAATGCCACTCTGAGCCAGATACACAATGCCACACTGTGCCAAATACACATTGCCCCACTGTGCCAGATACACATTGCCCCACTGTGCCAGATACACATTGCCCCACTGTGCCAGATACACAATGCCCCACTGTGCCAGATATACATTGCCCCACTGTGCCAGATACACATTGCCCCACTGTGCCAGATATACATTGCTCCACTGTGCCAGATACACAATGCCACACTGAGCCAGATACACAATGCCCCACTGTGTCAGATACACAATGCCCCACTGTGTCAGATACACATTGCCCCACAGTGCCAGATACACATTGCCCCACAGTGCCAGATACACATTGCCCCTCTGTGCCAGATACACAATGCCGCACTGTGCCAGATGCACAATTCCGCACTGTGCCAGATATACATTGCCCCACTGTGCCAGATACACAATGCCCCTCAGTGCCAGATACACATTGCTTCACAGTGCCAGATACACATTGCCCCACTGTGCCAGATATACATTTCCCCACTGTGCCAGATATACATTTCCCCACTGTGCCAGATATACATTGCCCCACTGTGCCAGATATACATTGCCCCACTGTGCCAGATATACATTGCCCCTCTGTGCCAGATACACATTGCCCCACTGTACCAGATATACATTGCTTCACTGTGCCAGATATACATTTCCCCACTGTGCCAGATATACATTGCCCCACTGTGCCAAATAGACAATGCCCCACTGTGCCAGATACACATTGCCCCACTGTGCCAGATATACATTGCCCCACTGTGCCAGATACACATTGCCCCACAGTGCCAGATACACATTGCCCCACAGTGCCAGATACACATTGCCCCACAGTGCCAGATACACATTGCCCCACTGTGCCAGATATACATTGCTCCACTGTGCCAGATACACATTTCCCCACTGTGCCAGATACACATTGCCCCACTGTGCCAGATACACAATGCCCCACTGTGCCAGATACACAATGCCACACTGAGCCAGATACACAATGCCACACTGTGCCAGATACACAATGCCACACTGTGTCAGATACACATTGCCCCACTGTGCCAGATATACATTGCCCCACTGTGCCAGATACACATTGCCCCACTGTGCCAGATACACATTGCTCCACTGTGCCAGATACACAATGCCACACTGAGCCAGATACACATTGCTCCACTGTGCCAGATACACAATGCCACACTGTGCCAGATACACAATGCCATTCTGTGCCAGATACACATTGCCCCACTGTGCCAGATACACATTGCCCCACTGTGCCAGATACACAATGCCCCACTGTGCCAGATATACATTGCCCCACTGTGCCAGATATACATTGCCCCACTGTGCCAAATATACATTTCCCCACTGTGCCAGATATACATTGCCCCACTGTGCCAGATACACAATGCCCCACTGTGCCAGATATACATTGCCCAGCTGTGCCAGATACACATTGCCCCTCTGTGCCAGATACACATTGCCCCACTGTGCCAGATATACATTGTTCCACTGTGCCAGATGTACATTTCCCCACTGTGCCAGATACACAATGCCTCACTGTGCCAGATACACAATGCCCCACTGTGCCAGATACACAATGCCCCACTGTGCCAGATACACATTGCCCCACAGTGCCAGATACACATTGCCCCACAGTGCCAGATACACATTGCCCCTCTGTGCCAGATACACAATGCTGCACTGTGCCAGATGCACAATTCCGCACTGTGCCAGATATACATTGCCCCACTGTGCCAGATACACAATGCCCCACAGTGCCAGATACACATTGCCCCTCAGTGCCAGATACACATTGCTTCACAGTGCCAGATACACATTGCTCCACTGTGCCAGATATACATTTCCCCACTGTGCCAGATATACATTGCCCCACTGTGCCAGATACACAATGCCCCACTGTGCCAGATACACAATGCCCCTCTGTGCCAGATACACATTGCCCCACTGTGCCAGATATACATTGCTCCACTCTGCCAGATATACATTTCCCCACTGTGCCAGATATACATTGCCCCACTGTGCCAAATAGACAATGCCCCACTGTGCCAGATACACATTGCCCCACTGTGCCAGATATACATTGCCCCACTGTGCCAGATACACATTGCACCACAGTGCCAGATACACATTGCCCCACAGTGCCAGATACACATTGCCCCACTGTGCCAGATATACATTGCTCCACTGTGCCAGATACACATTTCCCCACTGTGCCAGATATACATTGCCCCACTGTGCCAGATACACAATGCCCCACTGTGCCAGATACACAATGCCACACTGAGCCAGATACACAATGCCACACTGTGCCAGATACACAATGCCACACTGTGCCAGATACACAATGCCCCACTGTGCCAGATATACATTGCCCCACTGTGCCAGATACACATTGCCCCACTGTGCCAGATACACATTGCTCCACTGTGCCAGATACACATTGCCCCACTGTGCCAGATATACATTGCCCCACTGTGCCAGATACACATTGCCCCACTGTGCCAGATACACATTGCCCCACTGTGCCAGATATACATTGCTCCACTGTGCCAGATACACATTGCCCCACTGTGCCAGATACACATTGCCCCACTGTGCCAGATACACATTGCCCCACTGTGCCAGATACATATTGCCCCACTGTGCCAGATACACATTGCCCCACTGTGCCAGATACACATTGCCCCACTGTGCCAGATATACTTTGCCCCACTGTGCCAGATACACAATGCCTCACTCTGCCAGATACACATTGCCCCACTGTGCCAGATACACATTGCCCCACTGTGCCAGATATACATTGCCCCACTGTGCCAGATATACATTGCCCCACTGTGCCAGATATACATTGCCCCACTGTGCCAGATATACATTGCTCCATTGTGCCAGATACACATTGCCCCACTGTGCCAGATACACATTGCCCCACTGTGCCAGATATACATTGCCCCACTGTGCCAGATATACATTGCCCCACTGTGCCAGATACACAATGCCCCATTGTGCCAGATATACATTGCCCCCTGTGCCAGATACACATTGCCCCACTGTGCCAGATACAAAATGACACACTGTGCCAGATATACACTGCCCCACTGTGCCAGATACACATTGCCCCACTGTGCCAGATACACATTTCCCCACTGTGCCAGATACACATTGCCCCACTGTGCCAGATATACATTGCCCCACTGTGCCAGATATACATTGCCCCACTGTGCCAGATACACAATGCCTCACTCTGCCAGATACACATTGCCCCACTGTGCCAGATACACATTGCCCCACTGTGCCAGATATACATTGCCCCACTGTGCCAAATATACATTGCCTCACTGTGCCAGATACACATTGCCCCACTGTGCCAGATACACATTGCCCCACTGTGCCAGATATACATTGCCCCACTGTGCCAGATATACATTGCCCCACTGTGCCAGATATACATTGCCCCACTGTGCCAAATATACATTGCCTCACTGTGCCAGATACACATTGCCCCACTGTGCCAGATACACATTGCCCCATTGTGCCAGATATACATTGCCCCACTGTGCCAGATATACATTGCCCCACTGTGCCAAATATACATTGCCTTACTGTGCCAGATACACAATGCCTCACTCTGCCAGATACACATTGCTCCACTGTGCCAGATATACATTGCCCCACTGTGCCAGATACACATTGCCCCACTGTGCCAGATATACATTGCCCCACTGTGCCAAATATACATTGCCTCACTGTGCCAGATCTCAACCAGGTTTACCATCATTGCAGACAGTGCATATAAAGTTAAAGGAAATGCATTATGCAATAACACTGACACACAATGCAAATTTTATATAATTTTAAATAGAGATGAGCGGGTTCGGTTTTACTCGGCTCTCAAAACGGCATCTTATTGGCTCACGGATGTCGCTTGTTTTGGATAGCCAATAAGAAAAATCCGGATAAAGCCGAACTAGCGTTATTCTGGCTTTAAATCCGAACCCGCTCATCTCTAATTTTAAAGTGTATAAATCTTAAGTGCCAACTGGTACAAGGATCTATTAAAGCTTAAATTTGACCTAAGGGAGGCCTTCACAAGTTAATGAAGTAATTAAAAAAGAAAGGTCTATCTAACTTTTATTAAGGTTTTGTTCCTTCATCGGTTGTGGATCTGTGTTCTGCCGTGTTTTCCATTTTGCTCTGTATAACTGTTCCTTATATCTTCTGTTACTCCATACAACCTCTCCCTATAACTTCCTCTATTGTTCCCCTATCACATACACACACACAAAGTCTTTACACTCAGACATATGACAAGCACACAAAGCTCTGGAAGGGGACAGGATGCTGCTGTGGTCCCAGCACTGACAGAGTTAACAACCTTTACCTCTTCCTGTCTGTCAGTTTTGGGACAGCAATCACCCAATCAGGAAACTCCTTGACGTCACGTGGCATATGACAGCAGTAGTGTTGGGCACACAACGCCACCTTTCTGAGCACCCCTAGAATCTGCCCCCCCAGGTGGGGTTGCAGGGATGAGCGAAGCGGTAATTCTGGTAAGGTGTATATAAGAGGTGGTGCCATCGGGGACATAAGGGACAGGAAAGACCCACAACTCAGGATGTTTTCAAGAAAGAAGCGGGAGCTGATGAAAACTCCGTCCTTATCAAAGAAAAGCAGAGCAGGAAGCCCAGCACCACAAAGCGTAAGTCTCTCTGCACCCTACACTCAGTATTATATAGCCACATATACTGCATGGTTTCCTACGTCTGCATTATATAGTACTACAATTCCTAGCATGTGTGTGTGTGTGTATGTATGTATATATAGATAGATAGATAGATAGATAGATAGATAGATAGATAGATAGATAGAATTAGTTTATATACCCTTTTTCTGTGCCATACTATACTGACAGTCTATAGTATGCAGATTTTCAACATGTGTGCCATAGAGCCTATTTCCTATGTCTGCCTTCAGCTAACCCAGATGACAGAAGGATCCACAGACTACACACTCTGGGGCTACTGGCATCACTACAGTGCACATAACTATTTCCATCATTTCCCATAAATCGTGTACGCACATAACTGTACCATTCAGACCATTTGTATTCTCCAACAGCTCCTATAAGGTACAGAATATTTACAATTTGTCATAAAAAATGCACAAAAACAGAAGTAATGTGAGTCTACACTCAGTTACTTTTGCTCAGTGTAAATGTCTCAGCACTGAGTGCAGCTCCACACATACTCATACATTTGTCTGTTGACCTTCAATGGTAATGGGTTTTGAATCATCACAAGCAGAGCCGGCCCTAACTAATATGATGCCCTAGGCAAGATTTTGGCTGGTGCCCCCTTGCACCACCACTAGTTCTGCAGGAGATGCCTGGCATGAGTCAGCTGGCATCTGTGCTAACGTCAAGCGCCTTTTGTTTATGAAAATGCATCTTATTTGCATTACTTTGTGGCTAGGCTGCACAAGCAGCTTCTGCTGATTAAAATGATATGCGGCATGCTTATATTCTGTGTGTGACTGTGGCTGTATCTGCATATGAAATGCTACATTACAGTGATTTCCAGGAATACACTGCAACGTAGCATTTTGTATGCAGATACAGCTCCAGTCACACACAGAATATAGGCATGCCGCATATCATTTTAATCAGCAGAAGCTGCTGGTGCCCCTAAGCATACCAAATGCCCTAGGCATTTGCCTAGTTTGCCTATGCCTAAGGCCGGCTCTGATCACAAGGCATTGGACACTATGGGGTGAATCCAATTTCCAGTGATGTATTCACGGGTGAGAGAGCAGCAACAGCCACACTTTACAGTAGCCTGAATTTGCACAAAACTTTTCATAGCCCCACAGGTGCACAAAAATGTGCGAATTTGGGCTGAGAGCGGGCCGCGAGGGGTGCGAAATGCAGTGTCGTTGCCAGTGTTTCATCACTGCTGCAATTGCGACTCGCAACCTTTGTAGGTAACTGGATTGACCCCTATAAACAGGCTGCATTACAACACAGTTATTCCAGGTCAATGCACTGCAATTCATTATGAGCAGCCACTGCCACACTAAGTAACATTAGGACCTCTTGTGTGTCCACTAACTGCTTTGACCTCTTCAATGAATGAATCCTGTCAGGTACTTCAGTTTTGTTTATATACAAATAAATGTATTTCTAGATTAATTCAACTGTACAGATAAATAAGTGGAGAATAAATTGTATTGCAGTATCCTTAAGCCAGTCAATTGTCACCTCTAGTACGGTACAGAATAGCTTGGATACATTATAATGTCACAGCAGCCAATTAAACGTTAGTTGGGGTTCTTACTGAAGACCAGGAGGCCTGTGTGCACTGTTTAGAAGAGGACATAAGGCCTGATTCATGTTTGTAAGTAAACGAAAAAAGCAAGCCACTGGGCAAAACCATGTTGCACTGCAGGTGGGGCAGATGTAACGTGCAGAGACATTTACATTTGGGTGGGGTGTGTTCAAACGGAAATCAAAATTGCAGTGTAAACATGAAGCAGTCAGTATTTACCATGCCCATTGCATGCCAACATGGTTAGTTCCAGACACAAAGTTACTTGCTTTTTTTGCTTTACTTACAAACACAAATCAGGCGTATACAGCGTAAAAATGATTCATTTACACCATGTCTTGGTAATGTCACTGAAAACCAAAACATCTTCTGCCAACAGCATACTTTCAATTATTCCCTGTAATTAGCAATCTAGCATATTACCTCAGATAGTGGGTTCTATTTATCAAGCAGTGAATAGATTCTTTTCCATCAAACTGTTTGTTAAATGATCCTATACTCCTTTGTTCAATTAATAAAAACAGAGATTACTCTGGCCTTAACCTGTTTACCAGCACCATCCCAGTAGGCCTCTATGGGGACAACTGAATCAGGCAATTTATCTGGAGATTGCATTAGCTATACCAAGGCCATGGGGACCAGCGATGCCAGAAATGCAAAGTTGGATTCCTAGGTTAAGCAGCAATGCGTATTCACAGATATCGTGCATGGTCATTTCACGTTAATCATTCTCCAGCATCGTCAGGCTTCTGGCAAATAAGAGGAGAGGTTTGGCCGATCAGTGGTCATCGGCCAGGTAAGAACTGATAAATACTGATGGTATCCAAGTATTATCACTGTGAGAGTAGCAATACAAAATGAAAGTTTCCGCTGATTGTACAAAGTTGATTAATGGAGCCCAGTGTTTGGACAACTTCAATATGGAAATGGTAAGGTATTTCTATATGGAATATATGTACAGTTTAAAAATGAAAGAAAATGTTCAGTAAAAAAGTCACTATTCTTTCTTTATTGATGAGTGTTTACTGTCCTGTAGAGTGCTTAGCTAAATTAAAATGTAAGTCAAGCTATGATACCAAAGAAGATCTAAAGCTGAGGGTTTTTTTGTTAATTTTTGAAAATGTTTTAATAATGAGGCTATAATAACTATCCTCGTACCACTTGGCTACGTAAAAATCTTTGAAGAATGGTAGTATCTATGGGTATCTTTCTAGTGTCTTTGTATATGGCCTCTCTTGACGGTGTTGTCCTTGGTGAAAAGTCTACAAGCAATAGGTCGACTCGAAATGGTCAACATCTATACGGTCAACATGGTCAAAAGGTCGACATATTCAGATTGCCGACATGACCATATTCGACACGGCATATGGTCAACATGCGTGTGTGGGGTTTTTTTTTTTTTGGGGGGGGGGAGATTTCAGTTTTAGGACTTTTTCATATTTTACCATCCATGTGGACTACCTTTTCCGAAGCATGGCAAGTGAAGTGAGCCATGCGAGGGGGGGTGCACTAATTGGAGGTCCATGTACTGGAAGGGAAATATTGACACCAAATCTTTTTTACAAAACCCATGAAAACTCATGTCATCCTTTTCATATATCGACCATTTCCGTGCCGTCCTTGTTGACATTTTGACCATGTCACCCTTGTGCATGTCGACCATTTGGTGTCGAGCTAGACATTGTTGACCTTCTGACTGTCGACCCTTTGATCCATAAACGTTGTCCTAATTTGCTAATTTATTGCAATAATAATGGTCAACTTGGTTTCCTTTTTTTATGTGTTATTTGCACTGTACCTACCATGCCTTGTTTTAATGTAATTACTTGTGTGATCTTTATAATAAAAACATTTCAAAAATGTATTTAAATTGTTAATTATCATATTTGGCAATATTGCAAGTATATAGGCTGTAAATATGGTCATATCGGTGCAAATTATAGAATACTTGCTTGGTATTACTATACACTAATATTTCAATCATAATAGTATAAAGTCCCTTGATATGGGCTACAGAATTAGAAAGCAGAGACTGAATTTTTCAGCACTTATTTCGCGGAATGCTGTTTTATTATCTAGAGACAGAAATGCTGGTTTGATAAATAACTTAAGGGACAGGGAATATAGTTGAATACTTTTTGTTATAAAAACAAAGTGTAATTGATACAGCATCCTACTGAGGGCATCATTTATTCATTAATTATACAACTTATTATAATAATTCTAATAATAATTCTGCTCCAAAATGATCTTCTTTTAGGATGTCCCTCGAAAGGATGCTAGCGAGCCCGAAGTATTCTCGAGTGCATTACTGACCAGTAACCCTGTGTCCTCTGGAACCCTGAAGAGACCGACAAGTCTAAGTCGTCATGCCAGTGCTGCAGGGATCCCTCTTTCTTCACCTAGAAGCAAAGCCAGCAAACCAACAGGAGCTCCAAGCCCTCCTGAAAGTGGAGAAGGACCCTTCATCGAGGTGGAGGACATCTCACAGCTTCTTGGAGATGTAGCAAGATTTGCAGAACGTTTAGAAAAACTTCGGGATGTAGTACTGACCGAGGGTATGTATGTCATATGGAGTAAGATGTGAAGGAGGAAAAATGAATAAAACAAATAATAATAATAAGCAGGATGCCTGAGAATATAGGGGGTAAATTTACTAAGAGTCGTGTTTGGGGCAGATTGCATTCTCGTGTGTGTTTAACCATTTTTTTCAAACCCAGTGCTTCTGTGTGTAGTGATAGAGTAAAAAAATAAATAAAAAATGCATCCCCCCTGGGGGGAAATGCCGTGGGGTCCCCTGTATTTCAGTGAACCAGCACTGGGCTCTTGAGCCGATACTGGTGCTGGAAATACGGGGAAAGAATTGCACAGGGGCCCACTTGTATTTTGATGCCAGCACTAGTCTCTTACAAGTGAAGGGGTGATGCCACAGCCAGAAGACACACTTGACGGGGTCCCCTGGCCAGGTCAATCAAACACACACACACACACACACACACACACTAGTCACCCCAGCCCTTCAATTCCCCAGAAAATGGGGATCCCTCCAATGAAGGCATTGCCCCTCCTGAGGATCCCCCAGTGATAGGGGGAAGCCCCCCAGGCAGTGGGTGAAGATTTGATAGTTAAAGTTTACAGAAGGACTACAGGTCCCAGCAAGCCTTCCTACATGCCAGGCCTTGGAGAACCACAAGTACCAGCATGCAGGGTATTAAGGGCCCGCTGGTACCTATAGTCCCTCTCCAAAAAAAATTATTGTAAAATAACCACAAGACACACATACCGTAGACAGTAAAATGTTAACACACTCTCTCACATATACTCACGTTGTCCTCACTGCCGGTCTCTCCTCTTCTTTAATAAAATTTGCTGCATGGTTAAAAACAAATATACATACTCACCTATCGCTGGGTGCTAGTCGGTCCTCTTCTCCAGCAGTATCCCAGCGGTAAAAAAAAAAAAAAACATAGTCTCGATCCAGTTAAACTCATCAGCACTATATGTACTGTACATGCTGTACATGTAGCGTGGCAGTATCTATGTGAGTTCTGTCACTTGTAGGTCTGGCAGCCAATCAGCAGCCGCTATCATGGCAACAGGCCGCTGATTAGCTATGAGTGTCCTGTCTGTCAATCAACAGGGGACTGACCGGCACCAGGGACAAGGTCAGTATATGTGAGTGTGAGTGAGTGTATTCAACTTTTACTTTCGATAGTGTCTGTGTTTATTTAAATATTTATTTTACAGTGGGTCTATAGGTACCAGCAGGCCCTTAATACCCTGCGTGCTGGCATGTGAGGAAGGCTTGCTGGGACTTGTAGTTCTCCTGTAAAAGACAAGGGGGTCAATTCATAAAGCAGTGTAAAGTGTGGAGAAGTGAGTCAGTAGAGAAGTTACCCATGGCAACCAATCAGCATTGAAGTAACAGTTATAATTTGCATACTATAAAATTATACAGAGCAGCTGATTGGTTGCCATGGGCAACTTCTCCACTGGCTCACTTCTCCACACTTTTCGCTGTTTCATGAATAGACCTCAATATTATTTCAATGTGACTTTTACAACAAAGCTATCAAACTTGCACCCACCAGCCTGGGCTTCAGTTCAGGCCTGAGGTAAACTGGAGAGGGAGGACCCCTTAATTGGGGTATCCCCTCTTCCCAAGGAATCCCTGGCCTGGACTGATTAGTTAGGGGGGAGGAATGCTTTGACCAGGGTGACCAGTGAACTGTGTCCCCTGGCTGTGGCATTATCCACCTGCTAGTAGAGCCCAGTGCTGGTTCTAAATATATGGGGGACCCCTACACAAATTTTTCTTGTATGTTTAGAACCAGAGCCGGCTCCAAGAGCCCGGTGCTGGTTCATTAAATACAGGGTACACCTACACATTTGTCCTGTGTATTTTTTTAAGCAGGCTTTTTTCCCATTTTTTAACTCTTTCTTTAATTTTACAAAGATAAGCACTGAACAGATCACACTGACCTGTGCAGGCTTCTTAAAACACGCTGATCAGAGGCAGGACACTTTGGCTACAAACACGACTGAACACGCACACTATTAAACATGACTAAACACAATGGAATACACCATCAGAAAACACGATTCTGTCAAAACACGACTCATAGTAAATTTCCATGCTTGATTAAGAAAAAATCACCTGTGTCCGATCGATCACCAGCGTGTTTAATCTCAGGCAAACTCGGGCAAAACACGAATCTTATCAAATCTAGCCACAAGTATCAAATGTTATGATGTACTCAATAAGATATGGGCAAGTGTTTTAATTTATAGTGGCTTCCAAAAGTATTCAATCGCCTAAAAGTCAACAATATGTCTGTATTACAAATGACACACGTATTGTTCCAGACATTTTTTTTATTGCGGACCAGTAGAGTCTTTTTTTTTTTTTCCTTTAAATTTTATTAAATTGAGCACAAAAATACAGGAAGTGGTACAAACACAGAGTAGATAAAAAAAAACATCATAATAAAAACATAAACCAAAAGGCACAAAAAAATAAAAATAATAAAAGAAGAGAGGTAGGAGAAAAAGCACAGGGACTAAATAGAGTGCATTACAGGTGATGTATGAGAATTAGGCTGAAGCCAGCCTGAAACAAGTATCTCAATATAAGGATAACAGTCTATTGTGTTAGAAAACAACACCATGAGGAGATAAATGGCATAGGGGAAATGATCAACCATTGATGACAATTGCCGGTATGTGGTTTCGAAGATCTTCAGAATTTTGGATTGCATGGAGGAGTCTAAGGAATCAATGTTTACACCTCATTATGTATAAAACGAGGAGACCCCAGATTCAAGAGCCCAGAGAATGGCTTGTCTATCAAAATATTTAATTTTGAGCAAGAGGCATTTGACCAATCCCAGAAATTGAGAGGTCCACTTATATAAAATTGCCTTTTTTGCTATGGTGACAATGACATTCAACAAAGATATAATAGTCTTGCCTCCACGATTAACATCCCAATCACTGAAACTGGCACAAAGGAGCGAGAGAGTTACTTTGAAGAATGAGTCACTTTGAAGCGGTAGGAGTTAATAAAAGCCTTCATTTTCTCCCATAATTTCCAAATCTTGGGGCATGACCAAAAGTTATGAAAAAATTTGGCATCTGGCCATCCACATCACGAATTCTCCCATACCATGGGGGTCATTCCGAGTTGTTCGCTCGTTATTTTTTTTCTCGCAACAGAGTGATTAGTCGCTAATGCGCATGCGCAATGTCCGCAGTGCGACTGCGCCAAGTAAATTTGCTATGCAGTTAGGTATTTTACTCACGGCATTACGAGGTTTTTTCTTCGTTCTGGTGATTGTAATGTGATTGACAGGAAGTGGGTGTTTCTGGGCGGAAACAGCCCGTTTTATGGGAGTGAGTGTAAAAACGCTACCGTTTCTGGGAAAAACGCGGGAGTGGCTGGAGAAACGGAGGAGTGTCTGGGCGAACGCTGGGTGTGTTTGTGACATCAAACTAGGAACGACAAGCACTGAACTGATCGCACTGGAAGAGTAAGTCTCGAGCTACTCAGAAACTGCACAGAGAAGTCTTTTCGCAATTTTGAGAACCTTTCGTTCGCAATTTTGATTAGCTAAGATTCACTCCCAGTAGGCGGCGGCTTAGCGTGTGCAAAGCTGCTAAAAGCAGCTTGCGAGCGAACAACTCGGAATGAGGGAACATATACCTCAGACGAGCCAGGGACACATACATTCTGTGAATAGTCTTAATGAACACTTCCAGGAGCATTTTAAATGGACCAGTACGCTCTTAAAGTAAATTTTCAAACTCATAATTCATTATTTGTCTGCAGAATAAAAATAATAATAAACAGTGAAAATGCTGCTTACATGATATTCAATACTATGCAGACTAGTACTTGGTAGAAAAATGCAGACATGTCCTGGCCATTTTCAGGGCGTGTATCTGCCAACGGCTGCAAGCTTTTAAGTGGAAAAACATGACGCCTGTGTTGCCACTGCTGTGTCCAATCTGTGTAGCCGTAGGCCAACCCTTTAAATCGATATTCCTCATTTTTATGTATAGGCTGTGAATGTCATGCAATTGCAAAGTAGTTTGCGGTCACTTCAGTGGGTATCTCTTTTCATTTCTGGTCTGCAGATTCACTTGCTAACATAAGCAGCTCCATAGCCTAGAGAATCGCAGTTGCGTACAAACATGAATTAGGCCTAATCTGTAATAAAGACAAATTTTTAGGAGGCTGAATACTTTTGAAAGCCACTGTAAACTGCACACACTGTTTTACTGAGCAGAACATTGTTAGAATCAATTATTGCAATGGCTACCTAGTGCTGTCTGTGAGTAAGCCATCCATATGGAAAGGAATTATTTTATTATTTTTAATATTTTATTGTGAAATATTTACTGTCTATACAATAATTTTCATATTAGTGTTTCTAAGTTAATCTTCAAGTTGGTGTTCTCCTAGTAACAGTGATACTTTAGCAGCTATATGAAATATAACTTCAGGATTTTGCGATATTGGAAGCTAAGTTTTTTTAATTTATTGTTATTTGTTCTCATTTCCTTATATTGGAAAAAAAAATCAGTGAGGCCATAGTAAATAAAAACTGTTGTGTGGTGAAAACTGTTGGTTTGTATGGAAAATTAACGGATAACTCTATTGAAAAACTAAAAATTACATGTTGCGTAGAGTACAATGAGTTCAACTTAAAAATAAACCATTTAGCTTATATAAGTCACAGGGTCTGCAGCGATCACATTGTATAGGCCAAGCAAGTGACAATGCTTGTGGTTGCCCTCTTAGTCGGATGAGCGAGCCTTGCACGGGTATGAGTCTTTGGGTCGACCCAACTTAGGTCGACACTCATTAGGTCGACCACTGAAGGTCGACATTGCCATTAGGTTGACATGCATTAGGTCAACATGGGCGTTAGGTCGACATGTACTAGGTCAAAAGGTCAACATTAGGTTTTTGACTGTTGGTGTTGATTTCTCCGTAAAGTGACGGGGGAACCCATATTAGTACACCGTGTCCTCTCGCATGGCTTGCTCTTCGGGCAAGGTGCCTCGCTCCGCTACCGCTTCACTCAGCACAGATTATCGTTCCAATCGTAGTCCACGTGGATCGTTAAGTATGAAAAAAAAATGAAGACTTTTTTTTAAAAATCATTTCGACCTTTTGACCTGTCGACCTAGTACATGTCGACCTAACGTCCATGTCGACCTAATGCATATCAACCTAATGGCATTGTCTACCATCAGTGGTCGACCTAATGAGTGTCGACCTAAGTTGTATCGACCTAACGACCGTAACCCCCTTGCACAAAGAGAAGAGTTGTGTTTTAAATCAGAGTAAATCTATCGCTTAACTTGAAAATTAATTGGGATGGGTTACCCAACAGAATAGAATTAGGTAATGAGTTAGTGTATGATATATTCATGTGCCGTTCTGTTATGTCCTGTGATTGGTCAATGGAGAGTGATACGAGGTGGATCCCAGTATTTTTTATCATTTGTGCTATTCTTGAAAGATGCCTGCTAAGTAGCTTGACTTTTGAATGCATGTATACCTCACAACATTGGTCACAGTCCACATTGGTACAATGTTTGCACCACTGTGATACAGACCTCCTAAATCCTGAGAGTTGGGAGGTATAATGTATTACATGTTTTAATGATAATTGTTTTACTGTTAATTTAAATGAGAGGTGTAACAAATAGGGCAAGCGTTAGCAGATAGTGTAGTGGGTGGAAAAGTAGACTACAGGTATGTTCTGTGTAACAACCAACAACTCCTGGTTTGTTTGAATGCTCTCCCATATCCTTTTGCTTAGTCCACTCCATATATCTGTCAATTCTTCCCTAGGCTGCGGAGGCAGGGGTCTACCCTTAAGATGTGGGTGCTTCGCTGTTTAGCGATGTGCTCGCATTTCAGCGCCAGGGGGGAGGACCCGGCATGTGTATACGATTGTTTGTGGTGTTAGAGAAATGATGGAACAGAGCAGTCTCTGTTCTCTGGATATAATGGTAATGAAACATTTATAACTTATACAATCAGCGTGAACATCATTTTCCACATGGGTCTTATTATTAGGAATTACCAAAAATCTGAAATATATGTTCTCATTCGTTACATCAGCATTGCTTGGGTACATTTTGGAGATATAGTGGCATATCTATAATGGGTGCAGTGTGTGCAGTGCACATGGGCTCTTGAGTCCAGGGGGGCCCACACCACTCACCCTGCACCCATCTTTTCAATATTCACCTCTCCGGAATCTCCCGTCAGTGGCAGCATCTCTCCACAAATCACCAGGAAAATGTCGTGGTGGCCATTTTCGTGGAGTTTCGCTCTTACGCGGTAAAGAAATCTTCGGGGAAATGGGTGCCGCACCATTTTCCCCAAGATCTGCGCATGCGTAATTAAGTGCTCAGACTCTATTGCACTGTGCTGCTTCCGGCTACAGAGTAGGAGGCCCGGGCGGAGAAGGCTGTACATGGTCCTCCTCCTTTGTTAATGCGCCCCTTCGGAGATAGTTTATGAAGTACAATCTATAAAATAGATGTAATGGATTCATTTGTACAACACCTTGTTCAACCCATTTAGAGATACAATAGTAGTTGGCAAATATTTTTTCCATTCTCCATAACTGTGAGTTATGCCATTGGAAATTGTGAAATAGAATGAGAATAATCTCCAATATATGCCCTAGAAAACTCAAATAGATTAGCATTCATTTCATAAAGCACTGGTGAAGGAGGTTGAAAGGCTTTTTTGATATTTAGAGTCAAGTAGGTCAATTGGTTCAAACCATGGGATAGCATACTATTGAGACGTATTTTGGTCTTGTCTGAATTGACTCGGCATTATAAAGTTAAATTGTAACCATTGGATTATGGAAAATACAATTAACTGTATCCCCAATCAATTATAGAATATATTTCCATCAATAAATGGACCCAGCATAATGCCATGTTACCTCAGTCCAACACAGGGTCACTTCCCGCTGTTCATGGCGCAGTGGTCCTCCTCTTTAGATGGTCTGTCCCATCATTGCGGTGGGAGCTGTTAGGGTGTGTCTCACGCCTATGTTGGAGATTAGAGACCATAGCCGATTATTATATTGCTAACTGTACAGTATAATGTACTGTCATATTTATCTGGGAGGACAAATCCATTATCTTTTATGGACCTCTACACATGATACAGTGTGGATTGATTACAATAAATGTAAAGCTAGGGAAATGGTAGAAAACTGTCAGAATTGTCTGTTGCTAGGACCAGTCTGTGTTTGTTTGGGGAAAAGAGTCCTCACGATTTTATAAACGGAAAGGTAGATATCATTCTATCCTGATGGACACCAATTAAATCGGTGCTGAAAAACCCCCAAAAAACTCTTATTAGACTGAGCATGGGATCTCCCAGCTGAATCCCAATATTAAATGTAATATATTACTGTAAATGTAAATGTTAGATAACCAGGCGAATTAATATCAAGAGAAACCGGAAACAGGTCTCATTAGTGGTCTAGTTATATTGTCACCTAAAAGTCTGGTGTGGAGATTTATCAACGCTTGGAGAGTGATAAAATGAGAAGAGATAGAATTCCAACTAATCAACTCACAACTGACATGTTACAGATTGTAGGGTCTATTTACCAAGCCTTGGATGGAAATAAAGTGGATCTGGCAGCACTTACCAGGTGCATGAAAGGGAGGGGTCACAGCAAACAGAAAACAAAAATGTGTGTGTGGGGGGGGGGGGGGGGGGGGGAGGGTGGCACCTTTTTCCCCGCAGGTATCACCCTGCACATTAAATAGTACTTGCAACAATTAATTATATTAAACTGTATGGTAATAGTACGCCAGAGTTTTGCCTATATCAAATATATGACAAATACAAACAATATATCAAAAATATCTTCTTTATATAATTTTAATCATATTTATATTAAAAAATCCGGAGTAATAAGTCTATGGTAGGTGAGGCAGTGCCTCACCTGCCTACCTTTACTGCTCATCTTAACTTTTCTGCTCATCTTTTCTGCTCATCAAAACTCAGCAAATTTCTAGCAGTATATACTGCTGCACCTGTGTAAAATGGCCACATGCACCCTTGGGCTCATGTATTGTGTGTAAATCTGTCTCTAGTACTAGCCAGTGCCTTCTGATCAATTTACCTCACCGCACATCCCTGGAGCTGTCCTTTGCAGTGTGGGGACTTCCTGGTTTTAGACCCAGAAGGACGTATGATGCACTTAGGGGGGAATTCAATTCGCCATGGTAAATTAAAGGGGGGTACTCACGGGAGAGATGTGTGCTGAGCGATCTTAACACAGACCGCTCAGCACACATCTCTCACCCCGCTCAGCACAGCGCGATGTGCTGAGCGAGGGGGAAAGCCGACGGGGGGGGCCGCTCACTTCACACAACGGTGAAGTGAGCGACCCGCTAGATTGAGCCTGCATGCAGCTCAATCTAGCATCGGCGATAGCGATGCGCGGGGCCGCGCATCGCTATCGCTGGAGGGCATACACACGGCAGATCCGTGCTTAAAATCTAAGCAATCTAGCAAGATTGCTTAGATTTTAAGTACGGATCTCTCCGTGTGTACCCCCCTTTACAGGGGCTAATTGATCCCCCAGGGGTTATTCAGTTGTCCCTGATAGCCAGCACTATGAGGAATTTATTTTCACCTGCCACGAGGCAGGCAAAACAGAATATGCAATAAGTGTCATTTTTTTTGTGGCCGCGATCGCGAAAATATGTGGATCTGGGAACCTATCCTGGATCCTATGTGTTTTCGCCCAAAAACAGGAAATTTTTTGTTCAGTTAGAATGGGGGATAAATAAATTACCCCCAAAAATAAATTGTGTTAAAAACATTGTGGCAAAGTACTGTTTTTACCGTGAGAAAAATTATTGGGTACAATTAAATTCTTCCCATAGTAGGTATTGACCTCTTGTAACCAACCCACCCCAAGGTGCTATGTCCAGCTGATATTTCATTCTCTTAGAATGTGGAAGGGGGCTAGTTTCACTACACCAGGAGTTGTTGTTTTTTTTCTGTAAATTACAAACTATACATTTTGAAAGATCTCCGGAGTTTGAGGGTGACTCAGAGAATTAGTATTCTCTTTGCCAGGGACATTCAAAAAAACACAGTCCGTCCAAATCTAACTCTCTCTGCACGTTTTATCAGCCCCACATGGTTTTGCCCCGTTGTTTGCTTTATGGCTTTGCTTGCAACTATGAATCAGGACCATTATTAGAGACCTCTTCTCACTTAAATGGTTGCAGTGGAATGTTAGCAAAGTCTGACAATATAACTCCTGATTTTGGTGGAACAGTCCTGTTTTTCGGACACTGTCCTGCCGTCCCACCAGCATGCTGCAGTATCCAGTGGTGTCCCGTGGTGCTGCTCAGAGCAGTGGTAAATAGCTGCTGTGCACTATGTCTAGGAGTGGGGGAATGGTCAGCAGCTCCCAGAGTACCGGGCATGCCCCCACAGTGATGAAAATGGGTCGTGGATCACAGTCACGCTATTTCCCGCAGTGCCCTGAGAGAGGAGTGGGGGCATGGCCAGCAGCTCCCAGAGTACCGGGCATGCCCCCACAGTGATGAAAATGGGTCGTGGATCACAGTCACGCTATTTCCCGCAGTGCCCTGAGAGAGGAGTGGGGGCATGGCCAGCAGCTCCCAGAGTACCGGGCATGCCCCCACAGTGATGAAAATGGGTCGTGGATCACAGTCACGCTATTTCCTGCAGTGCCCTGAGAGAGGAGTGGGGCCATGGCCAGCAGCTCCCAGAGTACCGGGCATGCCCCCACAGTGATGAAAATGGGTCATGGATCACAGTCACGCTATTTCCCGCAGTGCCCTGAGAGAGGAGTGGGGGCATGGCCAGCAGCTCCCAGAGTACCGGGCATGCCCCCACAGTGATGAAAATGGGTCGTGGATCACAGTCACGCTATTTCCCGCAGTGCCCTGAGAGAGGAGTGGGGGCATGGCCAGCAGCTCCCAGAGTACCGGGCATGCCCCCACAGTGATGAAAATGGGTCGTGGATCACAGTCACGCTATTTCCCGCAGTGCCCTGAGAGAGGAGTGGGGGCATGGCCAGCAGCTCCCAAAGTACCGGGCATGCCCCCACAGTGATGAAAATGGGTCGTGGATCACAGTCACGCTATTTCCCGCAGTGCCCTGAGAGAGGAGTGGGGGCATGGCCAGCAGCTCCCAGAGTACCGGGCATGCCCCCACAGTGATGAAAATGGGTCGTGGATCACAGTCACGCTATTTCCCGCAGTGCCCTGAGAGAGGAGTGGGGGCATGGCCAGCAGCTCCCAGAGTACCGGGCATGCCCCCACAGTGATGAAAATGGGCCGTGGATCACAGTCACGCTATTTCCCGCAGTGCCCTGAGAGAGGAGTGGGGGCATGGCCAGCAGCTCCCAGAGTACCGGGCATGCCCCCACAGTGATGAAAATGAGTCATGGATCACAGTTACACTATTTCCTGCAGAACCCTGCCCCTTACCATGAGACCATGCACTTATCATTTACAAGAAGTTGAAAGGTATGGTATTATTATTGTTAATATGTAAAGTTCCATAGTGATGGACGAAACATTAATACAGGTACATACAAAAGGTGCGAGTGTGGCTTAGAGTGGATAAAGGGACAGTTGTGGGAAGAAATGAGTGTGGGTATTATAGGTGAGAGTAGGGTAAGCTCTAAAAAAGTGTTGGGTTTTCAGGCAGTTTGATTGGTTTGGTAAGAATTCCATAAGTGAGTGGCAGCATGTGAGAAATCCTGAAGTCAGGAGGGAAAGGTGGTTACCAGAGTCACCACTCAGAATATTTTGAGATGTTGAGATGAGATTTGAGGTGTATGGATTGGTGATGGTGTTGAGGACTTTGAAGGTAGTGGTGAGCATTTTGAACTAGATTGTGCAAGATATGGGTAGTCAGTGTAGGGATTTGTAAAGTGGTGCAGCGGATGTGGTGAGAGAGTCTTGTGTTCACTTGCCATGAATGTGATTAATTATAGCAGGCATCCAACAGACAACAATGCTCCCAACTGCCTACTTAAGTTATTGGTACCAATAGGGTTCCAGGTGGCAAGGTGACACTGTCATAGTGATCCCCACTAAGGCTGTTTTTGTGTGGAGTTTGTATGTATCACCTTGTTTGCAGGGATTTCCTCTGGATACTGCAGTTTCCTTCCATACCCCAAACACATACTAGTAGATCAATAGGCTGATGAGAAAAATATTAACTCTATTGTGTGCCCATGTGGTAGGGTATTAAAAGCTCCACTGGGTCCAAGCATTAAGGGGGCTATTCAGAGACAATTTTTTTTTGTTTTTGTTTTTTCCAAAAATTGCTGATTATCGGCTGTGTGCACATATGCATAATCTGCATCGCACGTGCGCAGGGTCCCACAATGCGATTGCATTGTGGCATGATGCGAATGCATTGTGATTGACAGGTGACTGGCGGTCGAGGACGGCGATGCAGTGTTGGTGGGGAGTGGTGCAGGAAATGCAGGTATGTCATGGCCATTCAGGGCGCCGGATGATGTCGCCTGCGTTTCCAGGTGCTGGATAACATGGTGGCGGTGGCTGCCATGGGGTCTACCTCTATTTCAAGATTTCTGCGATGTTGTGTTCCATGTGAGCTCCCCATGAATATATGGATGATATTGAAAATCAGTAGGAGACAGAGCTGAAAACTGTTATACAGAAAAATCTTTTGTAAAGTGGTCATAGGCATGCGCAGCACATCCTCTAAGTAACGAGGCACACCCCGTGCGCACACCTATGAAAGTAGTGTAACCCACAGCAACCAGTAACATGTTTGCTTTAATTTAATAAGATATACAAAAAAAAAAAGCTATAGGGGGGAATTCAGTAAGCCCCGATATTTGTTCGTGTGCAAAAAACTGGCTTATTGAATAGCCCCCAAAAAATTGTTAAAAAATTGAAAAAACAACAACAAAACCTCGAAACATTAAAAACTGGAATATTTTTTTTGCCTGATAACAGCTGCTGTCGCCTGCGCTTCGGGGGTAATTGGATAGCTCGCTCGGATCAATTTGCCTGAGGTAAATTACCACAGCTCATTGAATTACCACGGCTCCCCTCCTAAACCTGTTGGTTAAGGTGTCACAAAATTCTTGTGAAATGTTTGTTTTTGTTTTTTTTCCTAAATGTCACCATGGGGTTTATTTACCAAAGGGAGTTTTTCATCAATTTCAAACAAGTGAAAATCGATTTAAATTGATGTTAATAAATGTGTGTTTTAGCCCCTGAACCCCTAACATCGATTTAGATAGGTTTAGAATCAATGAAAATTGACCTTTAGGAAATAAACCCCTTAGTTTCATTTTACTTCAACTTACATTTTGCTTTCATGTCTTCAGAATGCCACAAAACCTAGGTAAAGAAAAAATATTTGGGGACATTTATGAAAACTGGTTCAATTATTAAACTGAATTAGAAATAGGACAGCTAAAATTCCATATGAACGAGCCCGGAACTTGGGTCGTCTTTATAGAAGGGTGATGTTTAAATAAATAGTGCTGTCTGGAAATGCCATGTATAAATCTTAACTACAAGAATCACAACCACTATACAGGACATAAGATGCAGTTAATCAATCTTAACAACATAACTATTTAAAACAAAAATTCATAAAATAATGCATATGCACTTGAAAATTCAAACACAGCGATGCTTTGTGTGTTTAATGGGCAGTTTCAATATAGCGCAAGGTCATTCATGTGTCAGCGTATATGGAAAGCTTCAGGAAAACGGCCTTCAGTTTACTGTAGATACACGTGCTCAGTTAATTACATGTTTGGAGATCTGTCAAACCAGACCACACACGGAGTACATCTGTTGAGCATGGTTAGTAGCAACAGCATGATACTGAGAGGTGAAGACCTGGAGATGGGCAGGGTGGCGGGGCAGCTTCCTGAGGAAGTCAGATTCTCATCTGACTCGTTTCCTGTTTACTCAATTTCCAACTGACTGGGGAGGGGAACAATGCTTTGCATGTTTCTGGCTGGGTTCAAGACTTTAAGAGACGTGTTGTTTTGTTCTTTGGAATTGAGTAACTTCTGGTTTGCAGAGTTAATGTGAGTGTCTCCAATACCCACCAAGAAGAATCACATGTCTTGCAGTGGCATATGGTATTGTGTCAACCAAAGCTATACATGTGATCTCTGCGCCATGGCTGTAAGGTTTCAACATTCACCCTACAGTCCTAGTGATGCTTTACCTTTGACATTAGATTAGTTAAAACTGGCTTAGCTCAAGATGGTTAATCACTGAATTCCTTTTGCTGCATTGATTTGTTGTGGTATTGGGGGGCGGGGGCACACTGCTGCTGATTAAATACAGCTATAATTATAAAAGCACATTATGATAATGCATATATGCACATATGGATTTTGTAATGTTACATATCTAATTTTGAACAAATAATAATAATAATAATATTTTTATTTTATTTATATAGCGCTTTCTCTCCATAGGACTCAAGGCACTTTACAAGCATCAAAGATATGGCATATGGTACAGAGGATATACAGGTTTATTCATGAAGCAGTGAAAAGAGTGGAGAAGTGAGCCAGTGGAGAAGTTGCCCATAGCAACCAATCTGGTGCTGCATATAATTTTATAGAATGCAGTTGATATAACTGTTACTTTAATGCTGATAGACTGCCATGGGCAATTTCTCCACTAACTTAATCTTCACTCTTTTCACTGCTTCAAGAATAAACCCCTTACAACAAGTAGATAAACCACAAAGAAATAAAAATGAACTTAGAGAGCCCAATATGTATAATCCACCCACAAAAGATGGTACCAGATGAGGCAGCTGTTTTAGGCGCTCTAAATAAGATTACCCTGGGTGGAATAGGTCTCGTCTAGTAGAGATTAGAGATGAGCGCCTGAAATTTTTCGGGTTTTGTGTTTTGGTTTTGGGTTCGGTTCCGCGGCCGTGTTTTGGGTTCGACCGCGTTTTGGCAAAACCTCACCGAATTTTTTTTGTCGGATTCGGGTGTGTTTTGGATTCGGGTGTTTTTTTTAAAAAACACTAAAAAACAGCTTAAATCATAGAATTTGGGGGTCATTTTGATCCCATATTATTATTAACCTCAAAAACCATAATTTCCACTCATTTTCAGTCTATTCTGAATACCTCACACCTCACAATATTATTTTTAGTCCTAAAATTTGCACCAAGGTCGCTGGATGACTAAGCTAAGCGACACTAGTGGCCGACACAAACACCTGGCCCATCTAGGAGTGGCACTGCAGTGTCACGCAGGATGTCCCTTCCAAAAAACCCTCCCCAATCAGCACATGACGCAAAGAAAAAAAGAGGCGCAATGAGGTAGCTGACTGTGTGAGTAAGATAAGCGACCCTAGTGGCCGACACAAACACCGGGCCCATTTAGGAGTGGCACTGCAGTGTCACGCAGGATGTCCCTTCCAAAAAACCCTCCCCAATCAGCACATGACGCAAAGAAAAAAAGAGGCGCAATGAGGGAGCTGACTGTGTGAGTAAGATTAGCGACCCTAGTGGCCGACACAAACACCGGGCCCATTTAGGAGTGGCACTGCAGTGTCACGCAGGATGTCCCTTCCAAAAAACCCTCCCCAATCAGCACATGACGCAAAGAAAAAAAGAGGCGCAATGAGGTAGCTGACTGTGTGAGTAAGATTAGCGACCCTAGTGGCCGACACAAACATCGGGCCCATTTAGGAGTGGCACTGCAGTGTCACGCAGGATGTCCCTTCCAAAAAACCCTCCCCAATCAGCACATGACGCAAAGAAAAAGAAAAGAAAAAAGAGGTGCAAGATGGAATTGTCCTTGGGCCCTCCCACCCACCCTTATGTTGTATAAACAAAACAGGACATGCACACTTTAACCAACCCATCATTTCAGTGACAGGGTCTGCCACACGACTGTGACTGATATGACGGGTTGGTTTGGACCCCCCCCAAAAAAGAAGCAATTAATCTCTCCTTGCACATACTGGCTCTACAGAGGCAAGATGTCCACCTCATCATCACCCTCCGATATATCACCGTGTACATCCCCCTCCTCACAGATTATCAATTCGTCCCCACTGGAATCCACCATCTCAGCTCCCTGTGTACTTTGTGGAGGCAATTGCTGCTGGTCAATGTCTCCGCGGAGGAATTGATTATAATTCATTTTAATGAACATCATCTTCTCCACATTTTCTGGATGTAACCTCGTACGCCGATTGCTGACAAGGTGAGCGGCGGCACTAAACACTCTTTCGGAGTACACACTTGTGGGAGGGCAACTTAGGTAGAATAAAGCCAGTTTGTGCAATGGCCTCCAAATTGCCTCTTTTTCCTGCCAGTATAAGTATGGACTGTGTGACGTGCCTACTTGGATGCGGTCACTCATATATTCCTCCACCATTCTTTCAATGGTGAGAGAATCATATGCAGTGACAGTAGACGACATGTCCGTAATCGTTGTCAGGTCCTTCAGTCCGGACCAGATGTCAGCATCAGCAGTCGCTCCAGACTGCCCTGCATCACCGCCAGCGGGTGGGCTCGGAATTCTGAGCCTTTTCCTCGCACCCCCAGTTGCGGGAGAATGTGAAGGAGGAGATGTTGACAGGTCGCGTTCCGCTTGACTTGACAATTTTCTCACCAGCAGGTCTTTCAACCCCAGCAGACTTTTGTCTGCCGGAAAGAGAGATCCAAGGTAGGCTTTAAATCTAGGATCGAGCACGGTGGCCAAAATGTAGTGCTCTGATTTCAACAGATTGACCACCCGTGAATCCTTGTTAAGCGAATTAAGGGCTCCATCCACAAGTCCCACATGCCTAGCGGAATCGCTCCGTGTTAGCTCCTCCTTCAATGTCTCCAGCTTCTTCTGCAAAAGCCTGATGAGGGGAATGACCTGACTCAGGCTGGCAGTGTCTGAACTGACTTCACGTGTGGCAAGTTCAAAGGGCATCAGAACCTTGCACAACGTTGAAATCATTCTCCACTGCGCTTGAGACAGGTGCATTCCACCTCCTATATCGTGCTCAATTGTATAGGCTTGAATGGCCTTTTGCTGCTCCTCCAACCTCTGAAGCATATAGAGGGTTGAATTCCACCTCGTTACCACTTCTTGCTTCAGATGATGGCAGGGCAGGTTCAGTAGTTTTTGGTGGTGCTCCAGTCTTCTGTACGTGGTGCCTGTACGCCGAAAGTGTCCCGCAATTTTTCTGGCCACCGACAGCATCTCTTGCACGCCCCTGTCGTTTTTTAAATAATTCTGCACCACCAAATTCAAGGTATGTGCAAAACATGGGACGTGCTGGAATTTGCCCATATTTAATGCACACACAATATTGCTGGCGTTGTCCGATGCCACAAATCCACAGGAGAGTCCAATTGGGGTAAGCCATTCCGCGATGATCTTCCTCAGTTGCCGTAAGAGGTTTTCAGCTGTGTGCGTATTCTGGAAACCGGTGATACAAAGCGTAGCCTGCCTAGGAAAGAGTTGGCGTTTGCGAGATGCTGCTACTGGTGCCGCCGCTGCTGTTCTTGCGGCGGGAGTCCATACATCTACCCAGTGGGCTGTCACAGTCATATAGTCCTGACCCTGCCCTGCTCCACTTGTCCACATGTCCGTGGTTAAGTGGACATTGGGTACAACTGCATTTTTTAGGACACTGGTGAGTCTTTTTCTGACATCCGTGTACATTCTCGGTATCGCCTGCCTAGAGAAGTGGAACCTAGATGGTATTTGGTAACGGGGGCACACTGCCTCAATAAATTGTCTAGTTCCCTGTGAACTAACGGCGGATACCGGATGCACGTCTAACACCAACATAGTTGTCAAGGCCTCAGTTATCCGCTTTGCAGCAGGATGACTGCTGTGATATTTCATCTTCCTCGCAAAGGACTGTTGAACAGTCAATTGCTTACTGGAAGTAGTACAAGTGGGCTTACGACTTCCCCTCTGGGATGACCATCGACTCCCAGCAGCAACAACAGCAGCGCCAGCAGCAGTAGGCGTTACACGCAAGGATGCATCGGAGGAATCCCAGGCAGGAGAGGACTCGTCAGAATTGCCAGTGACATTGCCTGCAGGACTATTGGCATTCCTGGGGAAGGAGGAAATTGACACTGAGGGAGTTGGTGGGGTGGTTTGCGTGAGCTTGGTTACAAGAGGAAGGGATTTACTGGTCAGTGGACTGCTTCCGCTGTCACCCAAAGTTTTTGAACTTGTCACTGACTTATTATGAATGCGCTGCAGGTGACGTATAAGGGAGGATGTTCCGAGGTGGTTAACGTCCTTACCCCTACTTATTACAGCTTGACAAAGGGAACACACGGCTTGACACCTGTTGTCCGCATTTCTGTTGAAATAGTTCCACACCGAAGAGCTGATTTTTTTGGTATTTTCACCAGGCATGTCAACGGCCATATTCCTCCCACGGACAACAGGTGTCTCCCCGGGTGCCTGACTTAAACAAACCACCTCACCATCAGAATCCTCCTGGTCAATTTCCTCCCCAGCGCCAGCAACACCCATATCCTCCTCATCCTGGTGTACTTCAACACTGACATCTTCAATCTGACTATCAGGAACTGGACTGCGGGTGCTCCTTCCAGCACTTGCAGGGGGCGTGCAAATGGTGGAAGGCGCATGCTCTTCACGTCCAGTGTTGGGAAGGTCAGGCATCGCAACCGACACAATTGGACTCTCCTTGTGGATTTGGGATTTCGAAGAACGCACAGTTCTTTGCGGTGCTACTGCTTTTGCCAGCTTGAGTCTTTTCATTTTTCTAGCGAGAGGCTGAGTGCCTCCATCCTCATGTGAAGCTGAACCACTAGCCATGAACATAGGCCAGGGCCTCAGCCGTTCCTTGCCACTCCGTGTGGTAAATGGCATATTGGCAAGTTTACGCTTCTCCTCCGACAATTTTATTTTAGGTTTTGGAGTCCTTTTTTTACTGATATTTGGTGTTTTGGATTTGACATGCTCTGTACTATGACATTGGGCATCGGCCTTGGCAGACGACGTTGCTGGCATTTCATCGTCTCGGCCATGACTAGTGGCAGCAGCTTCAGCACGAGGTGGAAGTGGATCTTGATCTTTCCCTAATTTTGGAACCTCAACATTTTTGTTCTCCATATTTTAATAGGCACAACTAAAAGGCACCTCAGGTAAACAATGGAGATGGATGGATACTAGTATACAATTATGGACGGACTGCCGAGTGCCGACACAGAGGTAGCTACAGCCGTGAACTACCGTACTGTGTCTGCTGCTAATATAGACTGGTTGATAAAGAGATGTCGTAGTATGTATGTATGAAGAAGAAAGAAAAAAAAACCACGGTTAGGTGGTATACAATTATGGACGGACTGCCGAGTGCCGACACAGAGGTAGCCACAGCCGTGAACTACCGTACTGTACTGTGTCTGCTGCTAATATAGACTGGTTGATAAAGAGATGTCGTAGTATGTATGTATGAAGAAGAAAGAAAAAAAAACCACGGTTAGGTGGTATACAATTATGGACGGACTGCCGAGTGCCGACACAGAGGTAGCCACAGCCGTGAACTACCGTACTGTACTGTGTCTGCTGCTAATATAGACTGGTTGATAAAGAGATGTCGTAGTATGTATGTATAAAGAAGAAAGAAAAAAAAACCACGGTTAGGTGGTATACAATTATGGACGGACTGCCGAGTGCCGACACAGAGGTAGCCACAGCCGTGAACTACCGTACTGTACTGTGTCTGCTGCTAATATAGACTGGTTGATAAAGAGATGTCGTAGTATGTATGTATGAAGAAGAAAGAAAAAAAAACCACGGTTAGGTGGTATACAATTATGGACGGACTGCCGAGTGCCGACACAGAGGTAGCCACAGCCGTGAACTACCGTACTGTACTGTGTCTGCTGCTAATATAGACTGGTTGATAAAGAGATGTCGTAGTATGTATGTATAAAGAAGAAAGAAAAAAAAACCACGGTTAGGTGGTATACAATTATGGACGGACTGCCGAGTGCCGACACAGAGGTAGCCACAGCCGTGAACTACCGTACTGTACTGTGTCTGCTGCTAATATAGACTGGTTGATAAAGAGATGTAGTAGTATGTATGTATAAAGAAGAAAGAAAAAAAAACCACGGGTAGGTGGTATACAATTATGGATGGACTGCCGAGTGCCGACACAGAGGTAGCTACAGCCGTGAACTACCGTACTGTGTCTGCTGCGACTGGATGATAAATAATGATATAAAAAATATATATATATCACTACTGCAGCCGGACAGGTATATATATTATATAATGACGGACCTGCTGGACACTGTCTGTCAGCAGAATGAGTTTTTTATAGAATTAAAAAAAAAACACCACACAAGTGAAGTCACACGACGAGTGTTTAACTTTTTCAGGCAATCACAATATAGTATACTACTAACTATACTGGTGGTCAGTGTGGTCAGGTCACTGGTCAGTCACACTGGCAGTGGCACTCCTGCAGCAAAAGTGTGCACTGTTTAATTTTAATATAATATGTACTCCTGGCTCCTGCTATAACCTATAACTGGCACTGCAGTGCTCCCCAGTCTCCCCCACAATTATAAGCTGTGTGAGCTGAGCACAGTCAGATATATAATATATACATAGATGATGCAGCACACTGGGCTGAGCAGTGCACACAGATATGGTATGTGACTGTCTTGTACTCCTGGCTCCTGCTATAACCTATAACTGGCACTGCAGTGCTCCCCAGTCTCCCCCACAATTATAAGCTGTGTGAGCTGAGCACAGTCAGATATATAATATATACATAGATGATGCAGGCATGCAGCACACTGGGCTGAGCAGTGCACACAGATATGGTATGTGACTGAGTCACTGTGTGTACCGTTTTTTTCAGGCAGAGAACGGATATATTAAATAAAACAACTGCACTGCTGGTGGTCACTGTGGTCAGTCACTAAACTCTGCACTCTCTTCTACAGTATCAGCCTCAGGTCAATCTCTCTCTCTCTCTCCTAATCTAAATGGAGAGGACGCCAGCCACGTCCTCTCCCTATCAATCTCAATGCACGTGTGAAAATGGCGGCGACGCGCGGCTCCTTATATAGAATCCGAGTCTCGCGAGAATCCGACAGCGTCATGATGACGTTCGGGCGCGCTCGGGTTAACCGAGCAAGGCGGGAAGATCCGAGTCGCTCGGACCCGTGAAAAAAAACATGAAGTTCGTGCGGGTTGGGATTCAGAGAAACCGAACCCGCTCATCTCTAGTAGAGATGACACAAAATGGGTGGTTGCAGCATCATAAATAGCCTCCCAACGTAACTGTAAGATCCATGTATTTTTTAATCCCTTCCACAAGCTTACTGGGTGAGGTAAATGGCTCAGGAGGCACTGGTTAGTACCAGAGCCAGATTGGGGGATATGCTATTAACCCTGATAAAACAACGGGTCTGAAAAATTTATGTTTTTCGCGATTTTTCCTGATGTTTCACCAATTTTTTTTTACAGGCTATCCAGATTGTTCGCCGGTAAAAAAAATGTATTTTCTTCCGAAAACACACAGGTTCAGTGAAACCTGTGTGTTTTCGGTAGAAACAGCACGAAATCGGGGCTATTTCCAGGGAATTTTGCTTTGCCTGCCTGGGGCAGTTGAAAAAAATCCCTGATAAGATGCGTCTCGTGTCAGCTTATCGGGGCTAATTACCGGGGCTAATAGGATCTCCCATAATATATGAGCCAACGGGTTCTTATGGGCATTATACACAGGTGCAGCAGTATACACTCCTGGAAATTTGGTGAGTTTTGATCAGAGATGTGTGGAAAAGATAGGCTTCCATAGACTTTTTCCTCCAGAGTTTTGACTATAAAAATGATTAGAATAATACAAAGAAGATATATCTAACATATTCTTTGTATTTTTCATACACTTTATACAGTCAAAATTCTGGTGCAAACATTAGTATGACAGGAAAGGCTCGTCACTGGTGCACTGCAAAGGTTACTCTGTGAGAGATAAGCCATACAAGGACCTGGCTACATATGGGAAAACTGACACGTATGTAATAGGCTATAGCCTGTATGAATAGATCAGCATGTATATAAGAGAGCAAAGCATAGTGGAAAAGAGCAGTATTGAAATAATGATGAGGACAATGTGAAAATAAATCCAGCTATACAAAAGATCATAACAGTGGTAGCAGATATGGAGAGGGAGGGGTTTACAATAAAAGTAAAGTGAAATAAAATGAAACAGCCTGATGCAGAAAAAGCTGACAGTCCAGGTGCAGCTGGTGCCACGCTTGTCCCTGCACAATTTGGGTGTTTGGGCTTGATGTCCGGGTAGATGAAGCACGGGCAGGTAGGCGTGTGGGCGGTCGGATGGTGATCCTCATTGTGTTCGAAAACCTGCCCTCTCCTGGTGCAGTCATAGGAGCCAGCGGCTGATGCATGCTGGTGAAGTGGTATTGAAGCTGGCCAGGGCCTGGGGAGTGGGAGACAAGATGGTGGCCCCTCAGCATTTCAGGCAGCAAGATGGTGGTGAACCTGGGACCACAGAGCAAACTGTGAGGAGCAATCTGGCAGATGTTTTATAAACAGTTACTTGTATAGTGCCAGCATATGCTGTTGCGCTTTACAATCAGGAACAGTAATAAAACAGTAATAAAGCAATACTAAGTAATAACAGACACACAGAGTGGGATGTTTCAACCTTAAAAATGTAGTGAAGCCTCTGAACTGCCAATTTGGGAAATTTGCCGCATTCTCCAAATGCAGGAAAATGGTCTGTGGTGGATATCGGCTATATCCTCTGTAGACTGCCACACTGCAAGCCATATAGAATGCTATGAGGCTGCAATGTGCTGGCATGCATCAAACTCCAGAAAGCAAATCTTTCCGGAGCTTGAACCAATAGGCAACGCCATCTATAGATGCGTTGCCAATAGAAGTCTGTGGGCAGAAGAGGGATCATAAACCCGGAAGTCTACACACTGCATAGGAAAGCTTTTATCGGATGAGCGGTCCTTTGCTTAAATCTTCATGCACATGGCATTAATAAACGCTGCTATTCGTGGAGTAAGTGGTGGGATGTATCTCATTCAAAATGTGTTGCTTCATATATCCCAAACGCAAAGACGTAAGGGGGCCTTGCTTGCAAGTTTGTAATCTATAGGTCATTTGCTTTCCTGGCTTAGTATGGATTAGGCATATGCACACACGTACATTAGTGCATCCTCATGTAAAATAAGTTTTCATTTGGTATGAAATGAAGCAAATGAGTGGGCTGTTCTATGTTTAGCTGGATAGTTCCACATTGTTTTCCCATTGTAAAACATCTCGAGTTTCCTACCATGTCAGTTTCATGTCTCGCCATATACTTTTAATTGGACAAAATGTATCTGCCAGTTGCATGTGGAATGCTGAAATGTGCATTTCTAGGCATACTTCAGCCAACACCAGAGGCGTAACTAAGGCAGGGCGAGTGGGGCACGTGCCCTGGGCGCCTTGGCAGGCCCAGCAGAGGGGGTGCCGCCGCCGGCCAGGGCATCATGCCCACCCGCCCCCGTCATGCTGCAATGTGAGGGGAGGAGAGCGCAGAGTCTCTCCTGCCCCTCAATGTGCTCGCTGCAGCGCTGCGTGTCTGTCCGGTCTCCGGCGGCGTTAGCCAATAAGAGCTTGCGGACCGGCTCCTGGTTGGCTGCCGGTCCACGAGCTCTGATTGGCTAACGAACGGTCGCCACATTTAAGATAGCCGCCGCCGGAGACCTGGAGCATTGAGGGGCAGGAGAGGCACTGCACTGCGCTCTCCTCCCCTCACATAGCTTGCGGCCCGACGACGGGATCCCGACTGAAGTAAGCGGGGGGGGGGGAGTATTGTAACAGGCACTGTGGGGCATGTAACTGGCACTGTGGGGCATGTAACTGGCACTGTGGGGCATGTATCTGGCACTGTTGGGCATTGTATCTGGCACTGTGGGGCATGTATCTAGCACTGTGGGGCATGTATCAAGCACTGTGGGGCATTGTATCTGGCACTGTGGGGCATGTATCTAGCACTGTGGGGCATTGTATCTGGCACTGTGGGGCATTGTATCTGGCACTGTGGGAAATTGTATCTGGCACTGTGGGGCAATATGTATCTGGCGCTGTATCGGTCACTGTGGATCTGACACTGTGGGGCACTGTATCTGGCACTGTGGGGCACTGTGTATCTGGCACTGTGGGGCATTGTATCTGGCACTGTGGGGCATTGTATCTGGCACTGTGGGGCATTGTAACTGGCACTGTGGGGCATTGTATCTGGCACTGTGGGGCATTGTAACTGGCACTGTGGGGCATTGTATCTGGCACTGTGGGGCATGTATCTGGCACTGTGGGGCATTGTATCTGGCACTGTGGGGCAATATGTATCTGGCACTGTGGGGCGCTGTATCTGTCACTGTGGATCTGACACTGTGGGGCACTGTATCTGGCACTGTGGGGCATTGTGTATCTGGCACTGTGGGGCATTGTATCTGGCACTGTGGGGCATTGTGTATCTGGCACAGTGTGGCATTGTATCTGGCACTGTGGGGCATGTATCTGGCACTGTGGGGCATTGTAACTGGCACTGTGGGGCATTGTATCTGGCACTGTGGGGCATTGTAACTGGCACTGTGGGGCATTGTAACTGGCACTGTGGGGCATTGTATCTGGCACTGTGGGGCATTGAATCTGGCACTGTGGGGCATTGAATCTGGCACTGTGGGGCATTGTAACTGGCACTGTGGGGCATTGTAACTGGCACTGTGGGGCATTGTATCTGGCACTGTGGGGCATTGTATCTGACACTGTGGGGCATGTATCTGGCACTGTGGGGCATTGTATCTGGCACTGTGGGGCATTGTATCTGGCACTGTGGGGCAATATGTATCTGGCACTGTGGGGCGCTGTATCTGTCACTGTGGATCTGACACTGTGGGGCACTGTGTATCTGGCACTGTGGGGCAATTGTGTATCTGGCACTGTGTACATAGGGGACTCTGCATGCGTACTGTGCAAAAATGTAATGAAGGTGTGCTGAGAGACGACACAAGGGGTAGGTGATAGTGTACTGAGAGCCGACACAGGGGGTAGGTGATAGTCATGTTGGCATGCCCCATTTTCAGTGGCCACACCCCTTCTGTTGTGTGATCACGCCCCTTCTGGTGCATGGTCACGCCCATTTCTCGAAGGCGCGCGCACATACTTCTTTTGTGTGTGTGTGTTTTTTAAGTTTTTTTGTTTTTTAGGTTTTTTTTCTCTAACGTCCTTGAGGATGCTGGGACCGTAAGGACCATGGGGAATAGACGGGCTCCGCAGGAGATAGGGCACTTTAAGAAAGCTTTGGATTCTGGGTGTGCACTGGCTCCTCCTCCTATGCCCCTCCTCCAGACCTCAGTTTTAGACTGTGCCCAGAGGGAAATGGGTGCACTGCATGGAGCTCCCCTGAGTTATCTGCCTAGAAAGCATTTTTGTTTGGATTTTTTTCTATATTTTTACAGGGAGCCCTGCTGGCATCAGGCTCCCTGCATCGAGGGACTGAGGAGAGAGGGGCAGACCTTCTTAAATGATAGGCTCTGCTTCCTCGGCTACTGGACACCATTAGCTCCAGAGGGGGTGAACACTGAACACAGGTTCGTCCTGGGCGTTCACTCCCAGAGCCCGCCGACGTTCTCCTCACAGAGCCAGAAGAAACGAAGTCAGAAGAAGTCTCAGGCGGCAGAAGCCTTCAGAGCTTCACTGAGGTAACGCACAGCACTGCAGCTGTGCGTCATTGCTCCCATACACCTCACACACTCCGGTCACTGTAAGGGTGCAGGGCGCAGGGGGGGCGCCCTGGGCAGCAATATAACGCCTCTCTTATGGCAAAAGACAATATACATGTACAGGTGGGCACTGTACATGTATATAAAAGAGCCCCCGCCATTTTTTAAGAACTTTGAGCGGGACAGAAGCCCGCCGCCTAGGGGGCGGGGCTTCTCCCTCAGGACTCACCAGCGCCATTTTCTCTCCACAGCACCGCTGAGAGGAAGCTCCCCGGACTCTCCCCTGCTTTACACACGTGAAAGGAGGTTTAAAGGAGGGGGGGCACATAATTGGCATTTTATTACTACTCAGCGCTTCTGGAAAAGGGCATTCTGTGTTTTTTTTCCAGCGGTATAGCGCTGGGGTGTGTGCTGGCATACTCTCTCTCTGTCTCTCCAAAGGGCCTTAAAGGGGATACTGTCTTCAGAAAAGAGTTTCCCTGTGTGTGAAGTGTGTCGGTACGCGTGTGTCGACATGTTTGACTAGGAAGGCTCGCTTAATGTGGAGGGGGGGTGCTTGAATGTCATGTCGCCGTCGGCAACGCCGACACCGGAATGGGTGGATATGCTGAATGTCTTAAATGCAAATGTCAATCTATTGCATAAAAGGTTAGACAAGGCTGAAGTTAGGGATCAGTCAGGTAGCCAGACCATGCCTGTCCCTGTGGCGCCAGGACCTTCGGGGTCTCAGAAGCGCACCATATTCCAGATCGATGACACAGATACCGACACGGATACTGACTCTAGTGTCGACTATGAAGATGCAAAATTACAGCCGAGGGTGGCAAAAGGTATTCGGTACATGATTATTGCCATTAAAGAGGTTTTGCATATTACTGAGGAACCCCCTGTCCCTGACACGATGGTACACATGTATAAAGGGAAAAAGCCTGAGGTCACCTTTCCATCCTCATTTGAGCTGTGCGAATTGTGCGAAAAGGCTTGGGAATCTCCAGATAGGAGACCACAAGTTCGCAAAAGGATTCTTATGGCATATCCTTTTCCACAAACGGATAGGATACGATGGGAATCTTCGCCTACAGTAGACAAGGCGCTGACACGCTTATCCAAAAAGGTGGCACTGCCTTCTCAGAATACGGCTTCCCTCACGGATCCTGCTGATCGCAGGCAGGAAATTACCATGAAGCACATTTACACTCATTCAGGTACTATTGTTAGACCGGCTATGGCGTCGGCCTGGGTTTGTAGTGCTGTTGTGGCATGGGCAGATTCCTTATCTACGGAGATTGGCACCTTAGATAGGGATGCCATTTTAATGACCATAGAGCATATCATGCTGCCTTGTATATGAGAGATGCTCAAAGAGACATTTGTTTATTAAGCTCCAGAATAAACGCTATGTCTATTTCTGCTAGGCGGCTCTTGTGGTATGCTGTTCCCCCGCAGCATACAAAAAAGGCACCTCATTATCAAATGCAGTCCTTTCGTTCCAATAAGACAAGAAGGTATGGGGATCGTCCTTTGTTGCCAGAGGAAAAGGCAAGGGAAAAAAGCTGCACACAGCTAGTTCCCAGGAGCAGAAGTCCTCCCCTGCATCTGCAAAGTCCACCGCATGACGCTGGGGCTTCCCGGGGGGAGGCAGATCTAGTGGGGGCTCGTCTTCGGTTTTTCAGCCACGTCTGGGTTCACTCGCAGGTGGATCCCTGGGCATTAGAGATTGTTTCTCAGGGATACAGGCTGGAATTCGAAGACTTGCCTCCTCGCCGGTTTTTCAAATCGGCTCTGCCGGCTTCCCCGTCAGAGAGGGAGCTAGTGTTGGCAGCAATCCAAAAATTGTATATTCAACAGATGATTGTCACAGTTCCTCATCTCCAGCAAGGAGAGGGATATTACTCAACCCTGTTTGTGGTCCCGAAACCAGACGGTTCGGTCAGACCCATTTTAAACCTAAAATCCCCGAACCTGTACTTGAAGAGGTTCAAGTTCAAAATGGAATCACTCAGGGCTGTCATCGCCAGCCTGGAGGGGGGGGGGGGGGATTGGATGGTGTCCCTGGACATAAAGGATGCTTACCTTCATATTCCGATATTCCCCCCTCACCAGGCGTTCCTGAGATTTGCAGTGCAGGACTGTCACTACCAATTTCAGACGTTGCCGTTTGGGCTTTCCACGGCCCCGAGAATTTTCACCAAGGTTATGGCGGAAATGATGGTGCTCCTGCGCAGGCAGGGTGTAACAATTATCCCATACTTGGACGATCTCCTCATAAAGGCGAGATCTCGGGAGAAGTTGCTGGACAGCGTGTCTCTGTCCATGAAGACGTTGCAGTTACACGGCTGAATTCTCTATATACCGAAGTCCCAGCTAGTCCCTACAACGCGTCTGACCTTTTTGGGCCTGATTCTAGACACAGACCAGAAAAAGGTTTTTCTTCCGATCGAAAGGGTTCAGGAGCTCATAGCCCTGGTCAGGATCCTATTAAAGCCAAAAAAGGTTTCAGTGCATCATTGCACACGGGTTCTGGGGAAGATGGTGGCTTAATACGAGGCCATCCCCTTCGGCAGGTTCCATGCGAGGACTTTTCAATGGGACCTCTTGGACAAGTGGTCCGGGTCCCATTTACAAATGCATCAAAGGATCACCCTGTCTCCCAGGACCAGGGTATCTCTCCTGTGGTGGCTGCACAGTGCTCACCTACTAGAGGGTCGCAGGTTCGGCATTCAGGACTGGGTCCTGGTGACCACGAACGCAAGCCTCCTAGGCTGGGGAGCAGTCACACTGGGAAGAAATTTCGAAGGTCTCTGGTCAAATCTAGAGACTTGTCTCCACATCAACGTCCTGGAGTTGAGGGCCATATACAACGCCCTGCGTCAAGCGGAGGAATTGCTTCGGGGAAAACCGGTTCTGATTCAGTCAGACAATGTCACGGCAGTGGCTCATATAAACCGCCAAGGCGGAACAAGGAACAGAGTGGCCATGGCAGAAGCGACCAGGATTCTACGCTGGGCGGAAGGCCATGTAAGCGCACTATCAGCAGTGTTCATCCCGGGGGTGGACAACTGGGAGGCGGACTTCCTCAGCAGGCACGACCTGCATCCGGGAGAGTGGGGACTTCATCAAGAAGTCTTCGCACAGATCACGGGTCGGTGGGGACTGCCTCAAATAGACATGATGGCATCCCGTCTCAACAAAAAGCTAAAGCGGTATTGCGCCAGGTCAAGGGACCCTCAGGCGGTAGCGGTTGACGCTCTGGTGACACCTTGGGTGTTCAGATCGGTCTATGTGTTTCCTCCTCTTCCTCTCATACCCAAGGTGTTGAGAATAATAAGAATAGGCAAGGTCAGAAAAATCCTCCTTGTTCCAGATTGGCCACGGAGGACTTGGTATCCGGAGCTGCAAGAGTTGCTCACAGAAGATCCGTGGCCTCTTCCTCTAAGGCAGGACCTGCTGCAGCAGGGGCCCTGTCTGTTCCAAGACTTACTGCGGCTGCGTTTGACGGCATGGCGGTTGAACGCCGGATCCTAGAGGAAAAAGGGATTCCGGAGGAGGTCATTCCTACCCTGACCAAGGCTAGTAAAGACGTGACGTTGAAACATTATCACCGTATATGGCGAAAATATGTTTCTTGGTGTGAGGCCAGAGCTGCTCCTACGGAGGAGTTCCATTTGGGCCGTCTACTTCACTTCCTTCACACAGGAGTGAATTTGGGCCTAAAATTAGGGTCCATAAAGGTCCAAATTTTGGCCTTATCCATTTCCTTTCAAAGAGAATTGGCCTCTCTTCTTGAAGTACAGACTTTTGTGAAGGGAGTGCTGCATATTCAGCCTCCCTTTGTACCTCCGGTGGCGCCTTGGGATCTTAACGTGGTGTTACGTTTCCTCAAGTCACCTTGGTTTGAACCACTCAAAACAGTGGAGTTGAAATACCTCACGTGGAAAGTGGTCATGTTGTTGGCATTAGCTTCGGCAAGGCGTGTTTCAGAACTGGCGGCTTTATCACATAAAAGCCCATGCTTGGTTTTTCATGTGGATAGGGCAGAGTTGAGGACTCGTCCTCAATTTCTGTCAAAAGTGGTCTCATCTTTTCATGTGAACCAACCTATTGTCGTGCCTGTGGCTACACGGGACTTGGAGGATTCCGAGTCCTTGGATGTGGTCAGGGTTTTGAAGATTTATGTGACCAGAACGGCTAGGATCAGGAAGACTGAGCTCTGTTTGTTCTGTATGCGACCAACAAGGTTAGCGCTCCTGCTTCAAAGCAGACTATTGCTCGCTGGATCTGTAACACGATTCAGCAGGCGCATTCTACGGCAGGATTACCATTGCCTAAATCGGTTAAGGCCCATTCCACTAGGAAGGTGGGCTCTTCTTGGGCGGCTGCCCGAGGGGTCTTGGCATTACAGTTGTGCCAAGCAGCTACTTGGTCGGGGTCAAACACCTTTGCAAAGTTCTATAAGTTTGATACCCTGGCTGAGGAGGACCTCCTGTTTGCTCAATCGGTGCTGCAGAGTCATCCGCACTCTCCCGCCCGTTTGGGAGCTTTGGTATAATCCCCATGGTCCTTACGGAGTCCCAGCATCCTCAAAGACGTTAGAGAAAATAAGATTTTACTTACCGGTAAATCTATTTCTCGTAGTCCGTAGAGGATGCTGGGCGCCCGTCCCATGTGCGGACTTCTTCTGCAAGACTTGTTTATAGTTATTGCTTACATAAGGGTTATGTTATAGTTTATCGGTTGAACCGAGGCTATGTTGTTGTTCATACTGTTAACTGGGTAGTTTATCACAAGTTATACGGTGTGATTGGTGTGGCTGGTATGGATCTCGCCCTTAGGTTTACAAAAATTCTTCCTTGTACTGTCCATCTCCTCTGGGCACAGTTTCTCTAACTGAGGTCTGGAGGAGGGACATAGAGGGAGCAGCCAGTGCACACCCAGAATCCAAAGCTTTCTTAAAGTGCCCTATCTCCTGCGGAGCCCGTTTATTCCCCATGGTACTTACGGAGTCCCAGCATCCTCTACGGACTACGAGAAATAGAATTACCGGTAAGTAAAATCTTATTTATTTATTTATTTATTTATTTATTTTTTTGGGGGGGGACACCACTCTTCATCTTGCCCTGGGCTCCGAAAACCCTAGTTACGTACGCTTCTGGCCAACACAATAAAAACTTTCAAACACACATTTTAGGAGAGATGCAAAGTTCCCTTCCTTTTTTAAGCAAATAATACATTAATACATCACCTCTTGATGGCTGTGGCAGGGTGGAAATCTCACAAATTTGAAGAAAGTTTAACCTATTTCTTCAATTACTACCCCTTTTACATCTAAATCACGGGTCTGACCCAGGATTTGATCCAGAACACTCCCATTCCCACCATGGCTACCACCAAGTTATTCTGTGGTTGGAGCCGTTTACACTGCACACAGGTGCAGTAGCGCCGGGAGTCCTCTCTGCAGCAGTAGCATTAGTCCCAGCAGATTCCTGCTTTGTCCACTGACATCAGTAACCCCGCCCCCGGTTCACTGATCTCCCCAAGTGTCCTAGGTGCAGGTATGCTGATCTCCCCATGTTGTAATCGTGAGCTGGGTCTGATGACCCAAGTTACTCTTTTACACTGCCCCTTAACCCGGGTCACTGGAGTCAGGTTAACTCCTTGCCACTGAACCACAACCCTGTTTATCATGGCAGTGGAAAAGGGGTATGAGAGGGTTTCAGGCAGGGGTGGCCGGACTTTTGGGTCCTGGGATCTACTCTTTGTTCACTTACTTACCGGTGATCTGCCAGCGCCAAATAACAACACCAATACTGACGTGCACATTTAAAAATAGCATTAATAATGACGCCATCAAATAACAACACCAATAATAACGCACATATTTAAAAATAGCATTAAGAATAACGCCATCAAATAACACCAATAATAACGCACACATTTAAAAGTAGCATTAAGAATGACTCCATCAAATAACAACACCAATAATAACGCACACATTTAAAAGTAGCATTAAGAATGACTCCATCAAATAACAACACCAATAATAACGAACACATTTAGAAGTAGCATTAAGAATGACGTCATCAAATAAAAACACCAATAATAATGCACACATTTAAAAACAGCATTAAGAATGATGCCATCTAATAAAAACACCAATAATAATACACACATTTAAAAATAGCATTAAGAATGATGCCATCAAATAACACCAATAATAACACACACATTTAAAAGTAGCATTAAGAATGACGTCATCAAATAATAACAGCAATAATAACTTGCACATTTAAAAATAGCATTAGCAATGACAACATTAAATAACACCTCCAATAGTAGTGTCCACATTACAAAAAATACATTAATATTAATAAACAAAATCTTGTCATGATTGTGTGCAGAACAGCCCCTGTGTAATAACCCTCCTCCCTGTGCAGAATACTCCCTCCCCCTCCCTGTGCAGAATACTCCCTCCCCCTCCCTGTGCAGAACGGCTGGCTGTGCAACATCCCCCTCTGTGCAGACTGCCCCCTCCCTTGTGCAGAATAGATACACCCATGTGCAGAATACCCCCCTTCCCACTCCCATTGCAGAACAGCCTGCTGTTCAACTTACTGTTCCCCTTCATGTGCAGATTCCCCCTATGTAGAAGCCCCTCCCAGTGCATAATAGACCCCTGTGCACAACTCACGCTGGCTGGCTTCAATGGCTCCTCGCTGGCTGGCTTAAGTGCCTCCCCGCTGGCTGGCTCTCCGCTGGCTGACTGGCTCTCCGCTGTCAAGTGCCTGCTCACACTGCTTCCCACCGCCGCTGTCCTGCCGCTGCTGCGCTCCTCACATCGCATTCCCAATAATGCATTGCGCGGGTGCACGGCTGACATCACCCGCGCAATGCATCGCACGGGAAACAGTAGTGCAGTGCCAAATACACATCATATGCCCCCACAGTGCCAGATACACATTATATGCCCCCACAGTTCCAGATACACATTATATGCCCCCACAGTGCCATATACACATAATATGCCCCCACAGTGCCAGATACACATAATATGCCCCCCACAGTGCCAGATACACATAATATGCCCCCACAGTGACAGATACTCATTATATGCCCCCACAGTGCCAGATACACATTATATGACCCCACAGTACCAGATACACATAATATGCCCTCACAGTGCCAGATACACATAATATGCCCCCAGCAATGCCAGATACACATACTGTAATATGCCCCCACACTGTCAGATACACATGTGCACTCACAGTGTCACATACACATAATATGCCCCCACATTGTCAGATACACATAATATGCCCCAACATTGTCAGATACACGTGTCTCCAGAGTGCCAGATACACGTGCCCCCAGAGTGCCAGATACACGTGCCCCCAGACTGCCAGATACACGTGTCCCCTGTAGCGCCTCTCCTGCCCCTTAGTCCCGTCCCCAGTGGCTCCATGCCTGAAATCAGCTGCCAGTCCGTCAGCCATTCAAAGCTCGTGGTCTGGCAGCAGCTGCCGGTCTGCGAGCTCTGATTGGGTGACAGACTGGCGGCTGATTTAAAATTGCGGCCGGCTACTGGTCGCCCACAGGAGTTGGCGCCCTGCGCGGTCGCTCCTAAGGAACGTGCCTGGAGCCGGCACTGGAAGCTGTGTTGTTGTTGGTACTCCTGTATAAAAAACTATTGCAGCAGCTGTACCTTTTTTGCTGGAATAAAACCCTATTTGTTTTGAAGCACTTCAGTCTCCACTGGTCACCTGAAACCTAAGCGCTACAATGGCATTATGCATTATTTCCAACATACAGATGGCTGGAACTCGTCCTAGTTCTGGGTTTCATGATGCTTTGCATCCTAGGTTCTTCCCAACAGCTTGCTAGGCAAAGCAGCGGCACATTTTATTATTTATTTATTACCAGTTATTTAGCGCACACATATTCTGCAGCGCTTTACAGAGAATATTTGCCCATTCACATCAGTCCCTGCCCCAATAAAGCTTACAATCTATATTCCCTACCATGTACACACACACACACACACACACACACACACACACACACACACACACACACGGGTTAATTTTGTTGGGATCCAATTAACCTACCAGTATGTTTTTTGATTGTGGGAGGAAAGAGGAGTACCAGTAGTAAACCCACGCAAGTACGGGGAGAATGTACATACTCTACACATTTATGTCCATGGTGGGAATCAAACCCATGGCCTCAGTGCTATGAGGCAGTAATGATAACCATTACACCATTCGTACTGCATACTTCCCAACTGTCCTAATCTTTGCAGGACAGTCCCGGTGTCCCACCCGCGGGCCGCGGTGCGGGGGCAGTTGGTAGGCTCCTGTCACTAGCTGCCCTGTGACGTTGTGTGCATGTGCACTGCATCTGTTCACGAGAAACAGAGGGACTGGGGGCATGCCAGCAGCTCTACAGAGCACTAGGCAAGCTCCCTCAGTGATGGACACGGGATGTGTGGCTTGCGTTCTTCTCGGCTATACTGCAAAGCCACCCCCCTTTTCCCGAGGCCATGCCCCTTTTCAGGAGCATGGGCAGCTTCGCCGTGCAGGAGTCCCGATTCTATAGATGAAAATTGGGAGGTATGCACATGTGCTCTGACTGGCACTGTCCTTTCTCCTCCACTCTTCCTAGTGAAGCATGCAGGTTTGGGAGTTAATGCAGTGAATTGCCGTCACCGTGTGGAGGGGGCGGAGCTAAATGGTATTAATTGTGACATTTAGCCCCATCCCCGCCCTGCAGACCCATCAATCACAGACATTTTCAGTGATCTCCTCTGCAAGCTTCTCCCGGAGAGGAGACTAAAATAATAGGTAAGTATGAATAGTACACCCTCTAGTCATTAAATCTATTCCAAGTAATGTTTTTACTGATTTTTAAATGTGCCACTTCTGTTAATAACAACCCACAATAGTCAGAAAAAGAATAGACAAGAATTCCACTACGTGGAGAAAAAAGCGCTGGTATTTAAACAATTTAATAATCAATATAATTCATCTAAAATGATATACCGTATATAAAAAAAAACAATGTTACAATGTATTAGAAACACAAAAACTGTATATAAATATACAAATACCAGCCGGTAAGAAATGTCCCGAATAAACAAACAGTTGCTATATTTGAGCCGCTGATAGCTTGTAGAAAGCAAATGCTGCTTGTCTGTCAGCCAACGGGATATACAGTAAATCAACCTTATGAATGTTAAGGTACAGGGGCACTTTACCCATCCACGGAGTCAATAGTTAATAAAGTCCTCCTGACCGCTGGTACTCACTCCTTTAAACGCGAGTAATTGTACATTTATATACAGTTTTTAGTGTGTTTCTATTCTAATGCATTGTAACATTGTTTTATATATATAGTCATTTTAGATTAATTATATTGATTATTAAATTATTTAAATACCAGCACTTTTTTCTCCACGTAGTGGAATTCTTGTATATAGGTGGGGTGAGTACACCAACTAAAAAGTGGCCGATATTTAAATGACCAACTGGCGCTGGGTCAAATATTTTTTCTACCAACTAGAATAAGAACAAACCTGAATAGTTTTAGCACTAAGCATTAATACTGGGCAAGAAATTACGGACAAAACTGGAAGCGTCTCTATATGCAAAGTTTGGGTGTAGTATGGTTTGCCGGCGGTTGGGGTCCCGGCGACCAGCATACTGGCACCGGAATCCCGTCCGCCGGCATACCGACAGCTGGGCGAGCGTTAATGTGCCCCTTGCAGGCTCGCTGCGCGCGCCACGCTATCTACTCTCCCTCCAGGGGGGTCGTGGACCCCCAAGAGGGAGAAAAGATGCTGGTATGCCGGCAGTCGGGATTCCGACGCTGGTATGGTGGTCGCCGGGAGCCCGGCCGCCGGCAACCTGAAGACCACCCGCAAAGGTGAATAGTCAGAATAAGGTCACTGTGCTAATGTGTAAATGTAAAATAATTGTCCAACCTCCTACCACTGTTTCATTATGCTAAACTTTCCATGTGAATGGTTGGTGTAATGGTTAGCATTACTGACAGACAGCACTGAGGGGGTTTGATTACCAGTGCCGTAACTAGGCATTTTAGCGCTGTGTGCAAGAAACGGCATTGGTGCCCCCCCACCACATGCAAGATAGGGGCAGTGCGCGCTATAGGCGTGCAAAAAATATATAGGGGCATGGCTTAATGGGGAAGGGGCGTGGCCACAAAATAATACCAATTCATACTACGGTGCACTGTAGTCTCCATTATTCAAATTACGCTGCACAGTAGCACCACTACACCAGGTAGAGCCCCTTTTGCACATTACGGCAGGCAGTCCCGCTTTTTACACATTAGGCAGACAGCGTCCAATTTTTTTACACATTACGGCAGACAGCGTCCCCCTTTTTACACATTACGGCAGACATCGTCCCCCTTTTTACACATTACAGCAGACAGTCCCCCTTTTTACACATTACGGCAGACAGCGTCCCCTTTCTTTACACATTACGGCAGACAGCGTCCCCCTTTTTTACACATTACGGCAGACAGCGTCCCCTTTTTACACATTACGGCAGACAGCGTCCCCTTTTTTACACATTACGGCAGACAGCGTCCCCTTTTTTTACACATTACGGCAGACAGCGTCTCCTTTTTTACACAGTACGGCAGACAGTGTCCCCCTTTTTACACATTACGGCTGACAGCGTCCCCTTTTTACACATTACAGCAGACAGCGTCCCCCTTTCTACACATTACGGCAGACAGCGTCCCCCTTTTTACACATTGCGGCAGCCAGTCCCCCTTTTTACACATTACGGCAGACAGCGTCCCCCTTTTTTGCACATTACGGCAGGCAGCGTCCCCTTTTTACACATTACGGCAGACAGCGTCCCCCTTTTTACACATTGTCACAGCAGCGCCGGGCAGCCAATACGGAAGGATAGGGGGCTGCTGCAGCGGTGCTACTACCAATTACATAGCGCTGCTACGGCTCCAGTCCCCCTCCCTCCACCTCCTTCTCCGCTGCCCGGCGCTGCTCTTTCCTCTCCAGCGTGGCGCACAGCACACAGCAGAGGCGGCATGTAATGAGTCAATTTTACTCATTACATGCTGCTGGCCATTGCGCCCCCAGGGCAACTGCGCTGTGTGCCAGGCACACCTGGCACACACGTAGTTACGGCCCTGTTGATTACCACCACATCCCTTACGGTGGAGTTTGCATGTTCTCCCCCGTGCTTTCGGGGGTTTTCTCCAGATACTCCAGTTTACCCCTACAATACAAAAATATACTGACAGGTTTATGGGCTCTTAACAAAAAGGAACTCTGGTGTGTGTGTGTGTGTGTGTGTGTGTGTGTGTGTGTGTGTGTGTGTGTGTGTGTGTGTGTGTGTGTGTGTGTGTGTGTGTGTGTGTGTGTGTGTGTGCAAGTGTACATGTAATAGGGAATGTAGACTGTAAACTCCACTGGGACAGTGATTGATGTGAATGGCCAAATATTCCCTGTAAACTATGCGGAATATGTATGCGCCATAAATAAATAACTGGTAATAAATAAATTTGTCTCTTAAAATACTGCTCAGCTTAATCTAAATTATTATGTAAGTTATCATGAGAATAAGGAAACCTTGGGCCTGTGTGTATGACAGGTGGCAATTGTGTATATGTAAAACATTCTTTTATATTGCTTGGAGTGTGACTACATATTTGCAGTGTGGGGGAACTAAATAGGTTCCATTAAAAAGTATACGATGAGAGATGAAGTCTGTCCACTCTGAGCTGGAGACAAATTCAAGTCCTATTGCAGAATGGAAATGGTCATGTTCCACTCCCCACAAAACAAGGAATGTCTTTAGAAATGTGCATTCTCCGAACATTTTCTATTCAGTAAATACCATCATCTTGGTCTGTAAACCTTTGTGGTTAAGTGGAAATCTAAGTGGTACCAAAGCTGATTACTTTGTGTCTTCATTGTCATTCAGAATACATTTGTGATACACGAAGAAGAGAGCTTTAGCACTTCATAGATTTTTTTCTCTGTGGAGTACTTATTTAAATCTCAATGATTACATCTGCGTTCTGGTGTTTATTATGCAGGAACAAGTGTTTCTTTTCAGTCACACAGGACTGTGGTTATTTGGTGCCTTCTCATAAAGAAGATGTCCACTCAACAGAAACCAGAAACTGCACTCTGTTGTCAGACAGTAAAACTGGGGTTGGGGCCACTGGTGCTCAAGAGATACTCACAGCTCTTCTCACCAACCCCAATTGCATTTACATTGCAATTGGCAGTCATTTACTATATGCAGTGCCACATTTGTGTAAATTCACTTTTGGCACCTTTTCATGTTTTCTTTACACCCCCAATGAAAAACAGAACAATAAAGCGCATTAGTGTGAACTAATCATTTATTTTACTTTTAATGCACTTTCATGCTTTACAAAAATAATCAAAAGCACAATTAATACACACACATGTAAACAAGCCTAAAAACATTATTTTTGACTATATTTGTTTGGAGATATGTACAGACACCTCAATGGCAGTCACCAGCTGAGCAGATTTTCCATTTTTCTATATTACGTGCAGCTGAATCACAATTTGATAGCTGAGCCACACACATGACAGTGGCAGGATTCATTATTTGGAAAGAACAAAACTGCATGACTGTGTCTGCAGGGGTGCCAAGTAATGATAACATTTCTTATGAGAAATCTGCTACATGGCTTGTGGTATGGGACCACCTAGACAGATAGACAGACAGACAGACAGACAGGCAGACGCAGTGTGGAACTGGGGCATAAAGGGCACATCGGGGGTGAGGGGGAGTAGCAGTAGGGACTCATGTCAGGCACCAGTCTGTTGTCCTGCTCCGCCAAGTAAAGGCCCGTATTCATGGGCCGATGTGGGAGAGATGTGTGCTGAGCGAACCACTCAGCACACATCTCTCCCACCGCTCAGCACAGCGCGATGTTTGCTGAGCGTGCGGGGCGAGACGGGGGGCCGCTCATTTCACCCAGCGGGTGAAATGAGCGACATGCTAGATTGGCCTGCATGGCAGGCCAATCTAGCACCAGCGATAGCGATGCGCGGGGCTGCGCATCGCTATCGCTGTGGGGGGTACACATGGAGCGATCATGCTTAAAATCTAAGCAATCTAGTCAGATTGCTTAGATTTTAAGTAGCGATCGCTCCGTGAGTACCCTCCTTAAGTGACCCACTAATAGGTGATTGTCACCTGTCCCCCTGTGGACCAGTCCGACCTTGGACAGACAGCAACACGAATTGCATGCGTAGAGGTTTTGCATTTCTGTGCTTCTTGAAGTATGCTGATTTTTATCAGCGCCAACATGTATCTGCTTTTGTTCTTGCTTTTCTTGCTAGCCCATTTAAAAGGCACTTTCACTGCCTTATTTCTCTTTCCCACACGCCAAGTCACTGACTTGATGGATACAAAGGGGTAAATTTGTTTCTAAAAATAAAAAGTGGTGATGTTGCCCATAGCAACCAATCAGATTCTGTCTATCATTTTCTAGGATACAATAGACAAATGATAGACAAAACCTGATTTGCCCCATAGTCTGCCCTGTTAACCCTGTAACCATGCATGCCGCAATAGACTGTAGTCTTAACAAAAAATTCAATTTACTAACATAACTTTTTCAATTTATGTTTCCGTTCCCTAAGTAACACTTTGTCTGACCCTTACATACCACAGACTGTAAGTGTAGACTGTGTCTGTCAGACATTAGCAAGACAGTGCAGTACCCTTTTACAGTCTAAGAGCTGGGCTCTAAAGAGGAAATTATGCTGATCAGCACAAACAAGTTAAATAAAAATATACAGTACAATTAGAATGAAATTTGATTCCGTTTCACACTTCTATTTTGTGTTCTGTTGTGTCTTGATTGTATACCAGTCACTTTGATAATAGTAGGTGTGCTGTTTTCACTTGAGCAAAAAGTTAAATTATCACACTGAAATGAAAGGAAGAAGCTTGGCTCAGGGAGCAAAAAACTTGGATTGCTAGAAAGTAGGTTTATAGTACCCCGCCTTGAGGCCGCAATAAGCTGCTTTTACTCCTCTCCCTCTACCTCCTGCAGTCCAGTATCTGTTACTACTGTCTTCTCATACAGCAAGAGTGCAAAGGCTGGCCAATATGCTCCTATGTTTTCTCGAATGCAGTGGGAAGAAAACTATGTTTTATGATACTCAGGTGGTATGTAGGGCTGAAATACCCCTTTATACAGACTATGGGGTCAATCCAGTTAACCACCAGTTAATTTGCAGTGAAATTGTGGCTGTATACGTACAAAAATCTGCAAGTCCAGGATGAGATTGGGCTGCGAGGGGGCAAATTGTGATGCCTTGTTTATATGCTGTCGCAATGTCAATATGTCCCCTTCTCGGTTTGTTGGATTAACCCTATACCTATTAGGAATTTAGTTGTAGAGCTAGACTAATACATGAAATGTCAACAGGATAGTAACACAGACAGGCAGAATAGTTGTACATACCCACTGAACTATTGTGGCTTATGTGTATCTATAGGGGTGATTCAGAGATGGACGCTAATTGCATCGCTGCTGCATTTTTGGACACAGCAGTATTGCTAAAATATGCTAATGTCACATGAGGCGTCTGAGGGCAAAAGACGCCTACAGCTGGCATCGCAGATCCAAGCACTGGATCATCGCGACGGTGATCAAATGCTTGGATCTGTGATGCCAGCTGTAGGCAGTGTTTGCAGCATTGGCCATCTGACTGAGCCTAAGGCTACACAGAGAGAAAGAAAAAAGTACTCTCTTTTTGGAAGTAGATGTCTGTTTGAGGACACTCAGATTGGCCGCCTCATCTGCACTGCGAAGGCCAGTAAATTTGTCCTCGGAACTTCCAAAAAATGGGAACAACAACTCCGTTTTCAGGAATGATGGTCAACGTTGGCCTCTCCCTGTCTCCAAACGGCTGCATTCGGTCATTCATGCTGCGACTTAGGGGGCAATGCGTGGGATGAAGCAGTACGCATTTTGCATATGTGTAGAACGGGTCCTGCACATCACATGCACAGACAACCCACTATTGTAGTTATCTGCAAACTGCTGGGTTTGCATACAACTATGAAGTATGCCCTATGTGGACTATTTTAAGTTGGCTGTGTAATTAGGGTATGCGCTCAGCATACCGATGGATGGGATCCCGGCTGACACAATACCTATGTCGGGATCCCGCCAGGGGCCATATACCGCCGCCGGAATACCGTGGTAGGTTATTCCCCCTCTGTGGGTGTCCATGACACTCATAGAGGGAGAATAGAACCTGTGGTGAGCTAAGCTCGCCACCGAGCCCGCAAGGGGCTTTGTGTCCCCTGCTGGCTTTCTAATGACCGGGATCCCAACATCGCTATAATGACCGCCGGGATCCCAGTCACCGGGATCACATACAGATCCCCTAATTAGAGTCTGCTCCTTGTATTCTTGTTTCCTTATATCCTTACCTTAACCTTTTTTCAGTGATGACAGCAATGCGCTCCGCACAACAAAAAAATAAATTGCTTTAATTTTACTACATAAAATGTTTGAAGGTCACAGATATTAGGTAATGATTAATCCCCTGAAGTGTTTATTGATTATAATTATATTTTTTTAAAACTCATAAGTCACACACACTGTGCTGTTGGTGACAGTAGTCCAATACTAAGCCTCAGAGAGTGATAGAGTGGAGAGAGAAAAACTACCAGCCAATCAGCTCCGTACTGTCAGTTTTCAAACACAGTCTGTAACATGGCAGTTAGGAGCTTATTGGTTGGTACTTTATCTCTCTCCACTTTTTCACCCCCAAGTACATCTCCCCCGATCTGACAGTCAGTAAAGTTATCAAACAAGAGGAAAAGAATTGCATTACCCTTCAAGGCCATGGACACAGTGGCAAATTAGATATAAATATATTATGAAGCATGCAGGAACACAGCCCAATACAAGTATTCAGTTAGAAATTGGCGGTTCACCCCCTAGGGGAGGGTGAGTAGCCATGCCGTCCCCAACCTCTATTTCTGTTACCTCCCTCTTCCCAAATCCTTTACAGATCCTGTCCTGGAACGTTGGTGGGCTAAATACACCTATTAAGCGCAGAAGGGTTATTGTTACCCACCTTAAACGCTTTCACCATGACATAGTATATCTTCAAGAGACGCATTGGATCTCCTCTGCGGAGAACTCATTAAAAGCTGCCTGGATTGGCACATGTGTCTCGGCCCCCTATAGACGGAAGGCACGAGAGGCTGCTATTCTCTTTAAGAAGGGACTCCCACTATCCATCCTCTCGCAAACTGTAGATCCTGATGGCCGTTGTATAATTATGGATGTCGAATTATATTTTACTAAATATACCCTTGTCAATATCTATGCCCCAAACCTGAACGCACACCATTTCCTTCAAGACCTAGGGCATCTTTTGCAAAGCCGGCACAATTACCCCCTAATTGTCAAAGTCAGAAAAATATCATGCTACACGTTGCCATATATTCACCTCATGCGCGTGCCTGCTGCACGTGCACCTTCTCTCCCGTGCGTGCGGATACTCGCAGCCGCGTGATGGCGCCTCGGCCATGCGCTCGAGCGCGTGGTATGTGCATTTACGGTAGAGTTTGTATGCGTCTAGCGGGCGACTCAATCGTTAAATAATAAAACCAAATAGTATGTTTTATAGATAATGTTCCCCTTAATAATGACTGTAAGATTGTTTAATGTAAATGGTCGCTGGACAGAGGAATTCCTCTTTGTATGGTACGAAGGGTCAGACAGGGTTTGAACAGCTGTGTCTGGTACCTAACTAAAGAACTTTTTATTAGAAACAATCCGGTGCTGGTTAGGTAAAGATTAATCGCTCCTGCGTATAGATATGGCCATTAGTATTTTCTGGACATTTACTATATTTGCGATTCATTACCCATGCGGCGGGAATCTTCAGATTCCCTCCCACCTGAGCAGTTTGATATAGTCGCAGCCCACCTGTTCAAGCTAACCTATGACCTTTTGTTATGATGCGAGGAGACATTCCTGTGTCCAATGAACAATGAGATTATAGGTCCCTTTGTAGTATACTGTACTCAGTGTATATAAGATCAGCCAGCCTGGGCAGCTCTCTCACTCCACAAACGGTTTTCATATTGACTAACTTGGAGCTGGTACCAGAAGGCTGCGCAGCGATCATTCCCAGTGTGTGTAAGTAATTCTCTGTAATCAACTTATTCTCTGTTTGTATTGGCCATTCCCTCTCTCTCTGTTATAGTATAAGTTTGTGACGCTATTGTATATTTCTGTCTAGATATTCTGTTAGAATTATATGTTAGCTTGTAGTGTATGACTTGGAACTGTTTCCCCTTTTCAATATAACTAAAAGCTTGTTAGTAAAGGTGTTGGAACCTTAGCAAGGTATCGTGTGTTTATTATATTGCAGAAGGTAATAGGAGCGTCTCAAATGCACAAGCAGATTTAGCATTAACAAAGTTAAGCAGCGTTATATCGCTACAGTATTTCAGTACAAGGTTTACAGCATAAGAGTATCCTTTCTGTGTGTTACATTCAAGGTTTACTGATTGTCATCCTGTGAGCGTCTGCGCCGCTCGTGATCTCCTCGTGGTCTCGAGCGTCCGCTACGCTCGTAGCGTAGCATTACGGTAGTCAACCGCCTACAGCGACACCACGCATTAAGCTGTGAACGGGCGTGTCGCATGTGCGTCTCGATCACGGCCGAGCGTATGCTACGCTAAGTGCGTACCCTTACGGTACCTCATACGCCAATTGCGTACTGTGTCTCTTACCCATTTATTGTGAATGTTATAAGAATGTTATAAGATAAATGTTATAAGATAAATAGTTAGCTTTATCAATTGGCGGCTCGTCCGTCCTCCACATATCCGCACTAGCGAACACAGACTTTATCTGTCAGCAAGGGCGGGAAGGCAGTATCCCTTCGTATCGGGATACAGTAGTGCTGGCTAGATAAGCGTCTGTTTCGCTACGTTGAAGGAGTGCTGGTGGAATCCGGAACCGGAGGTAAGAACAATACGCTAGTGTCTTTTAAAACTGTTTATTTCTGTTTTGCGTACACACACACGCACGCACACACCTGTATTTCTTTTCATTTGTGTATTTTCACATATCACTTTCCTGGTTGCCATTTCACAATTGATAACGTGCTGAGAAAGATTTGTTGCTATTGGTAGTTAAAGAGTAAAGATAATACGTTAAGGAGTAATTTGTAACACATGCGCACGGCTTGCCTAAGATACAAGGAAGTTTGGTGTGGTGTTCAGTAGATGATTACAGTTAAAGATCATCTACATTGATATAAAACGTGTTAATTGTATTTCTGTGGATATACCTGGCTGGCGTACACGTGTCTCTAACAAAGGGCGGGACTAGTGTACGCGACGCAAGGGACGACGCACGGAGCGTATATTACGCAACGGAGCGTCTGGGTACGCCCACATAATACAAATCACACAATAGTATTGTTTTAGTTAGGCGATAAGGAGGCAACGCGATAATAGCGCAAATCGATCTCAGTGTCCAAAATTTTAAGCTAATAGATCCTTCTCTAGTTGTAACTCCTCGGGATTAGCCTGTGATACTGAATGAAAGGGATTTCTGCGCAGAAACGAAAGTAAAGAGTATATGAGGTGAAAGAGTGTGTATACATATATATAAGTTTCTAATTTTTGGGGTTGAACCAAAGGAAATCATCGAGTTCTCGTGAAGGTACATACGTGTAAGTGACTGCATGGTGGCTTGGGAGGCATCCCTTGTTAAACATTTAAAAAAGAGCATTAGAGTGTAGCAGACCAGGAGGTCTACTGTAGCACAGACCAGGAGGTCCAGACAGACCAGGAGGTCCAGGTACAGCAGACTAAGAAGTCCGCTATAGATAAAGCGTAAAAGAGCACAACACCAGAAAGGGTTGGTGCGGTACCCATATAGGCCATTAAGCTCAGGCTGAAGGAATTCGCAGCCGCAATTTTCGATTCCACTGGTCGCTCCGCACATAAGATTAGTTGCTTATGTGCAGAACGATTGTACCGCAGGTAATTGTGTGCATTAGTTAGTAACTTGACCCAGTACTATTTGCGTACGCTAGAAGGGTCATAAACGCTATTTGTACATTCTAACGTGATTTGTGTAATTTTTTTATTTTAAGGGAAGTTCGCTGGTCACTTGGGAACTATCCAACAACCAATAGTTACTGGAAAGGGTTAAGTGCTCTTCGGATCACACCCACATGTTCCAGTAAATAGAGGTTCATGTCGCAGGGGCCCTAGGTCGAGTACGCCAGCGCTAGAGCAGTGTGTGGGCGTATTGGTCGACGTGGGCGAGTGAGTGGAGTACTCGGTAAACTTCCGCCGCCGGCCTACCCCGGACATCTTGGTTTTTGTAAGGGTTCGCTGAAGACCCTGATTTGAAGGTCAGAGGTAGTGAAAGCAACACCTGCAAAGATGGGGGCCAGTTGTTTAGGTAGGGGGCGATCAACCTCGGTTCGGGTTGATTTAGTAAACCGACCAATCGGGTCGGCAAGGTATGTAATGTGTGAGAAAAATGGATCACACACAAAGGTATTGTGCAATGAATGGGAAAGAATGACTGTGCACGATGGGGAAAAGTTCCCACGGGTAGGCAGTTTTAGTCCCGAGGTGTTACAAAATTTAAGGAGAAGGATATGTCTCATTAAATCTGCAAAGAGACGGATCAAACATTATGATTATTTACAGTTATGGCAACAGGAAGGTGAAATACAAGGAGAGTTAGCTTACACAGCTGACTCTCACTGTGGTAGGAAAAATATGGCAACAGGGGAGAAGGTGGTTACAGAGAATGGCACACTGGTGTATGATAAAAATGCACTTAGCAACTGTATTATAGATGATAAGGATAAGTGTAACAAATGTAACAATGATAAAAGTAAAACTGTTAAATGTACAACTGTTAACCTGTGCAAGTCGCACCCCATGTTAAACTACCCTCAGGATTACCAGCAAGAAAGTGAGCCCAGCACGATGTCGGCACCTTTTCCAGCAGCCATCACACAAGACATCCAGGTGGACGCGACCAATTCGGTAAAGGCAATAATCAAACCCCCTAACGGAGGATCAGGTGAGGTCGTGTCCGCAGGTACGTACGGTGTTATATATCACGCACAAACAAATGTACCTCATATTGTAGAACCAACACAAGATGATGTAATTGAGTTTAATCCTGTCAGGGTGATCACAGTCCCTAATGGCAAGACTGACGCTCAGGGAATCATTCCCGTCAAGGACAGTGCAATGTGCCGTCCCTGGTCTCGGACGGAATTAAGGTCAATTATGTCTGAATTCCCTGATCCTAGGAAAGATCTAGTTGCATGTCAAAGGTTTATTAAAGAACTAGGAAACTCCACAGAACCCACCAACAAAGATTGGCGGACAGTGCTGAGGGCATGTTTGCCCTCCAGTGTTGACCCTGCGAAATTTATTGCTGATTGTAAATTAGACACAGAAGTACCTCAAACGGAGGAACACAATCAGGAATGTATTAAGCAGATCAACCGACAGTTAGGAGTATATTTCCCAGCCGTTGTCGAGTGGAACGAAATCTTCTCCATAAGACAAAACGAAGGGGAAAGTACTTCTAATTATTTCCATCGGGCATTGCAGGACATGACTAGGTATACAGGTATAGAAAACATTGAAACAAGTGCACCGCACAGAGAAGTAGCAGTATTTGTGTTAATGGATGGTTTAAAGGAAGTGTTGAGAGCAAGGATACAGACCACCAATCCATACTGGAGAAATAACTCAGTGACTGCATTAAGAAAGTCCGCTGTTGAGCATGAGCAAAACATCATCAAGCACAGGGAAACACAGAGAAGTAAGAAGCCTCAGATCCCTGTGGGTAAGTCAAAGGTGATAAGGTGCTATAATTGCCAGAAGGAAGGTCATTATGCAAGAGATTGTAGATCAAGAAATTTACAGAGGGTATATCAACCCCCTAGACAACAACATAACCACGGTTTCCAAGGAATCAGGGAAGGACAGGGAAAGCGGTTGATGGTGATGAGCATCCAAGCGTTTGAGGAGGCATCAAATCAACCAAGACCTCAGGTCACTGGCACTTGGAGAAAGCCCAGGGTTTGTTATCTTTGTAAAAGAGAAGGGCATTATGCCAGCAACTGTAACAGCCCACATAAAGTCAGACCCCCTAGACAAGAACACGAACAGAGCCATGATACACAAAATCGTAATCAGGTACCACATATGTAAAATTTTGATCTACACCCATAATATACAATCAGGAAAGGTGATCATTAGGACTGGTAGTAAACCTGAGGTTACAGTTAATGATATTGGGAGGTCAGTTCCTTGAAGGCACAAGAACGGCCGGGTAAACGTTGTAATTCATCTGTAAATGTTCTTTTTCCCCATCTCTGATGTTCATCGGCAGAACTCAAACATCACATAGCTATTTGGTCCTTGCAGATGTCTACCAAACCCCAGTGTGACCTACCGACATCGATGTGTCCTGGCCAGGCGCAAAACGGTGGGGTGTGGAAATACTTGTGGGGAGGGGACTTCGCAAGGACACCAGTGGATGTGTTGGTGTGACAGCCTGATGGTGAACGGAAGATCTGACAATGTGGTTTTTTTTTTTTTTTTGTTTAATGCAAAATGTGATGAATTGTTCTCTCTCTCGTTTGTTTTTCTCTCTTCTCTTCTTTCTCATGTTTTAAAGATGGTATGTCACACATCAGTTGGACAAATGGTAATGCAAGATTTTTGATCCTTACAGAAAGATCGCAGATTTGGAAGGAATATTGTATCACCAGAATGTTCGTTTGGAAGACTGAGAGACAGCACCTTTGAAATGACAGCAGAGCAAGAAGAACAACAAGACTAAAGGACAAAAGCATCATAACATTTTTTCTTTCCCCTCAAAGTATTTTTTTGTGCCCCCATTACAAATTTCTCTTTCTCCTCCTGTAAGATGGACTCGCCCCAAGAGACTGCAGTCCGTGTTTTCCTGTTGACCATGATGTTGACCAGAGCAGTCTGTTTCGGTGAGAGTACCAGTGAGGTCGAGAAAGGATCCGGAATGGGTTTCTGATGACTGAATGGCGTAAATTTCCAATAGCAACACAATCACCAAGCAAAGGCGAGTACCAGAAAACGATCTAGCAGCCATGTTATTTGTAGACATTGTGAAGGATTGTTAGCTGAAGAGAACTGCATCTGTAGGCATTGTGACAATATAGTTGAGGATGGGTGCATAAAGAAATGTCAGTCCAGTTTTAATGTCCACATGGACCGGCATCCATTGAGTGACTATCACTCCTTAGTGGGTAAAGTGTTAAATCAGACAGACTGTTGGGTATGCTCTCAAGTACCTCAAGGCCATAGCAAATCAGGACTAGTACCATTCCCATTAACTGTAGGGGAGGTACTTGAGCTAAGTGGTGGGAGGCCGGTGGACAAGAGGTTTAATATCTCTAGTCCTCCTAGTTTGAAGCTCCACCAATATCATGTGGATAGGTCTTTAGTATGCTTTAACATTTCCAATCCCCGAAAGCCGGGAAATTGGGAAGTGTCATGGAGTAACCAAACCATGACATTTTCACACAGAGCCGACAGAATGCCCATAGACACAGAACTTATACGCCAGATAGCCGACCATAGGAAATTTTTCCGGTATAGGTACACCTTAGGAAGTAGGACCATGCGAGTTGGAGAAGTATCACCAGGATACTGTGCACAGATCGTACAAACTGATACGTGTACTAAACAGATGGGAGAATTAGGGTTAGGAGATTTCACATGGAAAATTTGTAACATGATAATGTCATACTCCGTCCCATATGTTCTCCCCGATGATGCATATTTCATATGCGGGAGGAAGGCGTATAAGTGGCTTGCCCCAAACTCCGAGGGATTGTGCTATATTGGAAAAGTACTGCCTGAAGTAATGACTGTAACATGAAAGATATTCACCGCAGTGCCCAAGCTCCTTATACTCACACTCATTATGAGCACATCGTTAAACGGCACCTGATAGAGAGAACAGAGCATCCGGCCTCTGACCTGATCCATGAATCCACCGGGATTCAATTCCTAATCGCGTTAGATATCACTCGTACCGCCAGAGGAGTGATAAATTATAAATATATATCTGCGCTTGCAAATTTATTAGACAATATCACCGAAATGTATGACGACACATTCAGGTACACTGGGAAAGAGTTACAAGCCTACAAAACAGAACTGGTTCAGCATAGGATGATTCTCAATTACCTCACAGCTGTGACAGGCGGGTATTGTGTTACCCTGGCAACTCAATATGGAATCAAGTGCTGCACGTACATTACAAACAGCACGGAGGACCCAGCCGAGGTCATAGACCAAAAGATGGATGACATTTTACAACTAAAATGGGAGTTTTGAAGGAAACACAATCTCACACTCGCTGCTGTGGGTAATGAGCTGACCAGTTGGGTGTCATGGTTAAACCCACGAAATTGGTTCTCGGGCTTAGGAGAATGGGCCCAAGGTATTATTATGGATGTAGGGAAATTTCTTTTGTGTATTCTGGGAGTCGTCATATTGGTTGGCCTGATATTTAGATGCGTTCGGGTTTTAGCGAAGCGTAAAAGTAATACCAGGGTGATGAGTCTAAGGAGCGAGGACACTGTACTAACAACAACTAATTTGATGTATGACCCAACGATAGAGACAAGGGCCCTCATTCCGAGTTGGTCGCTCGGTATTTTTCATCGCATCGCAGTGAAAATCCGCTTAGTACGCATGCGCAATGTTCGCACTGCGACTGCGCCAAGTAACTTTACTATGAAGAAAGTATTTTTACTCACGGCTTTTTCATCGCTCCGGCGATCGTAATGTGATTGACAGGAAATGGGTGTTACTGGGCGGAAACACGGCGTTTCAGGGGCGTGTGGCTGAAAACGCTACCGTTTCCGGAAAAAACGCAGGAGTGGCCGGGGAAACGGTGGGAGTGCCTGGGCGAACGCTGGGTGTGTTTGTGACGTCAACCAGGAACGACAAGCACTGAAATGATCGCACAGGCAGAGTAAGTCTGGAGCTACACTGAAACTGCTAAGTAGTTAGTAATCGCAATATTGCGAATACATCGGTCGCAATTTTAAGAAACTAAGATACACTCCCAGTAGGCGGCGGCTTAGCGTGTGTAACTCTGCTAAATTCGCCTTGCGACCGATCAACTCGGAATGAGGGCCAATGTTGTGATGAAAATGTGATTCCACGGTCCGTTTCTTTCACCCGTTTCTCCTTTGTTTTCCTCCAAGGTACAAAGACATCCGCTTGGAAGAAGAATTTGACAACCTCTTTTATACAGACCATTGATGGACAATGCCATAGACCCCCATTTTCCCTAGTGACTTTAACTTTCACGATAGCCCAATACTTTAAAGATTGTAAGTCTATGGACATTGAGAAAGCTTTTTGCTCACCGTTTATCGCAAAAGCATCAGGAGACTACAGTCAACATGTACATCGAGACAAGACATCAGACAAGACCTCAATCGGCAAATGTATATTAAACTCACATAGTTTATGACTGCATTTACCATAATTGCTTCTTATCTTCATTCCTACAACCTTCAGGTAATGACACACATAGTCGATGGGGAATATAGGCACAGATATCAGCACTCACATATCCCCCCAATCATGTATCATCAACTAAAATGTGCTCCCCCATTTTGTTACAACTAAAAGCCGAAAAGAGCTCGGTAAAGTTTGACAGCCCATCCACAGACCCGTAATACGGGATAAGAAGGAATTCAAATGTATACTTCGCAATACCTCGAAGCTTGATCTAAAACACGTACGGCACGATGATACATGACCCCTCAAACATGGATTCATACACACATGCTTCTACTATCTCACTAGGTCATACTTTTTTTTCCCACCTGATCCTCTTCTCCCTTACCTAATCATAGAAATGTATTTACACATGACATATTTTTCTCTTTTTGAACTGTTTTAGGAAGTGGCAGTTATTGATGACTGCCAAAGGGTGGACTGTCAAAGTCAGAAAAATATCATGCTACACGTTGCCATATATTCACCTCATGCGCGTGCCTGCTGCACGTGCACATTCTCTCCCGTGCGTGCGGATACTCGCAGCCGCGTGATGGCGCCTCGGCCATGCGCTCGAGCGCGTGGTATGTGCATTTACGGTAGAGTTTCTATGCGTCTAGCGGGCGACTCAATCGTTAAATAATAAAACCAAATAGTATGTTTTATAGATAATGTTCCCCTTAATAATGACTGTAAGTTTTTTTAATGTAAATGGTCGCTGGACAGAGGAATTCCTCTTTGTATGGTACGAAGGGTCAGACAGGGTTTGAACAGCTGTGTCTGGTACCTAACTAAGGAACATTTTATTAGAAACAATCCGGTGCTGGTTAGGTAAAGATTAATCGCTCCTGCGTATAGATATGGCCATTAGTATTTTCTGGACATTTACTATATTTGCGATTCATTACCCATGCGGCGGGAATCTTCAGATTCCCTCCCACCTGAGCAGTTTGATATAGTCGCAGCCCACCTGTTCAAACTAACCTATGACCTTTTGTTATGATGCGAGGAGACATTCCTGTGTCCAATGAACAATGAGATTATAGGTCCCTTTGTAGTATACTGTACTCAGTGTATATAAGATCAGCCAGCCTGGGCAGCTCTCTCACTCTCCACAAACGGTTTTCATATTGACTAACTTGGAGCTGGTACCAGAAGGCTGCGCAGCGATCATTCCCAGTGTGTGTAAGTAATTCTCTGTAATCAACTTATTCTCTGTTTGTATTGGCCATTCCCTCTCTCTCTGTTATAGTATAAGTTTGTGACGCTATTGTATATTTCTGTCTAGATATTCTGTTAGAATTATATGTTAGCTTGTAGTGTATGACTTGGAACTGTTTCCTCTTTTCAATATAACTAAAAGCTTGTTAGTAAAGGTGTTGGAACCTTAGCAAGGTATCGTGTGTTTATTATATTGCAGAAGGTAATAGGAGCGTCTCAAACGCACAAGCAGCTTTAGCATTAACAAGGTTAAGCAGCGTTATATCGCTACAGTATTTCAGTACAAGGTTTACAGCATAAGAGTATCCTTTCTGTGTGTTACATTCAAGGTTTACTGATTGTCATCCTGTGAGCGTCTGCGCCGCTCGTGATCTCCTCGTGGTCTCGAGCGTCCGCTACGCTGGTAGCGTAGCATTACGGTAGTCAACCGCCTATAGCGTGCCCGACACCACGCATTAAGCTGTGAACGAGCGTGTCGCATGTGCGTCTCGATCACGGCCGAGCGTATGCTACGCTAAGTGCGTACCCTTACGGTACCTCATACGCCAATTGCGTACTGTGTCTCTTACCCATTCATTGTGAATGTTATAAGATAAATAGTTAGCTTTATCATAATACTTGGTGGGGACTTCAATATAGTGGAAGATCCTTCCCTGGACAAATTACCCTCACCTTCTCGACTTATGAACGCGGTATACGGCTACCTTACTGCCTTTAGACATGACTTAAACCTCTCTGATCTTTGGCATTTACTGAACCCATCGGATAGGACCCATACGCACTTAGCCCATGGCTTTCTCTCCAGAATAGACAAGATTTACATCTCAGATGACCTAGTGACAACCGTCAGGCAAGTTGATATCCATGATATTCATATCTCGGATCACGCTCTAGTGTCTCTAGCCCTTTCCCATCCGCAGATGCATCCTATTGACCATATCTGGTGATTTCCCTATTATTTAGCCCAATCAGATGACTTTAAATCTTATTTTACACAACACTGGACTAACTGTATAGATGATAATCTGGAACACTTGGACCGCCCGGCCCTTTTTTGGGAAACTTCCAAAGCAGTGATGCGGGGACACATCATTAATTATGTTTCCCGGAAAGAGAAAGAGGCCACTAGTGAATATAACAATCTCAAAACAACAGTACAGAACTCATTTTTACAATACACACTACATCCTTCTGAGGAGACTTTGGCCACATACAAACAAACTAGACAGCTCCTTGAAACACACTTGGCTACCTAAGCTCGGCACTCCTTAGAATACACGAAACATAGATTTTATCGCTGGGGGAATAAAGCAGGTAAACTTTTAGCCTCGCTTTCCAAACCATAGTCTAGATCCACTATCACCTCTTTAAAACACCCGTCCACTGGCGCTGTACTCGCTAGGTCCAGAGATATTGTCTCGCAATTCCATACGCATTTTGACGCTCTCTTACATTCTTCACCTATAGACACTACGTTACAAGATACTTTCTTTACTGAAACGTTATTACCTAAATTGACCCCAGAACAGAGGGATATTTTTGAGGGTGACATTACGGTAGAGGAACTTAACACAGTCATAACTAACCTCCCCCATGGTAAGTCGCCTGGCCCCGATGGCTTCTCTGGTGAGTACTACCACATGCTCCAACTCCATATTACTCCCGCTATACTAGAATTATTTAGAAGTATTCAGGACAACAAAGTATCGTACCCGACCTAAGTTCAACGCCGCTCATGTAATTCTTCTGCCCAAACCTGCCAAAGACCCAACTCTCATCACATCCTATAGACCAATCTCCTATATAATAGCCCAGATCTGTGACTTTGTGCCTCATTTGCTAACGCTGGGCGGAGTCACAACACTGATCGGAGTTAGTCAAATGAGTCACAGATCTGGGCAAATCTATAGGAGACTAGGAAAAGAAGCAGATGGTATGGGCGTGGCACAGGCAGGGGTGCATACCTCCCAGCTTTCTTCAGGCAGACAGGGGTGCATACCTCCCAGCTTTCTTCAGGCAGAAGGAGGGACACACGCATGGCGAAAATGGGGTGTGGCCAACGAAAAGGGGTCGTGGCTTCCTGGTTTCATCAGTGAGGGGGCATGCCCAGCGCTCTGTGAGCTGCTGGCATGCCCCCAGGGGCGGATTATGAGTCCGGGGGGACCTATCTTATTGCTGTGCCTGCTGTGGGTTTGGGGGCTTGACCTAATCGTGGGATATGTGGCCACTCCCCCTTATGCAAATTCCGGGAATTGGTTTTTTTTTAATGGGATTTTGGCCCCTCAGCTAGGGGTAAATCCAGAGGGGGTGGTCGCTCCCCCTACACACCCGCACAGGCAGAAGAAAGCAGGGAGGCTGCTCCCTCCCTGCAACACCACAGACCTGCCAACACGCAGCAGCGTGTGCTGACTGTAGCACAATGCTGCTGCTGTTGCTGGCAGGACGGGGGAGCTTCAGAGCTGGGACAGAGCTACTCCAGCCGGGGGGCCCCCTAAAACTGTGGGGCCCGCGGTACGTACCCCTTGGTCCCCCCCCCCCTTAATCCAGCTCTGCTGCCGGACCCCCCTTAATCCGTACCCCCTGATGCCCCCTATCCCTCTGTCTCCACTAAATAGACGCTGTGCGCATGCAGGGCCGGATTAACAATGGGGCGGATGGAGCTGCAGCTCCAGGCCCCCCCCATCAAAATAGGCCCACAGGATCCCCTGCTGTTGGTAACAGGAAAAAATGTTTTTCCTATTACAGCACATCAGCAGCACTAGACAGCCTCAGAAGTCCTCCCTGCGCCGAAAGATTTCTCTGCTTCTCCCCTGCGCCATGATCTCACACAGGCGCCGCGCCTCCCCTCCACTGGGTACAACAGCAGCAGCCAGCGGTGTACTTGCCTGCCAGGTCGCAAGGTGACAGTCCTGTGACCCCTCTGCCGTCCCGGCTAGTGGTGCTTGCTAAATGGTAGGGGTTCCCCCCTCCACCCCCCAAGAGGGCGTGGTCACGGGTCCGTGATTAGGCCACGCCCCAAACTTTTCCTGGTTGGTCTGTCTGCTCCTGCTCTGTCGGCATAGCAAGCTCAGTGACTGGGGAAAACGGGGGAAAGTGAGAGGGCTGTGGGGAACAGGGTATATGTGTTGGCCCTTCCAGGCAGGAGGTGTGTGTAGGGAATGGGGTGAACAGGGTGGCTGAGTGTGTGTGTATGGTGACACTGGAGGGGAAATGCTGTGTGGAAGGGGGGTGGGAGAGCTGGGAGAAACTGTGGAAGGGGGGGGGGGGGAGAGCTGGGAGAAACTGGCTTTTTGTATGTATGTATTTGTATGTGTAGGGACTGGGGAACAGAGGGACTGGGGAACAGGGTGTGTGTGTGTGTGTGTGTGTGTGTGTGTGTGTGTGTGTGTGTGTGTGTGTGTGTGTGTGTGTGTGTGTGGACTGGGGAACTGGCTTTGTGTGTGTATGTAGGGACTGGGGAACAGGGTGTGTGTGTGTGTGTGTGTGTGTGTGTGTGTGTGTGTGTGTGTGTGTGTGTGGGGACTGGGGAACAGGCTGTGTGTGTGTGTGTGTGTGTGTGTGTGTGTGTGTGTGTGTAGGGACTGGGGAACAGGCTGTGTGTGTGTGTGTGTGTGTGTGTGTGTGTGTGTGTGTGTGTGTGTGTGTAGGGACTGGGGAACAGTGTGTGTGTGTGTGTGTGTGTGTGTGTGAACAGGCTTTGTGTGTGTGTGTGTGTGTGTGTGTGTGTGTGTGTGTGTGTGTGTGTGTGTGTGGACTGGGGAACTGGCTTTGTGTGTGTATGTAGGGACTGGGGAACAGGTGTGTGTGTGTGTGTGTGTGTGTGTGTGTGTGTGTGTGTGTGTGTGTGTGTAGGGACTGGGGAACAGGGTGTGTGTGTGTGTGTGTGTGTGTGTGTGTGTGTGTGTGTGTGTGTGTGTGTGTGTGTGTAGGGACTGGGGAACAGGCTGTGTGTGTGTGTGTGTGTGTGTGTGTGTGTGTGTGTGTGTGTAGGGACTGGGGAACAGTGTGTGTGTGTGTGTGTGTGTGTGTGTGTGTGTGTGTGTGAACAGGCTTTGTGTGTGTGTGTGTGTGTGTGTGTGTGTGTGTGTGTGTGTGTGTGTGTGTGTGTGTGTATGTAGGGACTGGGTAAACAGATTGGGCGTGTGTAGGGAGTGGGGTGGGAACAGACTGTGTGTGTGGTGATATGGGCATGTTGGTGGGGTTGGTTGCATGCAGCGACTCTGGGTTGCTCACATTGACGTCCATAGACGTGATCTGCACGTCTATGGACGCTCAGTCCATGTGCATTCGGCTGCACTATGTGCACTGGGAGGGGCAGCGTTGGAGTGTTGGGTCCAGCTCAGGGGATCCTGCCAGTGGCGGTTTTAGGTGCGGGCTAGCAGGACGGGCACCCGGTTCACTGTGGCCTGAGGCCCCTGCCAGTGCCATTAGCACCCATCTGCTGCCTGCACCACAGTGCCCCTCACCGCTTCCTGCTCCGGCCGGCCGCCTCCCATCCTGGCCACTTCACGCTGCCTGCACCCCACCGCGGGAGTATTACAAGAACATAGAGCCGGGGGACCACAGGCGGCGAATGGTGAGTGACGGCTAGCTGTATAATGGGCTACCTGTTGCTATGTGTATAAGGCGCTACCTGGTGCAGTTTGTATAACAGGCTCTACCTGGCGACACGTGTATAAAAGGGGCTCCACCTAGCATAACGTGAATAAAAGAAAGGGGTTCTACCTGGCATAACGTGAATAAAAGGGGCTCTACATGGCGTATTGTGTATAAGGGGCTCTACCCCTAGTCACAACCCCACTGTTGCTGGTCAACCCTCTGCTACGGTAAACAGTAGGCCCTTCAGAAATTTCAGCTCCAGGCCCATGTGGTCCTTAATCTGGCACTGTGCGCATGCGTACAGCGTCTATTCACCGCTGCTCTGCTAAGCAGAACAGCGAGTACAGGAGCTTCCCAACTGCCCCCCCACCGCGGGACACTGCGGCCCGCGGGTGGGACAGCGGGACAGACCCCAAAAAATGGGACTGTCCCGCGAAAATCGGGACAGTTGGGAGGTATGGGGGTGTGTGAGGGGGTATGCCGTACAGATAGACGGGCACGGGCTTACTGTGTGCTTGACCCCCCACATCAGCATACTCAGCAGGGGCTCTCTGGCACGGAGGAGCGTCACTTTCTGGCACACTCCACACTTCTTAGCTGCAGTTTTGTGGGGCACCTGCCGCTGTGCAGGTTCCGTACTGCCTCTGTTATCTCCACCCCCGGCAACCCCACCACTAGCTGCAGCGCTGCCTCCCGCAGTGAGGTGCGCCCAGGTCCTTCTCACACTTTAGCTGGCGGGTAGCGCTGCAGAAGTCCGCGCTGCTTGCAGGCGCCGACCCCCTCCTCCCTCCAGCCGCAGATTCTCCTGGGGGCTAACCAGTCACTCCCAGTCTCCCCTTACCACAGTGCCCGGCAGCCGCGAGGTCTGCGCCGCGTGCATGCTATGACCCCCTCCTCCCTCCAGCCGCAGCGTCTCCTGGGGGCTAACCAGTCACTCCCAGTCTCCCCTTACTGCAGTGCCCGGCAGCCGCGCGACGTCCGCGGTGTGTGACTGAGGAGTGGGGGGGAGGGATGCAGATGGGCAGAGAAAGCAGGACTCCAGCCTGAGAGAGTCAGCCATGCCAAGTCTCCACCAGCAGCAGATCCCAACAGGTTGGAGTAGAACAGCAGCAGCCAGCAGCAGTGACTCCGGTAAGACACATCTGTCTGTCACCACTGTTTTGTCCCTAATACCAATCTCTCCCGTGCCCTGTGTTCTGTCATGTCCCTGTCACCCCTGGCCTTGCCCTGTCACCCTTATCCTGGCCCTTTCACCCTTATCCTGGCCCTGTCACCCTTATCCTGGCCCTGTCACCCTTATCCTGGCCCTGTTACCCCTATCCTGCCCCTGTCACCCCTGTGCTTGCCCTGTCAACCCTATCCTGGCCCTGTCACCCCTGTCCTGGTCCTGCCGCCCCTACCCTGGCCCTGTCACCCCTAACCTGTCCCTGTCATTTCTGTCCTGGCCCCGTCGCCCGTCCTGGCCCCGTCACCCCTGTCCTTGCCCCGTCACCCCTGTCCTGGCCACGTCACCCCTGTCCTGGCCACGTCACCCCTGTCCTGGCCCCGTCACCCCTGTTCTGACCCTGTCACCCCTGTCCTGGCCCTGTTACTGCATACCCTCCAACTACCTTTTTGGCAGGTACAGTACCCGCAGCGCCTCCAGACCCCTCCCCAATGCACCACACCTCCGCACCTTCCCCTCCACCACATGCGGCACTCCAGCCCTCCCCTACACCACCCGCGGCTCTCACTCCCCCGCCCCTCCACCAGCACCTCCAGATCCCCTCCACCATCCACCACCCATATATGTCTCCCCCCACACCTGCCCCCCCTCCACCCACAGCATCTGCAGACACCCTCCTCCATCCGCGGTCCCCCCCTCACCCACCCCTCCCCAACCCACAGCACCCCCGCACCTGCCCCTCCGCCACCTGCAGCACCTCCAGACCCCCTTCCCCATCTGCCGCACCACCCGCACCTGCCCCTCCCCCACCTGCGGCGCCTCCAGAACCCCTACCCCACCCCCGGCACACCCGCCCCTTCCCATCCCACAGCACCTCCGGAACCCTTCACCCATCCACAACATCCCCGCACCTGCCCCTCCCCCACCCGTGGCACCCCTGCCCCTCCCCCACCTGCAGTGCCTGCGGACCCCTCCCCCATCTGCAGCCCCCACTTCTCTGCCCCTCCCCCGCCCGCAGCACCTCCCGACCCTTCCCCATCCGCCCCCCCCCCGCATCCGCCCCCTCCACCCGCAGCATCTACAGACACCCTCCCCATCCGCAGTCCCCCCCGCACCCAATACATTCTGTACATCGTGCCCTGCATGTGCTGTTCACTCCGTCGCAAGGGGCTGCGCCTCCTTCACCATCGCACGCCCTTTCATTGTGCAATATTTAACCACTAATAAAGGAATGCAGGTAATACTCCATATAATACAAATATTGAACCCCAGAAAGGCATGCAACGGTTAAGGGGGCGTAGCCCCTTGCGACGGTGTGAAGAGCGCCCGTAGGGCGCGATGAAGCACCTAGTCAGTTTATTAAATGTTGACAACAAGCTCCTGGCTAAAATCAATGCCTTGCGTCTCCAAACTGTTCTCCTGCACCTACTAACGGACCAATAAGTGGGATTTGTCCAGGGTCACCATGCCATTAAAGCAACCAGAACGGCAATAGCGGCAGTTGCAATGGCAACTACAGGTTGAGTATCCCTTATCCAAAATGCTTGGGACCAGAGGTATTTTGGATATCGGATTTTTACGTATTTTGGAATAATTGCATACCACAATGAGATATCATGGTGATGGGACCTAAATATAAGCACAGAATACATTTATGTTTTATATACACCTTATACACACAGCCTGAAGGTCATTTTAGACAATATTTTTTATAACTTTGTGCATTAAACAAAGTGTGTCTACATTCACACAATTCATTTATGTTTCATATACACCTTATACACACAGCCTAAAGGTAATTTAATACAATATTTTTAATAACTTTGTGGATTAAACAAAGTTTGTGTACATTGAGCCATCAAAAAACAAAGGTTTCACTATCTCACTCTCACGCAAAAAAGTCCGTATTTCGGAATATTCCGTATTTCGGAATATTTGGATATGGGATACTCAACCTGTAATACACCCGATGTTGCGAATATGCTTTTACATCTTGATATACATAAAGCATTTGATATGATTTTATGGCCGCATTTGTTTACGGTACTGGAGAAATGGGACTTTGGCACAGGGTTTACTGACTTAATTCATTATCTTTTTATCACAATCCTTCAGCATCCTTGTTGCTTAATGATATCGTAGGACCTCGTTTTCAGTGGGGGAGAGGCACTCGGCAGGGCTGCCCTCTGTCCCCTTTACCATTTAATTTGGCCCTAGACCCATTATTACAGTCCCTTCAGAATGACCAATCTTTTTTCAGCATTAAATTAGGACATCACAAAATTAACCTCACAGCGTTCGCTGACGACATTCTTCTTTATATAGGCAATCCAAAAATATCCCTTCCCCTCATCTTAGACAAAATTGGCCTTTTTAGCTCAATCTCGGGCCTACATATCAATATGGACAAATCCATCGCATTGGCTTTGGGTGCTATGGTTGGGCATCCCCGTTGGGCTAGGCGATTTCCCTTCATATGGGCAACACGCCATATTCCTTGTTTAGATATATTGTTGCCCCGCAATATGAATTTATTATATAGCCTAAATGTTAAAAGGGCAATTGCAGTGCTCACCGGGGATGTTAAATCCTAGAACCGATTAATGCTATCTTTTTTGGGTAGGGCTAACCTCCTTAAGATGGTGGCAATCCCGCGTTTATTGTACCCTATCCAATCGTTGCCAGTGCTTGATCTAAAACACGTACGGCCCTCAAACATGGATTCATACACACATGCTTCTACTATCTCACTAGGTCATACTTTTTTTTCCCACCTGATCCTCTTCTCCCTTACCTAATCATAGAAATGTATTTACACATGACATATTTTTCTCTTTTTGAACTGTTTTAGGAAGTGGCAGTTATTGATGACTGCCAAAGGGTGGACTGTCAAAGTCAGAAAAATATCATGCTACACGTTGCCATATATTCACCTCATGCGCGTGCCTGCTGCACGTGCACATTCTCTCCCGTGCGTGCGGATACTCGCAGCCGCGTGATGGCGCCTCGGCCATGCGCTCGAGCGCGTGGTATGTGCATTTACGGTAGAGTTTCTATGCGTCTAGCGGGCGACTCAATCGTTAAATAATAAAACCAAATAGTATGTTTTATAGATAATGTTCCCCTTAATAATGACTGTAAGTTTTTTTAATGTAAATGGTCGCTGGACAGAGGAATTCCTCTTTGTATGGTACGAAGGGTCAGACAGGGTTTGAACAGCTGTGTCTGGTACCTAACTAAGGAACATTTTATTAGAAACAATCCGGTGCTGGTTAGGTAAAGATTAATCGCTCCTGCGTATAGTTATGTCTATTAGTAGTTTCTGGACATTTACTATATTTGCGATTCATTACCCATGCGGCGGGAATCTTCAGATTCCCTCCCACCTGAGCAGTTTGATATAGTCGCAGCCCACCTGTTCAAACTAACCTATGACCTTTTGTTATGATGCGAGGAGACATTCCTGTGTCCAATGAACAATGAGATTATAGGTCCCTTTGTAGTATACTGTACTCAGTGTATATAAGATCAGCCAGCCTGGGCAGCTCTCTCACTCCACAAACGGTTTTCATATTGACTAACTTGGAGCTGGTACCAGAAGGCTGCGCAGCGATCATTCCCAGTGTGTGTAAGTAATTCTCTGTAATCAACTTATTCTCTGTTTGTATTGGCCATTCCCTCTCTCTGTTATAGTATAAGTTTGTGACGCTATTGTATATTTCTGTCTAGATATTCTGTTAGAATTATATGTTAGCTTGTAGTGTATGACTTGGAACTGTTTCCTCTTTTCAATATAACTAAAAGCTTGTTAGTAAAGGTGTTGGAACCTTAGCAAGGTATCGTGTGTTTATTATATTGCAGAAGGTAATAGGAGCGTCTCAAACGCACAAGCAGCTTTAGCATTAACAAGGTTAAGCAGCGTTATATCGCTACAGTATTTCAGTACAAGGTTTACAGCATAAGAGTATCCTTTCTGTGTGTTACATTCAAGGTTTACTGATTGTCATCCTGTGAGCGTCTGCGCCGCTCGTGATCTCCTCGTGGTCTCGAGCGTCCGCTACGCTGGTAGCGTAGCATTACGGTAGTCAACCGCCTATAGCGTGCCCGACACCACGCATTAAGCTGTGAACGAGCGTGTCGCATGTGCGTCTCGATCACGGCCGAGCGTATGCTACGCTAAGTGCGTACCCTTACGGTACCTCATACGCCAATTGCGTACTGTGTCTCTTACCCATTTATTGTGAATGTTATAAGATAAATAGTTAGCTTTATCATAATACTTGGTGGGGACTTCAATATAGTGGAAGATCCTTCCCTGGACAAATTACCCTCACCTTCTCGACTTATGAACGCGGTATACGGCTACCTTACTGCCTTTAGACATGACTTAAACCTCTCTGATCTTTGGCATTTACTGAACCCATCGGATAGGACCCATACGCACTTAGCCCATGGCTTTCTCTCCAGAATAGACAAGATTTACATCTCAGATGACCTAGTGACAACCGTCAGGCAAGTTGATATCCATGATATTCATATCTCGGATCACGCTCTAGTGTCTCTAGCCCTTTCCCATCCGCAGATGCATCCTATTGACCATATCTGGTGATTTCCCTATTATTTAGCCCAATCAGATGACTTTAAATCTTATTTTACACAACACTGGACTAACTGTATAGATGATAATCTGGAACACTTGGACCGCCCGGCCCTTTTTTGGGAAACTTCCAAAGCAGTGATGCGGGGACACATCATTAATTATGTTTCCCGGAAAGAGAAAGAGGCCACTAGTGAATATAACAATCTCAAAACAACAGTACAGAACTCATTTTTACAATACACACTACATCCTTCTGAGGAGACTTTGGCCACATACAAACAAACTAGACAGCTCCTTGAAACACACTTGGCTACCTAAGCTCGGCACTCCTTAGAATACACGAAACATAGATTTTATCGCTGGGGGAATAAAGCAGGTAAACTTTTAGCCTCGCTTTCCAAACCATAGTCTAGATCCACTATCACCTCTTTAAAACACCCGTCCACTGGCGCTGTACTCGCTAGGTCCAGAGATATTGTCTCGCAATTCCATACGCATTTTGACGCTCTCTTACATTCTTCACCTATAGACACTACGTTACAAGATACTTTCTTTACTGAAACGTTATTACCTAAATTGACCCCAGAACAGAGGGATATTTTTGAGGGTGACATTACGGTAGAGGAACTTAACACAGTCATAACTAACCTCCCCCATGGTAAGTCGCCTGGCCCCGATGGCTTCTCTGGTGAGTACTACCACATGCTCCAACTCCATATTACTCCTGCTATACTAGAATTATTTAGAAGTATTCAGGACAACAAAGTATCGTACCCGACCTAAGTTCAACGCCGCTCATGTAATTCTTCTGCCCAAACCTGCCAAAGACCCAACTCTCATCACATCCTATAGACCAATCTCCTATATAATAGCCCAGATCTGTGACTTTGTGCCTCATTTGCTAACGCTGGGCGGAGTCACAACACTGATCGGAGTTAGTCAAATGAGTCACAGATCTGGGCAAATCTATAGGAGACTAGGAAAAGAAGCAGATGGTATGGGCGTGGCACAGGCAGGGGTGCATACCTCCCAGCTTTCTTCAGGCAGACAGGGGTGCATACCTCCCAGCTTTCTTCAGGCAGAAGGAGGGACACACGCATGGCGAAAATGGGGTGTGGCCAACGAAAAGGGGTCGTGGCTTCCTGGTTTCATCAGTGAGGGGGCATGCCCAGCGCTCTGTGAGCTGCTGGCATGCCCCCAGGGGCGGATTATGAGTCCGGGGGGACCTATCTTATTGCTGTGCCTGCTGTGGGTTTGGGGGCTTGACCTAATCGTGGGATATGTGGCCACTCCCCCTTATGCAAATTCCGGGAATTGGGTTTTTTTTTTATGGGATTTTGGCCCCTCAGCTAGGGGTAAATCCAGAGGGGGTGGTCGCTCCCCCTACACACCCGCACAGGCAGAAGAAAGCAGGGAGGCTGCTCCCTCCCTGCAACACCACAGACCTGCCAACACGCAGCAGCGTGTGCTGACTGTAGCACAATGCTGCTGCTGTTGCTGGCAGGACGGGGGAGCTTCAGAGCTGGGACAGAGCTACTCCAGCCGGGGGGCCCCCTAAAACTGTGGGGCCCGCGGTACGTACCCCTTGGTCCCCCCCCCTTAATCCAGCTCTGCTGCCGGACCCCCCTTAATCCGTACCCACTGATGCCCCCTATCCCTCTGTCTCCACTAAATAGACGCTGTGCGCATGCGTACAGCGTCTATTCACCGCTGCTCTGCTAAGCAGAACAGCGAGTACAGGAGCTTCCCAACTGCCCCCCCACCGCGGGACACTGCGGCCCGCGGGTGGGACAGCGGGACAGACCCCAAAAAATGGGACTGTCCCGCGAAAATCGGGACAGTTGGGAGGTATGGGGGTGTGTGAGGGGGTATGCCGTACAGATAGACGGGCACGGGCTTACTGTGTGCTTGACCCCCCACATCAGCATACTCAGCAGGGGCTCTCTGGCACGGAGGAGCGTCACTTTCTGGCACACTCCACACTTCTTAGCTGCAGTTTTGTGGGGCACCTGCCGCTGTGCAGGTTCCGTACTGCCTCTGTTATCTCCACCCCCGGCAACCCCACCACTAGCTGCAGCGCTGCCTCCCGCAGTGAGGTGCGCCCAGGTCCTTCTCACACTTTAGCTGGCGGGTAGCGCTGCAGAAGTCCGCGCTGCTTGCAGGCGCCGACCCCCTCCTCCCTCCAGCCGCAGATTCTCCTGGGGGCTAACCAGTCACTCCCAGTCTCCCCTTACCACAGTGCCCGGCAGCCGCAAAGTCTGCGCCGCGTGCATGCTATGACCCCCTCCTCCCTCCAGCCGCAGCGTCTCCTGGGGGCTAACCAGTCACTCCCAGTCTCCCCTTACTGCAGTGCCCGGCAGCCGCGCGACGTCCGCGGTGTGTGACTGAGGAGTGGGGGGGAGGGATGCGGATGGGCAGAGAAAGCAGGACTCCAGCCTGAGAGAGTCAGCCATGCCATCTCCACCAGCAGCAGATCCCAACAGGTTGGAGTAGAACAGCAGCAGCCAGCAGCAGTGACTCCGGTAAGACACATCTGTCTGTCACCACTGTTTTGTCCCTAATACCAATCTCTCCCGTGCCCTGTGTTCTGTCATGTCCCTGTCACCCCTGGCCTTGCCCTGTCACCCTTATCCTGGCCCTTTCACCCTTATCCTGGCCCTGTCACCCTTATCCTGGCCCTGTCACCCTTATCCTGGCCCTGTTACCCCTATCCTGCCCCTGTCACCCCTGTGCTTGCCCTGTCAACCCTATCCTGGCCCTGTCACCCCTGTCCTGGTCCTGCCGCCCCTACCCTGGCCCTGTCACCCCTAACCTGTCCCTGTCATTTCTGTCCTGGCCCCGTCGCCCGTCCTGGCCCCGTCACCCCTGTCCTTGCCCCGTCACCCCTGTCCTGGCCACGTCACCCCTGTCCTGGCCACGTCACCCCTGTCCTGGCCCCGTCACCCCTGTTCTGACCCTGTCACCCCTGTCCTGGCCCTGTTACTGCATACCCTCCAACTACCTTTTTGGCAGGTACAGTACCCGCAGCGCCTCCAGACCCCTCCCCAATGCACCACACCTCCGCACCTTCCCCTCCACCACATGCGGCACTCCAGCCCTCCCCTACACCACCCGCGGCTCTCACTCCCCCGCCCCTCCACCAGCACCTCCAGATCCCCTCCACCATCCACCACCCATATATGTCTCCCCCCACACCTGCCCCCCCTCCACCCACAGCATCTGCAGACACCCTCCTCCATCCGTGGTCCCCCCCTCACCCACCCCTCCCCAACCCACAGCACCCCCGCACCTGCCCCTCCGCCACCTGCAGCACCTCCAGACCCCCTTCCCCATCTGCCGCACCACCCGCACCTGCCCCTCCCCCACCTGCGGCGCCTCCAGAACCCCTACCCCACCCCCGGCACACCCGCCCCTTCCCATCCCACAGCACCTCCGGAACCCTTCACCCATCCACAACATCCCCGCACCTGCCCCTCCCCCACCCGTGGCACCCCTGCCCCTTCCCCACCTGCAGTGCCTGCGGACCCCTCCCCCATCTGCAGCCCCCACTTCTCTGCCCCTCCCCCGCCCGCAGCACCTCCCGACCCTTCCCCATCCGGCCCCCCCCGCATCCGCCCCCTCCACCCGCAGCATCTACAGACACCCTCCCCATCCGCAGTCCCCCCCCGCACCCAATACATTCTGTACATCGTGCCCTGCATGTGCTGTTCACTCCGTCGCAAGGGGCTGCGCCTCCTTCACCATCGCACGCCCTTTCATTGTGCAATATTTAACCACTAATAAAGGAATGCAGGTAATACTCCATATAATACAAATATTGAACCCCAGAAAGGCATGCAACGGTTAAGGGGGCGTAGCCCCTTGCGACGGTGTGAAGAACGCCCGTAGGGCACGATGAAGCACCTAGTCAGTTTATTAAATGTTGACAACAAGCTCCTGGCTAAAATCAATGCCTTGCGTCTCCAAACTGTTCTCCTGCACCTACTAACGGACCAATAAGTGGGATTTGTCCAGGGTCACCATGCCATTAAAGCAACCAGAACGGCAATAGCGGCAGTTGCAATGGCAACTACAGGTTGAGTATCCCTTATCCAAAATGCTTGGGACCAGAGGTATTTTGGATATCGGATTTTTACGTATTTTGGAATAATTGCATACCACAATGAGATATCATGGTGATGGGACCTAAATATAAGCACAGAATACATTTATGTTTTATATACACCTTATACACACAGCCTGAAGGTCATTTTAGACAATATTTTTTATAACTTTGTGCATTAAACAAAGTGTGTCTACATTCACACAATTCATTTATGTTTCATATACACCTTATACACACAGCCTAAAGGTAATTTAATACAATATTTTTAATAACTTTGTGGATTAAACAAAGTTTGTGTACATTGAGCCATCAAAAAACAAAGGTTTCACTATCTCACTCTCACGCAAAAAAGTCCGTATTTCGGAATATTCCGTATTTCGGAATATTTGGATATGGGATACTCAACCTGTAATACACCCGATGTTGCGAATATGCTTTTACATCTTGATATACATAAAGCATTTGATATGATTTTATGGCCGCATTTGTTTACGGTACTGGAGAAATGGGACTTTGGCACAGGGTTTACTGACTTAATTCATTATCTTTTTATCACAATCCTTCAGCATCCTTGTTGCTTAATGATATCGTAGGACCTCGTTTTCAGTGGGGGAGAGGCACTCGGCAGGGCTGCCCTCTGTCCCCTTTACCATTTAATTTGGCCCTAGACCCATTATTACAGTCCCTTCAGAATGACCAATCTTTTTTCAGCATTAAATTAGGACATCACAAAATTAACCTCACAGCGTTCGCTGACGACATTCTTCTTTATATAGGCAATCCAAAAATATCCCTTCCCCTCATCTTAGACAAAATTGGCCTTTTTAGCTCAATCTCGGGCCTACATATCAATATGGACAAATCCATCGCATTGGCTTTGGGTGCTATGGTTGGGCATCCCCGTTGGGCTAGGCGATTTCCCTTCATATGGGCAACACGCCATATTCCTTGTTTAGATATATTGTTGCCCCGCAATATGAATTTATTATATAGCCTAAATGTTAAAAGGGCAATTGCAGTGCTCACCGGGGATGTTAAATCCTAGAACCGATTAATGCTATCTTTTTTGGGTAGGGCTAACCTCCTTAAGATGGTGGCAATCCCGCGTTTATTGTACCCTATCCAATCGTTGCCAGTGCTTGATCTAAAACACGTACGGCCCTCAAACATGGATTCATACACACATGCTTCTACTATCTCACTAGGTCATACTTTTTTTTCCCACCTGATCCTCTTCTCCCTTACCTAATCATAGAAATGTATTTACACATGACATATTTTTCTCTTTTTGAACTGTTTTAGGAAGTGGCAGTTATTGATGACTGCCAAAGGGTGGACTGTCAAAGTCAGAAAAATATCATGCTACACGTTGCCATATATTCACCTCATGCGCGTGCCTGCTGCACGTGCACATTCTCTCCCGTGCGTGCGGATACTCGCAGCCGCGTGATGGCGCCTCGGCCATGCGCTCGAGCGCGTGGTATGTGCATTTACGGTAGAGTTTCTATGCGTCTAGCGGGCGACTCAATCGTTAAATAATAAAACCAAATAGTATGTTTTATAGATAATGTTCCCCTTAATAATGACTGTAAGTTTTTTTAATGTAAATGGTCGCTGGACAGAGGAATTCCTCTTTGTATGGTACGAAGGGTCAGACAGGGTTTGAACAGCTGTGTCTGGTACCTAACTAAGGAACATTTTATTAGAAACAATCCGGTGCTGGTTAGGTAAAGATTAATCGCTCCTGCGTATAGATATGGCCATTAGTATTTTCTGGACATTTACTATATTTGCGATTCATTACCCATGCGGCGGGAATCTTCAGATTCCCTCCCACCTGAGCAGTTTGATATAGTCGCAGCCCACCTGTTCAAACTAACCTATGACCTTTTGTTATGATGCGAGGAGACATTCCTGTGTCCAATGAACAATGAGATTATAGGTCCCTTTGTAGTATACTGTACTCAGTGTATATAAGATCAGCCAGCCTGGGCAGCTCTCTCACTCTCCACAAACGGTTTTCATATTGACTAACTTGGAGCTGGTACCAGAAGGCTGCGCAGCGATCATTCCCAGTGTGTGTAAGTAATTCTCTGTAATCAACTTATTCTCTGTTTGTATTGGCCATTCCCTCTCTCTCTGTTATAGTATAAGTTTGTGACGCTATTGTATATTTCTGTCTAGATATTCTGTTAGAATTATATGTTAGCTTGTAGTGTATGACTTGGAACTGTTTCCTCTTTTCAATATAACTAAAAGCTTGTTAGTAAAGGTGTTGGAACCTTAGCAAGGTATCGTGTGTTTATTATATTGCAGAAGGTAATAGGAGCGTCTCAAACGCACAAGCAGCTTTAGCATTAACAAGGTTAAGCAGCGTTATATCGCTACAGTATTTCAGTACAAGGTTTACAGCATAAGAGTATCCTTTCTGTGTGTTACATTCAAGGTTTACTGATTGTCATCCTGTGAGCGTCTGCGCCGCTCGTGATCTCCTCGTGGTCTCGAGCGTCCGCTACGCTGGTAGCGTAGCATTACGGTAGTCAACCGCCTATAGCGTGCCCGACACCACGCATTAAGCTGTGAACGAGCGTGTCGCATGTGCGTCTCGATCACGGCCGAGCGTATGCTACGCTAAGTGCGTACCCTTACGGTACCTCATACGCCAATTGCGTACTGTGTCTCTTACCCATTTATTGTGAATGTTATAAGATAAATAGTTAGCTTTATCATAATACTTGGTGGGGACTTCAATATAGTGGAAGATCCTTCCCTGGACAAATTACCCTCACCTTCTCGACTTATGAACGCGGTATACGGCTACCTTACTGCCTTTAGACATGACTTAAACCTCTCTGATCTTTGGCATTTACTGAACCCATCGGATAGGACCCATACGCACTTAGCCCATGGCTTTCTCTCCAGAATAGACAAGATTTACATCTCAGATGACCTAGTGACAACCGTCAGGCAAGTTGATATCCATGATATTCATATCTCGGATCACGCTCTAGTGTCTCTAGCCCTTTCCCATCCGCAGATGCATCCTATTGACCATATCTGGTGATTTCCCTATTATTTAGCCCAATCAGATGACTTTAAATCTTATTTTACACAACACTGGACTAACTGTATAGATGATAATCTGGAACACTTGGACCGCCCGGCCCTTTTTTGGGAAACTTCCAAAGCAGTGATGCGGGGACACATCATTAATTATGTTTCCCGGAAAGAGAAAGAGGCCACTAGTGAATATAACAATCTCAAAACAACAGTACAGAACTCATTTTTACAATACACACTACATCCTTCTGAGGAGACTTTGGCCACATACAAACAAACTAGACAGCTCCTTGAAACACACTTGGCTACCTAAGCTCGGCACTCCTTAGAATACACGAAACATAGATTTTATCGCTGGGGGAATAAAGCAGGTAAACTTTTAGCCTCGCTTTCCAAACCATAGTCTAGATCCACTATCACCTCTTTAAAACACCCGTCCACTGGCGCTGTACTCGCTAGGTCCAGAGATATTGTCTCGCAATTCCATACGCATTTTGACGCTCTCTTACATTCTTCACCTATAGACACTACGTTACAAGATACTTTCTTTACTGAAACGTTATTACCTAAATTGACCCCAGAACAGAGGGATATTTTTGAGGGTGACATTACGGTAGAGGAACTTAACACAGTCATAACTAACCTCCCCCATGGTAAGTCGCCTGGCCCCGATGGCTTCTCTGGTGAGTACTACCACATGCTCCAACTCCATATTACTCCCGCTATACTAGAATTATTTAGAAGTATTCAGGACAACAAAGTATCGTACCCGACCTAAGTTCAACGCCGCTCATGTAATTCTTCTGCCCAAACCTGCCAAAGACCCAACTCTCATCACATCCTATAGACCAATCTCCTATATAATAGCCCAGATCTGTGACTTTGTGCCTCATTTGCTAACGCTGGGCGGAGTCACAACACTGATCGGAGTTAGTCAAATGAGTCACAGATCTGGGCAAATCTATAGGAGACTAGGAAAAGAAGCAGATGGTATGGGCGTGGCACAGGCAGGGGTGCATACCTCCCAGCTTTCTTCAGGCAGACAGGGGTGCATACCTCCCAGCTTTCTTCAGGCAGAAGGAGGGACACACGCATGGCGAAAATGGGGTGTGGCCAACGAAAAGGGGTCGTGGCTTCCTGGTTTCATCAGTGAGGGGGCATGCCCAGCGCTCTGTGAGCTGCTGGCATGCCCCCAGGGGCGGATTATGAGTCCGGGGGGACCTATCTTATTGCTGTGCCTGCTGTGGGTTTGGGGGCTTGACCTAATCGTGGGATATGTGGCCACTCCCCCTTATGCAAATTCCGGGAATTGGGTTTTTTTTAATGGGATTTTGGCCCCTCAGCTAGGGGTAAATCCAGAGGGGGTGGTCGCTCCCCCTACACACCCGCACAGGCAGAAGAAAGCAGGGAGGCTGCTCCCTCCCTGCAACACCACAGACCTGCCAACACGCAGCAGCGTGTGCTGACTGTAGCACAATGCTGCTGCTGTTGCTGGCAGGACGGGGGAGCTTCAGAGCTGGGACAGAGCTACTCCAGCCGGGGGGCCCCCTAAAACTGTGGGGCCCGCGGTACGTACCCCTTGGTCCCCCCCCCCCTTAATCCAGCTCTGCTGCCGGACCCCCCTTAATCCGTACCCCCTGATGCCCCCTATCCCTCTGTCTCCACTAAATAGACGCTGTGCGCATGCAGGGCCGGATTAACAATGGGGTGGATGGAGCTGCAGCTCCAGGCCCCCCCCATCAAAATAGGCCCACAGGATCCCCTGCTGTTGGTAACAGGAAAAAATGTTTTTCCTATTACAGCACATCAGCAGCACTAGACAGCCTCAGAAGTCCTCCCTGCGCCGAAAGATTTCTCTGCTTCTCCCCTGCGCCATGATCTCACACAGGCGCCGCGCCTCCCCTCCACTGGGTACAACAGCAGCAGCCAGCGGTGTACTTGCCTGCCAGGTCGCAAGGTGACAGTCCTGTGACCCCTCTGCCGTCCCGGCTAGTGGTGCTTGCTAAATGGTAGGGGTTCCCCCCTCCACCCCCCAAGAGGGCGTGGTCACGGGTCCGTGATTAGGCCACGCCCCAAACTTTTCCTGGTTGGTCTGTCTGCTCCTGCTCTGTCGGCATAGCAAGCTCAGTGACTGGGGAAAACGGGGGAAAGTGAGAGGGCTGTGGGGAACAGGGTATATGTGTTGGCCCTTCCAGGCAGGAGGTGTGTGTAGGGAATGGGGTGAACAGGGTGGCTGAGTGTGTGTGTATGGTGACACTGGAGGGGAAATGCTGTGTGGAAGGGGGGTGGGAGAGCTGGGAGAAACTGTGGAAGGGGGGGGGGGGAGAGCTGGGAGAAACTGGCTTTTTGTATGTATGTATTTGTATGTGTAGGGACTGGGGAACAGAGGGACTGGGGAACAGGGTGTGTGTGTGTGTGTGTGTGTGTGTGTGTGTGTGTGTGTGTGTGTGGACTGGGGAACTGGCTTTGTGTGTGTATGTAGGGACTGGGGAACAGGTGTGTGTGTGTGTGTGTGTGTGTGTGTGTGTGTGTGTGTGTGTGTGTGTGTGTAGGGACTGGGGAACAGGCTGTGTGTGTGTGTGTGTGTGTGTGTGTGTGTGTGTGTGTGTGTGTGTGTGTAGGGACTGGGGAACAGGCTGTGTGTGTGTGTGTGTGTGTGTGTGTGTTTGTGTGTGTGTGTGTAGGGACTGGGGAACAGTGTGTGTGTGTGTGTGTGTGTGTGTGTGTGTGTGTGTGTGTGTGTGTGTGTGTGTGTGTGTGTGTGTGTGTATGTAGGGACTGGGTAAACAGATTGGGCGTGTGTAGGGAGTGGGGTGGGAACAGACTGTGTGTGTGGTGATATGGGCATGTTGGTGGGGTTGGTTGCATGCAGCGACTCTGGGTTGCTCACATTGACGTCCATAGACGTGATCTGCACGTCTATGGACGCTCAGTCCATGTGCATTCGGCTGCACTATGTGCACTGGGAGGGGCAGCGTTGGAGTGTTGGGTCCAGCTCAGGGGATCCTGCCAGTGGCGGTTTTAGGTGCGGGCTAGCAGGACGGGCACCCGGTTCACTGTGGCCTGAGGCCCCTGCCAGTGCCATTAGCACCCATCTGCTGCCTGCACCACAGTGCCCCTCACCGCTTCCTGCTCCGGCCGGCCGCCTCCCATCCTGGCCACTTCACGCTGCCTGCACCCCACCGCGGGAGTATTACAAGAACATAGAGCCGGGGGACCACAGGCGGCGAATGGTGAGTGACGGCTAGCTGTATAATGGGCTACCTGTTGCTATGTGTATAAGGCGCTACCTGGTGCAGTTTGTATAACAGGCTCTACCTGGCGACACGTGTATAAAAGGGGCTCCACCTAGCATAACGTGAATAAAAGAAAGGGGTTCTACCTGGCATAACGTGAATAAAAGGGGCTCTACATGGCGTATTGTGTATAAGGGGCTCTACCCCCAGTCACAACCCCACTGTTGCTGGTCAACCCTCTGCTACGGTAAACAGTAGGCCCTTCAGAAATTTCAGCTCCAGGCCCATGTGGTCCTTAATCTGGCACTGTGCGCATGCGTACAGCGTCTATTCACCGCTGCTCTGCTAAGCAGAACAGCGAGTACAGGAGCTTCCCAACTGCCCCCCCACCGCGGGACACTGCGGCCCGCGGGTGGGACAGCGGGACAGACCCCAAAAAATGGGACTGTCCCGCGAAAATCGGGACAGTTGGGAGGTATGGGGGTGTGTGAGGGGGTATGCCGTACAGATAGACGGGCACGGGCTTACTGTGTGCTTGACCCCCCACATCAGCATACTCAGCAGGGGCTCTCTGGCACGGAGGAGCGTCACTTTCTGGCACACTCCACACTTCTTAGCTGCAGTTTTGTGGGGCACCTGCCGCTGTGCAGGTTCCGTACTGCCTCTGTTATCTCCACCCCCGGCAACCCCACCACTAGCTGCAGCGCTGCCTCCCGCAGTGAGGTGCGCCCAGGTCCTTCTCACACTTTAGCTGGCGGGTAGCGCTGCAGAAGTCCGCGCTGCTTGCAGGCGCCGACCCCCTCCTCCCTCCAGCCGCAGATTCTCCTGGGGGCTAACCAGTCACTCCCAGTCTCCCCTTACCACAGTGCCCGGCAGCCGCGAGGTCTGCGCCGCGTGCATGCTATGACCCCCTCCTCCCTCCAGCCGCAGCGTCTCCTGGGGGCTAACCAGTCACTCCCAGTCTCCCCTTACTGCAGTGCCCGGCAGCCGCGCGACGTCCGCGGTGTGTGACTGAGGAGTGGGGGGGAGGGATGCGGATGGGCAGAGAAAGCAGGACTCCAGCCTGAGAGAGTCAGCCATGCCAAGTCTCCACCAGCAGCAGATCCCAACAGGTTGGAGTAGAACAGCAGCAGCCAGCAGCAGTGACTCCGGTAAGACACATCTGTCTGTCACCACTGTTTTGTCCCTAATACCAATCTCTCCCGTGCCCTGTGTTCTGTCATGTCCCTGTCACCCCTGGCCTTGCCCTGTCACCCTTATCCTGGCCCTTTCACCCTTATCCTGGCCCTGTCACCCTTATCCTGGCCCTGTCACCCTTATCCTGGCCCTGTTACCCCTATCCTGCCCCTGTCACCCCTGTGCTTGCCCTGTCAACCCTATCCTGGCCCTGTCACCCCTGTCCTGGTCCTGCCGCCCCTACCCTGGCCCTGTCACCCCTAACCTGTCCCTGTCATTTCTGTCCTGGCCCCGTCGCCCGTCCTGGCCCCGTCACCCCTGTCCTTGCCCCGTCACCCCTGTCCTGGCCACGTCACCCCTGTCCTGGCCACGTCACCCCTGTCCTGGCCCCGTCACCCCTGTTCTGACCCTGTCACCCCTGTCCTGGCCCTGTTACTGCATACCCTCCAACTACCTTTTTGGCAGGTACAGTACCCGCAGCGCCTCCAGACCCCTCCCCAATGCACCACACCTCCGCACCTTCCCCTCCACCACATGCGGCACTCCAGCCCTCCCCTACACCACCCGCGGCTCTCACTCCCCCGCCCCTCCACCAGCACCTCCAGATCCCCTCCACCATCCACCACCCATATATGTCTCCCTCCACACCTGCCCCCCCTCCACCCACAGCATCTGCAGACACCCTCCTCCATCCGCGGTCCCCCCCTCACCCACCCCTCCCCAACCCACAGCACCCCCGCACCTGCCCCTCCGCCACCTGCAGCACCTCCAGACCCCCTTCCCCATCTGCTGCACCACCCGCACCTGCCCCTCCCCCACCTGCGGCGCCTCCAGAACCCCTACCCCACCCCCGGCACACCCGCCCCTTCCCATCCCACAGCACCTCCGGAACCCTTCACCCATCCACAACATCCCCGCACCTGCCCCTCCCCCACCCGTGGCACCCCTGCCCCTCCCCCACCTGCAGTGCCTGCGGACCCCTCCCCCATCTGCAGCCCCCACTTCTCTGCCCCTCCCCCGCCCGCAGCACCTCCCGACCCTTCCCCATCCGGCCCCCCCCGCATCCGCCCCCTCCACCCGCAGCATCTACAGACACCCTCCCCATCCGCAGTCCCCCCCCGCACCCAATACATTCTGTACATCGTGCCCTGCATGTGCTGTTCACTCCGTCGCAAGGGGCTGCGCCTCCTTCACCATCGCACGCCCTTTCATTGTGCAATATTTAACCACTAATAAAGGAATGCAGGTAATACTCCATATAATACAAATATTGAACCCCAGAAAGGCATGCAACGGTTAAGGGGGCGTAGCCCCTTGCGACGGTGTGAAGAGCGCCCGTAGGGCGCGATGAAGCACCTAGTCAGTTTATTAAATGTTGACAACAAGCTCCTGGCTAAAATCAATGCCTTGCGTCTCCAAACTGTTCTCCTGCACCTACTAACGGACCAATAAGTGGGATTTGTCCAGGGTCACCATGCCATTAAAGCAACCAGAACGGCAATAGCGGCAGTTGCAATGGCAACTACAGGTTGAGTATCCCTTATCCAAAATGCTTGGGACCAGAGGTATTTTGGATATCGGATTTTTACGTATTTTGGAATAATTGCATACCACAATGAGATATCATGGTGATGGGACCTAAATATAAGCACAGAATACATTTATGTTTTATATACACCTTATACACACAGCCTGAAGGTCATTTTAGACAATATTTTTTATAACTTTGTGCATTAAACAAAGTGTGTCTACATTCACACAATTCATTTATGTTTCATATACACCTTATACACACAGCCTAAAGGTAATTTAATACAATATTTTTAATAACTTTGTGGATTAAACAAAGTTTGTGTACATTGAGCCATCAAAAAACAAAGGTTTCACTATCTCACTCTCACGCAAAAAAGTCCGTATTTCGGAATATTCCGTATTTCGGAATATTTGGATATGGGATACTCAACCTGTAATACACCCGATGTTGCGAATATGCTTTTACATCTTGATATACATAAAGCATTTGATATGATTTTATGGCCGCATTTGTTTACGGTACTGGAGAAATGGGACTTTGGCACAGGGTTTACTGACTTAATTCATTATCTTTTTATCACAATCCTTCAGCATCCTTGTTGCTTAATGATATCGTAGGACCTCGTTTTCAGTGGGGGAGAGGCACTCGGCAGGGCTGCCCTCTGTCCCCTTTACCATTTAATTTGGCCCTAGACCCATTATTACAGTCCCTTCAGAATGACCAATCTTTTTTCAGCATTAAATTAGGACATCACAAAATTAACCTCACAGCGTTCGCTGACGACATTCTTCTTTATATAGGCAATCCAAAAATATCCCTTCCCCTCATCTTAGACAAAATTGGCCTTTTTAGCTCAATCTCGGGCCTACATATCAATATGGACAAATCCATCGCATTGGCTTTGGGTGCTATGGTTGGGCATCCCCGTTGGGCTAGGCGATTTCCCTTCATATGGGCAACACGCCATATTCCTTGTTTAGATATATTGTTGCCCCGCAATATGAATTTATTATATAGCCTAAATGTTAAAAGGGCAATTGCAGTGCTCACCGGGGATGTTAAATCCTAGAACCGATTAATGCTATCTTTTTTGGGTAGGGCTAACCTCCTTAAGATGGTGGCAATCCCGCGTTTATTGTACCCTATCCAATCGTTGCCAGTGCTTTTGACTAAAGCTGATTCTTTCCTTATTAAATTTTGAAAATTTATCTAGAAAGGTGCCAGAGCTAGAATAGGTTTAAAGAAACTCCACCAACCGAAACACAATGGTGTAATAAATTTCCCTGATATTATAACCTATATTCATGCAACCTTATTACGTCACCTAGGTGACTGGATTTTGAAAACTTCAGTTTACACTGACACGTCCTTGGAACAAATTTTTTTTATAGACTGGGATCTCACTTGTTTTCTCCATCTACATGATCACGATGTGTCAGATCAAATATGGTCAAATCCACTATTGTGGTCGACTAAATGGCTCTGGCATATATTACGCCATAAACAGATCCTTAATGCATATTACTCCTTACATTTACCTTTCCTTCGTAATCCCAATTTCCTTGATGGCATGGCTGCTCACCCTTTCACTGTGTGGAGTTCAGCGGGTTTCCACACTTTATGGTCATTGGTCTGTTTTGACCAAGAACGCCTTCTAACTTTCACGGAATTGACCTGTGATCACCCTGAGGTGGGTTCATGCCCACTGGCATTCTTACAGTTAAAGTTTTACGCATCACATGTATTGCAACATTTTTCTAACAAAGACTATAAAAATTATTTCAATTCCCTCCTGACCATCCCGCCCCCTCAATGTAGAGCTATATCAATTCATTATACTGTCTTGAGGGACATTGTAAATAATGCTAAAATACCTGGGGATATGTCAAAATGGTTACACTACTTCCCGACCCTATCGGTACCAACCCTGGAGAAATCTCTACTTTATTCCCAAAAAACCCTGTTCGCCAACATGTATATGGAACTGTTCCTAAACACGTACCACAACACTTATCTCTCACCTCTCAGACGTTATCATATGGGCACCTCAGAGAGCCATGCCTGCTTACTCGCCATCAAGAGGAAGCTGATATCTTTCATTGTTTATGGGCTTGCCCCATAATCAAGTATTTTTGGCACCTAATCCGCAGATACGCGGAAGCCAAACTTATAAACCATGTCCCATTCACTCCGGAATGGGAAATTCTGGGCTTATTCGACCCTGCCCAACGAATTACTCCCGAAAGCAAAAAACATCTACTCGCACTAGGTGCAGCAGGACGGAAAAATATACTCGAGGGTTGGTTGGATAGTACACCTCCTCAAATACCTCTGTTCCTATCCAGGCTCAATTTATCTTTTAGATGGATTGGAAATTTGAAAAGAAAAGAAGGTGGAACGATTCTTTACAATGTGGGAATCATACAGTATATAGATTCACTACCTTTCTTTGTCAGGCAACAACTCTACCATAGCTTAAAGAATACTGTATGGTACCTAACAAAAACTGTTGTGGGTGAGCCACCGATGGCTTTTTCATGATAAGTCCCAGGCTTCAAATAATCAAATAATTTGTGCAGAAATATGCTACATGCAGGGGCGTAGCCAGAACTATGTGGACCCCATATCAACATTTTGAAGAGGCCCCGTCCCAATGCTTTTAGAGAGACACTTCTCTGCAGCAGTTGCTAATTTTATGCCCTATAATAGTGCCCTAGTTCATTTTCTGAACCATAGTAGAGCCTTATTTAATGTTATGCCCCATAGTAGTGACCTAGTTTCTTTTATGAATTGCAGTAGTGCATAAATTCACACTATGTCACATTTCAGAGCTGCCAGTACACATTATGCCGCACAGTACCCCCAATTCACATTATGATATATAGTGCTCCTCGTTCATATTGTGCCTCATTACAGTGCCCCGGTTCATATTATATAACATTAAAATGCTTTCCAGTTCATCTTATACCCTACGTACCACCCAATGGTGAAAAATGTATATAACACATGTAATTTTGACAGGGAAGGTGGGCCCCTCTCCGCTGTGGGTCCCATAGTAGCTGCACTGCCTGCACCTATGGTAGCTACGCCCTTGGCTACATGCTTCTGATGTGTCGCTTTTTACTTCTCATTCTGCATGACTTTTGGGATTCGATGATAATGTGTTGTGATCCACTTTTTGTTGATTGTTGACTGTTATTTCTAAACACCTCTGTACAGGAAGAGCCTGACTCATGTACCTCTGTTTATGACTTGTCTCATTTTTCCTGTACCGCATTTGAGTGTACCTCAATAAAAAAAATATATAAAAGAAATTGGCGGGTCATGTAAATATACACCACAGGGTATTGCAAAATCATTGTTGTAGAAGCTGCTTGGCGGGGTGTCTGTGAAAGTGTACTACATATTGAAGAACATCCCTGTCGTGATCTCCCACTGAGGAGATACCTCCAACTAATCCATGCATTTTCTCTTTAAATATGTGACTGGGGAGTACACTGACTTCATAGTTAAAAATACTAATACGTGCAGCTGATAAAACAGCTAATGATAAATTCTGTACACCTTTCAAGGCTTGAATAACAGGGGGCAGGATAGTCCATTGAGGGGCTAGAGAAGCATAATTCACCAGATGTTCAGAATTAAATCTTCAGACAGACAGCCATACGGATGGCCAGCGGTGTGTTAACCATTGATGGTCACCATTTCACCATTTATGGTTAACCTTGACAGTATAAAACCGTCTGCAAGAGAACCATTGATGGTTTCATCTCCCGATGGTCATCCCTGCTATTCTATCAAGGGGCTGCAGGCCAATCGCAGCCAGGTGACAGGTGTTGTGTCCCAGCACTAGCAAACGTATTTAACATCAGACATAGACCATCAATGTTTTTGAAACAATGATGGTCGATGGCTATCTCTAGGCAACCATAAACATTGAATCATAGGGCAGGCCCAGAGACAGTATAAAAATCGAGTGGGTACTGGTAACATTTAGAGCATGCAGGACTGTCTAATATACAATTAAATTTCCCTTTAAGGAAAGATGTAGGCCCAACAAAAAATAATAAGAAACCTTTCATAATACATACTGTAGCAGAAGATAACGTGGATAATAGTAGGATAATATCTTGAGTAGCCCTTCCTTTTGCAGAGAGGGGAGAAATGGAGCATTCAAACCAAGTGCCAATGAAAGACTATTTTACTATCGCCTCAGAATGGCGGAGTGGTCTCTTTAAACAACAATCAATAGCGTGTCTATTCACGAAGCAATGAAAAGTGTGAGAAGTGAGCTAGGTATAATTTTATAGAATGTACTTTAGAAATGTTACCTGAACATAGATTGGTTTCCATGGGCAACTTCTCCACTGGTTTACTTCTCCACTCTTTTCACAATTTCATGAATAGACCCCTAAGTTGTCCCAAGGAATACAGCCCCTCTCTGTATCATATGTAGAATGAAAACCCCCTCCCTCCATCTGAGAATCAGAATTAAAAAAAAAAAGGTGAGTACAGGTTGAGTATCCCATATCCAAATATTCCGAAATACGGAATATTCCGAAATACAGACTTTTTTGAGTGAGACTGAAATAGTGAAATCTTTGTTTTCTGTGGCTCAATGTACTCAAACTTTGTTTAATACACAAAGTTATTAAAAATATTGTATTAAATGACCTTCAGGCTGTGTGTATAAGGTGTATATGAAACATAAATGAATTGTGTGAATGTACACTCACTTTGTTTAATGCACAAAGTTATAAAAAATATTGGCTAAAATTACCTTCAGGCTGTGTGTATAAGGTGTATGTAAAACATAAATGCATTATGTGCTTAGATTTAGGTCCCATCACCATGATATCTCATTATGGTATGCAATTATTCCAAAATACGGAAAAATCCCATATCCAAAATAAATACTTCTGGTCCCAAGCATTTTGGATAAGGGATACTTAACCTGTATAGTATTTTGGGTCCATTTTAAATTTGTTGCGCAGGATATACAATAGCTTACCGTATTGTTATAAGGAGTAGGTTATCAAGGCAAGGTGGTATAATGTGATCCAGCATATGCCAATAGGCCACTAAATAGAGATATAGTTTTTCTCTAGTGTAGTATTGACATAGTTGTTTGGAGTATTTAACTATTCACTTAAATAACAAAAGGAGTAAGGCATGATTGTAGCCTACAGCATCAGTGAGATTACTGTCCCCATTAATCTTGGGTTAGACCAGGGGTGTCAGACTTGCAGCCCATGTGCTGCATGCTGCCCCCACCACATCCTTTTGCAGCTACGTTGGCAGGGGTTAACTTGAGGTGGAACTGCATCCTCGGCGTTCCGCCTCTGTCCACCCATTATGACGTTGCCTCAGCGTCTGCACTGCCCACCGGCACCCATAAGTCATGGCCAGCGGCGGTGTGAAGCAGCCATTAAGGAGCTGCTGAGACCTCACAAAAAAGCGTGTATTCTAGTGCTACATCACATCTTCAGGACGGTGGTCCCTGAAACGTTGATGTGATGTAGCACTTGAATACACGCTATCTGAGTTTACAAAGTCTCCGAGTGCCGTCTCTTATTGTACAGCTATTATCTAGGGTGAGCCCCTGGGAAGGGGACCGGAGCAGGACAATCCCATTGTGGACCCTTGGAGTGCCGGAGTTACAAAATTTGTTTTATATATTTATATATATATATATATATATATATATATTCAACCTAGTGTTTTCCCGCACGCTTCGCTTGCGTGGATGTTTGTTATAGTTCAGCAAAACTAATTTTGCAAATACAGTAGTGCCATCTAATATTGTGATGGATATTTTATTTTGTACACAAAATGTCTTTGTACACAATATTTGCAGTTTTTTCTTCAGGGATTAACACAAAAAGATGCTTTGGGTTACTAACTCGTGAGCAAGCCACGTAAAGCTGCCCATGGGAGAAGCAGCTGGTCCTGAGATCTACACCTGCAGCCCTGGACGTTTTCCCCTGCAATTTGATAGTCATAGCGAAGCAGATGCTTACAGTAAACTGCAGGCGCTTGAATTTGAAAAGCAAAATTGTTGGGCATAAATTTACATGGTATAAACACAGTCTCAGTGCGCTACATCCCATTAGAATCTCTGCTCAATTGGGATCCTCCGCATAGCAGTCACTTTAAGTCGGGTTCCGTTGCATAACTTGGGCAGAGTCAAGTTCCGCAGAAGCATGATCAGAACACCAGCTTTCTACACAGTCGAGTTACATTATTATGACCACCAGCTAATAGCCAGAGTAATCGTCATGTGCAGCACTGACAGCAGCTAAATGTTCGCTGAACTGTCATTTTAGACACATGTCTGGTAGCCCCTAGGTCCATTCTAACGGTGTGCTGCTCCACTGTAGTGTGTCGGTCGGCCCTCACGCACCTTCGTAGTCAACGTTTACCTCTCATGTCAATGGCATGTGGTGCTCCGCAGTTTCCATGTCAGTTATTTGCAGTGGTGCCATTTGTCCAGTCATGATATATCTTCACCCCAGCAGCACGCGAACAGTTCACAAACTGCGCTGTTTCAGAAATACTGCCACCATTGGCCCGAAAGTCGATAATCATCCCTTTTTGTAACTCGGATAAATCGCCCCTTTTACCCATGACAGCAACAAGTGAGTGATATGTGTGCAGATGGCCTTTCGCACACGTTATATAGCCACCAAGCCAACACACGACACGTGACGTACTTCATGGGCTATGTGCTGCCGACTTCAGATGTAGGAGGTGGTCATAATAATGTGACTCGACCATGTATATTTATATACATATAGTCATTTTGGACCTGAGGAGCCTGTACACTGCACACGGCAAGTGTCAAGCGTTTGGTTTTTCCTTTATTGCTCATATCTGTGATGTCACATCGAGATTACTAAACTATAAAATAGTGAAAACGCAATCCAAATTCATCCAGTAGTTTTTGCATAATGCCGGAATGAACAGTCAAAAATTCAGCAAAAATATTTTTGTCTCCATAGTTCATAAACAGTCCCTATAAGTATACAGACACAACCCTTACAGTTTTAGTGTATGTTTAGATAACATAATTATAATCTCAATATATTTCTCATTATGTATAGACCAAAAAAGAAGACAGCATCCTGCTCACGTGAGCTTACATTCTACAAGGGCAGTGGGGTACACCACAAGAGGGGAGCAAAGTAGGGGAATGTAGAGGCTGTAGCATTAAAATGAAGGGTGGTAGGGTGTGGGGAAGAGATTAGCTTTTAGTGCATGTTTGAAGATTGGGAGAGTGTCTGATAAAGTATTCCAGAGGATAGAGGCAGCACGGGAGAAATTCCTGAGACAAACGTGTGAGGAGGTGATCAGTGGAAAAGAGAGGCAGCAGATGTTGACACAGCAAACCTCTAGGGCGTGTGTGTAGAAATGACGCTGGAGATGTATGGAAGGGAGGAGTGGTTGAAGGCTCTGTAGGTGAGTGAGTAGAGATTGAATTTATGGAACAAGTAGCCATTTGAGTGAATGGTGAGAGAGGGGCCATCACAGATGGAATGGTGAGAGAAAAGTGAGGCTGGAGCAGAGTTAGGGGGGAGAGGTGGAAAATCTGTAAACCAGTGAGAGCAAATGAACAGTAACCAATGCAAAAAATAATAAGAGTGCGTATGAGGGTTTTATTGGCTTACAGGATGAGGAATTGCCCTATCCAGGAAGTTTTTCTGATATGGCAACAACAATACTTAGAGAGGAACTGTATTATTACTGATGCAAGCATAGAGAAGAGCACAGCAGTCCCGTCTTCAGGGGTTGCATTTCGTCATGGATTTGGCATGCGCTGTTACCCTTCCAATGGAGGAACCTAATAACACTGCTGGCTTCAATTTTGTTCATCATGCAGGTTACTAACATCTATTAGCTCCAGAAACAAAGCAAGTTGACATACAGTACAGTAAGTAGCTGTAATTTACAACATTATGCATATACATTATGTTGATCAAATTAGATCCGGATATCTCAATAACTTCATGGTAATAATGAATACTTTATGATACCCCCTCATATAATAAGTGGTGCCCTGACATACAGTATGTATTTCTTACTTTCCACACCATATATCTATGTCTATCTATGTGCTTCTCTCATTCATACCCTCTTCTGCACATTGGTTTGCTATTTATAAGTGGGAAGTTCTCCCATCCTGGTAGGGCGCAAATAACAGGGATGCAATCTCAGCTGTCACTTCAGGGGTTTTGAAAGCATGTGTTGTTCATACTTTACTTATTTTTCTTATCAGTAAATGCACCTGTAGTTAATGTATGGAAACTTGGCTTTTATGCTTTCATGTTACTCTAGAGCAGGGCTGGCCAAACCGGTCCTCGAGATCTACCAACAGTTCATGTTTTCCATGCTTCCTGGAGAACTGTAGAATTGTCAGTTAGGAATGAATGCAGCACATCTTAATTAGTAATGACTACACCTGTGCACCAGCTAGGTGGTCTGGAAAATGTGAACTGTTGGTAGATCTGGAGGACCGGTTTGGCCAGCCCTGCTCTAGAGTTTATAAAATAACACAAGTAATGGCTATGCTGGGAAACCCAGAAATCACCCGAGTAATGTGTATGATTAAACTGCAAGACACAACTTGTGTAAATACTGGTCATTTTTATTAGAATTAGCCAGATATCAGTAGGGAGTTTATTTAGCAGGGGTTGAACACACAAAATGCAGTCCAACATGGTTTGTCCAGGTGCAATGTTGTTTTTCTTTGCTTTGCTTCCAATTTAGAATCAGCCCCTATATCACAGGTAGGATATAAGTACATGCTTTCAATGCTCTGCTTTGGGGGAAAAAATTGTGCTTTATCCTTGCTTTTAGCACAAGGTCCAAAGCATATGTATATGACCATAAGACAAAAAGGTATCCTGACTTTCTAATATTCACATATTAGGGGTATCTATGACAGTGGAGCAGCAATATGTATAAGAAACTGGAGTTGCATAAGAATTCCACTTTTTACCAGTCTTTTTGCACTAGGATGTCAGTTTCTATTGCAATTTTTTAGTTCCTTTCAGACATAGGCACTGAAACGGGGGGGGGGGGGGGGGGCGCCAGTCAAAGCACTGAGTCGCGGGGCACAGTGCAGCCTCCATCTACAGTCAATACGGGCAGTGTCCGGATGGAGTTAATTCCCTTTCCGGCTGCTCCACCTCTATCCCCTCAGCCCTTATCTGCCTGCCACCAGGGCCCTACTACCTCTTAAAACCCAGCTCCAACCCCTACAGTGTGTGGCTAGTTAGTGTGGTGTGACCCCTCCTCTGGGTCCAGCCCTATGCCCTTCTCAGCTATAGCTTCATATGTTCCTCACCTTTTCCCCCTCTGCTCTCCTTTGTCCTCCCACCCCCTTACCTTACGGCACCCCCTTGCCCCTCCCCCCCCCCCCCCCATTTCCAACCAGGTTCAGCTGAAAATGTACCTTGTAGAGTCTCATTGCCTTCCATGCACAGCCTCAGCCAGGGGGGTAGCTATGAGTGGATCCTGTCCCTTCTACATAAAGTCATTTTCATCAGAAGTATTTGTACTCCTGATGGAAATTTCTAAATGAAACTGAAACATTGAGAAAAAGGAGGTTTCCTAGTCCGTTTCTTGACATGTAACTGTGAGTGCCGCCTGTATCACACACCTTACATTTTACAATTGGGAAGGCACCCAGCGAGTTGTTTGGATGGAATAATCTTTGGATTTTAACTATTTTCCCTCTTGGGGTGTCCACGCAGCGTGTCGAGTACAGCGAGCCCACAAGGGGCTCTTTTGCGCCTGCCCCGCTGCTGGCTTTCCAGCGGTCGGGATCCCGACGCTGGTATGCTGGGCGCCGGTGAATCGTTGTTAACATGAAAACAGTTTGTTGTAGAAAATTGTATGTAAAAACAGGGCTGGCCACAAAAGGTCGGCCAGATGGCATTAAAGTGTTTTTCAAATCGACTGTGCTGCACTACCCTTTTGTCCTCTAGGTTCTTTTTTTATATATATATATTTCTGTTTTATTAAGATTTTCAAATAAACAGTTACAGTGCAAATATAAACGCTATGACGGAGTACATCTGAGATCAGAGCAATAGATAGCGCACGACTGTCTGCCTAATGTATTAAATAAACATTCAATAAAATAACTTTAAAGTAGAGTATAACAAAGGCTATCTAAGGATTATTAGTTACACAGTGGGAGAGGGGGAGGATATATAGGGTGGTATCCTATTAGCCATGATGCCGTTTCGGCCAGATATCGCGATTAATGACCGATGGTCATTACCGCGGCATCCAATTAGAGGCCATTTTGATCGACCGAAATTGGACCCGCGATATAATGAAAACACATGGGATCGGGGATAAGTCCCCGATCCCATGTGTTATTGTGGCTCTGGTGGCCCCTTATCGCAGATTATGCTTTTGGGTGCCTGAGGCACTCGAAGCATAATCCCCGATAAATGCCAGCATTGGGGCTAATAGGATAGGACCGCTACTAATAAGATATCGCCCATAATTTTTAAAGTCCTCAGAGAAACTATATTCCAACCAGGGGAGCCAGTTTTTGGTGAAAACAGGAGCTTTGTCTTTTGAAGAACCTACATTGTCTAACTTGCGAAACGAGTCTCTTGCGAATAGGGGATTTTGGAGAGTTGCAGAGTACTGGAATAATTGAACGTGTTGCGTTACTGAGATGTCGGAGCAAAGAATTCTTATAGTCGCTCATGGGGATATGGGAGTGGTTAAGAAGCCAGAATGTTGGGTCTTCAGGGACTGGGTTCCTAATATTTTATAGGAAATACTGATAACCTCAGACCAGAATGTGGATAGACGGGGACAGTCCCATCATATATGTCGTAGAGATCCTATAGCAGAGAAACATCTTCAACATTTGTAATTTCTCATTAAAATCTAGTATTGCATTTCTTTTACAGTTTTACAAATATATCTTGAATGAGCCTTTAAAAAATATATTTTGCCATTCTTGGTCAGATAATGAGAAGCAGAGATTATGTTTCCAAGCATTAGCTCATGTTGGAATAGGAGGACCCTGATTTGTTAAAAGTAAGTGGTATAGAGTGGAGACCATACGAGACCGAGATATTGGGGAAATACACATCTTCTCAAATAAAGTAAGGTATCTTCTGGCTAATGACAATTTATCTTTTGATATTAAAAAATGGCGAAGTTGGAGGAATTTCCAAAAGTCAGATTGTGAGATAGTCAATTTCTCTTGGATCTCCGAAAATTGCTTGACACCTGCAGTAGTCACTAACTGGCTGATCCTGAAGGCCCTCTAGGTTCTAACTCATGGTGCAAACATTGAAATCTCACACTTTCCCTAGAGAGCAAAATCTCTATTTTGAGGCATGCCAGCCCTGGGCCCTATTTGTTTTCTCCCTGTGGCAAGGTGGTATGTTGCCCACAGGAGGGGAATTGGCCAGCCATGTGCCCCCTTGTCAAGCCCCAGTAGCCACTCACCAGCCTGTTCCCCTACATTTTATCCGTCTTGATCATCAGCTTCTCCATCATGGCCCTCATTCCGAGTTGATCGGTCGCAAGGCGAATTTAGCAGAGTTACACACGCTAAGCCGCCGCCTACTGGGAGTGTATCTTAGCATCTTAAAATTGCGACCGATGTATTCGCAATATTGCGATCACAAACTACTTAGCAGTTTTAGAGTAGCTCCACACTTACTCTGCCTGTGCGATCAGTTCAGTGCTTGTCGTTCCTGGTTTGACGTCACAAACACACCCAGCGTTCGCCCAACCACTCCCCCGTTTCTCCGGCCACTCCTGCGTTTTTTCCGGAAACGGTAGCGTTTTCAGCCACACGCCCATAAAACGCTGTGTTTCCGCCCAGTAACACCCATTTCCTGTCAATCACATTACGATCGCCGGAGCGATGAAAAAGCCGTGAGTAAAAATACTATCTTCATAGCAAAGATACTTGGCGCAGTCGCAGTGCGAATATTGCGCATGCGCACTAAGCGGAATTTCACTGCGATGCGATGAAAAATACCGAGCGAACGACTCGGAATGAGGGCCCATGTTGGCTGCTACTGGTTGTGTGCTGAGGAGCTTTCTGTATAGTTCACCTGACCTGCAACAAGCCACGATCGCCTCAGTGAGGCAGATCTGATAGCTCCTCCCCTTGTGCTGTGTTTTGCAGTATTATTAGACGCATTGTGCCCCAGCGCCAGGCAGTGTCCGACTATCACGGATGGGAGGCTGAGCTCATAGTTTCCTCACGTCTGCTCTCTCCCTGACTGTCCACGTATTTCCAGTGGTGCGCTGCAAATTTGGGGAGTTTCGATTATAAAAATGATTAGAATAATACAAAGATGATATTTATAAGTTATAATTATCTTCTTTGTATTATTCTAATCATATTTATAGTCACAACTCTGGAGTATACTGGGGTATGACAGGGGAGGGTCTGCCTCCCCTGACTGCACATCACTGCTTCACTTTTAAGGCGTGTAAACACAGTGCGATGTGCTGTACAGCCCGACATTGACTATTCGATGTGGCCGGAGGCCAGCCCTACCGATATAGGGGGTCATTCCAACCCGTTCGCACGCTGCGGTTCATCACAGCAATGCAAATGGGTTGGTTCTGCACATGTGCGGCGGACGCAATGTGCAGGCACGTCGTTGCTCAGCGACGGCAGTAACTGGGCAACGATGCCGGGAACAAAGAAAGTGGTTGCAGCGCGGATCGCAAGAAGATTGACAGGCGGGAGGCGGATCGGGGCGTCTACTCACCGTTTTCCGGGCGTGGAGGTCCGAACACAGGCGTGTCCAGGCGTTTGGAGGGCGGATGTCTGACGTCAATTCCAGGACCTTCATTGCTGGATCCATCGCACAGGGTAAGTAACTGCAGGGTTAGTCTTCTTTTACACAAAACTTTTTTAGCTTAGCAGGGCTGCACAAGCAATCACAGCCCTGCTATGCTAAAATACACTCCCCCATAGACGGCGTCTAGTTGATCGCACAAGCAGCAAAAAGTTGCTACGTGCGATCAACTCGAAATGACCCCCATAATCAATGTTGGGCTGCCTGCACAGTCTATTTTTCCTTGCGATGCCGATCCCGTGGGACCGCGTATCGGCATTGCAAGGACTATGCACACAGTGTGATATGCGCTATATTTTCTTACGATTTTGACTATATAGTCAAAATCGTAAGAAAAATCGCACCATGTATACACACCTTTATATTGACTTAAAAACCTTGTGCCCATCCCCGACTGTCACCACCATTATGGCCCTGCTAATCACTACGTTGGTCCTACTTATGCCTATCTTGGAAATACAAGTTTAGAATACATATATGTAGCCAGTCTTTACAAAAAAAATTAAGTTCACATGACCAACTCTTTCATTAGTCCTTTTTCATAAAAAATCATTGGAGGGAACTTGTCATCAGCAGATTTCAGCTTTGTATTACACTGCTTGCTCAGAGGCAGGTGGTAACATGAATGTAAGTAACAGCATCTATTGGGACAGGGTTTATCGTGACAGGTAGTGAATGGTTTAGTAATGGTCACAATAAACACTGTTCCACACTCCAAGTGCTGTTAATTGTTTTAAACTGTCTCCAGCTTAATCAGTAATTATAATAGAGAATGGTAGTTGTAGAAACTCTTCTTAGTTATGTAAATATTTGAGCCCTTCAGTAAATGCGCTGTATATTGTTTAAAAATGTTCTTTGTAATCAAGAGGCTGTTACGGGGAAAGGACTGTACTGTTAATTATACACTGAAACGTTTTCCATGCTGATTGATGCGTTGATAAAAGGTTGTTTTGGTTGTGCCAAGCACACATTGTAACCGTTTTCATTATGGATGACTTTTGCATGCGCTGTACTTTTGAAATGAATTATGTAAGAACTTTAACATGTTTGTAGATAGAGCACATTTTATGGTAAATATGTAGAACATAAGTGTGCATGTACAGACTAATCCAGGCTCATAAGGCACTGTTTATTATGCTTCTTTAAAAAAGAAAAAGAAAAAAAAGTGACAGGTTTTCTGTCTTCAGGTACATACAGTACACTGACCTCTGACTGTAGAACAGGGCCAGGTGCAGACAGCATGGTTACACACTGTCTCCTGTCATAATTCTGCCGTTGTGAGGTCTTGCTTTTAGGGCTGTAACACACTACCCGGTTTACACCGGATGGCAAAAAGCCAGACAAACTTTGTCCGGCTTTTGCCATCCGGTAGAGTCTTTCACACACACAACGGCTTTGAGCCGTGTGTAATGCTGTGCGCATGCGCAGCATCAGACACGGCTTAAAAAAAAACCGTTGTGTGTGAAAGCTCCCATTCACACACACGGTTCTCTGCCTTCAAAGACGGCACGGCCCCGACCCGGCAGCCGGACCTCCCAGTGGATATTTCCGGCTGCAACTTGGCAGCCGTGCCGGGGCCGTGCCGTGTGAAAGGACCCTACCCCTTACACTGTTAATTACAATACCGGCACGGGAAAAAGCCATCAGGCTTTTTCCCGCCCGGCAAAAGCCGGCAAGTGTGTTACAGCCCTTACAGTATAGGTTGCAGAAATGCAGACAACCTTTCTCTCATCAAACCCTGTGCATTTTTTCCCTTGGATTGTATGTAGTATTTATACAGCTTGTCCATGTGCTCTGAATAGATGAAATTAGGTATCTTCTCCTCCCCCAACCCCAAATTAAACTAAAGCCCCCAGGGTGAGGGGGAAGTGAATGAGAAGAGAAAGGAGGGCTAGAAACAATGTAGGTAAGGATGAAAGGGGAGAGTAGCTAATACAGGCAAAATATCTGTTCACATATAATTGTGGCTGCCCTGGAGAACTTTATGCTGCTGTCTAGTCAGTAGATTATCCTGGGATATACCAGTCACTCTGCTTTTGCAGCTGAGATTCAGGCAGGAGCTACCCTCACATTATAATCTACATGAAGGTGTCTTTTTGAATTGGATTGCAATGTGCTTGTGTTCCAAAATCCAGTCTATTCTTGAAGATCCCGATAATGGGGACCCTGGGTTACTGTTGCCTCTGCAAGGTCAGTTTACAAACTGCGGAAAGGCAGTGTATTATTAATGTACATGTCAATACTTCTAGTGTCTATATAATGTGCATATTTTGTAACTGCCAAGCACAAAATATTTGCAGGATATGTCATAAACCTAATAATACTAATATTGATACCTGAACTCCTAGGGCGTATTCAATTTGTAGCGATGGCGGTGAAATGCCGTTGGGTGGCTGCATGAACATCTGGAATGCTGGCACCTCGCAGCTAACAACATCGCCAGTTTTCTATCGTACCCCATTGGGGTACAAGGGAAAATGAGCCATGTAGCCTATATCATAATTCTCCATGATGTGCGTAGCTGCACATGGAGAACGTACATTGCAGAGAATTTAATCCAGCAACTACATTTTTTTATTGCTACAGGAAGTTTTCTGTGAATTCATTCCCCTTGTCTTGCAGCAGTTAGACGACTTATGCTCATGTATTTGCTCAGGGGGAGTAAAATTCTGCACCTCTATGGAACGGCACATTGCGTTGATGCTGGCAAATCGAATTCCTCACATTGATTGCGCATAACTCGTTTATTATATTAAGAACTATAAAAAGAAAAAAATAGCTATAGCTGTAGGTGTCTTGTGATGAGAGGTATGGTTTTGGTAAGCACTGCTAATTACATTCTATCAGGCAATACTGGCTCTGACACTTCCTAACTACTGCTAATATTGACTTCAGCATTCATTACTAAATAGTCCACTTTGGAAAGCCTGACAAGGCATGCCTGCTGTGCGTAACAGACAACAAAACAAGAGCTATGCAAAAATAATGCTACAAAGAAATATTAAGATCACTGGAACTAGGATTTAGTTTATTGTTTCTCTGACGTCCTAGTGGATGCTGGGTACTCCATAAGGACCATGGGGGTATAGACGGGCTCCGCAGGAGACTGGGCACTCTTAAAAGAAAGATTAGGTACTATATCTGGTGTGCACTGGCTCCTCCCTCTATGCCCCTCCTCCAGACCTCAGTTAGTATCTGTGCCCGGCCAGAGCTAGATGCACCCTAGGGGCTCTCCTGAGCTTCCTAGAAAAGAAAGTATAGATCTGCTGGCAACAGACTCACTGCTACGTGGGACTGAGGGGAGAGAAGCGAACCTACCTGCTTGCAGCTAGCTTGGGCTTCTAAGGCTACTGGACACCATTAGCTCCAGAGGGATCGAACACAGGCCCAGTCCTCGGTCGTCCGGTCCCGGAGCCGCGCCGCCGTCTCCCTTGCAGAGCCAGAAGAACGAAGAGAAGTTGAAAATCGGCGGCTGAAGACTCCGGTCTTCATTAAGGTAGCGCACAGCACTGCAGCTGTGCACCATTGCTCCCTTAGCACACCACACACTCCGGTCACTGATGGGTGCAGGGCGCTGGGGGGCGCCCTGGGCAGCAATTAGATTACCTTACTTGGCGAAAAGCACATAATACAGTCTGATAAACTGTATATGTGCATTAACCCCCGCCATTAAAGTACATAAAAGGACAGAAGCCCGCCGCTGAGGGGGCCGGGCCTTCTTCCTCAGCACACCGGCGCCATTTTCTCTTCACAGCTCAGCTGGAAGCAAGCTCCCCAGGCTCTCCCCTGCAGTATCCTGGTACACAAAGGGTAAAAAAAGAGAGGGGGGGGCACATAAATTTAGGCGCAAAACTGTGTATATAAGCTGCTATAGGGGAAAAATCACTCAGTATAGTATACATCCCTGTATTATATAGCGCTGTGGTGTGTGCTGGCATACTCTCTCTCCAAAGGGCCTTGTGGGGGAACTGTCTTCAAATAGAGCATCCCCTGTGTGTGTGGTGTGTCGGTACGCGTGTGTCGACATGTCTGAGGTAAAAGGCTCCTCTAAGGAGGTGATAGAGCGGATATGTGTGTGGGAGGGTGTCTCCGTCGACAACGCCGACACCTGTTTGGATATGTGTAAGTGCTGAGGTAAAATTATTGCACAAAAGGTTAGGGAACAGAAAGGAAATCTACCCTGGTCTGTCCCTATGTCACAGAGTCCTTCAGAGTCTCTCTATGTTCACTATCCAAAATAACAAAGTATCGACACAGAGTTTAATTCCACTGTCGACTACGATAATGCAAAGTTACAGCCAAGAGGGCTAAAAGATATTCAAAATATGATTATTGGAATAAAAGATGATTTGCATATCACTGATGACTCATCTGTCCCTGACAGGAGAGTACACATGTTAAGGGGAAGAATGCTGAGGTAAATTTCCCTCCTCTCATGAGGAAAAAGAGCAGGAATCTCCAGACAAGAGACGGCAGCTTCCCACAAGAGAATTTTCAGGCTGTATCCTTTCCCCACTAGGGCCAGGATGTGTTGAGAATCTTCCCCTTGGGTGTCCTGTTTGCACTAGCTATTCTCAGGGATCCTGCAGATAGTGTGCACATTCTAGTATACTACCCAGACCGGCGATTGTGTCGGCATGGGTTTATAGCGCTGTGGCAGCGTGGACAGGTACCTTATCAGCAGAGATTGAGACCCTAGTATGCATATAAATATTTTAAGATGCTGTCTTAAGTGATAGATATATAATTATAAAGCATGCCCAAAGGGACATGAGTATACTGGGTCCTAGAGACAAAATCTATGTCGATTTGCTTGACGTGTCCTGTAGAATATACATTGGACAGATGATGCCGACCTAAGAGGCATATGGAAGGCTGAGGATTGTGTGGAGAAAGGTTCTCGGGCCTGGTCTCCACAGCTATAGCTGGTGATTCTGATAATTTGCCTTATATTCCTGCACAGCCTAGGAAAGCATGACATTATTAAATGCAGCTTTTCGAATAAAGAAACAAGAAAGTCTGAGGTGCGTCCTTTCTTGTCGGAGCCGGGGGCAGAGGAAAGAAGCTGTACAACACAGCTAGTCCCCAGGAACAGAAGTCCTCCCCGGCCTCTACAAAAATCCACTGCATGTCGCTGGGGCTCCACAGGCGGAGCTAGGCCCGGTGGGGACACGCCTTCGTAAGTTCAGCCACAAGTGGGTTCACTCCCTGTTAGATCCCTGGGCAATAGAAATTGTATCGCAGGGATACAGGCTGGACTGTGAGAAGATGCCCCCTCACCAAGGACCCGGCGGGCTTCCCCCCAAGAGAGGGAGCCAGTGTTAACTGCAATTCGTAAATTGTATCTTCAACAGGTGGTGGTCAAGGGTCCCCTCCTTCAACAAGAGGGTGTTATTATTCGACCATGTTATAATCCCGAAACCAGACGGTTCGGTTAGACCCATATTGTATTAAAATCCCTGAACATATACCTGAAAAGGTTCAGGTTCAAGATGGAATCGCTAAGAGCGGTCATTGCAAGCCTGAAATGAATCGGGACATAATGGATGCATACCTCCGTGTCCCCATTTATCCACCTCATCAGGCGTACCTCAGAATTGCGGTACGGGATTGTCATTACCAATTTCACCAAGGTAATGGCGGATATGATGGTGCTCCTGCGGAAGCAAGGTGTCACTATTATCACATACTTGGATGATCTCCTCATAAAAGCGAGATCAAGAGAGCAGTTGCTGGACAGCGTATCACCTTCTCTGGAAGTGAAACGGCAACACGACTGGATTCTATATATTCCGAAGTCGCAGTTGGTTCCTACAGCTCATCTGCCTCGCCTAGGCATGATCCTAGACACAGACCAGAAGAGGGTTTATCTCCCGATAGAGAGAGCTCAGGAGCTCATGACACTGGTCAGGAATCCATTGAAAACCAAAACAGGTGTCAGTGCATCACTGCACTCGAGTCCTGGGAAGGATGATGGCATCATACGAGGCCATCCCCTTCGGCTGGTTCCATGCAAGGACAATGGAACTTACTGGACAAGTGGTCCGGATCACATCTTCAGATGCATCGGTTAATCACCGTATCCCCCAGGGCCAGGGTGTCTCTGCTGTGGTGGCTGCGGAGTGCTCACCTTCTCGAGGGCCGCAGATTCGGCATTCAGGACTGGGTCCTGGTGACCACGGATGCAAGCCTCCGAGGGTGGGGGGCAGTTACACAGGGAAGCAAATTCCAAGGTTTGTGGTCAAGCCAACAGACTTGCCTTCACATCAATATCCTGGAACTAAGGGCCATATACAACGCCCTAAGTCAAGCGGAGTTCCTGCTTTGGGACCAACCGGTTCTGATCCAGTCAGACCGCAGGGGCTCATGTAAACCGCCAGGGCGGCACAAGGAGCAGGGTGGCGAGGGTAGAAGCCACCAGAATTCTTCACTGGGCGGAGAATCAAGTAAGCGCACTGTCAGCAGTGTTCATTCCGGGAGTGGACACGACCTTCACCCGGGAAAGTGGTGACTTCATCAGGAAGTCTTCACGCAGTTTTGCAAATTGATGGAAACTGCCTCAGGTGGACTACATGGCGTCCCACCTCAATAAAAAGATAAAAAAAGGTTTTACGCTGGGTCAAGGGACTCTCAGGCGATAGCTGTGGTCGCACTAGTAACACCGTGGGTGTTCCAGTCGGTCTATATATTCCCTCCTCTTCCTCTCAGACCCAAGGGCTGAGAATTGTAATAAACGGAAGAGTGTGAACAATATTCTTTGCTCCGGATTGGCCAAGAAGGACTCGGTACCCGGAACTGCAAGAAATGCTCTCAGAGGACCCATGGCCTCTGCCTCTCAGTCAGGACATGTTGCAACAGGGACCCTGTCTGATCCAAGACTTACCACGGCTGCGTTGGACGGCATGGCGGTTGAACGCCGGATCCTAGCGGAAAAGGGCATTCCGTATGCAGTTATTCCTACGCTGATAAAGGCTAGGAAAGACGTGACAGCAAGACTTTTTCACTGTATATGGCGAAAATAGGTTGCTTGGTGTGTGGCCGGGAAGGCCCTACAGAGGAATTCCAGGGGGGTCGATTCCTGCACTTCCTACAGTCAGGAGTGACTATGGGCCTAAAATTAGGATCCATAAAGGCCAAGATTTCGGCCCTATCCCTTTTTCTCTCAAAAAGAACTGGCTTCACTGCCTGAAGTTCGGACGTTGTTACAGGGGTGCTGCATATTCAGCCCCTTTTGTGCCTCCAGTGGCACCTTGGGATCTTAACGTGTGTTGGATTCCTAAAATCCCACTGGTTTGAGCCACTTAAGACCGTGGAGCCAACATATCTCACGTGGAAAGTGGTCATGCTTTTGGCCTTAGCTTGGACTAGGCGTGTGTCAGAATTGTCGACTTTGTCATGTAAAAGCCCATATCTGATCTTCCATATGGAAAGGGCAGAATGGAGGACTCGTCCCCAATTTCTCCCTAAGGTGGTATCATCGTTTCATTTGAACCAACCTATTGTGGTGCCTGCGGCTACTAGGGACTTGGAGGATTCCAAGTTGCTGGACGTAGTCCGGGCCCTGAAACGTTATGTTTCCAGGACGGCTAGAGTCAGAAAAACTGACTTGCTATTTATCCTGCATGCACCCAACAAGCTGGGTGCTCCTGCTTCAAAGCAGACTATTGCTTGCTGGATCTGTAGCACGATTCAGCTTGCACATTCTGCGGCTGGACTGCCGCATCCTAAATTAGTAAAAGCCCATTCCACGATGAAGGTGGGCTCTTCTTGGGCGGCTGCCCGAGGGGTCTCGGCTTTACAACTTTGCCGAGCTGCTACTTGGTCGGGTTCAAACACTTTTGCAAAATTCTACAAGTTTGATACCCTGGCTGAGGAGGACCTTGAGGTTGCTCATTCGGTGCTGCAGAGTCATCCGCACTCTCCCGCCCGTTTGGGAGCTTTGGTATAATCCCCATGGTCCTTACGGAGTACCCAGCATCCACTAGGACGTCAGAGAAAATAAGAATTTACTCACCGGTAATTCTATTTCTCGTAGTCCGTAGTGGATGCTGGGAGCCCGTCCCAAGTGCGGACTCTCTGCAATACATGTATATAGTTATTGCTTAACTAAAGGGTTATTGTATGAGCCATCTGTTGAGAGAGGCTCAGTTATTGTTCATACTGTTAACTGGGTATAGTTATCACGAGTTATACGGTGTGATTGGTGTGGCTGGTATGAGTCTTACCCTGGATTCCAAATCCTTTCCTAGTAATGTCAGCTCTTCCGGGCACAGTTTCCCTAACTGAGGTCTGGAGGAGGGGCATAGAGGGAGGAGCCAGTGCACACCAGATATAGTACCTAATCTTTCTTTTAAGAGTGCCCAGTCTCCTGCGGAGCCCGTCTATACCCCCATGGTCCTTACGGAGTACCCAGCATCCACTACAGACTACGAGAAATAGAATTACCGGTGAGTAAATTCTTATTTTCTCATTGGTATTTTGTAATTATTTTTCTTCTATCTTCAAAGTGTTTGCTGTTATACATGTCTGATACGTCTCTCTCACAGTGCTATCATCTTTTTAAAAGCAAAGTGGAAAGTGTTGCATACTACTTATGTAGTTCTTGATATTTATTATAGTCTATACTTAATAGTCTCCTAAATCAATTGTTCTCAGAGTGGCTGTTTGGTTTATGCACAGGATTTTGGGTTTGATAATGACTAGAGGTCAAATGACTATGCCGATTCTTTGTGAGATCAATAGGAACAAATGTTAAGGAGCCTATGTAATAATTGCAGCACTATTGAGATTATTAACAGTCTGTATCACAACAGAGATTTTTATTTTGAATGAAAATATCCCCGCTATGTACTAAAGTTAACTCACATGGGGGGGGGGGGGGGTCATTCCGAGTTGATCGCTCATTGCCGATTTTCGCAACGGAGCGATTAAGTCAAAAATGCGCAGTGCGCATGCGGTTAGTATTTTAGCACAAAACTTAGTTGATTTACTCACGTCCGAACGAAGATTTTTCATCGTTGAAGTGATCGTAGTGTGATTGACAGGAAGTGGGTGTTTCTGGGTGGAAACTGGCCGTTTTCTGGGAGTGTGCGGAAAAACGCAGGCGTGCCAGGGAAAAACGCGGGAGTGTCTGGAGAAACGGGGGAGTGGCTGGCTGAAAGCTGGGCGTGTGTGTGACTTCAAACTAGGAACGAAACGGCCTGAGCTGATCGCAATCTGTGAGTAGGTCTGGAGCTACTCAGAAACTGCTAAGAAATTTCTATTCGCAATTCTGCTAATTTTCCGTTCGCAATTCTGCTATGCTAAGATACACTCCCAGTGGGTGGCGGCTTAGCGTGTGCAATGCTGCTAAAAGCAGCTAGCGAGCGAACAACTCGGAATGACCCCCTTGGACAGAGATAGTGATAACCGTACATTCCTATGAAGCTTTCCAGAGTTGGCCCCATAGGTTTACACCATCATCAGAAGGCAGGAACCACTTCAATCCTATGAAGGCATTCTCGTAGTCTCCTGCAACCAGGGCCGTTTCTAGATAATTTGGCTCCCAGTGCGAGATTCAAAAATGCACCCTTCCCCCCCCCCCCCTCCCCATTGCTATAAAAAAAAAATGCGTGCCCCCCCCCCCCCCCCATATAGCTATAAAAAGAAAAAGCATGCGCGCGCTCCCGACAAGGGTGTGTGGCCTGATTAAAATGGGCGTGGTCTCATTAAAGTGGGCGTGGCCTCGTCTGATATCATCACGCCCACCACAGGGGGGGGGGGAATAAAAATAAAAAAGTCCCCATTTTACACATTACAGCAGGCAAGTGTCCCCATTTTACACAGTGCGGCAGGCAGGTGTCCCCATTTTACAAAGTGCGGCAGGCAGGTATCCCCATTTTACACAGCGCGGCAGGCAGGTGCCCCCATTTTACACAGCACGGCAGGCAGGTGCCCCCATTTTACACAGCGCGGCAGGCAGGTGTCCCCATTTTACACAGCGCGGCAGGCAGGTGTCCCCATTTTACACAGCGCGGCAGGCAGGTGTCCCCATTTTACACAGCGCGGCAGGCAGGTATCCCCATTTTACACAGCGCGGCAGGCAGGTATCCCCATTTTACACAGCGCGGCAGGCACGTGCCCCTATTTTACACAGTACGGCAGGCAGGTGTCCCCATTTTACACACTGCGGCAGGCAGATATCCCCATTTTACACAGTGCGGCAGGCAGGTATCCCCATTTTACACAGTGCGGCAGGCAGGTGTCAAGTGGGGGGGGAAGGAAGGGGGAGAGAGAGAGAGATAGAGATAATACTTACATCTTCCCGCTCTTCGGGTCCGGCCGCCTCACGTCCCTTGCGCTGGCCGCCTCCTCCTTCCAGGCTTATCTCCTCTCCTCCCTCTTCCCGAGCGCTCCTGCTCGGGGGGCGGGGCTTCGCGGGATGACGCGTTTGCATCGTGACGTCACGACGCAAACGCGTCATTCCGCGAAACTCCGCCCCCCGAGCAGGAGCGCTCGGGAAGAGGGAGGAGAGGAGATAAGGACACACAAAGTGCCGCGGCGGGCGCCCCGTGCGGTTGCACGGCTCGCCCGCCGCTAGAAACGGCACTGCCTGCAGCCTCTGGCTGGCTCCCATGTCCTCCAATATGCCAGGGTAGTAACTTGCAGGGACAGCGGCTAATATTATTATTATGATTATTAGTAACAGTTTCTCAAACAGTGCAGCAAATTCTATTGCACACTACAATTGGAAACAACAGCCCACAGAGAACAGAGGTAGGAAGGCCCTGCATGCAAGCTTACAATCTGTAGGTAAGTAGGCATTGATACACAAAGATAGTTGCTATTATTGCATAATAGTCCACCAGATTGCAAAGGATCTTGGTGGGCTTTATGATGTGGCCACACAGCAATGTTGGCGAGGGGTCAGTTGGATGGGAAAGTGAAGAAAGAAAATATGTGAGGTTATGTGTGAACTATACAGTGTGGATGTGAAAGGACTGAAAAGTTTATCAAGGCTATGTGGACAGTTCTGGAATTTGATAAGCTTGTCTGAAGAGGTGAGTTTTCAGGGAACGCTTGAAGGTTTGGAGACTAGAGGAGAGTCTTACTGTGTGTGGGAGGGCATTCCACAAAGTGGGTGTAGCCCGAAGAAAGTCCTGCAGTCTTGAAGGGGAGCGAATAATGAGTGTGGATGAGAGACGTACTGTAGATCTTGTTAAGAGCGAAGAGGTCGGGTTGGGAGATATTTTGAAATAAGCAAAGAGATGTACGTTGGTGTAGTTTACTTAATGGCCTTGTGTGTGAGTAAAAGTATTTTATATTGAATACGGTAGAATACAGGCAACTTATGGAGGGACTGACAGAGTGGATCCACAGACAATGAACCTTTAGTGAGGTAGATTAGCCTCACAGCTGCATTCATAATGGATCATAGTTGCCGACTTTTGGGCTGCTCTCTCCGGGAGAGAGCAGCCAGTCGGCTCAGCAGGGGGGCGGGCAGTGAGCTGATGTGAGGAGGGGGGCGGGCCGGAGGCGGGCCAGAGGAGGGATGGGGGCGTGGCTGCTGGATCGCGTTGTGCAAGCCACGCCCCCCCCCCCACTGTGTAATGCCGCAATTACCGGCATTATACAGTGGGGGGCGTGGCTTGCATGACGCGATTCAACAAGAATCGCGTCATCGCCTGCCCGGACCGCCCACTTCACTCGCTAAGTGGGCAGCCGGGCAGGGGGGGACCCCTGTAATCGGGAGACTTGCCTGCTCTTCCGGGGGGCCGGGAGGGTCACCCGATTTTCGGGAGCCTCCCGGCCATTCCGGGAGGGTAGGCAAGTATGTAATAGATTGCAGTGGTGCGAGTCTCTTTTTGGTAAGACCAGTAAGAAGACTATTTCAATAATCAATGCAGAAGATAGTGAGAGCATGGATAAGAGTTTTTGCAGTGCCTTGTATAAGGTATGGTTGCATTTTGGATATGTTTTTTAGATGCATGTACAGAGGGAAAAAGTAGCAGGTGCACTATCTCACACTAGCTCAACCTGTAATAACCAGAGGCGTTTAGCATATTCCTGGCCAGGGCTATGAGCTTACCCACTGCATCAAGGTAGCCTCTCATTGGGTAAGTCCCTAACACTAACTATAGGGGTTTAGGTCCGGGGGGCGGGACACCCCAGAGCCTCCCAGCCAGATAACCCCAGGGCATCGCAAGAGTGATACAAATAAAGGGTTAAAGAGTTAAAGAGATAGGAGCAGCTGCTGCTGCATGTGTGAGTAATGTGAGGAGTAAAAGAAAATGATGTGAAAGTGTTACATATATATAAAACAAACTATAAGTGCCATAGTGTAATTAAATAGTGTTAGGTTGCGATGCCCCAGGGACGTCCAGCCACGGCAGGTACAGGGAGCCCCGCACCCCAGAGAATCCCCCCAATAGTGACTGCCATAGTAAACAAAATGTAGGAGTCTTACCTCAGTGTGCTCATTCCACATATGCAGGCCAGAGTGCTAGACTATTTAAAATCAGTGAGGATAGGTGGGGCAGGGTGCTAAATTAGGATGAAGGTGTCTCCTACCTTCAGAAATATGTATGAATACATAGAATCAGTTGCAAATGGAAGGGGACCCTAATTTGCACACCTTAATTAGGTAATGATGCATGTAGCAAGATTCAGAGACAGATTGAATGTGAGGAACAAAGGACAGTTCAGAGTTGGGGATTACACCTAGGCAGCAAGCTTGTGGGGTAGGATTGATTGTGGAGTTCTCAACAGTGATAGAGATATCAAGTTGGTAACTATTATTGGTCAGTGGAAATATCATTAATTCTGTTTTGGAAATATAAAGTTTGAGGTGGCGATGAAATGGCAGAAAGGCATTCAGTGACACAGGCCATTACAGATGGTGACAAATCAGGGGAGGATAGGTAGATTTGAGTATCATCTGCATACAGATGATACTGTAATCCAAAAGAGCTGATTAGTTTTCCAAGAGATGTGGTATAGATAGAGAAAAGCAGAGGACCTAAGACTGAGCCTTGCAGTACTCCACTTGATAGAGGTAGAGAAGAGGAAGTGGATTCAGAGAAGCGGACAATGAAGGAGCGATTAGACAGGTAAGATGAGAACCAAGAAAGGGCTGTGTCCTGAAGACCTAGGGATTGTAGTGTTTGTATGAGAAGAGAGTGGTCAACAGTGTAAAAAGCCTTTGCACTTAGCAGTGGCCAGATCATGTTGGGAATGAAAGCCTGATTGAAGTGGGTCCAATAAGTTGTAAGTTTAGAAAGTGTGTGAGGTGAGTGTAGGCAAGTATCTCATGTATCTTGGAGGGGCATGGGAGTTGATAGATGGGATGGTAGTTTAATAGAGAACTTGGGTTAGAATTTTCTCTTTTTCAGAATGAGAGTAATCACTGCATGCTTGAACAGTGCAGAAAAGATACCGTTAGAGAGAGAGAGTCCTCTAACCCAATTATCCTGGCGCTGTGGCTGATCCAAGTGGAATGCAGCAGTCTCACAAGGGTTACAGGTATTAACCCCTACTATATAAAAAACCAAACAAAAGATATCAAGAGAATGCGCTTATTCCATCTGGTGTGGATTTTAATTTTTAAAGGTAAACGTTACACATATAAATTACCAATGCCAGCCAGCATTACAAAAATAAATAATACATTAGAACACACACAATTTTAAAATCATGCAATGCGAAATTATAATAAGAAAGCTCCTTTTGGAAGAGTAAAAAAGCTTGCACTGGCTTTATATTTTATGTTAGGCACATCCAGTGTTAGAATATCTAATGCCTTATATTGCTGATCAAATGGAACATACAAAATGTCCTTAGATAATCCAAATAACCAAGCATGGATTAGTAATAAAGTTAGTTCTACAATATGCACAGACTTTGGTTAATATCCAGATAAATAATGCATTTTGATGATATTTATTCATGCACATGCAGCTGCTGGGTTAGTGATCAAGCGATTTTTGCAACAGCTTGTTATATGAAGCAGTCCATATCCTCTTAAATCATGTTAATGACAATGATGGGTTTAGGCTACTGTGTGGCAAGCATGGCCTGTGAAGGTGCAAGCAGATAAAAAGTCTCTCTCCCTGCTGGATCACTCACTCACAGCCTTATCCAGCGTTCACAGCTCACAGGCAGTAACAGTAGTGTGCTCACATGATCCCCCTTAGCACTGGGGTTTCAAGTCGCAAGGCTGGCCGGCCAAAGAGCATCAGCTGTATTCAAAGATGTGCTGCTAGTGTGGGGATTCCAACAGAGGCGTTTCTCCACCTCTTTTACGTGTCAGCAGCTTCCTCAGTGTCAGGTAAAACTCCCTCCTCACTCCTCTGTTTAAATACTGCTATGTGTGGTTCGCGCATGTGCAGTAGGCATGCTGTTCAAGCCTCTTCAATTCCGCTTCACTGCGCATGCGACCGGTGGTTCTTAGTGCGTTCCAGCTACACACACATCATTTCCTTAGTTTGGAAAGAGATTTCAGCAATCGGATGTATAAAGACTGATCCTCTTACTTAAGATCATTATCAGGAGCATATAACTATTCTTCATAACTACTTACACACATATATAAAATTAAAACATAAATTATTAAAAACGTATACATATATCTATATACTGGCAATGCTCACCATCCATTTATGACACACCACTACCATCTAGTGGACATAAAGTATAAATATAGATAAGAACACATATATTTTTTACAATATATATCTCCACCACAAATTAATGTATATTATAATATAATATATGTATTAGATATTTCCTGATATACGGGTCTTTCAATGTTAATTTCACAGTGCATTTCCCTATATCTTTTATTGCACCAAAGGTCATGCATATATAGTCAATTTGTCACTGATCTGGATTGGGAGTGTTGTGAACTCGGGGGCTCCTCCGGTGGTCGGGAAGAGGAACCACAGCTGGGTCGGAGCAGAGAAGGCCGGATATAGGTTTTCCTCATACAGGACTCTGACAATTATGGCCCTCATTCCGAGTCGTTCGCTCGGTATTTTTCATCGCATCGCAGTGAAATTCCGCTTAGTGCGCATGCGCAATATTCGCACTGCGACTGCGCCAAGTATCTTTGCTATGAAGAAAGTATTTTTACTCACGGCTTTCTCATCGCTCCGGCGAACGTAATGTGATTGACAGGAAATGGGTGTTACTGGGCGGAAACACGGCGTTTTATGGGCGTGTGGCTGAAAACGCTACCGTTTCCGGAAAAAACGCAGGAGTGGCCGGAGAAACGGGGGAGTGGTTGGGCGAACGCTGGGTGTGTTTGTGACGTCAAACCAGGAACGACAAGCACTGAACTGATCGCACAGGCAGAGTAAGTCTGGAGCTACTCTAAAACTGCTAAGTAGTTTGTGCTCGCAATATTGCGAATACATCGGTCGCAATTTTAAGATGCTAAGATACACTCCCAGTAGGCGGCGGCTTAGCGTGTGTAACTCTGCTAAATTCGCCTTGCGACCGATCAACTCGGAATGAGGGCCTATGTTTGATGAAAAAATGCTGAAGAACTTTATTTAGGGAAGGGAGCAATACAGCAACACATGGAAGAAAGAGGACTTGTGGGCAATGTCAAAGGCTACTGAAGAATTTGTGAGCGATGTTTAGAGATACATGAATAAAGAACTTGTGAGCGATGGTGAAAGACACTAAAGAATTTGTGAGCGATGTTTAAAGTCACTGGTGAATGAAGCGTTAGTGAGCGATGTTAAAAGACACTGAAGAATTTGTGAGCGATGTTTAAAGACACTGATGATTGAAGATCTTGTGAGTGATGTTTAAAGACACTGATGAATGAAGAACTTGTGAGCGATGATAAAGACACTGATGAATGAAGAACTTGTGAGTGATGATAATGACTGATGAATGAAGAACTTGTGAGTGATGATAAAGACACTGATGAATGAAGAACTTGTGAGCGATGATAAAGACACTGATGAATTAAGAACTTGTGAGCGATGTTTAAAGACACTGATGAATGAAGAACTTGTGAGCGATGATAAAGACACTGATGAATGAAGAACTTGTGAGCGATGATAAAGACACTGATGAATGAAGAACTTGTGAGCGATAATAAAAGGCACTGAAGATTTTGTGAGCAATGTTCAAAGACGCTGATGATTGAAGAACTTGGGAGCGCTGTTTAAAGACACTGGAGACTAGGTGAGCGAGCAGGACGATATGCTGGGAAAGTTGACTGGATGCTGGGAACTCTAGGAGATAGCACAGCGGTCACAGGAGCACTGGAGATCACCTCTGGAAAAGCGACGATACTCAGGCGCCGGAGCTCTGCCCGGCATCTGGTTTTGAATCTCCCGCCCTAACAGGATTGGTGGAGCGGTTCTGTGACGCCACCCGCTCCCCGCCCACGTGACGCCGGGTGCAATGGCGGCACCCACACTCCGGGGAACCACCGGGAGCAGCGCCAGCCAGACGCCGGGACCCGACGACCGCCGGAGGCGGGGGCCGCCTGACGGACCAGCAGACACGCAGGGGTAAGCGCGGCGGCCGCTGCCTCTGGTGTGTGACAGTACCCCCTCCTCCAGGAGTGGCCCCCGGACACTTCCCGGGCTTTGTTGGATGTCTGGAATGGAAGATCTGCACTAGTCGGGGAGCCGTGACTTCAGCAGCTTTGACCCAGCTCCTCTCCTCAGGACCATAACCTTTCCATTCTACCAGATACTGTTGATTCTTGTGAAGATAACGAGAGTCAAGAATAGCTTTAATTTCAAATTCCGTTCCAGCTTCAGTCTCTACAGAGGTTGGCCTAGCAGATTCTGAATGGAATCGATTCAAAACAAGAGGATGAAGGAGAGAGACATGGAAAGAATTTGGTACCCGAAAGTGGGAAGGCAATACCAATTTGCAGACAACCGGGTTCAGGACTTGCAACACGGGGTAAGGACCAATGAACCTTGGAGCAAACTTCATAGCAGGCACTCTTAAACGGAGATTGCGGGTAGAGAGCCATACCCTGTCACCCACTTTGTATTGGGGAGCTGCCCGTCGCTTCCTATTCGCAAAGAATTTGTAGCGGCCGGAGATTTTCTTGAGGTTAGCGTGAACCCTACTCCAGATTTGACTGAAGTGCCGGAGAGTAGAGGCTGCAGCAGGGACATCTTCCGGAGGACAGATGGGTAATTCTGGAACTTGAGGATGGAATCCATAATTAATGAAGAATGGAGACTCACCAGTGGAGGAGTGGTACAGATGATTATGGGCAAACTCGGCCCAGGGTAACAGTTCCACCCAATTGTCTTGCGAAGGAGAGAGATAAACGCGGAGAAAAGTCTCTAAATCTTGATTGACGCGTTCAGTTTGCCCATTGGTTTGAGGATGGTAAGCAGATGAGAACTTGAGCTTTATTTGTAAGACAGAACAGAGGGCCCTCCAGAACCTTGCCGTGAACTGCACCCCCCCGATCAGAAACTATCTCCTGAGGTAACCCGTGCAGGCGGAAGTGTTCACGAATGAATAATGAAGCCAATTTGGGAGCTGACGGTAACCCGGTCAATGGAATAAAATGTGCCATTTTAGAAAAGCGGTCAATAATCACCCAGATGGTATTATGACCCTTGGAGAAGGGTAATTCGGTAACAAAGTCCATCAAAATATGGGTCCAAGGTCTCTTAGGAATGGACAGTGGATGAAGCAACCCCGCAGGAGGCAGACGAAGAGTTTTGTGCTGAGCACATTGAGGACATGAGTTGACATAATCCTGTATATCCTTCTTCATAGTGTCCCACCAGTATGACCTTCGTAGAAATTCCCACATTTTTTGAACTCCAGGATGACCGGAAAACTTGGAGATATGAGCCCACTGCAACAACTTCGGTCGAAATTTAGCTGGTACAGACATTCTCCCAGGAGAAGGACCCAGAGTGGTAGGAGCTGCTGAAATAGAGACTGGACTGAGAATCAAAGCCTTTTCAACTGAATTTTCTTCATCCGAAGCCGTTAAGGAACGAGATAGAGCATCAGCATTAGTGTTAAAAGTCCCGGCCCGGTACTTAATGATGAACGAGAAACGAGTGAAGAAGAGCGCCCATCTAGCTTGACGGGGATTCAAGCACTGGGCCGTCTTGAGATACAGCAAGTTCTTGTGATCGGTGTAAATCGTAATTAGATGTTTAGCACCTTCCAATAAGTACCTCCATTCTTCTAGGGCAGATTTTATCGCCAAAAGTTCCTGGTCTCCAATGGTGTAGTTTCGTTCAGCGGGAGAGAACTTGCGAGAATGGAAACCACATGGATGTAACTTTCCATCAGAGGAGTACTGGGAAAGTACGGCACCGATGCCTACCGAGGAAGCATCGACCTCCAAGAAGAATGGTTTTGAAAAATTCGGTTGCTGCAGTACCGGAGCGGACATAAAGGCTACTTTCAATCGGGCGAACGCTGCTACCGCTTCAGAAGACCAGTGACTTGGATCAGACCCCTTTTTTGTTAGGGCAGTAATAGGTGCCACAATGGTAGAGAATCCCTTTATGAATTTCCGGTAGTAATTTGCAAAACCCAGAAATCTTTGTTCCGCTTTCAAGGAGAGAGGCTGAGTCCAGTCTCGAATGGCAGTGAGTTTTTCCGGATCCATGCGGAGCTCCGTACCTGAGATGACATAGCAAAGAAATGGAATTGAAGGGACCTCAAAGGTACATTTGGAAATCTTGCCGTAGAGATGATTCCTTCGTAGGCGAAGAAGTACTTCCTTGACCTGTACTCTGTGCTCTGTGAGATTCTTAGAAAATATCAGAATGTCATCCAAATATACCACTACGCTTGGGTATAACATATCTCGGAATATCTCATTCACAAATCCCTGGAAAACGGCAGGGGCATTGCTGAGGCCAAACGGCATTACCAAATATTCATAATGCCCGTCCCTGGTATTGAAGGCCGTCTTCCATTCGTCCCCCTGTCGGATGCGTATCAAATTATAGGCTCCCCTTAAATCGAGCTTAGTGAAGACGTGGGCTCCGCGAACCCTATCAAATAGCTCCGTGATGAGCGGCAAAGGGTATTTGTTCTTAACGGTGATATCGTTTAAGCCCCGATAGTCAATACATGGTCTTAACCCTCCGTCCTTCTTCTTCACAAAAAAGAAACCTGCTCCCGCCGGGGAGGTAGAGGGGCGAATGAATCCTTTCAGCAAATTAGACTTGATGTAGTCCGACATAGCTTGGGTCTCGGGTAATGACAAGGGGTAAGTACATCCCCGGGGTGGAATTTTCCCTTGGATGAGCTCAATGGGACAGTCCCAGGGTCTATGGGGTGGTAACTGATCGGCCGCCTGTTCCGAAAAGACGTCTGTGAACTCCTGATAGACCTCCGGAATGAGCTCTTCATCCGACTTGGAAGATACCCGAAGCGGGTAGACAGGAGTGAGACAATTAGAATGACAAAAAGAACTCCAGGACAGTATTTGTGACGACTTCCAGTCGACGTGAGGGTTGTGAATTTTAAGCCAAGGAAGACCAAGAACCAGATCGTGGGGCATCTCCCGAATCACTAGGAACTCCAGATGTTCTTGATGCAGAGCTCCCACCTGCAGCTTGATTGGCACTGTGCGACTGGTAATAAGACCATTAGAAATTTGGGTACCATTGATGGCGGTCAACGTAATAGGCCGTTTGACCGACTGTAACTGTAAACCTAAGTTCTGGACACAAGAAAGGGAAACAAAATTCCCTGCAGCCCCAGAGTCCAGCAAAGCTTTAACAGGTTTGGCTATTGACTCAGGAAACAGAGACACGGAGAGTAAACAGTCCACTGTCGGAGAAGGTTTAGATGTAATTCCTAACTCGACTCCTCCGGAACAAGCTAGGACTGCCCGTTTCCCGGACGGGACTTGCAGAACTTGAGAAAATGATCCGCGGCTCCACAGTAGAGGCAGAGTCTACCCTCACGACGTCGCTGTCGTTCTTCCGGGGATAGCCGAGATCGATTGATTTGCATGGGTTCGTCTGGACCTGGAGTAACCGTTTGCTTAGACGGGAGAAACCGGAATCTGGATCGATCTGACCGACTACGTTCGCCACCTCGTTCCTGCATGCGAAGATCCACCTTTACACAGAGTGAGATCAACTGTTCTAAGGAATCTGGCAGATCCCTAGTGATCAGTTCGTCCTTTAGGCGGTCGGAGAGCCCGTTCCAAAAGGCAGCCCGGAGAGCATCATTATTCCAGCGTAGTTCTGAAGCTATGGTCTGGAAATGAATCACATACTGCCCCACTGAACGGGAGCCTTGTCGGACTCGGAGCAAGTCCGAAGAAGCAGCGGTCGTTCTGCCGGGCTCATCAAAGATCCTTCGAAATGACGCAATGAAATTGGTGTAACTAGAAACCAAAGGGTCAGATCGCTCCCATAATGGTGACACCCAATCCAACGCTGAACCTTCCAGCAAGGAAATAATGTACGCCACCTTGGACCGATCCGTGGGGAAGTTGTGCGAAAGAAGTTCAAAATGCACCTCGCATTGGTTGAGAAAACCACGGCAATTCTTTGGATTCCCATTATAGCGAGAGGGAGTGGGAAGCTGAAGGCATGACCTAGTTCCAGACAAGGATTGAACATTACTAGGGACAACCACTGGAGCGGGCACTGGAGCTGGAGCCGGAACTACTGAAGCCAGAGAAGCCTGAATTTGATCCAGCCGGCTGGATAATTCCTGGAGATACTGCATCACCTGGCTCTGTGCAGCCTCCTGACTCTGAACTCGGGAAACCAAGTCCTGGATGACGCTTGCCTCTGGGTTCCGATCCCCCGGGTCCATGGGGCCTGAGTATACTGTCACTGACCTGGATTGGGAGTGTTGTGAACTCGGGGGCTCCTCCGGTGGTCGGGAAGAGGAACCACAGCTGGGTCGGAGCAGAGAAGGCCGGATATAGGTTTTCCTCATACAGGACTCTGACAATTATGTTTGATGAAAAAATGCTGAAGAACTTTATTTAGGGAAGGGAGCAATACAGCAACACATGGAAGAAAGAGGACTTGTGGGCAATGTCAAAGGCTACTGAAGAATTTGTGAGCGATGTTTAGAGATACATGAATAAAGAACTTGTGAGCGATGGTGAAAGACACTAAAGAATTCGTGAGCGATGTTTAAAGTCACTGGTGAATGAAGAGCTAGTGAGCGATGTTAAAACACTCTGAAGAATTTGTGAGCGATGTTTAAAGACACTGATGATTGAAGAACTTGTGAGTGATGTTTAAAGACACTGATGATTGAAGAACTTGTGAGCGATGATAAAGACACTGATGAATGAAGAACTTGTGAGTGATGATAATGACTGATGAATGAAGAACTTGTGAGCGATGATAAAGACACTGATGAATGAAGAACTTGGGAGCGCTGTTTAAAGACACTGGAGACTTGGTGAGCGAGCAGGACGATATGCTGGAAAAGTTGACTGGATGCTGGAAACTCTAGGAGATAGCACAGCGGTCACAGGAGCACTGGAGATCACCTCTGGAAAAGCAACGATACTCAGGCGCCGGAGCTCTGCCCGGCGTCTGGTTTTGAATCTCCCGCCCTAACAGGATTCGTGGAGCGGTTCTGTGACGCCACCCACTCCCCGCACATGTGACGCCGGGTGCAATGGCGGCGCCCACACTCCGGGGAACCACCGGGAGCAGCGCCAGCCAGACGCCGGGACCCGACGACCGCCGGAGACGGGGGCCGTCAGACGGACCAGCAGACACGCAGGGGTAAGCGCGGCGGCCGCTGCCTCTGGTGTGTGACACAATTGTATTACCAAGGAAATTACTGATTCACACACTTACTTCCTCCTTTTATTAACACATTTCAACTTGTTTTTATTAATTATTTTCTCATTTTCATTTCAATACATCACAGGTACACACCACAATAATTGCAAACCGGTTTTATAATAGAATCAACTACTAAAGTGCCCAAAACAAAAAAATGCCTTTTATTCCTTCATACACCATTTAATTCTACCATGTCATTCCAATGTGTCCAGTCTGAAAAACCAGTAGGCCACACGTCTGCGAAGCCGACTGAAACGGTCACCTCCCCGATTTGTTGTTTTGATATGTTCTGTTCCAATCATGGTCATATTGTCCCAATTAGAATTCTGACATTGTGGAACATGATTTGACAATGGGTGCTTAGCACCTCTAAGTATATTTCAACGGTGTTCCATATACCAGATACGCAAAGTTCTTGTGGTGCGTCCTATATATTGTTTTCCACATTGACATGTAATCAAGTATATAATATAAATAGACAGACAATTCATGAAGTCTTTTATAGAAAAAAACTTATTTTGTTTTAAACGACTGAAAATTTATACTCTTTCTTGGTACATTATGACATGATAGACAGTTACTTTTTCCACACCGATGATGACCAAAGGGTCTTTCGGGCAGCCATATATTCTTTAGATCTCCAATTTTTCTACTATCCTTCACAAAATGACTAGGCAGCAGGTTTTTCTGTAGATTATCATCCTTCCTAAAAATAGTATAACCCCTTGGATATATCTGTGGTTTCAAAACTTCATCTAAAAATAATAGTGAAGTACTCTTTTTAATAACCTGACTAATTTTGTAGGCACAACTATTGTATTGTGTAGTGAAAACTGCATTCCTCTCATTACTTCTCTCCCTTAGTTTTTAAAGCGTTTTTGGTTTTAATAATTCTTGTCTATCCATAGTAGAGAGAGAGAGATTACAGATTTTAATTAACGCATACTCCCCAACTTTCTGCAGAATCATTGTGGGACTCAATCCAATTGTGTGCATCCAAAAAGGGGCGAGTCCTTGATAAAAAGAGGGCGTGGCTTCATGGGAATTATGAGTTCGCGAGCCACTCATCCCATTTTCATCACTGAGGGGGGCATGCCCAGCCCTCTGTAAACTGCTTGCTATGCCCCCAGCCCCTCTATCTCTAGTGAACAGATGCGCACAGCATCTATTCACCATTGCTCTTCAAAGCAGGGCAGCAAGTTTCAGGGGGTCTCCTAACTGACCCCCCTTCCCCTCATTGGCACTGTGGCCCATGGGTAGGACAGCGAGAAAGTGCCCAAAAAGTGGGACTGTCTCACGAAAATCGGGACAGTTGGGAGGTATGGTTAAACTTGGGATGAGGAGACAGAGATTTACTTACTTGTGAGGACCAAATGAAGAGAAAGTGCCAGAGGGTTCAGGTAGGGCAGGGGTGTCAAAGACAAGGCCCGCGGGCCAAATCCGGCCCGCCAGACCTCGTCTGATGGCCCGCGGTGCCGCCGCCATGAAACCCCCTTCTCCCGAGTGCCCAGCTCGGGGGGGGGCGGGGTTTCGCGGAATGATGCGATTGCGTCGTGACGTCACGGCGCAAACGCGTCATTCAAAGAAACCCCGTCGGAGGAGGGAGAAGGGAGCCGCGCAGACGAGGAGGGAGAGGCGGCTGAAGAGCGGCGAGAACCGCTTCAAATGTAAGTCAGCCCCTCTCCCTTCCTCTCTTTCTCTCTCTCTCCCTCCTTCCACCACCTGCCGCAATGTGTAAAATGGGGACCTGTGCCTGCCACAATGTGTAAAATGGGGACCTGTGCCTGCCACAATGTGTAAAATGGGGACCTGTACCTGCCGCTATGTGTAAAATGGGGACCTGTGCCTGCCACAATGTGTAAAATGGGGACCTGTGCCTGCCACAATGTGTAAAATGGGGACCTGTACCTGCCGCTATGTGTAAAATGGGGACCTGTGCCTGCCACAATGTGTAAAATGGGGACCTGTGCCTGCCACAATGTGTAAAATGGGGACCTGTACCTGCCGCTATGTGTAAAATGGGGACCTGTGCCTGCCACAATGTGTAAAATGGGGACCTGTGCCTGCCACAATGTGTAAAATGGGGACCTGTACCTGCCGCTATGTGTAAAATGGGGACCTGTGCCTGCCACAATGTGTAAAATGGGGACCTGTACCTGCCGCTATGTGTAAAATGGGGACCTGTGCCTGCCGCAATGTGTAAAATGGGGACCTGTGCCTGCCGCAATGTGTAAAATGGGGACCTGTGCACTATAAAAGGGGGCACATGGCTGGGCACTATAAAAGGGGGCACATGGCTGGGCACTTTAAAAGGGGGCAGATGGCTGGGCACATATAAGGCAGGTGGAGCGGTAAATTTTGGATAGACCTACAGATACAACCGGCCCTTTGATGGGAACCAAACTGCTGATGCGGCCCCCGATGAATTTGAGTTTGACACCCCTGAGGTAGGGAATTAAGCAGGTCACTGGCTGTGGAAGAGCATACCATTTCATCTCGGATCTTATGAATCTTGTCCTTGAAGTAGGAAGCAAGATCTTGTGGCTGGTGGGTTGGGTGAGGGTGGAATAAGAAGTGATTTAAATGGGATTAGAGGCTTTAGCAGAGAGGACAGTTTGGAAATATCTTTGGCAGTGTCCAGGGCATTAGATAGTGGTGGACAGTGGTAGATAGTTTTATGCTTGAGGAAGTGTCTTGGTGTACGGTTATCACTACCTCTGTCCCTGTGAGGTACTGTCCCACAGGTCACTTGTTGCCTTTCCTCTTATTTGATATATATGTATCTCTATCTATTGGGGCTGCTGTTGTTATATATTACAGCCGCTTGCCACGCTTTGCACTCCCCTAAAGTACACACCACTGCGTCAGCTTTTATGTGTGGGGTAACTCTTGGATTGCACTGTGTCTTCAAAGAACAAAACTCCAAAGGAGGTGAGTTCTTCTTCCCAGGACCCCAGACAACGATGGTCTTTGTGTCCGTTGCTTCACGGCACTCTGTGGGAAGTTACTTCTGCCATGGCGTCCAGTCAGGAACCGTCTTATGCTTCAATGTTGACGTAAGTAATGTCTCAGTTAACTAGCTTGCAGGCCCAGATTAGCTCCCCCTTCTAGCCTTGCTCCAAGTGTGCTCCCTGTCACCCACATTTTGCCTGACCAGACTGCCCAGCTGTCTACTATAAAACTTTCATGGATGCGGTCATTTACACAGTCCATGCAGGGGTTGGCACAGGTGTCAGCATCATTTCAGCAGATGCTTGACAAGGATAGGGCATCCAAGCGCAGGCCTTCTAGAAGGGAGAACTCTCTGCCTCTCTCTGGTGGCAATTTGGATTCTGAGTTTACGTCAAAGCATGAGGCTAACATTTCCGTCACATCTGACATGGATAATTTCTCAGTGCTTGAGGATTCTGTCTCACAGGTAGATGTCGAGGCGCTTGTCAAGGCAGTTAGATCGGTACTCCACGTTGAAGATTCTGAGCAGACTCCTACATCCAAGCCCCCGGTATTTAGAGATCAGAAATAAGTGACGAAGGAGTTCCCTTCTTCTGGCCAGCTTGAGGACCTCCTTGTGGAGGCATGGGCTCAGACTAATAGGTGCTTCCAGTTTTCTACATGCTGCCAGCTGTGGAGCGAACCAAGTGGGAGGCCCCTCCTCTGGTTGATGACCACGTCGCCTTCTTTTTTAGATTGACCACCCTTCCTATTCCAAATATGGCTTCCCTTAGAGATCACACAGATAGGAAGCTGGAGAACTTACTTTAGTCTGCCTATACCAATGCGGTTGCTATTGCACGTCCAGCACTTGCGTCAGCCTAGGTGGCTAAGGCCATTGGCCACTAGGTAGAGACTCTAGAGGATGGAAGGAGCTATTGTCTGTTGTGGGGCTCATTAAGCAAGCAGGCTCTCACCTGGGTAAGGCGGCAATTGATATAGGGGTCTTGACCTATAAAGTTTCGGCATCCACTGTGATGGCCAGGAGAGCACTTTGACTGCTTTCCTGGCGCGTGGACACTGATTCCAAGAAGGTGTTAGAGGCGTTCCCATATTCAGGGGAGATCCTCTTTGGTCTGTGGCAGTGTCCAAGGCTGCCATCCTACAGTCGGCAGCACCTCCCAAGGCCAGAACGTCTACTTTTCGTTCCTTTCATCCACAGGGAAATGCCAGAGGTCAGGCATCTTCTAGGTTTCAAGGTTCCTTCTCCAAGGGATCTAAGCCCAGAGGCAAGCAGCCTTGGTCCACCAGATGCACTGCTTCCAAGACAGCTGACAATCCAACCGTCTGATAGGGTGGGCCTTAACTAGGAGAACTGTAGCGTTGGAGGCCAGCTTCTGCTTTTCGCTAATGTTTGGATGGAGGCCACAACGGATGCCTGGGTCAGATGCGTAATATCTCACGGTTACACACTGACATTTCAGAAGTGTCCTCCAGTGTGGTTCTTTTCCACCGGATTTTCCGAGGATCCAGGAAAAGCAAGAGCTCTCATGGAGTTAATTCGCTCCCTTCTGCCCTCCAAGTTCATCATCTGGTTTCCCCATCTTAAAGAGGTACGGGTTTCTATGCCAACCTTTTCCTAGTCCAGAAGCCAGACGGCTTGTTTTGGGCCATCCTTAATCTGAAGGCACTGAACAGGTATTGCAGCTCCCCATGTTCTGCATGGAGTCTTTTTACTTCATTATTCTGGCCTTGGAACTGGGGGATTTTATGGCATCGTTGGACATCGAGGATGCCCATTTGCACATCCGCACCTAAGTAAGCCACCAACTCTTCCTTAGATTTGCAGTATGGTCCGATCACTACCAATTTCAGGAATTACCATTTGGACTGTCCACGGCCCCTTGAGTGTTCACGAAGGTCATGGCAGTCATGGCTGCGATCCTTAGTCGTTAGGCATCAGAATTCTTATCTGGATGACCTTCCTCTCCTGGCTAAGTCTCCAGATATGCTGACGGACATTGCCCAGGGTGGCACTCGCAGTCGTGGCATCATGAAGGAAGTCGGTCGCATTCTCCACTGGACAGAGTTTATCCTTCCAGCTCTGTCTGGGAATATTAATTCCGAGTATACATAATTGGGAGTCAGACTTCCTGAGTCGCCAGAACATACATTCCAGTGAGCAGGCTCTGCAATTGGACATCTTCCAGTTACTGGTCCACCATTGGGGCCTCCCATACACATGACATGATATTACACATGATGACGTCCCATTACAACCAGCTGCTTCCAAGGTACTGTTCCTGCACCAGGGATCCCGGAGCTCTCCTGGTAGATGGTCTGGCGGTGCCGTGGATGTTCCCGTCCATCTACATTTTTCCTCCAATCTCGACGATTCAGCGGTTTCTCCGCAAATTCAAATTGGAGGGTGGCACAGTGATCCTGGTAGATCCAGATTGACCACAGTGGGTATGGTATGCCAATCTTCTGGGCTTGTTGACGCTCCTCTGCATCTGCCTCAACAGTTGGATTTTCTGTCTCGGAGCTCGTGCTTCCATCGCTTTGACAGGGACATCCATCCTGAGAGCAAATAGGTTTTCCAGGAGGGTCATCTTTACGATGCTTAATGCCTGAAAGCCTTTTTCAGATAGAATTTATAATCACGTTTGGTGCACCTACCACTTCCTTTGAGCCTTTGGATGCGGTATACATTCGTTGGCTTGCATGGAAGACTGCCTTCCAACTTTGGTTGTTCTGAGTGTTTGCTTGGGTTACCTACCCAAGGCTGTGTCTTGGTTCCACATCAACCAGGAGATTGTGGTTCAGTCTTTCACTGATCCAGACTCTTTGCAGGAGGAAGCCTCCCTGGATGTCATGAGGGCTTTTCAGATTTACGTGGTCCAGAGAACTGCGCAAATCGGATTCTTTCTTTGTCCTGCATGATTTTACAAATGGGGCTGCTGGCTTCTAAACAGACTTTGACCAGGTGGCTTCACTTGACTATACGCCGTGCTTACTCGGCGGTGGATCTTCCTGCCCCTGCCATGGTGACTTCTCATTCCACCCAGTCAGTGGGAGCATCTTGGGTAGCTCAGCGTGGCACTTCTTTGGAGCAGCTTTGTAAAGCTGTCACGTGGTCCTCTGCCCATACTTTCATCAGTTTCCATGCCTTTGACACCTTCACGTTTTCAGAAGCAGCCTTTAGGCAAAGGGTACTCAGTGCAGCTCAGGAGCATCCCTTCTCATAGGGGGATTGCTTTCGTCGGCCCTGTGTTCCCTAGTGGAGGAAGTAGAAAATAAGATTAATGTTCTTACCTGATTAAATCCTTTTCTTCAACTCCATAGGAGGTAAAGGGTGTCCACCCTGACACACCTGGCTTGTGGGGTTTTGTTCATGTGAAACCGGTTCTCTGCGCACTGGCCTCTGTGTGTGCTTCTGTGTGTATGCCCTTCTTCCTTCTCCCTCTCCTTCTCGCTCCTTGTCGTGAGCTTGCTAACTAAATTGGCAGGCCGGTGACTGGGAGCAGGGTATAGTGGAGGGGGAGATATGGGCTGCTGGGTAAAAAAATAAGATTTTACTCACCGGTAAATCTATTTCTCGTAGTCCGTAGTGGATGCTGGGGACTCCGTAAGGACCATGGGGATTAGCGGCTCCGCAGGAGACTGGGCACAACTAAAGAAAGCTTTAGGACTACCTGGTGTGCACTGGCTCCTCCCACTAAGACCCTCCTCCAGACCTCAGTTAGGATACTGTGCCCGGAAGAGCTAACACAAATAGGAAGGATTTTGAATCCCGGGTAAGACTCATACTAGCCACACCAATCACACCGTATAACTCGTGATACAATACCCAGTTAACAGTATGATAACAACTGAGCCTCTCAACAGATGGCTCAACAATAACCCTTTAGTTAAGCAATAACTATATACAAGTATTGCAGACAATCCGCACTTGGGATGGGCGCCCAGCATCCACTACGGACTACGAGAAATAGATTTACCGGTGAGTAAAATCTTATTTTCTCTAACGTCCTAAGTGGATGCTGGGGACTCCGTAAGGACCATGGGGATTATACCAAAGCTCCCAAACGGGCGGGAGAGTGCGGATGACTCTGCAGCACCGAATGAGCAAACTCTAGGTCCTCCTCAGCCAGGGTATCAAACTTGTAGACTCTTGCAAGAGTGTTTGACCCCGACCAAGTAACAGCTCGGCAAATTTGTAAAGCCGAGACCCCTCGGGCAGCCGCCCAAGAAGAGCCCACTTTCCTCGTGGAATGGGCTCTTACAGATTTAGGGTGCGGCAGTCCAGCCGCAGAATGTGCAAGTTGAATCGTGCTACAGATCCAGCGAGCAATAGTCTGCTTAGAAGCAGGAGCACCCAGCTTGTTGGGTGCATACAGGATAAATAGCGAGTCAGTCTTTCTGACTCCAGCCGTCCTGGAAACATATATTTTTCAGGGCCCTGACTACGTCCAGAAAACTTGGAATCCTCCAAGTCCCAAGTAGCCGCAGGCACCACAATAGGTTGGTTCACATGAAAAACTGATACCACCTTAGGAAGGAATTGGGAACGAGTCCTCAATTCCGCCTTATCCATATAAAATACAGATAAGGGCTTTTGCATGACAAAACCGCCAATTCTGATACACGCCTGGCCGATGCCAAGGCCCACAGCATGACCACTTTCCACGTGAGGTATTGTAGCTCCACGGATTTAAGTGGCTCAACTCAATGCGACTTCAGGAAATCCAACACTACGTTGAGATCCCACGGTGCCACTGGAGGCACAAACGGGGGCTGACTATGCAGCACTCCCTTAACAAAAGTCCGAACTTCAGGCAGTGAAGCCAGTTCTATTTTGGAAGAAAATCGATAGAGCCGAAATCTGGACCTTCATGGAACCCAATTTTAGGCCCATAGTCACCTCTGACTGTAGGAAGTGAGGAAATCGACCTAGCTGAAATTTCTCCTTTGGGGCCTTCCTGGCCTCACAGCACGCAACATATTTCCACCATATGCGGTGATAATGGTTTGCGTTCACTTCTTTCCTAGCTTTAAATAGCGTAGGGATAACTTCCTCCGGAATGCCCTTTTACTTCAGGATCCGGCGTTCAACCGCCATGCCGTCAAACGCAGCCGCGGTACGTCTTGAAACAGACAGGCCCCCTGCTGCAGCAGGTCCTGTCTGAGCGGCAGTGGCCATGGGTCCTCTGAGATCATTTCTTGGAGTTCTGGTTACCAAGCTCTTCTTGGCCAACCCGGAACAATGAGTATAGTTCTTACTTCTCTCCTTCTTATTATTCTCATTACCCTGGGTAAGAGAGGCAGAGAAGGGAACACATACACCGACTGGTACACCCACGGTGTTACCAGAGCGTCTACAGCTATCGCCTGAGGGTCCCTTGACCTGGCGCAATATCTTTGTAGCTTTTTGTTGAGGCGGGACGCCATCATGTCCACCTGTGGCCTTTCCCAACGGTGTACAATCATTTGGAAAACTTCTGGATGAAGTCCCCACTCTCCCGGGTGGAGGTCGTGTCTTCTGAGAAAGTCTGCTTCTCAGTTGTCCACTCCGGGAATGAACACTGCTGACAGTGCTAACACATGATTTTTCGCCCATCGGAGAATTCTTGTGGCTTCTGCCATTGCCATCCTGCTTCTTGTGCCGCCCTGTCGGTTTACATGAGCGACCGCCGTGATGTTGTCTGACTGGATCAGCACCGGCCGGTGTTGAAGCAGGGGACTAGCCTGACTTAGGGCATTGTAAATGGCCCTTAGTTCCAGAATATTTATGTGTAGGGAAGTCTCCTGACGTTTCCATAGCCTTGGAAGTTTCTTCCCTGTGTGACTGCCCCCAAGCCTTGAAGGCTGGCATCCGTGGTCACCAGGACCCAGTCCTGTATGCCGAATCTGCGGCCCCCTAGAATATGAGCACTCTGCAGCCACCACAACAGCGACACCCTGGCCCTTGGAGACAGGGTTATCCGCCGATGCATCTGAAGATGCGACCCGGACCACTTGTCCAACAGATCCCACTGGATAATCCTTGCATGGGACCTGGCGAATGGAATTTCTTCGTAAGAAGCTACCATCCTTCCCAGGGCTCGCGTGCATTGATGCACCGACACCTGTATACGTATTAGGAGGTCTCTGTCTAGAGACGACAACTCCTTGGACTTCTCCTCCGGGAGAAACCCTTTTTATCCTGTTCTGTGTCCAGAACCATACCCAGGAACAGCAGACGCGTCGTAGGAACCAGCTGCGACTTTGGAATATTCAGAATCCAGCCGTGCTGTTGTAGCACTTCCCGAGATAGTGCTACTCCGCCGAACAACTGCTCCCTGGACCTCGCCTTTATAAGGAGATCGTCCAAGTACGGGATAATTATTTTGGCAATTACCTTGGTAAATACCTCTGTGCCGGGGACCGACCAACGGCAACGTCTGGAATTGGTAATGACAATCCTGTACCACAATTTTGAGGTACTCCTGGTGAAGAGGGTAAATAGGGACATGCAGGTAAGCATCCTTGATGTCCAGTGATACCATGAAATTCTCCAGGCTTGCAATAATCGCCCTGAGCGATTCCATTTTGAACTTGAACCTTCGTATATAAGTGTTCAAGGGTTTCAATTTTAGAATGGGTCTCACCGAACCGTCTGGTTTCGGTACCACAACATTTTGGAATAGTAACCCCGGCCTTGTTGAAGGAGGGGTACCTTGATTTCACCTGCTGGAAGTACAGCTTGTGAATTGCCGCCAGTACTACCTTTCTCCGAGGGCAGCAGGCAAGGCTGATGTGAGGTAACGGCGAGGGGGAGTCGCCTCGAACTCCAGCCTGTATCCCTGTGATACTATTTGCAGAACCTAGGGATCCACCTGTGGGCAAGCCCACTGGTCCCTGAAGTTCCCGAGACGCGCCCCTACCGCACCTGTCTCCACCTGTGGAGCCCCAACGTCATGCGGTGGACTCAGAGGAAGCGGGGGAAGATTTTTGATCCTGGGAACTGGCTGCTGGTGCAGCTTTTTCCTTCTTCCCTTGTCTCTGTGCAGAAAGGAAACGCCTTTGACCCGCTTGCTTTTCTGAAGCCAAAAGGACTGTACCTGAAAATACGGTGCTTTCTTAGGCTGTGAGGAAACCTGAGGTAAAAAAATTTCTTCCCAGCTGTTGCTGTGGATACGAGGTCCCAGAGACCATCCCCAAACAATTCCTCACCCTTATAAGGCAGAATCTCCATGTGCCTTTTATAGGCAGCATCACCTGCCCACTGCCGGGTTTCTAATACCCTCCTGGCAGAATGGACATTGCATTAATTCTGGATGCCAGCCGGCAAATATCCCTCTGTGCATCCTTTATATCTAAGACGACGTCTTTAATATGCTCTATGTTAGCAAACTATTATCCCTGTCTTAGAGTTTTAATATTATCTGACTGGGTATCAGACCACGCTGCAGCAGCACTATTTATGCTGAGGCAATTGCAGGTCTCAGTATATAACCTGAGTGTGTATATACAGACTTCAGGATAGCCTCCTGCTTTTTATCAGCAGGCTCCTTCAAGGTGGCCGTATCCTAAGACGGCAGTGCCACCTTTTTTGACAAACGTGTGAGCGCCTTATCCACCCTAAGGGATATCTCCCAACGTGACCTATCCTCTGGCGGGAAAGGGTACGCCATCAGTAACTTTTTAGAAATTACCAGTTTCTTATCGGGGGAACCACGCTACTTTACACACTTCATTCATTCATCTGATGGGGGAACAAAACACTGGCTGCTTTTTCTCCCCAAAAATAAAACCCCTTTTATGTGGTACTTGGGTTCATGTCAGAAATGCGTAACACATTTTTCATTGCCGAGATCATGTAACGGATGTTCCTAGTGGATTGTGTATATGTCTCAACCTCGTCGACACTGGAGTCAGACTCCGTGTCGACATCTGTGTCTGCCATCTGAGGTAACGGGCGCTTTTTTGAGCCCCTGATGGCCTTTGAGACGCCTGGGCAGGCGCGGGCTGAGAAGCCGGCTGTCCCACCGCTGTTTTACGTCATCCAGCCTTCTATGTAAGGAGTTGACATTGTCGGTTAATACCTTCCACCTATCTATCCACTCTGGTGTCGGCCCCACAGGGGGCGACATCCCATTTATCGGCCTCTGCTCCACCTCCACGTAACCTTCCTCATCCCACATGTCGACACAGCCGTACTGACACACAGCACACACACAGGGAATGCTCTGACTGAGGACAGGACCCCACAAAGTCCTTTGGGGAGACAGAGAGAGAGTATGCCAGCACACACCAGAGCGCTATATAATGCAGGGATTAACACTATAACTGAGTGATTTTTCCCCCAATAGCTGCTTGTATAAACAATATTGCGCCTAAATTTTGTGCCCCCCCTCTCTTTTTAACCCTTTGAGCCTGAAAACTACAGGGGAGAGCCTGGGGAGCTGTCTTCCAGCTGCACTGTGAAGAGAAAATGGCGCCAGTGTGCTGAGGGAGATAGCTCCGCCCCTTTTTCGCGGACTTTTCTCCCGCTTTTTTATGGATTCTGGCAGGGGTATTTATCACATATAAAGCCTCTGGGGCTATATATTGTGATATATTTGCCAGCCAAGGTGTTTTTATTGCTGCTCAGGGCGCCCCCCCCAGCGCCCTGCACCCTCAGTGACCGGAGTGTGAAGTGTGTATGAGGAGCAATGGCGCACAGCTGCAGTGCTGTGCGCTACCTTGGTGAAGACTGATGTCTTCTGCCGCCGATTTTCCGGACTCTTCTTGCTTCTGGCTCTGTAAGGGGGCCGGCGGCGCGGCTCCGGGACCGAACATCAATGGCCGGTTCCATGCGGTCGATCCCTCTGGAGCTAATGGTGTCCAGTAGCCTAAGAAGCCCAAGCTACCACCAGTTAGGTAGGTTCGCTTCTTCTCCCCTTAGTCCCTCGCTGCAGTGAGTCTGTTGCCAGCAGATCTCACTGTAAAATAAAAAACCTAAAATATACTTTCTTTCTAGGAGCTCAGGAGAGCCCCTAGTGTGCATCCAGCTCAGCCGAGCACAAGAATCTAACTGAGGTCTGGAGGAGGGTCTTAGTGGGAGGAGCCAGTGCACACCAGGTAGTCCTAAAGCTTTCTTTAGTTGTGCCCAGTCTCCTGCGGAGCCGCTAATCCCCATGGTCCTTACGGAGTCCCCAGCATCCACTTAGGACGTTAGAGAAATAAGTATCTGTTTGCTGCCCAGACTCTTCTCTCCAGGCTATGGCCATCGAAGAGCCGAAGAAAAGTATTTAAACAGGTAAGAACATAAATCTTTTACACCCAACAGCAGCACAACTATAAGCACGATGAATGCCTGCCTTCCATGGTTCCTGTAATACTTGTTGCCATTTTTCTATATGGACAGCACGTATGTATACCATAACTAGTTTTGAATATGATATCATCATTTCTTGATGTATGGCATCCTTCAGTTCATTAATAGTTCTTGGTTGATGTTTGTAGACCTCAGCTTTCAGATGACCCCATTGGCTGTGTAGAGGCCTTTCATGAAGCTGATGAGGATTGTTTTCTGCCCAGTAATGATAAAGTAGCCAGACAACTGAGAGCTTGGTCAAGAAATTTCAGCAATAATGCCGGAAATGACCCACCGAGTGATACAAAACTTTCAAGGGCGTAGCTGCCATAGGTGCAGGCAGTGCAGCTGCTATGGGGCCCAGAGCTGAGAGGGGCCCACATTCCTGTGAAAGTTACATGTGTTATATACATTTTTTTTACCACTGAGTGGTATGTAGGGGTCTTTTCAAACTTTTTCCTTGGGACCTGCAATATATCTAGGTATGCCCCTGGACCTGCTCATTGTAGTGTGGTATAAAATGAACTGGACTGCATTTTAATGTTATATAATATGAACCGGGGCACTGTAATGAGGCACAATATGAACGGGGAGCACTATATATCATAATGTGAATTGGGGGTACTGTGCGGCATAATGTGTACTGGCAGCTCTGAAATGTGACATAGGGTGAACTTAAGCACTACTGTGATTCATAAAAGAAACTAGGGCACTACTATGGGGCATAACATTAAATAAGGCTCTACAGAAAATTAACTAGGGCACTATTATAGGGCATAACATTAACAACTGCTGCAGAGAAGGGTCTCTCTAGAAGCATTGGGACGGGGGCCCCTTCAAAATGTTGCTATGGGGCCCACAAAGTTCTGGCTACGCCCCTTTAAACTTGAGAAATCAGCTACAAATGTGCATCACGATTGAAGGCCACCATCTGGATGAGAACATATTCCTAATTTATTGAAAGTATACTGTATTCCATGCACTTTTAGATTATGTACAAAAATTCTGAATTGCCTTTTCTGTGAATTTTTAAAATATTTATATTTTATCTCACTCGTGTAACACGTTAAATCTTTAATTGTTAAGTCTATGCCTTTCATATTGGCTGTAAATTCAGTAATTGCTTTGGCATGTTTATTTTTGAGGTTTATAGCTTATGTATCTTCCGCAATCTTGATTGAGCGATAAGAATATTTTGGCCGAGAGCCTGAAGCTTGATTTTAAATGATTCCTAACAACTTCCTATTTTAAGTTTAGTGTTTTTTTAAACAGGATGTTTAGGTTAAATGTTTGCCAAAGTATTATCTTTAAAATGAATAGGCTAATGTTTCTTTGAAATATTGCAAATCTTACCCCAAACATTTGTGTACTGTAATAAAATACAGTTTATCTTTTCTCTGTAATGTGTGTGTATGGGGGGGTTGGGTGGATTGAAAGCAGTGACCTAGGGCTCTATACCCTCATACATCGCAATTTGTCCCCCATAACAGGCAAGACAATACAGTAACATCATAGGCATGCGCATGGTTTGTCCCTGGCACAAGCATCCCCTAATGTCTAGCACCCCCCCCCCCTTACACACGCCTGCTGCTGCAACAACTTCTGCCCCCCCCCCCCTTCCAATGCAGATGCTGGCCAGCTATTTCTAATGTGGTGCCGGTCGTCAGCCAATCAGAGCTCGTGGATTGGCAGTGGCGGCTGATTGTCTGCCAGACCGTGAGCTTGACTGGCTCACAAATCAGCGGCATATTTAAATGGTCACTGGAGATGGTAGTTGGGACAAAGTGAGGAGAAAGGAGAGACATGGACGGTGGTGGTGGAAGCAGAAGCAGCAGCCCTGCAGCAGCCATGGGGTGAGCACTATTGGGGTCAGTATGTGTAACTGGCACTACTGGGGGCATTGTGTAACTGGCACTACTCGGGGGGGGGCATTGTGTATCTGGCACTACTCTGGGGGCATTGTGTATCTGGCACTATGGGGGCATTGTGTATTTGGCACTACTCTGGCGGCATTGAGCAACTGTCAGTACACTGTGGGCATTGTGTATGTGCCACTACACTGGGGGCATTGTGTAATTGAGACTACTCTGGGGGCATTGTGTATCTGGCACTAAACTGGAGGCATTGTGTATCTGGCACTACACTGGGGGCATTGTGTATCTGGCAATATACTAATGGCATTGTGTAACTAGCACCATACTGGGGGCATTCTGTATATATGCTCTACTGGGGGCATTATGTGTTTAAAAAAAGTATATGTACCAATTGATGCCCTCCCCCTTTGGTAGCTCCACCCACATCACCACCCACCTCTGCCCCACCCACAGTTCCTGAGCATATTTTCCTACAAAAATATCACTGATTACTTGAATTGGGCACTGTTGGGGGTATTATGTGTATTTGGCACAATTGGGGGCATCACGTGTATCTGGCACTGCTGGGGCATTACATGTATCTAGCACTACTGGGGGCATTATGTGTATCTGGCACAGGTGGGGGCATTACGTGTATCTGGCACTGCTGGGGGCATTATGTATATCTGGCACTGCTGGGGGTATTACGTGTATATGACACTGCTGGGGGCACTATGTGTATCTGGCACTGCTGGGGGCATACTGTGTGGCATAATGTTAATTTCGGCTCATACTGTGTAGCATAATGTGAATTTGGCTCAAACTGTGTGGCATAATGTGAATTTGGCTTATACTGTGAGTGTCTTAATGTAAATTTCAGCTCATACTGTGTAGCATAATATACATTTTAACTATACTGTATGTCATAATGTGAATAAGGGTCACTACTCTCAGCAGCTGGTGAGCAAGGGGACATGTGTGACAAATGCTGGTGTCCTGCGGAGGAGGGGTCTGATGGCACAGAAAGAGGCAAATATGGCTCTAATGGCACATGTGTAAATTTTATAACTTGCGTTATATTAAAATTCAAATGTTTGACTCCTTAAATCTCCTGTACTTTTCAGAGTGTCCCACTCAAAATCCAGGGTGTAGGTCCTGGGGGAAGGGGGCTGGTAGTCTCACTATTATGTTTCATTTTATTTTTCGGGGGTGTATTATATCCATACCTCCCAACTGTCCCGATTTTCGCGGGACAGTCCCGTTTTTTGGGGACTGTCCCGCTGTCCCACCCGTGGGCCGCAGTGTCCCGCGGTGGGGGAGGGGCAGTTGGGAGGCTCAGGCACTCGCTGCCCTGCTTAGCAGAGCAGCGGTGAATAGACGCTGTGCTCATGCGCACAGCGTCTATTCAGTGCAGACAGAGGGAGAGGGGCATGCCAGCAGCTCACAAAGCGCTGGGCATGCCCCCTCAGTAACTAAAACAGGGGCGTGGCCCGCGAGCGTGGGTCCTCTACGAAGCCACGCCCCTTTTTCTTCAGCCACGCCCCTTTTCGGGGGGCGGTTTCGCCGTGCGTGTGTCCCTCTTTCAACAAATCAAAAGTTGGGAGGTATGTTATACTACTTTATTATTAGGAACAGGGGAGAAATTAGATGAAGCCATGTGATTTTACTGAGAGAATGTAAAATAGTGCTAGACACGTCCCTGCAGTGCACCCCCTAATAAAATTAGCTGAGCACATCTATGAGTAACATGATCACTGGTGTTTCCTGCATGAAAGAGATTGTCTGGGTTTAGTGAAATCCAGATAAAGGGCCTGATTCAGCATGGATCGCAAAAGCAAAATCTTTCTCTAATGGGCAAAACTATGTGCACTGGAGGTGGGGCAGATATAACATGTGCAGAGAGAGTTAGATTTGGGTGGTTTATGTTGTTTCTGTGCAGGGTAAATACTGGCTGCTTTATTTTTACACTACAATCTAGATTTCAGTTTGAACACACCGCACACAAATCTAACTCTCTCTGCACATGTTATATCTAACATATACTATATAGTGGAAGAGGCTCAATTCTAGGGTGACCATAATATCCCCGATTAAAGGGATATTATGGTCACCCCAAATTAGCTTAGTGATATCACTCAGGTGCTTGCAAGGGAGGGGTATTTCTAAGCAATAAAAAAAAAGCATTTTGTTTCCCCCAGCACCCTGAGTGACATCAGTAACCAGATTTAAATCCTACACAATATTTGAATTCCGAGATCTTGGTTACATATATTTGCGCAAATGTATGAATAAGCCCACAAGCCGCGTCAAGGCCTCTCTGTATATTGGGGGTCCCTAGCACTATATCTAGGTGCAGGGTGCGGCACCCCAGAACACCAGCATAAGCCAGAAAGCCCAGGGCAGCATACCAGTGAATATACAGAAAGTGATACAAAAATAATGAGATGTCATTAAAATAAAGAAATAGTGTTAGTGAAGAAATTAGTAAGTGGTAAGTGTTAATAGAATGTAAAAGTATGACACATTAGAGCCATCCAGCCCAGCCAATCCAGGGGCATCGCACCCCACACATCCATTACCCCAATCTGGGGTAATGGAGGAGTGGGGTGTGGGGGTTATATCTAACGTTATCTCTAACATCAGAACTTGTGACTGATATCAGCCTGTGTAATTGCATGTTAATACAGTTTTGCAAGATACAACTGAATTCAAAATAGTACGTGTGTAAAAAATATGTAATAATTAAAGCTAGAAAATGAAAAACTCCTTGGGGTAAATTTACTAAGATGGGAGTTCTATTTAAGATGGAATGTTGCCCATAGCAACCAATCAGATGCAAGGTATTATCTTTTAGAAGGTGCTAGATAAATGAGAAGTAGAATCTGATTGGTTGCTATGGGCAACATCCCATCTTAAATAGAACTCCCATCTTAGTAAATGTACCCCCTTGTATCCCTGTGATTTGAAGTATTTGACTTAACTATATCTCAACTTAAAAAAAGAAAGCAGACTGGACTTTAGTTTATTGTCAGTTTGACATTTTCATAAATTTAATATGTGAGAAATATCTATGTACAATCTTGCTTATATCACATTTATTGCTATTATATTATAGCAGCGTCTAAACATTTACCAATGTCTTGCTTTGTAAATATTAGGAGTATAAATAGCGCAAATGGGCCACCATGGAGTACCCACTGATCTGGTACATTATATTAAATGATAGCTTGTGGCTAATTGATTGCTTTGGACAATTTCTCCACCAGCCCTCTTTAGGTTTGCTACATCTACCACTAAAGGCCTTGTACACCATTTGCCCCTATGATTTTTCTAAAAATTGCCTTTCTTATAATCCCTGTGTCATACAATTAATTGTCCTAACCAGTGGTTCTCATACCGAGTGCCATGGGGCACTTGCAGGGCTGTAGAGAGCCTGGCTGTGCCCAGGTACTTTTCATGGTGTGTAGCCTAATTACAGGAGGTGTAGTCTAATTACAGGAGGCGTAGTCATGCACCATTAGAAAAAAAAAAATACCCCCAAAAATTATATTTTAAGTGCCTCCCTGGCCACACTGCAGCCCAGCACACAGCAGCCACTGCCTTTCTTGGCGCCACTAGGCACTTGCAGGGGTGCTACGGGTAGGTGATCTAGGGCCAAATAAAATGAATAATGGAATAGGCAAGACCAGAGCTGCTGGCTGCCAATCATAAAATATGTGGACAAAAAGACATGCAGCCCCGTCCACCACCACATAACTGGCCCTTTAGGATGACAGGTAAGCACAGTTTACTTAGAGAAATATTTTTCCTGAATTTCACAATTAAGAAACTTTAGCCCTAGGGTTTCTGGGAAATAAATGCTGATAGCACACCTCCCAACATTGGTGGCAAGTGGCCCTTGGTGCGCCGAATGCATGCCCACGTCCACAAAGGGGGTGGGGCCTCATGAACTGGGCGGGGATTTGCAGTACTCCCATTCCCGTCACTGTGGGGGCATGCCCAACAGAGCCGGCCCTAGGCATAGGCAAACTAGGCAATTGACTAGGGCATCTGGTAAGCCTACGGGCACCAGCAGCTTTTGCTAATTAAAATGATATGCGGCATGCCTATATTCTGTGTGTAGCATTTCGTATGCAGATACAGCCACAGTCGCACACAGTATATAGGCATGCTGCATATCATTTTAATCAGCAGAAGCTGCTTGTGCGTCCTAGCCACATAGCAATGCAAATAAGATGCATTTTCATAAAAAATAGGCACCCGACGTTAGCAGAGCTGCCAGTTGACTCACGCAAGGAACTATATGTGTCATTATGTGTATAAGGGCATTAATAATGTGCAACATATGAGTAAGGGGCACTATGTGTGTCATTATGTGTATAAGGGCATTAATAATGTGCGGCATATGTGTAAGGGACATTACATGTATAAGGGCATTAATAAAGGTTGGCATAATGTGTAAGGCGCATTATGTCTATAAGGACATTAATAAAGTGTGTCATATGTGTAAGGGGCATTACTGTGTGGTATTATGTATATAATGCATTACCAATGTGTGGCATTATGTGTATAAGGTGCTCTACTGTGTGGCCACGGCGTAATGTATAGAAAGGGCACTACTGTGTGGTCTAATGTGAATAAAGAGCAACATGTGAGGTATAATGTGAATAAGGAGCAATATCGTGTGGTGTAATGAAAATAAAGAGCAATATGGTGTGGTGTAATGTGAATAAGGAGGAATTCAGTATGATGTTATGTGAATTAGGGGCACTACTGTGTGGAGTATCGTATATAAGGTAAAGGGTACTACTGTGTGATGTAATGTGAATAAGGGACACTATCGCATGATAAATTGTGAATAAAGTTGCACTACTGTGAGGCATAATTTGAATTGGGAGTACTATTGTGTGGCCATGCCCCTTGCCAGCAAAAACAGATACCCTTTTGGGCTGTGCGCCGAATGTGCACACTGTTCTTATTTAAATTACAGGGGGTAGGAAAACAAAACAAAAGGACTGCTTTGGGTGGGGGGTGATGGTGCTGGGAAAGGGGTGCAGGGTCAGAGGCGGAACTAGCGGTGGTGCTAGGGGGCACCAGCCAAAATCTTGCCTAGGGCATCATATTGGTTAGAGCCGGCTCTGATGCCCAGCACTCTCCGAGATGGCTCTTCCTACACTGTGTATAGAATAGACGCTATGCGCATTGTGTTCATTCACTTTGCATTTTGTTAAGTAATAAAAATAATAAGAATTTACTCACCGGTAATTCTATTTCTCGTAGTCCGTAGTGGATGCTGGGAACTCCGTAAGGACCATGGGGAATAGACGGGCTCCGCAGGAGACTGGGCACTCTAAAAGAAAGATTAGGTACTATCTGGTGTGCACTGGCTCCTCCCTCTATGCCCCTCCTCCAGACCTCAGTTAGGGAAACTGTGCCCGGAAGAGCTGACACAACAAGGAAAGGATTTAGAATCCAGGGTAAGACTCATACCAGCCACACCAATCACACTGTACAACTTGTGATAACCATACCCAGTTAACAGTATGAACAACAACTGAGCCTCCTTTTACGGATGGCTCATAACAATAACCCTTTAGTGAAGCAATAACTATATACATGTATTGCAGAGAGTCCGCACTTGGGACGGGCGCCCAGCATCCACTACGGACTACGAGAAATAGAATTACCGGTGAGTAAATTCTTATTTTCTCTGACGTCCTAGTGGATGCTGGGAACTCCGTAAGGACCATGGGGATTATACCAAAGCTCCCAAACGGGCGGGAGAGTGCGGATGACTCTGCAGCACCGAATGAGCAAACTCAAGGTCCTCCTCAGCCAGGGTATCAAACTTGTAGAATTTAGCAAATGTGTTTGAACCCGACCAAGTAGCAGCTCGGCAAAGCTGTATAGCCGAGACCCCTCGGGCAGCCGCCCAAGAAGAGCCCACCTTCCTTGTGGAATGGGCTTTCACTGATTTAGGATGCGGCAGTCCAGCCGCAGAATGTGCCAGCTGAATCGTGCAACAGATCCAGCGAGCAATAGTTTGCTTTGAAGCAGGAGCACCCAGCTTGTTGGGTGCATGCAGGATAAATAGCGAGTCAGTTTTCCTGACTCCAGCCGTCCTGGAAACATAAATTTTCAAAGCCCAGACTACGTCCAGCAACTTGGAATCCTCCAAGTCCCGAGTAGCCGCAGGCACCACAATAGGTTGGTTCAAATGAAACGCTGATACCACCTTTGGGAGAAATTGGGGACGAGTCCTCAATTCTGCCCTGTCCATATGGAAGATCAGATACGGGCTTTTACATGACAAAGCCGCCGATTCTGACACACGCCTAGCTGAAGCTAAGGCCAACAGCATGACCACCTTCCACGTGAGATACTTTAGCTCCACGGTCCTAAGTGGCTCAAACCAGTGTGATTTCAGGAAATCCAACACAACGTTAAGATCCCAAGGTTCCACTGGAGGCACAAAAGGGGGCTGAATATGCAGCACTCCCTTTACAAACGTCTGAACTTCAGGCAGTGAAGCCAGTTCTTTTTGAAAGAAAATAGATAGGGCCGAAATCTGGACCTTTATGGACCCCAATTTTAGGCCCATAGTCACCCCTGACTGTAGGAAGTGCAGAAATCGACCCAGCTGGAATTCCTCTGTTGGGGCCTTCCTGGCCTCACACCAAGCGACATATTTCCGCCATATGCGGTGATAATGCTTTGCTGTCACATCCTTCCTAGCTTTTATTAGCGTAGGAATCACTTCATCTGGAATGCCCTTTTCCGTTAGGATCCGGCGTTCAACCACCATGCCGTCAAACGCAGCCGCGGTAAGTCTTGGAACAGACAGGGCCCCTGCTGTAACAGGTCCTGTCTGAGAGGCAGAGGCCATGGGTCCTCTGAGATCATTTCTTGTAGTTCTGGGTACCAAGTTCTTCTTGGCCAATCCGGAACGATGAGTATAGTTCATACTCCTCTCTTTCTTACTATCCTCAGTACCTTGGGTATGAGAGGAAGAGGAGGGAACACATAAACCGACTGGTACACCCACGGTGTCACTAGTGCGTCCACAGCTATCGCCTGAGGGTCCCTTGACCTGGCGCAATATTTTTTTAGCTTTTTGTTGAGGCGGGACGCCATCATGTCCACCCGTGGCAGTTCCCAGCGATTTACAATCTGTGTGAAGACTTCTTGATGAAGTCCCCACTCTCCCGGGTGGAGGTCGTGCCTGCTGAGGAAGTCTGCTTCCCAGTTGTCCACCCCCGGAATGAACACTGCTAACAGTGCTAGCACGTGATTCTCCGCCCATCGAAGAATCCTTGTGGCTTCTGCCATTGCCATCCTGCTTCTCGTGCCGCCCTGGCGGTTTACATGGGCGACCGCCGTGATGTTGTCTGACTGAATCAGTACTGGGTGGTTTTGAAGCAGGGGCTCTGCTTGACTCAGGGCGTTGTAAATGGCCCTTAGTTCTAGTATATTTATGTGTAGTGAAGTCTCCAGACTTGACCACTGTCCTTGGAAGTTTCTTCCCTGAGTGACTGCCCCCCCATCCTCGGAGGCTTGCATCCGTGGTCACCAGGACCCAGTCCTGTATGCCGAACCTGCGGCCCTCGAGAAGATGAGCACTCTGCAGCCACCACAGCAGAGACACCCTGGCCCTTGGGGACAGGGTGATCAACCGATGCATCTGAAGATGCGATCCGGACCATTTGTCCAACAGATCCCACTGAAAGATCCTTGCATGGAACCTGCCGAAGGGAATTGCTTCGTAAGAAGCCACCATCTTTCCCAGGACTCGCGTGCAGTGATGCACCGACACCTGTTTTGGTTTCAGGAGGTCCCTGACCAGAGATGACAATTCCTGGGCCTTCTCCACCGGGAGAAACACCTTCTTCCGTTCTGTGTCCAGAATCATGCCCAGGAAAAGCAGACGCGTCGCAGGAATCAGCTGCGACTTTGGGATATTCAGAATCCAGCCGTGCTGTTGCAACACTTCCTGAGAGAGTGCTACGCTGACCAACAACTGCTCTCTGGACCTCGCCTTTATGAGGAGATCGTCCAAGTACGGGATAATTATAACTCCCTTCTTCCGAAGGAGTATCATCATTTCGGCCATTACCTTGGTAAATATTCTCGGTGCCGTGGAGAGACCAAACGGCAACGTCTGGAATTGGTAATGACAGTCCTGTACCACAAACCTGAGGTATTCCTGGTGAGGTGGGTAAATGGGGACATGCAAGTAAGCATCCTTGATGTCCAGCGACACCATAAAATCCCCCTCTTCCAGGCTTGCAATAACCGCCCTGAGCGATTCCATTTTGAACTTGAACTTCTTTATATAAGTGTTCAAGGATTTTAAATTCAGAATGGGTCTCACCGAACCGTCCGGTTTCGGTACCACAAACATTGTGGAATAGTAACCCCTGCCCTGTTGAAGGAGGGGGACCTTGATTATCACCTGCTGGAGGTACAGCTTGTGAATTGCCGCCAGTACTACCTCCCTTTCCCTGGGAGCAGCTGGCAAGGCTGATTTGAGGTAACGGCGAGGGGGAGTCGCCTCGAACTCCAGCTTGTATCCCTGAGATACAATTTGTACAGCCCAGAGATCCACTTGTGAGCGAACCCACTGGTTGCTGAAGTTTCGGAGACGCGCCCCCACCGCACCTGGCTCCGCCTGTGGAGCCCCAACGTCATGCGGTGGACTTAGTGGAAGCAGGGGAGGATTTTTGTTCCTGGGAACTGGCTGCCTGGTGCAGTTTCTTTCCTCTACCCCTGCCTCTGGCAAGAAAGGATGCACCCCTGCCTCTGGCCAGAATGTGTTTTTTAGAATCAGCATCACCTGTCCACTGCCGAGTCCATAATACTCTCCTGGCAGAAATGGACATTGCATTAATTCTAGATGCCAGCAGGCAAATGTCCCTCTGGGCATCCCGCATATATAAGACGACATCTTTTATATGTTCGATGGTTAGCAAAACAGTATCCCTGTCGAGGGAATCAATGTTGTCTGACAGGGTATCAGTCCATGCTGCTGCAGCACTACACATCCAGGCTGAAGCAATAGCAGGTCTCAGTAGAGTACCAGAGTGTGTATACACAGACTTCAGGATAGCTTCCTGCTTTCTATCCGCAGGCTCCTTTAAGGCGGCCGTATCCTGAGACGGCAGTGCCACCCTTTTAGATAAGCGTGTTAGCGCCTTGTCCACCCTAGGGGATGTTTCCCAACGTAACCTATCCGTTGGCGGGAAAGGGTACGCCATCAGTAACCTCTTAGAAATCACTAGTTTCTTATCAGGGGAACTCCACGCTTCTTCACACAAATCATTTAATTCATCAGATGGGGGAAAAGTCACTGGCTGCTTTTTCTCCCTAAACATAATACCTCTCTTGGTGGTAACCGGGTTAATATCAGAAATGTGCAATACATCTTTCATTGCAGTAATCATGCATCGGATGACTTTTGTAGACTGTACATTTGTCTCATCCTCATCTACACTGGAGTCAGACTCCGTGTCGACATCTGTGTCTACCATCTGAGCTAGCGGGCGTTTATGAGCCCCTGACGGCTTCTGAGTCGCCTGGGCAGGCGCGGGCTGAGACCCCGGCTGTCCCAAGGCTGCTGCGTCATCGTACCTTTTATGTAAGGAGGTGACACTGTCGGTTAAGACCTTCCACATATCCATCCAATCAGGTGTCGGCCCCGTCGGGGGCGACACCACACTTATCTGCCCCTGCTCCGCCTCCACGTAACCCTCCTCATCAAACATGTCGACACAGCCGTACCGACACACCGCACACACACAGGGAATGCTCAGACTGAGGACAGGACCCCACAAAGTCCTTTGGGGAGACAGAGAGAGAGTATGCCAGCACACACCACAGCGCTATATAACACAGGGATTTACACTATAAAAAGTGATTTACCCAATAGCTGCTTAAATATCTTATTTGCGCCTAAATTTATGTGCCCCCCCTCTCTTTTTTACCCTTCTTGTATCAGGATACTGCAGGGGAGAGCCTGGGGAGCTGCTTCCAGCGGAGCTGTGAAGGGAAAATGGCGCTGGTGTGCTGAGGAAGAAGGCCCCGCCCCCTCAGCGGCGGGCTTCTGTCCCGCGTTTTATGTAACTTAATGGTGGGGTTTTTTACACATATACAGTTTTCAGACTGTATTATGTGTATTTTAAGTGCCAAAAGGTATTATAATTGCTGCCCAGGGCGCCCACCCCCCCCAGCGCCCTGCACCCTACAGTGACCGGAGTGTGTGGTGTGCTGTGGGAGCAATGGCGCACAGCTGCTGTGCTGTGCGCTACCTTAATGAAGACAGGAGTTTTCTGCCGCCGATTTCCTCGCTTCTCTTCTGTCTTCTGGCTCTGCAAGGGGGACGGCGGCGCGGCTCCGGGAACGGACGATCGAGGTCAGGCCCTGTGTGCGAACCTTCTGGAGCTAATGGTGTCCAGTAGCCTAAGGAGCACAAGCTAGCTGCAAGCAGGTAGGTTTGCTTCTCTCCCCTCAGTCCCACGTAGCAGTGAGTCTGTTGCCAGCAGATCTCACTGAAAATAAAAAACCTAACAAATACTTTCTTTTCTAGTAAGCTCAGGAGAGCCCACTAGGAGCACCCAGCTCTGGCCGTGCACAGATTCTAACTGAGGTCTGGAGGAGGGGCATAGAGGGAGGAGCCAGTGCACACCAGATAGTACCTAATCTTTCTTTTAGAGTGCCCAGTCTCCTGCGGAGCCCGTCTATTCCCCATGGTCCTTACGGAGTTCCCAGCATCCACTAGGACGTCAGAGAAAAACTATTAACACTTTATTTTTTAAAACATTCTTTCTTTGCAACATTTTTCTGCACCTGCCTAAACTTATGCACAGTACTGTAGCTAATAATGTTGCACAGAAATGCTATAGAGCGATTTCAGCACATCAGTACATACGCGTACTTATGTACGCGCATGCGCAAGATCTTAAACTGCATTCTAATCTGAACGCAATTCAAGACCTGGAGGGGGGCGGGAACGGGACGTCAACACCATGTTTTGTTGGCGTCTATGTTCCAGTTTAGGAGGCATGTCCAGACCATTGGAGGGGCGGGTTGCTGTAGCTGCGTGATGTCACACGCAGCCGCAGCGATCAAAAAGATGGTGGCCCGCCGACTGCCTTTCTCAGCTAGGTTGCTTAGGCAGGAGGCAACCCTAAACATGCGAGCGCATCGCTGTCTTGCCAGGGCCCGGCATGTGGGGCGGACTTGCCCAGTGCTGGGCTTCCCTCCGCATGTTAAAGTAATGGGTTGTAGGTGTGCAATTTCTCACACATCTACAACCCATGCTGAATTAGGCCCATAGTCAATTAACTGCTGTGTTTGCAGCGCGGGAAAGCTCTGGGTTTGTTATCTGGAGCTATTCAAGTTTTCTGTATTTTCCCCATGGGCAGAGCCATATTAAGAGGGGGGCCCTGGGGATAAGTACTCCGGACCTCCTTTTTTAAAAGGGCCCCTCGTCGCCGCCGCCATAGATCGGACCTCTGGTACGATCTGCGGTCTTATGCTGCGCTCCTGGGAGCCGTCACGGGCAGCGGCACCACACGCAGAGCAGCTCAGCGATTGCTGTCCCTGGCGGCTCCCGGCCATACACCATTCATAGGCTGGCGCCGCCGTCGCACGCAGGGAGTCACTGTCAGTGTGTAAAGGGAAGGACAGCTGAGTGACGGCTCAGCTGTCCAATAATCTGAGAAGCAGCAGCCTGCAGGGAAGTCATTGGCTGGGCGCGCAGGCTGCAGGGAAGAAGGAGGACGGCGCGTGGAGGCAGCAGTCAGCACCCAGCCAGACAGCTCTCCTATTTATACAGACTACAGTACATTATCTGTGCAGCCTGCCAGCAGCAAAGTACAGAAAAACGTAAGGCTAACTGTATTATGTACTGTCTGTATTATGTAGTGGGTTTTAATATATATATATATATATATATATATATTTATTAATTTATCAACAGTTTCTTATATAGCGCAGCAAATTCCGTTGCGCTTTACAATTTGAAATAACAATAACAAACTGGGTGATAACAAACAGTCATAGAGGTAGGAAGACCCTGCTCGCAAGCTTACAATCTATAGGGAAATAGGCATGTGTACACAAGGAAAGGTGCTATCTATTGCATAGTTGTTCGCCAGATTGCAAAGGTTCTTGGAGGGCTGTATGATATGGTCATACAGCAATGATGAACCGGGTTCGAGAGGAAGGGAAAGTGAAGAATGAGAAGACATGTGAGGATATGTGTGGACTGTACAGAGTGGATGTAATTTGATAGGAAGGTTTATGAAAGTTATGTGGGTGGTTCTGGAATGTGATAAGCTAGCCTAAAGAGGTGAGTTTTCAGGGAACGCTTGAAGGTTTGGAGACTAGAGGAGAGTCTTATTGTACGTGGTAGGGCATTCCACAGAGTGGGTGCAGCCCGATGAAAGTCCTGCAATCGTGAGTTGGAGTGAGTAATGAGTTTGGATGAGAGACGCAGGTCTTGTGAAGAGCAAATAGGTCGGGTTGGGAGATATTTTGAGATAAGTATAGAGATGTATGTTGGTGTAGTTTGGTTAATGGCCTTGTGTGTGAGTAAAAGTATTTTATATTGAATGCGGTAGAGTACAGGTAACCAATGGAGGGACTGACAGAGTGGATCTGCAGACGATGAACGTCTAGCGAGGAAGATAAGCCTCGCCGCTGCATTCAGAATAGATTGTAATGGTGAGAGTCTCGTTTTGGGAAGACCAGTTAGGAGACTATTGCAATAATCAATGCTGGAGATAATGAGAGCGTGGATTAGAGTTTTAGCAGTGTCTTGTGTAAGGTATGGTCGTATTTTGGATATGTTTTTTAGATGCATGTAACATGATCTTGAGACAGATTGAATGTGGGGAACAAAGGACAGATCAGAGTCAATGTTATATATATATACATATATATATATATATATATATATATATATGTGTATGTATACATAAACTGTATATATATGTATACATATTCTGTGTATATATATATATATATATATATTTATATATACTGTATTTATTATATAGAAAACAGCGGCAGTCCGATAGTCTTGTTAAAATAATGTGTGTGTGTGTGTGTGTGTGTGTGTGTGTGTGTGTGTGTGTGTGTGTGTGTGTGTGTGTGTGTGTGTGCCGTATACGCCGGAATGGCATACCGGTACTTCGAGCATTGTCCCCGCCGCCACTGCCGCTCCTGATTGACTACCGAACCGCAGCAGATTTCAAATGGTGGCGCCGCGGTCATAGGGACCGAATGTCCACCCCACCGCTGTCTCAGGACTGCTCCTCTTCACTGCCACCGCTGCCCCAGGCCTGCTCCTCTTCACCGCCGCCGCTGTCGCCTACGTCCTGCTCCGCACTACCGCTCGCGGCCCAGGGCCTTCTCACTGCCGCCGACTACAGCCTCTGCACCGCCACCAAATGCAGCCCCCTCCACTGCTCATTAGGTAACTTGTTTTGTCCCTCTGTCCCTGCTGTCACTCTTTCTCCCTACTGTCACTCTCTCTGTGCCTGCTGTCACTCTCTCTGTCCCTGCTGTCACTCTTCCTTCTGTCACTCTCTCTGTCCCTGCTGTCACTCTCTCTGTCCCTGCTGTCACTCTCTCTGTCCCTGCTGTCACTCTCTCTGTCCCTGCTGTCATTCTTTCTTCCTTCTGTGACTCTCTCTGTCCCTGCTGTCACTCTCTCTGTCCCTGCTGTCACTCTCTCTTTCCCTGCTGTCACTCTTTCTTCCTTCTGTGACTCTCTCTGTCCCTGCTGTCACTCTCTCTGTCCCTGCTGTCACACTTTCTCCCTTCCGTCATACTCCCTGTCCCTGAACTTTGGCTCATACTGTGTGGCATAATGTGAATTTCGGCTCATACTGTGTGGGATAATGTGAATTTCGGCTCATACTGTGTGGGATAATGTGAATTTCGGCTCATACTGTGTGGCGTAATGTGAACACGGCTCATACTGTGTGGGATAATGAGAATTTTGGCTCATACTGTGTGGCGTAATGTGAATACGGCTCATCCTGTGTGGGATAATGTGAATTTCGTCTCATACTGTGTGGGATAATGTGAATTTTGGCTCATACTGTGTGGTGTAATGTGAATTTCGGCTCATACTGTGTGGGATAATGTGAATTTCGGCTCATACTGTGTGGCGTAATGTGAATACGCCTCATACTGTGTGGCGTAATGTGAATACAGCATATACTGTGTGACTTAATGTGAATACGGCTCATACTGTGTGGCGTAATGAGAATACGACTCATACTGTGTGGCATAAAGTGAATTTCGGCTCATACTGTGTGGGATTATGTGAATTTCGGCTCATACTGTGTGGGATTATGTGAATATGACTCATACTGTGTGGTGTAATGTGAATATGGCTCATACTGTGTCGCATAATGTGAATTTCGGCTCATACTGTGTGGTGTAATGTGAATACGGCTCATACTGTGTGGCTTAATGTGAATTTTGACTCATACTGTGTGGCGTAATGTGAATTTTGGATCATTGTAGATCTTTGTAGTGATTGAAGACGTTATGATTTTAATTTTAAATCTTAGAGCCCCCCTGTCTTAAATACCACCAGCCCCCCGAAGCCTTAATCCAGCTCTGCCCACGGGTAACACATTTTAACCAGTTGATTCCACTTTAGGCGCTGGACTGTGTGGGTTTCCCCATGTGTAAAACCCCAGAAGATGCATTACAGCAGATTTTTCCTTGCAGCAGCTGAGGCCACAAGGAAAATTAAGTGCACCATCTGGGGAGTGCAGAGATCAGCAACAGTGCTCCGAGGGGGACTTCAGTGCCTGGAGTTATTCAATTACAAACACATAAGCCAACAGCTAATAGGTGTTAACCCAAAAATTCCGGGTTACATGCCAAGAGATATGGGTTAACTCTGTCAGAAAGCTCTACTTACCACAGATTGTGTTAGCACCACAGGAGGAGGCGAACAGAAATCTGCATTGTTGTTAACTGAATCTGGTCAATAGTGCCATTAGGTTGTCTGACAGTATTGAACAATGTAGAAAAGAATAAACAGAGAGTTTTACATATCAGAAATTTATTTTTATGTTTTATTTTTTTCCATTTTATTTTTTGTTTATATGATTTTATGCCATAATTTTTATTAATATAATTATAATTATGATTATTATTATTCTTTATTTATATAGCGCCACAAGGGTTCCACAGCGCCCAATTACAGAGTACATAAACTATCAAAACAGGAAAACAGTGACTTACAGTTGAAGAAAATATAGGACAAGTAAAGGGTAAATAAACATAGCTACTAGGGAGGCCAATCCCGGGCCATTTTTTCAATCCCGGGATTCGGGATTGAAAAACGCTCAATCCCGGGATTCCTGGGATCCCGGGATTGCAGTATGGATTGGTGTATGAAGCAAGGAGAGTGGGTGTGTAGGTCAGTGAGGAAGGGTGTAGGGAGCAGCAAGTGAGGGTGAGTGTAGGGAGCAGTGAAGGAGGATGGGTAGTAGGGAGCAGTGATGGAGGATGGGAGTAGGGATCAGGGAGGGAGGGTGGGAGTAGGGAGCAGTGAGGGAGGATGGTGTAGGGAGCAGTGAGAGGGTGGGTATATAGGGAGCAGTGAGGGAGGGTGGGAGTAGGGAGGGAGGATGGGAGTAGGGAGTAGTGAGGGAGGGTGGGTGTAGGGAACAGTGAGGGAGGGTGGGAGTAGGGAGGGAGGATCGGAGTAGGGAGCAGTGAGGGAGGATGGGAGTAGGGAGCAGTGAGAGAGGGTGGGTGTAGGGAGCAGTGAGGGAGGATGGGAGTAGGGAGCAGTGAGGGAAGATGGGAGTAGGGGCCAGTGAGGGAGGGTGGGTGTAGGGAGCAGTGAGGGAGGGTGAGAGTAAAGAGCAGTGAGGGAGGGTTGGTGTAGCTAGCAGTGAGGGAGGATGGGAGTAGGGAGCAGTGAGGGAGAATGGGAGTAGGGAGCAGTGAGGGAGGGTGAGAGTGAAGAGCAGTGAGGGAGGATGGGAGTAGGGAGCAGTGAGGGAGGGTTGGTGTAGCTAGCAGTGAGGGAGGATGGGAGTAGGGAGCAGTGAGGGAGAATGGGAGTAGGGAGCAGTGAGGAGGATGGGAGTAGGGAGCAGTGAGAGAGGGTTGGTGTAGGGAGCAGTGAGGGTTGATGGGAGTATGGAGCAGTGAGGGAGGATGGGATTAGGGAGCAGTGAGGGATGATGGGAGTAGAGAGCAGTGAGGGAGGATGGGAGTAGGGGGCAGTGTGGGAGGGAGGGTGTAGGGAGCAATGAGGGAGGGTGGGAGTAGGGAGCAGTGTAGGGGGTGTATTGGGTACCTGCTTTGGAGTCTTTTGTCCCCTTTCCACATGTGTCTCAATATGGAGAGGTTTTGGTTGCAGGCTTGTGGCTCTCCGTTTTAAAGTCAGCATTCTTTTGCATGTATATCAGCCCTTTTTCTATTAGAATAAGGACGGGCATTCCGCCAGCAGCGCAAACTGAAGCCTATTCGGTTACCAGTCAGTGCATGCAGACCCGTAGATGGACAGCCGTAGATACACAGACAGTGCCGGCAACATTCCAAACGAAGTGCCTCGGCCGGCAACCAATCGGAGCTGCAGCTGAAGCCGTTTCCCTGATTGGCTGCCGGTCCGCCAACTAAAATTGGCTGGCGGACGGCACTACATTTGAAATGCCGCCGACGCTGTCAGTGTGTCCATGGCATCCTGCAGTGTGTCCATAGCAGCTCCATATACCCCACTGCCACCCGAGTCGCACCGCCGGGCAGCTGCCCGGCAACACTGAGCATGTGCAATCTAATCCCGCGAATCCTGGGATTGGAGGCTCCAATCCCGGGATTCAAATCCCGGCATTTTTGGGCCAAAATCGCGGGATCCCGCCGATCCCGAACCTGGGATTGGCCTCCCTAAAAGCTACATCACTAAAATAAGTATCAGGTGGCAAAAAACTGCAGGATTTGGTGCCGTCAAAGATGGTTTACGTGAGAAAAGGATAAGCACACGAGGGGTAAGGGCCCTGTCATGAGAGCCTACATTCTATGGGTGGTATTCAAATGGTATATCACGCCCAATCTCCTTTCTAAAGTGATCCCCGTTATCACTCATATCGCGTCTGTAGTAATAAGGTTTAGCTGCATAAAGGGTTAGGTGCCTCGCTAACCCTGGGGTAGCAACTAGCAAGCTGAAATGATGATACCATACCCGTCAGCAGAAACAGAACAGGTGTGGAAGGGGGTGAAAAGAATTGAATACTGCCCTATCTGTTATTTTTTGATGCTGTGTGGTTTTTTTCTTATACGTATTACACCTAGCTGTATACTGACATTTTGTTATTACTGAAAACGGTTTATTATGTTAACACATTTGTCCCAACACAGAACAGTAATATATTATAAAAAATGGCATTTATAAATAAATAATTCACATTTATAAACCTTTCTGTAAAACTATGTTTTAAACAAGTGGTTATTAATTCTGAGGTTACCAGTTCTATTTTATTAGAGATGAGCGGGTTTGGATGTAACGCCAGAATTAACGCCAGTTCAGTTTTATCCGGATTTTTCTTATTGGCTATCCAAAACACGTGACGTCTATGAGCCAATAACATGCCGTTTTGAGAACCGAGTAAATCCGAGTAAAACCGAGTAAACCCGAACCCGCTCACCTCTATATTTTATTAACCTGTGACATCTTTGTGGCTCCTCCCAGATACATGCATCTATGCTAGGGGTGGGCAACATGCGGCCCGCGGGCCGGATGCGACCCGCGGTCCGATCCTGCCTGGCCCGCTGTGCCCCATCAGAGTGCAATGACAAGTGGCCCGACAGGCTGAGCCGCTTGTCATTGCGCTACACTGCTCCCAGATGCGGCGCCGCTGAGGAAATCCCGGTCACGTCACAGGGTCAGCTGACCGGGATTTCCTCTGTTGTTATGCGCTGGGCGGCACGGGGGGGGGGGGGGCAGTGAGCAGGAGCGGCGGGCAGCGAGCAGGAGCAGGAGCGGGCAGAGGCCACAGCAGCAGTGACTCCGGGCAGCAGCAGCAGCGCGGATCATCGGACAGCAGGGATCGTCTGCCAGTGTGAAAAACAGGTAAACCCCCTGTCCAGCCAGCTCCTGGATCAGTGCTTAAACTGATGTGTAAAAAGGGGGATGCTGTCTGCCGTAATGTGTAAAAAAGGGGACGCTGTCTGCCGTAATGTGTAAAAAAGAGGGACGCTGTCTGCCGTAATGTGTAAAAAAGGGGACGCTGTCTGCCGTAATGTGTAAAAAAGGGGACGCTGTCTGCCGTAATGTGTAAAAAAGAGGGACGCTGTCTGCCGTAATGTGTAAAAAAGGGGACGCTGTCTGCCATAATGTGTAAAAAAGGGGGATGCTGTCTGCCATAATGTGTAAAAAGGGCATGCTGTCTGCCTTAATGTGTAAATAAGGGCACGCTGTCTGCCATAATGTGTAAAAAAGGGACGCTGTCTGCCATAAAAAAAGGCTACTTATTTGAATTGTGATCAAACAATTTTAAGCATACAACATTATAGATTGCTCTAATTAACTGATGAAATAATAAAATAAATGATAAAATATCAATTCCTGTACAGCAGTCTCAAGGTGTGTTTGGGCAGTGGACTTACCCTCACGCAGCTTACACAAGTGTGTAAGGCATTGTCAGCAAGACAGCTGGCATATTGTAAATCAGGCCTGGCCAACCTGTGGCTCTCCAGCTGTTGTGAAACTACAAGACCCATCATGCCCTGCCACACGTTTGCTATTAGGGAATGCTAAGACTGTGGCAGGGCATGCTGGGATGTGTAGTTTCACAACAGCTGGAGAGCCACATGTTGGCCAGGCCTGTTGTAAATGGTTCCCAGGCACCCAATCATTATTCACTGTGAATTCTGGCCCTCATTCCGAGTTGTTCGCTCGCTAGCTGCTTTTAGCAGCATTGCAAACGCTAAGCCGCTGCCCTCTGGGAGTGTATCTTAGCTTAGCAGAAGTGCGATGAAAGATTAGCAGAAGTGCTACTAAATAATTCCTTACAGTTTCTGAGTAGCTCCAGACCTACCCCTAGATTGCGATCAGCTCGGACCGTTTAGTTCCTGGTTTGATGTCACAAACACGCCCTGTGTTCGGCCAGCCACTCCCCCGTTTCTCCAGCCACCCCTGCGTTTTTACCTGGCACGCCTGCGGTTTTTAGCACACTCCCTGAAAACGCCGAGTTGCCACCCAGAAAAACCCACTTCCTGTCAATCACACTACGATCACTCGAGCGTTGAAAAAACGTCGCTCGAGCTTGGGTAAATCTCCAAAGTTTTGTGTTAAATAACGCTGCGTACCATGCGCATGCGCATTTTTGACCTAATCGCTGCGTTGCGAAACACGGCAACAAGCGAACAACTCGGAATGACCACCTCTGTTTCTCAATGCATCAATGGTCATTTGGTATTGAGGTTGCCATAAAATCAGGACATTTTTAGGCTTGGGGTGGCCATGTCAGACCTGAGGAGATAATAGTGTTCTTTTTGTGGCATATATACCAGCATTTGATCGATTTACTGGTGATCTCTGCAGGCTCCACCTGCCGTAACAAGGCTCTTTCCAAATCAAAATATAAACATTGGGTTAGGGATATACCGAGGGCCAGATTAACAGTGGGGCAGATGGGACTACAGCTCTAGGCCTCCACATAAATATAAGCCCAGTATTACGGCAGCATGATGATGAGCAGCCACCAGTTGGCAACACGATTGGCCATAAATCACAAGTATTAAAATTGTCATTCTAATTTCCTCATAAAATTATTACATTTTTTATACTTTTACATAGGGTCCTAAGCCTTGGAGAGAGATAAAGTTGTCAGAGATAAAGTACCAGCCAACAAGCTCCTAACTGCCATGTTACAGACTGTGTTTGAAAAATAACAATTAGGAGCTGGTTGGTTGGTACTTTGGGCCTAATTCAGCATGAGTTGTAGTTTTGCGAAATTTCACAAAACTGAAACTCCTTCCACTTGCATGCGGGGGGGGGGGGGGGGAGGGGGGGCGCCCAGCACAGGGCAAGGTCGCCCCTCATGCCGGATCCTTCCCAGCGAAGTGCTCGCATCTGTACATCGGTAGGCTGTGAAGGCGAAGGCAGACGCAGGGTCGCCATGTTTTGGGTCGCAGCGACTGCCGTCTTGGCCTGCTCCGCTATTGGTCTGGACATGCCTCCAGACATGCCGGGGCCCCCAACGCGGCGCTGACACCCTTGAAATACCGCAACGTCACCACATCACCAAATGCGATTACAGTTTAAGTCCTCACACATGTGGCAGTGGCATGCACGCATGTGCAGAAGTTGCGAAATCGCCAAATAGCGATTTCCGCACTTCAGTGTCTGAAGCTGATTCAGGCCCTTTATCTCCATCCACTTTATCTCTCTCCAATGCTTAGTAGTGAATAGACCCCTTAGGGACTTATTAGGGCTTATAGTGTAGGGGGTGCATATGCCCACATGGCACTGGCCACAGCAACAGCCCCGGTCACAGCTCCTGTACTTCTCACAATAGGCCCTTCAATATTTTCCGCCCCCAGGCCCATGTGGCTCTTAGTCAGGTCCTGGACATACCAAAAACTTATCAGAATTATCTTTTTATTATAAACAATGGGGGTAATTACAAGTTGATCTCAGCAGGAAATATTTTAGCAGTTGGGCAAAACCATGTGCACTGCAGGGGGGCAGATATAACATGTGCAGAGAGAGTTAGATTTGGGTGGGGTGTGTTCAATCTGAAATCTAAATTGCAGTTTAAAAATAAAGCAGCCAGTATCTACTCTGCACAGAAACAAAATAACCCACCCAAATCTAACTCTCTCTGCACATGTTATATCTGCCTCCCCTGCAGTGCACATAGTTTTGCCTAACTGCTAACAAAGTTTCTGCTGCGATCAACTCAGAATTACCCCCAATATACGAAATATATAACAAATTAGGTTTATTTTAGAGCCATTAAATACAGCAATTATGACTTAAAGATGGCTGGGGAGATGTACTAAGTCTTGGAGAGATATAAAGTGGAGAGAGATAAAGTACCAACCAACCAACCAACCAGCTCCTAACTGCCATTTACAGGTTGTGTTTAAAAAAATTACAGTACTGTAGGAGCTGATTGGTTGGTACCTTATCACTCTCCAAGGCTTAGCACAGTGATCTCCAACCCGTAGCTCGCGAGCTACCGGTAGCTCACCGTAGTATTTTCGGTAGCTCACAGAGCGCACAGGCTTGGGCAGTCACTGGCACTCCTCATCCCTTCATTTTTGACATGGTGCCGGCCGTCAGCCATTCAGAGCTTGTGGACCGGCAGTGGCGGCACCTGAGTGGCTGCCGGACCGTGAGTTTTGATTGGCTCACTTACCGGCACCATATTTTGGATGCCCGCCGCCGGAGACTGTCACCCTCATCGCAGCCGCTCTCCGGACTTCACACTAGAGGCGCGCACTGCTCTCCTCCCCTTCTGTCCCTCATACAGGAGGAGCAGCACCGGCAGCAGTAGAAGAAGCCAGCAAGGGTTAGCACTGTGTGGGGCACTGTATCGGACACTGCGGGGGGGGGGCAGCGGGGGGGCATTTTATCTGACGCTGCGGGGGGGCATTTTAAATGGCACTCCGGGGGGGGGAATTGTATCTGGCACTTGTGGGGGCATGGTATCTTGCACTGCTGGGGGGCATTATTTGTGTATCTGGCACTGCTGGGAGGCATTATTTGTATATCTGGCACTGCTGGGGGCATTATTTGTGTATCTGGCACTGCTGAGGGGCATTATTTGTGTATCTGGCACTACGCGGGGGGGGCATTACTTGTAGTTGTGAGGCCACACCCACGTTTGTGAGGCCACACACACTTTCGCAGGAACGCACGTGCATTGGGTGGAGGGGGTAGCTCCTTCAGAGGTTTTATTTTCCAAAAGTACCTCACACCCCAATTAAGGTTGGAGACCACTGGCTTAGCACATCTTCCTGGGCTTTCCTTAGTAATAAAAAAAAACAAAAAAAAACCCATAAACCTACCTGCCCAGAATGTGTGTGAGACTACAGAATTATGGGCAGTTCCCCCAGAAGAACAAGCTATTATCTTGCATCCCACCCTCTTCACTTGTGATGCAATTGTATTTAAATGACAACACGCAACATTTTTCATTCATTTATAGGTAAATCTAGTTTTGGAAATAATGCATATCAAAGGTTTAGCCTTGAAACCAGGAAAAGCAAAAACTGCCTCTGCATGAGGATCTCCTTCTGTATGGACCACTTAGAGCAGTGTTTCCCAAATCAGGTCCTCGTTTCCCACTCACTGTCCAGGTACTAAGGATATCCATGCATGAATACAGGTGGATTAATTACTACCTCAGTAAGTTTGATTATCCAACTGTGTTGAAGCAGGTATATCCCCAATGCCTGGACTGTGAGTGGGCCATGAGGACCAGGTTTGGGAAACTTTAATTTAGAGAGTGTATGACTTGCAAAAGAATGCAGCTTTTGGATTGGTTAGACAAGGAATGATGACAGTATATTGCTCAAGTGTCAGGTGCTGAAATATGAATTCTTAATTTGTAGTGAACATGTTGCAGTAAACAGAGCCGGCCCTAACCAATATGATGCCCTAGGCAAGATTTTGGCTGGTGCCCCCTAGCACCACCGCTGGTTCCGCCTCTGAGCTTGCACCTCTTTCCCAGCACCATCACCCCTCACCCATAGCAGTCCTTATTTTGGTGTTTGTACCCCCTATATTTTAAATAGTACCAGTTCGCACATTTGGTGCACAGCTCAAAAAGGGGTGTGTTTTTGCTGGCAAGAGGCATGGCCACACAATAGTAACCCCAATTCTAATTACACCACACAGTACTGCAACTTTATTCACATTTGATCATGCGATAGTGTCCATAATTTTACATCCCACAGTAGTATCACTTTACCTTATAAACGTTACTCCTCACAGTAGAGCCCCTTATTCACATCACATCACATCACACTGAATTGCTCCTTATTCACATTACACCACACCCTATTGCTGTTTATTCACATTAGATGACACAGTAGTGCCCTTTCTATATGCAACGCCACATAGTAGAGCACCTGATACACATAATGCCACACATTAGTAATGCATTTATACACAAAATTCCACACAGTAATGCCCCTTACACATATGAGACACATTATTAATGTCCTTATAAACATAATGCGCCTTACAAAGTATATGAAACACTGCGCTCAGCCCCTGATGTCTGACCGTACAGAATGTCAGTGTTATCTCTATGCACATACAGTCTGTTTCTTAATGTGTTGTGAATGGGAACCAAATGTTACATCAATTTATGTCAAACAGGTGAAAAAATGCACAGTGTGGGTACCAAAATAACCTTTTAATGAGGAGTCACAGTGCTCCTACCAGACAACTTATTAATGCTGTAAGTTATCCTGTTCACAATGAGAAGTTAATTATGTCCATGCACATGGCGTGAATTAGTCCCATATAAAATCCCTTTAAAAGTCTCCAATCTCTATTACTTGTCAGCAAAATTGCTGCACCTACATGATCCAATTAATGGATGTATTTTAAAGCTGGTGTTGCGCTCTGAACGGAGCAGTCCTTAGGACTAGAGATGAGCGGGTTCGGTTTCTCTGAATCCGAACCCGCACGAACTTCATGTTTTTTTTCACGGGTCCGAGCGACTCGGATCTTCCCGCCTTGCTCGGTTAACCCGAGCGCGCCCGAACGTCATCATGACGCTGTCGGATTCTCGCGAGACTCGGATTCTATATAAGGAGCCGCGCGTCGCCGCCATTTTCACACGTGCATTGAGATTGATAGGGAGAGGACGTGGCTGGCGTCCTCTCCATTTAGATTAGGAGAGAGAGAGAGAGATTGACCTGAGGCTGATACTGTAGAAGAGAGTGCAGAGTTTAGTGACTGACCACAGTGACCACCAGCAGTGCAGTTGTTTTATTTAATATATCCGTTCTCTGCCTGAAAAAAACGGTACACACAGTGACTCAGTCACATACCATATCTGTGTGCACTGCTCAGCCCAGTGTGCTGCATGCCTGCATCATCTATGTATATATTATATATCTGACTGTGCTCAGCTCACACAGCTTATAATTGTGGGGGAGACTGGGGAGCACTGCAGTGCCAGTTATAGGTTATAGCAGGAGCCAGGAGTACAAGACAGTCACATACCATATCTGTGTGCACTGCTCAGCCCAGTGTGCTGCATCATCTATGTATATATTATATATCTGACTGTGCTCAGCTCACACAGCTTATAATTGTGGGGGAGACTGGGGAGCACTGCAGTGCCAGTTATAGGTTATAGCAGGAGCCAGGAGTACATATTATATTAAAATTAAACAGTGCACACTTTTGCTGCAGGAGTGCCACTGCCAGTGTGACTGACCAGTGACCTGACCACACTGACCACCAGTATAGTTAGTAGTATACTATATTGTGATTGCCTGAAAAAGTTAAACACTCGTCGTGTGACTTCACTTGTGTGGTGTTTTTTTTTTTATTCTATAAAAAACTCATTCTGCTGACAGACAGTGTCCAGCAGGTCCGTCATTATATAATATATATACCTGTCCGGCTGCAGTAGTGATATATATATATTTTTTATATCATTATTTATCATCCAGTCGCAGCAGACACAGTACGGTAGTTCACGGCTGTAGCTACCTCTGTGTCGGTACTCGGCAGTCCATCCATAATTGTATACCACCTACCCGTGGTTTTTTTTTCTTTCTTCTTTATACATACATACTACTACATCTCTTTATCAACCAGTCTATATTAGCAGCAGACACAGTACAGTACGGTAGTTCACGGCTGTGGCTACCTCTGTGTCGGCATTCGGCAGTCCGTCCATAATTGTATACCACCTAACCGTGGTTTTTTTTTCTTTCTTCTTTATACATACATACTACGACATCTCTTTATCAACCAGTCTATATTAGCAGCAGACACAGTACAGTACGGTAGTTCACGGCTGTGGCTACCTCTGTGTCGGCACTCGGCAGTCCGTCCATAATTGTATACCACCTAACCGTGGTTTTTTTTTCTTTCTTCTTAATACATACATACTACGACATCTCTTTATCAACCAGTCTATATTAGCAGCAGACACAGTACAGTACGGTAGTTCACGGCTGTGGCTACCTCTGTGTCGGCACTCGGCAGTCCGTCCATAATTGTATACCACCTAACCGTGGTTTTTTTTTCTTTCTTCTTTATACATACATACTACGACATCTCTTTATCAACCAGTCTATATTAGCAGCAGACACAGTACAGTACGGTAGTTCACGGCTGTGGCTACCTCTGTGTCGGCACTCGGCAGTCCGTCCATAATTGTATACCACCTAACCGTGGTTTTTTTTTCTTTCTTCTTCATACATACATACTACGACATCTCTTTATCAACCAGTCTATATTAGCAGCAGACACAGTACAGTACGGTAGTTCACGGCTGTGGCTACCTCTGTGTCAGCACTCGGCAGTCCGTCCATAATTGTATACCACCTACCCGTGGTTTTTTTTTCTTTCTTCATACATACATACTACGACATCTCTTTATCAACCAGTCTATATTAGCAGCAGACACAGTACAGTACGGTAGTTCACGGCTGTGGCTACCTCTGTGTCGGCACTCGGCAGTCCGTCCATAATTGTATACTAGTATCCATCCATCTCCATTGTTTACCTGAGGTGCCTTTTAGTTGTGCCTATTAAAATATGGAGAACAAAAATGTTGAGGTTCCAAAATTAGGGAAAGATCAAGATCCACTTCCACCTCGTGCTGAAGCTGCTGCCACTAGTCATGGCCGAGATGATGAAATGCCAGCAACGTCGTCTGCCAAGGCCGATGCCCAATGTCATAGTACAGAGCATGTCAAATCCAAAACACCAAATATCAGTAAAAAAAGGACTCCAAAACCTAAAATAAAATTGTCGGAGGAGAAGCGTAAACTTGCCAATATGCCATTTACCACACGGAGTGGCAAGGAACGGCTGAGGCCCTGGCCTATGTTCATGGCTAGTGGTTCAGCTTCACATGAGGATGGAGGCACTCAGCCTCTCGCTAGAAAAATGAAAAGACTCAAGCCTGCAAAAGCAGTAGCACCGCAAAGAACTGTGCGTTCTTCGAAATCCCAAATCCACAAGGAGAGTCCAATTGTGTCGGTTGCGATGCCTGACCTTCCCAACACTGGACGTGAAGAGCATGCGCCTTCCACCATTTGCACGCCCCCTGCAAGTGCTGGAAGGAGCACCCGCAGTCCAGTTCCTGATAGTCAGATTGAAGATGTCAGTGTTGAAGTACACCAGGATGAGGAGGATATGGGTGTTGCTGGCGCTGGGGAGGAAATTGACCAGGAGGATTCTGATGGTGAGGTGGTTTGTTTAAGTCAGGCACCCGGGGAGACACCTGTTGTCCGTGGGAGGAATATGGCCGTTGACATGCCTGGTGAAAATACCAAAAAAATCAGCTCTTCGGTGTGGAACTATTTCAACAGAAATGCGGACAACAGGTGTCAAGCCGTGTGTTCCCTTTGTCAAGCTGTAATAAGTAGGGGTAAGGACGTTAACCACCTCGGAACATCCTCCCTTATACGTCACCTGCAGCGCATTCATAATAAGTCAGTGACAAGTTCAAAAACTTTGGGTGACAGCGGAAGCAGTCCACTGACCAGTAAATCCCTTCCTCTTGTAACCAAGCTCACGCAAACCACCCCACCAACTCCCTCAGTGTCAATTTCCTCCTTCCCCAGGAATGCCAATAGTCCTGCAGGCAATGTCACTGGCAATTCTGACGAGTCCTCTCCTGCCTGGGATTCCTCCGATGCATCCTTGCGTGTAACGCCTACTGCTGCTGGCGCTGCTGTTGTTGCTGCTGGGAGTCGATGGTCATCCCAGAGGGGAAGTCGTAAGCCCACTTGTACTACTTCCAGTAAGCAATTGACTGTTCAACAGTCCTTTGCGAGGAAGATGAAATATCACAGCAGTCATCCTGCTGCAAAGCGGATAACTGAGGCCTTGACAACTATGTTGGTGTTAGACGTGCGTCCGGTATCCGCCGTTAGTTCACAGGGAACTAGACAATTTATTGAGGCAGTGTGCCCCCGTTACCAAATACCATCTAGGTTCCACTTCTCTAGGCAGGCGATACCGAGAATGTACACGGACGTCAGAAAAAGACTCACCAGTGTCCTAAAAAATGCAGTTGTACCCAATGTCCACTTAACCACGGACATGTGGACAAGTGGAGCAGGGCAGGGTCAGGACTATATGACTGTGACAGCCCACTGGGTAGATGTATGGACTCCCGCCGCAAGAACAGCAGCGGCGGCACCAGTAGCAGCATCTCGCAAACGCCAACTCTTTCCTAGGCAGGCTACGCTTTGTATCACCGGTTTCCAGAATACGCACACAGCTGAAAACCTCTTACGGCAACTGAGGAAGATCATCGCGGAATGGCTTACCCCAATTGGACTCTCCTGTGGATTTGTGGCATCGGACAACGCCAGCAATATTGTGTGTGCATTAAATATGGGCAAATTCCAGCACGTCCCATGTTTTGCACATACCTTGAATTTGGTGGTGCAGAATTATTTAAAAAACGACAGGGGCGTGCAAGAGATGCTGTCGGTGGCCAGAAAAATTGCGGGACACTTTCGGCGTACAGGCACCACGTACAGAAGACTGGAGCACCACCAAAAACTACTGAACCTGCCCTGCCATCATCTGAAGCAAGAAGTGGTAACGAGGTGGAATTCAACCCTCTATATGCTTCAGAGGTTGGAGGAGCAGCAAAAGGCCATTCAAGCCTATACAATTGAGCACGATATAGGAGGTGGAATGCACCTGTCTCAAGCGCAGTGGAGAATGATTTCAACGTTGTGCAAGGTTCTGATGCCCTTTGAACTTGCCACACGTGAAGTCAGTTCAGACACTGCCAGCCTGAGTCAGGTCATTCCCCTCATCAGGCTTTTGCAGAAGAAGCTGGAGACATTGAAGGAGGAGCTAACACGGAGCGATTCCGCTAGGCATGTGGGACTTGTGGATGGAGCCCTTAATTCGCTTAACAAGGATTCACGGGTGGTCAATCTGTTGAAATCAGAGCACTACATTTTGGCCACCGTGCTCGATCCTAGATTTAAAGCCTACCTTGGATCTCTCTTTCCGGCAGACACAAGTCTGCTGGGGTTGAAAGACCTGCTGGTGAGAAAATTGTCAAGTCAAGCGGAACGCGACCTGTCAACATCTCCTCCTTCACATTCTCCCGCAACTGGGGGTGCGAGGAAAAGGCTCAGAATTCCGAGCCCACCCGCTGGCGGTGATGCAGGGCAGTCTGGAGCGACTGCTGATGCTGACATCTGGTCCGGACTGAAGGACCTGACAACGATTACGGACATGTCGTCTACTGTCACTGCATATGATTCTCTCACCATTGAAAGAATGGTGGAGGATTATATGAGTGACCGCATCCAAGTAGGCACGTCACACAGTCCATACTTATACTGGCAGGAAAAAGAGGCAATTTGGAGGCCATTGCACAAACTGGCTTTATTCTACCTAAGTTGCCCTCCCACAAGTGTGTACTCCGAAAGAGTGTTTAGTGCCGCCGCTCACCTTGTCAGCAATCGGCATACGAGGTTACATCCAGAAAATGTGGAGAAGATGATGTTCATTAAAATGAATTATAATCAATTCCTCCGCGGAGACATTGACCAGCAGCAATTGCCTCCACAAAGTACACAGGGAGCTGAGATGGTGGATTCCAGTGGGGACGAATTGATAATCTGTGAGGAGGGGGATGTACACGGTGATATATCGGAGGGTGATGATGAGGTGGACATCTTGCCTCTGTAGAGCCAGTTTGTGCAAGGAGAGATTAATTGCTTCTTTTTTGGGGGGGGTCCAAACCAACCCGTCATATCAGTCACAGTCGTGTGGCAGACCCTGTCACTGAAATGATGGGTTGGTTAAAGTGTGCATGTCCTGTTTTGTTTATACAACATAAGGGTGGGTGGGAGGGCCCAAGGACAATTCCATCTTGCACCTCTTTTTTCTTTTATTTTTCTTTGCGTCATGTGCTGTTTGGGGAGGGTTTTTTGGAAGGGACATCCTGCGTGACACTGCAGTGCCACTCCTAAATGGGCCCGGTGTTTGTGTCGGCCACTAGGGTCGCTAATCTTACTCACACAGTCAGCTACCTCATTGCGCCTCTTTTTTTCTTTGCGTCATGTGCTGATTGGGGAGGGTTTTTTGGAAGGGACATCCTGCGTGACACTGCAGTGCCACTCCTAAATGGGCCCGGTGTTTGTGTCGGCCACTAGGGTCGCTAATCTTACTCACACAGTCAGCTACCTCATTGCGCCTCTTTTTTTCTTTGCGTCATGTGCTGATTGGGGAGGGTTTTTTGGAAGGGACATCCTGCGTGACACTGCAGTGCCACTCCTAAATGGGCCCGGTGTTTGTGTCGGCCACTAGGGTCGCTAATCTTACTCACACAGTCAGCTACCTCATTGCGCCTCTTTTTTTCTTTGCGTCATGTGCTGATTGGGGAGGGTTTTTTGGAAGGGACATCCTGCGTGACACTGCAGTGCCACTCCTAAATGGGCCCGGTGTTTGTGTCGGCCTCTAGGGTCGCTAATCTTACTCACACAGTCAGCTACCTCATTGCGCCTCTTTTTTTCTTTGCGTCATGTGCTGATTGGGGAGGGTTTTTTGGAAGGGACATCCTGCGTGACACTGCAGTGCCACTCCTAAATGGGCCCGGTGTTTGTGTCGGCCACTAGGGTCGCTAATCTTACTCACACAGTCAGCTACCTCATTGCGCCTCTTTTTTTCTTTGCGTCATGTGCTGATTGGGGAGGGTTTTTTGGAAGGGACATCCTGCGTGACACTGCAGTGCCACTCCTAAATGGGCCCGGTGTTTGTGTCGGCCACTAGGGTCGCTAATCTTACTCACACAGTCAGCTACCTCATTGCGCCTCTTTTTTTCTTTGCGTCATGTGCTGATTGGGGAGGGTTTTTTGGAAGGGACATCCTGCGTGACACTGCAGTGCCACTCCTAAATGGGCCCGGTGTTTGTGTCGGCCACTAGGGTCGCTTATCTTACTCACACAGTCAGCTACCTCATTGCGCCTCTTTTTTTCTTTGCGTCATGTGCTGATTGGGGAGGGTTTTTTGGAAGGGACATCCTGCGTGACACTGCAGTGCCACTCCTAGATGGGCCAGGTGTTTGTGTCGGCCACTAGTGTCGCTTAGCTTAGTCATCCAGCGACCTTGGTGCAAATTTTAGGACTAAAAATAATATTGTGAGGTGTGAGGTATTCAGAATAGACTGAAAATTAGTGGAAATTATGGTTTTTGAGGTTAATAATAATATGGGATCAAAATGACCCCCAAATTCTATGATTTAAGCTGTTTTTTAGTGTTTTTTTAAAAAAACACCCGAATCCAAAACACACCCGAATCCGACAAAAAAAATTCGGTGAGGTTTTGCCAAAACGCGGTCGAACCCAAAACACGGCCGCGGAACCGAACCCAAAACCAAAACACAAAACCCAAAAAATTTCAGGCGCTCATCTCTACTTAGGACTGCTCCGTTCAGAGCGCAACACCAGCTTTAAAATACATCCATTTGCGATCAGTATTTGATTACATACTTTGGTAATTGGATCATGTAGGTGCAGCAATTTTGTGCATGCGATATCATCCAGTTGGCCGTGCAGCAGGGCTGACTGGAAGAAGTTGCAAGCAACTTGCGGGGGCGCACAATTGCATGTACACACTGCACAATGTAAACAATTTGTCGTACTGATACTGCAAATCATCTCAGCATCATGCTGTACCCACCCTTAGAAGATAAAAAGATAAAAATATTAAACGCCCTTTGCAACCCTTTGCAGTTTCCACCTCTGTTTTTTTTCCTCTTCTTCTCCTATAACCATTACTCTTTTTTTGTCCTACACTTGCAACCTCTTGGCCAAATGGCTGCTGACAGTGATGCAAAACCAGTCAAAACTCTGTTCTGATTAAAGTAGTATAGTCATATGTATATATAATACTGTATCTGCTGTTTTGTGGTCCATAGAGGTGAAGGAAACCCGACGCCCACTGGCCCATGAGTGTCTTGGGGAAGCACTGAGAATCCTCCGCCAGGTGATCAACAAATATCCCCTTCTCAACACTGTAGAGACTTTAACTGCAGCTGGGACTCTTATCTCCAAAGTCAAAGGTCAGAGCAAACTCCGGGGCATATTTTAGTAGTATGGCTCTAATTTCACCTTTCCTTATATTTCATGTACCCGGGCACTCATCAGTATCTTCCCTCTTCTGTGTACCCCAGGTTTCCACTATGAAGCAAGTATTGAGAATGAGAAGCGAGATTTCGAGAAGGCTCTGGAGAGCATGGCCGTGTGCTTCAGCAGCACGTGAGTTATAGGGAGGTTGTGAGAACTAGGGTAATAATATATTACTGGAAATTATCTCATAAACGGGGAAGAAGTAGGAAAATGGAATGTATTTGCCCTATTCATGTACTATTTCTTATTTGTATGTTTTACTCTATATTCCAGAATCTCTGAATTCCTTATGGGGGAAGTGGACAGTAGCACATTGTTATCTTTACCACCTGGGGACCAGAGCCAGGTGAGACATTGTCACCTGATAGGAACTCACAATGGCCCTCATTCCGAGTTGATCGCTCGCTAGCTGCTTTTAGCAGCATTGCACACGCTAGGCCGCCGCCCTCTGGGAGTATATCTTAGCTTAGCAGAATTGCGAACGAAAGATTAGCAGAATTGCTACTAAATATTTTCTTGCAGTTTCTGAGTAGCTCCAGACCTACTCCTAGATTGCGATCAGCTCGGTCCGTTTAGTTCCTGGTTTGACGTCACAAACACGCCCTGCGTTCGGCCAGCCACTCCCCCGTTTCCCCAGCCACTCCCGCGTTTTTCCCTGACACGCCTGCGTTTTTTAGCACACTCCCGGAAAACGCTTAGTTACCACCCAGAAACGCCCCTTTCCTGTCAATCACTCACCGATCAGCAGTGCGACTGAAAAGCGCCGCACGATCAACAGCAAATCTACTAAGTTTTGTGTAAAATAACTTAGCGCATGCGCTCTGCGTACCATGCGCATTTAGCAACAAATCGTAGCATAGCGAAAATCGGCAACGAGCGAACAACTCGGAATGACCACCAATGTACTCTATTGATACTAGTGAAATTCTACTGTGATTCCTCTAATGAACCTAATTATCATTCTCGCATATATTTTCTGCCATCCTGTAATACCTACATAGTAACATAGTTTCTGAGGTTGAAAAAAAGACAATTTGTCCATCAAGTTCAACCTATTTGTGGTCTCCTATGCTGTATTATTTTCAGGACTAATTCTAACTTGGGCTTAAGCCGGCTGTTATTTTTTTTACTCTTTTTTTTTTTAAAACATATTTTTATTGAAGCAATATATGTAATACATACATAAAATTTTCACAGTAAATCAAAGGTTTTTTTTTTTTACTCTTTTTTTATAACTATAGTGTGCGATCTATGCACCATTACCCTGTATATCTTTATCCATTAGGAATGTATCCAGCCTATTCTTAAACATGTTGACCGAGTCCGCTATTACTACTCTCTCAGGCAGGGAATTCCAGACTTGTATTGTCCTTACTGTGAAAAAAACGTTTCGCCTTAGTGTGCAGAATCTCCTCTCCTCTAACCTAAGCAAGTGTTCACGTGTCCTCTGTGTCGATCTTACTAAAAACAGATCCCCCGCTAGCTTTGTGTATTGACCCCTTATATATTTATAAATGTTGAGCATGTTCCCTCTTAATCTCCTCTTTTCCAGTGTAAACATGCCTAGCCTTGCAAGTCTTTCCTGGTATTCCATCGTCTCCATTCCTCTGATTAGTTTAGTCGCCCACCTCTGAACCTTTTCTAGCTCCAGGATATCCTTCTTTAGTATGGTGCCCAAAATTGTGCACAGTATTCAAGATGTAGCCTCAGTAGGGATTTATATAGCGGGAGAATAACACTCTAATCCCTTGCATCAATTCCCCGCTTAATGCATGCTAATACCTTGTTAGCCTTCTTTGCTGCGATCCTACTTTGGGTACTGCTGCTCAGTTTGCTATCTTTATGAAGACCTAAGTCTTTTTCCAGTATAGAATCCCCTAAATTCACCCCATTTAGTGTGTATTGTGGCTGTCATATTATACATTCATTCATTTTTTTCTGCACTGCTCATGTAGCCTGTTCTTGCACATCATAAAGTGTATTTTAATTGAATAAGTTGCTTATGTACCTGCATATATTGTACGTATGCTAGCATCTTTACATTAACAATCTTTGACATAGCTATAACCTCACTACAAAATCTAATAGTATTTACAGTGGGTTTTTTTTAATCAACTTCTTGTTACTTTCTTTGTACTATATCTTTGAATCCAACATCCTTCCATGTTTCTGCACATTACTGTATCAGTACTTTTACATTTGATCTTAAGTCTTTGTTTCCCAACAGTCCATGGAGAGCTTATATGGTGGTCTTTCTGGAGGGGAGAGTACACTGCCCAATGCAGAGTATATGGATGCAGGTGAGAGCAGTGTGATGTTAGTGTATTAGAATTCTTAATATTTGTAGACACTCCCTTACTAATATGTGTAAGCCTGAATCTTCAGTGATGGTCCCTGGGACCAGGGGGATGCTGGGAAGTGGATGGTGCAGTGTGCCTGGAGTTGGTGATGGAATAAAACATCACAGCAGTGAACTCACATGTCTCTGTGTCCTTATGACTGGATTTACAAACATATGAACAAAACATGTTGTCAGAAGAAGTTTAACTTGGACTGCTAGTGCTTTCAGAGTGTGAAAGAATCCTGCAGCAGTCTGTCAGGCTGTGATACTCAGTGTCTGCACAGCCTGCCGTGTGCTCCTCTCTTCAAACAGTGAGTAACCATGGATAAACTGGCTCCTCCAACCGGCATGCTGATGTCTGGTAACTTGTCTGAAAACTGGAAAAGATTTAAGCAAAGGTTTAATATATATCTTGCTGCATGTGGAGCTGATACAGAGGCTGACAAAACGAAGGCATCCATTTTCCTCCATGTGATAGGAGAGGATGTGCTGGACATTTATAATAGTTTTCCGTTTGATGAGGGGCAGAATATGGTGCTATCTTTTATAATGCAAAAAATTGAAGATTACTTTGTGCCAAGGTAAATGTGACATATGAAAGATATAAGTTTTTCACATGTGATCAGAAGTCTGGAGATGGATTTGATCAGTATGTTACAGAGCTGCAATCACTCAGTAAAACCTGTGAGTTTAGTGATTTAAAGGATTCACTGATTAGAGATCGTATTGTCTGTGGAATACCTGATAATGGACTCAGAGAGAGACTGCTGAGAGAGCAAGACCTAACACTAGAAAAGGCAGTGACTATGTGCAGATCTGCAGACATAACTAGATTTCAAGCCAAAAAGTTACACAAGGAAGCTGATGTACAGCACGTACATGTGGTGCAGAAAACAAAGCCAAGCAAACATCCATTCTCAAGAATGAAGCAGTCTAAGCCACATCTCTAACAAGGAAATGTGTAGTAGATGTGGAAATGCTCACAATCCTAAAATGTGCCCTGCTTATGGTAAAACCTGCATGAAATGTGGTAGACTTAATCACTTTGCCAAATGCTGTAAAATGAAAAGTGAAACCAAAGTGCATGCTATTAAACAAACAGAGGAATTCTTTGTGGATTGCATTGAACTTTGCAGTGCAGATAAGAATGGATTGTCTCTTTAACTGTGAACGAGATTGTCATTCCCTTTAAAGCTTGATACTGGCGCGCAGGTGAATTTAATATCGTTTCAAGACTATAAGACTTTTAGAGTAAAACCTAAAATTCATCCAGCCAAAGTGAAAGTTACAGGGTACACTGGGGAGAAAATTCCTGTGAAAGGTGCATGCTTAGTGACACTGAAATATAAGGGACAACAGTTTAAAACATCTCTACTGATTGTGGATAAAAATGTGCAAACGATTCTAGGATTAAGTTCCTGTGAGAAACTAAGCTTGCTAAATAAAGTTTTTATGGTGACATCACAAGTAGAAGATGACTGCAAATCGATGTTTACAGAATACAGAAACTTGTTTGAAGGTCTAGGTTGTTTGCCTGGAGAGCATAAAATAAATATAGACACGCAAGTTTCTTCAGTGATACACCCATGTAGAAAAGTGCTGTTTGCGCTGAGAGAAAAACTGAAACAAGAGTTAAATCGTATGGAAGCCTTGGGTGTGATACAGAAAGTTGATGAGCCTACTGAATGGGTAAGCTCCTTAGTAATTGTTGAAAAGAAAAATGGACAACTCAGAATATGTTTAGACCCCAGAGATTTAAACAAAGCTATTAAACGAGAACATTTTAAACTACCAACCAGAGATGAAATCATGTCGCAATTTGCGGGAGCAAAATGGTTCAGTAAATTGGACGCATCGTCAGGATTCTGGCAAATGAAGCTAGATGAGGCCAGCTCAAAGCTTTGTACATTTAATACACCAGAAGGTAGATACAGATTTCTTCGACTACCATATGGAATATTGTCTGCTCCAGAAGTATATCACAAAAAGATACGCATGATTTTTGAACATATTCCAGGTGTTGAAACAATAATGGATGACATTATTGTCTGGGGATCTACAAAGGAAGAACATGATTCTAGATTGAGACAAGTAATGGAACTTGTCAAGAAAGTGAATCTAAAGCTAAACAAGGACAAATGTGAATTTAGCATGAATACACTTACCTTTATGGGCGACGTGGTCTCGGATCAAGGTGTAAAACCAGACCCAAGGAAAGTATCAGCCATAGTGAACATGGAACATCCTAACAACAAAGACGACGTCAGAAGATTCCTAGGAATGATTACTTACTTAGGAAAGTTTATTTCTCAACTCTCTGAACGAACAGCCTCTCTTAGATGGTTGTTGGACAAAGATAACGAGTGGATGTGGTCACATGAACAAGAAGAAAGTTGGCAAAACTTGAAACAGATCATTACAGAGCAACCAGTGCTAAAATTCTTTGAGCCTGCGAAAAGAATAAGAATTTCAGCGGATGCTTCGCAATTTGGCCTAGACTCAGTGCTGTTACAAGAACATGAGGATACATGGCAACCAGTAATCTATGCATCAAGAGCACTGACAAGTGCTGAAACAAGGTATGCTCAGATAGAAAAAGAACTTCTAGCGATCACATATGCATGTGAGTGATTTCATCAGTTTGTGTATGGTCAAACATTTACAGTGGAAACTGACCACAAGCCATTGGTAGCTATCATGACTAAATCATTACATGACTGTCCCGTGAGAATTCAACGAATGCTTATCAGACTACAGAAATATGATGTACACTTGCTGTACTGTCCCGGCAAATACATGTACATTGCTGATACACTTTCTCGTGCTGTGGACAAAAGTGAAGGTTCCAAAAGTCTGATGGATGAAGAGATAGAAGCCTATGTTAATTTGATCGTAGCTTCTCTAGCAGTGTCTCTTGCAAGACAAGAACAGATTAGGAAAGAAACTGAGACAGATAACACAATGAAAGTGTTGAAAGACATCATTCTGAAAGGTTGGCCAGCAGAAAAACATGCGTGCCCGCTGTCTATCCATGAGTAGTGGATGTACCGCAGTGACCTTACAGTTGTCGATGGTATTATTTACAAAGGCAATAGGTTTGTCCTATCTGCACGACTAAGAAAAACTATGCTGTGCAAGATACATGAAGGCCACTTAGGAGAAGAAAAATGTAAGCGGAGAGCGCGTGAAGTTATGTATTGGCCAAGAATGAACCAAGACATAGCACAGACTACAGCTATATGTGAATTATGTTTAACGTATAGACCGAAACAAGTCGAGCCACTGAGTCCTCACGCAGTGCCAGAGAGACCGTACCAGAAAGTTGGCGCAGATTTGTTTGATTGTAATGGGAAAACGTACATTGTTGTGACTGATTATTACTCTAACTACCCTGAGGTGAAGACACTACATACAACTACTAGTAAAGCCGTAATCAATTGCATGAAGTCAATCTTTGCAAGGCATGGTGTTCCTATGGAAGTGTTCACTGACTATGGTCCTCAGTTTTCCAGTGCTGAATTTAGACAATTTGCTGATGAGTGGGAATTTGTCCATACTACGTCAAGTCCCCACTATCCACGCTCAAATGGGTTCGTGGAAAGTTCAGTAAAAACTGTAAAGAGTCTCATGAAAAAAGCTCAAGAAGGTAAAGAAGATTTCTACAACAGTCTTTTAATCTACCGCAGTACACCTTTACAGAATGGACTTTCTCCTGCACAAATGCTGATGGGAAGGAGGATTAGAGCAAATCTCCCGATACATGATGAACTGCTTAATACACATAACTCAGCGTTGGTCAGACTGAGTAAGGAACGTCAACAGGCGAAACAGAAACTGTTCCATGACAATCGAGCAAAAAGCTTATCTGCTCTAAAATCGGGTGACCAAGTGCGTTCCAGAGATCACGAGAAAGGTATTTGGGTGCAGAAAGGTACTGTGCAAGCACAAGTAGCACCAAGATCTTATATTATACGTACAGAGCGTGGAACGGAAGTAAGAAGAAATCGGGTGGATTTAAGATCTCAACCTAACCATAATGAAGACAACATGACTGAAGAATACCCTTCATCTGACATGTATGATGATCCTCATAATGGTGAACAAACCACGATTCTAGAAAGGTCCAACATGGTAGATGAAACACAGACTGTGTATAAAAGACCCAAAAGGGAAATACGCAGACCTGAGAGACTCATTGAAACATGTTAGATGATGTTCTTAATATGACGTTGTTAATTGTTGCATTGAAGCGTACAGGGCTTATCTTTAAAGAAAAGAGGATGTGATGTTAGTGTATTAGAATGCTTAATATTTGTAGACACTCCCTTACTAATATGTGTAAGCCTGAATATTCAGTGATGGTCCCTGGGACCAGGGGGATGCTGGGAAGTGGGTGGTGCAGTGTGCAGTGTGCCTGGAGTTGGTGATGGAATAAAACATCACAGCAGTGAACTCACATGTCTCTGTGTCCTTATGACTGGATTTACAAACATATGAACAAAACAAGCAGCAGGGGTATGGAGCGAAAGAAGGATACTGTCAGTAGGAGAAGAGGAGAGAAGGATAATATCTGGGACTAAATTAGAATTTTAGATAGTTACAACTTAAAACAATGTTTTATTTTAGATTGTTTTGTGTAAGCTGATGTTTTTTTAACCTTAATGTCATTGAATGTGTTGCTGTTGTGTGATTAAAGGTAGCCCTTTGGGTGAGGATGTGGACATCATCCTACAGAGGAGTGAGGGAGGAGTACGAGCTGCATTTCTCTATGCAAAAAACCTTGCAAAATACATGAAAGATCTGACAAGTTACATAGAGAAAAGAACCATTCTGGGTAAGATGGTGGCAAACTTTCTTATTATAAGGGTCTACTCATGAAGCAGTAAAAGGTGTGGAGAAGTGAGCCAGTGGGGATGTTGCCCATTGCGAATACAACCAGGTGCTCTGTATGATTTTCTAGTGTGCAAATTAGAAGTGTTACTTCAATGCTGATTGGTTGCCATGGACAACTTTTCCACTGACTCACTTCTCAACACTTTTCTCTGTTTCATGAATAGACCCACTAAATGTTTTACTATAGGGGACATGTACGAAGCAGTGATAAAAGTGGAAAAGTGAGCCAGTGGAGAAGTTGCCCATGGCATTGGCAACCAACCAGGTGCGTGCTCTGTATGATTTTCTAGTGTGTAAATTATAAATGTTACCTCAATGTTGATTGGTTGTCATGGGCAACTTTTCCACTTGCTCACTTCTCCACACTTTTCTCTGTTTCATGATTAGACCCCCTATATGTTTTACTATGTCTCTCAGAGCATTTGTGTTGGTACTACTTTCAGCTCGCAGCAAATGTGTACAACAGTGAGTATTTGTTTCAGAAGCGTATTAGTACCATGTGGTGCATGTGTTCAGTAAATGATGGATTCAGCTGCTGCTGCTCCTCTCCAAAAGTGCATCTCCATTGTAGCCATCATTACTGTTCAGCATACACAACTGATCATGAGGATTTAATCCTCAATTTATATAGCACCAGTGCTTCACAGGGCCAATACATACAGAAGAGTCTATAGTACATGACTACTGCTTTTTGATAAGAGGTATCAGGCTGCAGCTGGATAATAATAATAATAATTCTATTGATATAGCACTCTTTCTCCAGTTGTACTCAAGGAGCTAAACAGAGAAAATGAACAGTAATACTGTACAGGAACTAAGAACACAATAAAGAGGTTTAACTATGCAATGCAAGACATACAGAGACCGTGGAGATAATACAAAGGGAGCAGCAGCCATTTTGTGAAATTCATTGCAGAATTATTTATGTTACTCATGTACGGTCCAGGGGAAGCAGCCATTTTAGGAACACTACGTTGGATTACACTACCATGCCTGGAATTTATGACACATAATGGGAGAGATAAAATGCACACGCACAGTCCTTGAAAGTTCAACCGAATCATGCATTTTTCTTCTACACACAGCACCAGATGAGGCAGTCATGTTGGGCCCACTATGTTAGTTACAGAGTGCCAATAAGCAACACATGGATCTGGGACATACAAGGATAAAGTGATCAGTGGACTTGTGGGATAACTGATGCAGAAAAATTCTATGGGTCGCTCATATCGCTTTTGACAGTACCAGACAAGGCAGCCAGATAGGGCGTGCTTTGTAGCTTTCAGTGGGCTGGGCGAGTGATTGATTTAGGTGTTAGATGTTGTGAGAAGGAAGAAAGAGAAAGAAGCAGTTGAGGGGAAGTCCATGATGCAGCAGACAGGAGAGACAGTAGGTGGAAATATCAGCATAGGGCAGACAAAACACAAGTTAATTTAAACAGAAATAATTGGTAGATCTAGAATTTGCAAGCAAGATGGTTCAGCAAAACAAAAAATTTTGAAATTAAAGTCCATGGGAGCAGGTGTGTGTGTTCAGGTTCTGGGGGTGTCAAACTACAGTATGTAGAACATTAAGTGAAGCAAAAATAGGATTTTGGTACTTACCAGGTAAATCCTTTTCTTTGAATCCATAGGGGGCACTGGAGTACTCTTGGATATGGACGGCTTCCATAGGAACAAGGCACTGAATAGTTAAATTTAGAACTCTCCTCCCCTCCATATCCCAGAGTACCTCAGTGTTTTTTACTGAGCCGAACAGGAGCTATAGAGAGGTTGACAATGGAGAATTACATATAACATAACGGACAACAATAAAGTTGACACATAACGTAACTGACAACTAAACAGTTGGCACTATAACCGCTAGAACTTGAAACTTTGAACCAGTCGGTGAGAATGTGTTACCATAAGATCCTCTGAACTTACCACAAACCAGGTAAAACTGCTCTGGGTGGGCGTCCAGTGCCCCCTATGGATTCAAAGAAAAGGATTTATCTGGTAAGTACCAAAATCCTATTTTCTTTTTCATCCACTAGGGGTCACTGGAGTACTCTTGGGACGTACCAAAGTTACCCCCGTGGGCGGGAGAGCTGTTTGGCACCTGTAACTCTAGGCGGCCAAAGCTAGATGCTGATGCCGCAAACGTATCAAACTTATAAAAGCGCACAAACGTGTGCACTGATGACCATGTAGCCGCACGGCAAAGCTGTGTCGTAGAAGCCCCACGACCAGCTGCCCACGAAGTTCCCACAGAACGTGTGGAATGAGCTGTTACTGATGTAGGCGGCTGTAACCTGGCAAGAAGGTAAGCCTGACGAATGGTCAGTTTAATCCATCTGGATAAAGTGTGGTTAGAAGCTGGCCAACCCATCTTGGCAGCATCATAGAGAACAAACAACGTATCCGTCTTCCGAACTGTAGACGTTCGGGATACATAAACGCGTAATGCGCGTACCACATCCAAGGTTCCAGAATTTCCTGTCAACAAAGGAACTACTATTGGTTGATTGATGTGAAATGATGACACTACCTTTGGTAAGAAAGTGGAATTCATCCGAAGTTCCGCTCTGTCATCATGAAACACCAAATACGGTGGCTTGCATGACAAGGCACCCAAATCTGAAACACGCCTTGCCGAAGCTAAGGCTAGTAGAAAAATTGTTTTCCAAGTGAGAAACTTTATATCCACTTGTTGTAAGGGTTCAAAATATGAAGACTGTAAGAAATCTAAAACCAGATTCAAGTCCCATGGCGCTGTAGGTGGAATGAATGGAGGCTGTACTCTGAGGACTCCTTGCAGAAAAGTGTGTACCGACGGCAATAGAGCCAATCGTCTTTGAAAGTAAATTGACAACGCAGATATCTGCACCTTTAATGTAGATAAACGCAGTCCTCCATCTAACCTCTCTGTATAAATAACAAAAGACGGGATAACTTGAAAGATGAAGTCAGAAACTTCCGATCTTCACACCAAGCTATATAGACACGCCAAATTCTGTAATAATGAGCTGCCGTAACCGGCTTCCTAGATCGTAACATGGTTGGTATAACCGATTCTGGAATGCCCTCTCTTCTTAAGACGGCGGTCTCAACAGCCACCCCGTCAAACGCAGCTGCGCTAAATCAGGGTGAAGGAACGGACCCTGTTGTAACAGGTCCGTACGTAGTGGGAGCGGCCAAGGATCGTCTGCGAGAAGTCCGCGGAGATCCGAGAACCAAGCTCTCCGAGGCCAATGAGGCGCCACTAGTATTACTGTGACGGACTCTCTTTTGATCCGTTTTAGCAACAGAGGGAGCAGCGGAAATGGTGGAAACAGATACACAAGGCTGTACGGCCACGCGATGGTGAGAGCATCCACCGCCACTGCCTTTGGATCTCACGTTCTGGACACATACTGGGGCGTTTGGTGATTGTGGCGAGATGTCATCAGGTCCACTTGAGGGTAACCCACCTCTGGACCAACACGTGAAACACTTCTGGATTTAATGCCCATTCTCCTGGATGAAAATCCCGACGGCTGAGATAATCCGCCTCCCAGTTGTCCACTCCCGGAATGAAAACTGCCGACAAGATCACTTGATGATGCTCGGCCCAATTGAGGATTCAAGCTACTCCTCCTTGTTTGTTGATGTATGCGACCGCTGTCGCATTGTCTGACTGCACCTGAACAGGCTGAGACCGAAGCATGTGCACTGCTTGTCGTAGCGCATTGTAAATTGCCCGGAGTTCCAGGACATTTATAGACAGCAATCTTTCGTGATCCGCCCAGAGACCCTGGAGCTGACAATTTTAAACGACAGCTCCCCAACCTCTGAGACTCGCGTCCGCCATTAGAATTATCCAATTCCAGGCGCCGAACCGTTTCCCTACGGTTAGATTGTGTACTTTGAGCCACCAGAGTAGAGACACTCTGGCCCGTGGCGACAACCTCACCCTGTGGTGAATCTACAGATGCGAGCCCGACCACTGTGCGAGCACATCCAGTTGAAAAGGACGTGAGTGAAATCTCCCGAACTGAAGCGATTCGAAAGCCGCCACCATTGTGCCTAAGAGGCGAATGCACAAATGTACCGAGACTGTGTGTGGCTTGAGCACTAAATGTACCAGATGACGAATGACCTGTACTTTCTGTTCTGGTAGGTAAATTCTTTGATTTACCATATCGAGAATCATACCTAGGAATTGAAGTCGTTGAGACGGAATCAGATGTGATTTCTTGAAGTTGACAATCCAACCGTGCTGAACCAGTACATTGTACGTTAGCAACGCATGTTGGAGGAGCATCTGGTGAGACGGAGCCTTGATGAGCAAATCGTCCAAGTACGGAACTATTATCACTCCCAGGGATCTGAGATGAGCTATCATCACAGACATCACCTTGGTGAATACCCGAGGCGCTGACGAGAGGCCAAACGGTAGAGCCTGAAACTGATAATGGTTCTGCCGTAATGCAAACCGCAAGAACCTCTGATGAGGTGGCCAAATCGGAATGTGTAAGTACGCATCCTTGAGATCCAGTGCAATCATGAATTCCTGTGGCTCTAAACCTGCAATTACTGACTGCAGAGATTCCATCTTGAATCTGTAGTAAGTGACGTACTGATTGAGACCCTTTAAGTTCAATATTGGCCTGACCGAGCCATCCGGCTTTGGTACCACAAACAGACTGGAATAATAACCCTGACCTTGTTGGTGTACAGGGACCGGAATCAAAACTGCTGCATCCAGCAGAGACTGAATGGCAATTTGCAGAACCGCCCTCTTGTCGTCCGACACAGGCAGTCCTGTCTTGAAAAACCGCAGTGGCGGGAGACATTCGAACTCTATTTTGTAACCTTTTAACACTAAATTGCGGATCCACCCATCTGTGGACGTCTGGAGCCACGCCAACTGGAACGTCTGAAGGCGTGCTCCCACAATTGGAGATCCGAGATGGGCTGGGAGCCCGTCATGCCACTGGCTTGTCAGTGACCTTAGCGTCCTGACGACTGGTGTTGGTTTGTTGGAAACCACGTCCTCGACCTCGTCTACCAGGCGTGGCTGTTCCTCTGCCACGCCCGCGAAAGGACTGAGGTCTAAAGGATTTGAACGCAGGTCCAGAGTATCTCCGTCTAGGTACTGTTGGAGGCAATGGAAAGAAAACAGACTTTCCTCCCATGGCCTCAGAAATCCATTTGTCCAATTCAGGACCAAACAACTTCTCGCCACCGTAAGGTAACGCCTCTATACCTTTTTTGACCTCCGCCTCCGCTTGCAAAGACCGCAGCCAGAGTGCTCGTCGTGCTGTAACTAGCGAGGATGAAAGGCGAGAAGTGAGCTGACAGACGTCAGTAGAAGCTGTACATAGATAATCAGCAGCTTCCCAGATTTGATCAGCGAGAAGTATAAGGTGATCGTCACTTAAGGCAGACTTGAGTTCTGTTATCCATACCATTAACGCCTTAGTTACCCAAATGCCAACCAATCCAGGTCTAAGCAACACTCCTGCTGCTGTATACATGGACTTTAGCATAGCTTCTATTTTACGGTCCGAAGGGTCTTTAAGCGTAGTAGCAGTTGGTACTGGTATGGTTAATTTCTTTGTAAGTTTAGACACAGACGAATCCACCAATGACGGATTCTCCCATGTAGCTGTCACAGACTCTGGAAACGGGTAACTAGACTTAAATCTGCGAGGTATAGAAAACCGTTTATCCAGATTCTTTTGTGTTTCTAGTAACATCTTATTAAGAGATTCCGAAACAGGAAAACACATTGGAGTTCTCTGTCGTTTAGTAAAGACGACCTCATCATTTGTCAGAGGCTCCTCAGTTTCTGTAAACTTCAGAGACTGACGCACCGCTCTGATGAGATTATCAATGCCCGGGCTGTCAAAATCGTCACTATCTGACTGCTGGTCTACTTCTCCCTCCTCACCGTCATCTTGCGCAAAGAGGTCTGGCATAGAATCGTCAGAATGCAACATAGCAGAAACTGGTAAATCATAAGACAAATGAAATTTCTCCCTTTTACCCAAAGTGGACTTGGACTTTTGGCAAGGCTGAGACCCCTCCGGTAGTTCTAGCGGTCTCACCCTAGACTCAGATCTTGCCGCTTCCCGCTCTTGTCGAGCGGCGGCCAATTCTGATTGCAATCCAGCCATAACCTGTGTTAGCATAGCCCATGGAGGGTCCGGGGATAAATCCGGCTTTGTAACCGGAGTCAAACTTGTATTCGTAGCTGAATCCACAAAACATACTGTACATGTGGTAGATCCATCCGGTAACACATTCTTACAGACATGGCAGTGAAACTGCTTTTTTGTTTTTGCTGGTGCCTTACTCATTATGCAGACAGACAACACAAAATACAAAGACAGACAACTTGCACGACTCAGTAAAATTGTACTAAGGTGTCTCCATATATATATCTGGCCAAGTGCAGTGCACGCCAGTCTATATGAAATCTGATCCCAAATTCCCACTAACACCCCTGCGCCTTCTGTGGAGTAGAGATGTAGTACAGGAACGTCTGGAATCACAACAGGAAGAAACAAAGAAACAGGAAGCATGGACAAAATGGCCCCCCCATGCTTACAGTATAAAACAAAGTGCAGATTATAACTTCCCAAACAGATATAATCAGTGAATATCCTGTTAAAAAAGGCTTAATAGCCTCTCTATCTAATAACCCATGCAGCGTTCTACTGCTGCTATAGGCACACTCTCCCCCCTTGTGTGTGTGCTCCCCCCCCCCCCCGTACTCCGTGTACCGCTATCTATTACACGGAGCTGGGGATTACCTGCGGTAGAGGGAGCCAGGGAGCTGAGGTAGAGGGAGCCGGGGAGTGCACTGCATAGAGCCGTGGAGCGGCGGCTATGCATGGTGAATGCGGCCGGCGCGGCTCTGTGAGCGGCGGGAGGTAGCACAGCGTCGGTGACCAGGTAGCGGCGGCGGGCCATCACATGGCGGCGGTGTTCCTGGAAGCAGCGACGGGCGGCTACAAACAACAGTGTCCCCACACAGCGGGGCGGCAGCGTGAGCGTGTAGTGAGGGCTATGACGGGGCTTCTTCTGCAAGCTCCGTTCAGCTTCTCCTGCAGGTAGTCCTGCACGTGGCTGTGAGGGAGCTCTTTTTAGAGAGGCCCGACACGCCAGTAGCTGCTTGCAAGCAGCTTCCACTATCCCGGACCCACGCCTATTGGAAGGGGGGAAGGGATGTGGAAAATTTTGTAAAAAAATAAAAATATTCAAAAAGTAGTGTGGATAACTCCACACAAGCCTTGTTGCTACTATGAGCACAGAAAAAACACTGAGGTACTCTGGGATATGGAGGGGAGGAGAGTTCTAAATTTAACTATTCAGTGCCTTGTTCCTATGGAAGCCGTCCATATCCAAGAGTACTCCAGTGACCCCTAGTGGATGAAAAAGAAATAATGCAAAGCGATATAGCCTGATGTGGTCCCAAGGAGGAGGGTGTAGGACCGTTTTCAGTTGAGTCTCACTGCAGAGCCTTGACAGCCTATAGTGCCTGAATGGAGATAGGAGCCTACCTCTGTCCAGGTGGGTGACACAGCCCTGGAGTATGGAGATGGCCATGTAGGGGAGTGGGTTGCAAGATGGTAAGCTGCAGTCACTCCTCCTGGATCACAGCAGTTATACCATATACCCTGAAAATAAGGTGTTGAAATGGATATGGATATATATATATATATATATATATATATATATATATTACAGCACAGTGCAGAGGTATTAATTGGCAGAGAAAAGTTGAGATAAATGTACATGTATTTGCAGGGCATTAAAGCACTAAATATGTCAACATCAGAATCCCACTGTTACGTTCTTGGTGCCCTGAACAAAGAGGAGTAGTGTAGCAACTCCAAAGCACCAGAACATGACGCTGAAGTAAAGGCCAGGTGTGATGGTAACCCCTAGCAACCTACCTCCGTTGTTTCACCCGCGTGGTCAGTTCGCGCCTGCGAGACTATGGTTTCTTGGGCCTCCGGCAGCCGCGTTTGAAGGGCGGATTAGGTCTGCCCAACTCCGATGCCCCCAGGTCTTAATGTGAGACAAGGCGTGAACAGAGACGGGATGATAACAAGGGGACCTCTAACTAAACCAAACTGAGAGCTAGGGGCTACAAAGAGACCTAATACTAAATGTATATGCGGCACAGCCGCCAGAATAAACAACAACCAAGGAAATGCTGTCCACCCGCCGACACAATACTGTAGTGTACCGGCGGTGACAGCATATGCAGAACCTTCTGCAAAACACCAGTAACTAGTATAAACAAAAGAATACAGCGGCCTAGGCCGACGGACGCGGCAAAGCCGCTACTCACGAAACCGGTACAAATACCGGCAAACGGACAGGAACCCCCAATGTAGCAGACACAGGCTCACAGGACCGGAGGACAGGCAGAATCCCAAACGACAGACCGGTGGACACCAAGAAGCCAGATACTCGATCAGGCACAGACAAAGCCACAGGACATCTGGACAGGAATGCTTCAAGGCAGGATACTGGATCAGACACTGGATCAGACACTGGATCAGACACTGGAAGCAGCTAGACAGAAGCACAGACTCTATCAACGGCGTCTGTGAAATGCACTGAGCCAGAATATAACAGGGAGCCCTAATTAATTATGTCGTGCAGCTGTCCTGTTGCACGACTCCAACTGACAAGATGCAATTAACAGACAGGTGAGGCCAAACACATGGAAACAGGCTGCAATTACACAGACTCACCACCGGCAGCAAACAAGAGTCTTCTAAACCAGAGCAAAGGGAAATCCTGGCCTGCAAGAGAACTATAACATAAAATACATAAACGGAAAACAGGAATGAACCACTACCTGTGGTTCATAACAGTACCCTCTCCTTAAGGGTAGGCTCCGGACACCCCATGACACCCACGGGGAACAGAAACAGAAGTATAACATAAAATACATAACCAAAATGCAAAACAGGAATGAGCCACAGCCTTGGCTCATAACAGTACCCCTCTCCTTGAGGAGGGGTCAACGGACCCCAAAATTCAGGTTTTCCAAAACAAGGTATACATTAATAAACCTGACACTGGAACAAACAGACAAAGACAAGAAACAAGCTGTAGCAACAGCTTGTAACAGTGTTTCTCCCCCCCCCCCCCCCCCCTTGACGGTGGCCACTGGACACAAGACAAGGAAAGGAAAAAAAAAATCTTTTGCCTTGTGTAAAAAAAAAAAAAAGAGTCAATAATTATTTCTTTTTCTTCTTTTTTTTACAAAGTTCTTGAGGTCTGACCAAGGTAATTCCCCAAACATTGTCTGCACTGATGGTACCTTCCAGCAAGGCTGGGTTCAAATCAGAGATTGGTTTCTTAACCTTGGGAACTGAACTTTCAGGCAAAGTACTACTACTAGAAGAAGACAGAAAAGCACATCCTGCATTCAAAACAACGGGCTGAGACTTTTGTGCCGAGTTTACAGTATACGGTGGACTCTCAGCAGATAAGACGGGTGACCTAGAGGAACCTGAACCAATTTCTTTGGAACCATATCTCTTAATAACTGCATCACTGAATGCCGGGGGATCCTGAAGAATGAGATCTTCAGTTTTCATTAAATTGGACGCCCACTCAAAAGGGCTCCCCTCTAAAGGAATATATCAGATAGAGTACAAGGTTCTCTGAAGTGATGCCCAGAAATGGTCTAGACAACATAATGATGTAATAGTGTTTGTAAAGCGCCAGAAATTGGGCTAAGTCCCCATCAAAGATTATAGATGTTGAGATATCAGAGTCAGGATCTGCTTCCTTCCCATCTGACTGACTAGAGTGCTTTGCTAGGACCTGGTCACTACTGACCTTACTCGAGGCTGAGACTTTCTGAACCCCACCCGGGGCAGTGGCCCTCGGAACCCCACCCGGGGCAGTGGCCTTCGGGAACCCCGCTGGGGCAGTGGCCTTCGGGAACCTCGCTGGGGTCAGCACCTCGGATTCTTCTACTGGGACCGGGCCGTCAGCCTCCCTCTCTGGGACCGGGCCGTCAGCCTCCCTCTCTGGGACCGGGCCGTCAGCCTCCCTCTCTGGGACCGGGCCGTCAGCCTCCCTCTCTGGGACCGGGCCATCAGCCTCCCTCTCTGAGTCGATAATTATCGAAACTTCTCCCGGGACTATGACCACCGGGACTTTTGCTGAAGCTATAACCTTCAGAACCTCCACTAACGCTATGCCTCTTGAGTCCTTTCCTGGGGAAGCGACCTCTAGACCCTTCTCTGGGGCTGTGTCTCTCGAGACCCCACTTGGGGATATTACTTCAAAGATCCCTTCTGGGGTTTTGCTTCTCGAGTTCCCTTCTAGAACTATGGTTTTAGATACCCTTTCTGGGGTTGCGCTTTTCAAGTCCCTACCTGGGTTAACAGCTTCTGAGACACCTTCTGGTATTGACACCTGAGCTATTATATCTGATGTCCCTCTATGACCCAGAGCATCGGGTACCGCTCCAGGACTCTGGGCATCGGGTACCGCTCCAGGACCCCAGGCATCGGGTACCGCTCCAGGACCCCAGGCATCGGGTACCGCTCCAGGACTCTGGGCTTCCACTACCGGGGTTTGTAACTCTGATTCAACAGGAAAGTCAAGAGAGGAGAGAAACATTCTCCTTTGGTTCCTGAATCTATACTGGGGCTCCCTAGCCCAAGGACCCCAATTATAGGACAGAGTGCTTTTTAGTGTGGGTTTTGTGACAAGTACCTCTGCCACAGTAGAGACAGGAGTAGGTCTTGAATCCTGACTCAACTTGGCCAGAGGGCAGGACTTGTCGCCACACTTTGGTTTGCGCAACTCACAGGTCTGCAGATAGTGGCCTAAACCCCCACAATATAGGCATAAATTTAAATTTCTGCGACGCAGACGCTCCTCTTCTGAGAGCCTGGGCCGCAGAAAACTTTTAAACCTTTTCTCTCCAATTAAACCTGAGAGGTCTCTTGTCACCATATTGTGAACAAGAGTCTCTTTAGAGATAGATGAACTCTCAACAACTTCTGGCAAGATCAGCTAAATTTTGGTCAGAAGGTTTTGCAGTTGCTTTAAGGATTGCTGCAAAACTTCCAGCCGCTCAGGTTTCAAAGCACTGAAAGCAGAGCTCAGGGCTGAGAGAGACGCCTGCAGGGCTTGCATAGTTGACATGGGAGGATTTCAAACTAGACAAGACAAGACTGGACCGGATTTTTAACACTGGACTGAGTTCTGCACACTGGACTAGGTTCTGCACACTGGACTGGGTTCTAGACAAGACTGGATTCTAGACAGGACTGGATTCTAGACAGGACACTGAACTGGGCCAAAAAAGAAAAAACTATTATTTAGCTTTGTTTCTTTTTTGTTGTATGGCCGGTGATAATGTTACGTTCTTGGTGCTCTGAACAAAGAGGAGTAGTGTAGCAACTCCAAAGCACCAGAACGTAACGCTGAAGTAAAGGCCAGGTGTGATGGTAACCCCTAGCAACCTACCTCTGTTGTTTCACCCGCGTGGTCAGTTCGCGCCTGCGAGACTATGGTTTCTTGGGCCTCCGGCAGCCGCGTTTGAAGGGCGGATTAGGTCTGCCCAACTCCGATGCCCCCAGGTCTTAATGTGAGACAAGGCGTGAACAGAGACGGGATGATAACAAGGGGACCTCTAACTAAACCAAACTGAGAGCTAGGAGCTACAAAGAGACCTAAAACTAAATGTATATGCGGCACAGCCGCCAGAATAAACAACAGCCAAGGAAATGCTGTCCACCCGCCGACACAATACTGTAGTGTACTGGCGGTGACAGCATATGCAGAACCTTCTGCAAAACACCAGTAACTAGTATAAACAAAAGAATACAGCGGCCTAGGCCGACGGACGCGGCAAAGCCGCTACTCACGAAACCGGTACAAATACTGGCAAACGGACAGGAACCCCCAATGTAGCAGACACAGGCTCACAGGACCGGAGGACAGGCAGAATCCATACCGACAGACCGGTGGGACATACACACACATACACAATATCCTTATCTTGCGCACAGACAAAAGCAGTACTACAGGAGAGACCTATATTGTAAGGTCCCAAATAAACAGAGAACAAACAGAATTCCTAAGTGCGCTATATTCTTTGAATATTTATTCTTCAAATCTTCCAAACAATGGACCCAATGGGTGCAGACTGTAGGTTGGAGAATTCTTAAAGAGATTATTCACACGGTATCCTGTAACAGATTTCCCCTCACCGGAAAATCACCCAGACAAAAGGCCATAAAGGCCAATTAGTACCAATTATTGGTTTAGTGACACGTTTTTTAAAATACACAATAAAAATGTTGTACAGAAATAAAATTTGTATATCAGTGAGAGAAGTCCAGATCGTGTAGATGGAGAATTAGATCCTCCCTCACCTTCACAAGGTGTGAGCTCAAAAGGGAGAATCTTCACAATCTGGATTGGTGACTCATAGCGGACAGACCCTACGCATTTCATCTTAATGACTTCATCAGGGGTAATTCTTTAAAGGTGAAAGGTGAGAAAATATATTTCTTTAACAATTAAAATTTGATATAATGTGGGGAAAAAAGTGGATTTTTGATAATAAACACCTACCACAAGAAAAGGCCAGGACCGCAAGATTGGAGTTTATATAGGGCAATAAGCATACAGCTCCCTAAGAAAAAAAGACAAACTCTTTTGTTGGTCTCACTAGCAAAAAAAAGGGCTTTTTTTTTTCCAATTTATATTTATTGAGAAGGGAACATGCAATAAAATACAGGTCATATGTCACAATGCTTGCGAGACTACATCAACCACTGCGGTGTACAGAAATTGTCAATCAAAAAGCTGAACCAAAACTTTAGTTAGTATAGGCTAGGTTAAGAGGACAATCAACCATATAGTTCAAGCGGGGGAATGCAATAACAGCTAACAAATTTAAAAGGGTAGTGAGCCTTGAATGAGAGAATCCGTATTATACCACGTTGTTAATCTAACTACTCTGCGCACATATTCCCTGGTAGCAGTTGGTAGCATATGTAGGTAGGGTAACCAAATGGCAAAAAAAATTGGCGCGCGGGACTCTGCGTCCAGGGAACAATCAACCCAGTCCATTTGGTAGAGATATGTTAAACGTGGTAACATGAGGGAAAGGGGTATCGGCTCCGAATGTATCCATTGGGATAGAATAGTTTTCTTTGCTGCAGCGGCCACACGAGCCAACAGTAATTTCGTCCCTTTGGAATATGGGGGATCCTGAGTCTGTACGGAGTTCCAGAAAGCCCAGGCCATAGTGATATTAAAGGAAATGCGAAGCTCCATATTAATATACGTTTGGACTGCCATCCAAAATGTCTGTACTACCGGGCATGCCCAGAGACAACGAATAATATCGGCTTTGGGGGAATTACATTTAAAACATAAAGAGTTATCAGATACTCCAGTGAGAAACCTAAGTCTAGGGGTATAGTAAGCTCTATGTAATATCTAAAAGTGCATCTCTGCATAGGAAGATGAGACTAGTTGTTTATTTAGTAGACCACACCACCGAATCACCGTCAGAAGATCGGTGTCTGGGAAGTCGTCTGTCCATTTGGCCATCCCTGTTGTGAGCTTAGATAGATCCAACCTCCGCCTAGTATGAGAATAAATTAAAGAAGTATTATATGGGGCTCCTGGGGACTGTCGTACCAGACCATCCAGGGGAAAGGTGTGATCAGGGGGGTGTAGTCGTGATATTTTGCTAGTGACAAAACTACGAATTTGGAAATAGGCAAACAGGGGAAAATGGAGAGTGGGGAATTTTTCTTTTAGTTGTGCTATAGTCAATATCGCGGAGCATTCTGTATTCAGAAATTGATATAGAAGGGAGAGGCCCTGGAGATGCCAACCATGAACAATCCTATTATCCTCTCCACCCTGAAAACGCGGGTTACACCACAAAGGCTGAAATAAAGAATCCGTTAGGGATAGGCCTAGACGTTTCCTGAGTTTACGCCAAGCTGTACATGGCGTGTATAGTAATGGATTATGAAGTCTGTCATGTTGAGGGGGAATATCAGCAAAATGCAACAAATGTACCAAAGTGTGTTGAGGTGAGAGAGCCTGCTCCAAAGCTCCATTAACGAAATTGTCACAATCCCCTATCCAATCCAGAGCATATCTATAGTTGGCGGCTAGGGAATAGTCTTCAGGACAGGGGAGATTAATACCACCAAGTGAAGGGGGTTGTTTTAGTTTAAAAAGTGAGATGCGGGGACGTTTGTTTGCCCAAATAAATTTAGTAAGGGCTTTGTTAATAGAATGGACATCTCGTTTGGACAATATAAATGGAAGCATCTGGATTGGATAGAGTAGTCGAGGGAAGGAGACCATCTTATATAAATGACACCGACCTAGATAAGAAATAGGGAGATGTTGCCATTTCAATAAATCATTCGTCATTTGGGTAATGTGGTAAGAAAAGTTCACCGTATATAGGTCAGTGAGGAGTGGCGGGATGCGAAGGCCCAAATATTTTAAGTAATTGTGGGCCCATTTGAAGGGAAATGAGTCCCCCCAATCCCGTGCCGCCTCCCCTCCCAACGCCAGCGCTTCTGTCTTATCAAAATTGATATCCAGAAATTAAATTAAAATCATGCAGTGTGGTTAGTAACGATGGAAATGCCTGTTTGGGGTCGGCAAAATATAATAACAGGTCGTCCGCAAAAGCAGACACCTTAACTTCGTTGTCACCTACCCTAATACCTTGCCAAGTAGGATCTTGTATAAAGTGACGTATCAAAGGGTCTAGGGCTAGATTGAATAGCAGGGGGGAAAGAGGGCATCCCTGACGGGTCCTTCTACCTAACGTAAAGGCAGACGAGTTTAAGCCATTTATAGTCAGATGTGCCTGAGGTAGTGTATATAACATTTTGAACAGATGGATGAATTCCTCACCAAATTGCTGGGCATGAAAAATACGAAGAAAATGAGACCAGGAGACACGATCAAACGCCTTGTTGGCATCACAACTAACAATAAGAGCGTCTGGGCAGGCAGATTGTTGTGCACTATACATTGCTGCAATCAGCGTGCGGATATTATGAACTGAGGTTGTACCTTTGACAAACCCTGTTTGAGCAGGATGTAGGACCCTATTCAGGATTGGTTGAAGTCTCATTGCACTTAGTTTTGTGAAAAGCTTCAGGTCCTGATTCAGGGGGAGGTTTTCCCTCCAACAGTGCATTGAAAAGGGATAATAAATGGTGTGACAGATGGGGGGCCAGAATTCGATAATACTCCGCCCCAAATCCATCCGGGCCAGGGGACTTACCATTGTGCAATGATTTAATCAGGGAAAGTAGTTCCGGTTCTGTGACCGGTTCGGTTAAGGATTGTCTCTCCTCTTCCGTTAAAACAGGTAGTTTTGCCCTCTCAAGGAATTGCATTCCAAGAGTCGGATGATCCGGGGGGGCTTCATAGAGAGTGTTATAATATTGTAAGAAGGCCTCAGATATTGAGAGGGTATCAAAGATGGTTGTAGACGAGTCTGTGATTAGTTGGAGGATATGAGAAGGCGCGGAGTATGACCGTACCAGGTTCGCCAATAACCTCCCGGATTTATTTCCCCCTCGAAATCTATTCCGTTGTAGATCATACGAGAATCTCGCCCGCTCCGTACATAATGAGTCGTACAGTTGCTTAGCAGCAAGATAGGCCTGCCGGTTGCCGGGTAAATCCTGCAACAAAAGTGCGTCATAGGTTTTGGTCAGGTTACAAGCAAGGTCCTGTATTTGGGTCACAAGCCGCTTGCGTCTCCTGGAGACATATTCCATAATATGTCCTCGGATCACTGGCTTCGAAGCTGACCAAAACAAATTGATATCCTCCATATGTGTACTATTATCTGCTACATCATTCTGGAACGTTTGTTCCAGGTGGGTGCAAAAATCAGAGGATTTCGTAAGATAAGCTGGAAATCTCTAATTGTATGATTGGGAGACAGGGGACTGTAGGTTAAGGGTAAACCACACTGGGGCATGGTCAGACAATGATATGGGTTCCATTTTAGTTTCAGCCACGCGCTGCAATAGGGTGTCAGCTATTAGCCAATAGTCAAGGCGAGAAGAGGAGTGATGTGGATGGGAGTAAAATGTGTACTCCCGGGAGTCAGGGTGTTGGCATCTCCAGGGGTCGCAGAGTCGCAGCGAATCAGTCAATAGGGATAGGGATTGGGGCGGTGTAGAAATATGCGATCTAGCAGAGGTGGATCTATCCAAACCCGAAGACTGGACAGTATTGAAGTCTCCGCCTAAAATAATCTCCCCCTCCGCCCATTCTTGCAGCTTATTGTAAATGTTAGAAAAAAAGAGTGAGTTGGGGCCATTAGGCGCGTATATAGTGGCTAAGGTGTAAAGAACACTAAAAATAGTAATTTTAATAAATAAATAGCGACCTTCAGGGTCACTAAGACTATCATTTATTTGGTACGTGAGACGTCTACTGAAAAGAATCAGTACACCCCTTCGTTTGGCTGAGTAAGAGGCCGATTTGAAGTCCCCTATCCAAGAATCTCTCACAACATTAGGGTCCGTATTTTTCCAATGAGTCTCTTGCAAGAGGGCTATGTCAGGTTTTAGACGTTTAAGATAGGAGAGGATCTTTCTCCTTTTGACTGGAGTGTTGAGGCCCTCAACATTCCAGGTTACAAATTTAATATGGGACTGTACTCTAGTGGAGGTGGCAACATTCAAAGACATTTAGCCTATACCTACTCTAGGCCAAGATTCCCATTTAACTAATAAGGAGAAACCCAGCCAGCCCGTCCCAGCAAGCGGGCTAGTGAGCCTGATGCCTGTACCTAAGCAGCTTAAGGATAAAAGGAGCAACAGTGACAATGACATACCAAAAATTAGAACAACTTCTAAATCAAAATCCCAACTCAAAGATATTTTAAATATTATACGAACCAAAGCGTACAGGTCTATGGGATGGTCCACCGAGACGCCTAATAGATTCCAACCTAACACATGCGTGTAATGGGAGACCGTGCCAAAAGACCGTACAACAATCAAACATAACAATAACAAATAAGAAAAGCGAAAAGGGGGGGTGGGATTATGTCGGAGAGGGGGAGGGAGAGAAAGAGTCAAAGAGAGAAGAGAGCAGTTCAAGAAGAGTTGAGAACAATAAGATAAGTGGTCGCAGAGAGAAGGACTGATTCGGTAAATACAATACGGTATAGATGACAATATACCCACATATACTATAGGCAAGATATATATCAACCAGTGGTAGGACCCACTCTTAGTAGTTACTAAGAACCTGAATGTGTACTGTTCAAGAAGATGCGAAGTGTCACAACTGAGGGCTGGTGCTGACCAGGGGGAAGCCTCAGTTGTAGGGGCTGAGGTATATGTGTACCTGGGAGGCAGTACAGGGTTCTTAGACATGCAGGGAACCTTTAGAACAAATGCCCGAAGGCGTGACCAAGACAACGAAGGAAAGTTCAAAGGTTTATTAAACACAGTTCAGAGGAATACTGATGACTTGGTACAGGTAACAGGAATCACAGTTCAGAGAAATACTTGGGATCGATGACGGAACACCGATGGTGACTTGGAATCTATGACGGAACACCGATAGTTACTTTGGGATCGATGGCGGAACACCGATGGTTACTGGAGATCGATGGCGGAACACCGATGGAGACTTGGGATCGATGGCGGAACATCGATGGAGACTTGGGATCGATGGCGGAACACCGATGGTGACTTGGGATCGATGGCGGAACACCGATGGAGACTTGGGATCGATGGCGGAACACTGATGGTTACTGGGGATCGATGGCGGAACACCGATGGAGACTTGGGGTCGATGGCGGAACACCGATGGTGACTTGGGATCGATGGCAGAACACCGATGGAGACTTGGGATCGATGGCGGAACACCGATGGTTACTGGGGATCGATGGCGAAACACCGATGGTTACTGGCAGGGCAGAGCACTGCTGGAAGCTGGTGTCGGTAACTGCCAGTCACAGGATGCAATGATGAGACACTGCAGAGTCAGGCTGTACTGCAGAGAAAGTCCATGGGAGGACTGCACACTGGGATCACTGAAGACAATTGAAGCACTGACCTCTTTCCACCCCAGGAACAAGATATTTATATCAGCTGGGAAACAGGGATTGGCTGGCTGATTAACCAGAGACCAGAGTGCAGCTGCTGGGTAATCAGGCTGAGAGCAGAGTACAGCTGATAGGCTGAAAAGCAACATGTGATGAAAACAAACATGGCTGTGCCCATGTTTGAACTTGGAGGGAAAGACTGTTTGTAACTTGCATGTGAGTTTTAACCATGAAGCTGCCAGAATCACAGTGAAGAGTTTTGAGACAATGAGATGCAGCGTGCTGCATGCAGACAGTGCAGATGGAATCCAGCCTTGGAACACTGGGACAGTCTCAGGAGGCATTTGGAAGGTAAATACTGATAAGGAATTACCTGGATCGTGACAGCACCCCCTCCTTTAGGAGTGGCCCCAGGACACTTCTTATAAATTCTTTACCTGAACAAACGGAAGAATCTAGATTGAATCCTGATGAACTTGAACTGGCTGGATCCAGAGGAGACTGTACTGGACCTATGGACGAGACCAGATTGAGTCCAGACAAACTTGAACCGGCTGAGACCGGCGGAGTCTTTAGACCGACGGATAGGGCAGGATTAGATCCGAAGGTACTGGAGTCGGCTGGAACCGAAGGAGGCTGATCCGGATAGGCGGATGGGACCGGATTGGGTCCGGAAAAGCTTGAACCGGCTGGGACCGGAGGAGTCTTTGGATTGACATTCGAATCAGCTGGAACTGAAGGAGTCTTTGGACCTACGGATGGAACCGGATTGGGTCCAGAGATATCGGAATCGGCTGGAACTGAAGGAGTCAGAATCCGGTTAGAACCGGAATGAGTTGTATCCGAGTGTTCAGTTAGACCATCCTGGACATGCTCCATGCTGGATGCCAACAGGGTGGTGCTCTCTGAAGACGGCAAACAGGAGTTCATAACTGCATCTGTAGCACAAAAATTTCCATCTGGGAACTTGGCTCTGGATACTTCCCTTGGGGCTGAAACTTTGGTGACCCCTCCTGGGGTTGACGAATCAGACACCTCTCTCAGGGTTGTTTTCTCCAGCACCCCTCCTGGGGCTGACAGATCAGAAACTCCTTTTTGAGAAGACTCATATGCCCCTACTAGAGCTTGAACATTGGATACCCCTTCTTGGGCTGTAGACACAGACGCCCCTTCTTGGGCTGTAGACACAGACGCCCCTTCTTGGGCTGTAGACACAGACGCCCCTTCTTGGGCTGTGGAAAGTTTGGACACTAGGATCTGGTACTGTACCAGATATTTACAGACTGTTTGTGTCCCCTGACGTAGTCGGAGGATATCAGAGGAGGCTGAGGTCACACGACCTGGTTCATCAAAGATGCACCTGAAGGTTGCCACGAAGTCTGCATATGAAGAGAGCAAGGCATCAGACTTCTCCCATAGAGGTGATGCCCAATCGAGGGCGGAGCCACTGAGGAGGGAGATGATGTAAGCAACCTTTGTGCGGTCAGTTGGGAAACTGCCAGGCTGTAACTCGAAATATATCTCACACTGATTTAGGAAACCCCGACAGGCTTTTGGGGAACCATCAAACTTGGCAGGTGTCTGTAAATGGAGACAAGGAGCAGAAACAGGAATGGTGGGTGGGGATACCACCAAAGGTACTGCAGTCGGCACACTGGACGCCCCTGAACCACAAAGGGTTACTTGTATTCCATCCAGCCGAGAGGAGAGGTCCTGGAGACAGCGAATCACATGGCCCCGTGTAGCCCCCTGACGTTCAAGGCAGGCTGCAAGTTCTTGCATCGGCCTGGTCGCTTGGACCTGGTCTCCGGCCGGATCCATGGGTCAGTGCTTACTGTCACAACTGAGGGCTGGTGCTGACCAGGGGGAAGCCTCAGTTGTAGGGGCTGAGGTATATGTGTACCTTGGAGGCAGTACAGGGTTCTTAGACATGCAGGGAACCTTTAGAACAAATGCCCGAAGGCGTGACCAAGACAACGAAGGAAAGTTCAAAGGTTTATTAAACACAGTTCAGAGGAATACTGATGACTTGGTACAGGTAACAGGAATCACAGTTCAGAGAAATACTTGGGATCGATGACGGAACACCGATGGTGACTTGGAATCTATGACGGAACACCGATGGTTACTTTGGGATCGATGGTGGAACACCGATGGTTACTGGAGATCGATGGCGGAACACCGATGGAGACTTGGTATCGATGGCGGAACACCGATGGAGACTTGGGATCGATGGCGGAACACCGATGGTGACTTGGGATCGATGGCGGAACACCGATGGAGACTTGGGATCGATGACGGAACACTGATGGTTACTGGGGATCGATGGCGGAACACCGATGGAGACTTGGGGTCGATGGCGGAACACCGATGGTGATTTGGGATCGATGGCGGAACACCGATGGAGACTTGGGATCGATGGCGGAACACCGATGGTTACTGGGGATCGATGGCGAAACACCGATGGTTACTGGCAGGGCAGAGCACTGCTGGAAGCTGGTGTCGGTAACTGCCAGTCACAGGATGCAATGATGAGACACTGCAGAGTCAGGCTGTACTGCAGAGAAAGTCCATGGGAGGACTGCACACTGGGATCACTGAAGACAATTGAAGCACTGACCTTTTTCCACCCCAGGAACAAGATATTTATATCAGCTGGGAAACAGGGATTGGCTGGCTGATTAACCAGAGACCAGAGTGCAGCTGCTGGGTAATCAGGCTGAGAGCAGAGTACAGCTGATAGGCTGAAAAGCAACATGTGATGAAAACAAACATGGCTGCGCCCATGTTTGAACTTGGAGGGAAAGACTGTTTGTAACTTGCATGTGAGTTTTAACCATGAAGCTGCCAGAATCACAGTGAAGAGTTTTGAGACAATGAGATGCAGCGTGCTGCATGCAGACAGTGCAGATGGAATCCAGGCTTGGAACACTGGGACAGTCTCAGGAGGCATTTGGAAGGTAAATACTAATAAGGAATTACCTGGATCGTGACACGAAGAAACAAGGCCATGAGGTATCAATCTTCATCGTCCATCCCGGCAGAGGAGTTTGGGGATAGTGAATCTAAAAAGTTATTGTCCGTCTTCGGATTCTCAAAGAAGTAGGCCTTTCCCGCATGAGTGACTCTCAATTTAGCCGGATAAAGAAGCGCAAAGCGGTGGCCTAGTTCGAAAAGTCTCTTGCAGACAGGCGAGAATTCTCTCCGTTTGGAAGCCACCATATAGGAATTGTCCTGGAAAAGCAGCAATTTAGCATCTTGGTATTTCAAGTCGGCACATTTTCTATAGGCGTCCAATAGCATGACCTTGTCAGCGTAGTTAAGGACTCTCAGTATGACGGGCCGGGGTCTATCATTTGTGGATTGCCGCTCCGGGCCTATACAGTGTACACGTTCCACTACTATGGATCCTGAACTCGGAACACAGCCCAGCTCCCTAGGCATCCACTGAGAAACGAGCGTCATGAGGTCACAAGGTTTCACCGACTCCGGTAGGCCGATGAGGCGCACATTATTTCTCCTATTTCGGTTTTCAAGGTCCTCAAGCTTATCCTGAATAGATGCAATAAATTTTTCTTGGTCAGAAAGAACCGTCTTAGCCTTAGTGAGATCATCCTCTAGGTCGGAAATTCTCTGTTCTGCCTCGGTGAGTCGCTGAGCATGTTGGTTCAGTTGAGTGAGAGCGGAGTCAAGCGAATCCTTTAGAGGAGCCAGTTTTTGGTCCAATAACTGGGACAGGATATCTGTTATCTCATTCGTCGTGCAGGATTTTGCAGAATCCATTGCAGATGCAGACTCGGATCGGCCTAGGGGACTAGAATGGGGACCCAATGGAGGGGAAGTAGGGTTATCGACCGAGGAGTTATCACGGCCTCGGCCTCTACCCGACTGATTGCCACGAGTACCCCGTGCCTGCTTGGCCGCAAATTTGTCCATTATCAGAATAGTGAGATAATAACAGCAGTGAGTGCAGCAGTAAATAGCTTGAGATATATAATAATATGAGTCGCAATATAAAGTTCCACCAGCAGAGGGAGTTCAGCAGATGTACTAAGATATTAGATGTAATATGATTGAATGATATTCCTTCAAGAAATAAAATATAGATACTGGAGGTATGATAAGAAGAGGGTATGAGGTCCCAGGTCCCTTTTAGTAGGTTCCAACTAGGCCAAAGAGGACAGCCAGCAGAGATCACGGACCTGCCAGTGACCACAGCTGATTGCCCGTGGCAGGGATCTCCAGCTTACCAGCTCGCCGGGTGCAGGGGGAGATGTGTTGCAGCCAAAGAAAAGTCTTCCTCCCGGCCGCCCAGCGTCCCGGTGTCGCCAGAGGGGGACCTGACAGGTCAGTGGCCGCTTTCCCGGGGGGTACAGCGAGCGGGTGTGTCCGCCGCAGGCGCGGGCGAAGCTGGATCTTCCGCTCCGCCGCCCTGGAAGTCCGCGGCGGGTTGCGGTCAAACTTTAGGTCCCGGCCTGTGGAGGCGATGTAGGCCGCTGGGCTCCGGAGCTCCCCGAACGGTCCCCAGCTCTCGGGAAAGTGCCCCCCAATAGCGGGCCCGGCAGGGCAGGGAGGCAGGGGGCAAGGAGTGGCACAAAGTGTGGGCCAGCGGCAGGGGGGTGCTATGAAATAGCGGACGCCGTGCTAGAAGCTCCAGGGCACGTCTTCCTCCCCTGCTGGCCACCTGAAGCTCAAAAAAGGGCTTTTTAAACTAATAGAGTTAGTCCATTAACACATACCTTGGTGAGTCTTTTTCTTTAAACAAACCCTATCAGGGTCCTTAATCACAAAAATTTGCGATGATAGTCATCAATAATGATCGTATAGATGTCCTTAAACACACCTAAACAGATTTAAAAGAAAAGGTGTGTAATACAAATCTAAATAACACCAACTATTATAGAAGAGTCTAAGTCCACACCTACATACTTACATGGACTAGAAGAATTTAAATCTAATTGATTTAGACGAAGAAAATCTCATATATAAACTTTTGTCTGAAAGGAGGGATTTACATAGTAAAAATCTAAATAGCGTGGGGTATGTCAGCTGTTTTAAGGACATCTATACGATCATTATTGATGACTTTCATTGCAAATTTTTGTGATTAAGGACCCTGATAGGGTTTGTTTAGAGAAAAAGACTCACCAAGGTATGTGTCAACGGACTAACTCTATTAGTTTGTATATATGTGTGTGTATATATATATATATATATATATATATATATATATATATGTGTATATATACACTATGCAATTTACCCGGCACTCCACCTAGTATACTGCTGGTTCTGGTGCCCTCATAAATAAAACATGTACAATCAAGGATGCGGCACTCACGAACACTTTGAAAAGAATCACAGACACCAGTTGAGGTATAGTCAACGTTTCAATCCTTTACGGATTTTCGTCAGGAACATATATATATGTGTGTATATATATATATATATATATATACAAACAGAAAGTTCAGCACTCACCATAGCAAGCTCACTTATCCTCATAACATCAATAAATAAATGATGGGGGTTTAGTTAGTGAATTGGCCAATGCACGGAAGCCTGCAAACCGCTCGCCAAGGTACCCCACCATCTTGCAGGTCCTACACTATCACAAAGTCTCAAAAATTAAAACCTGGCAACTGTATCACACATAATATAACTGCACACATGCCCACTAGGTTTAATGTGTATCTGCCATACATCTTATGGCTTTTAAAGGTACACTAGTCACCTGATAAATGACTAAGGAGCAGCTGACACAGGTTTAGAACAAATGAGATTACACAGGGGTGCATGAAAAGGCCTGTGACCACGGTTAATAAGAGTTAACCAAAGATTAACCCCACAATATACAAACAAATCTAGAAAGCCACAGCACTCACCACCCCAGAAGCGGGGTGCAATGTCTGCACTCACCACTCATAGGGTGGGGTGCATGCAGCCCATAGCCACCAACCCAAATATATACAAACAGAATGTTCTGCACTCACCATAGCAACCTAGTGGGCATGTGTGCAGTTATATTATGTGTGATACAGTTGCCAGGTTTTAATTTTTGAGACTTTGTGATAGTGTAGGACCTGCAAGAAGGTGGGGTACCTTAGTGAGCGGTTTGCAGGGTTCCGTGCATTGGCCAATTCACTAACTAAACCCCCATCATTTATTTATTGATGTTGTGAGGATAAGTGAGCTAGTTATGGTGAGTGCTTCTCGCTTCTCGGCCTTTTGGCTAAGATCAAGTGTAGTATCTGCTCGAGGGAAACACAGGGTGGAGTACCTGTTCTTATACTAGGAGCGTGAGAGGTTCCTAGATGTGGAATGGAGAAACACCTTGTGGAGTACCATGCCGGGGTGTGGCAAGGCCCCTGGTCGAGAGTGGAGAAAAACTAAGCTTAGTATCCCTACTTCGTAAGGGTTGTTGTCACCTTACGTTGGACAGGGAGGTATCCGTTTGCATGGTCGACCATGTTATGGTCGACAGTCATTAGGTCAACATTGACATGGTCGACATGGACACATGGTCGACACATGAAAATGGTCGACACATGAAAAGGTCGACATGACTTTTTTAACTTTTTTTTCTTTTGGTGAACTTTTCCATACTTTACGATTTACGTGGACTACGATTGGAACGGTAATCTGTGCCGAGCGAATCGGTACCGGAGCGAAGGCACCATGCCCGAAGCATGGCGAGCGAAGCGGTGCACTAATTGGGGTTCCCAGTCACTTTACGCAAAAAACGACCCCAAAAAAAGTTTAAAAAACTCATGTCGACCTTTTCATGTGTCGACCTTTCATGTGTCGACCATTTTCATGTGTCGACCATGTGTCCATGTCGACCATGCCAATGTCGACCAATAGTGGTCGACCTAATGACTGTCGACCATAACATGGTCGACCATTCACACCGGAACCGGACAAGGAACGGCCTGGTCTAGTATCTACTCTCGTACTGAGGGTTGACCCTGGCACAGAGCGGGTATGAAGCTTGGTCTGGCTGAGAGGTTGGGAGCAACTAGAAGCTCGAGGTGATACGTGCCCCTGGTGCTGGAAGAGCCAGGGGTGCCTGAACCTGCACTGGTGATGTCTGCGCAACCGTGCACAAGTATGGCACTTTGCACTATTCACTTCCCCTACTTCTGTTGCACCTTGTCCTTTACCCTGGCCTTTTGGCTAGTGCAAGGATAATTTTTTACCCCCCGTGGGGATACACGAGGGTCCCTCTGCGCTTCGGCAAGGGGGGACCCACAGTCCCTTTTTCCCCTCAGTAGGCCTTTTGTCTCTGAGGGGTAGGGGAGTAACGGGGTCCTTCTCCTTTCGGAGAGAAAGGAGAAGGGCCCAAGAACCTATGCCCCCAGCACGTTTGGTCACAGACACTGGGTGAAGAAGCACCGCACCTCGGGCTTAAAAAAAAAAAAGTGTATTTAAAAAACGCGTCACATGAAAACCAACGTATCGGGGCCCGTAGCCCCTTTGTCAAGGTGTGAATATTAAAATATGTAAATAAGGTGCCAGTTCCAGAGATATCTTTCGTCTATCAAATTTTTTAAAAATCGCTTATGGTCCCTACACACTGGCAAATAACACTGAACGATATGAACATTCTCGTTCATTAAGGAATGAGAACTCGTTCATATCTTTCAGTGTGTAGGCACCACCGATGAATGATGCGCGGCTCCGCGCTCGTTCATCGTTGGTGTCGGGTCGCTTATGCATGCAAGCCAATATGGACAATCTCATTCATATTAGCCAGCACTGCTATGGAGCCGGGTGACAGGGGGAGTGAAGAAATTGTACTCCCCGTCACCTCCCCCCTCTTACCCCGCCGCCGGGTTGCCCGCCAGCTGTATCGGCCATCGGGCAGCTCGGCGGAGGCTCGATAAGTGTGTAGGGCCCATTAGTGTGTACATTCAATTTCATTTGTCAGGGCTCTGGGAAGTTCAAAGAAAATTGCTCATCTTCCACATTGTTCATCTTTCACATTGGTTATGTCTTCTAGTGTGTATGGGCCTAGAATTGTAGAGCTCTACCTGTAGTCTCATAGAGGGACATGAGGTAGAAATGCATGTTCAGTTACTGCTACCTTGTTACGTACAAGCTGAATGTTTCTTGCCTAAGAAGGGAGGAGTGCAGTGTATTTGTTGGTACTACATTCATCTTCTGGTGGATGTATGCACCAGAGATTATTAAGAGGCGTTGCTTACCATGTGGTGTGTGTATTTTCCTGTGTAAATGGTGACTTCAGAGCTGTTTCTTCTCTCCAAAATGTACTCAGTGTGGTCATTACCGTTCAGCATACACCACATCTCTCGCTATCTCACTCTTCATTCTTACTCACATTTTTATTCTGTGTATGTTATTATGTTCTTCAAATGTGTAATCCCAATTTGCACACTCCTGTAATAAATGATAATCCTGATTATGAGGTGAATGCAAGACCAATATTAGCACAGATGGGCTCTGTTTTAAAACTACGCATACGTCTGATACCCCTTTTCCACTAGCTCAAACTAGCGCACGGGGGCGCACATTTACCCGTGTTTTTTGCTAGTGGAAAAGGGTCCCTCTGCAAAAACCCGGATCAAATGATCCGGGAATCCTACCCAGGTAGCTTACCGGTTTGAACACGAGTTCAATCCGGTAAACTGTGCAGTGTAAACGGAAGCTGTGTCGATGCGACATGGCTCCCGTTCACAGTGTATGGAAGGGTGGCGCAGGGAGATCATGTGATCTCTCAGCGCCGCCCCTGCCGCGTTGCCAGCAGCGTCACCAACCCAGCAATATGCCGGGTTGGTGAGTGTAATGGGAAAGGGGGCTGAGCACGGGCCGCAGTCGGGTAGCTCCCGTGTCAGGCTCCCGGCTGTGACCCGTGCTTCTAGTTGGAAAGGAGTATAAGTAGCTAAAAAGTCGCACAGGACATGTGTCTCTTAATGTGTGTTCACAGAGATGCAGTAGCGATTGGGACACACGGTCTCAGGAATGTAGTGGAAATGTGTTGGGCGTTCCTAGGCGGTGACTGGTAGGTGGCTTTTAGGCACACGGAGATACACTGTGTTATCAGCGTGTCACATAACTGGTTCCGATGGTATGATCGATGGTTGCTTATAAAGATGCACCAAGCAGGATTGTTACATCGGTAGACGCACAAAGTGGGTGGCTCAGTCCTAGCACATCAGACGCACACTTGTACACAATACTAGCATTAGCATAAGTCGTTTGTGCAACTGTGGTAAAATTTGTTAAAGCACACACAGCAGCATGTAACTCAGAATCAGCCACAGTGCCCTTCATCGCACATGTCTTCTCCTCTCTCATGTGGTCCTCTGCTATGGTTTTACATATCTGCACACCGACATCCCACTATCTCCACACTGTGTCCTGTGTTTCTGTCTGCTACAACCTTGTCCGTCTTATGGGTTTTTTTGTGCTCACTCTGGCTCTATGTGTTCCTCATTACATCAGAAATGGAATATGCCAAGGGACTCCAGAAACTGGTGAACACATCCAAAGTCGCCCTGACGCAGGAGGTAAGAGGAAACAAATAGTGACAAGTGGGGGTGATACAGTGACTTGTTATATCCATGATAAATCAGTATTGTTAGATCGGGTTCTGCACTTTTCAGTAAGTGAAAAATAAAATAAATATCCTACTATCACCCAAACCCTGAGGTATTGTACATATATTCCAATGTAAGACACAAAAATAATTGTGTAATCATGAACCTAAACAATCTTGCTTACAGTAAGTAGTTGAGAGCTATAAATGACAGCATGCGTATTGTTCTCACAATCATACCATCGCAAATGCTGCCAGTAAAGGACCCTTTGTTAAGAGAGGTACACACGAAGCAATATTTTTTTAATTTCTAAGCAATCTGACTAGATTGCTTAGAAATTAAGCAAACATCGCTCCATGTGTAGCGTGCCGGCAAAAGCTGTGTGCGGCCCCGCACGTCGCTATCGCCAACTCTAGATTGGGCATGCATGCTCAAGCTAGTGAGATCGCTCACTTCGCCGGGAGAAGTGAGCTTTTTCTTTTTTTCCCCTCCCTCACTCAGCTCACAGCGCACACATCGAGCTTGAGAGATCTGTACTGTGTAATCCGTACTAGACTGCTCAACACACATCTCCGGGACAAATCTCCCCGTGTGTACGGGGCTTAAGTGTTTAGAAATCCTCTGTGGGGCTAGGATAATCAGTCTACCAATGGTATCAGCTACTTTACAACTGTTCCATCTGAGCCATGGACATTCTTCTTCTGGAGAATTCCTGTGCCCGCAGATATTGGGGACATTATTATAATGACATTATCAGCTTTCCCCATCTTCCTGACCAGGGGGGTAAATGGGCAAACTGCGTTTTATTGTCTCTAGAATTATTATGTCACATGGTGTAACAACAATCAATAGGAAATATATATTAGTGCATATTACCAGGTTAATTTGTTTGCTGCCCACAACTACCTCTTGACCATTATACAGAGACAGCCCTGTCCAGGATCAACAAACAACTGATCCTGCTGTGATTTTGTTTCCTTTCTTAGCCATACATGCCTTTCCAGTCCATCTATTCTGTGGCTTTGGAGCAGGACCAAGAACATGCACATGGAGTGCTACACACATCACTGACCCTTCAGCAGCAGACCTTTCTACAGGTATTTATTGCATTGTTCATCATTGTCCATTAATGGTATTGGGTTGAACATTATACAGCATACCTTGTACAATCTAACCCTCCAAATGATCTTGCTTATGCAAAGTCTGTTAGATGTATTTAACATGTTGTATACTCTCTGAAGCCAGTAAACATACGGCGTTTGGAACATGAGAAACGCAGAAAGGAGGTGAAGGAGCAATGGCAGAGAGCTCAGCGCAAACTGGTAAGTGCTATGCACTGCAGCGCTTATGCATTATACTCTATATGCTCAGTTCCACAGTTCTGCCCATTTTTGTACCACATCATGGAGATTTATCTTCACCTAATTTAGTTATAAACTCTCCCACTTCTGTTAGATGGAGGCAGAAACCAACCTCAGGAAGGCAAAGCAAATATATATGCAGCGCAGCGAAGAGCATGAAAAGGCGCAGTATGTCGCAGCGCGGGCTGAAGAGGAGCAGAGTCATGGTGTTACTAAATCTATTGACAAGAAAAGGAGGGCTGAAGAAGAAGCCAAGAACAGAGTAAGACTGGGATAAAAGATTTGGGGGGGATATTTATCAAAGCACGGAGAGAGAGTATTAACCAATCAGCTACTGTTATTTCTCTGACGTCCTAGTGGATGCTGGGAACTCCGAAAGGACCATGGGGAATAGCGGCTCCGCAGGAGACTGGGCACAAAAGTAAAAGCTTTAGGACTACCTGGTGTGCACTGGCTCCTCCCCCCATTACCCTCCTCCAAGCCTCAGTTAGATTTTTGTGCCCGAACGAGAAGGGTGCATACTAGGTGGCTCTCCTGAGCTGCTTAGAGTAAAAGTTTAAATTAGGTTTTTTATTTTCAGTGAGTCCTGCTGGCAACAGGCTCACTGCACCGAGGGACTAAGGGGAGAAGAAGCGAACTCACCTGCGTGCAGAGTGGATTGGGCTTCTTAGGCTACTGGACATTAGCTCCAGAGGGACGATCACAGGCCCAGCCATGGATGGGTCCCAGAGCCGCGCCGCCGGCCCCCTTACAGAGCCAGAAGACAGAAGAGGTCCGGGAAATCGGCGGCAAAAGACGTCCTGTCTTCAATAAGGTAGCGCACAGCACCGCAGCTGTGCGCCATTGCTCTCAGCACACTTCACACTCCGGTCACTGAGGGTGCAGGGCGCTGGAGGGGGCGCCCTGAGACGCAATAAAAACACCTTAGATGGCTAAAAATACATCACATATAGCTCCTGGGCTATATGGATGCATTTAACCCCTGCCAGTTTTTCCTTAAAAAAGCGGGAGCAAGGCCGCTGAGAAGGGGGCGGAGCCTATCTCCTCAGCACACAAGCGCCATTTTCCCTCACAGCTCCGCTGGAAGGACGTCTCCCTGACTCTCCCCTGCAGTCCTGCACTACAGAAACAGGGTAAAACAAGAGAGGGGGGGCACTAATTTGGCAGATTAATAAATACAGCAGCTATATAAGGGAAAAACACTTATATAAGGTTATCCCTGTATATATATAGCGCTCTGGTGTGTGCTGGCAAACTCTCCCTCTGTCTCCCCAAAGGGCTAGTGGGGTCCTGTCCTCTATCAGAGCATTCCCTGTGTGTGTGCTGTGTGTCGGTACGTTGTGTCGACATGTATGAGGAGGAAAATGGTATGGAGGCGGAGCAATTGCCTGTAATAGTGATGTCACCCCCTAGGGAGTCGACACCTGACTGGATGGTCTTATGGAAGGAATTACGTGATAGCGTCAGCACTTTACAAAAGACTGTTGACGACATGAGACAGCCGGCAAATCAGTTAATACCTGTCCAGGCGTCTCAAACACCGTCAGGGGCTCTAAAGCGCCCGTTACCTCAGATGGTCGACACAGACCCAGACACGGACACTGACTCCAGTGTCGACGGTGAGGAAACAAACGTATTTTCCAGTAGGGCCACACGTTACATGATCACGGCAATGAAGGAGGTTTTGAACATTTCTGATACTACAAGTACCACAAAAAAGGGTATTATGTGGGGTGTGAAAAAACTACCCGTAGTTTTTCCTGAATCAGATGAATTAAATGAGGTGTGTGATGAAGCGTGGGTTTCCCCCGATAAAAAACTGCTAATTTCTAAAAAATTATTGGCATTATACCCTTTCCCACCAGAGGTTAGGGCGCGTTGGGAAACACCCCCTAGGGTAGATAAGGCGCTCACACGCTTATCAAAACAAGTGGCGTTACCGTCTCCGGATACGGCCGCCCTCAAGGAGCCAGCTGATAGGAAGCTGGAAAATATCCTAAAAAGTATATACACACATACTGGTGTTATACTGAGACCAGCAATCGCCTCAGCCTGGATGTGCAGTGCTGGGGTGGCTTGGTCGGATTCCCTGACTGAAAATATTGATACCCTGGACAGGGACAGTATATTATTGACTATAGAGCATTTAAAGGATGCATTTCTATATATGCGAGATGCACAGAGGGATATTTGCACTATGGCATCAAGAGTAAGTGCGCTGTCCATTTCTGCCAGAAGAGGGTTATGGACGCGACAGTGGTCAGGTGATGCGGATTCCAAACGGCATATGGAAGTATTGCCGTATAAAGGGGAGGAGTTATTTGGGGTCGGTCTATCGGACCTGGTGGCCACGGCAACGGCTGGGAAATCCACCTTTTTACCCCAGGTCACCTCTCAGCAGAAAAAGGCACCGTCTTTTCAGGCTCAGTCCTTTCGTCCCCATAAGGGCAAGCGGGCAAAAGGCCACTCATATCTGCCCCGGGGCAGAGGAAGGGGAAAAAGACTGCAGCAGGCAGACTCTTCCCAGGAACAAAAGCCGTCCCCCGCTTCTGCCAAGTCCTCAGCATGACGCTGGGGCCTTACAAGCGGACTCAGGTACGGTGGGGGGTCGTCTCAAGAATTTCAGCGCGCAGTGGGCTCACTCGCAAGTGGACCCCTGGATCCTGCAGGTAGTATCTCAGGGGTACAAATTGGAATTCGAGACGTCTCCCCCTCGCCGGTTCCTGAAGTCTGCTTTACCAACGTCTCCCTCCGACAGGGAGGCGGTATTGGAAGCCATTCACAAGCTGTATTCCCAGCAGGTGATAATCAAGGTACCCCTCCTACAACAGGGAAAGGGGTATTATTCCACGCTGTTTGTGGTACCGAAGCCGGACGGCTCGGTGAGACCTATTTTAAATCTGAAATCCTTGAACACTTACATACAAAGGTTCAAATTCAAGATGGAGTCACTCAGAGCAGTGATAGCGAACCTGGAAGAAGGGGACTATATGGTGTCTCTGGACATCAAGGATGCTTACCTCCATGTCCCAATTTGCCCTTCTCACCAAGGGTACCTCAGGTTTGTGGTACAGAACTGTCACTATCAGTTTCAGACGCTGCCGTTTGGATTGTCCACGGCACCCCGGGTCTTTACCAAGGTAATGGCCGAAATGATGATTCTTCTTCGAAGAAAAGGCGTCTTAATTATCCCTTACTTGGACGATCTCCTGATAAGGGCAAGGTCTAGGGAACAGTTAGAGGTCGGAGTAGCACTATCTCAAGTAGTACTACGACAGCACGGGTGGATTCTAAATATTCCAAAATCGCAGCTGATTCCGACGACACGTCTGCTGTTCCTAGGGATGATTCTGGACACAGTCCAGAAAAAGGTGTTTCTCCCGGAGGAGAAAGCCAGGGAGTTATCCGAGCTAGTCAGGAACCTCCTAAAACAAGGCCAAGTGTCAGTGCATCAATGCACAAGGGTCCTGGGAAAAATGGTGGCTTCTTACGAAGCGATTCCATTCGGCAGATTCCACGCAAGAACTTTTCAGTGGGATCTGCTGGACAAATGGTCCGGATCGCATCTTCAGATGCATCAGCGGATAACCCTGTCTCCAAGGACAAGGGTGTCTCTCCTGTGGTGGTTGCAGAGTGCTCATCTTCTAGAGGGCCGCAGATTCGGCATTCAGGACTGGGTCCTGGTGACCACGGATGCCAGCCTGAGAGGCTGGGGAGCAGTCACACAGGGAAAAAATTTCCAGGGCTTGTGGTCAAGCATGGAAACGTCATTTCACATAAATATCCTGGAACTAAGGGCCATTTACAATGCCCTAAGTCAAGCAAGGCCTCTGCTTCAGGGTCAGCCGGTGTTGATTCAGTCGGACAACATCACGGCAGTCGCCCACGTAAACAGACAGGGCGGCACAAGAAGCAGGAGGGCAATGGCAGAAGTTGCAAGGATTCTTCGCTGGGCGGAAAATCATGTGATAGCACTGTCAGCAGTGTTCATTCCGGGAGTGGACAACTGGGAAGCAGACTTCCTCAGCAGACACGACCTCCACCCGGGGGAGTGGGGACTTCACCCAGAAGTCTTCCACATGATTGTGAACCGTTGGGAAAAACCAAAGGTGGACATGATGGCGTCCCGCCTCAACAAAAAACTAGACGGATATTGCGCCAGGTCAAGGGACCCTCAGGCAATAGCTGTGGACGCTCTGGTAACACCGTGGGTGTACCAGTCAGTGTATGTGTTCCCTCCTCTGCCTCTCATACCCAAGGTACTGAGAATCATAAGAAGGAGAGGAGTAAGGACTATACTCGTGGCTCCGGATTGGCCAAGAAGGACTTGGTACCCGGAACTTCAAGAGATGCTCACGGAGGACCCGTGGCCTCTACCTCTAAAAAAGGACCTGCTCCAGCAGGGACCCTGTCTGTTCCAAGACTTACCGCGGCTGCGTTTGACGGCATGGCGGTTGAACGCCGGATCCTGAAGGGAAAAGGCATTCCGGATGAAGTCATCCCTACCCTGATCAAAGCCAGGAAGGATGTAACCGTGCAACATTATCACCGTATTTGGCGTAAATATGTTGCGTGGTGTGAGGCCAGGAAGGCCCCTACAGAGGAATTTCAACTGGGTCGTTTCCTGCATTTCCTGCAAACAGGACTGTCTATGGGCCTAAAATTAGGGTCCATTAAGGTTCAAATTTCGGCCCTGTCGATTTTCTTCCAGAAAGAACTAGCTTCAGTTCCTGAAGTTCAGACGTTTGTCAAGGGGGTACTGCATATACAGCCTCCTTTTGTGCCTCCAGTGGCACCTTGGGATCTCAATGTAGTTTTGGGGTTCCTAAAATCACATTGGTTTGAACCACTCACCACTGTGGAATTAAAATATCTCACATGGAAAGTGGTAATGCTGTTAGCCCTGGCTTCAGCCAGGCGTGTCTCAGAATTGGCGGCTTTATCCTATAAAAGCCCTTACCTAATTTTTCATACGGACAGATCAGAATTGAGGACTCGTCCTCAATTTCTCCCTAAGGTGGTTTCAGCGTTTCACTTAAACCAGCCTATTGTGGTACCTGCGGCTACTAGGGACTTGGAGGACTCCAAGTTGCTGGACGTAGTCAGGGCCCTGAAAATATATGTTTCCAGGACGGCTGGAGTCAGAAAATCTGACTCGCTGTTTATCCTGTATGCACCCAACAAGCTGGGTGCTCCTGCTTCTAAGCAGACTATTGCTCGTTGGATTTGTAGTACAATTCAGCTTGCACATTCTGTGGCAGGCCTGCCACAGCCAAAATCTGTAAAAGCCCATTCCACAAGGAAAGTGGGCTCATCTTGGGCGGCTGCCCGAGGGGTCTCGGCTTTACAACTTTGCCGAGCAGCTACTTGGTCAGGGGCAAACACGTTTGCTAAATTCTACAAATTTGATACCCTGGCTGAGGAGGACCTGGAGTTCTCTCATTCGGTGCTGCAGAGTCATCCGCACTCTCCCGCCCGTTTGGGAGCTTTGGTATAATCCCCATGGTCCTTTCGGAGTTCCCAGCATCCACTAGGACGTCAGAGAAAATAAGAATTTACTTACCGATAATTCTATTTCTCATAGTCCGTAGTGGATGCTGGGCGCCCATCCCAAGTGCGGATTGTCTGCAATACTTGTACATAGTTATTGTTACAAAAATCGGGTTATTATTGTTGTGAGCCATCTTTTCAGAGGCTCCTCTGTTATCATGCTGTTAACTGGGTTCAGATCACAGGTTGTACGGTGTGATTGGTGTGGCTGGTATGAGTCTTACCCGGGATTCAAAATCCTTCCTTATTGTGTACGCTCGTCCGGGCACAGTATCCTAACTGAGGCTTGGAGGAGGGTCATAGGGGGAGGAGCCAGTGCACACCAGGTAGTCCTAAAGCTTTTACTTTTGTGCCCAGTCTCCTGCGGAGCCGCTATTCCCCATGGTCCTTTCGGAGTTCCCAGCATCCACTACGGACTATGAGAAATAGAATTATCGGTAAGTAAATTCTTATTTTTTCATACACAGCGTATAACATGAGACTTAGAAGCTGATTGGTTAGTGCCATATCTCTCTCCAGTTAATCTCTCCCTATGCTTTGCTAAATACCCCCCTAAAGAGGTCAAGGGCAGAATTCTGGAGTGCCAAACATACACTGTTGCACTGTCCAACTAATCTCTTTGCAATATCAGTTACCATGAATATTGATATTGTGCAGTGATATTGCAGTGTTCCCCTTCTAGCTCCTCTCCGATACATTTGTTCACTAAATTCTGTTTCTGGTCCCACAGGCAGAGGAATCGATGGCCACTTACCGGACATGCATTGCAGATGCCAAGACACAGAAACAGGAGTTGGAGGATATGAAAGTGAATGTTCTTCGTCAACTCCAAGAGCTTATCAAACAGACCGACCAGATCATGCGCTCGGTACAAATACAGCTTTTCAAACATACTTTCACCTAGCTGGTACTCCTCCTGCTTTTTACTACTTGTTCAAGTATTCATAAATCTTGTTGCATGTTTCATGCCATACTTGTTAATTCTGCGACTATTTTACTTTATAGTGATGTCTTCTACTGTTGTCCTTCCCTCAGTATTTTCTTGTACAATTTGTATTATTCAGATTATAGCATCTACTCTAACTAGCACTTCCTCTGATTCAGATGTCCTGCTTCTCTCTAGGCCACCATCTCCTATTATCAGAGCATGCACATGGAGACAGCCCCTCTACCAGTTGGGTTCCAGACACTCTGTGAGAGCAGTAAACTCTATGATCTGGGGCAGCAATATGCATCATATGTTAGACAGCTTGGAGCTGGAGCAGAACCTGAAACTTCCTATGACTTCCAGGCATATACACCACAGATAACAATGTATGAAATTCCATGTCAATTGATCTGCTTCATAATTCTTTCATTTAATGTATCGACTTTAAAGCACTAATTATTTCATATCTATCTATCTATCTATCTATCTATCTACAATATGTTTTTGGAAGTAAGAGTTTGAATGATGTTCTGCTTTCATTGGCCTCGTTTTGTCTAGGTCACCATACATTCGGAGTAGAAAGTCAAGTTTCAACTCCCAAGATTTTGCTACTGCAGAAAATAAGGAAATCCCTGGAGAGGAGCGTGTTGTAGAGAGAAGAGGTAAGAGAAAGAAATACACAGATTTGTGATTGAGGAAGAAATATGGGGGAGAAAAAGAAGGCTTTTGGGGATAAAGGGGGAAATGTACTAAGAATTGGAGAGTGATAAAGTGGAGAGAAATAAAGTACGAGCTAATCAGCAGGAGTGGACCTGGACTACTCTTTTAGGGGAAGGGGGCGTGGGGCAGTTAAAAAAAAAAATTGTGCATCCATTCCTATCTTCAGAGATAAAGTACCAACCAATCTCTTACAGCCTGTAAAATAACAGAAGCTGATTGCTTGGTACTTTATCTCCCACAGAGATGTAAGACATTCATTTCTAACTTTCCTTATTCTCTTGGCTTTATAATACTACTTATTAATGTGCAGTATTTTGACATACACCATAACCACATTTAAAAAAAAAACATGTCATGGAAATTGTAATGCACTGAAACGTGCATATATTAGGTACTGTATATAAGGTAACTGGTTGGAGACTAGTAAATGGTAAACATGGACGAGCAAAAATGCCACCTATTTTAAAGCCGTGAACATGCCAACATATCATGAGAAATGGGAAAGATTGTGCCTGTCTAGTTTGGGCAAGGTATACAGGGGAGGGGTCCTGGGGTGCACACCGGTAATGAGAGGTGCGACCCTGCGGAGACCTTTCAGTAGAACTGCATACAAAGAAAAAGGTTGCAGGTGCACAATTCAAACATTACCAATTTATTAATAATAATTGCAATAAAATTTTGCATTTTAAGCGAGGTTCTTCGCATAGTTATGGCCATAAGTAACGGCTTGCCCACCGCGTCCAGGTGACCTCATTAGTCGGGCAAGTCCCTAACATTTTGGGGGGTACAAATCTAGGGTGCGGGACCCCCCAAAATGAAGCAGCTGAGTGACCCCAGGGCAACACAAAAGTGAAAAAATATATATAGTGAAAAAGTGAAAATAGGTTAGTGAGAGAGGCTGCTGAAAACAGCAGGGGTAAATTAGTGAGAGGTAGTGAAGGGGGAGATAAAGTAGTGAGAGGTAAAGTAGTGAAAAGTGAAGGTAGGAAATGAATTACATTGAAACAAAACACACGATAGGGATGAAAGTAAATATGAAAATAAGTGTTAATATGTGTTGCTCCTGAGGCAAAACAGCCACAACAATTCAGGGGGACCCACACCCCGGAAATGCACCCCCATCTGATAATCCAATATACATTTGTGCAGGACTCACCTTGCTCTGCATGCTGTCTAAGAAATGTCAGGAACCTAATTAAAACCAATATATAGGACAGGTGGGCGTGGGTGCTACCACCAGGCAGAAGGGGTCTCTGGCCTTCTATTGTGTATGTGAATACACAGCATTAGGTATACAGGGGAGGGGTCCTGGGGTGCACACCGGTAATGAGAGGTGCGACCCTGCGGAGACCTTTCAGTAGAACTGCATACAAAGAAAAAGGTTGCAGGTGCACAATTCAAACATTACCAATTTATTAATAATAATTGCAATAAAATTTTGCATTTTAAGCGAGGTTCTTCGCATAGTTATGGCCATAAGTAACGGCTTGCCCACCGCGTCCAGGTGACCTCATTAGTATACCTAATGCTGTGTATTCACATACACAATAGAAGGCCAGAGACCCCTTCTGCCTGGTGGTAGCACCCACGCCCACCTGTCCTATATATTGGTTTTAATTAGGTTCCTGACATTTCTTAGACAGCATGCAGAGCAAGGTGAGTCCTGCACAAATGTATATTGGATTATCAGATGGGGGTGCATTTCCGGGGTGTGGGTCCCCCTGAATTGTTGTGGCTGTTTTGCCTCAGGAGCAACACATATTAACACTTATTTTCATATTTACTTTCATCCCTATCGTGTGTTTTGTTTCAATGTAATTCATTTCCTACCTTCACTTTTCACTACTTTACCTCTCACTACTTTATCTCCCCCTTCACTACCTCTCACTAATTTACCCCTGCTGTTTTCAGCAGCCTCTCTCACTAACCTATTTTCACTTTTTCACTATATATATTTTTTCACTTTTGTGTTGCCCTGGGGTCACTCAGCTGCTTCATTTTGGGGGGTCCCGCACCCTAGATTTGTACCCCCCAAAATGTTAGGGACTTGCCCGACTAATGAGGTCACCTGGACGCGGTGGGCAAGCCGTTACTTATGGCCATAACTATGCGAAGAACCTCGCTTAAAATGCAAAATTTTATTGCAATTATTATTAATAAATTGGTAATGTTTGAATTGTGCACCTGCAACCTTTTTCTATGTATGTAGTTTGGGCAAGGTATCTGCTTTATAGGCATCTGCTAGGGCACTGTGGGTGCACTTAATTCTCTGCTGTAATTTCTGTATTTCTTCATACCAGTCTATGCTATTACAATTGTGTGTATATATATATATATATATATATATATACACGGGTTGGGTTCGGGTGACCGTTGGTTGGGAGACCGCCGGTCACCATAACGATGCCGGGATCTCGGCTGTTGGATGGCCGGCAGGGAGGCGCGTCGGTATAGTGACAGCCGGTCACCTAACCGCATCCTATATACATGTATAATAGGAATTTGATACCTACCGGTAATTAATTTTCCCGTAGTCCGTAGGGGATACTGGGATGGTCTTAGTACCATGGGGTATAGATGGGGTGCATTGGAGCCTGGCACTTTAAAAATTCTTCGGCGTGTGCTGGCTCCTTTCCTCTATGCCCCTCCTGCAAACTCAGTCTAGGAAAACTGTACCCGAGGAGACGGACATACTTTGAGAGAAGTAAAATAGACAAGAAAGTGGTGAGAAACGAACCAGCACACAACACAACAAGAGGATAGTCATGCTAGCCACAACTTGAAACTAGGGACAGCAACAACAGACCCAACCAAGAAACACAAGAGCAAAGCTTGCAGGAGAACAAATGAAGCACAGAGGCGGGTGCCCATTATCCCCTATGGACTACGAGAAAAGGAATTACTGGTAGGTAGCAAATTTCTATTTTCTCTAACATCCTATGGGATACTGGGATGGTCTTAGTACCATGGGGAAGTCCCAAAGCTCCCAGACCGGGTGGGAGAGTGCTGAGACCCCTGCAAGACCGAGTGACCAAACTGAAGGTCCTCAGTAGCCAAGGTATCAAACTTGTAGAAGTGTTGAAACCCGACCAAGTAGCCGCTCGGCATAACTGCAAAGCCGAGACGCCCCGGGCAGCCGCCCAGGAAGAACTCACTGACCTTGTGGAGTGGGCCTGAACAGACCTCGGTTACAGCAAGGCCGCCGAAAAGTAAGCCTGTTGGATTGTTAGACTGATCCAATGAGCAATGGACTGCTTTGATGCAGGACATCCAATCTCGGTAGCGTCGTAGAGGACAAAAAGCGAGTCAGATTTTCTGTGACGAGCTGTCCTCTTAACATCTTCAAAGCCCCAACCACATCCAGGGACTTTGGCGTAACCGACGTGTCTGATACCACTGGAACCGCTATCGGCTCCGCCCTATCCTCGTGACAAACCAGATAGGGGCTCTTACAGGATAATGCCCCCAATTCCGAAACACACCGTACGGATGCCAATGCCAACATGACAGTCTTCCAAGTCAAATACTTCAGGTCCACCTTCAAACCAATGCAATTAAAGAAAGGGGAGGACCAAATTGAGGGCCTAATTCAGAGTTGATCGCAGCAGCAAATTTGTTAGCAGTTGGGCAAAACCATGTGCACTGCAGGGGGGGAGGCAGATATAACATGTGCAGAGAGAGTTAGATTTGGGTGGGGTGTGTTCAAACTGAAATCTAAATTGCAGTGTAAAAATAAAGCAGCCAGTATTTACCCTGCACAGAAACAAAATAATCCACCCATATCTAACTCTCTATGCAAATGTTATATCTGCCACACCTGCAGTGCACATGGTTTTGCCCAACTGCTAACAAATTTGGTACTGCGATCAACTCTGAATTACCCCCTGAGCTGTGGGAGGCACAAAGGGCGGTTGAATATAAAGGACTCCCTTCAAAAATGTCTGGACTTCTGGAATCACAGCCAACTGCCTTTGGAAAAAGATAGACTAGGCCAAGACGTGAACTTTAATGGAGCCTAAACGTAGGCCCATATCCAATCCTGCCTGCAGGAAGAGTAAGAACCGGCCAAGATGAAAATCTACAGTAGAATACTCCGACCCTCAGAGCCGGCCCTAGCCAATATGATGCCCTAGGCAAGATTTTGGCTGGTGCCGCCTAGCACCACCGCTGGTGTCGCCTCAGACCTTGCACCCCCTATTTCTCTAACGTCCTAGTGGATGCTGGGGACTCCGAAAGGACCATGGGGAATAGCGGCTCCGCAGGAGACTGGGCACAAAGTAAAAGCTTTAGGACTAGCTGGTGTGCACTGGCTCCTCCCCCTATGACCCTCCTCCAAGCCTCAGTTAAGATTTTGTGCCCGAACGAGAAGGGTGCAATCTAGGTGGCTCTCCTGAGCTGCTTAGAGTAAAAGTTTAAATAGGTTTTTTTATTTTCAGTGAGACCTGCTGGCAACAGGCTCACTGCATCGAGGGACTAAGGGGAGAAGAAGCGAACTCACCTGCGTGCAGAGTGGATTGGGCTTCTTAGGCTACTGGACATTAGCTCCAGAGGGACGATCACAGGCCCAGCCATGGATGGGTCCCGGAGCCGCGCCGCCGGCCCCCTTACAGAGCCAGAAGAGTGAAGAGGTCCGGAAAATCGGCGGCAGAAGACGTCCTGTCTTCAATAAGGTAGCGCACAGCACCGCAGCTGTGCGCCATTGCTCTCAGCACACTTCACACTCCGGTCACTGAGGGTGCAGGGCGCTAGGGGGGGGGCGCCCTGGGACGCAATGAAAATACCTTAAATGGCTAAAAATACATCACATATAGCTCCTGGGCTATATGGATGTATTTAACCCCTGCCAGTTTTCCACAAAAAAGCGGGAGAAAGGCCGCCGAAAAAGGGGCGGAGCCTATCTCCTCAGCACACAAGCGCCATTTTTTCCTCACAGCTCCGTTGGAGGAAGGCTCCCTGACTCTCCCCTGCAGTCCTGCACAACAGAAACAGGGTAAAACAAGAGACGGGGGGCACTAAATTGGCATATTAATATATACAGCAGCTATATTAGGGAAAAACACTTATATAAGGTTATCCCTGTGTATATATATAGCGCTCTGGTGTGTGCTGGCAAACTCTCCCTCTGTCTCCCCAAAGGGCTAGTGGGGTCCTGTCCTCTATCAGAGCATTCCCTGTGTGTGTGCTGTGTGTCGGTACGCTGTGTCGACATGTATGAGGAGGAAAATGGTGTGGAGGCGGAGCAATTGCCTGTGTTAGTGATGTCACCCCCTAGGGAGTCGACACCTGACTGGATGGTCTTATGGAAAGAATTACGTGATAGTGTCGGCACTTTACAAAAGACTGTTGACGACATGAGACAGCCGGCAAATCAGTTAATACCTGTACAGGCGTCTCAAACACCGTCAGGGGCTATAAAACGCCCGTTACCTCAGGTCGATACAGACACTGACACGGACACTGACTCCAGTGTCGACGGTGAGGAAACAAACGTATTTTCCAGTAGGGCCACACGTTACATGATCACGGCAATGAAGGAGGTTTTGAACATTTCTGATACTACAAGTACCACAAAAAAGGGTATTATGTGGGGTGTGAAAAAACTACCCGTAGTTTTTCCTGAATCAGATGAATTAAATGAGGTGTGTGATGAAGCGTGGGTTTCCCCCGATAAAAAACTGCTAATTTCTAAAAAATTATTGGCATTATACCCTTTCCCGCCAGAGGTTAAGGCGCGTTGGGAAACACCCCCTAGCGTAGATAAGGCGCTCACACGCTTATCAAAACAAGTGGCGTTACCGTCCCCTGATACGGCCGCCCTCAAGGAACCAGCTGATAGGAAGCTGGAAAATATGCTTAAAAGTATATACACACATACTGGTATTATACTGCGACCAGCAATCGCCATCAGCCTGGTTGTGCAGTGCTGGGGTGGCTTGGTCGGATTCCCTGACTGAAAATATTGATACCCTGGACAGGGACAATATATTATTGACTATAGAGCATTTAAAGGATGCATTTCTATATATGCGAGATGCACAGAGGGATATTTGCACTCTGGCATCAAGAGTAAGTGCGATGTCCATTTCTGCCAGAAGAGGATTATGGACGCGACAGTGGTCAGGGGATGCGGATTCCAAACGGCATATGGAAGTATTGCCGTATAAAGGGGAGGAGTTATTTGGGGTCGGTCTATCGGACCTGGTGGCCACGGCAACGGCTGGAAAATCCACCTTTTTACCCCAAGTCACCTCGCAGCAGAAAAAGATACCGTCTTTTCAGGCTCAGTCCTTTCGTCCCCATAAGGGCAAGCGGGCAAAAGGCCACTCATATCTGCCCCGGGGCAGAGGAAGGGGAAAAAGACTGCAGCAAACAGCCTCTTCCCACGAACAGAAGCCCTCCCCCGCTTCTGCCAAGTCCTCAGCATGACGCTGGGGCCTTACAAGCGGACTCAGGCACGGTGGGGGCCCGTCTGAAGAATTTCAGCGCGCAGTGGGCACACTCGCAAGTGGACCCCTGCATCCTGCAGGTAGTATCTCAGGGGTACAAATTGGAATTCGAGACGTCTCCCCCTCGTCGGTTCCTGAAGTCTGCTTTACCAACGTCTCCCCCCGACAGGGAGGCGGTATTGGAAGCCATTCACAAGCTGTATTCCCAGCAGGTGATAATCAAGGTACCCCTCCTACAACAGGGAGAGGGGTATTATTCCACGCTGTTTGTGGTACCGAAGCCGGACGGCTCGGTGAGACCCATTTTAAATCTGAAATCCTTGAACACTTACATAAAAAGGTTCAAGTTCAAGATGGAGTCACTCAGAGCAGTGATAGCGAACCTGGAAGAAGGGGACTATATGGTGTCTCTGGACATCAAGGATGCTTACCTCCATGTCCCAATTTGCCCTTCTCACCAAGGGTACCTCAGGTTTGTGGTACAGAACTGTCACTATCAGTTTCAGACGCTGCCGTTTGGATTGTCCACGGCACCCCGGGTCTTTACCAAGGTAATGGCCGAAATGATGATTCTTCTTCGAAGAAAAGGCGTCTTAATTATCCCTTACTTGGACGATCTCCTGATAAGGGCAAGGTCCAGAGAACAGTTAGAGGTCGGAGTAGCACTATCTCAAGTAGTACTACGACAGCACGGATGGATTCTAAATATTCCAAAATCGCAGCTGATTCCGACGACACGTCTGCTGTTCCTAGGGATGATTCTGGACACAGTACAGAAAAAGGTGTTTCTCCCGGAGGAGAAAGCCAAGGAGTTATCCGACCTAGTCAGGAACCTCCTAAGACCAGGCCAAGTGTCAGTACATCAATGCACAAGGGTCCTGGGAAAGATGGTGGCTTCTTACGAAGCGATTCCATTCGGCAGATTCCACGCAAGAACTTTTCAGTGGGATCTGCTGGACAAATGGTCCGGATCGCATCTTCAAATGCATCAGCGGATAACCCTGTCTCCAAGGACAAGGGTGTCTCTCCTGTGGTGGTTACAGAGTGCTCATCTCCTAGAGGGCCGCAGATTCGGCATTCAGGATTGGGTCCTGGTGACCACGGATGCCAGTCTGAGAGGCTGGGGAGCAGTCACACAGGGAAGAAATTTCCAGGGCTTGTGGTCAAGCATGGAAACGTCACTTCACATAAATATCCTGGAACTAAGGGCCATTTACAATGCCCTAAGTCAGGCAAGACCTCTGCTTCAGGGTCAGCCGGTGTTGATCCAGTCGGACAACATCACGGCAGTCGCCCACGTAAACAGACAGGGCGGCACAAGAAGCAGGAGGGCAATGATGGAAGTGGCAAGGATTCTTCGCTGAGCGGAGAATCATGTGATAGCACTGTCAGCAGTGTTCATTCCGGGAGTGGACAACTGGGAAGCAGACTTCCTCAGCAGACACGATCTTCACCCGGGGGAGTGGGGACTTCACCCAGAAGTCTTCCACATGATTGTGAACCGTTGGGAAAAACCAAAAGGTGGACATGATGGCGTCCCGCCTCAACAAAAAACTGGACAGATATTGCGCCAGGTCAAGGGACCCTCAGGCAATAGCTGTGGACGCTCTGGTAACACCGTGGGTGTACCAGTCAGTGTATGTGTTCCCTCCTCTTCCTCTCATACCAAAAGTACTGAGAATCATAAGAAGGAGAGGAGTAAAGACTATACTCGTGGCTCCGGATTGGCCAAGAAGGACTTGGTACCCGGAAATTCAAGAGATGCTCACGGAAGACCCGTGGCCTCTACCTCTAAGAAAGGACCTGCTCCAGCAGGGACCATGTCTGTTCCAAGACTTACCGCGGCTGCGTTTGACGGCATGGCGGTTGAACGCCGGATCCTGAAGGAAAAAGGCATTCCGGATGAAGTCATCCCTACCCTGATCAAAGCCAGGAAGGACGTAACCATACAACATTATCACCGTATTTGGCGTAAATATGTTGCGTGGTGCGAGGCCAGGAAGGCCCCTACAGAGGAATTTCAACTGGGTCGTTTCCTGCATTTCCTGCAAACAGGACTGTCTATGGGCCTCAAATTAGGGTCCATTAAGGTTCAAATTTCGGCCCTGTCAATATTCTTCCAAAAAGAACTGGCTTCTGTTCCTGAAGTTCAGACGTTTGTCAAGGGAGTACTGCATATACAGCCTCCTTTTGTGCCTCCAGTGGCACCTTGGGATCTCAATGTAGTTTTGGGATTCCTAAAATCACATTGGTTTGAACCACTCACCACTGTGGACTTAAAATATCTCACATGGAAAGTGGTAATGCTGTTAGCCCTGGCTTCAGCCAGGCGTGTCTCAGAATTGGCGGCTTTATCCTATAAAAGCCCTTACCTAATTTTTCATATGTGGTGCCTGCGGCTACTAGGGACTTGGAGGATTCCAAGTTGCTGGACGTAGTCAGGGCCCTGAAAATATATGTTTCCAGGACGGCTGGAGTCAGAAAATCTGATTCGCTGTTTATCCTGTATGCACCCAGCAAGCTGGGTGCTCCTGCTTCTAAGCAGACGATTGCTTGTTGGATTTGTAGTACAATTCAGCTTGCACATTCTGTGGCAGGCCTGCCACAGCCAAAATCTGTAAAAGCCCATTCCACACGGAAAGTGGGCTCATCTTGGGCGGCTGCCCGAGGGGTCTCGGCTTTACAACTTTGCCGAGCAGCTACTTGGTCAGGGGCAAACACGTTTGCTAAATTCTACAAATTTGATACCCTGGCTGAGGAGGACCTGGAGTTCTCTCATTCGGTGCTGCAGAGTCATCCGCACTCTCCCGCCCGTTTGGGAGCTTTGGTATAATCCCCATGGTCCTTTCGGAGTCCCCAGCATCCACTAGGACGTTAGAGAAAATAAGAATTTACTTACCGATAATTCTATTTCTCATAGTCCGTAGTGGATGCTGGGCGCCCATCCCAAGTGCGGATTGTCTGCATTACTTGTACATAGTTATTGTTACAAAAATCGGGTTATTGTTGTTGTGAGCCATCTTTTCAGAGGCTCCTTCTGTTATCATGCTGTTAACTGGGTTCAGATCACAAGTTGTACGGTGTGATTGGTGTGGCTGGTACGAGTCTTACCCGGGATTCAAAATCCTTCCTTATTGTGTACGCTCGTCCGGGCACAGTATCCTAACTGAGGCTTGGAGGAGGGTATAGGGGGAGGAGCCAGTGCACACCAGCTAGTCCTAAAGCTTTTACTTTGTGCCCAGTCTCCTGCGGAGCCGCTATTCCCCATGGTCCTTTCGGAGTCCCCAGCATCCACTACGGACTATGAGAAATAGAATTATCGGTAAGTAAATTCTTATTATTTTAACCCCAATTCCAATTACGCCACACAGTACTGCAACTTTATTTACATATGATCATGCAATAGTGCTCATAATTCATATTACATCCCACAGTATTATCACTTTACTTTATAAACGTTACTCCTCACAGTAGAGCCCCTTATTCACATTACATCACACTGAATTGCTCCTTATTCACATTACACCACACCCTATTGCTCTTTATTCACATTAGATGACACAGTAGTGCTCTTTCTATACGCAACGCCACATAGTAGAGCACCTTATACACATAATGCCACACATTAGTAATGCATTTATACACATTCCACACAGTAATGCCCCTTACACATATGAGACACCTTATTAATGTCCTTATAAACATAATGCGCCACCTTACACATTATGACAACCTTCATTAATGCCCTTTTACACAGAATGTCCCTTACACATATGCCGCACATTATTAGTGCCCCTATACACATAATGACACACATAGTGCCCCCTACACATTTGCTGCACATTATTAGTGCCCCTATACACATAATGACACACATACAGTAGTACCCTGTTACACATATGCCGCACATTATTAATGCCCTTATACACATGACACACATAGTGCCCCTTACACATATGTTGCACATTATTAATGCGTTTTTACATGACACACATAATGCTCCTTACACATATTTCGAACACTACTGCACAACCAACCCACTCACATGCACACAGCAATCACACTGCCACTAACACTGTGACCTCTGCCTCTGCTTGGATACAGATGTGTCCTCATAAATATTGCCTCAATGCTAACGTTGGGCTTTTTTATGAAAATGCATCTTGCTATGTGGCTAGGATGCACAAGCAGCTTCTGCTGATTAAAATTATATGCAGCATGCCTATATACTGTGTGAGACTGTGGCTGTAACTGCATATGAAATGCTACACACAGAATATAGGCATGCTGCATATCATTTTAATCAGCAGAAGCTGCTGATGCCCCTAGGCATATCAAATGCCCTAGGCAATTGGCTAGTTTGCCTATGCCTATGGCCGGCTCTGCCGACCCTCACACCAAGAAACATATTTCTTCCATATGCGATGGTAATGTTTAGATGTTACCACCTTCCTGGCTTGGACCATAGTCGAGATAACCTTGGCAGGAAGCCCTTTCCTGGCTAAAATCTCCCTTTCAACTTCCGTGCCGTCAAACGAAGCCGCGGTAAGTCTGGATAGATGACGGCCCTTGCTGAAGAAGATCTTCTTGAGGCGGCAGAGGCCATCGCTCCTCGAGGGACATGTCCAGGAGATCTGCATACCAGGCCCTGCGAGACCAATCCTGGGGCTTTCCCGATTTAGTATTTTGAGAACTCTGGGAATGAGAGGAAGTGGAGGGAACAGATAGACGAACTGGTAAACCCACGGCGCTGTCAGAACGTCCACCGCTGCAGCCTGTGGATCCCTTATCCTGGAGCAGTAGCGACGCATTTTCTTGTTGAGGCGAGAAGCCATCATGTCGATCAGCGGGCAGCCTCACCGTTGTACCAACAGTTGAAACACCTGCGGGTGAAGGCCCCATTCCCCCGGGTGCAGATCGTGTCTGCTGAGGAAGTCCGCTTCCCAGTTGTCCACTCCCATAATGAATATGGCTGACATGGCCCTGGTGTTGCGCTCTGCCCAGAGGAGTATCCTGTACACTTCTCACATTGCGGCCCTGATTTTTGTTCCTCCCTGTTGGTTTATGTACACCACCGCCGTGGTGTTGTCCGACTGGACCTGTATGGCCTGATGTTGAAGGAGGTAAGAGGCTGGGCATTGTAAATCGCCCAGAGTTCCAGAATGTTTATCGGAAGAGAAGACTATCGGGGCAACCACCTTCCCTGAAACTGAGCCCCTTGGGTCGCAGCCCCACAGCCGTGGAGGCTTGCATCCGTTGTCAACAGAATCCATGTCTGGATTCTGAACCGTCGGCCCTCCACTAGGTGAGAGATCTGCAACCACCATAGAAGGGAGATCCTTGCCTTTGGTGAAAGGGATATCCTCTGGTGCATGTGGAGATGTGACCCTGGCATTTGTCCAGCAGATCCAGCTGGAATGGAGGGGCATGGAATCTTCCGTACTGAATAGCCTCGTAGGAGGCCACCATCTTGCCTAGTAGGCTGATTCAAAGATGGAAAAGCCCGAAACTGGAAGTGGCTGTCTTGCAGCGCAAATCTGTGGTAAGCTTGATGAGGCGGCCAGATCGGGATGTGAAGGTATGCGTCCTTGATATCCATGGATGACAGGAACTCCCCTTCCTCTAGGCCAGAGACCACCGCTCTCAGATATTCCATTTTGAACTCTAACACCCGCAGGTATGGGCTCAGAGATTTGAGGTTTAAGATTGGTCTTACCGAACCGTCCAGCTTCGGCACCATGAACAGCCTTGAATAAAATCCTTTGTTTCGAAGCAGAGGAGGGACTAGGACAATAACCTTCGTTAACAGCAGTTTTTGTATGGCGTCTTGCAAGGTAACTCCCGACTTGAAGAATCTGTGAGGGAGTGTTTGAAACTCTAACTGGTATCCTTGTGAGATTGGGTCTCTCACCCAAGGATCCCAGCAAGACTCCACCCAAACCTGTTGGAAATATTGAAGTCGAGCACCAACCTGAATGTTCCCCTGCAGCTGGAGCCAACCGTCACGCGGCGGGCTTCATTGAGGAAGAACCTGAATTCTGCTCCAGTGATCCAGCGGCCACTGGTCTGCGAGGTTTACCTCTATTTCCTCTAGCTGCATTTGAGGAATCCCTGGCCCTGCCTCTGAATCTGGCCACACAAAAGTACTGTAGAGAGGGTCTGGGATAAGCACGTCTAGCCAGAGTACGTCTCCTTGATTGCCTCACTCATGAAGTTAGCAGGAGTGTCAGAAGCTCATCCTAAGGCATAGTGTTAACAAACCTTCTATCACATTACCAGACCATTTAACAATAGCCCTTGAGATCCAACAACAAGCAATGGTGGGTCTTTGTGCGACTTCCACTGCAATGGATTTGAGTGTAGTCTCAATCTTATGATCAGTAGGGTCTTTTAAGGAGATAGCACCAGGTACAGGCAGTACAATCTTATGTGACAGCCTGGATACTGAGGTATCCACAGCTGGAGGATTCTCCCACACCTTCCTATCCTCAGGGTGGAAAGGGAAAGAGATCCAACCGCTTAGGGGTTGGAAATTTCTTGTCAGAATTAACCCACATCTCTTTAAAAAGTGTGTTTAATTCCTTAGAGACTGGAAAGGTGGCAGTAGACTTTTGTTTTACATTAGAAAATGACTCATCAGGTTCTGCCTCTTTATCAGGGATATTCAGGACCTCCCTAATAGAATAGATAAGTGCTTCCACACCCTGAGACAGAGTACTGTCTCCTTCATCAACCTCTACTTCCCTTCCTCCAAATCTGGCATCTCATTATCAGAGTCAGACTGGAGCACATGGGCAGTGTACGTTTCTGTGAAACCAGCATAGGGGGTTGAGAGGCCGGTCTGAGATCAGAAGTATGAACCAGAAAATCATCCATAGATTTTTTAAACACTTGTCTTTCCTGTCTGGCAGTAGCCAATTCAGATGATATGTTAGACATCATCCCGTTAAATCCAGCCATTCTGGTTCCTGTGTGCTGCTTCCCTGTGAAGGGAGACTGCACTGAGTACATAACAGAGACCCCCCTGGAGTGGTGCTACAGGACTGAAATATAACTTTCTTGCCAGACATGTTTATACAGCAGAACACACGCACAGGAGCAGTGAAATATACACAGTAACCCAGTTTACAGTCGGGATGGAGAGAGACAGAGAGGGAGAGAAACCAGCACACTCCTGCCTCAATCAGCTAAAGCAGTGCTTAGCCAGGCAGAAACTAGAACCTTAGATATGGTAACTAGTTTTTACAGACAATATATTGCTCCCCCCTTCTACAAAATACCCTGGTACCAGTGTAAAGTGCTTTAGAGGGTCCTTGGAGGAGCAGCGCTTCCCTGCATGTAGCCTGTAGTATGATACAGCAGGAAATGGCGCCTCTGAGCTGTTGGTCCCGCTCTGAGTAAAGCCCCACCCCCTTAATGGTGCGTGGTCCCTGTTCTTTATTATACTGGCATGTGTCTCTAATTTACAGAAAATGGGGTTAAAACCCCTTTGCTGTGTCAGCGCAAGTGTGGGTATATGCAGCGGGCACCTCAGCCCGCCGCGCCCTTATGTCGCCATGTGAACTGGGGGCCCATTAACCAGGACCCCGATTTCTGTACTCACCATGCCAGCGTCTTCAGCTCTGTTAGGGCTGGTGGCCTGCTGTTGGAGTGTGCGCACACCCTGGGGGCGAGCGAAACAACACCTCGGGAGCTATGTCCTGTCAGTGGGGATCCAGACCATTAACCCTTCAAGAGGTTGGTCAAGTCCCCCCCCCCCCCCTAAGTCCCATGATGCAGGCAAACTGGTGCCCACCAGTTCTTCCTGAAAATAACCAACTAAAATAAAGATTTTGAGGAAACACTCTGGAGCTCCAGAGAATGCACCTGGCTCCTTGGGCACATTTTTCTAAACTGAGTCTGCAGGAGGGGCATAGAGGGGAGGAGCCAGCACACTCTGAAGAATTTTTAAAGTGCCAGGCTCCAATGGACCCCATCTATACCCCGTGGTACTAAGACCATCCCAGTATCCCCTAGGACGGTAGAGAAATGTGTGTGTGTATCCACATAATTTGACAACCTTTATAGACAGATTTGTATCTGCTGTTCTTTGATTTTGCATGTAAAAAGGTACATTACTACGTAAGTGAATGGCCATACTAGTATCATTATCTGATTTACAGTCTACATTCAATTTAAAAAGACACAGGTTAAGTCCAAAGTGGTATGCGCAAGGCAGCACTTAGCACTTTTTATACGAAAGAAAGATTCAATTTGTAACCCTTTACCCAGATTACTTTGAATGATAATTGCACCTGTACTCCCATTTATCATGATGTGGTGACCAACACAAACCCATACTTCAGTGTGGATTATACTTATGGTCCAATAAGGGATGATTTAAAACAACTTTTTCACCAGTTTCTTGTGAGGGATATGTTCTACACCAAAGTGCCCATTCATCTATTGATAGTATTGTTTTTCCTATGTATACTGCTGGCATACACAGCTAGGTTTTTTTTTAAACTCCATTATAATTTGACAGCTATGACAACAATATGATACCACACGGTAGACTTTTATAATGTCTTCTGATGGGGACTTGCATCATTTGTTTATCACATAATGCCTTGACCACAGCTACGTTCTGAATAGAGCAGCATTCCCCAATCTCTGTCCTCAAGGCACACTAACAGTCCAGGTTTTAGTGTTAACCGCAAACAAGAGAAATTAATACAATCCTCAATTGCTTTTACCATACCTCCCAACCAGTGGTGGAACTAGCGAGCGGTGGGCCTAGCGAGCGGTGGGCCCCCCTCCTCCCCCATCCCATCCAAGTTCACCCCCTCACCCCTGGAGAGGATCTGGTGAGGGGGACCTGCTCAGGGCCAGAGAAATGGATACCTAGCAACAGTGCCGTAACTAGACATTTTAGCACTGTGTGCAAGAAACGGCATCGGAGCCCCACCCCTGCATGCAAGACAGGGGCAGTGCGCGCCGTAGGCGCGCGCAAAAATCCATAGTGGCGTGGCTTTGTGGCGAAGGGGTGTGGCCACAAAATAATACCAATTCATAAAACGGTGCACAGTAGTTTCCATTATTCAAATTACGCCGCACAGTAGCACCACTACACCAGGTAGAGACCCTTTTACACCTTACGACGGACAGATTCCTCTTTTTACACATTACGGCAGACATCGTGCCCTTGTTAAACATAGCGGCAGACAGCGTACACTTTTTACACATAACGGCAGACAGCGTCCCCCTTTTTCCACATTACGGCAGACAGCGTCCCCTTTTTACACATTACGGCAGACAGCGTCCCCTTTTTACACATTATGGCAGACAGCGTACACTTTTTACACATTACGGCAGACAGCGTGCCCTTGTTACACATTACGGCAGACAGCGTCCCCCTTTTTACACATTGCGGCAGGGAGATTCCGCATTTTTACACATAGCGGCAGGCAGATTCCCCATTTTTACACATTGCGGCAGACAGTCCCAAGAAAGACAGAAACACCGAAAGAAACACAGAAAGAAAGAAAGAAAGAAAGAAAGAAAGAAAGAAAGAAAGAAAGAAAGAAAGAAAGAAAGAAAGAAAGAAAGAAAGAAAGAAAAGAATTATACTTACCCTCTCCGCTGGCTCAGGCTCCTCGGTGCAGCTTCTGACGATTCCCGGGCAGGAGAGAAGGAGGAGGAGGGAGGTGGAGGAGGGAGCCGCAGCAGTGCTGTGTTATTGGTGGAGGCGCTGCTGCTGCTGCCCCTCTGCTTCACTATAGGCTGTTCTCGGAAGACAGCCTATAGTGAAGCAGAGGGGCAGCAGCAGCAGCGCCTCCACCAGTAACAAAGCGCTGCTGCGGCTCCCTCCTCCACCTCCCTCCCCCGTGCCGCTGCAGTGCGCTCCTCTCCTATCCAGGCGGCTGTGTGCTGCGGGCAGCGGTTGCCCGCAGCGGCATGTAATGAGTCAGTTTTGACTCATTACATGCTTTGGGCCCCTGGACAGAGGCGGGCCCCAGTGCAACGCACTGGTTGCACTGGCGGTAGTTCCGCCTCTGCTCCCAACATAACCCTCTCCAGGAGGGACATAATGTTCTGCTCCTGCACTTCCCTCTTAATTTGTGATTGCCATCACCTGTGCTGACACACCTTTCTTACCCATTAACCTGTTCAACACAGGTGTAGACAATCTTACATTAAGAAAAAAGTCCAGAAGCAGAGCACTGTGTCCCTCCTGGAGAGGGTCATGTTGGGAGGTATGCTTTTACTAAAAGAGCAAAATAAACTTGGAAAGTAAGTCACTATTTGTACGTAAAAATTAGTATTTTATGTTCGTTATGAAGATGGAATGTAGGAATTCATAAAAAAATGTCCTTGAAAAATCTCCGTAATACATCCTCAATGATCACAAGATGTATACATAGGCTTACCATACTATCCCTTTAAACTGGGACACTCATGAATTACACAGGTTCTTTGGCTGATTAATACCAGGTGACATGCAGGCTTGTAGTCAGCCAGCCACAGAACCTGTGTAATAACACTAATGAGTGTCCTGGTTTAAAGGGATAGTATGGTAAGCCTATGTATACATATAAAAGAATGAAAAACAAAAGGCAAAAAATAGTGTAGTGTGTCCCAATAAATGGTGTGTATATAGATGTGGATATTGGTGGCTACGTCCTCAGCATGTTTTTTATATATTATAATATGCCGTACCGTACTCACACAGCGGTGACATATATTCCATCCATAGAGGTTTCTTTTGTGATGGTTCCTAGCCGTCAGTCTATTGTGTGAACACCCAGTGGTACGGATAAAGTAAATGGGTGTATCCAATTTACAACATCAGGCACATGACTACTCACATAAAGGTTTCTTTCAGAAGTCTCTCCCGACCTTATTCCTTCTGTAACACAGCTCCTCTATATTTGGGAATACACACTGGGAACTCCCCCACTGTTTATTTTGATCTCTTATACCCCTTTCACACTGCCAATGCCAGATCCCACCCGGGAATTGGAAACGGGTCCTTCCTCGGTGGGATCCGGCATTGGCCGCTGCTGCAGGCTTCCCCGACCCGGCAATATGCTGGGCTGGTTGCCATAGCAGCGTGGGGCGGAGCCGGCGGTGGGGGCGGAGGTGGAGGCGGCGCTGGGAGATGACATCATCTCCGCGCCGCCACTCCCTGCTGTAGTAAACGGGTCTCGGGAAGCATCGTCCCGGGAGCCCGTTTACGCAGCCACTGACCTGGTATTCAACCCGGGCATAACACTGCTTTATTCCCGGGTTGAATTGCCGGGTCAGGCGACCCGCGATTTCGGCTATGTCCCTTTCACACCACATGCCGACCCGTGTTGACCCGGCAATATGCTAGGTCGATACCGGGTTATTTGTGCGGTGTGAAAGGGTTATTAGTGAGTGCAATTAAGAGTTGTATTATTTTCTCTTTTTTTTTGGTTTAGATTTTGTGTGTATGACAGGTGATATCTATCTTTATAGTCAAGATTGCAGCTCCTAGTGTGCGCATTGGCATATCCATAATTTTAATAATAACCCTGCTTGAGCACGGGTGGCTTAATTAGTACTTCGATTACTTTGATTTAACCATCTGTGCAGAAGCCTGGATATCACTAAAACCTGCACTGTTAATGTGCCTTGAGGACCGAGGTTGGGAATGCCTGGAACAGAGGAAAACTGGCTTTGTAGGCTTAGGGCAGTGGTTCTCAAACTCGGTCCTCAGGCCCCCACACAGTGCATGTTTTGAAGGTAACCCAGCAGGTGCACAGGTGTATTAATTACTCACTGACACATTTTAAAAGGTACACAGGTAGAGCTAATTATTTCACTTGCGATTCTGTGAGGAGACCTGGAAAACATGCACTGTGTGGGGTCCTGAGGACCGAGTTTGAGAACCTGTGGCTTATGGGATCCCTAGTTATATCGGTGGCGCATGAAATAACTCTTATCATTGATGAGACTATGGTAACTTTGCTTCATTCTGCAACTTTGACAGAATGCCTACTTGTCCTTTTACCCTATGCACTTGCAATCAAAAGCCCATATGGGACCTGTGTGCACTGTGGAAGCCTTGCCTCTCATTCATCTGAAAAAAATTACATTTATTGTTACTAATTATTATAGTTTATTTGCACACTAATACTTTGTTACCATACACCTGGCCTCAGACAGCCCCTATATTTACATTTAGTTTCTAGTAATAACATGCTATACCCTAGGAAATCCTGTTTGTGCTATTCTTGAAATAGACAGACATTTCTCCACTGAAAGATACATAACTTGTTTGAGCCGTAAAGATTCTTTGAGTGATGCCTTAAACATATTGTTTTATATATGGATTTTATATAACTGCTCATCATTATATTATTAGGAGGCAGAGGTCATCAAGTACATAAGTCATGGCCAAGTGCTATGTCTGAGGGAGACACAACAGGGAGCAAAGAAACCACAGGTACATTTGCACATTTTAAGGCAGTGGTCATATTGACACATTATGAAAATAAAACTATTTTGTTATCTATGCAAATAACAGACTTGTTATGTTCATATAAAGTGGAATGTGTGAAATTTTAAATGAAGTCTCCTATTTGCAGGTTTCTCAGAAAAACTGATACAGCCTCTCTCACCCAATGAAGACGTTGAAAGCAAAAGACTGACAGCACTTGAACAAGGTAGTCAGGCAAATACAGGACTTCTATAGGGGTTTTCTGTATATGTAGTTACAATGAGAACATGTATATTGATTGTGGCACAAACACCTTCAAAATGATAGATTTGGCTGACAGACGGCAGACAACTTAGGATGGCAGACAACTTATGCAAATATAACAGTCTTTTTGTTGCCGACCCCTAGCACTAAAGCTGGGTACACATTAGATGACCTGTGTGCCCAGCCAACGGCAGGTGCTTTGGAATGATATATCATGCGGCCTGTACACAATGCACGATCTGGAGAACAACCACATGACATATCGCTCCCCTGCCGCATCCAAATGCATGGAGTCATCAGCCCATACTTGCCTACCTGACCCTCTCCATGAGGGAGAAAATGCTCTGTTCCTGGACTTTCCTGGTAATGTATGATTGCCATCACCTGTGGTGAAACACCTTTCTTATCAATTAACTAGCTCATCACAGGTGATGGCAATCATACATTACCAGGAAAGTCCAGGAACAGAGCATTTTCTCCCTCATGGAGAGGGTCAGGTAGGCAAGTATGCATCAGCCACATCTTCAGATTGGGCTGCATGTACAGCAGATCTGAAGATGCGACAGATGATCCGTGGGAGCTCACAATAGTGCATACACATTTCACGATTTGAACGATTTCTTGTTCCAATCTTTTGGAATCGGGCAATCATTCAAAAAAAAAATGTCTAATGTGTGCCCAGCTTGAGATAACACAGTCCAACTGACCATGAGCTAAGCCAGTTGGTCTGGCATCAATTGCCCCACTCACAGGAATCAGCACCTTTTCAAAGTCTAAGCACCACCCCAGCTCTATCCTGATTTGTTGGCTTTAAATCCTTTGTCATAGATTCCTACTCTCCTGGGAAATTGGTTAGCGTTCTTGGCTGCCCACTTTCTCGCAACACGTCCCCTTGCTTTGCTGATCTGGCTGCCCCCTCATGGAGAAGACAGCCAGGAAGTCGGTGATAAACAGCTTCTCTGCTTATAACACAAACACACCTATCTGGTGTCGCATCATAACATTCCAATTAGGCTGCTGTCAAATTTGTATGCAACAGTGTAAATAGCGGTAACGTTAGCTGGTGGTTCTGGGCAACAGAAAAGCACCCCTAAGTGTTCACCTGACAACTGTCATCTTTTAGGCTGAAAAGATTACATGTAGATTGCTGAAACTTTATGCAGAATGCCTGTGGGTTCTATCTGTATACCATTTACACAATCTTTTTCAGTACTGCATAATTATCTTTGTTAGGCTGTTGCACTTAAAAGCATTCTATTAGTAGTGAGAAAAAATACTTTGTTGGAAATGTGAACAAATATTTAAAAACATAAACGAAACATGGTTAATAATGCAGTAGACCTATTTCCATTTAATTCATTTGTTGTTTTTAAATGACTAGCAAATCTAATAGTGGTGACATTTTACACATTTAAAGAACATTCCAGGACTCCATACTCATGGGATTAACCTGTGATTAAGAAGAGGGGGCACAACAATACTTTATAGTAAACCAGTGGAAGTATATGCAGCACGCCACTCAGAGTCTAAAAGACTGAGGACAGTACACTGTAATGAATTATGTTGGAAAAGGTGATTTTTTTTCTCTATCTTATATCATTTACATATTTTAGATGGGTTTTCTGTGTTTTGTTTGCATGTTTAATACATAGGAACACTTTAAGGCTTTGAATTCACTAGAAAACCTTACTGACATCCTAGCATCTTGTGTTCCAGTGCTAAGGCACATATACATTTACTTTATACATTTGTGAATTTTAGGAGAAAAGTTGTTTTATTTTAGATTTGTGGTTTTATCCGGAACACTACCTGAATAAGCAGAAGCATGCCATATAGTGGTCATATAATATATTTATTTTTCTACTTCTGTAAGGGTTAAAACTTATCAACTCATATCAACTAAGTAGACCTATACAAAACATCATAATACCTACAACCCATGAACTTCAGCAGAACAATACTAGTAGGGTAGAAAGTAAAAAAGTTAAGAGCTCAGTAACAAACGAAACAACATCCATTGTGCTAATATTTTCCTACCTAGGCATTAATGGACTCCCTGCAGACTTGGAGGCAACAAGCCCTACTGGTCCATTCCGCAATGTTGGGTTATCTCGAGCTGCTAGGACGCACAGGCTGCGCAAACTACGGACGCCAAGCAAGTGTCGAGAGTGTAACAGTTATGTGTACTTCCAGGGAGCAGAGTGCGAGGAGGTGAGATGGAGAACATGGGGGTGGTGCAGGTGTTTTTAGTGTCCCTCGCATTTGTAGTCTCTTCATCAGGGGCACAGCATTTGTGGGGAGGCTTACTGGGCCTCCAGTTCACAAAACTTCCCTTTGTAGTGCCACCAGTACACAATATGCCACACAGTGCCAGAGTTAACATTATATCACACAATGTCTGCAGTACATTTTAGTGTCCCCAGTTCAATTTTGCAACATTACAGTGTCCCCAGTTCATATTATAGTACCCCAGATCATAATATGCCACATTACAGTGTCCCCAGTTCATATTATAGTACCCCAGATCATAATATGCCACATTACAGTGTCCCCAGTTCATATTATAGTACCCCAGATCATAATATGCCACATTACAGTGTCCCCAGTTCATATTATAGTACCCCAGATCATAATATGCCACATTAGTGTCCCCAGTTCATATTATAGTACCCCAGATCATAATATGCCACATTACAGTGTCCCCAGTTCATATTATAGTACCCCAGATCATAATATGCCACATTACAGTGTCCCCAGTTCATATTATAGTACCCCAGATCATAATATGCCACATTACAGTGTCCCCAGTTCATATTATAGTACCCCAGATCATAATATGCCACATTAGTGTCCCCAGTTCATATTATAGTACCCTAGATCATAATATGCCACATTACAGTGTCCCCAGTTCATATTATAGTACCCCAGATCATAATATGCCACATTACAGTGTCCCCAGTTCATATTATAGTACCCCAGATCATAATATGCCACATTACAGTGTCCCCAGTTCATATTATAGTACCCCAGATCATAATATGCCACATTACAGTGTCCCCAGTTCATATTATAGTACCCCAGATCATAATATGCCACATTACAGTGTCCCTAGTTCATATTATAGTACCCCAGATCATAATATGCCACATTAGTGTCCCCAGTTCATATTATAGTACCCCAGATCATAATATGCCACATTACAGTGTCCCCAGTTCATATTATAGTACCCCAGATCATAATATGCCACATTACAGTGTCCCCAGTTCATATTCTAGTACCCCAGATCATAATATGCCACATTACAGTGTCCCCAGTTCATATTATAGTACCCCAGATCATAATATGCCACATTACAGTGTCCCCAGTTCATATTCTAGTACCCCAGATCATAATATGCCACATTACAGTGTCCCCAGTTCATATTCTAGTACCCCAGATCATAATATGCCACATTACAGTGTCCCCAGTTCATATTCTAGTACCCCAGATCATAATATGCCACATTACAGTGTCCCCAGTTCATATTATAGTACCCCAGATCATAATATGCCACATTAGTGTCCCCAGTTCATATTATAGTACCCCAGATCATAATATGCCACATTACAGTGTCCCCAGTTCATATTCTAGTACCCCAGATCATAATATGACACATTACAGTGTCCCCAGTTCATATTATAGTACCCCAGATCATAATATGCCACATTACAGTGTCCCCAGTTCATATTCTAGTACCCCAGATCATAATATGCCACATTAGTGTCCCCAGTTCATATTATAGTACCCCAGATCATAATATGCCACATTACAGTGTCCCCAGTTCATATTATAGTACCCCAGATCATAATATGCCACATTACAGTGTCCCCAGTTCATATTATAGTACCCCAGATCATAATATGCCACATTACAGTGTCCCCAGTTCATATTATAGTACCCCAGATCATAATATGCCACATTACAGTGTCCCCAGTTCATATTATAGTACCCCAGACCATAATATGCCACATTACAGTGAACCCAGTTCATATTATAGTACCCCAGATCATAATATGCCACATTACAGTGAACCCAGTTCAGATTGGGCCACATTACCGTACCCACTGGACATTATTTTTTTTATGTATATTCTGTTTTTATTAAGATTTTTAACAAAACACAAGCAACACAGATAAAGTACTCTTACATCAAAACATATCAGAAATTACTAAAATCAGACAAACCTATATGAAAGTAATTGATTAGTAAAATAAAAAGAGAACAGAGGGGCAGATGTATTAACCTGGAGAAGGCATAAGGAAGTGATAAACCAGTGATATGTGCAAGGTGATAAAGGCAGCAGCCAATCAGTTCCAATATGTAAATTAACAGTTGGGATCTGATTGGCTGCTGCCTTTATCACCTTGCACATATCACTGGTTTATCACTTCCTTATGCCTTCTCCAGGTTAATACATCTGCCCCAGAGAAACAGCAGCTGGGGGATTGAAGTGGGAGATGAATAAGTGAAGGGAGGAAGGAGGGGTGGATTACCTAGTAAAGGGAAAAATGACAACAACCATCTAAGGATCTTTAGTTACACATTAGGGAGGAAGGAAGACATGTAGCTTTTAAAATTATCTGAGGACTTATTTTGCAGCCAGGGTATCCAGGTAGTGGTGAAGTCAGAAGGCTTATTCTACTGAGGAGCGCAGAATATCCTCCATTGATATGAAATAATCAATTCTTTGCGAGTGGGAGCTTTATTAGAATTCTAAAGTAGTGGAATGATGGAGCGTGCTGTATTACTAAGTAAGGAATTCTTATATAATCGGCCACAGTGATATGTAAGTGGTTAAGCAGCCAAAATGCGGGACCTGTAGGAACAACATTTGTTGGGAGATAGAAATTATCTCAGACCAGTAGTTTGATAGTCAGGGACAATCACACCAAATATGTCGCAGGGAGCCTGGGGCAGAGAGACGTCTCCAGGAGCCAGTGCTATAGGGCATAAAATAAATTATAGCACTATAATGGGCCTTAAGATTAACTAGTGCATACCTCTCTGCAAACAGAGGTGCCCTAAATATGTGCTACAGATATGCTACATGTTTTCCTCTTGCAATGCTTTGCTTTTCTACTCATCCTATTTTGGAATTAATTAAATAGTATCATTCCAGTTCTATTTATAGCATAAACATTCAGCAAATTACAAGCTTATAAATACAGTATGAATGTGACATTTGATGCACTTTCACTCATCTCTTATGTTAAGGTAAAACGCAATGAACTATGATAATTAGTATTTCTGATATTTAGGATTTTTTTTCTCAATACATTTTTATTAAAGAAATGTAAGATTGCTAATTGGGTCCCTGGGCTAATCGCTGCAGGGGAGGATTATGGGGTCCCAGGCAGCTGCAGGCACAACCAGGCTGCACACTGCTTGCACTGGGGATTGGACACTAGACGCCGAAGCGGCACACTAGTAAACAGGAGTAAACGCATGAGCGGAAGCAGTACCTGGAAGTGCCGGACCGCTTGCCGCCAGTACTAGCCAGGAAGAGAAGGGTCATGGGCACATAAAACCCTGACGATGAACAGTACAAGGAAGCAGGGCAGATGCAGCTAAGAGCACCTGGAAAGCAGCCTCCCAGCCTGGTAAGTATGCGGCTGCCATGTGTAAGGTGTATTACTGTGAGGCATAATGTGTAAGGGGCATTAAGGTGTGTGGCATATTGTGTAAGGGGCACTACGATGTGTGGCATAATGTGCAAGGGGCATTACGGTGTGTGGCATAATGTGCAAGGGGTATTGGTGTGTGACATAATGTGCAAGGGGCATTACGGTGTGTGGCATAATGTGCAAGGGGCATTACTGTGTGTGGCATAATGTGTAAGGGGCATTACTGTGTGTGGCATATTGTGTAAGGGGCATTACAGTGTGTGGCATATTGTTAAGGGGAATTACGGTGTGTGTGTGTGTGTGTGTGTGTGTGTGTGTGTGTGTGTGTGTGTGTTATAATGTGCAAGGAACATTACTGAAAGGAGGAAAAATGACATATAATGTAAGGGACATGAATCAGAAATGAAAATAGTGCTATGGATTGTTTGAGGGAGGCGAGCCCCAAACAGATATCTTGCCTAGAGACCCATGAGGTCTAAATCCAGTTCTGGATTCATGTGATGTATGTTTAGAAACTGGGCGTAACTTATTTTCTTAATCAATTTTACACTGGTGCTTTTTATGTAGTTTTTCTTTTCTCATATGATTTAGTATTAGTAAAAACTGACCCTATAGTTAATTGTGCCGTGGTTCACATGCTTGTATCTTTCTAATGCCAAACACAACAATTCTGTTGCTAACTTTGTGGTAGTCTGCTGTTTCCTAAAGAGTTGCTACAAGAAACCATGGCACACTTAAAACTATCTCATATCAGATTAGATGTGCAAGTAGTTCTTATCTGTCATCAATTTATATGTATCTATATCATTCTAGAAACATTGCGACAGAGACCTCTTCAAAATGTAGCTTTACTCTTGCACTTCATATACTCAGTATAACCCACATACCTGCTCTGTTGCACTCTTATGTCTCTACCTCTCTCTCTTCCCTCAGTGCTCCCTCGCCTGTCACAGAAAATGCTTGGAAACTCTGGCGATACAGTGTGGTCACAAGAAATTGCAGGGTCGCTTGCTTCTGTTTGGCAGAAACTTCTCTGAGGCATCGCTGAGGTCTCCAGATCATGTGCCCTTCCTCATCCACAAGTGTGTCTCAGAGATAGAAGCACGCGCATTAACTATGAAGGTGACACTCATTGGAGTATTTATGTGAGAATACGGATTTGTTTGTAGAACAGCCATATTGCATTATCATTCCCTCACTAGTTACATCCATCCTGGGCTTCTTGTATCATAGAATTAAAACTTTGGGTTGCTGGGCCTTAGTTGTGTTGATAGTCCATTTATTCAGTAGCAGGAATTACTGTATAGTAAAACAATGCTCCTTCTGACAGTTTATGTACTTGTGATTGTGCTGTAGGGTATATATCGTGTGAATGGGGTAAAGACACGTGTGGAGAAGCTATGCCAGGCTTTTGAAAATGGGAAGGAGTTGGTTGAGCTCTCTCAGGCATCACCACATGATCTGAGCAATGTCCTGAAACTGTACCTTCGACAGGTAAAGTAATAAAACCATATTCATGTTATAGACTACTTCTCCTGTTACTAAATTTACCATGTGGTTTTCTTTTTTATTCCTGTTCAGCTATGACTCCCTATACTACATAGCGACAACTTTCATGATAAATAGGACCAGGCATTAAATATGTTCAATATTTCAGCTCCCTGAGCCTCTGATGCCATTCCGTCTGTATAACGGTCTTATGGGTCTTGCAAAAGAGAGTCTACGTGGGTGTGAACCTGGCAAGGCATCCAGACTGGAAGACAAAGGAGAAGAGACCGTGACAGAGATAAAAATCATGGTGGAAAAACTGAAAGAATTGTTGTTAGATTTGCCACATGAAAACAAGGTCACGCTGCAGTACTTGATAAAGCATTTGTGCCGGTATGTCAGCTGTGGAGGATAAATCTAGCAGTACTGTTGTTCTGTCGATTTTTTTTTTTTTGTCTCTCTCCTTTTCCATTGTGAGGGAGATAAGGACAGAGCACTTTTGGTCTTATTTAATTCAGTAGGATGTTCTGATGAACATCGTAGCGTAGGTATCCACCATATATGGTAGGCTCAACTTCGCAACTTTTTCTGAGCTCCTCTGTGGGGTTCTAGGAATAAGCAGGGATGTTGCGGACTGTAATATGCTGTCACTGAAAGGCACATCACAGTCATATGCTTTGTAAATTGACATTTCATAATAAACTATAGCTTGGAATATAGATGAATGACTCATTTCCTGACAAACTCAAATATTATGGTATTAAAATGTAGACATTAGTAAATGTTAAAAGATCTTTTCAGTGCTGTCTTTTGGTTCCATTACGCTATCTGCCCTAAAAGTATAGTGTTGAGTACAGTTATTGTGTGTATGGGGCAGGTGATATTGGACACAGCGCATTATGATCACTGTTACTCCCATTTTCCTTGCAGAGTTTCAGATCAAGAGCAGATCAATAAGATGAGCCCCAGTAACTTAGGCATCGTTTTTGGGCCTGCACTGATGCGACCACGTCCCACAGAAGCAACTGTGTCTCTGTCATCCCTTGTGGATTATCCTCACCAAGCACGCATTGTGGAGACACTTATTGTCTTTTTTGACAAAATTTTCCAGGAAGCACCTTTAGGCCTGGATAAAATACTGAAAACTGATGATGTAAGATATTTTACACCATTTTTCTTCTTTAAATAAACATTTTACGGATATTTTCTCAACACTGGCTGAGTCCTTAAATATCTGTTCTGTGCAGGATACCTCTCCACACGGAAGTGTTTCAAAGCTGGAAGCCACACCTGAAGAAGAGGTGGCTGAAGAAGTGTCAAACTACCAGGATGCAGTATTCAGACGTGAGTAAAGTCACTGGTAATTTTATTGTATTACACGGCTTAGAACTGCTGTCACTATATCCCAACATCAAGGCTTCCCTGAGTCATAATAGTTTATTGTGTGCCTTTTGTTTTCATATTTGAATCAGCCAGGCAAAGTGGGCCTTCCACTACATACAGAAGAGGCAGCCATTTTGTATGTTACATACTATTCTACTCATATCACTATGAAGATGTGACATCACTGAAGTGTGAAGTACGAAATTACTTGATTGGCTCAATATTTGTTCAAACACAAAATGGCCGCCTCTATTGTAATATGTTTTCATTTCTCATTGCTGGGTATAGTGAAGGGATTTAGTGATTTCTCTTTTAAGTTTAGTAGTTAGATTAAAAATAATTTTTACATTAATGATCGTTTTACTGTACCTACACTTTTTCGTTTCAAACTGAAGTCTGCGATAGGTTAAAATAAATGGAATGAGCACTGCTGTGAGTCACAATTTCACTAAACACAAAATGACACAATCACATGCACAATACTGTGGCAGTACATTTGTTTCCTAAACCCAAATGGCATGGAAGATTAGGAAAGAAGACAGACGAGATAAAGCCACCAACTCTGTAACTATCCTCACTGAGGAGAAAGAAATACATAATGGAAAATGTAAATATTCCAAACCTTATGGTAAATCTTGGCCAAATAAGGGTTTCACACCTTGAACATGGTCTGAATTACATTGACTGACCCTTAGAAGCAGTTCCATGATGGGCCATCAGCTTTGCAGAAAAAAGGGTTTGTGTCCAAAACTGTCTGGTGCTACCAGAATCACAGCAATGCTCTCTCGATGGACCAGCTTCCCATTACTAACAGTGGAAATAGGTTAAGAAGGTGGACACTCCAGGGAAATCAGCATGGCATTTTCCACAAATGCCTACTGGTCCTATGGCTTGGAGTAGAAGTGCTCCAACTTGTGGCTGAACAAACATGCAATAATGTCAACATCTGGCTGCTCCTATCATTACACCAGCTGTTGATAGACCACTTCCCTGGATGAAAGGTCTGCTTCTCAATTTTCCACCCTAGGAAAGAATACTGCTATGAAGGTTGGAACTTTAGTTCCACGTAATGCATGATCCTGCTTATGCGTCTTAGAACCAGGGTATGCTTGGTCATTTTTCTAGGTCAGAACCATGTTGTTTGTTGGAATGGATCTTGATGGGCCTCCGTACAAAAACCAGTGGCATCCTCCTACTCGAGCAGAGAATTGCTCTGAGTTTCAGTGCGTTTATTTGGAGCTTGGACACTAACTGGGACTGAAGAGCAACCCCCTAGCCTCACAGGTTGGTGTCTGTCATCACGGTTGTCCTATCCCAGTTAGAAAACAAGTGATCCCTGTTGAGATAATAATGTTATTTATATAACATTTTTCTCCTAATAGGTCTCAAACTGCTTTACATTTGCCTTTACGGCAGAAAATACAAAAGAAGCTTAAAGGACATTAGTGAAATGCCTGAGTGAACAGTAAAGTCTTAAGACCATTTTTGACAGGTGCTTGAGTGAAGGCTTCTCGAACTGTGCAGGGAAGCGAGTTCCATAGAGTTAGAGCCACAAGGCTGAAAGCTCAACCCACAGATGAATTCTAGTAGATTCTAGGTACTGTTAATCGTCCTTCACCAACAGATCACAGTAATCACGTGGGATACCTTGGGCCCTGGTCACGTAGGGATTTGAAAGTCAGTAAACCAATCTTGAAAACAATTTCCCATCAAGCCAGTGAAGGGAGTAGAGAATGGGTGTTATGTGGCTGGAAAAGAGCTGGTTTGTTAATAGCCTGGCAACTGCATTTTGTACCATCTGCAAGTGGTGCAATTCTTTTGCTGGGAGACCAAGGTAAAGGGCACTGCAGTAGTCTAGGCATGATGATACAAATACATGTATGACTTTAGGTAGGTCTTCTAAAGGAATTAAGTGCTTGATTCTGGCTATGTTCCTGGGATGAAAGACTGAGGATTTGGTTGTGGCTGATACCTGATGTTTAAGTAGCAAGACACTATCCAGGAAAACTAAAGCCCCGTACACACGGTGCGATTTGTCCTTACAATTTTGACTATATAGTCATAATCGTAGGAAAAGTTAGTGCAAATCACACCATATGTATGCTCTTGCAATGCCGATGCGCGCTCCCGCACCATAAGAAAAAATAGGATTTTGAATACCTACCGGTAAATCCTTTTCTATGAGTCCGTAGAGGATGTTGGGCCGCTCAAAGAAGCATGGGGTATAGACGGGATCCGCAGGAGACATGAGCACTTTAAGACTTTCAAAGGGGGTGTGACCTGGCTCCTCCCTCTATATCCCCCACCAGACTCAGTTTGGTACTGTGCCCGGCGAGACGGACATTTCGAGGAAAGGATTTAACAACAAAGGTGAGCACAACACCAGCTCACGCCATAAGCATGCCGTACAACATGGCAGATAACTGAACACATGTCAACGGACATGAATAAGATCCAGCAAGAAGCTGAAAAAAACATAACACCAACTGTGTTTAACCAGAACTACACTGCAGATACAGTACGCACAGGGACGGGCGCCCAACATCCTCTACGGACTCATAGAAAAGGATTTACCGGTAGGTATTCAAAATCCTATTTTCTATTTCGTCCTAGAGGATGTTGGGCCGCTCAAAGAACCATGGGGATTATACCAAAGCTCTAAAAACGGGCGGGAGAGTGCGGATGACTCTGCAGCACAGATAGACCAAAACTAAGGTCTTCATCGGCCAAGGTATCAAACTTGTAAAACTTAGCAAACGTGTTTGACCCCGACCAAGTAGCAGCTCGGCAAAGTTGCAATGCCGAGACACCCCGGGCAGCCGCCCAGGAGGAGCCCACCTTCCTAGTGGAATGGGCATTCACCGATTTCGGTAACGGCAAGCCTGCCTTGGAATGAGCCTGCTGAATTATTTGACAAATCCAGCGGGCAATGGTCTGCTTGGAAGCAGGACATCCAATCTTATTGGGAGCGTATAAAATAAACAGAAACTCTGTTTTCCGCAATGGAGCCGTTCTGGCTACATAGATTTTTAAAGCTCTGACCACATCCAGAGACTTATCCTCAGCCAAAGCGCCAGTAGCCACTGGCACCACAATAGGTTGGTTAATATGAAAAGAGGAAACCACCTTTGGCAGAAATTGTTGCCGAGTTCTTAACTCAGCACAATCTTCATGGAAGATCAAATAAGGGCTCTTGTGAGACAAGGCCGCCAACTCTGACACCCGCCTAGCGGATGCCAATGCCAATAAAATGACAACCTTCCAAGTGAGGAATTTCAACTCCACTTTACGTAAAGGTTCAAACCAATGTGACTGAAGGAACGATAACACCACGTTAAGGTCCCAAGGTGCCACAGGGGGCACAAAAGGAGGTTGGATATGCAACACCCCTTTCACAAAGGTCTGCACCTCAGGAAGTGAGGCCAATTGTTTCTGAAAGAAAATGGACAAAGCAGAAATCTGCACTTTTAATGGAGCCCAATTTAAGGCCTGCATCCACACCATTTTGTAGAAAATGGAAAAAACGTCCAAGGTCAAATTTCTCCACAGGAGCTTTCTTGGACTCGCACCAGGAAATATATTTCCTCCAAATACGGTGATAGTGCTTCGACGACACACCCTTCCTGGCAAGGATAAGAGCAGGTATGACTTCACTGGGAATACCCTTTTGGGCTAAAATCTGGCGTTCAACCGCCATGCCGTCAAACGTAGCCGCTGTAAGTCTTGATAGACGAACGGCCCCTGCCGCAGCAGGTCCTCGCGCAGAGGAAGAGGCCAGGGATCGTCGACCAGTAACGTCAGAAGATCCGGGTACCAAGTTCTCCTTGGCCAGTCCGGGACCACAAGGATCGCCGGTATGCTTGTTCTTTTTAGAAGCCTCAGCACCTTTGGGATGAGAGGAACCGGAGGGAACACATACACTGAGAGGAACACCCAGGGTGTTGTCAGTGCATCCACCGCGTCCGCCTGAGGGTCCCTGGACCAGGAACAATACCTCGGAGTTTCTTGTTGAGGCGAGACGCCATCATGTCTATATGGGGAACCCCCCCATCGATTTGTTAGCAGCGTGAAGACCTCCTGATGGAGGATCCACTCTCCTGGATTCAGGTCGTGTCTGCTGAGGAAGTCTGCTTCCCAGTTGTCCACTCCCGGAATGAATATTGCCGACAGAGTGCTTGTATGCCTCTCCGCCCAGCGAAGAATCTTTGTGGCTTCCGCCATTGCCGCTCTGCTTCTTGTGCCGCCTTGGCGGTTTATGTAAGCTACTGCCGTGACTTTGTCCGATTGGATCAGAACCGGCAGATTTCGAAGAAGATGTTCCGCTTGTAGAAGGCCGTTGTAAATGGCCCTCAGTTCCAGAACGTTGATGTGAAGATGAGTTTCTGGACTTGACCATCTTCCCTGGAAGGTCACCCCAGAGTGACTGCCCCCCAACCTCGGAGACTTGCATCCGTGGTCACTAAGATCTAGTCCTGGATCCCGAACCGACGTCCTGCAAGGAAGTGAGAGCTGTTGAGCCACCACAGGAGGGAGATCCTGGTGTTGGGAGATAGAATTATCTTCCGGTGCATATGCAGGTGGGATCCGGACCACTTGTCCAACAGATCCCACTGAAACACTCTGGCATGGAACCTCCCGAATTGGAGGGCCTCGTATGCCGCCACCATCTTTCCCAGCAATTGAATGCAGTGATGAATGGAAACCGTTTTCGGTTTCAATAAGAGTTTTATCAAACTCTGAATTTCCAGAGCTTTCTCCACAGGGAGAAAAACCTTCAGCTGGACCGTGTCCAGAATCATGCCCAAAAACGCCAATCTGGTTGTCGGGATCAACTGTGATTTTGACAAGTTCAGGAGCCAGCCGTGCTGTTGCAGAACTGACATGGACAGTGCAATGTCCTGTAACAACTTGTCTTTGGATTTCGCCTTTATCAGGAGATCGTCCAAGTACGGGATAATTGTAACTCCCTGCCTGCGCAGGAGAACCATCATTTCTACCATTACTTTGGTCTGTCCACGGCTCCGAGGATTTTTACCAAACGGCAACGTCTGAAATTGGTAGTGCGTATCCTGGATAGCAAACCTCAGGAAACTTTGGTGAGGAGGATAAATGGGGACATGAAGGTAAGCGTCCTTTATGTCCAAGGAAACCATGAATTCTCCTTCCTCCAGACTGGAGATCACCGCTCTGAGAGACTCCATTTTGAATTTGAATTTCTCTAGGAATAAGTTGAGAGATTTCAGGTTAAGAATAGGTCTCACCGAGCCGTCCCGCTTCGGCACCACGAACAGGCTTGAATAAAAGCCCTGCCCCTGCTGATCTAGAGGTATCGGGACCACAACCTGATTTAGACACAATTTTTGTACTGCACCGCAGATTAGTTCCCTTTCCAGCAGTGAAGCTGGCAAGGCTGATCCGAAAAACCAGCGAGGGGGCACGTCTTGAAACTCCAGTGTGTACCCCTGGGATACACTCTTCAACACCCAAGGGTCTAGACCCGAGCGAACCCAGACCTGACTGAAAAGCCTGAGACGTGCCCCCACCGGAGCGGGTCCCTGTAAGGGGGACCCGGCGTCATGCGGTGGGTTTAGCAGGAGCCGGGGAGGACCTCTGCTCCTGGACACCCGAGGAGGCGGGTGCCCTATTTCCTCTACCTCTGCCTCTGGTAGCGAGAAAGAAGTTGCCTCGGCCCCTTCTATACTTGTTGGGCTGAAAGGAATGCATTTGATAATTTGGCTGTTTCTTTTGCTGCGGAGGAACCGAGGGCAAGAAGGTAGATTTACCCGCGGTAGCCGCTGATACTAAATCAGTAAGGCCTTCACCGAAAATTTCTCCTCCCTTAAAGGGAAGGGATTCCATATTCCTTTTGGAATCAGCGTCAGCATTCCACTGATGAGTCCAAAGCGCACGTCTAGCCGCAATGGACATAGCATTCACCTTAGCACTAAGGAGGCCAGCGTCACGTACAGCCTCTTTCAAGTATGCAGCCGTATCTCTAATATAACCCAGCGTCACCTGGATGGAATCTCTATCTAGATTCTCCCAATCAGAAGACAAAGTGTCTGCCCACTTTTCAATAGCACTACTGACCCACGGGGACGCAATAAGAGGCCTGAGCAACGTCCCTGTAGTAGTAAAAATAGCCTTCAGCGTAGCCTCCTGCTTACGGTCCGCCGGCTCCTTAAGGGCCGTCGACTGAGCTGCAGGGAGGGTTACCTGTTTTGACAAACACGCCAGGGCTTTGTCTACAGTGGGGGGATTCTCCCACGGGTCCCTATCCGGCTCGGGACAAGGGTATGCCACGTTGATTCTTTTAGGAATCTGAGACCTTTTATCATGGTTATTTCTAATGCTATCAAAGAGAGCGTTCAGTTCAAAACAAAGAGGAAAAGTAACCGAGCGCTTTTTCTCCTTGTAAATCAGGACCCTGGTTTCAGGTGTAATAGGGTCCTCATTAATATTCAAGATATCTTTAACAGCTACAATCATATACTGAATACTCTTAGCCAATCTTGGGTCTAATCTGGAATCAGCATAATCGACATCGGCATCAGAGTCCGTGTCGGTACCTGTGTCAACTAATTGGTCAAAACTACGTTTGTGTGACCCTGCAGGGTCTTGCAACTGTAATAAAGCGTCCTCTACTGTTCTCTTCCACACCTGGGATTGAGACGCAGACTCATCAAACTTTTGATTTAATGATGTGACACTAGCATGCAAAGCATTCAAGTAGTTAACCAATCTGCAGTCGGCGGTGCCGACAGGGCCACTCCCAAAACATTTGGTGTCCCCAACAAATTGTCCCCCGGAGAGGAATAATCAGCCTCCGACATGTCGACACCTGAGAGACAGCACACACACACCAAGCAGTGAGGGAACACAAAGGGAAATAGCCAGCTCACACCCCAGCGCCAAATAAGCATGTCTGTGAACACCAAAGATGTCCCAGAGCTGTCTGCGCTTGTTTTACATAAATAAATATGCCCCCCCTATGTCTGTTTAGCCCCCTGGTACTTGCTGCGGAGAGGAAGGACCAGCGACTTCAGCTTGTGGAGGAGGAAATGGCGCCAGTGAGCAGTGAGGAAGAAGCTCCGCCCCCAACATGGCGCGCTTCTTCCCGCTTTTATTATTTAATTATATGCCGGCGGGGGTTAGCAAGCAGTGCCAGGGCACTGAAGGATTATGCCAGCCTTATATATGAGGTAATATATGCTCCCCAGGGCGCCCCCCCCAGCGCCCTGCACCCAGCGGTGTGTAGTCAGCGGGAGCATGGCGCGCACTGTGCATAGCCGCTGTGCGGTACCTCTACAATGCCGTCTTGAAAGATGAAGAGAAGTCTTCTTTCTTCTTATACTCACCTGTCTTCTGACTTCTGGCTTGAAGAGGGGGGACGGCAAGCTGTGGGAGGGAGCATCCAGGAGAGCCCGGCGTTCGTCTCCCCTCAGGAGCTGAAGGCATCCTGTCAGCAGCAGCAGAGCCCTGGAACTCATCAGAAGTGGGTCTAGACTGCTCTCCCCTCTTGCCCACGAAGCAGGGAGTCTGTAGCCAGCAGATCTCCCCAAAATAAAAAAACTAACATTAAGTCTTTCAGAGAAACTCTAGGAGCTCCTCCTAGTGCCCTGTGTCTCGGCCGGGCACATTTCTAAAACTGAGTCTGGTGGGGGATATAGATGGAGGAGCCAGGTCACGCCCCCTTTGAAAGTCTTAAAGTGCCCATGTCTCCTGCGGATCCCGTCTATACCCCATGGTTCTTTGAGCGGCCTAACATCCTCTAGGACGAAATAGAAAATAGACTGTGGAGGCAGGGCCGACATTGGCTAGATCGGAGGCTCAGTTTCTAGCCGATATCTGCCACAGGCCGAAATCGTACCATGTGTACGCAATATAAGATTCCGCACCTGTTCAGTGTTTTGTAGTTCTGAACCCCCAAGCGTAAGTCCTGTTGGTTGGCTATGCTGGAGTCTAGTCTGTAACATATCATAAGCACCACTCTGTTATCAGGGTTTAGTCGCAGCCAACTGGTACTCCTGGAGCTCAGCTAGACAGCCATTTAGGGTTGTTATTGGATTCTCAGTACCCAAAAGAAAAGGACAGGTACAGTTGTGTATCATCTGCTTAGTAGTGGTAAACCAGGCTATGACATCTGATTATTTCACCCAGTGGTAGCATGTATACAGCAAAAAGCATGGTAGATACAACCATGTGGGATACCACATGAAAGTGGCATTGGTGACATGAGTGTACTCCAGAAAAAAACAAACTGTGACCTGCCCATGAGAAATTATTTTAACCAGCTAAGGCCTGTGCCAAGAGTAGTAGAGGCCATTGGGAGTGGCAAGAAATATAGCAGAAATTAATTTTCCAAGGAATATCTGTACTTACAATTGTCATATATTTACACTTTTGTATTACTGGTAGATGTTCTGTATGTTATATGTTAATAACGGGATTATGGTACTTACCGGTAAATCCATTTCTCTGATTCCACAAGGGACACTAGGGGATCATTACGGTGGGGTATAGATGGTGGTCAAGTGGAGCCGGGCACTTTAAATTCTTTAGAATTGTGACTGGCTCCTCCCCTCTATGTCCCCCCTACAGACCAGTTTTGAAAACTGAGCCTGAGAGGAGACGGCTCGATATAAACGACAGAGGAGGAGGATAAAGAAATAGTAGAGATCTATATATAGATATATATGTGCTATATATATTTAAACCAAACAAGAACAAAGGTCATTGTCACCAGTCAACCTAAACGGCAAAGAACTTAAAGAAATCTCCAAACTGGTAAAGTAAACAAAAAGACGCCCAGCGCTGGGAGGGTGTCCAGTGTCCCCTGTGGAATCGGAGAAATGGATTTACCGGTAAGTACAGTACCAAAATCCCATTTTCTCCTTCATCCACTAAGGGACACTGGAGGATCGTTACGGTGAGAACATTCCAGAGCTCCCATCACGGGTGGGAAAGCGCTGAGAGTCTTGTAGTACCGCTCGGCCAAACGGAGAAGCCGAGGCCGCAAAAGTATCAAATTTGTAGAACTTGATATACGTATGTTTCCCAGACCACGTTGCTGCTCTACACAACTGCATCAAGCAAACCCCTATAGCAACCGCCCATGAAGAGCCAACCGAACGAGTTGAATGGGCGCACACTGATGTAGGTGGAGGTAGAGAGGCAGAGAGATACGCCTGCCTAATGGTAAATCTGATCCAACAAGCATATGTTTGTTTAGAAGCTGGCCAGCCAGGTTTTGCTGCATCATAGAGAACAAAAAGAGCATCCGTCATGTGTAATTCAGCTGTTCTCTCTACATAATTACGTAGAGCTCGAACACACATCCAGCGATCTTGCAGAGGGAGAATCGCCTGAGAGAACTGGAACCACAATAGGTTGATTAATGTGAAATGCTGAAACCACCTTACGTAAAAAAGACCTGTGAGTGCAGAGCTGTCCTCATGGAAAATTAAATATGGAGAACGGCATGAAAGAGCTCCTAATTCGGAGACCCTCCGAGCCGAGGCCAGAGCCAACAGTAAAACCACCTTCCATGTAAGAAATTTGAGTTCTACCAATTCCAGAGCTTCAAACAAGGATGATTGTAAAAATGAATGAACCGTATCTAGATCCCAAGGAACTGTGGGAGGAACGAATGGTGGCCTAAGGCGTACAACCCCCTGAAGGAAAGTCTGTACTTCAGGCAGAACTACCAATTGTCTTTGGAAAAAATAGAAAGGGCAGAAACCTGAACCTTTAGAGACCCTACGCTCAAGCCCGCCGAGAAACCCGCCTGGAGGAACAGCAGAAGCCTGGCCAATTTAAAGGAAGTAGCTGAGACCTGACGCTGCTCACACCATGAGATGTATGATTTCCAGATGCGATAATAGTGTTTGGAAGTTACCTCCTTTCTAGCACTCATCATAGTAGGAATTCCTGATACTGGGATCCCCTTTTGTCATAAAAGTTCCCTCTCAACAACCACTCCGTCAAACGTAGCCGCTGTAAGTTTGGATAAACGAAAGGACCTTGTAACAGCAAATCCTGTCTCCGAGGTAGTGGCCCAGGTCGTCTATGAGTAACTGAAGTAGGTCGCTGTACCATGTTCTTCGAGGCTGGTCGGGGAGCCAGGAGTAGAACCCTGATGGTCTCCCGTTTGATTTTATTGAGAATGCACGGTAATAGGGGAAACGGATGCAAAAGGTACACGAACTGGAAAGGCCAAGGAATCGTCAAAGCGTCCACCGCCTCCGCCTCGGGATCTCTGGTGCGAGAGCAATACCAAGGAAGCTTGTAGTTCCGCCTGGATGCCATGAGATCTATCTGCGGAAGTCCCCATCGGCGTACCAATTGTTGAAAAGCTTGCGTATGTAATTCCCACTCGCCTGGATGTATATCTTGACGACTTAAGTAGTCGGCCTCCCAGTTCTCTTCTCCTGGTATGAACACTGCCAATATGTCTATTGCATATCTTTCTGCCCAAAGAAGGATCTTGGTGACCTCCTTCATAGCAGCTATGCTGCGGGTTCCCCCTTGCCAATTTATGTATGCCACTGCCGTGGCGTCTGACTGTACCCGTATTGCACAACCCTGTAGGAGATGACTCGCCAACAGAAGAGCGTTGTACACAGGCCGAAGTTCCAGTATATTGATGGGTAGAATCTGTTCCCGTGGAGTCCAGAGTCTCTGGAATTGACAATCCACAGTCACCGCTCCCCATCTGCGGAGGCTGGCATCCGTTGTGAGAAGTACCCAATCCTGGAGAGCAAAGTCCTTGCCCTTGGACAGATTCGTCGTGTTCAGCCACCAGAGCAATGACAGACGCGTCCTGGGGAGCAGTTGAACCAGCTAATGCATAAAAAGATGTGAACCTGACCATTTTGAAAGGAGCTCTAGTTGAAACAGCCTGGAGTGGAATCTTCCGTACTGTACCGCCTCGAATGCTGCAACCATCTTCCCCAGAAGACGAATGCAAAGATGAATTGACACTCTGCGATGCTGTAAGACTAGTCGAACCAACTCTTGAATGGACTGAATTTTGTCCTGAAGGAGAATTATCCTCTGAAGCACAGTGTCCATAATCATTCCTAAGAATTGAATTTGCTGTGTCGGTTGCAACTGAGACTTCTGGACATTTATGATCCATCCGTGTCTCATGAGAAAATCCTGGGTTGTCCTCATATCGGTCACAAACCTCGGATCGGGCCTTTAGGAGATCGTCTAAGTAGGGAAAAATGTTGATCTCCTGAGAGCGCAATTGCGCCATCATCACTGCCATTACCTTTGTGAAAACTCTCGGAGCTGAAGAAAGACTGAAAGGTAAGGCTTGGAATTGAAAATGTAAGTCTTTGACTGCAAAACGGAAAAAACTCTGATGAGGAGGCCAAACTAGGAATATGGAGGTAGGCATCCTTGATGTCTATTGACACCAAAAAGTCTTCTGCTTCTAGACCATTTATCACTGGGCGCAGGGATTCCATCTTGAATTTGAATGTTCGTAAAAAAGGATTGAGGTTTTTCAAATTCAGAATGGGTCTTACCGAGACGTCCAGCTTCCGTACCACGAATAAACTAGAATAAAATCCCTGTTTTTGCTGATGTAAAGGTACTGGAACTATGACTCCCTTCTCCTGGAGTGTTTGTATTGCCAGGAGAAGAGAATCCTAACGCTGCTATGAAACTGTTGTAAAATATCTCCTTGGAGGGTTGAATTGAAAATCGAGTTTGTATCCCTGCGCAATGATGTCTCTTACCCAGGCGTCTGTGCAGGTTTTCAACCAAACTTGACTGAAATTCAGCAGCCGAGCTCCCACCATGGGATCCCCCAGGAGGGAGGGGAGCCCGCCATGCGGCGGGCTTAGTGGCAGGTTTAGGGTTCGTTTGTAAGGTAGTTGTGATTGCGGCATGACCGCGGCCTCTGCCACCTCGGAAAGAGGTGGCTCCCCCTCTGGTACGTCCTCTGAATTTTGACGGAACACAAAAGGACCGGAAGGTCTTCCTAGGAGCTGGAGCTGCAGAGGGAAGAAACGTCGACTTACCTCCTGTAGCTTTGGAGATTAGAGTATCCAGTTCCTGACCAAACAGGGACTCACCATTAAACGGTATTGCTTCTACCGCCTTCTTGGAGTCCGCATCCATTGCCATTGTCTGAGCCAGAGCGCACAGCGTGCTGAAATCGACAAGGCCGATATCCTGGATCCGATGGTTCCGGCATCCTTGGATGCTTCCCCCAAGTATACGGCAGACTCTCTGATATGTTCTGCCAGTGTAATCAATTGACCTGTAGAGAAACCAGATTGTAAACCTGTCACGAATTGTTCTGCCCAGGCCTCTATGGCCTTGTTAACGCACATACCGACCAGAGTAGGGCGAAGCAGTACCCCTGCTGCTGAGTAAATAGACTTTAAGGTATTTTCCAACCTACGTTCTGCTTGTTCTTTTAATGAGGTAGCGCTAGCTACTGGTAAGATAGTCTTTTTTGACAATCTAGATAGGGAGGGGTCTACCAGTGGAGGGTTTTCCCACTTAGCTCTATTTTCTTCTGGAAATGGATAGGCCAGTAGCAGTCTCCGTGTAACCTGAAATTTCCTATCAGGATGTTTCCAAGCTAGCGCAAAGTGATCATCTATCTCTGTAGAAACAGGAAAAGAGACTGCACTCCATTGCTTCTTAGCAAAAAAGGAAGGCTGCGGAGGAGTCAGATCTGAATCTGCAGTACCTGTCGCACTGCCAGTATGAGAGCATCTAAGCCCTCTGATTCAATTTCCGCGTCATCCTGAAATATTTCAGTATCTGAATCCTGGGGAACCTTTCCCTCCTCTAAAGGAAGCATATCTTCAGTGTCTGAGTCATCCGACTGTAAAACCGTGGGTAATGGTCTCTTTTTAGAGACTGCATGTGTAGTAAAGGAGATGGGGGATCTAGATGCTCCCATAGATTTGCGTAAAGGCCCCCATCCACTAGTCAGATTTGGGCAGTTTTCTTCAGATTTCGATGCATCTGACCGTCATATCTGAAGAAAAGTGTCACATTGGATGGCTCTTCAGATCCAATGCTCACTCCCGTGTCAGATATGTCTGAACTACAGATCTCTGAGGCTGCCCCAACTATTTATCTGAATCTGAAGAAAACAGGTGCACATCGGATTGTTTTTTTTACTTCAGATGTATCTGATCAGATTCATCTGAAGCGTCACTTGACTGGCATCTCCCTGACCACTCCCACCCACCAAGAGGGGGAACAGCGGTAGCAGCAGCATCAGATCAATCACATGTAGCATGTGTGCATCAGATATATCTGATGCGATCTGGCACATGATATATTTCATCAGATATATCTGAAGTGAATGTAATGAAAATTAAAGCCAGGGTCTGATCCAATTCCCGGGACGCTCCCGGGAGAGTTCAAGAGAAATCTGATGCTATCTGCAGTTCAGACAAGTCTGTGTAGTGGATGGCCACCTAACTCCTCCACTGACCTGGCTAAACAGTGTGCCCACTCTGGTTCAGGCAGGGAAGCCTGAGATCTGGATCTCTGTCTTTACGAGAAGCAGCCGACTCTGCTGACAGCTCTGACATGACCCCAGACAATTGAGCTAGCCAAGTTGTAGTAGTATCCTGTAAAGCTGCAGGATTCTCTGCTGGGGTAGATGTATCACAATTTGCACAATATAATGAATTTTCATTGTGTTGTGTGAATTTTGCAGAGCACTTCTTACAAGCATAAAGCTTCTGAGAAGCTTTAGAATAAGTGCCTATTGTCAGTGTTAGAAATATACGTTATGGTAAGAACTTACCGTTGATAACGGTTTTTCTCCTAAGTCCACAGGATAACAATGGGATATGATGAAGCTACAGTGGATTTGCACCAATCGGGCAAAGCTTTTCCGGCCTCCCAGCATGCAACGGGCCCGTCCATATATCCCAGCCTCCTGGCTCAGGCAAATCAGTTGTATTCCAAAGCTCAAGGCAGGAGCATCATAGATAGCCCTGATCAGGCGATAAGAACACACATGCACACCCTTCCGTACAAGAAGGAAGAGGTTAGTGAGTAAAAGGATCCTCAAATCAGGTGCGCCAGGGTGGGATCCCTGTGGATCCTGTGGACTTAGGAGAAATACAGTTAAGAAACGGTAAGTTCTTACCATAACGTATATTTCTCCGGCAGGGTCCACAGGTTATCCACAGGATAACAATGGGATTTCCCAAAGCAATTTAGTGGTGGGGACGCTACCGAATGGACAGGAGAATCCTTCACCCGAATTCAGCGTCATGAGAGGCAAAGGCATCCAAGGCATAATGGTCTAATGAATGTGTTAATGGAGGACCATGTGGCTGCCTTACATATATGTTCTGGTGAAGCACCACGTTGTGCTGCCCATGATGGACCTACCTTACGAGTAGAGTGAGTAGAGACATTAGCCGGAACAGGGAGATCAGCTTGAGAATATGCTTTTGAAATCATCATCCGAAGCCATCTTGCCAGTGTTTGCTTATCAGCAGGCCATCCTCTCTTGTGAAATCCGTAGAGAATGAAGAGAGAATCTGTCTTTCTGATGGCACTGGTATGATCCACATAAATCCTTAATGCACGGACCATGTCCAATGATGCATCTCCCGCAGAAAGGCCCGGTACCTGGAAAGCTGGGACTACAATTTCTTCATTAAGGTGAAATTAGACACCACCTTCGGAAGATACCCAGATCTAGTTCTGAGAACTGCTTTATCTGTATAAAAAAATCAGAAAATAAGAATTTACTTACCGATAATTCTATTTCTCGTAGTCCGTAGTGGATGCTGGGAACTCCGTAAGGACCATGGGGAATAGCGGCTCCGCAGGAGACTGGGCACAAAAAGAAAGCTTTAGGACTACCTGGTGTGCACTGGCTCCTCCCCCTATGACCCTCCTCCAAGCCTCAGTTAGGATACTGTGCCCGGACGAGCGTACACAATAAGGAAGGATTTTGAATCCCGGGTAAGACTCATACCAGCCACACCAATCACACCGTACAACTTGTGATATGAAACCCAGTTAACAGCATGATAACAGAGGAGCCTCTGAATAGATGGCTCACAACAAGAACCCGATTAGTTAACAATAACTATGTACAAGTATTGCAGACAATCCGCACTTGGGATGGGCGCCCAGCATCCACTACGGACTACGAGAAATAGAATTATCGGTAAGTAAATTCTTATTTTCTCTGACGTCCTAGTGGATGCTGGGAACTCCGTAAGGACCATGGGGATTATACCAAAGCTCCCAAACGGGCGGGAGAGTGCGGATGACTCTGCAGCACCGAATGAGAGAACTCCAGGTCCTCCTCAGCCAGGGTATCAAATTCATAGAATTTTGCAAACGTGTTTGCCCCTGACCAAGTAGCAGCTCGGCAAAGTTGTAAAGCCGAGACCCCTCGGGCAGCCGCCCAAGATGAGCCCACCTTCCTTGTGGAATGGGCTTTTATTGATTTAGGCTGCGGTAATCCTACCGCAGAATGCGCCAGCTGAATAGTGCTACAAATCCAGCGCGCAATAGACTGCTTAGAAGCAGGAGCACCCAGCTTGTTGGGTGCCATCAGGATAAACAGCGAGTCAGTTTTCCTGACTCCAGCCGTCCTGGAAAAATAAAATTTTCAGGGCCCTGACTACGTCCAGCAACTTGGAATCCTCCAAGTCCCTAGTAGCCGCAGGCACCACAATAGGTTGGTTCAAGTGAAAACCTGAGACCACCTTCGGGAGAAACTGAGGACGAGTCCTCAACTCTGCCCTATCCATATAGAAAATCAGATAAGGGCTTTTACATGACAAAGCCGCCAATTCTGACACACGCCTGGCCAAGGCCAACAGCATGACCACTTTCCACGCGAGATACTTAAGGCTCCATGGTTTTAAGTGGCTCAACCAATGCGACTTTAGGAAATCCAACACCACGTTGAGATCCAAAAAGTGCCACAGGAGGCACAAAAGGAGGCTGAATATGTAGTACTCCTTTAACCAAAGTCTGAACTTCAGGCAGTGAAGCCAGTTCTTTTTGGAAGAAAATCGACAGAGCCGAAATCTGGACCTTGATGGACCCCAATTTGAGGCCCAAACGTCACCCCTGCTTGCAGGAAGTGCAGGAATCGACATAGTTGAAATTCCTCCGTCGGGGCCTTCATGGCCTCCCACCAAGCAACAAATTTTCGCCAAACGCGGCGATAATGTCTTGCGGTGACATCCTTCCTGGCTATGATCAGGGTAGGGATGACTTCCTTCGGAATACCCTTTTCCTTTAGGATCCGGTGTTCTACCGCCATGCCGTCAAACGCAGCCGCGGTAAGTCTTGGAACAGACAGGGTCCCTGCTGCAGCAGGTCTTGTCTGAGCGGCAGAGGCCAAGGGTCCTCTGCCAGCATCTCTTGAAGTTCCGGGTACCAAGCTCTTCATGGCCAATCCGGAACCCCGAGTATGGTTTTCACTCCTCGCCTTCTTATTATTCTCAGTACCTTGGGTATGAGAGGTAGAAGAGGAGACACATAAACCGACTGGTACACCCACGGTGTCACTAGAGCGTCCCCAGCGATCGCCTGAGGGTCCCTTGACCTGGCGCAATATCTTTTCAACTTCTTGTTGAGGCGGGACGCCATCATGTCCACCCGTGGTCATTCCCAACGGTTTACCCGCATTTGGAAAACTTCTGATGAAGTCCCCATTCTCCTGGGTGTAGGTCGCCCACCGGAGAATCCTTGTGGCTTCTGCCATCGCCATCCTGCTTCTTGTGCCGCCCTGTCTGTTTACATGGGCGACCGCCGTGATGTCGTCTGATTGGATCAGTACCGGCTGGTTCTGAAGCAGGGGCCTTGCTTGGCTTAGGGCATTGTAAATGGCCCTTAGCTGCAGAATATTTATGTGAAGCGAAATCTCCTTGGAAATGTCTTCCCTGTGTGACTGCACCCCAGCCCCGAAGGCTGGCATCCGTGGTCACCAGGACCCAGTCCTGTATTCCGAATCTGCGGCCCTCTAGTAGATGAGCCCTCTGCAGCCACCACAGCAGCGACACCCTGCTTCTTGCTGACAGGGTTATCCGCTGTTGTATCTGTAGATGGGACCCGGACCATTAGTCCCACAGGTCCCACTGGAACGTCCTTGCGTGGAATTATGCTTCGTACGAAGCTACCATTTTTCCCAGGACTCGTGTGCATTGATGTACCGACACCTGTCCTGGTTTTAGGATGTCTCTGACTAGAGATGACAACTCCTCGGCTTTTTCCACTGGAAGAAACACTCTTTTCTGGTCTGCGTTCAGAAACATTCCCAGGAACAGAAGACGTGTCGTCGGGACCAGCTGTGACTTTGGAATATTGAGAATCCAGTCGTGCTGTTGTAGCACTTCCCGAGAGAGTGCTACCCCCACTACCAACTGTTCTTTGGACCTCGCCTTTATCAGGAGATCGTCCAAGTACGGGATAATAAAAACTTCCTTCTTGCGAAGGAGTATCATCACTTCGGCCATTACCTAGGTAAAGACCTTCGGTGCCGTGGACAACTCCAACGGCCGCGTCTGGAACTGATAGTGACAGTCCTGTACCACATATCTGAGGTACCCCTGGTGAGGAGGGTAAATGGGGACATGCAGGTACGCATCCTTGATGTCCAGGGAGACCCTGTAATCCCCCTCGTCCAGGCTCGTAATAACCGCCCTGAGCGATTCCATCTTGAACTTGAATCTTCTGATATAAAAGTTCAAGTATTTTAATTTCAAGATGGGTCTCACCGAACCGTTTCGGTACCACAACCACTGTGGAATAGTAACCCCTTCCTTGCTGAAGGAGGGGCACCTTTACAATCACTTGTTGTGATTATAGTGTTGAATATCCACCAACACCGTCTCCCTGGCAGAGGGAGGTGCCGGTAAGGCAGATTTTAGGAAACGGCGGGGGGAAGAACGTCTCGAACTCCAGCCTGTGCCCCTGAGATACTACTTGAAGGACCCAGGGATCCATGTGAGAAAGCCCACTTGAAATATCTGAGACGGGCCCCCACCGTACCCGGGTCCGCCTGAGCAGCCCCAGCACCATGCTGTGGACCTACCGGACGCAGGGAGGACTTCTGCTCTTGGGAACTAGCTGTGTGTTGCAGCTTTTTCCTCTACCTTTGCCTCTTGGCAGAAAAGATGAGCCTCTAGCCCTCTTGCTTTTCTGGGGCCGAAAGGACTGTACTTGATGATACGGTGCTTTCTTTTGTTGTGGGGTAGCCTGTGGCAAAAAAATTGATTTCCCAGCAGTAGCTGTGGAAACGAGGTCTGAAAGACCATCCCCAAACAGTTTTACCCCCTTATAGGGCAACTTCCATGTGCCGATTCGAGTCGGCATCGCCTGACCATTGCCAAGTCCATAACCCCCGTCTGGCGGCAATGGACCTAGCGCTTATTTTTTATGCCAGCCGGCAAATATCCCTCTGTGCATCACGCATGTATAAGACCACGTCTTTTATATGCTCTATTTTCAGCAAAATATTGTCCCTATCCATAGTTATTTTCCGACAGGGAATCTGACCACGCAGCGGGAGCACTGCACATCCATGCCGAAGCAACGGCTGGTCGCAATATGATGCCCTAGTGTGTGACTATATCTTATAGGGTAACCTCCTGCTTTCTATCAGCAGGTTCCTTCAGGGCGGCCGTATCCGGAGACGGTAGTGCCACCTTTTCTGATAAGCGTGTAAGCGCTGTATCTACCCTATGGGGTGTTTCCCCGCGTGACCTATCCTCTGGCGGGAAAGGGTACGCTGCCAAGAACTGTTTTAGAAATTATCAATTTCTTACCGGGGGAAGACCACTCTTCCTCACACACCTCATTTAATTTCCCAGATGCAGGAAAAACTACTAATAGTTTTCTCTCACCAAACACAATACCCTTTTGATGTGGTACCTGGGGTATAATCATAAATGTGTAATACATTTTTCATTGCCTCAATCCTGTAACGGGTGGACCTATTGGGAGGGTACACCAGTCTCATCGATGTCGACACTGGAGTCAGTATCCGTGTCGACATCTGAGTCTGTTATCTGAGGTAGCGGGCGATTTTAGAGCCCCCCATGACATTTGAGACGCTGGAACAGGCACAAGCTGAGTAGCCGGCTGTTCTGTGTCGTCGACCTTTTATGTAAGGAGTTGACACTTTCACGTAATCCTTCCATAAGTTCAACCACACCGGTGTCGACCCCGCAGGGGGTGACAACATATTTACAGGCATTCGCTCCGCCTCCACCTCATTATCCTCCACATACCTGTCGACACAGCCGTACCGACACACAGCACACACACAGGGAATGCTCTGATAGAGGACAGGACCCCACAAAGCCCTTTGGGGAGACAGAGGGAGAGTATGCCAGCACACACCAGGGCGCTATATATCACAGGGATAGCACCTATAAAAAAGTGTTTTCCCTTATAGCTGCATATATTGTATACTGCGCCTAAATTGTGCCCCCCCCTCTCTTTTTAACCCTTTCTGTAGTGTATTAACTGCAGGGGAGAGCCAGGGAGCTTCCCTCCAACGGAGCTGTGAGGGAAAAATGGCGCCAGTGTGCTGAAGGAGATAGCTCCGCCCCTTTTTCGCGGACTTTTCTCCCGCATTTTTATGGATTCTGGCAGGGGTTAATGTACATCCATATAGCCCTGGGGGTTATATGTGATGTATTTTTGCCAGCCAAGGTGTTAATATTGCTGCTCAGGGCGCCCCCCCCCAGCGCCCTGCACCCATCAGTGACCGCAGTGTGAGGTGTGCATGAGGAGCAATGGCGCACAGCTGCAGTGCTGTGCGCTACCTTGATGAAGACTGATGTCTTCTGCCGCCGATTTTCCGGACCTCTTCTTGCTTCTGGCTCTGTAAGGGGGCCGGCGGCGCGGCTCTGGGACCGGACTCCGAGGCTGGGCCTGTGTTCGATCCCTCTGGAGCTAATGGTGTCCAGTAGCCTAAGAAGCCCAAGCTGGCTGCAAGCAGGCAGGTTCGCTTCTTCTCCCCTTAGTCCCTCGATGCAGTGAGCCTGTTGCCAGCAGGTCTCACTGAAAATAAAAAACCTAAAACTAACTTTTCCTAAGAAGCTCAGGAGAGCCCCCTAGATTGCACCCTGCTCGGTCGGGCACAAAAATCTAACTGAGGCTTGGAGGAGGGTCATAGGGGGAGGAGGGTCATAGGGGGAGGAGCCAGTGCACACCAGGTAGTCCTAAAGCTTTCTTTTTGTGCCCAGTCTCCTGCGGAGCCGCTATTCCCCATGGTCCTTACGGAGTTCCCAGCATCCACTAGGACGTCAGAGAAAATAAGAATTTACTTACCGATAATTCTATTTCTCATAGTCCGTAGTGGATGCTGGGGACTCCGTAAGGACCATGGGGATAGCGGCTCCGCAGGAGACTGGGCACATCTAAAGAAAGCTTTAGGACTAACTGGTGTGCACTGGCTCCTCCCCCTATGACCCTCCTCCAAGCCTCAGTTAGGATACTGTGCCCGGACGAGCGTACACAATAAGGAAGGATTTTGAATCCCGGGTAAGACTCATACCAGCCACACCAATCACACCGTATAACTTGTGATCTGAACCCAGTTAACAGTATGATAACAGAGGAGCCTCTGAAAAGATGGCTCCCAACAATAATAACCCGATTTTTGTAACAATAACTATGTACAAGTATTGCAGACAATCCGCACTTGGGATGGGCGCCCAGCATCCACTACGGACTATGAGAAATAGAATTATCGGTAAGTAAATTCTTATTTTCTCTAACGTCCTAAGTGGATGCTGGGGACTCCGTAAGGACCATGGGGATTATACCAAAGCTCCCAAACGGGCGGGAGAGTGCGGATGACTCTGCAGCACCGAATGAGAGAACTCCAGGTCCTCCTCAGCCAGGGTATCAAATTTGTAGAATTTAGCAAACGTGTTTGCCCCTGACCAAGTAGCTGCTCGGCAAAGTTGTAAAGCCGAGACCCCTCGGGCAGCCGCCCAAGATGAGCCCACTTTCTTTGTGGAACGGGCTTTTACAGATTTTAGCTGTGGCAGGCCTGCCACAGAATGTGCAAGCTGAATTGTACTACAAATCCAACGAGCAATAGTCTGCTTAGAAGCAGGAGCACCCAGCTTGTTGGGTGCATACAGGATAAACAGCGAGTCAGATTTCCTGACTCCAGCCGTCCTGGAATATTTTCAGGGCCCTGACAACATCCAGCAACTTGGATTCCTCCAAGTCCCTAGTAGCCGCAGGCACCACAATAGGTTGGTTCAGGTGAAAACGCTGGAACCACCTTAGGGAGAAACTGAGGACGAGTCCTCAATTCCGCCCTGTCCGAATGGAAAATCAGATAAGGGCTTTTACAGGATAAAGCCGCCAATTCTGACACGCGCCTGGCCCAGGCCAGGGCCAACAGCATGACCACTTTCCATGTGAGATATTTTAACTCCACAGATTTAAGTGGTTCAAACCAATGTGACTTTTGGAACCCAAACTACATTGAGATCCCAAATTGCCACTGGAGGCACAAAAGGAGGCTGTATATGCAGTACCCCTTTTACAAACGTCTAAACTTCAGGGACTGAAGCTAGTTCTTTTTTGGAAGAAAATTGACAGGGACGAAATCTGAACCTTAATGGACCCCAATTTCAGGCCCATAGACACTCCTGTTTGCAGGAAATGTAGGAATCGACCCAGTTGAATTTCCTCCGTCGGGCCTTACTGGCCTCGCACTACGCAACATATTTTCGCCAATTGCGGTGATAATGTTTTTGCGGTTACATCCTTCCTGGCTTTAGATCAGGATATGGATGACTTCATCCGGAATGCCTTTTTTCCTTCAGGATCCGGTGTTCAACCGGCATGCCGTCAAACGCAGCCGCGGTAAGTCTTGGAACAGACAGGGTCCTTGCTGGAGCAGGTCCCTTCTTAGAGGTAGAGGCCACGGATCCTCCGTGAGCATCTCTTGAAGTTCCGGTTACCAAGTCCTTCTTGGCCAATCCGGAGCCACGAATATAGTGCTTTCTCCTCTCCATCTTATCAATCTCAGTACCTTGGGTATGAGAGGCAGAGGAGGGAACACATACACTGACTGGTACACCCACGGTGTTACCAGAGCGTCTACAACTATTGCCTGAGGGTCTCTTGACCTGGCGCAATACCTGTCGAGTTTTTTAATCATGTGGACGACTTCTGGGTGAAGTCCCCACTCTCCCGGGTGGAGGTCGTGCTGAGGAAGTCTGCTTCCCAGTTGTCCACTCCCGGAATGAATACTGTTGACAGTGCTATCACATGATTTTCCGCCCAGCGAAGAATCCCTGCAGCTTCTGCCATTGCCCTCCTGCTTCTTGTGCCACCCTGTCTGTTTACGTGGGTGACTGCCATGATGTTGTCCGACTGGATCAACACCGGCTGACCTTGAAGCAGAGGTCTTGCTAAGCTTAGAGCATTGTAAATGGCCCTTAGCTTCAGGATATTTATGTGAAGTGATGTATCCAGGCTTGACCCTAAGCCCTGGATATTCCTTCCCTGTGTGACTGCTCCCCAGCCTCGCAGGCTGGCATCCGTGGGCACCAGGACCCAGTCCTGAATGCCGAATCTGCGGCCCTCTAGAAGATGAGCACTCTGCAACCACCACAAGATGGATACCCTTGTCCTTGGTGACAGGGTTATCCGCTGATGCATCTGAAAATGCGACCCGGACCATTTGTCCAGTAGGTTCCACTGGAAAGTTCTTGCGTGGAATCTAACGAATGGGATTGCTTCGTAGGAAGCCACCATTTTTACCCAGAACCCTTGTGCATTGATGCACTGAGACTTGGTTCGGTTTTAGGAGGTTCCTGACTAGCTCGGATAACTCCCTGGCTTTCTCTTCCGGGAGAAACACCTTTTTTCTGGACTGTGTCCAGGAACATCCCTAGGAAACAGAAGACAAGTCGTCGGAACCAGCTGCGATTTTGGAATATTGAGAATCCAATCGTGCTGCCGCAACACTACCTGAGATAGTGCTACACCGACTTCCAACTGTTCCCTGGATCTTACCCTTATCAGGGAATCGTCCAAGTAAGGGATAACTAAAATTTCCTTCCTTCGAAGGGATATCATTTCGGCCATTACCTTGGTAAAGACCCGGGGTGCCGTGGACCATCCCTATGGCAGCGTCTGAACTGATAGTGACAGTTCTGTACCATAACCTGAGGTACCCTTGGTGAGAAGGGTAAATTTTGACATGAAGGTAAGCATCCTTGATGTCCCGAGACATCATGTAGTCCCCTTCTTCCAGGTTCGCAATAACTGCTCTGAGTGACTCAATCTTGAATTTGAACCTCTGTATGTAAGTGTTCAAAGATTTTAGATTTTAGATTTAGAATCGGTCTCACCGAGCCGTCTGGCTTCGGTACCACAATAGTGTGGAATAATACCCCGTTCCCTGTTGCAGGAGGGGTACCTTGATTATCACCTGCTGGGAATACAGCTTGTGAATGGCTTCCAAAACTGCCTCCCTGTCAGAGGGAGACGTCGGTAAAGCCGACTTTTGGAAACGGCGAGGGGGAGACGTCTCGAATTCCAATATGTACCCTTGAGATATTACCTGAAGGATCCAGGGGTCTACTTGCGAGTGAGCCCACTGCGCACTGAAATTCATTGAGAACGGGCCCCCACCGTGCCCGAGCTTGTAAGGCCCTAGCGTCATACTGAGGGCTTGGCAGAGGCGGGAAAGGGTTTCTGTTCCTGGGAACTGGCTAATCTCTTCAGCCTTTTTCCTCTCCCTCTGTCACGAGCAGAAAAGAGGAACCTTTTGTCCGCTTGCCAACAAAGGACTGCGCCTGATAATACGGCGTCTTATTTTGAGAGGCGACCTGGGGTACAAACGTGGATTTCCCAGTTGTTGCTGTGGCCACCAGGTCTAAAAGACCGACCCCAAATGTCCCTTTTCAAAGGCAATACTTCCAAATGCCGTTTGGAATCCGCATCACCTGACCATTTTACTGGTAGAATTGGACAACGCACTTATACTTGATGCCAGTCGGCAAATATTCCGCTGTGCATCATGCATATATAGAAATGCATCTTTTAAATGCTCTATAGGCAATAATATACTATCCTTATCTAGGATATCAATATTTCCAGTCAGGGAATCCGACCATGCCAACCCAGCACTGCACCTCCAGGCTGAGGCGATTGCTGATCGCAGTATAACACCAGTATGTGTGTGAATACATTTTTGGATACCCTCCTGCTTTCTATCAGCAGGATCCTTAAGGGCGGCCATCTCATGAGAGGGTAGAGCCCTTGTTCTTACAAGCGTGTGAGCGCCTTATCCCCCCTAGGGGGTGTTTCCCAACGCACCCTAACCTCTGGCGGGAAAGGGTATACACCAATACTTTTTAAGAAATTATCAATTGTTATCGGGGGGAAACCCACGCATCATCACACACCTCATTTTATTTCTCAGATTCAGGAAAACTACAGGTAGTTTTTCCCTCACCGAACATAATACCCCTTTTTGGTGGTACTCGTATTATCAGAAATGTATAAAACATTTTCCATTGTCTCAATCATGTGTGGCCCTACTGGAAATCACGGTTGTCTCTTCACCGTCGACACAGGAGTCAGTATCCGTGTCGGCGTCTGTATCTGCCATCTGAGGTAACGGGCGCTTTAGAGCCCCTGACGGCCTATGAGACGTCTGGACAGGCACAAGCTGAGTAGCCGGCTGTCTCATGTCAACCACTGTTTTTTTTTTTTTTTGTTTTTTTTTTATACAGAGCTGACACTGTCACGTAATTTTCAACAGTACATCCACTCAGGTGTCGACCCCCTAGGTGGTGACATCACTGTTACAGACACTCTGCTCCGTCTCCACATCATTTTTCTCCTCATACATGTCGACACAAACGTACCGACACACAGCACACACACAGGGAATGCTCTGATAGAGGACAGGACCCCACTAGCCCTTTGGGGAGACAGAGGGAGAGTATGCCAGCACACACCAGAGCGCTATATATATATACAGGGATAACCTTATATAAGTGTTTTTCCCCTTATAGCTGCTGTATGTTTTAATACTGCGCCTAATTAGTGCCCCCCTCTCTTTTTTTAACCCTTTCTGTAGTGTAGTGACTGCAGGGAAGAGCCAGGGAGCTTCCCTCCAACTGAGCTGTGAGGGAAAATGGCGCCAGTGTGCTGAGGAGATAGGCTCCGCCCCCTTTTCGGCGGCCTTATCTCCCGTTTTTCTGTATATTCTGGCAGGGGTTAAATGCATCCATATAGCCCAGGAGCTATATGTGATGTATTTTTTGCCATGTAAGGTATTTTTATCATGTTTTATTGCGTCTCAGGGCGCCCCCCCCAGCGCCCTGCACCCTCAGTGACCGGAGTATGAAGTGTGCTGAGAGCAATGGCGCACAGCTGCAGTGCTGTGCGCTACCTTATTGAAGACAGGAACGTCTTCTGCCGCCGATTTTTCCGGACCTCTTCGCTCTTCTGGCTCTGTAAGGGGGCCGGCGGCGCGGCTCCGGGACCCATCCAGGCTGGGCCTGTGATCGTCCCTCTGGAGCTAATGTCCAGTAGCCAAGAAGCCCAATCCACTCTGCACGCAGGTGAGTTCGCTTCTTCTCCCCTTAGTCCCTCGATGCAGTGAGCCTGTTGCCAGCAGGTCTCACTGAAAATAACAAACCTAAACTAAAACTTTCACTAAGAAGCTCAGGAGAGCCCCTAGTGTGCACCCTTCTCGTCGGGCACAGAAATCTAACTGAGGCTTGGAGGAGGGTCATAGGGGGAGGGGCCAGTGCACACCAGTTAGTCCTAAAGCTTTCTTTAGATGTGCCCAGTCTCCTGCGGAGCCGCTATCCCCATGGTCCTTACGGAGTCCCCAGCATCCACTTAGGACGTTAGAGAAATGGGGAATGACATGATAATGCCCCTAAATCTGATACCCTTCTAGCTGACGCCATAGCCAGTAGAAAGAGAACTTTAGCTGTCAACCATTTAAGATCTACTTTATTAAGTGGTTCAAATGGGGCAACTTGAAGGGCTTTTAGAACTAGACTTAAGTCCCAAGGCACTGTAGGAGGAACAAAAGGAGGTTGAATGTGCAGCATTCCCTGGAAAAAAGTACGCACATCCTGTAAATTGCCAATCTTCTTTTGGAACCATACAGTCAGTGCCGACACTTGCACGCTCAAGGAAGCCACCTTCAAACCTTTATCCATTCCTGCCTGAAGAAATGCTAAGATCCTGGAAACTCTGAAAGACTTAGGGTCCATTTTCCGTTCACTGCACCAATGAATATAGATTTGCCATATTCGGTGATAAATGCGAGCTGAGGAAGGTTTCCTTGCTCTGAACATAGTTTGAATTACGTGTTGTAAGAATCCTCTTGACTTCAGAATAGAGGTTTCAAGAGCCATGCCGTCATAGACAGTCTATCCAGATGTCTGTGATAACAAGGACCCTGCATCAGTAGATCTGAACGTTGAGGGAACAGAAGTGGAACATCCATCGACATCCTCTGCAGATCTGTGTACCAATGCCTTCTGGGCCAAGCCGGAACTATTAGTATCATGGCTTTATCTTTCTCACCACCCTGGGTAATAGGGTGATTGGAGGAAACACATAAGCCAAACTGCTCTGTGAGCAGCTATTGTTGAAGCTGATGCCCTGGAGGCAATAGTACCCATATCCAATGATGCTTCTTCCAAGAACATTGCAGCCTGTTTTATATGTGCTATATGGGATTTTTGCTCTCTAGAAGCTATTGAAAAATCCCCCACCAATCCATCAGCCCAGGCAGCCGCTGCCTTTGCCATCCAGGCTGAAGCCATTGCTGGCCTTATGACTGCCCCAGACAGGGAAAAAATGTTTTTTTTGAAAACCATCCACTCTCCTATTCGTGACATCTCCTATATAATAGCCCAGATCTGTGACTCTGTGGCTAACGCTGGCCGTGGCTAGGAGCTCTCATTGGGTTAGCAGCAGGTCTGTCACACCCAGTCCACAGCTGATTGGGCGAGAAACGCCCTCCCACACAGTAACTTACATCCAATGGGAGGCACTGCCCTTTGGCTGCTGTGTGTGTTCCCAGAGCAGGATTAACAATGGGGCTGATGGAACTGCAGCTCCAGGTCCACACCTCAAAATAGGCAGACTGCATCTGCAGCAACATACCCTCCAACTATTTACACATACAAATCACTACAAATCCGAAAAAAGGGGTGTGACCACAGGTACAGTAGCATGGCAACGCCCCTTTTCCTATACTTTCAATGGAAGTTTGGAAAGCCAAAAATTGGTACCGACCATAAAAAAATGGTACTGTACCTGCCAAAAAGGTACAGCTGGAGGGTATGCCACTGCATCTGCAGCAAATCTCTGTACTGTAGATAGAAGGGGAAAAAAAATAAGAATTTACTTACCGATAATTCTATTTCTCATAGTCCGTAGTGGATGCTGGGGACTCCGTAAGGACCATGGGGAATAGCGGCTCCGCAGGAGACTGGGCACATCTAAAGAAAGCTTTAGGACTATCTGGTGTGCACTGGCTCCTCCCCCTATGACCCTCCTCCAAGCCTCAGTTAGGATACTGTGCCCGGACGAGCGTACACAATAAGGAAGGATTTTGAATCCCGGGTAAGACTCATACCAGCCACACCAATCACACCGTACAACTTGTGATCTGAACCCAGTTAACAGCATGATAACAGAGGAGCCTCTAGAAAAGATGGCTCACTACAGCAATAACCAGATTTTTTGGTAACAATAACTATGTACAAGTATTGCAGACAATCCGCACTTGGGATGGGCGCCCAGCATCCACTACGGACTATGAGAAATAGAATTATCGGTAAGTAAATTCTTATTTTCTCTAACGTCCTAAGTGGATGCTGGGGACTCCATAAGGACCATGGGGATTATACCAAAGCTCCCAAACGGGCGGGAGAGTGCGGATGACTCTGCAGCACCAAATGAGAGAACTCCAGGTCCTCCTCAGCCAGGATATCAATTTTGTAGAATTTTACAAACGTATTTGCTCCTGACCAAGTAGCTGCTCGGCAAAGTTGTAAAGCCGAGACCCCTCGGGCAGCCGCCCAAGATGAGCCCACCTTCCTTGTGGAGTGGGCATTTACAGATTTTTGGCTGTGGCAGGCCTGCCACAGAATGTGCAAGCTGAATTGTACTACAAATCCAACGAGCAATAGTCTGCTTAGAAGCAGGAGCACCCAGCTTGTTGGGTGCATACAGGATAAACAGCGAGTCAGATTTCCTGACTCCAGCCGTCCTGGAAACATATTTTCAGGGCCCTGACAACGTCTAGCAACTTGGAGTCCTCCAAGTCCCTAGTAGCCGCAGGCACCACAAATAGGTTGGTTCAGGTGAAACGCTGAAAACACCTTAGGGAGAAAATGAGGACGAGTCCTCAATTCCGCCCTGTCCGAATGGAAAATCAGATAAGGGCTTTTTCAGGATAAAGCCGCCAATACTGACACGCGCCTGGCCCAGGCCAGGGCCAACAGCATGACCACTTTCCATGTGAGATATTTTAACTCCACAGATTTAAGTGGTTCAAACCAATGTGACTTTTGGAACCCAAAACTACAGTGAGATCCCAAAGTGCCACTGGAGGCACAAAAGGAGGCTGTATATGCAGTACCCCTTTTACAAACGTCTGAACTTCAGGGACTGAAGCTAGTTCTTTTTGGAAGAAAATTGACAGGGCCGAAATTTGAACCTTAATGGACCCCAATTTCAGGCCCATAGACACTCCTGTTTGCAGGAAATGTAGGAATCGACCCAGTTGAGTTTCCTCCGTCGGGCCTACTGGCCTCGCACCACGCAACATATTTTCGCCAAATGCGGTGATAATGTTTTTCGGTTACATCCTTCCTGGCTTTGATCGGGATAGGGATGACTTCATCCGGAATGCCGTTTTTCCTTCAGGATCCGGCGTTCAACCGCCATGCCGTCAAACGCAGCCGCGGTAAGTCTTGGAACAGACAGGGTCCTTGCTGGAGCAGGTCCCTTCTTAGAGGTAGAGGCCACGGATCCTCCGTGAGCATCTCTTGAAGTTCCGGTTACCAAGTCCTTCTTGGCCAATCCGGAGCCACGAATATAGTGCTTACTCCTCTCCATCTTATCAATCTCAGTACCTTGGGTATGAGAGGCAGAGGAGGGAACACATACACTGACTGGTACACCCACGGTGTTACCAGAGCGTCTACAGCTATTGCCTGAGGGTCCCTTGACCTGGCGCAATACCTGTCGAGTTTTTCCCAACGGTTTATAAACAAGTGGAAGACTTCTGGGTGAAGTCTTCACTCTCCCGGGTGGAGGTCGTGCTGAGGAAGTCTGCTTCCCAGTTGTCCACTCCCGGAATGAATACTGCTGACAGTGCTATCACATGATTTTCCGCCCAGCGAAGAATCCTTGCAGCTTCTGCCATTGCCCTCCTGCTTCTTGTGCCACCCTGTCTGTTTACGTGGGTGACTGCCGTGATGTTGTCCGACTGGATCAACACCGGCTGACCTTGAAGCAGAGGTCTTGCTAAGCTTAGAGCATTGTAAATGTCCCTTAGCTTCAGGATATTTTTGTGAAGTGATGTCTCCAGGCTTGACCATAAGCACTGGATATTCCTTCCCTGTGTGACTGCTCCCCAGCCTCGCAGGCTGGCATCCGTGGTCACCAGGACCCAGTCCTGAATGCCGAATCTGCGGCCCTCTAGAAGATGAGCACTCTGCAACCACCACAGGAGGGACACCCTTGTCCTTGGTGACAGGGTTATCCGCTGATGCATCTGAAGATGCGACCCGGACCATTTGTCCAGCAGGTCCCACTGGAAAGTTCTTGCGTGGAATCTGCCGAATGGGATTGCTTCGTAGGAAGCCACCATTTTACCCAGAACCCTTGTGCATTGATGCACTGAGACTTGGCTCGGTTTTAGGAGGTTCCTGACTAGCTCGGATAACTCCCTGGCTTTCTCCTCCGGGAGAAACACCTTTTTCTGGACTGTGTCCAGGATCATCCCTAGGAACAGAAGATAAGTCGTCGGAACCAGCTGCGATTTTGGAATATTGAGAATCCAATCGTGCTGCCGCAACACTACCTGAGATAGTGCTACACCGACCTCCAACTGTTCCCTGGATCTTACCCTTATCAGGGAATTGTCCAAGTAAGGGATAACTAAAATTCCCTTCCTTCGAAGGAATATCATTATTTCGGCCATTACCTTGGTAAAGACCCGGGGTGCCGTGGACCATCCATACGGCAGCGTCTGAACTGATAGTGACAGTTCTGTACCATAAACCTGAGGTACCCTTGGTGAGAAGGGTAAATTTTGACATGAAGGTAAGCATCCCTGATGTCCCGAGACATCATGTAGTCCCCTTCTTCCAGGTTCGCAATCACTGCTCTGAGTGACTCAATCTTGAATTTGAACCTCTGTATGTAAGTGTTCAAAGATTTTAGATTTAGAATCGGTCTCACCGAGCCATCCGGCTTCGGTACCACAACAGTGTGGAATAATACCCCGTTCCCTGTTGCAGGAGGGGTATCTTGATTATCACCTGCTGGGAATACAGCTTGTGAATGGCTTCCAAAACTGTCTCCCTGTCAGAAGGAGACATCGGTAAAGCCGACTTTAGGAAACGGCGAGGGGGAGACGTCTCGAATTCTAATTTGTACCCCTGAGATATCACCTGAAGGATCCAGGGGTCTACTTGCGAGTGAGCCCACTGCGCGCTGAAATTCATTGAGACGGGCCCCCCACCGTGCCTGATTCTGCTTGTAAAGCCCCAGCGTATACTGAGGGCTTGGCAGAGGCGGGAGAGGGTTTCTGTTCCTGGGAACTGGCTGATTTCTGCAGCCTTTTTCCTCTCCCTCTGTCACGGGGCAGAAATGAGGAACCTTTTGCCCGCTTGTCCATGAAAAGACTGCGCCTGATAATACGGCGTCTTCTCATGTTGAGAGGCGACCTGGGGTACAAACGTGGATTACCCAGCTGTTGCCGTGGCCACCAGGTCTGAAAGAGCGACCCCAAATAACTCCTCCCCTTAATAAGGCAATACTTCCAAATGCCGTTTGGAATACGCATCACCTGACCACTGACGTGTCCATAACCCTCTACTGGTAGAAATGGACAACGCACTTAGACTTGATGCCAGTCGGCAAATATTCCGCTGTGCATCACGCATGTATAGAAATGCATCTTTTAAATGCTCTATAGGCAAAAATATACTGTCCCTATCTAGGGTATCAATATTTTCAGTCAGGGAATCCGGCCACGCCAACCCAGCACTGCACATCCAGGCTGAGGCGATTGCTGGTCGCAGTATAACACCAGTATGTGTGTAAATACATTTTAGGATACCCTCCTGCTTTCTATCAGCAGGATCCTTAAGGGCGGCCATCTCAGGAGAGGGTAGAGCCCTTACAAGCGTGTGAGCGCTTTATCCACCCTAGGGGGTGTTTCCCAACGCACCCTAACCTCTGGCGGGAAAGGATATAATGCCAATAACATTATAGAAATTATCAGTTGTTATCGGGGGAAACCCACGCATCATCACACACCTCATTTAATTTCTCAGATTCAGGAAAACTACAGGTAGTTTTTCCTCACCGAACATAATACCCCTTTTTGGTGGTACTCGTATTATCAGAAATGTGTAAAACATTTTTCATTGCCTCAATCATGTAACGTGTGGCCCTACTGGAAGTCACATTTGTCTCTTCACCGTCGACACTGGAGTCAGTATCTGTGTCGGCGTCTATATCTGCCATCTGAGGTAACGGGCGCTTTAGAGCCCCTGACGGCCTATGAGACGTCTGGACAGGCACAAGCTGAGTAGCCGGCTGTCTCATGTCAACCACTGTCTTTTATACAGAGCTGACACTCACGTAATTTCCAACAGTTCATCCACTCAGGTGTCGACCCCCTAGGGGGTGACATCACTATTACAGGCAATCTGCTCCGTCTCCACATAATTTTTCTCCTCATACATGTCGACACAAAAGTACCGACATACAGCACACACACAGGGAATGCTCTGATAGAGGACAGGACCCCACTAGCCCTTTGGGGAGACAGAGGGAGAGTTTGCCAGCACACACCAGAGCGCTATATATATACAGGGATAACCTTATATAAGTGTTTTCCCCCTTATAGCTGCTGTATAGTTAATACTGCGCCTAATTTGTGCCCCCCTCTCTTTTTTAACCCTTTCTGTAGTGTAGTGACTGCAGGGGAGAGCCAGGGAGCTTCCCTCCAATGGAGCTGTGAGGGAAAATGGCGCCAGTGTGCTGAGGAGATAGGCTCCGCCCCTTTTTCGCAGACTTTTCTCCTGCTTTTTTATGGATTCTGGCAGGGGTTAAATGCATCCATATAGCCCAGGAGCTATATGTGATGCATTTTTTGCCATCCAAGGTGTTTTTATTGCGTCTCAGGGCGCCCCCCCCCCCCCAGCGCCCTGCACCCTCAGTGACCGGAGTGTGAAGTGTGCTGAGAGCAATGGCGCACAGCTGCAGTGCTGTGCGCTACCTTGTTGAAGACAGGACGTCTTCTGCCGCCGATTTTCCGGACCTCTTCTGCCTTCTGGCTCTGTAAGGGGGCCGGCGGCGCGGCTCCGGGACCCATCCAGGCTGGGCCTGTGATCGTCCCTCTGGAGCTAATGTCCAGTAGCCTAAGAAGCCCAATCCACTCTGCACGCAGGTGAGTTCGCTTCTTCTCCCCTTAGTCCCTCGATGCAGTGAGCCTGTTGCCAGCAGGTCTCACTGAAAATAAAAAACCTAAACTAAAACTTTCACTAAGAAGCTCAGGAGAGCCCCTAGTGTGCACCCTTCTCGTTCGGGCACAGAGATCTAACTGAGGCTTGGAGGAGGGTCATAGGGGGAGGAGCCAGTGCACTCCAGATAGTCCTAAAGCTTTCTTTAGATGTGCCCAGTCTCCTGCGGAGCCGCTATTCCCCATGGTCCTTACGGAGTCCCCAGCATCCACTTAGGACGTTAGAGAAAACACCTTTTTCTGCAGCGTCCTATGGGGGTCATTCTGACCTGATCGCTCGCTGCAGTTCATCGCAGTGCAGTGATCAAGTCAGAACTGCACATGCGCCGGCACATGGCTGACAGCCGACGGCTGTCGTTGCCTACCGATTACCTCTGCCTGATTGACCGGCAGAGGCGGTCGCTGGGCAGGAGCGAGCGGGCGGCACGGCGGCGTTTGCCCGCCATTTTGTGGCCACGGCCCGGCCAACGCAGGCGTGGCCGGACCCTGAGGTGGGCGGGACGCAGCAGCTGTGTGATGTCACACGCAGCCACTGCAACCCGAGCAGCGACGAGTAACTCCCGGCCAGCCGCAGGAGCTGCGCTGGCTGGGAGTTACTCTTCAAGTACAAAGGCATCGCCGCTGTGCGATGCTTTTGTACTTCTGCGGGGGCAACCAACCTGACGTGCGGGGCGGACTAACCCTGTGCTGGGTGTCCCCCTGCATGTCAGTGTAAGTGATCGTAGCTGTGCTAAATTTAGCACAGCTGCAATCAGGTCGGAATGACCCCCTATGTCCTGCTGCCAGTCCGCCTGCCCCCTCCGGCATCAACAATCCCCACTCCCTAGCTGCGGCGCACATGGAACAAAAGCTGCTACGGCCACCGGCATAGATGTGTATGAAAGCGGCACAGCGGAAGGATTTCATAGGCCTTCCTGCACCACATACTCTCTGAGCCCCAGAGCCTCCTCTGCGCGTGATGTCACAGAAGTGCCTCCCCGCCACAGCCGCGCACAGATCCCCAGAGGCCCTGACTCCGCAACACAGCACCTGGCCAACCGTCCTGGAAGCCCCGAGATGGCTAATTCAATGGATAGAGTGGGTGATATCGCGGAGGGTAATGTCTGGACGCTGACCCTGCACAGCACTCTCACCTTTTACATTGATTCAGGGAGCCAGTCAGTTCTGCCAGCCACTATTGTCAGCGCCAGTGTCCCAACGTGCCGCAGTACAGGGAAGTATACGCACTAAATAAACTACAGCTCCCAGCAACCCTTATCACCGAAGCATTCAGGCGCTAAGGGCTGCTGGGAGCTGTAGTTTATCGAGTGCATCTTCTTTCCTGTAATGCGGTGCGTTGGGACACCGCCGCTAACAATAGTGATTGGCTGCAGTGCGAGTCTCCGGGAGAGACACTGTCAAAGGGAGGACAGCAGCCTAGCGGCTTCTAAGAGAAGCATTACCCGCCACTCTCCCGCTCGTAGTACCTCCTGGCCCCATCTGGGGCACCCGCACCCCCCCACCACCTACGGTGGCTATGGACCCCCACCCGCAGCACCCACCACTCCCTCACCCACGGTGGCTGCGGACCCCCACCCACGGCACCTGCCCCTCCCCCACCACCTACTAGGTGATTCATCAGGCCCTGCATGCGCTGTTCATGCCGTTGCAAGGGGCTGCGACTCCTTAACCATCGCACGCCCTTTGTCCGTGCAATATTTAACCACTCACACAATTATGATTGGAGGTAATACTCCATATAATACAACTATTGCACACCACAAGAGCGTGCAAGGGTTAAGGGGCATAGCCCCTCACTACGGTGTGAAGAGCGCCCGTAGGGCGCGATGAATCACCTAGTCATTTAATGATGTTGAAGGCAAAGGTAATGAAGATTTTCGCACTAATCGAATTACATGCATATCTACGTTAGGAGCCACCTCCCTATTTAAACAACCACCAGCTGGAAGAGGATAATTGGAATTCCATTTCTTAGGAATTGTAAACTTCTTATTGGGTGTAGCCCAAGCCTTCCATCAGCTGATCTGACCCTGGAAACTCAGTCTTAACTGTTTTGGGACATTTATACACAGGTGCCTTGGTTTTTAACACAGGCTCTGCTGAATCCTCTAAGGATAGAATGGCTTTCATTGCTTTGGTTAACTCAGCTATGTCCACTGAGCTGAGCCCTTCCTCCTCCACTTCATATGCCAAAGTAGAATTAATTGAGCTTTCATCTCAGATGAATCCTCATCTGAATCACGTGTAGCCTGTGAGGGTGAAGATTTACTTACCACCGGCTTATCAGCTTGTTTCTTCTGAGAGGCTGCTGCTGGATGTGATACAACATAGGTGGGGAACTGCATGTAAGGGTTAATAGTGTAAACTAGCCCTGGTACAGGAGTTGGAGGAATTATCCGTTCAGCTATACTGGATAAAGTCTGTGCAAACATAGCCCAAGGTGGATTCATCTGCACCTGAATCTGCCTTGTATTTTTCAATTAACGCCTTGTGAGAGCTAAAACAATTTGCACACAAACCATCCTGAACCAGATACTGAGAGGATAACACAGCTTTGCAATACAAACATGATGAGTGTTGGTGTTGCTGTAAGTGTACCTTCGTCACCTCTGCCGCTCTTAGACATGATAAATAATCAGCACTACCCCAGTGTACTACACAATTTGTGACTGTAATCACTTTAAGCTTCTTAAAGTGGCATACAATCCGACCCTACCCAAGCACCAGCATTGAGGATCGGAATAAAACAAAACTGATAGAAATATAGTAAAGTCAACAATCACACTAGCAGTCAGTCACGTTATACAATAGTATAATAAGCAATGAGTACATCATCAACTACATTTTAAGTATGTAGAACATATTACTGAATCATGTTTAAACAGATCTAACGTATTCAGATGCATTGCGAAAGAAACAGTAAATGTATACAGACTCATATGCAATAGGCACTTATCTAACTATTCGTACTCAAAAGGTTAGAGATTTAGTGCTGTATTACACATACTCAGAGTGGGATACAGGGAGGCTCACCTCACTTTCAGGACCGATCAATACGTTAGCGAACGCTGAGTGAATCCAGACGTTACTAGTGTACACTGCAGCTCCATGAACCTATAGTGAACACAGACGCCTATGCTGCGACTGGGTCCCCTTCGTATACAGCGTCTGAGACTGAAGCGAGAAAGAGTTCATGGTGGGAGACTCGGAGGAAATTGATCATAAACCGGGGGAGGGGCGACCAGGAGAACGTCTGACTCCTCACTGCTGACATCAACCCTAGGGATCACGGCCTCATACTATTCCTGGAACCTCTGATCCCTAAGGCCTAGCGCTGGTGCACCTGAGGTGGCAGCCGCGTTAGCGACTGTTTGGTAGTCTCCTCCCAAAACAGTGCAGCTGGGTCCATATTCCCCTACTAAGCGGAACCGATGCCTTACCTTCTCCCCGTGCTCCGGCCACAGCATGGTAACGTCTGCTGGACCTGCTAGTATATCCGACACAGACGCCTGCCGAAACAGCACTGTACTCGTGGGTGAGCGTTGTCATGACCCGGCGAAGAGTTGTTGGAGCGACTCTAAGACGCTGTTTAGAAAGATTGTTCAGAAAAAATCGTAAGACTATAAAAATAAAATAAGAAAGCTTAGGGCTGCTAAGACCCAGCAGCCCTCTGACCATGGTCTGGCTCCTGCCACATCAAACAAAAAACTGATTTGCCTGAGCCAGGAGGCGGTGATATATGGACGAGCTCGTTGCATGATGGGAGGCAGGAAAAGCTTTGACCGATTGGTACAAATTCACTGTCGCTTCATCATATCCCATTGTTATCCTGGGGATAAACTGTGGACCCTGCCGGGGAAATATAAAATAACAGTTGCAGCAGTAAATAGCCAGAAACAATAGAGAAAAGGGGGGAGAATAAAGGGAGAGGACTAGTCACAGCCACCCTATATAGCTAGTTACAACTCACTGTAACCCTAAAGAGAAGTTTATGATAAATGAATCACTATATATGTCTCTAAGCACTATACCCTCGGTATCCTACGATACTAGATCACCGCTGAGCCTCCAAGGTCTGTTGAGAGCACTTCCACTGTAGAGATGCACTCTTCAGTAGCCTCCTGCAGCGTCTTTAATGGCGCCGACCAGCCTGGATAAAGAAGCAGCCGGCTGGAGCGTAGCTCCGCCCCCCTCCTCTGGCGCCCTGCTCTAAGCGGGAAATTTTAAAGTGCTCCCCAATCAGTGGCGGGCGCTGAAGTACCGCCGCTGTACAGAGCAGCTCCGGTACTCAGCGTGAGAGATAAGGAAGCCGCTACTCGATCACCGCTTCGGAAATTCAAAAGTGATCTGTCTCCAAGCGGCCAGCGCTGAAGTACCGCTGCAGTATAGAGCGGCTCCGGTACTCAGCGCGTGGAGACAAAGTGCCCTGCAGGAAGCTGCTCCGGAGAGACTGCTAGTCAGAGCTCCGTGAAATACTCACCCCCTGCCTTCCTGGCCACTGGCTGTGGGGGTATCCGTTCAGATGGTCGACAATGTTAAGGTCGACACTCATTAGGTCGAGCACTATTGGTCGACATTGGCAAATGGTCGGCACATGAAAAGGTCGACATGAGTTTCAATTTTCTTTTTCGGAACTCTTTCATACTTTATGATCCACGTGGACTACGATTGGGAACAGTAACCTGTGCCAAGCGCAGCAAGGCATCTTGTCCGACACAAGGGGACGCGGTGCACTAATCGGGGTTCCCCATCACTTTACGCAGAAAAGGACACCCAAAAAAAGTAAAAACCTCATGTCGACCATTTGTCCATGTCAACGTTAACCAATAGTGGTCGACCTTAACATTGTCGACCATTCATACCGGAACCGGCTGTGGGGACCCTAGCAGACACTGCACGCAGTGCTGTACAAGTACCACCGGGCCGGATGTCCCTGTAGCCGGGACAGCTCCCACATAGCAGACAGGCAGGGACAGAAGGCTGCCTGTCTCTCCTCAGTCTAAGAATAGAAAATATCTCTGGAGAAGCCCAGAGAGGGGACCGGCTCCCTCGGGCAAATTTTAAAAACTGGTCTGGCATAGAGGGGAGGAGCCAGTCACAATTCTAAAGACTTTAAAGTGCCTGGCTCCACTTGACCACCATCTATACCCCACCGTAATGATTCTCCAGTGTCCCCTAGTGGATGAAGGAGAAAAATATTGTGTGCAGTAGTCATTTGTTTTATAAAGCTTAGAAAGTGTACCCTTCGCTGAAATAATTGCCATCTCCAGATCTAAACAGACATATCCTCCATTTCAGAGATCACCAGCAGAAGTAGAGAAGTGAAGCATTCAGCATTTACCCCTGCCCTTTTCAAAGTTCTGTTGCTGATCTGTCAAATAGAGGATTCTCAAAATTACAGACGTGTGCATCTACTTGTTTTATTGATTTGTATTGAGTTTTCAATTCTAGACATTAACACACATCATTTGTATTATAGAATCAATTGGATCATCTGTAGATTCAGACTCTGAATCAGATGGTGGAGATGACATGCCAAGGTCATGGGAAACCATAGCCACATGTACTCAATTTGCAAAACAGGCCAGCGAGACCAGCACAGATGACATCCCCTATATTGGAACAGATGCACAATCTGAATCGGAGGAAGACAGCACTCAAAACCAAGGAAATTTGGCTGAAAACAATACGAATCAGTCTAACAATGTGCTTTTGACCACTCGATTCTTGAGGACCCCTTTGCACTGCCACCGTCTAACTTCCCACCATCCGTGTACTTCAGGGAAGAATTGCATTGAGCTCTTCAACTGAACGTTTCCCACGCTTTGTTTAATTGACTAACTTTCTAAGGCTTCTGCAATCTAAAGTGCCTTGCCAACCAAATATTCCTTAAAACTATTTGAGAGATAAATGCGTTGACACAGTACTCTTAAAAGCAGCAGCTTTCAGCTTTGTGTGTATTTAAAACTAAGAACCCCTTCACCCTCACTAAAGATGGTACACAGGAAGCAGCAGCTGCTCCGTAACAGCAGCTGTGCAGAGACCAAAAGGGAGTGCGTGTGTAAGTATGGAGAGAAGTTGATGTGTGTATCTGCTTAAAATAAAAATCACCATTTGTTTTCTACAAAATAATAAAAATAAAAAAAAGTCCACAATGAGTCTCAAAACATTTATTTACTTTAAATCTTTTGGGGGAGGGTCAGGGCCAGAAAATCACTTTATAAAAGCTAAATATGCAGCACCTGTCCCAATTATATAAATAAATGAGTAAAATAAAAAGGTACAAAAAGTAAATTATGCTAATGACAAAGTATGACATTGGCATTTAGCAGGGTATGCTTTATATAAACAAAACCAGAATAGGGCCTAGTCATTGTCCGTTTATGCCCAACACTGATGTGTCACTTTCTAGAAACGCTGTGCACCTCGCTTGCTCCCTTATTCATGTTACGATATCCATGATGCCACAGAACACATCACTGCACCAAGCGATATGTAATGTAGCGGCCGGCAGTCTCACTGGGACGGATGATCTTCACCACCTGTCAGGGAGAAAACACTTTATTTAAACATCACAAAAACGCAGGTAGAGCAGCACCAGCTACAACAGAACTGCATCAGACATAGTACACAGAAAATAATGCAGGACCATGAACAAGAATCACAATGGAAATGTGTCAGACAGCACATCAGGAGACCAGGCTAGGGTATAACAATTACATTCTAACCATTTTACAGTATTCCCATTAACTTAGCGCTATATATAAAAAGAGTTGGCTTTTGAAACTATAAAATAAAAAAATTAATGATAGTCATATGTAAACAGACCCTCATGAAGGCAAGTGCAGTCAGTTATAATATAATTACTAACGCCACAACTCCTTTCATAAAAGTAAGAATTGCAGCACTTCAATTCACTTACAAAGCTAAGAGCCCATATCTTACCTTACATTTCCATGCTAAGGGGCAGATGGATCAAGGGAATTTAAAAAAAAAATAAGAATTTACTTACCGATAATTCTATTTCTCATAGTCCGTAGTGGATGCTGGGGACTCCGAAAGGACCATGGGGAATAGCGGCTCCGCAGGAGACTGGGCACAAAAGTAAAAGCTTTAGGACTACCTGGTGTGCACTGGCTCCTCCCCCCATGACCCTCCTCCAAGCCTCAGTTAGGATACTGTGCCCGGACGAGCGTACACAATAAGGAAGGATTTTGAATCCCGGGTAAGCCTCATACCAGCCACACCAATCACACCGTACAACTTGTGATCTGAACCCAGTTAACAGCATGATAACAGAGGAGCCTCTGAAAAGATGGCTCACAACAATAATAACCCGATTTTTGTAACAATAACTATGTACAAGTATTGCAGACAATCCGCACTTGGGATGGGCGCCCAGCATCCACTACGGACTATGAGAAATAGAATTATCGGTAAGTAAATTCTTATTTTCTCTGACGTCCTAGTGGATGCTGGGGACTCCGAAAGGACCATGGGGATTATACCAAAGCTCCCAAACGGGCGGGAGAGTGCGGATGACTCTGCAGCACCGAATGAGAGAACTCCAGGTCCTCCTCAGCCAGGGTATCAAATTTGTAGAATTTAGCAAACGTGTTTGCCCCTGACCAAGTAGCTGCTCGGCAAAGTTGTAAAGCCGAGACCCCTCGGGCAGCCGCCCAAGATGAGCCCACTTTCCGTGTGGAATGGGCTTTTACAGATTTTGGCTGTGGCAGGCCTGCCACAGAATGTGCAAGCTGAATTGTACTACAAATCCAACGAGCAATAGTCTGCTTAGAAGCAGGAGCACCCAGCTTGTTGGGTGCATACAGGATAAACAGCGAGTCAGATTTTCTGACTCCAGCCGTCCTGGAAACATATATTTTCAGGGCCCTGACTACGTCCAGCAACTTGGAATCCTCCAAGTCCCTAGTAGCCGCAGGTACCACAATAGGCTGGTTTAAGTGAAACGCTGAAACCACCTTAGGGAGAAATTGAGGACGAGTCCTCAATTCTGCCCTGTCCGTATGAAAAATTAGGTAAGGGCTTTTATAGGATAAAGCCGCCAATTCTGAGACACGCCTGGCTGAAGCCAGGGCTAACAGCATTACCACTTTCTATGTGAGATATTTTAAGTCCACAGTGGTGAGTGGTTCAAACCAATGTGATTTTAGGAACCCCAAAACTACATTGAGATCCCAAGGTGCCACTGGAGGCACAAAAGGAGGCTGTATATGCAGTACCCCCTTGACAAACGTCTGAACTTCAGGAACTGAAGCTAGTTCTTTTTGGAAGAATATCGACAGGGCCGAAATTTGAACCTTAATGGACCCTAATTTTAGGCCCATAGACAGTCCTGTTTGCAGGAAATGCAGGAAACGACCCAGTTGAAATTCCTCTGTAGGGGCCTTCCTGGCCTCACACCACGCAACATATTTACGCCAAATACGGTGATAATGTTGCACAGTTACATCCTTCCTGGCTTTGATCAGGGTAGGGATGACTTCATCCGGAATGCCTTTTTCCTTCAGGATCCGGCGTTCAACCGCCATGCCGTCAAACGCAGCCGCGGTAAGTCTTGGAACAGACAGGGTCCCTGCTGGAGCAGGTCCTTTCTTAGAGGTAGAGGCCACGGGTCTTCCGTGAGCATCTCTTGAAGTTCCGGATTACCAAGTCCTTCTTGGCCAATCCGGAGCCACGAGTATAGTCCTTACTCCTCTCCTTCTTATGATTCTCAGTACCTTGGGTATGAGAGGCAGAGGAGGGAACACATACACTGACTGGTACACCCACGGTGTTACCAGAGCGTCCACAGCTATTGCCTGAGGGTCCCTTGACCTGGCGCAATATCTGTCCAGTTTTTTGTTGAGGCGGGACGCCATCATGTCCACCTTTGGTTTTTCCCAACGGTTCACAATCATGTGGAAGACTTCTGGGTGAAGTCCCCACTCTCCCGGGTGGAGGTCGTGTCTGCTGAGGAAGTCTGCTTCCCAGTTGTCCACTCCCGGAATGAACACTGCTGACAGTGCTATCACATGATTTTCCGCCCAGCGAAGAATCCTTGCAACTTCCGTCATTGCCCTCCTGCTTCTTGTGCCGCCCTGTCTGTTTACGTGGGCGACTGCCGTGATGTTGTCCGACTGGATCAACACCGGCTGACCCTGAAGCAGAGGCCTTGCCTGACTTAGGGCATTGTAAATGGCCCTTAGTTCCAGGATATTTATGTGAAGTGACGTTTCCATGCTTGACCACAAGCCCTGGAAATTTCTTCCCTGTGTGACTGCTCCCCAGCCTCTCAGGCTGGCATCCGTGGTCACCAGGACCCAGTCCTGAATGCCGAATCTGCGGCCCTCTAGAAGATGAGCACTCTGTAACCACCACAGGAGAGACACCCTTGTCCTTGGAGACAGGGTTATCCGCTGATGCATTTGAAGATGCGATCCGGACCATTTGTCCAGCAGATCCCACTGAAAAGTTCTTGCGTGGAATCTGCCGAATGGAATCGCTTCGTAAGAAGCCACCATTTTTCCCAGGACCCTTGTGCATTGATGCACTGACACTTGGCCTGGTTTTAGGAGGTTCCTGACTAGGTCGGATAACTCCCTGGCTTTCTCCTCCGGGAGAAACACCTTTTTCTGGACTGTGTCCAGAATCATCCCTAGGAACAGCAGACGTGTCGTCGGAATCGGCTGCGATTTTGGAATATTTAGAATCCACCCGTGCTGTCGTAGTACTACTTGAGATAGTGCTACTCCGACCTCTAACTGTTCTCTGGACCTTGCCCTTATCAGGAGATCGTCCAAGTAAGGGATAATTAACACGCTTTTTCTTCGAAGAAGAATCATCATTTCGGCCATTACCTTGGTAAAGACCCGGGGTGCCGTGGACAATCCAAACGGCAGCGTCTGAAACTGATAGTGACAGTTCTGTACCACAAACCTGAGGTACCCTTGGTGAGAAGGGCAAATTGGGACATGGAGGTAAGCATCCTTGATGTCCAGAGACACCATATAGTCCCCTTTTTCCAGGTTCGCTATTACTGCTCTGAGTGACTCCATCTTGAATTTGAACCTTTGTATGTAAGTGTTCAAGGATTTCAGATTTAAAATAGGTCTCACCGGGCCGTCCGGCTTCGGTACCACAAACAGCGTGGAATAATACCCCTTTCCCTGTTGTAGGAGGGGTACCTTGATTATCACCTGCTGGGAATACAGCTTGTGAATGGCTTCCAATACCGCCTCCCTGTCGGAGGGAGACGTTGGTAAAGCAGACTTCAGGAACCGGCGAGGGGGAGACGTCTCGAATTCCAATTTGTACCCCTGAGATACTACCTGCAGGATCCAGGGGTCCACTTGCGAGTGAGCCCACTGCGCGCTGAAATTCTTGAGACGGGCCCCCACCGTGCCTGAGTCCGCTTGTAAAGCCCCAGCGTCATGCTGAGGACTTGGCAGAAGCGGGGGGAGGGCTTCTGTTCCTGGGAAGAGGCTGCCTGCTGCCTGTCTTTTTCCCCTTCCTCTGCCCCGGGGCAGATATGAGTGGCCTTTTGCCCGCTTGCCCTTATGGGGACGAAAGGACTGAGCCTGAAAAGACGGTGTCTTTTTCTGCTGAGAGGTGACCTGGGGTAAAAAGGTGGATTTCCCAGCCGTTGCCGTGGCCACCAGGTCCGATAGACCGACCCCAAATAACTCCTCCCCTTTATACGGCAATACTTCCATATGCCGTTTGGAATCCGCATCACCTGACCACTGTCGCGTCCATAACCCTCTTCTGGCAGAAATGGACAGCGCACTTACTCTTGATGCCAGAGTGCAAATATCCCTCTGTGCATCTCGCATATATAGAAATGCATTCTTTAAATGCTCTATAGTCAATAATATACTGTCCCTGTCCAGGGTATCAATATTTTCAGTCAGGAAATCCGACCAAGCCACCCCAGCACTGCACATCCAGGCTGAGGCGATTGCTGGTCGCAGTATAATACCAGTATGTGTGTATATACTTTTTAGGATATTTTCCAGCTTCCTATCAGCTGGTTCCTTGAGGGCGGCCGTATCAGGAGACGGTAACGCCACTTGTTTTGATAAGCGTGTGAGCGCCTTATCTACCCTAGGGGGTGTTTCCCAACGAGCCCTAACCTCTGGCGGGAAAGGGTATAATGCCAATAATTTTTTAGAAATTAGCAGTTTTTTATCGGGGGAAACCCACGCTTCATCACACACCTCATTTAATTCATCTGATTCAGGAAAAACTATGGGTAGTTTTTTCACACCCCACATAATACTACAAGTACCACAAAAAAGGGTATCAGAAATGTTCAAAACCTCCTTCAGTGCCGTGATCATGTAACGTGTGGCCCTACTGGAAAATACGTTTGTTTCCTCACCGTCGACACTGGAGTCAGTGTCCGTGTCGACCATCTGAGGTAACGGGCGCTTTAGAGCCCCTGACGGTGTTTGAGACGCCTGTACAGGTAATAACTGATTTGCCGGCTGTCTCATGTCGTCAACAGTCTTTTGTAAAGTGCTGACACTATCACGTAATTCCTTCCATAAGACCATCCAGTCAGGTGTCGACTCCCTAGGGGGTGACATCACTATTACAGGCAATTGCTCCGCCTCCATACCATTTTCCTCCTCATACATGTCGACACAACGTACCGACACACAGCACACACACAGGGAATGCTCTGATAGAGGACAGGACCCCACTAGCCCTTTGGGGAGACAGAGGGAGAGTTTGCCAGCACACACCAGAGCGCTATATATATACACAGGGATAACCTTATATAAGTGTTTTTCCCTTATATAGCTGCTGTATAGATTTATCTGCCAAATTAGTGCCCCCCCTCTCTTGTTTTACCCTGTTTCTGTAGTGCAGGACTGCAGGGGAGAGTCAGGGAGCTTCCCTCCAACGGAGCTGTGAGGAAAAATGGCGCTTGTGTGCTGAGGAGATAGGCTCCGCCCCCTTCTCGGCGGCCTTTCTCCCGCTTTTTTAAGGAAAAATTGGCAGGGGTTAAATGCATCCATATAGCCCAGGAGCTATATGTGATGTATTTTTTGCCATATAAGGTGTTTTTATTGCGTCTCAGGGCGCCCCCCCCCAGCGCCCTGCACCCTCAGTGACCGGAGTGTGAAGTGTGCTGAGAGCAATGGCGCACAGCTGCGGTGCTGTGCGCTACCTTATTGAAGACAGGACGTCTTCTGCCGCCGATTTTCCGGACCTCTTCAGTCTTCTGGCTCTGTAAGGGGGCCGGCGGCGCGGCTCTGGGACCCATCCATGGCTGGGCCTGTGATCGTCCCTCTGGAGCTAATGTCCAGTAGCCTAAGAAGCCCAATCCACTCTGCACGCAGGTGAGTTCGCTTCTTCTCCCCTTAGTCCCTCGGTGCAGTGAACCTGTTGCCAGCAGGATTCACTGAAAATAAAAAACCTATACTTAAACTTTTTTACTAAGCAGCTCAGGAGAGCCACCTAGTGAGCACCCTTCTCGTTCGGGCACAAAAATCTAACTGAGGCTTGGAGGAGGGTAATGGGGGGAGGAGCCAGTGCACACCAGGTAGTCCTAAAGCTTTTACTTTTGTGCCCAGTCTCCTGCGGAGCCGCTATTCCCCATGGTCCTTTCGGAGTCCCCAGCATCCACTAGGACGTCAGAGAAATATTGGGAAAATCGCACTTTTTACATGGTTTTTATGCCAATTTTAAATTACAGGTATATGCATTAAATTGTTACCATATTAGATATCTGCCATTAAAATTTTCACACTACAATATTGCAAAACATTGTTGCTTTTTTATAAAAGTGATACTTCAAGCACTGAGAATGATGGGACTTCAGTAGAATGTCATGAAAATGGATGGGGGAAAATACATCTCTTCTCATCTTTTTGGCAACAGAAGATTGAAAAGATTTTCTGTACCTACCAAAACATCTGCTACCTATTTACCCATCTACTCCCATTTTTTGCTAAACCATTGTCCTCACTAGTAATTTAACCACCCCGTACAGCGTTAGACAACCAGTTCCACACCAGCTGCTGTGGAACTACACATCCCAGCTACAGTTCTGCTGTTAGGGAATGCTAAAACTGTGGCAAGGCATGCTGGAATGTGTAGTTTCACTTCATGGGAATCCAACCTGTGGCACACAGGTTGGATTACCCTAACCAAGTTAGTTAGTTACTTCACTAACCATTTTAACATGATCAGTTGACCCATAAGTCAGTTCATTTTCACATAGTATATTATTGTCTCCAGTTGGTTCTATAAATTAATTCGGTCACATGTACAAAATTAATTTACAATAGAATATCTTTGAAACAGTTTAGAAATACTTCTGTTTATTAAATTTGAATCACCTTAGCTATAGGCGTTTTTCCTGATCTTACGGAGTCCATTTTTTTGTTTTTACTTTTACTGGCTGCAACTAAACTTTTTTTGAATTTCAGTTAAACACCCGACTTACCTGACCTCTCTTTAACCCAAAATATCTTGCCACAGGGTCTCCGGCTTGGATTCGAGGGAGCTGGGATTCTCGCAGTTTACTGAATAAAATGGTTAAGGTATTTTAAGATAGAAGATTTTTAGAGGACAGTTTATCAATTCACCTAATTTGAAATTAAAGACAAGTAATACCCCTTTCACACCGCACAAATAACCCGGTATATTGCTGGGTCGAAGCGGGTTGCTGTGTGGTGCGTAAGGTTTACTCCCAAATTACCAGGTCGCCTGACCTGGTAATTCAACCCGGGAATAAAGAAGGGTTATTTCAGAGTTAAATACTGGGTCAGCTGCAGTGTGAACGTGTTGCTGGGTTGTGCGACCCGGGACCCATTCACAGTATAGACAGAGTCCAATGCCGGGTCGCACCCGGAAAGGACCAGTTTCCAATTCCCGGGGTGTGATCCGGCATTTGCGATGTGAAAGCAGTATAACATGTTACTATACCTGTGTACATTAAAATTGGAAACAAAATACTTTGGGGTCTATTCATGAAGCAGTGAAAAGCGTGGATAAGTGAGTCTGTGGAGAAGTTGTCCATGGCAACCAATCAGCATTGAAGTAACATTTATAATTTGCATACTATAAAAGTATAAAGAGCAGCTGAATGGTTGCCTTGGGCAACTTCTCCACTGGCTCGCTTCTCCACTCTTACCACTGCTTCATGAATAGATCCCTGTATCTCATAAAACTTCTCTGCTTCTAAAAATAAAAATCTACACGGACATCTCCTGGAATGGACAACATCTAACATACTTCTAGTGGAAAGATCACAACATGTAACCCAGACATAAAAGGATACTATCTTGCCAACAGCTCTGTGACTTCATCCTTTGTCATCACCACATGCTCAGGAACAAGCTAGGGAAAAGAACATGTTTGTTTTGTAAATCAAGTCAATTTTTATTGGTTTTCAAATAAATAAAAAACCCAACAAAACAATAAGAGAAACATTGTTACATCAGATAAGAGCATCACCACAGGTCATAGATATGATCAGGTATCTAATGGGCACTACACACCTGCCGATTGCCAGGCAAAGTGCATGACAGCCGATACGGCCGACAGACGCCTCGGTGGCGGGGTCGGGGGGAGTGAAGCGTCTTCACTCCGCCCGTCAACCGGCTCCATAGCACTGCATGGTAATATGAACGAGAGATTGTAGCATGTATAAGCAAGCCGGCACCAACGACGAACGAGCGCGGGGGCCACGCATCATTCATCGTTGGTGCATTCACAATGAAAGATATGAACGATGTATCGTTCATTAATGAACAAGATCGTTCATATCTTTCAGTGTAATCGCTAAGTGTGTAGGGCCCATAACACTAAACATATCAAAGAATACATACAAAGAAGAAAAATCACACGTCTATCAGCAAATCAGTTAAGCATTCCAAAGGGAGAAAGGTCTTAGACACTTAAAATAATAAAATAAGATGCTATAGACAATGCGGGAGCATACTGTAATGCAAACACACTATAAATAACACTGAAGTGGGGTCAAACAGAACGCAGGGGAGAAGCATATTTGGAAGAAAGCCACCTGGACCAAATGACGGCAAATTTGGATTTTGTTTTACGAGTAAAGTACAAATATCTTTCATGTTGCACTGTAACATTTACTAAAGATAACCAGGCTTGAAAATCAGGACCCAGTATAACTGGGCTAGGCAAAACCTTGGCCAAGGTACAAAGATTAATAGCTTATTGCACACTATATTTACCAAGGTCATGTCCCTCAATAGCACCCAGGCAGCATAATGTTGGTGATAGAACAGAGGCAGGGGAGGGGATATGTTCATTAGAGAGCACGCCCCAATTACCGTATATACTCGAGTATAAGTCGACGCGAATATAAGCCGAGGCACCTAATTTTACCACAAAAACCTGGGAAAACTTATTGACTCAAGTATAAGCCTAGGGTGGGAAATACAGCTCTACCCGTACACAGACCTCATAGTGCCAGATATGCCCCACAGTGCCAGATGTGCCCCACAGTACCAGATATGCCCCACAGTGTTAGATACTTACCCTCCGTCGCTCCCGCGCTGTCTTCTGAAGGAGGGACACGGACAGCGCAGGGCGCGGCTCTCCTGTGTCCCTCCTGCGTCTCCGGCGTGTGTTAAAGGAAGTACCAGTTCGTGCACTTCCTTTACCACACAGACGCCGCTGCCGCCGAAGATGCAGGAGGGACATAGGAGAACCACGCGCTGTGCTCTCCGTGTCCCTCCTATAAGCCGAGGTGGCTTTTTCAGCACAAAAAAAAGTGCTGAAAAAGTCGGCTTATACTCGAGTATATACGGTACTTAATTGAATGTGCCTCAATGTTTATAATTACATTGAAAGGAAAGTGGAAGACCTAATAAATAAGTGATCGTGAAATGGATGAAAGCAAGATTGCAGCACAAGGAATTTCAGACATTCACAACTGAATGCAAATCACTTATGCATTCGACATCAGCTACTGTAAATAATGACCAAGTATATTTATCACATGTACTGTATAATAAAGGAAACTACTCGCAGGTGAAAGCAGCTTTTCCTTCACATGTCTGAACACTGGGCTCACAGCCATCTATTCTTGTCTAAGCTTGTAAAGAATACTAATACCAGGGTAAAAGTCAATTAGGTGCTGTCAGTTACAGAATATATAGCTTCTTACAAATATCAGCTGATCTGTTTCTCAAAAGGTTAAATTTGTGCCCCCTAGGGGGAAAAATAAATAAATCATTGGGACGCACAGTGAAATAGGTTTTCAGCCTCTTACAGTGTATGGTTTTAGAAGGGAAAAAAAAAAAAGATATTACTCACCGGTAAATCTATTTCTCGTAGTCCGTAGTGGATGCTGGGGACTCAGTAAGGACCATGGGGAATAGACGGGCTCCGCAGGAGACTGGGCACTCTAAGAAAGATTTAGTACTACTGGTGTGCACTGGCTCCTCCCTCTATGCCCCTCCTCCAGACCTCAGTTAAGGAAACTGTGCCCGGAAGAGCTGACATTATAAGGAAAGGAATTTGGAATCCAGGGTAAGACTCATACCAGCCACACCAATCACACCGTATAACTTGTGATAAACTTACCCAGTCAACAGTATGAACAACAACAGAGCATCAACAATGGATGCCCACATAACATAACCCTTTATCAAGCAATAACTATGTACACGTATTGCAGAAAGTCCGCACTTGGGACGGGCGCCGAGCATCCACTACGGACTACGAGAAATAGATTTACCGGTGAGTAAAATCTTCTTTTCTCTAACGTCCTAGTGGATGCTGGGGACTCCGTAAGGACCATGGGGATTATACCAAAGCTCCCAAACGGGCGGGACAGTGCGGATGACTCTGCAGCACCGAATAGGCAAACACAAGGTCCTCCTCAGCCAGGGTATCAAACTTGTAGAACTTAGCAAATGTGTTTGTACCCGACCAAGTAGCTGCTCGGCAAAGCTGTAATGCCGAGACCCCTCGGGCAGCCGCCCAAGAAGAGCCCACTTTCCTTGTGGAATGGGCTTTCACTGATTTTGGATGCGGCAAACCAGCCGCAGAATGAGCCTGCTGAATCGTGCTACAGATCCAGCGAGCAATGGTTTGCTTTGAAGCAGGAGCACCCAGCTTGTTGGATGCATACAGGATAAACAGCGAGTCAGTCTTCCTGACTCCAGCCGTCCTGGCTACATAGATCTTCAAAGCCCTGACTACATCAAGCAACTTGGAATCCTCCAAGTCACGAGTAGCCGCAGGCACCACAATGGGTTGGTTCAAATGAAAAGATGACACCACCTTCGGCAGAAATTGCGGACGAGTCCGTAATTCTGCCCTGTCCATATGGAAAACCAGATAGGGGCTTTTACATGACAAAGCCGCCAATTCTGACACACGCCTAGCCGAAGCTAAGGCCAATAGCATGACCACCTTCCACGTGAGATACTTTAGCTCCACGGTCTTAAGTGGCTCAAACCAGTGGGATTTCAGGAAACCGAACACCACGTTGAGATCCCAAAGTGCCACTGGTGGCACAAAAGGGGGCTGAATATGCAGCACTCCCTTAACAAACGTCTGAACTTCAGGAAGAGAAGCCAGTTCCTTTTGAAAGAAAATGGATAGGGCTGAAATCTGGACCTTTATGGACCCCAACTTCAGGCCCATAGTCACTCCAGACTGTAGGAAGTGCAGGAACCGGCCCAGCTGGAATTCCTCTGTAGGGGCCTTCCTGGCCTCACACCAGGCAACATATTTTCGCCATATACGGTGATAGTGTCTTGCTGTCACGTCCTTCCTAGCCTTTATCAGCGTAGGAATAACTTCCTCTGGAATGCCTTTTTCCGCTAGGATCCTGCGTTCAACCGCCATGCCGTCAAACGCAGCCGCGGTAAGTCTTGGAACAGACAGGGCCCCTGTTGCAACAGGTCCTGTCTGAGAGGCAGAGGCCATGGGTCCTCTGTGAGCATTTCTTGCAGTTCCGGGTACCAAGTCCTTCTTGGCCAATCCGGAACAATGAGTATTGTTCTCACTCCTCTTTTTCTTACGATTCTCAGCACCTTGGGTATGAGAGGAAGAGGAGGAAACACATAGACCGACTGGAACACCCACGGTGTTACCAGTGCGTCCACAGCTATCGCCCGAGGGTCTCTTGACCGGGCGCAATACCTTTGTAGCTTTTTGTAGAGACGGGACGCCATCATGTCTACCTGTGGCAGTTCCCATCGATTTGTAATCTGAGTGAAGACTTCGTGATGAAGTCCCCACTCTCCCGGGTGGAGGTCGTGCCTGCTGAGGAAGTCTGCTTCCCAGTTGTCCACGCCCGGAATGAACACTGCTGACAGTGCTTGCACGTGATTCTCGGCCCAACGAAGAATCCTGGTGGCTTCTGCCATCGCCACTCTGCTTCTTGTGCCGCCCTGGCGGTTTACATGAGCCACTGCGGTGATGTTGTCTGACTGAATCAGCACCGGTTGGTTGCGAAGCAGAGGCTCCGCTTGACTCAGGGCGTTGTATATGGCCCTTAGTTCCAGGATATTTATGTGCAGACAAGCCTCCTGACTTGACCACAACCCTTGGAAGTTTCTTCCCTGAGTGACTGCCCCCCACCCTCGGAGGCTCGCATCCGTGGTCACCAGGACCCAGTCCTGTATGCCGGACCTGCGGCCCTCGAGAAGGTGAGCACTCTGTAGCCACCACAGAAGAGACACCCTGGCCCTCGGGGACAGGGTGATCAGCCGATGCATCTGAAGATGCGATCCGGACCACTTGTCCAACAGATGCCACTGAAAGATCCTCGCATGGAACCTGCCGAAGGGAATGGCTTCGTATGATGCCACCATCTTTCCCAGGACTCGCGTGCAGCGATGCACCGACACCTGTTTCGGTTTTAAGAGGTCTCTGACTAGAGTCACGAGCTCTTGAGCCTTCTCCGCCGGGAGAAACACCTTCTTCTGGTCCGTGTCCAGAATCATGCCCAGAAAGGGCAGACGCGTCGTAGGAATCAGCTGCGACTTTGGGATATTCAGAATCCAGCCGTGCTGTTGCAACACTTCCTGAGAGTGTGCTACGCTGATCAGCAACTGCTCTCTGGACCTCGCCTTTATGAGGAGATCGTCCAAGTATGGGATAATTGTGATCCCTTGCTTTCGAAGGAGCACCATCATTTCCGCCATTACCTTGGTAAATATTCTCGGTGCCGTGGAGAGCCCAAACGGCAACGTCTGGAATTGGTAATGACAGTCCTGTACCACAAATCTGAGGTACTCCTGATGAGGTGGATAAATGGGGACATGCAAGTAAGCATCCTTGATGTCCAGAGACACCATAAAATTCCATTTTGATCTTGAATCTTTTCAGATAAATGTTCAGGGACTTTAAATTCAATATGGGTCTGACCGAACCGTCCGGTTTCGGTAGCACAAACATTGTGGAATAGTATCCCCTTCCCTGTTGAAGGAGGGGAACCTTTACCACCACCTGCTGGAAATATAACTTGTGAATTGCCGCTAACACTACCTCCCTTTCCATGGGGGAAGCTGGCAGGGCCGATTTGAGGTAACGGTGAGGGGGCATCACTTCGAATTCCAGCCTGTATCCCTGAGACACAATCTGTATAGCCCAGGGATCCACCTGTGAGCGAACCCACTGGTAGCTGAAATTTCGGAGACGCGCCCCCACCGCTCCTGGCTCCTCCTGTGGAGCCCCAGCGTCATGCGGTGGATTTAGTGGAAGCCGGGGAGGACTTCTGTTCCTGAAAACTAGCTGTATGGTGCAGCTTCTTTCCTCTACCCCTGCCTCTGGCAAGAAAGGACGCACCTCTGACCTTCTTGCTTCTTTGTGATCGAAAGGACTGCATTTGGTAATACGGTGCTTTCTTAGGCTGTGATGGAATATATGGCAAAAAATTTGACTTCCCAGTCGTAGCTGTGGAAACTAGGTCCGAGAGGCCGTCCCCAAACAATTCCTCACCCTTGTAAGGTAACACCTCCATGTGCTTTTTGGAGTCGGCATCACCTGTCCATTGCCGAGTCCACAGGACCCTTCTGGCAGAAATTGACATTGCATTTATTCTAGAGCCCAGTAAGCAAATGTCCCTCTGGGCATCCCTCATATATAGGACAGCGTCTTTTATATGCCCCAGGGTCAGTAAAATGGTATCCTTGTCTAAGGTATCCATTTCCTCAGACAGATTATCTGTCCATGCTGCTACAGCACTACACATCCAGGCCGACGCAATCGCCGGCCTCAGTAGAGTACCTGAATGTGTATAAACAGACTTCAGGATACTTTCCTGCTTCCTATCTGCAGGATCCTTTAGGGCGGCCGTATCCTGTGACGGCAGGGCCACCTTCTTAGATAAGCGTGTCAGAGCTTTATCTACCCTAGGGGAGGATTCCCAGCGCACCCTGTCCGTTGGCGGGAAAGGGTACGCCATAAGTAACCTTTTGGAAATCAGCACTTTCCTATCGGGGGAATCCCACGCTTTTTCACATAACTCATTTAACTCATGTGAAGGGGGAAAAGTCACCTCTTGCTTTTTCTCCCCATACATATAAACCCTCTTGTCAGGGACAGGGTTTACCTCTGATATGTGCAAAACATCCTTCATTGCTATAATCATGTAGCGGATGGCTTTAGCAATTTTAGGCTGCAATTTTGCATCATCCTCATCGACACTGGAGTCAGAATCCGTGTCAATATCTGTGTCAACAATTTTGGATAGTGGGCGCTTCTGAGACCCTGACGGCCTTTGCGCTGTAGGATCAGGCATGGGCTGAGACCCCGACTGTCCCAAGGCATCAGCTTTATCCAACCTTTTATGCAAGAAGTTTACATTATCATTTAACACCTTCCACATATCCATCCAATCAGGTGTCGGCGCCGTCGGCGGAGACACGTCATTCATCTGCACTTGCTCTGCCTCCACATAGCCCTCTTCGTCAAACATGTCAGCACACTCGTACCGACACACCACACACACAGGGGATGCTCTATATGAGGACAGGACCCCCACAAGGCCTTTTGGAGAGACAGAGAGAGAGTATGCCAGGACACACCCCAGCGCTATATGACCCAGGAATCACACAGTAACTTAGTGTTTACCCAGTAGATGCTGTATATATGATTAATGCGCTAAATTAATGTGCCCCCCCTCTCTTTTTACCCTTTCTACCGTGAGTCTGCAGGGGAGAGCCTGGGGAGCTTCCTCTCAGCGGAGCTGTGGAGAGAAAATGGCGCTGGTGAGTGCTGAGGAAGAAGGCCCCGCTGAGGGGCAGCGGCGGGCTTCTGTCCCGCGATTTTGTGTGAAATTAATGGCGGGGGCTCATGCATATAACAGTGTCCAACTGTATATATGCTGCTTTTGCCAGGAGGTACCTAATTGCTGCCCAGGGCGCCCCCCCCCCTGCGCCCTGCACCCTACAGTGACCGGAGTGTGTGGGTTAGTGTGGGCGCAATGGCGCACAGCTGCAGTGCTGTGCGCTACCTCATATGAAGACAGGAGTCTTCTGCCGCCGATTTTGACGTCTTCTTGCTTCAACCCGCCGGCTTTCGTCTTCTGGCTCTGCGAGGGGGACGGCGGCGCGGCTCTGGGAACGGACGACCAAGGTTAGGTTCCTGTGTTCGATCCCTCTGGAGCTAATGGTGTCCAGTAGCCTAAGAAGCGCAACCTAGCTGCAGTTAGTAGGTTTGCTTCTCTCCCCTCAGTCCCACGTAGCAGAGAGTCTGTTGCCAGCAGAAGCTCTCTGAAAATAAAAAACCTAACTAAAATACTTTCTTATTAGCAAGCTCAGGAGAGCTCACTAAAATGCACCCAGCTCTGTCCGGGCACAGATTCTAACTGAGGTCTGGAGGAGGGGCATAGAGGGAGGAGCCAGTGCACACCAGTAGTACTAAATCTTTCTTAGAGTGCCCAGTCTCCTGCGGAACCCGTCTATTCCCCATGGTCCTTACGGAGTCCCCAGCATCCACTAGGACGTTAGAGAAACACTTGTGATGAAAGTGGTTATAGTCTGCAGAACACGTGATTAGAAATGAAATAATTCAGTTTATTATGTCGGTTCTACTACTGTGAGGTCAGGTAAGTGGGCACTAGTAGTTGCAAACAAGCAACTTTAGTACAGGAGCAGCCACTTACACCGCAGCCCTTGAAGCGAATGTCTTACCTCTGGACAAGGGTAACTGCAGAACCACACCTATAGAAACACAGATGTATTAACCTGGAGAAGGCATAAGGAAGTGATAAACCAGTGATATGTGCAAGATGATAAAGGCAGCAGCCAATCAGAGCCCAACTGTTAATTTACATATTGGAGCTGATTGGCTGGTGAGTTTATCACCTTGCACATATCACTGGTTTATCACTTCCTTATCCCCAATGTAAGGCAAAAGTTCTTATACTCCATATCAAAGGGCTTCTGAAATAACACCACTAAATATAAATGACCAGAATTAAAATGCTCATAAAAGGAGAGTTATGGTAGACTTACCATGGTTAACACACTTTCTGCAAGGTACATTGGGTTCCACAGGGAACACATTGCGGGGGTGCAGAGTGGATCTTGATCCAGAGGCACTAACAGACTAAAGCTTTAGGCTGTCCCAGGATGCACTGGGGCCTAATCTATAACCTCGCCTCCAGGCACTGGGAGCTCAGTATCATTAACCAGTCCACTGCAGGAGTAAGCAAGAGAGAAGAAAGATGTTAGTAACATAGAACCACATTCTCACGACAGGAGAAGGTACTAGCAACTAATGTCATAGAAACCCTAAGAAGCAAGGTGCGTCAGGGTGGGCGCCCTGTGGTACCCAATGCACCTCGCAGAATGAGTGTTAACCATGTTAAGTCTACCATAACACTCCTTTTCTGCAGCAGGGTACATTAGTTTCCACAGGGAAAACATTGGGATGTCCTAAAGCAGTTCATCAAGGGAGGGGACACGCCTTAGCGGATGTGAGAATCCAATGGAAGCATCCTGGGAGGCGAAAGTATCAAAGGCACAGAACCTAAGAACTGTGTTCACAGAAGCACACGTAGCCGCCTCGCACAATTGTTCTGCGGACGCGCCACGGCAGCACGCCCAATAAGGTCCAACAGACAGAGTAGAATGGGCTTTAATAGCAGCAGGAGCTGGGAGTCCAGCCTGAGCATAAGCTTGTGAAATCACCATTCTAATCCATCTGGCCATGGTTTGCTTATTCGCAGGCCAGCCACGTTTGTGGAAACCAAACAAGATAAAATGGGTATCTGACCTCCTGATAGATGCAGTCCTCTCCACATAAATACGGAGAGCCCTTACCACATCCAAAGACGGCTATTTGGAAGACAAATCTGAAGAGATAAAGTCCGGAACCACAATCTCTTGGTTAAGGTGAAAAGATGACACCACCTTAGGTACATAACCCGGTTGAGTCCTTAGAACTGCTCAGTCACAGTGAACTATCAGAAAGCCTAAGTCCGACACCCTTCTTGCAGGGGCAATAGCCAGCAAGAACAGGACCTTGGCCTTGAGCCATTTCAGGTCCACCGACTCAAGAGGTTCAAATGGAGACTATTGCAGGGCATTCAGTACAACAGACAGATCCCCTGGAGCCACAGGAGGGACATAAGGAAGCTGAATCCAAAGGACACCCTGAGTAAAAGTATGAACGTCAGGTATAGACGCAATTTTTCTCTGAAACCATACAGACAAGGCAGATATGTGAACCTTGAGGGAGGTCAGACGAAGACCTAAGTCAGTGTTCTGAATCAATATGCATCATAATTGTTATCAGCACACCAGGTGAAGTAAGACTTCCAGACCCTGTAATAAATTCGAGCAGATGCCGGTTTGCGGGCTTTCAACATAGTCTGGATAACCGCCTATGAGAATCTTTTGGCCCTCAGGAGTGATGCTTCAAGAGCCACGCTGTCAAAGCCAGCCTGGTCAGGGGCCTTGAACAAGGAGGTCTGGGCGTTGTGGAAGTAAAATCGGACCCTCTGACGATAGGCCTTGCAGGTCTGAGAACCAGTGCCATCTGGGCCACGCTGGAGCTATGAGAAGCAGAATTACTTTTGCTTGCTTGAACTTCCGAATTACCCTGGGCAAGAGTGACACTGGAGGGAACACGTACGACAGCCGAAACCTCCACGGTACCGCCAGCGCATCCATGAATGCTGCTTGAGGATCCCTTGTCCTTGCTCCGAAGACCGGAACCTTGTGATTGTGTCGAGACGCCATCAGATCTACGTCTGGAAGGCCCCACCTTTCCACGAGGAGTTGAAACACTTCTGGATGGAGGCCCCACTCGCCGGCATGCACGTCCCGACGACTGTGAAAGTCAGCTTCCCAATTCAGAACTCCCGGAATGAATATTGCCGTTATGGCCGGTAGATGGCGTTCTGCCCACTGTAGAATCCGTGAGACTTCCTTCATTGCTAGGCGGCTTCGAGTGCCGCCTTGATGATTTATGTAAGCCACTGTGGTGGCGTTGTCCGACTGTACTTGAACAGGACGGTTCTGAATTAAATGCTGGGCTAGGTTCAAGGCATTGAAGACCGCCCGCAACTCCAGAATATTGATCGAGAGGAGGGACTTCTCCTTGGTCCACCGCCCCTGAAGGGAGTGTTGCTCCAGCACCGCGCCCCAACCTCTTAGACTGGCATCTGTCGTCAACAGGACCCAGTCGGAAATCCAGAACAGACGGCCCCTGCACAGTTGTTGGTCCCGGAGCCACCAGAGCAGCGACAGACGGACCTCCGGAGTCAATGAGATCATTTGAGACCTGATCCGGTGAGGCAGGCCGTCCCATTTGGCTAGAATCAGCCTCTGGAGAGGGCGAGAGTGAAATTGAGCGTACTCCACCATGTCGAATGCTTACACCATGAGGCCCAGCACCTGCATCGCCGAATGTATCGGCACTTGCGGACGAGATAGGAAGCAACGAATCCTGTCCTGAAGTTTCAGGACTTTCTCCTGAGACAGGAACAACCGCTGGTTGTGAGTGTCCAATAGTGCTCCCAGATGCACCATGCTCTGAGCAGGGATCAGGGATGACTTCTTGCAGAAACCGGACCGTCACATCAAGATGACGCAGGAGAAGTTCTGGGGAGTTTGCCAGGATTAACAAGTCGTCCAAATCCGGCAGTATCCTGACCCCTTGACGGCGGAGTACCACCGTCATCACCGCCATGACTTTTGTAAAGACTCGTGTAGCCGTTGTTAAAGGTTAAGGTAACGCCCGAAACTGGTAATGGCAGTTGCCAATCGCAAATCTCAGGTATTGCTGATGAGACACTGCTACAGGAATATGCAGGTAAGCATCCTGTATATCCAGGGAGACCATGAAGTCCCCAGGTTCCAAGGCCAGAACTATAGAGCGAAGGGTTTCCATCCGGAACTTGGAAACCTTCACAAACCTGTTCAATGCCTTGAGGTTGAGAATGGGCCGGGAGGACCCATTCTGTTTCGGGACTAGAAACAGTGGAGAATAGTACCCCCGGCCCCTCTGCGCAAGAGGCACCTGTACTACGACGACTCCTGTATCTAGGAGGGTCTGTACCACCAAATGTAGAGTGTTTGCCTTTGTCTTGTCCAGCGGGACATCTGTCTGGCAAAATCGATGAGGGGGTCGGTTTTTGAAGGCTATGGCGTAACCTCGAGTGACGACTTCCCGTACCCAGGCATCTGAAGTGGTCTTCAACCATTCCTGGGTATACCCTAGAAGCCGGCCCCCCACCCTGGGATCCCCCAGAGGGAGGCCCGCCCCGTCATGCGGCAGGCTCATCTGTCTTGGAAGCTGGCTGACGGGCCGCCCAGGCTCTTTTGGGCTTAGGCTTACCAGGTTTGGAAGTGCGGGCCTGCTTGTTGTACGACTGACCTTTTGCTTTACCTGAAGGACGAAAGGAAGTACCTTTAGCCTTCGACACAGAAGGAGCAGTACTTGGCAGACAAGCAGTTTTGGCAGTAGCCAAGTCAGCCACAATCTTATTTAAATCCTCCCCAAACAGAATATCTCCCTTAAAAGGGAGTACCTCCAGGGTTTTTCTAGAGTCCAGATCCACAGACCAGGATCTCAGCCACAATATCCGGCGAGCCAGAACTGACGTAGTAGAGGCCTTGGCTGCCAGGATACCGGCATCAGAAGCCGCCTCTTTAATATAACGAGAAGCTGTGACAATATAAGACAAGCATTGTCTAGAATGGTCAGAGGAGATTTCAGCATCTAACTCCAAGGCCCATGCTTCAATGGCCTCTGCAGCCCAAGTAGCTGCAATAGTGGGCCTTTGTGCAGCACCCGTGAGGATGTAAATCGCTTTCAGACAACCCTCCACACGTTTATCCATAGGCTCTTTTAGAGACGCGACGGTGGTGACCGGAAGAGCTGAGGAAACCACCATCCTAGCCACATGCGAGTCCACTGGAGGAGGCGTTTCCCAATTCTTAGACGGCTCTGGCGCGAGGGGATAGCGAGCCAGCATCTTCTTTTGAAGCACAAACTTCGTACCTGGGTTTTCCCAGGGTTCCTGGCGTATTTCAATTAGGTGGTCAGAGTGAGGTAAAACTTGTTTAATCACCTTCTGATGCTTGAACCTATCTGGTTTCTTAGGAGGAACGGATGGCTCGGGATCATCCGTAATCTGTAAAATTAATTTAATAGCCTCCAAAAGATCAGGAACATCCACATGTGAACCACCCTCCCCATCAGCCGTATCCGAGTCAGAACCTGTGGAGTCAGTGTAAGTGCCGTCTTCATCAGACGAGGTGTCAGTGACAGCAGTGGATTGTGAGGAGACAAGCGCTCGCTTAGAGGACCGCTTGGACGTAGGCGAGCGACGGTCAGACTTTTTAGTAGTCAGGGACTGGTTCAACTTCTTTATTTGAGCAGATAAATCTTCTGCCCATGGCTGGTTAGCTGCTGGGACCACAAACGGTTGCACCGGCATTGGGGGTCCCATAGGGGGTGTTAGTTTATGAACTAGCGTATGCAGAAGCGTGGAAAAAGCGGCCCACGGCCATTATTTGCCACCGTCCCACTGGGGGGCAAGGAGCCCCCAGAACCAGAGCCCAAAGCTGCTATATTCTCCTCATAGGTATCTGCGGCTTCAGCAACACCGGCATTGTGTTCAGCCCCAGAACCGTTACCCTCAGAAGCAGACATGATATAACTTGCAGTATCAGGTAACACAGTACAATTTGTCAGCAGCACAATACCTCTAGCCCAAACCCCTGAGCAGTGTAGTCAGCACCAGCAGAGATAAAGGAGATATGGTGACTAAATTACAGAGAAAAATACGTAATACAGTATATCTTTGTGAAAATCCTATACAGGTTGAGTATCCCTTATACAAAATGCTTGGGACCAGAAGTATTTTGGATATCGGATTTTTCCGTATTTTGGAATAATTGCATACCATAATGAGATATCATGGTGATGGGACCTAAATCTAAGCACAGAATGCATTTATGTTACATATACACCTTATACACACATATTTCTAGAGGTGATTAATGTAGACCACTAGTGGGTACTACATTAAACAAAGAAGCTTAATGTGTGGCGCACTCTTATGTAATATTTGTTAATTTTAAAATATAACTTTTATTTCATTTCTTAAAATAAATCTCTATGTCCAGGCATGTGGGTATATGTAATAGCCTAAGAGTAGAACTACAGATAATAATTGCCTCTAATTTCCAATATTCAGATACTGGTGAAATTCCAGAATTGATAGGGGCAGTTAATTTACACTAATATTATCAAACTAAGTGATATATTTATGAAAAATACTTATGCTAATGGCTACCATTTTTGCCTATTAGCATGACTTATTCAGTCTCAGATCCTAGACGTGAATCTGACAAACTATTCTCTGGAAAAAATATGTATGATTGTTTACATATGAGACCTGATTATGTTGTGAAGCTACAATAGTAAAGAGGAGGTTTGGTTGAATGATTACCTTAATATCATCCCCATGAAGATCGTTAAGGCTGCCCTCAGCTTTATAAATGCAAAGGAATGTGTGAGAAAAATAGGATTTTGGTACTTACCAGGTAAATCCTTTTCTTTGAATCCACTAGGGGTCACTGGAGTACTCTTGGGATATGGACGGCTTAGCAGAAACAAAGGCACTGAATATTTAAATTTAGAACTCTCCACCCCTCCATATCCCAGAGTACCTCAGTGTACGACCTCAGTGTTTTTTACTGAGCGAACAGGAACTATAGAGAGGTTGACAATGGAGAATTCCTATAATATAACGGACAACAACAAAGTTGACACATAACGTTATTGTCAACTAAACAGTTGACACCATAACCGATAGACCTTTATAATTTGAACCAATCGGTTAAAATGTGTTACCATAAGCTCCTCTGAGCTTAATACAACCTAGGTAAAATGTGTTACCATAAGCTCCTCTGAGCTTAATACAACCCAGGTAAAACTGCTCTGGGTGGGCGTCCAGTGCCCCCTATGGATTCAAAGAAAAGGATTTACCTGGTAAGTACCAAAATCCTATTTTCTTTTTCATCCACTAGGGGTCACTGGAGTACTCTTGGGACGTACCAAAGCTTCCCTCGTGGGCGGGAGAGCTGTTTGACACCTGTAACAGTAGGCGGCCAAAGCTAGATGCTGATGCCGCAACCGTTTCATAACGTGTAAACGCGCACCAACGTGTGCACTGAAGACTATGTAGCCGCATCGTAGACGCTCCACGACCAGCTGGTCATGACATTCCCACAGAACCTGTGGGATGAGCTATTACTGACGTAGGCGACTGTAACTTAGCCTTAAAGTAAGCCTGACTTGTAGTCATTTTTATCCAACTGGATAATGTCTGCTGAGAAACTGGCTAACCCCAGTTGGCAGCATCATAGAGAACAAACAACGTATTCGTATTACGTACTGTAGACGTTCGGGACATATAGACGCGTAATGCGTGTACCACATTCAGAATTCTAAAATGTGCTGTCAACACAGGAACCACTATTGGTTTATTGATGTGAAGAATAAGAAATCGGAATTCGTCCGAAGTTCTGCTTTGTCATGAGAAAACTCAAATACGGTGGCTTGGAATACAAGGCACCCAAATGTGAAAACAAAACCCTTGCCGAAGCTAAGGCTAGAAGAAAAACGTTTTCCAAGTGAGAAACTTAATCCCCATTTGTTGTAAGGTTTCAAAATATGAAAACTGTAAGAAATCTGAACCCAGCTTCAAGTCGCATGGCGCTGTAGGTGGGATAAAATAAGATTTTACTTACCGATAAATCTATTTCTCGTAGTCCGTAGTGGATGCTGGGACTCCGTAAGGACCATGGGGAATAGCGGCTCCGCAGGAGACAGGGCACAAAATAAAAGCTTAAGGATCAGGTGGTGTGCACTGGCTCCTCCCCCTATGACCCTCCTCCAAGCCTCAGTTAGGATACTGTGCCCGGACGAGCGTACATAATAAGGAAGGATCTTGAATCCCGGGTAAGACTCATACCAGCCACACCAATCACACCGTACAACTCGTGATCTGAACCCAGTTAACAGTATGATAAATGCAAAGGAGCCTCTGAAAAGATGACTCAAACAATAATAACCCGAATTTTTGTAACAATAACTATATACAAGTATTGCAGACAATCCGCACTAGGGATGGGCGCCCAGCATCCACTACGGACTACGAGAAATAGATTTATCGGTAAGTAAAATCTTATTTTCTCTGACGTCCTAGTGGATGCTGGGACTCCGTAAGGACCATGGGGATTATACCAAAGCTCCCAAACGGGCGGGAGAGTGCGGATGACTCTGCAGCACCGAATGAGAGAACTCCAGGTCCTCCTCAGCCAGGGTATCAAATTTGTAGAATTTAGCAAACGTGTTTGCCCCTGACCAAGTAGCTGCTCGGCAAAGTTGTAAAGCCGAGACCCCTCGGGCAGCCGCCCAAGATGAGCCCACTTTCCTTGTGGAATGGGCTTTTACTGATTTTGGCTGTGGCAATCCTGCCACGGAATGTGCAAGTTGAATTGTACTACAAATCCAACGAGCAATCGTCTGCTTTGAAGCAGGAGCACCCAGCTTGTTGGGTGCATACAGGATAAACAGCGAGTCAGTTTTCCTGACTCCAGCCGTCCTGGAAACATATATTTTCAGGGCCCTGACAACGTCTAGCAACTTGGAGTCCTCCAAGTCCCTAGTAGCCGCAGGCACCACAATAGGTTGGTTCATGTGAAATGCAGAAACCACCTTAGGTAGAAATTGAGGACGAGTCCTCAATTCCGCCCTGTCAGAATGAAAAATTAAGTAAGGGCTTTTATACGATAAAGCCGCCAATTCTGACACACGCCTGGCTGAAGCCAAGGCTAACAGCATCGACACCTTCCACGTGAGATATTTTAAGTCCACAGTGGAAAGTGGTTCAAACCAATGTGATTTTAGAAAACTCAATACAACATTGAGATCCCAAGGTGCCACTGGAGGCACAAAAGGAGGCTGTATGTGCAGCACCCCTTTCACAAATGTCTGAACTTCAGGTACTGAAGCCAGTTCTTTCTGGAAGAAAATCGACAAGGCCGAAATTTGAACCTTAATGGACCCTAATTTTAGGCCCATAGACAGTCCTGTTTGCAGGAAATGCAGGAAACGACCCAGTTGAAATTCCTCTGTAGGGGCCTTCTTGGCCTCACACCACGCAACATATTTACGCCAAATGCGGTGATAATGTTTTGCGGTTACTTCCTTCCTGGCTTTGACCAGAGTAGGGATGACTTCTTCTGGAATGCCCTTTTCCTTTAGGATCCGGCGTTCAACCGCCATGCCGTCAAACGCAGCCGCGGTAAGTCTTGGAACAGACAAGGCCCCTGCAGTAGCAGGTCCTTTCTTAGAGGTAGAGGCCACGGTTCGTCCGTGAGCATCTCTTGAAGTTCCGGGTACCAAGTCCTTCTTGGCCAATCCGGAACCACGAGTATAGTTCTTACTCCTCTCCTTCTTATGATTCTCAATACTTTTGGTATGAGAGGCAGAGGAGGGAACACATACACTGACTGGTACACCCACGGCGTTACCAGAGCGTCCACTGCTATTGCCTGAGGGTCCCTTGACCTGGCGCAATATCTGTCCAGTTTTTTGTTTAGACGTGACGCCATCATGTCCACCTTTGGTTTTTCCCAACGGTTTACAATCAGGTGGAAGACTTCCGGGTGAAGTCCCCACTCTCCCGGGTGAAGGTCGTGTCTGCTGAGGAAGTCTGCTTCCCAGTTGTCCACTCCCGGAATGAACACTGCTGACAGTGCTATCACATGATTTTCCGCCCAGCGAAGAATCCTTGCAGCTTCTGTCATTGCCCTCCTGCTTCTCGTGCCGCCCTGTCTGTTTACGTGGGCGACTGACGTGATGTTGTCCGATTGGATCAACACCGCCTGACCCTGAAGCAGAGGTTTTGCTTGACTTAAGGCATTGTAAATGGCCCTTAGTTCCAGAATGTTTATATGAAGAGATGTTTCCATGCTTGACCACAAGCCCTGGAAATTCCTTCCCTGTGTGACTGCTCCCCAGCCTCTCAGGCTGGCATCCGTGGTTACCAGGATCCAATCCTGAATGCCAAATCTGCGGCCCTCTAGAAGATGAGCCCTCTGCAGCCACCACAGGAGAGACACCCTTGTCCTTGTCGACAGGGTTATCCGCTGATGCATCTGAAGATGCGATCCGGACCATTTGTCCAGTAGATCCCACTGAAACGTTCTTGCATGGAATCTTCCGAATGGAATCGCTTCGTAAGAAGCCACCATTTTTCCCAGGACCCTCGTGCACTGATGTACTGAGACCTGTCCTGGTTTTAGGAGGTTCCTGACTAGCTCGGATAACTCCCTGGCCTTCTCCTCCGGGAGAAACACCTTCTTCTGGACTGTGTCCAGAATCATTCCTAGGAACAGGAGACGTGTCGTTGGAATCAGCTGCGATTTTGGAATATTTAGAATCCACCCGTGCTGACGTAACACTACCTGAGATAGTGCCACTCCGACTTCTAACTGTTCCCTGGTTCTTGCCCTTATCAGGAGATCGTCCAAGTAAGGGATAATTAAGATGCCTTTTCTTCGTAGAAGAATCATCATTTCGGCCATTACCTTGGTAAAGACCCGAGGTGCCGTGGACAATCCAAACGGCAGCATCTGAAACTGATAATGACAGTTTTGTACTACAAACCTGAGGTACCCTTGGTGAGAAGGGTATATTGGGACGTGGAGATAAGCATCTTTGATGTCCAGAGACACCATATAGTCCCCTTCTTCCAGGTTCGCTATCACTGCTCTGAGTGACTCCATCTTGAATTTGAACCTTTTTATGTAAGTGTTCAAAGATTTCAGATTTAAGATTGGTCTCACCGAGCCGTCCGGCTTCGGTACCACAAACAGCGTGGAATAATACCCCTTTCCCTGTTGTAAGAGGGGTACCTTGATTATCACCTGCTGGGAATACAGCTTGTGAATGGCTTCCAAAACTGCCTCCCTGTCGGAGGGAGACTTTGGTAAAGCAGACTTCAGGAACCGATGAGGGGGAAACGCCTCGAATTCCAGTTTGTACCCCTGTGATACTACCTGTAGAATCCAGGGATCCACTTGCGAGTGAGCCCACTGCGCGTTGAAATTCTTGAGACGGGCCCCCACCATATCCGAGTCTGCTTGTAAAGCCCCAGCGTCATGCTGAAGACTTGGCAGAAGCAGAGGAGGGCTTCTGCTCCTGGGAAGCGGCTGCATGGTGCAGTCTTTTTCCCCTTCCTCTGCCCCGGGGCAGAAAAGAGTGGCCTTTTGCTCGCTTGTATTTATGGGAACGAAAGGACTGAGTTTGAAAAGACGGTGTCTTTTTCTGTTGATGTGAAGTGACCTGGGGTAAAAAGGTGGATTTTCCAGCCGTTGCCGTGGCCACCAGGTCCGATAGACCAGCCCCAAATAACTCCTCCCCTTTATACGGCAATACTTCCATGTGCCGTTTGGAATCTGCATCCCCTGACCACTGTCGCGTCCATAACGCTCTTCTGGCAGAGATGGACATAGCACTGACTCTTGATGCCAGGGTGCAAATATCCCTCTGTGCATCACGCATATATAGCAATGCATCCTTTAAATGCTCTATAGTTAACAAAATACTGTCCCTATCCAGGGTATCAATATTCTCAGTCAGGGAATCCGACCATGCGACTCCAGCACTACACATCCAGGCTGAGGCGATTGCTGGTCGCAGTATAACACCAGTATGTGTGTATATACTCTTTAGGATATTTTCCAGTCTTCTATCAGCCGGTTCTTTGAGGGTGGCCGTATCAGGGGACGGTAACGCTACTTGTTTAGATAAACGTGTGAGCGCCTTATCTACCCTAGGGGGTGTTTCCCAGCGCGTCCTAACCTCTGGCGGGAAAGGATATAGTGCTAATAATTTATTAGAAATTAGCTGTTTTTTATCGGGGAAACCCCACGCTTTATCACACACCTCATTTATTTCATCTGACTCAGGAAAAACTATTGGTAGTTTTTTCACCCCCCACATAATACCCTTCTTTGTGGTACTTGTAGTGTCAGAAAGGTTCAATGACTCTTTCATTGCTGTGATCATGTAACGTGTGGCCCTGCTGGACATCACGTTTGTCTCGTCACCGTCGACACTAGACTCAGTATCTGTGTCTGGGTCTGTGTCGACCCACTGAGGTAACGGGCGTTTTAGGGCCCCTGACGGTGTCTGAGACGCCTGGACAGGCACTAATTGATTTGCCGGCTGTCTCAGGTCGTCAACAGTTTTTTGCAAATTGCTGACATTATCACTTAATTGTTTAAATACAATCATCCAGTCAGGTGTCGACTCCCTAGGGGGTGACATCACTAACACAGGCAACTGCTCCGCTTCCACCTCATTTTCCTCCTCATACATGTCGACACACGCGTACCGACACACAGCACACACACCGGGAATGCTCTGATAGAGGACAGGACCCCACTTAGCCCTTTGGAGAGACAGAGGGAGAGTCTGCCAGCACACACCCAGCGCTATATATATATATATATACAGGGATAACCTTATATAAGTGTTACTCCCTTATAGCTGCTGTTAATATATTTATTTGCTGCCAAACGTGCCCCCCCTTCTCTTTTTTACCCTGATTCTGAAGCAGGACTGCAGGGGAGAGTAAGGGAGCCGTCCTTCCAGCGGAGCTGTGAGGGAAAATGGCGCTTGTGTGCTGAGGAGATAGGCTCCGCCCCTTCACGACGTCCTTATCTCCCGCTTTTTCTGTGTAAAATGGCAGGGGTAAAATACATCCATATAGCCCAGGAGCTATATGTGATGTATTCTTTTTAGCCACCTAAGGTATATACTGTAATATTGCGTCTCAGGGCGCTCCCCCCCCAGCGCCCTGCACCCTCAGTGACCGGAGTGTGAAGTGTGCTGAGAGCAATGGCGCACAGCTGCGGTGCTGTGCGCTACCTTAGTCTGAAGACAGGATCGTCTTCTGCCGCCGATTTCACCGGACCTCTTAGTCTCTTCTGGCTCTGTAAGGGGGACGGCGGCGCGGCTCCGGTGACCCATCCAGGCTGAACCTGTGATCGTCCCTCTGGAGCTAATGTCCAGTAGCCTAAGAAACCCGATCCACTCTGCACTCAGGTGAGTCCGTTTCTTCTCCCCTTAGTCCCACGATGCAGTGAGCCTGTTGCCAGCAGGACTCACTGAAAATAAAAAATCCTAAACTAAACTTTTATTCTAAGCAGCTCAGGAGAGCCACCTAGATTACACCCTTCTCGGCCGGGCACAAAAATCTAACTGAGGCTTGGAGGAGGGTCATAGGGGGAGGAGCCAGTGCACACCACCTGATCCTTAAGCTTTTATTTTGTGCCCTGTCTCCTGCGGAGCCGCTATTCCCCATGGTCCTTACGGAGTCCCAGCATCCACTAGGACGTCAGAGAAATGGAGGCTGCACTTTGATGACACCTTGTAGAAAGGTGTGTACCGACACCATAGAGTCAAACGTCTTGCACCCTCAGTGCAGATAAACGCAGTTCTCCATCCCACCCCGTCTGTAAAATAACAGAATACGGGTTCTATATAGGCACACCAAATTTTGTAATAATGAGCTGCCGTAAGCGGCTTCCTAGCTGGTAACATGGTTGGTATAACCGATACTGTAATGCCCTATATCTTTTCTTAAGAGGGCGGTCTGAACCACCACCCCGTAAACAGCAGCCGCGGTACATAGGTAAATAGGGGTAAAAGAACGGTCCCTGTTGTAACAGGTTGGACGTATTATGAGCGGGCAAAGATCGTGTGCAAGTATTCCTTGGAGATTCGAGAAGCAAGCTCTCCGAAACCCATGAGATATCACTAGTATGACTGTGACGAACTGTCTTATGATCCGTTTTAGCAACGGAGAGAGCAGCGGAAAACGGTGGAGCCAGATACACGAGGCTGTATGACCACACGAATGTGAGAACCTCCACCGCCACTGCCCTTGTGATCTGTCGTTCTGTACACATACTGAGCGTTTGTAATTGTGGCGAGATGCCATCATGTATACCTGAGGGTAACCCCACCTGTGGATTCACATATGAAACACCTCTGGATTTAATGCCCAGTTTTCTGGATAAAAATCCCGACGGGTGAGATCATCTGTCTAACAGATGTCCACTCCCGGAATGAACCCCGTCGACAACATCACCTAATGGTGTTCTGGGCAATTGAGGATTCGAGCTACCTCCCGCATTGCCATGCGGCTTCTCGGTCCTCCCTGGTTGTTGTGTATGCAACTCCCGTTGCGTTGTCTGACTGCACTTGGACAGACTGAAAGCGAAGCATGTAGTGCATTGTAAATTGCACGGAGTTCCAGGACATTTATAGACAGCAATCTGTCGTGATCCGTTTTAGAACCCTTGTCGCTGATCTTTTTAACTACAACTCCTCAACCTCTGAGACTCTCGTCCAGAGTATATACACCCTCGCCCCCCTGTGGGAAACGCGAGTGAACTCGGCGAACTAAAGCGCTTTGAAAACACATCATTGTTCCTAATAGGCGAATACACCAATGTACCGCTAGTGTGCGTGGCTTTTGCACTAATTGTACTAGATGGTATATTTGTTCTTTCTGGTGTAGTAGGTAAATTTCTTTGATTTACCGTATTTATAATCTTACCTAGGAATTGAAGTCGTTCAGACGGAATTAGATGCGATTGTTTTTGAACTTGACCTGCCACCGTGTACGTTAGTAGCGCAAGTAAGAGGAACTTCTGTTGAGACAGAGTTCTTATGAGCAGATCGTCTAAGTATGGAACGATTGTCACCGCCAGGGCCCTGAAATGAGCTATTGTCACCAACATCACTTTGGTGAATACCCGAGGCGTTGACCAGAGGACAAACGGTAGAACCTGAAATGGTTAATGGTTGTGACGTATTGCAAAACGCAAAAACCTGTGATGCGGTGACCAAACCGGAATGGGTAAATACGCATTGTGAAGATCAAGCGCAATCATGCAATCTTGTGGCTCAAAATATGTAAGTACTAACTGCAGTAAATCCATTTCCAACTGTAGTAAGTGACTTGCTGATTGAGACTGCGACGGAGCCCTCCGGCTTCGTTACCCCAAACAGAGGGGAATAAGTAACCCTGACTTTGTTGGTGTACCAGGTGTGGAAATAAAAACAGCTGAAACCAGCAGAGACTGAATGGCCACCTGCCAAAACGCCTAATTTCGTCCGACAGAGGCAGTCTTTTAAACTGTAAATAGCGGATACATACATGAGTGGATGTTTGGAAACCCGACAAATGTCACGTGTAAAGGCGCGCTTCCACAATTGGAAATTCTAGATGGCCTGAGAGGCCGTCAAGCCACTGGCTTGTTGACTTTAGCACCCTGGCGTTACAAGTCGTGACTGCTTTTGTACCACAGCCTTGAAAAGACTGAAGTCTAAAGGGATTAAACGTTGGGCCAAAGTATTTTCGTTTTGATACCGGAGGTCTGAATATCAAATTTAGGACCAAACAACTTCTGGCCTTGTTTTGGTGAAACTAGCGACGATGAAAAGCGAGAATCGTGTCAGCAGAAGCTTTACAGAGATACTCTGCAGCTTTTTATTAACAGTGATCGTCATTGTTTCCATACATAGAGCGTCTAGTGACCCAAATGTATCCTGGGTGTTTATAATGTTTGTCACAGACGAATTCACCAATGACGGATTGTTCCATTTAGATGTGGAAATGGGTAAATAGAGTTAAATGTTAGTCAGATATTCTAAATAATAACTCATTGAAGATCTGTTGTTTATGAAAATCGACAGATTAGATGTTAGAGTCTACCTAGTCTCTGTAAAAATTGAGACACTGACTCACTGGTTATTAGCAATGTATGGTTGTCAAAACCCCGCACTATCTGACTGCTGGTCTAATGTACCCTTCTCACTTGTAGGTATCGCTGTGAGGTTTGACATATAATTGTTAGATTAAATTATAAGACCAGTTAAATTAACACCCTGGTACCCAAAGGGAAATTGGACCTTTGGAAAGACTGAGACTCCTTTGTTAGAACTGGCGGAGTAACTTCCGAGACTCCGATGTTACCGCTCCTGTCGAGCGGAGTTATGCTTAACATAGGATCTGGGACTGACCCGGCTTCCGGAGTGGAAACGTACAAACCAACAGAATTTGTGGTGGATTTATGTACAGACATTGTAGTAAACCTTATATTTAGTCTGTGTTGGAGGCTTACCCCTTATACAGACAGACACCACAATAGCCAAAGGACAGACACTTGCACTAATTAGTAAAATGTTTACTTAAGTGCGTAATATATATATATATATATATATATATATATATATATATATATATATATATATATATATATATATATATATATATATATATATATATGGCTAAATACAGTTTACATGGGCCTATGTGAAACCTGAACCAAATTTCCCACTAACACCCCTGCGCCTCCGGTGGCGTAGAGATGTAGTGTAGGAATGTTCTGGAATTACCACTGGAAGAAACAGGAAACATGATTAAAAATGGCCCCCATGCCATGCTTACATTGAAACTCATAGGAGAAGTTACAATACCTGCTGCCACTGAGAATCACAGTCTAGTATACACTGATAATCACATCACATGCAGGTTACAATACAATCACAGGCAGGTCAAACGTAATATAAGCTCTGCCTGCAGTTATTATGTATTAATATCTTCTATAGATATTCTGTTAATATTAATAACTTCTATAGATAAAATATATATAGGCTCAACAGCCTATTACACTTGTAGCATCTGGCAGCTGAAACCACGCAGTAATCTGCCAGGGCCCCCACTCCCTCCCCCTTCCCTGTACTCCCTGTAGCGCTGTGTCTCAGCGGGGAGCTGGGAAGCTTATTGCAGAGAGGCGAAGGACCCTAGCCCAGAGCAGCAGAGATCGGCTGGCCGGAGCGCGGCGTTGCTAGGCAAGCTGGCCGGGTATGTTTGTGAGAGCACCGCTGTTCGAAGCTCTGTGCGGCGGGTCTCCGTCCCCCCCCCCTCTGTACTCCCTGTAGCGCTGTGTTAGCGGTGAGCCGGGACGCTCACTGCAGGGAGGCGAGAGACCTCCAAAGTAGCGGAGGACGGATTGCCGGGCCGCGTAGCTGTCGCTAGCCAAGCTGCGGCGGGTCTCTGGGCGCTGCACTTTCATACAGCGCTGACGGCGCGCCTGTTGGAAGACGGAGCGCCTGGGTCGGGAGAACGGAGCGGCAGACGGAGCTCTGGACGGAGCGGCTGGGCTAAGTGGCAGTGCGGTAGTGAGCGGCGCACCCAACGGACCCCACACAGCGGGGCGGCAGCCTGCGCTGACCGCCCCGTTTCCCCAGCATACCTTTTGTAGGAGGTCTGCGACGGCTTCTAAGCTCAGAGCTCTCCGGTCATAGCTGCGACGGGGCTTCTATCTGTAAGCTCCGTCCAGCTGTTTGATCACTTTTCCATGGCTGTAACGGGGCTTCTTTCTGTAAGCTCCGTTCAGCTTTTGATCATCTCATGGCTGTGACGGGCTTCTTTCTGTAAGCTCCGTCCAGCTGTTGCAGGCCAGTGGGCTGCCTGTGGCTGTGAGGGTGCTCTTTGTGAGGACCGACACGCCATGCGCTGCCCGTGCAGCGGCACTATCCCGGACCCATGTTTTTCAAGAAACTGGGAAGGGATGTGTTATAGTAAAAAGTAAAAATTAAAAATTTATAAAAAAATCTTCCACCAAGTGTGGGAAGTCCCCACAAGCCTTGTTCTTGCTGTGAGCACGGAAAAAACACTGAGGTCGTACACTGAGGTACTCTGGGATATGGAGGGGTGGAGAGTTCTAAATTTAAATATTCAGTGCCTTTGTTTCTGCTAAGCCGTCCATATCCCAAGAGTACTCCAGTGACCCCTAGTGGATGAAAAAGAAAAATTCAAAATTGTGATATGTAACATGTGTACACTCTGGCTATTACATATACCCACATGCCTGGACATAGAGATTTATTTTAAGAAATGAAATAAAAGTTATATTTTAAAATTAACAAATATTACATAAAAGAGTGCGCCACACATTAAGCTTCTTTGTTTAATGTAGTACCCACTAGTGGTCTACATTAATCACCTCTAGAAATACACTGCAACCTTAGCTTAGTGGCGCACCTCCAACCTGTTGCTATTTTTGGGCCCTTTCTTTTAGGCCAAATAATTCTTTCATTGGTTGGTTTTTCTGCAATTTATCGATAATTGTTTAATAAGTGCCTGTGCATTATCCTTTGGACTTTGTTGTCTCTCTCTAGAGATTGACCTTATACACACAGCCTGAAGGTCATTTTAACCAATATTTTTAATAACTTTGTGCATTAAACAAAGTGTGTGTACATTCACACAATTCATTTATGTTTCATATACACCTTAAACACACAGCCTGGAGGTCATTTAATACAATATTTTTAAGAACTTTGTGTATTAAACAAAGTGTGTATACATTGAGCCATCAGAAAACAAAGGTTTGACTATCTCACTCTCACTCACAAAATTCCGTATTTCGGAATATTTGGATATGGGATACTCAACCTGTATTAGATAAAACCTGACGCACCAAGCCCCCTCAGGTTATAGAATATAGGGATAGCAGGTTGAGTGAAAAACACGAAATGGACACCACTCAGCTATCAAATGCACACACAAATAATCACAGTCTGTACAATGCAGAGGTTATTACTAACAATAATACTGCACTGGACTAGCTTACACAGCTATATAACAATAGATATAACAGTACACAGTAAGAAGTGGATGTATATCACAGGGTAATTGTACTAGGAAACCCAGACTAAGTGCACTCTTTTCTTAACTAACACTGACTAAAAAAGGCAGGTAGAATACTTAAGTGTCTTGTAAAGTCACAGCACTGACAACCAGGCGGCTTTACATAGGAGGATTTTCCCAAGCATTCCCAGGAAAAGTGAGCTGAGTGATAATGGCGCCGCAGACACTGCCAGGGAGTGAGGGAGAGACAGATATGCAGCTCCAGGGCGGGAAGATTTGCAGAAAATGGCGCCCTGGGGCTGGGGGGAGAGGCTTTAGGTCCAAGCTCTATCCCCCTGCTGGCAAAACCACCGGGTACTGCGGGCTCTAATAAAACGGTTTATAGAGAAAACCTGACCTGTCCCATGCCCTGGTGATCTAGTGGGATCGCCTGTACTGCCACAGTGTCCACCGCCAGCACGCGCGGCCCGCCTCCCACTGACCGCGCCGGATCGCGATAAAGACAGAGTCCCGCAAGCAGGACCCACTTACCACCTCCCGAAGCGCGGCCACGCGATCCCGGAGAGCCCCCGTTGTGTGTGCCTGACAAGAAGAAAACCGGAGCCTCCTGCTGTAGTTACCCGGCAACCAGGGCTCGGGAGTGTACAGCGCCGCTGGGGAGAGCCGGAGCTGCAGCCGTGAATGTCCACTGACATGTAACACTGCTGCTGCCCTTGAAGTCTTCACTTTTTTCCTCAGAAAAAAAAGCTCTTCTCAGGGCTGCCTGGAGCAGCCCCTCTGTTAAGTGCCTGCTACTGCAGCACCAACTACAAAACTGAGATCCTGTGCAGGGAGGCAGGGTGATATAGAAGGCGGCGCTATGCATTCTGGGAACAGTCAAAGCTTTGAGCCTGTTGGTGCCTCGGATCAAGATCCTACTCTACACACCCCATTGTCCATTCCTTGTGGAGCCCAGTGTACCCCGCAGCAGAAATAAATAAATAAATATTATATATATATATATATATATATATATATATATATATATATATATATATATATATATACATACATACACATACATACACATACACACACACACACATATACACACACTTACATATATACCGCAAGTATATATCAGAATACTCGCACAATATATTCTGTAACAGGTACACTCTTTCTTAACGCTGTCTGTATAAAGACATGTAGAATACTCAAGTGTTTGTAAAGTCACAGCGCAGTATACAGGCGGCTCTACAAGGGAGACCTTGCCCTGCAATCCCAGAGACCAGTAGTAGCTATGCTCAGAAGATGGCGCCCAGCGTCTCTGTCAGGGAATGAGGGAGAGTGTGAGGCAGCTGCAGGGCGGAAATCCATGTGGAGATGGCGCCCTGGGCCGGGGGAAGGGCTGCAGGTCAAGCGCCGGTTCCCCTATGCTGGATTTCCACCGCCGGTACTATAGAGCCTTATTAAACAGGGCGTTCGTACGCCCGACCTGTACTCTTACGCCCTGGCGGTCTAGTGTGGTCCCTGCTCGGTGACAGTATCCAGCCCAGCAACCCATCTCCCTAGGTCGCAGACCAAACGCGATTTAATGGCAGGTCCAGCATGGGGGACCCTCTTACCTCCTCCCCTTAGCAGCCACGCTATCCAGGAGAGCAGTCTACGACTGTGTGCCTAAGCTGGAGCGTCTCCGTCCCAAGTACCCGGAAACTGAGCCGCAGGTGTATGCAACGCCGCTTGGGAGCTGATGGAGCTGCAGAGCTGAAGTGTCACCCTGACATACAGCGCTGACAGCCCAGTTGAACAAATCTTCTTAGAAAAGCTTTTTCAGGGCTACCAAGTACAGTCCTCGGTTAGGTGACCTGCTGCACTAACTCAAAATCTGAGCTCTCAGTGCCTGGAGGCGGGGTTATAGGAGTCCCCAAAGCAAACTGAGACAGCCTAAAGCTTTAGCCTGTTGGTGCCTCTGGATCAAGATCCACTGTACACCCTCCCCCCCCCGAATATTTTTCCTGTGGAAACTAATGTACCCTGCTGCAGAAATGGAGATTCTCATTTCTTGCCATTATCCACTTTCACGGCAGGCTACTTTTATAGCACTTTACATTCAGAGCGCATAACTCCTAAACTTACACTAATGAATCCCAAATAAGGTAAAATTGTCTGTAAAAGCAATTGTTTCTTAGCACTAGCCTGCATCTATGAACATACAGAAGGCAACAGCATTAATATCAATAGCGTGCTATTAAAGTATTCTAAGGTAAAATGGTCGCTGTTCCACAGTACCTAAGGGCAGGAGAGAAGGAGGCAGAGCTTAGTCAGGTAACACATCAGCAGCTTGTCAGTCACTCACCTCGTGTTCTGTGATATTTATGAGAAGCTCCTGCTGCAGAAACTGCTCCAATATGTATTTAGGTGCCATGTCCACCAGAGACTTACAAATAAATAGACATATTAGGTAAATCAAGGTGCATCAACTACATAAAATACAGAAATAATATTTATATGGCAAAACGCTGCAAATCCCTACACTGGCTCCACGTGTCCTCCAGAGTCAAATCACCCTTACCTACAAAGTACTCATCAATGTCACTCCTTCTTACATCTCAGAATATACTCTACTTGCCCTCATCACCAACTCACTCCCACTGATAAGACTTCTCTTGTTATCCTCTTAGGGAGAACCCTGCTAACCAGAACACTCCCACATTCTACTAAGCAATACGTCACTTGCAAATATCCAAATCTCTATACGGATCCACTTCTCTTATTTCAGCTGTGTCCTCTTCCCCTTTGTTTTATTTTATCTTGTCTATGGTGGTCATTCCGAGTTGTTCGCTCGCTAGCTGCTTTTAGCAGCATTGCACACACTAAGCCGCCGCCCTCTGGGAGTGTATCTTAGCTTAGCAGAATTGCGAACGAAAGATTAGCAGAATTGCGAATAGAAATTTCTTAGCAGTTTCTGAGTAGCTCCAGACTTACTCAACCATTGCGATCAGTTCAGTCAGTTTCGTTCCTGGTTTGACGTCACAAACACACCCAGCGTTCGCCCAGACACTCCCCCGTTTCTTCAGACACGCCCGCGTTTTTCCCAGAAACACCAGTGTTTTTTCGCACACTCCCAGAAAACAGCCAGTTTCCGCCCAGAAACACCCACTTCCTGTCAATCACAGTGCGATCACCAGAACGATGAAAAATCCTTGTTATGCCGTGAGTAAAATACCTAACTTTTGTGTAAAATAACTAAGCGCATGCGCAGTAAGCAACTAATCGCAATATAGCGAAAATCGGCAACGAGCGAACAACTCGGAATGACCCCCTATGTTGTGTGTCTCTCTGTTATGCACATCCTGTCTGCTCCATTGGCCAACACTATGGAGGGGTGTAGTATGTTATGCTGGCTGCGGGCACGGTGGCACGCCACGCTATCTATTCTCCCTCCAGGGTGGTCGTGGACCCCCAAGAGTGAGAAAAGCTGTCGGTAGTCGGGATTCCGGCGCCGGTATGCTGGTCGTCGGGAGCTCGGTCACCTGCAAACTGAAGACCACCCCTATAGAGAACTATGGTGCCTTCCAAATCAACTATAACATACTGTAGCATCAACAGATGAAGCAATGCTTTGCAGAGAACATTTAACAAATTACATCAGCCCCTGCCCCAGTGGAGTTTACACACATACACACATCTGTTTTATACTGCGGTGAACATATGCAGAACATACACACACTTGAAATAGAATCCATGGCCCCAACACTGTAAGGCAGCAATACGAACCACGGTATTTTTTACATTAAACTAATGTTAATGCATAAAAACAAAATGTAGTATCAAGTAACTCATTCATTTCTTTATTAACCACCATATTGGTTCTAGTTTGACGATTACTGGTTGGAGTTAACTATGTAGAATGTGTGTGTAGATGTTACTTCAGATTACACTGAAAACACTACATGCTTAGGGGCAGATTTATCAATGAGCGATATTATTCTTATCACTTGTTATGAATGATAAATGGTGCTCCAGCCAATCAGCTCCTGTAATGTTTTTGAAAAATAACAGGAGCTGATTGGCTGGAGTACCATTTAACATTTGCAACCAGTGATAACGATAATATCACTCGTTGATGAATCTGTCCCTTAGTTCTTGCTACCTTGTAGGCAAGCTGTACTGTATATAATATAGAGATGAAATATATACTACTATTGTGGCTTAAATAGATTTACCTGCTTAGCAGATGGCGTCATTCCTTGCTGCACCACTATAATGGCTCTGGTGATGTTTTCTTCCTGCATTCTCTGGCAGTACATCTTTATGGTCTTTATGCCAACCTTTGGTTCCTCTGTCAATTAATGAAAAGTTAATCAAGTCTACTTCACATTCACAAGTCACATAACACACCTCCAGAAATGTATGAACTTACCGGGAAAAAACACAAACATCTGGTCAGTGGGATCATCATTGTGCGCAACCAAAACAGTAAGATCAGTTCGACGGGGTCGCCCTTCACTTGGTTTGTCCCCAAATTGTCCTTTGAATTCATCCAATGTCTGATCCAGCTCATCTTGTGTCACAAGGTAACCTCGATCATGGCACAACTGAGGGTTTTCAAAGTTAAAGTACAGTTCTTTTTGGTTGTTCCACTGAACGGCTAGAGTGGCCCTAGGGGTATCACTACAACCTGCTTCCCTATTCCTGCTTGGTGACATTTTTTCTATGCCATTTTTTTCCTAGAGCAGTAACGATTGGGTCTCTATTCTGAAAACAGAATCCAGGACGCTAACTCCAGCTACCATTTTAGAGCTGGTAACTCTAGAAAGTATTGGCGCCATGTTTTGTCCTCCCATTCTTTTAATAGAGGCACAAGTCCTCCACTGAGGGGTCTGAGCTGATTATCATACCAAGGGACCCCAAATTGCTTACTCTCCAATAGTAGTAATAAGCTCTGGAGCACATAATATAATGCTGGCCTCCCCCGCTGGTTTTTAAAGATTCAGTATGGTTTACCGGCGGACGGGATGCCAGCTGTAAATATCCCGATAGCAGCATCCCGTCCGCTAGAATGCAGGCAGCGGGGTGAGCACTAAGAGTCCCCTTGCGGGCTCGCTGCGCTCGCCACAGGATCTATTCCCACTGTATGGGTGTCATGGACACCCACGAGTGGGAATAGCCCTGATGCACCAGGATTCCGGCTGGCGGGATTCCGGTGTCTGTATCATGACCGCTGGGATTCCGACAGCAGGCAAATTGAACGAATCCCGTTTTTAACAGAGAAAATAAGTGCTGTCAATAACATCAAATCAGTGGCGCAGGCTGTTGCTGAAAGAATTTGACAGATATTCTCCTTGACTCACAGTCTGAGGGCCTGGAGCAGCCAATTAAAAATGGGGAGCCCAATACTTTCAAAACGTGGTGTATGAAACTATGACACCCTTCTTGACAGCTGCCTATGATTTCTATTTACTGAGCAAGCACAAGATAGAAAGAAAGAAAACGCTTTCTCTAAAAAAAAGTAATTTACAAACACCTCAGAGGTATTACTTAGAACTATCACCCCAGAGACTGATGAGAGACTGCCCTACCACTTATACACTGGGACCGAGCCAACAAACACACTAATTCCTCAGGTGGCCACCTGGTACAGTTACAGGAATCAAAAATTACTAACTAGACTTTTGTCATTTACCTAAACACATAGGAGTCAGCTCAATTCAGCGCACTGATAATAGCACTGGGAAGGAGGTCCCGGAGCTATTCAATTCAGTGCGCTGTTAAGTCCGACTGCAGGATTTCTGCTTGCACCCCTCGTGAGGTGCGAGTAGAAATCCAACAAAACTAGTGCCACAATACTGTTTTTCATGCCTTAGCGCTTCGCAAACAGTATGACAGCGGTTTAAGGCGCTGAGTATGGGGGGGGGGGGGGGGGGGAATACATATTTTAAAAAAATAGAAAAATAATAATAATAATAATAATAATAATAATAATAAATAATCAAGACATTTTGGACTCCCCATATATACACTGCTCAAAAAAATAAAGGGAACACTAAAATAACACATCCTAGATCTGAATGAATGAAATATTCTTATTAAGTACTTTGTTCTTTACATAGTTGAATGTGCTGACAACAAAATCACACAAAAATGATCAATGGAAATCAAATGTATTAACCCATGGAGGTCTGGATTTTGAGGGTGACTCCAAATCCAGACCTCCATGGGTTAATAAATTTGATTTCCATTGATCATTTTTGTGTGATTTTGTTGTCAGCACATTCAACTATGTAAAGAACAAAGTATTTAATAAGAATATTTCATTCATTCAGATCTAGGATGTGTTATTTTAGTGTTCCCTTTATTTTTTTGAGCAGTGTATTATACACACACACCAAGCTGTTTTCTATATAAATTTATAAATTATGTTAAATTCTATTATTGCAACATTTAGAAGCCGACCAACTGTGCCAAAGTCTTCCCCATCTGGTCAGTCCCACTATCACTCAATCATAGATATGGAAATATAGTTACATTGTATCGCCTGATAGCCAAATTGTTCAGGTGTGTACCCAGATTTAAACAAAGCTGGCCATACACTACGTCAATATCATGTACGAATGCATGATATTGATGCGTCATTCCACCCATTGCATTCGATACACGCATCGTGCATGTTTTGGGTATTAACACGATGCGATGTGCGGCCCCACGGGTCACAAGTCGCATCAACTGATCATATGTTCTGCACACATCACCAGTCGATCCTGGCAGCGGGCAATAGTCCAATCTATTGGACGCCAGGCCAGGGAGCTGGCAGGGGAGGGGGCGTGATGGGGTTCGTGGGACAGCTCTCATCTAATGCAAGTCCCCCAGGTGTATGGCCAGCATAAGACCTGCTCCCAGGTTTGAGGCTCATCTGCACACAGGTGTGTAAAGGTAAGACCTCCGACAAGCATACCAGCTATAAAACAAGTGAAATTAGATAAGCCGAGTGATCGATCGGGACTGGCCAGACGAGGAAGACTGTGGTGCAGGCCATCCCTAACAGGAAATAACTGCAAGAGAACTTGGCTGAGCTGCAGCTTTGGTGAGTGGAGCTCAGGTGGGAGAGTGTAGGTAAGGTGCTCCCGTGCAGTGTGTCTGGTCATTTTCTTCAAATAGTTTTATCAGTGATCCCCCATCTGTCCCAATAGCGCAAACCCCACATAGTTTTACTGCTACTCTTTAGTATCATCCCGACACTGCTTGAGCCCCCAGAGATATTTGGGCCTAAAATAAGTCCCACAGACTGTACGAGGCTCATATCTCCAAGCCTAGCGGGTTTGTGATCTCATGGTCCCCAGTGAGAATGGCGGCGTTATGTGAGCGCGGCCCCGTCCTCACCCCGCACGGTGCGGCCATCTCACCTGCATGATGGTCTTCCGGATCTTCCATAGCCGGTACGTCTCCTCCTCGTCATCCATGCCGCCGCTGCACGGCTACACCACGCTCCTCTCTCCTCAACTCTCTCAGCGCCAGGAGGACCTAGGGGCCTGCAACCCGAGCTGTCTACGAAGCTGCCTGTCGCTGCATCACAAGGCCCCCAGCAGAAGCTGCCCGCTCAACTGCCTCACTGTATGGCAGTGTTTTTACTCCACGTAACTAGCGCCTATCTGTATGTGGTGGCTTCGAAGCTGTGTAAGGACTCTGGCTTGTTGTATTAGGCACAGCGGGGTGTCCGCATTGCACATTGCAGCAGTTATTAGGGTAAGTACGTCACGTTGGTTGTTTGTACAAGAAATGTCGCCGGTCATGGCCATGTCTGCCATGTTCCTGGTAGGCACGGCCGCCTAGCATGCGTGCTGCTGCTGCTCGGTTATGTATTGCATGCACTTGTTACCTATGTACTCTCTAGTTAATCAGCTCTGCTTTTCGCCTTTCTAAATAAAATGTTTTCTTTACAAACGTTGTAATAGATGTAAAGTCCGAGGTATGTGTTTAGGGTTGCGTCCATCCTTGGCATAAAGCTGGCCACACACCTAAGGAAAAACTTTCCAACCAGGTAACTACATACCCTCCAGCTGTACCTTTTTAGCAGGTACAGTACAATTTTTTTTATGGTCTGTACCGATTTTTGGCTCTCCAAACTTCCATTGGAAGTATTGGAAAATGGGCGTGACCACGCCCCTTTTATAGTTTGTACAGATTTTTATGTGTAAAATGTTGGAGGGTATGTAACTTAGTGGGCTGACTGGAATTAAAATCTGATAATGTATGGGAGAAACTTACTATCTGCCATTTGCTCCCAAACACGGGTAGGCAGAGGAAACTCTGTCAAGTTTGTTAAATCCATTTCAGTGGCAAACGCAAGATTTGCATGGGGGGGGGGGGGGGGGGGGGGGGGGGGGTTTCCAGAACTGGGTGGAGCCAATCACGGGGGTGGGGACTGAGGTGACCCAGTATATGCTGGGTCCGTAAAACTAGTGTGTGTGTGTGTATATATATATATATATATATATATATATATATATATATATATATAAATAAATATATCCCATGTAAAGAAGGCGGCACTCAGAGACTTGAAGGTGCAAAATAATATGTAGTAAACAAGCTGCAGAGTTAAGGTGTGTGTGCACACGGTGAGATTTTTTCTTGAGATTTTGACTATATAGTCAAAATCGCAAGAAAAGTTAGTGCAAATCGCAAGGTGAAAGTCACCTTGCGATCCCGATGCGCGGCCCCGCCAGGTCGGCATCGCAAGAAAAGATAGACTGTGCAGGCAAGTCAATCCTTGCTAGATCGGTGTACTATCTAGTTCATCTCACATGTCAATGACATCTCACATAAGCCAAAATCGTAAGCACACATATTCCATATCTCAAGAAAAGTTAGTCAAAATCTGTCCTATCTGGGCTCCGGAGAGTTCAAGGGAAATCGCAAGTAAAAATCGAACATAGCAAGGATCTCACCATGTGTACACACCCTTACATCAACGTTTCGCCCCGAAACGTTGATGTAGCTCTGCAGCTTGTTTACTAAATATTCTTTTGCACCTTCAAGTCTCTGAGTGCCGCCTTCTTTACATGGGATAGTGATGGAGGTGGAAACCTCATAGGATGGCACCTGAGCCAGAAAGCCCACGGAGGCCTTCCGAGTGCCGGCTACTACAAGGGTATATATATACATACATACATACATACATACATACATATACACACACACACATTCATAAACACATATACATAGCATATTAAACATGCATACATATATATATATATATATATATATATATATGTGTATATATACACACATACAGTACGCGTGTATATATCATATGTGTGTGTGTTTATATGTATGTATGTATATACATGTGTATATATGTATGCACATGGATATATATGTACTATAATTAAAATAAAGTAAACTTTTACTGCACTTACAAGTGCCACTAGGAAGACAGCAGGCTGCAAAGGACGCTAGACAGCCATTAATAATACTCATGCAGCTAAAAAAAAAAAAAAAATCTTTTTTTTTAGTGGAGGGGGGTTTCTGGGTGCTCGGAACCCCCCCCCCCCCCCCCCCCTGGGTGCGCCACTGCGTTTTCATAAGTTTTTTCAGAGTTTGGGAGCAATTGCCTGATTGTCATTTGGTCCCATCTATTACCAGACTGTCGTTTCAACCAGCCAATTTAGGGTGGGCAGGGCTGCCATCAGAAATGATGGGACCCGGGACTGACAAATGAAGCAGGGCCCCCCACCACAAACACTGCCCCATTGCCCCCCCTGCATTCCCCAAACTTACATTTTGAGTGGGCCCCGGAGGATACAGTGAGAATCGGGGGACATGGCCAGCTGCCTGCGCACTGACAGTCAGCCACAGCACGGGGGGACAGAGGACGGAGCCCGCGGCGCTATTCTTAATCTTACTAGAAACTGAAAGCCGGCCGTGAGCCAATCAGGAGCTGACGAATTTGGCAGCTCCTGATTATCTGCCGGTCCGTGAGCTCTGATTGGCTCACGGCCAGCATTGTAGTAAGAATAGCGCCGCAGCTTTGTCCTTCTGCGGCTGCCGGTGCGCAGGCAGGCAGGCTTGAGACATGGCCCCGAACCTGAATGCTGCTACGCGGGCCACATCTCAGTCCCACCGTGTATAAGGGGCTGTACCTGGCATAATGTGTATATGCTGCTCTATCTGGCATAACATGTATAAGGTGCTCTACTGTGGCATAACTTGTATAAGTGTCTCTCCTGTGTGGCATAACGTGTATAAGGGTACTACTGTGCAGTGTTATGTGAATAACGGAAACTATTGTGCGGTGTAATGTGACTAACTGACACTACTGTACAGGGTAATGTGAATTGGTACTATTGTTTGGCCCTATATTTTTTCCGCGCACCGTAGTTGCGCACTGTCCGTTTTCAGCATTGCGGGTACCAAAGGAAGCTTTCGCCCTGAGCTCATCAAGGTCTAGAACTGGCCCTGTCATCGATTTTTAAACTATCTTTCTCTAACGTCCTAGTGGATGCTGGGAACTCCGAAAGGACCATGGGGAATAGCGGCTCCGCAGGAGTCTGGGCACAACTAAAAGAAAGCTTTTAGACTACCTGGTGTGCACTGGCTCCTCCCACCATGACCCTCCTCCAAGCCTCAGTTAGATTTTTGTGCCCGGCCGAGCTGGATGCACACTAGGGGCTCTTCTGAGCTCTTAGAAAGAAAGTATATTTTAGGTTTTTTATTTTACAGTGAGACCTGCTGGCAACAGGCTCACTGCAACGAGGGACTAAGGGGAGAAGAAGCGAACCTACCTGCTTGCAGCTAGCTTGGGCTTCTTAGGCTACTGGACACCATTAGCTCCAGAGGGACCGACCGCATGGAACTGGCCTTGGTGTTCGTTCCCGGAGCCGCGCCGCCGTCCCCCTTACAGAGCCAGAAGCAAGAAGAAGTCCGGAAAATCGGCGGCATGAAGACTTCTGTCTTCACCAAGGTAGCGCACAGCACTGCAGCTGTGCGCCATTGCTCCTCATACACACTTCACACTCCGGTCACTGAGGGTGCAGGGCGCTGGGGGGGGGGCGCCCTGAGCAGCAATAAAAACACCTTGGCTGGCAAAACAATCACAATATATAGCCCCAGAGGCTATATATGTGATAATTACCCCTGCCAGAATCCTTAAAAAAGCGGGAGAAAAGTCCGCGAAAAAGGGGCGGAGCTATCTCCCTCAGCACACTGGCGCCATTTCTCCCTCACAGCTCCGCTGGAAGGAAGCTCCCTGGCTCTCCCCTGCAGTCTACACTACAGAAAGGGTAAAAAAGAGAGGGGGGGGCACTAAATTTAGGCGCAGTAAATATTATAGCAGCTATAGGGGACATAATTCAGTTAGTCCCTGCATTATATAGCGCTCTGGTGTGTGCTGGCATACTCTCTCTCTGTCTCCCCAAAGGGCTTCTGTGGGTCCTGTCCTCTGTTAGAGCATTCCCGGTGTGTGTGCGGTGTGTCGGTACGGCTGTGTCGACATGTTTGATGAGGAAAATTATGTGGAGGCGGAGCAGATGCCTATAGAAGGGATGTCACCCCCTGCGGGGCAGACACCTGAGTGGATGGTTTTATGGAAGGAATTACGTGCAAGTGTCTACTCCTTACACAAAAAATTTGACGACATGCCAAATGCGGGACAGCCGGCTTCTCAGCTCGTGCCTGCCCAGGTGTCTCAAAGGCCATCAGGGGCTCTAAAACGCCCGCTACCTCAGATGGCAGACGCAGATGTCGACACGGATACTGATACCAGTGTCGACGACGATGAGTCTAATCTAATGTCCACTAGGGCCATTCGTTGCATGATTGAGGCAATAAAAGAGGTGTTACACATTTCGGATATAAACCCAGGTACCACTAAAAAGGGTATTATGTTTGGGGAGAAAAAACTACCCGTAGTTTTTCCCCCATCTGAAGAATTAAATGAAGTGTGTGAAGAAGCGTGGGCTTTCCCCGATAAAAGATTGGTAATCTCTAAAAAATTACTAATGGCGTTCCCTTTCCCGCCAGATGATAGGTCACGTTGGGAAACACCTCCTAGGGTGGATAAAGCGCTCACACGTTTGTCTAAAAAGGTGGCACTTCCGTCTCCGGATACGGCCGCCCTGAAGGAGCCTGCGGATAGAAAGCAGGAGGCGATCCTGAAGTCTGTATATACACACTCAGGCATTATACTTAGACCAGCTATTGCGTCAGCATGGATGTGCAGTGCTGCCGCTGCATGGTCAGATTCCCTGTCAGAAAATATTGACACCCTAGACAGGGACACTATTCTGCTAACCATAGAGCATATAAAAGACTCAGTCTTATACATGAGAGATGCACAGAGGGAGATCTGCCGGCTGGCATCTAAAATAAGTGCATTGTCCATTTCTGCTAGGATAGGCTTATGGACTCGGCAGTGGACAGGGGATGCAGATTCCAAAAGGCACATGGAAGTTTTGCCTTATAAGGGTGAGGAGTTATTCGGGGATGGTCTCTCGGACCTAGTTTCCACAGCAACAGCTGGGAAGTCAGCATTTTTACCCCATGTTCCCTCACAGCCGAAGAAAGCGCCGTTTTATCAGGTACAGTCCTTTCGGACCCAGAAAAACAGGCGAGGAAAAGGCGGGTCTTTTCTGTCCAGAGGCAGAGGTAGGGGAAAAAGGCTGCAACAAACAGCAGGTTCCCAGGAGCAAAAGTCCTCCCCCGCTTCTTCCAAGTCCGCCGCATGACGGTGGGGCTCCACAGGCGGAGCCAGGTACGGTGGGGGGGCCGCCTCAAAAATTTCAGCGATCAGTGGGCTCGCTCACAGGTGGATCCCTGGATCTTTCAAGTAGTATCTCAGGGGTACAAGCTGGAATTCGAGGCGTCTCCCCCCCGCCGTTTCCTCAAATCTGCCTTGCCAACAACTCCCTCGGGCAGGGAGGCTGTGCTAGAGGCAATTCACAAGCTGTATTCCCAGCAGGTGATAGTCAAGGTGCCCCTACTTCAACAAGGACGGGGTTACTATTCCACAATGTTTGTGGTACTAAAACCGGACGGTTCGGTGAGACCCATTTTAAATTTGAAATCCTTGAACACATACATAAAAAAATTCAAGTTCAAGATGGAATCGCTCAGGGCGGTTATTGCAAGCCTGGACGAGGGGGATTACATGGTATCCCTGGACATCAAGGATGCTTACCTGCATGTCCCCATTTATCATCCTCACCAGGAGTACCTCAGATTTGCGGTACAGAATTGCCATTACCAATTCCAGACGCTGCCGTTTGGACTGTCCACGGCACCGAGGGTGTTTACCAAGGTAATGGCGGAAATGATGATACTCCTTCGAAAAAAGGGAGTTTTAATTATCCCGTACTTGGACGATCTCCTAATAAAGGCGAGATCCAGGGAGCAGTTGTTGGTAGGAGTAGCACTATCTCAGGAGGTGCTACACCAGCACGGTTGGATTCTGAATATTCCAAAGTCACAGCTGGTTCCGACGACACGTCTACTGTTCCTGGGAATGATTCTGGACACAGTCCCGAAAAAAGTGTTTCTCCCGGAGGAGAAAGCCAAGGAGCTGTCATCTCTAGTCAGAGACCTCCTGAAACCAAAACAGGTGTCGGTGCATCACTGCACGCGAGTCCTGGGAAAGATGGTGGCTTCTTACGAAGCAATTCCTTTCGGCAGGTTCCATGCCAGAATCTTTCAGTGGGACCTGTTGGACCAATGGTCCGGATCGCATCTTCAGATGCATCGGCTAATAACCCTGTCTCCAAAAACCCCTGCTTCTACACCAGCCGGTACTGATCCAGTCAGACAACATCACGGCGGTCGCCCATGTAAACCGACAGGGCGGCACAAGAAGCAGGACGGCAATGGCAGAAGCCACAAGGATTCTCCGATGGGTGGAAAATCACGTACTAGCACTGTCAGCAGTGTTCATTCCGGGAGTGGACAACTGGGAAGCAGACTTCCTCAGCAGGCACGACCTCCACCCGGGAGAGTGGGGACTTCATCCAGAAGTCTTCACACTGATTGTAAATCGTTGGGAACGGCCACAGGTGGACATGATGGCGTCCCGCCTAAACAAAAAACTAGAGAGATATTGCGCCAGGTCAAGGGACCCTCAGGCGATAGCGGTGGACGCTCTAGTGACACCGTGGGTGTACCAGTCAGTTTATGTGTTCCCTCCTCTGCCTCTCATACCAAAGGTACTGAGAATAATAAGAAAACGAGGAGTAAGGACAATACTCGTGGTTCCGGATTGGCCAAGAAGAGCGTGGTACCCGGAACTTCAAGAGATGATCTCAGAGGACCCATGGCCTCTGCCGCTCAGACAGGACCTGCTGCAGCAGGGGCCCTGTCTGTTCCAAGACTTACCGCGGCTGCGTTTGACGGCATGGCGGTTGAACGCCGGATCCTAAAGGAAAAGGGTATTCCGGAGGATGTCATTACTACGCTGATTAAAGCCAGGAAAGATGTAACTGTAAAACATTATCACCGCATATGGCGGAAATATGTTGCTTGGTGTGAGGCCAATAAGGCCCCAACAGAGGAATTTCAGCTGGGTCGATTTCTGCACTTCCTACAGGCAGGAGTGACTATGGGCCTAAAATTAGGCTCCATTAAGGTACAGATATCGGCTCTGTCGATTTTCTTCCAAAAAGAACTAGCTTCACTACCTGAAGTTCAGACATTTGTAAAAGGAGTGCTGCATATTCAGCCCCCTTTTGTGCCTCCAGTGGCACCCTGGGATCTCAACGTGGTGTTGAGTTTCCTAAAATCACATTGGTTTGAGCCACTAAAGACCGTGGATCTAAAATATCTCACGTGGAAAGTGGTCATGTTATTGGCCTTGGCTTCGGCCAGGCGTGTATCAGAATTGTCATATAAAAGCCCTTATCTGATTTTCCATATGGATAGGGCAGAATTGAGGACTTGTCCCCAGTTTCTCCCTAGGGTGGTATCTGCTTTTCACTTGAACCAACCTATTGTGGTGCCTGCGGCTACTAGCGACTTGGAGGATTCCAAGTTACTGGACGTAGTCAGGGCCTTGAAAATTTATGTTTCCAGGACGGCTGGAGTCAGGAAAACTGACTCGCTATTTATCCTGTATGCACCCAACAAACTGGGTGCTCCTGCTTCTAAGCAGACTATTGCTCGCTGGATTTGTAGCACAATTCAGCTGGCGCATTCTGCGGCTGGACTGCCGCATCCTAAATCAGTTAAAGCCCATTCTACAAGGAAGGTGGGCTCATCTTGGGCGGCTGCCCGAGGGGTCTCGGCTTTACAACTTTGCCGAGCTGCTACTTGGTCAGGGGCAAAAACGTTTGCAAAATTCTACAAATTTGATACCCTGGCTGAGGAGGACCTTGAGTTCTCTCATTCGGTGTTGCAGAGTCATCCGCATTCTCCCGCCCGTTCGGGAGCTTTGGTATAATCCCCATGGTCCTTTCGGAGTTCCCAGCATCCACTAGGACGTTAGAGAAAATAAGATTTTACTCACCGGTAAATCTATTTCTCGTAGTCCGTAGTGGATGCTGGGCGCCCATCCCAAGTGCGGATTGTCTGCAATAATTGTACATAGTTATTGTTCACTAAAGGGTTATTGTTATGAGCCATCTGTTGAGAGGCTCAGTTATGTTTCATACTGTTAACTGGATATGGTATCACGAGTTATACGGTGTGAATGGTGTGGCTGGTATGAGTCTTACCCGGGATTCAAAATCCTTCCTTATTGTGTCAGCTCTTCCGGGCACAGTATCCTGACTGAGGCTTGGAGGAGGGTCATGGTGGGAGGAGCCAGTGCACACCAGGTAGTCTAAAAGCTTTCTTTTAGTTGTGCCCAGACTCCTGCGGAGCCGCTATTCCCCATGGTCCTTTCGGAGTTCCCAGCATCCACTACGGACTACGAGAAATAGATTTACCGGTGAGTAAAATCTTATTTTTTCTTTTCAAATGTAAGATGCCCCCAGTTCAATACAGAGGAGGTGGCGCTGAAACATACCTTTGCTCAGGGCAGCATGGCACCTAGCTACACCTCTGATAAGGGGCACTACTGTGGGCATTGTGTATAAGGCATAGTATTGTGTGACGTAATGTGAATAAGGGGCACTATTTTGTGGCGTAATATAAATCGGGCACTACGTTTGGAGTAATGAGAATAAGATTGTAATACTGTGTGGCGTAATTTGAACTGTGGGTACCATTTTGGTCACGCCCCTTCCTTGTGTGAGCACACCCCTTTTTGCAGTGCACGCTGTCCCTTTTTTACGGATGGGAGGGCGCAAATTTATAATTTGCAGGGGGACGCCAAACACTCTAGCACCGGCCCTGCCTGCGGGTGGCATCTCCTTTAAAAACAGACTGGCGTGGCTATGGTCTCGGGATGTCCCAGTCTGGCCACGCCTCCTCCCAGTAATGCATCTGTGAAGGAGAGACAGCCGGCGGCGGCTAGGACACAACGAAGATAGGAGGACACAGCACCCTGCGGTAGCAGGCTGTTTTTAAAGGAGATGCCGCCCGCGTGGATCTGCAGGTAAGCGCTCATCCGCACAGCGGTGGGGGCCTAAAAAGGTAGAGGAGGCCGGCACCATGGGGGCGCCAAAATAATTATTTTCTATGCCCCCCCCCCCCCAACCTAAAAACATTCCAGCGCCCCTGGGGACAGGGCACGCTTGCTACAGCCCTGACAGTGCACGCTTGCTACAGCCCTGCCTGAGCCCAGAGCAAACGATATTGAGCGTACACACTATACAATCCTGCCAACAACCAAATTATTGTTCATATTGTTTGATTTTATACAATATATTGTTTCTCCTGTACACACTAGATCACTGGCAAGAGATGATGTCTTAGTTGGCCAAATCGGACCTGTGTATGGTCTGATCGTACGGTTGGCCGTACACACTACATGATGTGCACTGCATACTATAACATGTCGCATGCAACCTTCTGGAGTGCACAATTGTGTGTGCACACAAGACAATGTAAACTATCTGTCGTTCCAATACGCCAAATCGCCTCGATATCGATCTAGTGTGTACCCAGCCTAAATAGCACTTACCTGTCTTCCCCTCCATTGACTCACCTCCACGTGCCTGTCATAATACAGGGGTAGGTGTACCAGAGAGAGATACAGTGTAGAATTTGCCCATAGCAACCAATCGGCTTTTGTCATTTTATTGAATGTACTAGATAAATGATAACTAGAAACTGATTAGTTGCTATTGACAACTTCCCCACTTTGTCTATCAAAGGTATACATCAACCTAACATCTAGATCCCCAATCCTCCGCGTCCTACCTAGTTAGTCAGATTATAGCTCCCTGCTTGTAGTTCCATAGATAATGTCAATTTGCAGGTACTGTACTATTGATATGTCATGTTTTAGTGTTGTTGTGTACATACCATGTACTGCTCTGTGGAAACTTTGTGGCACCTTAAAAATAAAGGAGAATAATAACAATAGAAGATGGAGCTTATTTACTATCAGAAGTGTAGTACAATAGCACAAATGTTTTGTCATGCACCTAGTTGTATGATAAAGCACAAGTTTTCAGGTGTAAAGGTTTGTAACACTAGATGGGCAGACTTGTACTTAAAGTTGTTATTTCTTCTCCGAGACACAGAAATGGGTTTTGTCTTGTTGGTTTGGATTATATGAAATAAAGGGCACGTTTACAGGGTCGTTCCGTAATTTGTGATAAGACGCTTAGCCGTTCCTCCGTACAAAAGGCCTTGACTTCTCCGCCATCTCTGAGTTCCTGATGGTTGCTTCTCATATTTATGCTTCTAATGAGATACATTTTGCACCTTTTTTCCAAGCCCATATGGCCCAGTGTATGGGCCATATGGGCTTGGAGTGGCAGAGCTGTCTGCCATCCTAACTCTGTCACCCCTCTTCTCCTGCCCACCCTGGGAATACAATAAGTAAGGTCTGGTACATAAAATATTACTTTATTAATTTCTTGGTTGCCACCTAGTGCACGGTCTCTGACCAAAGGATAGGGCCAGCACCTACACAGACTGTTCTCTGGTGCAGGCTTGCCTTGTTGTAGTTAAAATTATAGTTCTATATCAGTCTTCTTTACACACTACAATACAAATGTATAGTCAGACAAAGGATAACACAAATAGTTTTTTGTCGTTTTCCAGCACAGAGGAGAGGAAGCAGTTATTTTGAGACCAAAATGAAGACTGAAGTAGATTTACTAAAGATTCTAAAACTGAAAAGTGGTGGTGTTTCCCCTAGCAACCCATCTGATTTTAGCGATTATTTCTCTAACGTCCTAGTGGATGCTGGGGACTCCGTAAGGACCATGGGGAATAGACGGGCTCCGCAGGAGACATGGGCACTTTAAGAAAGAATTTAGATTCTGGTGTCCTCTGGCTCCTCCCTCTATGTCCCTCCTCCAGACCTCAGTTTGAATCTGTGCCCGGACGAGCTGGGTGCTGTTCAGTGAGCTCTCCTGAGCTTGCTGTAAGAAAGTATTTTGTTAGGTTTTTTATTTTCAGGGAGCTCTGCTGGCAACAGACTCCCTGCATCGTGGGACAGAGGGGAGAGAAGCAGCCCTACTCTCTGAAGATAGGTCCTGCTTCTTAGGCTACTGGACACCATTAGCTCCAGAGGGATCGTACACAGGATCTCACCCTCGTCGTTCGATCCCAGAGCCGCGCCGCCGTCCCCCTCGCAGAGCCGGAAGACAGAAGCCGGGTGAGTATGAGAAGCAAAGAAGACTTCGAAATCGGCGGCAGAAGACTCCGTTCTTCACATGAGGTAACGCACAGCACTGCAGCTGTGCGCCATTGCTCCATACACACCTCACATACTCCGGTCACTGTAAGGGTGCAGGGCGCAGGGGGGGGGCGCCCTGGGCAGCATATGGACCTCTGTTGGCAAAAGTAAACATATATACAGTTGGGCACTGTATATATGTATGAGCCCCCGCCAAAAAGATATGTATTTTAGCGGGACAGAAGCCCGCCGTCGAGGGGGCGGGGCTTCTCCCTCAGCACTCACCAGCGCCATTTTTTCTCCACATCTCCGCTGAGAAGAAGCTCCCCAGGCTCTCCCCTGCAGATCACGGTAGAAAAAGGGTAAAAAGAGAGGGGGGGCACATAATTAGGCGCTAAAAACACAAATACAGCAGCTACTGGGTTAACATTAAGTTACTGTGTTATTCCTGGGTTATATAGCGCTGGGGTGTGTGCTGGCATACTCTCTCTCTGTCTCACCAAAGGGCCTTGTGGGGGAACTGTCTTCAGAAAGGGCATTCCCTGTGTGTGTGGTGTGTCGGTACGCTTGTGTCGACATGCCTGATGAGGAAGGCTATGTGGAAGCAGAGCGGGAGCAAATGAATGTGGTGTCTCTGCCGACGGCACCGACACCTGATTGGATGGATATGTGGAAGGTTTTAAATGATAATGTTAATTCCTTGCATAAAAGGTTAGACAAAGCTGAAACCTCAGGACAGTCAGGGTCCCAACCCATGCCTGATCCTATGTCGCAGAGACCGACAGGGTCTCAGAAGCACCCACTATCCCAAATTATTGACACGGATACCAACATGGATTCTGACTCCAGTGTCGATTACGATGATGCAAAATTACAGCCAAAATTGGCTAAATCCATCCGTTATCTGATTATAGCTATTAAGGAGGTGTTGCACATCACAGAGGAAACCCCAGTCCCTGACAAGAGGGTTCATATGTATGGGGAAAAGAAGCCGCAGGTAACTTTTCCCCCTTCACACGAGCTCAATGAGTTATGTGAAATGCTTGGGAATCTCCAGATAAAAAACTGCAGATTTCCAAAAAGATTCTTATGGCGTAAACTTTCCCGCCAACGGACAGGTTACGCAGGGAATCCTCCCCTAGGGTGGACAAAGCTTTGACACGCTTATCCAAGAAGGTAGCCCTGCCGTCACAGGATACGGCTACCCTCAAAGATGCTGCGGATCGCAAACAGGAGGTTACCCTGAAGTTCATTTATACACATTCAGGTACCTTACTGAGGCCGGCAATCGCGTCGGCTTGGGTGTGTAGTGCTGTAGCAGCATGGACGGATACCTTATCTGAGGAACTGGATACCTTAGACAAGGATACTATATTTATGACCCTGGGGCATATTAAAGACGCTGTCCTTTATATGAGAGATGCTCAGAGAGACATTAGCCTACTAGGTTCTAGAATAAATGCTATGTCGATTTCTGCCAGAAGGGTCCTGTGGACTCGGCAATGGACAGGTGATGCCGACTCAAAAAGGCACATGGAGGTTTTACCTTACAAGGGTGAGGAATTGTTTGGGGAGGGTCTCTCGGACCTGGTCTCCACAGCTACGACTGGGAAGTCACATTTTTTGCCATATGTTTCCTCACAACCTAAGAAAGCACCGTATTGCCAAATGCAGTCCTTTCGATCACAGAAAAACAAGAAAGTCCGAGGTGCGTCTTTTCTTGCTAGAGGCAGGGGCAGAGGAAAGAAGCTGCACAACACAGCTAGTTCCCAGGAACAGAAGTCCTCCCCGGCTTCCACTAAATCCACCGCATGACGCTGGGGCTCCACAGGTGGAGCTAGGCCCGGTGGGGGCGCGTCTCCGAAATTTCAGCCACAAGTGGGTTCACTCACAGTTGGATCCCTGGGCAATAGAGGTTGTGTCTCAGGGATACAAGCTGGAATTCGAAGAGATGCCCCCTCACCGATACCTCAAGCCGGCCCTGCCAGCTTCCCCCTTAGAGAGGGAAATAGTGTTAACTGCAATTCACAAATTGTATCTTCAACAGGTGGTGGTCAAGGTTCCCCTCCTTCAACAAGGAAAGGGTTATTATTCGACCATGTTTGTGGTACCGAAACCGGACGGTTCGGTCAGACCCATATTGAATTTAAAATCCCTGAACGTGTACCTAAAAAGGTTCCGGTTTAAGATGGAATCGCTGAGAGCGGTCATTGCAAGCCTGGAAGGAGGGGATTTTATGGTGTCTCTGGACATAAAGGATGCATACCTTCATGTCCCCATTTATCCACCTCATCAGGCGTACCTCAGATTTGTGGTACAGGATTGTCATTACCAATTTCAGACGTTGCCGTTTGGTCTCTCCACGGCTCCGAGAATATTTACCAAGGTAATGGCGGAAATGATGGTACTCCTGCGGAAGCAAGGGGTCACAATTATCCCATACTTGGACGATCTCCTCATAAAAGCGAGGTCAAGAGAGCAGTTGCTGATCAGCGTAGCACATTCTCTGGAAGTGTTACGGCAACACGGCTGGATTCTGAATATTCCAAAGTCGCAGTTGGTTCCTACGACTCGTCTGCCCTTCCTGGGCATGATTCTGGACACAGGCCAGAAAAGGGTTTATCTCCCGATAGAGAAGGTTCAGGAACTCATGACACTGGTCAGGGACCTATTAAAACCAAAACAGGTGTCAGTGCATCACTGCACTTGAGTCCTGGGAAAGATGGTGGCATCGTACGAGGCCATTCCCTTCGGCAGGTTCCATGCGAGGACCTTTCAATGGGACTTACTAGACAAATGGTCCGGATCACATCTTCAGATGCATCGGTTAATCACCCTATCCCCCAGGGCCAGGGTGTCTCTCCTGTGGTGGCTGCAGAGTGCTCACCTTCTCGAGGGCCGCAGTTTCGGCATTCAGGACTGGGTCCTGGTGACCACGGATGCAAGCCTCCGAGGGTGGGGAGCAGTCACACAGGGAAGAAATTTTCAAGGTCTGTGGTCAAGTCAGGAGACTTGCCTTCACATCAACATCCTGGAACTAAGGGCCATTTACAACGCCCTACGTCAAGCAGAGGCCCTGCTTTGCGGTCAACCTGTTCTGATTCAGTCAGACAACATCACCGCTGTGGCTCATGTAAACCGACAAGGCGGCACAAGGAGCAGGGTGGCGATGGCGGAAGCCACCAGAATTCTTCGCTGGGCGGAGAATCATGTAAGCGCACTGTCAGCAGTGTTCATCCCGGGGGTAGACAACTGGGAAGCAGACTTCCTCAGCAGGCACGACCTCCACCCGGGGGAGTGGGGACTTCATCAAGAAGTCTTCGCACAGCTTGCAAGTCGGTGGGAACTGCCACAGGTGGACATGATGGCATCCCGCCTCAACAAGAAACTACAGAGGTATTGCGCCAGGTCAAGAGACCCTCAGGCGATAGCTGTAGACGCCCTGGTGACACCGTGGTGTTCCAATCGGTCTATGTAATTCCTCCTCTTCCTCTCATACCCAAGGTGTTGAGAATCATAAGAAAAAGAGGAGTGAGAACAATACTCATTGTTTCGGATTGGCCAAGAAGGACTTGGTATCCAGATCTGCAAGAAATGCTCACAGAGGACCCGTGGCCTCTTCCTCTCTTCCTCTTGTTGCAACAAGGGCCCTGTCTGTTCCAAGACTTACCGCGGCTGCGTTTGACGGCATGGCGGTTGAACGCCGGATCCTAGCGGAAAAAGGCATTCCAGATGAGGTCATTCCTACGCTGATAAAGGCTAGGAAGGACGTGACGGCTCAGCATTATCACCGTATATGGCGAAAATATGTTGCTTGGTGTGAGGCCAGGAATGCCCCTACGGAGGAATTCCAGCTGGGCCATTTTCTTCACTTCCTACAGTCAGGAGTGACTTTGGACCTAAAATTAGGTTCCATTAAGGTCCAGATTTCGGCCCTATCCATTTTCTGTCAAAAAGAGCTGGCTTCTCTACCTGAAGTTCAGACATTTGTGAAGGGAGTGCTGCGTATTCAGCCCCCTTTTGTGCCCCCGGTGGCACCTTGGGATCTTAACGTGGTGTTGAGTTTCCTGAAATCCCACTGGTTTGAACCACTCAAAACGGTGGAATTTAAATATCTCACGTGGAAGGTGGTCATGCTACTAGCATTAGCTTCGGCTAGGCGTGTGTCAGAATTAGCGGCTTTGTCACATAAAAGCCCCTATCTGGTTTTCCATGCGGATAGAGCAGAATTGCAGACCCGTCCACAATTTCTGCCAAAAGTGGTTTCATCCTTTCATATAAACCAACCTATTGTGGTGCCTGTGGCTACTACTGTCTTGGAGGATTCCGAGTTACTTGATGTGGTCAGGGCTTTGAAGGATTATGTAGCCAGAACGGCTAGGGTCAGGAAAACAGAATCTTTGTTTATCCTGTATGCTTCCAACAAGCTTGGTGCTCCTGTTTCAAAGCAAACTATTGTTCGCTGGATCTGTAATACGATTCAGCAGGCTCATTCTGCGGCTGGATTGCCGCTGCCAAAATCAGTTAAGGCCCATTCCACTAGGAAGGTGGGCTCTTCTTGGGCGGCTGCCCGAGGGGTCTCGGCATTACAGCTGTGCCGAGCGGCTACTTGGTCAGGTTCAAACACTTTTGCAAAGTTCTACAAGTTTGATACCCTGGCTGAGGAGGACCTTGTGTTTGCTCATTCGGTGCTGCAGAGTCATCCGCACTCTCCCGCCTGTTTGGGAGCTTTTGTATAATCCCCATGGTCCTTACGGAGTCCCCAGCATCCACTAGGACGTTAGAGAAAATAAGATTTTACTTACCGGTAAATCTATTTCTCGTAGTCCGTAGTGGATGCTGGGCGCCCGTCCCAAGTGCGGACTTCTTCAGCAATACTTGTATATAGTTATTGCTGCAATAAGGGTTATGTTATTGTTGCATCAGGGTTGAACTGATGCTCTGTTGTTGTTCATACTGTTGACTGGGTAAGTTTATCACAAGTTATACGGTGTGATTGGTGTGGCTGGTATGTATCTTGCCCTGGATTTCCAAAATCCTTTCCTTGTACTGTCGGCTCTTCCGGGCACAGTTTCTCTAACTGAGGTCTGGAGGAGGGACATAGAGGGAGGAGCCAGAGCACACCAGAATCTAAATTCTTTCTTAAAGTGCCCATGTCTCCTAGGGAGCCCGTCTATTCCGCATGATCCTTACGGAGTCCCCAGCATCCACTACGAACTACGAGAAATAGATTTACCGGTAAGTAAAATCTTATTTTCCCTATTACATCCAAGAAAATGCTGTGGGCAACAACACAACTGTTCATCTTTAGAAGCTGTAGTAAATTTACTCCAAGGCATTCATTGGCTAAACATTGGGCAGTACGGATGGTGTAATGGTTAGCATTACTGCCTCACAGCACTGAGGTCAAGGGTTCGATTCCCACCATGGCCCTAACTGTGCGGAGTCTGTATATTCTCCCCATACTTGCATGGGTTTCCTCCGGATACTCCGGTTTCCTCCCACAATCCCAAAAATATACTCGCAGGATAATTGGCTCCCATCACAAATTAACCTTAGCGTGAATGTGTCTGTGTTTACATGTGATAGGGAATATAGATTGTAAGCTCCACTGGGGCAGGGACTGATGTGAATGGGCAAAATATTCTCTGTAAAAGCGCTGCGGAATATGTGTGCGCTATATAAATAACTGGTAATAAATAATAAATAAATAAACTGGTTCTTTTTTATTTTAAACTTTTCAATGTGTTTGAGGGTCTGCTGTCCACAATCTCATCTTTTATATGGCTCTCCAACTGCTTCAGACACATAGTGGTCTGTTCATGAAGCAGTGAAAAGTGAGCCAGTGGAGAAGTTGCCCCTGGCAACCAATCAGCTTTGAAGTAACATTTATCAAGTGTATTCTATAAATTCATACATAGCCGCTGATTGGTTGCCATGGGTAACTTCTCCATTGGCTCGCTTCTCAACTCTTTTCACTGCTTCATGAATAGACCCCTTGAACCCTTATCCGTGTTATTGCATAATCAAGATGCATGCTTCTCTCCAGTATGGCTGTACACATTTTCATCTTTCCTCTTGGTGGGACGGTCCGTTTGAGGTCTCTGTCCTACCGCAACAATCAGAACGATCCTGTTCCATTGAGCTTGACACTTGGGAAGTATGTCCCACTGCTGAATGGGTGCAGGTGTGTGTGTGTGTGTGTGTGTGTGTGTGTGTGTGTGTGTGTGTGTGTGTGTGTGTGTGTGTGGCAATGGAATGGGGAATGGAGAGGGCTGGAGGATAAATAACAGCGTAACATTTTCAATGTTGGGCACACCTCCATGAAACGGAATGGTCAAAACAAGGCCAAGCAACTCAACTATGCACAAAAAAATTTAGAACTGGGTTGCAGAAAAATGGCTGGAGTGCTCTGGACTGATGAGTCAAAATGTGAATTATTTGGCTGTAACAGAAGGCAGGGCTGGAGACCAGTACAATAATGAGTGTCTGCACGCAGCAGTGAAGCATGGTGGAGGTTCTTTGCAAGTTTGTAGCTGCATTTGAGCAGATAGAGGTGTGGATTTGGTCAGGATTAATGGTGTACTGCTGAGAAATACAGGTAACCAATCAGCTTTAAAGTCACATTTATCAAGTGCATTCTATAAAATGCTCAGCCTGTCAAGTCAGCTACGGACCGCGGTGGGCCATCGGCATCTGGCCCCTATCACGCCCGCTGGCAGCTATTCAAATGTTGCTGTGCGACATCAGCATTTCAGATCGCTACTCTAAGGGGTGGCAAGCTGAAATGTGTGAAAAGTAACTCATTTGGGCACCCAAACAGGACTTTTAGTGATCACGCTTTGCGTGGCTAAACCTAACTACTATGGACGCTAGGGCGATAATGGGGGTCAATTGAATATCGCCCCGCATCAATCTCCTGTCACTTTAGATGGAAAATAAGGTGTGATATAGCTATTGAATATCGCCCAATGGGGGTCATTCCGAGTTGATAAGCTTTGCACAGCTACGATCACCTTTCCTGACATGCGGGGGGACGCCCAGCACGGGGCTAGTCCGCCCCGCATGTCAGACGGTCCCCCTTGTAGAAGTGCAAAGGCATCGCACAGCGGCGATGCCTTTGCACTTCAGGAGTAACTCCCGGCCAGCGCAGCCTTAGCGAGCTGTCCGGGAGCTACTCCTCGCTCCCTGGTCCGCAGCGGCTGCGTATGACGATTAGAGGGGAGGCTGAAATCGCCAAGCAAATTACAGGCACTGTAAAGGATGCAATAACCTATAAAAACATCACAAGGATTCTTGCAGCCTCTGGTTTCCAGCGTACCTCATAGCAGGTAATAAATAAATTAAAGGCCCACGACCACAATCGAATTAGGAGTGGTGCTGCCCGTTTGGAGTAGCAATATTACAAGTAGTGTACCACCATGTTTGGCCACACAGTGCTTATGATACCTGTTAGCTTCTCCTCCAGCCTAGCAGCAGCAGAAACAAGCCAGGCCTATGCTGCTAAATCCACCTGCAGCGTATCGGACCCCAGAAACACGATCACCACAACCACCATCCCCACCACTCATTCTGGATGAGGCTACGCAAGTGATGCAAGCCACTGTGCCTGACCCAATTTGACACGAACCCACCAGAACTCCAACCACATGGGTCTGGGACTCCAGGTCGACAACAAAAAGGTCGACACACCCTAGGTCGATGCCAATTGGTCGACATGGACAAAAGGTCGGCAGGAACAAGGTCGACATGAAAAAAGGTCGACATGAGTTTTTAAAGTTTTTTTGGTGTTGTTTTCTTCGTAGAGTGACCGGGAACCCCAATTAGTGCACCGCGTCTCCTCGCATGGCTCGCTTCGCTCGCCTTGCTTCGGGCATGGTGCCTTAGCTTCGCTTGGCACAGATTACCATTCCAATCGTAGTCCACGTGGATCGTTAAGTATGAAAAAGTTCCAAAAAAGAAAAAAATTGTGAAAAACGCATGTCGACCTTTTTCCACGTCGACCTTGTTCATGTCGACCTTTTGTCCATGTCGACCGTTTGTCCGTGTCGACCTAAGGTGTGTCGACCAATTGGCGTCGACCTAAGGTGTGTCGACCTTTTTGTTGTTGACCTGGAGTCCGGATACCAACCACATATGCGCAGGAAGACACAAAGGCTGGGACAAGTCAAATGGACCCAGTTCCACAAATGCAGCCTTTACGTAGAAACAGTAAGTACAACAATCAAAAAAACATAATAACTAACATTAAAAACTAGCGTAAACTAAACACAAACTAACAACTCTAAACATTAACATCATTAAATATTAACAATAACATTAACTTAATAGATGAGTAAAAAAAAATTACTCGTACAGTACTAAATAAACTCATCTAATTAAAAATGATAAATGTTGCAGAGTATACGCAGTGTGTAGGTGGGAGGAGGCCACAAACACGTTTGTGAACAACACTGCTATTTTATATAAGCTCATTGCAAATTTCATGAACAAAATTCTTTGACTTGTGTCCACAGTATATACTGTTCTGCCAAGGAGGCGCCGCCTAAACAAAACAGAGCAAGCTGCAAAAATTATGACCACTGTCCTGGTTGAGAAATTTGAGCAGATGGACGCTGCCATGGCTGATCGAGAAGATAAACGTCTCAAGTGATTTTTGCATGCAGAGCAAGACATGAACAACTCATTTATGGCCCAGCTGAACACTATGCAGGAAACCTATAATAGGGATGCGAGAGAACATCAGAGGGAAATGCAGGAATTTCAAATGTCAATATTTGACAGAATGTTTCAATGTATTGAAGTGCTGCACACAGTGCCACCTCAGCACCCGCCTCCAAACTACCTTCAACCCTATCCCCGGTATAACCCTGGCCCCTTACTACGAACATAACCCACATCAACAAACCCAACCCCAATATACCCATCCCCGACATACCCAACCTCAACAAACCCAAGCTCACTATACCCATCCTCGATATACCCAACCACCTCCTGAAAGGGAGACAACTACAGAGTCTCCTGTTTACCGGAATTTATCTTAAATGGTTATAGTTTTTTAAAAATTTGGCATAAATTAATGTGAGTTTATTTCATACACTATTACTGGTTTGTCTTTTATTACTGAAAAGATTTGAATGTTCACTTTTATATACCAAAGTTTTATACAAATTAAAAGTATAAGGTCTCTGACCTTTTGTTAATCTTTAGAATTGTCCCATTTTTACTCAAAACCAAAATGCTTGATACATCCTTTAAAAATTGTGTATAGCTGTTGTACATTTGTAATCGGCACAGTAGCTGAACGTCAAACAAACAGATTTATTTTTTGCGGAAACAACAATTAACTGAATATACAAACTGATAAAACTTAACGGAGTAATGAGGGAAGGTTGGCCATTATAGCAGACCTCATCTGTTCTGCACTTCCAGAATGGTCGCCCAAATAGGACTCAGAATCAAGTGCAGGGTACGCAACTGAGACGTGCACTGTCCACTCTGGTAGGAATTCCTCCCTCTGAAATTCACATAGGTTATGCAGAATATAACATGCTGCAACAATGTTAGGCATAGTAGTAATGTCTACACCATTGCGCTTCATAAGACAGCGCCTACATCCTTTTAATCATCCAGAGAGAGGCATTTTCTACCACCATTGTTGCCGAGCTCAGGGTGTGCGTATATGTAATTTGATTTGTGCTCAACTGGACATGTTGGGTGAACCCCTTCATGAGCCATCAACGTAACGGGTAGGCTGCATCACCAATTATGTGTACCGGGATTTCCACTCCGTCCACAAATTTAGATTTCTAGTAAGAATATAGATTAAAAAAAATTATATTAGCAACAAGAAATATGTATATGCACATGAGCAGACTCCTCCGCGATGGGCAGGTGGGTGGCCACATAGGAAGCATGTTTGAAGGTAAGGACAACTATTTGTTCTCAATGTAAATTAAATTGCATTCCTCTATTCCCCGCTTGATTCATGGACATTGTGTCAGTTTAGAAATAAAAACACATCTATACCAGGGCCTGCTTTAACAAATATTCGAAAATGTTTTTAAAAAACTACCTCTCTTGGAAAAAGGTAGCTCCCTTGCTTGTCCTCTGCTAGGCGGTACAGATCCGAGTTTACAAGCACCCAAGCGTCATGTGACCGTGTCGGCCAACCGATGAATACATCTGTGAAGCTAATATAAAAATATATATTAGGTTTTAAAAGGGGTTTTGAACAATAAGCATTAAAAAAACACACAGGGCAGAACATTCTTACCAATACTTATGATCCACCACAGCTTGCAAAACAATGGAATGCCATCCCTTTCTGTTGTAATAGTCGGCAGGATTTTCATGAGGTGCAATTATAGGGATGTGGATACCATCGATTGCGCCTGCACACTGCGGATATCCACACTCCACAAATCCCTTGTTTCACCCAAACGCTGGCCTTGCGGCAGAGAAATAAATCTGTGAAATAGGTTGTGATATAGGTTGTCCTAATGCTCGGGTCATCTCATGTACAATGTTGCAAACAGTAGATATCCCCACACTAAACAGGCAATTAATTGTGCGCTATTCACCTGGAGTGGTGTACTACCGCAATGCTATAGTTAGCCTCCTGCTAGGCTCTATTGGTGACCTGAAGTTTGTGGTCTGTCTAGAGTGCTGGGGTAATTAAATCCATAAGGTAGTGAGTGGAATGTCTGACCTGACATTCTGAAGTGACACTTCCACTGAACATCCTGAAAGTTAAGCACACTTGCCCTTGCTGCCGTTCTCTAGTCTACAATCTTCGTTGTGTAGAGAGGTTAAGGTTGAGTATGGTGGTCACAGAAGCTGATATAAACAATCTCCTCCTGCGCAGGTATTGTCGGCAAAGAATGTCGGTCTCTCTCAAATACTGCAGCCTCCTCCTAACATAGCTGCTGAACAAGCTACAGAATGTGAAAAGCTCAAATATCCTCTCACAGGCTGAATCCAACAGCAGTACAGCTGGGACTATCACAAACTCTTTAGAGACGTGCTCTGTCGGCCATGATAGCTGCACTACTCAGAGCACTCCCCAGTGTCACACGCCATAGGCGGCGTTCACCGCGCTTACCCCTGCGTGCCTGCTGGTCTGTGTTGCGGTCTCCGCCTTCGGTGGTCCACGGGCTCCGGCGCCTAGCTGGCGCGGCTCCCGGCGGTTCCCCGGGGCAGGGGCGCTGCCATGACACCCGGCATCACCTGGGCGGGGAGCAGGTGACGTCATCAGACTGTTCCGCCAATCCAGCGGAGGCGGGAGATTCAAAGGCAGACGCCGGGCAGCGCCTCGGCGCCTGAGTATCGTCTTTTCCCCTGAAGTGGATGCCAGTGCTTCTGTCCTCGGCGGATCTCTTTGCAGCATACCCCAGTGTCTCCGGCACTTCCAGGTGTCAGTTGTTGCACAGCTTCCAGCGTTCCCAGCCGCTGCTGGGTTCCACTGCGCTCTAGTCACCAGTGCTTCTTGGAGTCAGCGTGGGCTGCAGGTTAAACGTCGCTCTCAAGTTATACAAGTCCTCAGTGCCTTTAACCCTCGCTCTCAAGTTATACAAGTCCTCAGTGCCTTTAACCCTCGCTCTCAAGTTATACAAGTCCTCAGTGCCTTTAACCCTCGCTCTCAAGTTATACAAGTCCTCAGTGTCTTTAACCCTCGCTCTCCAGTTATACAAATCCTCAGTGTCTTTAACCACCGCTCACAAGTTCTTCAAATCATCAGTGTCTTTAACCACCGCTCTCAAGTTCTTCAAATCATCAGTGTCTTAACCACCGCTCTCAAGTTCTTCAAATCATCAGTGTCTTTAACCACCGTTCTCAAGTTCTTCAAATCATCAGTGTCTTTAACCACCGCTCTCAAGTTCTTCAAATCATCAGTGTCTTTAACCACCGCTCTCAAGTTCTTCAAATCATCAGAGTCTTAATCACCGCTCTCAAGTTCTTCAATTCATTAGTGTCTTTTAACCACTGCTCTCAAGTTCTTCAGTCACCAGTATCTTTTACCATCACTCACAAGTACTTCCTGGACATTTCTCCATACGCTCCTTCTCTGTTATGTGACATTGTGTTGCTCTCTTCCTGCAATAAAGTCCTTTAATATTTTCACCAAGCTTTACTGTCAGAGTCCTGTATGAGGAAGACCTATATCAAGCCATCCCTGTTCCGGCCCAACTCTGGTTCCTCTCCCTTACCATCGGGAGAACCCCCGAGTTCACAACACCCCCAACCTAGGTCAGTGACAGTATACTCAGGCCTCATGGACCCGGGGGATCGGAGCCCAGAGGCAAGTACCATCCAGGACTTGATTTCTCGAGTACAAAGTCAGGAAGCAGCACAGGGCCAGGTGATGCACTATCTCCAGGAATTATCTGGCTGGCTGGATCAAATTCAAACTTCTCTGGCTTCAGTAGTACCGGCCCTAGCTCCAGTACCCGCTCCAGTGGTTGTCTCTAGTAATATTACATCCTCCTCTGGAACCAGGTCATGCCTTCAGCTCCCTACTCCTTCTCGCTATAATGAGAATCCAAAGAATTGCCGTGGTTTTCTCAATCAGTGCGAGGTACATTTTGAACTGCTTTCACATAACTTCCCTACTGATCGGTCCAAGGTGGCATACATTATTTCTTTGCTTGAGGGTTCAGCGTTGGATTGGGTGTCTCCGTTATGGGAGCGATCTGATCCATTGGTTTCTAGTTACACCAATTTCATTACGTCTTTCCGGAGGATCTTTGAAGAGCCCGGCAGGACGACCACTGCCTCTGCAGACTTGCTTCGTGTCCGACAAGGCTCTCGTTCAGTAGGACAGTATGTGATTAACTTTCAGACCATAGCCTCAGAACTGCGCTGGAATAATGATGCCCTTCGGGCTGCCTTTTGGAACGGGCTCTCCGATCGTCTAAAGGACGAATTGGTCACTAGAGACTTGCCGGATTCTTTAGAACAGTTGATCTCGCTCTGTGTAAAGGTGGATCTTCGCATGCAGGAACGAGGTGGCGAACGTAGTCGGTCAGATCGATCAAGGGTCCGATCTCTTCTGTCTAAGCAAATGATTATTCCAAGTCCTGATGAATCCATGCAGATTAATCGATCCCGGCTGTCCCCAGAAGAACGTCAGCGTCGTCGTGAGGGTAGACTCTGCCTCTACTGTGGAGCCGCGGATCACTTTCTCAAGTTTTGCAAGTCTCGCCCGGGAAACGGGCAGTCCTAGCTTGTTCCGGAGGAGTCGAGCTAGGAGTTTCTTCTAAACCTTCTCCGCCAGTGGACTGTTTACTCTCCGTGTCTCTGTTCTCTGAGTCAATAGCCAAACCCGTTAAGGCTCTGCTGGACTCAGGGGCTGCAGGGAATTTTATTTCCCTTTCCTGTGCCCAGGATCTGGGTTGTCAGCTACGGTCAGTCGAACGACCTATTACGTTGACTGCTATCAATGGTACCCAAATTTCTAATGGTCTGATTTCAAGTCGTACAGTACCAATCAAACTGCAAGTGGGAGCCCTGCATCAAGAACACCTAGAGTTTCTAGTGATTCGGGAGATGCCCCACGATCTGGTTCTAGGCCTTCCTTGGCTTAAACTTCACAACCCTCACGTCGACTGGAGTTCGACACAAATAACATCTTGGAGTTCTTTTTGTCATTCAAATTGTCTCACCCCAGTCTATCCGCTCCGTGTATCTTCCAAGTCAGATGAAGGGCTCATTCCGGAGGCCTATCGGGAGTTTTCTGACGTGTTCTCGGAGCAAGCGGCCGATCAGCTACCACCGCATAGACCCTGGGGCTGCCCCATTGAGCTCATTCCGGGGGAAATGCCACCTCGGGGTCGCACTTATCCCTTATCATTGCCCGAGACCCAAGCTATGTCGGACTATATCAAGTCTAATCTACAGAAAGGATTCATCCGCCCTAATACTTCTCCGGCGGGGGCGGGTTTCTTTTTTGTGAAGAAGGACGGAGGGCTGAGACCATGTATTGACTATCGTGGTCTAAATGATGTCACCATTAAGAATAAGTATCCTTTGCCGCTCATTACGGAGCTTTTTGATAAGAGTTCGCGGAGCCCGAGTTTTCACCAAGCTTGATTTAAGGGGAGCTTATAATTTGATACGTATCCGACAGTGGGACGAATGGAAGATGGCCTTCAATACCAGGGACGGGCATTACGAGTATCTGGTAATGCCGTTTGGCCTCAGCAACACCCCTGCCGTCTTCCAGGGATTCATTAATGAAGTCTTTCGAGATATGCTATACCTAAGTGTAGTGGTATATTCGGATGACATTCTGATATTTTCTAAAAATCTCACAGAGTACAGGTCAAAGAGGTACTTCTTCGATTGCGAGAGAGTCATCTTTATGGCAAGATTTCCAAATGTACTTTTGAGGTTCCTTCTATTCCATTTCTTGGTTACATCATTTCGGGCACGGAGCTTCGTATGGATCCAGAGAAACTCACTGCCATCCGGGACTGGACTCAGCCTCTTTCCTTGAAAGCGGTACAACGATTTCTAGGCTTTGCAAATTACTACCGGAAATTCATAAAGGGATTCTCTACCATCGTGGCACCTATTACTGCCCTAACCAAGAAGGGTTCTGACCCAAGTCATTGGTCCTCCGAAGCTGTAGCAGCGTTCGCTCAGTTAAAGGCAGCCTTTATGTCCGCTCCAGTACTTCAACAACCAAATTTTTCAAAACCATTCTTCTTGGAGGTTGATGCTTCCTCGGTAGGCATAGGTGCCGTGCTTTCGCAGTACACTCCAGTTGGGAAGTTACATCCATGTGGTTTCCATTCTCGCAAATTTTCTCCTGCGGAACAGAATTACACCATTGGAGACAAAGAGCTTTTGGCAATAAAATCTGCCTTGGAAGAATGGAGATATCTTTTGGAAGGTGCTAAACACCTAATTACAATTTTCACTGATCATAAGAATTTGCTGTACCTTAAGACGGCCCAGTGCTTGAATCCTCGTCAAGCTAGATGGGCGCTCTTCTTTACCCGGTTTTCGTTTGTTATTAAGTATCGGGCTTGGACTTTTAACACCAAGTCTGATGCTTTATCCCGAAGAAAGGTTTTTTTGGGGGAGGGCGTGTCAATGTGGCGCAAAGCAGCTCGGGTGTTTAGGTTCAAAAAATAAATGTCACCACATTTATAACAACAATATAGACAGAAACAATTATTGAACCTATATAACACACAGTGCGCTTAGGAAAAGAAAGTCAATACGTCCCTTATTAGAAGAGATGTAGAAGGTTTTTCATACTGTAGATCCTTCTTTTGACGTGGTATATCTCGAACATATGTCCAAATATAGAAAAAAAAAACGGTGCAATGTGTAGTATGTTCTTATATAATGATAATGAGTAAATATGTAAACTGCTACAAGTTGTTCACGGGCGTACCCCACTCACACAGAGGATAGGAGAGATATACACATCAAGGTATCTTTAACCAGTAGTGTTCTTAAACCCTTGTGAATTCTCCACCAGTGTCTTTCACTCTCTGGGTGCACCCCACTCTGGTGATGTTTCCACAGAAAAAACGCTTACAATATTTAGAAGGGCGTACCACAAAACTCACAGCAAAGGAGATGGAGGCAAACGTATCAAGGTTTCTTTTTCATGAGGCGGTGTTTTCAAATCTTCCCCTCATGATGCGTATTCAGGACGTATATCCCAGTTTATGGAAAGAAGATCATAAATAGTACAATGTGTAGTATAGCCTTAATAGTCAAGAAGTATATGCTATAAGTGTTTGTTTTTTGAAGAGTTATATAGAGGCCTTTCGTTCTCTGGAGTGCAAACCCGTCTCGTGATTTTACCAGTAAAGATATTGCTTACATAATCAGTAAAGCGTACCCAACACTCACAGCAGGAACACAAGGAAAAAGCACATCAAGGTATCTTTAAAACAGGTGTTCTATCCAATATATGGCGTACCCGAACTCACAGTTTGTAATATGTTGCTGCTCCCATAAAGGTATCTTTATATAGCCAGAAAGACCTCTTTTCAAAGGATGGCCAAAGCACTCAGAAGCCGTAAAGATAGTAAAAAAGACAATATTTATTGGATTAAAAATCCATCAAGAGACTCCAGAAAAAGATTATGGTGTCAAATTTAACATACACAAACAGAGTTAAAAAGTTGGACCAACATCCAAGCAAAAAAACATTTAAAACATAAAATAAAAAAAGCATCAAGTGGATGGTATGAAGCTACTCACACTCCTGTGTCAACGCGTTTCGGTAAATAACCTTTATCAAGACATGGTGGAGTGTGCAGAAGCTTGATATTTATACTAACAATAACCAATTACAATAAAACAGGAAATGATCTCTGGTAGTGACCAATTGCAGTGAAGCAGGAAGTTATCTCACGTGTTCAATTTATTAACACAATTGGATTTCTCCCCCATAACTCATTATTAAACAAAAATACACATTCAATATATTCCCACAGCGTTAGATAGTGTTAAAACGTTGCAGGGAGTTCAAGGAAAAGCAGTCAAAAATAGTGTTTTCTATTGAAGACGCCGACCAGAAGTCGTCATAGTCCCGGTAATTGTGGGGGATGTGGTCCATACTCTAAGTGCGTCCACCGGAAGTAGGGCCGTTCCGCACACCGGGTTACTTAGATTGGTGTCCCCCGATGTTCACGGGCAGCATGGTTCCCCTCTCCCACATGGTGTCGGCTCCTGCTGGCGAAGATGACGTTTTCCTGTGCAGATCGTCTACAGGAAGTGGTCATCTGTGCCCAATTCAAGCATTCTGGGTATGGTAGTTTTGGGGATATCAGACGGCCGGAAGTCTCATTGGCCGTAATAAAAGTCTGAAATGAAGCATTATGGTCAATGTAGTCTTTTTAGCAGTACAGACAAATGATATTATGGTGAATGTCAGCATCACTTAGTTTTTAAAACCATAAATGTACACAGAAGAAATCCAAACTAAAGCAACATATTACATATAATCGTTTTTTACCCAACATATGTTATCACATATTTTTTTATATATGTATGGAGAACCACAACGGCAGACTCCCGTGATACCTAAAATAAAAATGTCTCCTAATGAGATATTCCCCTTAATTCTGAAACTCTTTCTATCTTTGTTATAGGATAAAAATTAATAATATATTCCATACTGCCTCATAGAGTGTACAAAGTATGCACAAAAAGGAATAATTCAAATCTTAAACGAGTGGCCTTATAGAAATGAGCATATGGCTAAGATGTTGCAAAAATCATCTAAACTCAATATTTGAGACAAAATAAACTTACATGGATTGACAAAAGTGACATTGGATGAAATAGTCAGTCTATATACGGGTTGACGTAAGGCTGATAGAAATTACAGAAACCACTTCAATTCAAAGTCACAGTTCAATCCATTAGGGCTGAGAGTATTATAATTGAAAATGCAACTCCTCTCCGCCTTTGCTAAGAGTGAGACTGCATTATTATTTCTAGCTGTGGTTTTGATATGTCTCAGTCCAAAAAAACCTGTAATGTCAGAGATGGACGAGCAATGTTGAGTCTTGAAGTGTAATGATAGGGAATGACTGTCCAATCCCTTCTTTATATTCCTGAAATGCTCCCCCAACCTGACTTTTAGGGGGCGTGATGTGCGACCAATGTAAAAAAGATCACATTTACATCTAATGGCATATATTAAATTTTTTGTGTCGCATGTCACAAAATCTCTAATGGCGACTCTATTATTATTTATCAACACATTTTCAATCCTACTGCTACCTTCACTTTTTATGTTTCTACAACCAATGCATCCCCACACCTGTAAAATCCCTTTGAAGTAATTCTTGAGGGGGCCAAAGGTATTGGGGGGGCACTGGAGACTAACTTATGACTTAAATTGGGAGCCTTTCCGATAGATATGGACTGGTCTCTCAGGTATGAGGGACCCAATAACGGGGTCCTTTTTAAGGAGTCCCCAGTGTTTCTTTAAAATCCGTACTATGGCCTTATATTGAACATTAAACTCCGTAATAAAGGCCCATTCGTATTTAGCATTTTTTTCTTTTTTTTGAATAACATTAGACAGAATGGTCCTTACGCTTTATGTGGCTGACCTCATTTTTAACCCTCATTACCTTTTCCCTATCATATCCACACGCCTCAAATGTATGTGCCAGTTCTGTGGACTGTGAGTGAAAAGTTGCGTTATCACTGCAATTTCTTTTCAGCCTCTTAAATTGGCCGACTGGTATCGAACTTAACCAGTTCTCATGATGACAACTGGTGGCGGTGATGTATGAACTGGAATCGGTGGGCTTAGAGAAAGTTTTGGTATTAAGTTTATTATCTTGTACATAAACAGTTATGTCCAAAAAATTGATCTTATGTTTGTCTTTAACAAAGGACAATTCGATATTCCTATTATTTACATTCAGGAGGGTGCAGAATGTGTCCAATGACTCTCTATCACCCCTCCAAATAAAGAAAATATCATCAATGTATCGAGCGTAGGACACCAAGCTCGCACCGAGCCTACTGCTGGACCAGATGGTCTCTGCCTCCCACAACCCCATGAAAAGGTTTGCGTAACTCGGTGCGAACTTGGTGCCCATCGCAGTCCTGGTTTTCTGAATGTAGAACTGTTCCTTGAAAAGGAAAAAATTATTGGTTAAGATAAACTGTATACCTTCAATAGTTAGCTCTTTCAGATCTTCCGGCATATTAGATAAATTAAAAAAATGTCTAGTTGCCTCTACACCCTGTTTGTGATCTATTATGGTGTAGAGGGAGCTGACATCGGCGGTGACTAACCAGTCACCCTCCTGCCAGTCAACCGAATCTAGACCAATCAGGAAATCCTTCGTATCTTTACGGTGGGATCTATTGGTTAAGACTAATGGCTGTAATATATAGTCTATAAACTGAGAAAGGTTTGATGTGATGGAATCCACACCTGATATGATCGGTCTCCCCGGAGGGTCAACAATACTTTTATGCACTTTAGAAAGTACATAGATCACGGGGATCAGTGGGTTTTCAATCAAAAGGAACTTGGCTTCTTTACTGCTGATAGTCCCTTTCTTTTCATATTTCTCTATGAGATTTTTTAATTTAGATGTTGTGACCTCTGTGGGATTACCCCGTAACTTTTTATATACAGTTTCATTATTCAACTGTCTTAATACCTCATTATCGTATTTTTCAAGGTCCATTACAACCACCCCCCTTTATCCGTGGGTTTAATGACTATGTTTTTGTTCTTTTTTAAATCAACCAAGGCTTTCCTTTCCTTGACTGTCATATTGAACGGTTTATTCGATTTTTGTTGAATCCCTTTTAAATCATCCATAATCAGTGTAGAAAAGGATTCTATGAATGGGCCTTGGACGTGCTTGGGAAAAAACACAGATTTGGGTCTGTATGGTGTGGCAGTACACTCCTGTTCACTATGATTTTCTTGGTTTGCAAAGAATTTTTTTATTGTTAGTTTCCTAGTGAATCTTTGTACATCTAAGTATAATTCAAATGGGTTGATGAAATTCGTGGGTGCATATTTCAATCCTTTTTCTAAGACAGCTGTTTCGCTATCTGTTAAGGTATATGTACTTAAGTTAAATATCTTTGCTTTCTTTACGGTCTGTTTGGATTGAGAATCAGAGGGTTCATTCTCTCTAGGTTCTATTCTATTATTGGTGAGATCCTTAGACTTCTTTTTACGTTTGGGTCTCCTTCTTACTCTCGGTTTCAATAATCTCCCTCTTTTTCCTCTCCTGGGTTTCCTATATATTTGGTCATTTATCTGAGGTCCTTTTGATGGGGACGTTCGTCTAAAAAACGGGACGGTTTAGTTGGGGTTTGGAGGGTCAGGTAACGATTTTGAGTGGGTGCCCAATCTCTATCTCTGTATTGGCGTCCATTCCTGTTAGTTCTGGGTGGTATCTCCCTCCATTCAGGCGTTCTGTCCCTATAGTGACCTCTTCCTACACTGTCTCTAATAGGTTTCCTATATTGGAATCTCGGGGTCATTGGTGTTGGTGATCTCCGAACTGGAGATGCCCACCGAGTCGTATTTGTTCTCTTATGTTCCCCTTAAGGGGGGCTTCTGTATCTAATTGCCCTAGTGCGTGCTGGTTCAAAAGTTTTTCTCTTAGTGAAGCAAGGCTTTCTTTGTGATATTTCCCTATTCCTTTTGTTGTTTTCCTCAATCTCTGGATCTTCATTCTGACTTGTTTTATCCCTATTAATTTTTTTTAATTTCTTATCAATTAGCTGTCTCTGGGTTCTTTTGAGTCTGACCTCTATGTCCCTCTCTAAGTCCTTATACTCTTCTGAATTGGCATATGGTAGTACCAACGATTTGTACACTGCAATCTCTTCCTCTAACTTAGTTAATTCCCTTTTTCTTTCCTTAATGATTAATTTCATCAAAGAAAATGAGCAAGTTTTAATTGTGTCCTCCCATTCCTTCTTGAAATCCTCTCTAGAGGAATCAAAGGTGGAGGTTTTTGTGATTTTTAGCCCCTGGGGGATTAACTCATGGGTTAGATATCTTTCCAAGGTGGTCACCTCCCACCATAGTTTATCCCGTTCCTTAACAGCTTCGGATGAGGAGAATTCCGTTGAGAAGGCTTTGATTCTCAGTCCAGTTTCTATGTCAGCGGCTCCCACCGCTTTGGGTCCTCCTCCTGGGAGAATGTCTGTGCCAGCTAAATTTCGACCAAGGTTGTTGCAGTGGGCTCATGTTTCCAAGTTTTCCGGTCATCCTGGAGTTCAAAAGATGTGGGAGTTTCTACGAAGGTCTTACTGGTGGGACACTATGAAGAAGTATATTCAAGTTTATGTCAACTCATGTCCTCAGTGTGCTCAGCACAAAATTCCTCGTTTGCCTCCTGCGGGGTTGTTGCATCCACTGTCCATTCCTCAGAGGCCTTGGACCCATATTTCTATGGACTTTGTCACCGAATTGCCCCTCTCCAAGGGTCACAATACTGTCTGGGTAATTATCGACCGTTTCTCTAAGATGGCACATTTTGTACCTTTGACTGGGTTACCATCAGCTCCCAAGTTGGCTTTGTTATTTATCCGAGAACATTTCCGCCTGCACGGCTTACCTCAGGAAATCGTCTCTGACCGGGGGGTACAATTCACTGCAAGATTCTGGAGAGCTCTCTGTACGGCCTTACAAATAAAACTCAAGTTTTCATCCGCTTACCATCCACAAACCAATGGGCAAACTGAACGCGTCAATCAAGATTTAGAGACTTTTCTCCGTGTTTATTTTTCTCCCTCGCAAGATGATTGGGTGGAACTGTTGCCATGGGCCGAGTTTGCCCATAATCATCTGTACCACTCTTCGACTGGTGAGTCCCCATTTTTCATTAATTATGGGTTCCATCCTCAAGTTCCTGAATTATCCATTTGTCCTCCGGAGGATGTTCCTGCTGCGGCCTCTAGTCTTCGGCACTTCAGCCAAATTTGGAGTCGAGTTTATGCTAATCTCAAGAGAGTTTCCGGTCGCTATAAGTTCTTTGCGGATAGGAAGCGACGAGCAGCTCCCCAATACAAGGTTGGTGACAGGGTGTGGCTTTCCACCCGCAACCTCCGGTTAAGGGTGCCCACTATGAAATTCGCCCCAAAGTTTTTTGGTCCTTACCCCGTGTTACAAGTCCTGAACCCGGTTGTCTGCAAATTGGCATTGCCTTCCCACCTCCGGATACCAAACTCCTTTCATGTCTCTCTCCTTCGCCCTCTTATTTTAAACCGGTTCCATTTAAAGTCCCCGAGGCCAACCTCGGCAGAGTCTGAAGCTGGAACGGACTTTGAAATCAAAGCTATTCTTGACTCTCATTATCTTCACAAGAATCTACAGTATTTGGTGGAGTGGAAAGGTTTTGGCCCCGAGGAGAGGAGCTGGGTCAAGGCTACTGAAGTGATGGCCCCCCGACTGGTGCGGATTTTCCATTCCAGACATCCAACAAAACCTGGAAAGTGTCCGGGGGCCACTCCTGGAGGAGGGGGTACTGTCACACGCCATAGGCGGCGTTCACCGCGCTTACCCTTGCGTGCCTGCTGGTCTGTGTTGCGGTCTCCGCCTTCGGTGGTCCACGGGCTCCGGCGCCGGCATCACGTGGGCGGGGAGCAGGTGACGTCATCAGACTGTTCCGCCAATCCAGCGGAGGCGGGAGATTCAAAGGCAGACTCCGGGCAGCGCCTCGGCGCCTGAGTATCGTCTTTTCCCCTGAAGTGGATGCCAGTGCTTCTGTCCTCGGCGGATCTCTCTGCAGCATACCCCAGTGTCTCCGGCACTTCCAGGTGTCAGTTGTTGCACAGCTTCCAGCGTTCCCAGCCGGTGCTGGGTTCCACTGCGCTCTAGTCACAAGTGCTTCTTGGAGTCAGCGTGGGCTGCAGGTTAAACGTCGCTCTCAAGTTATACAAGTCCTCAGTGCCTTTAACCCTCGCTCTCAAGTTATACAAGTCCTCAGTGCCTTTAACCCTCGCTCTCAAGTTATACAAGTCCTCAGTGCCTTTAACCCTCGCTCTCAAGTTATACAAGTCCTCAGTGCCTTTAACCCTCGCTCTCAAGTTATACAAGTCCTCAGTGTCTTTAACCACCGCTCACAAGTTCTTCAAACCATCAGTGTCTTAACCACCGCTCTCAAGTTCTTCAAATCATCAGTGTCTTAACCACCGCTCTCAAGTTCTTCAAATCATCAGTGTCTTTAACCACCGCTCTCAAGTTCTTCAAATCATCAGTGTCTTTAACCACCGCTCTCAAGTTCTTCAAATCATCAGTGTCTTTAACCACTGCTCTCAAGTTCTTCAAATCATCAGTGTCTTTAACCACTGCTCTCAAGTTCTTCAAATCATCAGTGTCTTTAACCACCGCTCTCAAGTTCTTCAAATCATCAGAGTCTTAATCACGCTCTCAAGTTCTTCAAATCATTAGTGTCTTTTAACCACTGCTCTCAAGTTCTTCAGTCACCAGTATCTTTTACCATCACTCACAAGTACTTCCTGGACATTTCTCCATACGCTCCTTCTCTGTTATGTGACATTGTGTTGCTCTTTTTCTGCAATAAAGTCCTTTAATATTTTCACCAAGCTTTACTGTCAGAGTCCTGTATGAGGAAGACCTATATCAAGCCATCCCTGTTCCAACCCAACTGTGGTTCCTCTCCCTTACCATCGGGAGAACCCCCGAGTTCACAACACCCCCAACCTAGGTCAGTGACACCCAGCCCCTCCTTTTATTTCTGTTGAAACCTCATCAATGTGAGACAGAAAAGTCCATTTAAAATGATATCACAGTTTTTTAAATGGGTGAATTGGGTTCAGTGTGAAAGGCACCAACCCGGGAATAACACAGTAATAACACTGCTCCAAAATGCGATGTGAAAGGGGTATAGCTTGTTCAGACCAGAGTCGGACACGTGTTCAAAAGCCGGTTCCTTACCGGGTTAGCGATGTGAAAGCGGTATTACTTTTCCACCCTATAAGGGTTTTACAGGTTATTTGGGGGTGTTGCTTACGTTCCGTGTTAAACTGCTTTTACTGAAAACACCTGTTGGTGACACTTGGCCCTCAGACACTCACTGACTGTAAATGTTACTGTACCATGTTGTGCCCTCAGCTGTAGGAGATTAGTCACTGCCACCATCCATTACCTTGTAAGTGCTAGAGCACCTCTTTACTAGTTACTCTGACTGAATCCTTCTGACTGCTAAAGCTGGGTATATACACTATACAATGCTTACCTAAAATGCAGTGTAACGCACAATTTCTTCTTGCGAGGAAACATTCAGTATTGTGCGTGCACACTAAATAATTGTTCCTTCCAGTTTTCACTTTATTTATCCTAATGACTGGATGGATTAGAGATTTACATCCACAAATTTTGGAAGATCTGTTGGAAAGTTGGTGTTCAGACCGTACACACTTTTTATATTGTGACCAAAATTATGCAATCTTTTAAGCATGCTTAAAAATTCAGTAATGAGACAAGACTGATCTGTCTACGATAAATGGTGATTGTGTGTGCGTACACATTACAGTTCCCTGCCAATAATACAATTCTCAGCTGATCTGCCAGATTAATGTATAGTGTGTACCCAGATTTACTTTGTATCAGGATTTCTATTAAGTGGACAGAGCATTGATTCAGGATGGTGGAGTCTATACTGGACAGCCGGTAGATTGAGTAAAGCTCGTATCTGTAGGTCACCAGAATGCAGCAGGCATTAGCAGCTAACCGGAACTGACCAGAATCTAATAACAGTGATGTTTATTGTTCCTAAAATATGTGTTACACCGAAACCAGGACTTAAAGGTAGTAAAAAAAGGTATAGGGGATATGGGAGTTTGTACACATTAAATGTTTCTCAATTCAAAAATATTCTGTAATGTCCCGCCAAAGCACAGAGTAGTGGTACTAAATTCTCCTGTAACAACCTGTCCTAAAGGCTAGCAAATGGCTCTGTAGAGACAGTAGAGGTCCTTGTAGTGATTTGAAGGGGTGTCGTACGGTATGCCGGTGCTCGGGCTCCTGGCGACCAGCATACCGGCGCCGGGAGCCCGACCGCCGGCATACCGACAGCGTGGCGAGCGCAGAGGAGCCCCTTGCGGGCTCGCTGCGCTCGCCACGCTCCGGGCACGACACTATTTTATTCTCCCTCCAGGGGGGTCGTGGACCCCCACGAGGGAGAATAGTTGTCGGTATGCCGGGTGTCGGGATTCCGGCGCCGGTATACTGTGCGCCGGGATCCCGACATTCGGCATACAGAAGACCACCCCTTTGAAGTGTTGACCAGGAAACAGATTTCCATGATAATTGGTCACATTTCTGGACTCCAAGTTGTCTGTTTTTCTGTAATGTACAAATGTTTTCTTGCAGAGCTCAACATTCAATGCATTCGCTACCATTTCTTTTCCCCATAATCCCTGTTTCTCCTCCTATAGCAGTGATGGACAACACGCAGCCCCAAGCTCCTTCCTGCTTTGTCATTATTTCCGTGTTACCTTGCAATGCTTGGCCTGCTGATATATTCCATTTTGATTTAAAAATGTGCAACAATGCCTTTTCAGTTTTGATGCAGATTTTACTGTTGTATTTGTCTTCATGGGATACATACGATATCCAGGCGGATGGATGCCGGCGGTCATATGGCCAGCGCCGTCATCCCAAATCAGAGAATCCTGGCATTCCGTCGGCCGGGATGCCAAACTCTGGTATCCTTAACGGAACCCATCTTGACTTATGGTATTACTGTATAGTATGGAAATTGCACGTTTGCTGAGAGAGGTGCCCTTGAAAGTTGGTAAATACAGTGGTTAAAGTGATATGTTTAAAGTTGCCATGAACTTTATGATTCAGGATCCAAAGTAGATTCTATTTAATAGATTACAGTCAGACAATTCAGAACCTTACTGACTATACGTTTACATAATAGTTTTCTTACAACAGCTGTTACATTTTTACACTGCACTGACCTGAGATTATTTTTTTTTGTGTGAGGAATATCTGCTTGTTTACTGTTGTATTCTATAGCTTCCCCAGTGATATTTTTGAGATGACCTAGTGAAATCTATAATTGTAGAATTAAATATAATGAAAAGTAATGCCACAAAAGTGTAATCACCACAAATCTAATTAATATGCTTTTGGAATAAATAAGTATCAACTTTGCAAATATTTTCTTATTTTTCTTTATTAGGTAACCTATTTAAGCAGAGAATGCCTATGACTTGTGTAGCTTATGGCTGCAATAATCATTTTGTCAAAGGAACTGGGAAACAATTTTTCAGGTAGGTTTAGGCAGATTAATATATAAAAGTTTACTGTAACAGGGCTGATGTATTAAGCCTGGAGAAGTGATATTGCACCAGCCAATCAGCTCCAGTATGTTAATTGACAGTTAGGAGCTGATTGGTTGGTGTGTTATCACCTTGTACTTATCACTGCTTTATCACTTCTGCAGGCTTAATACATCTGCCCCACTGTTTTTAAAGTTTATAAACAGCAACAAATGTTGAATGTAATGCAACAACTTGTAAGGACCGGAGTATTGTTGGGGTAACCTGGGCAACGTTTGGTGTAAAGGGGTCTCTGAAAAATAACCCCATCCTGTTACCTGGGAATCTGACCCTGGTAGCTAACTGCGCCGGTGGAGGGAAGAGCTGCCACTAACCCGGATCCAGCCTGCGGCGTGAACAGGGTTTCAAGCCTCTTTTACATGGCTTGAAACCGTTTACCGAGGTCGGACCTGGGATTTTGGTAAAAAGGGTAATCAGGAGAAACAAGTTAACATGTGGTTTCCACATGTATATACTGTGGTGATTAGAGGGGACAGGGTACTCTGGCTCCAGTAGAGGTATATCTGGGGTCTCTCCTACCTCCATTTTTGCCAAGATCAAAGCATTTTACTGGCGTGATATGTGGAGGACTTGTCACATAGCAGGAGGAGAGACCTATAAGGCAGGGAGAGGAGGCTGTTGCACACAGGGCAGCACAATGGGCTTTGCAGTGAATTTCTTGATGAACAACTCTCAGGGAAGTAGCTGGTTCACATAACACTCGATAAGCAATTAGGACCCCAGACAACTTCCTTACATAACAGTTTTTCTTTAACTGTCACCTGCCTATTCGTTTCCCTGTCTCCCCAACACTGTACTCATGCTACCTAAGCCACCTGCACGCAGTGTATGCCAGTTCTACCATCTGCAGCATGCTGGACAGAAACGCCACTCATACGGCAGCCCTAGACAACTTACAACATGGTGTACAGAGCCTACTTGCAGCATGCTTCTAGAAGTAATTTCAACCCCAGCCCCTGACATTACATGATAATTCTCATCAGCCTATAAAATAGTTTCAAGTTAAATATGGGAATGTTGCACCTTGATTTATAGAACAAGAATAAATTATTTTTCTCATACGTCCTAGAGGATGCTGGGGTCCACTTCAGTACCATGATGTATAGACGGTTCCGCAGGAGCCATGGGCACTTTAAGACTTTTCAAGGGTGTGAACTGGCTCCTCTCTCTATGCCCCTCCTCCAGACCTCAGTTTAGAAAATGTGCCCAGGCAGATTGGATGCACTCCAGGGTAGCTCTACTGAGTTTCTCTGAAAGACTTTGTTAGGTTTTTTATTTTCAGGGAGGACTGCTTGCAACAGTCTCCCTGCTTCGTGGGACTTAGGGGGCAGAAGTAGGAACCAACTTCCTAAATAGTTCCATGGCTCTGCTTCTGGCTGACAAGACATTAGCTCCTGAAGGGTACTAAACGCTAGCTGCGGCTATGTGCTTACTCCCGCAGCCCGCCGTCACCCCCCTTGCAGAGCCAGAAGTCAGAAGACAGGTGAGTGTAAAGAAGATCATCTTCATCGTGACGGCTGAAAAGGTGCCGCGCAGCGGGCAGGAACGCTGCGCGCCATGCTACCCATCAAACACAGGCACAGCAGGGCGCGGGGATGGGGGGGCGCCCTGGGCAGCATGAGACCTAATATAACTGGCTAAAAAGGGGACATAAGTTGCGGAGGCACAGTCCTACCCCCGCCAGTATAAAAATGTATTATTGTAATCTATGAGGAACAACGCGCTATTATGGGGGCGTGGCTTCCTCCTCAGTTTGCCAGCACACTTCCAGCGCCATTTTATCGCCTTGCAGACTGCAGAGAAGAACTCTGGTCCTCCTCCACTTCTGAAACAAGTATCAGGGTGCAAAACAGGGGGGGCACAGTGTAATTTGGTGCTATATTGTGTATTTAACATTATAAAAGCGCTACTGTTCTGTGGGCATTTTGTGTTACACAGAAATCTTATCACTGGCGCTGGGTTGTGAACTGGCAAATCCTATCTGTGTCCTGACAGATTTTACTGTGGGTCTGTCCCCTATAAGTCCCAGAGTGTCTGTGGTGTGGTTGTGCATGTGTGTGACATGTCTGAGACAGGGAGCTCTTCCCCTGAGGGAGCCATTTTAGGGACACAGAGTTGTAATGTGGTGGCGCTACCGGCACACCAAGAGCCTGAATGGGTGAAAGAATTACGTGATAGTGTGAATCTTATCAGTAAGAGATTAGATAAGTCTGAGTCTCATGCAGAAAACTGGAGAAAATCAGTGGAAGATGTGATTTTTAATAGTTCTGCCTTATCACCCACAGGGAATCTCTCTGGGTCACATAAGAGGCCATTTGCACAAATAGTACAAACTGATACCGACACGGACTCTGATTCCTGTGTCGACACTAGTGAGTCCAGGGAAATAGATCCTAAATTGGCAAAAAGCATTCAATACGTGATTGTTGCTATAAAGGAGGTCTTAGAAGTTACAAAAGCCCCTCCTTTACCTCAGGAGAAGGCTTATTTTTATAAGGAAAAGAAAATTAACGGAACCTTCCCTCCTTCTCACGAGCTAAATACTCTCTTTGAGGGAATTTGGGCAAACCCTGAAAAGAAATTTCAAATTCCCAAAAGAATTCAGGTTGCTTATCCTTTCCCGGCAGAGGACAGGAGAAGATGGGAGTCCCCCCCCCGTTCTAGACAGTGCCCTGTCATGTTTAACTAAAAAGGTGATTCTCCCTGCACCTGGGACGGCTTCACTAAAGGAGCCGGCAGACCGCAAGTTAGAGACTACGTTAAAATCTATTTATGTGGCCAATGGTACGCTACTCAGGCCCACCATTGCTTGTGCGTGGGTGAGTAGGGCTATCGAAAAATGGTCAGACAACTTGTCATCTGAAATTGACGCGATAGATAGAGATGAGATACTCCTAACTTTAGGTCATATTAAAGACGCTGCTGCGTACATGTTAGAAGCCATGAAAGATATTGGCCTTTTGGGTTCAAAAGCCGCTACTATGGCAGTTTCAGCTCGGAGGGCGTTGTGGATTCGCCAATGGAATGCTGACGCAGATTCCAAAAGAAATATGGAGGCTATCCCATATAAAGGTGAGGCCTTGTTTGCAGATGGGCTGGATGCTTTGGTCTCTGCGGCTACCGCAGGTAAGTCGACATTCTTGCCTTATGCTCCTGCAGTGACAAAAAAGACACATCACTCTCAGATGCAGTCATTTTGGCCCAACAAGTACAAAAAGGGTAAAGGTTCCCCTTTCTTTGCAGTTAGAGGGAGGGGAAGAGGAAAAAAGTCCACAGAAATCAACCCCTGCTTCTGCCAAGTCTGTAGCATGACGCTGGGGCTCCCGTGCGGGAGTCCACTCGGGTGGGAGCACGTCTGAAACTTTTCAGTCAGATCTGGGTTCAATCTGGCCTGGACCCATGGGTCTTGCAAGTAGTGTCCCATGGATACAAACTGGAGTTTCAAGACGTCCCCCCATGCCGATTTTTCAAATTGACCTTACCAGCTTCTCTTCCGGACAGAGAAGTAGTAACAGCTGCAATTCAAAAATTATGTCAGGATCAGGTCATTGTCCTAGTACCCTTGTCACAACAGGGAGAAGGGTTTTATTCAAGCCTCTTCGTAGTTCCAAAGCCGGAAATCTCGGTCAGACCAATTTTAAACCTGAAATCTCTGAATCTCTACCTGAAAAGATTCAAGTTCAAGATGGAATCTCTGAGAGCAGTGATTTCCAGTCTGGAGGAAGGGGACTTCATGGTGTCAGTAGACGTAAAAGATGCTTACTTGCATGTTCCCATTTATCCTCCTCATCAAGCTTATCTGAGATTCGCAGTACAGGATTGCCATTACCAGTTCCAGACGTTTCCGTTCGGACTCTCCACGGCACCGAGGGTATTCACCAAGGTGATGGCAGAGATGATGGTCCTCCTTCGACAACAAGGAGTCAATATAATGCCTTACCTGAACGATCTCCTGATAAAAGCGAGATCCAGGGAACGGTTGGTACAGAGCATTGCACTCTCCCTGTCAGTACTCCAACAACACGGTTGGATCATGAATTTTCCGCAGTCGCAGTTGGAACCCCACGACAAGATTGTCCTTTCTGGGGATGATACTGGACACAGAAGTACAGAGGGTTTTTCTTCCGGTAGAAAAGGCTCTGGAAATCCAGAGAATGGTCAAACAGGTTTTGAAACCAACAAGAGTGTCGATCCATCAATGCATTCGGTTGTTGGGAAAGATGGTAGCGGCCTACGAGGCCATACAGTTTGGCCGATTCCATGCCAGAGTATTCCAGTGGGACCTGTTGGACAAGTGGTCCGGATCCCACCTACACTTGCACCAGAAGATAATCCTGTCATCCAAAGCCAGGATTTCGCTCCTGTGGTGGCTGCACAGTTCTCACCTATTAGAGGGACGCAGGCTCGGGATTCAAGACTGGGTCCTAGTAACCACGGATGCAAGTCTCCGAGGCTGGGGAGCAGTCACATAGGGAAAAAGCTTCCAAGAAAAATGGTCAAGTCAGGAATCCTGTCTTCACATAAACGTTCTGGAATTGAGAGCCATTTACAACGGCCTTCCACAAGCAGGGCATCTTCTTCAAGATCAACCCGTGCAGATCCAGTCGGACAATGTAACAGCAGTCGCGTACATAAACTGTCAGGGTGGAACGAAAAGCAGAGCGGCAATAGCAGAGGTGATAAAGATCCTCCTCTGGGCAGAAAGACGTGCAAGAGCTCGGTCGGCAATTTTCATTCCGGGAGTGGACAACTGGGAAGCAGACTTCCTCAGCAGACACGCTCTCCATCCAGGAGAGTGGGGCCTCCACCAAGAAGTCTTTGCAGAGGTGACAGGTCTTTGGGGAGTTCCTCAAGTAGACATGATGGCATCTCGTCTCAACAAGAAGCTTCAGAGATATTGTTCCAGGTCGAGAGACCCTCAAGCAATAGCAGTGGATGCACTGATGTCACAGTGAATTTTTCGGTCGGTGTATGTCTTCCCTCCACTTCCACTGATACCAAAAGTTCTCAAGCTCATAAGAAGAACAAGGGTTCGAGCGATCCTCATTGTCCCAGACTGGCCAAGGAGGGCATGGTATCCAGATCTTCAGGAGTTGCTCGTAGAAGATACTCGGCCTCTTCCTCTTCGCGAGGACCTGCTGCTGCAGGGGCCGTGTGTGTATCAAGACTTACCGCAACTACGTTTGATGGCATGGCTGTTGAGCGCCAGATCCTAGCCCGTAAGGGTATTCCCAAAGAAGTCATCCCCACTCTTATTCAGGCTAGGAAAGGAGTAACGTCTAGACATTATCACCGTATTTGGAGAAAATATGTGTCTTGGTGTAAATCCAAGAAGGCTCCTATGGAAGAGTTTCACTTGGGATGTTTTCTCCATTTTCTGCAGGCAGGTGTGGATGCGGGCCTGAGATTGGGTTCAATCAAGGTCCAGATTTCGGCCTTATCGGTTTTCTTTCAAAAACAATTGGCCTCTCTTCCAGAAGTTCAGACGTTTGTGAAAGGGGTGCTGCACATCCAGCCTCCATTTGTGCCCCGGTGGCACCATGGGATCTTAATTTGGTGTTGCAATTCCTTCAATCGGATTGGTTTGAACCTCTACAAGAGATTGAATTGAAGTTTCTCACTTGGAAAGTGGTCATGCTATTGGCCTTGGCGTACGTAAGGAGGGTATCTGAGTTGGGGGCCTTGTCTCACAAGAGCCCTTACCTGATCTTCCATGAAGATAGGGCAGAGTTGAGAACTCGCCAACAATTTCTTCCGAAGGTGGTTTCGTCTTTCCATATAAACCAGCCTGTTGTGGTGCCAGTGGCTACTGACACCTTCGCTGCATCAAAGTCTCTTGATGTGGTTAGGGCTTTGAAAATTTATGTCACAAGAACAGCTAGGATTCGGAAAACAGAGGCTCTGTTTATCCTGTATGCTCCCAACAAGATTGGGTGTCCTGCTTCTATGCAGACCATTGCGCGCTGGATCAGAGGGACGATTCAGCACGCTCATTCCACGGCAGGATTGCCGATACCGAAGTCGGTAAATGCCCATTCTACTAGGAAGGTGGGCTCATCCTGGGCGGCTGCCCGGGGGGTCTCGGCGCTACAACTTTGCCGAGCAGCTACTTGGTCAGGGGCAAACACGTTTGCAAAGTTTTACAAGTTTGACACCTTGGCCGATAAGGACCTCAAGTTTGGTCAATCGGTGCTGCAGGGTCATCCGCACTCTCCCGCCCGTACTGGTGCTTTGGTATAACCCCATGGTACTGAAGTGGACCCCAGCATTCTCTAGGACGTATGAGAAAATAGGATTTTAATACCTACCGGTAAATCCTTTTCTCCTAGTCCATAGAGGATGCTGGGCACCCAACCCAGTGCGTACTTTACCTGCAGTTGTTAGTTTTGTAGTTACACGAGTGTGTGTTACGATAATTTTCAGCATGTTGCTGCAATTGTTCATACCTGTTGGTATGTGTTAAGTTGAATGCCATGTTGTGCGGCATGGTTGAGGTGTGAGCTGGTATGAATCTCGCCATTGGTTTAAAAGTAAATCCTTTCCTCTAAATGTCCGTCTCCCTGGGCACAGTTCCTATACTGAGGTCTGGAGGAGGGGCATAGAGGGAGGAGCCAGTTCACACCCTTGAAAAGTCTTAAAGTGCCCATGGCTCCTGCGGAACCGTGTATACCCCATGGTACTGAAGTGGACCCCAGCATCCTCTACGGACTAGGAGAAAAGGATTTACCGGTAGGTATTAAAATCCTATTTTATATTTGTTCCTTATGTTATTATGTTTGTATAGCATCCTAATGTCAGTGTTGCTAATGCTGGATTCAAAAAGCTATAGTCTATAAGTAAAGGCTCTGAGACGATTGTTACCTTAATCACCTCCTGCTTGTTAAGTGTTGGCCTTTCTTCAATCTAGGTCAGTGGTTCTCAAACTCTGTACTCAGGACCCCACACAGTGCATGTTTTGCAGGTAACCCAGCAGGTGCACAGGTGTATTAATTACTCACTGACACATTTTAAAAGGTCCACAGGAGGCGCTAATTATTTCACTTGTGATTCTGTGAGTTACCTGCAAAACATGCACTGTGTGGGGTCCTGAGGACCGAGTTTGAGAACCTGTGATCTAGGTGATCGACCAGGATCTCCTAGATTTTCGGGTCAAGTCTCATAGTTTTGGTGCTTGTGGCCAGAGAACCTGAGACTGTAGGGAGAGAAGACTCTCTAGTTTTTTTTATCCCATAAAAAGCTAAGCTCTATTTCCAGGAACTGGGGATACCTGCAGTCAAGCAAGCTGCCCTCCCACCAGAAAATGATGAATATTAAGCCCACTCCACTATCTACCCCTCCCCTGCATATTAACCACCCCCTACCACCCTGGAAGTCATGTACTGGGGCCCCGTCATACAGCCCAGTGCCCCCTTCTACAATTTAGTGTTCTCCTTCCCGCTCCATCTTCCACCATCTGTGCAGTAAAGGAGTAATTAGCAGAAATTACTGCTCCAGGTCCTACATGCTGAGCGAAAGATGGAACACCCCATACCACCAACGGGACATCAAAGCTGCCGCTGATAGCACCCCTCACCCCTACTGCTGGAGGATGGGTAGCATTGCTTTGCCCAGAGGCCTACATTGCTATTAAGACAGCCCTGGCACAGGTAGAAATGCACACTATTGCACCATTTCAGCAACAATGCCATGTTTGAATGTCCCAATGCAAATGGTTTATTGCATTGCAAATTTAAAATATGGTTTGGGGGACAGCATTTGTGCTCATCTACCACATCACAACAAGTGGTTGCAGTATGTTCTCCCTTCTATTTTGTGTCCAGAAGGACCAAAACCTTCAGACAGGGGTGAATAAGTCTCCATGGTTTTGTGCATTAATGACAAGAGATGGACATAATAACCGGCTTCTTAAAAGATCCAATTGGCTCTGAGATTTAACCCAGGGTTCCTTTGCAGAAATTTTAAGCGTCCATAACGAATATAGGGGAGGAGTGGCTCTTATATGTGGGATGGCTAAAGTTCTCGCAGGGCAGATCTCTCCATCAGACGGTTAGCAAGCCAATATATAAAGGGCCACACTTTCTCATTTTAACTATAAATTACTCTCTTTAATGCTGGTGTGATTCCATGCAGGTTTCCAATGAAAGATCCTGAACGCTTGTCCAAATGGGTTGTAGCAATTCGTCGCAAAAACTGGAAACCATCTGCCTCCAGTAGAATCTGCAGTGATCATTTTACTGACAACGACTACATGTTACGTCCAGGAGCAATGGTTCCACGCCTTCGTCTAGATGCAGTGCCTTCTATTTTTGATGGATTTCCAAAACATTTGAAAGAGCGGCTGGAAGAGAAGAGAAAAGTGAAAGAGAAGGTAAATGAAAAGATAGTTTTGATTTGTAATCTAGGTAAAACAGTGTAAATAAAAATTGAAAAGCAAATTGCAAGATTGTTTTCATACACAATAATACTATATATTTGAACCTCCAATAAACCTTGTACATGGCTAACACATGCACATCACCAGTGTCATGTATAGAGCCACTGCACATACAGACCACAACAAAGCTGCATATGCCCCTGCCCTAGAGGGTGTTGGTTCTGAGTTGAGAGCAAAGCAAGAGCACATTGCTTCTGGGTAAACAGTGTTGCAATGCAAGGGGTGCAAAAACATATATATTTTGTTTTTTTGCATGAAAAATACTGGGCAGCTTTGTCTCTTCACTGCAATATAGATTTGAGTTTGGACACACCCCTCTCAAAATTAAAGCTAGTTTCACACAGCGCGATATATCAGCAAACATGACGGTGGGTGGGTACAAATGATGTGTCTTTGAACAACGCTGTTCACAGACATATTGTGTCGGCTCTGCAGCACAGCTGATGCCCGATATATATCTAAAGATATATCAGTGCATCTGGCTGTGTGTACAGGTGGTCCGCAGACCGCCTGTACACTTGTGGCAGGGACTGCAGACACAGCTGAGTGGACAAATTCAAATGTCCGTCCAGCTGTGTTGTCAGGACGACACATCGATCGGCTGATTGGCAACTGTGTATACTTACCTAGTTCTCACCTTATTACCAAGGGTCCGGGCTGTCACCTACGAAACTAGGGGCATCTCGGATCACTCTCCATTGGTATTACAAATAGACATGGGGGGACAGAAGGGACAGCGTTTCTGGAAACTTAACCCGTTCTGGCTCTTCTGTACGGGTTTAGGCTCAGAGTTGGAATCCGAATGGCGGGAGTTCTTGGAGATAAATTCTGGGTTGACTACCAACCCAATACTTTGGGATGCCTTTAAAGCCTTTTTGCAGGGCACATTAATACAGAGGATCGCCAGCCTCAAACCTTCCTATAAGAAAAGAGAATTAGAATTGGAGACTTTATGTAGATCTTCTGTAATTCAATACTTAGCAGACGGCCTGGATGCATCCAAAACGACCTGGCTTAGAGGCTAAGAAACTGTGGAGAGAATGTTTAATGGAAAAGGCTGAATATCGCTTGTTATTTACTAAACACTTGCAGTATGGGTACTTCCAATACTGTAGTAGAATTAATAGGGCATCATGATGAAGTGTACACTGAAACCCCTGACATAGCTACAGAATTCCTTTAACTATTATACACATCTATATAGTTCCAAATCGACGCATGACTCCTCCAAGATATGAGAATATTTACTCTATCTATGCCTTCATTAGCATAAGAGGTGGAGGAATTTCTTGACTCCCCACTATCTGCAGATGAGAATCTGCTATTAAATCCTTCCTGGAAGGCAAGGCGCCAGGGTTAGATGGCATACCCCTTGAGATGTATAAGAAACACATTGACTTTTATGTACCCAGGCTCTTGACGCTGTTCAATGATTTGTTTGAACATGGTTCCCTACCACAATCTATGTCGAAAGCACTGATTGTGGTGCTGTTGAAGCCAGATAAGGATCCTAAGCGGGTTGACTCATATCGACCTATCTCCCTTTTACCTGTGGATGTAAAGATATTGGCTAAAGTCCTGGCAATTGGACTCAATTCGGTCATTTCTCGATTCATGAAGATCAAACCGGCTTTATCCATGTAAATCTACAGCAATAATTTTGAGGCACCTGCAGGTCTCCCATAGGGACATCCACACTTCTATTATAGTCTCTTTGGATGCCGAGAAGGCGTTTGACTCGGTGGTATGGATATTCCTGTGGGAGACTATGAAACGTTTTAGGTTTGGTCCAGGATATATACGCTAGGTGAAACAATTGTACTCTGTTAATGTGCTTATAACATCTTCTTTTACACTTACCAGAGACACTGGGCAGGGCTGCCCCCTTTCGCCCACTCTGTTTGCCCTAGCAGTAGAGCCCTTGTCCTACCTTATAAGGGCTAATCCTATGATAGCAGTGTTAACTATAGGCCCCCAAAACTGATAAAATTGCCCTATACGCAGATGATGTCCTGCTGTTTATATCACAGTATAATGTGACTATGCCCTACACCCTGGACATTATTACCAAGTTTGGTGAATATTCTGGCTTATTAATTAACTGGGACAAATCATGCATACTTACCTGTAAAGGTTCATGTCCTGCCAATCCTCTCATATCTCTACCACTGTGTTGAGTGGATTCCTTTAAATATCTAGGCATTTGGGTTACTAATGAACCAGCCAGTTATGTGGATCTTAATGTCTTGACTCAGCTCAACTATTTGTGCTCCCGAATAACAATGTGGGGGAAACTACTTCTCACGATTACTGGTAGGGTCAATCTCATAAAAATGACTGCCAAAATTAAGCTACTATATGCCCTGCAGCATTCCCCGACTTACATCCCGCAAAAGTATTTTAAACGCATTGATAGCTATTTGTTCTCTATCATCAGGGCCGGATTAACAATGGGGAAGATGGAGCTGCAGCTCCAAGCCTCCCATTGAAAATAGGCTCACAGAGTCCTCTGCAGTGCAGCCAGTGTTGACAGGAAAAAATATTTCTGCTGCGGGGTACACTGGGCTCCACAGGGAATGACATTGGGGTGTAGAGTAGGATCTTGATCCAAGGTACCAACAGGCTCAAAGCTTTGACTGTTCCCAGAATGCATAGCGCAGCCTCCTCTATAACCCCGCCTCCGTGCACATGAGCTCAGTTTTGTAGTTGGTGCCATGCAGTAAGCAGGCATACAACAGGGGTGCTGCTCCAGCAGCCCTGAGAAGAGGTTTTAACAGAAAAATGAAGACTTCAAGGGCTGCAGCAGAGACACTGTCTGTGTTAGATGTCAGTCAGACATCTCCTGCTGCAGCTCCATCACCTCCCCCAGCGGCGCTGTTTACTCCCGCGCCCTGTTTGCTGGGTACTTACAGCGGAGGCTCCGGTTTTCTTCCTGTTAGTCACACACACGACTGCTGTTCTCCTGGATCGCGTGGCCGATGGCAAGTGGGTCCCCCCCGGCGCGACCCGCTGTAAATCGCGATCCCGCGCGGCCGGTGGGAGGCGGGCTGCGCGCGCTGGCGTGGACACTGTGGTAGTACAGGGACCCCACTAGACCACCAGGGCAAGGGCACAGGTCAGTTTTCTCTCATAAACCATTTATATAAGCCCACAGCACCCGGTGGTGAAGTCCAGCAGGGGGGTAAGGCTTTGACCTGTAGCCCCTCCCCCAGCCCCAGGGCGCCATTTAGAGTAAATGTTCCCGCCCTGGAGCTGCATCTCTCTCTCTCTCTCTCTCTCTCTCTCTCTCTCTCCCTCCCTCCCTCCCTCACTCACTCACTCACTCCCTGTCAGCGTTTGGGCGCCATTAGGACAAGCTGAGCTGATCCTGGGACTGTTTGGGCAAATCCTCCTCTGTAAAGCCGCCTGCATGTCAGCGCTGTGCATTTTACAGGACACTTAAGTATTCTACATGTCTCCTGACAGTGTTAGTTAAGAAAGAGTGCATTTAGGGTTATATAGTACAAGTACCCTGTGATATACATCCAGTCTTTACTGTGCATTGTTATATCTATTGAGTGTATAGCTATTCATAGTACTACTCTGTATTGCTAGTCCAGTGCAGTTTCATTACATGTCATAATTTCTACGTTGTACAATGTGACTATGTGTATGTGCATATAGCTGCTGTGTTACCTCCATTTCGTGTATCTCACTCAGATTGCTGTCCCTATATTCTATAACCTGAGGGCGCTAAGTGCGTCAGGTTTATCATTTAATATAGGTAGTTCACAGGATATACTCAGTGTGTATTTTTCTCTGTGATTTTTAGTCACAATGTACCTCTTGAATTCCCTGTTTGTGCTGATACACTACACAGGGGTTTCTTGTCAGGTATTGTGCTGCTGATATTGTACTGTGTTGCCTTGCATTGAGCTTTCGGATATGTCAGCTACAAAGGGCAATGGTGCTGGGGTTGATCCCACATTGCGTGATGGTGATGCTGCAGACACATTTGAGGAAAACATAGCAGCTGAGGGTTCAGGTTCTGGGGGATCCTTACCCCCAAGTGGGACTGTAGCAACATGGGTTCAAAATGACCCACCTTGGGCTACCTTCTCCACGCTATTGAATACGCTGGTAACTAGACTAACGGCCCCTATGGGACCACCTGTGCCGGTACAACCGCTTATGGTCCCCGCGGTTAACCCGCGGTGGGCAGATCAACTGTCTGCTCAGTTACAGCAATTGAACCAATCACTGACTACTCAGAAGTCTAACCCTCGCCCGCCTAAGACCAATGGGTCCTCTAAGTGGGCCATTACTTCCTCACAATCCCAGTCCCAGACTCCTTGTCTGATGAGGATGGCGTTTATACTGACCCCACAGATTCTGATCCCGACGCTTCTGATGGGGAATCTGTTTCACAGGTGGATGTTCCTGACTTGTTGGAGGCTATCAGGACCATTCTTTAAATTACTGATGACCGGGAGCCTGATGCTGCCCACAAGAAACCGGACAGGTTTAAACGTCAGAAAGTGGTTACACAAGTTTTACCTCACTCTGACCATTTAGTTGACATACGTCAGGAGTCCCTGGAAAATCCAGGAAAGAAATTCACGCCTCACAAGAAGATGCTGGCTCGCTACCCACTCGCAGCGGAGCTAAGTAAAAATTGGGAAACACCCCCGCCAGTGGATTCACAGGTGGCGCGGCTGGTGGTATCCTCAGCTCTGCCGGTAACTACCGTCACGTCTCTGAAAGAACAGACGGATAAGCGTGTGGAGGGTTGTTTAAAGGCAGTTTACACCCTATCTGGTGCTGCGCATAGGCCCACCATTGCAGCGACATGGGTTGCAGAGGCTGTTGAAGCGTGGGCTCAGGAGCTGGAGGCTTCCAACGCTTCTGATCATGCTAGACAATGTCTATCTTATATTGTCACAGCTTCTCATTACATTAAGGAGGCGGCTTCTGATGCCGGTATTCTGGAGGCCAAGACTTCTACAACGTCCATTTTGGATAGCCGGTTTCTCTGGATACGGTCCTGGTCTGTGGATCTGGACTCTAAGAAAACCATGGAGGTACTCCCTTTTAAGGGAGACATTCTTTTCGGAGAAGACCTCAACAAAATAGTGGCTGACTTAGCTTCTGCTAAAACAGCATGTCTACCTAGTATTGCTCCTTTGGTGCTGAAGGCTAAGAGTACTTCCTTTTGGGGGAGCGTGGCCTGGTTGGCAATCGGGGAAGCTGCTTTTCTCATGCGCTCCAGCCTATACCTGCACAAAATCACTCCATAATACCCCTTTTTTGCTTATCTCCCCCTGGCTATTATTCCCCACCGTCTAACCTTGTGCCCGTGCTTCCGAGGGACTGGGTCGTGGAGTCGGGAGACAGCCCTCGTTGTCTCTGCGGACTGTGGCCTTCCTTCTTGCCTGCAGCCGGGGCCTGGAGTTTGAGGAGGCTCCGAAGCGGCGGACGCAGCCGTGTGCGGGAGGTCGAGTCCTCTCCCCCCGCTGGGTCGCTGGCCGGACCTCGTAAGATCATCCCTCTGTGCGGACTGTGGCGGCTGGGCTTAGCGGCGGGTCGCGTCTTCCGGCTCACTGGAGGAGTACGGCCCGCGGCAGCGGATATCTTCTCCACGCACACCTCGGCACAGACGGGCTGTCTGGCGCGTGGAGTCCAGGCGGCACTTCCAGGAATCCATACCTGTGCCCTCCTCTCTCTCTCCCCCCTGGCCTCCCTGTGAATAAGGATTTTAATGATGAGCTCTCTCCCTGCACTATAAGTTTGTACAATAATAGCATCTTTGCTTAATACTGGCTATAATGCACAACTTACCTCACACCCCCCTTGCCTCTATACTCCCCCTGGTCTCAATAAGTGACTCCAACCATTGCCGGCCATTCACTGTGTTGTTTACCATCTCAACACCCCCCACCTCACCCTGCCTGTACTACATTGTTCTCCGCTGGGAAGTAGTTTATAAATTCTCACTCCTGGGAGGGCGCTGCTGGTCAGGTCCCCCAGTTGTATGGGAATTCCTTATTTCTCTGTATTCCACCATCTATTTCTGCGGAAGTAAGCACTTCATCAAGCAATACAGTACACAGCGGTGCTTTCATTATGTATCTATACCCTCCCCTCCATGTAGCATATATGGCGTAACGCCCTACACTCAGCGGCAGCCGTGAATATCTCTCAAAGCAATTATATTCTTGGAAATGTTTGGACCTGCTTAACTTATACTTATGGAGCTCCTTGAACGTGTTATGGACAAATTCATCACTGTGTCGATTCCTAAACCTCAACGTCTTCGAGCAGGTGGTAAAAGGTCGGCACCTTCTCCTGACTCAACGCACCCTCTGGAGCTTGGTACAAACCCTGATTTCTTGCCTGACGACCCTGACATCATGCCGCCTAAGACGCCTCCTACGCCTCCCTCCTACGCTGAAATTGTGAAAGCTATAAAGGAAACTGTGGAACCTCTACTCCAAATGCAAACCGACAAGCTTATGTCGGCGGTCTCCGACATTAAATCGGAGTTAAATTCTGTGTCTCGCAGAATCTCCATTAATGAGAACCGCATAGATGCCAATTTCCAGGAGATTGATGATTTGAAACAACAGGTGTCACAACTGTCTTCCTCACATCAACATATACTGTCTAAGCTAGACGACCTGGAAAACCGTTCGAGACGGAATAATCTGAGGATAGTTGGCCTTAAAGAATCCATTAAGGGCCCTGACTTACTCAGATTTCTGCTTTCTGATCTCCCTGACCTGCTTGGAATTCCTGAAGGATTATCATCCCTTGAGATTGAACGGGCCCACCGCCTGGGCCCACCGAGGGACTCTAATCAAGCCCGTCCTCGCCCTGTAATATTTTGCTGTTTAAATTTCAGACATAAGGAACTGATTTGGTCCGCAGCTAGATCCAAAGGCGCACTGACATGGGATGATCAGAGAATATTTATTTTTCAGGACTATTCGGCGGTGGTGTCCAGGTCTCGTAGAGAAATGTCGGTTATATGTTCTCAGTTGGTGCAGTCGGGTACCAAATTTGCATTGCTCTACCCTGCCCGGCTGCGCATTTTCCTGCCTCAAGGTCCCAAGGACTTTACGAATGTGGAAGATGCCAAAGCGTTTCTACTACGTGAGACGGAACCTCCAGAGTCTTCCACAATGGATCACAATGAGTGAGGCTGCTGATGCCTTGCTTGTTTCATTCTCCCATTTTGGCATTCCAGTTTATGATACTTTGTGATACAGGCTGTTTTACCGTTACTAGGTTCCATATACTAATGTTTCACGTTTATTTGATATCTGATAAGTTTAAGATAGAGCCTCTGTGCTCTGTTCTCATGCATGCTATTGGTCACTCCTTTATAGGTTTATACCTCCTCTTGATAATATTTCTGTTTGCTTAGGTCTTCATTATGTTTAGAGGAGGGAAACGTTCTAATGTTTATTTCCACATCTCATGTTCATGTTGCAGAAGAGTGTTCGCGGTTGCTGCGGTTCTATGTAATATGGTTGTGATCCCACTGTCTCACAACCGTTTTGTTTAGTTCATATTTTTCTATGTTCTTTGCTTTGTCTATCGCTCCTTTCTTTCTTCCCCTACTCTCTCTACCCCTTTCCTTTTAGGGAGCTGGGGACATGTCCCCATTGATATTCCACTGTCGGTATTTGTGAGTATAACTATGCAAATGTTCTATTTTGATGCCTCCTACTGTAAATGTAGATTTTCATTTTGTGTGACACTGCTACCACCCCTCTTTCTTGATTATGGCTGCTTATCTTAAAATTTACTCATGGAACATGCGGGGCATACATTCCCCTGTCAAACGTAGGCGGATACTTACTTACATGAACAAAATGAAGGCTGACATTATCTTGTTACTGGAGACACATTTGACTCCCGATGAACACTTAAAGCTTTCCATGCTTCGCCAGAAGCTGGTTGCTTCGTCCTCTTACACGTCGAAAGCAAGAGGGGTAGCTATACTCATCCGTAAAGGGATCTCCTTTGAGATACATAGCCAAAATATTGACACGCAAGCTAGATTTATCATATTAGACATTACTTTGGAAGGCTCTAGATACATTCTATGTAATGTTTATGCCCCTACTATATATGACAAATCGTTCTATATAAAACTCACCAACCTGCTTCGACCCTATACCGATACTCCTATTATTCTAGGTGGTGACCTGAATCTAGTCTCGTCTGTGGTGTTAGATAGGAAGGCAACTTCTTCTCGCAAATATAGCCTTCCAAAGACCAACCTGACATACCTGTCCACCCAGCTTGGTCTTGTTGACATTTGGAGACTCCACAATCCTATAGAACACATACTACTCTGCCACTTTCAACTCCTTTTCTCGCTTAGATTATTTTTTTGTCTCTGATGTTTTGTCAGATAAAATCACGGATACTAGTATAGAACCAATAATAATCTCAGATCATGCTCCTATCTCCATCACGCTTCAAACTATCACGCTTCAAACTAAATATATATTGGGCTCTTCCTCTCAGTGGAGGTTTCCTGCCCGCCTGGAAGGGTCCCAACACTTCCAAGACATGTTGCTTGCCGCTTGGGATTCTTACTGCCTCAATAACTCCGCACATGAATCGAACCCGGCTCTGTTTTGGCAGACTGCCAAGGCGGTGCTGAGGGGAGATATTATTGCCTTTGTCGCTAAATTTAAAAAAGAAATGAATACCACCTATCGTGCTGCCCAATCTAATTTCACTTCCTCCTTTCGTGATTTTAAAGCATCCCCCACGCTGGATAGGAAAATTATATACACCAAGGCTAAACAACATTTTGATCAAGTCCTTACGCAAATATCTAATAAATTTTTGGGCGCTGGTAAACATAATATATTCCGCTTTGGCAATAAATCCGGGAAACTATTGTTTGGACTTCTTAAGGCGGACTCTGGTCCTCATTACATAGCAGCCTTGAGGGATGGAGAGGGGAAATGTAATTTCCAGGGGAACAAGATCTCTGATATTTTTCATAACTTTTATAAAAATCTGTACTCCCAAGACCAGATTGACACTGCGGCTAAACATGACTTTTGGAAAGAGATAGAATTACCCCAACTTAGTCACACACATTCGGTATTGCTCGCAGCCCCCATTACCGCACAGGAGCTCCTTGTTACGCACACCAGTGCTAACAGGAGTATACCGGTGTATGAACAGAGAGGGAAGCGAAGCAAACGAACTCACAGACAGTATAACATAACATACACAGGAGGTGATGGAATAACTAATAAACACAAAGTGAACGGAGAAGCCCAAAGGCTCAGGAATTGGGTGTCTCCCTAGTGTCAGGAATGCTCAGATGGAATAGAGCGGACACTGAAACGATGTGTAGTGATTTAACATGTGGAGCACCTGAAATGATGTTGCTAAGAGCAACAGAAAAAACCCCAAAGGGTTACCAACGGGTGTGTGAATAAACTCCTTGGTCAGAGATAGAAATATAGACACAAGGAGAGTATCCACAATCCTAACCCCCACTTGCAGGGCACAGGTTCAGCTTACTGCCACTAAACTGACACCTGGACGCCCTGCACAGTGAGGGAGGATTAAGCAAGCAGGTCTGAGAGTACAGCCACAAACCTGCTGGGTTCACAGAATAGCAAAAGAACCCCAGCAGGTCAAACAACTGACTCCAGTCTTACTGCTAGGTCCGGATTGGCAGAATGAACTACCGAATCCCAAGGCCTATTCGCAGTAAGCAACAAGTAAATACAAAGTCACACAGTACTAGCTAACTCTCTGGAACTGACTAACAAACAAAGATTCAGCAGCATTTGCCTAGCCTGAGAGGATGGTTTATATAGCAGGTGCTGTCCACGCCCCACTCAGACCTCACAGACTGTGAGCACAAAACCAGCGCCGGATTCCCTGCCGTGCACAGAGCCTGTAACCACTACACAGTAAAAACCCGGACCGGAGTATCAGCTGCGCTCAGGTTACTTCGCTAACACTTGCCTCCCGGTTGCCATGGCGACGTGGCAGCACAGAGCAGGAGATCCTAACAGTACCCCCCCTCTGACGAGGGGTCAAAGAACCCCTACCACCGGGTTTATCGGGGAACTGCGAGAAGAAAGAGCGTATCAGTCTGGGGGCATGAAGATCACAACTGCGCACCCACGACCGCTCCTCCGGGCCATACCCCTTCCAGTGCACCAAAAATGACAGCCGACCCCGAACCATCTTGGAGTCAAGAACCCTTTCAACCACAAACTCCCTCTGACCCCGTATCAGAAGAGGAGAAGGTCTTCCACTGGAAGAAGGATTACTAACCGCCAGTTTTAAAAGGGAACAATTAAATGTTTTATTGATACCCAATGAACGGAGCAGATCTAACTGAAATGCCACCGGATTGATAACCCTGGTGATCTTATAAGGGCCGATGAACCAGGGGCCTAACTTATGAGATGGCTGTCTCAACTTCAAATTCTTGGTGGACAACCAGACGAAGTCTCCTAATTTGAAGCTGCAGGGTCTTCTCCGCTTATCAAAAACCCTTTTGGTCACTAATGACACAGACACAAGGGCTTTCTTCACTTTCCTCCAAATACCCCTAAGGACCGAAACAACAGAGGAACCACCAGGCGTGGAATCCAGGGGGTCAAAAGAATTGGCCTTAGGATGATGCCCATACACACAAAGGAAGGGAGAGATCCCTGTAGCAGAGTGAGCCGCGTTGTTATAGGCAAACTCCGCCATGGACAGATGAGCAACCCAGTCAGTATGACACTTGGAGTCATAACACCTGAGGAACTGCTCCAAGGACTGGTTCACCCTCTCAGTCTGCCCATTAGACTGTGGATGGTAGCCTGACGACAAGCTCACAGAAATCTGGAGATCAGAACAAAATGCCCTCCAGAATTTGGCCACAAACTGGGATCCACGGTCAGAGACCACATCAAGTGGCAACCCGTGGAGGCGCACAACATGCTGCATAAATAACTCAGACAGGCGTCTGGCCGATGGCAACCCAACCAGTGGAACGAAATGCGCCATCTTCGAAAACCTGTCAACGACAACCCAAATGGCTGTCATCCCCGAGGATTTGGGCAAGTCCACCACAAAATCCATGGAAATGTGGGTCCATGGCTTAGACGGAATAGAGAGTGGATGTAATGGGCCGACAGGAACCCCTCTAGGAGTTTTATTTCGGGCACAAACGTCACATGCCCGAACCCACTGATCCACATCCCTAGCCACCGAGGGCCACCACACCGCCCTAGACAGCAACTCCCGAGTTCTGGCAATACCCGGATGCCCTGCCGACCTCTTGGCATGGAATTCCAGGAACACTCGCTGTCTTAACCTAGGAGGCACAAACAAGAGACCTACCGGAAGGTCTGGAGGAGCCTGCTCCTGTGCTCTAAGGACTAATGACAAGAGGTCCTGGGTAATGCCCACTTTAATACATGATGGGGACACAATGGGCAATGGCTCCTCGGTGGTCTCTTGAACTGGAGCAAAACTCCGCGAGAGCGCATCAGCCTTGATGTTTTTTGACCCAGGGCGATATGTTATCAAAAAATTAAAGCGAGCAAAAAAATAAGAATTTACTCACCGGTAATTCTATTTCTCGTAGTCCGTAGTGGATGCTGGGAACTCCGTAAGGACCATGGGGAATAGACGGCTCCGCAGGAGACTGGGCACATCTAAAGAAAGAATTAGGACTATCTGGTGTGCACTGGCTCCTCCCCCTATGACCCTCCTCCAAGCCTCAGTTAGGACACTGTGCCGGGAAGAGCTGACACAATAAGGAAGGATTTTGAATCCCGGGTAAGACTTATACCAGCCACACCAATCACACCGTATAACTCGTGATAGGAACCCCGGTTAACAGTATGATAACAAAAGGAGCCTCTGAACAGATGGCTCGCAATAACAACCCGATTTGTGTAACAATAACTATTTACAAGTATTGCAGACAATCCGCACTTGGGATGGTCGCCCAGCATCCACTACGGACTACGAGAAATAGAATTACCGGTGAGTAAATTCTTATTTTCTCTGACGTCCTAGTGGATGCTGAGAACTCCGTAAGGACCATGGGGATTATACCAAAGCTCCCAAACGGGCGGGAGAGTGCGGATGACTCTGCAGCACCGAATGAGAGAACTCCAGGTCCTCCTCAGCCAGGGTATCAAATTTATAGAATTTTGCAAACGTGTTTGCCCCTGACCAAGTAGCAGCTCGGCAAAGTTGTAAAGCCGAGACCCCTCGGGCAGCCGCCCAAGATGAGCCCACCTTCCTTGTGGAATGGGCTTTTACAGATTTAGGCTGCGGTAGTCCCACCGCAGAATGCGCCAGCTGAATAGTGCTACAAATCCAGCGCGCGATAGTCTGCTTAGAAGCAGGAGCACCCAGTTTGTTGGGTGCATACAGGATAAACAGCGAGTCAGTTTTCCTGACTCCAGCCGTCCTGGAAACATAAATTTTCAGGGCCCTGACTACGTCCAGTAACTTGGAATCCTCCAAGTCCCTAGTAGCCGCAGGCACCACAATAGGCTGGTTCAAGTGAAACGCTGATACCACCTTCGGGAGAAACTGAGGACGAGTCCTCAACTCTGCCCTATCCATATGGAAAATCAGATAAGGGCTTTTATAGGACAAAGCCGCCAATTCTGACACACGCCTGGCCGAAGCCAGGGCCAACAGCATGACCACTTTCCACGTGAGATATTTAAAATCCACAGTCTTAAGTGGTTCAAACCAATGTGATTTCAGGAACTCCAAAACCACATTGAGATCCCAAGGTGCCACTGGGGGCACAAAAGGAGGCTGAATATGCAGAACTCCTTTGACAAAAGTCTGAACTTCAGGCAGTGAAGCCAGTTCTTTCTGGAAGAAAATCGACAGGGCCGAAATCTGGACCTTAATGGACCCCAATTTGAGGCCCAACGTCACCCCTGCTTGCAGGAAATGCAGGAATCGACCCAGTTGAAATTCCTCCGTTGGGGCCTTCCGGCCTCACACCAAGCAACATATTTCCGCCAAATGCGGTGATAATGTTTTGCGGTGACATCCTTCCTGGCTTTGATCAGGGTAGGGATGACTTCCTCCGGAATGTCCTTTTACTTCAGGATCCGGTGTTCTACCGCCATGCCGTCAAACGTAGCCGCGGTAAGTCTTGGAACAGACAGGGCCCCTGCTGCAGCAGGTCCTGTCTGAGCGGCAGAGGCCAAGGGTCCTCTGAAAGCATCTCTTGAAGTTCCGGGTACCAAGCTCTTCTTGGCCAATCCGGAACCACGAGTATAGTTTTCACTCCTCGCCTTCGTATTATTCTCAGTACCTTGGGAATGAGAGGCAGAGGAGGAAACGCATAAACCGACTGGTACACCCACGGTGTTACTAGAGCGTCCACAGCGATCGCCTGAGGGTCCCTTGACCTGGCGCAATATCTTTTTAGCTTTTTGTTGAGGCGGGACGCCATCATGTCCACCTGTGGTCTTTCCCAACGGTTTACCAGCATTTGGAAGACTTCTGGATGAAGTCCCCATTCTCCCGGGTGGAGGTCGTGCCTGCTGAGGAAGTCTGCTTCCCAGTTGTCCACTCCCGGAATGAACACTGCTGTCAGTGCTAACACATGATTTTCCGCCCATCGGAGAATCCTTGTGGCTTCTGCCATTGCCCTCCTGCTTCTTGTGCCGCCCTGTCTGTTTACATGGGCGACCGCCGTGATGTTGTCTGATTGGATAAGTACCGGCTGGTTCTGAAGCAGGGGCCTTGCTTGGCTTAGGGCATTGTAAATGGCCCTTAGCTCCAGAATATTTATGTGAAGCAAAATCTCCTGATTTGACCACAGTCCTTGGAAATTTCTTCCCTGTGTGATTGCACCCCAGCCCCGAAGGCTGGCATCCGTGGTCACCAGGACCCAGTCCTGTATTCCGAATCTGCGGCCCTCTAGTAGATGAGCCCTCTGCAGCCACCACAGCAGCGACACCCTGGTCCTTGCCGACAGGGTTATCCGCTGTTGCATCTGGAGATGGGACCCGGACCATTTGTCCAACAGGTCCCACTGGAAAGTCCTTGCGTGAAACCTTTCCGAATGGAATTGCTTCGTACGAAGCTACCATTTTTCCCAGGACTCGTGTGCATTGATGTACCGACACCTGTCCCGGTTTTAGGAGGTCTCTGACCAGAGATGACAACTCCTCGGCTTTTTCCACTGGAAGAAACACTTTTTTCTGGTCCGTATCCAGAATCATTCCCAGGAACAGAAGACGTGTCGTCGGGACCAGCTGTGACTTTGGAATATTGAAAGTGCTACCCCCACTACCAACTGTTCCTTGGACCTCACCTTTATCAGGAGATCGTCCAAGTACGGGATAATTAAAACTCCCTTCTTGCGAAGGAGTATCATCATTTCGGCCATTACCATGGTAAAGACCCTCGGTGCCGTGGATAACCCAAACGGCAGCGTCTGGAACTGATAGTGACAGTCCTGTACCACAAATCTGAGGTACTCCTAGTGAGGAGGGTAAATGGGGACATGCAGGTACGCATCCTTGATGTCCAGGGAGACCATGTAATCCCCCTCGTCCAGGTTCGCAATAACCGCCCTGAGCGATTCCATCTTGAACTTGAACCTTTTGATATAAGTGTTCAAGGATTTTAAATTTAAGATGGGTCTTACCGAACCGTCCGGTTTCGGTACCACAAACATTGTGGAATAGTACCCCTTTCCTTGCTGAAGGAGGGGTACCTTGACAATCACTTGCTGTGAATACAGTTTTTGAATAGCCACCAACATGGCATAGGGAGTTGCCGGTAAGGCAGATTTTAGGAAACGGCGGGGGGGAGACATCTCGAATTCCAGCCTGTACCCCTGAGATACTACTTGAAGGACCCAGGGATCCACCTGTGAGAGAGCCCACTGTGCGCTGAAATTTCTGAGACGGGCCCCCACCGTACCCGGGTCCGCCTGAGCAGCCCCAGCATCATGCTGTGGACTTACCCGACGCAGGGGAGGACTTCTGCTCTTGGGAACTAGCTGTGTGCTGCAGCTTTTTTCCTCTACCTTTGCCTCTCGGCAGAAAGGATGAGCCTCTAGCCCTCTTGCTTTTCTGGGGCCGAAAGGACTGTACCTGATAATACGGTGCTTTCTTTTGCTGTGGGGTAGCCTGTGGCAAAAAGGTCGATTTCCCAGCAGTAGCTGTGGAAACGAGGTCCGAAAGACCCTCCCCAAACAGTTCCACCCCCTTATAGGGCAAAACTTCCATGTGCCGTTTCGAGTCGGCATCGCCTGACCATTGCCGAGTCCATAACCCCCTTCTGGCGGCAATGGACACAGCGCTTATTTTTGATGCCAGCCGGCAAATATCCCTCTGTGCATCACGCATGTATAAGACGGCGTCTTTTATATGCTCTATCGTCAGCAAAATATTGTCCCTATCCATAGTATCAATATTATCCGACAGGGAATCTGACCACGCAGCTGCAGCACTGCACATCCATGCTGATGCAATAGCTGGTCTCAATATAATGCCCGTGTTTGTGTATATAGCTTTAAGGGTAGTTTCCTGCTTTCTATCAGCAGGTTCCTTTAAGGCGGCCGTATCTGGAGACGGTAGTGCCACCTTTTTTGATAAGCGTGTCAGCGCCTTATCTACCCTAGGGGGTGTTTCCCAACGTGACCTATCCTCTGGCGGGAAAGGGTACGCTGCCAATAACCGTTTAGAAATTATCAATTTCTTATCGGGGGAAGTCCACGCTTCCTCACACACCTCATTTAATTCCTCAGATGCAGGAAAAATTACAGGTAGTTTTTTCTCACCAAACATAATACCCTTTTTTGTGGTACCTGGGGTATTATCAGAAATGTGTAATACATTTTTCATTGCCTCAATCATGTAACGGGTGGACCTATTGGAGGGTACACTAGTCTCATCGTCGTCGACACTGGAGTCGGTATCCGTGTCGACATCTGTGTCTGTCACCTGAGGTAGCGGGCGTTTTAAAGCCCCTGATGACATTTGAGACGCTGGAACAGGCACAAGCTGAGTAGCCGGCTGTCCTATGTCGTCAAACCTTTTGTGTAAGGAGTCGACACTGTCACGTAATTCCTTCCATAAGTCCATCAACCCAGGTGTCGACCCCGCAGTGGGTGACATCACATTCACAGGCATTGGCTCCGCCTCCACATCATTTTCCTCATCATACATGTCGACACAGCAGTACCGACACACAGCACACACACAGGGAATGCTCTGACAGAGGACAGGACCCCACAAAGCCCTTTGGGGAGACAGAGGGAGAGTATGCCAGCACACACCAGAGCGCTATATACCACAGGGATATCACCTATAAAGAGTGTTTTCCCTTATAGCTGCATATATATATTATACTGCGCCTAAATTTGTGCCCCCCCTCTCTTTTTTACCCTTTCTGTAGTGCAGGACTGCAGGGGAGAGCCAGGGAGCGATCCTTCCAGCGGAGCTGTGAGGGAAAATGGCGCCAGTGTGCTGAGGGAGATGGCTCCGCCCCTTTTTCGGTGGGCTTTCTCCCGCTATTTTAATAATTCTGGCAGGGGTTAATATACACCTATATAGCCCCTGGGGCTATATATGGTGTCAGTTTGCCAGCCAAGGTGCTTTTTTATTGCTGCTCAGGGCGCCCCCCCCCCCAGCGCCCTGCACCCATCTGTGACCGCAGTGTGTGGTGTGCATGAGGAGCAATGGCGCACAGCTGCAGTGCTGTGCGCTACCTTGGAGAAGACAGAAGTCTTCAGCCGCCGATTTTCCGGACCTTCTTGCTTCTGGCTCTGTAAGGCGGCGCGGCTCCGGGAACGGACGACGAGGTCGGGTCCTGTGTGCGATCCCTCTGGAGCTAATGGTGTCCAGTAGCCTAAGAAGCCCAAGCTACCACCACTTAGGTAGGTTCGCTTCTTCTCCCCTTAGTCCCTCGGTGCAGTGAGCCTGTTGCCAGCAGGTCTCACTGTAAAATAAAAAACCTAAACTATACTTTCTTTCCAGGAGCTCAGGAGAGCCCCTAGTGTGCATCCAGCTCTGCCGGGCACAGAGATCTAACTGAGGCTTGGAGGAGGGTCATAGGGGGAGGAGCCAGTGCACACCAGATAGTCCTAATTCTTTCTTTAGATGTGCCCAGTCTCCTGCGGAGCCGTCTTTTCCCCATGGTCCTTACGGAGTTCCCAGCATTCACTAGGACGTCAGAGAAACAAAGCCCATCGTGCCTGCCTGGCATTGAGCCGCTTCGCTGACTCTAAATATGCCAGATTCTTATGGTCGGTGAGAATTGAGACCACAAACTTAGCCCCCTCAAGCCAGTGTCTCCACTCCCCGAGTGCATCCTTTATAGCCAACAATTCCCGGTTACCCACATCATAGTTCATCTCGGCAGACGAAATTTTATGGGAAAAGTAAGCACAGGGATGAAGGCGATTATCAGACACCCCCATCTGAGAGAGCACTGCCCCAATACCTATCTCAGAGGCATCCACTTCTACCACAAAAGGACACTCTGGATCTGGGTGTCGCAGCACCTTGGCCGAGACAAATGCCCTTTTGAGACGGGCAAAGGCCGCTTTGGCCTCACAAGACCAGTGAGCAACATCCGCCCCTTTCTTAGTGAGTGCCACCAAGAGGGCCACTATAGACGAAAATCCAGCGATAAACCATCTATAAAAATTCGCAAAGCCCAGAAAATGCTGAAGCGCCTTCAAACTAGTGGGCTGCACCCAATCCAGGACTGCCTGTACCTTAGAACCCTCCATTTGGAAACCTTCTGAGGAGTTAATATACCCTAGAAATGCGATTTGCTGGACTTCAAACTCGCACTTCTCCAGCTTCGCCCCAAGCTGGTGGTCTCTGAGTTTCTGGAGGACTAAGCGTACATGCTTCCGATGTTCCTCCAGGGAATGAGAGAAGATTAGGATGTCATCTAGATAAACAACTAAGAATCTATCCAAATATTCCCTGAGCACATCGTTCATAAATTCCTGGAAGACTGCTGGGGCATTAGAGAGCCCAAAAGGCATCACCAAATATTCATAATGCCCTGAGTGGGTATTAAAGGCAGTCTTCCATTCATCCCCCTCTCTTATTCGGATTAGATTGTAAGCACCGCGTAGGTCAATCTTAGAAAAAATGGTGGCAGTACGAAGCTGGTCAAACAAAACCGAAATGAGAGGCAGTGGTTACGAGTTTTTAATCGTGATACGGTTCAATTCCCTGAAGTCGATGCAGGGTCGCAACGAACCGTCCTTTTTACCCACGAAAAAGAACCCCGACCCAACTGGGGACTGTGAGGGTCTGATAAATCCCTTAGCCAGGTTCTCCTGAATGTACTCTGCCATAGCCTGAGTCTCAGGACGTGACAGGGAGTACAACCTGCTCTTGGGAAGCTTAGCATCCGGCAACAAATCAATGGCACAGTCATAGCGGCGATGGGGAGGTAGTACCTCCGCAACTTTTTTGGAGAACACATCCGCAAAATCTGCATAACGTCCTGGCAATCCTGGCAAACTTAGCTGCGAGAGCCTGACTGGAAGGCTCAAGCAACTCCTGAAACAATCACTACCCCAACTAAGAATCTCCCCAGAGACCCAGTCAAATTGAGGGTTATGGGCCCTTAACCAGGGTAACCCCAAGACCAATGGGGCAAAAGAACAGACAGTCACATAAAAAGACAATTTTTCAGAGTGTGTGGCTCCAATAAACAAAGGAATTTGGCTGGTGCAGGAGGTAATTTTACCCTGGGACAATGGTTCCCCGTTTAACCCACAGATCTCAATCTCTGATGCCAAAGGTACTGAGGGAACAGAGTGTTCCAGGGCGAATTGACGGTCCATGAAAACCCCATCGGCCCCACTGTCAACAAAGGCCTCAGTCTTGACAGTTTGACTGAGGATCTCCAAAGTCACCGTAATGAGAAAAGTCTTTTTGAGAAATTCTGACTTCTGGCCTGACAGGATATTTCCCATCACCCTCAGGCCCTGAAGTTTTCCGGTTTTTCTGGGCATGATACTACAACATGACCTTTATTCCCACAGTACAAACACAAACCCTGCTGTCTCCTCCGCGTCTTCTCACGCGAGGAGAGGCGGGTAGCCCCAATCTGCATAGGCTCCTCGGAATATTCCTCAGAGTCTGAGGTTCCCTTGGGAAAAAAGGAAACTGCGGTCTCCCTTTCAAGCCTACGCTCTCTCAGCCGTCTATCCACCCGGATGGATAACTGCATGAGCTGATCTAAGCTATCAGGCGAGGGATATTGTACCAGTTGGTCCTTTATCTGGTCAGAAAGGCCCCTTCGGTACTGGTTTCTCAGGGCTGGGTCATTCCACTGGGTATCATGAGCCAACCTCCGAAACTCCGTACTATAAACCTCAGATGGCCGTCGCCCTTGCTTAAGAACCGTAATCTGAGCCTCGGCTGAAGCCATCTTGTCAGGGTCATCATACAAAATGCCCAGTGCCGTTAAAAAAAAGCATCAACACTTTTAAGCGACGGACAGTCAGGCTGTAACCCATATGCCCAGACCTGTGGGTCTCCTTGTAGCAAGGAAATCACCATGCCCACCCGCTGAATCTCCGACCCAGAAGACTGGGGCCTAAGCCTGAAATATAGCTTACAGCTCTCCTTGAAACAAAAGAACTGCGAGCGATCTCCAGAAAAACGATCCGGGAGATTTACTTTCGGCTCCGTAACCCCTGAACTTGCCGCTGCTGCTGCGGGAGCTCCGCTAGCGGCCTGCGGGGTGTTCATTTTAATGGACATCTCATTAAATTGTCGAGTCAGGACCTGCACCTGATCGACCACCTGTTGCAAAGTATTTTGAGGGGTATGCTCCATATTCCCACAAAATTTCAACAGGAGTAAGGCTGCTGAATATGTTACGCACACCAGTGCTAACAGGAGTATACCGGTGTATGAACAGAGAGGGATGCGAAGCAAACGAACTCACAGACAGTATAACATAACATACACAGGAGGTGATGGAATAACTAATAAACACAAAGTGAACGGAGAAGCCCAAAGGCTCAGGAATTGGGTGTCTCCCTAGTGTCAGGAATGCTCAGATGGAATAGAGCGGACAATGAAGCGATGTGTAGTGATTTAACATGTGGAGCACCTGAAATGATGTTGCTAAGAGCAACAGAAAAAACCCCAAAGGGTTACCAACGGGTGTGGGAATAAACTCCTTGGTCAAAGATAGAAATATAGACACAAGGAGAGTATCCACAATCCTAACCCCCACTTGCAGGGCACAGGTTCAGCTTACTGCCACTAAACTGACACCTGGACGCCCTGCACAATGAGGGAGGATTAAGCAAGCAGGTCTGAGAGTACAGCCGCAAACCTGCTGGATTCACAGAATAGCAAAAGAACCCCAGCAGGTCAAACAACTGACTCCAGTCTTACTGCTAGGTCCGGATTGGCAGAATGAAGTACCGAATCCCAAGGCCTATTCGCAGTAAGCAACAAGTAAATACAAAGTCACACAGTACTAGCTAACTCTCTGGAACTGACTAACAAACAAAGATTCAGCAGCATTTGCCTAGCCTGAGAGGATGGTTTATATAGCAGGTGCTGTCCACGCCCCACTCAGACCTCACAGACTGTGAGCACAAAACCAGCGCCGGATTCCCTGCCGTGCACAGAGCCTGTAACCACTACACAGTAAAAACCCGGACCGGAGTATCAGCTGCGCTCAGGTTACTTCGCTAACACTTGCCTCCCGGTTGCCATGGCGATGTGGCAGCACAGAGCAGGAGTTCCTAACACTCCTAGATGCCATTCATTCTCTTAAAAATCTTAAATCTCCAGGCCCTGATGGTCTGTCCGCGGAATTCTATAAGATTCTTGAGACAAAAATGAGTGCCCCCTTAGCTTCTTTATACAATTCCATTCACTCCCTTCACGAGATCCCACAATATTTCAATTCGGCCTCGATTAGAGTACTGCCCAAACCAGGGCGAGACTCGCTATTGCCTTCCTCATATAGACCTATCGCGTTACTTAACGTCGATTATAAGATCTTCACTAAACTTTTGTCGGATAGGATAAAAAAAATGCTTCCGAACCTCATTCATGATGACCAAACTGGTTTTATATGGGGAAGGCATTCAGTGACAAATATTAGGAAGATTCTCGCTATTATGCAGGCCTTGGAGTCACTCGGGCGGGTGGTCCTACCTTCCTGTTATCATTAGATGCCGAGAAGGCTTATGATTTGGTTACGTGGGATCACCTGTTCGAGACTCTCCGGAGGTTTGGCTTTCCTCCAGCGTTTGTTTCCACGCTGCAGGCTCTTTATCATGAACCCCTCACTCAAATCTTCACTAACAAATTCCTGTCTGCTCCTTTCTTTACCCAAAGAGGTACTAGGCAGGGCTGCCCACTTTCTCCCCTCCTATTTGCATTGGCTCTGGAACCCCTGGCTATTGCGCTTAGACACCTTCACTCCTTTTCTGGTGTTAGGGTGGGCGATGTGCAAAATAAGTTAAGTTTATTCGCAGATTATATGCTCTTGTTTGTGCGTGACCCCCTGACTTCCATTCCAGCCATTTTTGATATCATAACTAAATTTGGATCGTTTGCAGGGTACAGAGTGAATGCCAGCAAATCTGATTTGCTCCCCATAGGCCCCCAATCGGCCTCGATAGACCTTACAAGTCTCATACCTCGTCTCAAACTCAACACGGCTTCGTTGAAATACCTAGGAATAAACATCCCCACGCATACCTCCCAAATCTATTCTTGTAACTATACGCCAATCATCCAGAAAATGAGGCGTCAATTGGAAAATTTGATTGATCTCCCCCTCTCCATCCTAGGCAGGACTTTAGTGGTGAAATCGGTGACCTTTCCAAAATTGTCATATTTGCTCAAGATGCTGCCTGTAACATTATCTATATCAGACGCTCTGGAATGCTCCAGACTATTCTCCAAATTTATTTGGAAGAATGGAAGACCGCGCATGCCAAAATCTCGTACGTTCCTTCCTAAACATAAGGGAGGACTCAGTGTCCCTAATGTCCAATTGTTTGCCAGAGCAGCCCTATTCCGCTATGCTTCGGATTGGCTCCTCAACCAAACATCTTATGTTAACCTTGCCCTAGAAGAAGCACTTTTCTCCCCATATTCTCCGGCTGCACTTCTGCACATCTGCCTAAGAGATGTCCCGAAAGAGATTAGATCTAATATTTTATTTCACGACACATATAGGGCCTGGGTATCGATTCATAGAAATCTAAAGACTGATCCATATGTCACTCCTTACATCCCTATCTGGGGAAATCCTAATTTCATCCCGTCACTGCATAATACAGGTTGAGTATCCCATATCCAAATATTCCGAAATACGGAATATTCCGAAATACAGACTTTTTTGAGTGAGAGTGAGATAGTGAAACCTTTTTTTTTTTGATGGCTCAATGTACACAAACTTGGTTTAATACACAAAGTTATTAAAAATATTGTATTAAATGACCTTCAGGCTGTGTGTATAAGGTGTATATGAAACATAAATGAATTGTGTGAATGTAGACACACTTTGTTTAATGCACAAAGTTATAAAAAATATTGGCTAAAATGACCTTCAGGCTGTGTGTATTAGATGTATATGAAACATAACTGCATTCTGTGCTTAGATTTAGGTCCCATCGCCATGATATCTCATTATGGTATGCAATTATTCCAAAATACGGAAAAATCCCATATCCAAAATACCTCTGGTCCCAAGCATTTTGGATAAGGGATACTCAACCTGTAAAATGTTCTATACATGGAAATTACAAGGTATTTCTGCAATAAAAGATGTTTTTGATCCCGGCAGCCAAATTCTCTCGTTTTCCCAATTGCAAGGCAAATTCTCCCTACCACAGAGACAATTCTTTATGTACCTCCAACTTAGGCACTATGTTACAGCTCTTAAGGGCCCTGTGTGTACGTCCCCCTCCTCTCATATAGTACTGAATGTCTTAGTTCTCTGTCGATCCCGCCCATTCAAAATTAAATACTTATATGCTTACTTAATTGAGGCTAATACTCCCTCCTGGCTCCCCCTTTCATTAGGTTGGAGCAGGGAAGTTCCAGATTTCCCAGACATTACGCACATATTAAGTAACACGACACGAGTTCTTAAACACTTGAAGCCAGCTAGGTTACAGAAAATTCATATTAAGACTATTAATAGAATGTATGTCTCCCCGTCACAGAGGAAACATTTCAACCCCTCCGAATTAGGGTTATGTGTTAAGTGTTCCATGCTGAATGCTAATCTCACTCACAATTTCTGGTCCTGCTGTAAGATTATGAAATTTTGGCGTAAAATTTGTGCCTACTTAAACAAATTGTTTGTCTTGAATTTACCGGTAAATATCCGAGCAATGTTATTTGCTGATTTCTCAGACTGGTTGGGAATCTCTGGCATTTCTCCTATAGTCCCGGCCCTGACGGTTATGGTAACTGTGGCAAAGCAAATTATACTTTCCCACTGGATCTACCCGACGGCCCCAACTATACAAGAATGGTAGACTGCTTTATTAGAAGTTGTCTATCATGAAAGCCGTACGGCGACTGTATATGCTACTAATGGTATTAGCCTTTTCCACAAGAAGTGGGGCTTAGCTTTAAATAATATGTCCTTACATACCCGGGATCAGCTGCACAGGCTTTTTGACCCTGTCTCCAAGCGTGGCCAGTTGTCTCCTCTCTCTTGATGTATATGGCTAAGATTGGATTGTTCATCAACGCTGTTGCCTAAATGCCTTCACCAGTTCTCAAAAGGGGCCGACACACTTTCTAGAATCCTTGTATCGAGTGATACTCCAGCTCCCTACCCCCGTATCCTTCTCTTCCCTTTCTTTCTCCACTCCCCTTTCATTATTTCCTTTCTTCCCCTTCTCTTTTCTGATCTTTCTATTTTCTACCCTCGATTTAAACATAAAAAAAAATAGATCAGCCATTCTGTCTGTAATGTCAATTTCTGGACCTGTACTGTATTTTTGTCATTTGTCGATATCCATTTATTTACTTTCCAGATGTTTACAAGTTTTCCCTTGTGTATTTTTGGCTGATCAATAAACAAACTATGAAAAAAAAAAAAAAAAGAGTACTTCCTTTCGCTTCTTTCGTCCTTCAGGGAAAGCAAAGGGTCAGGCGTACCCGAAACGGGTTCGCACTTCCAAACCCAATAAGCCCAAACCCAAACGGGCCTGGCCTCCCTCTGGGGGATCCCAGGGTGGGGGGCCGACTTCTAGGGTATACCCAGGAATGGTTGAAGACCACTTCCGATGCCTGGGTATGGGAAGTCGTCACTCAAGGTTACGCCGTATCCTTCAAAAATCATCCCCATCATTGATTTTGCCTGACAGACGTCCCTTCGGATCAGGTGAAGGCAAAAACTCTTCATTCGGTGGTACAGTCCCTCCTGGACACAGGAGTGGTAGTACAGGTGCCTCTGGCTCAGAGAGGCAAGGGGTACTATTCACCGCTGTTCCTAGTCCCGAAACCAAATGGGTCATCCCGGCCCATTCTCAACCTCAAGTCCTTGAACAAATTTGTGAAGGTCTCCAAGTTTCATATGGAAACTCTTCGCTCTATTGTTCTGGCATTGGAACCTGTGGATTATATGGTCTCCCTGGACATACAGGATGCTTACCTGCATATTCCCATTGCAATGTCTCATCAGCAATACCTGAGGTTTGCGGTTGGCAACCTCCATTACCAATTTCGGGCGTTACCTTTTGGTTTGACCACGGCTCCGCGAGTCGTCGCCAAGGTTATGGCGGTAATGACGGCTGTGCTCCGCCGTCAAGGGGTCAGGTTCCTACCGTACCTGGACACCTTGTTGATCCTGGCAAATTCCCCAGAAATTCTCCTACGCCATCTGAATCTGACTATCCAGTTTCTGCAAGCCCACGGGTGGCTCATCAACTGGAAGAAATCTTCCCTGGTCCCTGCTCAGAGCATGGTGCACCTGGGGGCGTTGTTGGACACTCACAACCAGCTGTTGTTCTTGTCTCAGGAGAAAGTCCTGAAGCTTCAGGACATGATTCAATGCTTCCTATCTCGTCCGCAAGTGTCGATACATTCAGCAATGCAAGTGATAGGTCTCATGGTGTCGGCTTTCGACATGGTGGAGTACGCTCAATTCCATTCCCGCCCTCTGCAGAAGCTGATTCTTGCCAAGTGGGACAGCCTGCCTCACCGGATCAGGTCCGGTGTCCACGCCAGCGCACGCAGCCCGCCTCCCACCAGCCGCGCGGGATCGCGATTTACAGCGGGTCCCGCCGGTGGGATCCACTTACCTCCTCCCTGAGTGCGGCCACGCGATCCAGTAGAACAGCGGTCGAGTGTGTTACTAACAGGAAGAAAACCGGAGCCTTCGCTGTAAGTACCCGGCAACCAGGGCGCGGGAGTAAACAGCGCCGCTGGGGGAGGTGATGGAGCTGCAGCAGGAGATGTCTGACATCTAACACAGACAGTGTCTCTGCTGCAGCCCTTGAAGTCTTCATTTTTCTTTTAAAAGCTTCTTCTCAGGGCTGCTGGAGCAGCCCCCCTGTTGTATGCCTGCTTACTGCATGGCACCAACTACAAAACTGAGCGCCTGTGCATGGAGGCGGGGTTATAGAGGAGGCGGCGCTATGCATTCTGGGAACAGTCAAAGCTTTGAGCCTGTTGGTGCCTCGGATCAAGATCATACTCTACACCCCAATGTCATTCCCTGTGGAGCCCAGTGTACCTTGCAGAAAGAGATTTAACAACGATAAGTTCTTACCATAAATCTCGTTTTTCCTGTCACCACACACAGCAGCTAACTCACCTCTCCAGGCAGCCCATTCAGCCTGACCACAAAGCAGACAATGTGCTGACCACGCCACAAAGGCACGGACTGGACTGAAACTGCACTTCCTGCAGTCGCCTGAGGCTCTGAAGGTCCGCCCCCAGACCCATCCGAGGCTCCACCCCCAGACCCATCCGAGGCTCCACCTCCTTGCCCATTCAAAATAAATCCTTCTGCTTACCGTCTCAGTCCTTATGAAAGAGAAGGGTCTGGGGGAGGAGGCTGCTGTCTTTTAGGAAAGCTGGGTCCGTGGATGTCAGACTCAGAATGGTGGGGGCATGCAAAACCCGGTGAGTTGCAGCACACACCAGTCCCTGGGGTCTCCTCTTCTCCCATTTAAGTGATGTCTGTGTCAGTACGTTTTGTGTGTGTGTCAGTAAGTAGTGTCTGTCAGTAAGTGGTGTCTGTGTCGGTAAGTGTGTGTGTGTGTGTGTGTGTGTGTGTGTGTGTGTGTGTGTCAGTAAGTAGTGTCTGTGTCAGTACGTTTTGTGTTGTGTGTGTGTGTGTCAGTCAGTAAGTAGTGTCTGTCAGTAGTACCCCTTTCAGGCTGTATAAGAGGGTCGCACCCAGGTCTTGTACACAGCTCCTTCCCGTGTGCAACCCACTTGAGACCCCTCTCAGACGGCTGCACCAACCCGGCATATATTCCCGAGTTGGTGACGTCAGCAGTGACGCATGCAGAGGCGGTGCTTTAGATCAGATGATCTCCAAGCGCCGCCTGTTCCTATGCAGCAGACAGGTACCGGGTCACGTCAACTCGGCTTACCCATTCACACTGCACAGCGACCAGGGTTGAAGCCATATTCAACCCTGGTCACTGCCTGGGTTGAAATACCGGGTTGCTCGACCCAGATTATTTCAACTGGACCCCTTCAGACTGCACATCATCCTGGGTTGCTGCGCGCTCATGTGCAATATCCTGGGTTATTGCTGGTGGTCTGAAAGGGTTATAAATGGTGTCTGTGTCAGTTTATCTATGTTGTGCATGTGTGTATCAGTAAGTAGTGTATGTCAGCAAGTGGTGACTGTCAGTAAGTTTGTGTTGTGTGTCAGTAGTGTCTGTCAGTAAGTGGTGTCTGAGGCAGTGTCAGTAAGGGGTATTGATCATGATAATGTCGATATTATCTTAAAACATAAAGCTATACCTCTAAATACACTTTTACCATGGAGCCGCTGCGGCCGTACCTTTAATACACACGCTACGCACTTCGCACGCTATTTGCGTACAGAGTCCCGTACCGTGTACGTACTTAGCATACACACGCTGCGCTGGGTGTACAAAGAGCGCACAGCGCGCGCACACACTTTTGATAAACTTTAAACCTTATTAGTAATGTAATGCAATGTTATTCTTACACTTTAAACCTTGTGCCGCAAAGCACTGCAATGATGTTACACCTTAAACCTTACGCAGCGCTGACGGTATTAAGTACCCGCTGTGCGTACACACCTTATCAATATACTCTAAAACCTTATACAGTTAAGTAATGTAATACGCTTTAAACCCTAGCAGGGAAATGAGGACACAACACCGATTTGTAGTTAATCGCTGGGTTCTAAGGCCACAGTGGATTATTTGAAAGGGGATAACAGTACAAGTTATACACTACAAGGCTAACAAGATAAATCTACAACAGAATAATGGCTACAGTCAATGTACATACGTGAGAATGTTCGCTTGCGCAACCTGGACCAGTCCTCCGCTCATCAGGTAGATAAGCGTTTAGAGTCTTCTGACCGGCCAGGCAGCAATAGGCTTTTTATACACAACTTCCATATACAATACAATGGTTACTGTAATCCCTTTGTTCATTGGACACAGAGATGCATCTTTACATTACAGGAGAGGCCATAGGTTGATTTGAAAAGATGGGCGATCTCTTTCCCAACTGCTCTTGTGGGTGGTATCCTCTGTATTCCCACCGCATACATAATATACAGTAAATACAGTTTATATCTATATTCTACTTCTGCACATAACTATACGCAGTAACATGCGATCTTTCTCTAACCAACACCGGAATGTTACCCTTAAAATACCCTACAGCTGGATACTAGACATCACCTTATAGCCTTTGTCTGTCCCTTCCTATCATGCAAAGGTGAATCCCTTAGTCCTGGAATCATTTAAACTGTTGATACTTGCTGATGTGGTGCAGGGGAGCTATGTGTACAAAGTGCACTATTTGGGTTAAGATATGTAATGTTCTGATAACCCTCTATGTGCTCACAAACTCCGCCGTAAATACCCATACCACGCGCAGGATCGCGGGAGCGATCATACGCAAATTGCGGATATGTGCACGCACGGCGGAACAAGTGCACGCGCAGCGGGCATGTGTGTGTGGTTAGTACATGATGTATGCATTACAATATTTTTCGACTTTGACAGTCCACCCTTTGGCAGTCAACAATAACTGCCACTTATCTAAACACTAAACAGAAAAATATATACAGTACAATATCTACAGATGATTGGAGGTGTAGGCGGGAAATGTATGACCTAGTGGGATAGTAGAAGCATGTATGTATGTATGAATCCATGTCTGAGGGGCATGTATCATCGTGCCGTATATGTTCTAAATAAGCTTCGAGGTATTGCGAAGTATACATTAAATCCTTCTTATCCCGTATTAAGGGTCTGTAAATGGGCCGACAAACACTACCGAGCTCTTTTCGGCTTCTTGTTCCAACAAATGGGGTGCACATTTAGTTGATGATACATGGAGGGGGAACATATGTGAGTGCTAATATATGTGGATATCACCTGTCGACTATGTGTGTCACTAACTGAAGGTTGTAGAGATGAAGATAAGACACATATCTAAAATACATTCACATAATATTTTCGTAATCATTCTTGGGTGTTGATCGAAGTCTTTTCCGGATGGGTGTATTTTTGCTGAGGGTGAAAGAAACGGGTCGTGGAATTCTTTTGCAATCCTTATCACAGCATTGTCTCTATGGAGGGGTCGTAAATTAAATATGCTGCTATAACAATGCCCCTGCTCCTTAAACTCATCAATTTTGTGCTGTGCTTGCGCCGCATTAGAATTCGAACACACCTAAATATCAAGCCAATAATTATGACGACTCCCAGGATACAAAGGAGAAACTTTCCCACACTCATAATAACATTTTGAGCCCATTCTCCTAAACCTGAGAACCAATTGCGTGGGTTCAACCATGAGACCCAGCCGGTCAGTTCATTACTCACAGCAGTCAGGGTAAGGTTGTGTCTCCTTCGGAACTCCCACTTCAACTGCAAGATATCGTCCATCTTTTGATCGATGATCTCGGTTGGGTCATCAGTGCTGTTTGTAATATACGTGCAGCACTTCACACCATATTGAGTTGCCAAAGTAACACAGTACCCACCCGTCACGGCTGTGATATAATTGAGGACCATCCTGTGCTGGATCAGTTCCGTTTTGTAAGCTTGCAACTCCCTACCCGTATACCTGAAGGTGTCGTCATACATCTCAGTGATATTATCTATCAGGTTCGCTAGCGCATGGATGTACCTATAATTTATAATTTCTCTGGCAGTATGGGTGATGTCTAATGCGAGAAGGAATTGAATCCCGGTGGATTTGTGGATCAAATCAGAGGCTACGTGCTCTGTCCTGTCTATGAGGTGTCTCTTAACGATGTGTTCATAATGAGTATGAGTATAAGGAGCTTGAGCACTGCGGTGAACGTCTTTCACCTTATCATGGGTTATGGTCATGACCTCTGGCAACACTCTTCCAATGTAATACAATCCCTCTGAGTTTGGGGCAATCCACTTATACGCCTTCCTCCCACATATGAAATAAGCATCATCAGGGAGAACATATGGGACAGAATATGACATTACCATATTGCAAACTTTCCAAGTGAAAAATCCTATCCCTAACTCTCTCATCTGTTCAGTACAAGTATCAGGCTGTATGATATGAGCACAGTACCCTGGTGATACTTCTCCAACCCGCATGGTCTTGCTTCCTTGAGTATACCTATACCAAAAATACCTTCCACTGTTGGCTATTTGGCGTATAAGTTCAGAGTCTACGGGTATCCTATCAGCTCTGTGCGAAAATGCCATGGTTTGGTTATTCCATGTCACCTCCCAATTTCCTGGTTTTCTGGAATTGGAAATGTTGAAACACACTAAGGATCTATCTACATGATACTGGTGGAGCTTCAAACTAGGGGGCCTAGAAATATTAAATTTCTTGTCCACCGGTCTCCCACCCCGTAATTCGAGTACCTCATCTATAGCTAAAGGGTACGGTACTAATCCTGACTTGCTCTGACCTTGAGGTACTTGTGAGCACACCCAGCATTCTGTTTGGTTTAAGACCTTACCCACTAGTGAGTGATAATCACTCAATGGATGACAGTCCATATTGATATTAAGGCTGGACTGACAGCTCTGGATGCACCCATCCTCAACTATGTTCTCACAATTTTTACAAATGCAATTTTCCTCAGCCAATAACCCTTCTGAGTGCCTCCTAGTTCCCTGACTACCAGATTGTTTTCTGATACTCGCCTTTGCTCGATTGATGTGTTGCTCTTGGAATTCTACAAATCCGTCCTTGCCATCAGAACCCATTCCAGATCCTTTCTCGACCTCACTGGTACTCTCACCGAAACAAACTGTTCTGGTCAACAACAGGGTTAACAGGAAAACCCGGAATGCAGTCTCTTGGGGTAAGTCCATCTTGTTAAGGGAAGAGAAAGGGATCAAGAAGGGGGAGGAAAGGAGGGTAATGGGAGATGGAGAAAATAATAAAAAGAAAAAAGAAAACTGGTGTGACAACCGCCTCTGGTCTTGTTGTTCTCCGCGCTCAGGTGCCGTGACAACAGTCCTGCCTCTCAGCCTTCCCGGAACAGACACTCCAGTGATACGATGTTCTCTCCGAGTCAGCGACCTTTCTTTAGGGAACATAAATCTTGCATTACAATGTGTTTAACTGTTGTGTATTATCAGTTGTGTGAAGTAAACCATCCGTGGAAAGTGAAAAAAGAAAGAGAGAAAATAATATAAAGAAAATTTGTCAGATTTGTGTTCACCATCAGGCTGTCACATCATCATGTCCATCGGTATCTATGCACAGTCTCCCTTCACCAGTATTTCCACTCTCCACCCTTTGTGCATGGCCAGGCACAGTGATGCTGGTGAGATATACTGGTTTTGGCCAGACCTCTGAAAAGACCGAGTAGACATGTGACGGTTGAGCTGTAAATCTGTCGGTGAACGTCAGAGATGAAGAGGAAATTTTGAAGACAAATCACAGAGTTTACCTGGCCGCCCCTGCATCTACAAGGAATGATCTACCAGCTACATCAACTGTGACCTCAGGTTCATTACCAAGGCTAGCAATCAACTTCACTGGCTGCAGACTACAGGCGTGGCCTAACCCCTATTGTATATTGTGGCCCTCCCGCAGCGCGCTGGCAGCTACAATATGTGAGGGGGGGGGGGGTAACTGAGAATTTTCGGAGGCCTGCCAGTCCCTCCTAGGTGGATACCTCCTTGTTTCCCCTGCGTGTGGCTCATAATTTTTCCTATGTGATCCCTGATCCCAATTACGTGTATCATAACTTTGCTCGTGTTCTTGTCTAGGGGGTCTGACTTTTTGCGTGCTGTTACAATTGCTGGCATAATGCCCTTCCCTTTTACACAGATAACAAACTCTTGGCTTTCTCCATGAGTCAGAGGTCTGGGGTTTTGGCTGATGGGGCTTTGCTGTAAGAGCCTGTATACTTACTGTCATCAGCCTTTCCCCCTGTTCCTCCCTGTGCCTAATGATGTTCCTATCATGCTCGACAGTGGACTCTCTTAATGCAGCCACCGAGATACCTCTCCAGTTTGGTAGAGAGGTCTGTACCCTTGTTCTCAACGTTTCTTTTAACCCGTCCATTAATACTGACACAGCTACCTCCCTGTGATGTACATTTTCCTTAATGTCCTCGACCCCAGTGTATCACGTCCCATTTTAACTGGCCACACCCATTTTTTGGCGCGCACACACAGTACCTCTAAGGGGCAAACCTACTGGGGGGCAGGGTAATTTTTTAAGTTGAAAATTTTTGTATGGCCCCCAAACTTAGGATTTTATAAATATCCAAATGGCCCTCGGTAGAAAAAAGGTTCCCCACCCCTGTCTTAGATACTATAAGAATCATTTACAAACCACTTTGAAATGATTTCATTAAAGGACTTCTTTATCGTGCTTAAGGTGGCACTCATCAGGTGTTAGCCTTCAGGTGGGGCTCATCAGGTGTTAGCCTTCAGGTGGGGCTCATCAGGTGTTAGCCTTCAGGTGGGGCTCATCATGTGTTAGCCTTCAGGTGGGGCTCATCATGTGTTAGCCTTCAGGTGGGGCTCATTAGGTGTTAGCCTTCAGGTGGGGCTCATCAGGTGTTAGCCTTCAGGTGGGGCTCATCAGGTGTTAGCCTTCAGGTGGGGCTCATCAGGTGTTAGCCTTCAGGTGGGGCTCATCAGGTGTTAGCCTTCAGGTGGGGCTCATCATGTGTTAGCCTTCAGGTGGGGCTCATCAGGTGTTAGCCTTCAGGTGGGGCTCATCAGGTGTTAGCCTTTTTCAGTTGAGTCCTTTGACAGGTTGTATTCTGTATAGCGTCTGTGCAGGGCACTTTTGAATACTGTAATTGTGGGGGTGCAGCCGAGTATGTATAATATATGCTTTCCATTCACAGTTTCTTGGGTTTGAATACATTTAGTTTATAGATTTGATTCATAAAGCAGCTTTGGACTGCCATGTACCACGATTTGTGGTTCACCTGAGTAAGGTGGCCACGTGTGTATGGGAGCAACAGTTTGCACAAGCAGAGGAGTGGAGTTTGGCAAAGTGGAGGCATTCCTAGTGAAGTATGGTGTATAGATGTGCCCACTTACATCTAGCCTCCGTGCACATTAAACAGCCCTTCTAGTCACACCATACAACTTTTTCCATTAAAATGCATCTTATTCACAAAATGATGCGAATAGGAAGCACATGCAACTTTTGCTGATTAAAATGATACGTGGCATGCCTGTATTCTGTTTGCGGCCATGGCTGTATCTTCATATGAAACGCTACGCTACAATGTTAATGTTTTCCTAGGAAACACTGTAGCTTAGCAGTTCGTATGGAGATAAAGGCGCGGTCGCACACGGAATATTGTCCTGCCGCATGTCATTTTAATCAGCAGAGTCTGCTTTTGTGTTTTATTTGCATAGATGCATTTATGGCAAAAATGACACCTGACACTGATGGAGTTGCACGGGACCTGTCAGCTCACTCACGCCAGGCATCGCTTGCTGCGTAGCATGTTAAGGCAAGCTGTATGAGGACAATATCTATAGGTGCAATAGTGGATCATGTTTTACTTAATGGATACATACAGATAGAGCCACGATTATCTTGGCTTCTATGCTGCGCCTAGGCAAACCATGGATTATTAGCATAAACCCTTCATCTATTGTTCTCAGCTGCAATACAATAAGAGAGAACATTACAACAGGGGATTAAGTCATTACAGCAGGGATAAAGTGTGACTTCAAGAAAAAGGGGGTTTAACCAAGGCGCAAAAAGGGCTGTTGTGCTAATTTTGAGCAGCTGCTAAACAAACAGGTCTAGTCAATCCTGTATATAGAGAAACAACATAAAACAAACAAAAATAGCAGCGCTACAATCAACAGAATAATTAGGACTAAAGTGAAACAATCCAAATTGGTTATGAACATATGGAGATGGATGGACTGAGAATGGATGGGTACCAAATTGTTTACTGGCATAAAAATACATAAAACACTGATATAGAAAAAAATAATTAAAAACAATGACCGAGATCACCAAGGGGCTACTGAGGTGAGTGTCCGTTCCTTATTTTACGTGGACTTCAGATGAAAAGAGATTAAATGAACAGTAGAACTGGTAGCACAGTCCTGTTGGTGATAGTTACCACAATGATTACCGGAGAAAGGAAACCTCTGGATAGCGTCCCTTTTTTCTGGGTGGAATCTCTGGGATCCTAGGTCCTCACCAGATTGCGGAGTCCTCAATGCTGAGTTGAAAATGTGGTATCACCGGTTGCATATGTAGTTTGCTTGATCATCTGTAAATTGTCGTCAAAGTCCACTAAAGGTCCGGATGTGGCCCCTGTAGCCTTCTATATATGGGTGATCTGGAATGAGCCTGGCCTAGAAAAAAGGGACGCTATCCAGAGGTTTCCTTTCTCCTCCAGCTGTAATCATTGTGGTAACTATCACCAACAGGACTGTGCTACCAGTTCTACTGTTCATTTGATCTCTTTTCATCTGAAGTCCACGTAAAATAAGGCCCCTTGGTGATCTCGGTCATTGTTTTTAATTATTTTTTTCTATATCAGTGTTTGATGTATTTTTATTTGTATTTTTATGCCAGTAAACAATTTGGTACCCATCCATTCTCAGTCCATCCATCTCCATATGTTCATAACCAATTTGGATTGTTCCACTTTAGTCCTAATTATTCTGTTGATTGTAGCGCTGCTATTTTTGTTTGTTTTATAAAGTGTGACTGCCCTGGCTCAGTTAATCCTATTAAAGGCCAAGATAAACATGGCTCCATCTATAGGCCATAAATGGAACTTCAACATTATGCCTTGTAAATCATTGAAGTATGAGTTCAGCAAGCAAACCGCACGTTGGGGGAACTTAGACTCCATTACATCCAGCCCCAGGTTTAGGAAGATCTCCTCCAGCCTGGCTTCCATGAATTCACCAACATTTGAAAAGGGGGGGGGGGGGGGTTCTTTTACATGATGTAGGAGTTATTGTCTGGGGAATAGAAAAAAAAGAAGCAAGGAATACTCCTGATGGACAGAACACCTCCCTTTGAAGTGTATCATCCACCCAAATATCACACTGGAAAAAATATACCTGATGTTACAAAAGACCATTTTTGCTGTGGCTTACATTTTTTGTGGTTTGTAAATGACTTACAATGGCCAGTCTCAGATGGTTTGCATTTGGAAACCATGCCAGTTGTAATAATAAATGCAATGCTCCACCGTCTAATCTTAATAGAGCCCTACAACACTGCTGGAATGGGTAAGTTCTGTTTTTTCTTTTTATCTTTTCAAACATTCGTTTTTCTTATTTAATTCCTAAGAAGCTTTTAACTAGGTATTAATAGGAATGCTCCCCCCCCCCCCAAAAAAACAAAAAACAAAAAAAAAAAAAAAAAAACAATATGTGGATTGATGTCCTTTACGTGGAATATTGAAATAAGTGTTCTGGCTTTTGAGGTTTAGGTTCATTAAAATAGAGTAACTTTTATAATACCCATTTTTGTTTCAGTAAAATATATATTTATTACAGCAATCAGTTGTCACGGCAGAAGAAAGTGAGCCTTGCTCCTCCTATCAAAATTCTTTAAGCATTACATCGACTCCAGTACAGGTGTCCTCACAGCCAAAAGCACCTGGAGCAGAAGTACATCGGAGTCCAGGAGAGGAGAGAGCCACAGATCACAAGGTGATGCATGTGAGTTAGCGTGCTAATTTGTTCTGTCAGTTCCCATGTTCTGTGTTGTGTTGTAAATAAGCAGCATTTTTGTCTACTATCCAAAACATGTGAATAAATGCAGATAATGACCTGTGTGACCGTATCCAAAACTGGAAATGAGGTGAGACCAATTGGAAACCAGCAGTGTGGTCATAGCCTTGCGTACAGTAATCCTGGCTGTATAGAAAAAAATACTTCCTAAGCAAATGTTTCAAATTGTTATTTCCGACAATGTTCTGAAACTTCATCATGTGTGATTTCATTATATATTGGTTGCAATACAACTTTAAATACAAGTCCAAAATACCTAAAAAAAAAAAAAAAAAAGTAAAAAAGCTGCCCACGTGCAGTAATTTTGTGACTTTTAATGGAAGTATTAAATATCTTATTACTGAACAATTTGTACAGAGAACAGTCCAAATATTAATTTACTAAGTATTATTTGGGTGAGTAAACAATCTATATGCTGACAGGAACTGAGAAGCTTAATACCAGACTGTGGGAAGTACGCATTAGCTTTGATTGATATTACTAATCAAATTATTGATTATTAATAATAGTCTGAGGTGTTTTAGCAAGGGGTGAGAGACAGGAAGTGGTACAGTTTTGGATCTTAGGACATCTTTTTAAGAACATTTGTGCTATACAGGTTGGGTATCTCATATACATAATGCTTAGGCCCAGAAGTATTTTGGATATCGGATTTTTCCGTATTTTGGAATAATTGCATACCATAATGAGATGATATGGCAATGGGACTAAGTCGAAGCACAGAATGCATTTACGTTTCATATACACCTTATACACACAGCCTGAATTTTAGCCAATATTTTTAATAACTTTGTGCATTAAACAAAGTTTGTGTACATACACACAATTCACTTATGTTTCATACACACAGCCTCATACACACAGCCTGAAGGTCATTTAATACAATATTATTGTATATATATTAAACAAAGTTTGTGTACATTGAGCCATCAGAAAATAAAGGTTTCACTCTCTGGGGTATATGCAATTGCGGTCGAATTCCCGAAATTGTCGAATTTCGGGAATTTTTCGCCAAAAAAAAAAATTCGACAATGCAATTCAGTACTTTCCGACAAAAAAACGGACTTTCAAAATTCGACTTTTTGAAATTCGACTTTTGACAAATTCGACTTTTTTGCAATGATACACATGCTGCAATTCGACCAAAGTCTATTCAATGGAAGTTTGGAAATTCGACAACAGTGCTTTTAGACAGTAAATTCGTCATTTTCAATCCGCCACACTTTGGAGGGTGAAACTAATGAAAAAAATTTAAAACATGTTTTTTTTGTGTTTTTTTTTCTTGGTAATATCATATCTATTTATATTAGAAGGGATTAGGTACTTGGTTTGTCTTTTTTGGAGGCACAAGTATTATTTATATATTTTTAAAAATAATATTTTTTTTTTTTGGATGGAATGGTAAAATCCCTGAAAAAAATGGCGTGGGGTCCCCCCTCTAAAGCATAACCAGCCTCGGGCTCTTCGAGCTGGTCCTGGTTCTAAAAATGCGGGGGAAAAATTGACAGGGGTTCCCCCGTATTTTTAAAACCAGCACCGGGCTCTGCGCCTGATGCTGGTGCAAAAAATACGGGGGACAAAAAGAGTAGGGGTCCCCCCGTATTTTATACACCAGCATCGGGCTCCACTAGCTGGACAGATAATGCCACAGCCGGGGGTCACTTTTATACAGCGCCCTGCGGCCGTGGCATTAAATATCCAACTAGTCACCCCTGGCCGGGGTACCCTGGGGGAGTGGGGACCCCTTCAATCAAGGGGTCCCCCCCCAGCCACCCAAGGGCCAGGGGTGAAGCCCGAGGCTGTCCCCCCCCATCCAAGGGCTGCGGATGGGAGGCTGATAGCCTTGAGAAAAATGTCAGAATATTGTTTTTTCCAGTAGTACTACAAGTCCCAGCAAGCCTCCCCCGCAAGCTGGTACTTGGAGAACCACAAGTACCAGCATGCGGGAGAAAAACGGGCCCGCTGGTACCTGTAGTTCTACTGGAAAAAAATACCCAAACAAAAACAGGAGACCGACACCGTGAAAGTAAAACTTTATTTCATACGTCGACACACACATACTTACCTATGTTCACACGCCGACATCGGTCCTCTTCTCCAAGTAGAATCCAGGGGTACCTGAAAAGAAAAGATAAATACACTCACCTCATCCATGGTCCAGAGGTAAATCCACGAACTTGTCAAAAAAACAAACCGGACACCCGTACCACACGGACTGAAAGGGGTCCCATGTTGACACATGGGACCCCTTTCCACGAATGCAGAGAAACCCCCCCGTGACAGCTGTCACTGAAAGGTCTCGTAAGCCAATCAGCGAGCGCAACGTCCTTGCACTCTGCTGATTGGCTCTGTGCGCGTCTGAGCTGACAGCGCATCGCAAAGCCTCTCCATTATATTCAATGGTGGGAACTTTGCGGCTAGCAATGGGGTCACCCGCCGGTCAGCGGCTGACCGCGGGTAACCCCACCACTGACGGCAAAGTTCCCACCATTGAAAGTAATGGGAGAGGCTTTGCGATGCGCTGTCTGAGGTCACACGCGCACAGCCAATCAGGTGAGCGCCACGGAAGTAGCGCTTCCTGATTGGCTGAAGGGACCTCAGTGACAGGAGTCACGTGGTGTCCCGGCATTCGGGGAAAGGGGTCTGATGTTTAAACATGGGACCCCTTTCAGTCCGGCATGGTACGGGTGTTCGTGTTTTTTTTTAACAAGTACGTGGATTATCTCCCGGACACTGGATTGAGGTGAGTCTAATTTTTTTCACAGGTACCTCGGATCGTCGGAGACTGTGACAGTCGGCGTGTCAACATAGGTAAGTATGTGTGTGTCGGCAGTGTGTAATAAAGTTGTACTTGTCAAGGTGTGTGTCTCCTGTTTTTATTTGGGTATTTTTTTTTCAGTAGAACTACAGGTACCAGCGGGCCCGTTTTTCTCCCGCATGCTGGTACTTGTGGTTCTCCAAGTACCAGCTTGCGGGGGAGGCTTGCTGGGACTTGTAGTACTACTGGAAAAAACAATATTCTGACATTTTTCTCAAGGCTATCAGCCTCCCATCTGCAGCCCTTGGATGGGGGGGACAGCCTCGGGCTTCACCCCTGGCCCTTGGGTGGCTGGGGGGGACCCCTTGATTGAAGGGGTCCCCACTCCCCCAGGGTACCCCGGCCAGGGGTGACTAGTTGGATATTTAATGCCACGGCCGCAGGGCGCTGTATAAAAGTGACCCCCGGCTGTGGCATTATCTGTCCAGCTAGTGGAGCCCGGTGCTGGTGTATAAAATACGGGGGACCCCTACTCTTTTTGTCCCCCGTATTTTTTGCACCAGCATCAGGTGCAGAGCCCGGTGCTGATTTTAAAAATACGGGGGATCCCCTGTCAATTTTTACCCCGCATTTTTAGAACCAGGACCAGCTCGAAGAGCCCGAGGCTGGTTATGCTTTGGAGGGGGGACCCCACGCCATTTTTTTCCGGGTTTTTCCCGTTTTTTTCCCGTTTTTTTAATTCGCGGCAAAATCCGGCAAATCGGCCGTTTTTCGCCAGCGGGACTGTCGAATCCGTTTTTCATTGAATATGGTGAATTCCGGCAGCCACCTGCCGGAATTCACCTGTCGAATTGTGTCGAATTAAAAAACGGCGATAATTTGCCGCGATTCGCCGTGAATTGCATATACCCCTCTGTCTCACTCAAAAAAATCCGTATTTCGGAATATTCCGTATTTCTGAATATTTGGATATGAGATACTCAACCTGTAGTTGTAAATAGGCTTCTATTCAGGCTTTACCGTATTTGCTAGATTTATCAAATCTGCATGGCAGCTTCATTTTATTTAGGAATAGTGCCCACATACACACACATTGGTGCCAACTTTTTCAAGTATTGGACACTGAAAATTAAATTAGAAATGTAAAAATGTTTACATCTGCTCAATCTTGTATAATAACATTTTCTGAATGACGTGATGGATAAAATTGCAGTGTTCAAGATTATTTGGGTCCCAAACACTTGCTAATTACATAAGCAAATAAAAAATACTGTCTTAAGAATTTTTTTATAAAATTTGCAACCATAAAATTGAAAAAATAAATAAATGCACTAATGTATAATAGTTCTAAAGGAGAGGGGGCGAGTTAGAACCACCCTTCTATGCATGATATTTTCTTTTCTTCCCAGAGTGAAGCAAAGAAGAGCAAGATAAAGACGTGTGTGGTGTATGGCTGTAATAACACCTCTTCTAAAGGATGTAAGCAACAGTTTTTCAGGTAATTAATATAGGGATAATAGGAGGTGCTAGTATGTATGCATAAAATTACTAGACTTGAACAACCGCTTTCTTGGAATCAAACAGCTTTACTTCACTAACTAAAGAATGCTAAAATATGCAGTCCAACAAAAAATAACCTAACAACATAAAAAATATTTTTTTCCCGGCATGCCAGCTTGCGCATTGATATTTTTAAAATACTAGTAAAAAAAGTGAAATACATTTCATAGGTGTAATTTATCACCACAGAAACATACACAGACATACCACTTTTTTCCCCTTTGTGTTGATCTGCAAAGGATAAAAGGATGAACAATTGAATTCATCCTGCTTCTTCCGTTTGGACAAAGGAAAGCGGAAAAGGGATCTGTTTTAGGTGCACTGGTAGTTAAAAAAATAACTTTTATTAGTCTACATAAGTGTTGCATTTATTTCTGAATTGAGCAGATGCCAAATATCTTAAACATGTATTAATAGATGTGAAGAAAAACCAGACAATTTGAATACAAGAAGAAAGAAATAAAGAGATAAATCTAATTAAAAACGTCAAGTGTCAGGGGGCGTGGCCTGGCTGCTGCCAAGAACACACGTGCATCAGTGGAGCTCCTACCTTCACCCCACTGTGTGCTCCCTGAACTTCCCCAGGAGGGGGGTGAGTAACCACACAAGTGGCAAATATAGAGAGAGAGAGAGAGAGAGAGACCTAGATAGGTCGCCACTCCAAAAAATAAGACAACTTCCCCGGTGCCCTCCTTATGTAGATACACTATCGCTGAGGTCCCTTAGAGAGGGGTAAGCATCAGCCCACTCCCTATGTTTAAAGAACCAGCCGGCACTCTGAGGACTACTGTGGAAATGATGTAGTTTTTAGTGAAAAATCACAAGTGAAAATGGCATAGCTTTGCCGATGTTTCAGTGCCACGCAGGGCGCTTATTTCAAGGCTGTATGCTGTGAGACAAAGAACTTTAGACAATCTTTTTATTATTTGGGATGGGGACTCTAACACTTTCACTGATTTTGTTAATTATCTTAACACCAACACTTACAATTTAGCTTTCACGTCTAATTTAACCACCACTAAACTTACCTTCTTGGACCTAACGCTAGAAATCGTGAATAATCAAATTCATACTTCTAATTTTGTGAAGGATGTGGGCAGTAATGCTTATTTAAACTATAGAAGTGCACATCATGTTGCATGGAAAAATAATATACCTAAAGGTCAACTATTACGATTACGAAGGAATTGTTCCTCTATGGAGTCCTTTACTGAACAAGTTAAAACATTAATGGAGACCTTTAAATGTAAAGACTACCCTCAACACCTATTAGATCGATCTGTAAAAGAAGTATTGGATATTGATAGACAATCTCTATTATGTCCTAAGGATAAAAGTATGTTGAAACTAGAGAACAGAGAGTGGGCCTTTATTTCGAAATATAATTCCAGATCAAATGATATTAAATCTGTAGTAAAACGCAACTTTCATATGCTTAGGAGCGACCCTGTTTTGTGTGACATTTTACCACTGAAGCCAGACTTTGTCTTCAGAAAAAATAAATCACTAAAGACTATATTGGCACCAAGCCAATTAAGAACTGATGAGAAAACTAGGGGTGCAGAGAAAACATGGCTAAAAAGTAACACTAAGGGCTTCTACAGATGTGGGGCTACCAGATGCACAACGTGTACACATGTTTGTAATAAAACTACCATGATACCCCTACCTATGGAGGGGAGGAATATCTCCATTACCAGTTTTATAAACTGTAACACTATGTGGGTGGTATATTTTTTGTAATGTGATTGCCATTTAAAATATGTGGGTAGAACCACTAGGATGCTGAAGACAAGGTTCATGGAGCATAGAAGGAACATAATTAATGGAGTAACTAAGCATAGCGTCTCCAGACATTTCGCTCTCCGCCATAATAATGATCCATCTTCCCTGAGCATTATGGGGTTAGAACATATCTCTAAAACCACCCGGTGGGGGGGAAGGGGGGGTGATAGGTTCATAAGACTGTGTAGTCAGGAAATCTTCTGGAACTTCTAGCTTAACACACTTTCTCTAACAGGGCACAAAAGACAGGGCACAAAAGTAAAAGCTTTAGGATCAGGTGGTGTGCACTGGCTCCTCCCCCTATGACCCTCCTCCAAGCCTCAGTTAGGATACTGTGCCCGGACGAGCGTACACAATAAGGAAGGATTTTGAATCCCGGGTAAGACTCATACCAGCCACACCAATCACACTGTACAACCTGTGATCTGAACCCAGTTAACAGCATGATAACAGCGGAGCATCTGAAAAGATGGCTCACAACAATAATAACCCGATTTTTGTAATAATAACTATGTACAAGTATTGCAGACAATCCGCACTTGGGATGGGCGCCCAGCATCCACTACGGACTACGAGAAATAGAATTATCGGTAAGTAAATTCTTATTTTCTCTGACGTCCTAAGTGGATGCTGGGGACTCCGTCAGGACCATGGGGATTATACCAAAGCTCCCAAACGGGCGGGAGAGTGCGGATGACTCTGCAGCACCGAATGAGAGAACTCCAGGTCCTCCTCAGTCAGGGTGTGCCCCTGACCAAGTATCAGCTCGGCAAAGTTGTAAAGCCGAGACCCCTCGGGCAGCCGCCCAAGATGAGCCCACCTTCCTTGTGGAATAGGCATTTACATATTTTGGCTGTGGCAGGCCTGCCACAGAATGTGCAAGCTGAATTGTACTACACATCCAACTAGCAATCGTCTGCTTAGAAGCAAGAGCACCCAGTTTGTTGGGTGCATACAGGATAACAGCAAGTCAGTTTTCCTGACTCCAGCCGTCCTGGAAACTATATTTTCAGGGCCCTGACAACATCTAGCAACTTGGAGTCCTCCAAGTCCCTAGTAGCCGCAGGTACCACAATAAGCTGGTTCGGGTGAAACACTGACACCACCTTAGGGAGAAACTGGGGATGAGTCCGCAGCTCTGCCCTGTCCGAATGGACAATCAGATATGGGCTTTTTTGAGACAAACGCCGCCAATTCTGACACTCGCCTGGCCGAGGCCAGGGCCAACAGCATGGTCACTTTCCCTGTGAGATATTTCAAATCCACAGATTTGAGCGGTTTAAACCAATGTGATTTTAGGAATCCCAGAACTACGTTGAGATCCCACAGTGCCACTGGAGGCACAAAAGGGGGTTGTATATGCAGTACTCCCTTGACAAACTTCTGGACTTCAGGAACTGAAGCCAATTCTTTCTGGAAGAAAATCGACAGGGCCGAAAGTTGAACCTTAATGGACCCCAATTTGAGGCCCATAGACACTCCTGTTTGCAGGAAATGCAGGAAACGACCGAGTTGAAATTTCTTCATGGGGCCTTCCTGGCCTCACACCACACAACATATTTTCGCCACATGTGGTGATAATGTTGTGCGGTCACCTCCTTCCTGGCTTTGACCAGGGCAGGAATGACCTCTTCCGGAATGCCTTTTTCCCTTAGGATCCGGCGTTCAACCGCCATGCCGTCAAACGCAGCCGCGGTAAGTCTTGGAACAGACATGGTACTTGCTGAAGCAAGTCCCTTCTTAGCGGCAGAGGCCATGAGTCCTCTGTGAGCATCTCTTGAAGTTCCGGGTACCAAGTCCTTCTTGGCCAATCCGGATCCACGAGTATAGTTCTTACTCCTCTACGTCTTATAATTCTCAATACCTTGGGTATGAGAAGCAGAGGAGGGAAGACATACACCGACTGGTACACCCACGGTGTTACCAGAACGTCCACAGCTATTGCCTGAGGGTCTTTTGACCTGGCGCAATACTTGTCCAGTTTTTTGTTCAGGCGGGACGTCATCATGTCCACCTTTGGTCTTTTCCAACGGTTCACAATCATGTGGAAGACTTCCCGATGAAGAATAACTGATTGCTGAGAATAACAAAGAAGTACACGGTGGAAGTATTATTGGTCTGGACGATCATGTGACCTAGAGATAGTCACAAGTGACAGGCCTCCTCGAAGATTGGTCACATGACGTCCGTCTTCCGGTCACATGACCGGAACAGGGAAGTACGTGCGGCACGTCTCTTGGTAGCGTATCGTCAGGAAGTATGGAGGGCTGGTCGGGTTCCGGTCATGTGACCGCGGTGGCAGCCAATGATAGCGGGGATGCGTTCCAAACACAGGAAGCGGGTCCCGCGATCATGTGATTGGGAACCGGCTTTTTTGAAATTATTCTAAATAAGTCTTTTATGAGTATCAAAACTTAATCTAGATGATTTATTTTGGTCTCAATGTCTGTTACTAAATGAGAGAGCTGGATACTATATGAATTTTAAGATTTGCATTATGAATGGAGTATGTCAAACCTGTAATGTATGGGCTATCAGCACTGCTATAAAAAGGGCACTCAGACACTGCAGTACATCACCTTGAAAAAGCTGTGTGAAACAGCGAAACGCGTTGGTGGGGGAGCTGGACTCTACTCTATTCATCCTGAGACTAAAGCCTGGAAGTCGGATATAGGAACTTTTCCATCTGCGAATTGGACATCTGCAAATACGGACCTGAGCTCACTATTGGACCAAGCAGCATCTTGAACCAAGCTACCATAAGGTCCTCATTTCCAACAGCAGTTGGTAAATATTCCATTCGCCTAAACTTGTTCCTGGACTGTGGCATTAATATATGGATGAACTTTTTCACTTGAGTTCCAGCGCAATTTTACAAATTCTATATATTCTTATATGGAACTTTTTTATTGAGTGCAGTGCTAAGATATGCCCTAATTTTTAAATTTAAATGTTTTAAGTATATGTTACAACAGTACGATTATTTAGAAGATCTTATTAAAATTGTGATATTTTCATTTATCTAGCTCTCCAGCGCTAATTTGTATTTGTGTATAGACAAACAACTTTGTCTCACAGCATACAGCCTTGAAAAAAGCGCCCTGCGCGGCGCCGAAACGTCGGCAAAGCTATGCCATTTTCACTTGTGATTTTTCACTAAAAACGACATAATTTCTACAGCAGTCCTCAGAGTGCCGCCTGGTTCTTTAAACATAGGGAGTGGGCTGATGCTTACCCCTCTCTAAGGGACCTCAGCGATAGTGTGTGTGTATATATATATTTATTTATTTATTCTCTATTGGAGAAGCTGTGTTCTCTGCACTGCAGACTCTATCTTTGACTATTTGGCTCCCTCCTGTGGTGAAAGGCTCCAATTACACCAGGATTTGTATTTGTAATTACCTGCTTGATCCTGCCTATTTCTCCATACCATACAGGGCTCCCATAGAGTCGAAGATTTCTGTCCTGCACTGATACCTGATTTGCCTGGTGCTCTTTATTGACTCCCCAATGACTCTACCCTAAACCTCCTACCTCACCCCTCTTGACCCTGAGCCGAGCTGCTGGAGCAACCCATCTACCTACTCCTTTGTCATTTATTTGCGCCTTCTTTGTCCTCACAAGATGCCTAAAGGAGGTAAAATGTCCTTGGGATCTGACCTCACACCCTTACTTACTAAAAAAAAGGCACCCCAGCCAAGCCTAGACCTGATACTCCCGACCATTCTCACGAGCACCGACTCCGAATCTGAAGCTGGCGATCTCACACCCATTACTCAACGAGACTTTCTCTCCCTTCTCAAGGAAGTCAGGGATGTTAAGACTTCTGTCCAAGCCCTCCACTTGCTGAAGACCGACATTGCAGAGATTGGTTCCAGAACTGATCAATTTGAGAGGCGAGTAGAGGAGGTGGTGACATTCCAACAATCCGTAGAGACCGACTTCCTTCAGATGCGCCAAGATATCTCCCAGCTACAGGAAGATCATGAGGACCAGAAAAATAGGGCAAGAAGAAACAACTTGAGGATTCGGCGTGTCCCCAGAGGATGTAGAAACCACCCACCTTGAACTATACCTCAAGCGTCTCTTTACCCATTTCTCCCCTGACACCCCCGAAGACCACCTTCTTCTGGACGGTGCTCAGCGTGCACTTCTTCCTCGCTCACAGGATTCTTCCCAATCCAGAGACGTTATCCTAAGAATGCATTACTTCACTGTGAAGGAGGCCATTATGAAGGAGGTTCGTCGGGTGGGTTCTGTTACCTTCGAGAATGCCCCCTTACAGATCTTTCAAGTCCTCTCCCCGATCACCTTAGCCAAACGCAGAGACTTTAAACCCATCACTTTAATGCTTTCTCAGCACAATGTCAAATACCGTTCGGGTTTCCCATTCCGCATCCTGGTCTGGCATCAAGGGAAATTGCTTACGGCCAGAACCCCATCTGAGGCCCAATCCCTCCTGTTCAAACTAGGCATCCTCACTGAGGAAGGAGACTCTTTCACCGTACCCCCAATCACACAAAAGCAAAGGATGGCGCCTCTACCTCCCCTTTCAGAATGGTCTACGGTCCCGGCAACAGCGGCCTTTTCAGCTCCACCTCCGGTGACCTGACTTGTCACCAGGCCCCCTATTTTGTTACCTGATATCTCCAGTTATGACGACTTATAACGGCCGTACTTCCCTTTCGGGGAACTGTTTGTGTTTAGATTTCTCATGTTTTAGCCTTGCAAACTTTTTTAGTTTCTTTAAAATAATTGTGTTTCCAGCATTTATTGTAACATGCTGCCCTGCTTTTTCACTCCCTCCCTACTTTTCTTCTGTTCTTGCTCCACCTGCTCTTTAGTCTTGCCACCACTTCTTGCTTCTTCCCTCAGGTTCCCCAAGAGGTGACTGTTTGTTTGTTTGTCACCTTTCACTATCCACATTGAGATGCATAATTTGGATGCCTTGACGCGCCCCCTCAGGACTTTTAGCCCTTTAGCTGACCTAGATGTCCCTCGGACATGTAGTATCCCTTCCTTCTGTCGGCTCCAATGGTCCTAGCCTCGACTGCCGGATGACCAACTGACCCTCCCTCCCTTCCGATCTCCTCCTTTCTCTCCTCTCTCTCCATCCCTTTGACCACGATATCTCTTGCTTTGTGTTTCTTCTATACACCTCTCCATTCCTCCATGCCATCTCTACGGTCCAACACCTTTTCTATTCTGCCTGTCTCTCTCAGTTAGTTGCCCATGGGTCTGCGAGTTCTTTCTTATAATGTAAAAGGGCTTAATAGCCCCAAAAAACGAGGAAAACGCTTTGCCTCTCTTAAACTCCACAAGGGTGACCTGGTTTTTCTCCAGGAGACTCATTTCTTACACAACTCCCATCCTGAATTACGTTGTAAGCTATACCCTGACTCCTTTCATGCGTGCGACCATACTGCTAAAAAACGAGGGGTCGCAATCATGATTGCTCGTCACCTCACCTATTGAACTTATTGATTCCCATACTGATAAAGAGGGCCGCTTCCTTATATTGGTGGGGAAACTTAATAATAATCTATGTACGCTAACTAACATATATGCCCCAAATCAACGCCAAAATCTATTTTTTTCCAAACTAGATACCTTCCTAACCCGATTTCGACAGGGAGAACTCGTCCTTGCAGGAGAGTTTAACTCGGTTCTAAACCCCACATTGGACCGTTCTGCCTCTGTACCCTCAGCCCCCTCATCGGACACCCTCCACTCTAGAGATCTCTCCTCCGTCTCATGAAGTCCCAGCTCCTCTACGACTCATGGAGGATGAAGGATTCTTCTGCACATGACTACACATTCTATTCCTCGCCCCACAATTCATACTCCCGCATCGATATGATCCTGCTCAGTTATGAATTTGCTCTGAATCTTCAATCTGTCCTTATTCACCCACTTATTTGGTCTGATCATGCTTCTGTCTCTTGTGATATTTCAGGTTTACTCTCTCGCCCTCGTACGATGACTTGGCTCCTTAATGATTCTCTGCTTCACAACCCTGAGATCCTGTGTCATCTTCACGACCAGCTTGCCGACTATTTTGCTCTGAATGACTACCCAGATATTTCTAGATCTACTCTCTGATTAGCGCACAAGGCGGTTCTCCGGGGGCATTTGATCAGCATGGCTTCTAAGAATAAAAAGCAATCCCTCACACAGATTAATGCACTTTCCCTTAAACTCCATGACTTAGAATCACAGCATTAAGCGTCTTCTGACCCGACTATTTTATCTGAACTTCGCACAGTTAAGGCAGAACTTGATCTCCTTCTCTCTAGACAAGTAGCTACACGTCTTAAATGGCTTTGCCAATCTTTCTATGAGAAGGGGGACAAGGCAGACAAGATCCTAGCTACACGAGTTCGATCTACTAGGGCCCGAAACAATATCCTATCGATTAGAGACCCCCACAACCGCTTGACTCATGACCTTGTTGCCATTAGAGCTGCCTTTCAAGCCTAGTATACTGACCTATATAACCTCTCATCTCCCTCTTTCCCCTCATCCTCTCCGACCCACTCTGACCTGATTTCTGGCTTCCTTTCCGAAGCTATTTCCCCAAATTATCTCATGACGCTTTGAAACATCTTAACAGTGAGATCTCTGTGGAGGAAATTGCTCAGACTATAAAGACTCAAAAAACTGGCAAGTCTCCTGGCCCAGATGGCCTTGTATTATAAAAAGTTCTCTGACCTCCTCATCCCTCACCTCCAGTCCTTTTTCAATCAGGTACTCCATGGCGACCCTTTTCCTTCTGAGATGTTGGAAGCCAGAATTGTTGTGATAGGTAAAGATCGGCTTAGCTGTGCTAGCTACCGTCCTATTTCCCTCCTGAACCTGACTTGAAGATATTCGCTAAAATTCTGGCAAACGGTTTGAACCCGTATCTCTCGTCCCTGATCAATTATGACCAAGTGGGGTTTATTCAAGGTTGCCAGGTGAGAGGCAACAGCAGACACGCTGTCGATCTTATTCATATTTCAAACTCCAGGAGATCCCCTACTATTATGCTTTCTTTAGATGCTGAAAAAGCCTTTGATAGGATCTTCTGGAGTTTCTTAAAATCTGCTCTTGCAGCCTACGGCATGTCTGGTGACTTCCTCACTGGTCTCCTGGCACTATACTCCTACCCCTTCCGTTACAGTATTGATAAATGGCGTGCCGTCTGCCCCAGTCCATATCTCTAAAAGCACACGGCAAGGATGCCCCCATCTCTACTGATATTTGCCCTTATAATTGAACTGCTTGCCTCCCAAATTAGATCCCATCACGACATACATGGCGTTCAAATGGGCCATTCCGACTCCATAATCTCTCTCTTTGCGGACGATATTCTCCTGTCCCTGACGCAACCAGCAATATCTCCCCTGAACCTATTCTCGGTCCGTCGATCTTATGGTGTTGTTTCGGGCTATAAGATTAACTATTCCAAGTTGGAGGCCATGCTGCTTCATGTCCCCCCCCCCCCACCTCTGTTCTCCAGGATGCAATCTGATTTGTCATCTTGGAACAGTCTTATTATTTCGTGGCTGGGTATGATGATCGCCGTTAAAATGAATATAATCCCTAAATGGCTTTATCTCTTCCAGACTCTCCCCATAGCTGTCCCTGCCTTCTTCCTTCGCAATATTCAAAAAGCCCTTATCCGTTTTATTTGGAACCACAGGCCCCCGCGTATTGCTGCTAACACCTTGAAAAGACACTGTCTCCGGCAGTGGTAGAGGTCTTCCTGAAATTTAAACTCTACTATCTCGCCTCTCATCTCTCCCATATTGTAGCCTCTTATACTCCCTCTGGCTCTGTTTCCTGGCTTGATATTGAATCGGCTTACATTACCCTCCCAGATCTGACTCCCTTATGGGGTTTATCCTCCACATCCCGACCCCTTACTTCCAAATTACTTCCCACCATCAAATTTAATCTTAGACTCTGGGACTGTTATTCCGTGAAGTTGAATCTTAACTCCCTTCCCTCACCCCTGACCCCTATTTGGCAGAACCCTTTGTTTCCTCCAGGATCCTCGGTTATGATACTCCGTACTTGGACTCAACTTGGGTTTAAATTCCCAGCTGATTTTGCCAACCAGGGCCAATGGCTATCCCTGTCTGATCTCCAACAGAAAACCCCCTGACGAACTCTCAACCCCTTTGAATTTTTACAAATTAGCCATTTTCTTTGCTCCTTGCCTTCACTCACAGTACTTCATGCCCTTACCCCCTTTGAAAATATATGTAAAAACTGCCCCCTCTCCAAAGGCTTAATTTCCCAGCTTTATGCCCTCCTACTAGATGCCACTCTTCCCCCTTCCAGACCCCATGAAATTGCTTGGGAACGAGATCTTGGACTTCCCCCGGAAGCTGAGTACTGGGACAACATGAGACATGGGATTGCAAAGAGCTCTATTGCAACCAATATCAAAGAGACATCATACAAGATTTATTATCACTGGTATTATACTCCTGACAGACTCAATAAGCTCTTTCCGTCTTCTCCAAATTGCTGGAGGGGTTGTGGCTGTAGAGGTACTATGGTCCACATATGGTGGACCTGTCCGATAATTGTCCCTTTTTCGGACTTAGTTCATGCCCTCTTGAACGCCTTCCTGGAAACCCCTCTGCTGAAAGACCCCTGGGTCTTTCTACTGTGTTATCGCCCATGGTCCTTGATAAATTTTCTAAAAAACTGGCAACACACATCTTAACAGCGGCAAAATCACTGATTGCTCTTAATTGGAGGAAAACCTCTCCCCCTCCTCTCTCTGACCTTAAATCCAAAATCTGGCAAATTGCAGCAATGGTGAGAATCACCTACTACCTCCATGATCGAGGATATGCTTATGACCAGGTTTGGGCTCCTTGCAGAGCGTAGACCATCACTCCCTTTACGTTGTTAATTTCTGTTGCAGACCCGTGGACGACGACTGTTGTACCCCCCCCCCCCTTCTTCTAGCTCTCGCTTCCCATACTTTTCTCTGGTCTTTTTATTCTCGTCTGCTTCTCCCTCCCTCTTATTCTTCATATGAAAGTTCGCTATATATTTGTTATTGTAAGACTATATCGTGGATCCCCTCCCTTCCCTCCTCCCTTCTTTCCCCCCTATTTCTCCTCATCCCCCCCCCCCCTCATTACCCATTCGATAATTATTTGATGTTGTTGTTTTTTTTGTTTATATTTTTCCTTCAAATAATATGGTCATTCTTGGGCTTTGGTTGTCCATTTGCTACTTGTATTTGTACTGTTTCTACTTTGTCTGACCATATTACTCCAATTTTCTGAAGCATTAACAATATTGTCAATACAATAATAAACGGCAGTGAGGCTCATCTTTCATACAGAATTCTGTGTGTTTAATTCTTGGCAGGCTGTCAGGAGACCTGATGTGTTTTTGATCCTGTTTGGAGAAAGAGCGCTATATAAATAAAATTGTTGTTATCATTAGCCACTTGACAGTAAATACAAGGCTATGGGGCTAATTCAGTTAGGATCGTAAAAAGTACAAATTAGCAAAAACTGTGATCAATCGCAAAATTGCGAAAGCACGCCCAAACGGAAAATCTGCAACACTAATTTAATGTTACAAAAAAGGTGGACTTGTCAAATTTGCAAATTTTGCGATTAGATTTAAAAATCCGCATTTTTATTAAAAAACCTATACTTTGTCGCATTTTTTTGCGTAAAGAAACGCTCACAACACGCCCCTGCTCGTAATTTTTGCGAGTCCAGCCTTTTAGTACGCCCCCTACATGCATACGCAGTTTTTGCTATGTCTCAGAAGTTGTATTTTTATTGTCTTAGAAATTTTATTTTTTGTCTCAGATTTTATGTATTTTCGCAATTTTAGCGATTTTTGCAGTTTTGCGTTCCTTGTTGAATTAGCCCCTATGGTTGTTACAATTGTAGTAATTTTTGTTTAGTGTGCCCTTCCTAATTTCTCTGTCTCTCATTATGGTGGTCATTCCGAGTTGTTCGCTCGTTGCCGATTTTCGCTATGCTGCGATTTGTTGCTAAATGCGCATGTCGAGTATATCTAAGTAGTATTTTTATTTTGTTCTTAACTAATTGGTGGTCCTTTTTTATTCCATAACTAGCATATTATGCACGTCTCTCATAAATAATCACATGTATTTGATACACCAATTTTCTACATATATAAGTTAGTAGATAATTGGTAGATTGTATCACCTTCACAAAATATATATTATTTCCTAAATATCGTCCCTGTAATGGGTATTAGAGGGAAGATGGGTAAGATACATCTCATTATATATAACTGGAGAGATAGAATACTCTCCCTGCCTGACACAATATATGGCCTAATTCTGAGTTCATCGCAGCAGCAAATTTGTTAGCAGTTGGACAAAACCATGTGCACTGCAGGTGGGGCAGATGTAACATGCAGAGAGAGTTAGACGGCACTTTCCGGCTTTTTTGGGCCGAATCAGGATCAGCTGCCGGGTTTTTAAGCCTGTTTTCGACAATGCTGATTCAACTTCCAAAAAAATCGGATCAGCATTGTTGAAAATGGGCAAAACCTGTCAGAAGTGCCCGCAAATTGAATACTGAACTGTCGGATCCTCTCCGTCGGAGAACATCCGACAGGAATTGAATACACCCCTATTTCTTTTTGGTCACATTGTCTATTTTTTCTTCACATCTATTAATACATGTTTTTTTAAGATATTTAGCTTCTGCTCAATTAAGAAATAAATGCAACACTTTTAAGTAGACTAATGATAATGATTACAATTTACTGATATTAGGTGTTTTCAATTGAAAAATAAAAAATTTACACATTTATAAAAATTTACTACAATTTTGTACTTTTCCTGTGCAGCAGACACCTCTTTCTTCTTAATGTACTTCCTATGTTTGTCCTGACCTGACTAAAATAATGAATTCTTCTAACACAGATGGATTTTTGCATATTGGGCTGGAAAATGTATAGTTTCCAAACCAACACGCCAATGGACACCAAAATGGACAAATTGTAGTTCATCAAATCTCCAGATCTTTCCCCCTTCAAATTGTCAACCTCTTATCTTGAACTGCTAAAAGCCAGCGACATAAGCTTTCTTGAAAAATAAAAAATAAAATATTTGTTGATCTTCCTTAAGGGCAAACACACATGATACAGGGAACACATATTATACAAGGAGTTCAAACAGTGCCTCAGCAGTGGCTTTGTGCTAGGCAAGTCTCCCCGTAGGGAATGTGTGCTAATTAATATGACAACATTATTGTTTTTAAACACTTTTTCTCTTACGTCCTAGAGGATGCTGGGGTCCACATTAGTACCATGGGGTATAGACGGGTCCACTAGGAGCCATTGGCACTTTAGGAGTTTAATAGTGTGGGCTTACTCCTCCCTCTATGCCCCTCCTACCAGACTCCGTTTAGAAAATGTGCCCGGAGGAGCCGGTCACAGCTAGGGGAGCTCCTAGAGCTTCTTTAGTTTTATTGTTTTTTAGAGTAGGCACAGGGAGGCTGCTGGCAGCAGCCTTCCTGCTTCATGGAACTTAGGGGGGGGGGAGTAGTGTTCTACCCTACGGGGTGAGAGTCACTATCTTCGCTGACAGGACACTGAGCTCCTGATGGGATAGATCGTTAGCCACCCCAGGCGACCACTCACCCCAGCAGCATGCCGCCACCCCCTAACAGGGCCAGAAGATGTCAGTGGCGAGTGAGTCACCGGCCCCCCTAGCAAGCGAGGAGCCGGTGCGAAGATGGCGGCAACAGGGTGGGAGTGCAGTACTAACTGCGCTCTGGAGGCTCATCGGTACACAGTGCGGCGCTATGGGGGGTGCCCTGAGCCAGCGCCTATGCCCTACACTGGTCACTCAGCCTGTCAGGGACCTCTGTAGCGCTGCCAGCATCAGTCCTCAGGCCAGTATAATCTTCCAAAGTGCGGGAAGCAGCGCCATGTTCAGGGGGCGGAGCTTCTCAGAGCGGACCCAGCAGCGTTCAGCACCATTTTCCTGCCTGTACAGAGACGCTGACAGAGAGAGCTGTCCCTCCAAGCAACTACAGCTATCCTGAGCGGTACCAGGGGGTTGTAGAAGGAAGGGGAGGCTGTGTATTTACTGTGTAGTCTATTAAGCTACACAGGCAGCGCTAGGTAGTGGTATTATCCCTGCCTAGGTAGCGCTGTGTGTGTGCTGGCTCCAAGCGCTGTGCTTCACTGAAGGATCTGGGGGGAAAATGTGTCTGACATTTTCCTGTGTGTGTGAGTGTGGGGGGGGGGAGGTATATGTTTTCTCACATAACCATATCCAGGGACTCTGTATCTTATGCTGCAGAGGACGATTCTTCTCATGAGGAGTCTATTCCATGTACCCAGGAATGTAATGTGTTGTCTCAGATCCCTGTTACTGAGCCAGAATGGCTGACTAGTATTAAGGGAATGATATCTCAGATCTCTACTCGGGTGGCCCATACTGAGACTGAAACTCAGGTGTTAAAACAGATGACGGATTGGTCAGGTTCTGTTCCTATCCCTGCAAAATCTCCTAGTTTGTATCCACAGAAGCATGCACTTGCCCAGATTATGCAAGCCGACATGGATACCGATTCTGACACAGCAGATGGTGATGGCTATACGCTGAGGGGGGTGGCATCCCTTGCAAAGGGGGTGCAGCTAATGATTGAAGCCATTAGAGATGTATTGAATATTACAGACACTACACCAGTGCAGGTTGAGGAGGCTTACTTCACAGACAATAAGAAAGCCTCGCTAACCTTCCCTGCGTCTAAATAATTAAACGCTATTTCTCTAACGTCCTAGTGGATGCTGGGAACTCCGTAAGGACCATGGGGAATAGCGGGCTCCGAAGGAGGCTGGGCACTCTAGAAAGATCTTAGACTACCTGGTGTGCACTGGCTCCTCCCACTATGACCCTCCTCCAAGCCTCAGTTAGATTTCGTGCCCGGCCGAGGTTGGATGCACACTAGGGGCTCTCCTGAGCTCTTAGAAAGTTATAGTCTTAGAATTTTTTTTTTTTCAGTGAGACCTGCTGGCAACAGGCTCACTGCAGCGAGGGACTAAGGGGAGAAGAAGCGAACTCGCCTGCTTGCAGCCGGATTGGGCTTCTTAGGCTACTGGACACCATTAGCTCCAGAGGGATCGACCGCAGGCCCAGCCTTGATGTTCGGTCCCGGAGCCGCGCCGCCGTCCCCCTTACAGAGCCAGAAGCAGGAAGATGGTCCGGAAAATCGGCGGCATGAAGACATCCTGTCTTCACCAAGGTAGCGCACAGCACTGCAGCTGTGCGCCATTGCTCCTCATACACACTTCACACTCCGGTCACTGAGGGTGCAGAGCGCTGGGGGGGGGCGCTCTGAGGCAGCAATAAAAACACCTTGGCTGGCTAAAATACCTCAATATATAGCCCCTGGGGCTATATATGAGGTAAATACCCCTGCCAGAATCCCAAAATAAGCGGGAGAATAGGCCGCGAAAAAGGGGCGGAGCCTATCTCCTCAGCACACTGGCGCCATTTTTCCCTCACAGCTCGGCTGGAAGGAAGCTCCCTGGCTCTTCCCTGCATTTCTACAATACAGTAAGAGGGAAAAAGAGAGGGGGGGCACTAAATTGGCACTGTATACAGTATAAGCAGCTATTAGGGACATAACTCAGTTAGTCCCTGTATATATATAGCGCTCTGGTGTGTGCTGGCATACTCTTACTCTGTCCCCCCAAAGGGCTTTTGTGGGTCCTGTCCTCTATTTGAGCATTCCCTGTGTGTGTGGAGTGTGTCGGTACGGCTGTGTCGACATGTTTGAGGAGGATAATGATGTGGAGGGGGAGCAGATGCCTTTAGCAGAGATGTCACCCCCTGCGGGGCAGACACCGGAGTGGATGGTATTATGGCAAGAAATGAGTGCACGTATAGACTCCTTACATAAAAAATTTGACGACATGCCGACTGTGGGACAGCCGAGTCTTCAGCTCGTGCCGGTCCAAGGGTCTCAAAAGTCATCAGGGGCTCTAAAACGCCCGTTATCTCAGGTGGCACAAGTAGATGTCGACACGGATACTGACGCCAGTGTCGACGACGATGAGTCAAATTTAATGCCCGTTAAGGCCATTCGCTGCATGATTGAGGCAATGAAAGAGGTGTTAAATATTTCTGATTTACATCCAGGTACCACAAAAAAGGGTATTATGTTTGGGGAGAAAAAACTACCTGTAGTTTTTCCCCCGTCAGATGAATTAAATGAAGTGTGTGAAGAAGCGTGGGCTTCCCCTGATAAGAAATTGGTGATTCCTAAGAAATTACTAATGGCGTTCCCTTTCCCGCCAGAGGATAGGTTACGTTGGGAAACACCCCCGAGGGTGGATAAAGCGCTCACACGTTTGTCAAAAAAGGTGGCACTACCGTCCCAGGATACGGCCGCCCTTAAGGAACCTGCTGATAGAAGGCAGGAGGCGATCCTGAAGTCTGTATATACACACTCAGGCATTATACTCAGACCAGCAATTGCGTCAGCTTGGATGTGCAGTGCTGCCGCTGCATGGTCAGATAACCTGTCAGAAAATATTGACACACTAGACAGAGACACGATCCTGTTAACAATTGACCATATCAAAGACTCAGTCTTATACATGAGAGATGCACAGAGGGAAATCTGCCGGCTGGCATCTAAAGTAAGTGCACTATCTATCTCTGCTAGGAGATGCTTATGGACTCGCCAGTGGACTGGAGATGCAGATTCCAAAAGGCACATGGAAGTTTTGCCTTATAAAGGGGAGGAATTATTTGGGGATGGTCTCTCCGACCTAGTTTCCACAGCAACGTCTGGGAAGTCAGCATTTTTACCCCATGTCCCCTCACAGCCTAAGAAGGCGCCATTTTATCAGGTTCAGTCCTTTCGATCCCAGAAAAATAAGCGGGGAAAAGGAGGGTCTTTTCTGTCTAGAGGCAGAGGCAGGGGAAAAAGGCTGCAGCAAACAGCAGGTTCCCAGGAACAAAAGTCCTCCCCCGCTTCCTCTTCCAAGTCCGCCGCATGACGGTGGGGCTTCACAAGCGGAGCCAGGTACGGTGGGGGCCCGCCTCAGGAATTTCAGCGATCAGTGGGTTCGCTCACAGGTAGATCCCTGGATCCTTCAAATAGTATCTCAGGGATACAGGCTGGAATTCGAGGCGATTCCACCCCGCCGTTTCCTAAAATCCGCCTTGCCGATTGCTCCCTCAGACAGGGAGGCAGTGCTAGCGGCAATTCACAAGCTGTATTCCCAGCAGGTGATAATCAAGGTACCCCTACTTCAACAAGGCCGGGGTTACTATTCCACACTATTTGTGGTACCGAAACCGGACGGTTCGGTGAGACCCATTCTAAATTTGAAGTCCTTGAACACATACATAAAAAAATTCAAGTTCAAGATGGAATCGCTCAGGGCGGTTATTGCAAGCCTGGACGAGGGGGATTACATGGTATCCCTGGACATCAAGGATGCTTACCTGCATGTCCCCATTTACAATTCTCACCAGGAGTACCTCAGATTTGTGGTACAGGATTGCCATTACCAATTCCAGACGCTGCCGTTTGGACTCTCCACGGCACCGAGGGTATTTACCAAGGTTATGGCGGAAATGATGATACTCCTTCGAAAAAAGGGAGTTTTAATTATCCCATACTTGGACGATCTCCTAATAAAGGCACGATCCAAGGAACAGTTGTTAGTGGGAGTAGCACTATCTCAGGAAGTGCTGAGCCAGCACGGTTGGATTCTGAATATCCCAAAGTCACAGCTGGTCCCCACGACACGTCTAATGTTCCTGGGAATGATTCTGGACACGGCCCAGAAAAAAGTGTTTCTCCCGGAGGAGAAAGCCAGGGAGTTGTCTTCTCTAGTCAGAGACCTCCTAAAACCAAAACAGGTATCGGTGCATCACTGCACGCGGGTCCTGGGAAAGATGGTAGCTTCTTACGAAGCAATTCCATTCGGCAGGTTCCATGCCAGAATCTTTCAGTGGAACCTGTTGGACAAGTGGTCCGGATCGCATCTTCAGATGCATCGTTTAATAACCCTGTCTCCACGAACCAGGGTGTCTCTTCTGTGGTGGCTGAACAGTGCTCATCTTCTGGAGGGCCGCAGATTCGGCATACAGGACTGGGTCCTGGTGACCACGGATGCCAGCCTACGGGGCTGGGGGGCAGTCACAAAGGGAAGAAATTTCCAGGGACTATGGTCAAGTCAGGAGACTGCCCTTCACATAAATATTCTGGAACTAAGGGCCATTTACAATGCCCTAAGTCAAGCAAAATCCCTGCTTCTACACCAGCCGGTGCTGATCCAGTCAGACAACATCACGGCAGTCGCCCATGTGAATCGACAAGGCGGCACAAGAAGCAGGACAGCGATGGCAGAAGCCACAAAAATTCTCCGATGGGCGGAGAATCATGTACTAGCACTGTCAGCAGTGTTCATCCCGGGAGTGGACAACTGGGAAGCAGACTTTCTCAGCAGGCACGACCTCCACCCGGGAGAGTGGGGACTTCATCCAGAAGTCTTCAAAATGATTGTAAATCAATGGGGTCGTCCACAGGTGGACATGATGGCGTCCCGCATAAACAAAAAACTAGAGAAGTATTGCGCCAGGTCAAGAGACCCTCAGGCGATAGCGGTGGACGCCCTAGTGACACCGTGGGTGTACCGGTCAGTATATGTGTTCCCTCCTCTACCTCTCATACCAAAGGTACTGAGAATAATAAGAAAGCGAGGAGTAAACACAATTCTCGTGGTTCCGGATTGGCCAAGAAGAGCGTGGTACCCGGAACTTCAAGAGATGATCTCAGAGGACCCTTGGTCCCTGCCGCTCAGACAGGACCTGCTACAGCAGGGCCCCTGCCTGTTCCAAGACTTACCGCGGCTGCGTTTGACGGCATGGCGGTTGAACGCCGGATCCTGAAGGAAAAGGGCATTCCGGAGGAAGTCATTCCTACGCTTATTAAAGCCAGGAAAGATGTTACGGCAAAACATTATCACCGCATATGGCGGAAATATGTTGCATGGTGCGAGGCCAAAAAGGCCCCAACAGAGGAATTTCAACTGGGTCGATTTCTACATTTCCTGCAAGCAGGAGTGAATATGGGCCTAAAACTAGGCTCCATTAAAGTACAGATCTCGGCTCTGTCGATTTTCTTTCAAAAGGAACTAGCTTCAGTACCTGAAGTTCAGACTTTTGTGAAAGGAGTGCTGCATATTCAGCCCCCATTTGTGCCTCCTGTGGCACCGTGGGATCTCAACGTGATGTTGAATTTCTTGAAATCACATTGGTTTGAGCCACTAAAAACCGTGGATCTGAAATATCTCACGTGGAAAGTGGTCATGTTATTGGCCTTGGCATCAGCCAGGCGAGTGTCAGAATTGGCGGCTTTATCATGTAAAAGCCCTTATCTGATTTTTCATATGGATAGGGCAGAATTGAGGACTCGTCCCCAGTTTCTCCCTAAGGTGGTGTCAGCGTTTCACCTGAACCAGCCTATTGTGGTGCCTGCGGCTACTAAGGATTTGGAGGACTCCAAGTTGCTAGACGTTGTCAGGGCCCTGCAAATATATGTTTCCAGGACGGCTGGAGTCAGAAAATCTGACTCGCTGTTTATCCTATATGCACCCAACAAGCTGGGTGCTCCTGCTTCTAAGCAGACTATTGCTCGTTGGATTTGTAGTACAATTCAGCTTGCACATACTGTGGCAGGCCTGCCACAGCCTAAATCTGTCAATGCCCATTCCACAAGGAAGGTGGGCTCATCTTGGGCGGCTGCCCGAGGGGTCTCGGCTTTACAACTTTGCCGAGCAGCTACTTGGTCAGGGGCAAACACGTTTGCAAAATTCTATAAATTTGATACCCTGGCTGAGGAGGACCTGGAGTTCTCTCATTCGGTGCTGCAGAGTCATCCGCACTCTCCCGCCCGTTTGGGAGCTTTGGTATAATCCCCATGGTCCTTACGGAGTTCCCAGCATCCACTAGGACGTTAGAGAAAATAAGAATTTACTCACCGGTAATTCTGTTTCTCGTAGTCCGTAGTGGATGCTGGGCGCCCATCCCAAGTGCGGTCTATCTGCAATACTTGTACATAGTTATTGTTAACTAAATCGGGTTATTGTTGAGCCGTCTGTTGAGAGGCTCTATCGTTTCATACTGTTAACTGGGTTTCATATCACGAGTTGTTCGGTGTGATTGGTGTGGCTGGTATGAGTCTTACCCGGGATTCAAAATCCTTCCTTATTGTGTACGCTCGTCCGGGCACAGTACCTAACTGAGGCTTGGAGGAGGGTCATAGTGGGAGGAGCCAGTGCACACCAGGTAGTCTAAGATCTTTCTAGAGTGCCCAGCCTCCTTCGGAGCCCGCTATTCCCCATGGTCCTTACGGAGTTCCCAGCATCCACTACGGACTACGAGAAACAGAATTACCGGTGAGTAAATTCTTATTATTTGTTAAATCCTGGGAAAATCCGGAGAAAAAATTCCAGATCCCCAAAAGGGTTCTGGTTGCTTTTCCTTTCTCTTAAATCCATTCACACTGCTTCAGGTGTGGCGTTAAGGCCTACTACTGCCTGTGCATGGATCTCTAAAGCTATAGTACAGTGGTCAGGCACGAACTGTTTTTACGTAACATACAGGATTCTGCGGGATTCATGGTGGAATCCATGAAGGACCTGGGCACGCTGAATGCACGGATATCTTCCATGTCTGTCTCAGCTCGCAGGGGACTCTGGCTACGTCACTGGTCTGCCGACGCGGAATCCAGGAGAAATGTGGAGAACCTACCCTACACAGGTCAGGCTCTATTTGGGGAGGTGCTGGATGCATGGATTTCCACAGCAACCGCGGGTAAGTCACCTTTTCTTCCCTCAGCTGCGCCTGATACGATGAAACCCTTTTCTCCATCTACATCGCAGTTCTTTCGGACAGCTAGGACAAAAAAGGTCAAGCCTTCTAACACCTTTTTTAGAGGAGGTCGTGGAAAATCCAAAAAGCCTACCACTGCAGGTTCCTAAGACCAGAAATCTGCTTCTGGTACCTCTAAATCCTCAGCATGACGGTGGACTGCACAGCCTGGAAGACGGGCCGGCGGGGGCGAGACTCAGGCATTTCAGCCAGGGGTACAGACTGAAGTTTCGAGAACTTCCGCCTTACCGATTCTTCAAATCAGGCTTGCCAGCTTTGCTGACAGACAGGGCTATCCTACAGGAAGCCATCCAAAAATTGGAAAAGTCACAGGTCATTGTCCCAGTTTCGCCTCATATGCAAAACAAGGGGTATTAGTCAAACCTTTTCGTGGTACCGAAACCGGATGGTTCGGTCAGACCGATTTTGAACTTTAAATCGTTAAACCCTTATCTGAGGGAGTTCAAATTCAAAATGGAGTCTCTGAGAGCGGTGATCTCAGGTCTGGAGGAGGGGTAGTTTCTGGTATCCCTGGATATCAAGGATGCGTACCTCCACATTCCGATCTGGCCGCCACATCAAGCTTATCTCAGATTCGCACTGTTAGACAGTCACTATCAGTTCCAGGCTCTGCCATTTGGTCTATCCATGGCACCGATGGTGTTCACCACGGTGATGGCAGAGATGATGGTTCTCCGCAGGCAGGGAGTGAACATCATTCCATATCTGAACGATCTGCTGATAAAGGCATCGTCCAGGGAGAAGTTGTTGCAGTCCATTGCTCTCACGACTCGACTGCTCAGGGAACACGGTTGGATCCTGAACCTTTCAAAATCACATTTGGAGCCGACACGGAGATTGTCTTTTCTGGGAATGATCCTCGACATGGCAGTGCAGAGGGTGTTTCTGCCGGAGGAAAAAGCGTTGGATTTTAAACAATGGTTCTGAAGCCAGCCCGGGTATCGGTTCATCAGTGCATTCGCCTTCTGGGGAAGATGGTTGCCTCTTACGAGGCTCTACAGTACGGAAGGTTTCATGCTCAGTCCTTCCAGCTGGATCTCCTGGACAAACGCTCGGGATCTCATCTACACATGCACCTGAGGAGGATACATCTGTCACCGAAAGCCAGGATTTCACTCCTCTGGTGGCTACAGCTGCCTCACCTTCACGAGGGACGCAGGTTCGGGATTCAGAACTGGATCCTTCTAACCATGGATGCAAGTCTCAGAGGTTGGGGCGCAGTCACCCAAGGGGAAACCTTCCAAGGAAGGTAGTCAAATCTGGAATCCATTCTTCCAATAAACATCCAGGAACTAAGAGCCGTGTACAACGGTTTTCTACAAGCGGCACACCTTCTACAAGATCAGGCCATTCAAGTACAGTCGGACAATGTAACAACAGTGGCCTACATAAACCGACAGGGTGGAACAAAGAGGAGAGCTGCAATGTCAGAGGTGACAAGAATACTCCTCTGGGCCGAAAAGCTCGCGGTGGAGCTATCCGCAATCTTCATTCCGGGAGTGGACAACTGGGAAGCGGACTTCCTCAGCAGACACGATCTCCATCCAGGGGAGTGGGGTTTCCATCCGGAGGTGTTCACGGAAGTAACAAGTCTTTGGGGTGTACCTCAGATAGACATGATGGCTTCCCGTCTCAACAAGAAGCTTCTGAGGTACTGTTCCAGGTCGAGAAACACGCAAGCAGTGGCGGTGGTAACTCCGTGGGTAACTTACGTGTACCCTCCACTTCCACTTATTCCAAGGATTCTAAAGCTCATAAAGAGAACAAGAGTTCAGGCAATCCTCATTGCTCCAGACTGGCCGAGAAGGGCTTGGTACGCGGATCTTCTGGAATTAGTGTGTCCTCTAGGACGTAAGAGAAAATAGGATTTTAATTACCTACCGGTAAATCCTTTTCTCGTAGTCCGTAGAGGATGCTGGGCGCCCGCCCAGCACTTTGTTATCCTGCAGTTGTTATTTGGTTCAGTACTGCTTTGTACTTAGTTAAGTACTGTGTTGTTACTTGGTTAAGTATGGTTCTTCAGCTGTTGCTGAGTTTTCAAGCTGATGTGAATCTCACCGCTATCTGTGTAAATTCCTTCTCTCGAAGTTGTCCGTCTCCTCGGGCACAGTTTCTGTACTGAGTCTGGTAGGAGGGGCATAGAGGGAGGAGCCAGCCCACACTATCAAACTCTTAAAGTGCCCATGGCTCCTGGTGGTCCCATCTATACCCCATGGTACTAATATGGACCCCAGCATCCTCTACGGACTACGAGAAAAGGATTTATCGGTAGGTAATTTAAAATCCTGTTATTTACATGAAATAAAACAGAACTTGTTATGTACTTCTCTATATTAAGGGGTCAATCCAACTGTCTGCATTGATCTCGCGGATGCGAGTCATCACGGCTGTGGCCGTGATTGCCATCCCATCCAAGCAAATTTGTGCAAACTCAAGCTAAAACCAGCCTGCGAAGGGTGCAAGATCGGGTGCCGCCAACGGCCCAACACACCCTTTGCAGCTAATTGGATTGCCCCCTAAGTGTTGTCCCTCTCTGGCCTCCCACAGCTGAAGAGGAGGTCTGCAGCCAGAGACAGCGCTCACTGTGGAGGAACTTTACGAACTTTTGTATCAACCCCTTTGAAGGAGCGCTAATAGTCAAATCTGTTAGTTAAAACTACACAACTATATAAAAACTATATATATTTATACAATATTAAATCGTATGCTGGCCGGGCTGCTGTTGTAGATACATAAGTTTTGCAATCTAAAACACATTAGATGTTTGCAGAGCTTGTGAAGAATGAAACCCTGGACACAGTAAAGCGGAATATACCACAACTGCAAACAGCTTGATCTAAGTACAGGTTGAGTATCCCATATCCATATATTCCGAAATACGGAATATTCCGAAATACGGACTTTTTTGAGTGAGAGTGAGATAGTGAAACCTTTGTTTTTTGATGGCTCAATGTACACAAACTTTGTTTAATACACAAAGTTATTAAAAATACTGTATTAAATGACCTTCAGGCTGTGTATATAAGGTGTATATGAAACATAAATGAATTGTGTGAATGTAGACACACTTTGTTTAATGCACAAAGTTATAAAAAATATTGGCTAAAATTACCTTCAGGCTGTGTGTATAAGGTATATATGTAACATAAATGCATTCTGTGCTTAGATTTAGGTCCCATCACCATGATATCTCATTATGGTATGCAATTATTCCAAAATACGGAAAAATCCGATATCCAAAATACCTCTGGTCCCAAGCATTTTGGATAAGGGATACTCAACCTGTAGTAGCTTTCGTTTGCAGTATGTGTAGCATAATACAAATCTTAAGTGCTCTTTGAACAACAGGCTGTTAGATCTAGTCATGGGTGTAGCTATAGTGGGTGCAGGTGGTGCTACTGCTACTGGGCCCAGAGGCTTATGGGCCCCAGACTGAGGTCAAATAATTGTCTATCAAGTTCCCAAAAATGCCTTAGTAGTTGGGTCTGGCCTATTGCCTGACCTGAAAAGTGAGGTTTGTCAGAGCTCATATGGAGAGCACTCTCTGTCTCCTCCTCTCACTAAAGCTCCCCATTGATTCATCTCCCGTACTACCATTTCGCCCTCATAGACATGACAGAGTTAATCAGCACTGTCGGAGAGTAGGCTTCTCCTTGATTACAGCCTCTTGGACGTGAGCTGGGGTTTTCTGTGGGTAGGACTGGCCCATATAGGGGCACTGTGCCAAAATTAAGAAAATCTTTACTCAAAGTGGAGTTCCCTTCATTAGGAAGTATACCCCTAAGGTCAGAGATGGTTGGTCCCAACTCCCTTCCTCCATTTTCTTTATACTCGCTGTAAATGGAAATATTCTCGGCAGTGGAGGCCTTGCAGATGTCAGGCTGCCATGTAGGATACAAAAGCTGCCAATAGGGATCGACCATAAGGTAAGGCATTATTTAATGATATTTATTTTTCAGTGAGTGTATAGTAGATGTTATAAGGTTAATCGGGGTGCCTGTAGTGGCTGTTATAATGTAGGGGGACACTATAATGTGGCATTATCTGAATTGGGGGCACCGTAATGTGGTATAATATGAACTGTGACACTGTGGGATAATGTGAACTGCAGCACTACTATTTGGCACAGAAAGTAGGGCACTACTGTGCGACATAAAAGTAGGACATTACTGTGGGGCATAAAATGAAGTAGGGCATTACTGTGGGGTATAAAATGAAGTAGGGCATTACTGTGGGACATAATATGAAGTAGGACACTGAAGTAGTACTAATTAAAGTACTAGGCACATATGGCGATCAGGGAGTAATGAGCATAGGCACAGCAAGGGTAAATCCGTTTGTTCTCACTAATGGGAGACCTCTGTTAAGCGCACCGAGTCCTGTTGGAGAAAAGCGTTGTAAATAATTAGTATTATTCGGGACTGGAGTGGCCCATAGGGGCACCCGGAAAACCCCCAGTGGGCCCCACTGCATGCTCCCAACCCCCCCCCCCCCCCTCTCTGGAATCCTCCAGAGCAGATTGTACACTTGAATTATACATTATGCATATGTTACATTATACTGCACAAGGTTATGGTGTATTTTCTACAGTGAATTGCTGTTATTAATCTGGTACATTATCATGCATGAACTAGCAGTATTTACTGTATATATTATTTATCAAGGGGTCCAGACCATGCACTAAGGGTTAGCCAAGCCTTTAATAATGAGTCCCTACCACTGCATTTCCCCGGTGGGCCCTTCATGCTCCAGTCAGACACTGATATTATTATATAAAGAAAATCTAGAAAGAAAGGGTGTGACAAGAATAGAGAGGCCAATGTGCAGCAGATCTATTGGAGATAGGCTAGTCTACTTTAGAAGGAAAATGCGGATTAAAAAGAGTGCTTCTGTAAAGGGATGTGCACCAAAAACACCAATATTGCTAAAGAAAAGATTTAACATTTATTATGCTAAAAAGTCATTAGTGTATTTTGACTAAAATACTTACATTAAATCTGCTTTAATATCTACAAAATATTCTGTATAATAAGAGGGTAACGCTGCTCCTCACCTCTTTGGGGTGGGGGTTTCAAGTATTTCGCACACTTGCAGCCACTAGATGGCACCCAACAGAGCAATTCAAGTGTTGCTCCGTTCAGGCGTACGCTGCTGCTGACACTGACATTACTGTTATATTGTTCCATCATGTTGATGGTCTGGTAACTAGTACATCAGTATCAAGTCTTCTCCATAAATCTACAATAACATAGACTTAGTTGCTATATTATTATGACCTCCGGGTTATTACTATGTCGGGAAACCTAGTGACTTTAGTACAGCTTGAATTCTTCTAGGCATGATTCTACCTGTATGTCAGTATGTTTTGTGTGGAATATTAGCCCAAATGCAATCAACTGCATCTCCACAATTTTGCCTCCGTTAGGATGACGATGTAATAAGGATCCATGCTTTGTGCTGAAGTCTCCATAACCTCACCCTACTATCTTCATAATGTAATTAAAAACCTGATTCACCAAACCACATGACCTGTTTCCAGTCATTTACTGTCCAATTCTTGAGTATTGGTCCCTGATGAAGATTATCTGTAATTTCATGTTCTGGTTTGCATCCATTAGCCGTTTAGCCCTTGCACTCAGACCCAGTTTTGTGTCTGCTGGTCCGCTCTGTATACATTTTCACCACTTCCATCCTTGAACAGTGCACCAGTGCAGCCATTTTGCTGATGCTGTCACTGCTGCTGCCAGCACCAACAATTATTCCACCTTCACAGATCGTCAGATTATGTTGCTTACCCATTATTTCATGAGTCTCTGCATACCTTCACCTTTCCGTTCTTATGCAGATTCAGGCACCCTATGACTGCATTATCTGCGGAGTAGCTGCTTTGTATAAAATGTTCTTATGGTCATAATAATCTGGCAACAGTGTATGTATATTTAATAAGCAAAAAATTGAATGCTGGACTCAAAGATCAGTATCCCTAATTCTATGTATTGATGTGGAAGCTTTTCTTATGATACAAACTGAACAATCCGCTGTAGAGTCATAAACCTTCAAGGAATTTGGGTAGCTATAAACAACTTTAATAGATAAATATTTATTCAGAGGTGGACGCAATTCAGATATTTTCGCAATTGGCTGATATTTTTCGTACTGTGCATGTGCTGCAATGGTTTCCTATGGCAGTCACAGAGTGGACTAAAACGCAAGTTTGTCGTGACCATTTTATTTGCGTGTGTCGCTGCCTGTGGTGCTTCTTAGTATGCAGTTGTAAAGGCTCCGTTGGCTTAGTTGCAACGGACATGATTGAGCCTTCTAATTAGAGAAGGTGGTGATCAGCAAATCATTTGGAATAATGTAGCTCATTGTGAAGCATTCACCAGAAAAATATATAGGTGATATATATTCCGTGAATGTACTGTACCCGTATTTTAACAGACAACAATATATTTACGTACATTAAACACACTTAACACTAAGTTTTATAAATCGCTTTTACACAGAGCAGTTCTTAATAATAAAATTAGTGATCTAATTGGGGCCTTATATGATAAATGTTGGTAGTAAATATAGTTCTCCTTCATTATTCTAGTAGTCAGGCAACAGTTACGGAAAACCACAGCCAATATATTGAAATTGGCTTATATTTGGCTCTCCGGTATTCAGTATATCATATATCTGGATAGAAAGATCCCCAGGTTGGGTTAAAAAGTCACACAATAGATCAGTTTACTACAATTGTCCTGATTGGGACACTGTCTGGTGAAGTTATCGGAATATGGATGTTATGCAAAGCCTGATGTGCAGCTCCTCCAAATGAGAGACTGCTTGGAGCAGAGGGGAGTGTCGTCACTCGTTACTGGTGTAAAGCCTTGATATCCCACTGTAATGCTTCTGTCTGAAGCCAGGGACGTAAAATCATATAATCTGCTATTGCGCTGCAGCTGTAAAGGGTGTGAAGGTGTATACCGCTGATGCAAACAATCAACTTTCCAGAGGGCGTGGAGACAGTTGCTGTCAGGTACGGAGAAATCCCAACATGAGTTTGCTGATTGCCGGTTTCATCTGATGAAATGTAAAGCTAAATTTAAATGACAATTAGTTGTAAGGCTTGTTTTGCTTTTTAACTAACTGGCGCATTAAATTTAATGGCAAACTCGCAGATTCCTAGATTCCTTTAACTGAGAACTTAATCCATAAGTCCTATTGTGTGCATAGAAAAGTCTCCAATATCAGCAAGGTTAATCTTCAAAAATCTGTATTTGTATGCACTGTAGTTATTGTAAGTCCAGATCTAATGTTTAAAATTGACAGCAATGGAGCCTGCATCTCCTAATAGCCATAAGCAAAGCGGAAAGTGCATTTTAATAATGTGTATGACTTAGGATTTGTTCTAAAATATAAGAAGTGACCGACCATCAGAGTAACCCGTGTTATGTGTAACTGCTATATGGGGAAGAATGGACCAATGCCAAAATGTGACTGTATGTGAAAGGCAGGGTGAGCATTAAAGTTGTGATTGGTGATAAATTCTGTACAGGTTGCCGGTGGAAGATCCTGATCGCTTGTCCAAGTGGGTTGAAGCAATTCAGCATCAAAACTGGGAACCTTCTGCATCCAGCAGAATCTGCAGTGATCATTTTATTGACCAGGATTACGTGTTACATCCAGATTCATTACGTCGTCTTTTAAGAGCAGATGCTGTGCCTTCAGCTTTCAGTGGAATATCTAAGCGGATACAAGTAATGAGTATTGAGCTGCAGAGCGTGAATCAGGTAACACATAAATACAGTGCTTTCTAGTGCAAGTAGAAGCTGACACATTTCTTGGTGCTTGATCATGTTGGTGCTACTAGATGACCGTGAAGACAGTGTTCCCCTTTTAGGCCTTCGAGTAGGGGAGGCAGTTTTTCAGAGCACACACTATAAGAACTGATAACTGGGAATTGCATACAGATGAAGAGGCCCATTTATCATTGAATATTTGTGGCTTATTCCCAGAAAACACCTGTTTTTGGGGGGTAACCGCAAATATTTAGTATCACAAATGTATTACTAAGGGAACGCAGCAGATGTCTGCTGCGATCCCTTCATTCCCGACTGCAGCCGCAGCCCCCATAGGTGCCTATGGGGCATGTGATGCTACCATATTTACCAAGATCCAGAAGGAGAAGCCTTCCCAAGCTTGGCTTCCACAGCTAACGTTAACCTGTTGTAGCCCATAGGCTACACTTCACATAATTAAATGGCAGAAGGTTACCCTGGAGCCCTCCCCGGCAGTGTCCGCTGCGCATGCTTGGTCAGTGGCACTGTGCTTGTGCAGGAGCCCTGCCACCACGCTGAACATGTTACATTCCACCGTAAGTTTTACATCCTGCAACGCGATTCTGGGTGCTAATATTGTGCCCAAATCGCATTACAAATGCGATTTTTGGTAACTGGACCTCTGTGAGAGGTTGTACCATGCTACTGTGTAAACATCAACTCCCAGCTGGTTTTAGTATTGTGTTAGGGTTAACACCGTTGAAGTGAACAGTCTTGAACTAAATTGCAGTTTTGGTTTAATCCATGAAATTTAGTGATGATCACAATCAGTATCTGCATACTGTTGATATAGGCAATTCATTAAAAGAAAGGTCAATGGACAGATGACAAAGAGCTTGACATTAATTAATCACTCCCTATGTTTGTCTGAGTGCCAATGGCTGTGTCTTTTAGCTACTGTAGATGGTCATTCACCTAGTAACTTAACTTACATAATATAACTATCCAGCCAGACTCTGTAACAATTGTTCCTCCTGCACTCTGTTGTGCTAAATATGCTAGTCTCCTCCAATCTCCACACATCCCATTCCTCGTCTGAGACATAGATGTGGAAGGCTCCACTGTGGATGGGTTTCACTGCCCTTCCACTTGCCGGTGTCAGCATAGTAGTTCCAAATCCCACCACCGCAGATTAACAGTGCTCCTATCTCTAGCAGCTGAACAGCCCAGTGAATGTCTTTTCAGTTACTCCAGATGAGTGACTGGTTCAGCCATGCCTGGGTCTGATCATGCTACACATAGGATATTCAATTGAAGTCGGAAACTGCCGTCTTGTCGGAAAGACGTCAGTTTCCGACTTTTTTATGTCGGAAGGGGTTCCGACCTATTTAGTACTGCCTCCATTTTTCCGACAAGTCGGGAATTCTGACTTGTCAGAAGCACGTGGATCGACGGCTTAAGCTGCCGATCCACGTGGTTTGTCGGAAACGCAGCCAAATCCGACAGGTTTTAGCCCCGTTTCCGACAATGTCAATCTGACTTTAAAAAAAGGCGGGTTGGCATTGTAGGGACGGCCAAATCCTGTTGGATTTGCCCGCTCATTGAATACTGAGATGTCGGATCCTTTCGGTCGGAAAGGATCCGACATCTATTAAATACACTCCATAAACTGAAAACTATACATTGCATACAAAACAATGGACATAAACATAGAATAGCAGATTCTGAGTAGTTCACTAGATCTGGATTAGGAAATTGCTCTTGATACAAAGCTCATTGTCCCAAGACAAAAAAAATAAGAATTTACTTACCGATAATTCTATTTCTCGTAGTCCGTAGTGGATGCTGGGAACTCCGTAAGGACCATGGGGAATAGCGGCTCCGCAGGAGACTGGGCACAAAAAGTAAAAGCTTTAGACTAGCTGGTGTGCACTGGCTCCTCCCCCTATGACCCTCCTCCAAGCCTCAGTTAAGATACTGTGCCCGGACGAGCGTACATAATAAGGAAGGATCTTGAATCCCGGGTAAGACTCATACCAGCCACACCAATCACACCGTACAACTCGTGATCTGAACCCAGTTAACAGTATGATAACCGTAGGAGCCTCTGAAAAGATGGCTTCCAACAATAAACAACCCGATTTGTTTGTAACAATAACTATATACAAGTATTGCAGACAATCCGCACTTGGGATGGGCGCCCAGCATCCACTACGGACTACGAGAAATAGAATTATCGGTAAGTAAATTCTTATTTTCTCTGACGTCCTAGTGGATGCTGGGAACTCCGTAAGGACCATGGGGATTATACCAAAGCTCCCAAACGGGCGGGAGAGTGCGGATGACTCTGCAGCACCGAATGAGAGAACTCCAGGTCCTCCTCAGCCAGGGTATCAAATTTGTAGAATTTAGCAAACGTGTTTGCCCCTGACCAAGTAGCTGCTCGGCAAAGTTGTAAAGCCGAGACCCCTCGGGCAGCCGCCCAAGATGAGCCCACCTTCCTTGTGGAATGGGCTTTAACAGATTTTGGCTGTGGCAGGCCTGCCACAGAATGTGCAAGTTGAATTGTACTACAAATCCAACGAGCAATCGTCTGCTTAGAAGCAGGAGCACCCAGCTTGTTGGGTGCATACAGTATAAACAGAGAGTCAGATTTTCTGACTCCAGCCGTCCTGGAAACATATATTTTCAGGGCCCTGACTACGTCCAGCACTTGGAGTCCTCCAAGTCCCTAGTAGCCACAGGTACCACAATAGGTTGATTCATGTGAAACGCTGAAACCACCTTAGGGAGAAATTGAGGACGAGTCCTCAATTCCGCCCTATCCGAATTAAATATCAGGTAAGGGCTTTTATAGGATAAAGCCGCCAATTCTGATACGCGCCTGGCTGAAGCCAGGGCCAACAGCATTACCACTTTCCATGTGAGATATTTCAAATCCACTGTGGCAAGTGGTTCAAACCAATGTGATTTTAGGAACCCTAAAACTACATTGAGATCCCAAGGTGCCACTGGAGGCACAAAAGGAAGCTGTATATGCAGTACCCCTTTGACAAACGTCTGAACTTCAGGCACTGAAGCCAGTTCTTTTTGGAAGAAGATCGACAGGGCCGAAATTTGAACCTTAATGGATCCTAATTTTAGGCCCATAGACAATCCTGCTTGCAGGAAATGTAGGAAACGACCCAGTTGAAATTCCTCCGTAGGGGCCTTCTTGGCCTCACACCACGCAACATATTTTCGCCAAATGCGATGATAATGTTTTGCAGTTACATCCGTCCTGGCCTTGATCAGGGTAGGGATGACTTCATCTGGAATGCCTTTTTCCTTCAGGATCCGGCGTTCAACCGCCATGCCGTCAAACGCAGCCGCGGTAAGTCTTGGAACAGACAAGGTCCCTGCTGGAGCAGGTCCTTCCTTAGAGGTAGAGGCCACGGGTCCTCCGTGAGCATCTCTTGCAGCTCCGGGTACCAAGTTCTTCTTGGCCAATCCGGAGCCACGAGTATCGTTCTTACTCCTCTCCTTCTTATGATTCTCAGTACTTTTGGTAAGAGAGGAAGAGGAGGGAACACATATACCGACTGGAAAACCCACGGAGTTACCAGAGCGTCCACCGCTATTGCCTGAGGGTCCCTTGACCTGGCGCAATATCTGTCCAGTTTCTTGTTGAGACGGGACGCCATCATGTCCACCTTTGGTTTTTCCCAACGGTTTACAATCACATGGAAGACTTCTGGATGAAGTCCCCACTCCCCCGGGTGGAGGTCGTGTCTGCTGAGGAAGTCTGCTTCCCAGTTGTCCACTCCCGGAATGAACACTGCTGACAGTGCTATCACATGATTTTCCGCCCAGCGAAGAATCCTTGCAGCTTCTGCCATTGCCCTCCTGCTTCTTGTGCCGCCCTGTCTGTTTACGTGGGCGACTGCCGTGATGTTGTCCGACTGGATCAATACCGGTTGACCCTGAAGCAGAGGCCTTGCTTGACTTAGGGCATTGTAAATGGCCCTTAGCTCTAGGATATTTATGTGAAGAGACGTTTCCATGCTTGACCACAAGCCCTGGAAATTTCTTCCCTGTGTGACTGCTCCCCAGCCTCTCAGGCTGGCATCCGTGGTTACCAGCATCCAATCCTGAATGCCGAATCTGCGGCCCTCTAGAAGATGAGCCTTCTGTAACCACCACAGGAGAGATACCCTTGTCCTTGGAGATAGGGTTATCCGCTGATGCATCTGAAGATGTGATCCGGACCATTTGTCCAGCAGATCCCACTGAAAAGTTCTTGCATGGAATCTTCCGAATGGAATCGCTTCGTAAGAAGCCACCATTTTTCCCAGGACTCTCGTGCACTGATGCACTGACACTTGTCCTGGTTTTAGGAGGTTCCTGACTAGCTCGGATAACTCCCTGGCCTTCTCCTCCGGGAGAAACACCTTTTTCTGGACTGTGTCCAGAATCATCCCTAGGAACAGTAGACGTGTTGTTGGAATCAGCTGTGATTTTGGGATATTTAGAATCCACCCGTGCTGACGTAGCACTACCTGAGATAGTGCTACTCCGACCTCTAACTGTTCCCTGGACCTTGCCCTTATCAGGAGATCGTCCAAGTAAGGGATAATTAATACGCCTTTTCTTCGAAGAAGAATCATCATTTCGGCCATTACCTTGGTAAAGACCCGTGGTGCCGTGGACAATCCAAACGGCAGCGTCTGAAACTGATAATGACAGTTTTGTATCACAAACCTGAGGTACCCTTGGTGAGAAGGGTAGATTGGGACATGGAGATAAGCATCCTTGATGTCTAGAGATACCATATAGTCCCCTTCTTCCAGGTTCGCTATCACTGCTCTGAGTGACTCCATCTTGAATTTGAACCTTTTTATGTAAGTGTTCAAAGATTTTAGATTTAAAATTGGTCTCACCGAACCGTCCGGCTTCGGTACCACAAACAGCGTGGAATAATACCCCTTTCCCTGTTGTAGGAGGGGTACCTTGATTATCACCTGCTGGGAATACAGCTTGTGAATAGCTTCCAATACTGCCTCCCTGTCGGAGGGAGACGTTGGTAGAGCAGACTTCAGGAACCGGCGAGGGGGAGACGTCTCGAATTCCAATTTGTACCCCTGTGATACTACCTGCAGGATCCAGGGGTCCACTTGCGAGTGAGCCCACTGCGCGCTGAAATTCTTGAGACGGCCCCCCACCGTGTCGTTTGGAATCCGCATCACCTGACCACTGTCGCGTCCATAACGTTCTTCTGGCAGAAATGGACATCGCACTTACTCTAGATGCCAGGGTGCAAATATCCCTCTGTGCATCTCGCATATATAGTAATGCATCCTTTAAATGCTCTATAGTTAATAATATACTGTCCCTATCCAGGGTATCAATATTTTCAGTCAGGGAATCCGACCAAGCCACTCCAGCGCTGCACATCCAGGCTGAGGCGATCGCTGGTCGCAGTATAACACCGGTATGTGTGTATATACCTTTTAAGATATTTTCCAGCCTTCTATCAGCTGGTTCCTTGAGAGCGGCCGTATCAGGAGACGGTAACGCCACTTGTTTTGATAAGCGTGTGAGCGCCTTATCTACCCTAGGGGGTGTTTCCCAACGTGCCCTAACCTCTGGCGGGAAAGGGTATAGTGCCAATAATTTATTAGAAATCAGCAGTTTTTTTATCGGGGGAAACCCACGCTTTATCACACACCTCATTTAATTCATCTGACTCAGGAAAAACTACTGGTAGTTTTTTCACACCCCACATAATACCCTTTTTTGTGGTACTTGTAGTGTCAGAAATGTTCAATGCCTCCTTCATTGCCGTGATCATGTAACGTGTGGCCCTACTGGACATTACGTTTGTCTCGTCACCGTCGACACTGGATTCAGTATCCGTGTCAGGGTCTGTGTCGACCATCTGAGGTAACGGGCGTTTTAGCGCCCCTGACGGTGTCTGAGACGCCTGAACAGGCACTAATTGATTTGTCGGCTGTCTCATGTCGTAAACAGTTTTTTGCAAAGTGCTGAAATTGTCACGTAATTCTTTAATTACTACCATCCAGTCAGGTGTCGACTCCCTAGGGGGTGACATCACTAACACAGGCAATTGCTCTGCTTCCACATCATTTTCCTCCTCATACATGTCGACACAATCGTACCGACACCCAGCACACACACAGGGAATGCTCTGATAGAGGACAGGACCCCACTAGCCCTTTGGGGAGACAGAGGGAGAGTTTGCCAGCACACACCAGAGCGCTATATATATACAGGAAAAACCTTATATAAGTGTTACTCCCTTTATAGCTGCTGTATTATATATTAGCTGCCAATAGTGCCCCCCCTCTCTTGTTTTACCCTGTTTCTGTAGTGTAGTCTGCAGGGGAGAGTCAGGGAGCCGTCCTTCCAGCGGAGCTGTGAAAGAAAATGGCGCTTGTGTGCTGAGGAGAAAGGCTCCGCCCCCTTCACGGCGGCCTTTTCTCCCGCTTTTTTCAGGAAACTGGCAGGGGATAAATGCATCCATATAGCCCAGGAGCTATATGTGATGCATTTTTTTTGGCCATATAAGGTTTTTATATCGTTTTTATTGCGTCTCAGGGCGCTCCCCCCCAGCGCCCTGCACCCTCAGTGACCGGAGTGTGAAGTGTGCTGAGAGCAATGGCGCACAGCTGCAGTGCTGTGCGCTACCTTATTTGAAGACAGGAACGTCTTCTGCCGCCACTTTCTCCGGACCTCTTCGCTCTTCTGGCTCTGTAAGGGGGCCGGCGGCGCGGCTCCGGGACCCATCCAGGCTGAACCTGTGATCGTCCCTCTGGAGCTAATGTCCAGTAGCCAAGAAGCCCAATCCACTCTGCAGTCAGGTGAGTTCGCTTCTTCTCCCCTTAGTCCCACGATGCAGTGAGCCTGTTGCCAGCAGGACTCACTGAAAATAAAAAACCTATTTAAACTTTTACTTCTAAGCAGCTCAGGAGAGCCACCTAGCTTGCACCCTTCTCGTTCGGGCACAAAAATCTAACAGGCTTGGAGGAGGGTCATAGGGGGAGGAGCCAGTGCACACCAGCTAGTCTAAAGCTTTTACTTTTTGTGCCCAGTCTCCTGCGGAGCCGCTATTCCCCATGGTCCTTACGGAGTTCCCAGCATCCACTAGGACGTCAGAGAAATATAGTATCCTTTTATTAATAATTTCTATGATAAGCAGATGATTTGATGGCAGAATTGTACATATTTAAAAAGTAAGTAATGCTACCATTTAAATTGAATATGGATTAAAGATTAAGTGGGAAATTCAATTGCCTGTGGTAATTTAGCGCTGGCTTTTTGATCATATGGGGCTATCCAGTTGGCCTTGAATGCAGCCCGACACTAGCTCTTATCTGGGAATTTGTTTTTTGGAACCTGCTGAGGTCCTCAAAAAAAATCCCTGGTAAGAGCCCTGTTTTTGCGATTGCGGCCGTGAAAACACATAGGTATGTGAATTTAGCACAGATCCTATGTGTTTTCTCCCAAAAACAGGTAACTTTGCACCTTGACATAAACACAAATGCTGTCCAGTATGTGTGGGCTACATATAAAAACAGACAGTATTTACCCTGCATGTACCCCTTGCATTGCAACATGGTTTGTCCAAGTGCACAGTTACTTTCTCTGTCCCTAAGCACATGATATGCCTATAGGGTTTATTTTGAAATAGGTCACCGTGCTCCTTCTAACAAATGGAGGAGATTACCATGTTAGGTGGGAGATGCTTATCTGAGTAGCCAGAGTTTAAGTGTCCGCTTTGGAGACTTGCGAAGCACTGCCTGGATTAGTGGATTGATTAAAAGAAGAAAACTGATCAAAAGATTTCTTGTCTGCATATCAAAGATGTACTGAATATTTATCTATTCGGTAAAAATTGTGGCAAAATAAAAAGTACCTACTAAGACCAGCACCTTATACAGGGCGGGATATACAATGCATTGCACCATTGATGCAATACATCCATACACTTATTGGGTACATACTAACATTAATATTACTGGTTTGTACCTAGAACATTTCAACGGAGAGCTCTCCAGATAAGAGCTGTCCCTTGCGATACAAGGACTTTGCGGTGCGCAGAGTGTGGTGCGGGCTGCAGGGGACACTGGGAGGGATCTGATTGGATCCCTCTCAGGAATGTGAAAAGAAGCCCATAGGTTTAAACTGGGCAATGCCATCTAAAGATGGCGTCTCCCACCAGGTCCAAGCTCCAGAAGGTATTGCATTGATACATATGGGAAATGTGTCCAAATTCTGAAAATGACCGTTTTTAGATTTTTTCCCCCGCATTTTCCTTTTAGTACATCTCGTTCCCAATGACACCCCATAGGAAAAAAAATTCAACAAATTACTGTAACTCATAACATACATTTTGAATGCACTTTTGGATTCAAGTAAGTTGCTTGCTGATATACTGCATCATTAAGAGCACCTTAATTAGTCCATATCTGTAGCCTTGTAGCCACACATTCAGAATTGGTTTCCCAGTTTCCACTGCTGAAGTTCCCATGCTGTCTGTCTGTAGTGACAAGCAACTAGCTATATGTTCAGTTGCATATACAAGTGGGCTAGAATCACAGCAAATGCTGCAGGAGAACCAACCATACAGGACATGAAAGGTTGAAATTATGGCGTATTGGTTAATTGTTGGCCAATTTAAATTAGTCTGTTTTCAGTCTATATAAAATTAAAAATTTTGTTTTCCACATCCTAGATAGAGCATTCAGAGAAGAGTTCAACTGATCAGCAATCAGTCAACCCAGTAGTGGCTCAACCCCTTGTAGAAACCACTGGAGCCAAACTACATGGGATCCATAAAAATAACAGTTCTACAGAGATAAAGCAACAGGTACTGTACTTAAATAAAATCTGATTCCATTCTTCTATCCTCAATGTATTGTCACTGCTTTCCTGAATATTCACTGTTGCATGAAGAATAAGGAAGGGATTCTTTTGCTGGTTAAAGAGTTGAGACCCCTGGTATCTTTCACCATGCTTTCTTCTAGAATCACACACAGGCGACACTTCAGAAAAACACTATGGTACATTTTTTTTTTTTAAAGGAGAAAGGGTTAATGGTAAATTGTAATTTACAAAAAAAAAAAAGACCATTTTAAATGAAGTCCTATCTAAACATTTTACATACAGTCATATTGAACAATAAGCGTTAGTACAGTTAATAATTATTAGTAACACAGGTTACAAATGCTGGCGTGATTTAAATTTCCACTTTGTTACTCTTAGCAGGAGGTCGATAACTTGGTTTCAGCTCCAGTTTTAACCAGTATCAAATTAATATATAATAATAAAGGGACCCAACATACAGTATGCTGGGTCACCTCAGTCTTCCCAACATGCTCTGGAACCTTTCTGTTGCTCTATCTAGACCTGTACCCTCATCCCTGGTCCCTTCTAGCCCCATACTTACCCTGTTCTGTTGCTTTGTGTCCCAAGCAGATGGACAGGTGGCGTGCATCCCAGCTCCTGCACTGTGAAAGCATGTGGAGAAGGGACAGACCGTGCCAAATTATGATATAGTTAAACTTGTAGTAGCCCTTATGGTGGATACAGACATGATCAGCAGTGGTGTACTTGGAATATGTATGAGATTACTGTAGTTGCTTATCTGACCCCAAAGGGTTATTTTACAATTATTGCTACTGATTTGGGTCTTGATTGTCACCTTGCTTGAAATCCTTTTTAGCTAGCTGTATCTGGGATCTGTTTGTACTAGCTTAAGTGACCATGCGATGACTGTATCAATAAACTCCTCTCTGGTCTCTGAAAACACTCTCTGTAGGTACTTGCCAAACTTGCTAACAATCTGTTTGTCACTCCCAGAGCACTGCGGTGAATGGCTTCCCCAGCAGCAATTTTATTCTATTGAACAAATTCAACATTTTTGCTATTAATTTGAATAGCCAGTTTATTTTCAGTGTGCACTAACGCTCATTGATATGCATTGCACATAGAAGTACATGTCAAAATCTTAGCCAATCACAAGCAATATAACTAAAACACACAAATCGGGCAATATAACTAAAACACACAAATCATTTAAAAATGAAAATGACTTTTTAGCATAATTAGCTGCTCTACAAAAAAAGGAGAAGCAACTGAAACCCCTAAATTCTATCAGTATAGACAGAGTATATAGGACTACTGATTATTAACTGATATTTATCTTTATTAAAGACCGCTAAACTGACAGACATCAGTGTATTTAATATCACCGATATTTATTGATCCTATATGAACCTATGACGCTTGATTGTACCATTGTGCATTGTTTCTGTAAGACTGTTTTAATTGTGTATATTCCTTTGACTTTTGAAGCTATACATTATACTGTACATTTACTTTTCAAGGTGAAACATGGTCCTGTGGAGAAGAGTCACGTCATGACCTGCGTGGTGTATGGCTGTAATAGTATTTTTACTAAAGAAAGTGGGAAACGATTTTACAGGTAACCATTTTGACTGACTATTAAGATGAATGAAGATACTGAAGTCCACGTGTTAACTTAGAATGTGTTAAGTAAACGTGTCTGCTAAACCTACTCAAGAGTTCAACTAAACTAACGTGAATAAGGATGTTTTAAGCTGTTTTCCGCACAGTTGTACTCTGAACATATGAAAAGTTCTTGATATGATAACTAGGCTGTAAAAACGCTATATGTAGTTTTTCTTGGGATACATACCCTTAACCTACAATTGCTGCTGGGATTACTGCATTGCATTTTCAGGAAATTCAAACTCAAAAAACCCCAAGATATAGTTTGTGTTGCTACTGCTTAACAAAAATTAGTCATATTTTGGAATGGAATGTGACACTGTAAAATAGTTCAACACAGAGGTAAGAAAACCCTAAGCAGCACTGGATTAAGAAAAGTCTTTATTTTATTTTTTTAGAGCTTCCAGCATTTGAAGATTTTAAGTCTGTATATGGGGCCTAATTCAAGGTTGATTGCAAAAGCAAAATCTTCCTCTAATTGGCAAAACCATGTGCACTGCAGGGGGGAAGGCAGTTATAACGTGTAGAGAGAGTAAGATTTGGGTGGGTTATTTTGTTTCTGTGCAGGGTAAATACTGGCTGCTTTATTTTTACACTGCAATTTAGATTTCAACTTGAACACACCCCACTCAAATCTAATACCCCTTTCACACGACACAAATAACCCGGTTTCGACTCGGTATATTGCCAGGTCGTGAAGAAACTATCATAGGTTCTCAAACAGTTAATGTTTTCCAGGTCTCCTCACATAATCACAAGTGAAATAATTAGCTCCATCTATGGATCTTTTAAAATGTATCAGTGAGTAATGACTACACCTGTGCACCTGCTAGGTGACCTGGAAAACTTGAGCTGTTTGGACATCTGAGAACCGAGTTTGAGAACTGCTGTAAGCATAATTTATTTGAACTGTGGTAGCACCATTCTAAAGCACTAAGGGGCAGATGTACAACCAATCAGCTCCTGTCCTTTTTCAAAGACAGCCTGTAACATGGCAGTTAGGAGCTGATTGGATGGTACTTCAAGTCTGTTAAGAGAAATTTCAATATGGTAAAGGTGTGAATTCAGAAATTCTATGCCTCATTGCATCAAGTGATGTTATGGTAGATTACCCTAGCCAGAGCCTTCATAGATAGAATCAGGTGTGACTGGGAAAACCGCTGTTGCTTACCATTGGTAATCATCCTGGCCTCTGATAGTTTGCTATTTGCCGTTACTTGAGTGGAAGGAAGGAGATTTTGGGAGATATTCAATTACCCGCACTCACTGCTCGGGTGTAGAACGGGGCGGTTTCTACCGAAAACACACAGGTTTTGCTGAATCTGCGTGTTTTCAAGTGAAAAGTATGTTTTATCTGGGTGAAAAAACATTGATGAAACATCGGGAAATATCACCTGAAGCTTCATCAATGGTAATTGAATATCCCCCTTTGTATAGTGACAGGATTATTTGTAGACAGGAAGAATCCTGCTCCATATACCACAGCACCTTTACCATAAATTTCCAAAGCATCTTATTGAAAGCATTTTTGGCATCTGTGGACATAAGTAGGGTAGGGAGTTTTATTTGTCAAGAGAAGTGGATAAGATCTATAAATGTGGTGGTGTCATAAAGGGCTCTGTCCTGCACAAAACACACCTGGCCATTGGGAATCACTGTTGGAGGGAGAAACCGGAGATTGTTCACTGTAAGTTTAGCAAATAACTTGACATCTAGATTTAGCAGAGGGATAAGATTAGAAATGGAGCACAGGGATGGGTGCTTACTCTCTTAACAGAGGGGCCTGGTCATTTTAATAGTACCATACAGTTAGCAATTAATACCCCTTTCACACTGCACAAATAACCCGGTATATTGCTGGGTCGATGTGCTGTGTGAAAGGGGTAAGTCCCGAATTCCCGGGTCGCCTGACCCGTATTTCAACCCAGGAATAAAGCAGAGTTAATCTCATCTCCAAGAGCCACCTCCGTACCTGTCCTTGATGACGCCAGAGCCTCCTCTGCTGAAAGGGGTCTCATGGGGGTTGCACCTTGGAAGGACCCGTGTATAATGTCTGAGTGCGACCTGCGCTTGCAATGTGAAAGCAGTTTAACTCAGAGCTGGCCATCCCCAATAACTCTAAAAGATTTTAGGTAAGATTGCAAGGAAATAAAAATGTAGTTAACTTGGTAACCCTATATGTAAGGGACAGTGAAATAGTTCATCTTAACATGGCACACAAACAAACTACAAACATTACAAGCAAATATTTCACTAGTCAGAGAATGATGCAAAGAACCTAGCATTGGTTTAGGATCAGAATAAAGATCAATTTAAATGAGACTTGCAAATTAATTTCTTCAAATCAAGGGCCAACAGGGTCCTCAGAATTGACTGCCGAATGACATGGTAACCTGCCCTTGTAGGCAGACCAGTAATAGAGAGCCACTTATGGCACAGGTTCTACCGAGTGAAAGTTGTTATACCAATTATTTAAATTGGCTTTGGTCTGAAGACAGAATGACGCTACTACCTAACTCTGACAACACAGTGCGATTTGCACCAGTATGAAAATCAGAGTATAATGATTGATTAAAATAACCAAGTCTGATTAAATGGGTAAAGCACCCGTGAGAAACATGTAACAATTTTATGTTTACAGATACCAAATACAAGTTTATGTATTCATATACAATACTGTGATATCAGGACCATTCAAAAATACTTTTAATAAATTTTAAGCCATTTTAAATAAATGGTTCAGACTTTACTTGGTAGAACCTGTTCTATAAGTTACTCTCTACTTCTGGATATTCCAAATATAGTTCTGGATGTCTTTTTTGCCTTTTAAAGGCAGCAAATACTTCCATGTGAGATACAAGACCCTTAAGTAAGAAAGCCGAAGATATTTTCTTCCTTGCAGGCAGACCACCATTCGTCCCTACAGGGGAAGGGTGCAGGCTTCAGTGTTGAGGTTAATTTTACAAATGTTTATGGACTTTCGGGATGTGCAAAGTCTCACGGGAAGTTCCCAACTCCTTGAAACTTTAAGGATAAGTAAATTGCCATTGTGATTCACTTGGACACTAAATGGGGAAACACTGGGGAAATTGAATGTTCTGCTTCTTGTGTTCCACAGTACATGGGCACAACATCTTAAGTTTCTGAAGAGTATTCCAGGATAGTTCTTAGAAATTCTGCATTTTGTGCCCATAAAGCTAGATTTCTTCTATTATTCTTGCCTTGTTCTTAATGGTAAAGTCATTTTTCACAGGTTTATTTTTATTAGCCTGAGAGCTCAGTGTGCACGTTCAAAAATAATTGCGGCATCTGTTTTATAGTAACATAGAATTTGATGCAGCGACACATCAAGAGAGGAGGAGGTCCGTGTGCAGTTTTCGTCCGAGCCCACTCCTCTATAGCTGACAGGGCAATAGACTCTGGGCACTAGGGTACTAGGAGACCCTAGCGCTGTCCCAGAGTCTAGTGCACATGCGCAGGTAGCCAGTTTCCCCAGTGGTTTTCCTACTGCAAAAGCGCAAAGTGCTGCACCATTTTCCCAGTGGTTTCTGTTGCTGCGGACGTTGGACTCCGAGAATAAGTATTGAAATAATGAGGGCAGGGTGTGTGGTGTGGGCCCCCCTGCACCCATTATAGATACACCAGTGATTTGACGGCAGATAAGAACCATGTGGCCCATCCAGTCTGCCCATTAGGGTAAGGGGTTATGGTATTAGGTTTGTTTTAGCAGTTTGGGTTATGGGTGAGGGTATTAAGGTTAGTTTGCGGGATGGGATTAGGGTGTTAGGGATAGGATATTAGGGTTGATTTATCAGTTTGACATCGGAAACAAATGCACTTTAGCCCAGATTTGTGTGTACACACTGGAGCAACTCCGTCCTTCATTAGCACACTACAAGACGCTAGCGATATAACTTGGTTTGATGTGCAGTACATCAAACCAAGTGGCCGTTGCTAGCGACCGCGGGAGCATGCAATCCCCTATACACACATTAATATAGGAGATATGTCATTATGAAACGGCATATTGTGCCAACACCACTCCGCTTAAGCATGATCGTGCAGTCGGAGGCTTTCCAGTCATGCTGAGGCTTATTTCACAGCAGCTGACAAGACACAAGCTGTCTACTTCTTGCTACACCACTGACTCCTGCAGAAAAGAAAATTAGGTGATGCATAGCATATACCATATACACAATATACACTGAGTGGTCAAATTAATATGACCACCAAGCGATTTTATGCAAAGTAGCTATTCCGCAGATAGTGCTGACTTAGGATGTCTGGCTTTGTATAAAAAAAGGAAAGGCGAAGGTATGCAGAGACTAATGAAGTGTAGCACTTATAAAATAATGGTTAAACAACGCAATTTGATGGACTTTGAATGTGGAATGATTTTTGGCGCTCGCAGCAAAACAGCTGCACTAAGGTGGAAGTAGTTAGTGTACACAGAGTGGACCAACAGACAAACTGGGTCTGATCGCAAGTCCCTTGCCATAAATGGCTACTGGATGCTCAGGGAGAACGGAGAGCGGGCAGACTTGAATTAAAAAGTAAATGAGAGGAAACTGGTCATGTGCAGATGGTAGGGTGAGGATATTTTCCCTTTGTGGAAAGGACCCGGATGTGACATCAAGTGAGGGCAGAAGTTGTCTTCTGCCCTTACAGCATGTTAATGTTTTATCCCATCTCCGTTTGCTGTAGGGTATTTTGTTTCATTTATGCTGTATTGCACCTTTGCAGGCTCTCGTCGCTTGCCATGCTTCGGGCCTGAAGGTATGGAGCCTTCTGGCTTTGTCGTGACTCTTCAGGGAGGTGGAGGCAATATTATGGAGATGCAGTTCGTTGCATTTGGCCTAATATTCCCCATAAAATATTCCAACAGTTAGTAGAATCCATGTTTAAAAGAATTCAAGTAATATTAAGGTCAAAAGGTGGCCCAACAAAGTACTTACCCGGTGGTCTTAATAATTTGGCCACTCAGCTTATAATACCAGTTGTGCTTCTGGGAGTACGCTGCAGTACTAGTCTGGCAATCCTGGTGCGTGCTTAATGGGATAGCAGTGTCCTGTGAGTCAGAATAGAAACAGGTTTTCTTTTTTTAATTTTGCTACTTGGTTTTTATCAGCAAACCTTTTCCCTGAAGTAAAACGCCTAGGGCAGTTAGGTAGTTAAATATAGCCCTGTCCAGACATAAAGTGAACACATGTACTAGCACCCATGACACCATAACATACCCATGCACTTCATATGCTAAATGATGTCACTTTAAGCCACAGGAAAACAGCAAGTGTGATTACCCTTGCAAAAAACATACTGTTATCCTGTTTATTTTATCTAAAGATACATTTTAATTTACACAGGCTGCATAATAAATGATGTTTCACTGCAGAACAGATTTGTTGCAGTAGGAATTTTAGTTGCGTCTTGCTTAAGTGTGGAACAGAAGCTAAACATGAGTATTCATCATTTTTCATAGGTTTCCTATGAAAAATCCTGAACGCCTGTCCAAATGGGTTCAAGCAGTCCAGCGTACCGAGTGGCAGCCATCCTCAGCCAGCAGAGTCTGCAGTGATCATTTTAAAGACAAGGATTACATCCTGCGACCAGGGTCTCCTCGTCTACGTCCAAATGCCGTGCCTTCTGTTATCATAGCAAGAAAGAGAATTAGAAGAAAAAACATTAGTCTAAAAGATACAGACCGAGCCCTGGAACACTACAACTCTATGGAGGTTCTGGGAGGAGACCAAGGGACAGATATAACTGTTGACCACACTTATTCAACAGTGCACAATGCAGTGGACAGTCATCATTTCAATCCTGACGCTCTTACACTTAAAAAGAAAGTGAGAACTTTGCAACGTCAAATACAAAGGCAGAGGCACACTATTAAAAAGTTATCTGAAAAAATTGTACACTTAAAAAATATAACCGACCTGGACTCGGTTTCATCAACAGCAGCACCGTGATATGAGGAGTTATGATGTCGTCCCATATATTTTATTTATAGCAGGATACAGCTAAAAATTGAGGTAGGGATTGATTGGTCACAAAGCAGTTTCTTAAACTATTCAGGGTGACCGCTATTGGTCATTGCTAAGAAAGTCTCAGTCGGCCAGATTAGCATCAACAATTCAAAACTTAGCAATACTAATAAACCTTATGAAATGATTTCTGTGTTGTATTATTTCCATGCAGTACATATACACCTGTCCCAGTATATGACTTGAACCCGAGTCTGCTTTCAAACCAATCCCATCTGTTTTACTGATGTATGGTTTTATGTATTACAGTCTGTTTTCCAATTTGCTAAATTCTACAATTTGGGTGCATCCTGCATTAATGCCACACACTGCACAGGTTATATCAGACTGGGCATATTAACAATGGTATTGAGAACAGTGTGGGTTATGAAAATACCATTTTTCTAGCATCCAGAAGGGATATTGGGGAGACTTAGTACAGTGCACTTTAAATTTCTTCAACTGAGTGTGCTGGCAGTTTAGAAAAAAGTGCCCTCAGGAGAGGATGCACATCTCTGCGGCTCCAGAGAGTTTTCTTCAGTTTATATTAAATCTTTATTATTTTTGGTATGCTGTTTGGGCAACAGCATATCTGCACCGTGGGAGTTAGGGAGGGGGGGTGGTCACCGGCCTTGCGAGGTGTCAGGGCCGCTTCCCTGCTGCAGGACCACCGTCCTGAGAGGTTGTTGTACAGCGGGGCACTGCGCCTTTGTGGTCACAATTGCAGCACGCCGCACACCCCTAACAATAGCCTGAAGGTGACAACAGTGGTGAGTACAAACCGGGGGCCCCCGGTTCAAGGTGTGGCTGACGCGCAAGGGAGGCATATGGGACCCTCCTGGGGGGGACCCGCTATAGCCCCCTGTGTACACTGCTAGTGGTGGCTTAAACTACCACTTGTGTGATGTTTTTAAGCTATTTGGGAGACATTGCCAGTATAAAAAACACTAGCTCTGGCGCCATTGGGGGGGGGGGGTCGGAGCTACTTCAGAGCGGGACCAGCGGTATTTCTCTTACATCCTAGAGGATGCTGGGGACTCCGTAAGGACCATGGGGATAGACGGGCTCCGCAGGAGACATGGGCACTTTAAGAAAGACTTTAGGTATGGGTGTGCACTGGCTCCTCCCTCTATGCCCCTCCTCCAGACCTCAGTTTGATACTGTGCCCAGAGCAGACTGGGTGCATTACAGGGAGCTCTACTGAGTTTCCTGTCAGAAAGTATTTTAGTTAGGTTTTTTATTTTCAGGGAGCCTGCTGGCAACAGACTCCCTGCATCGAGGGACTGAGGAGAGAGAAACAGACCTACTTCTGTGAGTTTCAAGGCTCTGTTTCTTAGGCTACTGGACACCATTAGCTCCAGAGGGATTGGTACGCAGGTCTCACCCTCGCCGTCCGTCCCAGAGCCGCGCCGCCGTCCTCCTCGCAGAGCCGGAAGATAGAAGCCGGGTGAGTATGAGAAGAAAAGAAGACTTCAGAGGCGGCAGAAGACTTCTTGATCTTCACAGAGGTAACGCACAGCAGTAAAGCTGTGCGCCATTGCTCCCATACACCTCACACACGACAGTCACTGTAAGGGTGCAGGGCGCAGGGGGGGTGCCCTGGGCAGCATATAAACCTCTCCTTTGGCAAAAATACATATATACATGTACAGCTGGGCACTGTACATGTATATAAAGAGCCCCCGCCAGTTTTTTAAGATTTTTGAGCGGGACAGAAGCCCGCCGCCGAGGGGGCAGGGCTTCTCCCTCAGCACTCACCAGCGCCATTTTCTCCACAGCACAGCGCTGAGAGGAAGCTCCCCGGACTCTCCCCTGCTTACTCACGGTGACAGAGGGTTTTCAAGAGGGGGGGGGGCACATAATTGGCGCATATACATATAAAAGGCGCTACTGGGTAAACATTTTGTGTTTCTTCCTGGGTCATATAGTGCTGAGGTGTGTGCTGGCATACTCTTGAGGAAGGTAGATGGGCAAGCATTAGTATGATTCTGCAATAAAGCCAATGTTACTCCATTTTGTTATATTCAATACATTATAAGCTTACTTTAGCATTAATATATGGTATGCTTAAATATGCTGGGGAGAAGGAAAAAGTATAGAATGATGAAATGTTCAGATAGAGCAAGAAAGAGGAACTTGTGGGTAAGCCATGTCTGATAGAGCAAAAAGAGGAACTTGTGGGTAGGCCATGTCTGATAGAGATAAAGAAAAGGAAAAGAACAAGACCGTTATCAGGAAGAGGACACAACCCTGAGGTTAAACTGTAAACTCCTCTGAGCCGTTTCAAACAAGTATAAATATATGTATGTAAGAACATTAAACCAGAACTCGGATTGAATACACCAGGCAGTGTGTGATCATTTGATTTCTCCAGCATGCTGCACGGCATTAAAATTCTTTTCACAGGTGGTTCTGAATACAAAAGACAGGCTGTTGTTGGAGTCCTGTCAGAGAAGGCTGAGGCTAAAGGAGGTTTACCTCCAACATTTTCATGGTGCCGAAACCCGGGAAGCCAAGAAGTTGAATAGAGGAGCAACAAGTCACCTGACTCTAGACGTTGGAACCGTTTAAACCGCGGTAAGTAACAAATTGATTGCGATTTTTCGCCAATTGTTACTTTACGTGTTTTAACGTCTGTGTCAGAAGTGTCAGTTTTCTCTGTTCAACTCAAGCGCTTCCTAGTAAAAGCCTTGCCTCTTTTGTATCAGAACAGTAATGTAAATATATGTCTGAAATTGAAGAATGTATTGTTTTTGAAAGCTCATATGGTTGTGGGTGTTGTACTGTTAGTTTAAAGTGGTTTGTGCAAGGTCCTCACGGGTCAGTAAATATTACATTTGTTGCACGCACTGAAAAAGATATATCAGGTTTTAGAAGGTGTAGGGGACATCAAGAAGGTGTTTATGGTAAAACTGTGGGTTATATGAAAGGTATATTAACAACAGGATGTTATGGTTTTGTTAATCTAAGGGAAGGCAAGGACTTGCGCCAGATACTGAAAGAACCAGAACCTGAAAGATTATTTTGTCCCTATTCTGTCAGACCCACCAGATTGAGATATACCTTGATAATGGAAGATTGTGAGTCCACCCATAAGGAAACTGAATGATTACAGGTGTATGTAATCAGTAGGACGGAGGTAAACCTGTAGTGTTCAGGAAACCCATCTTTACAATAATCAACATAGAGTACTGAAGTTGTGTAACTCATATCGGAGAGAGAAGTGTTGATAAGTTGGCAGAAGGCAGGATGGGAACCTCTAATAGCAAGGGTGAATTAACCCCTGTGGAAATAGTTAAACAGGAGGTTGGACCACATGCAGTTAAAGATATAGCCAAGGTATTTAAAGGGGAGGATTTCCTCCAGATGGGGAATTTAACACTGACAAATGGAGAAAGTTCAGAATCTGTAATAGGGAATGGATAGAAAAACGCAAGAAAGGGGATCAGGTTTATATTTGGCTAACAGCAAGTGAGAAATGGGAGCAGGAGGAGGAAAGGAAGAAGAAAGAGAGGGAAGATGACCAGCATATGACGCTCTGTTTAGCAACTACAGGAACGAACCAGGGCTATAATGTGCCAGTTATTCCCAATCCGCCCCCTCCTCCACCTGTAATACCAGTCCCAGTATCTACACTAGTCACAGATCCACCCCCTTACCCCGCAAATCTGGGAACCCCAGGGCAACCTCCTATAGTATGGAACCTGTACCCTGATTTAACTAAATGTCCCCAATGTGCATCTTTGTTGGAACCGGAGAGGATGACATGTCCCAACTGTACACCCCAGATAGGAACAGGCCACAGAACTCTATTAATGATAAATAGACTGAAACCGTACAACCTGCCCGGTCAAGGGGAAATGCATTCAGGATCCCCATTGTCTCATAAAGGCAAAAGAAAACTGAGAAAGGGGAGACTGGGAACAAGAAATTTATTTTACACTGAAGCAGAAAATGGAACTCTACAGATGCATGAAATTGAGGAAGAAGATGAATAAGAAAACTTAAATGTTCCTGCTTGTTACCCAGTATGTACCTTTGCCTATGTCAATCCAAGAGGAGGACAGCCTATATTAGCGGATGAGGAGGGATATGTTCAAGGACAAAATAATTTTAGACCACAATTTTTTACAAGAGAACAGCATACCCCTTTTTCAGTAATGGAAGTTACAGCCATAATAAAAGATAGCCCAGATCACTACAAACAGCCTGGACGGTTTGGGTTATATATGGAGACTATGTGTAATTTACATTCCGCAGCATGGGTAGATGTGGAACAAATATGTAAAAATAAATTAGCAGAGGGTGATCTAAGACAGATTAAGGATATGGCAGCTCATCAAGCCACTGATTATCATGAACAGATAGAAGATGTACTAGAAGCACAAAGGAAAACTATAGCCAGTGGACCACAATTTGTGGCACGCCTAAGGAGATGGTGTTATTTAAGAAATCAAAGGTATCCAGAAGCCATTGGACCACAAGGAGAACAACCGTTTAGAAGTTACCTCTGTAAAATTAAGGATATGGTCCGAAATGAAGGTTTGGACCCAGAAGCAGAAGCAGGAGAAAGGATGGTCAGATACCGAGTATTGGAAGGTTTAAGACCAAGTCTAAAACAGAAATTAATTACTAGTACTCCTGCATATAGGTCTACGCCTATGGATCAAATTATGGATACGGTAGAGGCCTTAGAAGATCTGGAAAAGGAAGAAAAGGAGAAAAAGGTAGCCAAACCCAAAACCATCTACCTGGTCACAGAAGAAGGCTCAAAGAAAAAAATTAGAAGGGGAAGGAAGAGCCATGATCAAGCCCGAATCGGGAAAATTCTTCTGGTGCAAGAAACCAGGACACTTCAAAAGAGACTGTCGCACATATAAGAGTTGGATAGAGAAAAGGGGCAATCAAGCCCCCAAGGATAAGTCAGACTGAAGCCCCGGCACCCCAGTACCAATGATACTCCCGATGAACCCCACCCCCCACCCCCGGCAGAATGGAAGATAGGTTTATTAAAGTCAAACTGCCAATGGGAGAAAATGTTTCCTGCCTGCTTGATACTGGGGCAAGCCAATCAGTTAAAAGACAGGAAGAAGTACCAGCACACCTCATTACAGGAAAACCAGTGACGGCAAAGGGATTAAGTGGAGAAAAGATCCAGCTGAGGAAAACTAGGATCCTTAATGTACAAGTACAAGGACATCCACATGAAATCCCAGTAGAGTTCCTAGTATCTCCCACCTGCCCAGTCAACTTACTGGGAGCAGATTTGCTGCAGAAACTACAAGCAAGTATTCTGTACAGAGGGAACAAGGTGATATTCAAGACAGCACTATCACCCACAGACTATGATCAAGTGCAAGCCGCTATACCTATATTTCTAGCAACCACCGCAGAAGAGGATGAAGAAGAAACCCCAGAACAAATTAAAACCTGGCGAGGATGGGGCGTTCCAGACAAGGTATGGGCAAAAGGAAAAAGAGATGTGGGAACCATGAAGGTCCAACCTGTGAAGCTATCAAACCAGGAACTGTACCAGTAACTATAAAACAGTACCCCTTGAACAAGGAACAGACAGCAGCCATAGGAGTACAGATCAAAGATATGCTTGCACATGATGGACAGCAATATTGCTGGACAAGACTTCCTCAAGGAGGAGCTACAAGCCCATCAGAGTTCACAGAAGCCATGGCCACAGTCTTGAAGAAATGGGCACCTGAGTATCCAGAAAAAACTCAGCTACTGCAATATGTGGATGATCTACTACTAGCAACTGCTACCAAACAGCAATGCCAAGAAGAGACAATATCATTGTTAAAGTTACTTGTAGATAAAGACTGCTGAGTGACACAAGCCAAGCTGCAATTTGCCCAGAAGGACACTGCATTTCTCAAGGAACATGCCACCATACAACAGAAAGAATAAAAGTTATACTTGATGCTCCAAATCCACAGACCTTAACACAGAAAAGAGCCTTTCTAGGTTTGGTGTCCTATGTCAGAGACTGGATACCAGGAGCTTCAGCCCTTATGCAACCACTGTATAATGCCAAGAAGACTGCTACAAACTCCCAAGAAGAGCAAGAGACACAATGGGTGGCAGTTAAGCAGATGAAGGAAGCCATATGTTCAGCTCCAGCCCTGGGACTCCCAGACTACACAAAGCCTTTTACCTTGTTCTGCCATGAACATAGGGGACATGCAACAGGAGTCCTGACACAGGAGGTCGCTTATTATTCAGCAGCGCTGGATGGAGTGATGCAAGGATCACCAACCTGCATAAGTCACAGAAATACTGCAACAGGCATCTACAAGACATCTCAGCACAGCAAGGCTGACAAAATATGAAGTAGCCCTTCTATCAGCAAGCAACCTTACTATTAAGAGATGTACCACTCTCAACCCTGCAACTTTACTACCTCTTAAAGATGAACCTGACGGTTCAAAAGGAGGTAAAGATGAAGAAGTATAGCCAGAGTAAAGAACAGAACCATACCCGGAACAAGAACATGACTGTATAGCCCTCATGGAGGAAGAAATACAGCCAGATTGATGACAAACCAATACATAATCCAAAATGTTTATTTTTCACTGATGGTTCTAGTTATTATGTTCAAGGATACAGGGTGGCGGGGTATGCAATTGTTTCTCCGCATGAAGTCTGGAAGAACAGAAGTTTCCTTACAGCAGCAGGTAAACCTATAAAGAATGGGCATCTAATACAAAGACTAACAAGAGCATTGAAACTGCCCAAACAAATGGCAGTCATAAAGACCAAAGCACATACTAAGGAAGAAACAGAAGAAAGTAGAGGAAATGCATATGCAGAAGCAAGAAAGGCAGCCCTACAGAACAAACATGAACCAGCCATTTATGTTCAGGAAGAAGCAGAAGAAGTGAACATAAAGACTCTCATCAAGCTACAAGGACAAGCAAAAGCAACACAAGACATGGGAAAAGATGGGAGCCAAAGCAACCTGTTTAGGTTTATGGAAGAATGAAGATAAATGGTGCCTGCCTAGAGCACTATACCCACCTATGCTACATGTATCCCATGGATCAGATCACAAGGGAAAAGAACAAATGACTAGGCTGGTACAGGACCATTGGATAGCACCAGGATTCTATGTGACAAAAAAAAAACCCGTCACGGATCAATGCTGGATATGTGCAGAGAACAATCCAGGAAGAAGAACAAGAACAAGCCTTGGACAGACACCACAAGCTTATTTTCCTTTCCAGAGACTACAAATTGACTATATACACATGCCAAAGCATGGAACATATGAATATGTTCTAACCTGCACAGACATTTTTAGCAGATGGCCAGAGGCGGGGCCGGTAGCAAAAGCAAATGCTATCTCTACTGCAAGGAAAATAATAGCAGAAATAGTGTGCAGATTTGGGGTTCCAGAAGTAAAGGAACGTCTGAATGGGACCCTAAAGCTTAAAATACAAAAGGCCATGCAAGAGACAGGGAAAGCATAGGTAGAGTGCTTGCCCTTAGCATTGTTTGCAGTTAGAACAACACCAGGCAAGGAAACAGGGTACTCACCTTATGAAATTTTATTTGGGACAAAACCCAAGACAGGGTGTTATTTGCCCCAGGAACTGCAGCATAAACATGGAAATATGACAGAGTATATAAAGCAGTTGAATGAACACCTAACTGAAATACATTCTCAAGTTTTATCCTCAGGACCTGAAAGAGCTGATCTTGGACCACACAGCATCCTGATTGGTGATTGGGTCTACCTAAAAAGACACGTGAGAGGAGCACTTGAGCCCAGATATGATGGTCCTTTCCAAGTGTTGCTAGTGACCCCCACCTCAGTGAAACTCGAGGGTCGAGACTCGTGGGTACACGCATCGCACCTCAAAAAGACCAAGATCACTATTAAACCCCCAGGAAAGTAATAACTATGAATTTACTTGGACCTAAGCCTGATAGGTCCCTGTGGGGGGTTATTTGGGATCCGCAATGTTGGTTGTTGCAATTGTATTTACTGTACATTTGGTAAACACGCCTGTAAGTCAAGGCCCTACTCCAGCCCCTGAGATAAGTACGGAAAAATACCCTGTAACCATGAATAAATATCCCTGAAGTGTAAGAAAGACATGCAGTGTGGCCAATACCACCGTGTGCAAAAATGGAAGGCAGGGATAAATGTTTGTGTGAGTGTGGACAGGAACCACTGGAAAAAAGCAATGGAATGTCAGACTAAATGTAAATTTGATTACAGTACATGGGGAATATACTTTGCAAGGATACAGACATGTTGGAAGTGTTACCCAGAAAACAGTTTGAAATGGTCATGTATGACTGGATGTTGGACAAGGCCCTCCCTGCATAAGAGTAACGAATGGGCATGGCTGTTAGAAGCCAGGCATAAGAGAGACAGGAGGGCAGTAAGCAAAAATGCAGGAAATAGAAGATATAAAACAGCAGTTTGTGAGAAAGGTGGAGGAATCATCATGGACATGGGGAGACTGGGATTTTGGATGGTTAAACCCTGCAATTTGGTTCAAGGGGATTGGAGGATGGTTAATGGGCATTGTTCTCCTAATTGCAAAAGTAGCTGGAGTATGTTTGTTGGTATATGTACTCATACGTATTATTCTCTGTTGTATTTCATGCACTTCGAAAAAAGTAAAACGCAAAATAACAAAAAGAAACCTGCTAAACACGTAAGATTCGAGCATACAGAGGAAATAGATGAACGTGACCAAGATGTATATGATGATATTGAATCACGTAATGACAGACCACCCGTCTACAAAAATGAAAGCAATCAAAATAGACTGTAAAAAGGACTCTTATGCATCTATGCCTTGTAACTATTTTGTCTGTACGGGATGGTTATTACCCTCCCTTGGCAATAGGCCCAGGGAGACGGACGTACTTGACCAGGTCATCGCCTGGCCTGCTCGGCGAAGTAGGGTAGCAAGGTATAGTGTGATGTCTTTTTGAGAATCAAAAGGAGGGAAAAATGAGGAAGGTAGATGGGCAAGCATTAGTATGATTCTGCAATAAAGCCAATGTTACTCCATTTTGTTATATTCAATACATTATAAGCTTACTTTAGCATTAATATATGGTATGCTTAAATATGCTGGGGAGAAGGAAAAAGTATAGAATGATGAAATGTTCAGATAGAGCAAGAAAGAGGAACTTGTGGGTAAGCCATGTCTGATAGAGCAAAAAGAGGAACTTGTGGGTAAGCCATGTCTGATAGAGATAAAGAAAAGGAAAAGAACAAGACCGTTATCAGGAAGAGGACCCAACCCTGAGGTTAAACTGTAAACTCCTCTGAGCCTTTTCAAACAAGTATAAATATATGTATGTAAGAACATTAAACCAGAACTCTGATTGAATACACCAGGCAGTGTGTGATCATTTGATTTCTCCAGCATGCTGCACGGCATTAAAATTCTTTTCACAGGTGGTTCTGAATACAAAAGACAGAAGGCTGTTGTTGGAGTCCTCTCAGAGAAGGCTGAGGCTAAAGGAGGTTTACCTCCAACACACTCTCTCTGTCTCTCCAAAGGGCCTGGTGGGGAAAATGTCTTCAGATAAGAGTTTCCCTGTGTGTGTGGGGTGTCGGTACGCATGAGTCGACATGTCTGAGGTAGAAGGCTCGCCTAGGGAGGAGGGGGAGCGTATGAATGTGAGGTCTCCGTCGGCAGCGCCGACACCTGACTGGATGGATATGTGGAATGTTTTAAGTGCTAATGTAAATTTATTACACAAAAGATTAGACAAAGCTGAAGCTAGGGAACAGTCAGGGAGTCAACCCATGTCTGTCCCTATGTTGCCGGGACCTTCGGGGTCTCAAAAGCGCCCACTATCCCAAATAGGAGACACAGATACCGACACGGATTCTGACTCCAGTGTCGACTACGATGATGCAAAGTTACAGCCAAAAGTGGCTAAATGTATTTGTTATATGATTATTGCAATAAAAGAGGTTTTGCATATTACAGAGGAACACCCTGTCCCTGACACGAGGGTACACATGTATAAGGGAAAGAAACCTGAGGTAACTTTTCCCTCCTCACATGAGTTGAACGAATTATGTGAAAAAGCTTGGGAATCTCCAGACAAAAAACTGCAGATTCCCAAAAGGATTCTTATGGCATATCCTTTCCCGCCAACGGACCGGATACGGTGGGAATCCTCCCCTAGGGTAGACAAAGCATTGACACGCTTATCAAAAAAGATAGCGCTGCCATCCCAAGATACGGCTACCCTCAAGGATCCTGCTGACCGCAAGCAGGAGGTTACCTTGAAGTCCATTTACACACATTCTGGTACGTTACTCAGACCGGCAATTGCGTCGGCCTGGGTTTGTAGCGCTGTAGCAGCATGGACAGATTCCTTATCAGCAGAAATTGAGACCCTAGATAAGGATACCATTTTATTGACCCTGGGGCATATAAAAGATGCTGTTTTATATATGAGAGATGCTCAAAGAGACATTAGTCTACTGGGTTCCAGAATAAATGCTATGTCTATTTCTGCTAGGCGAGTCTTATGGACCCGGCAGTGGACAGGTGATGCCGACTCAAAGAGGCATATGGAGGTTTTGCCTTACAAGGGTGAGGAATTGTTTGGGGAAGGTCTCTCGGACCTCGTCTCCACAGCTACGGCAGGTAAATCTAATTTTCTCTATCGTCCTAGTGGATGCTGGGGTTCCTGAAAGGACCATGGGGAATAGCGGCTCCGCAGGAGACAGGGCACAAAAAGTAAAGCTTTTTCCGATCAGGTGGTGTGCACTGGCTCCTCCCCCTATGACCCTCCTCCAGACTCCAGTTAGATTTTTGTGCCCGGCCGAGAAGGGTGCAATCTAGGTGGCTCTCCTAAAGAGCTGCTTAGAGAAAGTTTAGCTAGGTTTTTTATTTTACAGTGATTCCTGCTGGCAACAGGATCACTGCAGCGAGGGACTGAGGGGAGAAGGAGTCAACTCACCTGCGTGCAGGATGGATTGGTTTCTTGGCTACTGGACATCAAGCTCCAGAGGGACGATCACAGGTACAGCCTGGATGGTCACCGGAGCCACGCCGCCGGCCCCCTTGCAGATGCTGAAATCAGAAGAGGTCCAGAATCGGCGGCTGAAGACTCCTGCAGTCTTCTAAAGGTAGCGCACAGCACTGCAGCTGTGCGCCATTTTCCTCTCAGCACACTTCACACGGCAGTCACTGAGGGTGCAGGGCGCTGGGAGGGGGGCGCCCTGGGAGGCAAATGAGTACCTATAAAGGCTAAAAATACCTCACATATAGCCCTAGAGGCTATATGGAGATATTTAACCCCTGCCTAATTTTTCTAAATAGCGGGAGACGAGCCCGCCAGAAAAGGGGCGGGGCCTATCTCCTCAGCACACGGCGCCATTTCCTCTCACAGCTCCGCTGGTCAGGACGGCTCCCAAGTCTCTCCCCTGCACTGCACTACAGAAACAGGGTAAAACAGAGAGGGGGGGGCACATTTATGGCGATATTTTGATATAACAAAGCAGCTATAAGGGAGCACTTATTATAAGGCTATCCCTGATATATATATAGCGCTTTTGGTGTGTGCTGGCAAACTCTCCCTCTGTCTCCCCAAAGGGCTAGTGGGTCCTGTCTTCGTTAGGAGCATTCCCTGTGTGTCTGCTGTGTGTCGGTACGTGTGTGTCGACATGTATGAGGACGATATTGGTGTGGAGGCGGAGCAATTGCCAAATATGAGGATGTCACCCCCTAGGGAGTCGACACCAGAATGGATGCCTTTATTTATGGAACTACGGGATAGTGTCAACACGCTAAAGCAGTCGTTTGACGACATGAGACGGCCGGACAATCAATTAGTGCCTGTCCAGGCGACTCAAACACCGTCAGGGGCTGTGAAACGCCCTTTGCCTCAGTCGGTCGACACAGACCCAGACACAGGCGATGACTCCAGTGGTGACGGTGACGAATCAACCGTATTTTCCAGTAGGGCCACACGTTATATGATTTTGGCAATGAAGGAGGCGTTACATTTAGCTGATACTACAGGTACCACTAAACAGGGTATTATGTGGGGTATGAAAAAACTACCTATAGTTTTTCCTGAATCAGAAGAACTAAATGACGTGTGTAATGAAGCGTGGGTTGCCCCTGATAAAAAGCTGATAATTTCAAAGAAATTATTGGCATTATACCCTTTCCCGCCAGAGGTTAGGGAGCGCTGGGAAACACCTCCTAGGGTGGACAAGGCGCTAACACGCTTATCTAAACAAGTGGCGTTACCCTCTCCTGAGACGGCCGCACTTAAAGATCCATCAGATAGGAGGATGGAAAATATCCCAAAAAGTATATACACACATGCAGGTGTTATACTACGACCAGCTGTAGCGACTGCCTGGATGGGCAGTGCGGGGGTAGTTTGGTCAGAATCCCTGATTGAAAATATTGATACCCTGGACAGGGACAATATTTTACTGTCGTTAGAACAAATAAAGGATGCATTTCTTTATATGCGTGATGCACAGAGGGATATATGCACACTGGCATCACGGGTAAGTGCTATGTCCATTTCGGCCAGAAGAGCTTTATGGACGCGACAGTGGACAGGCGATGCGGATTCAAAACGGCATATGGAAGTTTTGCCGTATAAAGGGGAGGAGTTATTTGGAGTCGGTCTATCAGATTTGGTGGCCACGGCTACAGCCGGGAAATCCACCTTTCTACCTCAAGTCACTCCCCAACAGAAAAAGGCACCGACTTTTCAACCGCAGCCCTTTCGTTCCTTTAAAAATAAGAGAGCAAAGGGCTATTCATATCTGCCACGAGGCAAAGGTCGAGGGAAGAGACAGCAACACGCAGCTCCTTCCCAGGATCAGAAGCCCTCCCCGGCTTCTACAAAAGCCTCAGCATGACGCTGGGGCTTCTCAAGCGGACTCGGGGACGGTGGGGGGTCGTCTCAAAAATTACAGCGCGCAGTGGGCTCACTCGCAAGTAGATCCCTGGATCCTGCAGATAATATCTCAGGGATACAGGTTGGAATTAGAGACAGATCCACCTCGCCGTTTCCTGAAGTCTGCTTTACCAACGTCCCCCTCCGAAAGGGAGACGGTTTTGGAAGCCATTCACAAGCTGTACTCTCAGCAGGTGATAGTCAAGGTACCTCTTCTGCAACAAGGGAAGGGGTATTATTCCACTCTTTTTGTGGTACCGAAGCCGGATGGCTCGGTAAGGCCTATTCTAAATCTGAAGTCCTTGAACCTGTACATAAAGAAGTTCAAGTTCAAAATGGAGTCACTCAGAGCAGTGATAGCGAACCTGGAAGAGGGGGACTTTATGGTATCCTTGGACATCAAGGATGCGTATCTCCACGTTCCAATTTACCCCTCACACCAGGGGTACCTCAGGTTCGTTGTACAAAACTGTCACTATCAGTTTCAGACGCTGCCGTTCGGATTGTCCACGGCACCTCGGATCTTTACAAAGGTAATGGCCGAGATGATGATTCTTCTTCGAAGAAAAGGCGTATTAATTATCCCATACTTGGACGATCTCCTAATAAGGGCGAGGTCCAGAGAACAGCTAGAGATGGGATTAGCACTGTCTCAAGAAGTGCTAAAACAGCACGGGTGGATTCTGAATATTCCAAAATCCCAGTTAATGCCGACAACTCGTCTGCTGTTCCTAGGGATGATTCTGGACACGGTTCAGAAAAAGGTTTTTCTCCCGGAGGAAAAAGCCAAGGAGTTATCCGAGCTTGTCAGGAACCTCCTAAAACCAGGAAAGGTGTCTGTACATCAATGCACAAGAGTCCTGGGAAAAATGGTGGCTTCTTACGAAGCAATTCCATTCGGCAGATTCCACGCGAGAATTTTCCAAAGGGATCTGTTGAACAAATGGTCAGGGTCGCATCTTCAGATGCACCTGCGGATAACCCTGTCTCCAAGGACAAGGGTGTCTCTTCTGTGGTGGTTGCAGAGTGCTCATCTATTGGAGGGCCGCAGATTCGGCATACAGGATTGGATCCTGGTGACCACGGACGCCAGCCTGAGAGGCTGGGGAGCAGTCACACAAGGAAGAAACTTCCAGGGAGTATGGACGAGCCTGGAAACGTCTCTTCACATAAACATTCTGGAACTAAGAGCAATATACAATGCTCTAAGCCAGGCAGAACCTCTGCTTCAGGGAAAACCGGTGTTGATCCAGTCGGACAACATCACGGCAGTCGCCCATGTGAACAGACAGGGCGGCACAAGAAGCAGGAGTGCAATGGCAGAAGCTGCAAGGATTCTTCGCTGGGCAGAGAATCATGTGATAGCACTGTCAGCAGTGTTCATCCCGGGAGTGGACAACTGGGAAGCAGACTTCCTCAGCAGACACGATCTTCACCCGGGAGAGTGGGGACTTCATCCAGAAGTCTTCCACATGCTGGTAACCCGTTGGGAAAGACCAATGGTGGACATGATGGCGTCTCGCCTCAACAAAAAACTGGACAGGTATTGCGCCAGGTCAAGAGATCCGCAGGCAATAGCTGTGGACGCGCTGGTAACGCCTTGGGTGTACCAGTCGGTGTATGTGTTTCCTCCTCTGCCTCTCATACCAAAAGTATTGAGAATTATACGGCAAAGAGGCGTAAGAACGATACTAGTGGTTCCGGATTGGCCAAGAAGGACTTGGTACCCGGAACTTCAAGAGATGATCACGGAAGATCCGTGGCCTCTACCTCTAAGGAGGGACTTGCTTCAGCAGGGTCCCTGTCTGTTTCAAGACTTACCGCGGCTGCGTTTGACGGCATGGCGGTTGAACGCCGGATCCTAAAGGAAAAAGGCATGCCGGAAGAAGTCATTCCTACTTTGATTAAAGCAAGGAAGGAAGTAACCGTGCAACATTATCACCGAATTTGGCGAAAATATGTTGCGTGGTGCGAAGATCGGAGTGCTCCGACGGAGGAATTTCAACTGGGTCGATTCCTACATTTCCTGCAATCAGGATTGTCAATGGGTCTCAAATTGGGATCTATTAAGGTTCAAATTTCGGCCCTGTCGATTTTCTTTCAAAAAGAATTGGCTTCAGTCCCTGAAGTCCAGACCTTTGTTAAGGGAGTGCTGCATATACAGCCTCCTGTGGTGCCTCCAGTGGCACCGTGGGATCTCAATGTGGTTTTGGATTTCCTAAAATCTCATTGGTTTGAACCACTAAAAAAGGTGGATTTGAAATATCTCACATGGAAAGTGACCATGCTTCTAGCCCTGGCTTCTGCCAGGAGAGTGTCAGAATTGGCAGCTTTATCTTACAAAAGCCCATATCTGATTTTCCATTCGGACAGGGCAGAACTGCGGACTCGTCCGCATTTTCTCCCTAAGGTGGTGTCAGCATTTCATCTGAACCAGCCTATTGTAGTGCCTGCGGCTACAAGTGACTTGGAGGACTCCAAGTTACTGGACGTTGTCAGAGCATTAAAAATATATATGCAAGGACAGCTGGAGTCAGAAAATCTGACTCGTTGTTTATATTGTATGCACCCAACAAGATGGGTGCTCCGGCGTCTAAGCAGACGATTGCTCGTTGGATCTGTAGCACAATCCAACTTGCACATTCTGTGGCAGGCCTGCCACAGCCTAAATCTGTAAAGGCCCACTCCACAAGGAAGGTGGGCTCATCTTGGGCGGCTGCCCGAGGGGTCTCGGCATTACAACTTTGCCGAGCAGCTACGTGGTCAGGGGAGAACACGTTTGTAAAATTTTACAAATTTGATACTCTGGCTAAGGAGGACCTGGAGTTCTCTCATTCGGTGCTGCAGAGTCATCCGCACTCTCCCGCCCGTTTGGGAGCTTTGGTATAATCCCCATGGTCCTTTCAGGAACCCCAGCATCCACTAGGACGATAGAGAAAATAAGATTTTACTTACCGATAAATCTATTTCTCGGAGTCCGTAGTGGATGCTGGGCGCCCATCCCAAGTGCGGATTATCTGCATAAATTGTACATAGTTATTGTTAACTAATTCGGGTTATTGTTGAAGGAAGCCATCTTTCAGAGGCTCCGCTGTTATCATACTGTTAACTGGGTTTAGATCACAAGTTGTACGGTGTGATTGGTGTGGCTGGTATGAGTCTTACCCGGGATTCAAAATCCTCCCTTATTGTGTACGCTCGTCCGGGCACAGTACCTAACTGGAGTCTGGAGGAGGGTCATAGGGGGAGGAGCCAGTGCACACCACCTGATCGGAAAAAGCTTTACTTTTTGTGCCCTGTCTCCTGCGGAGCCGCTATTCCCCATGGTCCTTTCAGGAACCCCAGCATCCACTACGGACTCCGAGAAATAGATTTATCGGTAAGTAAAATCTTATTTTTTGCCTTATGTTCCTTCACAGCCTAAGAAAGCGCCACATTATCAAATGCAGTCCTTTCGGTCAAATAAAAGCAAAAGAGTACGTGGATCGTCCTTTCTTGCCAGAGGTAAGGGCAGAGGAAAAAAGCTGCACAACACAGCTAGTTCCCAGGAACAGAAGTCCTCCCCGGCCTCTGCAAAATCTACCGCATGACGCTGGGGCTCCACTGAGGGAGTCCGCCCCAGTGGGGGCACGTCTTCGACTTTTCAGCCACATCTGGGTTCACTCACAGGTGGATCCCTGGGTAATGGAAATTGTTTCTCAGGGATACAAGCTGGAATTCGAAGAGGTGCCTCCTCACCGGTTTTTCAAATCGGCTCTACCGACTTCTCCCCTAGAAAGGGAGATAGTGTTAAATGCTATTCACAAATGGTGTCTTCAACAAATGGTGGTCGAGGTTCCCCTGCTTCAAAGAGGGAAGGGATACTACTCAACTCTGTAGTCCCAAAACCGGACGGTTCGGTCAGACCCATTTTGAATTTAAAATCCCTGAACCTATACTTAAAACGGTTCAAGTTCAAGATGGAATTGCTCAGAGCGGTCATCGCCAGCCTGGAAGGGGGGATTTTATGGTATCTCTGGACATAAAGGATGCATACCTTCATGTTCCCATTTATCCACCTCACCAGGCGTACCTGAGATTTGCGGTACAGGATTGTCATTACCAATTTCAGACGTTGCCGTTTGGGCTTTCCACGGCCGGGAGGATTTTCACCAAGGTAATGGTGGAAATGATGGTGCTCCTGCGCAAGCAGGGTGTCACAATTATCCCATACTTGGACGATCTCCTCCTAAAAGCGAGATCACGAGAGAAGTTACTGAACAGCGTGTCACTTTCACTGAAGGTGTTACAGCATTCTCAATATCCCGAAGTCGCAGCTGGTTCCTACGACTCGCCTGACCTTCTTGGGCATGATTCTGGACACAGACCAGAAAAGGGTTTTTCTTCCGATAGAAAAAGCTCAGGAACTCATGACTCTAGTGAAGAACCTATTTAAGCCAAAACAAGTGTCAGTACATCATTGCACTCAAATCCTGGGAAAGATGGTGGCAACATACGAAGCCATTCCCTTCGGCAGGTTCCATGCAAGGACTTTCCAATGGGACCTATTGGACAAGTGGTCCGGGTCACATCTGCAAATTCAGCAGCTGATCACCCTGTCCCCCAGAGCCAGGGTATCTCTCCTGTGGTGGCTGCAGAGTGCTCACCTTTTAGAAGGCCGCAGGTTCGGCATTCAGGACTGGATCCTGGTGACCACGGACGCGAGCCTCAGAGGGTGGGGAGCAGTCACACAGGGAAGAAACTTCCAAGGACTTTGGACAAGTCAGGAGACTTGTCTTCACATCAACATCCTGGAACTGAGGGCCATATACAACGCCCTACGTCAAGCGGAGAACTTGCTTCGCGACCAACCAGTTCTGATCCAGTCAGACAACATCACCGCAGTGGCTCATGTAAACCGCCAAGGCGGCACAAGGAGCAGAGTGGCAATGGCGGAAGCCACCAGGATTCTTCGCTGGGCGGAGAATCATGTAAGCGCACTGTCAGCAGTGTTCATTCCGGGAGTGGACAACTGGGAAGCAGACTTCCTCAGCAGACACGACCTGCATCCAGGAGAGTGGGGACTTCATCAGGAAGTCTTCGCACAGATTACAAGTCAGTGGGGACTGCCCCAGATAGACATGATGGCGTCCCGCCTCCACAAAAAGCTACAGAGGTATTGCGCCAGATCAAAAGACCCTCAGGCGGTAGCAGTAGACGCCCTAGTGACACCGTGGGTGTTCCAGTTGGTCTATGTGTTTCCTCCTCTTCCTCTCATACCCAAGGTGTTGAGAATAATAAGAAAAAGAGGAGTGAGAACAATTCTCATTGTTCCAGATTGGCCATGAAGGGCCTGGTATCCGGATCTGCTGGAAATGCTCACGGGAGATCCGTGGCCTCTTCCTCTGCAACAGGACCTGTTGCAACAGGGGCCCTGTCTGTTCCAAGACTTACCGCGGCTGCGTTTGACGGCATGGCGGTTGAACTCCGGATCCTAGCGGAAAAGGGCATTCCGGATGAGGTCATTCCTACTCTGATAAAGGCTAGGAAAGACGTGACAGCTAAACATTATCACCGGATATGGCGAAAATATGTTTCTTGGTGTGAGGCCAGGAATGCTCCTACGGAAGAATTCCATCTGGGCCGTTTCCTTCACTTCCTACAGACTGGAGTGAATTTGGGCCTAAAATTAGGCTCCATTAAGGTTCAGATTTCGGCCTTATCCATTTTCTTTCAAAAAGAATTGGCTTCTCTCCCAGAAGTACAGACTTTTGTGAAGGGAGTGCTGCATATTCAGCCTCCTTTTATACCTCCGGTGGCGCCTTGGGACCTTAACGTGGTGTTGAGTTTCCTTCAGTCGCACTGGTTTGAACCACTTCAAACGGTGGAGTTAAAATATCTCACTTAGAAGGTGGTCATGTTATTAGCCTTGGCTTCGGCTAGGCGAGTGTCGGAATTGGCGGCTTTGTCTCATAAAAGCCCCTATCTGGTTTTCCATATGGATAGGGCGGAATTGCGGACCCGTCCTCAGTTCTTGCTTAAGGTGGTGTCATCTTTTCATATGAACCAACCTATTGTGGTGCCTGTGGCTACGCGAGACTTGGAGGATTCCGAGTCCCTTGATGTAGTCAGGGCTTTGAAAATTTACGTGGCCAGAACGGCTAGAGTCAGAAAAACAGAAGCACTGTTTGTCCTATATGCAGCCAACAAGGTTGGCGCCCCTGCTTCAAAGCAGACTATTGCTCGCTGGATCTGTAACACGATTCAGCAGGCGCATTCTACGGCTGGATTGCCGTTACCAAAATCGGTCAAGGCCCATTCCATTAGGAAGGTGGGCTCGTCTTGCTCGGCTGCCCGAGGGGTCTCGTCACTACAACTGTGCCGAGCTGCTACTTGGTCGGGTTCAAACACCTTTGCAAAGTTCTATAAGTTTGATACCCTGGCTGAGGAGGACCTCCTGTTTGCTCAATCGGTGCTGCAGAGTCATCCGCACTCTCCCGCCCATTTGGGAGCTTTGGTATAATCCCCATGGTCCTTACGGAATCCCCAGCATCCTCTAGGACGTAAGAGAAAATAAGATTTTAAACCTACCGGTAAATCTTTTTCTCATAGTCCGTAGAGGATGCTGGGCGCCCGTCCCAAGTGCGGACTACTTCTGCGAGACTTGTATATAGTTTTGCTTACATAAGGGTTATGTTATAGTTTCATCAGTTTTGGACAGATGCGAAGTTGTTTTTTCATACTGTTAACTGTTTAATGGATACACAAGTTATACGGTGTGGCTGGTATGAATCTTGCCCTTGGATTAACAAAAATCCTTTCCTCGTACTGTCCGTCTCCTCTGGGCACAGTTTCTCTAACTGAGGTCTGGAGGAGGGGCATAGAGGGAGGAGCCAGTGCACACCCATACCTAAAGTCTTTCTTAAAGTGCCCATGTCTCCTGCGGAGCCCGTCTATCCCCATGGTCCTTACGGAGTCCCCAGCATCCTCTACGGACTACGAGAAAAGATTTACCAGTAGGTTTAAAATCTTATTTCTCTAACGTCCTAAGTGGATGCTGGGGACTCCGTCAGGACCATGGGGAATAGCGGCTCCGCAGGAGACAGGGCACAAAAATAAAGCTTTAGGATTAGGTGGTGTGTACTGGCTCCTCCCCCTATGACCCTCCTCCAAGCCTCAGTTAGGTTTTTGTGCCCGTCCGAGCAGGGTGCAATCTAGGTGGCTCTCCTAAAGAGCTGCTTAGAAAAAGTTTTTAGGTTTTTTATTTTCAGTGAGTCCTGCTGGCAACAGGCTCACTGCATCGAGGGACTTAGGGGAGAGAATTTCAACTCACTTGCGTGCAGGATGGATTGGATTCTTAGGCTACTGGACACCATTAGCTCCAGAGGGAGTCGGAACACAGGTCTCACCCTGGGGTTCGTCCCGGAGCCGCGCCGCCGACCCCCCCTTACAGATGCTGAAGATTGAAGGTCCGGAAACAGGCGGCAGAAGGCTCTTCAGTCTTCATGAAGGTAGCGCACAGCACTGCAGCTGTGCGCCATTGTTGTCACACACTTCACACCAAGCGGTCACGGAGGGTGCAGGGCGCTGCTGGGGGCGCCCTGGGCAGCAATATTTAATACCTTTATGGCAAAAGAATACATCACATATAGCCATTGAGGCTATATGTATGTATTTAACCCATGCCAGATATCTAAAACTCCGGGAGAAAAGCCCGCCGAAATAGGGGGCGGGGCTTATTCTCCTCAGCACACAGCGCCATTTTCCTGCTCAGCTCCGCTGTGAGGAAGGCTCCCAGGACTCTCCCCTGCACTGCACTACAGAAACAGGGTAAAACAGAGAGGGGGGGGCATTTTTTGGCGATATTTTGATATATTTAAGCTGCTATAAGGAACAACACTTATATAAGGTTGTTCCCATATATATTATAGCGCTTGGGTGTGTGCTGGCAAACTCTCCCTCTGTCTCCCCAAAGGGCTAGTGGGGTCCTGTCTTCGATAAGAGCATTCCCTGTGTGTCTGCTGTGTGTCGGTACGTGTGTGTCGACATGTATGAGGACGATGTTGGTGTGGAGGCAGAGCAATTGCCGATAATGGTGATGTCACCCCCCAGGGAGTCGACACCGGAATGGATGGCTTTGTTTATGGAATTACGTGATAATGTCAGCACATTACAAAAATCAGTTGACGACATGAGACGGCCGGCAAACCAGTTAGTACCTGCCCAGGCGTCTCAGACACCGTCAGGGGCTGTAAAGCGCCCTTTACCTCAGTCGGTCGACACAGACCCAGACCCAGACACTGAATCTAGTGTCGACGGTGATGAAACAAACGTATTTTCAATTAGGGCCACACGTTATATGATCACGGCAATGAAGGAGGCTTTGCATATCTCTGATACTGCAAGTACCACAAAAAGGGGTATTATGTGGGGGGTGAAAAAACTACCTGTAGTTTTTCCTGAATCAGAGGAATTAAATGATGTATGTGATGAAGCGTGGGTTAACCCAGATAGAAAAGTGCTAATTTCAAAAAAGTTATTAGCATTATACCCTTTCCCGCCAGAGGTTAGGGCGCGCTGGGAAACACCCCCTAGGGTGGATAAGGCGCTCACACGCTTATCAAAACAAGTGGCGTTACCGTCTCCTGATACGGCCGCCCTCAGGGATCCAGCTGATAGGAGACTGGAAACTACCCTAAAAAGTATATACACACATACTGGTGTTATACTGCGACCAGCCATCGCCTCAGCCTGGATGTGCAGTGCTGGGGTCGTCTGGTTGGATTCCCTGACTGAAAATATTGATACCCTGGATAGGGACAGTATTTTATTGACTATAGAGCAATTAAAGGATGCTTTCCTTTATATGCGAGATGCTCAGAGAGATATTTGCACTCTGGCATCGAGAGTAAATGCGATGTCCATATCTGCCAGAAGGAGTTTATGGACGCGACAGTGGTCAGGTGATGCGGATTCCAAACGACATATGGAAGTATTGCCGTATAAAGGGGAGGAATTATTTGGCGTCGGTCTATCGGATCTGGTGGCCACGGCAACTGCCGGAAAATCCACCTTTTTACCTCAGACCCCCTCCCAACAGAAAAAGACACCGTCTTTTCAGCCGCAGTCCTTTCGGTCCTATAAGAACAAGCGGACAAAAGGACAGTCATATCTGCCTCGGGGCAGAGGAAGGGGTAAGAGAGGGCAGCAAGCAGCCCCTGCCCAGGAACAGAAGCCCTCTCAGGGTTCTGCAAAGCCCTCAGCATGACGCTGGGGCCTTACAAGCGGACTCAGGAGCGGTGGGGGGTCGACTCAAGAATTTCAGCGCACAGTGGGCTTGCTCACAGGTGGACCCCTGGATCCTGCAGGTAGTATCTCAGGGTTACAGGTTGGAATTCGAGAAGTCTCCCCCTCGCAGGTTCCTAAAGTCTGCTTTGCCAACGTCTCCCTCAGACAGGGCGACGGTATTGGAAGCCATTCACAAGCTGTTTTCTCAGTAGGTGATAGTCAAGGTACCCCTCCTACAACAGGGAAAGGGGTATTACTCCACGCTATTTGTGGTACCGAAGCCGGACGGCTCGGTAAGACCTATTCTAAATCTGAAATCTTTGAACCTGTACATACAAAAATTCAAGTTCAAGATGGAGTCACTCAGAGCAGTGATAGCGAATCTGGAAGAAGGGGACTTTATGGTGTCCCTGGACATAAAGGATGCTTACCTGCATGTCCCAATTTGCCCTTCACATCAAGGGTACCTCAGGTTCGTGGTGCAAAACTGTCATTATCAGTTTCAGACGCTGCCGTTTGGATTGTCCACGGCACCTCGGGTCTTTACCAAGGTAATGGCCGAAATGATGATTCTTCTGCGAAGAAGAGGCGTATTAATTATCCCTTACTTGGACGATCTCCTGATAAGGGCAAGGTCCAGAGAACAGCTGGAGGACGGAGTAGCACTAACCCGACTAGTGCTGCAACAACACGGGTGGATTCTGAATTTTCCAAAATCTCAGTTGACCCCGACGACACGTCTGCTGTTCCTGGGAATGATTCTGGACACGGTTCAGAAAAAGGTGTTTCTTCCGGAGGAGAAAGCCAGGGAGTTATCCGAACTTGTCAGGAACCTCCTAAAACCAGGGAAAGTGTCTGTGCATCAATGCACAAGAGTCCTGGGAAAGATGGTGGCTTCTTACGAAGCGATTCCATTCGGCAGATTCCACGCACGAACTTTTCAGTGGGATCTGCTGGACAAATGGTCCGGATCACATCTGCAGATGCATCAGCGGATAACCTTATCGCCACGGACAAGGGTGTCTCTTCTGTGGTGGTTGCAGAGTGCTCATCTGTTAGAGGGCCGCAGATTCGGCATACAGGACTGGGTCCTGGTGACCACGGATGCCAGTCTGAGAGGCTGGGGAGCGGTCACACAGGGAAGAAACTTCCAGGGAGTATGGTCAAGCCTGGAGATGTCTCTTCACATAAATATACTGGAGCTAAGAGCGATTTACAATGCTCTAAGTCTGGCAAAATCCCTGCTTCAGGGTCAGCCGGTGTTGATCCAGTCGGACAACATCACGGCAGTCGCCCACGTAAACAGACAGGGCGGCACAAGAAGCAGGACAGCATTGGCAGAAGCTGCAAGGATTCTTCGCTGGGCGGAAGATCATGTGATAGCACTGTCAGCAGTATTCATTCCGGGAGTGGACAACTGGGAAGCAGACTTCCTCAGCAGACACGATCTACACCCGGGAGAGTGGGGACTTCATCCAGAAGTCTTCCACATGATTGTGAACCGTTGGGAAAAACCAATGGTGGATATGATGGCGTCCCGCCTCAACAAAAAACTGGACAGGTATTGCGCCAGGTCAAGAGACCCTCAGGCAATAGCTGTGGACGCTCTGGTAACACCGTGGGTGTTCCAGTCAGTGTATGTGTTCCCTCCTCTGCCTCTCATACCAAAAGTACTGAGAATTATACGGCAAAAGGGAGTAAGAACGATACTAGTGGCTCCGGATTGGCCAAGAAGAACTTGGTACCCGGAACTTCAAGAGATGCTCACGGAGGATCCGTGGCCTCTACCTCTAAGACGGGACCTGCTTCAGCAGGGACCGTGTCTATTCCAAGACTTACCGCGGCTGCGTTTGACGGCATGGCGGTTGAACGCCGAATTCTAAGGGAAAAAGGCATTCCGGAAGAGGTCATTCCTACACTGGTAAAAGCCAGGAAGGAGGTGACTGCACAACATTATCACCGCATTTGGAGAAAATATGTTGCGTGGTGTGAGGCCAGGAAGGCCCCCACGGAGGAATTTCAACTGGGTCGATTCCTACATTTCCTGCAAACAGGATTGTCTATGGGCCTCAAATTGGGGTCCATTAAGGTTCAAATTTCGGCCCTGTCGATTTTCTTCCAGAAAGAATTGGCTTCAGTTCCTGAAGTCCAGACTTTTGTAAAAGGAGTACTACATATACAGCCCCCGGTTGTGCCCCCAGTGGCACCGTGGGATCTTAATGTAGTCTTGGATTTTCTCAAATCCCATTGGTTTGAGCCGCTCAAATCGGTGGAGTTGAAGTATCTTACATGGAAAGTAACCATGCTACTGGCCCTGGCTTCAGCCAGGAGAGTATCAGAATTGGCGGCTTTATCATATAAGAGCCCATATCTGATTTTCCATACGGACAGGGCAGAACTGCGGACGCGTCCTCATTTTCTGCCTAAGGTGGTGTCAGCGTTTCACCTGAACCAGCCTATTGTGGTGCCTGCGGCTACTAACGATTTGGAGGATTCCAAGTTGTTGGACGTGGTCCGGGCATTGAAAATATATATTTCAAGAACGGCGGGAGTCAGAAAGTCTGACTCACTGTTTATATTGTATGCACCCAACAAGATGGGTGCTCCTGCTTCTAAGCAGACGATTGCTCGTTGGATTTGTAGCACAATTCAACTTGCACATTCTGTGGCAGGCTTGCCACAACCTAAATCTGTCAAGGCCCATTCCACAAGGAAAGTGGGCTCATCCTGGGCGGCTGCCCGGGGGGTCTCGGCATTACAACTCTGCCGAGCTGCTACTTGGTCAGGGGCAAACACGTTTGCAAAATTCTACAAATTTGATACCCTGGCTGAGGAGGACCTTGAGTTCTCTCATTCGGTGCTGCAGAGTCATCCGCACTCTCCCGCCCGTTGGGAGCTTTGGTATAATCCCCATGGTCCTGACGGAGTCCCCAGCATCCACTTAGGACGTTAGAGAAAATAAGAATTTACTTACCGATAATTCTATTTCTCGTAGTCCGTAGTGGATGCTGGGCGCCCATCCCAAGTGCGGATTGTCTGCAATACTTGTACATAGTTATTGTTACAAACAAATTCGGGTTGTTATTGTTGTGAGCCGTCTGTTCAGAGGCTCCTACGTTTGTCATACTGTTAACTGGGTTCAGATCACAAGTTATACGGTGTGATTGGTGTGGCTGGTATGAGTCTTACCCGGGATTCAATATCCTTCCTTATTGTGTACGCTCGTCCGGGCACAGTATCCTAACTGAGGCTTGGAGGAGGGTCATAGGGGGAGGAGCCAGTACACACCACCTAATCCTAAAGCTTTATTTTTGTGCCCTGTCTCCTGCGGAGCCGCTATTCCCCATGGTCCTGACGGAGTCCCCAGCATCCACTACGGACTACGAGAAATAGAATTATCGGTAAGTAAATTCTTATTTTTTGTCGCCTTCCTCTGCTTACAGCTGCAGCAGCATGCACACACAGCTCCTCCAGACACTCAGGAAACGGGATCCGGTCTCTAGGTCGACACTATCTAGGTCGACCACTATTGGTCGACAGGGTCTCTAGCTCAACATGTTCTAGATCGACAGGTCAAAAGTTCGACATGAGTTTTTCACAATTTTTTTCTATTTTTTAACTTTTTCATACTTAACGATCCACGCGGACTACGATTGAGAATAGTAACCTGCCCGAAGCGCTCGCCATGCAAGGGGACACGGTGCACTAGTTGGGGTTCCCGGTCACTGTACGGAGAAAACAACACCAAAAAACATAAAAATCTCATGTCGACATTTGACCCCGTTGACCTAGAAACCCTGTCGACCTAGTTACTGTCAACCAATAGTGGTCAACCTAGACACTGTCGACCTAGTTACTATCTACCTTCCATACCACACCCCAGGAAACGCTGGAACACTGGTACAGGGTGTAGCAAAGGGGGAGAGCCGCTATTGTACACAATCTGTGTCCTATAGAGGACAGTAATCATAGGTGTTTCACTGTGATATAACAGCTTACAGCCTCACTAGGGCTGTGTAGCTGTGGTGTGCTGGTCCCCTCTCTCTATCTCCCACTCACATACCATAAGGGGAAGGCTTGCAAGTTATTACTTGTCTGTGTATGTGATTGTGCTTTACTGTGAACATGGGTAAACACAAATTATGCTGTGTGTGTCACACCAGATTCTCTCCCTCGACATCTGATTCTGTATCCTGTGAACAATGTAGCCTATCTTCACAACTCAGTGAGGGGGCTGAGGGGGGAGGGTCAAGAGCCTTCCTGGCTAGGTGCCATTAAAACTATGATGTCTGGTATGTCATCTCAACTCACTGCTAATGCTCAAAAAACTCAGCTACTACAGGGAAATCCACGGTTCTCCCCTCTGGGGTCCCGCCGGCTAGGTGTTCCTACCCGGCCGTCTGTTCAGTCCTTTCGGTCTAACAGATTTTGGTCTAGGGCCAGAGGTGCCTCCAATGCGGCTAGAGGCACCAGAGGTAAGACAAGAAAGCCTGCAAGCACCGTTCTCAGGAACAGAGCACCAGTTCTGCTTCCACCAAGTCCTCAGCATGACGGTGCCCACCCACCCTGAGGGGATCACGAGGTAGGAGCTCAGCTGCGTCGCTTCAGCCGCATCTGGGAGAGTTCCTACCAGGATACCTGGGTCAAGGACCTCATTTCTCAGGGCTACAAGCTGGAGTTCGACGGTGCTCCCCCCCAACTATTTTTCAAATCAAGCTTACCAGTTTTGGAGGATACACGAGTTACGCTGCAACAGGCCATCCTAAAGTTGGTCCAGTCACAAGTTATTGTTCCAGTGCCGCTACAACAAGGAAAGGTTTATTACTCCAACCTGTTTGTAGTACCAAAACCGGACGGTTCGATAAGGCCCTTTCTGAACCTAAAATCCTTGAACCCTTACCTAAAGGTTTTCAAGTTCAAGATGGACTCCCTGCGAGCAGTGATTGTGGGCCTGGAAGAACAGGAGTTCATGGTCTCCCTGGATATAAAGGACGCCTATCTCCATATCCCGATTTGGCCACCTCACCAAGCTTACCTAAGGTTTGCCCTCCTAAAAGATCACTACCAGTTTCGGGCGTTACCCTTCGGCCTGTCCACACCTCTGAGGGTCTTCACGAAGGTGATGGTGGAGATGATGCTCCAGCTCCGAGTTCAGGGGGTCAATGTTGTCCCTTATCTGGACAATCTCTTGATCAAAGCAAGATCCAGGGAGTTTTTATTGCTCCATATAGACCGCACTATCCAACTGCTGTCACACTATGGGTGGCTCCTCAATTTCCAGAAGTCCCAGCTGAAACCAACTCAGCATCTCCTGTTCCTGGGCATGTTACTGGATACTGCGGCCCAGAAAGTGTTCTGCCCAGAGGACAAAGCGAGAACACTTCAGGAGATGGTCCCAATGATCCTCAGGCCTACGCGAATATCCATCCATCTTTGCATAAAATTGTTGGGGAAGATGGTAGCCTAATACGAGGCTATTCAGTATGGACGGTTCCATGCCAGAACGTTTCAATTGGATCTCCTGAGCAAGTGGTCCGGATCACATCTTCAGATGCACCGGATAATACGTCTGTTACCTCAGACCAGGATTTCCCTTCTGTAGTGGCTGCAGTCCTACAACCTACTGAAAGGTCAAAGTTTTGGTATCCAGGACTGGATCCTCCTCATAACGGATGCGATTCTGAGGGGATGGGGAGCTGTCACCCAAGGGGCTCAGTTCCAGGGCAGATGGTCAGCCCACGAATCCCTTCTTCCAATCAACATTCTGGAACTTCGGGCGATCTACAATGCTCTGCTTCAGGCCTCTCCTCTGCTTGGGGATCAAGCGATCCAAGTTCAGTCGGACAATGCCACGGTGGTGACTTACGTAAATCGACAAGGAGAGACAAAAAGCAAAGCCTGCATGCGAAAGGTGTCAAGGATACTCCTCTGGGCAGAAAGAAATGCAAGAGCAATGTCTGCCATCTTCATTCTGGGGGTGGACAACTGGAAAGCGGACTTCCTGAGTCGTCACGATCTCAACCCGGGAGAGTGAGGACTCCACCAACAGGTGTTTCAACAGATCATCGACATGTGGGGTTGCCCACAGATAGACTTGATGGCTTCTCGACTCAACAAGTAGCTTCCCTGGTATTGCTCAAGAACCAGGGACCCTCAAGCGAGGGCAATAGACGCGCTGACGTCTCCTTGGCCTTATTGGTCAGTTTACCTGTTTCCTCCGATTCCGTTGCTCCCAAGGGTGCTCAAACGAATCAGGGAGTCCAGGCAATTCTGATTGCCCCGGATTGGCCTTTGCGGGCATGGTACGCAGATCTTCTGGGTATGTCCATGACAGACCCTTGGCCCCTGCCACTGCGAAAAGATCTTCTACAACAAGGGCTGTTCGACTACCCGAACTTATGGCGTTTTTGTTTGACGGCTTGGAAGTTGAGCGGAACATCCAAGCTCGAAAGGGCCTTTCCAAGAAGGTTATTGCAACCATGGTTAGGGCCAGAAAACCGGTAACATCAAAACACTATCATCATATCTGGAGGGGATATGTCTCCTGGTGCGAGGAACGCACATATCCGCTTGCGGAGATTCACTTAGGACGTCTCTTATGTTTCCTACAGGCTAGTATGGATAAGGGCTTACGTCTGGGATCCCTTAAGGTCCAGATTTCAGCTCTCTCGATTTTCTTCCAGAAGAAATTGACAATGTTGCCAGAGGTTCAGACCTTCCTTCGGGGAGTTCTCCACATACAACCTCCATTTGTGCCGCCTACGGCACCCTGGGACTTGAATGTGGTGTTGGAATTTCTACAGTTCTCCTGGTTTGAACCCTTGATGACGATAAAAGACAAGTACCTCACGTGGAAGACGGTGATGTTGCTGGCCCTGGCCTCTGCTAGATGTGTCTAAGAATTGGGGCCTTATCGTGTATAAGTGCCTGCTTGGTCTTTTACGAAGACAGAGCTGAGCTCAGGACTAGACAGCAGTTCCTGCTGAAGGTTGTCTCTGCATTCCACTTAAATCAACCGATTGTGGTTCCGTCATCTGCTCCTCCGGAGTTGTTAGATGCTGGAGAGCCTTGAAGATCTATGTCAAGAGAACGGCTCGGATCAGAAAGACGGATTCCTTGTTCGTGCTATATGATGTGCAGAAAAAGGGTTGCCCTGCTTCTAAGCAGCCCATTGCTCGTGTGATTAGGTTGACTATCCAAAAGGCCTATGTGTCGGCAGCCTTGCCTGTTCCACGGTCTCTGAAGGCCCACTCTGCAAGATCAGTGGGGTCTTCCTGGGCAGCTGCCCGTGGAGTCGCGGGCATGCAACTATGCCGAGCTGCTACCTGGTCGGGGAAGAACACCTTTGTGAAGTTCTACAAGTTTGATACCCTGGCCAAAGAGGATACCCAGTTTGGGCATGCAGTACTGCAGGCGTCTCTACACATTCCCGCCTGTTCTGGATGCTTTGGGACGTCCCCATCGTATTAAACCCCAGTATCCCTTATGGATGCCAGAGAAAACGGGATTTTAATACCTACTGGTAGATCCCTTTCTCGTAGTCCATAAGGGATACTGGGGGTAATTCCAAGTTGATCGCAGCAGGAATTTTGTTAGCAGTTGGGCAAAACCATGTGCACTGCAGGGGAGGCAGATTTAATGTGCAGAGAGAGTTAGATTTGGGTGTGGTGTGTTCAATCTGCAATCTAATTTGCAGTGTAAAAATAAAGCAGCCAGTATTTACCCTGCACAGAAACAAAATAACCCACCCAAATCTAACTCTTTCTGCACATGTTATATCTGCCTCCCCTGCAGTGCACATGGTTTTGCCCAACTGCTAACAAAATTCCTGCTGCGATCAACTTGGAATTACCCCCACTGGGCGCCCGCCTAAGTGCGTTGACTTCTCTGCAGGTTTTATCTTTTCCACAAGTTGCCTGTTCAGCTGTTGCTGTTTTGTTACAGCCGTTGCTGGTTGTTTTATGCTATAGTGTGCTGATGTGTGAATCTCGCCACTCATTGGCCCTCATTCCGAGTTGTTCGCTCGCTAGCTGCTTTTAGCAGCATTGCAACCGCTAAGCCGCTGCCCTCTGGGAGTGTATCTTAGCTTAGCAGAATTGCGAACGAAAGATTAGCAGAATTGCGAATAGAAAATTCTTAGCAGTTTCTGAGTAGCTCCAGACATACTCGGCCATTGCGATCAGTTCAGTCCGTTTCGTTCCTGGTTTGATGTCACAAACACACCCAGCGTTCGCCCAGACACTCCCCCGTTTCTTCAGACACTCCTGCGTTTTTCCCAGAAACGCCAGCGTTTTTTCGCACACGCCCAGAAAACGGCAAGTTTCCGCCCAGAAACACCCACTTCCTGTCAATCACACTACGATCACCAGAACGATGAAAAATCCTCGTTATGCCGTGAGTAAAATACCTAACTTTTGTGTAAAATAACTAAGCGCATGCGCTCTGCGAACCTTGCGCATGCGCAGTAAGCGACTAATCGCAATATAGCTAAAATCTGCAACAAGCGACCAACTAGGAATGACCTCCATTGTTATGTTCCTTCTCTTAAGTATGTCCTTTCTCCCTCGGGAACTATTTTGCTTAACTGCCTGTGGGAGGGGGCATAGAGGGAAGGAGCCAGCACACCCAGTGGAAGAAATTTAAAGTGCACCGGCTCCTTTGGACCCCTTCTATACCCCATTGTATTAAGTAAACCCCAGTATCCCTTATGGACTACGAGAAAGGGATTTACCGGTAGGTATTAAAATCCCATTTTCAAATCAAGCTTACCAGTTTTGGAGGATACGCAAATAACGTTGCAACAGGCCATCCAAAAGTTTGTCCAGTCCCACGTCATTGTTCCAGTACCAATACAACAACAGGGAATGGGTTATCACTCCAGCCTGTTTGTGGTACAAAAACCGGATGGTTCGGTAAGGCCCATTTTGAATCTAAATGGAATCCTTGCGAGCAGTGATTGCGGGCCTGGAAGAACAGGAATTCATGGTCTCCCTGGAAATCAAGGACGCCTATCTCCATATTCCAATTTGGCCACCTCATCAGGCTTATCTGAGATTTGCCCTACTGGGGATCACTACCAGTTCCAGGCGCTACCCTTCGGCCTATCCACAGCTCCGAGGGTGTTCACAAAGGTAATGGGGGAGATGATGTTCCAGCTCTGGGTCCAGTGCATCAATGTTGTCCCTTACCTGGACGATCTCCTGATAAAAGCAAGATCCAGGGAGCTTTTATTGCTCTATATCGACCGCACTATCCAACTTCTATCACACCATGTGTGGATTCTCAATTTACAGAAGTCCTACCTGGAGCCAACTCAGCGGGTCCTGTTCCTGGGTATGTTACTGGATACTGTGGCCCAGAAAGTGTTCCTCCCAGAGAACAAGGCGAGAACACTTCAGGAGATGGACCACATGGTTCTCCGACCTGCTCGAACATCCATCCATCTTTGCATAAGATTGTTGGGAAAGATGGTAGCCTCATACGAGACAATCCAATATAGGAGGTTCCATGCCAGAACATTTCAATTGGATTTCCTGAGCAAGTGGTCTGGGTCACATCTTCAGATGCACCGGATAATACAGCTGTCACCTCAGGCCAAGATTTCCCTCCTGCGGTGGCTGCAGTCTTCCAATCTCCTGGAAGGCCAAAGTTTCGGGCTGCAGGATTGGATCCTCCTCACGACGGATGCGAGTCTGAGTGGATGGGGAGCTGTCATCCAAGGGGCTCAGTTCCAGGGCAGGTGGTCAGCCTACAAAGCCCTCATTCCGATCAACATATTGGAACTTCGAGTGAACTACATTGCTCTGCTTCAGGCCTCTCCTCTACTCAGGAATCACGCGATCCAGGTACAGTCTGACAACGCCACAGCAGTGGCGTACATCAATTGGCAAGGAGGGACAAAAAGCAGGGCCTGCATGCGAGGAGTGTCAAAGATACTCCTGTGGACGGAAAGAAATGCAAGAGCAATGTCAGCAAACTTCATTCTGGGAGTAGACAACTGGGAAGCGGACTTCCTGAGTCATCACGATCTCCACCCGGGAGTGTGGGGGCTCCATCATCAAGTGTTTTGGAAGATCATCAACCGGTGGGGTTGCCCACAAATAGACATCATTGCTTCTCGACTCAACAAGAAGCTTCGTTGGTATTGCTCCCGAACCAGGGACCCTCAGGCGAGGGCAGTGGCTGCACTGATGTCGCCTTGGCCTTACCGGCTGGTCTACCTGTTTCCTCCGATTCCATTACTCCCAAGGGTGCTAAAACGAATCAGAAATCAAGGTGTTTCGGCAGATCATCGACCAGTGGGGTTGCCCACAAATAGACATCATGGCTTCTCGACTCAACAAGAAGCTTCGTTCGTATTGCTCCCGAACCAGGGACCCTCAGGCAAGGGCAGTGGCTGCACTGATGTCGCCTTGGCGTTACCGGCTGGTCTACCTGTTTCCTCCGATTCCATTACTCCCAAGGGTGCTAAAGCGAATCAGAAATCAAGGTGTTTCGGCAAATCATCGACCGGTGGGGTTGCCCACAAATAGACATCATGGCTTCTCGACTCAACAAGAAGCTTAGTTGGTATTGCTCCCGAACCAGGGACCCTCAGGCGAGAGCAGTGGATGCACTGATGTCGCCTTGGCCTTACCGGCTGGTCTACCTGTTTCCTCCGATTCCATTACTCCTAAGGGTGCTAAAGCGAATCAGAAATCAAGGTGTTTCGGCAGATCATTGACCGGTGGACATCATTGCTTCGCGACTCAACAAGAAGCTTAGTTGGTATTGCTCCCGAACCAGGGACCCTCAGGCGAGGGCAGTGGCTGCACTGATGTCGCCTTGGCCTTACCGGCTGGTCTACCTGTTTCCTCCGATTTCATTACTCTCAAGGGTGCTAAAGCAAATCAGAAATCAAGGTGTCCTTGGGGCATTTCTGATTGCCCCGGATTGCCCTCGGAGGGCGTGGTACGCGGATCTTCTGGACATGCCCGTCGAAGACCCTTGGCCTCTACCACTAAGGATCACATCCTAGCTCACAAGGGTCTTTCCAAGAAGGTCATTGCTACCATGATTCAGGCCAGGAAACCTGTGACGTCAAAACACTATCATCATATCTGGAGAAGATATGTCTCTTGGTGCAAGGACCGCACATACCCGCCTGCGGAGTTCAACTTGGGACGTTTCCTGCAGGCTGGTGTGGACATGGGCTTATGTCTGGGTTCCATTAAGGTCCAGATTTCAGCTCTCTCCATCTTCTTCCAGAAGAAATTGGCAGTGTGGCCAGAAATTCAGACCTTTTTTCAAGGGGTACTTCACATACAACCTCCTTTTGTGCCGCCCACGGCACCCTGGGATTTGAATGTTGTGTTGGAGTTTCTACAGTCCTCCTGGTTTTAACCTCTGATGACGGTAGAAGACAAGTACCTCACGTGGTAGACGGTGATGTTGTTGGCCCTGGATTCTGCTAGGCGTGTCTCAGATTTGGAGGCCTTGTCGTGTAAAAGTCCCTACTTGGTCTTTTACAAGGACAGAGCGGAGCTCAGGACAAGGCAGCAGTTCCTGGCGAAGGTTGTCTCTGCATTCCACTTGAATCAACCTATTGTGGTTCTGTCAGGTTCTGGCACTTCTCCTCTGGAGGCATTGGCTGCGGTGCGAGCCTTGACGATCTATGTCAAGAGAACGGCTCGGATCAGAAAGACAGATTCTTTGTTCGTGCTAGATGATGAACAGAAAAAGGGTTGCCCTGCTGTAAAGCAGTCTATTGCTCGTTGGTTTAGGCTTTCTATCCAACAAGCCTATGTGTCGGCAGCCTTGCCTGGTCCACAGTCTCTGAAGGCCCACTCTACAAGATCGGTGGGGTCTTCCTGGCCGGCTGACTGTGGAGTCTCGGCTTTGCAACTATGCCGAGCTGCTACCTGGTCGGGGAAGAACACCTTTGTGAAGTTCTACAGGTTTGATACCCTGGCCAAAGAGGATACCCAGTTTGGGCAGGCGGTGCTGCAGGAGTCTCCGCACTTTCCCGTCCATTCTGGAAGCTTTGGGACGTCCCTATCGTACTAAGTCTTCCCAATATCCCTTATGGATGCTACAGAAAATAGGATTTTAATTACCTACCGGTAAATCCTTTTCTCATAGTCCATAAGGGATATTGGGTGCCCGCCTCAGTGCGTTGACTTTTCTGCAGGTTGTCTTTTCTATGGTTACCTGTTCAGCTGTTGCTGTTTTGTTACCAGCTGTTGCCGGTTGTTTTATGTTAGTGGTGTGCAGGTGTATAAATCTCGCCACTTCTTGTTATGTTCCTTCTCTCATGTATATCCTTTCTCCTTCGGGCACTGTTTTACCTATAACTGCCTGTGGGAGGGGGCACAGAGGGGAGGAGCCAGCACACCCAGTTAAAGAAATTTAAAGTGCACTGGCTCCTTTGGATCCAGTCAATACCCCATCGTACTGAGTCTCCCCAATATCCATTATGGACTACGAGAAAAGGATTTACCGGTAGGTAATTAAAATCCTATTTTTTTCTATGTATCATTTTAGCATGTATATTTTGTATGGAAATGTCGTTTGTAAAACTGTATGCTAAAGTGCTATTCTTGAATGGGAAGGTGTGATGTACGACCAGTTATGAAAATGGCATTTTTCTATGTACCACCTACTCGGGTATATTCTGTGTAGGAAGAATGCCTGTCGTACTAAATGACAGGTGGCCAGTCTGTATTAACTAGCCAGTGTTTACGCTAAACCACCAGGTATGGATCTGTTTGTGAAAAGGTCTTTTGATTTTAAACGGCAGGAGGTCATGCCTACAGGCCAAAGACACATTGGGTGGAATCCAAATGATATATCACGCCCAATCTCCTGTCTAAAATGATCCCCGTTATCGTGCATATCGCGCCCATAGCAATCAGGTTTAGCCATGTAAAGGGTTGGGTGCCTCGCTACTCCAAGGGTAGCAAGCTGAAATAATGATACCATGCCCCCGAGGGCAGAAACAGAATGGGTGTGGAAAGGGGTGAATAGAATTTAATCCCGCCCTTAGTCTATGAAAGTGTTGAATCTCTTTCCGGACCAAAGCCATAACATCCGGGACCCTTAGGCATCAAACAGACTGAAATAGATAATGAAATAACCCCTGCTCACTTGACCAGGAAACCCTCCAGATTCCTCAGTGCAAACAGTTCTGGATTTGAAAGGGTTAAAATCTACAAGGGTGGGTGGGTGTCATGAGTAGTTGCTTCACAGATAAGTATGCTTGTTTAAGTGAATCCAGTGTGCACTTTTTGGGGACAACCGTGCGTTGAGGGTGCCCCATACCTCTGATCACTGTACAGCGTGTGGTATGAGTGGCCGGCGATCGGGATCCCGGCACCCAACTTACCGGCGCCGGGATCCCAATCGCCGGCAGCGGGGCGAGCGCGAAAGAGCCCCTTGCAGGCTTGCTGTGCTGCGGGCTTGGAGGCGCGCTACGCGCGCCATGCTATTTATTCTCCCTCCAGGGGGGTCGTGGACCCCCAAGAGGGAGATAAGTTGTCGGTATGCGAGTGTCCGGTGATCGGGATCCCGTCACCCAGCTTACCGGCGCCGGGATCCCAACCGCCGGCATGCCGGCAGTGGGGCGAGCGCAAATGAGCCCCTTTGCGAGCTTGCTGCGCTGCGGGCTCGGAGGCGCACTACACGCGCCATGCTATTTATTCTCCCTCCAGGGGGGTCGTGGACCCCCAAGAGGGAGATAAGTTGTCGGTATGTGAGTGTCGGGATTCCGGCGCCGGTATACTGAGCACCGGGATGCAAACAGCCGGCATAATGAATATCACCCACTGTAAAGCCCCTACAATGGAACTCCTTAGTAAATTCTGGTATTTCTGAAACTTTATTCCTTTTATTTCTCTCTAAAATCATAATCTGTGTGTATTTTTTTTTTTAAATTGAACAAAGACAAAAAAACAACAGCACTGTTAGAAGAGTTTTTCTTTTAATAATCTCAAATAAAAATAACAATATATAGTTCATAACACACCGGCCGGCATGATCACTTATAAATACATCAAATTATTAGTAGTTAATATTTAAAAAAAAGGCAAAAAGTCCATACATCTAATGGATACGATAACTCATTTATCACAGGTGCCCATAATCTGATTGCAGAATTATCAATCTGTGTTAAAATCTATACTCAGGGCTGGCTCCAGGCCTACTAGCACCCTGAGTGAGAAATTTTGAAGCGCCCCCCCCCCCCCCCCCCCCCCATGCGCGTGCTGAAGGCGTGCGTGTTCCTGGGAAAGTGGGCGTGGCCTTGGAACTTTATATTATCAAACTATAAATATATATATATTTTCACCCCCCCATTACATAATGTCCTCAGTATAGTGTCAGATACACATATACCCCCAATAGTGCAGTGCCAGATACACATATGCTCCTAATAGTGCCAGATACACATATGCCCGCAGCAGTGCAGTGCCAGATACACATTATATGCCCCCACAGTGCCACATACACATTTATATGCCCCCACATTGTAGTGCCAGATACACGTATGCCCCCATTGTGCCAGATACACAATATATGCCCCCACAGTGCACTGCGGGATACACATAATATCCCCCACAGTGCCAGATTAACATTATATGCCCCCACAGTGCAGTGTCAGATGCACATAATATGCCAGCACAGTGCAGTGCCAGATGCACATAATATGCCCCCACAGTGCAGTGCCAGATGCACATATTATGCCCCCACCGTGCAGTGCCAGGTGCAAATTATATGCCCCCACAAGTGCCAGATACACATTATATATAGCGCCCCCACAGTGCAAGACACATTATATGCCCCCACTGCCAGATACACACATGCCCCCAGCGCCAGATACACACATGCCCAGTGCCAGATTCACATAATATACCCCCAGCGCCAGATGCACACTTGCCCCCAGCGCCAGATACATACGTGCCAGTTACACGTCCCCAGTGCCAGATACACATAATATGCCCCCAGTGCCAGATACACAAATGCCACCAGCGCCAAATGCTCGCATGCCCCCAGTGCCAGTTACACACATGCCCCCAGTGCCAGATACACATAAGTGCCTAGCGCCAGATGCACATGCCCCCAGTTCCTGATACACATATGCCCCCCAGTGCCAGATGCACATGCCCCCAGTGCCAGATACACATATACCCCCAGCTCCAGCAGTTTTACTCAAGGCCACCGCCGCCTCTGCTGTCCCGCTGCGGCTGCCGACAGCCTGCCTGATCTCAGATGCTACGGCGTCGGTCAATTCAGGCACCGGTTCGTGATCCAATCAGGAGCTGCCGCTGGTCCGCAAGCTGATTGGCTCACAAATCCGGCGCAATATTTAAGTTACATGACAGGCTGGCTGATGGCCGCCCTTAGGAGTCCGGCGCCTAGCGCGGCCGCTCCTAAGGAACGTGCCTCGAGCCGGCCCTGTCTTTACTGCTCATATGCCTTAATCAATTTTTTGAGCTTTAAAAAGTGTGGGTCTTTAGGCAACTCTGATTAGTCCTTTGTTAAGGAGGCAGTAGGTTCAAGAAAAAAATCCATATTCCTGGCCAGTAAAAGAAAAATATGGGGAGAATTGCCCCCAATATATTGTCCACTCACATGTGGGGATAGATTGTGGCATCTCCCTGCTCCTGGTGCTTCACCTTATTCAATAGTAGCGTGGTATGTGGTCTGGAGCATTGGTTTCCGGGTATCCCTTCTGTGCAGCATGTAGTGGTCAGCCGATTGGGGTGGATAAGAGCAAGGTGATTAAGAGCAAAGTTCTTACGCGTTTCTCCGCCTTTAAATGTATTCAGCGGCTTCTTCAAAGGTCATCACTCTGAAAGGCTGTTCGAGGGGGCGAGGCTGCCAGGAAGAGGTAATAACTGCCTGCTTACACCCTGGAATGTGTGCCATCGAAGGTGGGGGTAGTTTTGTCCTCAATCGTAAAGTGCAATGGAATATGTTGGTGCTATATAAGTAACTGTTAATAATAATTTGTTTTTGTGACAATTCTGCATGATGATGGCTGCTTTGCTTTTCTTGCTGGCGGTCAATGGGGCCAGCATGAGCAGACTCAACAGCAGTGTTTGCTACAACATAGCTAATAAATTGGGGCTTTTGTTGTAATATCTACTGCTCTCCCCAGGGCTTACACATTTCTATGTTTGTATTTGTCTATATTGTTACTGTGCGTTTGGACGCTTTGTTTTTAATAAATGATTTGGGCATTACTACTCCTGATTACGTTTATGTATAAACTTTGTGTAGCATAATCAGGGGTGTTGAGCTGAAGGAGGGAGTACTAATACCCCTATTTGGCCACACCCCAGTACCTGTGCCCTTGCCAGCTCTCGGCAGCACTGTGCACATCAATGCACACATACTGTAACTATTGTTTCTCTAACGTCCTAAGTGGATGCTGGGGACTCCGTAAGGACCATGGGGGATAGCGGCTCCGCAGGAGACTGGGCACATCTAAAGAAAGCTTTAGGACTATCTGGTGGGTTGGTTCTATATCGGAGTGGCTGAAGGGACCTTGTGACGTTTCTAGGGGAGGAGCTACGTCACCAGGGGGAGGAGCTACGGGCGAACAGGGTGCGTAACTCCTCCCCTTTACGGAAAAGGTCCCTTAGCCCACTTGATTCTAGCATCTACCCTATCTGGTGTGCACTGGCTCCTCCCCCTATGACCCTCCTCCAAGCCTCAGTTAGATCTCTGTGCCCGAACGAGAAGGGTGCACACTAGGGGCTCTCCTGAGCTTCTTAGTGAAAGTTTTAGTTTAGGTTTTTTATTTTCAGTGAGACCTGCTGGCAACAGGCTCACTGCATCGAGGGACTAAGGGGAGAAGAAGCGAACTCACCTGCGTGCAGAGTGGATTGGGCTTCTTAGGCTACTGGACATTAGCTCCACAGGGACGATCACAGGCCCAGCCTGGATGGGTCCCAGAGCCGCGCCGCCGCCCCCCTTACAGAGCCAGAAGGCAGAAGAGGTCCGGAAAATCGGCAGCAGAAGACGTCCTGTCTTCAACAAGGTAGCGCACAGCACTGCAGCTGTGCGCCATTGCTCTCAGCACACTTCACACTCCGGTCACTGAGGGTGCAGGGCGCTGGGGGGGAGCGCCCTGAGACGCAATAATAATAAACACCTTGGATGGCAAAAAAATGCATCACATATAGCTCCTGGGCTATATGGATGCATTTAACCCCTGCCAAAATACATAGAAAAACGGGAGATAAGGCCGCCGATAAGGGGGCGGAGCCTATCTCCTCAGCACACTGGCGCCATTTTCCATCACAGCTCCGTTGGAGGGAAGCTCCCTGTCTCTCCCCTGCAGTCACTACACTACAGAAAGGGTTATAAAAGAGAGGGGGGGCACTAATTACGCGCAGTATTAAATATACAGCAGCTATAAGGGGAAAAAATAAGAATTTACTTACCGATAATTCTATTTCTCGGAGTCCGTAGTGGATGCTGGGGTTCCTGAAAGGACCATGGGGAATAGCGGCTCCGCAGGAGACAGGGCACAAAAAAGTAAAGCTTTACTAGGTCAGGTGGTGTGCACTGGCTCCTCCCCCTATGACCCTCCTCCAGACTCCAGTTAGGTACTGTGCCCGGACGAGCATACACAATAAGGGAGGCATTTTGAATCCCGGGTAAGACTCATACCAGCCACACCAATCACACCGTACAACTTGTGATCTAAACCCAGTTAACAGTATGACAACAGAAAGGGCCTCTTAAAGATGGCTCCTTAACAATAACCCGAATTAGTTAACAATAACTATGTACAAGTATTGCAGATGATCCGCACTTGGGATGGGCGCCCAGCATCCACTACGGACTCCGAGAAATAGAATTATCGGTAAGTAAATTCTTATTTTCTCTATCGTCCTAAGTGGATGCTGGGGTTCCTGAAAGGACCATGGGGATTATACCAAAGCTCCCAAACGGGCGGGAGAGTGCGGATGACTCTGCAGCACCGAATGAGAGAACTCCAGGTCCTCCTTTGCCAGGGTATCAAATTTGTAAAATTTTACAAACGTGTTCTCCCCCGACCACGTAGCTGCTCGGCAGAGTTGTAATGCCGAGACCCCTCGGGCAGCCGCCCAAGATGAGCCCACCTTCCTTGTGGAGTGGGCTTTTACAGTTTTAGGCTGTGGCAGGCCTGCCACAGAATGTGCAAGTTGAATTGTGTTACAAATCCAACGAGCAATCGACTGCTTAGAAGCAGGTGCGCCCAACTTGTTGGGTGCATACAATATAAACAGCGAGTCAGATTTTCTGACTCCAGCCGTCCTTGCAATGTATATTTTTAAGGCTCTGACAACGTCCAACAACTTGGAGTCCTCCAAGTCGCTAGTGGCCGCAGGCACCACAATAGGTTGGTTCAGATGAAATGCTGATACCACTTTAGGGAGAAAATGCGGACGAGTCCGCAGTTCTGCCCTATCCGAATGGAAGATTAGATAAGGACTTTTATAAGATAAAGCCGCCAATTCAGATACTCTCCTGGCAGAGGCCAGGGCTAGTAACATAGTCACTTTCAATGTGAGATATTTCAAATCCACCTTTTTCAATGGTTCAAACCAATGGGATTTGAGGAAATCTAAAACTACATTTAGATCCCACGGTGCCACCGGAGGCACCACAGGAGGCTGTATATGCAGTACTCCCTTGACAAAAGTCTGGACCTCAGGGACAGAGGCCAATTCTTTTTGGAAGAATATTGACAGGGCCGAAATTTGAACCTTAATGGATCCCAATTTGAGACCCATAAATAATCCTGATTGCAGGAAATGTAGGAAACGACCCAGTTGGAATTCCTCCGTCGGAACCCTCCGATCCTCGCACCACGCTACATATTTTCGCCAAATGCGGTGATAATGTTTCACGGTGACTTCCTTCCGTGCCTTAATCAAGGTAGGAATGACTTCTTCTGGAATGCCTTTCCCTTTTAGGATCTGGCGTTCAACCGCCATGCCGTCAAACGCAGCCGCGGTAAGTCTTGAAAAAGACAGGGACCCTGCTGTAGCAGGTCCCTTCCAGAGGTAGAGGCCACGGTTCGTCCGTGAGCATCTCTTGAAGTTCCGGATACCAAGTCCTTCTCGGCCAATCCGGAACCACTAGTATTGTTCTTACTCTTCTTTGCCGTATGATCTTCAATACCTTTGGTATGAGCGGCAGAGGAGGAAACACATACACTGACTGGTACACCCAAGGAGTTACCAGTGCGTCCACAGCTATTGCCTGTGGATCTCTTGACCTGGCGCAATATTTGTCCAGTTTCTTGTTGAGGCGAGACGCCATCATGTCTACAATTGGTCTTTCCCAACGGTCTATTAACATGTTGAAGACTTCTGGATGTAGACCCCACTCTCCCGGATGAAGATCGTGTCTGCTGAGGAAGTCTGCTTCCCAGTTGTCCACGCCCGGGATGAACACTGCTGACAGTGCTATCACGTGATTCTCCGCCCAGCGAAGAATCTTGGCAGCTTCTGCCATTGCACTCCTGCTTCTTGTGCCGCCCTGCCTGTTTACATGGGCGACCGCCGTGATGTTGTCCGACTGAATCAACACCGGCTTTCCTTGCAGGAGAAGTTCCGCCTGGCTTAGAGCATTGTAGATTGCTCTTAGTTCCAGAATGTTTATGTGAAGAGACTTTTCCAGACTCGTCCATACTCCCTGGAAGTTTCTTCCTTGTGTGACTGCTCCCCAGCCTCTCAGGCTGGCGTCCGTGGTCACCAGGATCCAATCCTGAATGCCGAATCTGCGGCCTTCTAATAGGTGAGCCTTCTGCAACCACCACAGAAGTGACACCCTTGTCTTTGGTGACAGGGTTATTCGCAGGTGCATCTGCAGATGCGACCCTGACCATTTGTCCAACAGATCCCTTTGGAATATTCTTGCATGGAATCTGCCGAATGGAATTGCTTCGTAAGAAGCCACCATTTTTCCCAGGACTCTTGTGCATTGATGTACTGACACTTTTCCTGGTTTTAGGAGGTTCCTGACCAGATCGGATAACTCCTTGGCTTTTTCCTCTGGAAGGAAAACCTTTTTCTGAACCGTGTCCAGAATCATTCCTAGGAACAGCAGACGAGTTGTCGGGATTAAATGGGATTTTGGAATATTCAGAATCCACCCGTGTTGTCTTAGCACCTCTTGAGATAGTGCTAAAGCTGTCTCCAGCTGTTCTCTGGACCTTGCCCTTATTAGGAGATCGTCCAAGTATGGGATAACTAATACGCCTTTTCTTCGAAGAAGAATCATCATCTCGGCCATTACCTTGGTAAAGACCCGAGGCGCCGTGGACAATCCGAACGGCAGCGTCTGAAACTGATAGTGACAGTTTTGAACAATGAACCTGAGGTACCCCTGGTGTGCGGGGTAAATCGGAACGTGTAGATACGCATCCTTGATGTCCAAGGATACCATAAAGTCCCCTTCTTCCAGGTTCGCTATCACTGCTCTGAGTGACTCCATCTTGAACTTGAACTTTTTTATGTAGAGGTTCAAGGACTTCAGATTTAGAATAGGCCTTACCGAGCCATCCGGCTTCGGTACCACAAATAGAGTGGAATAATACCCCTTTCCTTGTTGTAATAGGGGTACTTTGACTATCACCTGCTGAGCGTACAGCTTGTGAATGGCTTCCAACACCCTCTCCCTTTCGGAAGAGACGGTTGGTAAGGCAGACTTCAGGAAACGATGAGGAGGATCCGTCTCTAATTCCAACCTGTACCCCTGAGATATTATCTGCAGGATCCAGGGGTCTACCTGCGAGTGAGCCCACTGCGCGCTGTAATTTTTGAGACGGCCCCCCACTGTCCCCGAGTCCGCTTGAGAGGCCCCAGCGTCATGCTGAGGTTTTTGCAGGAGCCGGGGAGGGCTTCTGTTCCTGGGAAGGAGCTGCCTGTTGGTGTCTCTTCCCTCTTCCTCTGCCTCGTGGCAGGTACGACAAGCCCTTTGCTCTCTTATTTTTGTAGGAGCGAAAAGGCTGCGGTTGAAAGGTCGGTGCCTTTCTCTGTTGGGGAGTGACTTGAGGTAAAAAAGTGGATTTCCCGGCAGTAGCCGTGGCCACCAAGTCTGATAGACCAACTCCAAATAACTCCTCCCCTTTATACGGCAAAACCTCCATGTGACGTTTTGAATCCGCATCGCCTGTCCACTGTCGTGTCCATAAGGCTCTTCTGGCTGAAATGGACATAGCACTCACCCGAGATGCCAGTGTGCAAATATCCCTCTGTGCATCACGCATATAGATAAATGCATCCTTTATTTGTTCTAACGACAGTAAAACATTGTCCCTATCTAGGGTATCAATATTTTCAATCAGGGATTCTGACCAAACTACTCCAGCACTGCACATCCAGGCAGTTGCTATAGCTGGTCGTAGTATAACACCTGCATGTGTGTATATATTCTTTTGAATAACTTCCATCTTTCTATCTGATGGATCCTTAAGTGCGGCCGTCTCAGGAGAGGGTAACGCCACTTGTTTGGATAAGCGTGTGAGCGCCTTGTCCACCTTAGGGGGTGTTTCCCAGCGCGCCCTAACCTCTGGCGGGAAAGGGTATAATGCCAATAACTTTTTTGAAATTATCAACTTTTTATCAGGAGCAACCCACGCTTCATCACACACGTCATTTAATTCTTCTGATTCAGGAAAAACTGTTTGTAGTTTTTTCACACCATACATAATACCCTGTTTTACGGTATCTGTAGTATCAGCTAAATGTAACGTCTCCTTCATTGCCAAAATCATATAACGTGTGGCCCTACTGGAAAATACGTTTGAATTTCTACCGTCGTCACTGGAATCAGTGCCCGTGTCTGGGTCTGTGTCGACCGACTGAGGCAAAGGGCGTTTTACAGCCCCTGACGGTGTTTGAGGCGCCTGGACAGGCATTAATTGATTGTCCGGCCGCCTCATGTCCTCAACTGACTGTTTAAGGGAAGATAAACCATCACGTAATTCCACAAATAAAGGCATCCATTCTGGTGTCGACCCCCTGGGGGGTGACATCTGCATATTTGGCAATTGCTCCGCCTCCACACCAATATCGTCCTCATACATGTCGACACCACGTACCGACACACACCGCAAACGCACAGGGAATGCTCTAATGAAGACAGGACCCACTAGCCCTTTTGGGGAGACAGAGGGAGAGTCTGCCAGCACACACCACAAAGCGCTATATATACAAGGGATATCCTTATATTAAGTGCTCCCTTATAGCTGCTTTAATATATATATATATAGCCATTAATGTGCCCCCCCTCTCTGTTTTACCCTGTTTCTGTAGTGCAGTGCAGGGGAGAGACCTGGGAGCCGTTCTGACCAGCGGAGCTGTGACAGAAAATGGCGCCGTGTGCTGAGGAGATAGGCCCCGCCCCTTTTTCGGCGGGTTCTTCTCCCGCTATTTTTCCAGTCAGGCAGGGGTTAAATATCTCCATATAGCCCCTATGGGCTATATGTGAGGTATTTTTAGCCTTGTATAAGGTTTATATTTGCCTCTCAGAGCGCCCCCCCCCAGCGCTCTGCACCCTCAGTGACTGCCCAGTGAAGTGTGCTGAGAGGAAAATGGCGCACAGCTGCAGTGCTGTGCGCTACCTTATGAAGACTGAGGAGTCTTCAGCCGCCGGTTTCCGGACCTCTTCACGCTTCAGCATCTGCAAGGGGGTCGGCGGCGCGGCTCCGGGACCGGACTCCACGGCTGGGCCTGTGTTCGATCCCTCTGGAGCTAATGGTGTCCAGTAGCCAAGCAGCAAATCCACTCTGCATGCAGGTGAGTTTACTACTTTCCCCCTAAGTCCCACGTTGCAGTGATCCTGTTGCCAGCAGGACTCACTGTAAAGAAAAAAACCTAAACTAAACTTTCTCTAAGCAGCTCTTTAGGAGAGCCACCTAGATTGCACCCTTCTCGTTCGGGCACAAAATCTAACTGGAGTCTGGAGGAGGGTCATAGGGGGAGGAGCCAGTGCACACCACCTGACCTAGTAAAGCTTTACTTTTTTGTGCCCTGTCTCCTGCGGAGCCGCTATTCCCCATGGTCCTTTCAGGAACCCCAGCATCCACTTAGGACGATAGAGAAACACTTATATAAGGTTATCCCTGTATATATATAGCGCTCTGGTGTGTGCTGGCAAACTCTCCCTCTGTCTCCCCAAAGGGCTAGTGGGGTCCTGTCCTCTATCAGAGCATTCCCTGTGTGTGTGTGCTGTATGTCGGTACATTTGTGTCGACATGTATGAGGAGAAAAATGATGTGGAGACGGAGCAGATTGCCTGTAATAGTGATGTCACCCCCTAGGGGGTCGACACCTGAGTGGATGAACTGTTGGAAGGAATTACATGACAGTGTCAGCTCTGTATAAAAGACAGTGGTTGACATGAGACAGCCGGCTACTCAGCTTGTGCCTGTCCAGACGTCTCATAGGCCGTCAGGGGCTCTAAAGCGCCCGTTACCTCAGATGGCAGATATAGACGCCGACACGGATACTGACTCCAGTGTCGACGGTGAAGAGACAAATGTGACTTCCAGTAGGGCCACACGTTACATGATTGAGGCAATGAAAAATGTTTTTACACATTTCTGATAATACGAGTACCACCAAAAAGGGGTATTATGTTCGGTGAGGAAAAACTACCTGTAGTTTTCCTGAATCTGAGAAATTAAATGAGGTGTGTGATGATGCGTGGTTTTCCCCCGATAACAACTGATAATTTCTAAAATGTTATTGGCATTATATCCTTTCCCGCCAGAGGTTAGGGTGCGTTGGGAAACACCCCCTAGGGTGGATAAAGCGCTCACACGCTTGTAAGGGCTCTACCCTCTCCTGAGATGGCCGCCCTTAAGGATCCTGCTGATAGAAAGCAGAAGGGTATCCTAAAATGTATTTACACACATACTGGTGTTATACTGCGACCAGCAATCGCCTCAGCCTGGATGTGCAGTGCTGGGTTGGCGTGGTCGGATTCCCTGACTGAAATATTGATACCCTAGATAGGGACAGTATATTTTTGCCTATAGAGCATTTAAAAGATGCATTTCTATATATGCGTGCTGCACAGCGGAATATTTGCCGACTGGCATCAAGTCTAAGTGCGTTGTCCATTTCTACCAGTAGAGGGTTATGGACACGTCAGTGGTCAGGTGATGCGTATTCCAAACGGCATTTGGAAGTATTGCCTTATTAAAGGGAGGAGTTATTTGGGGTCGGTCTTTCAGACCTGGTGGCCACGGCAACAGCTGGGAAATCCACGTTTGTACCCCAGGTCGCCTCTCAACATGAGAAGACGCCGTATTATCAGGCGCAGTCTTTTCGTGGACAAGCGGGCAAAAGATTCCTCATTTCTGCCCCGTGACAGAGGGAGAGGAAAAAGGCTGCAGATATCAGCCAGTTCCCAGGAACAGAAACCCTCTCCCGCCTCTGCCAAGCCCTCAGTATGACGCTGGGGCTTTACAAGCAGTATCAGGCACGGTGGGGGGCCCGTCTCAATGAATTTCAGCGCGCAGTGGGCTCACTCGCAAGTAGACCCCTGGATCCTTCAGGTGATATCTCAGGGGTACAAATTAAAATTCGAGACGTCTCCCCCTCGCCGTTTCCTAAAGTCGGCTTTACCGATGTCTCCTTCTGACAGGGAGACTGTTTTGGAAGCCATTCACAAGCTGTATTCCCAGCAGGTGATAACAAGGTACCCCTCCTGCAACAGGGAACGGGGTATTATTCCACACCGTTGTGGTACCGAAGCCGGACGGCTCGGTGAGACCGATTCTAAATCTAAAATCTTTGAACACTTACATACAGAGGTTCAAATTCAAGATTGAGTCACTCAGAGCAGTGATTGCGAACCTGGAAGAAGGGGACTACATGTTGTCTCGGGACATCAAGGATGCTTACCTTCATGTCAAAATTAACCCTTCTCATCAAGGGTACCTCAGGTTTATGGTACAGAACTGTCACTATCAGTTCAGACGCTGCCGTATGGATGGTCCACGGCACCCCGGGTCTTTACCAAGGTAATGGCCGAAATGATGATATTCCTTCGAGGAGGGAATTTTAGTTATCCTTTACTTGGACGATTCCCTGATAAGGGTAAGATCCAGGGAACAGTTGGAGGTCGGTGTAGCACTATTTCAGGTAGTGTTGCGGCAGCACGATTGGATTCTCAATATTCCAAAATCGCAGCTGGTTCCGACGACTTGTCTTCTGTTCCTAGGGATGATCCTGGACACAGTCCAGAAAAAGGCTTTTCTCCCGGAGAAGAAAGCCAGGGAGTTATCCGAGCTAGTCAGGAACCTCCTAAAACCAAACCAAGTCTCAGTGCATCAATGCACAAGGGTTCTGGGTAAAATGGTGGCTTCCTACGAAGCAATCCCATTCGGCAGATTCCACGCAAGAACTTTCCAGTGGGACCTGCTGGACAAATGGTCCGGGTCGCATCTTCAGATGCATCAGCGGATAACCCTGTCACCAAGGACAAGGGTGTCCCTCCTGTGGTGGTTGCAGAGTGCTCATCTTCTAGAGGGCCGCAGATTCGGCATTCAGGACTGGGTCCTGGTGACCACGGATGCCAGCCTGCAAGGCTGGGGAGCAGTCACACAGGGAAGGTATATCCAGGGCTTATGGTCAAGTCTGGAGACATCACTTCACATAAATATCCTGAAGCTAAGGGCCATTTACAATGCTCTAAGCTTAGCAAGACCTCTGCTTCAAGGTCAGCCGGTGTTGATCCAGTCGGACAACATCACGGCAGTCACCCACTTAAACAGACAGGGTGGCACAAGAAGTGTTAGGCGCCGGGGTCCGCTCGTCGGTGCGGCCCGGCGCCTAGCAACCAGGGACGCCGTGCGCGTACAGCCGCCGGCTCCCTGGCAACGCTAGACGCCGGGCGCACGGAGCCGCACGGACCCTAGCAACGGGGACGCCACTGGCGGACCGCGTTCCCCGTTGCTGGGTCCATTTAAATTAATAGGGCACCTGTTTCCTGGCCGTGCAGCAAGGCAGCTGCACGGCATTTAATCCAATCAGCCTCTGAACAGCTGATTGGAGGACTCCCTGTTAAGTACACTTCCAGGGCTTCTCACAGACGCCGGTAATAGCTTCCTGCATGCTGTATCTGTTTGCTGAGAGTGTTTCCAGTCCTGCTGTACCCGGTCGTTCCTGTCCTCAGTTGTCCTGTACTCGGAAGTCGTCATCTGTTCCTGGAGTCCTGACTGAGCACCTTTAAACATCCAGTGGTGTTCGTGAGTCACGGCGTAGCCGTGTGTTGCGGCTTGGCCGCTTTATTACTTATTATTTATTATTTGTGTTTCGGAGTTTTTGCGGAGGATTCCGCTCCCACAGATCCACTCTGGTATCCAGCGGTGCTGGGTAGGAGTAACGGACTAGTGGATTTTGGTTGTCCTTTTATCTGGCGGTTTTTCCGCGCATACTTCTGGTTTGGTTGGTTAGCTTGTTGCCCCTGGCCTGTTGTCAGTCAGAGGTCCTCTTGTCATCATCCTGCCTCGGATTTCCCTTTGTCTCTCACTAAGACTGGGGGGCACCGGAGTTGGGCAGACATAATCCGCCTTTCAAACGTGGCTGCCAGGGGCTCAAGAAACCATAGTCTCGCAAGGGATTTTCGATAGCACGGGTGAGACAATAGAGTTAGGGCGCCAGGGGCAACTAGTCTTTCTAGCTCCCGTAACCAGCATTCCCCTTCCAGTACTCTGGCCATTGTCATTAGATCTCCTCCGGTCAGGAGTACTGGAATCATAACATTATTACCGGCCATACCAAAACTTAAAATTAAACAGGGTTTGATTTTTTCCTTATTCAGTTTTGTAAGAGTTATCGGCCTCATGAATCCCACAGGTTTAGGGCCAAATCCTGGCCAGCTCCTAGTCAGCCAGATTCAAGAACTTACTCAGATGGTTCAGGATCTTTCCCTTCGGGTGAAGTCGCAGGAAGATCTTTTACGAACTTCCCCGAGGGTAGTCCCTGAACCAAAAATGCACTTGCCTGACCGTTTTTCTGGTGATAGGAAGGAGTTTTTTAATTTTAAAGAATCCTGTAAACTTTATTTTCGTTTAAGACCGATCTCCTCAGGTACTGAATCTCAGCGGGTCGGAATTATTATTTCTTTGCTCCAGGGGGATCCTCAGACCTGGGCTTTTGGTTTAAAAGCAGAGGATCCGGCATTGTTGCTTTTGGTTTAAAAGCAGAGGATCCGGCATTGTTGTCAGTAGACGCCTTTTTGGGGTCTTTAGGGCTTCTGTATGATGACCCTGATAGAGAGGCATCCGCTGAGAGTCAGTTACGCGCTCTCAGACAGGGTAGAAATCCTGCAGAGGTTTATTGTACAGAATTTCGCCGTTGGTCGAACGACTGTGGCTGGAATGACCCAGCCCTGCGCAGTCAGTTTCGCCTCGGCTTATCTGAGTCTATAAAAGACAGTCTCCTTCAGTATCCCGCTCCTGAGACTCTCGATAAACTCATGGAGCTTTCTATTAAGATTGATCGTCGTCTCAGAGAGCGGAGGGCTGAAAAAGGAGCACCTGTCAGGTCTACTCCATGTGTATTTTCCATTCCTGAGGACATAGAGGAGCCCATGCAGATGGGTCTCTCCCGGCTGTCTCCAGAAGAAAGAGCCAGAAGGCAAAACTCTGGTCTTTGTTTGTACTGTGGGGGTAAGGGACATTTTGCCCGTAATTGTCCGAACAAGTCGGGAAACGCCTCGACCAAGTGAATTGTGAGGGGGTTCACTTTGGTCTGCAGCTTATCTCCTCGAATAACTCCCTTTTAGTCCCAGCTAAAGTTTCCTTTGGCAGCCTCAGTTCTTCGGTGTCGGCTTTTGTTGACAGTGGAGCTGCAGGGAACTTTATGGACTTAACGTGGGCCAAAGCCTTAGGTATTCCTCAGTTAGCCTTGAGTAGGTGTATCACCATGCATGGTTTAGATGGGAGTCCCTTGTCCAATGGGGTTATTTCCCTCCGTACACCCCCTATACTACTTACGGTAGGAGCTCTTCATTCCGAAAAGATCGAGTTTTTCCTTACCCATTGCCCAGCAGTTCCAGTGGTTCTGGGTCACCCTTGGCTGGCCTTTCATAATCCCATCATTGATTGGCAGTCGGGGGAGATTTCACAATAGGGTACCATCTGTAATAAGGAATGTATTACGTTTCCCGTCAGAATAGCTGCTGCCATTCCCGAACTCATTCCCGTGGAATACCAGGACTTTGTTGATGTGTTTTCCAAGGGCAATGCGGACATTCTGCCTCCCCATCGGCCTTATGATTGTGCTATTGAGCTAATTCCTGGTGCCACATTGCCAAAGGGAAGGTTATATGCATTATCCGGGCCAGAAACTGCGGCCATGAATGAGTATGTTAAGGAGAGCCTAGGGAAAGGATTTATCAGGCCATCTAAATCCCCTTTAAGTGCAGGCTTCTTCTTTGTGGAGAAAAAAGATGGATCACTCAGACCTTGCATTGACTTTAGAGCCCTGAATAAGATCTTAGTTAAAAATACTTACCCTCTGCCGCTGATTTCTGTCCTCTTTGATCAGCTGCGTTCGGCTGTGATTTTTTCTAAAATTGACCTGAGGGGAGCGTATAACCTCATCCGAATCAAGTCGGGAGATGAGTGGAAGACGGCTTTCAGTACTCAGTCGGGTCACTACGAGTATCTGGTGATGCCGTTTGGCTTGTCTAACGCTCCGGCAGTTTTCCAGGATCTCATTAACGATGTGCTCCGTGATTTTCTAGGAAGATTCGTGGTCGTTTACTTAGACGACATCCTGATCTATTCTGACTCAATTGAACAACATGTTACCCAGGTGCGTCAGGTTCTTCAAAAATTACGTGAAAATCACCTATATGCCAAGCTGGAGAAGTGTGAGTTTCATGTAACGGAGGTATCCTTTTTAGGGTACATTATTTCCCCTCGGGGATTCTGTATGGAACCTAAGAAGCTCCAAGCCATCCTTAGTTGGGCGCAACCCACCAACTTAAAAGCAATTCAGCGCTTTTTAGGGTTTGCGAATTATTATAGAAGATTTATCCATTCTTTTTCCGACCTGGTTGCTCCCATTGTGGCACTGACTAAGAAGGGAGCGGATCCTACCAACTGGTCACGTGAAGCTGAGTTATCCTTTCAGGCCTTGAAACAAGCTTTTGTCTCAGCTCCAGTCCTCAGACATCCCAACCCAGAATTGCCCTTCATTGTTGAGGTTGATGCCTCGGAGGTTGGAGTGGGGGCTATCCTATCTCAGAAGGATCCGGACTCTCTGGAACTACATCCTTGTGCCTTTATGTCCAGGAAATTCTCATCTGCTGAATCCAACTACGATGTTGGTAACCGGGAGTTACTGGCTATTAAATGGGCTTTCGCGGAGTGGAGGCATTGGCTTGAGGGAGCAACACATACCATTTCAGTATTGACTGACCACAAAAATCTTCAGTACATCGAATCAGCTAAGCGGCTGAATGCCCGGCAGGCTCGTTGGGCTTTATTTTTTACTCGTTTCAAGTTTATTATCACTTTTAGGCCAGGTTCCAAGAATACCAAGGCGGATGCCCTGTCACGCAGTTTTCTTCCAGTTCATAATAACAGTCCTGTTACTCCCATACTTCCGTCTTCAGTCATTTGGGCAGGCCTCACACAAGATTTGTTTACCCAGTTAAAGCAGCTTCAACATCAAGCTCCTGGAAATACTCCTGCTGGTCGTCTTTACGTCCCTGAGTTTTTGAGAGCTACTGTTTTGACTGAGTTTCATGATAGCAAAGTTGCCGGGCATCCGGGGATCTCTAAGACTTTGGAATTAGTCTCCCGCTCAGTATGGTGGCCTGGTCTTTCTAAAGACATTAAGCAGTTTGTTTTTTCTTGTCAGGTCTGTGCACAGCATAAGGTTCCCCGTTCCTTGCCTATCGGGCAACTTATGCCCTTAAATGTTCCTCTCAGGCCATGGTCTCATATTTCCATGGATTTTGTGGTAGACCTCCCTCTGTCAGCCGGATTCCGAGTCATATGGGTGGTAGTGGACCGTTTTAGCAAGATGGCCCATTTCATTGCTCTTCCCCGACTGCCATCTGCCCAGGGATTGGTTGTTTTGTTTCTCCGCCATGTTTTCAGACTTCATGGGTTGCCCACTGATATTGTTTCTGATCGGGGTCCACAATTCATTGCACAATTCTGGAAGTCTTTTTGTGCCTCATTAAAGATGAAATTGTCTTTAACATCCGGCTATCATCCCCAATCCAACGGGCAGACCGAGCGAGTTAATCAATCATTAAAACAGTATTTGCGTTTGTACTCAGCCAAACTCCAGAATGATTGGTCCGAGTTTCTTCCTTTGGCAGAGTTTGCTTACAACAATTCTTGTCATTCTTCCACTAATGTGTCTCCATTCTTTTCAGTTTTTGGTTTTCACCCCAGAGCTAATTCTTTTTTTCAACATTCCTCTGTTTCCTCGCTAACCTTAACCTTTCATCTCAGAGTCATTTGGAAAAAAGTGCACCTTGCTCTCAGAAAAGCGGCATTTCGAGAGAAAAAGTTTTCTGACAGGCTCCGGCGTCCTTGCACTTTTAAGGTGGGAGACAGGGTATGGTTGTCGACTCGTAACATTAGACTTCGACAAACCTCAGCTAGATTGGGCCCCAAATTTATTGGACCATTTCATATTATTAAAAAAATCAATCCAGTTGCTTTCCGGTTACGTTTACCAAGAGCTCTCCGAATCGGAAATACGTTCCATTGCTCCCTGTTGAAACCATACGTTTCTTCCAGTAGATTTCCTTGGAAGATCTCTCAGGGGAAATCACCAGTAGATGTACAGGGACATCAGGAGTTCTTGGTGGAGAAGGTTCTCGATTCCAAATTGTCCCGGGGTCGGCTTTATTTTCTGGTGCACTGGAAGGGCTATGGTCCAGAGGAAAGGTCTTGGGTCCTGGATAAGGATCTCCATGCCCCGAGGCTCAAGAGGGCATTTTTTCGGGAATTTCCTCGGAAACCTGGCTTTAGGGGTTCCTTGACCCCTCCTCAAGGGGGGGGTACTGTTAGGCGCCGGGGTCCGCTCGTCGGTGCGGCCCGGCGCCTAGCAACCAGGGACGCCGTGCGCGTACAGCCGCCGGCTCCCTGGCAACGCTAGAAGCCGGGCGCACGGAGCCGCACGGACCCTAGCAACGGGGACGCCACTGGCGGACCGCGTTCCCCGTTGCTGGGTCCATTTAAATTAATAGGGCACCTGTTTCCTGGCCGTGCAGCAAGGCAGCTGCACGGCATTTAATCCAATCAGCCTCTGAACAGCTGATTGGAGGACTCCCTGTTAAGTACACTTCCAGGGCTTCTCACAGACGCCGGTAATAGCTTCCTGCATGCTGTATCTGTTTGCTGAGAGTGTTTCCAGTCCTGCTGTACCCGGTCGTTCCTGTCCTCAGTTGTCCTGTACTCGGAAGTCGTCATCTGTTCCTGGAGTCCTGACTGAGCACCTTTAAACATCCAGTGGTGTTCGTGAGTCACGGCGTAGCCGTGTGTTGCGGCTTGGCCGCTTTATTACTTATTATTTATTATTTGTGTTTCGGAGTTTTTGCGGAGGATTCCGCTCCCACAGATCCACTCTGGTATCCAGCGGTGCTGGGTAGGAGTAACGGACTAGTGGATTTTGGTTGTCCTTTTATCTGGCGGTTTTTCCGCGCATACTTCTGGTTTGGTTGGTTAGCTTGTTGCCCCTGGCCTGTTGTCAGTCAGAGGTCCTCTTGTCATCATCCTGCCTCGGATTTCCCTTTGTCTCTCACTAAGACCGGGGGGCACCGGAGTTGGGCAGACATAATCCGCCTTTCAAACGTGGCTGCCAGGGGCTCAAGAAACCATAGTCTCGCAAGGGATTTTCGATAGCACGGGTGAGACAATAGAGTTAGGGCGCCAGGGGCAACTAGTCTTTCTAGCTCCCGTAACCAGCATTCCCCTTCCAGTACTCTGGCCATTGTCATTAGATCTCCTCCGGTCAGGAGTACTGGAATCATAACAAGAAGCAGGAGGGCAATGGCAGAAGCTGCAAGGATTCTTCGCTGGGCGGAAAATCATGTGATAGCACTGTCAGCAGTATTCATTCCAGGAGTGGACAACTGGGAAGCAGACGTCCTCAGCACGACCTCCTCCCGGGAGAGTGGGGACTTCACCCAGAAGTCTTCCACATGATTATAAACCGTTGGGAAAAACTCGACAGGTATTGCGCCAGGTCAAGGGACCCTCAGGCAATAGCTGTAGACGTTCTGGTAACACCGTGGGTGTACCAGTCAGTGTATGTGTTCCCTCCTCTGCCTCTCATACCCAAGGTACTGAGATTGATAAGATGGAGAGGAGTAAGCACTATATTCGTGGCTCCGGATTGGCCAAGAAGGACTTGGTAACCGGAACTTCAAGAGATGCTCACGAAGGATCCGTGGCCTCTACCTCTAAGAAGGGACCTGCTCCAGCAAGGACCCTGTCTGTTCCAAGACTTACCGCGGCTGCGTTTGACGGCATGGCGGTTGAACGCCGGATCCTGAAGGAAAAAAGGCATTCCGGATGAAGTCATCCCTATCCTGATCAAAGCCAGGAAGGATGTAACCGCAAAACATTATCACCGCATTTGGCGAAAATATGTTGCGTGGTGCGAGGCCAGTAAGGCCCGACGGAGGAAATTCAACTGGGTCAATTCCTACATTTCCTGCAAACAGGAGTGTCTATGGGCCTGAAATTGGGGTCCATTAAGGTTCAAATTTCGGCCCTGTCAATTTTCTTCCAAAAAGAACTAGCTTCAGTCCCTGAAGTTCAGACGTTTGTAAAAGGGGTACTGCATATACAGCCTCCTTTTGTGCCTCCAGTGGCACTTTGGGATCTCAATGTAGTTTTTGGGTTCCAAAAGCCACATTGGTTGAACCACTTAAATCTGTGGAGTTAAAATATCTCACATGGAAAGTGGTCATGCTGTTGGCCCTGGCCTGGGCCAGGCGCGTGTCAGAATTGGCGGCTTTATCCTGTAAAGGCCCTTATCTGATTTTCCATTCGGACAGGGCGGAATTGAGGACTCGCCCTCAGTTTCTCCCTAAGGTGGTTTCAGCGTTTCACCTGAACCAACCTATTGTGGTGCCTGCAGCTACTAGGGACTTGGAGGACTCCAAGTTGCTAGACGTTGTCAGGGCCCTGAAAATATATGTTTCCAGGACGGCTGGAGTCAGGAAAACTGACTCGCTGTTTATCCTGTATGCACCCAACAAGCTGGGTGCTCCTGCTTCTAAGCAGACTATTGCTCGTTGGATTTGTAGTACAATTCAGCTTGCACATTCTGTGGCAGGCCTGCCACAGCCAAAAATCTGTAAATGCCCACTCCACAAGGAAGGGGGCTCATCTTGGGCGGCTGCCCGAGGGGTCTCGGCTTTACAACTTTGCCGAGCAGCTACTTGGTCAGGAGCAAATAAGTTTGTAAAATTCTACAAAATTGATACCCTGGCTGAGGAGGACCTGGAGTTCTCTCATTTGGTGCTGCAGAGTCATCCGCACTCTCCCGCCCGTTTGGGAGCTTTGGTATGATCCCCATGGTCCTTACGGAGTCCCCAGCATCCACTTAGGACGTTAGAGAAAATAAGAATTTACTTACCGATAATTCTATTTCTCGTAGTCCGTAGTGGATGCTGGGCGCCCATCCCAAGTGCGGATTGTCTGCAATACTGGTACATAGTTATTGTTACCAAAAAATCGGGTTATTGCTGTAGTGAGCCATCTTTTCTAGAGGCTCCTCTGTTATCATGCTGTTAACTGGGTTCAGATCACAAGTTGTACAGTGTGATTGGTGTGGCTGGTATGAGTCTTACCCGGGATTCAAAATCCTTCCTTATTGTGTACGCTCGTCCGGGCACAGTATCCTAACTGAGGCTTGGAGGAGGGTCATAGGGGGAGGAGCCAGTGCACACCAGATAGTCCTAAAGCTTTCTTTAGATGTGCCCAGTCTCCTGCGGAGCCGCTATCCCCCATGGTCCTTACGGAGTCCCCAGCATCCACTACGGACTACGAGAAATAGAATTATCGGTAAGTAAATTCTTATTTTTTCTTTCATTTTAGAGCAGGATGTCATATTGTCTTTGTCACTGTTGCATAACATTTTAATAAAAATATTTTCAATATAATACAAACTAATTTTATTATAACTAGGCTTAACTTACTATACTTGTAAATTGGGACACACATATACACAGGTTCTATGGCAGATTAAAACCAGGGGAAATGCAGGCTTGAATTAAGCCAGCCACGGAACCTATGTAATTGAGTAGTGTCCGATGTAAAGGGATAGTATAGTAAGCCTATTTATAACCACATTCACAAATTCAGGGGGGTACTACACCTAGATACTGTAAGCACCTGTATCAGGTATTGGTGACCCTCCATCACAAAAATAAAACACCAGATGCAATCTTAAAAAATGTTGCTAAAGTAAAGCGCAACGGAATATGCTGCGCTATATAAGAAATGGCTAATAAATAAGTTATGCGCTGTTAAATGTATAATACCCTGCGCTTCCTTGTTTAAACATGTAGTAGGGACAGCATCACCACAGTGACATAATAGCACACAAATGCACACAACGTGGGTCACACAAAAAAGATAAAATACTAAGATTTTAATTTTTGATGAGTTAGTCCAGCATCTGCTCCAGATAACTGATAGATTGCGATATGTTAAGTCTGTTTGTTGAGTATCTGAAAATAGGATTTCTCTAACGTCCTAGTGGATGCTGGGGACTCCGTAAGGACCATGGGGAATAGACAGGCTCCGCAGGAGACAGGGCACTTTAAGAAAGAATTTGGATACTGGTGTTCTCTGGCTCCTCCCTCTATGTCCCTCCTCCAGACCTCAGTTTGAATCTGTGCCCGGAGGACCTGGGTGCATTTTAGTGAGCTCTCCTGAGCTTGCTATAAGAAAGTATTTTGTTAGGTTTTTTTATTTTCAGAGATCTGCTGGCAACAGACTCTCTGCAGCGTGGGACAGAGGGGAGAGAAGCAGCCCTACTCACTGAAGATAGGTCCTGCTTCTTAGGCTACTGGACACCATTAGCTCCAGAGGGATCGTACACAGGATCTCACCCTTTGTCGTCCGATCCCGCAGCCGCGCCGCCGTCCCCCTCGCAGAGCCGGAAGACAGAAGCCGGGTGAAAGAAGCAAGAAGACTTCAAAATCGGCGGCAGAAGACTCCAGTCTACAAACTGAGGTAGCGCACAGCACTGCAGCTGTGCGCCATTGCTCCCACACTAAACCCACATACTCCGGTCACTGTAGGGTGCAGGGGGGGGGGGCGCCCTGGGCAGCAATTAGGACCTCTTGGCAAAAAGTGGGCATATATACAGTTGGGCACTGTATATATGCATGAGCCCCCGCCATAATTTTATACAGAAACGCGGGACAGAAGCCCGACGCTGAGGGGGCGGGGCTTCTTCCTCAGCACTCACCAGCGCCATTTTCTCTCCACAGCTCCGCTGAGAGGAAGCTCCCCAGGCTCTCCCCTGCAGATTCACGGTAGAAGAGGGTAAAAAGAGAGGGGGGGCACATAAATAAGGCGCAAAAACATTATATACAGCAGCTACTGGGTTAACACTAAGTTACTGTGTGATTCCTGGGACATATAGCGCTGGGGTGTGTGCTGGCATACTCTCTCTCTGTCTCTCCAAAGGGCCTTGTGGGGGAACTCTTCAAAAAGAGCATACCCTGTATGTGTGTGGTGTGTCGGTACGCTTGTGTCGACATGTTTGACGAGGAAGGCTATGTGGAAGTAGAGCGGGAGCAAATGAATGTGGGGTCGCCGCCGACGGCGCCGACACCTGATTGGATGGATATGTGGAAGGTTTTAAATGATAATGTTAATTCCTTACATAAAAGGTTGGATAAAGCTGAAACCTTAGGACAGTCGGGGTCGCAGCCCATGCCTGATCCTATGTCGCAGAGGCCGTCAGGGTCTCAGAAGCGCCCACTATCCCAAATTGTTGACACAGATATCGACACGGATTCTGACTCCAGTGTCGATTGCGATGATGCAAAGTTACAGCCTAAATTGGCTAAAGCCATCCGTTATATGATTATAGCAATAAAGGATGTGTTGCACATCACAGAGGAAACCCCAGTCCCTGACAAGAGGGTACATATGTATGGGGAAAAGAGGCAAGTGGTGATCTTTCCCCCTTCACATGAGCTAAATGAGTTATGTGAAAAGGCTTGGGAATCTCCAGATAAAAAACTGCAGATTTCCAAACGGATGCTTATGGCGTATCCTTTCCCGCCAACGGACAGGTTACGCTGGGAATCCTCCCCTAGGGTGGACAAAGCTCTAACACGCTTATCCAAGAGGGTAGCCCTGCCGTCACAGGATACGGCCACCCTAAAAGATGCTGCGGATAGAAAGCAAGAGGGTACCCTGAAGTCCATTTATACACATTCAGGTACCTTACTAAGGCCGGCAATTGCGTCGGGTGTGTAGTGCTGTAGCAGCATGGACGGATACCTTATCTGAGGAACTTGATACCTTGGACAAGGATACTATATTAATGACCCTGGGGCATATAAAAGACGCTGTCCTATATATGAGAGATGCTCAAAGAGACATTAGCCTTCTGGGCTCTAGAATAAATGCAATGTCGATTTCTGCCAGAAGGGTCCTGTGGACTCGGCAATGGACAGGCGATGCCGACTCAAAAAGGCACATGGAGGTTTTACCTTACAAGGGTGAGGAATTGTTTGGGGAGGGTCTCTCGGACCTGGTCTCCACAGCTACTGCTGGAAAGTCAAATTTTTTGCCATATGTTCCCTCACAACGTAAGAAAGCACCGTATTACCAAATGCAGTCCTTTCGATCACAAAAAAGCAAGAAAGTCTGAGGTGCGTCCTTTCTTGCCAGAGGCAGGGGCAGAGGAAAGAAGCTGCACAACACAGCTAGTTCCCAGGAACAGAAGTCCTCCCCGGCTTCTACTAAATCCACCGCATGACGCTGGGGCTCCACAGGCGGAGCTAGGCCCGGTGGGGGCGCGTCTCCGAAATTTCAGCCACAAGTGGGTTCACCCCCAGGTGGATCCCTGGGCAATAGAGATTGTATCTCAGGGATACAAGCTGGAATTCGAAGAGATGCCCCCTCACCGATACCTCAAATCGGCCCTGCCAGCTTCCCCCTTAGAGAGGGAAATAGTGTTAGCTGCAATTCACAAATTGTATCTTCAGCAGGTGGTGGCCAAGGTTCCCCTCCTTCAACAAGGAAAGGGTTATTATTCGACCATGTTTGTGGTACCGAAACCGGACGGTTCGGTCAGACCCATATTGAATTTAAAATCCCTGAACATATACCTGAAAAGGTTCAAGTTCAAGATGGAATCGCTCAGAGCGGTCATCGCAAGCCTGGAAGGGGGGGATTTTATGGTGTCTCTGGACATAAAGGATGCATACCTTCATGTCCCCATTTATCCACCTCATCAGGTGTACCTCAGATTTGTGGTACAGGATTGTCATTACCAATTCCAGACGTTGCTGTTTGGTCTCTCCATGGCACCGAGAATATTTACCAAGGTTATGGCGGAAATGATGGTGCTCCTGCGAAAGCAAGGGGTCACAATTATCCCATACTTGGACGATCTCCTCATAAAGGCGAGGTCCAGAGAGCAGTTGCTGATCAGCGTAGCACGCTCTCGGGAAGTGTTACAACAGCACGGCTGTATTCTAAATATTCCAAAGTCGCAGTTGATTCCTACGACTCGTCTGCCCTTCCTGGGCATGATTCTGGACACAGACCAGAAGAGGGTTTATCTCCCGATGGAGAAGGCTCAGGAGCTCATGACACTGGTCAGAGACCTATTAAAACCAAAACAGGTGTCGGTGCATCACTGCACGCGAGTCCTGGGAAAGATGGTGGCATCATACGAGGCCATTCCCTTCGGCAGGTTCCATGCGAGGACCTTTCAATGGGATCTGTTGGACAAGTGGTCCGGATCACATCTACAGATGCATCGGCTGATCACCCTATCCCCCTGGGCCAGGGTGTCTCTCCTGTGGTGGCTGCAGAGTGCTCACCTTCTCGAGGGCCGCAGATTCGGCATTCAGGACTGGGTCCTGGTGACCACGGATGCAAGCCTCCGAGGGTGGGGGGCAGTCACACAGGGAAGAAATTTCCAAGGTCTGTGGTCAAGTCAGGAGACTTGCTTTCACATCAATATCCTGGAACTAAGGGCCATATACAACGCCCTAAGTCAAGCGGAGACCGTGCTTCGCGACCAATCGGTGCTGATTCAGTCAGACAACATCACCGCAGTGGCTCATGTAAACCGCCAAGGCGGCACAAGGAGCAGGGTGGCGATGGCGACCTCCACCAGGGAGAGTGGGGACTTCATCAAGAAGTCTTCGCGCAGATTGCAAGTCGGTGGGAACTGCCACAGGTGGAATCTCCTGATGAAATGCAAAGTCCTGTGTAACGCCTGCAGGAATCCTTAGCAACGCCCTGGTCAGAGATGTGGCCCCATCTTTCATCAGGAGATTCCAGTCCCTTCAGTGTGGATATAAATAAAGGGAGAACCACCATCATCACTGCGTGGGATAGAGAGATCACTCCAGAACCCCGCTAGGTGGAATACCCGGCTGAACTACCACCAGGGACTTGGTAACTATTCCTCACTACCTGGACGCCATTTAATCTATACAAACGCATGCGTTGCAGGACTATTTCCATCTTCCAGCAATAGTTACATATGCCGGCATTTTGCACAAAGTCTGCCCTGAGTGAATAATTGTGTGTCAGAGAGTGGCTTATTAAGGCTCAGCATCAATATTATTTTCTTGGCATGATCAGTGCCATATTATTTTATTTATTTTTCATGTGTATTTGTATCTGTGTAATTGATTTTAACAAATATAAAAACTGAATTTATACGTTAGCGCAGTTGGTAGTTCTTGTTTGTTCATAGTGGTGAGATTCACACCAGCTCACACATAACAAAAGGAAAGCCAAGCTAACCAACTTGAAACGATTCAGCAAAGACTGAACCAACAATACTTAACCAACTAACAATGCAGGAATACGAAGCACTGGGCGGGCGCCCAGCATCCTCTACGGACCACGAGAAAAGGATTTCCCAGTAGGTATATAAAATCCTATTTTCTCATATGTCCTAGAGGATGCTGGGGTTCCATTTAGTACCATGTGGATGTACTAAAGCTCCCAGTACGGGAGGGAAAGTGCTGAGGTTACTGCAGAACAGATTGACCAAACTTTAGGTCCTCAGAGGCCAAAGTATCGAACTTGTAGAACTTAGCAAACGTGTTCGACCCTGACCAAGTAGCTGCTCGGCAAAGCTGAATAGCCGAGACACCCCGGGCAGCCGCCCAGGAAGAACCCACTTTACGGGTAGAGTGGGCATGAACAGATTTTGGAACCAGCAATCCTGCCGTAGAATAAGCATGCTGGATAGTAAGCCTGATCCAGCAAGAAATCGTCTGCTTAGAAGCAGGACACCCAATCTTGTTGGGATCATAAAGGACAAATAGAGCATCCCACTTCCTGTGACGAGTAGTTCTCTTCACGGGATCGGTATGAAATACCTCCAATCAAAATCCCGACATTGAAAATCCCGACACCAATTGACCGATGGTCAAAATCCCGACAAGGTCAAAATCCCGACATGGACAAAATACCGACATTTAAAATACAGACAAGGTCAAAATACCGACATGTAAAATGCCGACCGGTCAAAATACCGACACACGTTTTCTTGTTTTTTGTGTGTATGTCGACATAAGTCAACATGGACACCATATAAAGTGTACCGCTGCGCTCGCCATGCTTCGGGCACGGTGCCTCGCTACGCTCGGCACACTATTATATTCCCCCTCCAGGTCCACTGGGATGGTAAAGTATGAACAAGTCGGTTTCAATGAAAAAAAAATCATGAAAAACTCATGTCGGTATTTTGACCTGTCGGCATTTTACATGTCGGTATTTTGACCTTGTCGGTATTTTAAATGTCGGTATTTTGTCCATGTCGGGATTTTTACCTTGTCGGGATTTTGACCATCAGTCAATTGCTGTCGGGATTTTGATTGGAGGTAAACTGACTGCATCCCCTCTTCACATATATTTTCAAAGCCCACACAACATCCAAGGACTTTGAAGTAATCGAGGTGTCAGTAGCCACTGGCACCACAATAGGTTGGTTGATATGAAAAGCCGACACAACCTTGGGAAGAAATTGCTGACGCGTTCTGAGCTCAGCTCTATCCTCGTGGAAAATCAAGTAGGGGCTCTTGTGCAACAATGCCCCCAATTCTGACCCACGTCTTTCAGATGCCAATGCCAACAGTGTGACAGCCTTCCAAGTAAGAAACTTTACGTCCATCTCCTGTAAAGGTTCGAACCAATCCAACTGCAGCACCACATGAAGATCCCAAGGTGCCGTAGGAGGCACAAAGGGTAGTTGGATATACAGAACCCCTTTCAAGAATGTCTGAACCTCAAGGAGAGCAGCCAATTGTTTCTGTAAGAAAATGGACAAGGCCGAAATCTGGACCTTTATGGAGCCCAAGCGTAGGCCCACATCCACACCTGCTTGCAGAAAGAAGAGAAACCGTCCGAGTTGAAACTCCACCGTAGGACACTTCTTGGATTCACACCAAGACACATACTTTTTCCAAATCCGATGGTAATGCTTAGACGTTACTCCCTTCCTAGCTTGGATCAGAGTAGGAATGACTTAGTTCAGAATGCCCTTCCGAGCTAAGATCTGGCGTTCAACCTCCATGCTGTCAACCGTAGCCGCGATAACTCTTGATAAGCGAACGGCCCCTGCTGTAGAAGGTCCTCGCAAAGAGGAAGAGGCCTCGGATCTTCCAGCAGTAATTCCAGAAGATCCGCGTACCAGGCCCTTCTTGGCCAGTCCGGAGCAATGAGGATCGCATGAACTCTTGTTCTTTTTACGAGTTTGAGAATCCTTGGGATGAGTGGTAGTGGTGGGAAAACACACACTGACTGGAACACCAATAGAGTTACCAGGGCATCCACCGCCACTGCTTGTGGGTCTCTCGACCTGGAACAGTACCTCCGAAGCTTCTTGTTGAGGCGAGAGGCCATCATGTCTATCTGAGGTACACCCCATCAGCTTGTTACCTTTGCGAATACCTCCGGGTGGAGGCCCCATTCTCCTGGATGGAGATCGTGTCTGCTGAGGAAGTCCGCTTCCCAGTTGTCCACTGCCGGAATGAAGATCGCTGACAGCGCCACCGCGTGCCTTTCTGCCCAGAGGAGGATTCTTGTTACCTCTGACATTGCCGCTCTGCTCTTCGTTCCACCCCGTCGGTTTATGTAGGACACTGCCGTTACATTGTCCGACTGAACCTGAATGGCTTGATCTTGCAAAAGATGTGCCGCTTGAAGAAGGCCATTGTATATGGCCCTTAGTTCCAGAATGTTTATCGGAAGGATGGATTCCAGACTTGACCACTTTCCTTGGAAGTTTTCCCCCTGGGCGACTGCTCCACAACCTCTGAGACTTGCATCCGTGGTTAGAAGGATCCAATTCTGAATCCCGTACCTGCGGCCTTTGAATAGGTAAGAAGTTTGCAGCCACCAGAGGAGGGAAATTCTGGCTTTCGGCAACAGGCGTATCTGCCGGTGCATGTGAAGATGTGATCCTGACCACATGTCCAGGAGATACAGCTGGAAGAACCTTGCATGGAAGCTACCTTACTGCAGAGCCTCATAGGAGGCTACCATCTTTCCCAGAAAGTGAATGAACTGATGAGCCGATACCCGGGTTGGCTTCAAGACATCCCGGACCATTGATTGGATCACCAACGCTTGCTTGCTCCACCAGTAGAAACACCCTCTGCACTTCCGTGTCGAGTATCATCCCCAGGAAGGGCAGTCTTCTTGTCGGCTCCAAATGTGACTTTGGAAGGTTCAGGATCCATCCATGAGCTTGGAGTAGTTGAGTTGAGAGAGCAATACTCTGTAACAGCCTCTCCCTGGAAGATGCTTTTATCAGTAGACCGTGCAGATATGTGTCAAAGTCGAAAAATATAGCGACCTATGATGCCTTGTACTAACCCCAATGCACGTGCCCGCTGCTCGCGCACCGACTCCCCCGTGGGTATTTACGGCGGTGTTTGTGTGCGACTAGCGAGCGACTCGATCGCTACATATTTAACCAATATAATGCGTTTTATAGTTAATATTCCCCTTAATAATGTCAGCAAGTATGGTAAGTTTAAAACGGCTCTTGGACCTGAGAAATTCTCCTTTACATGCTGGGAGGGTTCAGACAAAGGTTGGAGGGTAGTGTTTGGTGTCCAGCTGTGGGGTATTGAAGAGGTGTTGTGCCTATGACAGTTGGGAGGGATTCACATAGTTCCTGCTCATGGTTATGCACAGAAGTAGAACATAAGATTAATTGCATTCCGAATAAATTACACATAAATGCAGGGTGGGTGACTGGAATTCAGTCACCTCTTTCCCACAGACTGAAAACAAATAGCCTTATTTACACTAAGCTTTGAGATTCTATGAAGAGGGCTTACACCTTTGTTTATGAATAGGTCCAGGTTTCTCTCCAGAATAATGAGTGCTGAGATGTCATTGTCTCAACTGAAAGAGGTGACCGTGGGGTAAACAAAGCCCAGAGACAGAGTTTGTTTGGAAGATCCAAACAATAGGTTTCCACAATACAACCAGAGAGGAATTTAGAATACTAAAAAGTCCTAGCCAGCGCCCACTTCTTGAACTAACCAATGATCCCAGGTGCAGTACATGTCCCACCCCCTAACCAATGGAAAGAGGGCACACCGTATCTATTGTAGTATGTCTTGAGCTAGTACATAAATATAGTTTGCAATAGGCTTGGGGACACAAGACTCTACTCTCCACAAGGTTTTCATCACTGATTAACTGAGGGCTGGATTTCCAGATTGCGCCTGCGATTCATTCCCATGTGTGTAAGTTATTCTCTGTAACCAACTTATTCTCTGTTTGTATTTGCCATATTTTTTCTCTCTCTCTCTGTTATTGTATAAGATTGTGACGCTATTGTATATTTATGTGTAGTTATTCTGCTTAGATATTGATGTTAGTCTGTAGTGTATGAACTGTTAACTGTTTTCCCCTTTTTACATAGCTAGATATTGTTAGTAAAGGTGTTGGAACCTTAGCAAGGTATTGTGTGTTTATTACATTACTGAGGGTATTTGGAGCGTCTCAATCGCTCAAACAGCTTTCACATTAACAAGGTTAAGAAGGTCTATAAGCAGTACATTATTACAGTGTTACAGTACCAAGGTATACAGTGTGAACATATTCTGTGTTTCAAGTTTATAAAGGTTGCTGTCTGTACGCTCGCTGTGTGTATTCTGTACACCCAGCGTAGCGTGTGTACGTAATTTGCGTACCACGTGCGAGGCCTTCATACGCAAATAGCGTATGAAGTGCGTAGCACGTGCACGAGGTTTAGCGGCCACTACGGCTACATGGTATTAGTATATAGCTAATGTTAAAAGGTAGATATCTGACTATCAATTGAGGGCTCGTCCTTCCTCCACATATCCGCACTAGCGAAACTAAGCAGCCTTTATCTGTCAGCAAAGGGCGGGAAAGTAGTATCCCTTCGTATCCGTATTGGTGGTGAGGGATACAGTAGTGCTGACTAGGTAAGCGCCTGTTTCGCTACGCTGTAGGAGTGCTGGTGGAATCCGGAACCGGAAGGTAAGAACAGTACGCTATTGTCTTTTTAAATCTGGTTTTAATTTCTATTTGGTGCCAACTGCACACGCAGATTGGATTGCGTGTCTGTTTAAATAGGTTTAAAAGTATTTTTAATCGCTCTGCATAGCGTGATAGTTTTTTAGCTCAGGCCTAGAATAACTTTAGGGGCTTGAATGATGATTTTCTTTGTGACAAAAGGAACCGCATGGTCTGTCCTCCATTTTGTGTAAACCTCATGGATGTGGAAGGGGGAGGAGCAGCGGCCATTTTGGGAAGGTCAAAAAAAAAAATTTCTCTGAATGGCTGATTTTCAGTTGACTCAGGAAATAATCAGCCATCCATTGTCAAAAAGAAATCATAATTTAATGAGTTTTTAATGCATTTATTTAATCCATATCATAGTCAATCATAAGTGGTTCAGATAGTTTATTATAAGTTAATAGTAAAATGAATATTTGATTTAGGAAATACACAAATAAAACAAAGTTGTAGGTTTTTATTTTTTTTCTCTTTCTCCCTTCAAGAGCCTGTTTAACTCTGCTACTTGTGAGGTGGGCCATTGAAATGCAAATGAACCTGTGTAACTGGGTTTTGTTTTTTGTTTTCTCCCAGCAGTGAAAGAAATCGCCTTCACAGTTAGTTAAAAAGCACATTCATATGCAAATTAGAAGCACTGAATAAGGTCTCACATAAGTAATAGTGATTAGTACATATATGTAATATCTATATGTGCGTGCTTACATCAATGTATGTTATTAGATTAATTTAGAATTGCATTTTCATTTGTGTAATTTTCACATCTCACTTTCCTGTTTGCCATTTATCATTGATAACGTGCTGAGAAAGATTTGTTGCTATTGGTAGTTAAAAGTAAAAATAATACATTAAGGGGTAATTTGTAAAACACGCACAAGGCTTTTCCTAAAGATACAAGGAGAGATCTGTGTGGTGTTCGGTAGATGATTACAGTTAAAGATCATCTACATTGATATAAACGTGTTAGTTGTATTTCTGTGGATATACCTGGCTTGCGTACACGTGTCTCTAACAAAGGGCGGGACTAGCGTACGCGACGCAAGGGCCGACGCACGGAGCGTATATTACGCAACGGAGCGTCTGGGTACGCCCACATAATACAGTGCAATGCGCCGTCCCTGGTCCCGGATGGAATTGAGAGCAATTATGTCTGAATTCCCTGATCATAGGAAAGATCTAGTTGCATGTCAGAGGTTCATTAAAGAACTAGGAAACTCCACAGAACCCACCAACAAAGGTTGGCGGACAGTGCTGAGGGCATGTTTGCCCTCCAGTGTTGACCCTGCGAAATGTATTACTGATTGTAAATTAGACACAGAAGTACCTCAAACGGAGGAACACAATCAGGAATGTATTAAGCAGATCAACCGACAGTTAGGAGTATATTTCCCAGCCGTTGTCGAGTGGAACATCAAAAGACACCTGGAGTCACAGGGCAGTAAGCAAATGACAATCAGTAGACAAGCCCTGACAACGAAGCCACACCAGCTTAAGACCCAAACCCCTGTGAGAAATTCAAATGTGGTAGTTTGTTACCATTGTCACAAAGAGGGACATTTTGCAAGAGATTGTAGATCAAGAAGTAGACAAAAGTCATGTCAACCCCCTAGACAACAACATAACCATGGTATCCAAGGAATCAGGGAAGTACAGGGAAAGTGGTTGATGGTGATGAGCATCCAAGCGTTTGAGGAGGCATCAAATCAACCAAGACCCCAGGTCACTGGCACTTGGAGGAGGCCCAGGGCTTGCTATTTGTGTAAAAGGGAAGGGCATTATGCCAGCAACTGTAACAGCCCACATAAAGTCAGACCCCCTAGACAAGAACATGAGCAAAGTCATGATACACGAAATTGTAATCAGGTACCACATATGTAAGAAGTTTGAGCTACACCCATAAGATGCAGTCAGGAAAGGTGATCATTAGGACTGATAGTAAGCCTGAGGTTACAGTTAATGAAATTGGGAGGTCAGTTCCTTGTAGACACAGGAACGGCCGGGTAAACGTTGTAATTTATCTGTAAATGTTTCTTTTTCCCCATCTCTGACGTTCATCGGCAGAACTCAAACATCACATAGCTACTTGGTCTTTGCAGAAGTCTACCTAACCCCAGTGTGACCTACCGACATCGGTGTGTCCTGGCCAGGCACAAAAGGGTGAAGTGTGGAAATACTGGTGGGGGAGACTGCGCAAAGATACCAATGGATGTGTTGGTGTGACAGCCTGATGGTGAACGGAAGATCTGACAATGCTATTTTTTGTTGTTTTATGTAACACATATATGAATTGTTCTCTCTCTCTCGTTTGTTTTTTTTTCTCTTCTCTCTCATGTTCTCATGTTTTAAAGAGGGTATGTCACACATCGGTTAGACAAATGGTAATGCAAGATTTTTGCTCCTTACAGAGAGATCGCTGATTTGGAAGGAATATTGTATCACCGGAGTGTTCGTTTGGAAGACTGAGAGACAGCACCGTTGAGATGACAGCAGAGCAAGAAGAACAACAAGACTAGAGGACAAAAGACATCGTAACATTTTTCTTTCCCCTCAAAGTATTTTTTTTGTATCCCCATTACAAATTTCTCCTTTTCCTCCTGTAAGATGGACTTGCCCCAAGAGACTGTGATCCGGATTTTCCTGTTGACCATGATGTTGACCAGAGCAGTCTGTTTCGGTGAGAGTACCATGGAGGTCGAGAAAGGATCTGGAATGGGTTCCGATGACCAGGATGGAGGCGTAGTTTTCCAAGAACAACATAATCACCGAGTAAAGGCGAGTATCAGAAAACGATCTGGTAGCATTGACAATAGAAGGAATTGTGAAGGATTGTTAGCTGAAGAAAACTGCATCTGTAGGCATTGTGATAACATAGTTGAGGATGGGTGCATCAAGAAATACCAGTCCAGTTTTAATATCCACATGGACCGGCATCCATTGAGTGACTATCACTCCTTAGTGGGTAAAGTGTTAAACCAGACAGACTGTTGGGTATGCTCTCAAGTACCTCAAGGTCATAGCAAATCAGGACTAGTACCATTCCCTTTAACTGTAGGAGAGGTACTTGAGCTAAGTGGTGGGAGGCCAGTGGACAAGAGGTTTAATATCTCTAGTCCTCCTAGTTTGAAGCTCCACCAATATCATGTGGATAGGTCCCTAGTGTGTTTTAACATTTCCAATCCCCGAAAGCCGGGAAATTGGGAAGTGTCATGGAGTAATCAAACCATGACATTTTCACATAGAGCCGACAGAATGCCCATAGACACAGAGCTTATACGCCAGATAGTCGAGAATGGAAAATATTTCCGGTATAGGTACACTCTAGGAAGTAGGACCATGCGAGTTGGAGAAGTATCACCAGGATACTGTGCATATATCATACAACTTGATACATGTACTAGACAGATGGGAGAATTAGGGTTAGGCGATTTCACATGGAAAGTTTGTAACATGGTTATGACATACTCCGTCCCATATGTTCTCCCCGATGAGGCATATTTCATATGCGGGAGGAAGGCGTATAGGTTCCTCGCCCCAAACTCAGAGGGATTGTGTTATATTGGAAAAGTACTGCCTGAAGTAATGACTGTATCCCATAACAAAATGAAAGATATTCACCGTGGTGCCCAAGCTCCTTATACTCGCACTCATTACGAGCACGTTGTTAAAAGGCACCTGATAGAGAAGACAGAGCACCATGCCTCTGATCTGATCCATGAATCCACCGGGATTCAATTCCTCTTTGCGATGGATATCACTCGTACAGCCAGGGGAGTGATAAACTTTAGATATATATCTGCGCTAGCAAATTTATTAGACAATATCACCGAAATGTATGACGACACATTCAGGTATACAGGGAGAGAGTTACAAGCCTACAAAACAGAACTGGTTCAGCATAGGATGATTCTCAATTACCTCACAACTGTGACAGGCGGGTATTGTGTTACCCTAGCAACTCAATATGGAATAAAGTGCTGCACGTATATCACAAACAGCACTGAGGACCCGGCCGAGGTCATAGACCAAAAGATGGATGACATTTTGCAATTAAAGTGGGAGTTCCGAAGGAGACATAATCTCACTCTCGCTGCTGTGAGTAATGAGCTGACCAGTTGGGTGTCATGGTTGAACCCACGAAATTGGTTCTCGGGTTTAGGAGAATGGGCCCAAGGTATTATTATGGATGTAGGGAAATTTCTCTTGTGTATTCTGGGAGTCGTCATATTGGTTGGCCTGATATTTAGATGCGTTCGGATTTTAACGAAGTGTAAAGGTAATACCAGAGTGATGAGTCTGAGGAGCGAGGACACTGTAATAACAACAACTAATTTGATTTATGACCCAACGATAGAGACAATGTTGTGATGAAAATGTGATTCCACGGTCCGTTTCTTTCACCCGTTTGTCCTTTGTTTTCCTCCAAGGTACAAAGACATCCGCTTGGAAGAAGAATTTGACAACCTCTTTTATACAGACCATTGATGGACTATGCCACAGACCCCCAATATCCCTAGTGACTTTAACTTTTACGATAGCCCAATACTTTAGAGACTGTAATTTTATGGACAATGGAACAACTTTTGCTCGCTATTTATAGCAAAAGCACCGAGAGACATCAGACAACATGTACATCAAGACAAGACACAAGACAAGACCTCAATCGGCGAATGCATATTAAACTCACATAGTTTATGACTGCATTTATAATAATTGCTTCTTATCTTCACCTCTACAACCTTCAGGTAATGACACACATAGTCGATAGGGAATATAGACACAGATATCAGCATTCACATATCCCCCCATTCATGTATCATCAACTAAATGTGCTCCCCCATTTGTTGCAACCAAAAGCCGAAAAGAGCTCGGTAAAGTTTGACAGCCCATCCACAGACCTTTAATACGGGATAAGAAGGATTCAAATGTATACTTCGCAATACCTCGAAGCTTGATTTAAAACACGTACGGCACGATGATACATGACCCCTCAAACATGGATTCATTCACACAGGCTTCTACTATCTCACTAGGTCATACCTTTCCCACCTTCTCCTCTCCTCCTACTACCCAATCATAAAAAGGTATTCCATGATGACATATATTTTTCTGTTTGAATTGTTTAGGAAGTGGCAGTTATTGGTGACTGCCAAAGGGTCGACTGTCAAAGTCGAAAAATATAGCGACCTATGATGCCTTGTACTAACCCCAATGCACATGCCCGCTGCTCGCGCACCGACTCCCCCGTGCGTACGCATCCCCTCAGGTTGCGTAGGGGACGCTCCGACGTCGCCTGCGCAGGGAGATGGGTATTTACGGCGGTGTTTGTGTGCGACTAGCGAGCGACTCGATCGCTACATATTTAACCAATATAATGCGTTTTATAGTTAATATTCCCCTTAATAATGTCAGCAAGTATGGTAAGTTTAAAACGGCTCTTGGACCTGAGAAATTCTCCTTTACATGCTGGGAGGGTTCAGACAAAGGTTGGAGGGTAGTGTTTGGTGTCCAGCTGTGGGGTATTGAAGAGGTGTTGTGCCTATGACAGTTGGGAGGGATTCGCATAGTTCCTGCTCATGGTTATGCACAGAAGTAGAACATAAGATTAATTGCATTCCGAATAAATTACACATAAATGCAGGGTGGGTGACTGGAATTCAGTCACCTCTTTCCCACAGACTGAAAACAAATAGCCTTATTTACACTAAGCTTTGAGATTCTATGAAGAGGGCTTACACCTTTGTTTATGAATAGGTCCAGGTTTCTCTCCAGAATAATGAGTGCTGAGATGTCATTGTCTCAACTGAAAGAGGTGACCGTGGGGTAAACAAAGCCCAGAGACAGAGTTTGTTTGGAAGATCCAAACAATAGGTTTCCACAATACAACCAGAGAGGAATTTAGAATACTAAAAAGTCCTAGCCAGCGCCCACTTCTTGAACTAACCAATGATCCCAGGTGCAGTACATGTCCCACCCCCTAACCAATGGAAAGAGGGCACACCGTATCTATTGTAGTATGTCTTGAGCTAGTACATAAATATAGTTTGCAATAGGCTTGGGGACACAAGACTACTCTCCACAAGGTTTTCATCACTGATTAAGTGAGGGCTGGATTTCCAGATTGCGCCTGCGATTCATTCCCATGTGTGTAAGTTATTCTCTGTAACCAACTTATTCTCTGTTTGTATTTGCCATATTTTTTTCTCTCTCTCTCTCTCTCTCTCTCTCTGTTATTGTATAAGATTGTGACGCTATTGTATATTTATGTGTAGTTATTCTGCTTAGATATTGATGTTAGTCTGTAGTGTATGAACTGTTAACTGTTTTCCCCTTTTTACATAGCTAGATATTGTTAGTAAAGGTGTTGGAACCTTAGCAAGGTATTGTGTGTTTATTACATTACTGAGGGTATTTGGAGCGTCTCAACCGCTCTAACAGCTTTCACATTAACAAGGTTAAGAAGGTCTATAAGCAGTGCATTATTACAGTGTTACAGTACCAAGGTATACAGTGTGAACATATTCTGTGTTTAAAGTTTATAAAGGTTGCTGTCTGTGTGTACGCTCGCTGTGTGTATTCCGTACACCCAGCGTAGCGTGTGTACGTAATTTGCGTACCACGTGCGAGGCCTTCATACGCAAATAGCGTATGAAGTGCGTAGCACGTGCACAAGGTTTAGCGGCCACTACGGCTACATGGTATTAGTATATAGCTAATGTTAAAAGGTAGATATCTGACTCTATCATATGGAATTATGTTCACTCCCTGCATGCGGAGTAGCATCATCTCTGCCATGACCTTGGTGAACACCCTCGGTGCCGTGGAGAGGACAGATGGCATTGTCTGGAACTGATAGTGACAGTCCTGCAGCGCAAATCTGAGATAAGCCTGGTGAGGCACCCAGATCGGAATGTGAAGGTACGCATCCTTGATATCCAGGGAAACTAGGAATTCCCCCTCCTCCAGACCTGAGATCACCGCTCTCAGAGACTCCATCTTGAATATGAATACCCTCAAGCAGGGGTTCAGTGACTTTAGGATCAATATTGGTCTTAACGAACCATCCAGTTTTGGTACCACAAACAGGATGGAGTAATAACCCTTGTTTTTTAGGTGAGTTGGAACTGGAACAATGACATTTGTTTGCACCAATTTTTGAATGGCTTCCTGTAAGATAGTACTTTCTGTCAGCAAAGCTGGTAAGCCTGATTTGAAGAATCTGTGAGGTGGGAGTTCCTGAAATTCCAGTCTGTAGCCCTTGGCAACAATATCTTTTACCCAGGGGTCTAGGCATGGCACCCAAACGTGACTGAAATCTTTTAGTCTCGCCCCAATCTTCAGGCTGGGAGGTCCACCGTCATGCTGAAGATTTTGAGGAAGCAGAACCTGGTTTCTGTTCCTGGGAACCTGTTGGTGCAGGTTTTCTGGATTTTCCCCGACCTCCTCTAAAGAAGGTGGGGGGCCTTTGGATCTTTTAACTTTTGCGGTCCAAAAGGACTGCAGTGTAGGCGTAGGATAAGATTTCCTAGCTGGTGCAGCTGCGGAGGGAAGAAAGGTCGACTTACCCGCAGTTGCCGTGGATATCCACGTATCTAGTGCGTCCCCAAACAGGGCCTGACCTGTGAAGGGCAGGTTCTCCACACTTTTCTTTGACACTGCATCAGCAGTCCATTGGCATAGCCAGAGTCCTCCGCGTGTCGAGACTGCCATGGATGTAGCCCTTGCATTAAGCAGGCCAATGTCCTTCATGGCCTCCACCATGAAACTTGCCGAATCCTGTATGTGACGTAAAAACAAGTCAGTCACTCCTATCCTTAGTATCTAAGTCCTCCAGTAATGTGTCGGACCACTTTACTAGGGCTCTAGAAATCCACGCACAAGCATTAGTGGGTCTCAGAGCCACACCTGTAGCAGTGTATAGTGATTTGAGCGTAGTCTCAATCTTGCGGTCAGCAGGCTCTTTTTGACAACCTAGATACAGAAGTGTCCACTATAGGTGGGTTTTCTCACTTCTTTCTGTTCTCCTCAGGGAAAGGGAAAGCAATGAGAATTCTTTTAGGGATCTGGAATTTTTTCTCTGGGTTTTCCCAGGATTTTTCAAACAAAGAGTTTAACTCCTTAGAAGCAGGGAAGGTAAGCAAGGATTTCTTATTTACGGTAAAATAAGTTTCCTCTTCCTGCTCAGGTACCTTTTCAGTAATATACAAAACATCCCTAATAGCTTTAATCATTAGTTGCACCCCTTTAGCAAGGGATGCATCCCCCACTTCATATCCTCATCACCGTTCCCTGTATCAGAGTCGGTATCAGCGTCAGCTTGCAATATCTGGGCAAGTGTACATTTTTGTGGGTATGTAGGTGGGTTTTTAGACGAAGCATTGGGAGCTGAATACATCATATCCTCTACAGATTTTTTTTTTAAACTGCATTACCTTCTTAGTATGTGACATCCTTGTTGAAATTTGGGATATCATTCCCCTTAAAGAATCCACCCATGGTGGTTCGGATCCAGAAGGCTGAGAAAGTATATTGCAGTCTTGAGTACATGGAATAGACTCCTTAGGAGAAGATAAACACTCTGCAGCACAGGACACAGAGTCCTTAGACATGGTAATGGGGGATACACACACAGGAAAATGTCAGACACAGTTTCCCCCAGAGTACCTTCAGAGAGTCACAGAGTATGAGGAACCAGCCACACCGCGCCCTATCAGGCTGTTATTATGACAACAGTCTGGCACCGACTAACTATCCTGAACCGGGTAGTTAGTAATAATATTACACTTCCCCCCAAATCTATAACTCCCTAGTACCACAGAGGTGCTGGATTTATGTGGAGGGACAGCGCTTCCCTGTCAGCATTTTGTGTGGAGATCCGCAGGGAGAAAATGGCACTGGTGAACTGCTGGATCCGCTCTGAGAGGAAGCCCCGCTCCCTGCCATGGCTTCCCGCACTTTGTTATTTATACTGGCATGAGGTATTAGTGCCAACAGTGGGATTAGCCACTGTTAGCTGCGTGACCAGTGTAGAGTTTATTCGCGCTGGCTCAGGAAGCCCCTCAACAGCGCGTACAGTGTATGTTGCTGAACCTTCCTGGAGCGCAGCCTGTCAGAGCTGCGCTCCCCACCCTTGTGCCACCATACCTGCCGGCGACCCGCTAACCGAGGCGCCGGCGCTGTGCTCACCACTCTTCGATCTTCTGGCTCTGTTAGGGAGTGGCGGCCGTGCTGCGGGAGTGAGCGGTCGCCTCGTGGGCTTGCGATCAGTTCCCTCAGGAGCTCAGTGTCCTGTCAGCGGAGTAGAGAACCATTAACTCTCTATTAAGGTGGTTCTTACTCCCCCCTGAGTCCCACGAAGCAGGGAGGCTGTTGCCAGCAGCCTCCCTGTAAAATAACAAACTCTAGAAAACAATAAAACTAAGAAAACTCCTAGGAGCTCCCCTAGCTGTGACCGGCTCCTCCGGGCACATTTTCTAAACTGAGTCTGGTAGGAGGGGCAAAGAGGAAGAGCCAGCCCACACTATAAAACTCTTAAAGTGCCAGTGGCTCCCAAAGGACCCATCTACACCCCATGGTACTAAATGGAACCCAAGCATCCTCTAGGACGTAAGAGAAACAATAGATGTTCTGTCCTCCCACAGGCTTATACAGCAATGGAGGGAAAAAGAACACAAATAAAAATAATAGTGCAGCAGTCTTAAACAGACACAAGAATTTAATACAATATTGCACTTATAAGACAGAGAATAAAAGTAGCATATACTGTATAACATCCTCTACTGGCATGTACAGCAACGCTTCTTAATGTCTCACAGAGTTCACGGGTGTTCAGAATGGTAGGCCGGCACGTGCAGGTCCGGAATCTGTAGCTGCGCTCCCAGACAGTAATCGGCGTTGACAGATGTCCAGAACGAGGTGTCACAACAACCACACTCTTTACGCATTTTGGACCACAAGGGGTCCTACATCAGAGGTGTGGTACTGGTAGTCAATCCTAATCCTTATAAAAGTGTCCCAATTACCCCAGATTCGGAGCACTGGAGTCTGCACTTTGTTTCCAGTCTGAAAGGCGGAAGTGAAGATTTCCGGAAGGCAGTGCTCATCCTAGCGCCGACTTGCGTTCCAAATATGTCTTCCACCTCAGATAGTTCCGGGATAGGTCCGTTTTCATATTAAATGCATAAAAGTCCATAGTTCTATAAAAAAAACATATATGGACAAACATGTAGGTAAACGGATCAGGATAATATAAGAACAATTGTTTAACCCATCACAAAAATAACACAGAGGTCTAACTTTAACTAAAGTGACTTAGTGAATTTAAAGTGACATTGCATATAATAAGATTTTACTTACCGGTAAATCTATTTCTCGTAGTCCGTAGAGGATGCTGGGGACTCCGTAAGGACCATGGGGAGAGACAGGCTCCGCAGGAGACATGGGCACTTTAAGAAAGAATTTAGTTCCTGGTGTGCACTGGCTCCTCCCTCTCTGCCCCTCCTCCAGACCTCAGTTAGAGAACTGTGCCCAGGGGAGATGGACAGTACGAGGAAAGGATTTTTGTTAATCCAAGGGCAAGATTCATACCAGCCACACCAATCACACCGTATAACTTGTGATAACAATCCAGTAAACAGTATGACAATAACATAGCATCAGTTCACGCCCGATGCAACAATAACGTAACCCTTATTGAAGCAATAACTATATACAAGTATTGCAGAAGAAGTCCGCACTTGGGACGGGCGCCCAGCATCCTCTACGGACTACGAGAAATAGATTTACCGGTAAGTAATATCTTATTTTCTCTAACGTCCTAGAAGATGCTGGGGACTCCGTAAGGACCATATGGATTATACCAAAGCTCCCAAACGGGCGGGAGAGTGCAGATGACTCTGCAGCACCGATTGAGCAAACATGAGGTCCTCCTCAGCCAGGGTATCAAACTTATAGAATTTTGCAAAGGTGTTTGTACCCGACCAAGTAGCAGCTCGACACAGCTGTAGTGCCGAGACCCCTCGGGCAGCCGCTCAAGAAGAGCCCACTTTCCTAGTGGAATGGGTGATTTAGGTAACGGCAATCCTGCCGTAGAATGCGCCTGCTGAATCGTGATACAGATTCAGCGAGCAAGAGTCTGCTTTGAAGCAGGGCCGCCAAGCTTGTTGGCTGCATACAGAACAAACAGTGCTTCTGTTTTTCGGACTCTAGCCGTCCTGGCTACATAAATTTTCAAAGCCCTGACCACATCAAGGGACTCGGAATCCTATAAGTCCCGTGTAGCCACAGGCACCACAATAGGTTGGTTCATATGAAAGGATGAAATCACTTTTGGCAGGAACTGAGGACGTGTCCGCAATTCCGCTCTATCCATATGGAAAACCAGATAGGGGCTTTTATGTGATAAAGCCGCTACTTCCGACACTCGCCTAGCCGAAGCCAGGGCTAATAACATGACCACCTTCCAAGTGAGATATTTCAACTCCACCGTTTTCAGTGGTTCAAACCAGTGTGACTTTAGGAAGTCCAAGACCACATTAAGGTCCCAAGGCGCCACCAGAGGCACAAACGGAGGCTGAATATGCAGTACTCCCTTAACAAAAGTCTGAACTTCTGGGAGAGAAGCCAATTCTTTTTGAAAGAAAATGGATAGGGCCGAAATTTGGACCTTAATGGAGCCTAATTTAAGGCCCAAATCCACTCCAGTTTGTAGGAAGTGAAGGAAACGGCCCAGATGGAATTCTTCCGTAGGAGCATTCCTGGCCTTACACCAAGAAACATATCTTCGCCATATACGGTGATAATGTTTTGCTGTTACTTCCTTCCTAGCCTTTATCAGCGTAGGGATAACCTCAACCGGAATACCTTTTTCCGCTAGGATCCAGTGTTCAACCGCCATGCCGTCAAACGCAGCCGCGGTAAGTCTTGGAACAGACAGGGTCCCTGTTGCAACAGGTCCTGCCTTAGAGGAAGAGGCCACGGATCTTCCGTGAGCATTTCCTGCAGATCTGGATACCAGGTCCGTCGTGGCCAATCTGGAACAACGAGGATTGTTCTCACTCCTTTTCTTCTTACTATTCTCAACACCTTGGGTATGAGAGGAAGAGGAGGAAATACATAGACGGACCGGAACACCCACGGTGTCACGAGGGCGTCTACCGCTACTGCCTGAGAGTCTCTGGACCTGGCGCAATACCTCTGTAGCTTTTTGTTGAGGCGGGACGCCATCATGTCTATCTGTGGCAGTTCCCACCGACTCACAATCTGTGTGAAGACTTCTGGATGAAGTCCCCACTCTCCCGGGTGTAGGTCGTGTCTGCTGAGGAAGTCTGCTTCCAAGTTGTCCACTCCTGGAATGAACACTGCTGACAGTGCGCTTACATGATTCTCCGCCCAGCGAAGAATCCTGGTAGCTTCCGCCATTGCCGCTCTGCTCCTTGTGCCGCCTTGGCAGTTTACATGAGCCACTGCGGTGATGTTGTTTGACTGGATCAGAACTGGTTGGTCGCGAAGTAAGGCCTCCGCTTGACGTAGGGCGTTGTATATGGCCCTTAGTTCCAGGATGTTGATGTGCAGACAAGTCTCTTGACTTGACCAAAGACCCTGGAAATTTCTTCCCTGTGTGACTGCTCCCCAACCTCGGAGGCTTGCATCCGTGGTCACCAGGATCCAATCCTGAATGCCGAATCTGCGGCCCTCGAGAAGGTGAGCGCTCTGCAGCCACCACAGGAGCGACACCCTTGCCCTGGGGGACAGGGTGATCAACCGATGCATCTGTAGATGTGATCCGGACCACTTGTCCAACAGATCCCATTGGAAAGTCCTCGCATGGAACCTGCCAAAGGGAATGTCCTCGAATGAGGCCACCATCTTTCCCAGGACTCGAGTGCAATGATGCACGGACACCTGTCTTGATTTCAAAAGGTTCCTGACCAGAGTCATAAGTTCCTGGGCTTTTTCTATCGGAAGATAAACCCTTTTCTTGGTCGTGTCCAGAATCATGCCCAAGAAAGGCAGACGAGTCGTAGGAACCAACTGCGACTTTGGGATATTGAGAATCCAGCCGTGTTGTTGTAACACTTTCAGTGAAAGAGATACGCTGTTCAGCAACTGCTCTCTTGATCTCGCTTTTATGAGGAGATCGTCCAAGTACGGGATAATTGTGACACCCTGCTTGCGCAGGAGCACCATCATTTCCGCCATTACCTTGGTGAAAATCCTCGGAGCCGTTGAGAGACCAAACGGCAACGTCTGAAATTGGTAATGACAGTCCTGTACCGCAAATCTTAGGTACGCCTGATGAGGTGGATAAATGGGGACATGAAGGTACGCATCCTTTATGTCCAGTGACACCATAAAATCCCCCCTTCCAGGCTGGCGATGACCGCTCTTAGCGATTCCATCTTGAACTTGAACCTCTTCAAGTATAGGTTCAGAGATTTTAAATTCAATATGGGTCTGACCGAACCGTCCGGTTTCGGAACCACAAACATGGTTGAATAATAACTCCTTCCCTGTTGAAGGAGGGGAACCTCGACCACCACCTGCTGAAGATACAATTTTTGTATTGCATTTAACACTATCTCCCTCTCTAGGGGGGAAGGCGGTAGGGCCGATTTGAAAAAACGGCGAGGAGGCACCTCTTCGAATTCCAGCTTGTAACCCTGAGACACAATTTCTATTGCCCAGGGATCCACCTGGGAGTGAACCCACATGTGGCTGAAATTCCGAAGACGCGCCCCACTGGCCCCGACTCCGCCAGTGGAGCCCCAGCGTCATGCGGTGGATTTTGCAGAGGCCGGGGAGGACTTCTGTTCCTGGGAACTAGCTGTATTGTGCAGCTTCTTTCCTCTGCCCCTCCCTCTGGCAAAAAAGGACGCACCTCGGACTTTCTTGTTTCTTTGTGAACGAAAGGACTGCATTTGATAATGCGGTGCTCTCTTAGGCTGTGAGGGAACATAAGGCAAAAAATTTGACTTTCCAGCCGTAGCTGTGGAGACCAGGTCCGAGAGACCTTCACCGAACAATTCCTCACCCCTGTAAGGTAAACCTCCATATGCCGTTTTGAGTCGGCATCACCTGTCCATTGCCGAGTCCACAGGACCCTTCTGGCAGAAATCGACATAGCGTTTATTCTTGAACCCAGCAGACTAATGTCTCTTTGAGCATCTCTCATATAAAGGACAGCGTCTTTAATATGCCCCAGGATCAATAAAACGGTATCCCTATCTAGGGTATCAAACTCCTCTGATAAGGTACCAGTCCATGCCGCTACTGCACTACAGACCCAGGCCGACGCGATTGCCGGTCTGAGCAAGGTACCTGAATGTGTATAAATGGACTTCAGGGTACCCTCCTGTTTGCGATCAGCAGCATCCTTGAGGGTAGCCATATCCAGGGACGGCAGGGCTACCTTTTTGGATAAGCGTGTTAAAGCTTTGTCCACCCTAGGGGAGGATTCCCATCGTAAACCTGTCCGTTGGCGGGAAAGGATACGCCATAAGAATCCGTTTGGAAATCTGCAGTTTTTTATCTGGAGATTCCCAACCTTTTTCATATAGCTCATTCAGTTCGTGTGAGGGGGGAAAAGTTACCTCAGGTTTCTTTCCCTTATACATATAAACCCTTGTGTCAGGGACAGGGGTTTCCTCTGTGATGTGCAAAACCTCCTTAATTGCTATAATCATATATCGGAGTGATTTAGCCAACTTTGGCTGTAACTTTGCATCATCGTAATCAACACTGGAGTCAGAATCCATGTCGGTATCTGTGTCAACAATTTGGGATAGTGGGCGCTTATGAGATCCCGACGGTTCCTGCGACATAGGATCAGGCACGGGTTGAGACCCCGACTGTCCCAATGCATCAGCCTTGTCAAATCTTTTATGCAAGGAATTTACATTATCATTTAAAACCTTCCACATATCCATCCAATCACGTGTCGGCGCCGTCGGCGGAGACACCACATTCATTTGCTCCCGCTCCTCTCCCACATAGCCTTCCACATCAGACATGTCGACACAAGCGTACCGACACACCACACACACAGGGAATGTCCTTTCTGAAGACAGTTCCCCCACAAGGCCCTTTGGAGAGACAGAGAGAGTATGCCAGCACACACCCCAGCGCTCTATAACCCAGGAATAACACAGTAACTTAATGTTAACCCAGTAGCTGCTGTTTATATATTTTTTTGCGCCTAATTATGTGCCTCCCCTCTCTTTTCAACCCTCTTCTACCGTGTATCAGCAGGGGAGAGCCTGGGGAGCTTCCTCTCAGCGTGCTGTGGAGAAAAAAAAATAAGATTTTACTCACCGGTAAATCTATTTCTCGTAGTCCGTAGTGGATGCTGGGAACTCCGTAAGGACCATGGGGAATAGCGGCTCCGCAGGAGACTGGGCACAACTAAAGAAAGCTTTAGGACTACCTGGTGTGCAGTGGCTCCTCCCTCTATGACCCTCCTCCAGACCTCAGGATACTGTGCCCGGAAGAGCTGACACAATAAGGAAAGGATTTGGAATCCCGGGTAAGACTCATACCAGCCACACCAATCACACCGTATAACTCGTGATATTATACCCAGTTAACAGTATGAAATATAACTGAGCCTCACTAACAGATGGCTCATAACAATAACCCTTTAGTTAGGCAATAACTATATACAAGTATTGCAGACAATCCGCACTTGGGATGGGCGCCCAGCATCCACTACGGACTACGAGAAATAGATTTACCGGTGAGTAAAATCTTATTTTCTCTGACGTCCTAGTGGATGCTGGGAACTCCGTAAGGACCATGGGGATTATACCAAAGCTCCCAAACGGGCGGGAGAGTGCGGATGACTCTGCAGCACCGAATGAGCAAACTCAAGGTCCTCCTCAGCCAGGGTATCAAACTTGTAGACTCTTGCAAAAATGTTTGAACCCGACCAAGTAACAGCTCGGCAAAGTTGTAAAGCCGAGACCCCTCGGGCAGCCGCCCAAGAAGAGCCCACTTTCCTCGTGGAATGGGCTTTTACAGATTTAGGGTGCGGCAGTCCAGCCACAGAATGTGCAAGTTGAATCGTGCTACAGATCCAGCGAGCAATATTCTGCTTAGAAGCAGGAGCACCCAGCTTGTAGGGTGCATACAGGATAAATAGCGAGTCAGTTTTCCTGACTCCAGCCGTCCTGGAAACATATATTTTCAGGGCCCTGACTACGTCCAGTAACTTGGAGTCCTCCAAGTCCCACGTAGCCGCAGGCACCACAATAGGTTGGTTCACATGAAAAGCTGATACTACCTTAGGAAGGAATTGGGAACGAGTCCTCAATTCCGCCCTATCCATATGAAAATCAGATAAGGGCTTTTGCATGACAAACCTGCCAATTCTGATACACGCCTGGCCGACGCCAGGCCAACAGCATGACCACTTTCCACGTGAGGTATTTTAGCTCTACGGATTTAAGTGGCTCAACCCAATGCGACTTCAGGGAATCCAACACCACGTTGAGATCCCACGGTGCCACTGGAGGCACAAACGGGGGCTGAATATGCAGCACTCCCTTAACAAAAGTCTGAACTTCAGGCAGTGAAGCCAGTTCTTTCTGGAAGAAAATCGACAGAGCCGAAATCTGGACCTTAATGGAACCCAATTTTAGGCCCATAGACACTCCTGACTGTAGGAAGTGCAGAAATCGACCCAGTTGAAATTCCTCCGTTGGGGCCTTCCTGGCCTCACACCAAGCAACATATTTTCGCCATATGCGGTGATAATATTTTGCGATCACATCTTTCCTAGCCTTAATCAGCGTAGGAATGACTTCCTTCGTCAAACACAGCCGTGGTAAGTCTTGGAACAGGCAGGGCCCCTGCTGCAGCAGGTCCTGTCTGAGCGGCAGAGGCCATGGGTCCTCTGAGATCATTTCTTGAAGTTCTGGGTACCAAGCACTTCTTGGCCAATCCGGAACCACGAGTATAGTTCTTACTCCTCTCCTTCATATTATTCTCAGTACCTTGGGTATGAGAGGCAGAGGAGGGAACACATACACCGACTGGTACACCCACGGTGTTACCAGAGCATCCACAGCTATCGCCTGAGGGTCCCTTGACCTGGCACAATATCTTTTTAGCTTTTTGTTGAGGCGGGACTCCATCATGTCGACCTGTGGCCTAGCCTGACTTAGGGCATTGTGAATGGCCCTTAGTTCCAGAATATTTATGTGTAGGGAAGTCTCCTGACTTGACCATAGTCCTTGGAAGTTTCTTCCCTGTGTGACTGCCCCCCAGCCTCGAAGGCTGGCATCCGTGGTCACCAGGACCCAGTCCTGTATGCAGAATCTGCGGCCCTCTAGAAGATGAGCACTCTGCAGCCACCACAACAGCGACACCCTGGCCCTTGGAGACAGGGTTATCAGCCGATGCATCTGAAGATGCGACCCGGACCACTTGTCCAACAGATCCCACTGGAAGATCCTTGCATGGAACCTGCCGAATGGAATTTCTTCGTAAGAAGCTACCATCTTTCCCAGGATTCGCGTGCATTGATGCACCGACACCTGTATTTGTATTAGGAGGTCTCTGACTAGAGATGACAACTCCTTGGCCTTCTCCTCCGGGAGAAACCCTTTTTCCTGTTCTGTGTCCAGAACCATACCCAGGAACAGTAGACGCGTCGTAGGAACCAGCTGCGACTTTGGAATATTCAGAATCCAGCCGTGCTGTTGTAGCACTTCCCGAGATAGTGCTACTCCGACCAACAACTGCTCCCTGGACCTCGCCTTTATAAGGAGATCGTCCAAGTACGGGATAATTATAACTCCCTTTTTTCGAAGGAGTATCATCATTTCGGCCATAACCTTGGTAAATACCCTCGGTGCCGGGGACAGACCAACGGCAACGTCTGGAATTGGTAATGACAGTCCTGTACCACAATTTTGAGGTACTCCTGGTGAGGAGGGTAAATGGGGACATGCAGGTAAGCATCCTTGATGTCCAGTGATACCATGTAATCTCCTTCGTCCAGGCTTGCAATAACCGCCCTGAGCGATTCCATTTTGAACTTGAACCTTCGTATATAAGTGTTCAAGGATTTCAATTTTAGAATGGGTCTCACCGAACCGTCTGGTTTCGGTACCACAAACATTGTGGAATAGTAACCCCGGCCTTGTTGAAGGAGGGGTACCTTGATTATCACCTGTTGGAAGTACAGCTTGTGAATTGCCGCCCGTACTACCTCCCCTCGAAGGCAGCAGGCAAGGCTGATTTGAGGTAACGGCGAGGGGGAGTCGCCTCGAACTCCAGCTTGTATCCCTGTGATACTACTTACAGAACCCAGGGATCCACCTGTGAGCGAGCCCACTGGTCGCTGAAGTTCCCGAGACGCGCCCCCACCGCACCTGGCTCCACCTGTGGAGCCCCAGCGTCATGCGGTGGACTCAGAGGAAGCGGGGGAAGATTTTTGATCCTGGGAACTGGCTGTCTGGTGCAGCTTTTTCCCTCTTCCCTTGTCTCTGTGCAGAAAAGGAAGCGCCTTTGACCCGCTTGCTTTTCTGAAGCCGAAAGGACTGTACCTGATAATACGGTGCTTTCTTAGGCTGTGAGGAAACCTGAGGTAAATTTTTTCCTTCCCAGCTGTTGCTGTGGATACGAGGTCCCAGAGACCATCCCCAAACAATTCCTCACCCTTATAAGGCAGAATCTTCATGTGCCTTCTAAAGTCAGCATCGCCTGTCCACTGCCGGGTCCCTAATACCCTCCTGGCAGAATGGACATTGCATTAAATCTGGATGCCAGCCGGCAAATATCCCTCTGTGCATCCCTCATATATAAGACGACGTCTTTAATATGCTCTATGGTTAGCAAAATAGTATCCCTGTCCTGACAGGGTAATAGACCACGCTGCAGCAGCACTATCCATGCTGAGGCAATTGCAGGTCTCAGTATAGTACCTGAGTGTGTATATACAGACTTCAGGATAGCCTCCTGCTTTTTATCAGCAGGCTCCTTCAAAGTGGCCGTATCCTAAGACGGCAGTGCCACCTTTTTTTTTTTTTTTTTTTTGACAAACGTGTGAGCGCCTTATCCACCCTAGGGGATATCTCCCAACGTGACCTATCCTCTGGCGGGAAAGGGTACGCCATCAGTAACTTTTTAGAAATTACCAGTTTCTTATCGGGGGAACCCACGCTTCTTCACACACTTCATTCACTCATCTGATGGGGGAACAAAACACTGGCTGCTTTTTTTCCCCAAACATAAAACCCCTTTTTTGTGGTACTTGGGTTAATATCAGAAATGTGTAACACATTTTTAATTGCCGAGATCATGCAACGGATGTTCCTAGTGGATTGCGTATATGTCTCAACCTCGTCGACACTGGAGTCAGACTCCGTGTCGACATCTGTGTCTGCCATCTGAGGTAGTGGGAGGTTTTTGAGCCCCTGATGGCCTTTGAGACGCCTGGCCAGGCGCGGGCTGAGAAGCCGGCTGTCCCACAGCTGTTACGTCATCCAGCCTTTTATGTAAGGAGTTGACACTGTCGGTTAATACCTTCTACCTATCCATCCACTCTGGTGTCGGCCCCACAGGGGGCGACATCACATTTATCGGCATCTGCTCCGCCTCCACATAAGCCTCATCAAACATGTCGACACAGCCGTACCGACACACCGCACACACACAGGGAATGCTCTGACTGAGGACCGGACCCCACAAAGCCCTTTGGGGAGACAGAGAGAGAGTATGCCAGCACACACCAGAGCGCTATATAACACAGGGATGAACACTATAACTGAGTGATTTTCCCTTATAGCTGCTTATATATATATATATATATATATATATATATATATATATATATACTGCTGCGCCTAAATTTAGTGCCCCCCCTCTCTTTTTTACCCTTTGTAGTCTTGAAACTGCAGGGGAGAGCCTGGGAGCGATCCCTCCAGCGGAGCTGTGAGGGAAAAATGGCGCCAGTGTGCTGAGGGAGATAGCCCCGCCCCTTTTTCGGCGGACTTCTCCCGCTTTTTTACGGATCTCTGGCAGGGGTATTTTTCATATATATAGCCTCTAGGACTATATATTGTGATTTTTTTATGCCAGCCAAGGTGTTAATATTGCTGCTCAGGGCGCCCCCCCCCCAGCGCCCTGCACCCATCAGTGACCGGAGTGTGAGGTGTGCATGAGGAGCAATGGCGCACAGCTGCAGTGCTGTGCGCTACCTTGTTGAAGACCGAAGTCTTCTGCCGCCGATTTTCAGGAGTCTTCTTCCTTCTGGCTCTGTAAGGGGGACGGCGGCGCGGCTCCGGACGATCGAGGTCGGGCCCTGTGTTCGATCCCTCTGGAGCTAATGGTGTCCAGTAGCCTAAGAAGCCCAAGCTAGCTGCAAGTAGGTAGGTTCGCTTCTTCCTTAGTCCCTCGTAGCAGTGAGTCTGTTGCCAGCAGATCTCACTGAAAATAAAAAACCTAAAATTATACTTTCTTTTCTAGGAGCTCAGGAGAGCCCCTAGTGTGCATCCAGCTCAGCCGGGCACAAGATTCTAACTGAGGTCTGGAGGAGGGTCATAGAGGGAGGAGCCAGTGCATACCAGGTAGTCCTAAAGCTTTCTTTAGTTGTGCCCAGTCTCCTGCGGAGCCGCTATTCCCCATGGTCCTTACGGAGTTCCCAGCATCCACTAGGACGTCAGAGAAATGGCGCTGGTGAGTGCTGAGGGAGAAGCCCCGCCCCCTCGGTGGCGGGCTTCTGTCCCGCTTAAATTTTATTTCTTTGGCGGGGGCTCCTACATATATACAGTGCCCAGCTGTATATATGTGTTCATTTGCCAGAATGAGGTCCCAAATGCTGCCCAGGGCGCCCCCCCCTGCGCCCTGCACCCTAACAGTGACCGGAGTATGTGTAGGTGTATGGAGCAATGGCGCACAGCTGCAGTGCTGTGCGTTACCTCCAGTGAAGATCACGAATTCTTCTGCCGCCTGTGAAGTCTTCTTGCTTCTCATACTCACCCGGCTTCAATCTTCCGGCTCTGCAAAAGGGACGGCGGTGCGGCTCTGGGACGGACGGCGAGGGTGAGATCCTGCGTACCGATCCCTCTGGAGCTAATGGTGTCCAGTAGCCTAAGAAGCAGGACCTAGCTTCAGAGAGTAGGGCTGCTTCTCTCCCCTCAGTCCCACGATGCAGGGAGTCTGTTGCCAGCAGAGCTCCCTGAAAATAAAAACCTAACAAAATACTTTCTTACAGCAAGCTCAGGAGAGCTCACTGAAAAGCACCCAGCTCCTCTGGGCACAGAATCAAACTGAGGTCTGGAGGAGGGGCAAAGAGGGAGGAGCCAGTGCACACCAGGAACTAAATTCTTTCTTAAAGTGCCCATGTCTCCTGCGGAGCCCGTCTCTCCCCATGGTCCTTACGGAGTCCCCAGCATCCTCTAGGACGTTAGAGAAATATAATATAATACATCCAAGTTAAAAAATATCAAAAAAACACATAAAAGAGGAAAAAATTAAGATCAAGTTAAAAACACCCCAATTCGATCTCACTATTAAGACCGTTGGGAACTAAAGTTTTTGGGTGGTAGATCCAGGGCATTTCGGCTTTTGATAGCCTTTGTTCCAAATCTCTGGATCTCTTTCTTGGTAAAACCTGTTCTATACCATAAAAAATTGTGATGTCGCATTATTTTTTATCATGTACTTTTTTAATATGTGCCGACACGGTATGTGAATCCAGTCCTTTTCTTGTTATATACGTGCTCGGCTAGGCGTACTTTTAGTGCTCTTGTTGTTTTGCCAACATATCTAAGTCCGCAACTACACTCAAGGACATAAACAATGTTCCTTGAGTTGCACGTAATAATTGATAATTCATCAAAAATGAAAAGCTTAGTATTTTATCTTTGTTGTGTGACCCACGTTGTGTGCATTTGTGTGCTATTATGTCACTGTGGTGATGCTGTCCCTACGGGATACGATCATTAGGTCGACAACTAGTGGTTGACATGGAAAAAGGTCGACATGTTTTTCACTTTTTTAAATTTTTTTAACTTTTTCATATGATCCACGTGGACTACGATTGGGAACAGTAGCGAAGCACCTTGCCCGAAGCATGGCGAGCGGACACGGTGCACTAATTGGGGTTCCCCGTCACTTTACGATGAAAATGACACAAAAAAACTAATGTTGACCTTGTTCATGTCGCCCTAATGACTGTGTTGACTTATTTCTGGTGTCGACCTAATGACCCATACCCGTCCCTACTACATGTTTAAGCAAGGAACCGCAGGATATTATACACAGTCCTCTGTTTTTAAAAATAAAACACCAACACTTACAAATGATCGGGGCAGCAGGGTTATCGCAAATGCACAACTTGCTACAAAGTGACGCACCGGCGCCAGACGCCATTTTGTGGGCGCAGGTACATGCCGTACACGAAATGGAGCATCTTGGAACGCACGTGATGCTGGCAGCTTTAGAGCAATACAGACCGTCACTGTGGATTCATTACAGTCTGCATATCGTATCTATGTATGCCGCCTATAGCGGCCATTGGGTAGCAGGTGAGTCACATGATGTGACACAGAGTGACTGCGCAGGGACTCCGCACTATCTCACCACCGTGCTTGTTTCTGGATGTTATGATCACTGAAGGAGGCGGACTCTCAATCCGTGCAGGCCACGCCTCCTCTCCTGTAATAGGTGTGTGATGCCTCCGGGGGCAGGGCATAGTGCTCATGCTGCTGAGGTTGCTGTGTGTCGGCGTCAGGCGCTCAGTGCTGCTTGGCGCAGTGATCGGTGTGTGTGTCGGCAGCAGCAGGGCGATGGTGAGTATATCCGTATTGTGGCCCTGCCGGGTGTATGTCCCTGTCACCCGAGCTCTGATTGCTTCGCCATGACCTCTGCTTCACCTCTGGGTGTGCGGGTGTACATAGAGCAATCGACCTGGGAATGGCCGTCCGCTCCTGCACAGGGGGGCGGGCTCGGTGCGGTCGGCTAACAGTGGTGGGGAAGAAAGTGCGTGCTGTACTGACGGCAGCTCCGAGGTATGGGAAAGGTCCTCTCCACGAAGGGAAACTGGACGTTACCGCGTGGGGTGTGCTGTTGAGGTGGACAGATTTACTAACTGTGTATGCGGCAGGGTTCCTGGTGCTCGTCAGCGGCCTGTAACGCCCGGTGCTGGGTCACCGACGGCTTACTCCCCTGTCTGCTGCTGCTCCCGTAATCTCCCCAGTGCTGCTCCCAGATGCGATGCGCAGATTAGAGGTGGCGGCGCTGCGCCCAGTACACAGTGCGTGTTCCAAGGTCCGTGGTTATAATGTGCTGAGGCAGCTTCCAGCGGCGGGGAGGGGTCACCGGTGAGCACTCTGCGGCCACCGCAAGTACATACAGTCCGTTGTTCTAGCCCGGTGTAACGCAGCATACACTCTCTTCTCACACGTACAGCTCCCCAGGCTCAATAAGGTCTCTGTTTAGCAAGCACTCATTCATGCATGATTTAAGTATCACAGCCATGCAGGAAAGGGTTAATGGAAAAGATTACGCAATTACCTTCTCTGTTAATGGCCAACTCCTACATCATAATCTCATTGTATTTAGCAAGCTATTGCTCTCTACAGCGCTCAAAGTTTTCTGTTGTGTGTGTAGCGGAAAAATATATAAAAGAAAATCCCTTAAACGCTTAGGGGTCTATTCATGTACAAATGCAATGTTTTGGTCTAACTTATCACCAAGCATCGCATTCGTATGTGCGGGTTTTTAACTTATCTTTACCGCAATTCATTAATCCCTTCCTGAACTCTGTCACGTAGTGCTAAACTGGCCGTCCACGATGTCCTCTTCTCTGCTTCTGCCGTGCCTACTACGCCGATCCGGCGCATGCGCACCTCATGCTTGGCGAGCTGCCCGTCAAGTGGTTGCTAAGGAGATTCCTCACAAGCCGGAAGCAGTGCTAGCTGGGTAAATGGGGTGGAGCTTGCAGGACGGAGCGGCTAGTACCGAAGCAGGGGAAAGAACAGGCTTAGCGTCAGGCAGGTAGATAGATACTACGCCATCCTCAGGTGGCGAAGCGGCACAGAGAAGAGAAGCGGAAAGCTGAGCTTTCCGCTTCTACATGAATTGCAGATACCATACAAGTGTATGGTACTGCGATTCCAACACAGAGCAGGGATACTGCTGGAGAAGTAATAACGTTCTCCGCGGTAACCCGCTTTGTGAATTGCGGTAAGCAGAGAAAAGCCCTGTTTAACGCAAAACAGGTCTTTTCTCTGCTGCATAAATAGACCCCTTACTATGTAAAACTGTCACCAGAAAGTGCAGTTATGGGGAAAATCCTTGTTTCACCCAAGAACTGCAGGGACAGATGGCTCTCGTACAGTCAGTCCCTGGGGGCAGCTACACACTTGTCCAATCCTCAGCAGATCAGCCTGTTTATACAATCCTACTGAAGACCATGCAGATTCTACATTCTATCCATGTGTATATACTTGTCCAGTCTATGAGCAGATCTCCAGTCTGAGACTGCTGAAACAACAAATTTAGCTGTGCGGGAAGCTGGGTTTATCAATAATGTGGCAGGTGAAAGGGAGTAATTTATCAATAACCATGGTGAAGGGGGAATGTTGAGAATACTGGGGCAGATGTATTAAGCCTGGAGAAGTGATAAGTACAAGGTGATGATGCACCAGCCAATAAGCTCCTAACTGTCAAGTTACATATTGGCGCTGATTGGCTAATGCGTTATCACCTTGTACTTATCACTGCTTTATCACTTCTCCAGGCTTAATACATCTGCCCCATTAGCTGATGTGAATGAGGTTTCCCATATGGAGAAGAAGAAAAGAAAAGTGGGATTCCTTGAAAATTCGATAAACAGGACCCTTCAATTTAGCTGGTATTGAAAATTAGGCCTATATTCTTGACAAGCAGCCATGCACAGAGTAAATATATCTGGCACTGGAGGCAGACATTTTATCGGTGGGATACATAGAATTTGACGGCAGATAAGAACCACTTGGCCCATCTAGTCTGCCTTTTTATTTTATTTTTTTATTTTATCCTTTAGGCAATCTCAATCCTTTTTGAACCTTAATTCTTTGTACAAAATGGGTTGAGATTGCCTAAAAGATAAAAAAAAAAAAAAAAAAAAAAAAAAAGACAGCAGAAGTATCAGGAGCCCACACTAGGCTTGAGCAGCTGGAAAACCTCTGTCTGCTGTTAAATGTGAAATCCCAAGATCCTGCTTTCCTGTTGCTGCCCTGACCCTTTAGTTGGCCCTGCCTCTGCTGGCACTCTGATCAGTGCTTATCACAGTCCAGTAAGGGAGCTTTGCTATTGGATAATGATGGGGTGGAGGAAAGAAGATGGCTGTCTTCACTGCTTTTCTTTCCCAACAAGGCTCATTACACCATCCTGAAACGGCTATAGATTTTTGATTCTGGATAGGGGAACTTTCGGTTCTTTGAATTGTGGCAGTCTGCTTTCCCCATACTACTGCATTCGGTAGTAAAATGTGCGTTATTTAAACACTGCTTTGAGAAATCTGACACTTCTTCATGGTTACCTCTAATCTGCATTAAACAAAGCAGTGAAAAGCCTTATTATCACAGTAGAGCAGGGTTGGGGAACCTTTTATCTACCAAGGGCCATTTGGATATTTATAAAATCCTTTGGGGGCAATACAAAAATGATCAACTTTAAAATTAACATGCCCCTTAGTGGTACTGTGTGCGCACGTGGCCAAAAATGGGTGTGGCCAATTAAAATGGCACTTGATGCACATATGTCCCCAATAGTACAGTGCCAGATACACATTACATACTTCCCAACTTTCAAATGCCCAGGGTCGAGACGTTCGCACAGTCTAGCCACACATGCAACCGAAAAGGGTGTGTGGCTTAGTGTGGGAGGGGTGTGGCCTTGGCAGAGTGGGCGTGGTCGAGCGTCACGGACCCGTTTTCTGCATTTTGGGGGCGTGTCCAGCGTTCCCCAAGCAGCCCCCTGCTCCCCTCCCAGCATTGAATAGATGCCGTGTGCACCGCATCTATTCAGAGATCACTCGCTGCTTTGCAGAGCAGTGGGTGATCAAAGCCTCCCCCAACTGCCCCTCACCCGCGGGACACTTTAACCAGCGGGACTGTCCCGCTGAAATTACCCCACTTTGCTGCTCACCACTGCTGCTGTGTGTGTGTCAGGAGGGAGGGAGGAGAGTGCAGCGTGCACCTCTCCTGTCTCTTAGTGCTCAGTCCGGCGGCGCCGTGTCTCAGCTGTCAGGGGGCAGGCAGGGAGGAGAGCGCAGCTATGTGCGGCGTGTAGGGCCTCACGGCGGCTGATCAGATCTCGCGGACTGGCAGCGGTGGCTGCTGATTGGCTGCCGGTCCACATGCTCTGATTGGCTCACGAAGCGGCGGCTGGTTTGAGATCCTACACACCGCTACCACCAGACATAGCTGCGCTCTCTGCCCTGACAGCTGAGACACGCCGCCGCCGGACTGAGCACAAAGGGGCAGGAGAGGTGCATGCTCCGCTCTCCTCCCCTGATGCACAGCAGCGGCCCGGAAGTAGCTTTGCGGGCCTCATACGGCCCGCGGGCAGGAGGTTCCCCACCCCTGCAGTAGAGGATTGATAAAGTGCTTTACACTGCGGTATGAATAGGGACAAAAGTGCTGCTCTGTGTCTACCCTGTGTCACCTAGCTTCATGTTGCCATCTCTAGGACCACATACAGGATTTTTTGTGGATAGCCTCACATTTCTGCTAGTGATAATGGGGTAGATTTATTAAGCCTGGTGAAGTGATAAAGGGGAAGTTGATAAGGCACCAGCCAATCAGCTCCTAACTTCAATGCTACAGGCTGGGTTTGAAAAATGACAGTTAGGAGCTGACTGGCTGGTGCGTTATCACCTTCCACTTTATCACGTCACCAGGCTAAATAAATCTGTCCCAATGTAACTATAGTTATTGGTTATATATTTAAAACACCACCACATTACGCCGCATTATAAAGAGAAAATAAGTCTAAAGTAGGGGTCGCCATCGACAATTGATGGTGAGCAACTATCGATGGTCTGTCAATAGTAAGTGGTTTTCTCTATCGTCCTAAGTGGATGCTGGGGTTCCTGAAAGGACCATGGGGAATAGCGGCTCCGCAGGAGACAGGGCACAAAAAAGTAAAGCTTTACTAGGTCAGGTGGTGTGCACTGGCTCCTCCCCCTATGACCCTCCTCCAGACTCCAGTTAGATTTTGTGCCCGAACGAGAAGGGTGCAATCTAGGTGGCTCTCCTAAAGAGCTGCTTAGAGAAAGTTTAGTTTAGGTTTTTTTCTTTACAGTGAGTCCTGCTGGCAACAGGATCACTGCAACGTGGGACTTAGGGGGAAAGTAGTAAACTCACCTGCATGCAGAGTGGATTTGCTGCTTGGCTACTGGACACCATTAGCTCCAGAGGGATCGAACACAGGCCCAGCCGTGGAGTCCGGTCCCGGAGCCGCGCCGCCGACCCCCTTGCAGATGCTGAAGCGTGAAGAGGTCCGGAAACCGGCGGCTGAAGACTCCTCAGTCTTCATAAGGTAGCGCACAGCACTGCAGCTGTGCGCCATTTTCCTCTCAGCACACTTCACTGGGCAGTCACTGAGGGTGCAGAGCGCTGGGGGGGGGCGCTCTGAGAGGCAAATATAAACCTTATACAAGGCTAAAAATACCTCACATATAGCCCATAGGGGCTATATGGAGATATTTAACCCCTGCCTGACTGGAAAAATAGCGGGAGAAGAACCCGCCGAAAAAGGGGCGGGGCCTATCTCCTCAGCACACGGCGCCATTTTCTGTCACAGCTCCGCTGGTCAGAACGGCTCCCAGGTCTCTCCCCTGCACTGCACTACAGAAACAGGGTAAAACAGAGAGGGGGGGCACATTAATGGCTATATATATATATATATATTAAAGCGGCTATAAGGGAGCACTTAATATAAGGATATCCCTTGTATATATAGCGCTTTGTGGTGTGTGCTGGCAGACTCTCCCTCTGTCTCCCCAAAAGGGCTAGTGGGTCCTGTCTTCATTAGAGCATTCCCTGTGAGTTTGCGGTGTGTGTCGGTACGTGGTGTCGACATGTATGAGGACGATATTGGTGTGGAGGCGGAGCAATTGCCAAATATGCAGATGTCACCCCCCAGGGGGTCGACACCAGAATGGATGCCTTTATTTGTGGAATTACGTGATGGTTTATCTTCCCTTAAACAGTCAGTTGAGGACATGAGGCGGCCGGACAATCAATTAATGCCTGTCCAGGCGCCTCAAACACCGTCAGGGGCTGTAAAACGCCCTTTGCCTCAGTCGGTCGACACAGACCCAGACACGGGCACTGATTCCAGTGACGACGGTAGAAATTCAAACGTATTTTCCAGTAGGGCCACACGTTATATGATTTTGGCAATGAAGGAGACGTTACATTTAGCTGATACTACAGATACCGTAAAACAGGGTATTATGTATGGTGTGAAAAAACTACAAACAGTTTTTCCTGAATCAGAAGAATTAAATGACGTGTGTGATGAAGCGTGGGTTGCTCCTGATAAAAAGTTGATAATTTCAAAAAAGTTATTGGCATTATACCCTTTCCCGCCAGAGGTTAGGGCGCGCTGGGAAACACCCCCTAAGGTGGACAAGGCGCTCACACGCTTATCCAAACAAGTGGCGTTACCCTCTCCTGAGACGGCCGCACTTAAGGATCCATCAGATAGAAAGATGGAAGTTATTCAAAAGAATATATACACACATGCAGGTGTTATACTACGACCAGCTATAGCAACTGCCTGGATGTGCAGTGCTGGAGTAGTTTGGTCAGAATCCCTGATTGAAAATATTGATACCCTAGATAGGGACAATGTTTTACTGTCGTTAGAACAAATAAAGGATGCATTTATCTATATGCGTGATGCACAGAGGGATATTTGCACACTGGCATCTCGGGTGAGTGCTATGTCCATTTCAGCCAGAAGAGCCTTATGGACACGACAGTGGACAGGCGATGCGGATTCAAAACGTCACATGGAGGTTTTGCCGTATAAAGGGGAGGAGTTATTTGGAGTTGGTCTATCAGACTTGGTGGCCACGGCTACTGCCGGGAAATCCACTTTTTTACCTCAAGTCACTCCCCAACAGAGAAAGGCACCGACCTTTCAACCGCAGCCTTTTCGCTCCTACAAAAATAAGAGAGCAAAGGGCTTGTCGTACCTGCCACGAGGCAGAGGAAGAGGGAAGAGACACCAACAGGCACCTCCTTCCCAGGAACAGACAGTGGGGGGCCGTCTCAAAAATTACAGCGCGCAGTGGGCTCACTCGCAGGTAGACCCCTGGATCCTGCAGATAATATCTCAGGGGTACAGGTTGGAATTAGAGACGGATCCTCCTCATCGTTTCCTGAAGTCTGCCTTACCAACCGTCTCTTCCGAAAGGGAGAGGGTGTTGGAAGCCATTCACAAGCTGTACGCTCAGCAGGTGATAGTCAAAGTACCCCTATTACAACAAGGAAAGGGGTATTATTCCACTCTATTTGTGGTACCGAAGCCGGATGGCTCGGTAAGGCCTATTCTAAATCTGAAGTCCTTGAACCTCTACATAAAAAAGTTCAAGTTCAAGATGGAGTCACTCAGAGCAGTGATAGCGAACCTGGAAGAAGGGGACTTTATGGTATCCTTGGACATCAAGGATGCGTATCTACACGTTCCGATTTACCCCGCACACCAGGGGTACCTCAGGTTCATTGTTCAAAACTGTCACTATCAGTTTCAGACGCTGCCGTTCGGATTGTCCACGGCGCCTCGGGTCTTTACCAAGGTAATGGCCGAGATGATGATTCTTCTTCGAAGAAAAGGCGTATTAGTTATCCCATACTTGGACGATCTCCTAATAAGGGCAAGGTCCAGAGAACAGCTGGAGACAGCTTTAGCACTATCTCAAGAGGTGCTAAGACAACACGGGTGGATTCTGAATATTCCAAAATCCCATTTAATCCCGACAACTCGTCTGCTGTTCCTAGGAATGATTCTGGACACGGTTCAGAAAAAGGTTTTCCTTCCAGAGGAAAAAGCCAAGGAGTTATCCGATCTGGTCAGGAACCTCCTAAAACCAGGAAAAGTGTCAGTACATCAATGCACAGGAGTCCTGGGAAAAATGGTGGCTTCTTACGAAGCAATTCCATTCGGCAGATTCCATGCAAGAATATTCCAAAGGGATCTGTTGGACAAATGGTCAGGGTCGCATCTGCAGATGCACCTGCGAATAACCCTGTCACCAAAGACAAGGGTGTCACTTCTGTGGTGGTTGCAGAAGGCTCACCTATTAGAAGGCCGCAGATTCGGCATTCAGGATTGGATTCTGGTGACCACGGACGCCAGCCTGAGAGGCTGGGGAGCAGTCACACAAGGAAGAAACTTCCAGGGAGTATGGACGAGTCTGGAAAAGTCTCTTCACATAAACATTCTGGAACTAAGAGCAATCTACAATGCTCTAAGCCAGGCGGAACTTCTCCTGCAAGGAAAGCCGGTGTTGATTCAGTCGGACAACATCACGGCGGTCGCCCATGTAAACAGGCAGGGCGGCACAAGAAGCAGGAGTGCAATGGCAGAAGCTGCCAAGATTCTTCGCTGGGCGGAGAATCACGTGATAGCACTGTCAGCAGTGTTCATCCCGGGCGTGGACAACTGGGAAGCAGACTTCCTCAGCAGACACGATCTTCATCCGGGAGAGTGGGGTCTACATCCAGAAGTCTTCAACATGTTAATAGACCGTTGGGAAAGACCAATTGTAGACATGATGGCGTCTCGCCTCAACAAGAAACTGGACAAATATTGCGCCAGGTCAAGAGATCCACAGGCAATAGCTGTGGACGCACTGGTAACTCCTTGGGTGTACCAGTCAGTGTATGTGTTTCCTCCTCTGCCGCTCATACCAAAGGTATTGAAGATCATACGGCAAAGAAGAGTAAGAACAATACTAGTGGTTCCGGATTGGCCGAGAAGGACTTGGTATCCGGAACTTCAAGAGATGCTCACGGACGAACCGTGGCCTCTACCTCTGAGAAGGGACCTGCTACAGCAGGGTCCCTGTCTTTTTCAAGACTTACCGCGGCTGCGTTTGACGGCATGGCGGTTGAACGCCAGATCCTAAAAGGGAAAGGCATTCCAGAAGAAGTCATTCCTACCTTGATTAAGGCACGGAAGGAAGTCACCGTGAAACATTATCACCGCATTTGGCGAAAATATGTAGCGTGGTGCGAGGATCGGAGGGTTCCGACGGAGGAATTCCAACTGGGTCGTTTCCTACATTTCCTGCAATCAGGATTATCTATGGGTCTCAAATTGGGATCCATTAAGGTTCAAATTTCGGCCCTGTCAATATTCTTCCAAAAAGAATTGGCCTCTGTCCCTGAGGTCCAGACTTTTGTCAAGGGAGTACTGCATATACAGCCTCCTGTGGTGCCTCCGGTGGCACCGTGGGATCTAAATGTAGTTTTAGATTTCCTCAAATCCCATTGGTTTGAACCATTGAAAAAGGTGGATTTGAAATATCTCACATTGAAAGTGACTATGTTACTAGCCCTGGCCTCTGCCAGGAGAGTATCTGAATTGGCGGCTTTATCTTATAAAAGTCCTTATCTAATCTTCCATTCGGATAGGGCAGAACTGCGGACTCGTCCGCATTTTCTCCCTAAAGTGGTATCAGCATTTCATCTGAACCAACCTATTGTGGTGCCTGCGGCCACTAGCGACTTGGAGGACTCCAAGTTGTTGGACGTTGTCAGAGCCTTAAAAATATACATTGCAAGGACGGCTGGAGTCAGAAAATCTGACTCGCTGTTTATATTGTATGCACCCAACAAGTTGGGCGCACCTGCTTCTAAGCAGTCGATTGCTCGTTGGATTTGTAACACAATTCAACTTGCACATTCTGTGGCAGGCCTGCCACAGCCTAAAACTGTAAAAGCCCACTCCACAAGGAAGGTGGGCTCATCTTGGGCGGCTGCCCGAGGGGTCTCGGCATTACAACTCTGCCGAGCAGCTACGTGGTCGGGGGAGAACACGTTTGTAAAATTTTACAAATTTGATACCCTGGCAAAGGAGGACCTGGAGTTCTCTCATTCGGTGCTGCAGAGTCATCCGCACTCTCCCGCCCGTTTGGGAGCTTTGGTATAATCCCCATGGTCCTTTCAGGAACCCCAGCATCCACTTAGGACGATAGAGAAAATAAGAATTTACTTACCGATAATTCTATTTCTCGGAGTCCGTAGTGGATGCTGGGCGCCCATCCCAAGTGCGGATCATCTGCAATACTTGTACATAGTTATTGTTAACTAATTCGGGTTATTGTTAAGGAGCCATCTTTAAGAGGCCCTTTCTGTTGTCATACTGTTAACTGGGTTTAGATCACAAGTTGTACGGTGTGATTGGTGTGGCTGGTATGAGTCTTACCCGGGATTCAAAATGCCTCCCTTATTGTGTATGCTCGTCCGGGCACAGTACCTAACTGGAGTCTGGAGGAGGGTCATAGGGGGAGGAGCCAGTGCACACCACCTGACCTAGTAAAGCTTTACTTTTTTGTGCCCTGTCTCCTGCGGAGCCGCTATTCCCCATGGTCCTTTCAGGAACCCCAGCATCCACTACGGACTCCGAGAAATAGAATTATCGGTAAGTAAATTCTTATTTTATCACTGGTGGTAAAACATTGGTGGCTGATCCTGTTGGTGAGGGCTGGCCCTGCTATGAACGGGTGCCATCTGTCATGTGCATTGCCTAACCATCGATGGTGAAAAACTATCAATGGCAGAGCTGTTGATGCCCAGCTTTAGTCTAAAATCCCTATAACACACATTATTTGTTAGTGTTTTTGTCCTCAGTCAGTTGACCTAGCAGTATGGGATGAAAGTACAGCATGTGGAGAACATGCAAACTCCACCCATACAGTACAGGGATTCAGAGACTCAAACACTGATTTCTTTTCCAGTAGCTTATCCTATAGTTTAGTGTTCTGTCACATGCAGTGATTTCTGAACTCCTAACCTGTTCCATCCTTTGTGGCTTGGCAGTGTGCTAAGGTGGATGACTGGAAGACGGCCAAGACTATTTATGAATTTTCTGCTACAGACATTGATGGCAATGCAGTGTCACTGGAGAAATATAGGTAACTTCTTATTTTATTTTTTTCCCAAAAAATATTTAGATTCTATTTTTGTTTTAGTCTTCCCTGACTCATGGAATATGGAAACTGTATGCTGGTATTGGATTTAACACTGCACACTTTCAGCTAAAATTTGGGCCAGAATATTATTGAAATGATGTGCCATAAACTGTAGGATGGTTGTTCCGTTGGTTGTCTGAGCCAGTAATTGACAATGAATACCCTCTTATTAGGGGAGATGTCTGCATCATCGTCAACGTAGCATCTAAATGAGGAAAAACACCTGTAAACTACACTCAGCTTGTCAACCTGCACGCCAAATATGCTGAGAGGGGTTTACGCATCCTCGGGTTTCCCTGCAACCAGTTTGGAAAACAGGTAAATGTTGTGTGCATTGAGACCATGATGAGTACCTATGGGGCTCACCCAAAAAGTTTGCTAATATCAGGATATTACTTTATTTCTCTGACGTCCTAGTGGATGCTGGGAACTTCCGTAAGGACCATGGGGAATAGCGGCTCCGCAGGAGACTGGGCTCAACTAAAGAAAGCTTTAGGTCACCTGGTGTGCACTGGCTCCTCCCACTATGACCCTCCTCCAAGCCTCAGTTAGATTTTGTGCCCGGCCGAGGTTGGATGCACACTAGGGGCTCTCCTGAGCTTCTAGAAAGAAAGTATATAATTAGGTTTTTTATTTTACAGTGAGACCTGCTGGCAACAGGCTCACTGCAGCGAGGGACTAAGGGGAGAAGAAGCGAACCTACCTGCTTGCAGCTAGCTTGGGCTTCTTAGGCTACTGGACACCATTAGCTCCAGAGGGATCGACCGCATGGAACTGGCCTTGGTGTTCGGTCCCGGAGCCGCGCCGCCGTCCCCCTTACAGAGCCAGAAGCAAGAAGAGGTCCGGAAAATCGGCGGCAGAAGACATCAGTCTTCACCAAGGTAGCGCACAGCACTGCAGCTGTGCGCCATTGCTCCTCATGCACACTTCACACTCCGGTCACTGAGGGTGCAGGGCGCTGGGGGGGGCGCCCTGAGCAGCAATAAAAACACCTTGGCTGGCATATATATCACAATATATAGCCCCAGAGGCTATATATGTGATGAATACCCCTGCCAGAATCCATAAAAATGCGGGAGAAAAGTCCGCGAAAAAGGGGCGGAGCTATCTCTCAGCACACTGGCGCCATTTTCTCTTCACAGTGCAACTGGAAGACAGCTCCCCAGGCTCTCCCCTGTAGTTTTCAGGCTCAAAGGTTTAAAAAGAGAGGGGGGGGCACTAAATTTAGGCGCAATATTGTATATACAAGCAGCTATTGGGAAAAATTCACTCAATATAGTGTTAATCCCTAAATTATATAGCGCTCTGGTGTGTGCTGGCATACTCTCTCTCTGTCTCCCCAAAGGGCTGTGTGGGGTCCTGTCCTCAGTCAGAGCATTCCCTGTGTGTGTGCGGTGTGTCGGTACGGCTGTGTCGACACGTTTGATGAGGAGGCTTATGTGATGGCAGAGCAGATGCCGATAAATGTGATGTCGCCCCCTGGGGGCCGACACCAGAGTGGATGGATAGGTGGAAGGTATAAACCGACAGTGTCAACTCCTTACATAAAAGGCTGAATGACGTAACAGCTATGGGACAGCCGGCTTCTCAGCCCGCGCCTGCCCAGGCGTCTCAAAGGCCATCAGGGGCTCAAAAACGCCCGCTCCCTCAGATGGCAGACACAGATGTCGACACGGAGTCTGACTCCAGTGTCGACGAGGTTGAGACATATACACAATCCACTAGGAACATCCGTTACATGATCCCGGCAAATAAAAAATGTGTTACGCATTTCTGACATTAACCCAAGTACCACTAAAAAAGGGTTTTATGTTTGGGGAGAAAAAGCAGGCCGTGTTTTGTTCCCCCATCAAATGAGTGAATGAAGTGTGAAAAAGCGTGGGTTCCCCCGATAAGAAACTGGTAATTTCTAAAAAGTTACTGATGGCGTACCCTTTCCCGCCAGAGGATAAGTTACGCTGGGAGATATCCCCTAGGGTGGATAAGGCGCTCACACGTTTGTCAAAAAAGGTGGCACTGCCGTCTTAGGATACGGCCACTTGAAGGTACCTGCTGATAAAAAGCAGGAGGCTATCCTGAAGTCTGTATTTACACACTCAGGTACTAGACTGAGACCTGCAGATAGTGCTGCTGCAGCGTGGTCTGTAACCCTGTCAAACAGGGATACTAGTTTGCGAACATAAGACGTCGTCTTATATATGAGGGATGCACAGAGGGATATTTTGCCGGCTGGCATCCAGAATTAATGCAATGTCCATTCGGTCAGGAGGTTATTAGAGACCCGACACTGGACAGGTGATGCTGACTTTAAAAGGCACATAGAGCCTTATAAGGGTGAGGAATTGTTTGGGGATGGTCTCTGGGACCTCTTATCCACAGCAACAGCTGGGAAGAAAAAAATTTACCTCAGGTTTCCTCACAGCCTCAGAAAGCACTGTATTATCAGGTACAGTCCTTTCGGCTTCAAAAATGCAAGCGTGTAAAACGATGGAAGAGGGAAAAAGCTGCACCAGTCAGCCAGTTCCCAGAATCAAAATTCTTCCCCCGCTTCCTCTGAGTCCACCGCATGACGCGGGGGCTCCACAGGCGTAGCCAGGTACGGTGGGGGGCCGCCTCAAAAATTTCAGCGATCAGTGGGCTCGCTCACAGGTGGATCCCTAGATCCTTCAAGTAGTATTTCAGGGGTACAAGCTGGAATTCGAGGCGTCTCCCCCCCGCCGTTTCCTCAAATCTGCCTTGCCGACAACTCCCTCAGGCAGGGAGACTGTGCTAAAGGCAATTCACAAGCTGTATTCCCAGCAGGTGATAGTCAAGGTGCCCCTACTTCAACAAGGACGGGGTTACTATTCCACACTGTTTGTGGTACCGAAACCGGACGGTTCGGTGAGACCCATTTTAAATTTGAAATCCTTGAACACATACATAAAAAAATTCAAGTTCAAGATGGAATCGCTCAGGGCGGTTATTGCAAGCCTGGACGAGGGGGATTACATGGTATCCCTGGACATCAAGGATGCTTACCTGCATGTCCCCATTTATCATCCTCACCAGGAGTACCTCAGATTTGTGGTACAGGATTGCCATTACCAATTCCAGACGCTACCGTTTGGACTCTCCACGGCACCGAGGGTGTTTACCAAAGTAATGGCGGAAATGATGATACTCCTTCGAAGAAAGGGAGTTTTAATTATCCCGTACTTGGACGATCTCCTAATAAAGGCGAGGTCCAAGGAGCAGTTGTTGGTGGGAGTAGCACTATCTCAGGAGGTGCTACACCAGCACGGTTGGATTCTGAATATTCCAAAATCACAGCTGGTTCCGACGACACGTCTACTGTTCCTGGGTACGATCCTGGACACAGTCCAGAAAAAAGTGTTTCTCCCGGAGGAGAAAGCCAAGGAGCTGTCATCTCTAGTCAGAGACCTCCTGAAACCGGTATCGGTGCATCACTGCACGCGGGTCCTGGGAAAGATGGTGGCTTCTTACGAAGCAATTCCTTTCGGCAGGTTCCATGTCAGAATCTTTCAGTGGGACCTGTTGGACCAGTGGTCCGGATCGCATCTTCAGATGCATCGCCTGATAACCCTGTCTCCAAGAACCAGGGTGTCTCTGCTGTGGTGACTGCAGAGTGCCCATCTTCTAGAGGGCCGCAGTTTCGGCATACAGGACTGGGTCCTGGTGACCACGGATGCCAGCCTTCTGGGCTGGGGGGCAGTCACACAGGGAAGAAACTTCCAAGGACTATGGTCGAGTCAGGAGACTTCCCTACACATAAATATTCTGGAACTAAGGGCCATTTACAACGCCCTAAGTCAGGCAAGGCCTCTGCTTCAAAACCAGCTGGTACTGATCCAGTCAGACAACATCACGGCAGTCGCCCATGTAAATCGACAGGGCGGCACAAGAAGCAGGATGGCAATGACAGAAGCCACAAGGATTCTCCGATGGGCGGAAAATCACGTACTAGCACTGTCAGCAGTGTTCATTCCTGGAGTGGACAACTGGGAAGCAGACTTTCTCAGCAGGCACGACCTCCACCCGGGAGAGTGGGGACTTCATCCAGAAGTCTTCACGCTGATTGTAAATCGATGGGAACGTCCACAAGTGGACATGATGGCGTCCCGCCTAAACAAAAAACTAGATATTGCGCCAGGTCAAGGGACCCTCAGGCGATAGCTGTGGACGCTCTGGTGACACCGTGGGTGTACCAGTCAGTTTATGTGTTCCCTCCTCTGCCTCTCATACCAAGGGTACTAAGAATAATAAGAAAACGAGGAGTAAGAACAATACTCGTGGTTCCGGATTGGCCAAGACGAGCGTGGTACCCGGAACTTCAAGAGATGATCTCAGAGGACCCATGGCCTCTGCCGCTCAGACAGGACCTGCTGCAGCAGGGGCCCTGTCTGTTCCAAGACTTACCGCGGCTGCGTTTGATGGCATGGCGGTTGAACACCGGATCCTGAAGGAAAAGGGCATTCCGGAGGAAGTCATTCCTACGCTGATTAAAGCCAGGAAAGATGTAACTGCAAAGCATTATCACCGTATATGGCGGAAATATGTTGCTTGGTGTGAGGCCGAAAAGGCCCCAACAGAGGAATTTCAACTAAGTCGATTTCTGCATTTCCTACAAACAGGAGTGACTATGGGCCTAAAATTAGGCTCCATTAAGGTACAGATCTCGGCTCTGTCGATTTTCTTCCAGAAAGAACTGGCTTCATTGCCTGAAGTTCAGACGCTTGTGAAGGGAGTGCTGCATATTCAGCCCCCGTTTGTGCCTCCAGTGGCACCTTGGGATCTCAACGTGGTGTTGAGTTTCTTAAAATCACATTGGTTTGAGCCACTTAAAACCGTGGATCTAAAATATCTCGCGTGGAAAGTGGTCATCTTATTGGCCTTGGCTTCGGCCAGGCGTGTGTCAGAATTGGCGGCTTTGTCATGTAAAAGCCCTTATCTGATTTTCCATATGGATAGGGCAGAATTGAGGACTCGTCCTCAGTTTCTCCCTAAGGTGGTATCAGCTTTTCACTTGAACCAACCTATTGTGGTGCCTGCGGCTACTAGGGACTTGGAGGATTCAAAGTTGCTGGACGTAGTCAGGGCCTTGAAAATTTATGTTTCCAGGACGGCTGGAGTCGGGAAGACTGACTCGCTATTTATCCTGTATGCACCCAACAAGCTGGGTGCTCCTGCTTCTAAGCAGACTATTGCTCGCTGGATTTGTAGCACAATTCAGCAGGCGCATTCTGCGTCTGGACTGCCGCATCCTAAATCAGTAAAAGCCCATTCCACAAGGAAGGTGGGCTCATCTTGGGCGGCTGCCCGAGGGGGTCTCTGCTTTACAACTTTGCCGAGCTGCTACTTGGTCAGGGGCAAACACGTTTGCAAAATTCTACAAATTTGATACCCTGGCTGAGGAGGACCTTGAGTTCTCTCATTCGGTGCTGCAGAGTCATCCGCACTCTCCCGCCCGTTTGGGAGCTTTGGTATAATCCCCATGGTCCTTACGGAGTTCCCAGCATCCACTAGGACGTCAGAGAAAATAAGATTTTACTCACCGGTAAATCTATTTCTCGTAGTCCGTAGTGGATGCTGGGCGCCCGTCCCAAGTGCGGATTGTCTGCAATACTTGTACATAGTTACTGTTAACTAAAGGGTTATTGTTGAGCCATCTGTTGAGAGGCTCAGTTGTTTTTTCATACTGTTAAACTGGGTATTGTATCACGAGTTATACAGTGTGATTGGTGTGGCTGGTAAGAGTCTTACCCGGGATTCAAAATCCTTCCTTATTATGTCAGCTCGTCCGGGCACAGTGTCCTAACTGAGGCTTGGAGGAGGGTCATAGTGGGAGGAGCCAGTGCACACCAGGTGACCTAAAGCTTTCTTTAGTTGTGCCCAGTCTCCTGCGGAGCCGCTATTCCCCATGGTCCTTACGGAGTTCCCAGCATCCACTACGGACTACGAGAAATAGATTTACCGGTGAGTAAAATCTTATTTTTTATTCATTTATTTGTGTGCAGAGAGTTCAGGTCAGTAGAAGATGTGATGCAGTCTGGGTATAGTCCAGATGTTTTCTCACTATTTCTTTGTTGATCTGCTCCATCCTTTTATCCTAACAATACTTTATCACCTCCAGGAACCTGGGGATGAAGCTCAAATAAAAGACTTTGCTGCATCCTACAAGGTAAAATTCGACATGTTCAGCAAGATTGAGGTCAATGGAGATGGTGCCCATCCTCTGTGGAAATGGATGAAGGATCAACCTAAAGGACACGGTACTCTTGGGAAGTAAGTGCCAGTATTACGCTTATGACCATAGAATAACTGACCTGTGCATATGATTTGTTTCTGTGAACAGATTAGTGGGAAATCTATATACATGTCTCCAGAGGATTCCCCTTAAAATGTATTGTTTCTCTGACGTCCTAGTGGATGCTGGGAACTCCGTAAGGACCATGGGGAATAGCGGCTCCGCAGGAGACTGGGCACAAAAAGAAAAGCTTTAGGACTACCTGGTGTGCACTGGCTCCTCCCCCTATGACCCTCCTCCAAGCCTCAGTTAGATTTTTGTGCCCGACCGAGCTGGGTGCAATCTAGGAGGCTCTCCTGAGCTTCTTAGGAAAAGTTAGTTTTAGGTTTTTTATTTTCAGTGAGACCTGCTGGCAACAGGCTCACTGCATCGAGGGACTAAGGGGAGAAGAAGCGAACCTGCCTGCTTGCAGCCAGCTTGGGCTTCTTAGGCTACTGGACACCATTAGTTCCAGAGGGACCGAACACAGGCCCAGCCTCGGAGTCCGGTCCCAGAGCCGCGCCGCCGGCCCCCTTACAGAGCCAGAAGCAAGAAGAGGTCCGGAAAATCGGCGGCAGAAGACATCAGTCTTCACCAAGGTAGCGCACAGCACTGCAGCTGTGCGCCATTGCTCCTCATGCACCACACGCTCCGGTCACTGATGGGTGCAGGGCGCTGGGGGGGGGGGGCGCCCTGAGCAGCAATATAAACACCTGGGCTGGCTAAATTACATCACATATAACCCCCAGGCCTATATGGATGTATATTAACCCCTGCCAGATTCCTGAAAAAAGCGGGAGAAAAGTCCGCCGAGAAGGGGGCGGAGCCTATCTCCTCAGCACACTGGCGCCATTTTCCCTCACAGCTCCATTGGAGGGAAGCTCCCTGGCTCTCCCCTGCAGTCCTGCACTACAGAAAAGGGTAAAACAAGAGGGGGGGGCACTAATTAGGCGCAGTATAATATACACAGCAGCTATAAAGGGAAAAACACTCTGTTGGTGTTATCCCAACATATATATAGCGCTCTGGTGTGTGCTGGCATACTCTCCCTCTGTCTCCCCAAAGGGCTAGTGGGGTCCTGTCCTCTATCAGAGCATTCCCTGTGTGTGTGCTGTGTGTCGGTACGACTGTGTCGACATGTATGAAGAGGAAAATGATGTGGAGGCGGAGCAATTGCCTGTAGTGGTGATGTCACCCCTAGGGAGTCGACACCTGAGTGGATGAGCTTATGGAAGGATTTACGTGAAAGTGTCAGCTCTTTACAAAAGACGGTTGATGACATGAGACAGCCGGCTACTCAGCTGGTGCCTGTCCAGGCGTCTCAAAGACCATCAGGGGCTCTAAAACGCCCGCTACCTCAGATGGCAGATACAGACGCCGACACGGATACTGACTCCAGTGTCGACGATGAAGAGACGAATGTGACTTCCAGTAGGGCCACACGTTACATGATTGAGGCAATGAAAAATGTTTTACACATTTCTGATAGTACAAGTACCACTAAAAAGGGTATTATGTTTGGTGAGAAAAAACTACCTGTAGTTTTTCCTGCATCTGAGGAATTAAATGAAGTGTGTGATGAAGCGTGGGTTTCTCCCGATAAAAAAATTGATAATTCCTAAAAAGTTATTGGCATCATACCCCTTCCCGCCAGAGGATAGGGCACGTTGGGAAACACCTCCTAGGGTGGATAAAGCGCTCACACGCTTGTCAAAACAGGTGGCACTACCGTCTCCGGATACGGCCGCCCTTAAGGAACCTGCTGACAGAAAGCAAGAGAATATCCTAAAATGTATATACACTCACACGGGTGTTATACTGCGACCAGCAATCGCCTCAGCCTGGATGTGCAGTGCTGGGGTGGCTTGGTCGGATTCCCTGACTGAAAATATTGATACCCTGGATAGGGACAGTATATTACTGACTATAGAGCATTTAAAAGATGCATTTTTATATATGCGTGATGCACAGAGGGATATTTGCCGACTGGCATCAAGAGTAAGTGCGCTGTCCATATCTGCCAGAAGAGGGTTATGGACGCGGCAGTGGTCAGGTGATGCTGATTCCAAAAGGCATATGGAAGTATTGCCTTATAAGGGGAGGAGTTATTTGGGGTAGGTCTATCGGACCTGGTATCCACGGCAACTGCTGGGAAATCCACATTTTTACCCCAGGTAGCCTCTCAACATAAAAAGACGCCGTATTATCAGGCGCAGTCCTTTCGGCCCCATAAGGGCAAGCGGGCGAAAGGCTCCTCATTTCTGCCCCGTGGCAGAGGGAGAGGAAAAAGGCTGCAGCAAACAGCCAGTTCCCAGGAACAGAAGCCCTCTCCCGCTTCTGCCAAGTCCTCAGCATGACGCTGGGGCTCTACAAGCGGACTCAGGCACGGTGGGGGCCCGTCTCAAGAATTTCAGCGCGCAGTGGGCTCACTCACAAGTGGACCCCTGGATCCTTCAGGTGGTATCTCAGGGGTACAAATTGGAATTCGAGACGTCTCCCCCTCGCCGTTTCCTAAAGTCTGCCTTACCGACGTCTCCCTCCGACAGGGAGGCGGTATTGGAAGCCATTCACAAGCTGTATTCACAGCAGGTGATAATCAAGGTACCCCTCCTGCAACAGGGAAAGGGGTATTATTCCACGCTGTTTGTGGTACCGAAGCCGGATGGCTCGGTGAGACCTATTTTAAATCTAAAATCTTTGAACACTTACATACAGAGGTTCAAATTCAAGATGGAGTCACTCAGAGCGGTGATCGCGAACCTGGAAGAAGGGGATTATATGGTGTCTCTGGACATCAAGGATGCTTACCTCCATGTCCCAATTTACCCTTCTCACCAAGGGTACCTCAGGTTTGTGGTACAGAACTGCCACTATCAGTTTCAGACGCTGCCGTTTGGATTGTCCACGGCGCCCCGGGTCTTTACCAAAGTAATGGCCGAAATGATGATACTCCTTCGAAGGAAGGGAGTTTTAATTATCCCTTACTTGGACGATCTCCTGATAAGGGCAAAATCCAAGGAACAGTTGGTAGTCGGAGTAGCACTATCTCAAGTAGTGCTGCGGCAGCACGGGTGGATTCTCAATATCCCAAAATCGCAGCTGATCCCGACGACACGTCTTCTGTTCCTAGGGATGATCCTGGACACAGTCCAGAAAAAGGTGTTTCTCCCGGAAGAGAAAGCCAGAGAGTTATCAGAGCTAGTCAGAAACCTCCTAAAACCAGGCCAAGTATCAGTGCACCAATGCACAAGGGTCCTGGGAAAAATGGTAGCTTCCTACGAAGCAATCCCATTCGGCAGATTCCACGCAAGAACATTCCAGTGGGACCTGCTGGACAAATGGTCCGGATCGCATCTTCAGATGCATCAGCGAATAACCCTGTCCCCAAGGACAAGGGTGTCTCTCCTGTGGTGGTTGCAGAGTGCTCATCTTCTAGATGGCCGCAGATTCGGCATTCAGGACTGGGTTCTGGTGACCACGGATGCCAGCCTGCGAGGCTGGGGAGCAGTCACACAGGGAAGAAACTTCCAGGGCTTGTGGTCAAGCCTGGAGACATCACTTCACATAAATATCCTGGAGTTAAGAGCCATTTACAATGCTCTAAGCCAAGCAAGACCTCTGCTTCAAGGTCAGCCGGTGCTGATCCAGTCGGACAACATCACGGCAGTCGCCCACGTAAACAGACAGGGCGGCACAAGAAGCAGGAGGGCAATGGCAGAAGCTGCAAGGATTCTTCGCTGGGCGGAAAATCATGTGATAGCACTGTCGGCAGTGTTCATTCCGGGAGTGGACAACTGGGAAGCAGACTTCCTCAGCAGGCACGACCTCCACCCGGGAGAGTGGGGACTTCACCCAGAAGTCTTCCACATGATGATAAACCGTTGTGAAAAACCAAAGGTGGACATGATGGCGTCCCGCCTCAACAAAAAAACTGGACAGGTATTGCGCCAGGTCAAGGGACCCTCAAGCAATAGCTGTGGACGCTCTGGTAACACTGTGGGTGTACCAGTCAGTGTATGTGTTCCCTCCTCTGCCTCTCATACCCAAGGTGCTGAGAATTATACGGCGGGGAGGAGTAAGATCTATTCTCGTGGCTCCGGATTGGCCAAGAAGGACTTGGTACCCGGAACTTCAAGAGATGCTCACAGAGGACCCGTGGCCTCTACCTCTGAGAAGGGACCTGCTCCAGCAGGGACCCTGTCTGTTCCAAGACTTACCGCGGCTGCGTTTGACGGCATGGCGGTTGAACGCCGGATCCTAAAGGAAAAAGGCATTCCAGACGAAGTCATCCCTACTTTGATAAAAGCCAGAAAGGATGTAACCGCTAAGCATTATCACCGCATCTGGCGGAAATATGTTGCGTGGTGCGAGGCCAAAAAGGCCCCGACGGAGGAATTTCAATTGGGTCGATTCCTGCATTTCCTGCAAGCAGGAGTGTCTATGGGCCTAAAATTAGGATCCATTAAGGTCCAGATTTCGGCCCTGTCGATTTTCTTTCAGAGAGAACTGGCTTCAGTGCCTGAAATCCAGACGTTTGTTAAGGGAGTGCTACATATACAGCCTCCTTTTGTGCCTCCAGTGGCACCCTGGGATCTGAATGTTGTTTTGGATTTCCTAAAATCACATTGGTTTGAACCACTCAACACTGTGGAATTAAAATATCTCACATGGAAAGTGGTCATGTTGTTGGCCCTGGCTTCAGCCAGGCGTGTGTCCGAATTGGCGGCTTTATCCTGTAAAAGCCCTTACCTGATTTTTCATACGGACAGGGCAGAATTGAGGACTCGTCCTCAATTTCTCCCAAAGGTGGTTTCAGCGTTTCATCTGAACCAGCCTATTGTGGTACCTGCGGCTACTAAGGACTTGGAGGACTCCAAGTTGCTGGACGTTGTCAGGGCCCTGAAAATATGTTTCCAGGACGGCTGGAGTCAGAAAATCTGACTCTCTATTTATCCTGTACGCACCCAACAAGCTGGGTGCTCCTGCTTCTAAGCAGACTATTGCTCGCTGGATTTGTAGTACAATTCAGCTTGCGCATTCTGTGGCAGGCCTGCCACAGCCAAAATCTGTAAAGGCCCACTCCCACAAGGAAGGTGGGCTCATCTTGGGCGGCTGCCCGAGGGGTCTCGGCTTTACAACTCTGCCGAGCTGCTACTTGGTCAGGGTCAAATACTTTTGTAAAATTTTACAAATTTGACACTCTGGCTGAGGAGGACCTGGAGTTTTCTCACTCGGTGCTGCAGAGTCATCCGCACTCTCCCGCCCGTTTGGGAGCTTTGGTATAATCCCCATGGTCCTTACGGAGTTCCCAGCATCCACTAGGACGTCAGAGAACATAAGAATTTACTTACTGATAATTCTATTTCTCGTAGTCCGTAGTGGATGCTGGGCGCCCATCCCAAGTGCGGATTATCTGCAATACTTGTACATAGTTATTGTTAACAAATCGGGTTATTGTTGTTGTGAGCCATCTATCCAGAGGCTCCTCTGTTATCATGCTGTTAACTGGGTTCATATCACAAGTTGTACGGTGTGATTGGTGTGGCTGGTATGAGTCTTACCCGGGATTCAAAATCCTTCCTTATTGTGTACGCTCGTCCGGGCACAGTATCCTAACTGAGGCTTGGAGGAGGGTCATAGGGGGAGGAGCCAGTGCACACCAGGTAGTCCTAAAGCTTTTCTTTTTGTGCCCAGTCTCCTGCAGAGCCGCTATTCCCCATGGTCCTTACGGAGTTCCCAGCATCCACTACGGACTACGAGAAATAGAATTATCGGTAAGTAAATTCTTATTTTTTGTAAGGAAGGTACCCATTCTGGTTATATGTAATGTCCTCTATATAGCAATGAAGGGCCTGTCATGCAGAGGCACTATGACTAGTAGCATCACAGTTTTTACTTTTACTTACAATATACTAAGAAGGCTGAGGAGCCAGTCCACTAAGAGTGCTGCCACTTTCTCCAGTGAAAAATATGCCCCTCATACAGTATGTTGGCCACAAATGATCGTCATGAATGACCGGTTATTTATCTCTTATAGTGCAGTTTCACGGCTCCCCTTTGCATGGTCTTCTAAAGTTTTTACTAACAGATCTTTTTTTATAAATGGCCAAATAGAACCTGGTATTCAGGACTAAGAACAGGATCAGTTTCTGTGTGACTAATTGTGACACTCAGGGGTGTTTATTTTCATATTCACAGGGAAAATGTGTACTTTACAGCTTCCCGTCAGATTCTTCATTTTTCTAAACTGTCTAATGCAGTCTTGGGCAGTTAGCAACCTACCAGCTGCTTTTGAACTACACTTCCCAGCACGCCCTACCACAGTTTTAGCATGCCGTGATAAAAGTGAGGCAGAGCGTGCCGTGTGTGACTACACAAAGCAGCAACTGATGGGACAAGTATTGCCTACCCCTGCTCTAAAGAAAATCAGCATGACTCATTGATGCTACAGACTTGTGCTGAAATGACACATTGACTAGAATAGAATTACAGGCCAAACTGTAAGATTGCAAAGTGTCTGATCGGTCCAATTGCCCTTTTGTCAGCACACAGTGATGAGTAGAATCCCAATTAGTGTTCCGCGTCCCCTTGCGCGGGGCAAAGTGCCTTGCGCAGGTTACTATTCCCAATTGTAGTCCACATGGAAGGTATGAAGAAGTTGAAAAAAAAAAAAAAAACCCTTAAAGTTGTGTGGACCATTAGTGTTAGACCTATTGACTGTAAACCTTTTTCACTGTGGACCTATAGCCCACAACCTAACTCTTGGGGAAGCAGCTGGAGGAAGTCCTTTCTGAACTTGGGCACAATGTATTTCCTCTATAAAAGATGAAGACTGGGGACAGAGCGGGGCAGCACAGATGTATGGTAAACGGCCTGGTCATGTAACGCACTCCTGGCTGTGGCCGTATCGCATACGTTAACACCAGTTAAGTGGTTAATCAAGCAAGTAGTCGGGTTCATGTTAATTTGGTATGATTTTAAAACCCTGATATAGTAGTAAATTGAAATATAATAGTGTAAATCTACTTTCATATAGACTGAGAATATTTCTGTTTATAAAGGAATGTAAATAACTGCCATGTTCTCCCCTATACTACAACCAATATTTTACATTAGTTAGACAAAGTTTTAAAATCTTATTTTGTTTTTTCTCTCTTCTCTAGTGCTATTAAGTGGAACTTTACCAAGGTAATGCCGCTGTCAGTACCATGAATTTAATGTTTTGACACTTTTTTTTTTTTTTGTTCATTTATCTCATCAGCTTTCATTTTGTTTTTTGTTTTTTTGCAGTTCCTTATTAATCGGGAGGGTATTGTTGTTAACAGATACAGCCCCATGGACGATCCAATTGTAAGTAACGTTCTATGCACTACTGGTAAAAAAGCAGGTTGGGAATCCAAAATAACAGTATCCAGTCATTCTTAATGGTGTTCTTTCTTGTAAAGGTTGTGTTCTAATACAGCCATAGAGTGGAAACCTTTGTTCTGACCCTTTTATGCCTGGGTTGGGTCATCAGCAAAATCCAACATGTTGGGAATCGGCAAGTCTGGTACTTTTTAATCTGTAGGATTTTGCTAAACCGCTGACCAATCGCCAGTTGGCATCAGCAGGATGGGATTCTGCTTGTAGATGTATGGTCTGCATTAGATTTGTGTGTGGTTTTTATTTCTTTACTCTTCTTTTTTTTTTTTTTTTTTTTTTCCCCCTAGGTCATAGAGAAAGATCTACCCAACTTCCTTTAGGATGCTCCATTTACCCAGTGTCTTGACAGTTGACTGCAGTCTTCTATCCCTATAATGATGGTATGCTTCAAAACCGCAAGGGGGAGGCAAACCTGATTGTGTTATGGCGTGCACACCTGGGAGGAGATTGTACTTTGCTGCCAGGATCTGAACTGTGGACCAAGAAATCATGCGAACATTAAACCAGAATTACACTACTTTCTTTGTGTATCATTAATCCTTTGAGACCAGTAAAGCAGAGAAGTAATGGCACACTCTTAATAGAACCATATTCTTTTCTTTTAACACCTATTTTGCACTAGTTTAAAGGTTGAACTGCATTCAAGTATTTGCTAAATTAAAAAAAAATATGCTAGTTCCAACTTGCTGGCGTAATCCTTGATACTTTCTATAGAGCATATGTGTGAAAGGACTGTCTAAAATCTAGATGCACTTTTCTTAAGGACTGATGTTTCTTGCCAACCCTTGACAGGTTCATTCAGGTGAGGTTGGAGTTGCTATCACTCCTGCTTTCTTGGAAGCAGCAGTGATAGCGCTGTATGGTAATGCAGCAGGAGGCGTCTATTACATGCAGACACCTCCTGCTGCAGTAGTGATTGGAGCTGCATCCTAGGATCTCTCACTCACCATCAGGCAGCTTAGCGCACCTATGGTACCACACAAGCCGCCTGTCCAAGAGGCCAGGAACTGTCAATCCTAAGACTGAGATCCCCAACCTCTTCCCACCCCCTAAACTGTGGCAACATGCTTCTGTTTTCACACACTGTGGAAGTCTCCACCCTCCTGAACGGCAGCAGACTATCAATCACTGACATTCTGCTGCCGCCTTGTTTCCAGCATCACAGGACCCGTTTGCACACATGTAGAACTGGTCCTGTGCGTGCGCAAAGTACCAAATATTGGTAATTTACTCATAATGGCACAGGTACAACCGCATTTGAATGACCCCCAGAATGCAGACTGAACTATCATGTGACAAGTTTAACACGGGTCATTTCAGTCAGCTTGTAAGTGACAGTAGGTTATTTTATTTGAGCAAAATCATTGTGTGCATGTTGGTTAATATAGTCCATACAACTATCGTACAAACAGATGGATAAGCCGGTATAAAAGTATAGAACTGTAGACTTGAAACATAGATCATCAGGAAAGTACATGGTATGCATATGGAGATCATGGCCAAAAAGAACACCTAAATTAAACGGCCAACTGAGCTATAACGATGAAAGAGGGGAACAGCTTTTATTTTATTTTTTTTTATTTAGAAATATCTACAATAAAAAGGTTGTTTCACTGTCCAGTTAACTGTTGTAAACAAAAGTAGAAGGGTTTGCTCTATTATGACAAGCTTCCAGACTTTGGGGCAGAGGTTCTCAGACGCGGTCCTCAAGGCACCCCATTGGTCCAGGTTTTAAGTATATCCATGCTTAGCCACAGGTGACTTAATCAACACCTCAGTCATTTTGATTAAACCTTCTGTGTTGGTCCATGGCTATACCTAAAACCTGGACTGTTGGGGTGCCTTGAGGTCTGCATTTGAGAACCTCTGCTTTAGGCTGACATTTGTGGTTGGTATTCTACATCCTAAAACTATAACATACTAATTGCTAAGTAAAGGTTAAACTTTTATTACATAACTGCACTGTCTCGATTTACAAATCATGTAGAAATTCTTTCCTGGGCCGTTCATGACTTCTCCAGGTCTTTGCTGAAAGAGGAAATAGGTTTCTCAATGTGACTCACTCACTCACATTCCATGCTGAGCACTTGAAATTGTGGTAGCCAACATCGCAGATTTTCCTGCGCAAGTCAGTCTTGGTGAACTGTCCTGATAGTTACATGTGTATGGTCTAGTCTCATGCATATAGTGTATTAGAACTTAGGGGTCTATTTACGAAGCCTTAGATGGAGATAAAGTACCAGACAATCGGCTCCTAACTGACATGTCACAGACTGGGTTTGAAAAATGACAGGAGCGGATTGGCTGGTACTTTATCTCCGTTGACTTTATCTCATACTTGCCTACCTGACCCTCTCCATGAGGGAGAAAATGCTCTGTTCCTGGACTTTCCTGGTAATGTATGAATGCCATCACCTGTGGTGAGCTAGGTAATTGATAAGAAAGGTGTTTCACCACAGGTGATGGCAATCACACATTACCAGGAAAGTCCAGGAACAGAGCATTTTCTCCCTCATGGAGAGGGTCAGGTAGGCAAGTATGCTTTATCTCCATCCAAGGCTTAGTAAATAGACCCCTTAGTTTCAGAGTAGCACAGTCAACCAAAACACATAGGGGGCTGATGCAGATTTGGATGGAGCACTGTGTTAATCATGCAGTGTATGTGTCCTTTGCTTATTACTTGCCATCATTAATTTGCATTACAGCAATTCTATAGAAATTTAGATCAAAATTCTTTGTCGGCTCAGTTTTCTGTTCTTCCTTTTGAGGTTCAATACTATAATTTGTTTTTTTCCAAGTCACCTGCTTCTCCCAGGTCTTGATCTCCAAATTTAAGGCAGCACTCGTATTAAGTGCAAAACATGCCGGGCTGTGACCTAAATAATAGAAGTTCTACTTTTAAAACCAGCTGAGAAGTGTCTTCAAAATATACCCCCAGGTTTGAGGCAGTAATGCAAGACTTTCACAAGTAACTGGAAAAGGTTTAGATTATTTCTAGATTATCTTCAGACCATTTTGATAATTTTAGAGCAAACAGCTTAGTTCTTCAAGCAAGCACAGTACATACTGATAGTTTATTTTTTCAGAAGACCGTTACATATTTTTCTTAAAGGAAAACCTAAAGTACTGAACTGTTTTTTTGTGTGTTTGTTTTGTTTCTCTGACGTCCTAAGTGGATGCTGGGACTCCGTAAGGACCATGGGGAATAGCGGCTCCGCAGGAGACTGGGCACAACTAAAGAAAGCTTTAGGACTACCTGGTGTGCACTGGCTCCTCCCTCTATGACCCTCCTCCAGACCTCAGTTAGAATTTTGTGCCCGGCTGAGCTGGATGCACACTAGGGGCTCTCCTGAGCTCCTAGAAGAGTTTTTTTATTTTAGGTTTTTTATTTTCAGTGAGATCTGCTGGCAACAGACTCACTGCTACGAGGGACTAAGGGGAGAGAAGCGAACCTACCTGCTTGCAGCTTGCTTGGGCTTCTAAGGCTACTGGACACCATTAGCTCCAGAGGGATCGAACACAGGGCCCGACCTCGATCGTCCGGAGCCGTGCCGCCGTCCCCCTTACAAAGCCAGAAGCAAGAAGAGTCCTGGAAATCGGCGGCAGAAGACTTCGGTCTTCAAACAAGGTAGCGCACAGCACTGCAGCTGTGCGCCATTGCTTCCCATGCACACCTCACACTCCGGTCACTGATGGGTGCAGGGCGCTGGGGGGGGGGGGGTGCCCTGGGCTGCAATATTAAGTACCTTGGCTGGCAAAAAAACACATAATATAGTCATAGAGACTATATATGTGTAAAATACCCCTGCCAGATATACATAGAAAAAAGCGGGAGAAGTCCGCCGAAAAAGGGGCGGGGCTATCTCCCTCAGCACACTGGCGCCATTTTCCCTCACAGCTCCGCTGGAAAGATGATCGCTCCCAGGCTCTCCCCTGCAGTTTCCAGACTACATAGGGTAAAAAAGAGAGGGGGCACTAAATTTAGGCACAATATTGTGTAAACAAGCAGCTATTGGGAAAAATCACTCAGTTATAGTGTTAATCCCTGTGTTATATAGCGCTGTTGGTGTGTGCTGGCATACTCTCTCTCTGTCTCCCCAAAGGGCTTTGTGGGGTCCTGTCCTCAGTCAGAGCATTCCCTGTGTGTGTGCGGTGTGTCGGTACGGCTGTGTCGACATGTTTGATAAGGAGGCTTATGTGGAGGCGGAGCAAGTGCCGATAAATGTGATGTCACCCCCTGCGGGGCCGACACCTGAGTGGATGGACTTGTGGAAGGAATTACGTGAAAGTGTCAACTCCTTACATAAAAGGTTTGACGACATATCAGAGGTGGGACAGCCGTCTTCTCAGCTTGTGCCTGCCCAGCTGTCTCAAAAGCCATCAGGGGCTCTAAAACGCCCGCTACCTCAGATGGCAGACACAGATGTCGACACGGATACTGAATCCAGTGTCGACGACGATGAGACAAATGTACATTCCAATAGGGCCACACGTTACATGATTGAGGCAATGAAAAATGTGTTGCACATTTCTGATATTACCCCAGGAACCACAAAAAAGGGTATTCTGTTTGGGGAGAAAAAACTACCAGTGGTTTTTCCCCCATCTGAGGAATTAAATGAGGTGTGTGATGAAGCGTGGGCTTCCCCCGATAAGAAACTGGTAATTTCTAAAAGGTTACTAATGGTGTACCCTTTCCCGCCAGAGGATAGGTCACGCTGGGAAACATCCCCTAGGGTGGATAAAGCGCTCACACGTCTGTCAAAAAAGGTGGCACTACCGTCTCCGGACACGGCCGCCCTAAAGGAGCCTGCTGATAGGAAGCAGGAGGCTATCCTGAAGTCTGTATATACACACTGAGGTATTATACTGAGACCAGCTATTGCTTCAGCATGGATGTGCAGTGCTGCAGCTGCGTGGTCAGATTCCCTGTCAGAAAATATTGATACCCTAGACAGGGACACTATATTGCTATCCATAGAGCATATAAAAGACGCAGTCTTATACATGAGAGATGCACAGAGGGATATTTGCCGGCTGGCATCTAAAATAAGTGCAATGTCCATTTCTCTGACGTCCTAGTGGATGCTGGGAACTCCGTAAGGACCATGGGGAATAGCGGCTCCGCAGGAGACTGGGCACAAAAAGAAAGCTTTAGGACTACCTGGTGTGCACTGGCTCCTCCCCCTATGACCCTCCTCCAAGCCTCAGTTAGAACACTGTGCCCGGACGAGCGTACACAATAAGGAAGGATTTTGAATCCCGGGTAAGACTCATACCAGCCACACCAATCACACCGTACAACTTGTGATATGAAACCCAGTTAACAGCATGATAACAGAGGAGCCTCTGAATAGATGGCTCACAACAAGAACCCGATTAGTTAACAATAACTATGTACAAGTATTGCAAACAATCCGCACTTGGGATGGGCGCCCAGCATCCACTACGGACTACGAGAAATAGAATTATCGGTAAGTAAATTCTTATTTTCTCTGACGTCCTAGTGGATGCTGGGAACTCCGTAAGGACCATGGGGATAATACCAAAGCTCCAAAACGGGCGGGAGAGTGCGGATGACTCTGCAGCACCGAATGAGAGAACTCCAGGTCCTCCTCAGCCAGGGTATCAAATTCATAGAATTTTGCAAACGTGTTTGCCCCTGACCAAGTAGCTGCTCGGCAAAGTTGTAAAGCCGAGACCCCTCGGGCAGCCGCCCAAGATGAGCTCACCGTCCTTGTGGAATGGGCTTTTATTGATTTAGGCTGCGGTAATCCTACCGCAGAATGCGCCTGCTGAATAGTGCTACAAATCCAGCGCGCAATAGACTGCTTAGAAGCAGGAGCACCCAGCTTGTTGGGTGCCATCAGGATAAACAGCGAGTCAGTTTTCCTGACTCCAGCCGTCCTGGAAAAATAAAATTTTCAGGGCCCTGACTACGTCCAGCAACTTGGAATCCTCCAAGTCCCCAGTAGCCGCAGGCACCACAATAGGTTGGTTCAAGTGAAAACCTGAGACCACCTTCGGGAGAAACTGAGGACGAGTCCTCAACTCGGCCCTCTCCATATAGAAAATCAGATAAGGCCTTTTACATGACAAAGCCGCCAATTCTGACACACGCCTGGCCAAGGCCAACAGCATGACCACTTTCCACGCGAGATACTTTAGCTCCATGGTTTTAAGTGGCTCTACCCATGCGACTTTAGGAAATCCAACACCACGTTGAGATCCAAAAAGTGCCACAGGAGGCACAAAAAGGAGGCTGAATATGTAGTACTCCTTTAACCAAAGTCTGAACTTCAGGCAGTGAAACCAGTTCTTTCTGGAAGAAATTCGACAGAGCCGAAATCTGGACCTTGATGGACCCCAATTTGAGGCCCAAACGTCACCCCTGCTTGCAGGAAGTGCAGGAATCGACATAGTTGAAATTCCTCCGTCGGGGCCTTCATGGCCTCCCACCAAGCAACAAATCTTCGCCAAACGCGGCGATAATGTCTTGCGGTGACATCCTTCCTGGCTATGATCAGGGTAGGGATGACTTCCTTCGGAATACCCTTTTCCTTTAGGATCCGGTGTTCTACCGCCATGCCGTCAAACGCAGCCGCGGTAAGTCTTGGAACAGACAGGGTCCCTGCTGCAGCAGGTCTTGTCTGAGCGGCAGAGGCCAAGGGTCCTCTGCCAGCATCTCTTGAAGTTCCGGGTACCAAGCTCTTCATGGCCAATCCGGAACCCCGAGTATGGTTTTCACTCCTCGCCTTCTTATTATTCTCAGTACCTTGGGTATGAGAGGTAGAGGAGGAGACACATAAACCGACTGGTACACCCATGGTGTCACTAGAGCGTCCCCAGCGATCGCCTGAGGGTCCCTTGACCTGGCGCCATATCTATTCAACTTATTGTTGAGGCGGGACGCCATCATGTCCACCCGTGGTCATTCCCAACGGTTTACCCGCATTTGGAAAACTTCTGGATGAAGTCCCCATTCTCCTGGGTGTAGGTCGCCCATCGGAGAATCCTTGTGGCTTCTGCCATCGCCATCCTGCTTCTTGTGCCGCCCTGTCTGTTTACATGGGCGACCGCCGTGATGTCGTCTGATTGGATCAGTACCGGCTGGTTCTGAAGCAGGGGCCTTGCTTGGCTTAGGGTATTGTAAATGGCCCTTAGCTGCAGAATATTTATGTGAAGCGAAATCTCCTTGGAAATTTCTTCCCTGTGTGACTGCACCCCAGCCCCGAAGGCTGGCATCCGTGGTCACCAGGACCCAGTCCTGTATTCCGAATCTGCGGCCCTCTAGTAGATGAGCCCTCTGCAGCCACCACAGCAGCGACACCCTGTTTCTTGCTGACAGGGTTATCCGCTGTTGTATCTGTAGATGGGACCCGGACCATTAGACCCACAGGTCCCACTGGAACGTCCTTGCGTGGAGTCTTCCGAATGGAATTATGCTTCGTACGAAGCTACCATTTTTCCCAGGACTCGTGTGCATTGATGTACCGACACCTGTCCTGGTTTTAGGATGTCTCTGACTAGAGATGACAACTCCTCGACTTTTCCTACTGGAAGAAACACTCTTTTCTGGTCTGCGTTCAGAAACATTCCCAGGAACAGAAGACGTGTCGTCGGGACCAGCTGTGACTTTGGAATATTGAGAATCCAGTCGTGCTGTTGTAGCACTTCTGCTACCCCCACTACCAACTGTTCTTTGGACCTCGCCTTTATCAGGAGATCGTCCAAGTACGGGATAATAAAAACTTCCTTCTTGCGAAGGAGTATCGTCACTTCGGCCATTACCTAGGTAAAGACCTTCGGTGCCGTGGACAACTCCAACGGCCGCGTCTGGAACTGATAGTGACAGTCCTGTACCACATATCTGAGGTACTCCTGGTGAGGGGGGTAAATGGGGACATGCAGGTACGCATCCTTGATGTCCAGGGAGACCCTGTAATCCCCCTCGTCCAGGCTCGTAATAACCGCCCTGAGCGATTCCATCTTGAACTTGAATCTTCTGATATAAAAGTTCAAGTATTTTAATTTCAAGATGGGTCTCACCGAACCATTTCGGTACCACAACCACTGTGGAATAGTAACCCCTTCCTTGCTGAAGGAGGGGTACCTTGACAATCACTTGTTGTGATTATAGTGTTGAATATCCACCAACACCGTCTCCCTGGCAGAGGGAGGTGCCGGTAAGGCAGATTTTAGGAAACGGCGGGGGGAAGAACGTCTCGAACTCCAGCCTGTACCCCTGAGATCCTGCTTGAAGGACCCAGGGATCCATGTGAGAGAGCCCACTGTCCGCTGAAATATCTGAGACGGGCCCCCACCGTACCCGGGTCCGCCTGAGCAGCCCCAGCACCATGCTGTGGACCTACCGGACGCAGGGAGGACTTCTGCTCTTGGGAACTAGCTGTGTGTTGCAGCTTTTTCCTCTACCTTTGCCTCTCGGCAGAAAGGATGAGCCTCTAGCCCTCTTGCTTTTCTGGGGCCGAAAGGACTGTACTTGATGATACGGTGCTTTCTTTTGTTGTGGGGTAGCCTGTGGCAAAAAAATCGATTTCCCAGCAGTAGCTGTGGAAACGAGGTCTGAAAAACTATCCCCAAACAGTTTTACCCCCTTATAGGGCAACTTCCATGTGCCGATTCGAGTCGGCATCGCCTGACCATTGTCAAGTCCATAACCCCCGTCTGGCGGCAATGGACCTAGCGCTTATTTTTGATGCCAGCCGGCAAATATCCCTCTGAGCATCACGCATGTATAAGACCACGTCTTTTATATGCTCTATTTTCAGCAAAATATTGTCCCTATCCATAGTTATTTTCCGACAGGGAATCTGACCACGCAGCGGGAGCACTGCACATCCATGCCGAAGCAACGGCTGGTCGCAATATAATGCCCTAGTGTGTGACCATATCTTATAGGGTAACCTCCTGCTTTCTATCAGCAGGCTCCTTCAGGGCGGCCGTATCCGGAGACGGTAGTGCCACCTTTTCTGATAAGCGTGTAAGCGCTGTATCTACCCTATGGGGTGTTTCCCCGCGTGACCTATCCTCTGGCGGGAAAGGGAGACTGTGAAGATTCTAAAAGGCACATGGAAGTTTTGCCTTATAAGGGTGAGGAGTTGTTCAGGGGTGGTCTCTCGGACCTCGTTTCCACAGCAACAGCTGGGAAGTCAGCATTTTTACCCCATGTTCCCTCACAGCCGAAGAAAGCACCGTATTATCAGGTACAGTCCTTTCGGCCCCATAAAGGCAAGCGGGTTAAAGGCGCGTCCTTTCTGCCCAGAGGTAGAGGGAAAAAGCTGCAGCATACAGCCAGTTCCCAGGAGCAAAAGTCCTCCCCCGCTTCCTCCAAGTCCACCGCATGACGCTGGGGCTCCACAGGCGGAGCCAGGTACGGTGGGGGCCCGTCTCAAAAACTTCAGCAATCAGTGGGCTCGCTCACGGGTGGATCCCTGGATCCTTCAAGTAGTATCTCAGGGGTACAAGCTGGAATTCGAGACGTCTTCCCCCCCCCCCCCCGTTTCCTCAAATCTGCCTTGCCAACAACTCGAAATTTGAAATCCTTGAACACATACATAAAAAAATTCAAGTTCAAGATGGAATCGCTCAGGGCGGTTATTGCAAGCCTGGAGGAGGGGGATTACATGGTATCCCTGGACATCAAGGATGCTTACCTACATGTCCCCATTTACCATCCTCACCAGGAGTACCTCAGATTTGTGGTACAGGATTGCCATTACCAATTCCAAACACTGCCGTTTGGACTGTCCACGGCACCGAGGGTCTTTACCAAGGTAATGGCAGAAATGATGATACTCCTTCAAAAAAAAAAAAAAAAAAAAAAGGGAGTTTTAATTATCCCGTACTTGGACGATCTCCTTATAAAGGCGAGGTCCAAGGAGCAGTTGTTGGTCGGAGTAGCACTATCTCGGGAAGTGCTACAACAGCACGGATGGATTCTATACATTCCAAAGTCACAGCTGGTTCCTACCACACGCCTACTGTTCCTGGGGATGGTTCTGGACACAGAACAGAAAAAAGTGTTTCTCCCGCTGGAGAAAGCCAAGGAGCTGTCATCTCTAGTCAGAGACCTCCTGAAACCAAAACAGGTATCGGTGCATCACTGCACACGAGTCCTGGGAAAAATGGTAGCTTCTTACGAAGCAAAATTCCATTCGGCAGGTTCCATGCAAGAACCTTTCAGTGGGACCTCTTGGACAAGTGGTCAGGATCGCATCTTCAGATGCATCGGCTGATACCCTGGTCCTTGGAGACAGGGTTATCTCTACTGTGGTGGCTGCAGAGTGCTCATCTTCAAGAGGGCCGCAGATTCGGCATACAGGACTGGGTCCTGGTAACCACGGATGCCAGCCTTCGAGGCTGGGGGGCAGTCACACAGGGAAGAAATTTCCAAGGACTTTGGTCAAGTCAGGAGTCGTCCCTACACATAAATATTCTGGAACTGAGGGCCATTTACAATGCTCTAAGTCTGGCAAGGCCTCTGCTTCAAAACCAGCCGGTACTGATCCAATCAGACAACATCACGGCAGTAGCCCATGTAAACCGACAGGGCGGCACAAGAAGCGGGATGGCGATGGCAGAAGCCACAAGGATTCTCCGATGGGCGGAAAATCACGTCTTAGCATTGTCAGCAGTGTTCATTCCGGGAGTGGACAACTGGGAAGCAGACTTCCTCAGCAGACACGACCTACACCCGGGAGAGTGGGGACTTCATCAAGAAGTCTTCCAACTGTTGGTAAACCGTTGGGAAAGGCCACAGGTGGACATGATGGCGTCCCGCCTAAACAAAAAACTAGATATTGCGCCAGGTCAAGGGACCCTCAGGCAATAGCTGTGGATGCTCTAGTGACACCGTGGGTGTACCAGTCGGTTTATGTATTCCCTCCTCTGCCTCTCATACCAAAGGTACTGAGAATAATAAGAAAACGAGGAGTAAGAACGATACTCGTGGTTCCGGATTGGCCAAGAAGAGCTTGGTACCCAGAACTTCAAGAAATGATATCAGAGGACCCATGGCCTCTACCGCTCAGACAGGAGCTGCTACAGCAGGGGCCCTGTCTGTTCCAAGACTTACCGCGGCTGCGTTTGACGGCATGGCGGTTGAATTCCGGATCCTAAAGGAAAAGGGCATTCCGGAGGAAGTCATTCCTACGCTGATAAAAGCCAGGAAAGAAGTAACCGCAAACCATCACCGTATTTGGCGAAAATATGTTGCGTGGTGTGAGGCCAGGAAGGCCCCAACAGAGGAATTTCAGCTGGGTCGTTTTCTGCGCTTCCTACAGTCAGGAGTGACTATGGGCCTAAACTTGGGTTCCATTAAGGTCCAGATTTCGGCTCTGTCGATTTTCTTCCAGAAAGAACTGGCTTCACTGCCTGGAATTCAGACATTTGTAAAGGGAGTGCTACATATTCAGCCCCCTTTTGTGCCTCCTGTGGCACCTTGGGATCTCAACGTGGTGTTGAGTTTCTTAAAATCACATTGGTTTGAGCCACTTAAAACTGTGGATTTGAAATATCTCACGTGGAAAGTGGTCATGTTATTGGCCTTGGCTTCGGCCAGGCGTGTGTCAGAATTGGCGGCTTTGTCATGTAAAAGCCCTTATCTGATTTTCCATATGGATAGGGCAGAATTGAGGACTAGTCCCCAGTTTCTCCCTAAGGTGGTATCAGCCTTTCATTTGAACCAACCTATCGTGGTGCCTGCGGCCACTAAAGACTTGGAGGCTGCCAAGTTGTTGGACGTAGTCAGGGCCCGAGAATTTATGTTTCCAGGACAGCTAGTGTCAGGAAAACTGACTCGTTGTTTATCCTGTATGCACCCAACAAGCTGGGTGCTCCTGCTTCAAAGCAGACTATTGCTCGCTGGATCTGTAGTACGATTCAGCTTGCACATTCTGCGGCTGGACTGCCGCATCCTAAATCAGTGAAAGCCCATTCCACGAGGAAGGTGGGCTCTTCTTGGGCGGCTGCCCGAGGGGTCTCGGCTCTACAACTTTGCCGAGCAGCTACTTGGTCGGGGTCCAACACATTTGCTAAATTCTACAAGTTTGACACCCTGGCTGAGGAGGACCTAGAGTTTGCCCATTCGGTGCTGCAGAGTCATCCGCACTCTCCCGCCCGTTTGGGAGCTTTGGTATAATCCCCATGGTCCTTACGGAGTCCCAGCATCCACTTAGGACGTCAGAGAAAATAAGATTTTACTCACCGGTAAATCTATTTCTCGTAGTCCGTAGTGGATGCTGGGCGCCCATCCCAAGTGCGGATTGTCTGCAATACTTGTATATAGTTATTGTTTAACTAAGGGGTTATTGTTGAGAGGCTCAGTTATTGTTCATACTGTTAACTGGGTATTGTATCACAAGTTATACGGTGTGATTGGTGTGGCTGGTATGAGTCTTACCCGGGATTCAAAATTCTTCCTTATTGTGTCAGCTCTTCCGGGCACAGTATCCTAACTGAGGTCTGGAGGAGGGTCATAGAGGGAGGAGCCAGTGCACACCAGGTAGTCCTAAAGCTTTCTTTAGTTGTGCCCAGTCTCCTGCGGAGCCGCTATTCCCCATGGTCCTTACGGAGTCCCAGCATCCACTACGGACTACGAGAAATAGATTTACCGGTGAGTAAAATCTTATTTTTTTTTATTGTATATTAAAATGTAAAATAAGCAGTTCAGGGACTTTACAGAAATGTCTTTTACTTCAACTACAGCCACTGTTGGTTATGCGCCTGGAAATGAAATTAGGTCAGATGGATATGCTCTATGGAAGAGATATCTGCAAGATACATTTCAATCTATCCTTTCTTCACAGGTAAACCCATAATTTTATATATACGTGGTCAAGTCACGTTATTATGACCACCAGCTAATAGCCAGAGTAACTGCTGTGTGCAGCACGGACAGCAGGTCGACAGGCTGAACTGTTTCAGCCACACATCTGGTAGCACCAGGTTCATTTTGATGGTGAGTTGCTCCACTGTAGAGTGTCCTTTGGCCGGCCCTCGTGCATATTCATAGCAGACATTCACCTCTCGTCAATGGCACGTGGTGCCATTTGTCTAGATCCACCTTCATTACAGAAGCACGTGAACAGTTCACAAACTGCGCTGTTTCAGATATATTGACACCCTTGACCCGAAAGCTGATAATCATCCCTTTTTGCAACTCTGATAAATCGCCCCTTTTACGTACTTCATGGGCTACGTGCTGCCGACGTCAAATGTAGGAGGTAGACATGATAAAGTAACTCGATCTTGTATCTGTAAAGTAGTGTCCCATAATAGGATGCACATTTTAAATGCAAAGTATATTGTACTGGAACAATGACATTTATTAAGGACTATGGGGTATATGCAATTGCCGGCGAATCGCGGCAATTTTTCGCCCGTTTTTTAATTTGACACCATTCGACCGTCGAATTCCGGCAGGTGGGTGCTGGAATCCTACATATTCAATAAAAAACGGATTCGACAGTCCCGCTGTCGAAAAACGGCCGATTTGACAGATTTTGAGTAGATTTGTAAAAAATTTAAAAAAACTGTAAAAAACCCGGAAAAAAACTGCGTGGGGTACCCCCTTCTAAGCATAACCAGCCTCGGGCTCTTTGAGCCGGTCCTGGTTGCCAAAATACGGGGGGGGAAATAATAGGGGATCCCCCATATTTTAACAACCAGCACCGGGCTCTGCGCCTGGTGCAAAAAATACGGGGGACAAAGAGTAGGGGTCCCCCGTATTTTTTGGACCAGCACCGGGCTCCACTAGCTGGACAGATAATGCCACAGCCGGGAAGTCACTTTTATACAGCGCCCTGCGGCCGTGGCATTAAATACCCAACTAGTCACCCCTGGCTGGGGTACCCTGGAGGAGTGGAGACCCCTTCAATCAAGGGGTTCCCCCCCCCCCAAGCCACCCAAGGGCCAGGGGTGAAGCCCGAGGCTGTCTCTCCCCCCCCCCCCCATCCAAGGGCTGCGGATGGGGGGCTGATAGCCTTGAGTAAAATGAAAGAATATTGTGTTTTCCAGGAGAACTAGAAGTCCCCGCAAGCTGGTACTTGGAGAACCACAAGTACCAGCATGCGGGTGGAAAAACAGGCCCGCTGGTACCTGTAGTTCTACTGGAAAAAAAATACCCAAATAAAAACAGGAGACACACACTGTGAAAGTAAAAGTTTATTTCATACATGCCGACACATACATACTTACCTATGTTGAGCCGTCGACTGCCACGTCTCCAATGTCGCCGACGAACTGGGGTACCTGTGAATAAAATTATACTCACCTCAATCCAGTGTCCTGTGATTTGTAATCCACGTACTTGGCAAAACAAAAAAACGAATACCCGGACTACACGGACTGAAAGGGGTCCCATGTTTACACATGGGACCCCTTTCCCTGAATGCAGAGACCCCCCGTGACTCCTGTCACAGAAAGGTCCCTTCAGCCAATCAGGAAGCGCCACTTCGTGGCACTCACCTGATTGGCTCTGCGCGTCTGAGCTCAGACGCGCATTGCACAGCCCCCTCCATTACTTTCAATGGTGGGAACTTTGCGGTCAGCGGTGAGGTTACCCGCGGTCAACGGCTGACCGTGGGTAACCCCACCGCTGACCGCAAAGTTCCCACCATTGAAACTAATGGAGGGAGCTGTGCAATGCGCTGTCTGCCAGCTCAGACACGCATACAGCCAATCAGGAGAGTGCCACGAAGTGGCGCTTCCTGATTGGCTGAAGGGACCTTTCTGTGACAGGAGTCACGGGAGGTCTCTGCAATCGGGGAAAGGGGTCCCATGTGTAAACATGGGACCCCTTTCAGTCTGCCTGGTCTGGGTGTTCGTTTTTTTATTTTGACAAGTACGTGGATTATAAAAAAAGATCCGGACTCTGCTTTTTGGGGAGTATAATTTTTTTTTTTTGCAGGTACCCCGGATTCTTCACTGACGAGGGGGTCGTGGCCAGTGTCGGAGTGTCAACATAGGTAAGTATGTGTGTCGGCAGGTGTGAAATCAAGTTTTACTCTCACGGTGTGCGTGTCCTGTTTTTATTTGGGTTTTTTTTTTCAGTACAACTACAGGTACCAGCGGGCCCGTTTTTCTCCCGCATGCTGGTACTTGTAGGACTGCTGGGACTTGTAGTACTACTGGAAAAAAACAATATTCTTTCATTTTTCAAAAGGCTATCAGCCCTTGGATGGGGGGGGGGGACAGCCTCGGGCTTCACCCCTGGCCCTTGGGTGGCTGGAGGGGGGGGACCCCTTGATTGAAGGGGTCCCCACTCCTCCAGGGTACCCCGGCCAGGGGTGACTAGTTGGATATTTAATGCCACGGCCGCAGGGCGCTGTATAAAAGTGACCCCCGGCTGTGGCATTATCTGTCCAGCTAGTGGAGCCCGGTGCTGGTACAAAAAATACGGGGGACCCCTACTCTTTTTGTACCCTGTATTTCTCTGACGTCCTAGTGGATGCTGGGAACTCCGTAAGGACCATGGGGAATAGACGGGCTCCGCAGGAGACTGGGCACTCTAAAAGAAAGATTAGGTACTATCTGGTGTGCACTGGCTCCTCCCTCTATGCCCCTCCTCCAGACCTCAGTTAGATTTCTGTGTCCGGCCGAGCTGGATGCACACTAGGGGCTCTCCTGAGCTCCTAGAAAGAAAGTTTATTTTAGGTTTTTTATTTTACAGTGAGACCTGCTGGCAACAGGCTCACTGCATCGAGGGACTAAGGGGAGAAGAAGCGAACCTACCTGCTTGCAGCTAGCTTGGGCTTCTTAGGCTACTGGTCACCATTAGCTCTAGAGGGATCGACCGCATGGAACTGGCCTTGGTGTTCGTTCCCGGAGCCGCGCCGCCGTCCCCCTTACAGAGCCAGAAGCAAGAAGAGGTCCGGAAAATCGGCGGCAGAAGACATCAGTCTTCACCAAGGTAGCGCACAGCATTGCAGCTGTGCGCCATTGCTCCTCATGCACACTTCACACTCCGGTCACTGAGGGTGCAGGGCGCTGGGGGGGGGGGCGCCCTGAGCAGCAATAAAAACACCTTGGCTGGCAAATATATCACAATATATAGCCCCAGAGGCTATATATGTGATAAATACCCCTGCCAGAATCCATAAAAAAGCAGGAGAAAAGTCCGCGAAAAAGGGGCGGAGCTATCTCCCTCAGCACACTGGCGCCATTTTCTCTTCACAGTGCAGCTGGAAGACAGCTCCCCAGGCTCTCCCCTGTAGTTTGCAGGCTCAAAGGGTTAAAAAGAGAGGGGGGGCACAAAATTTAGGCGCAATATTGTATATACAAGCAGCTATTGGAAAAAATTCACTCAATATAGTGTTAATCCCTAAATTATATAGCGCTCTGGTGTGTGCTGGCATACTCTGTCTCCCCAAAGGGCTGTGTGGGGTCCTGTCCTCAGTCAGAGCATTCCCTGTGTGTGTGCGGTGTGTCGGTACGGCTGTGTCGAAACGTTTGATGAGGAGGCTTATGTGATGGCAGAGCAGATGCCGATAAATGTGATGTCGCCCCCTGTGGAGCCGACACCAGAGTGGATGGATAGGTGGCAGGTATAAACCGACAGTGTCAACTCCTTACATAAAAGGCTGGATGACGTAACAGCTATGGGACAGCCGGCTTCTCAGCCCGCGCCTGCCCAGGCGTCTCAAAGGCCATCAGGGGCTCAAAAACGCCCGCTCCCTCAGATGGCAGACACAGATGTCGACACGGAGTCTGACTCCAGTGTCGACAAGGTTGAGACATATACACAATCCACTAGGAACATCCGTTACATGATCCCGGCAATAAAAAATGTGTTACACATTTCTGACATTAACCCAAGTACCACTATAAAAGGGTTTTATGTTTGGGGAGAAAAAGCAGGCAGTGTTTTGTTCCCCCATCAAATGAGTGAATGAAGTGTGAAAAAGCGTGGGTTCCCCCGATAAGAAACTGGTAATTTCTAAAAAGTTACTGTTGGCGTACCCTTTCCCGCCAGAGGATAAGTTACGCTGGGAGATATCCCCTAGGGTGGATAAGGCGCTCACACGTTTGTCAAAAAAGGTGGCACTGCCGTCTTAGGATACGGCCACTTTGAAGGTACCTGCTGATAAAAAGCAGGAGGCTATCCTGAAGTCTGTATTTACACACTCAGGTACTAGACTGAGACCTGCAGATAGTGCTGCTGCAGCGTGGTCTGTAACCCTGTCAAACAGGGATACTATTTTGCGAACATAAGACGTCGTCTTATATATGAGGGATGCACAGAGGGATATTTTGCCGGCTGGCATCCAAAATTAATGCAATGTCCATTCTGTCAGGAGGGTATTAGAGACCCGACACTGGACAGGTGATGCTGACTTTAAAAGGCACATAGAGCCTTATAAGGGTGAGGAATTGTTTGGGGATGGTCTCTGGGACCTCGTATCCACAGCAACAGCTGGGAAGAAAAATTTTTACCTCAGGTTTCCTCACAGCCTAAGAAAGCACTGTATTATCAGGTACAGTCCTTTCGGCTTCAGAAAAGCAAGCGGGTCAAAGGCGCTTCCTTTCTGCACAGAGACGAGGGAAGAGGGAAAAAGCTGCACCAGTCAGCCAGTTCCCAGAATCAAAATTCTTCCCCCGCTTCCTCTGAGTCCACCGCATGACGCGGGGGCTCCACAGGCGTAGCCAGGTACGGTGGGGGGCCGCCTCAAAAATGTCAGCGATCAGTGGGCTCGCTCACAGGATCCCTGGATCCTTCAAGTAGTATCTCAGGGGTTCAAGCTGGAATTCGAGGCATCTCCCCCCCGCCGTTTCCTCAAATCTGCCTTGCCGACAACTCCCTCAGACAGGGAGGCTGTGCTAGAGGCAATTCACAAGCTGTATTCCCAGCAGGTGATAGTCAAGGTGCCCCTACTTCAACAAGGACGGGGTTACTATTCCACATTGTTTGTGGTACCGAAACCGGACGGTTCGCTGAGACCCATTTTAAATTTGAAATCCTTGAACACATACATAAAAAAATTCAAGTTCAAGATGGAATCGCTCAGGGCGGTTATTGCAAGCCTGGAGGAGGGGGATTACATGGTATCCCTGGACATCAAGGATGCTTACCTACATGTCCCCATTTACCATCCTCACCAGGAGTACCTCAGATTTGTGGTACAGGATTGCCATTACCAATTCCAAACACTGCCGTTTGGACTGTCCACGGCACCGAGGGTCTTTACCAAGGTAATGGCAGAAATGATGATACTCCTTCAAAAAAAAAAAAAAAAAAAAAGGGAGTTTTAATTATCCCGTACTTGGACGATCTCCTTATAAAGGCGAGGTCCAAGGAGCAGTTGTTGGTCGGAGTAGCACTATCTCGGGAAGTGCTACAACAGCACGGATGGATTCTATACATTCCAAAGTCACAGCTGGTTCCTACCACACGCCTACTGTTCCTGGGGATGGTTCTGGACACAGAACAGAAAAAAGTGTTTCTCCCGCTGGAGAAAGCCAAGGAGCTGTCATCTCTAGTCAGAGACCTCCTGAAACCAAAACAGGTATCGGTGCATCACTGCACACGAGTCCTGGGAAAAATGGTAGCTTCTTACGAAGCAAAATTCCATTCGGCAGGTTCCATGCAAGAACCTTTCAGTGGGACCTCTTGGACAAGTGGTCGGGATCGCATCTTCAGATGCATCGGCTGATAACCCTGTCTCCAAGGACCAGGGTATCTCTACTGTGGTGGCTGCAGAGTGCTCATCTTCAAGAGGGCCGCAGATTCGGCATACAGGACTGGGTCCTGGTAACCACGGATGCCAGCCTTCGAGGCTGGGGGGCAGTCACACAGGGAAGAAATTTCCAAGGACTTTGGTCAAGTCAGGAGTCGTCCCTACACATAAATATTCTGGAACTGAGGGCCATTTACAATGCTCTAAGTCTGGCAAGGCCTCTGCTTCAAAACCAGCCGGTACTGATCCAATCAGACAACATCACGGCAGTAGCCCATGTAAACCGACAGGGCGGCACAAGAAGCGGGATGGCGATGGCAGAAGCCACAAGGATTCTCCGATGGGCGGAAAATCACGTCTTAGCATTGTCAGCAGTGTTCATTCCGGGAGTGGACAACTGGGAAGCAGACTTCCTCAGCAGACACGACCTACACCCGGGAGAGTGGGGACTTCATCAAGAAGTCTTCCAACTGTTGGTAAACCGTTGGGAAAGGCCACAGGTGGACATGATGGCGTCCCGCCTAAACAAAAAACTAGATATTGCGCCAGGTCAAGGGACCCTCAGGCAATAGCTGTGGATGCTCTAGTGACACCGTGGGTGTACCAGTCGGTTTATGTATTCCCTCCTCTGCCTCTCATACCAAAGGTACTGAGAATAATAAGAAAACGAGGAGTAAGAACGATACTCGTGGTTCCGGATTGGCCAAGAAGAGCTTGGTACCCAGAACTTCAAGAAATGATATCAGAGGACCCATGGCCTCTACCGCTCAGACAGGAGCTGCTACAGCAGGGGCCCTGTCTGTTCCAAGACTTACCGCGGCTGCGTTTGACGGCATGGCGGTTGAATTCCGGATCCTAAAGGAAAAGGGCATTCCGGAGGAAGTCATTCCTACGCTGATAAAAGCCAGGAAAGAAGTAACCGCAAACCATCACCGTATTTGGCGAAAATATGTTGCGTGGTGTGAGGCCAGGAAGGCCCCAACAGAGGAATTTCAGCTGGGTCGTTTTCTGCGCTTCCTACAGTCAGGAGTGACTATGGGCCTAAACTTGGGTTCCATTAAGGTCCAGATTTCGGCTCTGTCGATTTTCTTCCAGAAAGAACTGGCTTCACTGCCTGGAATTCAGACATTTGTAAAGGGAGTGCTACATATTCAGCCCCCTTTTGTGCCTCCTGTGGCACCTTGGGATCTCAACGTGGTGTTGAGTTTCTTAAAATCACATTGGTTTGAGCCACTTAAAACTGTGGATTTGAAATATCTCACGTGGAAAGTGGTCATGTTATTGGCCTTGGCTTCGGCCAGGCGTGTGTCAGAATTGGCGGCTTTGTCATGTAAAAGCCCTTATCTGATTTTCCATATGGATAGGGCAGAATTGAGGACTCGTCCCCAGTTTCTCCCTAAGGTGGTATCAGTTTTTCACTTGAACCAACCTATTGTAGTGCCTGCGGCTACTAGGGACTTGGAAGATTCCAAGTTACTGGACGTAGTCAGGGCCTTAAAAATTGTATATTTCCAGGACGGTTGAAGTCATGAAAACTGACTCGCTTTTTATCCTGTAGGCACCCAACAAAATAGGTGCTCCTGCTTCTAAGCAGACTATTGCTCGCTGAATTTGTAGCACAATTCAGCTGGAGCATTCTGCGGCGGGATTGCCGCATCCTAAATCAGTAAAAGCCCATTCCACGAGGAAAGTGGGCTCATCTTGGGCGGCTGCCCGAGGGGTCTCGGCTTTACAACTTTGCCGAGCTGCAACTTGGTCAGGGGCAAACACGTTTGCTAAATTCTACAAATTTGATACCCTGGCTGAGGAGGACCTTGAGTTCTCTCATTCGGTGCTGCAGAGTCATCCGCACTCTCCCGCCCGTTTGGGAGCTTTGGTATAATCCCCATGGTCCTTACGGAGTTCCCAGCATCCACTAGGACGTCAGAGAAAATAAGATTTTACTCACCGGTAAATCTATTTCTCGTAGTCCGTAGTGGATGCTGGGCGCCCATCCCAAGTGCGGATTGTCTGCAATACTTGTATGTAGTTATTGCCTAACTAAGGGTTATTGGTGAGCCATCTGTTGAGAGGCTCAGTTATATTTCATACTGTTAACTGGGTGTAGTATCACGAGTTATACGGTGTGATTGGTGTGGCTGGTATGAGTCTTACCCGGGATTCAAAAATCCTTCCTTATTGTGTCAGCTCTTCCGGGCACAGTATCCTAACTGAGGTCTGGAGGAGGGGCATAGAGGGAGGAGCCAGTGCACACCAGATAGTACCTAATCTTTCTTTTAGAGTGCCCAGTCTCCTGCGGAGCCCGTCTATTCCCCATGGTCCTTACGGAGTTCCCAGCATCCACTACGGACTACGAGATTTACCGGTGAGTAAAATCTTATTTTCTTGCACCAGGCGCAGAGTCCGGTGCTGGTTGTTAAAATACAGGGGATCCCCTGTCATTTCCCCCCCCCGTATTTTGGCAACCAGGACCGGCTCAAAGAGCCCGAGGCTGGTTATGCTTAGGAGGGGGGACCCCACGCAGTTTTTTTTTCAGATTTTTACCATTCCATAAAAATAAAAAAAATAATATTTTTAATAATATATAAATAATACTTGCGCCTCCAAAATAGACAAACCAAGTACCTAATCCCTTCTAATATAAATAGATATGCTATTACCAATAAAAAAAAAACATGTTTTTAAAAATTTTTATTAGATTCCGCCAGCAAAGTGTGGCGGATTGAAAATGACGAATTTACTATCTAAAAGCACTGTTGTCGAATTTACAATCTTCAATTGAATATACTTTTGTCGAATTGCCGCATTTGTACCATTGCAGAAATGTCGAATTTGACAAGTCCGTTTTTTTGACGAAAAGTACTGAATTGCATTGTCAAATTTTTTGGGGGGGGCGAAAATATCCTGTTTTTCGACATTTTTGGGAATTCGACCGCAATTGCATATACCCCTATGTGTACTACATAACCCAGGTCCAGGAGTTCATAACACTGTAGCAATATCACATCCCTTAGATCAGGGGTGGGGAAACTTTGGCCCTCCAGCTGTTTCTGAACTACACATACCAGCATGCCCTGCTACAGGTTTTCTATTTGGCCATGCTGAAACTGTTGTAGGTCATGCTGGAATGTGTAGTTCAACAGCTGGAGGGCCACTGGTTCTCCACCCCTGCTTTAGATGGTCACCACTTTGCATTGGCGTGACAATTCACTGACGACAGCCAACAAAAATTAAAAGGGAGGGAGAGGGAAAGTAACTTACAGTGTGTATGTGTGTCCACGACTAGACAGCCAGTGGGTGAGGGCTTCTCTGCTCGGTCGAAGCATGCACTCTCCGTCTCACAGGGGCATGTGTCTGTCTACAGCTAGACTAGTCAGCATGTGGGTGATGCCGTCTTCGCTTGCCCATTAAGGATCAATGTCCTGGAAAGGAGACCAACATTAACTCCCAAAGTCAGATGTTGAAATGCAATACATTTTAAAGATGGGTGAGTGCCCACACTCTTCTACATTAAAAATGAAATGTGTGCAATCAGTTTCTAGATGTGTAGTGCATAGGTAGAGAAGACACACTCTGGGTGGTTGTGAACTGTAATCGGACTAAAGTTCTTGTGAAATGTCAAGGCATAGAACCGTATATATGCAGCACCGCACACAGAATAAGTCAGCATGTTCACTTCCTTTACAAACTCATGGAGCTCAGCAGAGTCCACTGGAGAGTCATGATCTTCTACGATTACAAGATTGGTCTGCAACAGCAGGAGGGTTTTGACCGACTACGCTGCTTTGGGGGAGGAAGCACCATCCAGAAACAATGTTTGCGTTTGGGCACAGGAGTCCCTGGAAGATGAGCACTGCTGCTGACCTGTCTCTGCCATCACTGAGGATAATGTTGCTGCCATGCGGGCCATAGTTGAGGTGGATACCAGGGTGACCATGGCCCAGTTAGAGAAGGAGATCAATCTTTTTAATACTCAAACTCTCTCAGAGATCATGAGTGGCAATGAATCCTGGATCTACAGCCTTGACTCCGATACCAACAACAGTCGGCCCAGTGGTCCCCAGTTGAAGGTGCGCAGCCACAGTAGTTCCGACGTGAGCACAGCTTGACAAAGCAGATGGCGGGTGCTTTTGTGGCCAAGACTGGTCATGTAGCTACCTTACCACTCATGCAGCAGCACTGGGGACTGGTATGCCAACCAGTGCCTGCCGCAAGTGCTGGAAGTCCTTTCCAGGTGCCATTTAAGAACTTGCGCTTGTGGTACCCTTCTCCATCATGACAATGCACCTGCCCACTAGTCCGGGAAAGTGGTGGATTTTCTGGCCCATGAACGCATTCAGGAGCTCGGTCGTCTGCCGTACAGTCCTGGTCACTTGCAACTTTGTGTTTCCACAAATCAAGCAAATGATGGGTGGGAGTCACTGGAAGCTGCAGTGGAGACCTTCATCCAGCATGTAGAGGACAGACCTGCTTCGGACTGGTCCAGCTGCTTCACCAAGTGGTTTGAGCGTATTCAACTTTGCATAGACTTCTCTGGTAAATACTGGTACAAAATGTAATATTCACTTTGTAAATATACTTATTGCACACCCCTCTTATATATAAATTAGTTTCATTTTTCCTTGACTCTACTTCTCCCACCCTAAGAAAGTTAATGTTAATTTGACTGCTGAACGAATTTATCAAACACATCCTCCCCAGTTCAGTGTGTCTAATCGAAGGCCGCAATTTCAAAGACCAGCAAACAGGCTTTGTGCCTGCTATTGTATTGGCTGCTGTTTAAGGATGTCATTTCTTGGATGTAGAGTAATGAGTTTGGACTACATTTTGAACCACTTTTTAATCTCCTAATTCTACCCTTATTCAGCTGCACCTGGCAATTCTACACATTGTTGCATAACATTGGCTATAATTATTATTGGTGAATTCTGTCCATGCTCATTTTACAATGTTACCTTTATTATTAATAATAATAATAATCTATTTTACAATGTACTTCATTCTGCAATGACTGCTTTCCATGTTTCTTCATACTGTCACATCATGGTAAGCTGAACATTCCACCTTTGTCCCATTTCTTTTCACTCCCACTTACCCAGGGGCAGATTCGTATGGAAAACAAGCCCAGGAAATTTTTGGAAGCAGCCATAGGGGGGGACAGGATACTCTCTCCTCATCTGTTAAATATTAAGGCGTCTATTCATGAAGCAGTGAAAAGTGTGTAGAAGTGAGCCTGTGGAGAAGTTGTCCATGGCAACCAATTAGCTGCTCCGTACAATTGTATAGTATGCAAACTATACATGTTACTTCAATGCTGGTTGTTTGCCATGGGCAACTTCTCCACTGGCTCATTACTCCACACTTTTCACTGCTTCATGAATAGACCCCTCATATAGGTTAAGTATCCCTTATCCAAAATTCAAAATCCCACATTTCTCTAACGTCCTAGTGGATGCTGGGGACTCCGTAAGGACCATGGGGAATAGACGGACTCCGCAGGAGACATGGGCACTTTAAGAAAGAATTTAGATTCTGGTGTGCTCTGGCTCCTCCCACTATGTCCCTCCTCCAGTTTGAATCTGTGCCCGGACGAGCTGGGTGCTGTTCAGTGAGCTCTCCTGAGATTGCTGTAAGAAAGTATTTTGTTAGGTTTTTTATTTTCAGGGAGCTCTGCTGGCAACAGACTCCCTGCATCGTGGGACTGAGGGGAGAGAAGCAGCCCTACTCTCTGCAGATAGGTCCTGCTTCTTAGGCTACTGGACACCATTAGCTCCAGAGGGATCGTACACAGGATCTCACCCTCGTTGTACGATCCTAGAGCCGCGCCGCCGCCCCCCTCGCAGAGCCGGAAGACAGAAGCCAGGTGAGCATAAGAAGCAAGAAGACTTCGAAATTGGCGGCAGAAGACTCCAGTCTTCACTGAGGTAGCGCACTGCAGCTGTGCGCCATTGCTCCCACTTACACCCACATACTCCGGTCACTGTAAGGGTGCAGGGCGCAGGGGGGGGGGACGCCCTGGGCAGCAATTAGGACCTCTTGGCAAAAGTTTGACATATATACAGTTGGGCACTGTATATATGTATGAGCCTCCGCCATAATATTGTACATAAAAGCGGGACAGAAGCCCGCCGCTGAGGGGGCGGGGCTTCTTCCTCAGCACTCACCAGCGCCATTTTTTCTCCACAGCTCCGCTGAGAGGAAGCTCCTCAGGCTCTCCCCTGCAGATACACGGTAGAAGAGGGTAAAAAGAGAGGGGGGGCACATAATTAGGAGCAAAAATCATTATAACAGCGGCTACTGGGTTAACATTAAGTTACTGTGTTATTCCTGGGTCAAAAAGAGCATCCCCTGTGTGTGTGGTGTGTTGGTACACTTGTGTCGACATGTTTGACGAGGAAGGCTATGTGGAAACAGAGCGGGAGCAAATGAATGTGGTGTCTCCGCCGACGGCGCCGACACCTGATTGGATGGATATGTGGAAGGTTTTAAATGATAATGTTAATTCCTTGCATAAAAAGTTGGATAAAGCTGAAGCCTTAGGACAGTCAGGGTCTCAGCCCGTGCCTGATCCTATGTCGCAGAGACCGTCAGGGTCTCAGAAGCGCCCACTATCCCAAATTGTTGACACTGATACCGACATGGATTCTGACTCCTGTGTTCGATGATGCAAAGTTACAGCCTAAATTGGCTAAATCCATCCGTTATATGATCATAGCAATTAAGGATGTGTTGCACATCACAGAGGAAACCCCAGTCCCTGACAAGAGGGTTCATATGTATGGGGAAAAAAGGCAGGTGGTGACCTTTCCCCCTTCACACGAGCTCAATGAGTTATGTGAAAAGGCTTGGGAATCTCCAGATAAAAAACTGCAGATTTCTAAACGGATGCTTATGGCGTATCCTTTCCCACCAACGGACAGGTTACGCTGGGAATCCTCCCCTAGGGTGGACAAAGCTTTAACGCGCTTATCAAAGAGGGTAGCCCTGCCGTCACAGGATACGGCCATCCTGAAAGATGCTGCGGATAGAAAGCAAGAGGGTACCCTGAAGTCCATTTATACACATTCAGGTACCTTACTAAGGCCGGCAATTGCGTCGGCCTGGGTATGTAGTGCTGTAGCAGCATGGACGGATACCTTACCTGAGGAACTTGATACCTTAGACAAGGATACTATATTAATGACCCTGGGGCATATAAAAGATGCTGTCCTATATATGAGAGATGCTCAAAGAGACATTAGTCTACTGGGCTCGAGGATAAATGCTATGTCGATTTCTGCCAGAAGGGTCTTGTGGACTCGGCAATGGACAGGTGATGCCGACTCAAAAAGGCACATGGAGGTTTTACCTTACAAGGGTGAGGAATTGTTTGCGGTGGGTCTCTCGGACCTGGTCTCCACAGCTACTGCTGGAAAGTCAAATTTTTTGCCATATGTTTCCTCACAACCTAAGAAAGCACCGTATTACCAAATGCAGTCCTTTCGATTACAAAAAGGCAAGAAAGTCCGAGGTGCGTCCTTTCTTGCCAGAGGCAGGGGCAGAGGAAGGAAGCTGCACAACGCAGCTAGTTCCCAGGAACAGAAGTCTCCGAAATTTCAGCTACAAGTGGGTACACTCCCAGTTGGATCCCTGGGCAACAGAGATTGTGTCTCAGGGATACAAGCTGGAATTCGAAGAGATGCCCCCTCACCGTTACCCCAAATCGGCCCTGCCAGCTTCCCCCTTAGAGAGGGAAATAGTGTTAGCTGCAATTCACAAATTGTATCTTCAACAGGTGGTGGTCAAGGTTCCCCTCCTTCAACAAGGGAAGGGTTATTATTCGACCATGTTTGTGGTACCGAAACCGGACGGTTCGGTCAGACCCATATTGAATTTAAAATCCCTGAACATATACCTGAAAAGGTTCAAGTTCAAGATGGAATCGCTCAGAGCGGTCATCGCAAGCCTGGAAGGGGGGGATTTTATGGTGTCTCTGGACATTAAGGATGCATACTTTCATGTCCCCATTTATCCACCTCATCAGGCGTACCTCAGATTTGTGGTACAGGATTGTCATTACCAATTCCAGACGTTGCCGTTTGGTCTCTCCACGGCACCGAGAATATTGACGCCGTGGGTGTTCTAGTCGGTCTATGTATTTCCTCCTCTTCCTCTCATACCCAAGGTGCTGAGAATCATAAGAAAAAGAGGAGTGAGAACAATACTCATTGTTCCGGATTGGCCAAGAAGGACTTGGTATCCAGATCTGCAAGAAATGCTCACAGAGGACCCGTGCCCTCTGCCTCTAAGACAGGACTTGTTGCAACAGGGGCCCTGTCTGTTCCAAGACTTACCGCGGCTGCGTTTGACGGCATGGCGGTTGAACGCCAGATCCTAGAAAAAGGCATTCCGGATGAAGTTATTCCTACGCTGATAAAGGCTAGGAAGGACGTGACGGCTCAACATTATCACCGTATATGGCGAAAAGATGTGGCTTGCTGTGAGGCCAGGAATGCCCCTACGGAGGAATTCCAGCTGGGCCGTTTCCTTCACTTCCTACAGTCGGGAGTGACTTTGGGCCTAAAATTGAGTTCCATTAAGGTCCAGATTTCGTCCCTATCCATTTTCTTTCAAAAAGAACTGGCTTCTCTGCCTGAAGTTCAGACGTTTGTAAAGGGAGTGCTGCATTTCAGCCCCCTTTTGTGCCTCCAGTGGCACCTTGGGATCTTAACGTGGTGTTGAGTTTCCTGAAATCACACTGGTTTGAACCACTGAAAACGGTGGAATTAAAATATCTCACGTGGAAGGTGGTCATGCTATTAGCCTTGGCTTCGGCTAGGCGTGTGTCAGAATTGGCGGCTTTGTCACATAAAAGCCCTTATCTGGTTTTCCATGCGGATAGAGCAGAATTGCGGACCCGCCCACAATTTCTGCCCGAAAGTGGTTTCATCCTTTCATATAAACCAACCTATTGTGGTGCCTGTGGCTACTACTGACTTGGAGGATTCCGAGTCACTGGATGTGGTCAGGGCTTTGAAGGTTTATGTAGCCAGAACGGCTAAGGTCAGGAAAACAGAATCTTTGTTTATCCTGTATGCTTCAAACAAGCTTGGGGCGCCTGCTTCAAAGCAAACTATTGCTTGCTGGATCTGTAACACGATTCAGCAGGCTCATTCTGCGGCTGGGTTGCCGCTGCCTAAATCAGTTAAGGCCCATTCCACAAGGAAGGTGAGCTCTTCTTGGGCGGCTGCCCGAGGGGTCTCGGCATTACAGCTTTGCCGAGCGGCTACTTGGTCAGGTTCAAACACCTTTGCAAAGTTCTACAAGTTTGATACCCTGGCTGAGGAGGACCTTGTGTTTGCTCAATCGGTGCTGCAGAGTCATCCGCACTCTCCCGCCCGGTTGGGAGCTTTGGTATAATCCCCATAGTCCTTACGGAGTCCCCAGCATCCACTAGGACGTTAGAGAAAATACGATTTTACTTACCGGTAAATTTATTTCTCGTAGTCCGTAGTGGATGCTGGGCACCCGTCCCAAGTGCGGACTTCTTCTGCAATGCTTGTATATAGTTATTGCTTAAATAAGGGTTATGTTATAGTTGCATCAGGGTTGATCTGATGCTCTGTTGTTGTTCATACTGTTAACTGGGTAAAGTTATCACAAGTTATACGGTGTGGCTGGTATGAGTCTTACCCTGGATTCCCAAAATCCTTTCCTTGTACTGTCAGCTCTTCCGGGCACAGTTTCTCTAACTGAGGTCTGGAGGAGGGACATAGAGGGAGGAGCCAGAGCACACCAGAATCTAAATTCTTTCTTAAAGTGCCCATGTCTCCTGCGGAGCTCGTCTATTCCCCATGGTCCTTACGGAGTCCCCAGCATCCACTACGGACTACGAGAAATATATTTACCGGTAAGTAAAATCTTATTTTTTGGGTCCCCTACTGAGGTAGTGACACTGTATCAGACATGTGTAACAGTTGCCACTCACCCTGTCTCCTCAGGTCATTAGTAATGAGTTATGGGATCTTCAGTCCCAGGAATGGGTGATAATATTATTGTAATGAAATAAGACAAAACAGAAAGGGGGTAATGCAGAGTTGATCGCAGCAGCAAATTTGTTAGCAGTTGGGCAAAACCATGGGGGTAATTCCAAGTTGATCGCAGCAGGATTTTTGTTAGCAATTGGGCAAAACCATGTGCACTGCAGGGGAGGCAGATATAACATGTGCAGAGAGAGTTAGATTTGGGTGGGGTGTGTTCAATCTGCAATCTAATTTGCAGTGTAAAAATAAAGCAGCCAGTATTTACCCTGCACAGAAATAAATTAACCCACCCAAATCTAAAGGTGCATACACACGGAGAGATTTTGACTATGAGAGATTTTGACTAACTTTTCCCTTGAACTGGCAGTAGGAGATTTTGACTAACTTTACCAGAGATTTTGTCTAACTATGCAAGAGATTTTGGCTATGGGAGATTTTGGCTATGGGAGATTTTGACTATCTCATTTAAATAAGGGGATGAGTGTCATATATAGGACGATTTTACAGGGTGGCTGGTATTTAAATAGCTAAAAGTTAAAAAAATAATTTGCGTGGGGTCCCCCCTCCTATGTAAAACCAGCCTCGGGCTCTTTGAGCCAGTCCTGGTTGTTAAAATACAGAGGAAAAAATTAGTAGGGTTCCCCCATATTTAGACAACCAGCACCGGGCTCTGCGTCCGGTCCTGGTTTAAAAAATACGGGGGACAAAAGACATAGGGGTCCCCCGTATTTTTCAAACCAGCACCGGGCTCCACTAGCCAGGGAGATAATGCCACAGCCGGGGGACACTTTTATATTGGTCCCTGCGGCCGTGCCATCACCCCCCCAACTAGTCACCCCTGGCCGGGGTACACTGTAGGAGTGAGGACCCCTTAAATCAAGGGGTCCCCCCCTCCAGCCACCCAAGGGCCAGGGGTGAAGCCCGAGGCTGTCCCCCCCATCCGTGGGCGGTGGATGGGAGGCTGATAGCCTTTCAATAGTAATATTGTTCTTTACAGGTGGCCTACAGGTCCCAGCAAGCCTGCCCCAGCATGCTGGCACTTGGAGAACCACAAGTGCCAGCATGCCCGGACATAAAGGGCCCGCTGGCACCTGTAGTCCACCTGTAAAGAAAATATTGGGAAAAAAACACGACACATTCTTTAAAAAATCCTTTATTAAACTGGGTCTTCACCTGGGGGCGGCGGCCTTTAAGCTCTTTTGCATGGCCGCCGCCTTCCCAGGGCTTCCGGCGTCTTCACCTGGGGGGGCGCCACCTCCCCAGGGCTTCTGGGGTCTTGCTCCGGCGTCTTCACCTGGTGGGCGGCGGCTGCTAAGCTCTTTTGCATAGCCGCCGCCCATCCAGGACTTCCACGGCGTCTTCAGTCTTCAGGAGCTCTTCTCCGCTCCTCCTCCGCCGTCGGACCGAAAGCCGCTGCCTCGCGCTGACTTATATAAGTCAGCGGGAGGGGGCGGGGCGATGACGCGGCGAGCCGTGATTGGCTCGCGGCGGCCATCTTGAATTTCAAAAATGACGCTGAGGCGCCATTTTTGAAACTGGTACCGCTCCGCTGCCAAACTCTGCAAGATAAAGGTAAATTTCCCCCGCCCGCACCGCTGCCGCAACCCGCCGCCGCCGCCCGCACCGCCGCCGCCCACACCGCAACCCGCCGTCGCCCACACCGCCACCGCAACCCGCCGCCGCCCGCACCGCCGCCACAACCCGCCGCCGCCCGCACCACCGCCGCCTGCAACATCGCTATCGCTGGGAAAAATCGCTGGCCTCTTAAAGTATTAGCGATTTTGACTAACTTTTGCAGCGACATAGCCAAAATTGACTTGCCTGCACTGACTATTTTTCCCAGCGATAGCGACCTAGCGGGGACGCGCATCGCTATCGCTGCCTGTAAACACACGGAGCGATCTGCACTAACTTTCTGAGCGATTTTGACTATATAGTCAAAATCGCTCAGTTATATCGCTCCGTGTGTATGCACCTTAACTCTTTCTGCACATGTTATATCTGCCTCCCCTGCAGTGCACATGGTTTTGCCCAACTGCTAAAAAATTTCCTGCTGCGATCAACTTGGAATTACCCCCAGTGTACACTGCAGGGGAGGCAGGTATAACATGTGCAGAGAGAGTTAGATTTGGGTGGGTTATTATGTTTCTGTGCAGGGTAAATACTGGCTGCTTTATTCTTACATTGCAACTTAGATTTTAGTTTGAACACACCCCACCCAAATCTAAATCTTTCTGCGCACACACACACACACAGTTGGTTTTGCCCAACTGCTAACAAATGTGCTGCTGCGATCAACTCTGCATTAGGTCCAGAAACCCTAGAGCAGGCATTCACACCCTCTGTTCTCAAGGCCCACTAACAGTCCAGGTTTTGGTGATATCCATGCTTGGGTACAGGTAACTTGAATAGTACCATCTCTGCTGAAGCCTGGATATCACTGAAACCTGCACTGTTAGTGTACCCTGAGGACCGAGTTTTGGGAATGCGTGCCCTAGAGCATACAGTAATGGTCTGGCAGCGCTGCTGGTAACGCTGTTTAACCCCACACAGCAGCCAGCTACGTGTGACTAATATTATTCCTACTGCCCAGGACCAGAAAAGGAAGCATACCGACAGTGAGAGGGCAGGCAACTCATCGGTATCCAGACTATAGATCTACACTAAAAAGGTCTACAGTCAGTAGGTCTACCACTAATGCATGTCTACTAATAATCCACACCCAACCCATCTGGCAGTGGGATCTGGAAATTATCTGCAATTAGTATTATAAATCCATCACAATGTGGCACAGCATCAAAATAAGTACAGGATCAGCATGGTAAGGGTCTGTCTGCCTGGTGCACACACACAATGCCCAGTGCCACCTTACACATCTGTACTAATGCCAAGACTGAGCCATCCCTGAAGGGCAGACCTAACAGTCTTCAGAAAGGAAATGTGAGAGGGAAGAGTGACACAGAGGGTAGAGACTGGGTATATTTACTAGAGTGCGGGTTCATAAAACTGGAGATGTTGCCAATAGCAACCAATCAGATCCTACTTATCTAGCGCCTTCTAGAAAATAGCTAGCATCTGATTGATTGCTATGCGTAACATCTCTTTTGTGAACCCGCACTTTAGTAAATATACCTCTTTGTGAGAGACGGCAGAGACAGACAAGATGTCAGAGGACAGCAGGAAGAGAGAGACAGGAAAGCAACAGGCAGGCAGAAAGAAACAGGAAAGAGACAGGGAGAAGGTTGTCACAGACAGAGCAAAAAGTGATGGAGGAGAGAGACAGACAAGAATAAGGAAGAGACAGATGGTAGAGAGACTGAAGAAAGCTACAGACAGAGGGAGTTAGAGCCATGCCTGGCTATATCACTCGGTCAGTGCTGGAAATGGGGTAAGGGCACTTTAAAGTTATGCATTTTCTGCCAAACACTAGGGTCTTCAATTTTATGCCAAACATTAATGCTCCCAATTTACTTTATGCCAAAAAATAGTGATTCCAATTCATTTTATCAAAACAGTAGGACTCCCCTAAAAAAAACCAATGTCCACAATCCACATTATTTTTGGAGTGCATCAATATAGAATATACTGCGTTAGGACTAGGCCCCATTAGATGAGCCCCTGGGACACAGTTGAATGAGTACCAGGCATGACAACCGGTACAGACCCAGCTTGCTATTAAACATTATGCAATGGCACACAGAGAACAAAGGCCTAAATGTATAAAGCCTTAAAATGTGATAAAGTGGAGATGGATAAAGAGTGATAAATGACCAGCCAACCAGCTCCTATTTTATCACTTCTTTATCCCTTCTCCAGGCTTAATACATCTGCCCCACAGCCTGTTACATGGCAGTCAGGAAGCTGGTCAGCTGGTCATTTATCACTCTCTAGCCATCTCCACTTTATCACATTTTAAGGCTTAGTACATTTGGGCCAAAGTGTCTCCAGGGTATTTGAGCACTGAATATCTTCTAGACTGAGAAAACATTATGCTACACACGGTTATCTCAGACTCCTATTCCTGTACTATGAGAGCCCTATAAACATCACACAAAATGAACATGTGACTATTGCTAAATCTCCAAGACCAGTTTTTTGTTCCTATAAATGAGTCACATAACCATAGTTAAGTTTCAATTCTGCCAGTAGTTAGAGGACCTTATTTGGCACTAGCAGTGCATTTAGCTCTTGTTTCCCCGCTAGGTCCATTCTAGATACCATATACACGGAGGCACCTTTAAAGGAAGGCATATGCTTCTACTCAGTTCATGCATTCCCCAGCGCAACAGCCACAAGACATACTGCACACAGGGGTCTACTCATAGAGCAGAAAATCATGCGATTCATCGCAATTGAAAATTTTAATTGTTGCTCAACTCGAATATACACTGCTCAAAAAATTAAAGGGAACACTAAAATAACACATCCTAGATCTGAATGAATGAAATATTCTTATTAAATACTTTGTTCTTTACATAGTTGAATATGCTGACAACAAAATCACACAAATTATCAATGGAAATCAAATTTATTAACCCATGGAGGTCTGGATTTGGAGTCACACTCAAAATTAAAGTGGAAAAACACACTACAGGCTGATCCAACTTTGATGTAAAGTCCTTAAAACAAGTCAAAATAAGGCTCAGTAGTGTGTGTGGCCTCCACGTGCCTGTATGACCTCCCTACAACGCCTGGACATGCTCCTGATGAGGTGGTGGATGGTCTCCTGAGGGATCTCCTCCCAGACCTGGACTAAAGCATCCGCCAACTCCTGGACAGTCTGTGGTGCAATGTGGTGTTGGTGGATGGAGCGAGACATGATGTCCCAGATGTACTCAATTGGATTCAGGTCTGGGGAACGGGCGGGCCAGTCCATAGCATCAATGCCTTCATCTTGCAGGAACTGCTGACACACTCCAGCCACATGAGGTCTAGCATTGTCTTGCATTAAGAGGAACCCAGGGCCAACCGCACCAGCATATGGTCTCACAAGGGGTCTGAGGATCTCATCTCGGTACCTAATGGCAGTCAGGCTACCTCTGGCGAGCACATGGAGGGCTGTGCGGCCCCCCAAAGAAATGCCACCCCACACCATTACTGACCCACTGCCAAACCGGTCATGCTGGAGGATGTTGCAGGCAGCAGAACGTTCTCCTTGGCGTCTCCAGACTCTGTCACGTCTGTCACATGTGCTCAGTGAGAACCTGCTTTCATCTGTGAAGAGCACAGGGCGCCAGTGGCGAATTTGCCAATCTTGGTGTTCTCTGGCAAATGCCAAACGTCCTGCACGGTGTTGGGCTGTAAGCACAACCCCCACCTGTGGACGTCGGGCCCTCATACCACCCTCATGAAGTCTGTTTCTGATCGTTTGAGTAGACACATGCACATTTGTGGCTTGCTGGAGGTAATTTTGCAGGGCTCTGGCAGTGCTCCTCCTGTTCCTCCTTGCACAAAGGCGGAGGTAGCGGTCCTGCTGCTAGGTTGTTGCCCTCCTACGGCCTCATCCACGTCTCCTGATGTACTGGCCTGTCTCCTGGTAGCGCCTCCATGCTCTGGACCATCGCTGACAGACACAGCAAACCTTCTTGCCACAGCTCGCATTGATGTGCCATCCTGGATGAGCTGCACTACCTGAGCCACTTGTGTGGGTTGTAGACTCCGTCTCATGCTACCACTAGAGTGAAAGCACTGCCAGCTTTCAAAAGTGACCAAAACATCAGCCAGAAAGCATAGGAGCTGTGAAGTGGTCTGTGGTCACCACCTGCAGAACAACTGGGGGTTTCTTGCTAATTGCCTATAATTTCCACCTGATGTCTATTCCATTTGCACAACAGCATGTGAAAAATGATTGTCAATCAGTGTTGCTTCCTAAGTGGACAGTTTGATTTCACAGAAGTGTGATTGACTTGGAGTTACATTGTGTTGTTTAAGTGTTCCCTTTATTTTTTTGAGCAGTGTATATAAATTCCACCTCACTCACCCCCCTCAGGGATGCTGTGCACACCTGCACTCACCAACCACAGGCAGGGGTGCAGTGTCCTGTGATCACATAGCTTAAATAATATACCGAGAGCCCAGCACTCACCATGGTAAGCTCATTCACCTTAACACATCAGTACATAAATAAATAAATAAATAAATAAATAAAGGGGGTTTAGTTCATACTGTAGATTGTACAATATATGTTGTGAAAAATATCTTTTATATGTATCTATTTGATAGACTACATTATTTGTTATATGTTGATTGTACCTAGAATGAAAGGTTAAATATTGGGATGGCTCGGACTGAGATGGTTTAATTTACAGATGCTGACTGATAATATTCTATTTACTCAAGTCCTGAGCATGTTATGAAAATGACAGATCAACATCACTTATTAAGAAAGAAGTCACTGACTTTGAATTACATGCTGCTGTCTGATTATGGTAACAGGCAGTGATTTGCATAAAAGTGGGCGGGATGTACTAAGCATTGCATCTGCGATGTGATACATCAAGCCACTTATGGGTACATACCAGCATTAATAACACCGGTATTTACTTAGAAATGCAATTAAAATCCCCCCCAAAAAACAGTTCTCTCGATAAGAGTTGTCCTTTGCGATAGAAGGACTTTCGAGTTTAGGACCTAGGAGCCCTTCTGAGCATGAGCTTGGTACATATGGAAATGTGGCCAAAACTCAGAAAACTGGATGGTCTGAGTTTTGGCCGTATTTTCAGCTTTAGAACATACCTCCCAGTGGAAGGCCTGAATGGTGTATCTGGGACGCAATGAATCCTTGAGTTTACAAAGTTAGGATTGCATGGGAAAGAAGCAGTTTAGCAGTCTGTGGCTATCTTCAGTGGAAGAGCAGAGCTGAACTGTAGTAGTTGTCAGTGTCAAAGAGCTGAGTACCAGAAAGACTGTCAGTAATAGCCAAGGTCATGCAGAGGTAATTAGATTGCGGAAGTGCCCACAATCTGGGCACGATGTAGTATTGGGGCTATAAATTGGGGTTAGTCTGATTAATAATCTTTGTCACATTAAGTATGAGAGTTACTACAGGAGCAGGGGTCATGGCCTAGACAGTGCAGGGTTAAAAGTTACAAGAGGAGGTCCACAGAGGAGGAGACGTGGGAGGTGATGACTTGGGAAGAACAAAAGGCAATTTCCAGAAATGCATTTTCTCTAAGGAATCTTTCCCACCCTCAGTCACAAAAATGTTTTCTTTTTGGCAGTTGAGCACCGGGGTAATTCAATTGCAAACTAAACATCATCAAAGTACATTGTTAAAAATGTGATATGCAGTAGGCAGACCCTCTCCTGTCATACTCCAGTATATTCCAGAGTTCGACTATAAAAATTATTAGAATAAAACAAATACAATATTTCTAATTTATTATTCATATCATCTTTGTATTATTCTAATTATTGTCATAGTCATAACTCACCACCAAATCATATATGTGTGTGTAAATCTGGCTCTGATACTAGCCAATGCCTCCTCAGCCAGTGACCTCACCGCACCTTACTGGTGATGGGAGGATTATATGTCCTCCTGGGCCATGTAGTGATTGGACACATGTAATGCATGGGCAGAAAACACCTATGGTCAGTGTATGACACCTGTACTGGTGTGGGCAGCAGTGCTGCTAGTAGTGGCACAGCCCCATTTTCAGATGATGGATCTCCCAAGCTGACCGTCGCAAGGTCACAAGGGCATAGGCCCACACTCGGACAGTCTCCTCATTAGTGAGGGAGAAGTGACTGGGATCTGACTTCACGATCAGTAGGATTGGAGAACCCAATCCATTGAATCAGGTGGGCACATAGATGGTATGTTTGCAATTGCTTTTCCTGGGCTACCAACTTTATGGAAGTGATAAATAAAATTTGGACCTTCTACCCACCAGCTATGGTGTGTTATGTTTTTATTCAATGAGTTCAGAGGTAGTTATGTCAAATGCAATAATAGGTACAAGGCATACTTATTTGTTTTTATAATAGAATCACTGGTTAAGATGTAAACACCATAATTGCCGGTTTGCAGCACTAATTGCCTGGGGAATTGAATGCTTCCAGGAAGAGGCTGGTGTGATGTGCATACTGTATGCATTCTCCTAGTTGAGGTGAGATAAACAGTCTATTTAACAGCTGTCTATCAGACAGAACCAGTGCTACTAAATCCACAGGAGTAGAGATCAAAGGGCCCATTTATCAAACAATACTTGGGGCTATTTACCCGAAAGCGGGTTAGCCACAAATATTTAGTATCACTTGAATATATGTAGGATGGACAGCAGCGGATATGCCAGATACCTGCTGGGATCCCTCCATTTCTATTAGAACGTCACTTATACTTCATGTTAATTGTCAGAGTTTATTAAAATTATTTTAACTATTCTTAGTGCTTAGAGTGTGCACTTACATTTTCCTTTTTCCTGTGTGGTACTAGAAGTCTCAGCATGGTAGTACCTATTATTATGTTTAAAAATAGGATATAAGGTCCAAGGCCCACACTTTTGATTTACCTTTCCTCCCTGCTTTATCTTAAATCAAGGGGTACCCCCCTCCAGGCACCCAAGGGCCAGGGGTGAAGCCTGAGGCTGTCCCCAGCACCCCTGGGCGGTCGGTGCCGGGCTGATAGCCATGTGTGTAAAAGAAAAAGAATATTGTTTTTTGTTGTGTAACTACAAGGCCCAGCAAGCCTCTCCCGCTTGCTGGTACTTGGAGAACCTCAAGTACCAGCATGCGGGGAAATAACGGGCCCGCTGGTACCTGTAGTTCTACAACAACAAAAATACCCAAATAAAAACACAATTCACACCGTGAAAGTAAAAATGTATTAAAACACACTTACACACTCACACACACTCACACACTCACATACTTACCTAAATCCCACGCTGATCACGTCCACTTGTCCATGTAGAATCCAATAGGGGTACCTGTAAAAATGAGAGAGAGATTACTTACCTACATCCCACGCCGATCACGTTCACTTGTCCAGTAGACTCCAATAGGGGTATCTGTAAAAATGAACATTATACTTACAAATCCACAGGAGGATGGGGGGTAGGGAGGGAGAGAGACTAACCTGCTGCTGCTGGCTGTGAGCGGGAGGACGGAGCCGGCGGAGGAGGGACGGGGAGAGCCGCACACACTGCAAGGCCACCACTGCTCCTATCAGCAGGAGGACGGAGCCGGTGGAGGAGGTCGGGGGAGAGCCGCACGGACTGCAGCGCCACTGCTGCTCGCGGCTACCTCCAACACCACTCACCGCCGGGACCCGCCGCCTCCAGCGTCGCGTGTGGGTGATTGGACAGCAGATCCAGCACTGGATCCGCTGTCCAATCACAGGTGCCTCGCTGACATGAAGGGTGGTGTCCCTGTCAGTGAGGCACTCTTTTCAGTGCCGCTTTCAGCATCTTTTTCAGTCGGCTTTTACAGCCCAGTGCTTGGCCCCGCCCCCCGCTCTGCCCCCGTTACCATTATGTATGGGAGGCACTGCTATCAGTGCCTCCCAAACACATTTAAGCCAGGACAATTATTAGAATTAAATAAGAAGATACTTATGACACAGAATATGTGTCATAAGTATCTTCTTTATATTATTTTAATAATCACAGGGGAGGCACTGCCTCCCCTGACTGCACGTCCCTGGCATGGTACCATTGATGGTGACCACAGATGTTTAAGCTACCGATGACCATCCCAAATCTGAGGAGGCTCCCAGCGCAACCCCAAATTTAGGGGTTCATTTATCAACGAGTAATAAAACTCGTTGCATAGGATAAATGGTGCTCCAGCCATCAGCTCCTAATTTTCATGTGTTCAGCTCCTAACGTGTTTGAAAAAGTTTTATCACTCATTGATAAATGGATCCCTTAATGTTTTAAATAAAGTGCTGCGCTGATCGCTAGGAGCATAGAGACAGGGGGCACACCACAACTTGTAAGGGGGTACCTGTTCTCTGCTAGCCAGAGAAAGGATTCTACTTACCGCTGCAGCAGAGCCACAGGAACCTGGATACTAACCTAACCTGTGCTGGCCATGTCAGGTCCCTCCGGAGGCTCCCTCGGTGCAGGCAGAATGTGGCAGCACACAGACTACCCATTAGAGCAGTGATTTTCAACCTTTTTTAACTCGCAGCACACCAAACAATATTTTAAAATTGCTAAAGCACACCATCAGTTCCCCACGGAAAAAAACCCACACACATTGGCCTACACAGAAAAAACAATCACATTGCTCCCCACATAAATCCTATTGCTCCCTATATGAATTAGTCCCATTGCTCCCAACATAAATCCTTTTGCTCCCCACATAAATTATTTACATTGTTCCCCCCATAAATCCTTTTGCTCCCCACATACTGTAAATCCTATTGCTCCCCACAGGAGAAATAAAATAAATATTAGCCCCTACCTGTCAGCTGTCCTCTTCCCTGTCCCTGATTGGCGGGGGTTGTTCATAGTGAAGTGCTGCGAATACTGAGCAGTGGGTGGTCAGGCAGGTGTGGATGTGGGTGGGCAAGGAAAGTTGTGGATCGTCTTCAAGGCATAGGTCACAGGCGGGGCACGACTGATCCTCTAAGAAGAGCCTGTGCCACACTTAGCTCTAAAGGTGCAGGCAGCGACTCTGACTCCGCGGCACACCTTCCAACTGGTCGCGGCACACTAGTGTGCCACGGCACACTGGTTGAAAAAGTCTGCATTAGAAGATTACACTGGTCTGCATTGTGGCTCTGGGGATTGATATTTGCTAGAGTTCGGCCATGAGAATGGATGGCCTGTATGATCACAACGTAGTTGCTGACGTGAGACCAATGAAGGGAGCATGGCTTCTAAGCCCCCTTCCCTGGCTTCCTCCCAGATGGATGGGATTTTGACCCCTTGTGTCTTCCTACCTTAAATCGCCGGGGGACATCTGGTGCGGTGCTGCTTTCCCGTCCTGAGACTGAGTTCAGTGGCTATATTTCTCCAGATGGCTGGTCCTGCCATCTCCTGCAGCCCTGTACTGTTGGTAACTGCATTCACGGAGACCCCTTACTGCTCATATCCGCTACTCTGTTATGGCTTTGCTGTGTGTGCGCAGTGCTTCAGTGACCCATCTTCTGTCTTCAGCTCTAATGCTGTAGTAATGGATTGCAGCATGTTTTATTGCTGCACACTTAAAAAAAGCAGAGCCCTATCATCTGCTGGTCAATCCTATTGCTGTATTCACCATATAAAGGTATATTACGTGTGAACTTCATGAGTGCTGAATAAATCCACCAGCATTTGTTTCCCTGGATCACACATCATGAGGACCCATGGGAGGTCATTCCGATCGCTCGCTAGCAGTTTTCAGCAGCCTTGCATACGCATTGTCGCCGCCCATCGGGGAGTGTATTTTCACTTTGCAGAAGTGCGAACGCTTGTGCAGCAGAGCGCCTGCAATATCTTTTTGTGCAAAACAAGACCAGCCCTGTAGTTACTCTTCATGTGCGTTGATTCTGACGACGGAGGGATGGCTTTTGACGTCACACACCCGCCCAGCCACGCCTGCGTTTTCTCAGACACGCCTGCGTGTTTCTAAGCACTCCCTGAAAACGGTCAGGTGACACCCAGAAATGCCCTCTTTCTGTCAATCACCTTGCGGCCGTCTGTGCGATTGGAATCGTCGCTAGAAGCAGTGCAAAACCATAATGGACTTTGTACCCGTACAACGCACGTGCGCATTGCGGAACACACGCATGCGCAGATTAGCCATTTTTTCACTGATCGCTACGCAGCAAACAACGGCAGCTAGCGATCAACTCGGAATGACCCCCATGAAACAGCTGATTATGGGCGGGATGTACTAATAATCAGATTCTATAAGCGATATTATTGCATCATTAATGTAGCAGTGTCCCTACTGACATCGCCGGTATGAATTAAGATTTGCCTGGCCGCACTTCCATTGCAATCACAGACAGCTCTGCGATGTGCAATGTCTCCCCTCTACTACATGCCCCGAACTGGCTGGATACACAGCCTCGCCATTGATCCCCAGGGCTGAGAGCTTTTGTACTGTACATACCTGAGCCAGCTGGATATACAACAGGGCTGAGAGCCTCAGGAGAAAGCACTGAGCCTGCTCCCTCAGAGCTGCAGTACCCTGATACATCCCCCAAACCCTGCGAAACCTAAAGCGAAAGCTGGCTACTGCAGTAAACCAATAGCCAGCAATGGTGAGGGCTATCGGCATGGACCTGTGGTGGAAAAACAGAAATGCGGAAGAAGAGGAGTTTATTTATTTATTTTTAGAGAAAACGTTATTAATATATACCTGATACACTGGAAATGGAGAAATAACGTGCCCTATGTATGGTACTATTGCTTTCTCCGGCAGGGTCCACAGGTTATCCACAGAATAACAATGGGATATGATGGAGCGACTGTGGATTGGCACCTAAAGATCACAAGCTTTCAGTCCTCCCAGGATGCAACTGCCCGTCCATATATCCCCGCCCACTGGCTCAGGCAAATCAGTTTTTTGTTTGGTGCAGCAGGAGCCGGACCATGGTCACAGGGCTGCTGTATTTGGCAGCCCTAAGCTTTCTTATTTTATTTTTATAGTCTTACTAAATTGTTTTGAGTGATCTTCCCTAACAGCGTCTTACACGCATATCGGAAAGAGTCGCTCCAACAACCCTCCGCCGGGTCGCAACAACGCTTATCCACGGTGCTGTCTCGACGGGCGTCTGTGTCGGATATAACTAGCAGGTCCAGCAGACGTTACCAGGCTGTGGCCGGAGCATGGGGAGAAGGGGAATACAGACACAGCTGCACTGTATTGGGAGGAGACTACCAAACAGTAGCTGGTGCGCCACCAGCACGGATGCTCCAGCGCTAGGCCTTAGGGATCATAAGCATCAGGATTAGTATTAGGCTGCGATCCCTAGGGTTGATGTCAGCGGTGGGGAGTTAGACGCTCTCCTGGTCGCCCCTCCCCCCCAGTTCATGACCAGTTTCCGCGAGTCTCCCGCCATGAACTGTTGCCTCACTTCTGTCTCAGACGCTACCATGAGGGGTCTCGGTCGCAGCATAGGCTGCTGCGTCTGTGTACACTAAATGTTACCACGAGGAGACCGGGTCACAGAGGGGTCTCGGTCGCAGCATAGGCTGCTGCGTCTGTGTACACTAAATGTTACCACGAGGAGACCGGGTCACAGACCGGTGCATCTGCATGTACTAGCGTTCATTGAGCGTCTGTGTCCATTAAAAGTTCCCAGAGCGGCAGTGTACACTAGTAGTGTCTGGATCCACTCAGCGTTTGCTAACATATTGATCGAGCCTGGAAGTGGGGTGAGTCTCCCTGTATCCCACTCTACTGGAGTATGGGTTATACAGCACTAAAATTCTATCTACTTTTGTCAGTATGAATAGTTAACTTTAGTGCCTATTGCATATGAGTCTGTGTACATTATTGTGGTTTTCTTCGCAATGCGTCTGAATATGTTAAATAACTGTATAGATCAGAATTCAGTAAATGTACTCCTACATACTTTGCAATGTGTTCGTAGTTGATTATGTGCTCATATGACTAATATATAACATGTGACTGACTGCTAGTGTGATTGCTGACTTTATATATGTTTGTCAGTGGTTTCTTCTGAGCCTCAATGCTGGTGCTTGGGTTGGGGTCAGATTGATATCACTTTAATACAGTAAAGTGATTACAGTCACAGATTGTGTAGTAGAATGTGAAAAACTGATTATTTATCATGTCTAAGAGCGGCAAAGGTGACGAGGTTACATTAACAGTAACACCAACACTCATAACATGTTTATCCTGCAAGGTGGGATTACTCTCTCAGCATCTGGCACATGATGGGTTATGTGCAAATTGTTTTGCATTTCAGCAGATTGCAAGGCAGATCCCTGTTCAACGTCAGTTAGATCCGCCTTGGGCTATGTTTGCACAAACCTTATCCAGTATAGCTGACAGGTTAGTCCCTACAACTTCAACCTCAGGAATAGGGTACACTATTAACCCATACATGCAGCTCCCTTCTTATGGTATAGCCCCAACATCTTCTACAAATCAACAAGCTGATAAACCAAGGGTAAATATATCATCAAATTCACAGGCTACACAGGATGATACATCAGATGAGGATAGTTCCATATACTCTACTTCACCATATGAAGAACAGGTAGAAGGTATCAGCTCAGAGGATATAGCCGAGTTAATTGGAGCAATGAAGGCTATTCTGTCTCTAGGGGATTCAGCAGAGCCGATAATAAAAACTAAAGCACCGGTGTTTAAACGTGTCAAAACAGTTAGGGTTGAGTTTCCAGGGTCAGAGGAGCTGACGGAAATTATGGAGGAATATTGGACTACACCCAATAGGAAAAATAAAATTCCCCAAAAAATGGGATTCCTATTACCTTTTTCCAACTGGGGACTGCTTAAAAAGAGAAGTGCCTCCTAAAGTAGATACGCACGTCATTCGTTTGGTGCAAAAATATATTTTGCCTTTACCATCAACATCACTAAATAATGTCACAGACAGAAGAGTGGATGGGTTTTTGAAAACCATATTCTCTCTGTCAGGGGCAGTCATAAGGCCAGCTATGGCCTCAACCTGGATGGCAAAGGCGGTAGCTGAATAGGCTGACGAACTGGAAAATGGGATTTCAGCACCTACTAGGGAGCAGGAATCCCATATAGCTCACATGAAGCAGGCCGCGGTATTCTTAGAAGAAGCAGTAATGGATATGGGTACTATTGCTTCCAAAGCGTCAGCCTTAACGGTAGCTGCTCACAGAGCAATTTGGCTACGTACATGGAAAGCTGATTCAGAATCCAAGAAGGTTCTGGAATCTTTGCCTTTTGTTGGGAATATTCTCTTTGGTAAGGAACTGACAGATATTCTGGAGTCAGAAGTAGAATCCAAGAAGGTCAGGTTTACTGTCAGTTATAACCCTAGGTCTAGGGGTTCGGGGTTTCGGCCATTTCGGTGGCAAGGTAAAACAAAAGGTAAAAATGATTCTAAGCAGCGCCAGTACAATATGTTTGGTAAAGCAAAGAAGCAATGGGCCACCAGAGGGCCAGCTTCCAAACCAGAACAGAAACCATAACCTGATGGTGCGGGCCTCCGCCTGGGGGACCCTAGGGTAGGGGGCCGACTTCTTCAGTTTGCACACATGTGGCAGCAGTTGACAACAGATGCTTGGGTGCAAGAAGCGGGGTGTCTGGGTTATCTTTTCCCTTTCAAGAAGCAGCCTCCTCGAAGGTTTTCTGCACCAGCCCGTCTCGAATAGAGGCGAGGGCCAGAGCCTTGCAAGAAGCAGTTCAGAAATTGCTTCAGTCCGAAATAATTATTCCAGTGCCCCCAGCACAACAGGGACAGGGTTTTTACTCCAACCTATTTTTGGTTCAGAAGCCAAATGGGTCATTCCGGACAATTCTCAATCTCAAATTGAGAAAAAAATACATTTGGGTACCACGGTTCCACATGGAGATGTTAGGCTCCATAGTTTTGGCCATGGAATCAAGGGATTACATGGTATCTCTGGATTTACAGGATGCTTACCTGCGTGTTCCTATAGCATTAAGAATCTACGTGGATCGTACCAGTGCCATCAGAAAGACAGACTCTCTCTTCATTCTCTACGGATTTCACAAGAGGGGATGGCCTGCTACTAAACATACGCTAGCAAGATGGCTTCGAATTACGTTTTCAGAAGCATATTTTCAAGCTGATCTCCCTGTCTCTGCTCACTCTACACGTAAGGTAGGTCCTTCATGGGCAGCACAACATGGTGCTTCAGCAGAACAGATATGTAAGGCAGCCACATGGTCTTCCATTAACACATTCATTAGATATTATGCCTTGGATACTTTTGCCTCTCATGATGCTGAATTCGGGCGTAAGGTTCTCCTGTCCAATCAGGAGCGTTCCCACTACTAAAAATTGCTTTGGGAAGTCCCATTGTTATCCTGTGGTTAACCTGTGGACCCTGCCGGAGAAATATAAGTTATGGTAAGAACTTACCATTGATAACGGTATTTCTCCTATGTCCACAGGTTTCCACAGGGATCCCACCCTGACACACCTGATTTGAATCTTTATACTCACTAAACTCTTCCCTCTTGCATGGAAGGGTGTGCATGTGTGTTCTTCTCGCCTGAATAGGGTTCTACATGATGCTCCTGCCTAAATGCTTTGGAATACAACTGATTTGCCTGAGCCAGTGGGTGGGGATATATGGACGAGCCCGTTGCATCCTGGGAGGACTGAAAGCTTGTGATCGTTTGGTGCCAATCCACTGTCGCTCCATCATATCCCATTGTTATCCTGTGGACACAGGAGAAATACCGTTATCAACGGTAAGTTCTTACCATAATGTAACTATTTCTGAGCATGCAGCAGGTACATCTTACTCCTACCCCTCCCTGCCTCCCTGTTCTTTCCCCGCTGAAATCCCTGACAGGGATCGGTATGCTATCCCAGTGGATGGGATGTCGGCGATCACAATACCAATGCATGGCATCCCAATGATCACGATCACGACAGGTGAGGTAAGCATTCTACCTCCTCCCTACCCCCTAACCCTCCCTTATTGTAGCCTAACCCTAACCTCCCCCTTAGTCAGTGGTGCAAGTAGAAAACATTTCTTAGTGGTACTGTGTGCACGCTGAAGGCCAATGAAAATGGGGGCGTGATACACATATGGGGGGCCAGATACACTTGACCCCAATAGTGTAGTGCCAGATACACATATGTCCCCAATAGTTCTAGATACACATATGCCCCCATAGTGCCAGATACACATATGCCCCCACAGTGCCAGATATAAATATGCCCCCACAGTGCCAGATACACATATGCTCCCACAGCACCAGATACTCATATGCCCCCACAGTGCCAGATACACATATGCTCCCACAGCACCAGATACACTTATGCCCCCACAGTGCCAGATATGCCCCCACAGTGGCAAGTACAAATATGCCCCCACAGTGCCAGATATGCCATCACAGTGCCAGATACACATATTCCACCACAGTGCCAGATACACATATGACACCACAGTGCCAGATACACATATGCCCCATACACATATGCCCCCATAGTGCCAGATACACATATGCCCCCATAGTGCCAGATACACATATGCCCCCACAGGGCCAGATATGCCACCACAGTGCCAGATACACATGCCCCTACAGTGCCAGATATGCCCCACAGTGCCAGGTACACACATGCCCCCACTGCTCACTGCTGCCGCTGCTGTGTGTGAGGGGAGGAGAGTGCAGTGCGCACCTCTTCTTCCCCTCAGTCCGGTCTCCGGCGGCAGCATGTATCTCAAACACAGGCGCTGGTTCATGAGCCAATCAAAGAATGCGGTCCGGCAGCCAATCAGGAACTGTCGCTGCCAGTCTGCGAGCTCTGTTTGGCTAACGAACCGGTGCCTGTGTTTGAGACACATGCCACTGCAGAACGGACTGAGGGGCAGGAGAGGCGCGCACTGCGCTCTCCTCCCCTCACACGAGTGGCTGCAAACATGGCAGTCGGGCCAGGGGTACTGCGTACTGGCTGTCAATATCTTACCGGTATGCAGTACTGCCCCGTACCGCCATACTTGCAGCACTGACCTTAGTGCCTAACCCTACTACCCCCCCTCCCCCTTCCCCCTCTCCTGCAGCCAAATCCTAACCCTCCCACTATACTTGTCTTCAGGATCCCGGCGTTGGTGTTCTGACGGGTGTTGGGATTCCGGCGTCGGTATTTTGATTGCCAGGTTCTTGAACGTATACCCACTGACATGCCCCCATCTTACATTTCCCCCTCTACTATTTTTTCTCTCTCTTAAGAGATATCTATTTACGTAATAATCTGCAGGCTACTATTGTTTCTGCATTTCGTCTTGTGAGAGGCTTATTGTGCAACTTTCTACTATGACAATTAGCATTGCTCCTTAAATGACTGTTATGCCCAGCTCTATGTGTCTTTTTCTTTCTTCCCCCATTTAAAGTTGGAATCTTCCATTAAACATGTTTAAAAAAAAAAAAGAAAACATAAATATATTATGTACATACATGCAGAGTCTCCCATTCTGGTAACCCGCAGTGCTGTGGCCTCAGCTGACGTTCTTAAAGGCTGGGTGCATTTGGGAGGGGTCTCCAGGTGGAGGTGACTAATAAGAACACTCTAAATCTTCCTTGTTCCTCAGGAGTTATAGGACGCTTATGGTCCTCTGCTGCCTCCAGTCTCTCTAGGTGGCTTAGAATAAAGTCAGAGTGTGGAAAGAAGGGCTACAGAAAAAGAAAAAATGATTATTGCATCTTTCATTACACTTTAGAAAAAGAGGCTTTTACAAAACTTTGTACAGTAGTCTCATTTTAGGAGCTTACAATGGGCTAAATTTACTAAAGCTTCTAAAACAGAGAATTGGTGATGTTGCCCATAGCAACCAATCAGATGCTGTCTATCATTTCTCTATTGGCTTTTAGAAAATGATAGACAGAATCTAATTGGTTGCTATGGGCAACATCACCAATTCTCTGCTGTAGAAGCTTTAGTAAATTTACCCCCATGTGTCTATATAAAGCTAAAGGAAGTGGCAGGCATGTTGCACAAATGTAAAGAACTATCATTCATAAAAGAGAGAATTTTAACAACATAGAGCAGTATTACAACAGTAATAGTATAAAAGAAAGAAAAATAACTAACATTTTTGTTGCTTTGTCTATTTTTCCTTCAGCAAATATATTTAACCATGAACTTGCAACAAACGGGTGGTATTCAGGTGACCGGCGGTCGGGAGACTGACAGTCACATGACCTCCACCAACATCCCGCCCCTCACTATCCCAACGGTCGGCCTGCCGACCAACAGGGACTATTTCCACTCATTCCACTCACGGGTGTATATGACACCCATAGAGTGGGAATAGAACCCATGGCGACCACCGGTCAGCCATACCACACCCCAACAAACAGTGTATGTATACAAGGACGCAAGGTAATCCGCAGTGAATAATCATCCATTTTTAATCTGGAAATGAAAAATGGGACAAAGGGAAACACAGGAGGGAGACTAAGGGGAATAAGAGACAGGTGGCAAGTAAGTAAAGGAGTACACTTGAGTAAGATGCTAGTCTATTCATGAATTCGATGCATGATTTCTGTCACACCCCTCACTCTGTCATACTCCGCTAAGGGGCATCATAGTGACAGCGGCGGGGTGTGTGACCCTCGGGGGGGAAGGGGGGGGGGGGGAGATACATGGGAGACCACCGGACAGGTGAGTATTTTTTTTTTTTTCCACACGCTGTGGGGTTTTCAGAGCTGATAACCCTGCGACCATTTTATTAATTCGGATATAGCGGGTACTGGGAGTGTGGGAATCCAAACTTGAGCATATGGTATTTCTGCAGAGAAGCTGAGCTTCATGCTGCAGCCCACCACCCCAGTGACCCATTACCTTCTGCCAGGCAGCTGCAGCAGTGATGGGCGATCCCCAGGAATGCCACCCCCATGCTGCTGGCTAGCTGCTCTTCTAGCAGGTGTATGTATGTATGTATGTATGTGTATGAATCTTTATATACATATATGTATTTAAATAGGTAACACAACAAAGTTGTTTTTTTAAGACTGCATAAAATTATTAATTTACAAATATGCACTCAAAATTGTTGATTATTAAATAGTATGTAAATAATAGCTATGTAAACTTGATTAAGTTTAATCCTATACAATAAAAGGCTAAGGCTGTTACTCACCTCTGTTATGTGCGCCGGCAGCCACTAGAGGCCGCCACACAGACCAAATGACTCAGGTGAAAGTAAAAGTGATACCGCAGGGAAATGTTACTGATATATGTCTCTCAGTAATACTGATCTGACTTTCACACTTGCTGCTTACGGAGAAAGGGGGCTGGGGAGAGAGTGGGGGTAGAGGCTGATAGGGACTGAGGGAGAAAGAGATGACAGGAGGGATTGAGGCAGATAGGGACTGAGGGGAGAGAGTGGCAGATTGGGACTGAGGGGAGAGAGGGGGGGGGGGTTGGGGCAGATAGGGACTGGGGAGAGTGGAGTGGTAAGGACAGTGGAGGGTGCCCGACGGAGCTCCATGCAGGACAAGGACACCCACCAACACCCTATGCACATTGCACCACCCACCATATACTGCCCCTATATACACTGCGCCCTCATCCTCTTTCATATTCTTCACCCCTCACCATATATTGCCCCTATTTACACCCCCATATCCCTTCATGTAGTGCCCCAATATATACAGGGCACCCTCTCCTCCATATACTGCTGCTGCGAAGTTACTTGCCATCACGGGACTCAGCAACAAGTAGCAGCAGTAACCAGGCAATGGATGAAGGAACCACCACTATCCTGCAGCACTCTGAACAGAAGCACTGGGACACATGTCGCCACTTGCCAGCAGGGGGAGGTGAATTAGTCCCGCAGGAAGGGGTGAGACCCTGAGTGGGGTGAGCAGTGCGATGACCGGGAGGAGGGGTCTGTGCTGGGGCTTCACATGATACTACTGAGGAGGCAGATAGCCAGCTCAGCTGCTTTATATATACTGTGTGCAGGTGAAGGGCCAGGGGCCTGTGCGCGCCCCTCCCACACCCCTCACAGGTCATGCATAGACCCATAGGCGTGCGCACGGGGGGTGCCTGGTGCGCACAGGCACCCCCTAATGTCCGGCACCCCCCACCTGCCACGCCGGCTACAGATGCCGCTGAGACCTGGACTTCTCATTGCTGCACTGCTCCTCCCACCCCGCTGCGCCTCTGCCCGCTGTGGACACTAAACAGTATATGTCATGCCTAGGGGGGGGGGAAACTGACTGACGTTGCACTATGCCTTGCGATGTGACAAGCTCTCCCTCCCCGCCCGCGCTCTCAGTGCACTGTGCGGGTTCCCTGCCCCTGCCTTCACGCGCCACTCAGGAGGACTTGGAGCTGCCGTCGGACCAAACGACACATCCAGTGTCAGTGTCACTGAGGCAGTAAGTCACCTCACACTGCATGCTGCAGGGGAAAGGGGGGGGGGAGAGGGGGGCAGGCCAGTCAAGGGGAATAAAATTATATATATATATATATATATATATATATAAAGCAGTACATCCATGTACATTATGTAATCTTTCTATTCTTCTTTTCTTTGATGTTTTTTTGTTTTTTTTTTTATAAAAAGCTGGGCCAAGCATGTGCACTTATAGTCTGTAGGTGCACTCAGGAAACTACTGAATACTTGGGACTGGGGAGAGTGGAGTGGTAAGGACAGTGGAGGGTGCCCGACGGAGCTCCATGCAGGACAAGGACACCCACCAACACCCTATGCACATTGCACCACCCACCATATACTGCCCCTATATACACTGCGCCCTCATCCTCTTTCATATTCTTCACCCCTCACCATATATTGCCCCTATTTACACCCCCATATCCCTTCATGTAGTGCCCCAATATATACAGGGCACCCTCTCCTCCATATACTGCTGCTGCGAAGTTACTTGCCATCACGGGACTCAGCAACAAGTAGCAGCAGTAACCAGGCAATGGATGAAGGAACCACCACTATCCTGCAGCACTCTGAACAGAAGCACTGGGACACATGTCGCCACTTGCCAGCAGGGGGAGGTGAATTAGTCCCGCAGGAAGGGGTGAGACCCTGAGTGGGGTGAGCAGTGCGATGACCGGGAGGAGGGGTCTGTGCTGGGGCTTCACATGATACTACTGAGGAGGCAGATAGCCAGCTCAGCTGCTTTATATATACTGTGTGCAGGTGAAGGGCCAGGGGCCTGTGCGCGCCCCTCCCACACCCCTCACAGGTCATGCATAGACCCATAGGCGTGCGCACGGGGGGTGCCTGGTGCGCACAGGCACCCCCTAATGTCCGGCACCCCCCACATGCCACGCCGGCTACAGATGCCGCTGAGACCTGGACTTCTCATTGCTGCACTGCTCCTCCCACCCCGCTGCGCCTCTGCCCGCTGTGGACACTAAACAGTATATGTCATGCCTAGGGGGGGGGGAAACTGACTGACGTTGCACTATGCCTTGCGATGTGACAAGCTCTCCCTCCCCGCCCGCGCTCTCAGTGCACTGTGCGGGTTCCCTGCCCCTGCCTTCACGCGCCACTCAGGAGGACTTGGAGCTGCCGTCGGACCAAACGACACATCCAGTGTCAGTGTCACTGAGGCAGTAAGTCACCTCACACTGCATGCTGCAGGGGAAAGGGGGGGGGGAGAGGGGGGCAGGCCAGTCAAGGGGAATAAAATTATATATATATATATATATATATATAAAGCAGTACATCCATGTACATTATGTAATCTTTCTATTCTTCTTTTCTTTGATGTTTTTTTGTTTTTTTTTTTATAAAAAGCTGGGCCAAGCATGTGCACTTATAGTCTGTAGGTGCACTCAGGAAACTACTGAATACTTGGCTCAGCTAGTATATACACATTTTTATATATATATATAATGTGTAAACCTTTTCTTTCTTCTATTTTTTATGAGTGTACCCACATATTTCATTTCTTTTTGATCTCATTCTTTTCTTTTTTGATGAGAGTGATTATACGCGTACCGTGTGACATAATGTGGATTTCGGCTCATACTATGTTTCATAGTGTGAATTTTCGTCTCATACTGTGTGGCATAGTGTGAATTTCGGGCCATACCATGTGACATAATGTGAATTTCGACTCATACTGTGTGGCGTAATGTGAATTTTGGCTAATACCTTGTGACATAATGTGAATTTCAGCTCACACCATTTGGCGTAACGTGAATGTGGCTCATACTGTTTATCATAATGTGAATTTTCTGTTCATACTGTGTGGTATGACATGAATTTCGGCTCATACTGTGTATTATAATGTGAATTTTTGGCTCACAGTGTGTGGTATAATGTGAATTTCAGCTCATACCATGTGGCATAATGTGAATGCGGCTCATACCGTTTGACATGATGTGAATGTTAGGCTCATTCTGTGTGGTGTAATGTGAATTTTGGTTCATACTGTGTGACATAATGGGAATTGCGTCTCATACCATGTGACATATTGCAAATTTTGGTTCATACTGTGTGGCATAATGTAAATAAGGGGCACTACTGTCAGTAGCCAGTGAGCATGGTGACGTGTGACAAATGCTGGTGTCCTGCGGAGGAGGCGACTGTTGGCATAGAAAGAGGCAGATGTGGCTCTGATGTCACATGTGTATATTTTAAACTTTACTTTTGTTATATTAAAACTTAAATGTTTGGCCCCCTAGATCTTCCGTTCTTTTCAGAGTGGCCCACTCAACATCGGGGTGTAGGTGCTGGGGGTGCAAGGGGTGAGGGTGGGGAGGGGAATGCATACGTTCTACCACTATACCTAGGCCCAACACTATCTAGTTCCGCCACTGGGTCAGGGATAGGTTGGGGAAGTGTAAGCGACGATAGGGTACATCCGCAGCTATGACTCATGGTTATGTTGTAGCGGACAGTCAGTACTGGTTGGTGGTCACATTATTATGTTTTATTTTATTTCTCTGGGGTGTATTATATCTACTTTCTTATTAGGAACTAGGAAGAAATTAGATTAAGCCACTGATTTTACTGAGAGAATGTAAAATAGTGCTAGATACGCCCAAAAGGCGGTGCTAGACATGCCCCTCCTGCGGTGCACCCCCTAATAAAATTAGCTGTGCACGCCTATGCATAGACCAACAGGCCAGCTGTTGGTGACTACTTGTTTCCTCTACCCCAAGACTGGCTGGAAGCTGAGCAGGGACTGGTGAGCTTATATGTGCCAGTACTTAATGCTACACACACTCAGGACTACCAGCTACCAGCAGCAGGACTTCCAAAAACCCGGCAGCTCCTGTATGAGTAACGACTGCCCCCATTCTAATCTGACCCCGGTGTCCTAAATTTTGATGGGCTTTTAACTAGTGTACAGTGTGTGTATATATATATATATATATATATATATAGATAGATATTTTAGTGCTCAAATGCATTTTTATGTCATTTGCATTGTCCTCAATATGCATTGGCAGAGAATTGTTGGTAATCAAAATGACATCTTATGAATAGGTTGAGCGTTCATTTAACACAGTTGGGGCAGATGTATTAAGCCTGGTGAAGTGATAAAGTGGAAGGTGATAAAGCACCAGCCAATCAGCTCCTAACTTACATGTTACAGGCTGGGTTTGAAAAATGACAGTTAGGAGCTGACTGGCTGGTGCTTTATCTCCTTCCACTTTATCACGTCACCAGGCTTAATACATCTGCCCCACTGAGTGTGAGCAATCAGGTCATTAACCCCTGAAGGTTCTGCTCACAAGAAAAGCTCATATACTGCTATAAAATAGAACCGCAGAGGAGCAGGCTGTGTTTGCGGGTCTGGTGTAAATGTACCAAAGGCAGACCACCTCAACTGTTTTATACTAGGAGTTAGACTTGTTGGTAATAGAGTAAAAATGTTGGTTAGATCCACATACATATTAGATCAAAAGTGAGTGCTTTCCAGCTAAATCTCCATGACCACTCACAGTAAAACCCTGTACACTGAGTGATCTAGCACACCGCTCAGCACTATTTGGCATGCACGCATGCCAAATATAGAGCCGGCGATAGCGACGCACAAGACCGTGCATCGCTATCACCGGCACCCAACACACAGAGAGATCAGTGCTTAATTTCTAAGCAATCTAGTCAGATTGATGAGAATTTAAGCACTGATCTCTCCATGCATACTCTCCCCTTACCAGTGATACATGCTATGTAGCCAACTAGAAAATAATCCCGGTAGAATCCTGGGCCAGTATTTACTAAGAATCCGAGTTTGTCCGATTTGTGTTTTTTTTTCTAAGTTCCAATCCAGGAATTCACTAAGCACCAATCTCGGCAGTGTTTGGACTATTCGTAATGGTTTGAATGACAATGTTCAGAAATACGAATGAATAGACCATCGGTCAAACACGGCTGTTATTTCATACAATACGGGCATTCACTATTCATTCGTATTTGGGTGTTAGTCTCTGAGTGCTCAAGTGCGGGTCTGTTTTTTTTCGAATCGTTAAAAAAAGCAGCAATAAAATAGACCTGCTTTTTCCAGTCGAGTTTGGATAACCATGTACGGATCAGTGAGATCTGTGCATGGTTATCTATGGGAAAAGCTCTGTTTAGTGTAAAATCTGAAATTTTTTTGGCGTGGGGTCCCCCCTCCTAAGCATAACCAGCCTCGGGCTCTTTTAGCCAGTCCTGGTTGAAAAAATATGGGGAAAAAATGACAGGGGTTCCCCCATATTTAATCAACCAGCACCGGGCTCTGCGCCTGGTCCTGGTTCCAAAAATACGGGGGACAAAAAGCGTAGGGGTCCCCCGTATTTTTTAAACCAGCACCAGGCTCCACTAGCTGGGGAGATAAGGCCACAGCCGGTGGACACTTTGATATCGGTCTCTGCGGCCGTGCCATTAAAACCCCAACTAGTCACCCCTGGCCGGGGTACCCTGGAGAGGGGACCCCTTCAATCAAGGGGTCCCCCCCTCCAGCCACCCAAGGGCCAGGGGTGAAGCCCGAGGCTGTCCCCCCCCATCCGCCCTTGGATGGGGGGCTGATAGCCTTGTGAAAAATTGTGAATATTGTTTTTAGTAGCAGTACTACAAGTCCCAGCAAGCCTCCGCCGCATGCTGGTACTTGGAGAACCACACGTAGTACTACTACTAAAAAAATACCCCAATAAAAGCTGGGATCCTCTCACCTTCCATCTGGGCCCCGCAAGATGGAGATTACCCTCTGCCTCGCCATGTGTGATATCGCTCTTCTGATGTAGCGCAGATCATCTGCCCGCCACCACCCGTGTCTTTTATGCTTACCTAAATTTTCGTTATATTCTGCGAGATCCTGAGCTTCTTTATTATTATCTGCATCCCGTCTGCGGAACTTCACTCCACTGGAATGCCTTCTAAAAAGGTCAAAGGGGTGCTGCCCCCGAGAGTATCTTTCCCGCCTCAGAAGTCGACATCTGCCGCCTCTTCTCTACGGAAGTCCCCGGCTGCCGCTTCTCCGCAAGCTCCCCCAGCAGCCCTACCTCCCCGCCGGGGTTTGACCCTGATTCTGATGCACCTCTCATAGTTAAAACCCTGTACCAGGCCCTCTCAACATTTAAATCTGAGTTGACGCAGGACCTCACCGCAGCCCTTCGGGAGGTTAAGACGGAGCTGCACGCTATAGGAGACCGTACGGACCATCTAGAGAGGAAAGTAGAGGAATTGGTCTCGTCTCATAATGACCTCATAACGGCGCACGACCAGCAGCAAAGTGACCTTGAGGCGTTTAAACTCAAGATTGCAGATATAGAGGACAGATCCCGGCGGAATAATATTAAGATCCGAGGCATCCCCGACTCCGTGCAGAACTCCGAGTTGGAAAATTACGCTACTGTCCTGTTCCAGAAGCTGCTACCTAGAGCTGATGCTAGAGAGCTGCTTATTGACCGGATCCATAGACTGCCTAAACCACGCTCAGTTGCCCCCTCGCTCCCGAGAGATACACTCCTGAGGGTGCATTTTTTCACAATCAAGGAACGCATCCTGAAAGCAGCCAGAGAGGCGGGCGACTCCAACTCGAATGCCCTCGGCGGTTTACAATTGTTCCCGGACTTCTCCGCCCTAACCCTGGCCAAACGACGAGCATTCCTTCCCGTCACTTTGGCACTTCGCGACCAAGACATCACGTACAGATGGGGCTTTCCAGTGAAGCTTGTCATCTCGCATGAAAACAAGTCTTACACAGTGACTTCATTGGAGACGGGAGTCAAATTATTGGCGGAGTGGGATATCTCTGTTACACTACCTCCTGGATCCAAGAAACAGCCCACCATCCGCTCAGAATGGGTCACCACATGACGTTAATACATCCAGCTTGGGTTCTCAAGTTGAACTGTTTCTGATACCGTTACTACAGAATTGACTTCGCCATTGTTCATGATAAGGTCACGTGAGTTGTCCTATGTGATGTCGTGATAATGGTGTACCAGCCTCTCATTTTATATCTGAGTTTATGTATATGTCTTTTTTTTTTTTTTTTCCATGTGCTCTCATGTGTACTGTTGGTAAGCATATTTACTTCTGCTTACTCTTGTTTTTTTTTTTCTGTTCAGTTTCATGGGTGGTGGCGCTAGGCCACATGTTCCCCCCTGGTAATATACTACTGCACTTTTTTACCTCCCTTGCAGTGGTTATGCCGACCCGATATACTGGGTCGTTTTGGTTTTTTCCTTCCCCCCCACCCCCAGTTTTATCATGTAGGTACTCGCTGCTCGAGACAATTCTATTTGGGTAGGCGTCAAGACCCTTATCGTCTCACAACGTACATTAGCTTGCTCCGATGGTTCGGGTATTATCCATGAATGTTAAGGGGCTGAATTCCCCTAATAAGCGTAGACTGGCTCTGGGTAATTTTACTAAGAATAAAGCTGATATTGTTGCCCTGCAGGAGACACACTTTTCATCTATTGCACCCCCTATTTTCAAAGATCGCAAATTCCCTCTAGGTTATTTCGCCAATGGCCCTTTTAAGAGGAACGGTGTGGCCATATTATTTAGAGACTCCATCTCCTTCACTCTACACTCTCAGATAGCGGATAAAAACGGACGGTATCTTATACTGAGCGGCCTTTTAAACGAAAAACCAGTAACTCTGGTCTCGGCATATGCCCCGAACTCACACCAAGTTGCCTTTATCCGAAAGCTATGTGTAACTATTCATAAGATTCGCAAGGGCTCCCTTTTGCTCATGGGGGATTTTAATTTAGTCCTTGACCCTAAGCTGGACAGGTCTCCCAGGACCTCTCCTGCCACTTCAGTCCCCCCCAACGCCCCTTCCTTAGCCTTTCGTAACCTCTTGGCTGAATTTGATCTCTATGACATTTGGCGAGGGCAAAACCCCACAGGACGGGAGTACACCTATTATTCCCCTGTCCACAACTCGTACTCCCGTATTGATTTTATATTTTCGGACAAATGGACCCTCCAGTTCGCCAGATCTTTAGATATTCTCCCTATAACTTGGTCAGACCACGCCCCGCTGATTCTTAAATGGAGTGTAGCTAGCCAACACTGCCCCCCCCCCTCATCCTTGGAGACTCTCTCCCCATGTGCTGTCCAACCCAGTTTAAAAAAAAAATCATATAGACAGTATATCATCCTATTTGGAGTTTAATTCTCCTTCAGACACGTCCACCCTGAACTTCTGGTGCGCACTTAAAGCTGTCATCCGGGGAGCGGCGATTCAGGCGGGAGCACAGCTCAAGAAACTTAATCTACAACGCCAGACCGATTTGGAACTCAAACTGAAGGACTTAGAGGACGAAAACCAATCTAGACCTACGAAATCTTTACAGAAGCAGTTAGTAGATATTAGGTCCCAACTTCAGACAATGCTAATGGCGCGCACCCAGGCTTCACTAAATAGGATACGTCAGAAGTTTTATCTAGCGGGGAACAGGCCGGGAAAAATGCTTGCCCGGAAGCTTAGGGCTCAGCAGGCTAGGAATAGAATCAAGCTCATTATATCCTCCACAGGCACCAAAATTTCTAACCCGAGGAAGATAGCGAATCAGTTTGCCAACTTCTACTCCCATCTCTATAACCTCTCGGCAGATCCTGACACCCCACAACCTACCCCTTCCTCTATCAACTCCTTCTTAGCGGATTTAACCCTCCCAAATATTTCAGATGATCAATTAGCATTGCTGAATGCCCCATGGTCCTTATCAGAAACCCTCCAAGTGATCAAGTCCCTCCCTCAGGGTAAGGCACCGGCCCGGATGGCTTTACTAATGACTTTTATGTTTCGTTTCAGGACCTTCTAGCTCCCTCTTTAGTGGCGGTCTACACCGATATTACCTCGCAGGGCACCCTCCCTCAGGAGATGCTCGAGGCGCGTATTGTCACGATCCCTAAACCGGGCAAAGATGTGACCTCTTGCCAAAATTATCGTCCCATTGCGTTACTGAATGGGGATATTAAAATATACGCTAAATTAATAGCCTCTCGGCTGAACGCCCTCCTCCCCTCCCTGATACATCCGGACCAAGTTGGTTTTATCCCGGGAAGACAGGCGTCCGATAATACACGCCGGGTCTTTAATCTTGTTGATTCCCTAACCCCCGAGCAAGGTCTCCTTCTGCTATCTTTGGATGCAGAGAAGGCCTTTGATCGTTTAAACTGGTCTTATATGCGAGAAGTCCTAGTCAAATTCGGCCTGCGCGATCGCATCCTCTCCTCGATATTAGCCCTGTATAGCTCCCCGACGGCCTGGGTATTTAGTAATGGTTTTTTATCTCGCCCTTTTCCAATCTATAATGGCACTCGCCAGGGCTGCCCCCTCTCCCCTCTCATATTCGTACTAGCCATTGAACCACTGGCAGCTAGGCTACGAGCGGACCCACAGTTCCCTGGACTGCGATTAGGCACCACGTCGCATAAACTATGTCTGTTCGCAGACGATGTTCTCTTATTCGTAACAGACCCAGCCACAACTCTCCCCCATCTGCATACTGTTTTAGATAGCTACTCTGCAGCATCGTATTATAAACTAAATGCCTCTAAGACGGATGCTCTGCCCATTAACCTCTCTAACTCCTTGCCCCTATTACGCACTAAGTATCCGTATAACTGGAAAACATCCTCGATACGATACCTGGGTATTCTCATTCCCCCATCTCCCTCCTCTGCTGTCCTCCCTCCAGATGATCACCAAATCATGGCTCAACAATGAAGTTTCTTGGTTGGGCCGTCTGGCCGCCTTTAAAATGTCGCTGCTCCCTAAGTTAATGTTCTTGTTTCGAACTATCCCTTTTATCTTCCCTAAAAAGTACCTAGATAAGGCCACTACAATCCTCACTAACTATATATGGTCTTCGCGCCCGCCTAAACTTGCTCGCGCGAGGATGTCTCTACCAAGGAGAGCCGGTGGCCTAGATATGCCCAATTTATCACTGTACCAAGAGGCCTCCCTTCTTGCCCAGATTAAAGAATTCTACAAAGATATATGTCCGGAGTGGACGCGTCTGGAGGAGGCAGCCTGCCCCCGTTTTCCCTTGAAGGATCTTTTTTGGATTCCTAGGCCCCTTCGCCCGCAGTGCTTAAATATCCTCCCCTCTACCCGTGCCACACTCCAGATTTGGGACAAACTGACTGCGGCCATATCCCCTTCCTATCATAATCTCTCTCTGATTTCACTACGAACGGTAGCCGCTCTAGTCCCTAATCTTGGCCTGGCGGGCTGGAGGTCCAGAGGGATGGAGGTCCTGGGAGACTTGTTTAATGGGTCCGTATTCGCCTCTTTTTCTGATATCCAGAGACGCTTCTCTCTACCAGACACTGAGAGGCTTCGATATTATCAAATACAGCACTGGTGGACTAGCCTCCACCTCTCCCCCTCCCTACCATCACATGATATCCTGCAAGTCACAGGCCGATTTTCTAACGCTACTTCCAGAGGGGAGATTTCCTTCTGGTATAAAACATTACTCTCACTACTCCCTGTTTCTAAATCTAGAGCCCAAGTCAGGTGGGAGGCGGATGTGGGATGTGTTCTCCAAGATTCTCAGTGGCAACACATTTTTATGTCATCCTTCACTATGTCTAAATGCCTGAATCACTCCGAAATGCACGTTAAGCTACTCCACAGACTGTACCTCACACCGGAAAGGCTACATACGATCTGGCCGGCATGTTCGAAGTTTTGTTGGCGCCTATGCGGAGAGGTTGGCCACCTCTTCCATATTTTTTGGTCTTGCCCCCATATCCAAGGGTACTGGACAGAAGTATTTGGCCTTATCAACAAAGTCCTGAACCTCGACCTCTCCCCCTCCCCGCTTATAGCTCTATTGAATATATACCCGCGAAGCATGGGGGTACATCTACATTATGTCCTAGGCCACATCTGCCTCGCTGCACGTGCGGCTTTAGCCCAAAACTGGAAACAACCCACACCACCTCCAGTGTTGAAGGTGATACACAAAATACAGCTGCACTTCTTGATGGAGACTGAACACATCCCATACTCCTTCACTGCCAAATCTCCATTTGTGCGCTGGATGCCTTGGCATCTATTTACCACGGAGGGTGAGGGTGCTGCATTGATACTACGTCCCCGAACCCCTGTACAATCACCCCCCCAGCACATCGGCTGATGTGGCCCCCTCCCTCCCCCTAAAACAGCAAGGACCTCCTATTTGTGTTATATTTACTTCAAGCCCATTGCCGCCCTGCCACCTCCATTAATTATTTTTTGTTTGCCTTACAATGTATTGGTGTGATCGACTTTGAATTGTCTGCATATGTCTGTTAAAGCGCTTTCTTACGTGCGTATGTACCTATTTCCCCCTCCCTTCCTTTTTCCTTTTTGTACCCCTGTTTGCAATGCAAAAAATTTCAATAAAAACTATTGATAGAAAAAAAAAAAATGTTCTGGTCTGTTTTTTCATAATAAGTGATTGAAAGGGTTGTAGACACTTGATAGTCTTACCCCCATTTCCCTTGACCAGTACAGAATGTCTGTATTAATGGGACCGCGGAGTGGTCATAGCGATAATGATAGGTAAGTCCCAAAAGGGCTGCTTACAATCAGAAATTACTGGTCACCAACATTCAAAAAACCTGACTTTGTGGCATATGCCAAAATTATTGGTCGTAAGCCTTGCATAGAAAGAAAATATGGTAAGAACCAGAATTAGTGGTGATACTGCTATTGGCGTCGCACTTCACATAGAAAGGAAAATAATTCCTACTCTACACCCCCTCGAATACCTGGTGTTGTAGAGTAGGAATTATTTTCCTTTCTATGTGAAGTGCGACGCCAACAGCAGTATCACCACTAATTCTGGTTCTTACCATATTTTCTTTCTATGCAAGGCTTACGACCAATAATTTTGGCATATGTTACAAAGTCAGGTTTTTTGAACGTTGGTGACCAGTAATTTCCGATTGTAAGCAGCCCTTTTGGGACTTACCTATTATTATCGCTATGACCACTCCGCGGTCCCATTAATACAGACATTCTGTACTGGTCAAGGGAAATGGGGGTAAGATTATCAAGTGTCTACAACCCTTTCAATCACTTATTGTGAAAAAACAGACCAGAACATTTTAATTCTTTATCTGTAATATCTTTATTTCACATGGGTCACTTCTATGGGTAATTACGTTTTTAAACTTTAAACATTAAAAATTATGTTTTATAATATTTCTTCTCATATATCATAAGAATTTTTCTACATTTCTTAAGAGTGCGCCCACACAAGAGCCTTCTCTCTCTCCCTCTTGCTGGGAACAGCAATTAACAGGCTTGGATGGGGACCACTGCTTGTAAGTCGGATTTCTCAGGTTCCCCTGGGCGGATTTTCAAAAATCTGAGCCCATACGAAAAGATGGTCCTGGTGCTGATTGGCTTGTACTTTAATTCAGTCCACTTGAGCTTTCTCCAAGGCTTAGTAAATAGACCCGTTAGTCTTGGATCAAATAACCTTCCTCAAAAGAAACACAGAGTTAAGCAGTTTCTTATGAAACTGGCAATGTTCAAGAGAATATGGACCATCCATTGAAGGACACAGCAAAGCACTAGTGTCTGTATAGAAGAGTAAACTGAATGGCATCCACACAATCAGAGACACTGCAGTTTTATGGGCAGGTGGTCGCATACATACAAGTTGTTAAAAAACTGAAACAAGTTATTCATATAAAGATTACCAGCATATGGTGCACAAACTGAAGTTTAATCATACAAAATAAGTCATTAGGGTGTAGAGTACCAACTCACAGCAGAGACTCATAAGCCGACAGAACAGTAGGAGTTACAAGACCTTTTTGAAGCTGAAGTAGATCGTTCAAGGGGAACTATTTGCAGCGTCTTCATTTCACAACTTTATCCAGCACTATTGCCTCAGTATTAACACAGCAGCTGACATTTCTTTTGGAAGTGTCAAAGGTATAAATTGTATATGAAAACTATTTTCTTTTATTTCCAGTAGCTGTACTGAATAGGCAAGGGAAAATACTATAAAACATCTTGAAATAGTAACAAAACCACTACAAAGAGTATATAACACTAGAATAGCAAGACACAATCACTACTCATACTGGTCTCAGAAAAACACAGGTATTCATATGAATGTGTCCTCCACTTAGCTATTATAACGGCCTCTCCTATTTTGGAAGGCTTCCCATTAGATTTTGGATCATGGCTGGAGGGATGTGCACCAAATCAGCCTTTAGAGCATTAATGACGTTAAACACTGATGTTGGTCATTAAAGTTTGGCTTGCAGTTGGCGTTACAATTAATTCCATAGATGTCCAATGGTGTTGAAGTCAGGGCTCTGTGCAGACCAATCAAGTTCTTCCACACAAATCAGCAAACCAATTTTTGGATGGACCCTGCTTTGCACACTGGGGCATTTTCATGCTGAAACAGAAACTTCCTAAACCTTTTGCCACAAAGGGCCTAATTTAGGGGGTCATTCCGACCCAATCGCTTGCTGCGAACTGCGCCGCACTGCGCCTGCCAAATGCCGTGGTTGCCTAGCGATCGCCTCTGAGGCAGAGGCGGTCGCTGGGCGGGAGGGGGCTGGACAGCGGCGTTAAGACGCTATTTAGGGGGTGTGGTCCGGCCAACGCAGGCATGGCCAGACCGTTGGGGGGGAGGGGGAGCGGGCCGCGGCGGCTGCGTGCGACCAGGGGCAGGAGCTGTGCTGGCCGGGAGTTACTCCACAAGTACAAATGCATCGCAGCTGTGCGATGCTTTTGTACTTGTGCGGGGAAGGGGGGGGGGAGCGGACTGACATGCGGGACGGGCTAGCCCTGTGCTGGGCATCCTGCTGCATGTCTGGGAAGGTGATCGTAGCTATGCTAAATTTAGCATAGCTAAGATCAATTCTGAATGACCCCCTTAGAGTTGATTGCAGCAGCAAGTTTGTTAGCAGTTGAGCAAAACCATGTGCACTGCAGGGGGGGCAGATAATAAGAATTTACTTACCGATAATTCTATTTCTCGTAGTCCGTAGTGGATGCTGGGAACTCCGTAAGGACCATGGGGAATAGCGGCTCCGCAGGAGACTGGGCACAAAAGTAAAGCTTTAGGACTACCTGGTGTGCACTGGCTCCTCCCCCTATGACCCTCCTCCAAGCCTCAGTTAGGATACTGTGCCCGGACGAGCGTACACAATAAGGAAGGATTTTGAATCCCGGGTAAGACTCATACCAGCCACACCAATCACACCGTATAACTTGTGATCTAAACCCAGTTAACAGTATGATAACAGAGGAGCCTCTAGAAAAGATGGCTCACTACAACAATAACCCGATTTAGTTAACAATAACTATGTACAAGTATTGCAGACAATCCGCACTTGGGATGGGCGCCCAGCATCCACTACGGACTACGAGAAATAGAATTATCGGTAAGTAAATTCTTATTTTCTCTGACGTCCTAGTGGATGCTGGGAACTCCGTAAGGACCATGGGGATTATACCAAAGCTCCCAAACGGGCGGGAGAGTGCGGATGACTCTGCAGCACCGAATGAGAGAACTCCAGGTCCTCCTCAGCCAGGGTATCAAATTTGTAGAATTTAGCAAAACGTGTTTGCCCCTGACCAAGTAGCTGCTCGGCAAAGTTGTAAAGCCGAGACCCCTCGGGCAGCCGCCCAAGATGAGCCCCTTTCCGTGTGGAATGGGCTTTTACAGATTTTGGCTGTGGCAGGCCTGCCACAGAATGTGCAAGCTGAATTGTACTACAAATCCAACAAGCAATAGTCTGCTTAGAAGCAGGAGCACCCAGCTTGTTGGGTGCATACAGGATAAACAGCGAGTCAGATTTTCTGACTCCAGCCGTCCTGGAAACATATATTTTCAGGGCCCTGACAACGTCTAGCAACTTGGAGTCCTCCAAGTCCCTAGTAGCCGCAGGCACCACAATAGGTTGGTTCAGGTGAAACGCTGAAACCACCTTAGGGAGAAACCGAGGACGAGTCCTCAATTCCGCCCTGTCCGTATGGAAAATCAGATAAGGGCTTTTACAGAATAAAGCCGCCAATTCTGACATGCGCCTGGCCCAGGCCAGGGCCAACATCTTTAAGTGGTTCAAACCAATGTGACTTTTGGAACCCAAAAACTACATTGAGATCCCAAGGTGCCACTGGAGGCACAAAAGGAGGCTGTATATGCAGTACCCCTTTTACAAACGTCTGCACTTCAGGGACTGAAGCTAGTTCTTTCTGGAAGAAAATTGACAGGGCCGAAATTTTAACCTTAATGGACCCCAATTTCAGGCCCATAGACACTCCTGTTTGCAGGAAATGTAGGAATCGACCCAGTTGAAATTCCTCCGTCGGGCCTTACTGGCCTCGCACCACGCAACATATTTTCGCCAAATGCGGTGATAATGTTTTGCGGTTACATCCTTCCTGGCTTTGATCAGGATAGGGATGACTTCATCCGGAATGCCTTTTTCCTTCAGGATCCGGCGTTCAACCGCCATGCCGTCAAACGCAGCCGCGGTAAGTCTTGGAACAGACAGGGTCCTTGCTGGAGCAGGTCCCTTCTTAGAGGTAGAGGCCACGGATCCTCCGTGAGCCTCTCTTGAAGTTCCGGGTACCAAGTCCTTCTTGGCCAATCCGGAGCCACGAATATAGTGCTTACTCCTCTCCATCTTATAATTCTCAGTACCTTGGGTATGAGAGGCAGAGGAGGGAAAACATACACTGACTGGTACACCCACGGTGTTACCAGAGCGTCTACAGCTATTGCCTGAGGGTCCCTTGACCTGGCGCAATACCTGTCGAGTTTTTTGTTGAGGCGGGACGCCATCATGTCCACCTTTGGTTTTACCCAACGGTTTATAATCATGTGGAAGACTTCTGGGTGAAGTCCCCATTCTCCCGGGTGGAGGTAGTGTCTGCTGAGGAAGTCTGCTTCCCAGTTGTCCACTCCCGGAATGAATACTGCTGACAGTGCTATTACATGATTTTCCGCCCAGCGAAGAATCCTTGCAGCTTCTGCCATTGACTGCTTCTTGTGCCACCCTGTCTGTTTACGTGGGTGACTGCCGTGATGTTGTCCGACTGGATCAACCCGGCTGACCTTGAAGCAGAGGTCTTGCTAAGCTTAGAGCATTGTAAATGGCTCTTAGCACCAGGATATTTATGTGAAGTGATGTCTCCAGGCTTGACCATAAGCCCTGGAAATTTCTTCCCTGTGTGACTGCTCCCCAGCCTCGCAGGCTGGCATCCGTGGTCACCAGGACCCAGTCCTGAATGCCGAATCTGCGGCTCTCTAGAAGATGAGCACTCTGCAACCACCACAGGAGGGACACCCTTGTCCTTGGTGACCGGGTTATCCGCTGATGCATCTGAAGATGCAACCCCGACCATTTGTCCAGCAGGTCCCACTGGAAAGTTCTTGCGTGGAATCTGCCGAATGGGCTTGCTTCGTAGGAAGCCACCATTTTTCCCAGAACCCTTGTGCATTGATGCACTGAGACTTGGCTCGGTTTTAGGAGGTTCCTGACTAGCTCGGATAACTCCCTGGCTTTCTCCTCCGGGAGAAACACCTTTTTCTGGACTGTGTCCAGAATCATCCCTAGGAACAGAAAACGAGTCGTCGGAACCAGCTGCGATTTTGGAATGTTGAGAATCCAACCGTGCTGTCGCAACACTACCTGAGATAGTGCTACACCGACCTCCAACTGTTCCCTGGATCTTACCCTTATCAGGAGATCGTCCAAGTAAGGGATAACTAAAACTCCCTTCCTTCGAAGGAGTATCATCATTTCGGCCATTACCTTGGTAAAGACCCGGGGTGCCGTGGACCATCCAACGGCAGCGTCTGAAACGGATAGTGACAGTTCTGTACCACAAACCTGAGGTACCCTTGGTGAGAAGGGTAAATTGGGACATGAAGGTAAGCATCCTTGATGTCCAGAGACACCATGTAGTCCCCTTCTCTTGAATTTGAACCTCTGTAAGTGTTCAAAGATTTTAGATTTAAAATCGGTCTCACCGAGCCGTCTGGCTTCGGTACCACAACAGTGTGGAATAATACCCCTTTCCCTGTTGCAGGAGGGGTACCTTGATTATCACCTGCTGGGAATACAGCTTGTGAATGGCTTCCAAAACTGCCTCCCTGTCTGCTTGTAAAGCCCCAGCGTCATGCTGAGGGCTTGGCAGAGGCGGGAGAGGGCTTCTGTTCCTGGGAACTGGCTGATTTCTGCAGCCTTTTTCCTCTCCCTCTGTCACGGGGCAGAAATGAGGAACCTTTTGCCCACTTGCCCTTATGGGAACGAAAGGACTGCGCCTGATAATACGGCGTCTTCTTATGTTGAGAGGCGACCTGGGGTAAAAACGTGGATTTCCCAGCTGTTGCCGTGGCCACCAGGTCTGAAAGACCGACCCCAAATAACTCCTCCCCTTTATAAGGCAATACTTCCATATGCCATTTGGAATCCGCATCACCTGACCACTGTCGTGTCCATAACCCTCTTCTGGCAGAAATGGACAGCGCACTTACTCTTGATGCCAGTCGACAAATTTCCCGCTGTGCATCACACATATATAGAAATGCATCTTTTAAATGCTCTATAGGCAAAAATATACTGTCCCTATCTAGGGTATCAATATTTTCAGTCAGGGAATCCGACCACGCCAACCCAGCACTGCACATCCAGGCTGAGGCGATTGCTGGTCGCAGTATAACACCAGTATGTTGTGTAAATACATTTTAGGATACCCTCCTGCTTTCTATCAGCAGGATCCTTAAGGGCGGCCATCTCAGGAGAGGGTAGAGCCCCTGTTTTGACAAGCGTGTGAGCGCTTTATCCACCCTAGGGGGTGTTTCCCAACGCACCCTAACCTCTGGCGGGAAAGGATATAATGCCAATAACTGTTTAGAAATTATCAGTTTTTTTATCGGGGGAAACCCACGCTTCATCACACACCTCATTTAATTTCTCAGATTCAGGAAAACTACAGGTAGTTTTTCCTCACCGAACATAATACCCCTATTGGTGGTACTCGTATTATCAGAAATGTGTAAAACATTTTTCATTGCCTCAATCATGTAACGTGTGGCCCTACTGGAAGTCATATTTGTCTCTTCACCGTCGACACTGGAGTCAGTATCCGTGTCGGCGTCTGTATTTGCCATCTGAGGTAACGGGCGCTTTAGAGCCCCTGACGGCCTATGAGACGTCTGGACAGGCACAAGCTGAGTAGCCGGCTGTCTCATGTCAATCACTGTCTTTTGTAAAGAGCTGACACTGTCATGTAATTCCTTCCAACAGTTCATCCACTCAGGTGTCGACCCCCTAGGGGGTGACATCCCTATTACAGGCAATTTGCTCCGCCTCCACATCATTTTCCTCCTCATACATGTCGACACAAACGTACTGACACACAGCACACACACAGGGAATGCTCTGATAGAGGACAGGACCCCACTAGCCCTTTGGGGAGACAGAGGGAGAGTTTGCCAGCACACACCAGAGCGCTATATATATACAGGGATAACCTTATATAAGTGTTTTTTCCCTTATAGCTGCTGTATTGTTTATACTGCGCCTAATTAGTGCCCCCCTCTCTTTTTTAACCCTTTCTGTAGTGTAGTGACTGCAGGGGAGAGCCAGGGAGCTTCCCTCCAACGGAGCTGTGAGGGAAAATGGCGCCAGTGTGCTGAGGAGATAGGCTCCGCCCCTTTCTCGGCGGCCTTTTCTCCCGTTTTTCAGTGTAATCTGGCAGGGGTTAAAATTCATCCATATAGCCCTGGGGGCTATATGTGATGTTTTTTCGCCAGCCAAGGTGTTTTTATTGCTGCTCAGGGCGCCCCCCCCTAGCGCCCTGCACCCTCAGTGACCGAAGTGTGCTGAGGAGCAATGGCGCACAGCTGCAGTGCTGTGCGCTACCTTGGTGAAGACAGGATGTCTTCTGCCGCCGATTTTCCGGACCTCTTCTTGCTTCTGGCTCTGTAAGGGGGCTGGCGGCGCGGCTCTGGGACCGGACTCCATGGCTGGGCCTGTGTTCGATCCCTCTGGAGCTAATGGTGTCCAGTAGCCTAAGAAGCCCAATCCACTCTGCACGCAGGTGAGTTCGCTTCTTCTCCCCTTAGTCCCTCGATGCAGTGAGCCTGTTGCCAGCAGGTCTCACTGAAAATAAAAAACCTAAAAACTAAACTTTTCACTAAGCAGCTCAGGAGAGCCCCTAGTGTGCACCCTTCTCGTTCGGGCACAAAAATCTAACTGAGGCTTGGAGGAGGGTCATAGGGGGAGGAGCCAGTGCACACCAGGTAGTCCTAAAGCTTTACTTTTGTGCCCAGTCTCCTGCGGAGCCGCTATTCCCCATGGTCCTTACGGAGTTCCCAGCATCCACTAGGACGTCAGAGAAATAACATGTGCAGAGAGGGTTAGATTTGGGTGTGGTGTGTTCAAACTGAAATCTAAATTGCAGTGTAAAAATAAAGCAGCCAGTATTTACCCTGCACAGAAACAAACTAACCCACACAAATCGAACTCTCTGCACATGCTATATCTGCCACACCTGCAGTGCACATGGTTTTGCCCAACTGCTAACAAATTTGCTGCTGCGATCAACTCTGAATTACCCCCAAAGTTGGAAGCACACAATGTAATTATAGACTATACCTTTACAATTACACCACTGAACCTACAGTAAGGAACCCAGGTCAACCATGAAAAAGAGGTCCAAGTAATTCTCCACCAATCTTTACAGTTAGAATAGCATTTTCAAAGTGTCAACATCTAAACCCAGATTTATCCACTCAACTATTAGATGGTGAAGGCATTTGCACTATTCCAGACACTGTTTGGCATTGTGCACTGTAAGCTGGGGCTTATGTACAGCTGGTCAGCCATGGAAAACCAACACGCATCTAATAAACAGTTATTGTACGGACATTCCTTCCACAGGCAGTTTGGGACTCACTAGTGAATGCTGTAAGTGGGGATAGACTAATTTTACCCAAGACGTGCTTCAGTGATAATCAGGTCAACCGTGAGTTTGTGTGGCATACCGCTTTGTTACTGAGCGGTTGTTGCTACAAGACATTTCCACTTCACAATAACAGTAAAGGTAGTTGGGGGGCCTCTTTAGCAGTGATGGAATTTAACAGACGTGACAGTGCCATGTTAAACGTCACTAAGCTCTTCATCACTGTATGCAGTGAATATGTCGACAGGTAATCTTCAAAATGTGAACTGTTAGGATATCAACATCTGCAATATGTCAACATGGAAATTTCTATTGTCAGCATTTTGACTGTAGATATGTTTTGAGACATATAGTAGTGCGACCTTCATCACAACAATAATGTTGGACTATGGAGATTGCATGGCTGTATGTTTGATTTAGACAGCTGTTAACAAGGGGTGTGTCTGATCTGACCATACCCACTAAAGAGAATGGGTATTCACATACTTTTGGCCAAGTAGTCCATGACCTAATATGGTCAATCTCTGCCAGCACTGTACAAGCTGTTTGTTTTGTTTCAAATCCAGTAGCTCACTTATGCTGGGTACACACTAGACCAGAGGTAGCCAACCTTGGTCCTAGAGAGCTACCAACAGCTAACGTTTTCCAGGTCTCCTCGCAGAATCACAAGTGAAATAATTGGCTCCATCTGTGGATACTTTAAAATGAGTTAGTAATTACTGCACCTGCTAATGTGTCAGTGAGTAACGACTGCACCTGCTAGGTGAGCTGTAACGTGAACTGTTGTTAGCTCTTGAGGACCAGGGCTAGCTACCACTGCACTATACGACATATCACTAGCGGGTCGGCAGGTGCAGGCAAACGATATCTCTGAACAAGAGTGACAATATTATCCCTTTTACCTGGGACACTCATGGATTGCACAGGTTCTGTGGCTGGCTGACTTCAAGCCTACATTTCAGCTGGTTTTAATCAGCCACAGACCCTGTGTAATCCATGAACGTCCCAGGTAAAAGGGATAATATGGTCACTCTATCTGAACTATATTGTGTCAGTTCTGCTTCACAGCCAATGGAAGATATATCTTTAGCTATATTGGTGCCTCTGGCTGTGTATACAATTGTTGTGGGGGTCTGACATCACAGCTGTGATGTCAGAGACACATCAAGCGTCTGATCGGTATGTATACATACTTACCTGAATCAAGCCACTCTGTTGGTGCGATGATGGGTCCATCGTCAAGTCGTGGCAGTGTGTACCCAGCCTTACTTCACAAAATTTGTGAGTGTGTACATGGATAATATAAATGCTCTTCGTTATGCTCTTCGTTATGCTTTTCTTAGTAAGTAATTCTCACTATACCATAAGTAGGCTTACCATACTATCACTTTAAACCGGGACACTCATGAATTACACAGGTTCCCTAGCTGCTTAAAACCAGGTGAAATGCAGACTTGAAGTAAGCCAGCCGCAGAACCTGTGTAATTCAGGAGAGTCTCTGTTTAAAGGGATAGTATGGTAAGCCTACCCATAACCTATTTCCCTTTGCCACAAATTTCTACAGTGCAGTGTTCTCCATATTTTATCTTATTTATAGTGTGAAGCTCCTTTGTTGTTCCATGAGTAATTTTACATGGGAGGGAAGTCTATGGTGTATTTGAAATTTAGTAAATCAATTTCTAGTGGGACACTAAAGACTAAAATAGTATGTCAGACAGCAGTTTTTAACACTGGGACCTAACAATAGAAAAAGATTTGCTTAAGAAACGATGTTGAGAAGGAAATAAAGTTCACTTTCCCTTGCAGTGCCCAATTAGACAGAAAAAAATATTTTCTGTTAACTTTAATGTGAAATCTTAGATTAGCCCAGATGTATTAAGCCTTAGAAAGTGATAAACTGGAGATGGATAAAGAGTGATAAAGTACCAGTCAATCAGCTTCCTAACTGCCATGTCACAGGCTGTTTGAAATGACAGTTAGGAGCTGGTTGGATGGTACTTTATCACTCTTCATCAGTCTCCACCGTATCAATTTTTAAGGCTTAATACATTTGGGCAGATGTATTAAGCCTGGAGAAATGATAAAGCAGTGATAAGTGGAAGGTGATAACGCACCAGCCAATCATTACGGGTTTGAAAAATGACAGGAGATTATTAGCTGGTGCATTATCACCTTCCACTTATCACTGCTTTATCACTTCTCCAGGCTTAATACATCTGCCCCATTGTTACATAATTTGCACCAATACTAAAAGTAAAACACTTAATATTATGAGATAGAAAGTAAGAAATGCAGGAGTGAATGGGAAAACAATAACCTCATAATACAGCAGCTGCATTGCATATGGCAGATCTGTCTGCTTCCTCCGGGCAAGTTCACTTATGTTCCATCTCATAATATTATTTCTTTTAGTACAGGTTGAGTATCCCTTATCCAAAATGCTTGGGACCAGAGGTATTTTGGATATGGGATTTTTCCGTATTTTGGAATAATTGCATACCATAATGAGATATTATGGTGATGGGACCTAACTAAGCACAGAATGCATTTATGTTACATATACACCTTATACACACAGCCTGAAGGTTATTTTAGCCAATATTTTTTATAACTTTGTGCATTAAACAAAGTGTGTCTACATTCACACAATTCATTTATGTTTCATATACACCTTATACACACAGCCTGAAGGTCATTTAATACAATATTTTTTATAACTGTGTATTAAACAAAGTTTGTGTACATTGAGCCATCAGAAAACAAAAGGTTTCACTATCTCACTCAAAAAAGTCCGTATTTCGGAATATTTGGATATGGGATACTCAACCTGTATTATCTCTCCTTATTTTAATACTTAGATGTTCATTTCAATTATTGTATGCTTTAAGACTCCAACTTTGAATGAATAAATAAAACTTTTTATATATTATTTCTTCTCAATTTGGGAAGACCATCCCTAATTAGACATTATTTTTTCTAAGAACACCCTAGCACTCTAGATTATTTATCCTTATAGCTGTCATTAATGAGAGAGTAGGATTTTATTACATTACTTTTAAACAAATGGATATCAGGATTAAAAATAAATGTCCAAGGCAAATAACACATTTAGAAAGGGTGAGGACAATATTGAAGGACTTATCTTGTCTGATTCACAAAGGGGGTCATTCAGATCCCGTCAGACCTGCTACTTCATGTTCGGTACTTTGCATATGTGCAGGGTCCATTCTGCACGTGCGCAAATGGGTCCTGCGATGTAGGAAGCAGGACGGCAACAGACTGTCAGAGATTGACGGTCTACTGCTATTAGGGGCAGGGAAGAGGCCATGGATCTCCGTCGTTGCACAGAGATTTTCTGGCCTCTGCGATGGGTGGCTAATGCGTTCCTATGTAAGCAGCAACCCACCAGGTGACAAGACCATTTATCCGATGCTGCATCCTAGGACGCAGGTCAGATCACTACTGCAGCAGGAGACGTCTGCATGTAATAGACACCTCCTGCTGCATTACCATACAGAGCTATCACTGCTGCTTCCAAGGGAATAGCAGCGATAGCCACTCCAACCCCATATGAAATAGCTCCCATGAGACAACAGACAATGGGGGATATTCAAGTGTTTGAAAAGTCAGTTGGGTGTCTGTTTTTCCCCGTCTATTAGATAGGTAGAAACAGACACCCAACTGACTTTTCAAACAATTGAATACCACCCAATATGTTTTTTTTTTTTCTGCAACCCTTTCTATCCTGAGGAACACTTAGAAAAGGGTTTGAAAACCACCTGGACAATTTGCAGTCCCCAAGCAACGGGTGCACTATTAGGCAAGGCTCAATTACATGCATGAATCGTTGAGCATATAAATCATACTGAGTGTATGTTTCAGCACTCATACAGTGTACACTATATGGGGAAGATTCAAATGTTTGCAAACTCAGTTGGGAGTCTGTTTTTTCCTTTCTAATAAACAGGGAAAAACAGACTCCCAACTGACTTTTCAAACAATTGAATCTCCCCCTATATGTTGTTTTCTTCTGTTTTGGGGTGAAATAACTCAGACATCTTAAGACTAAAAGGTTAGAGGAGCGCAGGTACACCCCCTATTTGAATTTATGTAATGAGAACAACACTGGGAGGGATTATACATTCTTACTATGGAGATTGTGTAGGATTCAACAAAATCAGAGAATAAAGCTGTATGAATATACAATTTAAAATTAAGGCTGGAAACATTGATTCCTTTTTTTTTTTTGTTTAACCTTCTTGAGCACATTCTTAAAGACAATTTGGTCGGTCATTTGCTAAGAAACAGCTGACCTACTTAGACCCAACTATGAAACAGATTTTCCAGTCTCACTCAAGCTAAAGAGAAACCAGAAGCAGCATGGAGAAAAATACAAGGTGTTAGACTGCAAGTCTTTAAGAGTGGTCAGTGACTATAACTTATTTTAGAAACCATCACGCAATAGAATGAGTCATATCATCCTCAACTATCCCCTTGTACAGCGCTACGGATTCCTTGTGGCACCTTATAAATAAATACTAGTAACAGCTTTCTACTTGCCCTTGCCCCATTGAGTAAAGACCAGTAAATGGGGGTTTCTGTATGCACTGCAACATATGTAGAGCAATGTTATTTCTAATGGTAGAAACACATAGCCTGAAACCATTGTTTGGCCCAGTTCCAGGGCTAGTGTCCCGTGTGGCCACACACAGAGGATGACATCTTGACACTGTGCATGAACTGGACAACTAGAAGGTTCCTCCAGTTCCAATGGGGCCTGTCTGTGCAGTCATATAAGGGTGATCTTCACACTGCCTTCGAATAATTCCTGTTAACAAACAAATCGACTTTAATAGGATTAATCCGGCTCTTTGTGGGACTACACAAGCAGTACCATTAGAGAAGCATGTAGTCACTTACTATTTTGGTAGCAAAGCAGGATGCTTCCAAAAACATATTTCATAGACATAAGAGGAATTACGTGCACTCCCTTTATCTGCAGTGAGGTCACATCTCTAATACCAAGCTGACGATATAGCGATATAGGTCAGCACATGCCTGTAGTACAATTTTATGTTTACAACACAACACTTTCACATCAAAGATAGACTCAAGAGATTTGTATTTACATTGAAAACTTTACTGAGTAGCTGTGAATTCAGCCTTCAGTTACAAATAGAAAATGTAGGAATTGGTTGAAGGCACATTTTTCTAAATAAAACTGTATACATCTATATATATATTTGTTTTTTTTACAGACATAAATATATGTGTTTAAGACCCGTGTGCGACAGGATGCAGAGTCAGTAGCACACGCGCATCATAATAACTTAATTGTAGAACCTGTCAAACATCACAGACACTGGGAAGTGATCTTACTGGGTACACATAAGAATAACTTGGAGATGGAGGGGGCAGCAGCAGCTCCTCTTGACCCCTTTACTGCCAGAGGGGCATGCACTAATTCCAGAGAAAAGTGTTGCAGAATTCCCTGACAGTAAAAGGGGTAAAAATACCTGAGAAACAGTTCGGCATTGAGTAAACACATAAAACACATTAAATAAGAGGTGCAGCATTCAGCAGTGGTGTACACAAACTACTTGTGTACAAGAAGAGCAAGGCACTGATTGAAAGACATTGCATAAAATGATTCACCATAGCGGAGTTCATGAGAAGTATTGCTTTGAAGTGTCAGCCACAATGACAGGGATGTAGTCTGAGTTGGGACAGAGCACACACAGTGCCAATAGAGGCATTAGGAGCCGTATATGTAAGACACACTTTAATCTTTGGTTGATGGTTTAAATGAAGCGTACAATGGGAGGAAGAGATAACTGGAATTAGAAGCCCACTGGCAGAGGGGTAACACGATGTGTGTGGGGAGGTTGGTAGGCTGCCAATATGGCAGGGCAGTGCTGAAAATGAGCAAACAGACGTTCCGAGAAAACATAGTGAGTCAGTAAGACATGCCAGCACAACATGCTGCGCCCCAGCACCTGCTGAAGCATCATTCTGACGTCATTTGTCTTGTGAAATGCAAACCATTGGAGGGAAGTGGGAAACGTAAAGCACTGAAATGCAACCTAAGATATAAACTGACAGAGTACACAAGAGTTCTTCATTGGTGTACAATACAGGGATTGCTTGCATTCCCATGTTGCCTATATTAATGTATTTTAATAACCATTCACTAACTGGACTTGTACTAGAAGCAAGCATAAACAGTCCCACAGCCCAAAGCTCTATAATGACATAACATTAAAGAATTGTATTTCCAGACCTACCTCCACCCCCAAAAGGACAGAAAATAAATAAAATAAATCTATTCACAATGTGATATTGGTACATAAGGCTCAAAGAGAAAAACATAAATTGCACAGAGCAGACAGTGAGTACTTCTCGCTATTATATCAATACAAGTTTGGTTCCTCTATTAAATCCAACAATACCTGCAAATATAATGTAATATTAGCTTGTCCTGAATGCAGGCCATGATGTAAATGGATTTGATTAGTTCTTCTAGAGGTAATATATGTGTAGTATTGTATGCCACCAGCCTGCATCATGTGTCTTTCCATTTTCCCAAGGTCAGTGTGCATTTGTGTACAGCTTGGTACTGCTATAAACTATAGAGTCATACAGCTGTCCCTTTTTACAATTCATTTAATACACAGAATAACCTATGTATTATAAGTGTAACCTACCAAGCAGAAAGCACAAATGCACTTACACAGGGAACTGGGGAAGCTACATTCTCCACATGGACAAATAAAATCTATTAAATATTTATTGAAAGGTGGGAGGAAAAAGTAAAATTTCTTTGGCATAAAACTTAAAACAGTGTCTGCCTCCGTCTGGCAAACGGTACCCAGCCTGAGATATACAGATATGGATATAAATATATATACACACACAAATGTACCCTGAGCAGACACCAAGGCCCCTTCTATCCACAGGGAGGTGGTCATGAGGCAGCAAATAGTGCAAAGATTAGCAGGGGTTAAAATAACAATACACAATGAAAACCCAAGTCTGTCTCTCCCAACCCTTCCCCATATACGTATTACACTGCGCATTCATGCAATTGCTCTGCCCAAGGCTCTTTCAGCCAGCCGTGTGTACAGCTCTGCAGAGAAGACTGTAAAGTGCTGAGCGCTGTGAAGAGTCAGCTCATGAACACAGAAGAACCTATATACACCGGGAAAGAAATCCCATACCTATCCTAGGTTGGAAAAGGAACTGAGGACAGAAACTCAAAGTGCAGGGTTCCCAGCGTGCATTCTGCAAATTTCAGGTCCCAAAAAAACAGGGACAGACTGCAGTGTGCAGCACCTGATGTGTCAGCTAGTCAGTAAGTCTGGGTAACGGATGTGTTAGTAAGAAGATGGGCATGCCACGATAAACATCTGCATGACACTTGGTCCTCTGAATATGATGAACAGTGCATGGCTTACTTCGGTCTGTGAAGCTCTAGATTTCCTCGGTCTAATCTCTCTGTAGAGCACAGCATTTAATGATGGTGTCAGACTGCTGGAACAGTGCTGTGGGGCAAGTCTGCTGGTCTGATATCAAGGGTAAATGTTCAAACATTAGTCTGTACCCCAGAAGCTGTTGTGCTCTCCACCAAACTGGATGACACTCTGACGGTCTGAAGGAGTTGGATCTGGAGCTTTTAGTTTTTGGAGCATCTCTTCTATAATTTCTCGAACATTAAATTGCTGGCTGGGGTTAGGGTCACTAGGGGAGAGAATGTTCCCTAGACTGTCAGGGAAAGTATACCCACGCTGTTCCTGTGCACTTGTAAGTGGGGGGCTGTAAGTCAGATCCAAAACATCACAACCTGGAAAAGGAGGTGGACGGTAAAAAGGTAAAGAGAGGTCCAATGGAGGGGCTGCTGAGGACATAGAGACCATGGAGAGACGTTCCGCATTCTGTCGGGATTCCTCATGTCTGCGCTTGACGTTCATATCCATCTGTTTCAGCTCCTCCTGCACTTTATACACACACGATTCTGGAATCTTAATGCCTGATGTGAAGAGAGAAAAATTATTTATACACAGTAATACTGTTAATCCCAGCAGTCTGATGGCAGCAGATGACTGGTTGAAGAATAAGTGTCTGCTTTGGAAGGAGTACTAATGTCTGTGCCAGCTACTTACCCACTTGCTTATGTTTATCCTTGGTTTTCAAACGTACAATCTGTAGGTAACTGCTACTGGTAATGTCAGATATCACAGATGCCATCCGGCTCCAGACACGCAGCAGAGAACCACACAACATATAGTAATGTCGAAGACGTAGTCCTTGTACACACTCCTTACCCTGCTGCACCAACTTACAGTTCCCATTCCTATACAGAACAAAGTAGTGTAAGGAAAACAGTGGGGGGGGGGAGAACAGAAGAGTGATGAGTAAGGAAATAATACAAAAACAAAACCCCCCAGATAAAATAAATAAATAAATAAAAGTATGTCAACATTTTTGGCCTATATTTACTAAGAGGTGGCTTTTCAAAGGTGCACATCTGTGGTTCTGGATGCGGGATGTAACAGGAATTATTATTAAAATGTAAAACACTCTGGGTTTGCACTTAAGATGATTGTCCTTTTAAATCCTATTATTATTATTATCCTTTATTAATGTGTGTTTATACACAATATATATATATATATATATATATATATATATATATATATATTTTTTTTTTTTTTTATTTTTTTTTTTTTCATATAATATAAAAGAGAAGAAACATACTTATTGCTTTGAACACTGAGTGGCGAATACAAATGAGACTGCCTGTGGGTTATAAATGCAATTTACGGATCAAAGCCAAGAAGTCATTAATTGGAATAGGTTTGCTTTCAAATGAAACCCTGAAACCTTTCCTGCAGTAACAAGCTGTAAGCCAATATAATATATTGGAGTTTCTAAAGCAGAAGCAACAGTTATACCCTTTTTCCACTGTAGCAATAACCTTAGTTATTGCCAGGTTTACCCAGGTCACAGCTTGGTTTAAAAGGGTCCTTGAAAAATAACCCAGGTTGAGTAACTACCAGGGTCGAACATGGGTAATACCCCTTTCACATTACCAAGGCCGGATCCCACCCGGAAAATGGAAACGGATCCCGGGTGTGATCCGGCACTGAGATTTTAACCATGGCGCTTTCACACCGGCAATATGCGGGTCGATACCGGGTTATTTGTGCGGTGTGAAAGGGGTTTTACAGTGCAGTGTAAACAGCTCGACCCGGGTTATCCGACCCAGAATATGCTCAGAAGTTGCTAATACCCCTGTCACACCGCACAAATAACCCGGTATCGACATATTGCTGGGTCGGCGTGCGGTGTGAAAGCGCCATAGTCGAAACCCCGGGTTGTCTGACCCGATAAATCAACCCGGGAATAAAGCAGTGTTATTCCAGGGTTGAATACCGGGTCAGTGGCAGCGTAAACGGGCTCCCGGGTCGATGCGACCCGTGACCTGTTCACTACAACAGGGAGAGACGGCGCGGAGATAATCTCCCAGCGCCACCTCAGCCTCCGCTGCCGGCTCTGACCCCCGCCGCTATGCAACTCGCCCGGCATATTGCCGTGTCGGGGAAGCCAGCGGTAGCGTCAAATGCCGGATCCCACCCGGGTGGGATCCGGCATTGGCGGTGTGAAAGGGTTATAAATTGGCTGTGTATGTAGAGGCCCACCTCAAGGGAGTGTCTGTGATACCCCTTTTCCACTGCCGCTAAAAACCTGGATTATTGCAGTGATAATCCAGTGACATGGGAATTCAAACTGACTAGCTTGCAGGGTTGGTCCAAGAAAGCATCAGGGTCGTGATTCAGTGCAAATGGGTAAGCTGGGTCAATGAAACCCGGGACCCGTTTACTGCATAGGGAGAACCACTGCACACGTGACCACTGACGGCACCAACCCAGGAAGAAGCCGAGTCCTGCCACCAGTCTGATCAGGGCCTCATCTGGGTCACGACCTGGCATTTAGAAAGAAACGTGGTAGGAGTGACATGAAGGGCAGACCCAGGTTCAGTGTAAAGGGGGATAACCCAGGAATAACCTAGGTCCAAGATGAAGTCTAACCGGGGTCTGACCCAGGTTCTAACAGTGTTTGGAAACCCAGGTCGACCTGGGTTTTAGGTGAAAGAGGGGTATTTTAACATTTGTTGCTCTGTTATGTAAGCCACACAAACACTGCAATAGCACTAGCAAAATGCCAATAATAATAATAATAATAATAATAATAATAATAATCAAAAAATCAAAATGTACTTGACCACTTCCAATTTGGCCAATAACATGTGTGACAGATTTATAAAAGACCTTGGGGTAAATTAACTAAGATGGGAGTTCTTTTTAAGATTTGATGTTGTCCATAGAAACCAATCAGATTCTAAAGGTCCATACACACTTGACGATGCACACATCGTTAACGACCGTCGTTAACGACTTCCCTTGAACTTCCCTTGAACAGCTGAGCAAACGACATGAGCATACACACTACCAACGACCAAAGACGAAAGACCATAGACCATTCATCGTTGAAGCATCCAAGCTGAACAGTTTATTAAAATAATAAGAATTTACTTACCGATAATTCTATTTCTCGTAGTCCGTAGTGGATGCTGGGGACTCCGTAAGGACCATGGGGAATAGCGGCTCCGCAGGAGACTGGGCACAAAAGTAAAGCTTTAGAACTACCTGGTGTGCACTGGCTCCTCCCCCTATGACCCTCCTCCAAGCCTCAGTTAGGATACTGTGCCCGGACGAGCGTACACAATAAGGAAGGATTTTGAATCCCGGGTAAGACTCATACCAGCCACACCAATCACACCATATAACTTGTGATCTAAACCCAGTTAACAGCATGATAACAGAGGAGCCTCTAGAAAAGATGGCTCACTACAGCAATAACCCGATTTTTTTGGTAACAATAACTATGTACCAGTATTGCAGACAATCCGCACTTGGGATGGGCGCCCAGCATCCACTACGGACTACGAGAAATAGAATTATCGGTAAGTAAATTCTTATTTTCTCTGACGTCCTAGTGGATGCTGGGGACTCCGTAAGGACCATGGGGATTATACCAAAGCTCCCAAACGGGCGGGAGAGTGCGGATGACTCTGCAGCACCAAATGAGAGAACTCCAGGTCCTCCTCAGCCAGGGTATCAAATTTGTAGAATTTTACAAACGTATTTGCTCCTGACCAAGTAGCTGCTCGGCAAAGTTGTAAAGCCGAGACCCCTCGGGCAGCCGCCCAAGATGAGCCCACCTTCCTTGTGGAATGGGCTTTTACAGATTTTGTCTGTGGCAGGCCTGCCACAGAATGTGCAAGCTGAATTGTACTACAAATCCAACGAGCAATAGTCTGCTTAGAAGCAGGAGCACCCAGCTTGTTGGGTGCATACAGAATAAACAACGAGTCAGATTTTCTGACTCCAGCCGTCCTGGAAACCTATATTTCCAGGGCCCTGACAACGTCTAGCAACTTGGAGTCCTCCAAGTCCCTAGTAGCCGCAGGCACCACAATAGGTTGATTCAGGTGAAACGCTGAAAAACCACCTTAGGGAGAAACTGAGGACAAGTCCTCAATTCCGCCCTGTCCGAATGGAAAATCAGATGAGGGCTTTTACAGGATAAAGCCGCCAATTCTGACACGCACCTGGCCCAGGCCAGGGCCAACAGCATGACCACTTTCCATGTGAGATATTTTAACTCCACATATTTAAGTGGTTCAAACCAATGTGACTTTTGGAACCCAAAAACTACATTTAGATCCCAAGGTGCCACTGGAGGCACAAAAGGAGGCTGTATATACAGTACCCCTTTCACAAACGTCTGAACTTCAGGGACTGAAGCTAGTTCTTTTTGGAAGAAAATTGACAGGGCCGAAATTTGAACCTTAATGGACCCCCATTTCAGGCCCATAGACACTCCTGTTTGCAGGAAATGTAGGAATCGACCTAGTTGAAAATTCCTCCGTCGGGGCCTTACTGGCCTCGCACCACGCAACATATTTTCGCCAAATGCGGTGATAATGTTTTGCGGTTATATCTTTCCTGGCTTTGATCAGGATAGGAATGACTTCATCCGGAATGCCTTTCTCCTTCAGGATCCGGCGTTCAACCGCCATGCCATCAAACGCAGTCGCGGTAAGTCTTGGAACAGACAGGGTCCTTGCTGGAGCAGGTCCCTTCTTAGAGGTAGAGGCCACGGATCCTCCGTGAGCATCTCTTGAAGTTCCGGTTACCAAGTCCTTCTTGGCCAATCCGGAGCCCGAATATAGTGCTTACTCCTCTCCATCTTATAATTCTCAGTACCTTGGGTATGAGAGGCAGAGGAGGGAACACATACACTGACTGGTACACCCACTGTGTTACCAGAGCGTCTACAGCTATTGCCGGAGGGTCCCTTGACCCGGCGCAATACTTGTCGAGTTTTATAAACATGTGGAAGACTTCTGGGTGAAGTCCCCACTTGCTGACAGTGCTATCACATGATTTTCCGCCCAGCGAAGAATCCTTGCAGCTTCTGCCATTGCCCTCCTGCTTCTTGTGTCACCCTGTCTGTTTACGTGGGTGACTGCCGTGATGTTGTCCGAATGGATCAACTCCGGGTGACCTTGAAGCAGAGGTCTTGCTGAGCTTAGCGCATTGTAAATGGCCCTTAGCTTCAGGATATTTATGTGAAGTGATGTCTCCAGGCTTGACCATAAGCTCTGGAAATTCCTTCCCTGTGTGACTGCTCCCCAGCCTCGCAGGCTGGCATCCGTGGTCACCAGGACCCAGTCCTGAATGTCGAATCTGCGGCCCTCTAGAAGATGAGCACTCTGCAACCACCACAGGAGAGACACCCTTGTGCTTGGTGACAGGGTTATCCGCTGATGCATCTGAAGATGCGACCCGGACCATTTGTCCAGCAGGTCCCACTGGAAAGTTCTTGCGTGGAATCTGCCGAATGGGATTGCTTCGTAGGAAGCCACCATTTTTCCCAGAACCCTTTCATTGATGTACTGAGACTTTGCTCGGTTATAGGAGGTTCCCGACTAGCTCGGATAACTCCCTGACTTTCTCCTCCGGGAGAAACACCTTTTTCTGGACTGTGTCCAGGATCATCCCTAGGAACAGACGACAAGTCGTCGGAATCAGCTGCGATTTTGGAATATTGAGAATCCAATCGTGCTGCCGCAACACTACCTGAGATAGTGCTACACCGACCTCCAACTGTTCCCTGGATCTTACCCTTATCAGGGAATTGTCCAAGTAAGGGATAACTAAAATTCCCTTCCTTCGAAGGAGTATCATCATTTCGGCCATTACCTTGGTAAAGACCCGGGGTGCCATGGACCATCCATACGGCAGCGTCTGAAACTGATAGTGACAGTTCTGTACCATAAACCTGAGGTACCCTTGGTGAGAAGGGTAAATTGGGACATGAAGGTAAGCATCCTTGATGTCCCGAGACATCATGTAGTCCCCTTCTTCCAGGTTCGCAATCACTGCTCTGAGTGACTCAATCTTGAATTTGAACCTCCGTATGTAAGTGTTCAAGATTTTAGATTTAGAATCGGTCTCACCGAGCCGTCCGGCTTCGGTACCACAACAGTGTGGAATAATACCCCGTTCCGTGTTGCAGGAGGGGTACCTTGATTATCACCTGCTGGGAATACAGGTTGTGAATGGCTTCCAAAACTGCCTCCCTGTCAGAAGGAGACATCGGTAAAGCAGACTTTAGGAAACGGCGAGGGGGAGACGTCTCGAATTCCAATTTGTACCCCTGAGATATCACCTGAAGGATCCAGGGGTCTACTTGCGAGTGAGCCCACTGCGCGCTGAAATTCATTGAGACGGGCCCCCACCGTGCCTGATTCTGCTTATAAAGCCCCAGCGTCATACTGAGGGCTTGGCAGAGGCGGGAGAGGGCTTCTGTTCCTGGGAACTGGCTGATTTCTGCAGCCTTTTTCCTCTCCCTCTGTCACGGGGCAGAAATGAGGAACCTTTTGCCTGCTTGCCCACGAAAAGACTGCGCCTGATAATACGGCGTCTTCTTATGTTGAGAGGCGACCTGGGGTACAAACGTGGATTTCCCAGCTGTTGCCGTGGCCACCAGGTCTGAAAGACCGACCCCCAATAACTCCTCCCCTTAATAAGGCAATACTTCCAAATGCCGTTTGGAATCCGCATCACCTGACCACTGTCGTGTCCATAACCCTCTACTGGCAGAAATGGACAACGCACTTAGACTTGATGCCAGTCGGCAAATATTCCGCTGTGCATCACGCATATATAGAAATGCATCTTTTAAATGCTCTATAGGCAATAATATACTGTCCCTATCTAGGGTATCAATATTTTCAGTCAGGGAATCCGACCACGCCAACCCAGCACTGCACATCCAGGCTGAGGCGATTGCTGGTCGCAGTATAACACCAGTATGTGTGTAAATACATTTTAGGATACCCTCCTGCTTTCTATCAGCAGGATCCTTAAGGGCGGCCATCTCAGGAGAGGGTAGAGCCCTTGTTCTTACAAGCGTGTGAGCGCTTTATCCACCCTAGGGGGTGTTTCCCAACGCACCCTAACCTCTGGCGGGAAAGGATATAATGCCAATAACATTTTAGAAATTATCAGTTGTTATCGGGGGAAACCCACGCATCATCACACACCTCATTTAATTTCTCAGATTCAGGAAAACTACAGGTAGTTTTTCCTCACCGAACATAATACCCCTTTTTGGTGGTACTCGTATTATCAGAAATGTGTAAAACATTTTTCATTGCCTCAATCATGTAACGTGTGGCCCTACTGGAAGTCACATTTGTCTCTTCACCGTCGACACTGGAGTCAGTATCCGTGTCGGCGTCTATATCTGCCATCTGAGGTAACGGGCGCTTTAGAGCCCCTGACGGCCTATGAGACGTCTGGACAGGCACAAGCTGAGTAGCCGGCTGTCTCATGTCAACCACTGTCTTTTATACAGAGCTGACACTGTCACGTAATTCCTTCCAACAGTTCATCCACTCAGGTGTCGACCCCCTAGGGGGTGACATCACTATTACAGGCAATCTGCTCCGTCTCCACATCATTTTTCTCCTCATACATGTCGACACAAACGTACCGACACACAGCACACACACACAGGGAATGCTCTGATAGAGGACAGGACCCCACTAGCCCTTTGGGGAGACAGAGGGAGAGTTTGCCAGCACACACCAGAGCGCTATATATATACACAGGGATAACCTTATATAAGTGTTTTTCCCCTTATAGCTGCTGTATTTTTAATACTGCGCGTAATTAGTGCCCCCCTCTCTTTTTTAACCCTTTCTGTAGTGTAGTGACTGCAGGGGAGAGCCAGGGAGCTTCCCTCCAACGGAGCTGTGAGGGAAAATGGCGCCAGTGTGCTGAGGAGATAGGCTCCGCCCCCTTCTCGGCGGCCTTATCTCCCGTTTTTCTGTGTATTCTGGCAGGGGTTAAATTCATCCATATAGCCCAGGAGCTATATGTGATGCATTTTTTGCCATCCAAGGTGTTTTTATTGCATCTCAGGGCACCCCCCCCCCAGCGCCCTGCACCCTCAGTGACCGGAGTGTGAAGTGTGCTGAGAGCAATGGCGCACAGCTGCAGTGCTGTGCGCTACCTTGTTGAAGACAGGACGTCTTCTGCCGCCGATTTTCCGGACCTCTTCTGTCTTTGTAAGGGGGCCGGCAGCGCGGCTCTGGGACCTATCCATGGCTGGGCCTGTGATCGGTCCCTCTGGAGCTAATGTCCAGTAGCCTAAGAAGCCCAATCCACTCTGCACGCAGGTGAGTTTGCTTCTTCTCCCCTTAGTCCCTCGATGCAGTGAGCCTGTTGCCAGCAGGTCTCACTGAACATAAAAAACCTAAAACTAAACTTTTCACTAAGCAGCTCAGGAGAGCCACCTAGTGTGCACCCTTCTCGTTCGGGCACAAAAATCTAACTGAGGCTTGGAGGAGGGTCATAGGGGGAGGAGCCAGTGCACACCAGGTAGTTCTAAAGCTTTACTTTTGTGCCCAGTCTCCTGCGGAGCCGCTATTCCCCATGGTCCTTACGGAGTCCCCAGCATCCACTAGGACGTCAGAGAAAATGAGCTGGGAACAGGGCTGGTGAACAGTGGCTTGGTCGTTGGTCTTTCACACCATACACATTCAACGACGTCTCTGGTCGGTAACGACCATAGTGGAAATTGAGCATACATGCTCCACAGATAAGCGAGGGTCGTTAACGTCCCGCGGGGCCGCGCATCGGTGCATACACACTTGACGATATAATGAGCGACTATCGTCAAGTGTGTATGGGCCTTAAGTCTCATTTATCTAGGACCTTCTAGAAGGTAATACCTGGAATGTGATTGGTTGCTATGGGCAACATCTCATCTTAAATAGAACTCCCATCTTAGTAAATTTACCCCCTTGTCTGAAGCCTTTCCAAATTTAATGTTAGGTCCTCTTGATTAGAGAAAGACAATGATTATATAACCCTGTTAGGGCATAACACAATGAGCACCTTTGGCAGCCTGCTAACGTTGCATACCAAACAGAGTGTATACCATCGGCCAGGGCTCTATTACATGGACAGAATACAATACACAGCATGAAAAAAATAAAGATTTTACTTACCGGTAAATCTATTTCTCATAGTCCGTAGTGGATGCTGGGGACTCCGTAAGGACCATGGGGAATAGAGGGGCTCCGCAGGAGACATGGGCACTTTAAGAAAGAATTTAGATTCTAGTGTGCTCTGGCTCCTCCCTCTATGTCCCTCCTCCAGACCTCAGTTAGAGAAACTGTGCCCGGAAGAGCTGACAGTACAAGGAAAGGATTTTGGTAATCCAGGGCAAGACTCATACCAGCCACACCAATCACACCGTATAACTTGAGATAAACATACCCAGTCAACAGTATGAACAACAACAGAGCAACAGGTCAACCCTGATGCAACCATAACATAACCCTTATTTAAGCAATAACTATATACAAGCATTGCAGAAGAAGTCCGCACTTGGGACGGGCGCCCAGCATCCACTACGGACTACGAGAAATAGATTTACCGGTAAGTAAAATCTTATTTTCTCTAACGTCCTAGTGGATGCTGGGGACTCCGTAAGGACCGTGGGGATTATACCAAAGCTCCCAAACGGGCGGGAGAGTGCGGATGACTCTGCAGCACCGATTGAGCAAACACAAGGTCCTCCTCGGCCAGGGTATCAAACTTGTAGAACTTTGCAAAAGTGTTTGAACCTGACCAAGTAGCCGCTCGGCAAAGTTGTAATGCCGAGACCCCTCGGGCAGCCGCCCAAGAAGAGCCCACCTTCCTAGTGGAATGGGCCTTAACTGATTATGGCAGCGGCAATCCAGCCGCCGAATGAGCCTGCTGAATCGTGTTACAGATCCAATAGTCTGCTTTGAAGCAGGAGCACCAAGCTTGTTGGAAGCATACAGGATAAACAAAGACTCTGTTTTCCTGACCCTAGCCGTTCTGGCTACATAAACCTTCAAAGACCTGACTACATCAAGCAACTCGGAATACTCCAAGTCCGTAGTAGCCACAGGCACCACAATAGGTTGGTTTATATGAAAGGATGAAACCACTTCCGGCAGAAATTGTGGACGGGTCCGCAATTCTGCTCTATCCACATGGAAAACCAGATAGGGGCTTTTATGTGACAAAGCCGCCAACTCTGACACACGCCTAGCCGAAGCCAAGGCTAATAGCATGACCACCGTCCACGTGAGATATTTCAACTCCACCGTTTTGAGTGGTTCAAACCAGTGGGATTTCAGGAAACTCAACACCACGTTAAGATCCCAAGGTGCCACTGGAGGCACAAAAGGGGGCTGAATATGCAGCACTCCCTTTACAAACGTCTGAACTTCAGGTAGAGAAGTCAACTCCTTTTGAAAGAAAATGGATAGGGCCGAAATCTGGACCTTAATGGACCCAAATTTTAGGCCCAAATTCACTCCTGACTGTAGGAAGTGAAGGAAACGGCCCAGCTGGAATTCCTCCGTAGGGGCATTCCTGGCCTCACACCAAGCAACATATTTTCGCCATATACGGTGATAATGTTGAGCTGTCACGTCCTCCCTAGCCTTTATCAGCGTAGAAATGACCTCATCCGGAATGCCTTTCTTTGCTAGGATCCGGCGTTCAACCGCCATGCCGTCAAACGCAGCCGCGGTAAGTCTTGGAACAGACAGGGCCCCTGTTGCAACAAGTCCTGTCTTAGAGGAAGAGGCCACGGGTCCTCTGTGAGCATTTCTTGCAGATCTGGATACCAAGTCCATCGTGGCCAATCTGGAACAATGAGTATCGCTTTCACTCCTCTTTTTCTTATTATTCTCAGCACCTTGGGTATGAGAGGAAGAGGAGGAAATACATAGACCGACTGGAACACCCACGGTGTCACCAAGGCGACTACAGCTATTGCCTGAGGGTCTCTTGACCTGGCGCAATACCTCTGTAGTTTTTTGTTGAGGCGGGATGCCATCATGTCCACCTGTGGCAGTACCCACCGACTTGCAGTCTGTGCGAAGACTTCCCCACTCTCCCGGGTGGAGGTCGTGTCTGTTGAGGAAGTCTGCTTCCCAGTTGTCCACTCCCGGGATGAACACTGCTGACAGTGCGCTTACGTGATTTTCCGCCCAGCAAAGAATTCTGGTGGCTTCTGCCATCGCTACCCTGCTCCTTGTGCCGCCTTGTCGGTTTACATGAGCCACTGCGGTGATGGTGTCTGACTGAATCAGAACCGGTTGGTCGCGAAGCAGGGTCTCTGCTTGACGTAGGGCGTTGTATACGGCCCTTAGTTCCAGGATGTTGATGTGAAGGCAAGTCTCCTGACTTGACCACAGACCTTGGAAATTTCTTCCCTGTGTGACTGCTCCCCACCCTCGGAGGCTTGCATCCGTGGTCACCAGGACCCAGTCCTGAATGCCGAATCTGCGGCCCTCGAGAAGGTGAGCACTCTGCAGCCACCACAGGAGAGACACCCTGGCCCTGGGGTATAGGGTGATTAACCGATGCATCTGAAGATGTGATCCGGACCACTTGTCCAGTAAGTCCCATTGAAAGGTCCTCGCATGGAACCTGCCGAAGGGAATGGCCTCGTATGATGCCACCATCCTTCCCAGGACTCGAGTGCAGTGATGCACTGACACCTGTTTTGGTTTTAATAGGTTCCTGACCAGTGTCATGAGCTCCTGAGCTCTCTCTATCGGGAGATAAACCCTTTTCTGGTCTGTGTCTAGAATCATGCCTAGGAAAGGCAGATGAGCCGTAGGAACCAACTGCGACTTTGGAATATTTAGAATCCAGCCGTGTTGCCGTTACACTTCCAGAGAAAGTGATACGCTGTTCAGCAACTGCTCTCTTGATCTCGCTTTTATGAGGAGATCGTCCAAGTACGGGATAATTGTGACACCTTGCTTCCGCAGGAGCACCATCATTTCCGCCATTACCTTGGTGAAGATTCTCGGGGGCCGTGGAGAGACCAAACGGCAACGTGTGAAATTGGTAATGACAATCCTGTACCGCAAATCTGAGGTACGCCTGATGAGGTGGATAAATGGGGACATGAAGGTATGCATCCTTTATGTCCAGAGACACCATAAAATCTCCCCCTTTCAGGCTTGCGATGACCGCTCTTAGCGATTCCATCTTGAACTTGAACCTTTTCAGGTATATGTTCAGGGATTTTAAATTCAATATGGGTCTGACCGAACCGTCCGGTTTCGGGACTACAACATGGTCGAATAATAACCCCCTCCTTGTTGAAGGAGGGGAACCTTGACCACCACCTGTTGAAGATACAATTTGTGAATTGCAGTTAACACTATTTCCCTCTCGTGGGGGGAAGCCGGCAGGGCCGTCGGTAAGGGGGCATCTCCTCAAAGTCCAGCTTGTATCCCTGAAACACAATATCTATTGCCCAGGTATCCAACAGGGAGTGAACCCACTTGTGGCTGAAATTTCGAAGACGTGCCCCCACCGGGCCTAGCTCCGCCTGTGGAGCCCCAGCGACATGCGGTGGATTTTGTAGAGGCCGGGGAGGACATCTGTTCCTGGGAACTAGCTGTGTTGTGCAGCTTCTTTCCTCTGTCCCTGCCTCTGGCAAGAAAGGACGCACCTCGGACCTTCTTGTTTCTTTGTGATCGAAAGGACTGCATTTGATAATGTCGTGCTTTCCTAGGCTGTGCTGGAATATCAGGCAAAAGATCAGAATTACCAGCTATAGCTGTGGAGACCAGGACCGAGATCCCTTCTCCACACAATCCTCAGCCTTGTAAGGTAAACCTTCCAAATGCCTCTTAAGTCGGCATCACCTGTCCATTGCAAGTTCCACAGGACACGTCAAGCAGAAATCGACATAGCGTTGACTCTAGAACCCAGTAGACTAATGTCTCTTTGGGCATGTTATATATATATATATATATATATATATATATATATATATATATATATATATATATATATATATATATATCTCTAAGACAGCATCTTTTATATATATCTATATATATATCTATATATATATATATATATATATATATATACACACACATATATATATATACACATACTAGGGTCTCAATCTCTGCTGATAAGGTATCTGTCCACGCTGCTACAGCGCTATAAACCCATGCCGACACAATCGCCGGTCTGAGTAGTGTACCAGAATGTGTGTAAATGGACTTCAAAGTACTTTTACTGCATGCTATCTGCAGTATCCCTGAGGATAGCTGTTAAGTCAGCGCTACCTTTTGGGCAAACGTGGCACCCTAGGGGAAGATTCCCATCGTATCCTGGCCCTAGTAGGGAAAGGATACTCCCTGAGAATTCTTTGTGGGAAACTGCAGTCTCTTGTCTGGAGGTTCCCGCTCTTTTTCTTCATGAGAGGAGGGAACTTTACCTCAGCTTTCTTCCCCTTAAACATGTGTACCCTTGTGTCAGGGACGGGTGGGTCTTCTGTATGCCGAATGTCGGGATCCCGGCGCACAGTATACCGGCGCCGGAATCCCGACACCCGGCATACCGACAACTATTCTCCCTCATGGGGGTCCACGCCCCCCCCGGAGGGAGAATAAAATAGTGTGGCGCGCGTAGCGCGCCACCGTGCCCGTAGCGTGGCGAGCGCAGCGAGCCCGCAAGGGGCTCCTTTGCACTCGCCACGCTGTCGGTATTCCGGCGGTCGGGCTCCCGGCGCCGGTATGCTGGTCGCCGGGAGCCCGAGCGCCGGCATACCATACTGCACCCGTCAGGGACAGATGAGTCATCAGTGATATGCAAAACATCTTTTATTACAATAATCATATATTGAATACTTTTCTGCCATTTTGGCTGTAACTTTGCATTATCGTAGTCGACACTGGAGTCAGACTCCGTGTCGATATCAGTGTCTATTATTTTGGATAGTGAGCATTGAGAGACTCTGAAGGTCTCTGCGACATAGGGACAGACATGGGTAGATTCCCTGTCTGTTCTCTAATCTTTTGTGCAATAAATTTATCTTAGCACTTAATTTCACATATCCAAACAGGTGTCGGCGTTGTCGACGGAGACACCAATCACACACACATTTGCTCCATCTCCTCCTTAGGGGAGCCTTTTACCTCAGACATGTCGACACACACGTACCGACACACCACACACTCAGGGAATGCTCATCTGAAGACAATTCCCCCACAAGGCCCTTTGGAGAGACAGAGAGAGAGTATGCCAGCACACACCCCAGCGCTATAAACCCAGGAATAACACAGTAACTTAATGTTAACCCAGTAGCCGCTGTTTATATAGATTTTTGCGCCTAATTATGTGCCCCCCCTCTCTTTTTACCCTCTTCTACCGTGTATCTGCAGGGGAGAGCCTGGGGAGCTTCCTCTCAGCGGAGCTGTGGAGAAAAAATGGCGCAGGTGAGTGCTGAGGAAGAAGCCCCGCCCCCTCGACGGCGGGCTTCTGTCCCGCTTAAATATACATTTTCTTGGCGGGGGCTCATACATATATACAGTGCTCAACTGTATATATGTGTACTTTTGCCAAACGAGGTCCATATGCTGCCCAGGGCGCCCCCCCCTGCGCCCTGCACCCTTACACTGACCGGAGTATGTGAGGTGTGTGGGAGCAATGGCGCACAGCTGCAGTGCTGTGCGTTACCTCAGTGAAGAACGGAGTCTTCTGCCGCCGATTTCGAAGTCTTCTTGCTTCTCATACTCACCCGGCTTCTGTCTTCCGGCTCTGCGAGGGGGACGGCGGCGCGGCTCTGGGATCGGACGACGAGGGTGAGATCCTGTGTACGATCCCTCTGGAGCTAATGGTGTCCAGTAGCCTAAGAAGCAGGACCTAGCTTCAGAGAGTAGAGCTGTTTCTCTCCCCTCTGTCCCACGATGCAGGGAGTCTGTTGCCAGCAGAGCTCCCTGAAAATAAAAAACCTAACAAAATACTGTCTCACAGCAAGCTCAGGAGAGCTCACTGAACAGCACCCAGCTCGTCCGGGCACAGTCTCAAACTGAGGTCTGGAGGAGGGACATAGAGGGAGGAGCCAGAGCACACCAGAATCTAAATTCTTTCTTAAAGTGCCCATGTCTCCTGCGGAGCCCGTCTATTCCCCATGGTCCTTACGGAGTCCCCAGCATCCACTAGGACGTTAGAGAAACAATGAAGATACTATTTGATGTCATTTCCCGGCAACATATTTCATTGCTAGCCATATACTGTAGACAACATATGCAGCATGGCAGAAGGGATAGTATACTTGCATCACATTCCATTTGTAACACAACGTTAGTGCTTTCTGGAAACATGCTTGTCTGGACAAACATTAAGGGATGAAATACAGAAATGCAGATAACCACAGTATCTCACCACATGGTATGGGTGCAATTGCTGAAGGAGAATAGATACTGACGTTCCCAATGTTCCTGGGCCTCCTCTGCTGTTACCTGAAATATGAAAGTTATTCAGAATATGTGGTAAATCCCATACAGAAACTCTCTCAATCACGTCATATCAACTACTGTATAATAAATAAAGAAAATACATTTCTAGTACATTCATGCTCAGAAATGAAAAAGGTATTTATAGAAGAGTCACAAGAGCCTGCGGACAGTACTCTCCCATTACTGTCTTCATCTATTGTACTATACTTGTCTTATATATATTCCCTGAGTACGTCACAGGGATACATGTTACACCGCAGAGGGGAGGGGAGGGGGGGGGGGGAGATGTAAAATGTGCAGAGAGATTTAGATTTGGGTGGGGTGTGTTCAAAATGAAATCTAAATTGCAGTGTAAAAATAAAGCAGCCCATATTTACCCTGCACAGAAACAAAATAACCCACCCAAATCTAACTCTCTCTGCACATGTTATATCTGCTCCCCCTGCAGTGCACATGGTTTTGGCCAACTGCCAACAAATTTGCTGCTGCGATCAACTCTGAATTACCCCCAATGGGCGGGTATCCTATTAGCCCCAATGCCAGCATTTATCGGGAATTATGCTTAATCTGCGATAATGGACCGCCGGAGCTGCGAAAACACATGGGATCAGGAACTTATCCCTGATCTCACGTGTTATCGCACGATCGTGGATCCAATTTCAGCCTTTAATTGGAAACTGCAATAATGACCATCGGCCCAACATATCGATATCTAGCTGTTCTTAACGGCCAAAAGAGCTTTGGAGGCTAACAAGATACCGCCCAATGTTTTCTGCATGCATACACCAAAAAATAAGAATTTACTTACCGATAATTCTATTTCTCGTAGTCCGTAGTGGATGCTGGGGACTCCGTCAGGACCATGGGGAATAGCGGGCTCCGCAGGAGACAGGGCACATCTAAAAAAGCTTTTAGGTCACATGGTGTGTACTGGCTCCTCCCCCTATGACCCTCCTCCAAGCCTCAGTTAGGTACTGTGCCCGGACGAGCGTACACAATAAGGAAGGATCTTGAATCCCGGGTAAGACTCATACCAGCCACACCAATCACACCGTACCACTTGTGATCTGAACCCAGTTAACAGTATGATAACAAAACGAAGTAGCCTCTGAAAAGATGGCTCACAACAAGAATAACCCGATTTTTGTAACAATAACTATGTACAAGCATTGCAGACAATCCGCACTTGGGATGGGCGCCCAGCATCCACTACGGACTACGAGAAATAGAATTATCGGTAAGTAAATTCTTATTTTCTCTAACGTCCTAGTGGATGCTGGGGACTCCGTCAGGACCATGGGGATTATACCAAAGCTCCCAAACGGGCGGGAGAGTGCGGATGACTCTGCAGCACCGAATGAGAGAACTCCAGGTCCTCCTTAGCCAGAGTATCAAATTTGTAAAATTTTACAAACGTGTTCTCCCCTGACCACGTAGCTGCTCGGCAAAGTTGTAATGCCGAGACCCCTCGGGCAGCCGCCCAAGATGCGCCCACTTTCCTAGTGGAGTGGGCCTTTACAGATTTAGGCTGTGGCACGCCTGCCACAGAATGTGCAAGTTGGATTGTGCTACAGATCCAACGTGCAATCGTCTGTTTAGACGCAGGAGCACCCATCTTGTTGGGTGCATACAATATAAACAGCAAGTCAGACTTTCTGACTCCAGCCGTCCTAAACTATATATATATATATATATATATATATATATATATATATATATATATATATATATATATATATATATTTTAGGGTCCTGACAACGTCTATTAACCTGGAGTCCTCCAAGTCCCTAGAAGCCGCAGGCACCATAATAGGTTGTTTCAGGTGAAAAACCTGACACCCCCTTAGGAAGAAAACTGGAGACGAGTCCCAGTTCTGCCCTGTCCGAATGGAAATTTAAATATGGGCTTTTGTAAGACAAAGCCGCCCATTCTGACAATCGCCTGGCCGAGGCCAGGACCAACAGCATGGTCACTGTCCATGTGAGATATTGGTCAACAGCATGTTCACTTTCCATGTGATATATTTCAAATCCACAGATTTGAGCGGTTCAAACCAATATGATTTTAAGGAATCCCAACACTATGTTGAGATCCCACGGTGCCACTAGAGGCACAAAAAGGGGTGTATATGCAATACTCCCTTGACAATCTGGACTTCAGGAACTGAAGTCAATTCTTTTCGGAAGAAATTCTACAGGGCCGAAACTTAAAACCTTAAAGAACCCCAATTTTAGGCTCAAAACACTCCTGTTTTCAGGAAGTGTAGAATTCGACCTAGTTGAATTTTCTTCGTGGGGCCTTCCTGGCCTCACCCACGCAACATATTTTCACCACATGTGGTGATGACGTTGTGCGGTCACCTCCTTCCTGGCTTTGACCAGGGTAGGTATGACCTCTTATGGAATGCCTTTTTCCTTCAGGATCCGGCATTCAACCGCCATGCCGTCAAACGCAGCCGCGGTAAGTCTTGGAATAGACATGGTACCTGCTGAAGCAAGTCCCTTCTTAGCTCCCCAGGCCCTTAGTCCTCTGTGAGCATCTCTTGAAGTTCCGGGTACCAAGTCCCTCTTGGCCAATCCGGAGTCACGAGTATAGTTCATACTCCTCTATGTCTTATAATTCTCAATACCTTGGTTATGAGAAGCAGAGGAGGGAACACATACACCGACTGTTACACCCACGGTGTTACTAGGACATCCACAGCTATCGCCTGAAGGTCTCATGACCTGGCGCAATACCCGTCCCGTTTTTTGTTCGGGTGGGACGCCATCATTTCCACCTTTGGTCTTTGCCAATGGCTCACAATCATGCGGAAAAACTTCCCTATGAAGTTCCCACTCTCCCAGGTGGAGGTCATGCCTGCTGAGGAAGTCTGCTTCCCAGTCGTCCACTCCCGGAGAGAACACTGCTGACAGTGCTATCACATGATTTTCCGCCTAGCGAAAAATCCTTGCAGTTTTTTCACTGCCCTCCAGCTTCTTGTGTCGCCCTTTCTGTTTACGTGGGCGACTGCCGTGATGTTATCCCACTGGATCAATACCGGCTGACCTTGAAGCAGAGGTCTTGCTAAGTTTAGAGCCTTATAATTTTGCTCTTAGCTCCATCTATGTGGAGAGAATTCTCCAGACTTGATCACACTTTCCTGGAAATTTTTTCCCTGTGTGACTGCTCCCCAGCCTCTCAGGCTGGCCTCCGTGGTCACCAGCATCCAATCCTGAATGCTGAATCTGTGGCCCTCTAGAAGATGAGCACTCTGTAATCACCACAGGAGAGACACCCTTGTCCTTGGATATAGGGTTATCCGCTGATGCATCTGAAGATGCGATCCGGACCATTTGTCCAGCAGATCCCACTGAAGAGTTCTTGCGTGAAATCTGCCGAATGGAATTGCTTCGTAATAAGCCACCATTTTTACCAGGACTCTTGTGCAATGATGCACTGACACTTTTCCTGGTTTTAGGAGGATCCCGATTAGCTCGGATAACTCCCTGGCTTTCTCCTCTGGGAGAAACACCTTTTTCTGGACTGTGTCCAGAATCATCCCTAGGAACAGTAGACGTGTCCTCGGAAAAGCTACGATTTTGGAATATTTAGAATCCACTCGTGCTGTCGTAGAACTATTAAAGATAGTGCTACTCCGACCTCCAACTGTTCTCTGGACCTTGCCCTTATCAAGAAAGCGTCCAAGTTTCTTTTAAGAAGAATCATCATTTCGGCCATTACCTTGGTAAAGACCCGGGGCGCCGTGGACAATCCAAACGGCAGCGTCTGAACTGATAGTGACAGTTCTGTACCACGAACCTCAAGTACCCTTGGTGAGAAGGGCAAATTTGGACATGTAGGTAAATGTCCCTGATATCCAGTGACACCATCTCGTCCCCTTCTTCCTGGTTCGCTATCACTGCTCTGAGTGACTCCATCTTGATTTGAACGCTTGTATGTAAGTGTTCAAATATTTCAGATCTCACCGAGCCGTTTGGCTTCAGTACCACAATATAGTGTGGAATAATACCCCCTCCCTTGTTGTAGGAGGGGTACTTTGATTATCACCTGCTGGGAATACAGCCTGTGAATTGTTTCCAATACTGCCTCCCTGTCGGAGGTAGACGTTGGTAAAACAGACTTCCGGAACTTGTGAGGAGGAGACGTCTCGAATTTCCAATGTACACCTGGGATACTACATGTAGGATCCAGGAGTCCCCTTGCGAGTGAGCCCACTGCGTGCTGAAACTCTTGAGATGACCCCCTACCGCACCTGAGTCCGCTTGTACTGCCCCAGCGTCATGCTGCGGACTTGGCAGAAGCTGTGAAGGGCTTCTGTTCCTGGGAATGGGCTGCTTGCTGCAGTCTTCTTCCCGTTCCTCTACCCCTGGGCAGATATGACTGGCCTTTGCCCGCCTGCCCGTATGGGGACGAAAGGACTGAGACTGAAAAGACTGTGTCCTTTTCTGCTGAGATGTGACTCGGGGAACAAAAGGTGGATTTTTCAGCTGTTGCCATGGCCACCAGGTCCGATGGACCGCCCCTTTATACGGCAATACTTCCATGTGCCGTCTGGAATCTGCCTCACCTGACCACTGTCGTGTCTTCGTCTGGCAGATATGGACATCACATTTACTCTTGATGCCAGAATGCAAATATCCCTCTGCGCATCACGCATATATAGAAATGCATCCTTAAAATGCTCTATAGACAATAAAATCTTGTCCCTGTCAAGGGTATCAAAATTTTCAGTCAGGAAATCCGACCAAGCCCCCTCAGCGCTGCACATCCAGTCTGAGGCGATTGCTGGTCGTAGTATAACACCAGTATGTGTGTATATACTTCTTAGGCTATTTTTCAGCTTCCTATCAGCTGGCTCCTTGAGGGCGGCCGTATCTGGAGACGGTAACGCCACTTGTTTTTATAAGCGTGTGAGCGCCTTATCCACCCTATGGTGTGTTTCCCAACTCGCCCTTACTTCTGGCGGGAAAGGGTATACCGCCCATAACTTTCTATCGGAGGAACCCCACGTATCATCACACACTTCATTTAATTTATCTGATTCAGGCAAAACTACAAGTAGTTTATTCACACCCTACAAAATACCCTTATTTGTGGTACTTGTAGTATCAGAAATATGTAACACCTCCTTCATGCCCTTAACATGTAACGTGTGGCCCTAAAGGAAAATACGTTTGTTTCTTCACCGTCGACACTGGAGTCAGTGTCCGTGAGGTAAATGGGCGTTTTTACAAGCCCCTGACGGTGTCTGAGACGCCTGGACAGGTACTAATTTGTTTGCCGGTCGTCTCATGTCGTCAACCGGCTCGCAGCGTGTTGACATGATCACGTACTTCCACAAGTAAGCCATCCATTCCGGTGTCGACTCCCTAGAGAGTGACATCACCATTACAGGCAATTTGCTCCGCCTCCTCACCAACATTTTCCTCATACATGTCGACACACACGTACCGACATACAGCACCCACACAGGGAATGCTCTGATAGAGGACAGGACCCAATAGCCCTTTGGGGAGACAGAGGGAGAGTTTGCCAGCACACACCAAAATGCTATAATTATACAGGGACAACCTTTATAAAAGTGTTCCTCCCTTATAGCATTTAATATATATTTATATCGCCAAATCAGTGCCCCCCCTCTCTGTTTTAACCCTGTTTCTGTAGTGCAGTGCAGGGGAGAGCATGGGAGCCTTCCCCTCAGCCTTTCTGTGAGGGAAAATGGCGCTGTGTGCTGAGGAGAATAAGCTCCGCCCCCTTTTCGGCGGGCTTTTTCTCCCGGTTTTTAAGAACTGGCCTGGGTTAAAATACATACATATAGCCTTAATGGCTATATGTGATGTATTTATTTTGCCAATAAGGTACTTATATTGCTGCCCAGGGCGCCCCCAGCAGCGCCCTGCACCCTCCGTGACTAGGTCAGTGAGCCGTGTGACAACAATGGCGCACAGCTGCAGTGCTGTGCGCTACCTTCATGAAGACTGTGAAGTCTTCTGCCGCCTGTTTCCGGACCTCCGTTCTGCCGTCTTCTTCAGCGTCTGTAAGGGGGATCGGCGGCGCGGCTCCGGGACGAACCCCAGGCTGACCTGTGTTCCGACTCCCTCTGGAGCTCAGTGTCCAGTAGCCTAAGATCCCAATCCATCCTGCACGCAGGTGAGTTGGAGATCTCTCCCCTAAGTCCCTCGTTGCAGTGATCCTGTTGCCAGCAGGAATCACTGAATGAAACCTAAAAAAAAACTTTTCTAAACAGCTCTTTAAGAGAGCCACCTAGATTGCACCCTTCTCGGACGGGCACAAAAACCTAACTGAGGCTTGGAGGAGGGTCATAGGGGGAGGAGCCAGTACACACCATGTGACCTAAAAGCTTTTTTAGATGTGCCCTGTCTCCTGCGGAGCCCGCTATTCCCCATGGTCCTGACGGAGTCCCCAGCATCCACTAGGACGTTAGAGAAAAAGATGAATATGGCAGCATGTCCCTGCACAGCACAGCACCAACTGCCTGTTTTATATTCTTGCATAGGTCACATGTAATCTGCATAATGATCCTCATGGCAGATTGAGTCATGTGTTCTTGCCATATTGTTTGCATGTAACTCATAAATAACACAGTAAGGGGAACAACTAGGCAAGCTGTAAGGCATGACGATTTGGTGTAAGCTACCTAATAAGGTCAGCTTAAAGAATAATACTGAAATTGTAATGCAAGCTATTAGTACAAAGCAAATAACACTTCTCTCTTTGCCAGTTCACCCCTACTCTGAGCATGTAAACTCTCCCGGGCAAGGCTCAAGAAGTTACAGCAGTGACAGTTATCCAGTGCACATTCCAATTCTATACCACTAGAATTCTGCATCAGTCATTTTACCCAGGATTCTGGGACTTGTTCTTTAGGCTACAAATAAACAAATGCACTTCTTTGCAACGATGGGGGAAATTGAATGTGGGCGAAGGGTATGAACTATCGTGGCATTTAACGGACAATTTTTTTCCTAAAAAAACGCTCCGAAATTGTCGTGTTTTTTATATGAGTGAATTAGGTGAAGAACATTAATTTAACCCTATACAGCTATCGAGCACACCAGGCAAAGCAGGCTCTCCAGACCCTGTGGTAGAACTTAGCCGAAACCAGTTTTCTAGCATAAGCAATGATACAGATCACCACATCCCAGAAAAAAAATTGCAGTCATGTTGAGGATCCATGTGGAAGCAAGGCCCCTAAGATAAAAGGCCCAGTCTGAGGAGAGGAAGCAGACCAGGGTCTGCTATCGACAAACGCTCTAGATTGGCATCCCGCGCCCAATCCGGAGCAACCAGAATAAAATGGCCCTCCATCTTGTTTCAACTTTTGAATCACAAGAGGTAGAACATCGGTGAAAAGATGTAACTCACGAGAAAGGTCCAAGAGACTGATAGGGCATCTGCGAGGAATGCCCCAGGTCTCGAGTCCTGGAATAGTAGTGGGGAAGTTTGCGATTTAGTAGTGATGCCATCAGATCTGTAGATGGGTAAGATAGTCAGCTTCCAAATTTTTTACCCCCAGTATGTGAACTGTCGACAATGTCAAGCGAAACCGTTACACGCACCATAGGATTCTGCTCAATTCTCGCATTACCTGGGGGTTCGTTGTGCCGTCCTGATGATTTATGTACACAGTGGTGTTGCCAAGCAAACCTTGACTTGATGACCCTGGAGAAGATGTCCTGTCTGACACAAGGCCTTGTGGATTGCTCGAAGTTACAAGATGTTTATGAGTAGATGAGATTTTCAGTCCGCTGAGTGACTCGGAAAAATCGCCTCCTGCATAACTGCCCCACAACCAGAGGCTGTTGTTCGTAGCGAGTACAGCCCAATACTGAACCAGAAAGGGATGACCCTTGACCAGGTGAGGCGTCTAAAGCCACTAAAAGGAGAGAGTGGCGAACCTCAAGAGGACCACAAAATTAGTTGAGACCTGATCTTAATCGGATAGCCGTTTCTAGACTAAACCATGTCGAAGGTAGACACCATCTTCCCTTCCCTAGGGCCTTCATGCAGAAATGCAGACACTTTCTGCAAGAGAGGAAGGACTGGACCATCACCTGCAGGAGACTACAGGTGAATTAGAAGGTGAGAAGGTGTTAGACTGGATTTGCACCAGTTGATGATCCACCTGTGGGATTGAAGGATGTGAACAGTTATGTGTTCTTGCAGTGTGACTAAACGGGCTGCAAGGAGAAGGTCGTCCAGATAAGGTACTATCCAGATCCCTTGGAGCCGCAGAGAAGCCACCATCACAGACATCATCTTAGTGAACATCCAAGGAGCTGTGGACAGACCGAAAGACAAGGCCTGAAACTGGAGAATGTACCTGAGAGACTCCATCTTGAATTTGGGGACCGAGAGCTAATCATTCAGGGATTTGATGCCAGAGATGGGCTGGTAGGAACCAACTGGCTTTCCTATAAGAAAAAGGTTTTAATAGAAACTAGAGTCCCTTTGATGGAGTCAAGTCTAGAAGAGACTAGAGACATAACCACAAAGCCTCAGATTTTGCAGGACTGCGAGGTAGTCCAGTGGTGAAAACAATGACTAGAAGGAGGAACCTTGAAGGACAGGATGTAGCCCCTTCCCACAATGTTCCGGTCTACAGAATCAGACGTTGCTTTCCATCAATCCATGTATAAAAAACAGTGGCAGCCTCCCACCTTGGAGATACCCAGGTGTGAGGTCAACCCAGAAAGGGGTAATGGCACTTTATAGATAGGACATGTTATCATTTATCCTAAGATGCTGCTGAGGAAAGTGGAGTCACTACCTAGCTCCACTGGGGTCAATAGTACAATTAAGAATAGAGGTTTCCCCAGTGCAAACTATAGGACAATAAAAGTAGGAAACTGTATATATTTAAAATACAAGAATTTTATTCAATATGATAATAATTTGGTGTATATAAATAATACAATCCAAAGGATTATGCTTAAGTAATTTAAAAAAAGGATATATAAATATATATGTGTGTGTATATTCTCACTTAATGATGATAATTGATTAGGAAAGTGAATATAGGTGAAAAAAAAACCTATTACCGGTAAACATAGACAATTGACATACCATATATAACACACATATAACACACATATAAAAGATTTTAAAACAGGTTTTAAAAAAGCCAACATTGGTAAAGGGTAGGTAGTAGATTCTGCTAAACGAGCTATGGGAGCATCTACTGGAGGAGTTTGCCATTTGTACTTGTCAGATAGAGGGAGAGGGTAAAATGATATAATTTGCTTAGAAACCTAAGAAACCTAAGCGTTTGTTAGGCAAGACCCAATTATCAAAGAGGAGATCCTCTAACTGTGCAGAGGATAAAAAGTTACCGCTTTCTTTTTCTTACATTTAAACAAAGACTGATTTGTGTCCATAATAAGTGGATCTAATTAAGGCTCACACATTAACATAATTATTATGTTTTCCTTCCTGTAAGGAGAAACATACTAGTTCTGTTAATTCATCCTTCGGCAATGAGGACACTTCAGAGTTACTCATACCATGATCATCGTGTTGTGAGAAAAGCCCTGTTAGAAGGATTGGGACATTTAGCAGGATCCAGTATCTGTTGTAAGGATGTGGAGAACTTAACCAGACCTGATCAGACAGAGGGGCTGTGTGCCCAAGGAGCTAACATGAAAAAGAGTCTGCTCTCAAATCCTGAAAGAATTGCCTTGACATGGCCAACCATTAAGACAGCTCTGTCACTGCCTGAGACAGTAGATTTATGGGGAGGGGGTGACATTGCCCGAGACAGGTAGAAGTCCACTCTGGTTCTGGCTGAGGACACCTGTGGCCCTGGCTGCACCATAATTCTGAGCAGAAGGCCCAAAGACACCTTACCATTTTTTTCAGGAAATGGATTTAGCAGAGCACCCTTCCCTGAGACAGCTTTCAGTAGGTTAGTATGTCTAGTTTTCATACAGTTGAATAGAAAACAGTAACTCTAGCAAAGGTGCAGTGTAGAATAACAGTCAGACTTCAGAAATAGATGCTACCTATAAAAGTAGTTAAATATTATAGAAATAAAACTGCAATGGACATTGTATGGAGAATCTAACATTTATAGAAGTTGCAGAGTAATTCTGTATGGTGTATCACACAGGTTGCAGTGGATATTTGTGTGGAATATCACACTAGCAGCTGAAACGCACTCTAAACACAACACAGAATAGAGAGAAAAAAAAAAAGAGATATACAGCAATGTCACAACCACCAATACCAGACCCAAAGGCAAGGTAGCGGGTGTGAGAGAATCTAAAAACCTTGCCCAGAAATGAGGAATCGGGAGGGACTCTCCTCAGCAGACTGAGAACGGCACCGCAAGCTGCAGAAAATGGCCACTCAGTGTCTATGGGAGAGGAGAGTGGGGAGAAACAGTTGGTGGGCTGCCTAAAGAGGGAGTGCGTCAAAAGTGCGAGGAGGAGAGAATGGGGAGAAGGCTCCTCTCCCTTTGACAACCATGCAGGAACCCTTCACATCTTGTAACAGTGCTTCGTTGGGGTAGTCTCTGGTGGACTACTGAGGGAAGGGAGAACTGGGGAGGGAAATGCGGGAAACCTTTTTCAGTATCATCAGCAGTCCGGACATGGCCACAGCTCACTGCCTGCAGGAAGAGTCTACGTGGGCGGAGCTGCTGTTTGCTGCGACCGAGCACTGGCCACTGGAGTCGGGAGACCAACAGCTTTCTTTAAAGAATGTTAAAGATAAAAAAATTAAATGAATACAGATGCAGGATCACCTGGAAAAAAAAAACACGCATAAGGGCACTATAAAAAAAATGGCCAGGGTATAGGTAAGAAGCCTGAGCTGCCCATAATGTTAACTTCTTAGTGCCCATGGTGTTTCAGTGTCCCCATGGCTGAAAGTGAAAAGTATTGTTATAAAGTGGTGTAAAGCAAAAACAAAGCATAACCATTCACAGCGTGTTCCAAATCTGTGCCAGAAACATGATAGAGTCAAAATAAATATCAAATACTGCTTACATAGGACAAAATTGTCTGAAAGCATAAAAAGAAGAACTCTACCACCACAAGTATATCCCAGATATGAAAGTATCTTGATGGCTATAATGTGTAGCTGGACATACCTTACAGTATTTGCTGAGCAGGCTATCTAGAGTTTCTGGCTGGCTCTGTTTGCCAATGTTAGGTTTATACAGATTAAACGACTTTCCATGTCTATGCTCAGCCAAAACCGCAGAGTACATGTCACCTCGGACCTGGGGATGAAACGAACATGAAAAACGTGCCAAAATAGTACACAAAATGAATGCAAGTCAAACTCGCAAAATGTATAAACCTCCTCACACCTTATAAGACAGATAGAAGCCTTCATTTGGAGCTTGGAGTTGCCGAGAATTTTCCAGAGCTTTCTCCCAACTCATACCACGGTCCACACTGATCTGTCAAAGGAAATTTAAAAAATGAAAGTTTCAGAGGGGTACATTACATAGTCTATGAATATATTTCACATGGTAAACATTGCTGCGAAAGTATTACCTTGTAGAATACAACTTGTCCATCCTGAGGATGCCCAGGTGTCATAAAAATTTCTTTACTTTCCTGATAGATCTCATCCACTCCAGGAGCCAGATCTGATGAAATTAAGAGTTTAATGCAGTCATTTCAATTACACCATAAAGCAAATTAACATTGATCGGTTCCAAGCTAAAACATCAAATGTACATATTGGCCACACATGCCTTACCTAAAATTCCCATGTCATATTTGCCATCCTTCTTGTCCTTCTCAATGAGATAGTCAAAAGTGTCGGAGAAAAACTGAAACAGGCTGTTTTGTTTGTGGACTTCCAGGCCAAGCATTCGGTTCAGAAACTTTGTCACAGAACACTCTGACAGGAGAGAGGAAAAATGAATAAGAGGCAGTATTTAAGAAAGTGATAGAAGGGGCTAAAACTTGCAAAGGGCCTCATGCAATGATATTCCTAAAAAACTGACTGCATTCTCACGAGTACTGTCCTAAACACAAAATGGCTTGCAGTGCTGTGTGTAGCCAAAAGGTACACTTCACAATCATATGGCAAATATGGAAGATTGTGCCTGAGAGAGGAATTGGCTTTCATCATTGTTTTCATACCTTTATCAACAACAACGTTGTACTTTGTCTCTCTACAGCAAATTCCCACTGAGAGTAGACCTTGCTTAATATCTAAGGAGAGAGGAGAAGAAAGTGAAAATCAGGTCAGGCATGTATGACTAAGAAAACAGAAGCATAACATTTTTCCATGTAGCTATATTATAAACTGATTTCCGTTTACTCTGAAAAGGTGTCTGGTTGTGTTGTGTAACATCATACCTCCCAAATGTCCCGATTTTCACGGGACAGTTCCACTTTTTGGGCACTGTCCCGCCCTCGGGCAGCAGTGTCCCACGGTGGGGGCACAGTTGGAAGTCCCCCAGTAACTCGCTTTGAATAGATGCTGTGCGCATATTCATGGGAGACAGAGCCTGGGGCATAGGCAGCAGTTCACAGAGCACTGGGCATTCTCCCACAGTAAAGAAAATGGGTATTTTCGCAAAACCATGCCCCTTTTTGGGGCGCGCGTGGTGAAGATGTGTGCAGGAGTCCCGCGGTGATGATACCGAATGTTGGGAGGCATGTAACATATTTACAACACCAGATTTGTAGCAAGTAGTTTGTGCAGCAGGTTAAACCCCATACTGTCCAACAGGGACAGGAACCTAAAATGTTAAATACACAGGGGCCACTTTTAGTCTTTTAACCTGCCTGGTACACATAAGGGAGAAATGCAGACTTACAATTTATACCCATCAACAGACCAGATATGGGTGGGAACAGTACCAAATTCCAGCATCCGAAAGAATGTGGTCTAGCCAGAAACTGGCTTGGTTTCTTTGGATTGGAGGTTGACCTAAATTGTTAGCAAGTATGCAAGGTAAATGTTTGAAAATGGATATCTCCTCTAAGTATTATTTGTATTTTATTTATTTCTTAACAGTTACTTATATATAGTGATGAGCGGGTTCGGTTCCTCGGAAACCGAACCCCCCCGAACTTCACCCATTTTACACGGGTCCGAGGCATACTCGGATTCTCCCGTATGGCTCGGTTAACCCGCAGATGCAAGCCCGACCACTGTGCGAGCACATCCAGTTGAAAAGGACGTGAGTGAAATCTTCCGAACTGAAGCGCTTCGATAAGCCGCCACCATTGTTCCTAAGAGGCGAATGGACAAATGTACCGAGACTGTGCGTGGCTTGAGCACTAATTGTACTAGATGGCGAATAATCTGTACTTTCTGTTGTGGTAGGTAAATTCTTTGATTTACCGTATCGAGAATCATACCTAGGAATTGAAGGCGTTGAGACGGAATGAGATGTGATTTTTTGAAGTTGACAATCCAACCGTGGTGAACTAGTACATTGTACGTTAGTAGCGCATGTTGGAGAAGCATCTGTTGAGACGGGGCTTTGATGAGCAGATCGTCTAAATACGGAACTATTGTCACTCCCAGGGATCCGAGATGAGCTATCATCACAGACATCACTTTGGTGAATACCCGAGGCGCTGACGATAGGCCAAACGGTAGAGCCTGAAACTGGTAATGGTTTTGGCGTATTGCAAACCCGCAAGAACCTCTGATGAGGCTGCCAAATCGGAATGTGTAAGTACGCATCCTTGAGATCTAGCGCAATCATGAATTCCTTTGGCTCTAAACTTGCAATCACTGAGCGCAGAGATTCCATCCTAAATCTGTAGTAAGTTACGTACCGATTGAGACCCTTTAAGTTAAATATTGGCCTGACTGAGCCATCCGGCTTCGGTACCACAAACAGACTGGAATAATAACCCTGACCCTGTTGGTGTACAGGAACCGGAATCAAAACTGCTGAATCCAGTAGGGACTGAATGGCAATTTGCAGAACCGCCCTCTTGTCGTCCGACAGAGGCAGTCCTGTCTTGAAAAACCGCAGTGGCGGAAGACAGTCGAACTCTATTTTGTAACCTCTTAACACTAAATTGCGGATCCACCCATCCGCGAATGTCTGGAACCACGCCAAATGGAACGTCTGAAGGCGTGCTCCCACAATCGGAGAACGGAGATGGGCAGGTAGCCCGTCATGCCACTGGCTTGTCGGTGACCTTAGCGTCCTGACGACTTGTGTTGGTTTGTTGGAAACCACGTCCACGACCCCGTCTACCAGGCGTGGCTGTTCCTCTGCCAGGTCCGCGAAAGGACTGAGGTCTAAAGGATTTGAACGTAGGTCCAGAGTACCTCCGTCTTGGTACCGGTGGAGGCAATGGTAAGAAAACCGACTTTCCTCCCGTGGCCTCAGAAATCCATGTGTCCAATTCAGGACCAAACAACTTCTTGCCACCGTAAGGTAACGCCTCTATACCTCTTTTGACCTCTGCCTCCGCTTGCCAAGAACGCAGCCAGAGTGCTCGTCGTGCCGTAACTAGCGACGATGAAAGGCGAGAAGTGAGCTGACAGACGTCAGTAGAAGCTGTGCAGAGATACTCCGCAGCCTCACACATTTGATCAGCAAGAAGTATAAGGTGTTCGTCATGGAGGGCAGACTTGAGTTCTGTTATCCATACTATGAGCGCCTTAGTGACCCAGATGCCAACCAAGCCAGGTCTCAGCAGCACTCCTGCTGCTACATACATGGACTTTAGCATAGTTTCTATTTTGCGATCTGAAGGGTCTTTAAGCGTAGTAGCAGCTGGCACTGGTATGGTTAATTTCTTTGTAAGCTTCGACACTGATGAATCAACTATTGGTGGATTCTCCCATGTACATGTCACAGAGTCTGGAAACGGGTAACTAGACTTAAATCTGCGAGGTATAGAAAACCGTTTATCTGGAGTCTCTCGTGTTTCTACTAACATCTTATTAAGAGACTCCGAAACAGGAAAACACATTGGAGTTCTCTGTCGTTTAGTAAATACGACCTGATCATTTGTCAGAGGCTGCTCAGTTTCTGTAAACTTCAGAGACTGACGCACCGCTCTGATGAGATTATCAATGCCTGAGCTGTTAAAATCCTCACTATCTGACTCCACTTCGCCCTCCTCACCCTCATCTTGTGCCGTGAGGTCTGGCATGGAATCGTCAGAATGCAACATAGCAGAAACGGGTAAATCATAAGACATATGAAATTTATCCCGTCTACCCAAAATGGATTGGACCTTTCGCAAGGCGGAGACGCCTCCGGTAGTTCTGGCGGTCTCACCCTAGACTCAGATCTTGCCTCTTCCCGCTCCTGTCGAGCGGCGGTCAATTCTGATTGCAACCCAGCCAGTACATTGGCTAGCATTTCCCATGGAGGGTCCGGGGAGGAAATTGGCTTTAAAACCGGAGCAGAAATTGTATTCGGAACCGAATCCACAAAACATACTGGACATGTGGTAAAACCATCCGGTAACACACTGCTACAGACTTTACAGTGATGCTTTTTAATTTTTGCTGGTGCCTTACTCATTATGGAGACAGACAATACAATACACAAACAAACAGACACTTGCACGACTCAGTAAAATAGTACGAAGGTGTCTCTATATATATATCTGGCCAAGTGCAGTACACGTGGCCAGTACTATGAAATGTGATCCCAAATTCCCACTAACACCCCTGCGCCTCCGGTGGAGTAGAGATGTAGTACTGGAACGTTTTGGAATCACAGCAGGAAGACACAGGAAGCATGGTTAAAATGGCCCCCATGCTTAAAATCATAGCCACAGTACAGGTTACAAGCTGATAAACTGACATATAACCCTGTATGAAAAACCCTGTGTACTCATCCCTGCAGCCTAGCATACTGCTGTTGCTGCAGTTTATCCCCCCTCATGCCGCTGATTGTATGCAGTCTGTATTGCCCCCCCCCCTGTATGCTCCGTTGCGGATGCAGTGCGGGGCGGGCAGCGTGTGGGGCCGCCAGCGGGACGCGCTGGAATAGTACAGCGGGGAGCGCGTCCTGAAGCGCTCTGAGAAGCGGCTGGAGCAGAGGTGGGGGCCGGAGCAGCGGCGGCGGGCGGGCGGACTTAGAGGGATCCCTCATCAGTGTTAACAAAACTTTTGTCCCCACACAGCGGGGCGGCAGCGTGAGCTGACCGCCCCAAGCAACATACCTTGACTCCTGCTGCTGTGGTGAGGCTCCGACGGGGCTTCTCTGCAAGCGCCGGCCAGCCTGTGTGCAGGAGGTCTGTATGGCTGTGAGGGTGCTCATTTATTGAGGACCGACATGCCAAAGCTGCTAGTAGCAGCTTGCACTATCCCTGACCCTGCCTTTTGGAAGGGGGAAAAAGATGTGTATGAAAAAAGAAAAAATATTAACTAAAAAAAATAAAAATATTCAAAAGAATTGTGGACCAAGCAACAGACCTGTTGCTACTTCGAGCACAGAAAAAACACCGAGGTACTCTGGGATATGGAGGGGTGGAGTGTTCTAACTTTAAATATTCGGTGCCCTGTTTCCTACGGAAGCCGTCCATATCCCAAGAGTACTCCAGTGACCCCTAGTGGATGAAAAAGAAATAAGATTTTAAACCTACCGGTAAATCTATTTCTCCTAGTCCGTAAAGGATGCTGGGGACTCCGTAAGGACCATGGGGTATAGACGGGCTCCGCAGGAGATAGGGCACCTAAAAAGAACTTTGACTATGGGTGTGCACTGGCTCCTCCCTCTATGCCCCTCCTCCAGACCTCAGTTAGAGAACTGTGCCCAGAGGAGATGGACAATACAAGGCAGGATTAAGCAATCCAAGGCAAAATTCATACCAGCCCACACCAATCATACCATGTAACATACATAACCAGTTAACAGTATGAACAAAAACAACAGTAACGGTCCAAGACCGATGTCAACTGTAACATAACCCTTATGTAAGCAACAACTATATACAAGTCTTGCAGAGTTTTCGCACTGGGACGGGCGCCCAGCATCCTCTACGGACTAGGAGAAATAGATTTACCGGTAGGTTTAAAATCTTATTTTCTCTTACGTCCTAGAGGATGCTGGGGACTCCGTAAGGACCATGGGGTTTATACCAAAGCATCCAATCGGGCGGGAGAGTGCGGATGGCTCTGCAGCACCGACTGAGCAAACGCTAGGTCCTCATCAGCTAGGGTATCAAACTTGTAGAATTTAGCAAAAGTGTTTGACTCCGACCACGTCGCCGCTCGGCAAAGTTGTAAAGCCGAGACGCCTCGGGCAGCCGCCCAAGAAGAGCCCACCTTCCTAGTGGAATGGGCCTTAACCGAATTTGGTACCGGCAATCCAGCCGTAGAGTGAGCCTGCTGAATCGTATTACAGATCCAGCGAGCAATAGTCTGCTTTGAAGCAGGGGCGCCAATCTTATTGGCCGCATACAGGACAAACAGAGCCTCTGTTTTCCTAATTTTAGCCGTCCTGGCTACATAAATTTTTAAGGCCCTGACTACGTCCAGGGATCTGGAATCCTCCAGGTCACTAGTAGCCACAGGCACCACAATAGGTTGATTCATATGGAACGACGAAACCACTTTAGGCAAAAATTGCGGACGTGTCCTCAATTCAGCTCGATCCACATGAAAAATCAAGTAGGGGCTCTTGTGTGATAGAGCCGCCAATTCTGACACTCGCCTTGCTGATGCTAAGGCCAACAACATTACCACCTTCCAGGTAAGAAATTTCAACTCAACCTTGTTAAGCGGTTCAAACCAGTGTTATTTTAGGAACTGCAACACCACGTTCAAGTCCCATGGTGCCACTGGAGGCACAAAAGGGGGCTGTATGTGCAGCACTCCCTTTACAAACGTCTGGACTTCTGGAAGAGAAGCCAATTCCTTCTGAAAGAAAATCGAGAGGGCCGAAATCTGTACCTTAACCGAGCCTAATTTCAGGCCCATATCCACTCCTGTCTGTAGGAAGTGGAGAAGACGACCCAAATGAAAATCTTCCGTAGGTGCATTCTTGGTCTCACACCAAGACACATACTTTCGCCAGATACGGTGATAATGTTTTATCGTCACCTCCTTCCTAGCCTTTATTAAAGTAGAGATGACCTCTTCCAGAATCCCCTTTTTTGCTAGGATTCGGCGTTCAACCGCCATGCCGTCAAACGTAACCGCGGTAAGTCTTGAAATACACAGGGCCCCTGCTGCAACAGGTCTTCCCTCAGAGGAAGAGGCCAGGGGTCTCCTGTGAGCATCTCTTGTAGATTCGAGTACCAAGCCCTTCGAGGCCAGTCTGGGACAACGAGTATCGTCTGTACTCTTCTTCGTCTTATGATCCTCAACACTTTCGTGATGAGAGGAAGAGGAGGGAACACGTAGACCGAGTCGAACACCCACGGTGTTACCGGTGCGTCTACTGCTACTGCCCGAGGGTCCCGAGAACTGGCGCAATACCTCCGAAGTTTTTTGTTGAGGCGTGACGCCATCATGTCTATTTGAGGAGTTCCCCAAAGACGTGTTACGTCTGCAAAGACTTCTTGATAAAGTCTCAACTCTCCTGGATGGAGATCGTGTCTGCTGAGGAAGTCTGCTTCCCAGTTGTCCACTCCCGGAATGAAGACAGCCGACAGAGCGCTTACATGATTTTTCGCCCAGCGAAGGATCCTTGTGGCTTCCGCCATCGCGACTCTGCTTCTTGTCCCGCCTTGGCGGTTCACATGGGCCACTGCTGTGACATTGTCTGATTGAATCAGAACCGGAAGGTTTCGAAGTAAACTCTCCGCTTGTCGAGTTGTAAATGGCCCTGAGTTCCAACACATTGATGTGTAGACAGGACTCCTGGTCTGACCAAAGACCCTGAAAAGTCCTTTCCCTGTGTGACCGCTCCCCATCCTCGGAGGCTCGCGTCCGTGGTAACCAGGATCCAGTCCTGAATCCCGAACCTGCGACCCTCCAGCAGGTGAGCACTTTGCAACCACCACAGGAGGGACACTCTGGTTCCTGGGGACAGAGTTATTTTCCGATGTAAATGCAGATGGGACCCGGACCACTTGTCCAGAAGGTCCCATTGAAAAGTCCTTGCATGGAACCGTCCGAAGGGAATGGTTTCGTAGGCCGCCACCATTTTCCCCAGAACTCGAGTGCATTGGTGAACTGACACCCTTTTCGGTTTTAACAGGTCTCTGACCATGTTCTGGATGTCTTGGGCTTTCTCTATTGGGAGGAAGACCTTCATTTGTTCCGTATCCAGTATCATACCTAGGAACGATAGTCGAGTTGTCGGAATCAACTGTGACTTCGGTAGATTTAGAATCCAACCGTGTTGCTGGAGCACTCTCAGAGAGAGCGCCATACTGCTCAGCAATTTCTCTCTTGATCTCGCTTTTATCAGGAGATCGTCCAAGTATGGGATAATTGTGACACCATGCTTGCGCAGGACCACCATCATTTCCGCCATTATCTTGGTGAAAATCCTCGGGGCCGTGGAAAGTCCAAACGGCAACGTCTGAAATTGGTAATGACAATCCTGTACAGCGAATCTCAGGTATTCCTGATGGGGGGCATATATGGGGACATGAAGGTACGCATCCTTTATGTCCAGAGACACCATAAACTCCCCCTCCTCCATGTTGGCTATTATCGCCCTGAGTGATTCCATTTTGAATTTGAATCTTTTTATGTACAGGTTTAGGGATTTCAGATTCAAAATCGGTCTGACCGAACCGTCCGGTTTCGGGACCACAAATAGGGTTGAGTAGTAACCTCTTCCCTGCTGGTGCAGGGGAACCTTGATTATCACTTGCTGTATACACAGCGTTTGAATTGCAGCTAACACTACATCCCTGTCCGATGTGGAAGCTGGTAGGGCCGATTTGAAAAATCGGCGCGGGGGCACCTCCTCGAATTCCAATTTGTAACCCTGGGAAACTATTTCCAACACCCAGGGATTCAGGTCCGAACTGACCCAGGCCTGACTGAAAAGTCGAAGACGTGCCCCCACCGGTGCGGACACCCTCAGGGGAGCCTCAGCGTCATGCTGTGGGTTTTGGAGCAGCCGGGGAGGACTTTTGTTCCTGGGCACCTGCCGAAGCAGGTGCTCTCTTGCCTCTGCCCTTACCTCTGGCGAGGAAAGAGGATCCCCGACCTCTTTTGGACTTGTGCGACCGAAAGGACTGCATCTGATATGGTGTTACTTTCTTTTGCTGTTAGGGAATATATGGTAAAAAATTTGATGTACCTGCTGTAGCTGTGGAAACCAGGTCCGTCAGCCCACCCCCAAACAATACATCCCCCTTATAGGGTAGTACTTCCATATGTTTCTTGGAATCCGCATCACACGTCCATTGGCGAGTCCATAAGGATCTTCTCGCTGAGATAGACATGGCATTGGCCCTAGAAGCTAGCAATCCAATGTCCCTTTGAGCATCCCTCATAAATAAGACTGCGTCTTTTATATGGGCTAGAGTTAGGAATATAGTATCCTTATCCATAGTATCAAAATTGATCTGTCAGCTCATCTGTCCAAGCTGCAATTGCGCTACACACCCATGCCGACGCAATCGTCGGTCTTATCACAGCACTCGTATGAGAATAAATACCCTTTAAGGTAGTTTCTTGCCTGCGATCTGCTGGGTCTTTAAGGGCCGCTGTGTCAGGAGACTGTAGCGCCACTTTCTTGGATAAGCGCATCAGGGCCTTGTCCACAGTGGGGGGTAATTCCCAAATCTCCCTGTCCTGCTTAGGGAAAGGGTATGCCATAAAAATTATTTTGGGGATCTGCGGTCTCTTATCCGGAGTCTCCCAAGCTTTTCCAAAGAACTCATTTAATTCATGAGATGTGGGAAAAATAAGATTTTACTTACCGATAAATCTATTTCTCGTAGTCCGTAGTGGATGCTGGGACTCCGTAAGGACCATGGGGATATAGCGGCTCCGCAGGAGACAGGGCACAACAATAAAAGCTTTAGGATCAGGTGGTGTGCACTGGCTCCTCCCCCTATGACCCTCCTCCAAGCCTCAGTTAGGATACTGTGCCCGGACGAGCGTGCATAATAAGGAAGGATATTGAATCCCGGGTAAGACTCATACCAGCCACACCAATCACACCGTACTACCTGTGATCTGAACCCAGTTAACAGTATGATAACAACGAAGGAGCCTCTGAAAAGACGGCTCACAACAAGAATAACCCGATTTTTGTAACAATAACTATGTACAAGTATTGCAGACAATCCGCACTTGGGATGGGCGCCCAGCATCCACTACGGACTACGAGAAATAGATTTATCGGTAAGTAAAATCTTATTTTCTCTGACGTCCTAGTGGATGCTGGGACTCCGTAAGGACCATGGGGATTATACCAAAGCTCCCAAACGGGCGGGAGAGTGCGGATGACCCTGCAGCACCGAATGAGAGAACTCCAGGTCCTCCTCAGCCAGGGTATCAAATTTGTAGAATTTAGCAAACGTGTTTGCCCCTGACCAAGTAACTGCTCGGCAAAGTTGTAAAGCCGAGACCCCTCGGGCAGTCGCCCAAGATGAGCCCACCTTCCTTTTGGAATGGGCTTTTACAGATTTTGGCTGTGGCAGGCCTGCCACAGAATGTGTAAACTGTATTGTATTACAAATCCAGCGAGCAATCGTCTGCTTAGAAGCAGGAGCACCCATCTTGTTGGGTGCATACAGGCTAAACAGCGAGTCAGATTTTCTGACTCCAGCCGTCCTGGAAACATATTTTTCAGGGCCCTGACAACGTCAAGTAACTTGGAGTCCTCCAAGTCCCTAGTACCCGCAGGTACCACAATAGGTTGGTTCATGTGAAAAACAGAAAACACCTTAAGGAGAAATTGAGGACGAGTCCTCAATTCTGCCCTGTCAGAATGAAAAATTAAGTAAGGGCTTTATATATGATAAAGCCGCCAATTCTGACACACGCCTGGCTGAAGCCAGGGCTAATAGCATCGTCACCTTCCATGTGAGATATTTTAAGTCCACAGTGGTGAGTGGTTCAAACCAATGTGACTTTAGGAAACTCAAAACAACATTGAGATCCCAAGGTGCCACTGGGGCACAAAAGGAGGCTGTATATGCAGTACCCCTTTTACAAACATCTGAACGTCAGGCACTAAAGCCAGTTCTTTCTGGAAGAAATTCGACAGGGCCGAAATTTGAACCTTAATGGACCCTAATTTTAGGCCCATAGACAGTCCTGTTTTCAGGAAATGTAGGAAACGACCCAGTTGGAATTCCTCTGTAGGGGCCTTCTTGGCCTCACACCACGCAACATATCTTCACCAAATGCGGTGAAAATGTTTTGCGGTTACATCCTTCCTGTCTTCGACCAGGGTAGGGATGACTTCATCTGGAATGCCCTTTCAGGATCCGGCGTTCAACCGCCATGCCGTCAAACGCGGCCGCGGTAAGTCTTGGAACAGACAAGGCCCCTGCTGGAGCAGGTCCTTTCTTAAAGGTAGAGGCCACGGGTCTTCCGTGAACATCTCTTGAAGTTTCGGGTACCAAGTCCTTCTTGGCCAATCCGGAACCACGAGTATCGTTCTTACTCATCTCCCTCTTATGATTCTCAGTACTTTTGGTATGAGAGGCATAGGAGGGAACACATACTCTGACTGGTACACCCACAGTGTTACCAGAGCGTCCACCGCTATTGCCTGAGGGTCCCTTGACCTGGCGCAATATCTGTCTAGTTTTTTGTTCAGGCGGGACGCCATCATGTCCACCTTTGGTTTTTCCCAACGGTTTACAATCATGTGGAAGACTTCCCGATGAAGTCCCCACTCTCCCGGGTGGAGGTCATGCCTGCTGAGGAAGTCTGCTTCCCAGTTTTCCACTCCCGGAATGAACACTGCTGAGAGTGTTATCACATGATTTTTCGCCCAGCGAAGAATCCTTGTAGTTTCTGCCATTTCCCTCCTGCTTCTTGTGCCGCCCTGTCTGTTTACGTGGGCGACTGCCGTGATGTTGTCCCACTGGATCAATACCGGCTGACCTTGAAGCAGAGGTCTTGCTAAGCTTAGAGCATTGTAAATTGCCCTTAGCTCCAGTATATTTATGTGGAGAGAAGTCTCCAGACTTGATCACACTCTCTGGAAATTTTTTCCTTGTGTGACTGCTCCCCAGCCACTCAGGCTGGCATCCGTGGTCACCAGGACCCAGTCCTGAATGCCGAATCTGCGGCCCTTTCATAGATGAGCACTCTGCAGCCACCGCAGAAGAAACACCCTTGTCCTTGGAGACAGGGTTATCCGCTGATGCATCTGAAGATGCGATCCGGACCATTTTTCCAGCAGATCCCACGGAAAGGTTCTTGCGTGAAATCTACCGAATGGGATCGCTTTGTAAGAAACCACCATTTTTCACAGGATCCTTGTGCAATGATGCACTGATACTTTTCCTGGTTTTAGGAGGTTCCTGACTAGCTCGGATAACTCCCTGGCTTTCTTCTCCGGGAGAAAACATCCTTTTCTGGACTGTGTCCAGAATCATCCCTAGGAACAGTAGACGTGTCGTCGGAAAAAACTGCGATTTTGGAATATTTAGAATCCACTCGTGCTGTCGTAGAACTACTTAAGATAGTGCTACTCCGACCTCCAACTGTTCTCTGGACCTTGCCCTTATCAGGAAAGCGTCCATATTTCTTTTAAGAAGAATCATCATTTCGGCCATTACCTTGGTAAAGACCCGGGGTGCCGTGGACAATCCAAACGGCAGCGTCTGAACTGATAGTGACAGTTCTGTACCACGAACCTGAGGTACCCTTGGTGAGAAGGCAAATTTGGACATGTAGGTAAGCGTCCCTGATATCCAGTGACACCATATCGTCCCCTTCTTCCTGGTTCGCTATCACTACTCTGAGTGACTCCATCTTGATTTGAACGCTTGTATGTAAGTGTTCAAATATTTCAGATCTCACCGAGCCGTCTGGCTTCAGTACCACAATATAGTGTGGAATAATACCCCTTCCCTTGTTGTAGAAGGGGTACTTTGATTATCACCTGCTGGGAATACAGCCTGTGAATTTTTCCCAATACTGCCTCCCTGTCGGAGGGAGACGTTGGTAAAGCAGACTTCAGGAACTTGTGAGGGAGAGACGTCTCGAATTTCCAATGTACACCTGGGATACTACGTGTAGGATCCAGGAGTCCACTTGTGAGTGAGCCCCCTGCGTGCTGAAACTCTTGAGATGACCCCCTACCGCACCTGAGTCCGCTTGTACGGCCCCAGCGTCATGCTGCGGACTTGGCAGAAGCTGTGGAGGGCTTCTGTTCCTGGGAATGGGCTGCCTGCTGCAGTCTTCTTCCCTTTCCTCTACCCCTGGGCAGATATGACTGGCCCTTTTGCCCGCCTGCCCTTATGGGGACGAAAGGACTGAGACTGAAAAGACTGTGTCCTTTTCTGCTGAGATGTGACTTGGGGTAACAAAAGGTGGATTTTTCAGCTGTTGCCATGGCCACCAGGTCCGATGGACCGCCCCTTTATACGGCAATACTTCCATGTGCCGTCTGGAATCTGCATCACCTGACCACTGTCGTGTCTTCGTCTGGCAGATATGGACATCACATTTACTCTTGATGCCAGAATGCAAATATCCCTCTGCGCATCTCGCATATATAGAAATGCATCTATAGTCAATAAAATCTTGTCCCTGTCAAGGGTATCAATATTTTCAGTCAGGAAATCCGACCAAGCCCCCTCAGCGCTGCACATCCAGGCTGAGGCGATTGCTGGTCGTAGTATAACACCAGTATGTGTGTATATACTTTTAGGATATTTTTCAGCTTCCTATCAGCTGGCTCCTTGAGGGCTGCCGTATCTGGAGACGGTAACGCCACTTGTTTTTATAAGCGTGTGAGCGCCTTATCCACCCTAAGGTGTGTTTCCCAACTCGCCCTAACTTCTGGCGGGAAAAGGTATACCGCCAATAATTTTCTATCGGAGGAAACCCACGTATCATCACACACTTCATTTAATTTATCTGATTCAGGAAAAACTACAAGTAGTTTATTCACACCCTACATAATACCCTTATTTGTGGTACTTCTAGTATCAGAAATATGTAACACCTCCTTCATTGCCCTTAACATGAAACGTGTGGCCCTAAAGGAAAATACGTTTGTTTCTTCACCGTCGACACTGGAGTCAGTGTCCGTGTCTGTGTCGACCGACTGAGGTAAATGGGCATTTTTACAAGCCCCTGACGGTGTCTGAGACGCCTGGACAGGTACTAATTTGTTTGCCGGCCGTCTCATGTCGTCAACCGACCTTGCAGCGTGTTGACATTATCACGTAATTCCTAAATAAGCCATCCATTCCAGTGTCGACTCCCTAGAGAGTGACATCACCAATACAGGCAATTTGCTCCGCCTCCTCACCAACATCGTCCTCCTACATGTCGACACACACGTACCGACACACATCACACACACAGGGAATGCTCTGATAGAGGACAGGACCCCACTAGCCCTTTGGGGAGACAGAGGGAGAGTTTGCCAGCACACACCAAAAACGCTATAATTATACAGGGACAACCCCTTATACAAGTGTTTTCCCTTATAGCATTTTTATATATGTAATCATATCGCCAAATAAGTGCCCCCCCTCTCTGTTTTAACCCTGTTTCTGTAGTGCAGTGCAGGGGAGAGCCTGGGAGCCTTCCTCACAGCAGAGCTGAGCAGGAAAATGGCGCCGTGTGCTGAGGAGAATAGGCCCCGCCCCCTTTTCGGCGGGCTCTTCTCCCGGAGTTTGTGACATCTGGCAGGGGTTAAATACATCCATATAGCCTCAAGGGCTATATGTGATGTATTTTAGCCATAAAAAGGTATTATACATTGCTGCCCAGGGCGCCCCCCCCAGCGCCCTGCACCCTCAGTGACAGTTGGTGACTGTTGGTGAAGTGTGCTGACAACAATGGCGCACAGCTGCAGTGCTGTGCGCTACCTTATGAAGACTGAAAGTCTTCTGCCGCCTGTTTCTGGACCTCTTCAACTTCGGCATCTGCAAGGGGGGTCGGCGGCACGGCTCCGGGACCGGACTCCATGGCTGGGCCTGTGTTCGATCCCTCTGGAGCTAATGGTGTCCAGTAGCCTAAGAAGCAAATCCATCCTGCACGCAGGTGAGTTTACTTCTCTCCCCTAAGTCCCTCGTAGCAGTGAGCCTGTTGCCAGCAGGACTCACTGAAAATAAAAAACCTAACTTAAACTTTTATTCTAAGCAGCTCAGGAGAGCCACCTAGATTGCACCCTTCTCGTCGGGCACAAAAATCTAACTGAGGCTTGGAGGAGGGTCATAGGGGGAGGAGCCAGTGCACACTAGAGATGAGCGCCTGAAATTTTTCGGGTTTTGTGTTTTGGTTTTGGGTTCGGTTCCGCGGCCGTGTTTTGGGTTCGAACGCGTTTTGGCAAAACCTCACCGAATTATTTTTGTCGGATTCGGGTGTGTTTTGGATTCGGGTGTTTTTTTCCAAAAACACTAAAAAACAGCTTAAATCATAGAATTTGGGGGTCATTTTGATCCCAAAGTATTATTAACCTCAAAAACCATAATTTACACTCATTTTCAGTCTATTCTGAATACCTCACACCTCACAATATTATTTTTAGTCCTAAAATTTGCACCGAGGTCGCTGTGTGAGTAAGATAAGCGACCCTAGTGGCCGACACAAACACCGGGCCCATCTAGGAGTGGCACTGCAGTGTCACGCAGGATGTCCCTTCCAAAAAACCCTCCCCAAACAGCACATGACGCAAAGAAAAAAAGAGGCGCAATGAGGTCGCTGTGTGAGTAAGATAAGCGACCCTAGTGGCCGACACAAACACCGGGCCCATCTAGGAGTGGCACTGCAGTGTCACGCAGGATGTCCCTTCCAAAAAACCCTCCCCAAACAGCACATGACGCAAAGAAAAAAAGAGGCGCAATGAGGTAGCTGTGTGAGTAAGATAAGCGACCCTAGTGGCCGACACAAACACCGGGCCCATCTAGGAGTGGCACTGCAGTGTCACGCAGGATGTCCCTTCCAAAAAACCCTCCCCAATCAGCACATGATGCAAAGAAAAAGAAAAGAAAAAAGAGGTGCAAGATGGAATTATCCTTGGGCCCTCCCACCCACCCTTATGTTGTATAAACAAAACAGGACATGCACACTTTAACCAACCCATCATTTCAGTGACAGGGTCTGCCACACGACTGTGACTGATATGACGGGTTGGTTTGGACCCCCCCCAAAAAAGAAGCAATTAATCTCTCCTTGCACAAACTGGCTCTACAGAGGCAAGATGTCCACCTCATCTTCACCCTCCGATATATCACCGTGTACATCCCCCTCCTCACAGATTATCAATTCGTCCCCACTGGAATCCACCATCTCAGCTCCCTGTGTACTTTGTGGAGGCAATTGCTGCTGGTCAATGTCTCCGCGGAGGAATTGATTATAATTCATTTTAATGAACATCATCTTCTCCACATTTTCTGGATGTAACCTCGTACGCCGATTGCTGACAAGGTGAGCGGCGGCACTAAACACTCTTTCGGAGTACACACTTGTGGGAGGGCAACTTAGGTAGAATAAAGCCAGTTTGTGCAAGGGCCTCCAAATTGCCTCTTTTTCCTGCCAGTATAAGTACGGACTGTGTGACGTGCCTACTTGGATGCGGTCACTCATATAATCCTCCACCATTCTATCAATGTTGAGAGAATCATATGCAGTGACAGTAGACGACATGTCCGTAATCGTTGTCAGGTCCTTCAGTCCGGACCAGATGTCAGCATCAGCAGTCGCTCCAGACTGCCCTGCATCACCGCCAGCGGGTGGGCTCGGAATTCTGAGCCTTTTCCTCGCACCCCCAGTTGCGGGAGAATGTGAAGGAGGAGATGTTGACAGGTCGCGTTCCGCTTGACTTGACAATTTTGTCACCAGCAGGTCTTTCAACCCCAGCAGACCTGTGTCTGCCGGAAAGAGAGATCCAAGGTAGGCTTTAAATCTAGGATCGAGCACGGTGGCCAAAATGTAGTGCTCTGATTTCAACAGATTGACCACCCGTGAATCCTTGTTAAGCGAATTAAGGGCTGCATCCACAAGTCCCACATGCCTAGCGGAATCGCTCCCTTTTAGCTCCTTCTTCAATGCCTCCAGCTTCTTCTGCAAAAGCCTGATGAGGGGAATGACCTGACTCAGGCTGGCAGTGTCTGAACTGACTTCACGTGTGGCAAGTTCAAAGGGCATCAGAACCTTGCACAACGTTGAAATCATTCTCCACTGCACTTGAGACAGGTGCATTCCATCTCCTATATCGTGCTCAATTGTATAGGCTTGAATGGCCTTTTGCTGCTCCTCCAACCTCTGAAGCATATAGAGGGTTGAATTCCACCTCGTTACCACTTCTTGCTTCAGATGATGGCAGGGCAGGTTCAGTAGTTTTTGGTGGTGCTCCAGTCTTCTGTACGTGGTGCCTGTACGCCGAAAGTGTCCCGCAATTTTTCTGGCCACCGACAGCATCTCTTGCACGCCCCTGTCGTTTTTAAAAAAATTCTGCACCACCAAATTCAAGGTATGTGCAAAACATGGGACGTGCTGGAATTTGCCCATATTTAATGCACACACAATATTGCTGGCGTTGTCCGATGCCACAAATCCACAGGAGAGTCCAATTGGGGTAAGCCATTCCGCGATGATCTTCCTCAGTTGCCGTAAGAGGTTTTCAGCTGTGTGCGTATTCTGGAAAGCGGTGATACAAAGCGTAGCCTGCCTAGGAAAGAGTTGGCGTTTGCGAGATGCTGCTACTGGTGCCCCCGCTGCTGTTCTTGCGGCGGGAGTCCATACATCTACCCAGTGGGCTGTCACAGTCATATAGTCCTGACCCTGCCCTGCTCCACTTGTCCACATGTCCGTGGTTAAGTGGACATTGGGTACAACTGCATTTTTTAGGAGACTGGTGAGTCTTTTTCTGACGTCCGTGTACATTCTCGGTATCGCCTGCCTAGAGAAGTGGAACCTAGATGGTATTTGGTAACGGGGGCACACTGCCTCAATAAATTGTCTAGTTCCCTGTGAACTAACGGCGGATACCGGACGCACGTCTAACACCAACATAGTTGTCAAGGACTCAGTTATCCGCTTTGCAGTAGGATGACTGCTGTGATATTTCATCTTCCTCGCAAAGGACTGTTGAACAGTCAATTGCTTACTGGAAGTAGTACAAGTGGGCTTACGACTTCCCCTCTGGGATGACCATCGACTCCCAGCGGCAACAACAGCAGCGCCAGCAGCAGTAGGCGTTACACGCAAGGATGCATCGGAGGAATCCCAGGCAGGAGAGGACTCGTCAGACTTGCCAGTGACATGGCCTGCAGGACTATTGGCATTCCTGGGGAAGGAGGAAATTGACACTGAGGGAGTTGGTGGGGTGGTTTGCGTGAGCTTGGTTACAAGAGGAAGGGATTTACTGGTCAGTGGACTGCTTCCGCTGTCACCCAAAGTTTTTGAACTTGTCACTGACTTATTATGAATGCGCTGCAGGTGACGTATAAGGGAGGATGTTCCGAGGTGGTTAACGTCCTTACCCCTACTTATTACAGCTTGACAAAGGGAACACACGGCTTGACACCTGTTGTCCGCATTTCTGGTGAAATACCTCCACACCGAAGAGCTGATTTTTTTGGTATTTTCACCTGGCATGTCAACGGCCATATTCCTCCCACGGACAACAGGTGTCTCCCCGGGTGCCTGACTTAAACAAACCACCTCACCATCAGAATCCTCCTGGTCAATTTCCTCCCCAGCGCCAGCAACACCCATATCCTCCTCATCCTGGTGTACTTCAACACTGACATCTTCAATCTGACTATCAGGAACTGGACTGCGGGTGCTCCTTCCAGCACTTGCAGGGGGCGTGCAAATGGTGGAAGGCGCATGCTCTTCACGTCCAGTGTTGGGAAGGTCAGGCATCGCAACCGACACAATTGGACTCTCCTTGTGGATTTGGGATTTCAAAGAACGCACAGTTCTTTGCGGTGCTTTTGCCAGCTTGAGTCTTTTCAGTTTTCTAGCGAGAGGCTGAGTGCTTCCATCCTCATGTGAAGCTGAACCACTAGCCATGAACATAGGCCAGGGCCTCAGCCGTTCCTTGCCACTCCGTGTGGTAAATGGCATATTGGCAAGTTTACGCTTCTCCTCCGACAATTTTATTTTAGGTTTTGGAGTCCTTTTTTTACTGATATTTGGTGTTTTGGTTTTGACATGCTCTGTACTATGCCATTGGGCATCGGCCTTGGCAGACGACGTTGCTGGCATTTCATCGTCTCGGCCATGACTAGTGGCAGCAGCTTCAGCACGAGGTGGAAGTGGATCTTGATCTTTCCCTAATTTTGGAACCTCAACATTTTTGTTCTCCATATTTTAATAGGCACAACTAAAAAGGCACCTCAGGTAAACAATGGAGATGGATGGATTGGATACTAGTATACAATTATGGACGGGCTGCGGAGTGCCGACACAGAGGTAGCCACAGCCGTGAACTACCGCACTGTACTGTGTCTGCTGCTAATATATAGACTGGTTGATAAAGAGATAGTATACTCGTAACTAGTATGTATGTATAAAGAAAGAAAAAAAAACCACGGTTAGGTGGTATATACAATTATGGACGGGCTGCCGAGTGCCGACACAGAGGTAGCCACAGCCGTGAACTACCGCACTGTACTGTGTCTGCTGCTAATATATAGACTGGTTGATAAAGAGATAGTATACTCGTAACTAGTATGTATGTATAAAGAAAGAAAAAAAAACCACGGTTAGGTGGTATATACAATTATGGACGGGCTGCCGAGTGCCGACACAGAGGTAGCCACAGCCGTGAACTACCGCACTGTACTGTGTCTGCTGCTAATATATAGACTGGTTGATAAAGAGATAGTATACTCGTAACTAGTATGTATGTATAAAGAAAGAAAAAAAAACCACGGTTAGGTCACTGGTATATACAATTATGGACGGGCTGCCGAGTGCCGACACAGAGGTAGCCACAGCCGTGAACTACCGCACTGTACTGTGTCTGCTGCTAATATATAGACTGGTTGATTAAGAGATAGTATACTCGTAACTAGTATGTATGTATAAAGAAAGAAAAAAAAACCACGGTTAGGTCACTGGTATATACAATTATGGACGGGCTGCCGAGTGCCGACACAGAGGTAGCCACAGCCGTGAACTACCGCACTGTACTGTGTCTGCTGCTAATATATAGACTGGTTGATAAAGAGATAGTATACTCGTAACTAGTATGTATGTATAAAGAAAGAAAAAAAAACCACGGTTAGGTCACTGGTATATACAATTATGGACGGGCTGCCGAGTGCCGACACAGAGGTAGCCACAGCCGTGAACTACCGCACTGTACTGTGTCTGCTGCTAATATATAGACTGGTTGATAAAGAGATAGTATACTCGTAACTAGTATGTATGTATAAAGAAAGAAAAAAAAACCACGGTTAGGTGGTATATACAATTATGGACGGGCTGCCGAGTGCCGACACAGAGGTAGCCACAGCCGTGAACTACCGCACTGTACTGTGTCTGCTGCTAATATATAGACTGGTTGATAAAGAGATAGTATACTCGTAACTAGTATGTATGTATAAAGAAAGAAAAAAAAACCACGGTTAGGTGGTATATACAATTATGGACGGGCTGCCGAGTGCCGACACAGAGGTAGCCACAGCCGTGAACTACCGCACTGTACTGTGTCTGCTGCTAATATATAGACTGGTTGATAAAGAGATAGTATACTCGTAACTAGTATGTATGTATAAAGAAAGAAAAAAAAACCACGGTTAGGTGGTATATACAATTATGGACGGGCTGCCGAGTGCCGACACAGAGGTAGCCACAGCCGTGAACTACCGCACTGTACTGTGTCTGCTGCTAATATATAGACTGGTTGATAAAGAGATAGTATACTCGTAACTAGTATGTATGTATAAAGAAAGAAAAAAAAACCACGGTTAGGTCACTGGTATATACAATTATGGACGGGCTGCCGAGTGCCGACACAGAGGTAGCCACAGCCGTGAACTACCGCACTGTACTGTGTCTGCTGCTAATATATAGACTGGTTGATAAAGAGATAGTATACTCGTAACTAGTATGTATGTATAAAGAAAGAAAAAAAAACCACGGTTAGGTCACTGGTATATACAATTATGGACGGGCTGCCGAGTGCCGACACAGAGGTAGCCACAGCCGTGAACTACCGCACTGTACTGTGTCTGCTGCTAATATAGACTGGTTGATAAAGAGATAGTATACTACTAATATTATATACTGGTGGTCAGGTCACTGGTCACTAGTCACACTGGCAGTGGCACTCCTGCAGCAAAAGTGTGCACTGTTTAATTTTAATATAATATTATGTACTCCTGGCTCCTGCTATAACCTATAACTGGCACTGCAGTAGTGCTCCCCAGTCTCCCCCACAATTATAAGCTGTGTGAGCTGAGCAGTCAGACAGATATATAATATATATAGATGATGCAGCACACTGGCCTGAGCCTGAGCAGTGCACACAGATATGGTATGTATGTGACTGAGTCACTGTGTGCTGTGTATCGCTTTTTTCAGGCAGAGAACGGATTATAAATAAAAGTGGTGGTCACTGGTCACTATCAGCAAAACTCTGCACTGTACACTACTGAGTACTCCTAATGCTCCCCAAAATTAGTAAATCAAGTGTCTAAACGGAGAGGACGCCAGCCACGTCCTCTCCCTATCAATCTCAATGCACGTGTGAAAATGGCGGCGACGCGCGGCTCCTTATATAGAATCCGAGTCTCGCGATAGAATCCGAGCCTCGCGAGAATCCGACAGCGTCATGATGACGTTCGGGCGCGCTCGGGTTAACCGAGCAAGGCGGGAAGATCCGAGTCGCTCGGACTCGTGAAAAAAAACATGAAGTTCTGGCGGGTTCGGATTCAGAGAAACCGAACCCGCTCATCTCTAGTGCACACCACCTGATCCTAAAGCTTTTATTGTTGTGCCCTGTCTCCTGCGGAGCCGCTATATCCCCATGGTCCTTACGGAGTCCCAGCATCCACTAGGACGTCAGAGAAATTAATAATCTGTTTCTTTTCCTTAAACATGTGTACCCTTGTGTCGGGGACTGAGGGTTCATCCACAATATGCAACACATCCCTTATTGCCACAATCATACACTGAATAGTTTTAGTCACCCTAGGGTGCAATTTTACTTCGTCATAGTCGACACTGGAATCAGAATCCGTGTCGGTAGTAGTGTCTTGTGTTAAGGGACGCTTTTGAGACCCCGACGGGCCCTGTGAGTCGGTCCAATCTGAGGATTGACCGCCTGATGTCCCCCCTAAACCAGCCTTATCAAGCCTTTTATGTAAAGATGCCACACTTGCATGCAACGTATGCCACATGTCCATCCAATCTGGAGTCGGCACAACCGACGGGGACACACCACTCATTTGCTCCACCTCCTCCTTGGAGAAGCCTTCCGCCTCAGACATGTCGACACACACGTACAGACACCCCACACACACAGGGAGTTACCTATAAGGGGACAAAACCCCAACCAGGCCCTTAGGAGAGACAGAGAGATAGAGTATGCCAGCACACACCCAGCGCTTAAAACACTGGAATATATGACCAGATAGCGCTATTATATGTTTATAATTGTAATCTCCACTCACTGCGTCGCCAAAGTGCCCCCCTCCTCCTTTTTCCAACCTGTGAAGCTCAGCAGGGGAGAGAACAGGGAGCCAGCGTTTTCTCATGCAGCCTCTGTGGAAGAAATGGCGCTGGTTAGTGCTGAGGATCCAGCCCCGCCCACCCGACGGCGGGCTTCGGTCCCTTCATCATATACTAATAAAATGGCGGGGGTCCGTGGATTTACTGTCCCCCAGCCTAATCCACCTTATTTATGGCCAAATCGAGGTTTATTGCTGCCCAGGGCGCCCCCCCCCTGCGTCCTGCACCCTTCAGTGCCTGCTTTGTGTGTGTGTGACTGGGAGCAATGGCACGCAGCTTACCGCTGTGCGCTTACCTCATGAAGATCTGATGTCTTCTGCCGCCTGAAGTCTTTTCCTCAATACTCACCCGGCTTCTATCTTCGGCATCTGTGAGGGGGACGGCGGCGCGGATCCGGGACGAACCCCAGGTGAGACCTGTGTTCCGACTCCCTCTGGAGCTAATGGTGTCCAGTAGCCTAGAAGCAGTGCCCAACTTTACAAGCCAGCTCTGCTTCTCTCTCCTCGGTCCCACGATGCAGGGAGCCTGTTGCCAACAGGACTCCCTGAAAATAAAAAACCTAACAAAATTCTTTTTCCACAGAAAACTCTGGAGAGCTCTCTGCAGTGCACCCATTCTCCTCTGGGCACAAGATCTAACTGAGGTCTGGAGGAGGGGCATAGAGGGAGGAGCCAGTGCACACCCAAAGTCAAAGTTCTTTTTAGGTGCCCTATCTCCTGCGGAGCCCGTCTATACCCCATGGTCCTTACGGAGTCCCCAGCATCCTCTAGGACGTAAGAGAAATCTCATTAATATTCATAAAGTAGCTACTTGGCTTACGGAGTATATGTTGCATTCTCACTAACATACCTAACTAGGCAGTTTACAATGTGAAGATAATGGATAATTCTTACACAGCACTGTATGTACATTAAATAGAATGTGCTTGAGCTGGCGAGACCCTAACATTACCATAACGGTGCCTCCTTGTTAAAACTACTCACCATGGAAGAAGGCAGAAGGACCTCCTGGGTACCCAAGTGGGGGAGGCACATCCCTTTGTGTCTGGTTCAGGATCGCAGATAAGATCTGTTCCAGTGATCTCGAACCATACTACACAGAGAGAAAAAGAATGCTTACTAAAAGCTACCTTCCTGCAAGCAAGTTACAGACTACTACAAAACATACAACAATAGATAAACACTTCTATCACCTACTCCTCCAGCTGGAAAGTAAAAGCACAACCTCCCTTCAGAAGGGCAGTCATTCTAACCTTGTTCTCAAAGTTGTACTTGCTGAGATCTCTGGATTCTGTAGCTCTCCTATCCCCATGAGTAAGTGCACCCTGTTTGTGTGGACACAGACTGTTAATGATCTGGCACTTGTAATTAAAAGGAGTAGAAAACCCCCTCAAAAAACGAACACTTTACATTGGCTTAAATAAATGTACACTCACCAGGCTCTCCAGTCTCTTGGCTACAATTGAAGCAAACCGCCTCTCCCCCGCAAGCTCTGAGATGAGGAAAACGTACTCCGGAGCAGAGACCTGGTTAGAGCGGTGCGTACGACCTAGCGGAGCAATGTGTTTTTACATTAAATATCATGGCAGCAGAGTAAGCACAAAGTAGTCATAAGAACAGTCTATTATGAGCACATGTGAAAGACATTAACAGAAATCTAAAAAGCATATGGGTACTTACCAAACTGTTGGATGGCTCTGTCCGCACTCCAGGGCAGTTCCAGTGTCATGTGTACTCGTCGACGTTGATTTGGTACTCGCCGGTCAGCCTGTAGAGAAATTCCTGAACTCGAAGCCTCAGAAATGATTGCCACCAGCTTGAAAATTAGATATACACAGGAGAGTGGTAAGTTGTGATTGGTGAGAGGGCAAAGGAAGATAGTATCGGCAATTACACCGCATGAGCAGGATATTTCTGACATATTTATTGGAGGTATACATAATGGTACCAGCCAGCTCTTGTACCAGTGCGCATGAGCTAAAGTATGCTTAGCACTGACAAAGATAAATCGGACCCCCATCCAGTGTACAATCATCAAATCCACAAACCCTTAACACATGGAGTGATAACCACGGTGGCACAATGGCTGGCTTGCTTCAGCACAACACAGATACCAAAGTCCTATCTGTGAGGAGTTTGAATGTTCCTCACGTGTTTTTATGAGTTTATCACAGAATCCAAACACATCAAGTGTGTGTGTACCATGTGGCAGACAATATAGATTGTAAGCTTCACTGGTACAGGGAGAGATGTAAATGTGCCACTGAATATGTAACAGGGTAACGAGTAGAGACATAGGAAGTGCTGTGAGTGTGTAGAATGTTAAATAGGTCCCACGACCTCACCTTGCTCCCATTCATAAAACGTTCCTTCTCCCGTAAGTTAATATTATCTATGGATAAGTTTTGCTCGGCTCGAGATTCAAACCCCACAGATCCATCACTGCGACGAATCATTCGGCCTTTCCTGCCAGTCATCTGGGAAAAAAGGTCACCATGACTACTTGGAGAAAGCAAGCCTAGGGAAAGCTGCAACAACATACAGTCAACATACCTCAGCCACCTTGTCTGGACCGCCAAGCTGGTCTATAAGCACGTCTAACGTATTGAGAGGTAGCACCTTTCCTAATTCCTCTACCTTGGCTAACAGCTCACTCTTCATGTGTTCCACGTGTTCAGGGCCTAACAAATAATAATAATAATAAAAAAAAAAAAAAAAAACAAAGTTAATAAGCAAAATAATTCCTCCTTTATGGTGCTCCTAAAATCCCTCCAGCTTCCATTTAAAATTACAGTAGAAATGGCTACAACTATTTTTTCACCCTTACTTGGATCAATACATTGTTATGAGCGCACAGAAATCTGCGGAGCGTCACATATTTACAGCTAAAATATATTAGCAATGCCTGGGGATACAAGCAAAATATTTATACTTTTCTTTTAAGCTACAACCTCTTTTTCTAGAGGTAACTGAATAATAGCCTAAAAAGGAAGAAACAATACAGAATTTTTTTTATAATTAATCACAATTGACCAAACAGCATTTTTAAAAAGGAAGCATACTAAACATCTGAAAACAGAATCCGTGATTTAACCAATCTGGCTGAACAACAGGTTTTCTCCATTTTCCAGTGCTTGGAAGCAAACGGTCAATTGTCATTTGCTCTCATCCATTACCAGATTTGCATTTCAACCAGCCAGATCTGGAGATAATTGTCTAGTGCATGCCCACTTTAATGAATATAATTGCTATTACATATAATGCTTACTCACTGCTATACATGAAAGCAATAAATGTGCTTTAAACAAGCTTAAAGACACAAGAATAGAATGAATTTCTCACAGAACACAATTTTAGAAAAAAAAACGTAAAAAACTATAGTACAAACATGCTTTTTTCGGTATTAGAATTTTTTTATCTTTAGTTATTACAGTTTTTTTTCTTACAACATTATATTGAATCAACTGGAGACTAGTAAACCACATACTAACATGCAATATCATAAAATTATGCCTTTGTCAGAAGTCCTGAAATGAGGACTTTGTGTCGGAAATTATCTATCTATCTACATATGTAGACCACCACTTCACCTAATTAGCACCGGGATGTCATCCTCCCATCCCCCCTGCTATTACAGAATGTTGTGCGTTTATCCCATGAACTTCATACCCCTGGAAGTGCTCATACCCCAGCTTGAGAATCACTACTTATAAAAGACTTAATAAATTAGATTCTTAGGGGTATAGTCAATTAGCGTCGGATCCATTCCGACAACCCCTATTCAAATCTCATCTCAATTTGACTTTTTCAAGTCGAATTGAGAAGAGGGACCCAAAGGAGGGGGGGGGGGGGGGGGGGGGGGGGACGTGGGGAAACCAGCGGGGACAGCCGCCGGCAGACGGAGGAGATCAGCGCTACAGTAGGATGTCACACAGCCGCCCGACTTCACGGTAGTGTCCACCCGGCTCCAGCAAGCGTGACCTCACTTGCTGGAGCCGGGTGGAAGCTGCCGTGAGCGGCGCAGCTGTGTGACATCCTGCTGCAGTGCTACTGTAGCACTGATCTCCTCTATATGCCTGCGGCTGTCCCCCGTCTGCCTGTGGCTCCCCCCCCCCCCCCCCCCCCCTCTCCTGCTCTAATCCCTCATCTCAGTCCGACTGAGATGGTCGAAAAGGGGGCCAAAGCGCCCTGTTTTCGACACAAGCACGTGGATCAGCAGCTATTCTCGTCTACTCTATACTTGTCGAAAATTTTTGGGATATATTGAATAGGTCGATTCACGATTCGACCTTAAAAAGTCGAAAACTGACGTCTTTTCGACAGACGGTAGCTTTCAACTTTAATTGAATATACCCCTTAAATTTCTACCTACTATATATTTAACTATGAAGTTTTAAGTGTTGTTTCTTCATTTAATTATTTTGTTGTTACCACAAGATTTTACTTTTGCAACTTAAAGGAAAGAAATGTGCAAATCTTTTTTCTGATACTGTAGGATTTTACCATGCTATTTTATTGTTCATAGGTTATCCTTTACAAAAAGGAAGATCAAATTATTATTTTAGCACTTTATCACTTGGTGCTTTGAAATCACATTTTCATTGGTTGATTATGCTAATTTCATTTTTATTTCATTGACCTCATGGGTTTTCTTTTTTGTTTAGTTAACCATGAAAGCTAGACAGAAAGAAAATAAACTTCTTAACTGTATCATATTGGAGAACAAAAAGAGTCCAGTTCATGCTAAACAGTGCTCACCGTGATCAGGAAGTATTAACCCATTTAGTGTGTGTTCTACAAAGATGACATCGTCATTGTCCTGTAAGGACTCGGGAGAAGAGTTGAAATCACTGTCTAGCACCCCTTCAGAATCTGAGCTACTCTCTTCACTGATTCGGATTAATCCAACGAGATCTAGACGAGATGTTTTCCCACTGCGTGGCTTTCCACGTCCTGTGGAGTGAGGAGAAAGCACAGAAAGGAGTTACAGGACAACAGCTGTGCAATAGGAAAGGATAAGTCTAACACCCAGCTACAGGTGCTTTTTTTTAACATTAACTTATATGGAAGGTAAAAAACATGTAGACAAAGAAGGGCACGCACTTTTCCTTTTCAGCAAGCCCTTCTCACGTTTCCTCTTGCTTGATGGGAAGTGCTTCCGGATCAGAGACTTGAATACACCCCTGAAATGTTAAAGTGGTTTAATGTGAGAATTCCACTCTCTCCGCCAATGTAGTGATAATTATATAACTAGTTAAACACAATGCTGCGTGGTTGTGTTTTCACACTCACTCTGCAGCTGATACAAAGCGGTCAAGATGTCCATCATTTTCATCCATCACTTCACGCGTTCGAGCTTCTCCAGTAGATTGCAAACCAATAACCACACACTGCAAATAATAAATATGGTTATTGTACAATGCAACCTCCCAATAATTACACAACGTAAAATGTTCATGGACCCCATCTGTTCACCCAGCATAACCTTACACACAGTGCATAGCAAGTCTCTATATGGCACAACATGTTTAGCACTGATAAGCAGTTTAAAAATAAGATTTTACTTACCGATAAATCTATTTCTCGTAGTCCGTAGTGGATGCTGGGGACTCCGTCAGGACCATGGGGATTAGCGGCTCCGCAGGAGACAGGGCACAAAAATAAAGCTTTAGGATCAGGTGGTGTGCACTGGCTCCTCCCCCTATGACCCTCCTCCAAGCCTCAGTTAGGATACTGTGCCCGGACGAGCGTACACAATAAGGAAGGATTTTGAATCCCGGGTAAGACTCATACCAGCCACACCAATCACACCGTACAACTTGTGATCTGAACCCAGTTAACAGTATGACAACGTAGGAGCCTCTGAACAGACGGCTCACAACAAGAACAACCCGATTTTTTTGTAACAATAACTATGTACAAGTATTGCAGACAATCCGCACTTGGGATGGGCGCCCAGCATCCACTACGGACTACGAGAAATAGATTTATCGGTAAGTAAAATCTTATTTTCTCTAAACGTCCTAGTGGATGCTGGGGACTCCGTCAGGACCATGGGGATTATACCAAAGCTCCCAAACGGGCGGGAGAGTGCGGATGACTCTGCAGCACCGAATGAGAGAACTCCAGGTCCTCTTTAGCCAGGGTATCAAATTTGTAGAATTTTACAAACGTGTTCTCCCCCGACCACGTAGCTGCTCGGCAGAGTTGTAATGCCGAGACCCCTCGGGCAGCCGCCCAGGATGAGCCCACCTTCCTTGTGGAATGGGCCTTGACAGATTTAGGCTGTGGCAGGCCTGCCACAGAATGTGCAAGTTGAATTGTGCTACAAATCCAACGAGCAATCGTCTGCTTAGAAGCAGGAGCACCCAACTTGTTGGGTGCATACAGTATAAACAGCGAGTCAGATTTTCTGACTCCAGCCGTCCTTGAAATATATATTTTCAATGCCCTGACAACGTCCAGCAACTTGGAATCCTCCAAATCGCTAGTAGCCGCAGGCACCACAATAGGCTGGTTCAGGTGAAACGCTGACACCACCTTAGGCAGAAAATGAGGACGCGTCCGCAGTTCTGCCCTGTCCGAATGGAAAATCAGATATGGGCTTTTATACGATAAAGCCGCCAATTCTGACACTCTCCTGGCTGAAGCCAGGGCCAGTAGCATGGTTACTTTCCATGTAAGATATTTCAAATCCGCCGATTTGAGTGGCTCAAACCAATGGGATTTGAGAAAATCCAAAACTACATTAAGGTCCCACGGAGCCACTGGGGGCACAATCGGGGGCTGTATATGTAGTACTCCTTTTACAAAAGTCTGGACTTCAGGAACTGAAGCCAATTCTTTCTGGAAGAAAATCGACAGGGCCGAAATTTGAACCTTAATGGACCCCAACTTGAGGCCCATAGACAATCATGTTTGCAGGAAATGTAGGAATCGACCCAATTGAAATTCCTCCGTGGGGGCCTTCCTGGCCTCGCACCACGCAACATATTTTCTCCAAATGCGGTGATAATGTTGTGCAGTCACCTCCTTCCTGGCTTTAACCAGTGTAGGGATGACCTCTTCCGGAATGCCTTTTTCCCTTAGAATTCGGCGTTCAACCGCCACGCCGTCAAACGCAGCCGCGGTAAGTCTTGGAATAGACACGGTCCCTGCTGAATCAGGTCCCGTCTTAGAGGTAGAGGCCACGGATTTTCCGTGAGCATCTCCTGAAGTTCCGGGTACCAAGTTCTTCTTGGCCAATCCGGAGCCACGAGTATCGTTCTTACTCCCCTTTGCCGTATAATTCTCAGTACTTTGGGTATGAGAGGCAGAGGAGGAAAAACATACACTGACTGGAACACCCACGGTGTTACCAGAGCGTCCACAGCTATTGCCTGAGGGTCTCTTGACCTGACGCAATACCTGTCCAGTTTTTTGTTGAGGCGAGACGCCATCATATCCACCTTTGGTTTTTCCCAACGGTTCACAATCATGTGGAAGACTTCTGGATGAAGTCCCCACTCTCCCGGGTGTAGATCGTGTCTGCTGAGGAAGTCTGCTTCCCAGTTGTCCACTCCCGGAATGAACACTGCTGACAGTGCTATCACATGATCTTCCGCCCAGCGAAGAATCCTTGCAGCTTCTGCCATTGCTCTCCTGCTTCTTGTGCCGCCCTGTCTGTTTACGTGGGCAACTACCGTGATGTTGTCCGACTGGATCAACACCGGCCGACCCTGAAGCAGGGGTTTTGCCAGGCTTAGAGCATTGTAAATCGCTCTTAGCTCCAGTATATTTATGTGAAGAGACCTCTCCAGGCTTGACCATACTCCCTGGAAGTTTCTTCCCTGTGTGACCGCTCCCCAGCCTCTCAGACTGGCATCCGTGGTCACCAGGACCCAGTCCTGTATGCCGATTCTGCGGCCTTGTAACAGATGAGCACTCTGTAACCACCACAGAAGAGACACCCTTGTCCGTGGCGATAAGGTTATCCGCTGATGCATCTGCAGATGCGATCCGGACCATTTGTCCAGCAGATCCCACTGAAAAGTTCGTGCGTGGAATCTGCCGAATGGGATTGCTTCGTAAGAAGCCACCATCTTTCCCAGGACTCTTGTGCATTGATGCACAGACACTTTTCCTGGTTTTAGGAGGTTCCTGACAAGTTCGGATAACTCCCTGGCTTTCTCCTCCGGAAGAAACACCTTTTTCTGAACCGTGTCCAGAATCATTCCCAGGAACAGCAGACGTGTTGTCGGGGTCAACTGAGATTTTGGGAAATTCAGAATCCACCCGTGTTGTTGCAGCACTACTTGGGTTAGTGCTACTCCGTCCTCCAGCTGTTCTCTGGACCTTGCCCTTATCAGGAGATCGTCCAAGTAAGGGATAATTAATACGCCTTTTCTTCGTAGAAGAAACATCATTTCGGCCATTACCTTGGTAAAGACCCGAGGTGCCGTGGACAATCCAAACGGCAGCGTCTGAAACTGATAATGACAGTTTTGCACCACGAACCTGAGGTACCCTTGATGTGAAGGTCAAATTGGGACATGCAGGTAAGCATCCTTTATGTCCAGGGACACCATAAAGTCCCCTTCTTCCAGATTCGCTATCACTGCTCTGAGTGACTCCATCTTGAACTTGAATTTTTGTATGTACAGGTTCAAAGATTTCAGATTTAGAATAGGTCTTACCGAGCCGTCCGGCTTCGGTACCACAAATAGTGTGGAATAATACCCCTTTCCCTGTTGTAGGAGGGGTACCTTGACTATCACCTGCTGAGAATACAGCTTGTGAATGGCTTCCAATACCGTCGCCCTGTCTGAGGGAGACGCTGGCAGAGCAGACTTTAGGAACCGGCGAGGGGGAGACTTCTCGAATTCCAACCTGTAACCCTGAGATATTATCTGCAGGATCCAGGGGTCCACCTGTGAGCAAGCCCACTGCGCGCTGAAATTCTTGAGTCGACCCCCCACCGTTTCTGAGTCCGCTTGTAAAGCCCCAGCGTCATGCTGAGGGCTTTGCAGAACCCGCGGAGGGCTTCTGTTCCTGGGAAGGAGCTGCTTGCTGCCCTCTCTTACCCTTTCCTCTGCCTCGGGGCAGATATGACTGTCCTTTTGCCCGCTTGTTCTTATAGGACCGAAAGGACTGCGGCTGAAAAGACGGTGTCTTTTTCTGTTGGGAGGGGGTCTGAGGTAAAAAGGTGGATTTCCCGGCCGTTGCCACCAGATCCGATAGACCGACGCCAAATAATTCCTCCCCTTTATACGGCAATACTTCCATATGCCGTTTGGAATCCGCATCACCTGACCACTGTCGTGTCCATAAACTTCTTCTGGCAGATATGGACATCGCACTTACTCTCGATGCCAGAGTGCAAATATCCCTCTGAGCATCTCGCATATAAAGAAAAGCATCCTTTAATTGCTCTAAAGTCTGTAAAATACTGTCCCTATCCAGGGTATCAATATTTTCAGTCAGGGAATCCGACCAGATCACCCCAGCACTGCACATCCAGGCTGAGGCGATGGCTGGTCGCAGTATAACACCAGTATGTGTATATATACTTTTTAGGGTAGTTTCCAGCCTCCTATCAGCTGGATCCTTGAGGGCGGCCGTATCAGGAGACTGTAACGCCACTTGTTTTGATAAGCGTGTGAGCGCCTTATCCACCTTAGGGGGTGTTTCCCAGCGCGCCCTAACCTCTGGCGGGAAAGGGTATAATGCCAATAACTTTTTTGAAATTAGCACTTTTCTATCTGGGTTAACCCACGCTTCATCACATACATCATTCAATTCCTCTGATTCAGGAAAAACTACAGGTAGTTTCCCCCCCCCCCCCCCCCACATAATACCCCTTTTTGTGGTACTTGCAGTATCAGAGATATGCAAAGCCTCCTTCATTGCCGTGATCATATAACGTGTGGCCCTACTTGAAAATACGTTTGTTTCTTCACCGTCGACACTAGATTCAGTGTCCGTGTCTGGGTCTGTGTCGACCGACTGAGGTAAAGGGCGTTTTACAGCCCCTGACGGTGTCTGAGACGCCTGGGCAGGTACCAACTGGTTTTCCGGCCGTCTCATGTCGTCAACTGATTTTTGTAATGTGCTGACATTATCACGTAATTCCATAAACAAAGCCATCCATTCCGGTGTCGACTCCCTGGGGGGTGACATCACCATTATCGGCAATTGCTCTGCCTCCACACCAACATCGTCCTCATACATGTCGACACACACGTACCGACACACAGCAGACACACAGGGAATGCTCTATTGAAGACAGGACCCCACTAGCCCTTTGGGGAGACAGAGGGAGAGTTTGCCAGCACACACCCAAGCGCTATAATATATATGGGAACAACCTTATATAAAAGTGTTGTATCCTTATAGCAGCTTAAATATATAAAATATCGCCAAAAAAAGTGCCCCCCCTCTCTGTTTTACCCTGTTTCTGTAGTGCAGTGCAGGGGAGAGTCCTGGGAGCCTTCCTCACAGCGGAGCTGAGCAGGAAAATGGCGCTGTGTGCTGAGGAGAATAAGCCCCGCCCCCTATTCCGGCGGGCTTTTCTCCCGGAGTTTGAGATATCTGGCAGGGGTTAAATACATCCATATAGCCTCAAGGGCTATATGTGATGTATTTTTTAGCCATAAAAAGTATTATACATTGCTGCCCAGGGCGCCCCCAGCAGCGCCCTGCACCCTCCGTGACCTAATGGTGTGAAGTGTGTGACAACAATGGCGCACAGCTGCAGTGCTGTGCGCTACCTTCATGAAGACTGAAAAGCCTTCTGCCGCCGGTTTCTGGACCTTCAATCTTCAGCATCTGCAAGGGGGGTCGGCGGCGCGGCTCCGGGACGAACCCCAGGGTGAGACCTGTGTTCCGACTCCCTCTGGAGCTAATGGTGTCCAGTAGCCTAAGAAGCCAATCCATCCTGCACGCAGGTGAGTTGAACTTCTCTCCCCTAAGTCCCTCGATGCAGTGAGCCTGTTGCCAGCAGGACTCACTGAAAATAAAAAACCTAAAACTTTTTCTAAGCAGCTCCTTAAGAGAGCCACCTAGATTGCACCCTGCTCGGACGGGCACAAAAACCTAACTGAGGCTTGGAGGAGGGTCATAGGGGGAGGAGCCAGTGCACACCACCTGATCCTAAAGCTTTATTTTTGTGCCCTGTCTCCTGCGGAGCCGCTAATCCCCATGGTCCTGACGGAGTCCCCAGCATCCACTAGGACGTTTAGAGAAAGCAACTGTATTATTTAAGCTTCAACAGGGGAAGGTCATCCAACACAATTCATATAGAGTAATACACCACACAAAGCATTTAGTAGTCTTTATAAGAACACTGTATTGAAAGTTTTTTTTTTTAAACGAAAACAAAAATATAAAAAAAAACACAATATGGCAGATACTGGGTGAAATTCAATTCTTTTGCACCCGCAAACTCCTGTCTAAAGTAACGGCAGATCGTGGGGCACAATTCAATTGGGGTTTTTTTTGCGCCGATTGTGCCCATAAATGTCGTGTTTAGCTGCTTTAAGCGGTGTGAGCTGAAATGCAGACGGTGATAGCCATCGCGCCCGAACTGAGCTACAATTGAATAGCTCCATTTGGGCTCCATCTAGTGGCTGCCGGCAGTAAAACATTTGAATCTCGCCCACTGTACTTCTGAAAATTATGTGCAAGTGCATACTGAACATGACTAGACATTTGGGGGCTTATGTAATAGCCTGCGAGCTGCTCAGGTTGATTTTGCCTTTTAAAATTATTTTCATTTTTTTTTTTTTTTTTAAAGTGGCAAAGTATTTTTGGTTACATACCATTGAAACCTTTTACGAGTCATGTAGGGAGAAACTGGATATTGGGATTGCTGGTGTGCAGTAGGAGCTGGGCACTTAAATTAGAACTATGCCATGGGGTCACTGTACCTTGCACAAAACTGGTACCTTGAAGTTGTAACGAGAGGCCATGACGTCCACCTCTGGAAGATCCCACTTCCAAACCAGCTTCTGGCAGTGACCACTACCCAGGGAGAAACGTGGTTTTGCCGAGGACGTTACATCCCAATTTTCACCACCCGGTTTGAACATTGCGGAGATCGTTGAAACAAAGGACTCAGCCCAGGATAGGATGCGGGCCCCCTCCGCCACTGCGCCCGTGCTCTTGGTGACGCCTCTGTGGCGTTGTTGGACTGAATCCACACCGACCAGCCAGGACAGACTTGGCCTCCAGAGCTATATAGATGGCACGGAGCTTGAGCACATTGATCGGCAGGGCTGTCTTGGAGGTGGACCAAAAACCCTGAAGACGGAGATCTAACATCTCAGCATCCTAACCAAGGAGATCGGCGTTCGTGGTCACTATGACCCAAGTCGGCAAAACCAAGGACTGGCCCTGGAGCAGATGATCGGAAACCAGCCACCAAAGGAGAGAATGACGAGTGCTGACAGACAGCACAAGAAGCTGAGACAAAAGGGACACTGTCCAATGCCTTAGAACAGGGGTGGGGAACCTTTTTTCTACCAAGGGCCATTTGGATATTTAGAAAATCCTTCGGGGGCCATATAAAAATTTTACCTTAAAAATTAGCCTGCCCCCTATAGATATGCCACCAGTATGTTTTCCCCCCTGTAGATATGCCCCCTAGTAGTGCCACTTGGAGGGAGTGACAGTGCTGCTGGGCTGTGTAGCATACAGGACACTCTGCACCAGAGCTGTAACTAAACATTTTGGTGCTTTTCATCAGAAAGTGAATTGGTGCTCCTCCTCCCACACCGCAGAGCACGGATAGTGCGCGCCGTAGGCGCGCAGCAAAAATTTAGGGGCATGGCTTAGGGTAGGGCATTCACATTACACCACACAGTATGAGCCAAAATTCACATTGCGCCACACAGTATGAGCCGAAATTCACATTGCGCCACACAGTATGAGCCACATTAACATTACGCCACACAGTATGAGCCGAAATTCACATTACGCCACACAGTATAAGCCGAAATTCACATTGCGCCACACAGTATGAGCCACATTAACATTACGCCACACAGTATGAGCCGAAATTCACATTACACCACACAGTATGAGCCACATTCACATTACGCCACACAGTATGAGCCGAAATTCACATTACGCCATACAATCATTGCAGCGTGGCTCAGTCTTGGTGTTACAGTGTTGTTCCTCCTAGCCGCGATCGGTTGATGAGGGTGTGGTTGGTATGAAAGGGGGAAGTGGCCCGGGGACATGTTGCATGGGTTGGCTGGATGCACCTCAAGCAACCCCGCTCCCTCCCCTCCCCACACCCTCTCCCCCGCCGCACTCCCGCATCCGCCCCTCCCCCACCCATGGTGGCTCCGGAACCCCTACCCCACCGCAGCAACTCCGCACCCGCCCCTCCCCCACCTGCGGCCTCCCCGCAACCGGTCTGAATTAGGCACTATGTATGTATGTATTTGTGTGTGTGTGTGTGTGTGTGTGTATGTATAAGTGTGTGATCTGTGTAAAGCTGTATGTATGTGTGCATGTATGTGTGACTACGTATATGTGCGACTGTATGCATGTGTATATGTGTGAGCCACAGTGTCCTGTGAGCAGTGGTTTCTTGGGGTAGACAGAGCGTGCCATAACATGGGGCGCCTGCCGCGGCATTTTTGGTGACTCCTTGTGCTCCCCTTCCTCCCCGTCAATATTACTCCGCTCGGGGTGCCGACTACACACTGTTCTGTTGGTGCTTTTCATCAGAAAGTGAATTGGTGCTCCTCCTCCCACACTGCAGAGCACGGAAAGTGCGCGCCGTAGGCGCGCAGCAAAAATTTAGTGGCATGGCTTAGGGTAGGGCATTCACATTACACCACACAGTATGAGCCGAAATTCACATTGCGCCACACAGTATGAGCCGAAATTCACATTGCGCCACACAGTATGAGCCACATTAACATTACGCCACACAGTATGAGCCGAAATTCACATTACACCACACATTATGAGCCACATTCACATTACGCCACACAGTATGAGCCGAAATTCACATTACGCCACACAGTATGAGCCACATTAACATTACGCCACACAGTATGAGCCACATTAACATTACGCCACACAGTATGAGCCGAAATTCACATTACACCACACATTATGAGCCACATTCACATTACGCCACACAGTATGAGCCGAAATTCACATTACGCCACACAGTATGAGCCGAAATTCACATTGCGCCACACAGTATGAGCCACATTAACATTACGCCACACAGTATGAGCCACATTAACATTACGCCACACAGTATGAGCCACATTAACATTACGCCACACAGTATGAGCCGAAATTCACATTACACCACACATTATGAGCCACATTCACATTACGCCACACAGTATGAGCCGAAATTCACATTACGCCACACAGTATGAGCCGAAATTCACATTGCGCCACACAGTATGAGCCACATTAACATTACGCCACACAGTATGAGCCGAAATTCACATTACACCACACAGTATGAGCCACATTCACATTACGCCATACAATCATTGCAGCGTGGCTCAGTCTTGGTGCTGCAGTGTTGTTCCTCCTAGCCGCGATCGCACTGCCTCCCCCTCAACACTCATCCAGTCCTCTGAGGATGAGAGGAACAAGGCTGTACCAACACACTCCTCCTGCACAAAAAATACTTCTCTTGCACACTAACATCAAACCAATATCCCCCTGCACACCAACAATACTCTACCAAACACAGTAGTATGATCCCCTGCACACCATCCCCTGTAATGTACATCAACATTATCTTCCTGCACATTGAAATGTCCCCTCTGCACAGCAATATGATCCCCCTTGCACACCAACAGGCTTCCCCCCAACAGCAGGCTAGTCCCCACATCTTTAATTTATTTACCTTTTTTCTTTCAGCGTTGACTGCCACACATGGCAGTGTCTGACGCCGCGGAATCTCCCCTTCTCTGTGCTCCCGCTCTCCACTGGCCGGCTCCCAATAGTTCTCCCCCTCTGCTCTCCAATCTCAATCCTTCTCCTCACCGCGTTGTCTCAGCCACGCTCCCCCCAATTCTCCTGCACAGGACTCAGAGGAAGAGCGGGAAGGGATGAGCAGGTGACAGCCTCCCATTGTCCCTCCTCCTCTATGTGTCCCCTCGCAGCGCCGCCGCCCCCCCACGCGTGCACGCTGCACGGTTGCCAGGTTACCCAGCGTCCCCTTCTGTTAAATGCCGTCTCTCCCTCCTCACTACTCTGCTGCGGCTGCGGTACTGTGAGCGGGCTGGGTGAAGTGTCTTTGCGGGCCGTATACGGCCCGCGGGCCGGACGTTCCCCACCCCGGCCTTAGACTCTCCCACTGGAATTCCTGCAAATGGATTCTCGTGTACTTAATGGTCTCGAAGGTGAAGAGCATCGTGCCCAACAGCTTCATGCACTGCAGGATTGATAGATGAGGAACTGAAAGAACCATCCCAACTAAATTCTCGAGGGCCCTGGCCTCAGATTCCTGCGGAACACTCACTGCAGCGAAGTGTCAAAGATTACGCTGAGAAACAGCAGTCACTGACAAGGTACCAAGTGAGACTTCTCGAAATTCAGGATCCAGACGTGATCCTGAAAGACCTGCACTGTGTGGCTCAGATGCACCTGCAACTGGGTTGCAGAATTGGCCTTTACGAGTAGGTCGTTTAAATAAGGTATGACTACAATACCTTCCCTGTGCAACAGATTTGCCATTACCACCATGATCTTTGTGAACACATGCAGGGGGGTGTATGGCTAAACCGAATGGGCAGGGCCTGGAATGGATAATGATCCAAGCAGACGGGAACTGCAGGAGAGACTTGCCGCCCGGATGTCAAGCAGTGAGGAAACATCACTGATCAGTGAGATTCCATCTGGAGTAAACTAAACCGGGTGGGGAGGGACCCAGTCAGGACCCTTTGCTTCCGAGCATCGGCTGAGGCCAGAGAATCCGACCTTTTTCGCAAAGCCCCTGCCGTGAAAAAAAAACCTACCTCAGGTGGATTGTCATCTAGTGGGCACTCCACCCCAAAAGGAATAGAGAAATGCCCGAAAACGAGAATGAACATCGTCCCCCTCCCCCCTTCTGTAGGGCTACAGTGGGAAGAAAGGTGCTTTTCCAACCTGTAGCCTGGGCAATGATAGTATCCAATTCAGGGCCAAAGAGAACTCCACCGTCAAAGAGAAGCACTTCAAAAAAAGGTTTTGATTCGGCATCCTCGTCCCAGGCGCAGAGCCAAAGGGCCCTCCTGGCTGCAATGGCGACCTGTGACACCGCGTACACTTCGTCTTGGACCGCCGCATAAACATAATCTGCTGCTCCACGGAGTTGAGTCACAAAATCCAGCAAGGACGTCTTGGTTGAGTCCTCTAGGATCTCCGCCACTGGGGCATCTACCGTGGGATACTGTACCCACTTGGACACATGAAACTCTGGAAGCAGACTCAGGGAGGCAAACCTGCAAGGGATAGAACATTTCTTATCTGGCGTTTTCCAGGCTTCTCAAAATCAGATCCGAAAGATCCACAGAAGGAGACGTTACAATGCTCTTGCACTGACGTTTGAATAGCCCAACCGATTCTTCAATCTTCCGAACCGTGGAGGAATCCAGGTCCTTTAAGTCATTGTAAAGCTCGCCCTCTGAATCCTAAACCAGTAAGGGACACCTGGAGGATGGAAGACATTTGTGGGTGTCCCGAAGTCAAGGGTCCTCAAAAAAAACCTTTCCATGTAAGAAAACACTTTCTCAAAATCAGATGCTGTGCGCTCCATGGTACAAAGCCAAGGCGGGTCAGACCCAAGCTGAGACCCCGCCCCCCCACCCAAGGAGGAAGGTAAACAAGACCTGACACTGAGAGAATAGATGCAGAAGTGCAACCAGCTGCTCTAAATCAGACAGTGACCGTGTCAGCACTTAAGCCCATACTGGCTTCACTATTGACCACTGCCAATGCGTCAATGGGTCCAGTCTGACAGGCTATGCACAAGGCGCCCGAGTACTCCTGTCCACATGCTAATTTCACATGACACTGGGCACAAGTAAAATACACAGCTGTACTGCCACCCTTACCCTAAGTAGCTTTTGCCTTATTCGCCATGAACCCAGTAAAAACCTGCTAGAAGCAGTGTTATAAGAGTTAACAATAACACTGGGCACTGTATGGCCTGCATAAAAATAGGATTTTAATTACCTACCGGTAAATCCTTTTCCCGTAGAGGATGCTGGGGTCCACATTAGTACCATGGGGTATAGACGGGTCCACTAGGAGCCATTGGCACTATAAGAGTTTGAGAGTGTGGGCTGGCTCCTCCCTCTATGTCCCTCCTACCAGACCCAGTCTAGAAACTGTGCCCGAGGAGATGGACATCTTCAAGAGAAGGCTATTACACAGATAGAGGTAAGATTCACACCAGCTCACACACAAGGCAACCAAAGCTAACTAGCTTGAAACATCAGCAACGGCTGAACAGGATTACTTACCAAGTAACAAAACAGTACTTACCAACAACTAAGTAGTACTTAACCAAATAACCACTGCAGGATCATGAAGCGCTGGGCAGGCGCCCAGCATCCTCTACCGACTACGAGAAAAGGATTTACCGGTAGGTAATTAAAATCCTATTTTCTCTTACGTCCTAGAGAATGCTGGGGTCCACATTAGAACCATGGGGATGTACCAAAGCTCCCAGAACGGGAGGGAGAGCGCGGAGGCTCCTGCAGAACTGATTGACCAAACTTCAGGTCCTCAGATGCCAAAGTATCGAACCTGTAGAACTTTGCGAACGTGTTCGACCCCGACCAAGTAGTCGCTCGGCAAAGTTGTAAAGCCGAGACACCCCGGGCAGCCGCCCAGGAAGAACCCGCCTTACGAGTAGAGTGGGCCTTAACAGACGTAGGACATGGCAAGCTTGCCGTAGAATACGCATGCTGGATAGTGAACCTGATCCAGCGAGAAATAGTCTGCTTAGAAGCAGGACACCCAATTTTCTTGGGATCATACAGGACAAACAGAGAGTCCAATTTTCTGTGACGAGCAGTCCTCCTCACATAGATCTTTAGAGCCCTCACAACATCTAAGGACTTTGATGAAATTCAGGAGTCAGTCGCAACTGACACCACAATAGGCTGGTTGATATGAAATGCTGATACAACCGTCGGAAGAAACTGCTCACGTGTCCGAAGTTCAGCTCTATCTTTATGGAAGATCAAGTATGGACTTTTACATGACAAAGCCCCCAACTCCGACACACGTCTAGCAGAGGCTAAGGCCAACAAAGTGACAGCCTTCCACGTGAGAAACTTGATCTCAGCCTCATGTAGAGGTTCAAACCAGTCTGTCTGGAGAAAATGCAACACCAGGTTGGATGTGCAGAACCCCCTTCAAAAAAGTCTGAACCTCAGGGAGGGCAGCCAACTGTTTTTGGAAGAAAATGGATAAGGCAGAAATCTGGACCTTTATGGATCCTAACCTCAGGCCCATATCCACACCTGCTTGCAGGAAGAGGAGAAAATGTCCCAGTTGAAACTCCACCACAGGAAACCACTTGGACTCACACCAAGATACACATTTTCTCCAAATACAATGGTAATGTTTTGACGTTACTCCTTTCCTAGCCTGTATCAGGGTAGGAATAACCTTTTTCGGAATGCCCTTCCGAGCTAGTATCTGGCGTTCAATCTCCATGCCGTCAAACGTAGCCGAGGTAAGTCTTGATAGGCTAATGGCCCCTGCTACAGCAGGTCCTCCCGAAGAGGACTCTTCCAGTAGTAGATCCAGAAGATCCGAGTACCAAGCCCTTCTTGGCCAGCCCGGAGCAATGAGGATTGCCTGAACTCCTGTTCTTCTTATGAGTTTGAGAACTCTTGGAATGAGTGGAAGTGGAGGGAACACGTACACCGACTGGAACACCCACGGAGTCACTAGGGTGTCCACCGCCACTGCTTGCGGGTCCCTCGACCAATACCGCCGAAGCTTCTTGTTGAGACGAGAGGCCATCATGTCGATCTGGGGTACCCCCCAAAGATCTGTTACCTCCTTGAACACCTCCGGATGGAGACCACACTCCCCTGGGTGGAGGTCGTGTCTGCTGAGGAAGTCCGCTTCCCAGTTGTCTACTCCCGGAATGAAGATTGCAGACAGCGCCAATGCGTGTTTTTCTGCCCAGAAGATGATTTTTGTTACCTCTGACATTGCAGCTCTGCTCTTCATTCCGCCCTGTCGGTTTATGTAGGCCACTGTCATGCTATTGTCCGACTGCACTTGAATGGCCCGATTTCTCAGAAGATGGGCCGCTTGGAGAAGACTGTTGTAGACGGCTCTTAGTTCCAGAATGTTTATCGGCAGGCTGGCTTCCAGACTTGACCACCTTCCTTGGAGGGTTTCACCTTGAGCGACCGCGTCCCAGCCCCAGACTTGCATCCGTGGTTAGAAGGATCCAGTCCTAAATCCCGAACTTGCGGCCCTCCAGAAGGTGAGGCAATTGCAGCCACCAGAGGAGCGAAATCCTGGCCTTTGGCGACAGACGTATTCTCTGGTGGTTCTGAAGATGGGATCCCGACAACTTGTCCAGGAGATCCAGTTGGAAGGACCGAGCATGAAACCTCCCATACTGCAGCGCCTCGTAAGAGGCCACCATCTTTCCCAGAAGGCGAATACACTGATGAATCGACACCCGGGCTGGCTTCAGGACATCCTGGACCATTGCTTGAATCACCAAAGCTTTGTCCTCTGGAAGGAACACCCTCTGCACCTCCGTGTAGAGGATCATTCCCAGAAAGGACAACCTCCTGGTTGGTTCCAAATGTGATTTTAAAAGATTCTGGATCCAACCATGATCCCCGAGAAGCTGGGTCGTGAGAGCTATGGACCGTAACAGCTTCTCCTTGGACGATGACTATCAGCAGATCGTCCAGCTATGGAATTATGTTCACCCCCTGTCTGCGAAGGAGAACCATCATTTCCGCCATCACCTTGGTGAAAACCCTCGGTGCTGTAGAGAGGCCGAATGGCAGGGCCTGGAACTGAAAATGACCGTCCAACAGTGTGAATTGTAGATGAGCTTGATACGGCAGCCAAATCAGAATGTGGAGGTATGCATCCATGATATCCAGGGATACCAGGAATTCCCCCTCCTCCAGACCGGATATCACCGCCCTTAGAGACCATTTTGAACTTGAACTCCCTCAGGAAGGGGTTTAGTGATTTTACGTTCAGAATGGGCCTGACCGAACCATCCGCTTTTGGTACCACGAAAAGGTTCGAATAGTAACCTGTGTTTTGCATTTGTGGAGGAACTGGTACAATGACCTGTGCCTCCACCAACTTCTGTTCAGGTGTTGTATCAGTAATATGCAACATATCTCTAATAGCCTCTAACATCAACTGCACCCCTTTTGCAAGAGATGCGGCCCACACCTGAGCACGTCCCCATCACCGTCTGCAGTGTCAGAATCAGTATCCGTGTTGTCTTGCATGATCTGGGCAAGAGCACGTTTGTGAGAACCCACAGAGGGGGGTCCTGAGGTAACAGAACCAGACCAAACTGCCATAGAATTCTGTAAAACCCGAGTTACAGGTTCATTCTGAGCAACCCAAGCAGAAATCTGAGAAATCATAGTTTTTATAGAGGATAACCACTCAGGCTCCCTTGCTGGTATCTGAGCTATAACAGTGCAATCCAGATTACATGGAATGAGATCATGCTGAGAGGACACAGAGTCCCTGGACATAGTTAACTGGAGACCCCAAACACTCCACACACACATACAGGGTAGGTTAGGCAAAGTTTCCTCCCTGAGAATGGCAAAAGAGACAGAGTTCAGAGCCAACCCACACACAGCGCTGTTATATATAAAGGACACCCCTTATCAGCACCCACTGTGTACTGGAATAGTTACACAGATCTAATTCTCCACCTCCTTCCCCCTTCTACAACCGCCTGGTACCGCACAGGATAGCTGGAGTTGCTTGGAGGGACAGCACTGTCGGCGTCTGTGTACAGGAACTGCAGGCAGGAAAAATAAGAATTTACTTACCGATAATTCTATTTCTCATAGTCCGTAGTGGATGCTGGGGACTCCGAAAGGACCATGGGGAATAGCGGCTCCGCAGGAGACTGGGCACAAAAGTAAAAGCTTTAGGACTACCTGGTGTGCACTGGCTCCTCCCCCTATGACCCTCCTCCAAGCCTCAGTTAGGATACTGTGCCCGGACGAGCGTACACAATAAGGAAGGATTATGAATCCCGGGTAAGACTCATACCAGCCACACCAATCACACCGTACAACTTGTGATTTGAACCCAGTTAACAGCATGATAACAGAGGAGCCTCTGAAAAGATGGCTCACAACAATAATAACCCGATTTTTGTAACAATAACTATGTACAAGTATTGCAGACAATCCGCACTTGGGATGGGCGCCCAGCATCCACTACGGACTATGAGAAATAGAATTATCGGTAAGTAAATTCTTATTTTCTCTAACGTCCTAGTGGATGCTGGGGACTCCCAAAGGACCATGGGGATTATACCAAAGCTCCCAAACGGGCGGGAGAGTGCGGATGACTCTGCAGCACCGAATGAGAGAACTCAAGGTCCTCCTCAGCCAGGGTATCAAATTTGTAGAATTTTGCAAACGTATTTGCCCCTGACCAAGTAGCTGCTCGGCAAAGTTGTAAAGCCGAGACCCCTCGGGCAGCCGCCCAAGATGAGCCCACTTTCCGTGTGGAATGGGCTTTTACAGATTTTGGCTGTGGCAGGCCTGCCACAGAATGTGCAAGCTGAATTGTACTACAAATCCAACGAGCAATCGTCTGCTTAGAAGCAGGAGCACCCAGCTTGTTGGGTGCATACAGGATAAACAGCGAGTCAGATTTTCTGACTCCAGCCGTCCTGGAAACATATTTTCAGGGCCCTGACTACGTCCAGCAACTTGGAATCCTCCAAGTCCCTAGTAGCCGCAGGCACCACAATAGGCTGGTTTAAGTGAAATGCTGAAACCACCTTCGGGAGAAATTGAGGACGAGTCCTCAATTCTGCCCTGTCCGTATGAAAAATTAGGTAAGGGCTTTTATAGGATAAAGCCGCCAATTCTGATACACGCCTGGCTGAAGCCAGGGCTAACAGCATTACCACTTTCCATGTGAGATATTTTAAGTCCACAGTGGTGAGTGGTTCAAACCAATGTGATTTTAGGAATCCCAAAACTACATTGAGATCCCAAGGTGCCACTGGAGGCACAAAAGGAGGCTGTATATGCAGTACCCCCTTGACAAACGTCTGAACTTCAGGAACTGAAGCTAGTTCTTTTTGGAAGAATATTGACAGGGCCGAAATTTGAACCTTAATGGACCCTAATTTGAGGCCCATAGACAGTCCTGTTTGCAGGAAATGCAGGAATCGACCCAGTTGAAATTCCTCTGTAGGGGCCTTCCTGGCCTCACACCACGCAACATATTTACGCCAAATACGGTGATAATGTTGCACAGTTACATCCTTCCTGGCTTTGATCAGGGTAGGGATGACTTCATCTGGAATGCCTTTTTCCTTCAGAATCCGGCGTTCAACCGCCATGCCGTCAAACGCAGCCACGGTAAGTCTTGGAACAGACATGGTCCCTGCTGGAGCAGGTCCTTTCTTAGAGGTAGAGGCCACGGGTCTTCCGTGAGCATCTCTTGAATTTCCGGGTACCAAGTCCTTCTTGGCCAATCCGGAGCCACGAGTATAGTCTTTACACCTCTCCTTCTTATGATTCTCAGTACCTTGGGTATGAGAGGCAGAGGAGGGAACACATATACTGACTGGTACACCCACGGTGTTACCAGAGCGTCCACAGCTATTGCCTGAGGGTCCCTTGACCTGGCGCAATATCTGTCCAGTTTTTTGTTAAGGCGGGACGCCATCATGTCCACCTTTGGTTTTTCCCAACGGTTCACAATCATGTGGAAGACTTCTGGGTGAAGTCCCCACTCTCCCGGGTGGAGGTCGTGCCTGCTGAGGAAGTCTGCTTCCCAGTTGTCCACTCCCGGAATGAACACTGCTGACAGTGCTATCACATGATTTTCCGCCCAGCGAAGAATCCTTGCAACTTCCGTCATTGCCCTCCTGCTTCTTGTGCCGCCCTGTCTGTTTACGTGGGCGACTGCCGTGATGTTGTCCGACTGGATCAACACCGGCTGACCCTGAAGCAGAGGCCTTGCCTGACTTAGGGCATTGTAAATGGCCCTTAGTTCCAGGATATTTATGTGAAGTGACGTTTCCATGCTTGACCACAAGCCCTGGAAATTTTTTCCCTGTGTGACTGCTCCCCAGCCTCTCAGGCTGGCATCCGTGGTCACCAGGACCCAATCCTGAATGCCGAATCTGCGGCCCTCTAGGAGATGAGCACTCTGTAACCACCACAGGAGAGACACCCTTGTCCTTGGAGACAGGGTTATCCGCTGATGCATTTGAAGATGCGATCCGGACCATTTGTCCAGCAGATCCCACTGAAAAGTTCTTGCGTGGAATCTGCCGAATGGAATCGCTTCGTAAGAAGCCACCATCTTTCCCAGGACCCTTGTGCATTGATGCACTGACACTTGGCCTGGTCTTAGGAGGTTCCTGACTAGGTCGGATAACTCCCTGGCTTTCTCCTCCGGGAGAAACACCTTTTTCTGTACTGTGTCCAGAATCATCCCTAGGAACAGCAGACGTGTCGTCGGAATCAGCTGCGATTTTGGAATATTTAGAATCCATCCGTGCTGTCGTAGTACTACTTGAGATAGTGCTACTCCGACCTCTAACTGTTCTCTGGACCTTGCCCTTATCAGGAGATCATCCAAGTAAGGGATAATTAAGACGCCTTTTCTTCGAAGAAGAATCATCATTTCGGCCATTACCTTGGTAAAGACCCGGGGTGCCGTGGACAATCCAAACGGCAGCGTCTGAAACTGATAGTGACAGTTCTGTACCACAAACCTGAGGTACCCTTGGTGAGAAGGGCAAATTGGGACATGGAGGTAAGCATCCTTGATGTCCAGAGACACCATATAGTCCCCTTCTTCCAGGTTCGCTATCACTGCTCTGAGTGACTCCATCTTGAATTTGAACCTTTTTATGTAAGTGTTCAAGGATTTCAGATTTAAAATGGGTCTCACCGAGCCGTCTGGCTTCGGTACCACAAACAGCGTGGAATAATACCCCTTTCCCTGTTGTAGGAGGGGTACCTTGATTATCACCTGCTGGGAATACAGCTTGTGAATGGCTTCCAATACCGCCTCCCTGTCGGGGGGAGACATTGGTAAAGCAGACTTTAGGAACCGGCGAGGGGGAGACGTCTCGAATTCCAATTTGTACCCCTGTGATACTACCTGCAGGATCCAGGGGTCCACTTGCGAGTGAGCCCACTGCGCGCTGAAATTCTTGAGATGGGCCCCCACCGTGCCTGAGTCCGTTTGTAAGGCCCCAGCGTCATGCTGAGGACTTGGCAGAAGCGGGGGAGGGCTTCTGTTCGTGGGAAGAGGCTGTCTGCTGCAGTCTTTTTCCCCTTCCTCTGCCCCGGGGCAGATATGAGTGGCCTTTTGCCCGCTTGCCCTTATGGGGACGAAAGGACTGTGCCTGAAAAGACGGTATCTTTTTCTGCTGAGAGGTGACCTGGGGTAAAAAGGTGGATTTCCCAGCCGTTGCCGTGGCCACCAGGTCCGATAGACCGACCCCAAATAACTCCTCCCCTTTATACGGCAATACTTCCATATGCCGTTTGGAATCCGCATCACCTGACCACTGTCGCGTCCATAACCCTCTTCTGGCAGAAATGGACATTGCACTTACTCTTGATGCCAGAGTGCAAATATCCCTCTGTGCATCACGCATATATAGAAATGCATCCTTTAAATGCTCTATAGTCAATAATATATTGTCCCTGTCCAGGGTATCAATATTTTCAGTCAGGGAATCCGACCAAGCCACCCCAGCACTGCACATCCAGGCTGAGGCGATTGCTGGTCGCAGTATAATACCAGTATGTGTGTATATACTTTTTAGGATATTTTCCAGCTTCCTATCAGCTGGTTCCTTGAGGGCGGCCGTATCAGGAGACGGTAACGCCACTTGTTTTGATAAGCGTGTGAGCGCCTTATCTACCCTAGGGGGTGTTTCCCAACGTGCCCTAACCTCTGGCGGGAAAGGGTATAATGCCAATAATTTTTTAGAAATTAGCAGTTTTTTATCGGGGGAAACCCACGCTTCATCACACACCTCATTTAATTCATCTGATTCAGGAAAAACTACGGGTAGTTTTTTCACACCCCACATAATACCCTTTTTTGTGGTACTTGTAGTATCAGAAATATTCAAAACCTCCTTCATTGCCGTGATCATGTAACGTGTGGCCCTACTGGAAAATACGTTTGTTTCCTCACCGTCGACACTGGAGTCAGTGTCCGTGTCAGTGTCTGTATCGACCTGAGGTAACGGGCGTTTTATAGCCACTGACGGTGTTTGAGACGCCTGGACAGGTATTAACTGATTTGCCGGCTGTCTCATGTCGTCAACAGTCTTTTGTAAAGTGCTGACACTATCACGTAATTCTTTCCATAAGACCATCCAGTCAGGTGTCGACTCCCTAGGGGGTGATATCACTAACACAGGCAATTGCTCCGCCTCCACACCATTTTCCTCCTCATACATGTCGACACAACGTACCGACACACAGCACACACACAGGGAATGCTCTGATAGAGGACAGGACCCCACTAGCCCTTTGGGGAGACAGAGGGAGAGTTTGCCAGCACACACCAGAGCGCTATATATATATATATAGGGATAACCTTATATAAGTGTTTTTCCCTGATATAGCTGCTGTATATATTTATCTGCCAAATTAGTGCCCCCCCTCTCTTGTTTTACCCTGTTTCTGTAGTGCAGGACTGCAGGGGAGAGTTAGGGAGCCTTCCTCCAACGGAGCTGTGAGGAAAAAATGGCGCCAGTGTGCTGAGGAGATAGGCTCCGCCCCCTTCTAGGCGGCCTTTCTCCCGCTTTTTTATGGAAAAATTGGCAGGGGTTAAATGCATCCATATAGCCCAGGAGCTATATGTGATGGATTTTTTGCCAAAAAAGGTATTTTTATTGCGTCTCAGGGCGCCCCCCCCAGCGCCCTGCACCCTCAGTGACCGGAGTGTGAAGTGTGCTAAGAGCAATGGCGCACAGCTGCGGTGCTGTGCGCTACCTTATTGAAGACAGGACGTCTTCTGCCGCCGATTTTCCGGACCTCTTCAGTCTTCTGGCTCTGTAAGGGGGCCGGCGGCGCGGCTCTAGGACCCATCCATGGCTGGGCCTGTGATCGTCCCTCTGGAGCTAATGTCCAGTAGCCTAAGAAGCCCAATCCACTCTGCACGCAGGTGAGTTCGCTTCTTCTCCCCTTAGTCCCTCGGTGCAGTGAGCCTGTTGCCAGCAGGTCTCACTGAAAATAAAAAACCTACTTTAAACTTTTACTCTAAGCAGCTCAGGAGAGCCCCTTAGTATGCACCCTTCTCGTTCGGGCACAAAAATCTAACTGAGGCTTGGAGGAGGGTCATAGGGGGAGGAGCCAGTGCACACCAGGTAGTCCTAAAGCTTTTACTTTTGTGCCCAGTCTCCTGCGGAGCCGCTATTCCCCATGGTCCTTTCGGAGTCCCCAGCATCCACTAGGACGTTAGAGAAATGGCGCTGAATGCTGCTGGGTCCGCTCTGAGTAGAAGCTCCGCCCCTTGAAGATGGCGCGTCTTCCCGCACAAATTCTTTATACTGGGCTGAGGACTCCGTCGCAAGGCGGGGGATTGCGTCCCCTGTGAGCGTCTGAGTACAGAGGATTCTGATGCTAGCCTGGGATTCAGTCTCCGGTTAGCGTCTGTGACCAGTGTAGGGTATTAAGACACTGGCTCAGGACGCCCCTCAAAGCGTCAACACTGTGTGCCGCTGAGCCTTCCCGGAGCGCAGCTGCTCAGAGCTGCGCTCCTACCCTTGTGCAGACATATCTCGTCGGATCTTCTGGCTCTGTAAGGGGGTGGCGGCATGCTGCCGGGGTGAGCGATCCCCTGTGGCGGGGAACATTCGATCCCCTCAGGAGCTCAGTGTCATGTCAGCAGGCCCCGCAGGGCGGACACTACCCCCCCCCCCCCCCCTTAGTCCCTCGAAGCAACAGCCTCCCTGTAAAATAATGAACTCTAAAATAACCTATTTCTAAAGAAGCTCTGTAGAGCTCCCCTAGCTGTGACCGGCTCCTCCGGGAACATTTTCTAAACTGGGTCTGGTAGGAGGGGCATAGAGGGAGTAGCCAGCCCACATTCTCAAACTCTTAAAGTGCCAATGGCTCCTAGTGGACCCGTCTATACCCCAAAATACTAATGTGGACCCCAGCATCCTCTAGGACGTAAGAGAAAAAACAAAATACCAGTCAGTCAAAAGCCGAGTCAGGTACTCGAGCTTCCTAAAAATGCCCACACAGGAGCAATGGAGAAGAGGAGCTGAAGCCGATACCAAAACTTGTAGTCGGCCTAGCAATGACAGTCTGCGCAGTAATGACGTCAGTGAATATGGTGCACCCTTGTTAAGCTACACCACCCACAGCAGAGTGGGAGACCAGCAACTTACAAGCTCCGCATCCAACCTTCTTTTGAAAAGAAATCATTTCAAATACACATTTCAAATCCTTCACATCATAATCCACTTGTGTGGAGAGCATAAAAACAGTGGCGTACAGAATGTCAGGATGGATGCTCGTTAAGTTTGGACATCCATGTCCAGTTAAGACATAGGGGGCTGGTGGGAACAAAACCCCAAGGTCTTAGAAAATGAAATCAGTGGACTCCAATAAAGGAGGAGATACATAAGAAAATGATTCTAATATAAAATAAATGTTGAAATAGGACAGCTTCATCTGTTGCAATTTCATGCTTTTCATATTTATTTTAAAACTAACAAACATGCTCTAACTACTGACTTGAAGCAAATTCTGTTGAGGCCATCTGATAAAAGGCATTCCTAAAAACACAAAATAGAATAGATTGCAACAAGGGTGGAGGCTGTAACCTAATTATCATTACTCATTAAGCAATGGAAAAAAAAAATAAAAAAAAATCAACAGACAACAGTAAAAGAGGATTTTGGTAGTTACCGATAAATCCATTTCTCTGAATCCTCTAGGGGACACTGGAGCATCCTTATACATTAGGGGTGTGAAGCTTGCAACCGGAGGTGTGGCACAATGTAAAATTAGCATTGTCTGCACAGCTGGCTCCTCCCCCTTCACATCCCTCCTCCCTCAGTTTGGAAAATTGGACTGAGAGAATAGGACATGATACTATAGCACATGGCGAGGAACCGAACCGTACAACATATCAAACAGTATCCAAGAAAACGCGTATCCGAAGAACTAACGCCGTTTGTACGAACTGTTTAAACAAGAACTTTGAACACAGCAGGGTGACAGCACCGAGGCGGGCGTCCTGTGTCCCCTAGAGGATTCAGAGAAATGGATTTATCGGTAAGTACCAAAATCCTCTTTTCTCTTGCATCCACTAGGGGACACTGGAGTCCTATACAGTAGGGGACATCCCAAAGTTATCCCCAAGGGAGGGAGTGCTGTCGGTGGCCTGCAAAACTAAACGTCCGAACTTAGAGTCTTCGGACGCAAAGGGATAAAAACCTGTAAATTATCGCGAACGTGTGGACTGAGGACCACGTCGCCGCTCTGCAAAGTTGAGTAGTGAAAGCACCTCTGGCAGCCACCCATGAGGCACCCACTGATCGGGTGGTATGAGCACCTGTCTGAACCGGAAACTGTCTTGCCACAGGAAATATAAGCTAGCCGAATGGCAAGTCGAAACCATCTAGACAAAGACTGCCTAGATGCTGGCCAACCCCTCTTAGGCTCATCATAAACAACAAACAAATGGTCCGACCCTCTGAAGGACGACGCAACTTGTACGTATACCCGTAAAGTTCGGACAACAGCCAAGGACACGTCCCCATCTGTGAGACCCTGGAACGATGGGACCACAATTGGCCGGTTTACATGAAACCCCGAAACAACCTTAGGAAGGAAATCTGCTCTTGTATGTAATTCTGTCCTATCCTCAAGAAAAATTAAAAAGGGACTCTTACACGATAAGGCTCCCAACTCAGAAACCCGCCTGGCCGAAGCCAATGTAAGCAATAATGTGACCTTCCAAGAGAGATATTTCAGGTCTGTTCTTGCCAATGGCTCAAAAGTTGGTGATCCCAGAAATTCCAACACCAAATTTAAGTCCCATGGTGAAGTAGGAGGACGAAAAAGGGGGGCTGTATCCACAGAATCCCCTGTAAAAAAGGTTTGAACCTCTGGCCAGGATGCTAACCGTTGTTGAAATAGGATGGAGAGAGACGAAATTTGAACAGTCAGAGAGCCCAGCCTTAGTCCTACATCCAGACTGGCCTGAAGGAAAAGTAGAAGTCTGGATAACCGGAAGTTCGTCGAAGTCCACCCATGTTCTTGACACCACTCCATGTACCTCTTCCAAATCCTGTAGTAGTGCATGGCTGTGACCGGCATCCTAGCGGCAATTATCGTAGGAGTGGCCCGTCTTGGTATCCCCCTGTTTCTTTAGATCCGGGTTTCAAGAGCCACGCCGATAAACGCAGCCTGGTCAGGTCTGGGTGTTGGAACGGGCCCTGAGATAGCAGGTCCTCTCTCTGAGGTACCCGCCAAAGATCATCTGCTAGTAACCCTCGCAGATCTGAGTATCAACTCCTGCAGGGTCAATCTGGTGCGATTAGGATCGCCCACACTCGCTCTCGTTTCAACAGTGTCAGAAACCTGGGTATGAGGGGGAAAGGTGGAAAAATGTAAACCCTCCTGTAGCACCAAGGAAGTGTCAATGCGTCCACTCCTTCTGTCCTGGACACATATCTGGGCAGCTGATGGTTTTGCCGAGACGTCAGTAGGTCGACTGGAGGTAGACCCCAACTCTGAACACTGCCGAGAGGATGATGTTTCGCCCTTTCTGCCCACAAGATCTCTGTGGCGTCCTGGAACACCGTTCTGCTGTTAGTTCCCCCCTGACAGTCTATGTAAGCCGTCGTGGTGATCTTTTTTTTTTTTTTTGTATCTTTAAGTGTTCACCCATGACTAGGTCTTCGGCTAAGAGAAGTGCATTTAAACCGCTCTCAGCTCGAGAATGTTTATGGGTAGTCTGCTCTCCTGATCGTCCACCTCCCTGAAACTGATGTTCCTCCAGGACAGCACCCCAGCCTCCGAGACTGGCATCCGTTGTTAGGATCCTCCAATCCCAAATCTCTTTCCTGCTGTGAGATTCCTGTGCAACGACCACCAAATTAAGGAGGTTCGTATGCGTGGTGGAAGTCTGATTCTTCGATGTCGAAGCCAGTGCGAACCTGCTCCCTGAGCAATGAGGTTCATCTGGAATGGCCGGGAATGAAGTCTGCCGTACTGCAGAGCTCCGAACGACGCCACCATCTTCCCGAGAAGTTGCACACCGAGGTGTAGAGAAACCGTTTGTGTCCTCAGTACCTGAGCCACTAATCTCTAAGTCTTGGACCCTGTTTTGTGGAAGGAATACTCTCAATTGTACCCTGTCCAAGATGAGACCGAGGAAATGAATCCGTTGAGTCGGCATGAGGTTGGATTTCTGGAAATTCACAATCCACCCGTCGAATGAGAAATTGATGAGATGTCCGAACACCCTTGATCAGCAGTACCTGAGATGATGCCTTGATCAGTAGATCGTCTAGATAAGGTATAATCGGGATCCCCAACAGTCTCAAACCTGCAACCCTGATTGTCATGATCTTCGTAAAGATTCTTGGGGCTGATGATAGACCGAACGGCAAGGCCCTGAATTGGTAGTGATCTGTCACCAGTGCGAACCTTAAGTAAGCCTGGTGAGGAGTCCAGATTGGGATATGCATATATGCATCCCTTGTGTCCATGTATACCCTGAACTCGCCTTGTTCTAAGCCTGCAATGACTGACTGGATTGATTCCATCTGGAGTTTGTAGACCCTTAGAAACAGGTTTAAAACCTTTAAATTTAGTATCTGTCTGACCGTCTGGTTTTGGCATGACAAAAAGATTGGAATAGAAACCCGTTCCTCTTGAGAGGCGGGAACTGGAATAATGACCTCCGATCGCAGCAACCTTTGAACTGCTGTCAGTATTGCTTTGTAAAAAAAAAAATAAAAAAAAATAAGAATTTACTTACCGATAATTCTATTTCTCGGAGTCCGTAGTGGATGCTGGGGTTCCTGAAAGGACCATGGGGAATAGCGGCTCCGCAGGAGACAGGGCACAAAAGTAAAGCTTTCCGATCAGGTGGTGTGCACTGGCTCCTCCCCCTATGACCCTCCTCCAAGCCAGTTAGGTACTGTGCCCGGACGAGCGTACACAATAAGGGAGGAATTTTGAATCCCGGGTAAGACTCATACCAGCCACACCAATCACACCGTACAACTTGTGATCTAAACCCAGTTAACAGTATGATAACAGCGGAGCCTCTGAAAAGATGGCTCACAACAATAATAACCCGATTTTTGTAACTATGTACAAGTATTGCAGATAATCCGCACTTGGGATGGGCGCCCAGCATCCACTACGGACTCCGAGAAATAGAATTATCGGTAAGTAAATTCTTATTTTCTCTATCGTCCTAGTGGATGCTGGGGTTCCTGAAAGGACCATGGGGATTATACCAAAGCTCCCAAACGGGCGGGAGAGTGCGGATGACTCTGCAGCACCGAATGAGAGAACTCCAGGTCCTCCTTAGCCAGGGTATCAAATTTGTAGAATTTTGCAAACGTGTTTGCCCCTGACCAAGTAGCTGCTCGGCAAAGTTGTAAAGCCGAGACCCCTCGGGCAGCCGCCCAAGATGAGCCCACCTTCCTTGTGGAATGGACATTTACATATTTTGGCTGTGGCAGGCCTGCCACAGAATGTGCAAGCTGAATTGTATTACACATCCAACTAGCAATAGTCTGCTTAGAAGCAAGAGCACCCAGTTTGTTGGGTGCATACAGGATAACAGCAAGTCTGTTTTCCTGACTCCAGCCGTCCTGGAACATATTTTCAGGGCCCTGACAACATCTAGCAACTTGGAGTCCTCCAAGTCCCTAGTAGGTGCAAGGCACCACAATAAGCTGGTTCAGGTGAAACACTGACACCACCTTAGGGAGAGAACTGGGGACGAGTCCGCAGCTCTGCCCTGTCCGAATGGACAAACAGATATGGGCTTTTTTGAGAAAAAACCACCAATTTGACACTCGCCTGGTCCAGGCCAGGGCCAAGAGCATGGTCACTTTTCATGTGAGATGCTTCAAATCCACAGATTTGACTGGTTTTAAACCAATGTGATTTGAGGAATCCCAGAACTACGTTGAGATCCCACAGTGCCACTGGAGGCACAAAAGGGGGTTGTATATGCAATACTCCCTTGACAAACTTCTGGACTTCAGGAACTGAAGCCAATTCTTTCTGGAAGAAAATCGACAGGGCCGAAATTTGAACCTTAATGGACCCCAATTTGAGGCCCATAGACACTCCTGTTTGCAGGAAATGCAGGAAACGACCGAGTTGAAATTTCTTTGTGGGGCCTTCCTGGCCTCACACCACGCAACATATTTTCGCCACATGTGGTGATAATGTTGTGCGGTCACCTCCTTTCTGGCTTTGACCAGGGTAGGAATGACCTCTTCCGGAATGCCTTTTTCCCTTAGGATCCGGCTTTCCACCGCCATGCCGACAAACGCAGCTGCGGTAAGTCTTGGAACAGACATGGTACTTGCTGAAGCAAGTCCCTTCTTAGCGGCAGAGGCCATAAGACCTCTGTAAGCATCTCTTGAAGTTCCGGGTACCAAGTCCTTCTTGGCCAATCCGGAGCCATGAGTATAGTTCTTACTCCTCTACGTCTTATAATTCTCAGCACCTTAGGTATGAGAAGCAGAGGAGGGAACACATACACCGACTGGTACACCCACGGTGTTACCAGAACGTCCACAGCTATTGCCTGAGGGTCTCTTGACCTGGCGCAATACCTGTCCCGTTTTTTGTTCAGACGGGACGCCATCATGTCCACCTTTGGTATTTCCCAACGGTTTACAATCATGTGGAAAAAACTTCCCGATGAAGTTTCCACTCTCCCGGGTGGAGGTCGTGCCTGCTGAGGAAGTCTGCTTCCCAGTTTCCATTCCCGGGATGAAACACTGCTGACAGTGCTATCACATGATTTTCCGCCCAGCGAAAAGTCCTTGCAGTTTTTGCCATTGCCCTCCTGCTTCTTGTGTCGCCCTGTCTGTTTACGTGGGCGACTGCCGTGATGTTTTTCCCAATGGATCAATACCGGCTGACCTTGAAGCAGAGGTCTTGCTAAGCTTAGAGCATTATAAATTTACCCTTAGCTCCAGTATATTTATGTGGAGAAAAGTCTCCAGACTTGATCACACTCCCTGGAAATTTTTTCCTTGTGTGACTGCTCCCCAGCCTCTCGGGCTGGGCTCCGTGGTCACCAGCATCCAATCCTGAATGCCGAATCTGCGGCCCTCTAGAAGATGAGCACTCTATAACCACCACAGGAGAGACACCCTTGTCCTTGGATATAGGGTTATCCGCTGATGCATCTGAAGATGCGATCCGGACCATTTGTCCAGCAGATCCCACTGAAAAGTTCTTGCGTGAAATCTGCCGAATGGAATTGCTTCGTAGGAAGCCACCATTTTTACCAGGACCCTTGTGCAATGATGCACTGTTTTTAGGAGGTTCCTGACTAGCTCGGATAACTCCCTGGCTTTCTCTTCCGGGAGAAACACCTTTTTCTGGACTGTGTCCAGAATCATCCCTAGGCACAGCAGACGTGTCGTCGGGATCAGCTGCGATTTTGGAATATTTAGAATCCACCCGTGCTGTTGTAGCAGTATCCTAGATAGTGCTACTCCGACCACCAACTGTTCCCTGGACTATGCCCTTATCAGGAGATCGTCCAAGTAAGGGATAATTAAGACGCCTTTTCTTCGAAGAAGAATCATCATTTCGGCCATTACCTTGGTAAAGACCCGGGGTGCCGTGGACAATCCAAACGGCAGCGTCTGAAACTGATAGTGACAGTTCTGCACCACGAACCTGAGGTACCCTTAGTGAGAAGGGCAAATTTGGGACATAGAGGTAAGCATCCCTGATGTCCCGGGACACTATATAGTCCCCTTCTTCCTGGTTCGTTATCACTGCTCTGAGTGACTCCATCTTGATTTGAACCTTTGTAAGTGTTCAAAAAATTTTTTAGAATAAGTCTCACCTAGCCTTCTGGCTTCAGTACCACAATATAGTGTGGAATAATACCCCTTTTCTTGTAGTAGGAGGGGTAATTTAATTATCACCTGCTGGGAATACAGCTTGTGAATTTTTTTCCATACTGCCTCCTTGTCGGAGGGAGACCTTGGTAAAGCAGACTTCAGGAGCCTGCGAAGGGGAAACGTCTCGACATTCCAATCTGTACCCCTGGGATACTACTTGTAGGATCCAGGGGTCCTGTACGGTCTCAGCGCCATGCTGAGAACTTGTCAGAAGCGGTGGAACGCTTCTGTTCCTGGGAATGGGCTGCCTGCTGCAGTCTTCTTCCCTTTCCTCTATCCCTGGGCAGATATGATCTTATAGGGACGAAAGGACTGAGGCTGAAAAGACGGTGTCTTTTTCTGCAGAGATGTGACTTAGGGTAAAAACGGTGGATTTTCCAGCAGTTGCCGTGGCCACCAGGTCCGATGGACCGACCCCAAATAACTCCTCTTCCTTTATACGGCAATACACCTTTGTGCCGTTTGGAATCTGCATCACCTGACCACTGTCGTGTCCATAACATCTTCTGGCAGTTATGGACATCGCATTTACTCTTGATGCCAGAGTGCAAATATCCCTCTGTGCATCTCGCATATATAGAAATGCATCCTTTAAATGCTCTATAGTCAATAAAATACTGTCCCTGTCAAGGGAATCAATATTTTTAGTCAGGGAATCCGACCAAGCCACCCCAGCTCTGCACATCCAGGCTGAGGCGATCGCTGGTCGCAGTATAACACCAGTATGTGTGTATATACTTTTTATGATATTTTCCAGCCTCCTGTCAGCTGGTCCTTGAGGACGGCCCTATCTATAGACGGTACCGCCACTTGTTTTGATAAGCGTGTGAGCGCCTTATCCACCCTAAGGGGTGTTTCCCAACGCGCCCTAACTTCTGGCGGGAAAGGGTATACCGCCCATAATTTTTTATCGGGGGGAACCCACGCATCATCACACACTTTATTTAATTTATCTGATTCAGGAAAAACTATGGTAGTTTTTTCACATCCCACATAATACCCTCTTTTGTGGTACTTGTAGTATCAGAAATATGTAACACCTCCTTCATTGCCTTTAACGTGTGGCCCTAATAAGGAATACGTTTGTTTATTCACCGTCGACACTGGATTCAGTGTCCCTGTCTGTGTCTGTGTCGACCGACTAAAGTAAACGGGCGTTTTAAAACCCCTGACGGTGTTTTTGAGACGTCTGGACCGGTACTAATTGTTTGTCGGCCGTCTCATGTAGTCAACCGACCTTGCAGCGTGTTGACATTATCACGTAATTCCCTAAATAAGCCATCCATTCCGGTGTCGACTCCCTAGAGAGTGACATCACCATTACAGGCAATTTGCTCCGCCTCCTCACCAACATCGTCCTCCTACATGTCGACACACACGTACCGACACACAGCACACACACAGGGAATGCTCTGATAGAGGACAGGACCCACTAGCCCTTTGGAGAGACAGAGGGAGAGTTTGCCAGCACACACCAAAAACGCTATAATTATATAGGGACAACCTTATATAAGTGTTTTCCCTTATAGCATCTTTTTTATATATTTCTAACGCCAAATTAGTGCCCCCCCCTCTCTGTTTTAACCCTGTTTCTGTAGTGCAGTGCAGGGGAGAGCCTGGGAGCCTTCCCTCCAGCCTTTCTGTGAGGGAAAATGGCGCTGTGTGCTGAGGAGATAGGCCCCGCCCCTTTTTCGGCGGCCTCGTCTCCCGCTCTTAACGGATTCTGGCAGGGGTTAAATATCTCCATATAGCCTCCGGAGGCTATATGTGAGGTATTTTTAGCCAAAATAGGTATTCATTTGCCTCCCAGGGCGCCCCCCTCCCAGCGCCCTGCACCCTCAGTGACTGCCGTGTGAAGTGTGCTGAGAGGAAAATGGCGCACAGCTGCAGTGCTGTGCGCTACCTTTAGAAGACTGAGGAGTCTTCTGCCGCCGATTCTGGACCTCTTCTTACTTCAGCATCTGCAAGGGGGCCGGCGGCAAGGCTCCGGTGACCATCCAGGCTGTACCTGTGATCGTCCCTCTGGAGCTGATGTCCAGTAGCCAAGAAGCCAATCCATCCTGCACGCAGGTGAGTTCACTTCTTCTCCCCTAAGTCCCTCGTTGCAGTGATCCTGTTGCCAGCAGGACTCACTGTAAAATAAAAAACCTAAGCTAAACTTTTCTAAGCAGCTCTTTAGGAGAGCCACCTAGATTGCACCCTTCTCGGCCGGGCACAAAAATCTAACTGGCTTGGAGGAGGGTCATAGGGGGAGGAGCCAGTGCACACCACCTGATCGGAAAGCTTTACTTTTGTGCCCTGTCTCCTGCGGAGCCGCTATTCCCCATGGTCCTTTCAGGAACCCCAGCATCCACTAGGACGATAGAGAAAAAAAAAGGACTGTGAGGCCTCTGTTGAAAATCCAGTTTTCTCAAAATCTGGTGAGAAGCGTGCCCAGATGTTCTGGTTGCTGTCTGTGAGCGGCCTCTACCTCTGCCCCCACGTACTTGTGTACCGAAAAATCCTCGGGCCTGAAAGGACTGTGATCTAAATGAATTAAACTCCCGAATAGCCTCTCCTAACCTGTGGAGTGGCTCTCGTATAAGGAGAAGGCAGAAAGGTGGAGTTCTTTGCTGTAGCCTGCGAAATCCACTTATCCAACTCTGAACCGAAAAGCATGTCACCCCCAACGGGGATGGATTATACCGCCTACTTGGTGTCAGAGTCTCCTTGCCCTTCTCTGAGCCATAAAATCCGTCAAGCCGATATGGCCGATGCGGAGATCCGCGACTATTCTGCTAATACTTTAAAGCTTGACACAAGTATGAAGCAGATTCTCGAATGTCCAGCTGGGTAATCTCTTCTAAGCTATCTTCCTCCTCAATAGCCCGTACAATACGTCTAGACCATGCTCCCATGGCCTTGTTGACCCAAGCACAGACGATCGCAGGTCTCCGTGACTGCACCTGCTGCTACAAAAATTGACTTTAAAGCTGTGTCAACATTACAATCTGAAGCATCCTTTAAAGTCGTTACATTAGGTATTAGTAAGATTGTCTACTTCGACAACCTTCCTAGGGAAGCATCCACAACTGGTGGATTCTCACACTCATCCATTACACCCTTAGGTATGGGATAAGTCACTTGAAACCTTTTCGGAATTGAAAGCGTTTGTCAATTTGTCTTCAAGCCTCCTCCCTTTGAGATTGGAGGGATTTAGAAATGGGAAACACTGCTGAACGCGGCTTTTGGGATTCGAACAATTCGAATCCTTCTGGCTCCTTTACTTCTTTTACCTTAAAGTTTAGGATCTCCTTCCCGCTTCAATTAAAGACTCAATACCCAAGATTGCCGTGTCCTCTTTTGGAAAATCGGCGTCTAGGGTAGATTCAATTAACTCACCTTCCTCTGTGTCAATGAGAAGACCCGCTTACGGTAAATAGGAAGAGGTATTTTAACTGCCTCGAGCACATTCGTTCCTGCACGTGCGGATGGCGTTAACTTGATGAGAAATACCTCCAATCACTTTGAGAATCCCGCAGCCCATTCCGATTGCTGCCTGTGTGATTCTGCCATTACCTTGGAGATCCTATTTGCAAGGTTGTCTTCCCATGACCTAGCCAGAGCACTGTTCCCAGGTGAAGCGTCCTTGTCTAAGCAGGAGTCGCACACCCCGGAGCTGCCAACCCGCGTGTTCTTCATGCTACATCTCGTGCAAACATAACAGGTCTTGGAGGCCTTGGTTGGTGCTCTAGACATGTTGTTTGAAAACCTTACCAGGGTATTATGCAGCGCTTTCACCCTTTAAACTAGGAAGAGAAAGACTGAGTGATGACGGAAGCCAAGGTCTCGGATTCGGCTGAAAATGCCTTTCCCTCCTGTATACAGAAAAAGAACTGGACAAAATAAATAAATAAAAATATAATTTTTTTTTTTTTTTTTAATTATTAACTACCAGCCGACTCGCAACCCTCACATCCCAACTGTAATTCAGCTACGATGGTAGAGGTGGTATCCGCTTGCTTCCGTGTATTTTCTTCAGGATCTTTGTAATAGAAGTCCTTTGAAAATATAAATGGTAAAGTAGATTATTCTGTTCAGGAGATCCTCTTTCTAAATATATACGTTTACCAGCAGAGGGAGCTGGTGTTACAACCAAACTATCCCTCTTGTTTCTATACGAGGGGGAGGGCTGATCCCTGCCCCTCGGAATGGCGCCAGTTTGTATAAGTAACATGGCCCCCTCTGTAAGTTATTAGGCACTTCACAAAATGTTTAAAAGCGTATCAAACATTTTCCAGGCTATTTTCACTAGCCTTGCTCTTTTACTAGCCAGCGCTTCTACATATATGGGGAGGCGCGCTGTCACTGAGTGTAGCCTCTATACTCACGCGGCTGAAAGAATCCCCTCAGCCGCGCTGTAAAAAACTTCAGCGTCTCTACCCCCCATCGATCCCCCCGAGACCCTTCTGTGAAGTCCCGCAGCGGTGCCCGGCTGATAGGATCGGCTTCACGCGGCTGTGTGGTGTGCGCTCTGCGGGACCCTTCTGCCAAGTCCCGTAGCGGCGCCCGGCTGATAGGATCGGCATGCTAGCGGCTGTCTAGTGTGCGCGCTCCGGGACCTTGTCACAAAGTCCCGTAGCGCTAATCAGTGGCTGCACAGTGCGGGCGGCTTCCTGACTGCCCCCCGGGCCGCTGTGGTGATCTTTTAAGTGGGAGACTTTGTATGGTGTGCGCTCTGCTACTCTTGGCGCGCCTTTCCAGCCCCGCTCAGTCTCTGCCTGCCGGTGACCGCTGCGCTGTGTTAAGAGATGCTGACAGGGGAAAATAAATAAATAATTAAATTAAAAACCTAACAAGAGCCCCTATTATATAACCAGTACTCACTGTCTTCCAGTGCTCAGTGGATTAGAGGATCTCCTGTAGAGAGATGCAGATCCCTTCAATAGGGATCATTGTCTCTCCAATATGAAGTAGCCTTGTCCCCCTTTTAGCTAGGTTGACGCAGCACTTTTTTAAGTTTTAGTCATGAGCTCAGAGCTCCACGTGCTGTACCTCCAGCACAATTTTCAAAACTGAGGGAGGAGGGATGTGAAGGGGGAGGAGCCGGCTGTGCAGACAATGCTAATTTTAGATTGTGCCACACCTCCGGTTGCAAGCTTCACACCCCTACTGTATAGGACTCCAGTGTCCCCTAGTGGATGAAAGAGAAAGTTAAAATGGGTCTTCGTTATACATGACATAAGTACGTAATTTTACATCAGAGAAGATATGGTTACATTAGGCCTATAACAGGTTATTTGTTTATGACCCATGGAAACAGGAATGCATTAACAAACTAAAGTAGTCATGGTAATCAATGAGAGCAGTCACTTGTTCTAATACCTTACACTGGTATAAACATGTGGGAGTGAAAAGTCTTCTGGTCAGAAGATGTGTCAATGTAATTTCTTTGTCGTCCTCACAATCCTTCAAAAACTTCTCATAGTATCATGTATACCCACTTCAGTAATCCCCATGATAAAGATGCAGAATTACTCACCTTGCCCTTGGACAACTCTTGGTTAGCCAAAGTTACTAGCCGCTGAACTTTTGCTGCAATACACAAGTATTTGAAGAATCGTTGATGGGCTGACCAGAACTGACCCCATAGTGATTTGCGAGTCTCCAACCCTAAACAATCTGCTGCTTTCTGGAAAACAGCCAGTGCTTCAGCCCACTAAAAGGAGAGGATAAAGAGGAAACACTTAAATTAGTGTATTTATTAATTAAATTCATTTTGTCAGCTTACATTTGCTTCTATGAACAATATTCCATGCCCTACTAAAAATAAGAATTTACTTACCGATAATTCTATTTCTCGTAGTCCGTAGTGGATGCTGGGGACTCCGTCAGGACCATGGGGAATAGCGGCTCCGCAGGAGACAGGGCACAAAAATAAAGCTTTAGGATTAGGTGGTGTGTACTGGCTCCTCCCCCTATGACCCTCCTCCAAGCCTCAGTTAGGATACTGTGCCCGGACGAGCGTACACAATAAGGAAGGATATTGAATCCCGGGTAAGACTCATACCAGCCACACCAATCACACCGTATAACTTGTGATCTGAACCCAGTTAACAGTATGACAAACGTAGGAGCCTCTGAACAGACGGCTTACAACAATAACAACCCGAATTTGTTTGTAACAATAACTATGTACAAGTATTGCAGACAATCCGCACTTCGGATGGGCGCCCAGCATCCACTACGGACTACGAGAAATAGAATTATCGGTAAGTAAATTCTTATTTTCTCTAACGTCCTAAGTGGATGCTGGGGACTCCGTCAGGACCATGGGGATTATACCAAAGCTCCCAAACGGGCGGGAGAGTGCGGATGACTCTGCAGCACCGAATGAGAGAACTCAAGGTCCTCCTCAGCCAGGGTATCAAATTTGTAGAATTTTGCAAACGTGTTTGCCCCTGACCAAGTAGCAGCTCGGCAGAGTTGTAATGCCAAGACCCCCCGGGCAGCCGCCCAGGATGAGCCCACTTTCCTTGTGGAATGGGCCTTGACAGATTTAGGTTGTGGCAAGCCTGCCACAGAATGTGCAAGTTGAATTGTGCTACAAATCCAACGAGCAATCGTCTGCTTAGAAGCAGGAGCACCCATCTTGTTGGGTGCATACAATATAAACAGTGAGTCAGACTTTCTGACTCCCGCCGTTCTTGAAATATATATTTTCAATGCCCGGACCACGTCCAACAACTTGGAATCCTCCAAATCGTTAGTAGCCGCAGGCACCACAATAGGCTGGTTCAGGTGAAACGCTGACACCACCTTAGGCAGAAAATGAGGACGCGTCCGCAGTTCTGCCCTGTCCGTATGGAAAATCAGATATGGGCTCTTATATGATAAAGCCGCCAATTCTGATACTCTCCTGGCTGAAGCCAGGGCCAGTAGCATGGTTACTTTCCATGTAAGATACTTCAACTCCACCGATTTGAGCGGCTCAAACCAATGGGATTTGAGAAAATCCAAGACTACATTAAGATCCCACGGTGCCACTGGGGGCACAACCGGGGGCTGTATATGTAGTACTCCTTTTACAAAAGTCTGGACTTCAGGAACTGAAGCCAATTCTTTCTGGAAGAAAATCGACAGGGCCGAAATTTGAACCTTAATGGACCCCAATTTGAGGCCCATAGACAATCCTGTTTTCAGGAAATGTAGGAATCGACCCAGTTGAAATTCCTCCGTGGGGGCCTTCCTGGCCTCACACCACGCAACATATTTTCTCCAAATGCGGTGATAATGTTGTGCAGTCACCTCCTTCCTGGCTTTTACCAGTGTAGGAATGACCTCTTCCGGAATGCCTTTTTCCCTTAGAATTCGGCGTTCAACCGCCATGCCGTCAAACGCAGCCGCGGTAAGTCTTGGAATAGACACGGTCCCTGCTGAAGCAGGTCCCGTCTTAGAGGTAGAGGCCACGGATCCTCCGTGAGCATCTCTTGAAGTTCCGGGTACCAAGTTCTTCTTGGCCAATCCGGAGCCACTAGTATCGTTCTTACTCCCTTTTGCCGTATAATTCTCAGTACTTTTGGTATGAGAGGCAGAGGAGGGCACACATACACTGACTGGAACACCCACGGTGTTACCAGAGCGTCCACAGCTATTGCCTGAGGGTCTCTTGACCTGGCGCAATACCTGTCCAGTTTTTTGTTGAGGCGGGACGCCATCATATCCACCATTGGTTTTTCCCAACGGTTCACAATCATGTGGAAGACTTCTGGATGAAGTCCCCACTCTCCCGGGTGTAGATCGTGTCTGCTGAGGAAGTCTGCTTCCCAGTTGTCCACTCCCGGAATGAATACTGCTGACAGTGCTATCACATGATCTTCCGCCCAGCGAAGAATCCTTGCAGCTTCTGCCATTGCTGTCCTGCTTCTTGTGCCGCCCTGTCTGTTTACGTGGGCGACTGCCGTGATGTTGTCCGACTGGATCAACACCGGCTGACCCTGAAGCAGGGGTTTTGCCAGACTTAGAGCATTGTAAATCGCTCTTAGCTCCAGTATATTTATGTGAAGAGACATCTCCAGGCTTGACCATACTCCCTGGAAGTTTCTTCCCTGTGTGACCGCTCCCCAGCCTCTCAGACTGGCATCCGTGGTCACCAGGACCCAGTCCTGTATGCCGAATCTGCGGCCCTCTAACAGATGAGCACTCTGCAACCACCACAGAAGAGACACCCTTGTCCGTGGCGATAAGGTTATCCGCTGATGCATCTGCAGATGTGATCCGGACCATTTGTCCAGCAGATCCCACTGAAAAGTTCGTGCGTGGAATCTGCCGAATGGAATCGCTTCGTAAGAAGCCACCATCTTTCCCAGGACTCTTGTGCATTGATGCACAGACACTTTCCCTGGTTTTAGGAGGTTCCTGACAAGTTCGGATAACTCCCTGGCTTTCTCCTCCGGAAGAAACACCTTTTTCTGAACCGTGTCCAGAATCATTCCCAGGAACAGCAGACGTGTCGTCGGGGTCAACTGAGATTTTGGAAAATTCAGAATCCACCCGTGTTGTTGCAGCACTAGTCGGGTTAGTGCTACTCCGTCCTCCAGCTGTTCTCTGGACCTTGCCCTTATCAGGAGATCGTCCAAGTAAGGGATAATTAATACGCCTCTTCTTCGCAGAAGAATCATCATTTCGGCCATTACCTTGGTAAAGACCCGAGGTGCCGTGGACAATCCAAACGGCAGCGTCTGAAACTGATGACAGTTTTGCACCACGAACCTGAGGTACCCTTGATGTGAAGGGCAAATTGGGACATGCAGGTAAGCATCCTTTATGTCCAGGGACACCATAAAGTCCCCTTCTTCCAGATTCGCTATCACTGCTCTGAGTGACTCCATCTTGAACTTGAATTTTTGTATGTACAGGTTCAAAGATTTCAGATTTAGAATAGGTCTTACCGAGCCGTCCGGCTTCGGTACCACAAATAGCGTGGAGTAATACCCCTTTCCCTGTTGTAGGAGGGGTACCTTGACTATCACCTGCTGAGAAAACAGCTTGTGAATGGCTTCCAATACCGTCGCCCTGTCTGAGGGAGACGTTGGCAAAGCAGACTTTAGGAACCTGCGAGGGGGAGACTTCTCGAATTCCAACCTGTAATCCTGAGATACTACCTGCAGGATCCAGGGGTCCACCTGTGAGCAAGCCCACTGTGCGCTGAAATTCTTGAATCGACCCCCCACCGCTCCTGAGTCCGCTTGTAAGGCCCCAGCGTCATGCTGAGGGCTTTGCAGAACCCTGAGAGGGCTTCTGTTCCTGGGCAGGGGCTGCTTGCTGCCCTCTCTTACCCCTTCCTCTGCCCCGAGGCAGATATGACTGTCCTTTTGTCCGCTTGTTCTTATAGGACCGAAAGGACTGCGGCTGAAAAGACGGTGTCTTTTTCTGTTGGGAGGGGGTCTGAGGTAAAAAGGTGGATTTTCCGGCAGTTGCCGTGGCCACCAGATCCGATAGACCGACGCCAAATAATTCCTCCCCTTTATACGGCAATACTTCCATATGTCGTTTGGAATCCGCATCACCTGACCACTGTCGCGTCCATAAACTCCTTCTGGCAGATATGGACATCGCATTTACTCTCGATGCCAGAGTGCAAATATCTCTCTGAGCATCTCGCATATAAAGGAAAGCATCCTTTAATTGCTCTATAGTCAATAAAATACTGTCCCTATCCAGGGTATCAATATTTTCAGTCAGGGAATCCAACCAGACGACCCCAGCACTGCACATCCAGGCTGAGGCGATGGCTGGTCGCAGTATAACACCAGTATGTGTGTATATACTTTTTAGGGTAGTTTCCAGTCTCCTATCAGCTGGATCCCTGAGGGCGGCCGTATCAGGAGACGGTAACGCCACTTGTTTTGATAAGCGTGTGAGCGCCTTATCCACCCTAGGGGGTGTTTCCCAGCGCGCCCTAACCTCTGGCGGGAAAGGGTATAATGCTAATAACTTTTTTGAAATTAGCACTTTTCTATCTGGGTTAACCCACGCTTCATCACATACATCATTTAATTCCTCTGATTCAGGAAAAACTACAGGTAGTTTTTTCACCCCCCACATAATACCCCTTTTTGTGGTACTTGCAGTATCAGAGATATGCAAAGCCTCCTTCATTGCCGTGATCATATAACGTGTGGCCCTACTTGAAAATACGTTTGTTTCATCACCGTCGACACTAGATTCAGTGTCTGTGTCTGGGTCTGTGTCGACCGACTGAGGTAAAGGGCGCTTTACAGCCCCTGACGGTGTCTGAGACGCCTGGGCAGGTACTAACTGGTTTGCCGGCCGTCTCATGTCGTCAACTGATTTTTGTAATGTGCTGACATTATCACGTAATTCCATAAACAAAGCCATCCATTCCGGTGTCGACTCCCTGGGGGGTGACATCACCATTATCGGCAATTGCTCTGCCTCCACACCAACATCGTCCTCATACATGTCGACACACACGTACCGACACACAGCAGACACACAGGGAATGCTCTTATCGAAGACAGGACCCCACTAGCCCTTTGGGGAGACAGAGGGAGAGTTTGCCAGCACACACCCAAGCGCTATAATATATATGGGAACAACCTTATATAAGTGTTGTTCCTTATAGCAGCTTAAATATATCAAAATATCACCAAAAAATGCCCCCCCTCTCTGTTTTACCCTGTTTCTGTAGTGCAGTGCAGGGGAGAGTCCTGGGAGCCTTCCTCACAGCGGAGCTGAGCAGGAAAATGGCGCTGTGTGCTGAGGAGAATAAGCCCCGCCCCCTATTTCGGCGGGCTTTTCTCCCGGAGTTTTAGATATCTGGCATGGGTTACATACATACATATAGCCTCAATGGCTATATGTGATGTATTCTTTTGCCATAAAGGTATTAAATATTGCTGCCCAGGGCGCCCCCAGCAGCGCCCTGCACCCTCCGTGACCGCTTGGTGTGAAGTGTGTGACAACAATGGCGCACAGCTGCAGTGCTGTGCGCTACCTTCATGAAGACTGAAGAGCCTTCTGCCGCCTGTTTCCGGACCTTCAATCTTCAGCATCTGTAAGGGGGGTCGGCGGCGCGGCTCCGGGACGAACCCCAGGGTGAGACCTGTGTTCCGACTCCCTCTGGAGCTAATGGTGTCCAGTAGCCTAAGAATCCAATCCATCCTGCACGCAAGTGAGTTGAAATTCTCTCCCCTAAGTCCCTCGATGCAGTGAGCCTGTTGCCAGCAGGACTCACTGAAAGTAAAAAACCTAAAAACTTTTTCTAAGCAGCTCTTTAGGAGAGCCACCTAGATTGCACCCTGCTCGGACGGGCACAAAAACCTAACTGAGGCTTGGAGGAGGGTCATAGGGGGAGGAGCCAGTACACACCACCTAATCCTAAAGCTTTATTTTTGTGCCCTGTCTCCTGCGGAGCCGCTATTCCCCATGGTCCTGACGGAGTCCCCAGCATCCACTTAGGACGTTAGAGAAATATCCTTAAGATTGCCTCCATAATCAGTGTCTCTTCCCACCAATATTCCCTAGGCTGCCTCCATCCGCCAATACTCCCCTAGGCTGCCTCCATGCTCAAATACAGTATTCCCCTAGACTGCCTCCATCCGCCAATACAGTATTCCCCTAGACTGCCTCCATGCTCAAATACAGTATTCCCCTAGACTGCCTCCATCCGCCAATACAGTATTCCCCTAGACTGCCTCCAAGCTCAAATACAGTATTCCCCTAGACTGCCTCCATCCGCCAATACAGTATTCCCCTAGACTGCCTCCAAGCTCAAATACAGTATTCCCCTAGACTGCCTCCATCCGCCAATACAGTATTCCCCTAGACTGCCTCCATCCGCCAATACAGTATTCCCCTAGACTGCCTCCATCCGCCAATACAGTATTCCCCTAGACTGCCTCCAAGCTCAAATACAGTATTCTCCTAGGCTGCCTCCACAAGTCCATACCGTATTCCCGAAAGTTGCCTCCTCATGCAGATAACGGATTTCTCTAGGTTGCCTCCACAAGCCAATACAGTATTCATAAAGACTGCCTTCAAATGCTGATACCATATTCTTAAAGGGTGCCTCCATGGGCCAATACCAAATTCCCCTAGGGTGCCTCCATGGGCCAATACCAAATTCCCCTAGGTTGCCTCCACGTACCAATACCTTATTCCCCTAGGCTGCCTCCACGTACCAATACCTTATTCCCCTAGGCTGCCTCCACGTATTAATACCTTATTCCCCTAGGTTGCCTCCACGTACCAATACCTTATTCCCCTAGGCTGCCTCCACGTACCAATACCTTATTCCCCTAGGCTGCCTCCACGTATTAATACCTTATTCCCCTAGGCTGCCTCCACGTACCAATACCTTATTCCCCTAGGCTGCCTCCACGTACCAATACCTTATTCCCCTAGGCTGCCTCCACGTACCAATACCTTATTCCCCCAGGCTGCCTCCACGTACCAATACCTTATTCCCCTAGGCTGCCTCCACGTACCAATACCTTATTCCCCTAGGCTGCCTCCACGTACCAATACCTTATTCCCCTAGGTTGCCTCCACGTACCAATACCTTATTCCCCTAGGCTGCCTCCATTCTTGGATACCTTATTCCCCTAGGACAGGACACTGCTAAACATTAACACTGAATCAGCTGAAAAGGAGAAAACACGGTTATGCGTACAACTAAGACTCACTTTTAAGTGCTCTAAGTTGCATGATCTAGCCACAGCACATACTCAAATCCCCGCACTGACCATAGTGAAAACGTATTCTCTCATAGGTCACTGATGTGCAGTCCATCAGTGCTTACTATAGTAAAAGTTAATTGTGCATTTGCTCCCACAAAAAGGTCATGTCTATTCTCACCAGTTGTGCAGCCCTGTTGTACATTTGCTTGAATGGTTCATCCAGGGGAATTTCTTCAATTCGGAAATTGACACCAGTAAAGCTTAGCTGCCTTGCAATGTACATCCCGCTCACCTTCATATCCATGGCAACAATCTCCATAGCACCTACCCCTCTGTACAAGTAGGAGGAAAATAAAAAAAAAATATGAAGTCAAGGGAAGTTAAAAGGGAAATATAATTAAAAGTCCAAAGAAATTGATTCAACATTTTCCAAGGTCTGCTACCCACACTACTTTGAGCCAATAAATACACAGTTCCCTACTGGGTCCCAGTCATAGTACTCTCCACAACACCTGTGAGCAAACCACTGTTCCCTATACTCTGGAAGGAGTACCTCTTTTCAATAGCGTGCAAGAACTCATCAAAAGTGCCAAAAGACGTGCCCTCTCCCCAGATACCCAGCCGGCTCATATAGATCATGTTCTTGGGCTCAGATGCACCTGTGATTGAATGAGAAGGAAATTGAAGCTAGATGGTGAAATAGGTGAGATAGACTGCACCTGTGAGAGAGTGAATAGGAGAAAGGTCTAGCAAAGCACTAAGCAGTGCTAAGAATAAACTTACCTGTGGCACTGGCATATACCACTCGTGCCAATGGCAGGTTGTTCTGTAGCTCAAGCACTGCACGACCCATTTTGGTGCATGAAGCATTCTTGGCTTTGTGACATTCGTCAAACACGATCTTGTGAAGGTGAAAGGTCAAGGATAGAACCTACAGTGTGTGTGTTAGTGTATACACACACACACATACATATACACACACACACACACAGAGGTTGAGTATACCATGTCGGAATGTACACAAACTTTGTTTAACCACTTGCCTGGCATGGTCGCATCAGATGCGACCATGCCTGCAAGTGCTCTACCTGACCTGGTCGCACAGGATGCGACCAGTCAGATAGAGTGTGTTAGCGGCTGCAGGGAAGATAAACTTCCCTCCGCTGCTGCTGTCAGAGGGACCGGAAGGTCCATCTGCCTCCCTGCACTCTTTCCCTGTGTCTGCCGTGCTGCCGATTCACTGCTGATCGGTCAGCACAGCAGGACCCCCCCTCCAGCGGCTGCAGACAATGGCAGCCGCTGGGGAGTGTAAATGAACCCTCCCAAGCCACCCCCAGAGCCCCCCCCTGCATACCTGCAGGCTGTCCCGGCTTTCAAAATGCAAGCCGCGATGTTCAGATGGTCACGATGTTCCCGATCGATGTTTCGATGTTTGAAGAACGAAAAATATTTTTTTGGGGGGAAAAAATATATATATTTTCCTTTTTTTTTTTACTAAAATCATTTGGGATAGGGTTAAAGTCATGTTCTTCACCTAATTCACTCATGGTTAATACACAAAGTTATAAAAAATATTGTATTAAATGACCTTCAGGCTGTGTGTATATGGTGTATAGGAAACATAAATGAATTGTGTGTATGTACACACACTTTGTGTAATGCACAGTTATTAAAAATATTGGCTAGTATGACCTTCAGGCTGTGTGTATAAGGTGTATATGTAACATAAATGCATTCTGTGCTCAGACTTGGGTCCCATCTCCATGATATCTCATTATGGTATGCAATTATTCTAAAATACTTCTGGTCCCAAGCATTTAGGATAAGAGAGAGAGAGAGAGAGAGAGAGAGAGAGAGAGAGAGAGAGAGAGTATATATATATATACACACACACACACACACACACACACACACACACACACACACACACACATATATATATATATATTGTTAATGTTTTGTGCATACTCCTGAACAGTAATCTCTATTGATGCAAAATACTATTGTTTTTTTAACTATATTTAAATCACCAATCATGGAACAGTATGCACTAATTTTGAAAGAAAGGATACAACTCCATCAAAGTTTTCCCCACACCAGTCTATGATCTGTTTAATTCGAGTCCGATGCTGCCCTCCAGCCTGACTCTCTCCAATCAGTGCTGAGTAAGTGGCAAACAGGACACCTTTAGATGCGGATGTGTCTCCATATTTGATCTGTAAAGCAGGGAAGAAAATAAAGTCTGTTAAGCGGATTAGATATTTAATTAAGGTCTTACAGAAAATAGTTTAAACAAAAGCTCTTTTCAATCTAACCCCTAAACTTTCAATGGGTTATACAAACACCCTCGATAACTAGCTTGCTAAATGGCAAAGAGCAGCTAAAAAAACAACAGTGTGACCTACTCGCAAAGGAGTATAGGAAAAAAAAGCAAAGAGTTAATGTACTGGTGCCACCAGTACAAGTCACCAATTAATGTGCATGTGAAAGGAGGCCTGAACTCACTCGGAGTTGCATGCTACTTCTTCAGCATCTTTTGCCATAGTCGTGAATGCAATGTTATGCTACTGCTGTAAGACCTTCCCTGGTGTACCAGCATCCATCTGAATGTACAAGAACTGAGTCGCTCATTTTGTGTGCCTTTAGATGTAACAATCTCTACAGTTGCATCTTTATGCACAGCCATTGATCACACCATGCTGGTGTGGTCTCCACTGCATGTGATCAAGCATTTGAGTTGCAACCAGTAATGTGAAACTCCCACAACAGTGCATCACTGTGTGTCTGAACAACCACCTTCTAGTCACTGCCCAAAAACGTCCAATCGCTACTGCGTACTGCGATACACAGTAACGCATGCAATGTGCAAGTTTTTATGGATGTTAGCTCGTGCAGTTCAAAGGAAACATTTTTGCTCAAATCTATGTATAATGGCATTACACGCTCAAAATCAGACCCTCTTGTGTATAATGTGTGTGTGTCTTGTGTATTATGCAACTCCCACTGCAGTATACAGTGAATTGAGAGTAGTCTCTATTTTACCATCAGCGGAGTCTTTTAGGGAGATCGCACCAGGCACAGGTAGTACAGTTTAATGTGACAACCTAGAGACTGAAGTATCCACCACCGGTGGGTTTTCCCACACTTTCCAATCCTCAGGAGGAAAAGGAAAGGATGACAACAACCTCTTAGGGATTTGAAATTTTTTGTCAGGATTAACCCATGTCTCTTTTAAGAGTGTATTTAATTCCTTGGAAACAGGAAAGGTAGCAGCAGATTTTGGTTTTACCATGAAAAACATTTCCTCTGCCGTGTCTGCCTCTTTATCAGGGATATTTAGGACCTCTCTAATAGAGTAAATGAGAGCTTCTATTCACTGAGACAGAGTACCATCCCCCAACATCTACATCCACCTTCCCTTTCTTCAGATCTGAATTTTTATGATCAGAATCCGAGTGGACTACTTGGGCTGTTGTAAACTTTTGTGGAATAAGTACAGGGGACTGAGACGCTAGTCTGTGGTCTGAATGTTTAGTTACTAAATCAGCCATAGACTTCTTTAAATCCTTCTTGGCCAAAGCCAGCTCAGTGGAGATGTTAGTAATCATTCCTTTAATGGAGTCCAGCCATGCTGGTTCCTGCAGACTGCTTCCCTGAGAAGGGGACACTGCATTGTGTAGCATCAATGATCCCTCTGGTCAAGGAGAAAACTTAGTGTTGCATAACTAACAGAGACTTTTAGCCAGACATACTGTATAGTAGAATACACACACACACAGGAAAAGGTTTAATGCACAGTTAACCCAAACAGCCTGATAGCAGAGACAGAAGGAGAGAGAACCAGCACCCTTGCCCCTATAGCTAAAAGCAATTCTTCGCTGGGCAGCGGGCTAAGTACACAAGAAAAGGACTTCATATATGTATATATAAGGAGATTTATGGTAAGAACTTACCTTTGTTAAATATTTCTGCGAGGTACACTGGATTCCACAGAGAATAACATCGGGGTGTAGAGTAGGATCTTGATCCGAGGCACCAACAGGCTAAAAGCTTTGACTGTTCCCAAGATGCTCAGCGCTGCCTCCTCTATAACCCCGCCTTCGCGCACAGGAGCTCAGTTTTGTTAACCAGTCCAATGCAGTAGCAAGGTAAGAGAGACAACAACCGTTAGTAGCCATGTACACCACATTCTCACGATAGGAGAAGGTATCAGCAGCTATTGCCATACCAACCCAAAGAAGCTAAGTGCGTTAGGGTGGGCGCCCCGTGGAATCCAGTGTAACTCGCAGAAAGAGATTTAACAAAGGTAAGTTCTTACCATAAATCTCCTTTTCTGCAGCGGGGTACACTGTATTCCACAGGGAATAACATCGGGGATGTCCTAAAGCAGTTCCTCATGGGAGGGGACACACTGTAGCGGGCACAAGAACCTGGCGTCCAAAGGAAGCATCCTGGGAGGCGGAATTATCGAAGACATAGAACCTTATGAACACGTTCACTGAGGACCACGTAGGGTCGCACTACGGCGGGACGCCCAAGAAGGTCCAACAGACCGAGTAGAATGGGCTTTGATGGTAGCAGGAGCTAGAAGGCCAGCCTGTACATAAGCATGTGCAATCACCATTCTAATCCATCTGCTAAGGTCTGCTTGTTAGCAGGCCAGCCACGTTTGTGAAAACCAAACAGTACACAGAGAGAATCATACTTCCTAATGGAGGCTGTCCTTTTCACATAGATACGGAGAGCCCGTACCATATCCAAAGACCGCTCTATGGAGGATAAATCTGGAGAGACAAAGGCCGGAACCACAATCTCCTGGTTGAGGTGGAAAGAAGACACCACCTTAGGTAGATAACCAGGGCGCGTTCGAAGAACCGCCTGGTCACGGTGAAAAATCAGATAGGGGGACCTACAAGACAAGGCACCCAAATCTGATACCCGTCTATCAGAGGCAATAGCCAGCAGAAACAAGACCTTGAGGGAAAGCCACTTAAGGTCCGCAGATTCAGGAGGTTCAAACGGAGACTCTTGCAAAACCTTCAGAATCACCGACAAATCCCAAGGAGCCACAGGTGGGACATAGGGAGGTTGAATCCGTAAAATACCCTGAGTGAATGTATGAACATCAGGCAGAGTCACAATTTTTCTCTGAAACCATACCAACAAGGCCGAGATATGAACCTTGAGGGAGGCCAGCTGAAGGCCCAAGTCCAGGCCCTGTTGTAGGAAGGCCAAAAGTTTGGCCGTACTAAACTTGTAAACGTCATGATTGTTAGATGCGCACCATGCAAAGTAAGAATTCCAGACCCTATGGTTTATCCGAGCAGAAGCCGGCTTACGGGCCTTCAACGTAGTTTGAATGATTGCCTCAGAAAATCCTTTGGCCCTCAGTACAGAAGCTTGAAGAGCCACGCCGTCAAAGCCAGTCGGGCCAAATCCTGGTAAATACAAGGGCCCTGAACGAGGAGGTCTGGACGTTACGGAAGCAGAAGCGGACGCTCTAGCGAGAGACCCTGTAGGTCTGAGAACCAATGCTGTCTGGGCCACGCTGGAGCTATTAGAAGAAGGATTCCTCCTTCTTACTTGAACTTCCTCACCACTCTGGGCAGGAGTGACACCGGAATGAACACGTATGGTAGACGAAAGTTCCATGGAATTGCCAGTGCGTCCACGAACGCCACTTGAGGATCCCTTGTTCTTGCTCCGAAGACCGGAACCTTGTGATTGTGTCGAGACGCCATCAGGTCTACGTCTGGTAGGCCCCACTTGTCCACTAGGAGTTGAAATACTTCTGGATGAAGGCTCCACTCTCCGGCGTGTACATCCTGACGACTGAGGAAGTCCGCTTCCCAGTTGAGGACCTCTGGAATGAACACTGTCAATATGGCTGGCAGATGGCGTTCCACCCACTGAAGAATCTATGACACTTCCATCATTGCCATGCAGCTTCAAATGCCGCCTTGATGATTTATGTACGCTACCGTGGTGGCGTTGTCCGACTGTACATGAACAGGCCTGTTCTGTACCAGATGCTGGGCTAGTTTCAGAGCATGGAACACTGGCCGCAATTCCAGAATGTTTATCGGGAGGAGAGATTACTCCCTGGTCCACCGACCCTGAAAAGAGTGTTGCTCCAACACCGCGCCCCAACCCTGGAGGCTGGCATCCGTCGTCAGAAGGACCCAGTTGGAGATCCAGAAGGGACGACCCCTGCTCAATCGTTGGTCCTGTAGCCACCAGGTCAGTGACAGACGGACCTCTGGAGACAAGGAGATCATTTGAGACCTGATCCGGCGAGGAAGGCTGTCCCACTTGGCAAGAATCAGTTTCTGCAGAGGGCGGGAGTGAAATTGAGCATACTCCATGTCAAAAGCAGACACCATGAGGCCTAGTACTTGCATCGTCGAGTGAATCGACTCACGCGGACGAGAGAGGAAGCATCGTATCTTGTCCTGAAGCATCAGGACTTTCTCCCGTGACAAAAACAACCTCTGGTTGTGTGTGTCCAACAACGCTCCCAGATGCACCATGCTCTGGGCAGGGATCAGTGATGATTTCTTCCAGTTGATGAGCCACCCGTGGGCTTGCAGAAACTGGACCGTCAGATCCAAATGACGGAGGAGAACTTCTGGGGAATTGGCCAGGATCAGCAGGTCGTCCAGATACGGCAGGATCCGGATGCCCCAACGGCGGAGTGAAGCCGTCATAACTACCATGACCTTGGTGAAAATTCGCGGAGCCGTGGTCAGACCAAACGGTAAGGCCCGGAATTGGTAATGGAGATCGCCAATAGCAAACCACAGGTATTGCTGATGTGACATGGCAATAGGGATATGTAGGTAAGCATCCTGTATGTCCAGGGATACCATATAGTCCCCTGATTCCAAAGCGAGGACAATAGAGCAAAGGGTCTCCATACGAAACTTGGAGACCCTTACAAACTTGTTCAAACATTTGAGGTTGAGAATGGGCCGGGAGGAACTACTCAGTTTGGGGACTAGGAACAGCGTTGAATAGTACCCTCTGCCCCTCTGAGCCAGAGGCAGCGGCACTACTGCTCCGGTGTCCAATAGGGATTGTACCACTAAATGGAGAGTTGTTGCCTTCACCTGATCCAAAGGGATGTCCGTCAGGCAACAGCGAGGAGGGGGACGTGTCTTGAAGGATATAGCGTATCCGTGAGCGACGACTTCCCGTACCCAAGCGTCTAAAGTGGTCTTCAACCATGCTGGAGGACAAGAGATGCAGATGCACACTCTTAGCACTAAGAACACGGATAGTAAAAACTATTTATAGAAACCCTCACAATTAACATGGAGTATAATTGAAGTTCTTAGCACACATTCGTGCAAATATGTGGGCCCATGTACCGCGGCCAGGTGACTTCATCACATGGGTCCCTAACATTCCTAATACGATCACATTCTATAAATGTATACAGGACTTACCTCTAAATAGGGCCTTAGCAATGTGTGATCTGTAATGCAGGAACCCAGCTAATTAAAACACCTGAGGGTGAATGGTAGGAGTGCCAATCCAGAGGAAGGAAGCCTTGCCTTCCTGTGTACAATATATACACAAATATAGTGCAAAAAGGGGGGGATATTTTTACTATCAGTGTTCTTAGTGCTAAGAGTGTGCATCTGCCTCTCTCTTCCCCCAGCATAGTATTAGAAGCCTCAGTATGATAGCAACTCTTGATATCTTTAGTAATAGGATGTACAATTCAGGTCCCCCCCTTTTTGCACTATATTTGTGTATATATTGTACACTGGAAGGCAAGGCTTCCTTCCTCTGGATTGGCACTCCTCCCATTCACCCTCAGGTGTTTTAATTAGCTGGGTTCCTGCATTTCAGATCACACATTGATAAGGCCCTATTTAGAGGTAAGTCCTGAATAAATTTATAGAATGTGATAGTATTAGGAATGTTAGGGACCCATGTGATGAAGTCACCTGGCCGCGGTACATTGGCCCACAAATTTGCGCAAATGTGTGCTAAGAACTTCAATTATACTCCATGTTAATTGTGAGGATTTATATAAATTATTTTTACTATCAGTGTTCTTAGTGCTAGGAGTGTGCATCTGCATCTCTCTTCCTTCAGCATAGTATTAGAAGCCTCAGCATGATAGCACCTTTTGATATCTTTAGTAATAGGATGTGCAATTCAGGTCCCCCCCTTTTTGGTCTTCAACCATACCTGGGTGAACTGTAGAAGTCGGCCTCCCACCCTGGGATGCCCCAAGGGGAGGCCTGATCCGTCATGCCGCAGGCTTGTCAGATTTAGAAACCGGCTGACGGGCAGCCCAGGCATGTTTAGGCTTGGGGGTTTCGGAACTGCAAGACTGTTTCGGGTACGCCTGGCACTTTGCTTTACCCGGAGGGCGAAAGGAAGTACTCTTAGCTTTCGGGGCCGAAGGAGTAGTACTAGGTAGACATGCAGTCTTAGCAGACGCCAAGTCAGCGACAATCTTGTTGAGATCTTCACCAAAGTGGATGTTTCCTTTAAATGGAAGCACCTCCAGGGTTTTCTTAGAGTCCAAGTCCACCGACCAGGACCACAACCAGAGAATACGGCGTGCCAAAACGGATGTTGTAGCAGCCTTGGCCGCCAGAACACCTGCATCTGAAGCTGCTTCTTTAATGTAATGGGATGCTGTGACAATATAAGAGACACATTGTCTGGCATGTTCAGAAAAATTGGACGGAACCTCAGCCTCTATTTCCTGAGCCCATGCCTCAATAGCTTCTGCGGCCCAAGTAGCCGCAATGGTGGGCCTATGTGCAGCCCCTGCAAGGGTATAGATAGCATTTAAGCTGCCCTCCACACGCTTATCCGTCGGCTCCTTGAGAGAAGTGATGGTAGTGACAGGCAGAGCAGATGACACCACCACCCGAGCAATTTGCGAATCCACCGGCGGTGGAGTTTCCCAATTTTTACTCAACTCTTGTTACAAACTGACTGGGGGGCACAGAACCCCCAAAACCTGAACGCTCCGCAGCCATGTTATCCTTAAATGCATCTGGGACATCATAACCGCGCTCGGCAGAATCAGCCCCAGACCCATCGCCCCCTGTAGCTGACATGATATGAAAGCGTAAACCTCGGGCGACACCGTACATTATCAGCATATAGGATACCTAACACAACCCCCCCCCCCCCCCCCGTGCAGTGTGACAGCACAAACAGAGGATTTCAGATGTAAAATGTGACTGAAAAACACAGAAAAATATACCGTTATGGTAAGAACTTACTGTTGATAACAGAATTTCTCCTATGTCCACAGGTATCCACAGGATAACATTGGGATATGCCGGAGCGACAGCGGAAATGGCACCAAATAGTCATGAGCTTTCTGGCCTCCCAGGATGCATCGGGCTCCTCCATATAATCCCGCCCACCGACTCAGTCAAATCAGTTGTTTTCACAGCAATTAGGCAGGAGTATCATGTAGAACCCTATTCAGGTGATAAGAACACACATGCACACCCTTACATACAAGAGGGAAGAGGTTAAGTGATTGTAAAGATCCTCAAATCAGGTGCGTCAGGGTGGGATCCCTGTGGATACCTGTGGACATAGGAGAAATTCCGTTATTAACGGTAAGTTCTTACCAAAACTGTATATTTCTCCGGCTGGGTCCAGAGGTTATCCACAGGATAACATTGGGATTCCCAAAGCCATTATTAGTGGTGGGGACGCTCCTGATTAGCCAGGAGAATCTTTCGCCCGAATTCCACGTCATGAGAGGCAAAAGTATCCAAGGCATAATGTCTAATAAATGTGTTAATGGAAGACCATGTGGCTGCCTTATAAATCTGTTCTGCTGAAGCACCATGTTGTGCTGCCCATGAAGGACCTACCCTACGTGTAGAGTGCGTAGAGACATTAGCCGGAGCAGGGAGATCAGCACAAGAATATGCTTCTGAAATAGTCATTCGAAGCCATCTTGCTAGCGTCTGTTTAGTAGCAGGCCATCCTCTTTTGTGAAATCCGTAGAGAATGAAGAGAGAATCTGTCTTTCTGAAGGCACTAGTACGATCTACATAAATTCTTAATGCACGGACTACGTCCAGCGACGCTTCTCCCACAGAAAGTCCCGATACCTGAAAAGCCGGGACTACAATTTCTTCGTTCAGGTGAAACTTTGAAACCACCTTCGGAAGATAAAGCAGTTCTCAGAACTAAATCTGGTTATCTGGATAAAAGGTCAGAAAAGGAGACTTACATGACAGTGCTCCTAAATCTGACACTCTTCTAGCTGACGCCATCGTCAGTAAAAAGAGAACTTTAGCCGTCAACCATTTAAGATCTGCTCTCTTAAGTGGTTCAAACGGAGCCCCCTGAAGGATTTTAAGAACCAGATTCAAATCCCAGGGAACTGCAGGAGGAACAAACGGAGGTGGAATGTGCAACACTCCCTGAAAGAAAGTACGCACATCCTGTAGGTTAGCAATCTTTTTCTGAAACCATACAGTTAATGTGGATACTTGAACTCTCAAGGAAGCTACTTTTAACCCCTTATCCAATCCTGCTTGAAGGAAATCCAAAATCCTGGATACTAAAAGATCTTGGATCCATACTCCTTTCACTACACCAATGAATATAGGCTTGCCATATTCGATGACAAATACGAGCTGAAGAAGGTTTTCTTGCTCTAAGCATTGAATTACTTGTTGTGAAAATCCTCTTGACTTTAGGATAGAGGTTTCAACAGCCATACCGTCTAAGACAGACGATCCAGATGGCTGTGATAACAAGGACCCTGCATTAGTAGATCTGGACGTTGAGGGAGCAGTATTGGAGCTTCCACGGACTTCCTTGGTAGATCTGTGTACCAATGCCTTCTGGGCCAAGCTGGAGCTATTAGCATTATAGCCCCCTTTGCTTGCTTTATTTTCCTCACCACCCAGGTTACAGGGAGATTGGAGGAAACAGATATGCCAGATGAAATTCCCATTTCTCTGACAGTGCGTCTACAAGGATCGCCCGGGGATACTTTGTTTTTGAACCATATATCGGAACCTTGTTGTTCAGATGGGACGCCATGAGATATAACTCTGGCAGACCCCATTTGTTTACTAGAGTCTGAAATACTTCCAGGTGTAACGCCCATTCGGTCTCCTGAATGGTGTGTCGACTGAGAAAGTCCGCTTCCCCGTTCAGTACTCCTGGAAAAAACACTGTGGACAATGCCAGAAGATGGAGTTCTGCAGATCTTAGTATGTGAGTTACTTCCTTCATCAATCTTTTGCTGTGAGTTCCTCCCTGATGATTGAGGTACGCTACTGCTGTTGCATTGTCTGAGTGGATCTGAACTGGTCTACCTTGCAGAATGTCCTTTGCCTGAACCAGAGCCATATATATATGGTCCTTATTTCCAACAGACTTATCGGCAGGCAACTTTCCCTTATGGTCCATTTTCCCTGGAACCTGAAACTTTCGAACACCGCTCCCCAGCCCTGAAGACTGGCAACATGGTCCGGCTCCTGCCGCACCAAACAAAAAACTGATTTGACTGAGTCGGTGGGCGGGATTATATGGAGGAGCCCGATGCATCCTGGGAGGCCAGAAAGCTTGTGACTATTTGGTGCCATTTACGCTGTCGATCCGGCATATCCCAATGTTATCCTGTGGATACCTGTGGACCCAGCCGGAGAAATACAAAACACGTATATCCTGTGAAATACGTATATTATCTAATAACCCTGATGCATGGAGGTTACAGAATATAGGGATAGCAGTAGGGGTGAGATACACGGAGTAGAGATCACCCAGCAGCTATATGCACACACACACACACACACACACAGTCACATGTACAATGCGGGAATTATGATAAACAATAAAACTGCACTGGACTAGCAATACTATTACTGAGTAAAGCTATGTATATAAACCGATATATCTATGCACAGTAAAAACGGAATGAATATCACAGGGTACTTGTACTATATATTCCTGTAGTAATGCACTTGTTCTTAACTAACACTGTATAAACGACATGTAGAATACTTAAGTGTCCTGTAAATGCACATCGCTGATGATGCAGGCGGCTTTACAGAGGAGGCATCACCCAGCAGTCCCAGAATCAGCGCAGCTGTGTGTAATGGCGCCCAAACACTGACAGGGAGTGAGGGAGACAGAGAGATGCAGCTCCAGGGAGGGAACATTTACTCTAAATGGCGCCCAGGGGCTGGGGGAGGGGCTACAGGCCAGAGCCTTATCCCCTTGCTGGACTTCACCACCGGGTGCTGCGGGCCTTAATAAAATGGATTATAGCCTAATCTGACCTGTGCCCTTGCCCTGGTGGTCTAGTGGGGTCCCTGTACTGCCACAGTGTCCATGTCAGTGCGCACGGCCCGCCTCCTAATGGCCGCGGCGGATCGCGATTTCCAGCGGGTCCCGCCTGGGGGACCCTCTTACCTCCTCCCTGAGTGCAGCCACGCAATCCCGGAAAACGTCGGTTAGTTTGTGTGCCCTGGGTGAAGAACTTGAGCCTCCGCTGTAAGTAACTGGCAACCAGGGACGCGGGAGTATACAGCGCTGCTGGGGGAGGTGATGGAGCTGCAGCAAGAGATATCAGAATGATATCTAGCACTAGAGTGCCTCTGCTGCAGCCCTGCCTGTTAGCTGCCTGCACTGCAGGCACCAACTTACAAACTGAGCTCCTGTGCACGGAGGAGGGGTTATAGAGGAGGCGACAGTGAGCATCTTGGGAACAGTCAAAGCTTTTAGCCTATTGGTGCCTCAGATCAAGATCCTACTCTACACCCCTATGTTATTCCCTGTGGAATACAGTGTACCCCGCTGCAGAAATATATAATAAATATATCTCTCTCTCTATCTATACCTCTCTATATATATATCCGACCTACTATAACCCCCTTGGTAACGGTGAGGTGCTTTGGAGGGTCCTGGGGGAGCAGCGCTTTCCTGCAGCCAGGGGTGAATGCAGTGAAAATGGGACGTCTGGTTCCGCTCTGACCTGAAGCCCCGCCCCTTCAATGGCGCGCGGTCTTCTCGCTTTTTTTATACTGGCATGTCTCTATAATATATGAAAACAGGGTTAGAACCCTGTTTCTACACCAGCGCCAGTGTGGGTTTTGATCTGAGACGCAGCCGTCCCCTTGTGGAGCCCTACGTCTCTGTACCCTAATGCCCCCAATGGAGCCGGCGACCCGCCAACCGCGATGCCGACTTTGTACTCACCACTCTTCTAGTCTTCAGCACTGTTAGGGGTGGTGGCGCGCTGCGGAAATGTACGGTCACTTTCAGCGGTTTGCGAATAGTTCCCCCAGGAGCGATGTCCTGTCAGCGGGGATCGGGACCATTAACCCTATAAGAGGTTGGTACCGTCTCCCCCCTAAGTCCCACGCTGCAGGCAGGCTGGTGCCAACCAGTCCTGCCTGAAAATAATAAAAATAAATGCAGAAAACGTTCTGGAGCTCCAGAGGATGTGATCGGCTTCTTCTGGCACATTTTCTAAACAGAGTCTGGTGGAGGGGCATAGAGGGGAGGAGCCAGCACACACTGTAAAGATTTAAAGTGCTAAGGCTCCAATAGGACCCATCTATACCCCATAGTACTAAGACTGTCTCAGAATCCTCAAGGACGTTAGAGAAATGGGGGTAAGTTTGGAAGGATTGAAAGTATGGGATGTAGTTATGTGACCGGTGGTTAGGGGACCGTTGGTCACATTACGGACGGTTACATCCCACCCCCCTCTAAATCCCAACAGTAGACATGCCGACTGCCAGGGACTATTCCCACTCGTGGGTGTCCACGACACCCATAGAGCGGGAATAGAACCTGTGGCCCACAAGGGGCTAGTTGCACTCACCATTCCCCCCCGCCCTTTCCGCCGCAGGAATCCCACAGTTGGTATGCTGACCATCGGGATCCACAGCGGCAGTAACGCGTACCAAACCCGATTATGATTAGGTGGATGGGAAGTTTGGAGGTAGAATGAGCAGATAGTTCAGTTTGCACAAGGTCCATGGTGATGTGAGATGTCACCAAAAGCCATGAGAAGCAGGGTGAGGAAGAGGACATGAAGGGATGATTTGCGGGTGTAGGGTTTGTTTCTACTTGCCTAGGTTGATGGGTGTAGTAAACAAGCTGCTGAAGGGTGCAGACAAGTGATGAGTAAAGTAATGAAAAGAAGACAATGCAGTAATAATCACTGACCTTGCTGAGAGCATGCACTGGAATACAGCTCGCCTCAATGTCTCGCAGATCTCGTTCTGCATCACAGCGCAGATCATTGGATACACTAAACCTGTGTGAAAATACACATACATGAAGAGCACACACTAGGAACAGATGTAAGATTCACAACATTCTGAGAAACAGGAATTGGTTCTTATCTACAGACAGGAATTGATGACAATTTATTTAGTGCAACATCTTCTATTAGAGGTCAGGGCACGATCAAGGTCAAACACTGAACTCAATGGCATTCTTGTTTTTTTGTAACTTGTACATGGATGAGAGTTACTGTTCTTGAATTTTGTGATTTGAATCTTGTTATATAAATATAATAAAGAAAACCTCAAAATGGGAATGACTGTTTAAACAAAAAGTTCACTTTTGGAGGCAGGGCAAATTACCTATTGTACAATATGGTCTCTCTAGAGCAGAAATGGGGTATCCCTGAGAAGGGGCACTTCACCAAATAGTTACCTGGGGCCTTCCTAACTTAACAGAATCAGAATTTCTGAAAGCATATACATTTAGATAAGTAGCGTGCACAAGTCATCTAACAGTGAGAAAAACCCAAGTGGTCAAACACAGACAATTTTTTTTTCTTACCAAAGAGCTTTTTTCCTGTCCTTAAGAAAGTTTTCTAGTATAATTCCAGAAACTGTCCGTCCCTTTCCCACACCAGCTCCGTCTCCTATTAGAAATCCAGCTCTTTGTCCACTGGGAAGGATAACTTCATGTTGCTATATTAGAACAGAGTATACATAAAGCCATGTAGACCATGTATTCAGTAACAACAGTTACATGGTCTAGTTAGTTTCAGCACTCACCTGACAGGCATAAACTATAGCTTCAAGCTGCAAAGCAGACAGCAGGCCCTTATCAATAATCGAGCTGGGGAGCGAGAGAGAGTAGCCGATGTCTGGAGGAGGAACGCTGGACAAGGTACTAGTCTCTACTACTCGGTCAGGATGCTGTATACCCAGTTTAGCTGATATGAAACAGAAAGAAAAAAAAGATACATATCAGTAACCTTTTTATATGCGAATGAAAATGCAATCTGCAATTCTTTGGAACACACATTTTTATCAATGTGTTCTGTACACGCTGTATAACGGCAGTCTGAAGCAAATGACAATCAGGCACATGCTCTCAAATGCAAGAAGATGAATGAAAACAGATTTTACCACCTTGTCTGAAAAACCGCTTTCATCCGTTCTGGAAGCAAATGTGCAATTGTCATTTGCTCCCATAAATTATAAGGTTTTCATTCCAAGTAACCGACTAGTTGTCCGGTTGGAATGAGAATCTTCAGGTGTATGACCTGCTTTACTTGAGAGAGAGAGAGAGAGAGAGAGAGAGAGAGAGAGAGAGAGAGAGATAGAGATAGAGATAGAGAGAGACGTGCAATGGTAAGCGCCTGTCTTTATTCTAAACTAACACCACTAGCTGAAAAAGATTAATCATTTATGCAAAATATTAAACACAACAAAACATCACATTAATTCAGGATGTTGGACAGATAACGTTCCTGCTTGGCCTATATTAAAAAATTTTTTATTATAATAAAATCATTTGGACCTAGAAGGGGGGGGGGGGGGGGGGCAAGTTGCTGTCGCACCCTTTGCACTATGGAGGTGTAAACACTTTTGAGTGAGATCCCACCATCGTAACGTGTTGTGCGTGTCGTGGTACTTCAGCCGGGAAAACAAGTTGCTGCCAATTGAATCCCTTCGCCATAATGAGAGAATTAATAAGCAAGGGAGAATTAATAAGTAATGGTTGTGAAGTGATTTAGAGACTCCGCACGTGTGAAAAACAAGAGAAATCACCTTTAATGGCAGTATGTGATTATGCTTCTAGTAGTGTTGTGCCAATTAGAAACAAATAGTAAAAGTAAGGAAACCTGTATGATCCTCGGGCAATAACATAGCATGTTTAGATTTGCAATTTCAAAATCCATGTACAGTAATTACATAATCTCAAAAATGAAAAAAACAGTTTTCTTTACATGGTCACGATTATTGGGTCTACTCAATGCCTGTAGGATCCTCTCCGACAGAGAGGATCCGACAGTTCAGTATTCAATTTGAGGGCAATTTAGACAGGTTTTTGTCCGTTTCCGACAATGCCGATCCAACTTTTTTTTTTTTCTTTTAAAGTCGGACTGACATGGTCGAAAACGGGCCAAAAAACTGTCGGATTTCCAACAAAACACGGATCCGCGGCTAATCCGCCAATCCACGTGTTTTCCGACAAGTCATATTTTTTAAAAAAAGTCGGGAAAACGGCACTATACTTGAATACGTCGAATCCAAACTCGACCTAGAAAAGTCAGAAAAGTGCAGTTTATCCGACTTTTTTAAAAATCCAACAGTAATTGAATTTTACCCCTATATTGGTTAATGCAGTTAGCATAAAAAATTTATTTTCCTTTAACTATCTGTGAATTTCTCACATTTAGAAGGCACATAGTCCGCGTAGGTTTCAGTTTGTCCCAGCTCCTCAGTGTCTTCATCCTCCACCTCTTCTTCTACTGGATTTGGAGCCTGATACAAGAGGCATTAGAGAAAGTTTCACTTAAGGAGTATAAACGGACAGGCACTCATTAAAACATTGCCACAATCTGTCTTACCCGAGGCTGTACTGGTGGCGTATTAATTATAGCCTGCAAATCTTCAAACCTATCCAGTCCCAGAAACGGACGACTAGATGGAAAAAGCTAAAGGAAGAGAAGCAATGTGGTAGTAAATATTGTGTTGTTGTTGTATTCAAACACAACCACAAACAAATCTTTCTATATAACTGTTTAGAAGTCATCAAGGAAAAAATAAGATTTTACTCACCGGTAAATCTATTTCTCGTAGTCCGTAGTGGATGCTGGGGACTCCGTAAGGACCATGGGGAATAGCGGCTCCGCAGGAGACTGGGCACAGCTAAGAAAGAATTAGGACTACCTGGTGTGCACTGGCTCCTCCCACTATGACCCTCCTCCAGACTTCAGTAAGGATACTGTGCCCGGAAGAGCTGACACAATAAGGAAAGGATTTTGAATCCCGGGTAAGACTCATACCAGCCACACCAATCACACCGTATAACTCGTGATATTATACCCAGTTAACAGTATGAACATAACAGAGCCTCTCAACAGATGGCTCAACCATAACCCTTTTAGTTAACAATAACTATATACAAGTATTGCAGACAGTCCGCACTTGGGACGGGCGCCCAGCATCCACTACGGACTACGAGAAATAGATTTACCGGTGAGTAAAATCTTATTTTCTCTAACGTCCTAGTGGATGCTGGGAACTCCGTAAGGACCATGGGGATTATACCAAAGCTCCCAAACGGGCGGGAGAGTGCGGATGACTCTGCAGCACCGAATGAGAGAACTCAAGGTCCTCCTCAGCCAGGGTATCAAATTTGTAGAATTTTGCAAACGTGTTTGCCCCTGACCAAGTAGCAGCTCGGCAAAGTTGTAAAGCCGAGACCCCTCGGGCAGCCGCCCAAGAAGAGCCCACTTTCCTCGTGGAATGGGCTTTTACAGATTTAGGCTGCGGCAGGCCAGCCACAGAGTGCGCAAGCTGAATTGTGCTACAAATCCAGCGAGCAATACTCTGCTTTGAAGCAGGAGCACCCATCTTGTTTGGTGCATACAGGATAAATAGCTAGTCAGTCTTCCTGACTCCAGCCGTCCTGGAAACATAAATTTTCAAGGCCCTGACTACGTCCAGTAACTTGGAGTCCTCCAAGTCCCTAGTAGCCGCAGGCACCACGATAGGTTGGTTCAAGTGAAAAGATGATACCACCTTAGGAAGAAACTGGGGACTAGTCCTCAATTCTGCCCTATCCATATGGAAAATCAAATAGGGGCTTTTGCATGACAAAGCCGCCAATTCTGCCACCCGCCTTGCCGAAGCCAAGGCCAAAAGCATGACCACTTTCCACGTGAGATATTTTAAATCCACGGTTTTGAGTGGCTCAAACCAATGTGACTTTAGGAAACCCAACACCACGTTGAGGTCCCATGATGCCACTAGAGGCACAAAAGGAGGCTGAATATGCAGTACTCCCTTGACAAATGTCTGAACTTCAGGCAGTGAAGCCAGTTCCATTTTGGAAGAAAATCGATAGAGCCGAAAACTGGACCTTAATGGAACCCAATTGTAGGCCCATAGTCACCTCTGACTGTAGGAAGTGCAGAAATCGACCTAGCTGAAATTTCTCCTTTGGGGCCTTCCTGGCCTCACAGTACGCAACATATTTCCGCCATATGCGGTGATAATGGTTAGCGTTCACTTCTTTCCTAGCTTTAAATAGCGTAGGGATAACTTCCTCCGGAATTCCCTTTTCCTTCAGGATCCGGCGTTCAACCGCCATGCCGTCAACGCAGCCGCGGTACGTCTTGAAACAGACAGGCCCCCTGCTGCAGCAGGTCCTGTCTGAGCGGCAGAGGCCATAGGTCCTCTGAGATCATTTCTTGGAGTTCTGGTTACCAAGCTCTTCTTGGCCAACCCGGTACAATGAGTATAGTTCTTACTCCTCTCCTTCTTATTATTCTCATTACCCTGGGTAAGAGAGGCAGAGAAGGGAACACATACACCGACTGGTACACCCACGGTGTTACCAGAGCGTCCACAGCTATCGCCTGAGGGTCCTTGACCTGGCGCAATATCTTTGTCTTCTGAGAAAGTCTGCTTCTCAGTTGTCCACTCCGGGAATGAACACTGCTGACAGTGCTAACACATGATTTTCCGCCCATCGGAGAATCCTTGTGGCTTCTGCCATCGCCATCCTGCTTCTTGTGCAGCCCTGTCGTGTACATGAGCGACCGCCGTGATGTTGTCTGACTGGATCAGCACCGGCCGGTGTTGAAGCAGGGGTCTAGCCTGACTTAGGGCATTGTAAATGGCCCTTCGTTCCAGAATATTTATGTGTAGGGAAGTCTCCTGACTTTTCCATAGCCTTGGAAGTTTCTTCCCTGTGTGACTGCCCCCCAGCCTCGAAGGCTGGCATCCGTGGTCACCAGGACCCAGTCCTGTATGCCGAATCTGCTGCCCCCTAGAAGATGAGCACTCTGCAGCCACCACAACAACGACACCCTGGCCCTTGGAGACAGGGTTATCCGCCGATGCATCTGAAGATGCGACCCGGACCACCTGTCCAACAGATCCCTCTGGAAAATCCTTGAATGGGACCTGGCGAATGGAATTTCTTCGTAAGAAGCTACCATCCTTCCCAGGGCTCGCGTGCATTGATGCACCGACACCTGTATACGTATTAGGAGGTCTCTGTCTAGAGACGACAACTCCTTGGACTTCTCCTCCGGGAGAAACCCTTTTTTTCCTGTTCTGTGTCCAGAACCATACTCAGGAACAGTAGACGCGTCGAAGGAACCAGCTGCGACTTTGGAATATTCAGAATTCAGCCGTGCTGTTGTAGCACTTCCCGAGATAGTGCTACTCCGCCGAACAACTGCTCCCTGGACCTCAACTTTATAAGGAGATCGTCCAAGTACGGGATAATTATTTCGGCCATTACCTTGGTAAATACCTCGGTGCCGGGGACAGACCAACGGCAACGTCTGGAATTGGTAATGACAATCCTGTACCACAATTTTGAGGTACTCCTGGTGAAAAGGGTAAATAGGGACATGCAGGTAAGCATCCTTGATGTCCAGTGATACCATCCAGGCTTGCAATAATCGCCCTGAGCGATTCCATTTCGAACTTGAACCTTCGTATATAAGTGTTCAAGGCTTTCAATTTTAGAATGGGTCTCACCGAACCGTCTGGTTTCGGTACCACAACATTTTGGAATAGTAACCCCGGCCTTGTTGGAGGGGTACCTAGATTTCACCTGCTGGAAGTGCAGCTTGTGAATTGCCGCCAGTACTACCTTTCTCCGAGGGCAGTAGGCAAGGCTGAGGTGAGGTAACGGCGAGGGGGAGTCGCCTCGAACTCCAGCCTGTATCCCTGTGATACTATTTGCAGAACCTAGGGATCCACCTGTGGGCAAACCCACTGGTCCCTGAAGTTCCCGAGACGCGCCCCTACCGCACCTGTCTCCACCTGTGGAGCCCCAACGTCAAGCGGTGGACTCAGAGGAAGCGGGGGAAGATTTTTGATCCTGGGAACTGGCTGCTGGTGCAGCTGTTTCCTTCTTCCCTTGTCTCTGTGCAGAAAGGAAGCGCCTTTGACCCGCTTGCTTTTCTGAAGCCGAAAGGACTGTATCTGAAAATACGGTGCCTTCTTAGGCTGTGAGGAAACCGGAGGTAAAAAAAAATTTCTTCCCAGCTGTTGCTGTGGATACGAGGTCCCAGAGACCATCCCCAACAATTCCTCACCTTTATAAGGCAGAATCTCCATGTGCCTTTTATAGGCAGCATCACCTGTCCACTGCCGGGTTTCTAATACCCTCCTGGCAGAATGGACATTGCATTAATTCTGGATGCCAGCCGGCAAATATCCCTCTGTGCATCCTTTATATATAAGACGACGTCTTTAATATGCTCTATGTTAGCAAACTATTTTCCCTGTCTTAGAGTATTAATATTATCTGACAGGGTATCAGACCACGCTGCAGCAGCACTATTTATGCTGAGGCGATTGCAGGTCTCAGTATATAACCTGAGTGTGTATATACAGACTTCAGGATAGTCTCCTGCTTTTTATCAGCAGGCTCCTTAAAGGTGGCCGTATCCTAAGACGGCAGTGCCACCTTTTTTGACAAACGTGTGAGCGCCTTATCCACCCTAAGGGATATCTCCCAACGTGACCTATCCTCTGGCGGGAAAGGGTACGCCATCAGTAACTTTTTAGAAATTACCAGTTTCTTATTGGGGGAACCCACGCTACTTTACACACTTCATTCATTCATCTGATGGGGGAACAAAACACTGGCTGCTTTTTCTCCCCAAAAATAAAACCCCTTTTATGTGGTACTTGGGTTCATGTCAGAAATGCGTAACACATTTTTATTGCCGAGATCATGTAACGGATGTTCCTAGTGGATTGTGTATATGTCTCAATCTCGTCGACACTGGAGTCAGACTCCGTGTCGACATCTGTGTCTGCCATCTGAGGTAACGGGCGCTTTCTTGAGCCCCTGATGGCCTTTGAGACGCCTGGGCAGGCGCGGGCTGAGAAGCCGGCTGTCCCACAGCTGTTTTACATCATCCAGCCTTGTAAGGAGTTGACATTGTCGTTTAATACCTTCCACCTATCCATCCACTCTGGTGTCGGCCCCACAGGGGACGACATCCCATTTATCGGCCTCTGCTCCACCTCCACGTAACCTTCCTCATCCCACATGTCGACACAGCCGTACCGACACACAGCACACACACAGGGAATGCTCTGACTGAGGACAGGACCCCACAAAGTCCTTTGGGGAGACAGAGAGAGAGTATGCCAGCACACACCAGAGCGCTATATAATGCAGGGATTAACACTATAACTGAGTGATTTTTCCCCCAATAGCTGCTTGTATAAACAATATTGCACCTAAATTTAGTGCCCCCCCCCTCTCTTTTTAACCCTTTGAGCCTAAAAACTACAGGGGAGAGCCTGGGGAGCTGTCTTCCAGTTGCACTGTGAAGAGAAAATGGCGCCATTGTGCTGAGGGAGATAGCTCCGCCCCTTTTTCGCTGACTTTTCTCCCGCTTTTTTATGGATTCTGGCAGGGGTATTTATCACATATATAGCCTCTGGGGCTATATATTGTGATATATTTGCCAGCCAAGGTGTATTTATTGCTTCTCAGGGCGCCCCCCCCAAGCGCCCTGCACCCTCAGTGACCGGAGTGTGAAGTGTGTATGAGGAGCAATGGCGCACAGCTGCAGTGCTGTGCGCTACCTTGGTGAAGACTGATGTCTTCTGCCGCCGATTTTCCCAATTTCTTCTTGCTTCTGGCTCTGTAAGGGGGGCGGCGGCGCGGCTCCGGGACCGAACACCAATGGCCGGTTCCATGCGGTCGATCCCTCTGGAGCTAATGGTGTCCAGTAGCCTAAGAAGCCCAAGCTACCACCAGTTAGGTAGGTTCGCTTCTTCTCCCCTTAGTCCCTCGCTGCAGTGAGTCTGTTGCCAGCAGATCTCACTGTAAAATAAAAAACCTAACATATACTTTCTTTCTAGGAGCTCAGGAGAGCCCCTAGTGTGCATCCAGCTCGGCCGGGCACAGGATTCTAACTGAAGTCTGGAGGAGGGTCATAGTGGGAGGAGCCAGTGCACACCAGGTAGTCCTAATTCTTTCTTAGCTGTGCCCAGTCTCCTGCGGAGCCGCTATTCCCCATGGTCCTTACGGAGTCCCCAGCATCCACTAGGACGTTAGAGAAATAAGATTTTAAACCTACCGGTAAATCTTTTTCTCCTAGTCCGTAGAGGATGCTGGGGACTCCGTAAGGACCATGGGGTATAGACTAGCTCCGCAGGAGACATGGGCACTATAAAGAACTTTAGATGAGTGTGCACTGGCTCCTCCCTCTATGCCCCTCCTCCAGACCTCAGTTAGAGAAACTGTGCCCAGAGGAGACGGACAGTACGAAGAAAGGATTTTTGGTAATCTAAGGGCAAGATTCATACCAGCCCACACCATTCACACCGTATAACCTGGAATATACGCAACCAGTTAACAGTATGAACAAAAAACAGCATCAGCCCCAAGACTGATCTCAACTGTAACATAACCCTTATGTAAGCAATAACTATATACAAGCCTTGCAGAAATATGTCCGCACTGGGACGGGCGCCCAGCATCCTCTACGGACTAGGAAAAAAAGATTTACCGGTAGGTTTAAAATCTTATTTTCTCTTACGTCCTAGAGGATGCTGGGGACTCCGTAAGGACCATGGGGTTTATACCAAAGCTCCAGACCGGGCGGGAGAGTGCGGATGACTCTGCAGCACCGATTGAGCAAACATGAGGTCCTCCTCAGCCAAGGTATCAAACTTGTAGAATTTAGCAAAAGTGTTTGAACCCGACCAAGTCGCCACTCGGCAAAGCTGTAATGCCGAGACGCCTCGGGCAGCCGCACAAGAAGAGCCCACCTTCCTAGTGGAATGGGCCTTTACCGAATTTGGTAACGGCAATCCAGCCGTAGAGTGAGCCTGCTGAATCGTGTTACAGATCCAGCGAGCAATAGTCTGCTTAGAAGCAGGAGCGCCAACCTTGTTGGCTGCATACAGGACAAACAGTGCCCCTGTTTTCCTAACCCGAGCCGTCCTGGCTACATACATTAAGGCCCTGACTACATCAAGGGACTTGGAATCCTCCAAGTCACCCGTAGCCACAGGCACCACAATAGGTTGGTTCATATGAAACGATGAAACCACTTTCGGTAAAAATTGAGGACGAGTCTTTAATTCCGCTCTACCCACATGGAAAATCAGATCGGGGCACAAAGCCGCCAATTCGGACACCCGCCTTGCTGATGCCAAGGGCCAACAACATGACCACCTTCCAAGTGAGAAATTTTAATTCAACCGTTTGAAGAGGTTCAAACCAGTGAGATTTCAGGAACTGTAACACCACGTTAAGGTCCCATGGTGCCACTGGAGGCACAAAAGGAGGCTGTATGTGCAGCACTCCCTTTACAAAAGTTTGGACTTCTGGGAGAGAAGCCAATTCCTTCTGAAAGAAAATTGACAGGGCCGAAATCTGTACCTTAATGGAGCCTAATTTTAGGCCCATATCCACTCCTGTCTGCAGAAAGTGGAGAAAACGGCCCAGATGGAATTCCTCAGTAGGAGCATTCTTGGCTTCACACCAAGATACATACTTTCTCCAGATACGGTGATAATGTTTCGCCGACACCTCCTTCCTAGCCTTTATCAGAGTAGGGATGACTTCTTCCGGAATGCCTTTCCCAGCTAGGATTCGGTGTTCAACCGTCATGCCGTCAAACGTAACCGCGGTAAGTCTTGGAACACGCAGGGCCCCTGTTGCAACAGGTCCTCTCTGAGAGGAAGAGGCCATGGATCTTCTGTGAGCATTTCCTGAAGATCTGAACACCAGGCCCTTCGAGGCCAATCTGGAACAATGAGTATTGTCCGCACGCTTTTCCGTCTTACAATTCTCAATATCTTTGAGATGAGAGGAAGAGGAGGGAACACATAGACCGACTGAAACACCCACGGTGTCACCAGGGCGTCTATTGCTACTGCCTGAGGGTCCCTTGACCTGGCACAATACCTCCGAAGCTTCTTGTTGAGGCGTGACGCCATCATGTCTATTTGATAAAGTCCCCAAAGACTTGTTATCTCTGCAAAAACTTCTTGATGAAGTCCCCACTCTCCTGGATGGAGATCGTGTCTGCTGATGAAGTCTGCTTCCCAGTTGTCCACTCCCGGAATGAAAACCGCTGCCAATGCGCTTACGTGATTTTCCGCCCAGCGAAGAATCCTGGTGGCTTCCGCCATTGCCGCTCTGCTCCTTGTCCCGCCTTGGCGGTTTACATGAGCCACGGCTGTGACGCTGTCTGATTGAATCAGAACCGGCAGGTCGCGAAGAAGATTCTCCGCTTGACGTAGGCCGTTGTATATGGCCCTCAATTCCAGTACGTTGATTTGTAGACAAGCCTCCTGGCTTGACCATAGTCCCTGAAAGTTTTTCCTTGTGTGACTGCTCCCCATCCTCGGAGGCTCGCGTCCGTGGTCACCAGAACCCAGTCCTGAATGCCGAACCTGCGACCCTCTAGAAGGTGAGCACTCCGTAGCCACCACAGGAGAGACACCCTGGCCCTGGGGGACAGGCTTATTTTCTGATGAATTTGAAGATGGGACCCGGACCACTTGTCCAGAAGGTCCCACTGAAACGTCCTTGCATGAAACCTGCCGAAGGGGATGGCCTCATAGGTCGCCACCATTTTCCCCAGTACTCGAGTGCATTGATGGACTGACACCCTTTTCGGTTTTAACAGGTCTCCGACCATGTTCTGGAGTTCCTGGGCTTTTTCCATTGGGAGAAAAACCCTCTTTTGTTCCGTGTCCAGAATCATGCCTAAGAAAGATAGCCGAGTTGTTGGAACCAACTGTGACTTTGGTAGATTCAGAATCCAGCCATGTTGCTGCAGCACTCTCAGGGAGAGCGCCACGCATTTCAGCAACTGATCTCTCGATCTCGCTTTTATCAGGAGATCGTCCAAGTACGGGATAATTGCGACTCCCTGCCGGCGCAGGAGCACCATCATTTCCGCCATTACCTTGGTGAAAATCCTCGGGGCCGTGGAAAGCTCAAACGGTAACGTCTGAAACTGGTAATGACAGTCCTGTACAGTGAATCTCAGGTACGCCTGATGAGGGGGATATATGGGGACATGAAGGTATGCGTCCTTTATGTCCAGTGACACCATAAAATCCCCCCCTTTCAGGCTGGAGATAACTGCCCGGAGCAATTCCATCTTGAATTTGAACTTTTTCAAGTACAGGTTTAGGGATTTTAAATTTAGAATGGGTATGACCGAGCCATCCGGTTTCGGGACCACAAATAGGGTTGAATAGTACCCCTTCCCCTGTTTAACTAGGGGAACCTCGACAACCACTTGTTGTTGACACAGTTTTAGCTGCAATTCAAAAACTATCTCCCTTTCTGGGGAAGAAGCTGGTAAAGCCGATTTGAAAAACCGGCGAGGAGGCACGTCTTCTAATTCCAGCTTGTAACCCTGGGAAACAATTTCCATTGCCCAAGGATCCACGTCTGACTGAACCCAGACGTGGCTGAAGAGTCGAAGACGTGCCCCCACCGGCGCAGACTCCCTCAGTGGAGCCCCAGCGTCATGGATTTAGTAGAAGCCGGGGAGGACTTCTGCTCCTGAGAACTAGCCGTAGCAGGCAGTTTTTTCCCTCTACCCTTACCTCTGGGGAGGAAGGAAGAGCCCCGACCTCTTCTGGATTTATGCGACCGAAAGGATTGCATCTGATATTGTGGTGGTTTCTTTTGCTGTGGGGGAACATAAGGCAAAAAAGTAGATTTACCCGCGGTAGCTGTGGAAACCAGGTCCGCGAGACCTTCCCCAAATAAATCCTCACCTTTGTAAGGTAAAACTTCCATATGCTTCTTTGAGTCAGCATCACCCATCCATTGGCGGGTCCACAGGGCTCGCCTAGCAGAAATCGCCATGGCGTTGGCTCTCGAACCTAGCAGCCCAACGTCTCTCTGAGCGTCTCTTATATATAAGACTGCGTCTTTAATGTGACCTAAGGTCAATAAAATGGTATCCCTATCCAGGGTATCAATGTCAGCTGACAAAGTATCCGTCCAAGCCTCAACAGCGCTACAAACCAAAGCCGACGCTATTGCCGGTCTGAGCAAGGCCCCCGTATGTGTATAAATTGATTTTAAGGTAGTTTCCTGTCTGCGGTCAGGGCTGCCGTGTCTGGAGACGGTAGCACCACCTATTTGGACAAGCGCGTTAAAGCCTTATCCACCCTGGGTGAGGATTCCCACCGTAACCTGTCCTGCGCAGGAAAAGGATACGCCATAAGAATTCTTTTGGGAATCTGCAGTTTCTTGTCTGGAGTTTCCCAAGCCTTTTCAAATAACGCGTTCAGCTCATGAGATGGGGGAAAGGTTACCTCAGGTTTCTTTTCCTTAAACATGTGTACCCTCGTGTTAGGGACAGAGGGGTCATCTGTGATATGTAAAACATCCTTTATTGCAATAATCATATAATGAATACTTTTGGCCACCCTTGGGTGTAACCTCGCATCATCGTAGTCGACACTGGAGTCAGAATCCGTGTCAGTATCAGTGTCTGCTACTTGGGACAGGGGACGTTTCTGAGACCCTGAAGGGCCCTGTGACACAGTCAAAGCCATGGATTGACTCCCTGTTCTATCCCTGGACTCTGCTTTGTCCATTCTCTGATGTAAAACATTTAAAACATTCAACATATCCAACCAATCCGTTGCCGACGGAGACACCACAATCATCTGCTCCACCTCCTCCTTAGATGAGCCTTCCGCTTCAGACATGCCGACACACGCGTACCGACACCCCCACACACTCAGGGATATATCTATATGGGGACAGTTCCCCAATAAGGCCATTTGGAGAGACAGAGAGAGAGTATGCCAGCACACACCCAGCGCCAACTGGCACTGGAAACAAAATTCCCAGATAAAACAGCGCTTTTATATAAATATATACATATACACTCACTGCGCCAATAAAAAGTGCCCCCCCCCCCCTCTTTTTTGCCCTCACAGTGTTCAGCAGGGGAGAGTCCGGGGAGCTAGCTTCTCTGCAGTGTGCTGTGGAGAAAATGGCGCTGGTTGGTGCTGGAGGATCAAGCTCCGCCCCCTCAGTGGCGGGCTTTGGTCCCGCTCAAATTTCCAATACTGGCGGGGGATTATTTAATATACTGCCTCCGCAGCCTATATATCTGTTAGCCAGTCCCTAGAGGTTTATTATTGCTGCCCAGGGCGCCCCCTCTGCACCCTGCACCCTTCAGTGCCCGCTGTGTGTGTTGTGTGTGGGAGCAATGGCGCGCAGAGTTACCGCTGCGCGTTACCTCAGAGAAGATCTGAAGTCTTCTTTCTTCTTATACTCACCTGGCTTCTATCTTCCGGCTCTGTAAGGAGGACGGCGGCGCGGCTCCGGAACGAACGGCGAGGGTGAGACCTGCGTTCCGACCCTCTGGAGCGAATGGTGTCCAGTAGCCTAAGAAGCAGAGCCTATCACTTAAGTAGGTCTGCTTCTCTCCCCTCAGTCCCACGATGCAGGAAGCCTGTTGCCAGCAGTGCTCCCTGAAAATAAAAAACCTAACAAAATTCTTTTTCAGAGAAACTCAGGAGAGCTCCCCTGTAATGCACCCAGTCTCCTCTGGGCACAGGATCTAATTGAGGTCTGGAGGAGGGGCATAGAGGGAGGAGCCAGTGCACATCCATCTAAAGTTCTTTATAGTGCCCATGTCTCCTGCGGAGCCCGTCTATATCCCATGGTCCTTACGGAGTCCCCAGCATCCTCTAGGACGTAAGAGAAAAGAGAATGTCCGCACAGACCCTAACATTTACTCTGTCATCCTTCCCCCAATTACAGAATTTTTAAAAGTAGCTATTATATGTGTTGGTGCAAACAGGAATAATACTGGAAACAAAGAAATAAAAGAAAAAAAAAAAATGTTCCCAAATGGGGCACTCACAGATTGAAGATAACCTAAAAAATATAAACTGCACAAAGAAAAAAATATTCCTAGGGATATGAAATCGCAAAGTTAACAAAAATAAATAAAACATTTTTTTTTATCATAAATGGTTAAAATCTCCAGCAAAATATTAAGTGACAATAATGTGAAAAGTGGAAAAAGTGTACATGTGAAATTAAAACAATTGTCTCCCAATTGTGTGTCTATTCGTTATCTCCCAATGTTGCTATTCGGTATAAGGGATTATATTATCCCAGTATTTGACTGAACACTTTCCTCATCTCTCAGAATATATTAATATTATAAATAGCTGGGACATTTATAATGCATTAATTCACATGCATTAATTCAATATAGTCTGGTTCTATACAGGTTTCTTGATCCAAGGACAGATTAAGGTTAATTTCACACACCTTGATATTAAATATGTGAATATCAAGACGTCTCTGTATGGATCATTGTTTACATGTGTGGATGAATGCTACAGTTTAATCTCAAATGTTCCCACTCATATGGTCTGTTACATAGTAGCACTCATTTCTTGTGTTAGTCCAGAGGTGGGGAACCTTTTTCCTGGCAAGGGCCATTTGGATTTTTTCATCATCATCCACAAGCCATTTTCTAAAATGATATTTGAGATACCTAGTACTATTTATTTATTTGTGCAATTATAACTATGGGGTATATGCAATTGCGGTCGAATTGCCGCAAAAGTCGAAAAACGGGGCATTTTCGACAAAAAAAACATGTCGAATTGGATTAGACAATGCAATACAGTACTTTGACCAAAAAAAAAACAGACGTTTCAGATTCGACTTTTTGCAATTCGACATTTTTAAAATTCGACATGTCTGCAGTGGTAAAAATGCGGCTTTTCGACAAAAGTATATTCAATTGCAGAATGTCGATTCGACAACAGTGCTTTTCGACAGTAATTTCGTCAATTTCATTCCGCCTCACTTTGCTGGCGGAATCTAATAAAAAAAATTAAAAACATGTTTTTTTGTGTTTTTTTTATTGATAATAGCATATCTATTTATATTAGAAGGGATTATGTACTTGGTTTGTCTATTAGGAGACAAGTATTATTTATATATTTTTTTAAAGATTATTTTTTATTTTTTTTAACTGACTAATAGAGAGAGCATGGTTTTCAGTGGGAAGGGGTGGGAATGGGTTAAAAGCCTGAAAAAAAAAAAAAAAAAAGCATGGGGTCTCCCCTCTTAAGCATAACCAGCCTCGGGCTCTTTGAGCCGGTCCTGGTTGTAAAAATACGGGGGGGAAATGGACAGGGGATCCCCCGTATTTGTAGAACCAGCACCGGGCTCTGCGTCCGGTCCTGGTGCAAAAAATACGGGGGACAAAAGACGTAGGGGTCCCCCGTATTTTTAACACCAGCATCGGGCTCCACTAGCTGGAGAGATAATGCCACAGCCGGGGGACACTTTAATACCGGTCCCTGCGGCCGTGGCATTAAATCCCCAACTAGTCACCTCTGGCCGGGGTAACCTGGAGGAGTGGGGACCCCTTAAATCAAGGGGTCCCCACCTCCAGCCACCCAAGGGCCAGGGATGAAGCCCGAGGCTGTCCCCCCCCCCATCCATGGGCTGCGGATGGGGTGCTGATAACCTTGTGACAAATAAAAGAATATTGTTTTTGCAGCAGAACTACAAATCCCAGCAAGTCTCTCCCGCAAGCTGGTACTTGGAGAACCACAATTACCAGCATGCGGGGGGAAAACGGGCCCGCTGGTACCTGTAGTTCTACTGCAAAAAAATACCCAAATAAAAACAGGACACGCACACCGTGAAAGTAAAACTTTATTACATACATGCCGAAACACACATACTTACCTATGTTCACACGCCGACCTCTGTCCACTTCTCCAAGTAGAATCCACGGTGTACCTGAAAATAAAATTATACTCACCTAAATCCAGTGTGTCCTGTTCTTTTTTTGTAATCCACGTACTTGGCAAAAAAACAAACCGCATACCCGATCCACGCACAGAAATGGGTCCCATGTTTACACATGGGACCCCTTTCCCCGAATGCCGAGACCCCCCGTGACTCCTGTCACAGAGGGTCCCTTCAGCCAATCAGGGAGCGCCACGTCGTGGCACTCTCCTGATTGCCTGTGCGCGTCTGAGCTGTCAGACAGCGCATCGCACAGCCGCTCCATTATCTTCAATGGTGGGAACTTTGCGGTCAGCGGTGAGGTTACCCGCGGTCAGCCGCTGACCGCGGGTGACCTCACCGCTGACCGCAAAGTTCCCACCATTGAAGATAATGGAGCGGCTGTGCGATGCGCTGTCTGACAGCTCAGACGCGCACAGGCAATCAGGAGAGTGCCACGACGTGGCGCTCCCTGATTGGCTGAAGGGACCCTCTGTGACAGGTATCACGGGGGGTCTCGGCATTCGGGGAAAGGGGTCCCATGTGTAAACATGGGACCCCTTTCAGTGCGTGGATCGGGTATGCGGTTTGTTTTTTTTGCCAAGTACGTGGATTACAAAAAAAAAAAAAAAAAAAAAGAACAGGACACACTGGATTTAGGGGAGTATAATTTTATTTTCAGGTACCCCGGATTCTACTTGGAGACGTGGTCAGAGGTCGGCGTGTGAACATAGGTAAGTATGTGTGTGTCGGCATGTATGTAATAAAGTTTTACTTTCACGGTGTGCGTGTCCTGTTTTTATTTGGGGTTTTTTTTTGCAGTAGAACTACAGGTACCATCGGGCCCGTTCCCCCCGCATGCTGGTACTTGTGGTTCTCCAAGTACCAGCTTGCGGGGGAGGCTTGCTGGGACTTGTAGTTCTTCTGCAAAAAACAATATTCTTTTATTTTACACAAGGCTATCAGCCCCCCCCCCCCCCATCCGCAGCCCTTGGATGGGGGGGGGGGGACAGCCTCGGACTGCACCCCTGGCCCTTGGGTGGCTGGAGGGGGGGGGGGGGGGGTCTTGATTTAAGGGGTCCCCACTCCTCCAGGGTACCCCGGTCAGGGGTGACTAGTTGGGGATTTAATGCCACGGCCGCAGGGACCGGTATAAAAGTGTCCCCCGGCTGTGGCATTAACTCTCCAGCTAGTGGAGCCCAGTGCTGGTGTTAAAAATACGGGGGACCCCTATGCTTTTTGTCCCCCGTATTTTTTGCACCAGGACCGGACGCAGAGCCCGGTGCTGGTTCTAAAAATACGGGGGATCCCCTGTCAATTTTCCCCCCGTATTTTTACAACCAGGACCGGCTCAAAGAGCCCGAGGCTGGTTATGCTTAGGAGGGGGGACCCCACGCAATTTTTTTTTATGGTATTTTAACCATTTTTGTGCCATCCGAAAAGTCGAATCCAGGACGCACTTATCTGTCAATTGGTCCGTTTTTCGACAGCAGGACTGTCGAATCCGTTTTTAAATGAATATGTCGAATTCCGGCACCCACCGGCCGGGATTCGACGGTCGAATTGTGTTGAATTTAAAAACGGGCGAAAAAAGCCGCAATTCGCCCGGAATTGCATATACCCCTATATGAGGTTATGTTCAATCCGCGAGTGTCCCATCTGGGAATATTTTTTTCTTTTTTGTCTTTATTTTAACTATTTGGATATCAACAAGTTGTGCTGCTGAAATGCTGAGAATGCACACTAGGCATCAATATTAGGTATCAACCTGTCCCACACATACACATCCTAACACAAATCCTAGACACTACCGCAGACTTAAACACAGAAGTCTATTCAGTTAGGTGTATGTATGAAGCAGTGGTAAGAGTGGAGAAGTGTGCCATGGCAACCAAACAGCTTTTAAGTAACCATTTATCAAGTGCATTCTATAACATTATACGTAGTAGCTGACTGAATGCCATGGGCAACTTCTCCACTCTTGTCACTGCTTCATACATTTGCCACCCAATTCCAAACGTGCATCGTTTTTTCTGAGGAAATTAGAGTTGTTTTGTGCTTTTCTATAGCACAATATGATCTCATCAATGCTATTTTAAATAGAGTTAGAAAGAGTGAGAGAGAGAGAGAGAGTGAGAGAGAGTGTGAGTGTGTGTGTGTGTTGTGTGAAGGGGGGGTGTTGGTGGTGAATGGGAGAGGGGAAGAGAAAAAGAGGAGGAAGATTAGGCAAAGTGGAGAAAAGGGGTTAAAATAAAAAATAGTAATACTAATAACAGCATTTCTTCGTATATTACTATATGCCAATAAACTCATTGGGGGCAATGTTCAATTAGCGTCGGATCCATTCCGACATGCATTTGTCGGAATGGATCAGACAACCCCTATTCAATCTCATCGCAATTCGACTTTTTCAAGTCGACTTATGATGAGGGACCCAGAGAAGGAGGGAGGGGGGGGAAGCCGTGGGGAGACCAGCGGGGACAGCTGCCGGTAGACGCAGGAGATCGGCGCTACAGTTGTGCTGCAGGAGGAGGTCACACAGGCGCCCGACCTCACGGCAGTGTCCATCCGGCTCCAGCAAGCGTGACCTCACTTGCTGGAGCCGGGTGGAAGCTGCCGTGAGCGGCGCGGCTGTGTGACATCCTGCTGCAGCGCTGTGCCGTAACGCTGATTTCCCCTATATGCCTGCGGCTGTCCCCCGTCTCCCTGCGGCTCTCCCCCTCTCCTCCTCTGGGTCCCTCATCTCAGTTCGATAAATTATGTTGGACTGAAATGGTCGAAAAGGGGGCTAAAACCTGTCGGTTTTGGCCCCGTTTGTGACACAAGCACGTGGATCGGCAGCTATTCCGCCAATCCACATGCTTTTCGACAAATCGAATACCTCAACTTGTCGAATATATTGAATAGGTTGGAACCCCTTCCGACCTAAAAAAAAAGTAGAAAACTGCCGTCTTTTCGACAAGACGGCAGCTTTCGACGTCAATTGCATATACCCCTTAATCCAATATGTCGCCAAATAAAAGCATTCATTCTGAGTTGGAGATAACATTTTTTCCCAGTGAACCAAATTCACAATTAAAATGCAAAAATTGTTTTACTCATTATGGCGCAAACTACCTCCAGTCATATATCGTGTATATCAATTAGTGTCTTACTGGTATTATGTACATAGATTGTCTGCTCCCTTACACTACAACGATATGACTGAGGCTGAAGTCGGAGGCGATTTCTCTTGTACTGCCCGGCAGCTTCCTGGGTGGCAGGATCACATACGATACATCGTATGCTGTCCTTTTGCATACGATTTATTGTAAGCGATCCCAGCCATGCCTGCGGGATCCGACATATCACGAGTGCAGCACCAACGACCTAGGGGCTCCGATCCAAAGCTCACGGGACCGCGCAACGGATCGGATGTAAAACACATCCGATTTGCCACTTTTCATCCGATTTTTTTAAATCCAGTAAAAAGCAGGATTCTACACATAGATTTTATAATACTTAAAAATGATTATGTCCCACTTGTCCTGAAGTTATTATAGTGGCTATACACTGACAGATCTAGCCGCTCACCCCAAAAGCTCACATCTATCTGTCTTGATGGTGACCTCACACACTTAGGCCACATATTCTGCCAATACCTAGCAACATTTAGTAGATTTCAATAAAATGTTTGTCAGGAAGGGCAAAATGTTCAGGCTGCTTGACACAGTCATTTTCAGCCAAACTGACCTTAACAATGTGCATCGGTACTTAAAAGAAGATACAGGAAACACTGACATTTTATACCCTCTGTCTACGTTTATTAAACCTGTAAAAACAAACGATCACAGCCTGAGTAAAAAAATATTCTTGAACTGCTCACAAACCAAACTGAAAAGAGTATAACCTTACGTGCAGTGCATAATGCTTTCAATTGTGTAGGATAAAGGAACAATTTTTTATTTATTTATTTTTACAATGAACTTGAGTCAGTTTGAACGCACAACAGAGCACACAGAACGGGTACACACACGCAAACATATGGAAATACTTTCATGCAGACACAGTTACACACATAACATGCTGCAGTGGCAAATTTGGATGCAAACACAATAGTAAGGTCACACTTTCAGAAGAACTCTCAGAAGAAACAAAACATCCAGGCATCATTCTTTCTATTACATTAAACTGCTCACTAACAATATCACACCAGGTAAAGATCTCAACTCAGCTTGATGTATAAAGAAAATAAATTGTGAGAGCACCACTAAACATAAAACTGACAAGAAAATAGCCAGATCTGGCTCTAACACTCACTGATGTAGTGCTGGTGTCCTGAGAGGGTGTGCCAACATCCCATATTGTCGGTACATGGGTAAGGCTGTCAATAGGTAGAAAATCCTGGGTGTCCGTGATGTCGGATAGTGAATCCGGGGAAGAGAGGATGGAGTGGTTGGATAATTCATTAAAGAAAGACGACGAGTCCTTTAAAACAATGAAGAAAAAAAACAAGACACAAGATTCTGGTAAGAAAAATAGGAATGCCATAAGCTGCAAATGCAAAACAGAACATTACCTAGAGAGAAAAGACACTTCAAACCAACGTATCTGGCCAGTTTTTGTTTGTTTCCTTGTTAGTGAAGTAGAACTTAGAAGGTAGCGCCCATCAGGCTTTGCCTGAAGCTAATACTGTTGACAATACAGGCACTCACAGCGTGATTAAGAGTACAAAAGTCTCTGAGAAAGGCTACTACTGTATGTATAAAACTGGTCAAATAAAAAGGACAGATCAGTGATAATCATATCAATAGAAAGGGAATATTACAACTGAAATCTGCTACAACCAACTACAGATCATTTCAAGTGTTGCAGCAGACATCCAAGCTTTACCAGACCTGATCATATTTCTGAGGAAAGCCTCCAGTAGAATAGGTCACCTTAAAATGTTTACAAGATGAATTTACTCAGAAACCATTCTCAAAGTAGTGAAGCATAAATATCTTCATATATTACAATGAAGGTGAAAAAAAAACTGTACAAGAGCACAGATGGAGTTTCAAGAAGTAGGGTCAGAAATGTGGATGGCGGTCATTGGGTCGACATGCATTTGTTCGACATGACCTAGTACATGTTGACCTAGTGATCGACATGGAAAAAGGTTGACATGAGTTTTTCACAATTTTTTCATTTTTTGACCTTTTTCATACTTAACGATCTACGTGGACTACAATTGGGAACGGTAACCTGTGCCGAGTGCAGCAGTAGCGGAGCGAGGCACCGTGCCCGAAGCTCACTCGCTATGCGAGGTGTTACGGTGCACTAATTGGGGTTACCCGTCACTTTTAGAAGAAAATGACACACACAAAAAAAAGTTAAAAAACTCGTCGACCTTTTTCCATGTCGACCTAGTGATCATGTCGACCAAAAGTGGTTGACCAAATGAACCACAGTCCAGAAATGTAACTAGGTGCTACTAGAATTAAAGAGCTGCAGTTTAAACTATACAATAACAGAAACCCTCCCTCATTCATGGTACTGCAGAAAAGCTGTACTAGCGCTTGGTGTCCTGCGTGATCTTCCTGGAAATAGATATAAACAATCCAGATATTTTCTAAATGATTTGAATTTGTAAAAAATAAGGAAACAAAATAAACATAAAAAAGGGAGATCATTTTCTTTATAATATGGGAAAAAATCCCAGCTCCAATCCTTGGATCAAGCTGACCACTAACCCCCTAGTCATGACTTGTGCCAGAGGGCATTTTTATTATGCAGCTAGAAAAGTGCCAACTACCATGGGGAAAAAAAACCAGAAGTGCAAAAAGCCGGTGATATGGCGCTGTACAACGTGAAAATGGCATGAAAATGGACAGACATGACCAATTATCTTTATCATGTTACACTAAAGATAAAACAGCATTAAGCAATTTGTCTGTCCATTTTCACAGATCTGAGCCATTTACCCCTATCGACGACTATTTGCAGTAAAAAAAAAAAATCACGCAAAATTCTGCATCCTATGTCCTAATTATTCTCCTAATTAGACGCACATTTTCAGCAATACAGAAGCATGTCTGAGTTGACCGAAACTTGGCGCGCTGAGAAGAGAAGAGCTATTTGGCGCAACTGAAGCCAAAGTGTATGTATATGGTTTGACCATCTGTATGCTATATTGCCTATACAATCGTGACTTTTCTAATAAGAAGACTGGTGAGTGCTGAATATGCAGTAGCCTGAATTTGAACACATAGGAATCTACTTGGAGGGGCAACCTAACCACTGTAACTGAATGGGAGTGCATTATACCTTGATAACATTATTTAAGATAAAAATATATATTTCAATGTTGTACAGAGGTCAATAAAATATAATGTAATTGTAATACACTGATAGTATATATACACATACACACACATACTGTATATACATACACACATATAAATATCTGTCCATAGGTTACACTTATGTGACATTAACGCTAATGGAATGAATAATAGCAAACATAGGAAAAGTGCAAGGAGAGGAGTAGTGAATATTGGTAACAGATGTCCAACATACCACACCTAAATAACACTTTCTCTTCTAGCGACCCCTATTCTAGAAGTGTAATCCAGAGGCAGCTAATAAAGGGATTACTAAAATGTTACTATATCCAATGTTTTCAGAAAGAAAATAAAAACACCTTACTATAAATAATAGACAGATATTGGGGCATACTTGCACAAATGAAAAGATTTGTAAAAGTTCACATGGGACAACTGCTGCAACAATGCACAGGAGCACTTACCGAGCAGCCTGTAGAAGCGTGGCAAGCACTTTTAGAAAAGCTGGATCAAGATAAAACCATATCCACTACATCATTAAAAACGCAAACATGGTATACGGATTCAGGAATAACACGAAGCCAGTTATACTGGCCTATTGGTTCTTAATTACAGCCATACAACGACTACCATACACTTAAATGTGTGCACTGTGTACCAAAAATCTACACTATAACTATGTTATTGACCACCACTCTACTGAATATTTGGATATCTGGGTTACCCACAGTGTACCAAAGCACTTGGGACTATATTACCATGTTAGAGAGAGAGAGAGAGAGAGAGAGAGAGAGAGAGAGAGAGAGAGAGAGAGAGAGAAGCGTAACTTTAAAAGTACTTTAACTCAATTATTTATTTATTTTTTAACAGTTTCTTATATAAAGCAGCAAATTCTGTTGCAATTGGAAACCGTGATAAAACAAAACTGGGTAATAAGAAAGACAGAGGTAGGAAGGCCCTGCTCGCAAGCTTACAAAATGAAACAGATTTTGTTTAAAAAAAGTAACTGGGTGACAAATACTGATTCAAGCATTCCATTACATGCATATGGGGGAGGGGGGTTAATATAAAAGAAACACCCCAAAAAGCAGATGACCGTTAGACATACCACCTGGGTAATATAGATTCAGATACTTGTTTATATAGCTAACCCCCCACCCTCCTACCAGGAAGAAGCAGGATAGAGAACTAAATTTACATAGTTGCAGTTTACAATACTAGAACATTTATTGTGAGAAAGATCTATGTTTTATTAAGAAACACCTCCTTAATATAGATATTACTGGAAGAGAGATAGCCTGCCCACAGACATTATTGGCAGAGAGAACCCTCCCTTATTTTACTGCCAGAAAGAGCCCTTGTTCCTAATTACTGGAAATGTGAGAATCCCCCCTCTCATTGATAATGCCGAGAAACAGCCTCAATATTCAATTTACTCCCCCCCCACCACCATCAGCCCCCCCCCCCCCCCACCATCACCACATCATCATATTATCAACAATTAGTATACTTACATTCATATGGACCAATGTACCCCAATTAAAGATCATGCGGCATAATTCAACTATCCCAAAAATAATATGAGACATTTTGTACTACTCCGTGATAAACAAGTACAACTGAATCCTCACGTACTAACAGACCAAGGTTGCTAATTACCCCCTTCCAAAATCATATTTACACTGATAACACATATACAATACCATTCATTTAATATTACAGAGGTCAAAATAATGATGATGTTACATGGCAAGACTGAGGTTTGTGCTAAAAGTCTCCTAAGTAGTGTAACCTCTTCCTCTAAGACAATCCCAAATAATTTGCTTGTGAGGAGTGTTTGGGAGTTTCACCGTGCCACTGGAGCATCACTCGATCATCAAGCAGGGACACGTAGGAACAAATTACTCATGTACAACAGAAAGCAGATAGATTATCAAGTCTACAACCTCTTCTAGAATTCTCATCATGTTTTGAGTAGAAAGGGCAAAGTAGCAACTAAAAAAGTGGTGGTACCTATAAAATGATGTATTTCGTACAACAGACTAATGCCTCACTATATACTGATATTACTTCATGGCTTCAAAAACGGTCATAGATGGCACTCTAATACAGTGGGAAATAGGCAGAAATAACAGAATGTTACAGGCTGATATTCATGACTACAATAACTCCATTTTCTCTCAGAAAAGTTTCACAGTAGAAAATGCCATTGAGAACACTTTTTACATACATATACACACACACACACACACACACACACACACACACACACACAAACTAAAAATAAAGACGAAACTAACAAGATAGACGGCAATCTATGGTACAAAGAACGATAACAAGCACATAGTAAAAGTGAAAATGGAAATACAGCTGCACCCAGCAACTAGGCTTTAAACAGCTTGCATAATTACTCCGGCCATCATAAGCCAAATGTCCCAATTACGGTATGCCACTGAATAACTGGACTTTTTATTTTCAGCACCAAAAACTTCTGGTCCCCAACACATTACCTTTTCATTACAAGTTATGCGCATTGCCCTGGGAGGTGAGGGACATTCCAAAGTCTGATATGAAGGAGGAAGAAGCTAGCTATAAATGGTTTGAACAGCCCCAACTTTATAGTGACTTGCACATTACAGATAATGATCTTGTTTCTTACACACCAAGTGAAAGCAAATCTGTGTGCTTCTGAGTGGACATCGTAAAAGCGTAAAGAAAAGAAACCTTATGTAAATACTTTACAGTCACGCAAAACACTTCACAGAAACTTTAGTAAAATCACAGTTCACCCAGAATAAAGAAACTGTGACCCTATGTGCTAGTGGAATATCTGACTTAGGAGGAATACCTTGTTCACTGAGGAAACCTTCAGCCAGAAATGCAGTTGTGACATGCCAACAGAACAGGAGCTGGAAAGCGAACAACGGGGCTGAAGACAGAGACTTACACATGACAGCATAACATCACAACAGCTGAGGGGGGGGCCTCCTCCCTTCTTTCTGTCCTCCTGGGATCTGCCCCCTTATGCTTAATTTTCTGCTGTTCACTCTCCTCCCTCCCTTCCCCCCCCCAGGGCATGCATGGCCAGCCCCTGATCCCACTTCCTCTCAATGCTCTTCTGACTTTCAGGAAATGATTCTATGCGAGGATTCCTGGCAGTCACAACACTTACTGTGCCTGGCAGTTAGCTCCACCTCTTATATACCTGTACCTGCAATGCAAGCCAATCACAACTTACCAATTGCTGCTAATTTAACCCTTTCCCTTCTATGACCCAGATAGCTACAATGTTGCTGCAAGACAGCAAATAGGTTGTCACATTTTCTCATTAACCCCTTCCTTGCTGGAGAAATGTAATGCACTCTCTTTTACATTAACCCTTTCACTTATGTACAAGACTATTTATTCTTAAGAAAAGATTATTCTCATGTTCAATCCTCTGCCTGCGCCCCCCCCCCCCCCCTCCCCCCCTCCCATCTTACACACACCCCTCAAGGGAGCAATTGAGTTGAGGGGAGTGGTATGGATTCCAGGAACTTTAATATTTACAGCAGACAGTGAAGCCACATTAACTTTAGCACCAGCTACAGGAACCAAGAATAAAGACCTCTCCACAACAGGCTGTACATGCCCCCACTCCTCACATAAATGTATAATAATCACGTTATACACAAAGATGTATGCACATCCAGCACCAGCGTGAAGCTCATACAAAGAGTGTAATTGAACCATACCAGGTACCACTGCACATAAGTAATGATGTGGCTAATAGTATAGACCACAAAGATTTACTAACCTGCAAATCACCTAAAATATGTAAGAATAAAATACATACACACATTTACAGGTTCTCACAGGATTGTGTACAGTAAAAGTGATACAAAAGAACATTTCAAAGATCATCTAACTGGGGCAGTCTCAATTAAGGATGAGGTTCTATCGGAACCCAGCGCCGCGCACACTGCAAATATAGGCTGAATGTAAACCTTGCTCGTTTCTGCACGCAGCTCAATGAGATGCAAACAAAACTGTGAGCTATTCCTGCGTACAGTATCGTGCAACGTTAAAATAGAGCCTCGCCATTTATTGAATCTGCATCCCTGACTGACATTCTGCCCACCCCTGGTATTCACAGTCAGGATAAAGTATCGGTAATTGCTGGCAATTAATACCTTGTCACTGCGCACCAGACCCAAAGATCAGTGCCTAATCAACTACATATATGTAGCAAAACTAGACATGATGCATCAGCTCTGCATTAGAGCCAAGTGGTATTATTCCCGCCAGCTACACTGGGCACATACAACAGGCCCTTGGGGGTCATATACAGCGATCTTATGAGCATATTTACCAATAATTAGAATAATATGATCAACTCTGATTGCCATCTGCCCGATATTAAGTATGCGCTGTCAGAATAAAAAACAGTCCTAGCAGCAAATACCAACTAAACGGATGATCTGAACAGTCACAAAGTGACAAGACAAAGGGAATAGTGACTAGTTGTTTTTTTATTAGGTAAAAGCGGGCATCAAAATGAATCACTTCCTGAAGGAAATTCCAGGTTGTCTTGGAGAACTGCAATAGTCTTCAAGGTTTACTTCCTTAAGAACAGAAGGCATTGGAAAAAAAAAAAATCACAAGCTTGGAGCTTGTTTAATCAGTTTTCGGCATGCCATAGCGCCAATATATGCAGCCAATATCCCATTTATTCCAAAGCACTTTACACAGTAACAAAATGGGACCGGGCATTAACAGACAGAAAAGGAGGAAAAGGACAAAAAATCTAATATGGCAGCGTGTGGACTGAAAGTACAGCTAACCACTGATACAATCAAAACTGAATGATAATCCTTTCACTCAGCTGTTGGCTCGATCAGCAGGATAAAAGCTTATCTTTATTAGTAAGCAATACTTTAGTCTTCCGTTCACAGCAGGTGAACACATAAAAGAACTGCAAAGGTTAAGAAGCAAAGTTCCTCTAACTACACTTGTACACAACACACACCTTCCTGGGATTTTCCACATCAAGAAGCCTGGAAATTTAGGAAGATTTTGTATGGACTCGTAACACAAATAAAGAAGGCTCAGTGAGAAGGGACGCCTTCACATAGATTAGAGAAAATAATGCATCTCTTCTCTGCTGCAGCTCGGTCTGATCACACATATATTACTGGAAATATCATTGCACAACATTACGCAATACTCACCACGGGTCGCCAGACAGTGAAAGGGTCAGTAAGATGGGAGGGGAAAACGAAGCAGTGGGGACACAAGTAAAAGATCAAGGAGGAAATGGTAACAAAGGGACAGAAGAAGGGTACAGATATCAGAAGAACACTGCAGGATAGACAGAGAGTGAGAAAGGAGAACAAAGTTAAGAAGGACAGTAGCCCAGGAAGAATGAGCAGGTTAATGTGACAAATAAGTATGACAAATTGTGTATTAGTGAAAGCTACTGGATTAAATGAGATGTTTGAATTTGATGCCATAAACAGACAGACAGACAGACAGACGTCTCCTATGGAAATCTCGAAATTGATGCAGAATTTCTACAGGCTATACTGTATGATATGTTAGGTCATATTTTTACATTTATTTTTTATAGTCTTACCAAACCTCCAATGTATACAGATTTTCGGAATTAAAGCAATGACTATCTATACTGTTTTAGAATAACATCCATTTCAAAAAGGCAACACTATAGAATTAAGTCATACTATGCTACATAATCACATAAATAAGTTTATGCATATTGTCATGTACTAGAATGAGATCTACTTTACATGTATATGTGCAAAAGGTTAAAGTATATTTTAATTTCTGCTTTTAACTATAGAACACGGTACTAAAATATAACTTTCCATGCTGTTCTAGTTAGAATGGGCTGAAAGTATAAGCTTGCATACAGTATATGAAAGGTTGCAATACACTGTATGAATGAAAGGAAGGCTGAAAGTACAAAATGACCCCGTTGACTGACCAAATTCATTTTAGAAAAAGTGTAGACAAAGTGAGCCAATGATTGTCACTGTGAGCCGATACTCATTTGGACTGCTGCTTGTAACAGTGATATGCTGTCAAATGATTCATGTGAGCGATTTTTCGCATTGGTGGAACTGATGTTACAGATCCAGGTTGCTAACCAGACAACTGAGGAGAACAGCCCCTCAATCAGAATCTCTGCGCTGGTAACTACATGGGACTAAGGGTCTTATTCAGTAAGGCCCGCAGACTACCGAAAATCGCAAATGAGCAATTTCCAGCAATCCGCGCACATGCTGCGGCCGCACATCGCATGCGCAAACCCGCACAGTGCGTGCTGTGATGAACAGGACAAGGCGTTGCTGGGGCATGGTCTGGACAACGGAGGAGTGTCTGGACCATTTTCTGGGCAGCTGCTTGACATCACACACAGCTGCTCTGAGGAAAAAGATGGTGGCAGACCATTAAATTCCAGTTCAGCATTACTATTGCAACGCTGGGTGGACCTTTGAATACTGGGCAGCACCCAGCATGCGAGCGCAAGCAGTAGCAGATTCTGCTATTTAGAATCAGGTACTAAGTACCAAACCAGCAATATAATACAGTACCACTTTTCTAGTAAGAGACATACACTAATCTAACACTTATCCGATGTTCTGGGGACTATTTAAATTCTATTTTGCACTATTAGGCAGTGTTTAATCCAAGTATTATACAGTGTGGGAGGATTTCCATTATCTAACAGGGCCCATAGGTCAGGCAATTACCTGTTCTCCCAAAGCCTCGGTCAGGGGAATCTGTGAAATCCAACATGTTGGAAATCCACTATTTGCTGATTCCAACCAAAAAATTATCAGGGTTGGAGATGTGGGGATTTACAACATGCGGTCTGTTTGTTTTGGTGGCGTAAGAACAGGGAATTGGCCCCATAACATTGCTATTTGGATTTAAGGAGAACAGTGGTGACTAACAACTAACTGAGATATAATTAACATTTTAATTACGAACAACAATCTTAATAATGTGTTTTTAACTAATTGTGGAGACTGTATAGGAGTTGCAGATTATGATATTTTCAAGTCCTTGAGTATCGGTGGAATGCAATATTATGCTTATAGGTGTATTATCATGTGTATGGGGGTCATTCAGAGTTATTCGCTCGTTACCGATTTCCGCAATGCTGCGATTTGTTGCTAATTGCGCATTCGCAAGGCACGCAGGGCACATGCGCTTAGTTATTTAACTAAAAACTTAGCAGATTTGCTGTGGATTCTGCAGCGCTTTTCAGTCGCTCTGCTGACCGGTGAATGATTGACAGGAAAGGGGCGTTTCTGAGAGGTAACTGAGCGTTTTCCGGGAGTGTGCTAAAAAACGCGGGAGTGTCTGGAGAAACAGAGGAGTGGCTGGCTGAACGCAGGGCGTGTTTGTGACGTCAAGCCAGGAACTAAACGGACTGAGGTGATCACAATCTAGGAGTAGGTCTGGAGCTACTCAGAAACTGCAAATAATTATTTATTAGCAGATCTGCTAACCTTTCGGTCGCACTTCTGCTAAGCTAAGATACACTCCCAGGGGGCGGCGGCCTAGCGTGTGCAATGCTGCTAAAAGCAGCTAGCGAGCGAACAACTCGGAATGAGGGCCTATATACATACATATTTTATTAATGCTTTTTATTACATTTTAAAGTTCCATACTGCAGTCAATTCCTTCATTATCCAGCATTAAGGATAGCTTTCCAGCACTCTGGATGCCATTTTTAAAATATTAAGTTATACTGAAGGGATCTGATCAGTATCCTGGCGTTCTGGATACAGGCAGTTGGAATACAGACATCAGAATCCCGTGTCTGCACAGAATACAGACGCCGGGATCCTGACATGCATCGGGAAAGATCTGCGGGTACTCCAAGGAGGTAAGCCACAGGGGAAAGTGTTAGGCTGTGGGAGAGGAGGGTTAGGGTTAGTGGGGTAGGGGGAGAGGGATAGCATACTTACCTACTAGGAGGAGTCAGGATGCTGCTGTCGGGATGCTGCAGTCGGTATTTCTGACTGCCAGTATCCCGGATGCCGCTGTCGGTATTCTGACTGATGGTATCCCAAGTACTGGGATCCCACTACCATCCATACTGAGACTTTAATAGTAACGTACCTCGGAGCTGGTTAGGGTTTTTTCACTTTTGTAGTTCAGAATCAACAGTACTTCTGCTTACTAGCTGCATGTATCAGTTAGTGTCCGCCCCAGGAAATGTTGACCGCCAGGTTGCATTAAGACGTAGTTGGGGGGAATCATTGTAATCTGGGCTCAGATATCATTTTTAAAGAGTTGCATATATTCTTGCAAGATATTTCCAACTTACTAGCTGGACACAGAGGTAAATGTTTCCAGCAAACAACTCAGAGACACAGGGCCTGACTCAGTTGTATGTGAATGCTGCTGCAGTTGCAAATGTGTACTCAGATACTGCATAAAAATACGCAAATGCCATAGTTTTCTGAAATTGTATGGAGACGGCCCCACCGGCGGATTGCAAGTCCCATCGGCTGCATACACAGAGGCCATAGATCATTCGGTTATGGAACTTCTGAGTAACTATATGGTAGCGCAGCAAGGCCGCAGGGAGTAAGACGCCACTGTTACTTTATGGAAACGGGGCCTGGACTGCACACCCTAGCTTATTATAATGGGATGTGCTACCTTGCTGGGACTAAGTACTGTAATACTACAATATAGGAACTGTTACTTTGTACGCTATTGCAGAGGCAGACTAAAAAAAACCCCGAAAACAGTTATGACATGCCTGTATTTTTGCCACCACTCCCGGTTACCTCCCCCTGACTAACAAACACTGTTGATAAAAGCTCTCTGCGATCAATGTCACAAGACAATCGCAGTCAGACGATAATTACAGAACTGCAAATACATTGGTTTTGCGTACAACTCTGAATCAGGCCAACTGTGCACATCCGCACTCTCCGTTTACCCTCTCTGCAATGTTCACGCCATCCAACCCGTACCCTGCCTCTTATAGCCAGTGGAGGATCTCTTTTACAGTGACTATAATAGCAACATAAGCGCAGTGCAATTCTGATTCTGTCCAGACGTTTGTAGCAGGATAGAGACGGGTGGCATGTGTAAAAATAGGATTTTAATACCTACCGGTAAATCCTTTTCTCCTAGTCCGTAGAGGATGCTGGGGACTCCAAAAGGACCATGGGGTATAGACGGGATCCGCAGGAGACATGGGCACTCTAAATACTTTGAATGGGTGTGAACTGGCTCCTCCCTCAGTTAGAGGAACTGTGCCTAGGGAGACGGACATTTTGAGGAAAAGGATTTTTGTTAACCAAGGGTGAGAAACACACCAGCTCACACCACAACACACTGTACAACTGGATTACCAGGAATACCAGATAACAGTATGAGTGAAAAAACAGCAACAAGCTGAACATAACCGACACACTACCTCCGTGTAACAGAAGCAATAACTATCAATACACTGCAAAAATCAGTCCGCACAGGGACGGGCGCCCAGCATCCTCTACGGACTAGGAGAAAAGGATTTACCGGTAGGTATTAAAATCCTATTTTCTCTTACGTCCTAGAGGATGCTGGGGACTCCAAAAGGACCATGCGGTCTATACCAAAGCTCCAGACCGGGCAGGAGAGTGCGGACGACTCTGCAGCACCGATTGAGCAAACATGAGGTCCTCATCAGCCAGGGTATCAAACTTGTAGAAGTTAGCAAAAGTGTTTGAAACCGACCATGCAGCTGCTCGGCAAAGTTGAAGCGCCGAGACTCCTTGGGCAGCCGCCCAAGATGAGCCCACCTTCCTGGTAGAATGGGCTTTCACTGACTTCGGCAACGGCAATCCAGCCGTAGAATGAGCATGCCGAATCGTATTACAGATCCAGCGGGCAATAGTCTGCTTGGAAGCAGGAGCTCCAATTTTGTTGGGAGCATATAAGACAAACAGAGCCTCTGATTTCCTAATTTGAGCCGTTCTGGCGACATAAATTTTCAAAGCTCTGACTACATCGAGAGATTTTGAAACAGCCAAGGCATCCGTAGCCACAGGCACCACAATAGGTTGGTTTATGTGAAACGAAGAAACCACCTTCGGCAGAAATTGTTGACGAGTTCTCAATTCCGCTCTATCCGCATGGAAGATCAAATAGAGGCTCTTGTAAGACAAAGCCACCAATTCAGACACCCGTCTTGCGGACGCCAAGGCCAAAAGCATGATCACCTCCCAAGTGAGAAATTTCAACTCAACCTTTCGCAAAGGTTCAAACCAGTGGGACATAAGAAATTGTAACACCACGTCAAGATCCCACGGTGCCACAAACGGAGGATGGATGTGCAGTACTCCCTTCACGAAAGTCTGAACCTCTGGAAGGGCGGACAATTCCTTTTGAAAAAAAATAGATAAAGCCGAAATCTGCACTTTAATGGAACCTAATTTCAGGCCTGCATCCACACCTGGCTGCAAAAAATGGAGGAAACGACCCAGCTGAAACTCCTCCGTAGGAGCCTTCTTGGCTTCACACCAAGACACATACTTTCTCCAAATACGGTGATAATGCTTCGCCGTGACCTCCTTTCTAGCCTTAAGGAGAGTGGGGATGACTTCCCCGGGAATACTCTTTCGAGCTAGGATTTGGCGTTCATCCTCCACGCCGTCAAACGCAACCGTGGTAAGTCCTGGAAAATGCACGGCCCCTGCAGTAACAGATCATCCCTGAGAGGAAGAGGCCAGGGATCTTCTATGAGCAATTCCTGAAGATCCAGATACCAGGCCCTCCTTGGCCAATCTGGAACAATGAGTATCGCCTGAACCCTTGTTCTTCTTATGATCCTTATCACTTTTGGAATGAGTGGAAGTGGAGGGAACACCTACACCGACTGAAACACCCACGGAGTCACCAGGGCGTCCACTGCACTGGCTTGAGGGTCCCTCGAGCTGGAGCAATATCTCTGAAGCTTCTTGTTGAGGCGAGACTACATCATGTTTATTTGAGGAATTCCCCAACGACTTATCACTTCTGCAAAAACCTCTTGATGAAGACCCCACTCTCCTGGATGGAGATCGTGTCTGCTGAGGAAATCTGCTTCCCAGTCGTCCACGCCCGAAAGGAAGACCGCTGACAGAGCGCTTACATGTTTTTCAACCCAGCGGAGAACTTTTGTGGCCTCGGCCATCGCCACTCTGCTCCTTGTTCCGCCCTGGCGGTTTATGTACGCCATCGCTGTTACGTTGTCCGACTGAATCAGGACAGGTAGACCTCGAAGAAAGTGTTCCGCTTGTAGAAGGCCGTGGTAGATGGCTCTTAATTCCAGAACGTTTATGTGCAGACAAGCTTCCTGGCTTGACCATTTTCCCTGGAAATTTTTTCCCTGTGTGATTGCTCCCCAGCCTCGGAGACTTGCATCCGTGGTCACCAGGACCCAATCCTGAATCCCGAACCTGCGTCCCTCTAAGAGGTGAGAACTTTGAAGCCACCACAGGAGAGATATTCTGGTCCTGGAAGATAGACTTATTTTCCGGTGCATGTGCAGGTGAGACCCGGACCACTTGTCCAACAGAGGTCCCACTGAAATACCCAGGCATGAAACCTACCAAACGGAATGGCTTCGTAAGCTGCAACCATCTTCCCCAGCACCCGAGTGCATTGATGGATCTCCTTGACCATGGTCTGGATTTCCAGAGCTTTTTCCGCTGGAAGAAACACTCTCTGCAGTTCCGTGTTCAGGATCATGCCCAAGAAAGACAGCCGAGTTGTCAGAATCAACTGTGACTTTGGCAAATTTAGAATCCAACCATGTTGTTGCAGAACAGTCACGGAAAGTGCCACGTTTCTTAGCAACTGCTCCTTTGATCTTGCCTTTATCAGGAGATCGTCCAAGTACGGGATAATTATGACACCCTGCTTGCGTAGGAGTACCATCATTTCCGCCATTACTCTGGTGAAGACCCTTGGGGCCGTGGAAAGACCAAACGGCAACGTCTGAAATTGGTAATGACAATCCTGAACCGCAAACCTCAGGAAAGCTTGATGTGGAGGATATATTGGGACATGTAAGTAGGCATCTTTTATGTCGACTGACGCCATAAAATCCCCCCCTTCCAGACTGGAGATCACTGCTCGATGAGATTCCATCTTGAACTTGAAAGTTTTCAAATACAGATTGAGGGATTTTAGGTTCAGGATCGGTCTGACCGAGCCATCCGGCTCTGGTACGACAAAAAGGCTTGAATAAAACCCTTCTTCCCGTTGAGACGGGGGTACCGTGACAATGACACAGCTTTTGTATCGCAGCACGCACTACATCCCTTTCCGGGATAGAAACTGGCAAGGCTGATTTGAAAAATCGGTGGGGGGCACTTCTTGAAACTCCAGTTTGTACCCTTGGGATACTATGTCTACCAACCAAGGATCCAGGCCCGAGTGAAACCAGACCTGACTGAAGAGTCGGAGATGCGTCCCCACCGGTACAGACTCCCGTAGAGGAGCCCCAGCGTCATGCGGTGGACTTGGCAGAAGCCGGGGAGGACTTCTGCTCCTGGGAGCCTGGCACAGCAGGCGACCGTTTTCCTCTTCCTCTTCCCTTAGAGGCAAGGAAGGACGACCCTCTTCCTTTTTTGTATTTTTTAGGCCGAAAGGACTGCATCTGATAATGCGGCGTCTTTTTCTGTTGTGCAGGAACATAAGGAAGAAAGGATGACTTACCCGCTGTAGCTGTAGACACCAGTTCAGCGAGGCCGTCCCCAAACAAGACGCTACCTTTATAATGGAGAGCTTCCATAGCTTTCTTATAGTCGGCATCAGCATTCCATTGATGAATCCACAGCGCTCTCTTGGCCGAGACTGCCATGGCATTGGCCCTTGATCCCGAGAGGCCAATATCCCTTGCCGCATCCTTTAGGTAAGCTGCAGCGTCCCTGATATAACCGAGAGTCAAAAGAATGCTATCCCTATCCAGGGTATCCATGTCAGATGCCAAATTATCTGCCCACTTGCCAATAGCACTACTCACCCATGCCGACACCACGGCAGGTCTGAGCAGCGCACCCGTAGTGACATAAATGGATTTTAAGGTTGTTTCCTGCTTACGATCCACAGGGTCCTTTAGGGCAGCAGTGTCAGAAGACGGAAGCGCCAACTTCCTGGACAATCGTGACAGAGCCTTGTCCACATTGGGAGATGACTCCCACTTTTCCCTGTCGTCAGAGGGGAAAGGATATGCCATTAGAATTCTCTTAGGAATCTGCCACCTTTTGTCAGGAGATTCCCAAGCTTTTTTACAAAGAGTGTTCAGCTCATGAGAGGGGGGAAAACGTCACCTCAGGCTTTTTTCCCTTATACAAACAAACCCTTGTATCAGGAACAGTAGGTACTTCTGAAATATGTAAAACGTCTTTAATTGCCACAATCATGTACTGAATACTCTTAACCAGTTTCGGATTTAAACTGGCCTCACTATAGTCGACACTGGAATCAGAGTCCGTATCGGTATCAGTATCCGCCATCTGGGTAAATTAACGCTTTTGTGACCCTGAGGGGGCCTGTACCTGAGACAAGGCGTCCTCCATGATTTTTCTCCACGTTTGTGTCTGAGAATCAGATTTATCCAGCCTTTTAGTCAATAACGCCACATTTGCATTCAATGTACTCAACATATCCACCCAATCAGCAGTCGGCGGTGCCGACAGAGTCACTCCCAGCGCCTTATCTGCCCCCACTGCAACTTACTCCGGGGAGGAGCATTCAGCCTCAGACATGTCGACACACACGAACCGACACGCACAAACACACTGGCTATAGGGGACAGACCCACAGGAAAGCCTGTTAGAGAAACACAGAGGGAGTTTACCAGCTCACACCCCAACGCCTATCCCGGAACTGAGAGCAAATACACAGTGCCCCAGACCTGTTTGTGACGTTATTAAAGGGTTAATCGCACCAAATTACTGTGCCCCCCCGTTTTGCTCCCTGTTACTTGTGCAGGAGAGTGGAGGTCCGGGCCAGCTTCTCTGTTCCTGTGAAGAGAAAATGGCGCTGGTAAGCTGTGAGGGTTAAGCCACGCCCCCTCACAGGCGCGCTGTAGTCCCGCTCAAATTTTAAATATTTATACTGGCGGGGGCTATATTTAGTGCCTAGGCACTTCTAATATATATATTCTGGCCAGTGCACCCTGCAAGTGCCGCCCGAAGTTTGTGTGGGAGCATGGAGCGCAGCGCGACCGCTGCTCGGTACCTCATTACTGAAGTCTTCTGATCTTCTTTATACTCACCCGGCTTCTTTCTTCTGGCTCTGTGAGGGGTTGATGGCGCGGCTCCGGGAACAAGCAGCTAGGCGCACCAAGTGATCGAACCCTCTGGAGCTAATGGTGTCCAGTAGCCTAAGAAGCAGAGCCTTTGAACTCAGAAGAAGTAGGTCTGCTCCTCTCCCCTCACTCCCACAAAGCAGGGAGCCTGTAGCCAGTAGGTCTCCCTGAATATAAAAAACCTAACAAAGTCTTTTTAGAGAAACTCAGGAGAGCTCCCCTAGTGTGTGTCCAGTCTCTCTGGGCACAGAATCTAACGGAGGTCTGTAGGAGGGGCATAGAGGGAGGAGCCAGTTCACACCCATTCAAAGTCTTATAGTGTGCCCAGGTCTCCTGCGGATCCCGTCTATACCCCATGGTCCTTTTGGAGTCCCCAGCATCCTCTAGGACGTAAGAGAAACAAATAAATAAAAAGTCGGGTGGAACACCCGTTAAAATGGTAAGAGCACTATACTGATTTTCGCTTTATCGTGATAAATGAAGAAAATAATAGGTGGACCTGATAGGAAAAACAATGCAATAGGAAATGTAGAGCCCATGCAGGAGAAATGGGGTACGAAGGCAGAACACCGATTATATGTAATGGAGAGGAAATTATTAATGGAATGATTCAGCAAACAGGAGCAAACTAAACTTTCTTTACCAGGAGATGTTGATGTATTAAGGAGCTGGAGAGTGCTGATGGGGCTATCTGATGAGTAAACATTTAAAGAACCAAAACTGCCTAAAGAAGAATATCTCACCTGGGCGTAGGTCTGACTGTCGGTAAAGAAATTATTGAATTGCGTTGGGAAGTTCCGACTGTAATACTCTGCAGGACCATTATAATGTGACCTGTGGAGAATAAAGAAATGCAATATAGAAAAAGGAATGCACACAGACATCAAGTTCCACAGGCAAAGAAAACCTGGATACCTAGAATAAATAAAGAAAGTGTTTGAGTGGTGACAGTGGTGTGAGTTTGCAGATGGCCAGCAACAGGAGATGTTGGGACAGGAAGTGATAGAACCTGCAAAAAACTAAAAAAGAAAATGAGGGCATTTGGCAAGTTATGGGAGAGCAAGGGTGAAGGGTCATAAGTTACTGAGTGTCAACACCATGGGTGCATTGACAATATATTAACTTGCAAACTAAAATTAGCCATGTGCTGTACAGTGTCCAAAGTGTGCATTTAATGTATGCCAGATGGCTCACAGCAGGTAAAGCACAATGGACAGAGAGTGCCCAAGAAGCTGGCACAAACAGAGACTGAAGAAAGGCATGCGGAGAGTCTAAGCAGGCAGATGAAAAGTGCACGCAATCATTAAATAAACAGGAAGAGAGGGAAAAAGCATGCCACAGAAATAACTGGGGTTAACACCGTGTGAGATATTATAGTGCAGGCTAATGTAAACAACAAACACTATGGTGGGGTGCAAGAAAGCAAAATCGGAAATCTAGAGACGACAGCGACTGAATAATATGTGGTGTTGCAAGTTTCAGTGATTAAATAACATGGATAAAACACCTTGGGGGGAATTCAATTTGGCATGATGTCCCCCGCTGCATTCATATTGGCCAATAACAGTGACAGTGGTGTCAACATTGAGAGTTTTCTCTGGCACCTCTATCTTGCGATACCAGCAGGTAACAACGTGCCTATCTGAAATGGCACATCACATTGATTGCATTCCCCCCATAGCTGCAGTTACATTTTACAGAAGCAAACAGCGTTCAAAGGTTTAGCTTACCTTAACAGGACAGGGCAATAACACAATCTACATGCTGGATATAAGCAACACATTTGGGCTAGCAGAAAGTGAAGAGGGAGAGGCGGAACTTACGGATCTAGGCTGGTGAGAGGAGCATGGGGCAAGCAATGAGCAGGTGAATATGAGAAATGTGTCCACTGGGTACCAGCCAGCGCCGGGGTCTGAAATCACAGCAAAGGTGCATCAAAAATCAATCATACCCATTCCTATTATTCTTCTGCAAGCTATAAGAACAATAAAATTACTAGTATGGCGTTATTCTTTCTCTACATTTTATTATAGGAAATAGCTATGAGGCTACCTGAAAATATGCAAAAACCAAGAGCCCCTTTCCTGCTGCTGCACAGCGCAGACTGCACACAAACGAGAACTGTACATGAGCAATCAGATGTGCACAGTAGAAAGCAGCTGTGTAAAAAGATTTCTTGGTAGGAGCCATTATTTTAACCTTAGACCACCCCTACAACTTCAACACAGTGCCAAGAGACAGTCTTTACACTTCAAAGGATTAGGAATACTTGAAAATGAAAGCGATTTATATTTTGTTAATACTTTTCACTGCACAGGATTATCATAAGGAGCGGGACATTTTATATTTCTACTGCAAAGCTCCAAACCATCAGTTTATACTGTATCTATTCATACATTACTGATGCTTGCATGACAGCAGAAGACTGGGCTCTGTGTAACAAGGGGAAAGACACCGAGCCTAAAACAGGGGTGTGGTGTGGAAGGTTGACCGTAACTAGGTCAACCACTATTGGTTGACAGTAACTAGGTCGACAGGGTTTCTAAATCGACAGGTCAAAAGGCCGACATGAGTGAGTTTGTTTTTGTGTCGTTTTCTCCATACAGTGGCAGGGAATCCCAATTAGTGCATAATGTCCCCTCGCATGGCTCGCGAAGGTGACTCGCTCCGCTACTGCTGCGCTCAGCACAGGTTACTATTCCCAAAAGTAGTCCACGTGAATCATTAAGCATGAAAAAGTTCAAAAAAAGAAAAAAAAATTAGTGAAAAACTCATGTCGACCTTTTGACCTAGAACATGTCGACCTAGAGACCCTGTCGACCAATAGTGGTCGACCTAGAGACCGGATACCCTAGAACAGGATATTACAGAGAACAATGAGGGTAATTCAGACTTGATCGTAGCAGCAAATTTGCTAGCATTTGGGCAAAACCAGGTGCAGTACAGGTGGGGCAGAAAAAACATGTGCAGAGAGAGGTAGATTTGGGTGGGGTGTGTTCAAACTGAAATCTAAATTGCAGTGTAAAAATAGGATTTTGGTACTTACCAGGTAAATCCTTTTCTTTGAATCCATAGGGGGCACTGGAGTACTCTTGGGATATGGACGGCTTTAGCAGAACCAGGGCACTGAATATTTAAATGTAGTAACTCTCCTCCCCTCCATATTCCCAGAGTACCTCAGTGTTTTTTACTGAGCCGAACAGGAGCAATAGAGAGGTTGACAATGGAGAATTACATATAACATAACGGACAACAATAAAGTTGACACAACGTTACTGACAACTAAACAGTTGACACCATAACCGATAGAACTTGAAACTTTGAACCAGTCGGTGAGAATGTGTTACCATAAGATCCCCTGAACTTACCACAAACCAGGTAAAACTGCTCTGGGTGGGCGTCCAGTGCCCCCTATGGATTCAAAGAAAAGGATTTACCTGGTAAGTACCAAAATCCTATTTTCTTTTTCATCCACTAGGGGTCACTGGAGTACTCTTGGGACGTACCAAAGCTTCCCCCGTGGGCGGAAGAGCTGTTTGGCACCTGTAACACTAGGCGGCCAAAGCTAGATGCTGATGCCGCAAACGTATCAAACTTGTAAAAGCGCACAAACGTGTGCACTGATGACCATGTAGCCGCACGGCAAAGCTGCGTCGTAGAAGCCCCACCACCAGCTGCCCATGACGTTCCCACAGAACGTGTGGAATGAGCTGTTACTGATGTAGGCGGCTGTAACCTAGCATGAAGGTAAGCCTGACGTATGGTCAGTTTAATCCATCTGGATAAGGTCTGCTTAGAAGCTGGCCAACCCATCTTGGCAGCATCATAGAGAACAAACAACGTATCCGTCTTACGAACTGTAGACGTTAGGGATACATAAACACGTAGTGCGCGTACCACATCCAAAGTTCCAGAATCTTCTGTTAACACCGGAACTACTATTGGTTGATTGATGTGAAAAGATGACACTACTTTTGGCAGGAAAGCGGGATTCGTCCGAAGTTCCGCTCTGTCATCATGAAACACCAAATACGGTGGCTTGCATGACAAGGCACCCAAATCTGAAACACGCCTTGCCGAAGCTAAGGCTTGTAGAAAATTTTTTTCCAAGTGAGAAACTTAATATCTACTTGTTGTAAGGGTTCAAAATATGAAGACTGCAAGAAATCTAAAACCAGATTTAAGTCCCATGGCGCTGTAGGTGGAATGAATGGAGGCTGTACTCTGAGGACATCTTGCAGAAAGGTGTGTACAGACGGCAATAGAGCCAATCGTCTTTGAAAGTAAATTGACAAAGCAGATACCTGCACCTTTAGTGTAGATAAACGCAGTCCTCCATCTAACCCCGTCTGTAGAAATAACAAAAGACGGGACAACTTGAAAGATGATGTCGGAAACTTCCGAGCTTCACACCAACCTATATAGGCACGCCAAATTCTGTAATAATGAGCTGCCGTAACTGGCTTCCTAGCACGTAGCATGGTTGGTATAACCGATTCTGGAATGCCCTCTCTTCTTAAGAGGGCGGTCTCAACATCCACCCCATCAAACGCAGCCGCGCTAAATCGGGGTAAAGGAACGGACCCTGTTGTAATAGGTCCGGACGTAGCAGGAGCGGCCAAGGTTCGTCTGCGAGAAGTCCACGGAGATCCGAGAACCGAGCTCTCCGAGGCCAATGAGGCGCCACTAGTATGACTGTGGCGGACTCTCTTTTGATCCGTTTTAGCAACAGAGGGAGCAGCGGAAATGGTGGAAACAGATACACGAGGCTGTACGGCCACGCGATTGTGAGAGCATCCACCGCCACTGCCTTTGGATCTCGCGTTCTGGACACATACTGGGGCGTTTGGTGATTGTGGCGAGATGCCATCAGGTCCACTTAAGTAACCCCACCTTTGGACCAACATGTGAAACACTTCTGGATTTAATGCCCATTCTTCTGGATGAAAATCCCGACGGCTGAGATAATCCGCCTCCCAGTTGTCCACTCCCGGAATGAACACTGCCGACAATATCACTTGGTGAAGCTCGGCCCAATTGAGGATCCGAGCTACTTCCCGCATTGCCATGCGGCTTCTCGTTCCTCCTTGTTTGTTGATGTACGCGACTGCCGTCGCATTGTCTGACTGCACCTGGACACTCTGAGATCGAAGCATGTGCACTGCTTGTCGTAGCGCATTGTAAATTGCCCGGAGTTCCAGGACATTTATAGACAGCAATCTATTGTGATCCGCCCAGAGATCCTGGAGCTGACAATTTTGAACGACAGCTCCCCAACCTCTGAGACTCACGTCCGTCGTTAGAATTATCCAATTCCAGGCGCCGAACCGTTAGATTGTGTACTTTGAGCCACCAGAGTAGAGATACTCTGGTCCGTGGCGACAACCTCACCCTTTGGTGAATCTGCACATGCGAGCCCGACCACTGTGCGAGCACATCCAGTTGAAAAGGACGTGAATGAAATCTTCCGACCTGAAGTGCTTCGAAAGCCACCACCATTGTGCCTAAGAGGCGAATGCACAAATGTACAGAGACTGTGCGTGGCTTGAGCACTAATTGTACCAGACGACGAATAATCTGTACTTTCTGTTCTGGTAGGTAAATTCTTTGACTTACCGTATCGCGAATCATACCTAGGAATTGAAGTCGTTGAGACTGAATGAGATGTGATTTCTTGAAGTTGACAATCCAACCGTGCTGAACTAGTACATTGTATGTTAGCAACGCATGTTGGAGGAGCATCTGTTGAGACGGAGCTTTGATGAGCAGATCGCCCAAGTACGGAACTATTATCACTCCCAGGGATCTGAGATGAGCTATCATCACAGACATCACTTTGGTGAATACCCGAGGCGCTGACAAGAGGCCAAACGGTAGAGCCTGAAACTGGTAATGGTTCTGCCGTATCGCAAAACGCAAGAACCTCTGATGAGGTGGCCAAATCGGAATGTGTAAGTACGCATCCTTGAGATCCAGCGCAATCCTGAATTCTTGTGGCTCTAAACCTGCAATTACTGGCCGCAGAGATTCCAACTTGAATCTGTAGTAAGGGACGTACTGATTGAGGCCCTTCAAGTTCAATATTGGCTTGACCGAGCCATTATTCCACAAACAGACTGGAATAATAACCCTGACCTTGTTGGTGTACAGGGACTGGAATCAAAACTGCGGAATACAGTAGAGACTGAATGGCAATTTGCAGAACCGCCCTCTTGTCATCCGACACAGGCAGTCCTGTCTTGAAAACTGACGGGAGACAGTCGAACTCTATTTTGTAACCTTTTTACACTAAATTGCGGATCCACCATCTGTGGATGTCTGGAACCACGCCAAATGGAACGTCTGAAGGCGTGCCCCCACAACTGGAGATCCGAGATGGGCTGGGAGCCCGTCATGCCACTGGCTTGTCGATGGTCTTAGCGGCATGACGACGGTTAGTGGTTTGTTGAAACCACGTCCTCTACCACGTCTACCGTGTGTGGTTGATCCTGTATCACGGCCTTGAAAGGGCTGAGGTCTAAAGGATTGGAACGCTGGTCCAGAGTATTACCGTCTAGGTACCTCAGAAATCCATATGTCACTTCAGGACCAAACAATTTCTCACCAGCGTAAGGTAACGCTTCAATACCTAGTTTAACCTCTGCCTCTGTCTGCCAAGAACGCAGCCAGAGGGCACGTCGTGCCACAACTAGTGAAGCTGAAAGGCGTTAACAAACCTGGCCGACGTCCATAGAAGCCATCCCTAGATACTCAGCAGATTCACAGATGTGATCAGTGAGAATTATAAGGTGGTCTTTCTGTAGGCTGACCTGAGCTGTGTTCCACGCAACTACAGCCTTATTCTCCCAAATTCCCCCTAAAGTAGGTCTAAGCAACACCCCGGCTGCTGTATACATTGACTTTAGTATAGCTTCTAGCTTACACTCTGACGGGTCTTTAAGCGTAGTAGCAGTTGGAATGGGCAACTCTGTGAAAGTTTTGACACCAGCGAATCCACAGCCGGTGGATTTTCCCTGGTTTATTAAGAGAATCTGAATAAGGAAAACACACTGGAGATCTCTGTTGTTTAGCAAATAACACTTCATTTGAAATAGGTTCTTCAGTCTGTAAAATCTAGAACCTGACGTACTGCCCTGATGAGATTATCAATGGATGGGCTATCAGTAACCTCACTATCTGACTACTGGCACACCTCACCCTCCTCATATTCTTCTTGCGATATGAGGTATGGCATTGAATCGTCATAACGCAACATACCTGAAACTGGGAAGTTATAAGACAAATTATAACTATTTTTCGGAATAGAGCTAGACTTTTGTGCAAAGTCCTGTACGTCTCCTGAGCCCCTACTGGTATCTCAGGAGGCATTGCCCTAGCCTCAGATCTCGCCGTCTCACGTTCCTTACATGCCGTGGCCATTTTCGATTGTAAACCCGACATTACATCCTCCAGCCTTGGTATGGAGGCTGAGGGGAAGGGAACGTATTTGTAGCTGTATTTACAAACATATTGTGCATGTGGTAGATCCCTCAGGTCACACACGCACAGACGTTGCAGTTAAGCTGCTTTTGAGTTAGCATTAGCCTTACTCATTATGTACAGAGACAGACAAGTAGACAAAGATAAACAAGTCCCACGACTCAGTAAATGTTAACAAAGTGTATATAAGCCTGAAGTGCAGTGCACATGGGCTACACTACATGAAACCTGATCTGTGCAATATTCCTAGTAACACCCATGCTCCATCCGATGGCCGAGTGTAGTAGAACAGCAACTTCCTAAAAAAGAAGCAGGAATTAGAGTTAAAATGGCGTCCTGCCATGTGCTTAATATATACAAAGATATATATACCTACATCCATTTTAATATATATATATATATATATATATATATATATATATATATATATATATATATATATATTATCCCATGTCCAAATATTCCGAAATACGGACTTTTTTGAGTGAGAGTGAGATAGTGAAACCTTTGTTTTTTGATTGCTCAATGTACACAAACTTTGTTTAATACACAAAGTTATTAAAACTATTTTATTAAATGACCCTCAGGCTGTGTGTATAAGGTCTATATGAAACATAAATGAATTGTGTGAATGTACACACACTTTGTTCAATGCACAAAGTTACAAAAAATATTGGCTAAAATTAACTTCCGGCTGTGTGTATAAGATGTATATGTAACAAAAACGCATTCTGTGCTTAGAATTAGGTCCTATCACCATGGTATCTCATTATGGGATGCAATTATTCCAAAATACGGAAAAATCCGATATCCAAAATACCTCTGGTCCCAAGCATTTTGGATAAGGAATACTCAACCTGTATATATCTCAGAATTACAGGCGGCACTCACGGACTCACTCAGAAAACGACTGGGAACCCCAATTGTTTGATATATTATATATATATATATATATATATATATATATATATATATATATATATATACACACACACACATACACACACACACACACACACACACACACACACTGTATATACACACACAGACCGACACATACATATTTATATATATCCAAATACACAAGCATATATACCCATCTATTTAAAGCTATATGCAATATAGGATTAAAAGCCTGAACGTGTGCTGTGCATATAATGTGCTGCTGCATTAAAATGCAGCTTAGGTTATGGGGCCTCTCGCTTCAATGCGGGCACAATCCTCTCCTCTCCCACGCGACCTCCCCCTCACAGACGGACTGCGGCAGCAAGCACTGTCCGCGGTCAGTCTCCCCTCTCTCCTCCCCCGGCAGACAGGGTCGCGGCTCGGAGCTCTGAAGCGAAAGGGAGGGGGAGAGCAGCGGCGCAGGGAGCCAAGCGGTGGGGAGTGGTGGAGAGCGCCCAGCGGCGGCTGCTAGTACTAGCAGTCTGGGCTGGGTAGTGGCCGGCGCTGGCGGGCGGCTGGGAGTGACCGTGGTAGCAGCGGCACAGGGCTAAGAATAAAATAGAAAACTTTTCAGACCCCACATGGCGGGCGGCTGCGTGAGCTGACCGCCCCTACCCCCAGCAATATAAATAAAAGGAGCAGTGCCCTTTCCCTTATGCCGATGGTGGAGGCTGTGACAGGGCTTTTTGGTAAGTTCTGTCTCCCTCCTGCAGTCTCAGTGACTGAGCTGCCTGTAGGCTATGAGGGTGCTCTGTAGTGAGGACCGACATGCCAAGAGCTGCATGCAGCAGCATCCACAATCCCGGACCCACGCCTTTTGGAAGGGGGGAAGGGATGTGTGTAAAGTTTAGTAAAAATCAAAAAAATAAAATAAAATAATCAAAATAAGTGTGGGAGCTCCACACAAGCCTTGTTGCTACTTCGAGCACAGAAAAAACACTGAGGTACTCTGGGAATATGGAGGGGAGGAGAGTTACTAAATTTAAATATTCAGTCCCCTGGTTCTGCTAAAGCCGTCCATATCCCAAGAGTACTCCAGTGACCCCTAGTGGATGAAAAAGAAAACAAAGCAGCCAGTATTTAACCCTGCACAGAAACAATATAACCCACCCAAATCTAACTCTCTCTGGACATGTTATTATCTGTCCCCCCTTCCTGCATTACACATGGTTTTGCCCAACTGCTAACAAATTTGCTGCTACGATCAGGTCTGAATTACCCCCCATGTCTTGCACGTCACTTAACAAAAGCACTACACAGAGTTTGAAAATGTTCAGACATGGAGACTTTTACATTGTTACATGATGCCTCTTCATAGTGGACCAACTTGTATTTTTACATTCCATCTTTAACCAGACATTATTGTATACACAATTATGCTTGATATTGCACAGAACAAAAACCCTTAACACCATATATAACAATAATCATCTAACATAACCTCCATATTCACTGGTGGCCTTGTGTATGTTATAATCCACTTACACCCAGCTACAAGTATACATGCACAATTACTAACGGTAGACCATATCCTGTATCCCCCTCTTTGTCTATAAGCTTAATTTTAGTACAGACTGCTACATTTCCACCTAAGCTGGGCTGCAGCACGCTACATCCCGATACACAGCATCCCGTAATGTTACTGTAACTAGGGGAAAATAGGATTTTAATTACCTACTGGTAAATACTTTTCTCGTAGTCCGTAGAGGATGCTGGGGTCCACATTTATACCCCATGGTACTGACGGGTCCACTAGGAGCCATGGGCACTTTAAGGGATTAATAGTGTGGGTTGGCTCCTCCCTCTATGCCCCTCTTACCAGACTCAGGGGCAGATGTATTAACCAGGAGAAGGCGTAAGGAAGTGATAAACCAGTGATATGTGCAAGGTGATAAAGGCAGCAGCCAATCAGATCCTAACTGTTAATTTACATATTGGAGCTGATTGGCTGGTGCCTTTATCACATTGCACATATCACTGGTTTATCACTTCCTTATGCCTTCTCCAGGTTAATACATTTGCCCCCCTGTCTAGAAACTGTGCCCGAGGAGACGGACATACTTTGAGAGAAGGAAATACACAGATAGTGGTGAGATTTACACCAGCTCACACGTACAACAAAAGGAAAGCCAAGCTAACCAACTTGGAACGATTCAGCAACGGCTGAACCAACAAACCGAACCAAGTAACAATACAGGAATATGAAGCACTGGGCGGGCGCCCAGCATCCTCTAAGGACTACGAGAAAAGTATTTACCGGTAGGTAACTAAAATCCTATTTTCTCTTTCATCCTAGAGGATGCTGGGGTCCACATTAGTACCATGGGGATGTACCAAAGCTCTCAGTACGGGAGGGAGAGTGCTTAGGTTCCTGCAAAACAGATTGGCCTCTGAGGACCTAAAGTTTGGTCAAAGTATCGAACTTGAAGAACTTGGCAAACGTGTTCAACCCTGACCAAGTAGCTGCCCAATAAAGCTGAAGACCCGAGACACCCCAGGCAGCCGCCCAGGAAGAACCCACTTTACGGGTAGAGTGGGCCTTAACAGATTGTGTGCTGGGGAAACTAGATGCCTTTTTTTTTTCTTGCTTAGAAATACCCCTCCCTTTCAAGCACCTGAATGACATCACTAAGCTAATTGAGCATCTGCTACTGTATATACCTGTTGTGAGAGGCAGAGAGGTTCCTGCATTAGGAGGAGGTGCAGGCCCTGATATGCCATATGGAGCATTATGGGGTTGCTCCAAGGTAGGTAGCTCTTAGCTTAGATATATTTAAGTAAGGAGCCATTATCATGTGGCTCCCTGCTGGTTAATCATAGACCTAGATTGGGGTAATGGAGGTGTGGGGGTGTGGTGCCTCTGGACTGGCTGAGCTGGATGGCTTTAGTGTGGCATACCTTTACATTCTATTAACACTTTTCACATACTAATTTCTTTAACACTATTTCTCCATTATAATTACATCTCATTTTTATATCACCTTTATAGCTTCGGCTTCCTAACACTAATTTATTAACACTATAGTTTTTTCCCTGGTATGCTGCCCTGGGCTTTCTGGCTTATGCTGGTGCTTTGGGTGCCACACCCTGCACCTAGATATAGTGCTAGGGACCCCAAATATACAGAGACGCCTTGATGCGGCTTTGAGGATTATTCATACATTTGCGCAAATATATGTAACAGAGGTCTCTGAATTCTAATATTGTGTGGGATTTAAATCTGGTTACTGTTATCATTCAGGGTGCTGGGGGAAACAAGATTCCTTCTTTTTTTTTTCTTGCAGATTGTGGACACTGCAAGCCTGCCGTAGAATAAGCATGCTGGATAGTGAAACTGACCCAACGAGAAATTGTCTTCTTAGAAGCAGGTTACCCATTCTTGTTGGGATCATAAAGGACAAACACAGCGTCCGACTTCCTGTGACGAGAAGTTCTCTTCACATAGATTTTTCAAGTCCTCACAACATCCAAGGACTTTGAGGTAATTGAGGATTCAGTAGCCACTGGCACCACAATAGGTTGATTAATATGAAAGGCTGACACAACCTTTGGAAGAAAGTGCCGACGCGTTCTGAGCTCAGTTCTATCCTCACAGAAAATTAAATAGGGGCTCTTACAGGACAATGTCCCCAATTCCGACAAGCGTCGAGCAGACGCCAATGCCAACAAAGTGACCACCTTCCAAGTAAGAAACTTGACGTCCACGTGCTCTAAAGGCTCGAACCAATCCGATTGCAGGAACTACAGCACTACATTAAGATCCCAAGGTGCCGTAGGAGGCACAAAGGGTGGTTAAATATGCAGAACCCCTTTCAAGAATGTCTGAACCTCAGGAAGAGCCGCCAATTGTTTCTGGAAGAAAATGGACAATGCTGAAATCTGGACCTTTATGGAGCCCAAGCGTATGCCTACATCCATACCTGCTTGCAGAAAGAGGAGAAACCATCCAAGTTAAAACGCCACAGCAGGAAACTTCTTGGATTCACACCAAGACACATACTTTTTCCAAATTCGATAGTAATGCTTCGACGTTACTCCCTTCCTAGCCTGTATCAGGGTAGGAATGACCTTTTTCGGAATGCCTTTCCGAGCTAAGATCTGGTGTTCAACCTCCATGCCATCAAACGTAGCTGCCGTAAGTCTTGATAGGTGAAACTGCCCCTGTTGGAGAAGGTCCTCGCGAAGAGGAAGAGGCCTCTGATCCTCCAGCAGAAATTCTAGAAGATCCGCATACCAAGCACGTCTTGGCCAGTCCGGCGCAATGAGGATCGCCTGAACTCTTGTTCTTTTAATGAGCTTGAGAACCTTTGGGATGAGCGGAAGTGGAGGGAACACATACACAGACTGGAACATCCACGGAGTCACTAGTGCATCCACAGCCACTGCGCGTGGGTCTCTCAACCTGAAACAGTACCTCCGAAGCTTCTTGTTGAGGCGAGACGTCATCATGTCTATCAGAGGTACCCCCCATCGGCTTGTCACCTCTGCGAATATCTCCGGATGGAGGCCCCATTCTCCTGGTTGGAGATAGTGTCTGCTGAGGAAGTCCACTTCACAGTTGTCCACTTCCGGAATGAAGATTGCCGACAGCGCCACTGCGTGCTTTTCTGCCCAAAAGAGGATTCTTGTAACTTCTGACATCGCAGTTCTGCTCTTCGTTCCACCCTGTTTGTTTATGTAGGACACCGCTGTGACATTGTCTGACTGAACCTGAATGGCTTGATTTTGCATAAGATGTGCTGCTTGTAGAAGGCCGTTGTAAATGGCACTCAGTTCCAGAACATTTATTGGAAGGAAAGATTCCTGAATTGACCACCTTCCTTGGAAATTTTCCCCTTGGGTGACTGCTCCCCAACCTCTGAGGCTTGCATCCATGGTTAGGAGGATCCAAATTAGAAACCCGAACCTGCGGCCTTCGAGTAGGCGAGACGTTTGTAGCCACCAGAGGAGCGAAATTCTGGCTTTCGGCGACAGGCGTATCCTCTGGTGCATGTGAAGGTGTGATCCCGACCATTTGTCCAGGAGATCCAGTTGGAAGAATCTTGCATGGAACCTTCCATACTCGTAGGAGGCAACCATCTTCCCCAGAAGACGAATGCACTGATGAACCGATACCCTGGCTGGTTTCAGGAGTTCCCGGACCATTGATTGGATCACCAACGCTTTCTCCACCGGCAGAAACACCCTATGTACTTCTGTATCGAGTATCATTCCCAGGAAGGATTGTCTCCTTGTCGGCTCCAAATGTGACTTTGGAAGATTCTGGATCCACCCATGATCTTGGAGTAGACGAGTTGAGAGAGCAATACTCTGCAACAACTTCTCCTTGGAAGACACTTTTATCAGCAGATCGTCCAAATATGGAATTATGGGGGTAATTCCAAGTTGATCGCAGCAGGATATTTTTTAGCAGTTGGGCAAAACCATGTGCACTGCAGGGGGGGCAGATATAACATTTGCAGAGAGAGTTAGATTTGGGTGGGTTATTTTGTTTCTGTGCAGGGTAAATACTGTCTGCTTTATTTTTACACTGCAATTTAGTTTGCAGATTGAACTCACCATACCCAAATCTCTCTCTCTCTGCACATGTTATATCTGCCCCCCCTGCAGTGCACATGGTTTTGCCCAACTGCTAAAAAATGTCCTGCTGCGATCAACTTGGAATTACCCCCTATGTTCACTCATTGTCTGCGAAGGAGTAACAGCATCTCCACCATGACCTTTGTGAAAACCCTCGGTGCCGTCTAGAGGCCAAATGGCAGTGCTTGGAACCGATAGTGACAGTCCAGCAGCGCAAATCTGAGATAAGCCTGGTGAGGCAGCCAGATCGGAATGTGAAGGTATGCATCCTTGATATCCAGGGATACTAGGAATTCCCACTCCTCCAGACCTGAGATCACCGCTCTCAGAGACTCCATCTTGAATTTAAATTGCCTCAAGTGGGGGTTCAATGACTTTAGGTTTAATATCGGCCTTACCGAAACGTCCGGTTTCGGTACCACAAACAGGTTTGAGTAATAACCCTTGTGTTGTAGGTGGAGTGGAACAGGAACACTGACATTAGTTTGAACCAATTTCTGAATTGCTTGCTGTAGGATTGCGCTGTCTGTCAGCGAAACTGGCAAGCCTGATTTGAGGAATCTGTGAGGTGGGAGTTGTTGAAACTCCAGTCTGTATCCCTGGGCCACAATATCCTTTACCCAGGGGTCTATGCATGATGACACCCAAACGTGACTGAAGACTTTTAGTCTCGCTCCCACCTGTCCGACCTCCAGGCAGGGAGTTCCACCAGCATGCTGAAGATTTTGAAGAAGTAGAACCTGGCTTCTGTTCCTGGGAACCTGATGGCGCAGTTCTTTTGGACTTTCCCCAACCTCCTCTAAAGAAGGTGGGAGGGGGTTTAGATTTCTTAAATTTTGCGGTCCGAATGGACTGCAGTGTAGGCGAAGGAAAAGACTTCCTAGCCAGTGGTGTTGCTAAAGGGAAGAAAAGTTGACATACCCGCAGTTGTCGTGGAGATCCATGCATCCAAACCATCCCCAAACAGAGCCTGACATGTGAAGGGTAGGTTCTCCATACTTCTCTTGGATTCCGCATCCGCAGTCCATTGGCATAGCCAGAGTCCTCTGCGCGCCGAAACCGCCATAGCAGTAGCCCGTGCATTCAGCATGCCAAGGTCCTTCATGGCCTCCACCATGAACCCTGCAGAATCCTGTATGTGACGTAAGAATAAATCAATGTCACTTCTATCCATAATACTAGCAATGTGCCTGACCACTTTACTATGGCTTTAGAAATCCACGCACAAGCAATAGTGGGCCATAAAGCAATGCCATTAGCTGTGTATAGTGATTTGAGTGTAGTCTCAATCTTGCGTTCAGACGGTTCTTTAAAGCGATTGAACCAGGAACAGGTAAAACCACCTTTTTTGACAAAATAAATACAGATGCGTCAACTATAGGTGGGAAAGGGAAAGCAAGGAGAACCCTTTTTGGGATCTGGATTTTCTCTCTCTGGGTTTTCCAAGGATTTTTCAAACAAAGAGTTTAACTCCTTGGAAGCCGGAAAAGACAAGGATTTCTTACTTTCTGTAAAATAAGATTCCTCCACCTGTTCAGGTACGCTCTCAGAAATGTGTAAAACATCCCTAATGGCTTCTATCATTAGTTGCACCCCTTTTGCAAGGGATGCATCCCATCCCTGCATATCCCTATCATTAGTTGCACCCCTTTTGCAAGGGATGCATCCCATCCCTGCATATCCCCATCACCGTCCCCTGTATCAGAGTCGGTATCAGTGTCAGCTTGCATTATCTGGGCAAGTGTACGCTTTTGTGGGTATGTAGGTGGGGGTTTTGATGAAGTAGTGGGGACAAATACTGTAACCCCTCCACATATTTCCTCAAAAACTGCGTCTCTTTCTCCAGTTTCAGGAGTTCTGTGTGTTACATCCCTGTAAAAATCTGGGAAATCATTCCCCTTAAAGAATTCACCCATGGGGGTTAGGATTCAGAAGGTTGAGACAGTATATTGCAGTCCTGAGTACATGGGATAGACTCCTCAGGAGAAGATACACACTCTGCAGCACAGGACACAGAGTCCTTAGACATGGTAATTTGGGATACACACACACACACACACACACACATACACAGGAAAATGTTTCCCCCCAGAGTACCTTCAGAGAGTCACAGAGTCTAAGGAGCCAACCACACAGTGCCCTTTGGAGGAGTTATTATGATAAAAGCCCGGCGCTGAGAAACCAACCTTAATAGGTTGCTTATTACTAACACTTCACTCCCCCAATGTCTTTAACACCCTAGTACCGCAGTAACTGGAGCTATGTGGAGGGTCAGTGCTCCCTGTCAGTGTTTCGTTTGTGTCTGCAGGGAGGAAAATGACGCTGGCGAGTGCTGGATCCGCTCTGAGAAGCCCTGCCCCCGGCAATGGCATGCGGCTTCCCGCACAAATTTGATTATACTGGCCGGAGGTCTCTATGCTAACAGCGGGATTAGCCCCTGTTAGCGTCTGTGACCAGTTTAGGGTGACTGCGCTGGCCCAGGACGCCCCTCCAAGCGCCTACACGAAGTGTTGCTGAGCCTTCATGAAGCGCAGCCTGTTAGAGCTGCGCTTCCACCCTTGTGCCGCCATACCCACCGGAGACCCGCTAACCGGGACGCCGGCACTGTACTCACCACTAATGTTACTTAGGACTCTGTTAGGAGGTGGCGGCCGTGCTGCGGGAGTGAGCGGTCGCCTCGTGGGCTTGCGATCATCATCCTCAGGAGCTCAGTGTCCTGTCAGCGTAGATAGAGAACCATTAACTTCTAGAGTTGATTCCTACTCCCCCCCCCTAAGTCCCACGAAGCAGGAAGGCTGTTGCCAGCAGCCTTCCTGTACCTAAAGATCTAATTAAAATAAAAAAATAAGATTTTACACCTACAGGTAAATCTATTTCTCGTAGTCCGTAGAGGATGCTGGGATTCCGTAAGGACCATGGGGAATAGACGGGCTCCGCAGGAGACATGAGAACTTTAAGAAAGAACTGAACTCTGGGTGTGCACTGGCTCCTCCCTCTATGCCCCTCCTCCAGACCTCAGTTAGAGGAGATGGACACTACGAGGAAAGGATTTTGATAATCCAAGGGCAAGATTCATACCAGCCACACCAATCACACCGTATAACTTGTGAGAAACTACCCAGTTAACAGTATGAACAAACAATATAGTCTCGGTCCAAACTGATGAAACTACAACATAACCCTTATGTAAGCAATAACTATATACAAGTCTTGCAGAAGAAGTCCGCACTTGGGACGGGCGCCCAGCATCCTCTACGGACTACGAGAAATAGATTTACCGGTAGGTGTAAAAATAAGAATTTACTTACCGATAATTCTATTTCTCGGAGTCCGTAGTGGATGCTGGGGTTCCTGAAAGGACCATGGGGAATAGCGGCTCCGCAGGAGACAGGGCACAAAAAGTAAAGCTTTCCGATCAGGTGGTGTGCACTGGCTCCTCCCCCTATGACCCTCCTCCAAGCCTCAGTTAGGTACTGTGCCTGGACGAGCGTACACAATAAGGGAGGAATTTTGAATCCCGGGTAAGACTCATACCAGCCACACCAATCACACCGTACAACTTGTGATCAAACCCAGTTAACAGTATGATAACAGAGGAGCCTCTGAAAGATGGCTTCCTAAACAATAACCCGAATTAGTTAACAATAACTATGTACAATTATTGCAGATAATCCGCACTTGGGATGGGCGCCCAGCATCCACTACGGACTCCGAGAAATAGAATTATCGGTAAGTAAATTCTTTTTTCCTCTATCGTCCTAGTGGATGCTGGGGTTCCTGAAAGGACCATGGGGATTATACCAAAGCTCCCAAACGGGCGGGAGAGTGCGGATGACTCTGCAGCACCGAATGAGAGAACTCCAGGTCCTCCTTAGCCAGAGTATCAAATTTGTAAAATTTTACAAACGTGTTCTCCCCTGACCACGTAGCTGCTCGGCAAAGTTGTAATGCCGAGACCCCTCGGGCAGCCGCCCAAGATGAGCCCACCTTCCTTGTGGAGTGGGCCTTTACAGATTTAGGCTGTGGCAGGCCTGCCACAGAATGTGCAAGTTGGATTGTGCTACAGATCCAACGAGCAATCGTCTGCTTAGACGCAGGAGCACCCATCTTGTTGGGTGCATACAATATAAACAACGAGTCAGATTTTCTGACTCCAGCTGTCCTTGCAATATATATTTTTAATGCTCTGACAACGTCCAGTAACTTGGAGTCCTCCAAGTCACTTGTAGCCGCAGGCACTACAATAGGCTGGTTCAGATGAAATGCTGACACCACCTTAGGGAGAAAATGCGGACGAGTCCGCAGTTCTGCCCTGTCCGAATGGAAAATCAGATATGGGCTTTTGTAAGATAAAGCTGCCAGTTCTGACACTCTCCTGGCCGAAGCCAGGGCTAGTAACATGGTCACTTTCCATGTGAGATATTTTAAATCCACCTTTTTTAGTGGTTCAAACCAATGAGATTTTAGAAATTCCAAAACCACATTGAGATCCCACGGTGCCACTGGAGGCACCACAGGAGGCTGTATATGCAGCACTCCCTTAACAAAAGTCTGGACTTCAGGAACTGAAGCCAATTCTTTTTGAAAGAAAATCGACAGGGCCGAAATTTGAACCTTAATAGATCCCAATTTGAGACCCATAGACAATCCTGATTGCAGGAAATGTAGGAATCGACCCAGTTGAAATTCCTCCGTCGGAGCACTCCGATCCTCGCACCACGCAACATATCTTCGCCAAATGCGGTGATAGTGTTGCACGGTTACTTCCTTCCTTGCTTTAATCAAAGTAGGAATGACTTCTTCCGGCATGCCTTTTTCCTTTAGGATCCGGCGTTCAACCGCCATGCCGTCAAACGCAGCCGCGGTAAGTCTTGAAACAGACAGGGACCCTGCTGAAGCAAGTCCCTCCTTAGAGGTAGAGGCCACGGATCTTCCGTGATCATCTCTTGAAGTTCCGGGTACCAAGTCCTTCTTGGCCAATCCGGAACCACTAGTATCGTTCTTACGCCTCTTTGCCGTATAATTCTCAATACTTTTGGTATGAGAGGCAGAGGAGGAAACACATACACCGACTGGTACACCCAAGGCGTTACCAGCGCGTCCACAGCTATTGCCTGCGGATCTCTTGACCTGGCGCAATACCTGTCCAGTTTTTTGTTGAGGCGAGACGCCATCATGTCCACCATTGGTCTTTCCCAACGGGTTACCAGCATGTGGAAGACTTCCGGATGAAGTCCCCACTCTCCCGGGTGAAGGTCGTGTCTGCTGAGGAAGTCTGCTTCCCAGTTGTCCACTCCCGGGATGAACACTGCTGACAGTGCTATCACATGATTCTCTGCCCAGCGAAGAATCCTTGCAGCTTCTGCCATTGCACTCCTGCTTCTTGTGCCGCCCTGTCTGTTTACATGGGCGACTGCCGTGATGTTGTCCGACTGGATCAACACCGGTTTTCCTTGAAGCAGAGGTTCTGCCTGGCTTAGAGCATTGTAGATTGCTCTTAGTTCCAGAATGTTTATGTGAAGAGACGTTTCCAGGCTCGTCCACACTCCCTGGAAGTTTCTTCCTTGTGTGACTGCTCCCCAGCCTCTCAGGCTGGCGTCCGTGGTCACCAGGATCCAATCCTGTATGCCGAATCTGCGGCCCTCCAATAGATGAGCACTCTGCAACCACCACAGAAGAGATACCCTTGTCCTTGGAGACAGGGTTATCCGCTGGTGCATCTGAAGATGCGACCCTGACCATTTGTCCAACAGATCCCTCTGGAAAATTCGTGCATGGAATCTGCCGAATGGAATTGCTTCGTAAGAAGCCACCATTTTTCCCAGGACTCTTGTGCATTGATGTACAGACACCTTTCCTGGTTTTAGGAGGTTCCTGACAAGCTCGGATAACTCCTTGGCTTTTTCCTCCGGGAGAAAAACCTTTTTCTGAACCGTGTCCAGAATCATCCCTAGGAACAGCAGACGAGTTGTCGGCATTAACTGGGATTTTGGAATATTCAGAATCCAGCCGTGCTGTTTTAGCACTTCTTGAGACAGTGCTAATCCCATCTCTAGCTGTTCTCTGGACCTTGCCCTTATTAGGAGATCGTCCAAGTATGGGATAATTAATACGCCTTTTCTTCGAAGAAGAATCATCATCTCGGCCATTACCTTTGTAAAGACCCGAGGTGCCGTGGACAATCCGAACGGCAGCGTCTGAAACTGATAGTGACAGTTTTGTACAACGAACCTGAGGTACCCCTGGTGTGAGGGGTAAATTGGAACGTGGAGGTACGCATCCTTGATGTCCAAGGACACCATAAAGTCCCCTTCTTCCAGGTTCGCTATCACTGCTCTGAGTGACTCCATTTTGAACTTGAACTTCTTTATGTACAGGTTCAAGGACTTCAGATTTAGAATAGGCCTTACCGAGCCGTCCGGCTTCGGTACCACAAATAGAGTGGAATAATACCCCTTTCCCTGTTGTAGAAGAGGTACCTTGACTATCACCTGCTGAGAGTACAGCTTGTGAATGGCTTCCAAAACCGTCTCCCTTTCGGAGGGGGACGTTGGTAAAGCAGACTTCAGGAAACGGCGAGGCGGATCTGTCTCTAGTTCCAACCTGTACCCCTGAGATATTATCTGCAGGATCCAGGGATCTACCTGCGAGTGAGCCCACTGCGCGCTGAAATTCTTGAGACGACCGCCCACCGCCCCCGAGTCCGCTTGAGAAGCCCCAGCGTCATGCTGAGGCTTTTGTAGAAGCGGGGGAGGGCTTCTGTTCCTGGGAAGGAGCTGCCTGTTGGTGTCTCTTCCCCCTTCCTCTGCCTCGTGGCAGATATGAATATCCCTTTGCTCTCTTGTTTTTAAAGGAACGAAAGGGCTGCGGTTGAAAAGTCGGTGTCTTTTTCTGTTGGGGAGTAGCTTGAGGTAAAAAGGTGGATTTCCCGGCTGTAGCCGTGGCCACCAAATCTGATAGACCGACTCCAAATAACTCCTCCCCTTTATACGGCAAAACTTCCATATGCCGTTTTGAGTCCGCATCGCCTGACCACTGTCGCGTCCATAAACTTCTTCTGGCCGAAATGGACATAGCACTTACCCGTGATGCCAGTGTGCAGATATCCCTCTGTGCATCACGCATATAAAGAAATGCATCCTTTATTTGCTCTAAAGACAGTAAAACATTGTCCCTATCCAGGGTATCAATATTTTCAATCAGGGACTCTGACCAAGCTACTCCAGCACTGCACATCCAGGCTGTCGCTATAGCTGGTCGTAGTATAACACCTGTATGTGTGTATATACTTTTTTGGATATTTTCCATCCTCCTATCTGCTGGATCTTTAAGTGCGGCCGTCTCAGGAGAGGGTAACGCCACTTGTTTAGATAAGCGTGTGAGCGCCTTGTCCACCCTAGGAGGTGTTTCCCAGCGCGCCCTAACCTCTGGCGGGAAAGGGTATAAAGCCAATAACTTCTTTGAAATTAGCATCTTTTTATCGGGGGCAACCCACGCTTCATCACACACCTCATTTAATTCATCTGATTCAGGAAAAACTATAGGTAGTTTTTTCACACCCCACATAATACCCTGTTTTGTGGTACCTGTAGTATCAGCAATATGTAACGCCTCCTTCATTGCCAAAATCATATAACGTGTGGCCCTACTGGAAAATACGGTTGATTCGTCACCGTCGCCACTGGAATCAGTGCCTGTGTCTGGGTCTGTGTCGACCGACTGAGGCAAAGGGCGTTTTACAGCCCCTGACGGTGTTTGAGGCGCCTGGACAGGCACTAACTGATTGTCCGGCCGTCTCATGTCGTCAAACGACTGCTTTAGCGTGTTGACACTATCCCGTAATTCCATAAATAAAGGCATCCATTCTGGTGTCGACCCCCTAGGAGGTGACATCCCCATATTTGGCAATTGCTCCGCCTCCACACCAATATCGTCCTCATACATGTCGACACACACGTACCGACACACAGCAGACACACAGGGAATGCTCTTAACGAAGACAGGACCCCACTAGCCCTTTGGGGAGACAGAGGGAGAGTTTGCCAGCACACACCAAAAGCGCTATATATGACAGGGATAGCCTTATAATAAGTGCTCCCTGTATAGCTGCTTTTATAATATAATTTTTGCCACTATTTTGCCCCCCCTCTCTTGTTTTACCCTGTTTCTGTAGTGCAGTGCAGGGGAGAGACCTGGGAGCCGTCCTGACCAGCGGAGCTGTGTAAGGAAAATGGCGCTGTGTGCTGAGGAGATAGGCCCCGCCCCTTTTTCGGCGGGCTCGTCTCCCGCTCTTTAGTGTATTCTGGCAGGGGTTAAATATCTCCATATAGCCCCCGGAGGCTATATGTGAGGTATTTTTTTAGCCAAATAGGTTTTCATTTGCCTCCCAGGGCGCTCCCCTCCCAGCGCCCTGCACCCTCAGTGACTGCCGTGTGAAGTGTGCTGAGAGGAAAATGGCGCACAGCTGCAGTGCTGTGCGCTACCTTTAGAAGACTGAGGAGTCTTCTGCCGCCGATTCTGGACCTCTTCATGTTTCAGCATCTGCAAGGGGGCCGGCGGCGAGGCTCCGGTGACCATCCAGGCTGTACCTGTGATCGTCCCTCTGGAGCTGATGTCCAGTAGCCAAGAAGCCAATCCATCCTGCACGCAGGTGAGTTCACTTCTTCTCCCCTAAGTCCCTCGTTGCAGTGATCCTGTTGCCAGCAGGACTCACTGTAAAATAAAAAATCTAAGCTAAACTTTCTCTAAGCAGCTCTTTAGGAGAGCCACCTAGATCGCACCCTTCTCGGCCGGGCACAAAAATCTAACTGAGGCTTGGAGGAGGGTCATAGGGGGAGGAGCCAGTGCACACCACCTGATCGGAAAGCTTTACTTTTTGTGCCCTGTCTCCTGCGGAGCCGCTATTCCCCATGGTCCTTTCAGGAACCCCAGCATCCACTAGGACGATAGAGAAATCTTATTTTCTCTAACGTCCTAGAGGATGCTGGGGACTCCGTAAGGACCATGGGGATTATACCAAAGCTCCCAAACGGGCGGGATAGTGCGGATGACTCTGCAGCACCGATTGAGCAAACAGGAGGTCCTCCTCAGCCAGGGTATCAAACTTATAGAACTTTGCAAAGGTGTTTGATCCCGACCAAGTAGCTGCTCGGCACAACTGTAATGCCGAGACCCCTCGGGCAGCCGCCCAAGAAGAGCCTACCTTCCTAGTGGAATGGGCCCTAACCGATTTTGGCAACGGCCATCCTGCCGAAGAATGCGCCTGCTGAATCGTATTACAGATCCAGCGAGCAATAGTCTGCTTTGAAGCAGGAGTGCCAACCTTGTTGGCAGCATATAGAACAAACAATGCTTCTGTCTTCCTGACCCTTTCTGTTCTGGCCACATAAATCTTCAAAGCCCTGACCACATCAAGGGACTCGGAATCCTCCAAGTCACGCGTAGCCACAGGCACGACAATATGAAAAGATGAAACCAGCTTAGGAAGGAATTGAGGACGAGTTCTCAACTCCGCCCTATCCACATGAAAAACCAGACAGGGGCTTTTTATGTGACAAAGCCACTAATTCCGAAACTCGCCTTGCAGAAGCGAAGGCTAACAACATGACCACTTTCCAAGTGAGGTACTTCAATTCCACCGTTTTGAGTGGTTCAAACCAAGGTGACTTAAGGAACCGTTTACACCACGTTAAGGTCCCAAGGTGCCACCGGAGGTACAAAAGGAGACTGAATATGCAGTACTCCCATCACAAACGTCTGTACTTCAGGAAGAGAAGCCAATTCTTTATGAAAGAAAATGGATAAGGCCGAAATTTGAACCCTTATGGACCCCAATTTTAGGCCCAAATTCACTCCAGTCTGAAGGAAGTGAAGGAGACGGCCCAAATGGAACTCCTCCGTAGGAGAAATCCTGGCCTCACACCAAGAAACATTTTCTCCATATGCGGTGATAATGTTTCGATGTCACGTCCTTCCTAGCCTTGATCAGGGTAGGAATGACCTCATCCGGAATACCTTTTACCGCTAGGATCCGGCGTTCAACCGCCATGCCGTAAAACGCAGCCGCGGTAAGTCTTGGAACAGACAGGGCCCCTGTTGCAGCAGGTCCTGCCGTAGAGGAAGAGGCCACGGATCTTCTGTGAGCAACTCCTGCAGATCTGGATACCAAGTCCTTCGTGGCCAATCCGGAGTCACGCGGATTGCTTTCACTCCTCTTTGTCTTATTATTCTCAACACCTTGGGTATGAGAGGAAGAGGAGGAAACACATAGACCGACCTGAACACCCAAGGTGTCACCAGGGCGTCCACCGCTACCGCCTGAGGGTCTCTTGATCTGGCGCAATACCGCTTTAACTTTTTGTTGAGATGGGACGCCATCATGTCTATTTGGGGCAGTCCCCACTGACCCACGATCTGTGCGAAGACTTCCTGATGAAGTCCCCACTCTCCCGGATGCAGGTCGTGTCTGCTGAGGAAGTCCGCTTCCCAGTTGTCCATTCCCGGAATGAACACTGCTGACAGTGCGCTTACATGACCTTCCGCCCAGCGAAGAATCCTGGTGGCTTCTGCCACTGCTGTGACATTGTCCGACTGAATCAGAACCGGCTTGTTGCGAAGTAATTCTTCCGCTTGACGTAGGGCGTTGTATATGGCCCTCAACTCCAGGACGTTGATGCGGAGACAAGTCTCTAGACTTGACCAGAGACCTTGGAAACTTCTTCCCAGTGTGACTGCTCCCCAACCTCGGAGGCTCGCGTCCGTGGTCACCCCAGGATCCAGTCCTGAATGCCGAACCTGCGGCCCTCTAGGAGGTGAGCACTGTGCAGCCACCACAGGAGAGATACCCTGGGTCTGGGAGACAGGGTGATCCTTTGATGCATGTGTAGATGAGACCTGGACCATTTGTCCAGTAGGTCCCATTGAAAAGTCCTTGCATGGAACCTGCCGAAGGGGATGGCCTCGTAAGATGCCACCATCTTCCCCAGGACACGTGTGCAGTGATGCACCGAAACCTTTTTTGGCTTTAATAGGTTCCTGACCAGAGCCATGAGCTCCTGAGCCTTTTCCATCGGAAGAAAAACCTTTTTCTGGTCTGTGTCCAGAATCAGGCCCAAAAAGGTCAGACGCGTTGTAGAAACTAGTTGGGACTTCGGAAGATTGAGAATCCAACCGTGCTGCTGTAACGCCTTCACAGACAGTGACACGCTGTCCAGTAACTTCTCTCGAGATCTCGCCTTTATGAGGAGATCGTCCAAGTATGGGATAATTGTGACAACCTGCTTGTGCAGGAGCACCATCATTTCCGCCATTACCTTGGTGAAACTTCTCGGGCCCGTGGAAAGCCCAAACGGCAACGTCTGAAATTGGTAATGACAGTCCTGCACTGCAAATTTCAGGAACGCCTGGTGAGGAGGGAAAATCGGAACATGAAGGTATGCATCCTTTATGTCCAGGGATACCATCCAATCCCCCCCTCCAGGCTGGCGACGACCGCTCTGAGCGATTCCATTTTGAACTTGAACTTCTTCAAGTACATGTTTAGGGATTTTAGATTCAAAATGGGTCTGACCGAACCGACCGGTTTCGGGACAACAAACAGGGTTGAGTAATACCCCTTCCCTTGCTGGAGAAGAGGAACTTTGACTATCACCTGTTGAAGATACAATTTTTGAATTGCAGTCAACACTAACTCCCTCTCTGACGGAGAAGCTGGCAGAGCAGATTTGAAAAACCGGCGAGGAGGCACCTCTTCGAATTCCAGCCTGTATCCCTGAGAAACACTCTCTATTGCCCAGGGATCCACCTGTGAGTGAACCCAGACTTGGCTGAAAAGTCGAAGACGTGCCCCCACTTGAGCTGCCTCCCCCAGGGAAGCCCCAGCGTCATGCGGTGGATTTTGCAACGTAGCGGAGGACTTCTGCTCCTGGGAACTAGCTGTGTGCAGCTTTTTTCCCTTGCCTCTACCTCTGGCAAGAAATGACGATCCCCGTACCTTCTTGCTTTTATTTGAACGAAAGGACTGCATTTGATAATGAGGTGCCTTCTTAGTATGTTGCGGGGGAACATAAGGTAAGAAATTCGATTTACCGGCCGTAGCAGTAGAGACAAGGTCCGAGAGGCCTTCTCCAAACAACTCCTCCCCCTTGTAAGGCAACGACTCCATATGCCGCTTTGAGTCGGCATCCCCCGTCCACTGTCGGGTCCACAAGAGTCGCCTAGCAGAAATAGACATAGCATTTATTCTGGAGCTTAGTAAACAAATGTCTCTTTGAGCATCCCGCATATATAAAGCAGCATCTTTGATATGTTCTAGGGTCATTAGAATGATATCCTTCTCTAGGGTGTCAATCTCCGTAGATAAGGAATCTGTCCATGCTGCGACAGCACTACAAACCCAGGCCGATGCCATAGCCGGTCTAACAATAGTACCGGAATGTGTGTAAATGTACTTCATGGTAACCTCCTGCTTACGATCAGCGGGATCCTTGAGCGTAGCTGTATCCTGGGAAGGCAGTGCCACCTTCTTGGACAAGCGTGTCAGCGCCTTGTCTACTTTAGGCGAAGATTCCCATCGTATCCTGTCCTTTTGTGGAAAGGGATACGCCATAAGAATCCTTTTGGGAACTTGTAGTCTCCTATCTGGAGATTCCCAAGCCTTTTCGCACAATTCGCTTAGCTCAAATGAGGACGGAAAAGCGACCTCAGGCCTTTTCCCTTTATACATGTGTACCCTCGTGTCAGGGACAGGGGGTTCTTCAGTGATATGCAAAACCGCTTTAATGGCAATAATCATGTAACGAATACCTTTTGCCACCTTTGGCTGTAATTTTGCATCCTCATAGTCGACACTAGAATCTGAGTCCATGTCGGTATCTGTGTCAGTAATCTGGGAGTGCGTTTTTGAGACCCAGAAGGTCCCGGTGCCACTGGGGCAGGCATGGTCTAACTACCTGACTGCTCCCTAGCCTCAGCCTTGTCTAACCTCTTATGCAATAAATTTACATTTGCATTCAAGACATTCCACATATCCACCCAGTCCGGTGTCGGCGTTGCCGACGGCGACCTGACAACCATGCACTCCCCCTCCTCCTGAGGTGAGCCTTCATCGTCAAACATGTCGACACACGCGTACCGACACTCCACACACACAGGGAATCTCTTATCTGAAGACAGGTTCCCCCCTAGGCCCTTTGGAGAGACAGAGAGAGAGTATGCCAGCACACACCCCAACGCTATATGACCCAGGAAAAAACACAGTATGTTTACCCAGAAGCGCTGCTGTAATGTATAATCGCCAAATATGTGCCTCCCCCCTCTACTTTAAAACCCTCTTTCACTGTGTGTCAAGCAGGGGAGAGTCCGGGGAGCTTCCTCTCAGCGGTGCTGTGGAGAGAAAATGGCGCTGGTGAGTGCTGAGGGAGAAGCCCCGCCCCCTCGGCGGCGGGCTTCTGTCCCGCTCAAACTTAATAAAATATGGCGGGGGCTCTTTTATATACATGTACAATGCCCACCTGTACATGTATATAGTCATTTGCCATAGGAGAGGTATTCTATTGCTGCCCAGGGCACCCCCCCTGCTCCCTGCACCCTTACAGTGACCGGAGTGTGTGAGGTGTATGGGAGCAATGACGCACAGCTGCAGTGCTGTGCGTTACCTCAGTGAAGCACCCGAAGGCTTCTGCCGCCTCAGTAATCTTCTTTCTTCGTTTCTTCCAGCTCTGTGAGAACGGCGGCGCGGCTCTGGGATGAACGCCCAGGACGAACCTGTGTTCCACTCCCTCTGGAGCTAATGGTGTCCAGTAGCCGAGAAGCAGAGCCTATCATTTAAGTAGGTCTGCTCCTCTCTCCTCAGTCCCTCAATGCAGGGAGTCTGTTGCCAGCAGAGCTCCCTGAAAATAAGAAAAAAACCTAACAAAATACTCTTAGCAGGAAACTCAGGAGAGCTCCCTGCAGTGCACCCATCTTCCTCTGGGCACAGTCTAAAACTGAGGTCTGGAGGAGGGGCATAGAGGGAGGAGCCAGTGCACACCCAGAGTTCAGTTCTTTCTTAAAGTGCCCATGTCTCCTGCGGAGCCCGTCTATTCCCCATGGTCCTTACGGAGTCCCAGCATCCTCTAGGACGTTAGAGAAACTAAGAAAACTCCTAAGAGCTCTCCTAGCTGTGTCCGGCTCCTCCGGGCACATTTTCTAAACTGAGACTGGTAGGAGGGGCATAGAGGGAGGAGTCAGCCCACACTATTAAAAACGCTTAAAGTACCCATGGCTCCTAATGGACCCGTCTATACCCCATGGTACTAATGTGGACCCCAGCATCCTCTAGGACGTAAGAGAAATATGAAACCTAGTACACACCTAACTGTTCAAAATAAAATGTATGGTAATGCATACCTGACAATGAAAGTGTATTTTACTTTTGTAGACAGCCCTACATAACTGCTCCATGTGTACGCACCTTTTGGCACAGTTACCAGTGCATCAAATGTCATAAAAGTCCAACATTATATTTAACATCCCAAAACTCAAACACTGCAGCATAAAGTATAAAGTCTCACTTCAATCTCAGACAGGGTAGGCTGGTACTGCATGGCGGCTGTTGAGCACATTCCGTTGGCTCCGTGTTGTGGCTCAGGCTGTGGGTATCTCCCCCCCCCGTCCATCACCAAGAGTGTGCAGGGCATTAGGGTCCTTGAGTTTGCATGGCGTCAGTGGATCTGGAAGAGAGAGTATGGTATATCAGGAGAAAAGAGCAAGCGAGGGAAAAGGCAGTGAGCAAGCAAGACAAAGAAAGAGAGATAGATCACTGAGTAGTACTGCTTAAAATACACAGCCCAAAAACAAAGCAAAAAAAACCCCACAAGTACAAAAGTGAAAGATAACTAATCAATACATTAACTGCAGAATGTAACATGGGATATGGGCACTCTGTTAATGTTGGACATACCTGAAAGCATTCAAGAGTGAAAACGTACAGGTTTGGAGGATCAGGGAACATTAAGGCTAATGTTACCTGTCCTCGTGTGCAGAAGGTGTATCAAACAGATAGAAATCATGACAATGTACAAGGTTCCTTTAGTCCAGAGGTTCTCAAACTCGGTCCTCGGGAGCCCACACAGTGCATGTTTTGCAGGTAACCCAGCAGGTGCACAGGTGTATTAATTACTCACTGACACATTTTAAAAGGTCCACAGGTGGAGCTAATTATATCACTTGCGATTCTGTGAGGAGACCTGCAAAACATGCACTGTGTGGGCCCCCGAGGACCGAGTTTGAGAACCTCTGCTTTAGTCATTCATTTTTTTTTTTTTTTTAATTTTTTTTTAAATACAAATTTATTTGGCACCTAAAATGAATAAATGAAAGTCATAATAATTCAGTTCTATTTATATAGAAGATTGAAAAAAAACGAGATTTATGGTAAGAACCTACCATTGTTAAATCTCTTTCTGCGATGTACACTGGGCTCCACAAGGATTAACATCGGGGGTGTAGAGTAGGATCTTAATCCGATGCACCAACAGCTCAAAGCTCAAAGCTTTGACTGTTCCCAAGATGCACAGCGCCACCTCCTCTATAACCCCGCCTCCGTGCACAGGAGCTCAGTTTCGTTAACCAACCCAATGCAGTAGCAGGTATCAGAGACAACAATCATTAGTAACCACAACCACCACACACTCACTACAGGAGAGGGTGTCAGCGGCTAATGCCATACCAACCCAAAGAAGCCAAGTGCGTCAGGGTGGGCGCCTTGTGGAGCCCAGTGTACCTTGCAGAAAGAGATTTAACAATGGTAGGTTCTTACCATAAATCTCGTTTTCTGCTGCGGGATACACTGGGCTCCACAAGGATTAACATCGGGTATGTCCTAAAGCAGTTCCCTATGGGAGGGGACGCACTGCAGCGTGCACAAGAACCCGGCGTCCAAAAGAAGCATCCTGGGAGGCGGAAGTATCGAAGGCATAGAACCTTATGAACCTGTTCACTGAGGATCACGTAGCCGCCTTGCACAATTGTTCAAGGGTTGCACCACGGCGGGCCGCCCAAGAAGGTCCAACAGACCGAGTAGAATGGGCCTTGATAGTAGCAGGAGCTGGCAGACCAGCCTGTACATAAGCTTGTGCAATCACCATTCTAATCCATCTGGCCAAGGTCTGCTTGTTAGCAGGCCAGCCACGTTTGTGAAATCCAAACAGCACAAAGAGAGAATCAGACTTCCTAATGGAGGCAGTTCTCTTCACATAGATACGGAGAGACCGTACCACATCCAAAGACCGCTCTTTGGAAGACAACTCAGGAGAACTAAAGGCCGGAACTACAATCTCCTGATTAATGTGGAAGGAAGACACCACCTTGGGTAGATAACCCGGACGCATTCTAAGAACCGCCCGGTCATGGTGAAAAATCAGATAGGGTAACTTACAGGATAAGGCACCAAAGTCGGAGACCCTTCAAGCTGACGCGATAGCCAGCAAAGACAAAACCTTAAGGGAAAGTCACTTAATGTCTGCAGACGCAAGAGGTTCAAACGGAGACTCTCGCAAGGCCTCCAGAACCACCGACAGATCCCAAGGGGCCATGGGTGGTACATAAGGAGGCTGAATCCACAACACCCTGAGTGAAAGTATGAATATCCGGTAGGGTAGCAATCTTTCTCTGAAAACCAAACAGACAAGGCAGAAATGTGAACCTTGAGGGAGGCCAGCCGAAGGCCTAAGTCCAGGCCCTGTTGTAGGAAGGCCAACAGTTTGACCATACTAATCTTGAAAATGTCATGATTATGAGACGCGCACCAAGTAAAGTAAGAATTCCAGACCCTATGGTAAATCCAAGCAGAAGCCGGCTTACGGGCCTTCAACATAGTTTGAATGACCGTCTCAGAAAAACCCTTGGCCCTCAAGACGGAAGCTTCAAAAGCCACGCCGTCAAAGCCCGACAGGCCAAGTCCTGGTAAACACAAGGGCCCTGAACGAGGAGGTCTGGTCGTCGTGGAAGTAGAAGGGGATGATCTAGCGAGAGGCCCTGTAGATCGGAGAACCAGTGTCATCTGGGCCACGCAGGAGCGATCAGAAGTAGGATTCCTCCTTCTTGCTTGAACTTCCTTATTACTCTGAGCAGGAATGACACCGGAGGGAACACGTACGGCAGCCGAAAGTTCCATGGAATTGCCAGAGCATCCGCAAACGCTGCTTGAGGATCCCTTGTCCTTGCTCCGAAGACCGGAACCTTGTGATTGTGTCGAGACGCCATAAGGTCCACATCTGGAAGGCACAACTTGTCCTCTCCACTCTCCAGCGCGTACGTCCTGACGACTGAGAAAGTCCGCTTCCCAGTTTAGGACCCCCGGAATGAACACTGCGGATATGGCCGACAGATGGCGTTCTGCCCACTGAAGAATCCGTGATACTTTCCCTCATTGCCATGCGGCTTCGAGTGCCGCCTTGATGATTGATGTACGCCACCGTGGTGGCGTTGTCCAATTGTACTTGAACAGGTCTGTTCTGTATCAAATGCTGGGCCAGGTTCAGTGCATTGAATACCGCCCGCAGTTCCAGAATGTTTATCGAGAGTAGAGACTCCTCCTCAGCCCACCGACCCTGAAGGGAGTGTTGTGCCCCAACCTCTCAGACTGGCATCAGTCGTCAGCAGGACCCAGTTAGATATCCAGAAGGGACGACCAATCGATGGTCCTGAAGCCACCAGCTCAGTGACAGGAGGACCTCCGGAGTAGCGGCCCGTTTAGAAGACGTCTTAGTCTTAGGTGGGTGAGAGTGAGACTTCTTTTTAGTCAGCGATTGGTTCAAGTGCTGTAACTGAGATGAAATTTGATCTGCCCATGGCGGATTGACTGCAGGGACCATAAACTCCTACACTGGCATAGGAGGTCCCACAGGGGGCGTATGTTTTGTTACCAGCATATTTAATAAAATGGAGAAGGTAGCCCAAGGTGGGTCATTATTGGCCCCCGGTGCTAAAGACCCACTGGGAGGTAAAGAACCCCCAGAACCTGAACTCTCTGCTGCCATGTTTTCCTCTAAAGTGTCTGCAGCATCACCTCCACGCAATGTGGGAGAAGCCCCAGTTTCGTTGCCCCGTGTAGCCGACATAACGATAAGCTCAATAACAGGCAACCTAGTACAATATAGCAGCAATATATCTAGCAAGAACTCCCAGTGTAGTGTGTCAGCACAAACCGGAAATCCAAGAGATATATGGTGACTATAAATAACAGAGAAAAATACACAGTAAGTATATCTTGTGAAACACCTATATTAGTTAATAAACCTGACGCACTTAGCCCCCTCAGGTTACAGAATATAGGAGTAGCAAGTTGAGTGAATACACAAGATGGAAGCCACGCAGCAGCTGCATGTGCATGCACACATATAGTCACAAATGTACAATGCAGAAGTTATACCAAACAATAAAACTGCACTGGACTAGCAATACAAAGTTTCTTAACTAACACTGTCCACTGACAGGTACAATACTTAAGTGTCCTGTAAAATGCACAGCGCTGACGAGCAGCCGGCTTTACAGAGGATTTGCCCAAGCAGTCCTATGAACAGCGCAGCTCCGTGTAATGGTGGCTGACAGGGAGTGGGGGAGAAAAATGCAGCTCCAGGGCGGGGACATTCACCCAAATGGCACCCTGGGGCTGGGGGAGGGGCTACAGGTCAGGGCTTATCCCCCTGCTGGCTTCCCCACCGGGCACCGCGGACTGCAATGAGACGGGTTTTAACAGAGACAAAAACCCCACCTGTGCCCTGTGTCCCAGAGGCTAGAGGAGCGGCTGGCCCTTACAGTGTCCACGCCAGCGCCCACGGCCGTGCCGGATCGCGATTGCAGCGGGCCAAAGAGACCCCTTACTTCCCCTTTGAACGCGGCCACGCGATCCAGTAGATAGCAGCGAGTGTGTGACTAACCGAGAAGAACACCAGAGCCTCCGCTGTAGTTACCCGGCAACCAGGGAGCTGGAGTATACAGCGCCGCTGGGGTAGTGATGGAGCTGCAGCAGGGGATGCCTGACTGACATCTAACACTGCTGCAGCCCTTGAAGTCTTCAAGTATTCTTTTTCCTCCTGAAAAATAGCTTTTCTTACGGCTGCAGGAGCAGCCCCCCTGTTGTATGCCTGCTTACTGCATGGCACCAACTTACAAACTGAGCTCCTGTGCACGGAGGTGGGGATATAGAGGAGGCGGCGCTGTGCATCTTGGAAACAATCAAAGCTTTGAGCCTGTTGGTGCCTCGGATCAAGATCCTACTCTACACCCCCGATGTTAATCCTTGTGAAGTCCAATGTACCCCGCAGCAGAAATAACATTAAGAAACAATTGTATGAGATATATGCAACATGCCACTCCAGAAAGGAACATCACACCCGCTGGCATTGCAAGTTATTTTGCGAAGTTGGCACTACCGTAACTAGCCGATATGAATTCCTCCCAAATAAAATATTAAAAGAAAAGAAGCTCTGGATTTCCTAATTCTTCCAGTAGCATAGGGTGTTATAGTCTCTTGATCAGACACCTACTAATGGGCATGGTTTCCACTAAAATCCCGTTCAGACCCCGTTCCCATTGCTGCTCCAACCAGTGTTATTCCCGGATAGGTGCAGTCTCTTTTGCCATCGCTTGGAGATGACAGCATCTCCAAGAGCGGGGAAACGCGGATCTCCCCATGCTGTAAACCAACCCGCGTTACCCGTTTACACTGGAGCCTATCCGGGGTTTTTGAGCCTGCAACTCGGGCTAACACGTCAATAATCCAGGTTTAAGCGGCAGTGGAAAATGGGTATTACTGAAAGAGTGGATTACCCTTTTTCAAATAAGGGTTTCCTGAGGGTGTAAGCGCAGGATGGGCAAAATAGTGTACACTAAAAGACTGATTTAGAGTTGGGATTAAAAAAATAAAAATAAACTACTAAACCCTCTTCATCCATAACAGTGGCTAATTCGTGTTCCTTTTTTATAGACAACAATGTTTATGTAACTCTGCCTAACAGAGGATGAGGAGTCTGACACAGGCAAAGCTGAATTAGCAGGCGATATCGCAGTTGAAGGGGTGTAGTATGGTATGCCGGTGGCCGGGCTCCCAGCATACCGGCGTCGGAAGCCCGACCGCCGGCATACCGGCAGCGTGGCGAGCGCAAATGAGCCCCTTGCGAGCACGGTGGCGTGCTACGCTATTTATTCTCCCTCCAGGGGGGTCGTGGACCCCCACGAGGGAGAAAAACTGTCGGTATGCCGGCTGTTGGGATTCCGGCGCCGGTATACTGTGCGCCGGGATCCCGACAGTCGGCAACATGAAGACCACCCATGTTGAAGATATGGACATGGGCTAAACTGTACTTATTGGAGTGCTTGAATGTGCTTTCTCTGCACACACTGTACTCCCTTGGTGTTTTTTAAGCCTTACGTTCAACAAATGAAAACAAAGGGCGGATATCGCAACTAATGATTGATGGTCATTATCGTGGTATCCAATTAGAGGCTGTTTTTAACGCCTGAAATTGGACCTGCAATCGCACAAAAACACATGGGATCGGGGATAAGTTCCAGATCCCTTTTGTTATCGCGACTCTGGCGGCTGCTCATCGGGGATACACGATGCCGGCATCAGGGGAAAAGGACACAGTCATCAGGGATAATAGGATATCCGCAAAAAGACTCCAGGAGCGGGATCTAATGAAGTACGAGTTCGGCGGCCATGAGGGAAGATGCCGGCTAGGCTGACTTTTTTTTAAAAGAGGTAATCATGTACAAGGCATGGTTTAGCTTTGTACACGATTGCCCCACTAAAAAAAAAAAAATCTGAGTTCAGTCGGTACCACACACGCCCGCTGAACTCGGACTTTATTACAACCTGGCACAAAGATGTTTTAGAATATTGCAGTTTGCACTACATTATCAATCTAGTCATATAGCTTTCAATTTCCACTGTAGATAATTAAGATGTTCTAACAATTTTTGTGGTTGTTTTTCCCCCCCATTTTGTTTCTTAATCCAAATACCAAAAAATAATTCTGAAATTCCGGGATATGTAAACCATTTTGGAATCCCTAGCACAAATCTAAATTTCTGTATAAGAAGAGAGATGTCCAGTATATTGTGCTATATGCAAAGCAGACCGTATTTACTCAGCATGCAGAAACAGTAAATGTATTTGCAACCCTTGTACTGCAATATGGTTTATCTAGGTGTGAAGTTATTGCTATTTATTTTTTTTGCTTTGCTCCTAACGAAGAATCAGCCAATAAACCAAAGGCTCCCAAATGCGGTCCTCAAGGAACCTTAACTGTCCAAGTTTTAGGGATATCCATGACTAGGCACAGATTGTTAAATCAAATTGACTGAGGTTCCATTTAAGTCACCTTTGCACAAGCATGGTTATTCTTAAAACCTGGACTGTTAGGGTGCCTTGAGGACCACATATGTGAATCTGTCCTAATCGCTTTTCCACATCCACCAGGTCCGCTAGCATTTCTACACAGCAGCTTGATATTATCTGGTGATCAGAGAATAGCTACAAAGCTACTACATCATTGGAACAAGGTGATTGTCTGCTAAAATAAAAATAAAAAAGTGTCCTTTAGTTTATTGAAGCAAGGATAGGGGAAGTAGTCTCTCATCACTGGACTTCAAAATGATTTTTGCCAGTGTGGTTTGCACTATATCTCTTGGCAAAATTCCCCTATCATGCATATAGAAATGCACGCTGCCATGTCGGTGAAGGCCAGTTCTCAGTCTAAACAGGGTGTTTTGTCGAGAGAACCAGCATTCCAAGTCTAAAGTGCCCAGCGCTATGCTGTTTCCCCCTCGACAAGGGGACAGAAATCAGCATCGCGCCAGCACTTTTGTCGGATTTCTGCTTGCACCCCCAGAGGGGTGCGAGAAGAAATCCTCTAGTCAGGTATCACAGTGCACTGAATTGAAAAGCACTGGGGGCTAATTCCCAGCGCTATTCAATATGCACTGACTTGAATCGAGCCTTAAGCGAGATTCCAAGTGGAAGGAGAAAAGGATAGAGAAAAGGATACAAGATAGGCTGCCACTTACCTCCACTGACACTGAGTTCAGTTGCCCTCGGTCTGTACTCTACTCGGGTAAAAAGGGAGGGTACGCAATGGACTGCTGTTTACCTCCTGCAATAGCGTTTGGTCCCTCACCAGCACCGGTCCTCCCGTCTGCACATAATGGCACATGGCTTCAAAAGATTTCTGGTTAGAACACTTCTCAAGGCTCACAGTATTTGAAAGAGGGGACTCATTCACCTGTGACTGTGTGCCAGAATAGGGGTGATACAGCCCTTTTAATACTTTCTCCCCTATTTCCTTGTTTGTAAAATGTATGCAGTGTTTTTCTGGAAGGGATGGAGCTTAATGACAACTGTGTTCCTGGCGCACCTACTAGTTGTCTCATGCAACTACAAAAGGGGGACTTTTAGATAAGTCATGACCTTCAATGAGCAGGTTAAGCTGGGCACTAAGCAATGTGTACCCAGCCAGACATCACTGCCGATGGCTTGAAGTCAGCCAGTCACAGAACCTGTGTAATTCATGGCTGTCACGGTTTAAATTGATAGCATGGTAAGCCTATAAATGCGGCAAATGCAAACACACCTGCGGATGCCGGGTCCAATGGGGGAGTAGCCATGTGACACACTGCGTTCTGCAGCATGTAATCGCTAGCAACATACCCAACTGCCCTGCCCATGGGAGCGCCCATAACATGGTACCACACTAGACAACGTACCCGATATGTCGCTCCGATCTGTGGGATCAAGAAACATATTGTCTAGTGCACAGGTTCTTAAACTCGGTCCCCAGGACCCAGCACAGTGCATGTTTTACAGGTCTCCTCACAGAATCACAACTGAAATAATTAGCTCCACCTGTGACCCTTTTAAAATGTGTCATTGAGCTATTAGCACACCTGTGCACCTACTGGGTTATCTGCAAATAGTGGGGCAGATGTATTAACCTGGAGAAGGCATAAAGAAGTGATAAACCAGTGATATGTGCAATGTGATAAAGGCACCTTCCAATATGTAAATTAACAGTTAGTGATATGTGCAAGGTGATAAAGGCACCAGCCAATCAGATCCTAACTGTTAATTTACATATTGGAACTGATTGGCTGGTGCCTTTATCACCTTGCACATATCACTGGTTTACCACTACCTTATGCCTTCTCAAGGTTAATACATCTGCCCCAGTGTTCCCCCTAGGATGAGGCAGGGGGCCGGAGTCCGGGGGCACATTAGGGGGGGATGCAAATTAGGGGGCATGGCCACGCCCCCTTCATTTTAGTGGGCGGTGCGGCCCACAGACGCTACTATAGAGGGTGTCTGTGGCCGGCGACGTCACTTTTGGGGGCGTGCCCAGTACCTCCGTCGGTGCTGGGCTTCCCCCAGCTCTCTCCAAATGCGTGAATGGATGCCGCGCGCATGCGCACGGCATCTTTACACGCTGGGAGGGCAGGAAGCGGGCGGCTGTTCTAGCAGGGCGCCGCAAAATGGGCAGGGCAGGTTTTGCCTTGTAAAAAACGGGCAAGGCGCGGCACCCTGCTAAAACAGCCTAGAGTGAACACTATGCAAAACGTGCACTGTGTGGGGTCCTGAGGATCGAGTTTGAGAACCTGTGGTCTAGTGTGTACCCAGCTTTAGCATGTGATTTGTAAAATAAACACAGAAGCTAATAGCATGTATTTAGAGAATAAGAACTTGGAAGAGTGGATGCTGGTCACTTATACCCCTTTCACACTGCCAATGCCAGATCCCACCCGGGAATTGGAAAACGGGTCCTTCCCGGGTGGGATCCGGCACTGGCAGCTGCTGCAGGCTTCCCCTACCCCGCAATATGCCGGGCGGGTTGCCATAGCAGCGGAGGGCGGAGCCGGCGCTGGGATATGAGATCATCTCCGCGCCGCCTCTCCCTGCTGTAGTAAACGGGTCTGACCCAGTATTCAACCCGGGTATAACACCGCTTTATTCCCGGGTTGAATTGCCGGGTCAGACAACCCGCGATTTTGGCTAGGCCCCTTTCACACCGCACGCTGACCCGTGTCGACCCGGCAATATGCAGAGTCGATAGCGGGTTATTTGTGCGGTGTGAAAGGGGTATTTAAAAAGTGAAAGCAGCAATAGTATCATTAGAATTGTTCCAGTAAAGAAAAATCACACCTGTGCATTATCACCAATTTGATAAAATAGTAAGTGGCTCTAACAATTGTGTCATATGCAGAGAACATGCAAGGTCATCATTAGAATAAACATAATGAAGAAATGAATACAATAAACAGAGGGTTTGCACTGTGTGGCAAACTATAGTGATTTGCAAGACATTGTGGCTAGTATAGTTTTATTTTTTATTTTAAAAGAGGAAACTAAGGCGGAGTACACACAGCGATGTATCATTCATACAGCAAATGAACAATATATAGTCTGGCTCATCGGTCTGTGCATACACCCGTGAACCATGTTGTTCACATATATATCTGCTTACTTTAATCTAAAGTCCTTCAAACAATCCTCATGCTGAATGTATGTTCAGATCTCATCCTGCAATCTGCACTCTGTCTGGCAACACTATGCAAACAATTTATTATATAAATACATTTGGAATTTCATGATTTGCTTGCAATTTTAAATACCTGGTCTGATATTTTGGTCAGTGATGCATAGTTAATAAAGGTATACTGGGCTGGCGTTTGCATAGTCAAACACTGTGCAATTTTCCTATCTTTGATTAGTGTGAAATTTGCCTCACCTGTAGCCCATCTTAATTTACTATAGCAGTGATCGCAAAAACGCGCTATAGCGCGTATTATACCCCATAATGAGGACTGGGGTCTCGCTTTTACAAAATGAGTGCGTCCCAGGGGACGCGCTCCGTTGTAGGCAGTCCTGTAGCTCCTTTGATCTCTCCACCGGGTCCCGCTGCCAATCTTATGGCTTCTTTGATGTCTCTGGGTCCAGCGGCCAATCCTGTGGTGCCTTTTAGGTCTCCAGGTCCAGCGGCCAATCACATGGATACAATGAGGTCTCCCTCTCAAACCCCTCCAATAGCCGGGCTTCCGGGAGGACTATTAGACAGGGAGGAGGAGTAGTTGGTGCTTTTCACTCCTGTATGCAGCTGCGGCACCCGGCATACTCAGAAGGCAGACCGAACTGCAGCGTTAACAGGCTTTCTCTGCGGCCACCTGTCTCATCCCCATCCCGGCGCTGCTATTCACTTCTCCCCCTCACCACCATAGCCACTCAGGATGCGGAGGCATGCGCTGGTGAATTCCAAGGTTCGGCGCGACATCCGCTACGCTGAGTACTGAGTGGCCACGGCGGTGAGCGGTAGAAGCAAATAGCAGCGCTAGGACGGGGAGGAGACAGGTGGCCGCAGAGAAAGCCTGTTAACGCTGCAGGAGAGGTTAGTACCAGATATTCAAAGACACTTCTTCTCTTTAGCTCCTCACTGCTGTGGGCGGGATGCTAAAGAGAAGAAGTGTCTTTGAATATCTGGTTATCAAGCAGCCCCTGGTATGGAGGATTCATGTTAGTAATAAACATATGGGCAATTGGCGGGATGGCAACAGCTAACGATTCAAACACTGGGGGTGAGGGCATTGCTCAGCATACACCAACACAAATGCACAAATTGACCAGCATAGTTACCCCACCCCCATATTCCCATACCCTCCATACACCCTCCAAAGCGACACAGTGCCATCACATGCACCCCACCAACCACAGAGTGCCCATCATACACACACATTGCCCATTACACACACCCCCAATACCCACACATTGGCCATTATACACACTCACACAGTTCCAATTATACACACACCCAATATCCACACATTGCCCATTACACACTCACACAGTGCCAATCATATGCACTCCCCACAATGTCTTCACAGTGCCCATTATACACACACCCATCTGACACCCCCTCCACGGACACCCGTTATCACTGTGTCTGGGGACGACCAGAGGCGGATTAAGGGGGGGGGTCCCGGGGATACGTACCCCGGGCCCCCCTTTCTAAAAGGGCCCCCTGTCACACCACAGATCGGATCTCTCTTCCGTTCCGATCTGTGGTGCTGCGCTGTCGTCCGCACTGCAGCCGTACAGACAGGACAGCTGAGCGACGGCTCAGCTGTCCAATAATGTATGACTGAAGTAGTCTGCCCCAATGGCTGAGCGGCAGGCTGCTTCACTCGTACATGATTGGAGAGCTGAGCCGTCGCTCAGCTGTCTGTGCGGTTGGCGGGGACAGGAGCGCAGTGTGATCGTGCTGTGGCAGGTATGTGACACCCGCCTCCCCCCCCCTTCCCTTCCCTTCCCTTCTCTTCTCTTGAATAGGGGCAGACGCGCACGCAGGGGGGGTTTCCGAGTACCTAGAACCCCCCCCTCGTAGTCGATCCATCAGAACTGCCGCTATTTATTTATTTTTTCCACTAAGGAGGTCAGGCTGGCTGTACCCATAACGCAGCTGCGGCAGCTGCTTCCTAACATTGTCAGCGATCGGCTGGCCGCTGGCTGGCTGCCTGTAGGGGGAGCTGCAGCGGCAGCTCCTCTCAGTCACTTGTCAATTTGAGAGGTATTCAGGTGAGGTGGAGGGGAAACAGCTGAACAAGAGAGGCAGTAACTTACTGTCTCCGCCACTCCTACTGACTACAGCCAGGTTTGTGCCTCGTTAATCGTTGGGACTTTGTGGAGGTGGGGTAGTGTATAATAAATTATGGTGGCAGGGTGAGGAATGTCATGTCCCGAATACCAAAGCATTTGTTAATGTGGATGTGTGTGTTGTATGTGTCTACTGTGTGTATGTGTATGCTATATTTGTGTATATATATATATATATTTGTATGTATGCTGTGTGTCTGTGTATGCTACTGTATGTGTGTAAATGCTATGTGTGTATATACTGAATGTATGTATGCTGTATGTATGTGTATGTATACAGTGTGTGTATGTATACAGTGTGTGTATGTATACAGTGTGTGTGTGTGTGTGTGTGTGTGTGTGTGTGTGTGTGTGTGTGTGTGTATAATCTCCATGCATAACACACACGTATGGAAACCCCCCTATGAAAATCCTGCGTTTGCCACTGAGGGGCCCCTCTGTCTTAAGTGCCCCGGGCCCCCCATGCTCTTAATCCGGCTCTGGGGACGACAACTGGGGGTCCGAGTTGGTGGCAACAATGTGTCTAAGTGGTCACCTGGTGCAATGTGTGGAACGCGCTCTACCGGGCGCATGGTGTGGAACGCGCTCTACCGGGCGCATGGTGTGGAACGCGCTCTACCGGGCGCATGGTGTAGAACGCGCTCTACCGGGCGCATGGTGTAGAGCGCGCGCTACCGGGCGCATGGTGTAGAGCGCGCGCTACCTGGCGCATGGTGTAGAGCGCGCGCTACCTGGCGCATGGTGTAGAGCGCGCGCTACCTGGCGCATGGTGTAGAGCGCGCGCTACCTGGCGCATGGTGTAGAGCGCGCGCTACCTGGCGCATGGTGTAGAGCGCGCGCTACCTGGCGCATGGTGTAGAGCGCGCGCTACCTGGCGCATGGTGTAGAGCGCGCGCTACCTGGCGCATGGTGTAGAGCGCGCGCTACCTGGCGCATGGTGCAGAGCGCGCGCTACCTGGCGCATGGTGCAGAGCGCGCGCTACCTGGCGCATGGTGTAGAGCGCGCTCTACCTGGCGCATGGTGTAGAGCGCGCTCTACCTGGCGCATGGTGTAGAGCGCGCTCTACCTGGCGCATGGTGTAGAGCGCGCTCTACCTGGCGCATGGTGTAGAGCGCGCTCTACCTGGCGCATGGTGTAGAGCGCGCTCTACCTGGCGCATGGTGTAGAGCGCGCTCTACCTGGCGCATGGTGTAGAGCGCGCTCTACCTGGCGCATGGTGTAGAGCGCGCTCTACCTGGCGCATGGTGTAGAGCGCGCTCTACCTGGCGCATGGTGTAGAGCGCGCTCTACCTGGCGCATGGTGTAGAGCGCGCTCTACCTGGCGCATGGTGTAGAGCGCGCTCTACCTGGCGCATGGTGTAGAGCGCGCTCTACCTGGCGCATGGTGTAGAGCGCGCTCTACCTGGCGCATGGTGTAGAGCGCGCTCTACCTGGCGCATGGTGTAGAGCGCGCACTACCTGGCGCATGGTGTAGAGCGCGCTCTACCTGGCGCATGGTGTAGAGCGCGCTCTACCTGGCGCATGGTGTAGAACGTGCTCTACCTGGTGCAATGTTTATATGTGCTTTACCTAGTGCAATGTGTCTAAGTGTTCTACCTGGCGCAACGTTGATATGTGCTCTACCTGGCGCATTGTGTATAACGTGCTCTACCTGGTGCAATGTATATAACGTGCTCTACTGGGCGCACTGTATATAACGTGCTCTACTGGGTGCACTGTGTATAACGTGCTCTACCGGGCGCATTGTGTATAATAATGTGCTCTAACTGGTGCAATGTGTATAAAGTGCTCTACCTGGTGCAATGTGTATAACGTGCTCTACATGGCGCAAAGTATATAGCGAGCTGGACCTGGAGCAAAGTGTATAACGTGCTGTACCTGGAGCAAAGTGTATAACGTGCTGTACCTGGAGCAAAGTGTATAACGTGCTGTACCTGGAGCAAAGTGTATAACGTGCTGTACCTGGAGCAAAGTGTATAACGTGCTGTACCTGGAGCAAAGTGTATAACGTGCTGTACCTGGAGCAAAGTGTATAACGTGCTGTACCTGGAGCAAAGTGTATAACGTGCTGTACCTGGAGCAAAGTGTATAACGTGCTGTACCTGGAGCAAAGTGTATAACGTGCTGTACCTGGAGCAAAGTGTATAACGTGCTCTACCTGGCGCAGTGTGCATAGGCGGTTCTACCTGGTGCAATGTGTATAAGCGGCACTACTGCGTGGTGTAATGTGAATTGGCACTATTATGTGGCCACGTCCCTTCCCCATGAAGCCACGCCCCTTACATTTTCGGCACGCGCACTGCCTGTGCTTTCCGATCTAGCAGGTGGAACACCAATTCACTTTATGCCTAGGGCACCAAAATGTCTAGTTACACCTCTGGTGCAATGTGTCCTGCATGCTACACAGCCCAGTAGCATTGTCACCCCATCCCCCCACCTTGCAACACTTTTGTAGTGTCCAAACAAGATTAAGATTAATAAGAACCTTCATTCCGATGGGACCCAGAAAAAGACCGGTAGGACCCCAATTTTTGAAAGTGAGAGGTCCCTGTGTGTTCCAATACACAAAGCGTTCATCTCTCCAAACCAGTGGTTCTCAAACGGTGTGCCGTGGCACCCTTGGGTGCCTCAGAACACTTGTGGGGTGTATTGGATTGGTGGTCCAGGACCAAAACAAAATATTTATTGTCAAATTTAAATAGGCAAAACCAGTGCTGGTGGCTGCCAATCTTAAAATATATAGACAAACAGAAGTGAATCCTGTACCCTACCATATTACTGAGCCGAATGAAGACATAGAAACACAATTTAATTAATGTAATTTTTTTTATACATTTATCAGTAAGAAACTTTTGGCCTAGAGGTGCCATGAAAACAATTCTGATACTCTGGGCACCATAATTCAAAAGTGTTTGGGAACCTAAAGACACCTCGATTTTTAACCATTGGTGCTCCCTTAAAGCGTTAGAACGAGGTTCTGCGATACAAATAGCTGCAAAATCAAAAAGGGACTATGGGCCTAATTCAGAGTTGATCGCAGCAGCATATTTGTCAGCAGTTGGGCAAAACCATGTGCACTGCAGGGAGGGCAGATAGAACATGTGCAGAGAGAGTTAGATTTGGGTGGGGTGTGTTCAAACTGAAATCTAAATTGCAGTGTAAAAATAAAGCAGCCAGTATTTACCCTGCACAGAAATAAAATAACCCACCCAAATCTAACTCTCTCTACAAATGTTATATCTGCCCCCCCTGCAGTGCACATGGTTTTGCCCAACTGCTAACAATTTTGCTGCTACCATCAACTCTGAATTACCCCCTATAGACGTACTTATGAACAGGCTGAAAAAGATGTTCTTGATTTAGGGAGAGCATAAGGCGCATCCAGCTGATAGGTCTCTTTTCAAGCGACTTCTCCTGGCTCGTGAGAAGGTTAACTCCTTTACACTGACTAAAGTGCAACGTAATTTGGCGCGCCTTAACCAGAAGTTTTATGTTTTCGGTAACAGGGCCAGTCGTTTGTTAGCACGTAAATTGAGGGGGCAGAAGTCTAGAGATCGGGTGCACCATGTGTACACCACTAGAGGTTCTAAGATCTCTGACCCATACGAAATCGCTAACGCGTTTGCAAATTATTATTCCAATCTTTATAACTTGAAAAATGACTTAGACACCCCTCAGTCAACTATAGCGGATATTGATTCTTTTTTACACTCATTGTCGCTTCCTTCGTTAAGCTCTGGGGCCTGCCTGTCCCTGAGCTCTCCCTGGTCGACGGATGAAATAGTAGCGACCATCGAATCATTGCCATCTGATAATGCCCCTGGTCCGGATGGCTTTCCCTCGCAATTTTATAAAGTATTTAAGGCAGACCTCAGCTGCTAAGTGTTTTCCTAAGGAAATGTTAGCCGCACAAATTGTGGCTATCCCTAAACCGGGGAAATCTCCTTCCTCAGTACAAAATTATAGGCCCATAGCTTTGTTGAATGCAGATATAAGCCAAATGAATTGCCAATCATATCTGCCCATTTTTATCTGCTCTTATTAAACCGGACCAGGTGGGGTTCGTTCCGGGCAGGCACCAGATAATACACGTTGGGTTCTTGATGTTACAGATTGTGACTTCCATAGGTCCCCTCTTTTAGTTTTATCTTTAGATGCCGAGAAGGCGTTTGATAGGCTTCATTGGGGATTCCTTGAAGCCACGTTAAATTGTTTTGGCTTTCACAGCGGCATACTTGACTCTATTACTCTGTCCCATCTGCTAGAGTTTGTCAATGGTTGCCTTTCAGCGAGTTTTGATATCACTAATGGTACGAGACAAGGCTGCCCTTTATCGCCTCTCATTTTTTCCATTGGCTGAGAAAATCAGATCATCAGCTGGTATCCCTGGCCCTATCATTGGTGAGGTTTCTCATAAAATCAGTCTCTTTGCGGATGACGTTCTCTTATGTCTCTTGTACCCTGAGATTTCACTCCCCTGTCTGCACCCAGTTTTGAAACAGTACTCAGAGGTGTCGTACTATAGGCTTAATACTTCCAAGTCTGAGGCCCTTCCTCTCCATGTTCCTGCAGATTTATTGAAAAAATTGAAGGAACATTTTAGATATGCTTGGCAGGTTAAATCTCTTAAGTACTTAGGAATTCATTTAGCCAGGGACTGTGATTTGCTGGACTGCAACTAAACACCTTTACTGATGGCTTTTGAGATTCTGACCTCCGAATGGATGATGCATGAAGTTACTTGGTTGGGCCGCATAGCGGCTGCTAAAATGGTGCTGTTGCCTAAATGAATGTACCTCTATCACACTATACCAAGGCTATTGCCCAGACACCTTTATAATAGACTCAATCAAATTCTTATTAAATATATATGGAAAGGCTCTAAACCTAAAATAGCTAGGGCTACTATTTCCCTTCCAAAACTTAGGGGAGGTGCTGCCTTTCCGGATTTAGAAATATACTGTATCATTCCGCCTGTGTACTGAGCCAAGTTAAGGATTGGTTTCAAACTGACTTTATCAAACCATGGGTGCTTATTGAAGGTGCTCTACTGTCCCCATTTAGTCTCCCAGATCTTTTATGGCTGCCTACTACGGTAACTCCCCCACGTATCCATTCTTGTAAGGCAGTTTTTAAGACACTTCAAGTTTGGCGTAAATTTGTTGTCTCTAGCACAGATATTGTGTTGCCACTTTTAGAACTTTCCCTAACTGCCATAGCTGCCTCAATTCCGTCCCTACAATTGGGCTCCTTGGTTGTACATGGCCTGAAATTCTTGAAAGATGTGTTCCAGACGTATGGTCTGGTTTCTTTTTCTCACCTACAGAGTCTGGCTAATATTCCACCTTGTGATTTCTACAAAGATTTACAATTGCGCCATTGGTTGCAGAGTCATGCTTCTTCCACCCTAAACACATTGATATTTCCCCCATTGCTACTGTCCAAACTTTGGCTCAAAGAGGTAATATCTCCTGGTGGTATCAGTATATGCTTTCAGAAAGGACGTCTGGGAAACTATCCTCTGAAGTTAAATGGGAGAATGATTTCTTTCAAATTCTGAATGCTGATGAATGGAATGTCATCTTTAAAACTTGTTTCAGGATATCTAAATGTGCTCACCACTCTGAGATGTTCTATAAATTGCTTCATAGTGCCTACTTCACTCCAGAGCGGCAGTGATCGCGCTGATCCCAAAAAAAAGTGGGTCCCAGGGACCCCTCACTTTCAAAAATTGGGGTCCTACCGTTCTTTTTCTGGGTCCCATCGGAATAAAGGTTCTTATTAATCTTAATCTTGTTTGGACATTACAAAAGTTTTGCAAGGTGGGGGGATGGGGTGACAGTGCTGCTGGGCTGTGTAGCATGCAGGACACCCTGCACCAAAGGTGTAATTAGACATTTTGGTGCCCTAGGCATAAAGTGAATTGGTGCTCCACCTGCGAGATCGTAAAGGGTAGGCAGCGCGCGCTGAAAAATTTAAGGGGCGTGGCTTCATGGAGAAGGGGCGTGACTACATAATAGTGCCAATTCACATTACACCACACAGAAGTGCCGCTTATACACATTGCACCAGGTAGAGCACGTTATACACAATGGGCCCGGTAGTGCATGTTATATACATTGCACCAGGTAGAGCACATATAAACATTGCACCAGGTAAAGCACATATAAACATTGCACCAGGTAGAGCACGTTATACACATTGCGCCGGGTAGAGCAAGTTATACACATTGCGCCGGGCAGAGCACGTTACACACAATGCGCCGGGCAGAGCACGTTACACACATTGCGCCGGGTAGAGCACGTTATACACATTGCGCCGGGTAGAGCACGTTATACACATTGCGCCGGGTAGAGCACGTTATACACATTGCGCCGGGCAGAGCACGTTACACACAATGCGCCGGGTAGAGCACGTTATACACATTGCAGCAGGTAGAGCACATTATACACATTGCGCCGGGCAGAGCACGTTACACACAATGCGCGGGGTAGAGCACGTTATACACATTGCGCCGGGCAGAGCGCGTTACACACAATGCGCCGGGTAGAGCACGTTATACACATTGCAGCAGGTAGAGCACATTATACACATTGCGCCGGGCAGAGCACGTTACACACAATGCGCCGGGTAGAGCACGTTATACACATTGCGCCGGGCAGAGCGCGTTACACACAATGCGCCGGGTAGAGCACGTTATACACATTGCAGCAGGTAGAGCACATTATACACATTGCGCCGGGCAGAGCACGTTACACACAATGCGCCGGGTAGAGCACGTTATACACATTGCGCCGGGCAGAGCGAGTTACACACAATGCGCCGGGTAGAGCACGTTATACACATTGCAGCAGGTAGAGCACATTATACACATTGCGCCGGGCAGAGCACGTTACACACAATGCGCCGGGTAGAGCACGTTATACACATTGCAGCAGGTAGAGCACATTATACACATTGCGCCGGGCAGAGCACGTTACACACAATGCGCGGGGTAGAGCACGTTATACACATTGCGCCGGGCAGAGCGCGTTACACACAATGCGCCAGGTAGAGCACGTTATACACATTGCAGCAGGTAGAGCACATTATACACATTGCGCCGGGCAGAGCACGTTACACACAATGCGCCGGGTAGAGCACGTTATACACATTGCGCCGGGCAGAGCGCGTTACACACAATGCGCCGGGTAGAGCACGTTATACACATTGCAGCAGGTAGAGCACATTATACACATTGCGCCGGGCAGAGCACGTTACACACAATGCGCCGGGTAGAGCACGTTATACACATTGCGCCGGGCAGAGCGAGTTACACACAATGCGCCGGGTAGAGCACGTTATACACATTGCAGCAGGTAGAGCACATTATACACATTGCGCCGGGCAGAGCACGTTACACACAATGCGCCGGGTAGAGCACGTTATACACATTGCGCCGGGCAGAGCACGTTACACACAATGCGCCGGGTAGAGCACGTTATACACATTGCGCCAGGTAGAGCACGTTACACACATTGCACCAGGTGACCACTTAGGCACATTGTAGCCACCATCTTGGACCCCCAGTTGTCGTCCCCAGACACAGTAAAGAAGCAAAAATGAAAGGACAGCGCTTTATGCTAACTGATGGACCTAGCTGCTGAAGGAGTATGATGGGGATCCACTTATCCCTCTATTATGTTGAAAAACCAAAAGAAAATCTCCAAGCGCTCTGGTATCAGATGTTGACACTTCTATTTAAATTAATAGACAAAACATTTTAATAATGAGAATTTTTATTTAAAATATAACCACTAAAAGAATCCACATTTGTTGAATTACTGTCTATAGAAGATGTGTAACTAAAAAAATTTTTAGTTTTTTTTTTTGTGAGTCCTAGTACCGGTATACTGACATACATACAATACAACATAAAACATATATTATGGGGTTAATGTCTCCACAGATTTTTCCACTTGAAGGATAATTGATCCTTTATTGTGTGCTGGATTATAGATCTCGAGCTGTTATAGTAACCTCTTCTACAGCATTACAGCATCTTCTCTTTATAGCCAAGGAGATCATTTCTATCTATTAGATCCACTTCTTCTTTGTTCTTTTTTAGGGTTGATCTTTCATAGTTCTTATTCTCAAATTGTTGAATTAATTTCTTAGTTTGTTGTTCATAGTCTTCTTTCCTTGAACAGTTTCTCCTAATCCGTTTCATCTGCCCCTTTGGAATATTCAAGAGCCACTTTGGATGGTGATTACTCTGGAAGTTTAAATAACTATTGCAGTCTACATCTTTCGTAAAAGTTCTGGTCTCTATTTTATTCTCCTGAATAAATATAGTCAGATCTAAGAAATTCACGCTAGATTCACTGATATCTTTTGTGAATTCTAAGTTGAACATGTTATTATTTAGCTGTTCAATAAATTTCTCTAGATCTATGGACGTTCCACTCCAAATAAGGATGACATCGTCGATATATCTTGCCCATAAGATGATTTTATTCAGATAAGGGTTATTCTGCCATATATATTCATTTTCCCATTGTGCGAGAAATAAATTTGCGTAAGAAGGGGCGAAATTTGTGCCCATGGCTGTTCCTTGGGTTTGGATATAGCAATCATCTGCGTATCGGAAATAATTATGATTAAGAGTGAATTTTATTCCTTCCAGGATAAAATCAATTTGATCTTTACACAAACTGGATTCATTTGTAATAATTTTCCGGACATTTTCCATCCCTTGATCATGTTTTATTGAAGTATATAATGACTTTATGTCACATGTGGCCAGTAAGTGTCGCTCCGTCTCCATGGGAACCGTCAGCAGAGGGGCGGAAGCGTTTACCCGTCTCCTTAGAAACCGCTACCGGAGGAGCGGAAGTTTCTATCCGTCTCCATGGGAACCGCTGTCAGAGGGAGCGTTAAAAGCAAGACAGAAGGTGCACTCGGTTATCCTGACGAAGCCTGCTAGACAGGCGAAACTAGTTGATACTAGAGCACCACACTACGTCTGCCGGCGGACATCTGAAGCTTTGCTTTCTCTGACATCCACGGAAGTACAAGTAAGTTGAGGCGATTACCAACTTGAAAAAGTGACTTTTTGCCCATGTTGACGAATGCCCTAGGAAGACCTTTTGAGTAATATTTATAGTAGACTCTTAAACAAGGACACTATAACAGCTCGAGATCTATAATCCAGCACACAATAAAGGATCAATTATCCTTCAAGTGGAAAAATCTGTGGAGACATTAACCCCATAATATATGTTTTATGTTGTATTGTATGTATGTCAGTATACCGGTACTAGGACTCACAAAAAAAAAAAAAAAAAAACATTTTTAGTTACACATCTTCTATAGACAGTAATTCAACAAATGTGGATTCTTTTAGTGGTTATATTTTAAATAAAAATTCTCATTATTAAAATGTTTTGTCCCCAGACACAGTGATCACGGGTGTCAGTGGAGGGGGTGTCAGATGGGTGTGTGTATAATGGGCAGTGTGAACACGTTGTGGGGAGTGCGTATGATTGGCACTGTGTGAGTGTGTATAACGGGCAATGTGTGGGTATTGGGGGTGTGTATGATGGGCACTGTGTGGTTGGTTAGGTGCATGTGATGGCACTGTGTGGCTATGGAGGGTGTATGGAGGGTGTGGGTATTTGGGAGTGGGGTAACTATGCTGGCCAATGTGTGCATTTGTGTTGGTGTATGCTGGGCACTGCCCTCACCCCCAGTGTTTGAATCGTTAGCTGCTGCCATCCCAATTGCCCATATGTTTATTACTAACATGAATCCTCCATGCCAGGGGCTGCTTGAAATTCTTCTCTTCAGCTCCTTACTGCTGTGGGCGGGATGTAGTAACCTCTTCTACAGCATTAACAGGCTTTCTCTGCGGCCACCCGTCTCCTCCACGTCCCAGCCCTGCTATTCGCTTCTACCCCCCACCGCCGCGGCCACTCAGGACTCAGCGTTGTAAGTGCCGCGCCGAGCCTTGGAATCCACCGGCGCATGCCCCCGCATCCTGAGTGGCCGCGGCGGTGAGGGGGGAGAAGTGAATAGCAGCGCTGGGATGGGGAGGAGACGGGTGGCTGCAGAGAGAGCCTGTTAACGCTGCAGTTCGGGCCGCCTTCTGAGTACGGGTGCCGGCGCTGCATACAGGAGTGAAAGGCACCAACAGCTCCTCCTCCCCGTCTACTAGTCCTCCCGGAAGCCCGGCTATTGGAGGGGTTTGAGAGGGAGACCTCGTGTATACATGTGATTGGCCGCTGGACCTAAAAGGCACCACAGGATTGGCCGCTGGACCTAAAAGGCACCACAGGATTGGCCGCTGGACCCAGAGACATCAATGAAGCCACAAGATTGGCAGCGGGACCCGGCGGAGAGATCAAAGGAGCTACAGGACTGCCTACAACGGAGCGCGTCCCCAGGGACGCACTCATTTTGTAAAAGCGAGTCCCCGATCCTCATTATGGGGTAAAATACGCGCTATAGCGCGTTTTTGCGATCACTGAGCGGCTATATAAAATATGGCCCTCGATCTCCCAGTTTTGCTGGAGAAACAGTGCTTCGATCGGAGATATTTTTTACATTTTCTGGGCGTCTCCAATTGTACAACCGCTCTAGAGGGAGCTATTTACTATGATTGGTGAAGTGTTAAGATTTGCTGTCCCTGCAGACTCATTAACAGCTTTGTTTCATTTTTATTTGGGGAGCATGTCCCAGGGTGATAGGTATCTTATGAGACATATTTTGATAGCAGCCAAGGCCTTCATTGCCCAGTTCTGGAAGTCTCCTCTTATCCCTACTATCGCAGTTATCACAGCCAAATTCCATAAGCACTATTTGTTTGAAACGGCGGAGACTGCTTATTCGTCTTCCGCATCCTCTTGTCATATGAAATGGTTTAAATGGGGAGAGTTCAGGGAGCGTATGGGTCACTTCACTATTTATAGCGTCCCCATAGATTTTACTGTTCTAAATTCTCCCAGCTCAGATTCCTGAGTCCATATTTTGTAATTGCATTGACTTGTGGTATTCAATGTGTGACTGTCAGTAGGTTTTGTTGTCTACTGCTGGACTGGTCTGGTAATTCCTTTTTTCCCTTGTCTCTCTGTGTATTTACCCCTTTTTTCTTTTCTTTTTTTACTTAGTTTGTCTGTTTGTATTATCTTTTCTGTGTCCTTTTAAAAACCCAATAAATATTATTGTTAAAAAAAAAATATAAGATTTTACTTACCGATAAATCTATTTCTCATAGTCCGTAGTGGATGCTGGGGACTCCGTCAGGACCATGGGGAATAGCGGCTCCGCAGGAGACAGGGCACAAAAGCAAGCTTTTAGGATCACATGGTGTGTACTGGCTCCTCCCCCTATGACCCTCCTCCAAGCCTCAGTTAGGTACTGTGCCCGGACGAGCGTACACAATAAGGAAGGATCTTGAATCCCGGGTAAGACTCATACCAGCCACACCAATCACACCGTACAACTTGTGATCTGAACCCAGTTAACAGTATGATAACAAAGAAGTAGCCTCTAAAAAAAGATGGCTCACAACAATAATAACCCGATTTTTGTAACAATAACTATGTACAAGTAATGCAGACAATCCGCACTTGGGATGGGCGCCCAGCATCCACTACGGACTATGAAAAATAGATTTATCGGTAAGTAAAATCTTATTTTCTCTAACGTCCTAGTGGATGCTGGGGACTCCGTCAGGACCATGGGGATTATACCAAAGCTCCAAAATGGGCGGGAGAGTGCGGATGACTCTGCAGCACCGAATGAGAGAACTCCAGGTCCTCCTCAGCCAGGGTATCAAATTTGTAGAATTTTACAAACGTGTTCCCCCCTGACCACGTAGCTGCTCGGCAAAGTTGTAAAGCCGAGACCCCTCGGGCAGCCGCCCAAGATGAGCCCACCTTCCTTGTGGAATGGGCATTTACAGATTTTGGCTGTGGCAGGCCTGCCACAGAATGTGCAAGCTGAATTGTACTACAAATCCAACGAGCAATAGTCTGCTTAGAAACAGGAGCACCCAGCTTTTTGGGTGCATACAATATAAACAGCAAGTCAGACTTTCTGACTCCAGCCGTCCTGGAATTATATATATATATATATATATATATATATATATATATATATATATATATATATATATATATATTTATTTTCAGGGCCCTGACAACGTCTAGCAACTTGGAGTCATCCAAGTCCCTAGTAGCCGCAGGCACCACAATAGGTTGTTTCAGGTGAAACGCTGACACCACCTTAGTAAGAAACTGGGGACGAGTCCGCAGTTCTGCCCTGTCCGAATGGAAAATCAAATATGGGCTTTTGTAAGACAAAGCCGCCAATTCTAACACTCGCCTGGCCGAGGCCAGGGCCAACAGCATGGTCACTTTCCATGTGAGATATTTCAAATCCACAGATTTGAGCGGTTCAAACCAATATGATTTGAGGAATCCCAACACTACGTTGAGATCCCACGGTGCCACTGGAGGCACAAAAGGGGCTGTATATGCAATACTCCCTTGACAAATGTCTGGACTTCAGGAACTGAAGCCAATTCTTTCTGGAAGAAAATCTACAGGGCCGAAACTTGAACCTTAATGGACCCCAATTTGAGGCTCATAGCCACTCCTGTTTGCAGGAAGTGCAGAAATCGACCTAGTTGAAATTTCTTCGTGGGGCCTTCCTGGCCTCACCCACGCAACATATTTTCACCACATGTGGTGATAACGTTGTGTGGTCACCTCCTTCCTGGCTTTGACCAGGGTAGGTATGACCTCTTCCGGAATGCCTTTTCCCTTAGGATCAGGCGTTCAACCGCCATGCCGTCAAACGCAGCCGCGGTAAGTCTTGGAACAGACATGGTACTTGCTGAAGCAAGTCCCTTCTTAGCTCCCGAGGCCATTAGTCCTCTGTGAGCATCTCTTGAAATTCTGGGTACCAAGTCCCTCTTGGCCAATCCGGAGCCACGAGTATAGTTCTTACTCCTCTACGTCTTATAATTCTCAATACCTTGGTTATGAGAAGCAGAGGAGGGAACACATACACCGACTGTTACACCCGCGGTGTTACCAGGACATCCACAGCTATCGCCTGAAGGTCTCGTGACCTGGCGCAATACCTGTCCCGTTTTTTTTTTGTTCGGGCGGGATGCCATCATGTCCACCTTTGGTCTTTCCCAACGGTTCACAATCATGCGGAAAACTTCCCGATGAAGTTCCCACTCTCCCGGGTGGAGGTCGTGCCTGCTGAGGAAGTCTGCTTCCCAGTCGTCCACTCCCGGAATGAACACTGCTGACAGTGCTATCACATGATTTTCCGCCTAGCGAAAAATCCTTGCAGTTTTGCCACTGCCCTCCTGCTTCTTGTGCCGCCCTTTCTGTTTACGTGGGCGACTGCCGTGATGTTATCCCACTGGATCAATACCGGCTGACCTTGAAGCAGAGGTCTTGCTAAGTTTAGAGCATTATAAATTTGCTCTTAGCTCCAGTATATTTATGTGGAGAGAATTCTCCAGACTTGATCACACTCCCTGGAAATTTTTTCCCTGTGTGACTGCTCTCCAGCCTCTCAGGCTGGCCTCCGTGGTCACCAGCACCCAATCCTGAATGCCGAATCTGCGGCCCTCTAGAAGATGAGCACTCTGTAATCACCACAGGAGAGACACCCTTGTCCTTGGATATAGGGTTATCCGCTGATGCATCTGAAGATGCGATCCGGACCATTTGTCCAGCAGATCCCACTGAAGAGTTCTTGCGTGAAATCTGCCGAATGGAATCGCTTCGTAATAAGCCACCATTTTTACCAGGACTCTTGTGCAATGATGCACTGACACTTTTCCTGGTTTTAGGAGGATCCCGATTAGCTCGGATAACTCCCTGGCTTTCTCCTCTGGGAGAAACACCTTTTTCTGGACTGTGTCCAGAATCATCCCTAGGACCAGCAGACGTGTCGTCGGAACAACTGCGGTTTTGGAATATTTAGAATCCACCCGTGTTGTCGTAGAACTACTTGAGATAGTGCTACTCCGACCTCCAACTGTTCTCTGGACCTTGTTCTTATCAGGAAGTCGTCCATTTTCTTTGAAGACGAATCCTCATTTCGGTCATTACCTTGGTAAGGACCCGGGGTGCCTTGGACAATCCAACGGCATCGTCTGAAACTGATAGTGACAGTTCTGTACCACGAACCTGAGGTACCCTCGGTGAGAAAGGCAAATTTTTGGGACATGGAGGTAAGCATCCCTGATGTCCCGGGACACCATATAGTCCCCTTCTTCCCGGTTCGCTATCACTGCTCTGAGTGACTCCATCTGGATTTGAACTTTTGTAAGTGTTCAAATATTTCAGATTTAGAATAGGTCTCACCTAGCCTTCTGGCTTCAGTACCACCATATAGTGTGGAATAATACCCCTTTCCTTGTTGTAGGAGGGGTACTTTGATTATCACCTGCTGGGAATACAGCTTGTGAATTGTTTTCAATACTGCCTCCCTGTCGGAGGGAGACATTGGTACAGCAGACTACAGGAACCTGCGAGGGGGAAACGTCTCGACATTCCAATCTGTACCCCTTGGATACTACTTGTAGGATCCAGGGGTCCTGTACGGTCCCAGCGTCATGCTGAGAACTTGGTAGAAGCGTTGGAGGGCTTCTGTTCCTGGGAATGGGCTGCCTGCTGCAGTCTTCTTCCCTTTCCTCTATCCCTGGGCAGATATGACTCTTATAGGGACGAAAGGACTGAGGCTGAAAAGACGGTGTCTTTTTCTGCAGAGATGTGACTTAGGGTAAAAAACGGTGGATTTTCCAGCAGTTGCCGTGACCACCAGGTCCCATGGACCGACCCCAAATAACTCCTCCCCTTTATACGGCAATACATCTTTGTGCCGTTTGGAATCTGCATCACCTGACCACTGTCGTGTCCATAAACATCTTCTTGCAGATATGGACATCGCATTTACTCTTGATGCCAGAGTGCAAATATCCCTCTGCGCATCTCGCATATATAGAAATGCATCCTTTAAATGCTCTATAGTCAATAAAATACTGTCCCTGTCAAGGGTATCAATATTTTTAGTCAGGGAATCCGACCAAGCCACCTCAGCTCTGCACATCCAGGCTGAGGCGATCGCTGGTCGCAGTATAACACCAGCATGTGTGTGTATACTTTTTAGGATATTTTCCAGCCTCCTATCAGCTGGCTCCTTAAGTACGGCCCTATCTGTAGATGGTACCGCCACTTGTTCTGATAAGCATGTGAGCGCCTTATCCACCCTAAGGGGTGTTTCCCAACGCGCCCTAACTGGCGGGAAAGGGTATACCGCCAATAATTTTCTATCGGGGGAAACCCACGCATCATCACACACTTCATTTAATTTATCTGATTCAGGAAAAACTACAGGTAGTTTTTTCACATCCCACATAATACCCTTTTTTGTGGTACTTGTAGTATCAGAAATATGTAACACCTCCTTCATTGCCCTTAACGTGTGGCCCTAAAGGAAAATACGTTTGTTTCTTCACCGTCGACACTGAAATCAGTGTCCGTGTCTGGGTCTGTGTCGACCGACTGAGGTAAAAGGGCGTTTTACAGCCCCTGACAGTGTTTGAGACGCCTGGGCAGGTACTAATTTGTTCGCCGGCCGTCTCATGTCGTCAACCGGCTTGCAGCGTGTTGACATTATCACGTAATTCCATAAATAAGCCATCCATTCCGGTGTCGACTCCCTAGAGAGTGACATCACCATTACAGGCAATTTGCTCCGCCTCCTCACCAACATTTTCCTCATACAGGTCGACACACACGTACCGACATACAGCACACACATAGGGAATGCTCTGATAGAGGACAGGACCCACTAGCCCTTTGGGGAGACAGAGGGAGAGTTTGCCAGCACACACCAAAACGCTATAATTATATAGGGACAACCTTTATATAAGTGTTCCTCCCTTATAGCATTTAATATATATATTCATATCGCCAAATCAGTGCCCCCCCTCTCTGTTTTAACCCTGTTTCTGTAGTGCAGTGCAGGGGAGAGCATGGGAGCCTTCCCACCAGCATTTCTGTGAGGGAAAATGGCGCTGTGTGCTGAGGAGAATAGGCCCCGCCCCCTTTTCGACGGGCTTCTTCTCCGGAGTTTGTGATATCTGGCAGGGGTTAAATACATCCATATAGCCTCAAGGGCTATATGTGACGTATTTTTCGCCATACAGGTATTATACATTGCTGCCCAGGGCGCCCCCCCCCCGCGCCCTGCACCCTCCGTGACCGCTGTGTGAAGTGTGCTGACAACAATGGCGCACAGCTGCAGTGCTGTGCGCTACCTGATGAAGACTGAAAGTCTTCTGCCGCCTGGTTCCGGACCTCTTCAATCTTCAGCATCTGCAAGGGGGGTCGGCGGCGCGGCTCCGGGACGAACCCCAGGGCGAGACCTGTGTTCCGACTCCCTCTGGAGCTAATGGTGTCCAGTAGCCTAAGAAGCCAATCCATCCTGCACGCAGGCGAGTTCACTTCTCTCCCCTAAGTCCCTCGATGCAGTGAGCCTGTTGCCAGCAGGACTCACTGAAAATAAAGAACCTAAAAACTTTTTCTAAGCAACTCTTTAAGAGAGCCACCTAGATTGCACCCTGCTCGGACGGGCACAAAAACCTAACTGAGGCTTGGAGGAGGGTCATAGGGGGAGGAGCCAGTACACACCATGTGTTCCTAAAAGCTTGCTTTTGTGCCCTGTCTCCTGCGGAGCCGCTATTCCCCATGGTCCTGACGGAGTCCCCAGCATCCACTAGGACGTTAGAGAAATAAGATTTTACTCACCGGTAAATCTATTTCTCGTAGTCCGTAGTGGATGCTGGGACTCCGTAAGGACCATGGGGAATAGCGGCTCAGCAGGAGACTGGGCACAACTAAAAGAAAGCTTTTGGTCTACCTGGTGTGCACTGGCTCCTCCCTCTATGACCCTCCTCCAGACCTCAGTTAGGATACGGTGCCCGGAAGAGCTGACACAATAAGGAAGGATTTTGAATCCCGGGTAAGACTCATACCAGCCACACCAATCACACCGTATAACTCGTGATACTATACCCAGTTAACAGTATGAACAACAACTGAGCCTCTCAACAGATGGCTCAACAATAACCCTATAGTTAAAACAATAACTATATACAAGTATTGCAGACAATCCGCACTTGGGATGGGCGCCCAGCATCCACTACGGACTACGAGAAATAGATTTACCGGTGAGTAAAATCTTATTTTCTCTGACGTCCTAAGTGGATGCTGGGACTCCGTAAGGACCATGGGGATTATACCAAAGCTCCCAAACGGGCGTGAGTGCGCGGATGACTCTGCAGCACCGAATGGGCAAACTCTAGGTCCTCCTCAGCCAGGGTGTCAAACTTGTAGAATTTAGCAAATGTGTTTGACCCCGACCAAGTAGCTGCTCGGCAAAGTTGTAGAGCCGAGACCCCTCGGGCAGCCGCCCAAGAAGAGCCCACCTTCCTCGTGGAATGGGCTTTCACTGATTTAGGATGCGGCAGTCCAGCCGCAGAATGTGCAAGCTGAATCGTACTACAGATCCAGCGAGCAATAGTCTGCTTTGAAGCAGGAGCACCCAGCTTGTTGGGTGCATACAGGATACACAACGAGTCAGTTTTCCTGACACTAGCTGTCCTGGAAACATAAATTCTCAGGGCCCTGACTACGTCCAACAACTTGGCAGCCTCCAAGTCTTTAGTGGCCGCAGGCACCACGATAGGTTGGTTCAAATGAAAGGCTGATACCACCTTAGGGAGAAACTGGGGACTAGTCCTCAATTCTGCCCTATCCATATGGAAAATCAAATAAGGGCTTTTACATGACAAAGCCGCCAATTCTGACACACGCCTGGCCAAAGCCAAGGCCAACAGCATGACCACTTTCCACGTGAGATATTTTAATTCCACGGTTTTAAGTGGCTCAAACCAATGTGACTTTAGGAAATCCAACACCACGTTGAGATCCCAAGGTGCCACTGGAGGCACAAAAGGGGGCTGAATATGCAGCACTCCCTTAACTAAAGTCTGAACTTCAGGTAGTGAAGCCAGTTCTCTCTGGAAGAAAATCGATAGAGCCGAAATCTGGACCTTAATGGAACCCAATTTTAGGCCCATAGTCACCCCTGACTGTAGGAAGTGCAGAAAACGGCCCAGCTGAAATTCCTCCGTTGGGGCCTTCCTGGCCTCACACCACGCAACATATTTTCGTCAAATGCGGTGATAATGGTTTGCGGTCACTTCTTTCCTAGCTTTAATTAGCGTAGGAATGACTTCCTCCGGAATGCCCTTTTCCTTCAGGATCCGGTGTGCAACCGCCATGCCGTCAAACGCAGCCGCGGTAAGTCTTGGAACAGACAGGGCCCCTGCTGCAGCAGGTCCTGTCTGAGCGGCAGAGGCCATGGGTCCTCTGAGATCATTTCTTGAAGTTCCGGGTACCAAGCTCCTCTTGGCCAATCCGGAACAATGAGTATAGTTCTTACTCCTCTTCTCCTTATTATCCTCAGTACCTTGGGTATGAGAGGAAGAGGAGGGAACACATAAACCGACCGGTACACCCACGGTGTCACTAGAGCGTCCACAGCTATCGCCTGAGGGTCTCTTGACCTGGCGCAATATCTTTCTAGCTTCTTGTTTAGGCGGGACGCCATCATGTCCACCTGTGGCCTTTCCCAACGGTTTACAATCAGTTGGAAGACTTCTGGATGAAGTCCCCACTCTCCCGGGTGGAGGTCGTGCCTGCTGAGGAAGTCTGCTTCCCAGTTGTCCACTCCCGGAATGAACACTGCTGACAGTGCTAACACGTGATTTTCCGCCCATCGGAGAATCCTTGTGGCTTCTGCCATCGCCGTCCTGCTTCTTGTGCCGCCCTGTCGGTTTACATGGGCGACTGCCGTGATGTTGTCTGATTGGATCAATACCGGCTGGTTCTGAAGCAGGGGCCTTGCTTGGCTTAGGGCATTGTAAATGGCCCTTAGCTCCAGAATATTTATGTGAAGCGAAATCTCCTGATTTGACCACAGTCCTTGGAAATTTCTTCCCTGTGTGACTGCCCCCCAGCCTCGAAGGCTGGCATCCGTGGTCACCAGGACCCAGTCCTGTATGCCGAATCTGCGGCCCTCTAGTAGATGAGCCCTCTGCAGCCACCACAGCAGCGACACCCTGGTCCTTGCCGACAGGGTTATCCGCTGTTGCATCTGGAGATGGGACCCGTACCATTTGTCCAACAGGTCCCACTGGAAAGTCCTTGCGTGGAACCTTCCGAATGAAATTGCTTCGTGCGAAGCTACCATTTTTCCCAGGACTCGTGTGCATTGATGTACCGACACCTGTCCCGGTTTTAGGAGGTCTCTGACTAGAGATGACAACTCCTCGGCTTTTCCCACTGGAAGAAACACTTTTTTCTGGTCTGTGTCCAGAATCATTCCCAGGAACAGAAGACGTGTCGTCGGGACCAGCTGTGACTTTGGAATATTGAGAATCCAGCCGTGCTGTTGTAGCACTTCCCGAGAAAGTGCTACCCCCACTACCAACTGTTCCTTGGACCTCGCCTTTATCAGGAGATCGTCCAAGTACGGGATAATTAAAACTCCCTTCTTGCGAAGGAGTATCATCATTTCGGCCATTACCTTGGTAAAGACCCTCGGTGCCGTGGATAACCCAAACGACAGCAACTGGAACTGATAGTGACAGTCCTGTACCGCAAATCTGAGGTACTCCTGGTGAGGAGGGTAAATGGGGACATGCAGGTACGCATCCTTGATGTCCAGGGAGACCATGTAATCCCCCTCGTCCAGGCTCGCAATAACCGCCCTGAGCAATTCCATCTTGAACTTGAACCTTTTGATATAAGTGTTCAAGGATTTTAAATTTAAGATGGGTCTCACCAAACCGTCCGGTTTCGGTACCACAAACATTGTGGAATAGTAACCCTTTCCTTGCTGAAGGAGGGGTACCTTGACAATCACTTGCTGTGAATACAGTTTTTGGATAGCCACCAACACTGCCTCCCTGGCAGAGGGAGTTGCTGGTAAGGCAGATTTTAGAAAACGGCGGGGGGGGGGGGGGGACGTCTCGAATTCCAGCCTGTACCCCTGAGATACTACTTGAAGGATCCAGGGATCCACCTGTGAGAGAACCCACTGTGTGCTGAAATTTCTGAGACGGGCCCCCACCGTACCCGGGTCCGCCTGTGAAGCCCCAGTGTCATGCTGTGGACTTACCGGACGCGGGGGAGGACGTTTGCTCTTGGGAACTGGCTGTATGCTGCAGCTTTTTCCCTCTACCTTTGCCTCTCGGCAGAAAGGATGCGCCTCGAGCCCTCTTGTGTTTATGGGGCCGAAAGGACTGTACTTGATAATACGGTGCTTTCTTTTGCTGTGGGGTAGCCTGTGGCAAAAATGTCGATTTCCCAGCCGTAGCTGTGGAAACGAGGTCTGAAAGACCATCCCCAAACAGTTCCACCCTTCTATAAGGCAAAACTTCCATGTGCCTTTTTGAATCGGCATCACCTGACCACTGCCGAGTCCATAACCCCCTTCTGGCGGCAAATATCCCTCTGTGCATCACGCATGTATAAGACAGCGTCTTTTATATGCTCTACTGTCAGCAAAATATTGTCCCTATCCAGGGTATCAATATTATCCGACAGGGAATCTGACCACGCAGCAGCAGCACTGCACATCCATGCTGATGCAATCGCTGGTCGCAATATAATGCCCGTGTGTGTATATATAGCTTTTAGGGTAGCCTCCTGCTTTCTATCAGCAGGATCCTTTAGGGCGGCCGTATCCTGAGACGGTAGTGCCACCTGTTTTGATAAACGTGTAAGCGCTTTATCTACCCTAGGGGGTGTTTCCCAACGTGACCTATCCTCTGGCGGGAAAGGGTACGCTGCCAATAACCGTTTAGAAATTATCAATTTCTTATCGGGGGAAGTCCACGCTTCCTCACACACCTCATTTAATTCCTCAGATGCAGGAAAAACTACTGGTAGTTTTTTCTCACCGAACATAATACCCTTTTTTGTGGTACCTGGGGTACTATCAGAAATGTGTAATACATTTTTCATTGCCTCAATCATGTAACGGGTGGATCTATTGGAGGGTACACTAGTCTCATCGTCGTCGACACTGGAGTCGGTATCCGTGTCGACATCTGTGTCTGCCATCTGAGGTAGCGGGCGTTTTAAAGCCCCTGATGACATTTGAGACGCTGGAACAGTCACAAGCTGAGTAGCCGGGCTGTACTATGTCGTCAAACCTTTTATGTAAGGAGCTGACACTGTCACGTAATTCCTTCCATAAATCCATCCACACAGGTGTCGACCCCTCAGGGGGTGACAACACATTTACAGGCATTTGCTCTGCCTCCACATCATTTTCCTCATCATACATGTCGACACAGCGGTACCGACACACAGCACACACACAGGGAATGCTCTGACAGAGGACAGGACCCCACAAAGCCCTTTGGGGAGACAGAGGGAGAGTTTGCCAGCACACACCAGAGCGCTATATAACAGAGGGATATCACTATACAGAGTGTTTTCCCCTATAGCTGCTTGTAATATATATATATATATATATATATATATATATATATATATATATATACACATACACATATACTGCGCCTAAATTTAGTGCCCCCCCTCTCTTTTTTACCCTTTCTGTAGTGCAGGACTGCAGGGGAGAGCCAGGGAGCGATCCTTCCAGCGGAGCTGTGAGGGAAAATGGCGCCAGTGTGCTGAGGGAGATGGCTCCGCCCCTTTTTCGGTGGGCTTTCTCCCGCTTTTTGTGTTATTCTGGCAGGGGTAATTTACACCTATATAGCCTCTGGGGCTATATATGGTGTCAGTTTTGCCAGCCAAGGTGTTAATATTGCTGCTCAGGGCGCCCCCCCCCCTCAGCGCCCTGCACCCATCAGTGACCGAAGTGTGTGGTGTGCATGAGGAGCAATGGTGCACAGCTGCAGTGCTGTGCGCTACCTTGGAGAAGACAGAAGTCTTCAGCCGCCGATTTTCCGGACCTTCTTGCTTCTGGCTCTGTAAGGGGGACGGCGGCGCGGCTCCGGGAACGGACGACGAGGTCGGGTCCTGTGTGCGATCCCTCTGGAGCTAATGGTGTCCAGTAGCCTAAGAAGCCCAAGCTACCACCACTTAGGTAGGTTCGCTTCTTCTCCCCTTAGTCCCTCGCTGCAGTGAGCCTGTTGCCAGCAGGTCTCACTGTAAAATAAAAAACCTAAACTATACTTTCTTTCTAGGAGCTCAGGAGAGCCTCTAGTGTGCATCCAGCTCGGCCGGGCACAGAAATCTAACTGAGACTTGGAGGAGGGGGAGGAGCCAGTGCACACCAGATAGTCCTAAATCTTTCTTTAGATGTGCCCAGTCTCCTGCGGAGCCGTCTATTCCCCATGGTCCTTACGGAGTTCCCAGCATCCACTAGGACGTCAGAGAAATGTTTAATAACTGTGCTGCCATCAATATCTGAGTCACACTCCCTTCTCTTGTAGGCACCCAATCAACAGCATCATTTTATTTTCTATGAACAACCAATACATACGCATTAGTCAAACAAGCAACCACTGTCCCACTGACCACTTACACAGCAGCTTTCTGTTCTTCTACTAGGATACTGTTCTTGCACAATCTCTCAGTACAAAGCCTGTGTTGAAGGAGCATCTTCTGCATGCTGCATGCCCCACTGGCATGTAATCCTTCAACCTGCCTAAACCAGTCTAGCAGAGAAAACTAATATTACACACATACAGCTGAATGGGTTGGTTATGTGTGACCGGCAGGGTCACAATACCGATGACGGGATACCGGCATTTATATGACCGGCGGGAGGGAAAGCACAACGAAGGCCCTTGCAGGCTAGCTGCGGGTTCGGTGGCGAGCTGTGCTCGCCAAAGGTTCTATTCCCACACTCTGGGTGTCGTGGACACCCACGACTGGAAGTAGTCCCTGTGGGTTAGCATGCGACCATCCGGATAGTGAGGGGGCGGGATGTAGGTGCCGGTATTGTGACCGGCGGTCTCCTGACCACTGGTAAACATAACTACATCCCATCTGAATGTACATCAATTTGCAGGGAGTATCTTGTGTGCTTTTATACGGCACATATTCTGGATCTAAAACGGGCACATTTCAGTAGCATTTCCACTTGCGTCTGAAGGGACGCCACAGGTCTGTAATGGAACCTCTCGCATAGTCGCTATTCAGTGAGCACATGTCGACGCAACTGTGGACTATGAAGGGTTGGACAGAAGTGTACATACACATATGAAGGTGTACCTTTTATGCCAAGTATGCTGCAAGTGGGCCCCGATTATGACTGCATTCAAACTAAGCATATGGACAGGATAAGGGTCCAGCTGCAGGCTGCATACGTCTTTTTGAATACAAGTCTTTTCATTGCGCTCGCAAAGTACAAGGATCTGTGGCTAATTTGCATTCAGTATACTGTTATACAGATAATACACTTGTGAGATTTACTTGTGAGGGGCACTGGGGCTCAATGTTGCATATACAGGTTGAGTATCCCTTATCCAAAACGCTTGGGACCAGGTGTATTTTGGATATCGGATTTTTCCGTATTTTGGAATAATTGCATACCATAATGAGATATCATAGTGATAGGACCTAAATCTAAGCACAGAATTCATTTATGTTACATATACACCTTATACACACAGCCTGAAGGTAATTTTAGACAATATTTTTTATAACTTTGTGCATTAAACAAAGTGGGTCTACATTCACACAATTCATTTATGTGTTTCATATACACCTTATACACACAGCCTAAGGTCATTTAATACAATATTTTTTATAACTTTGTGTATTAAACAAAGTTTGTGTACATTGAGCCATCAAAAAACAAAGGTTTCCCTTTTTCCCTCTCACTCAAGAAAGTCCGTATTTCGGAATATTTGGATATGGGATACTCAACCTGTACTACAAATATCTTAAAAAATGAAACAAATCTACTGTATATTGTTACTATGGGCTCTAGTCACATTTGAAATTAAATGGTTACAGGGAAATATCACTATTTATCACATCATATCAGTTCAATATACAGCCTACTGTTTTGTAGTCAATAAGGAAAATCTACCAGTCCGGTGACATCCTTCGATCCTTACACTATCCCGGCAAGCAGTGCAAAGACTGACATAATCGGGAGTCTGGTAAGTTTTATTCACACTGTGCATACACCGGCAGTGCATTGCACGCCAATGTCCATGCGCGTCACAGAACAGACGCTGGACATAAGGAAACGGAGGAGCAGGGAGCTTCACTGCTCTTCTCCCACTACCAAGGTACGCTTCCGCTCATTTCACCATCTGAAATGAAATGGAGAAGCGAAACGGAAAAATGAGGTTTCGTTTCTTTTCTGAATTGTTCTCCCCATACTACTGCAATTCTAAGATGAATTAGGAGCAGCACTGCTTAAACCTCTTCCTTGAATAATACAAAGTAATGCAAAGCCCTGCTATCAGAGAAACAGATTTTCACTTCTTGATGAACAGAGCTCTGAATGCCAAGAAGTAGCAAGGTAACAAAGTAGCCTATGATCTAGAGTACCTTGTCTGGGTGTGGTACTACAAAATAGGAACAGAAAGTAAAAGAACTAGATTAATTAATGTATGTTAAACATTATAAGGCAAACTCTACCCACCTCTGCAGAATTTGCATCACAACAAATCACACGCAAGAGCAGAATATAAAGTTCCAGAACAATAGGAAAATTGTTGGGGGTTGTGCCTTCCAGCTATCGCTACACTGCTCACCAAATACAGGGATAGTACAAGTTACATTTTATAGAACTCCTCAGATAGATGCCTTCCTCTTAGGGTGGGTACACATTAGAACAATGGGCCTAATTCAGACCTGATCATAGCAGCACATTTGTTAGCCAATGGGCAAAACCATGTGCAGTGCAAGTGGGACAGATATAACATGTACAGAGAGAGTTAGATTTGGGTGGGGTGTGTTCAAACTGAAATCTAATTTGCATTGTAAAAATAAAGCAGCCAGTATTTACCCTGCACAGAAACAATATAACCCACCCAAATCTAACTCTCTCTGCACATGTTATATCTGCCCACCTGCAGTGCACATGGTTTTGCCCAACTGCTAACAAATTTGCTGCTCAACTCTGAATTACTCCCAAGATCGGCCTGATTTGTCATTTCCAGGGCAAATCGGAGTGACAAATCGGGCATATCGTTGTGTGTATGACCAATTTGCGCACTCCCACAGTAGCAGGAGAGATCTTCTGGTTGGCCCTGCTGCAGGGTCAACCAGATGATATAACTAATGATGCCATGCTTCATGTTAGATCGCACCATCGTCCCCCTGCATCGTGCAAGCGTTTATGCACTTGCTGACATAGTGTTCATTCTAGGCTGTTTTAGCAGGGCACCGCACCATACCCAATTTTAAAAGGGCAAAATGCATCATGCCCCTTTAGTGGCACCCTGCTAAAACAGCCTGCCGTCCCAACATGGCCGCATGAAATGGAGCGCTTGGGGGAAGCGTGCTGGGCACATCCCCAGTGACCCAGATGGCTTGGCCACACCCCATTAGTGAAGTAGAGGGGCCCGGCCCCGCTGGCATCACTATTGAGGGCGGCCCAGGCCCCTCCCATTACACCACGCCCTTTTTTCGTGCACGCACAGAGTGCCATGCGTCCTACCTGCCCTGGAATCCTGGTGGTAACATTACTGATGCAGGGTTCCGTCGCACGTCAGATCGTGGATATAACAGTTTCAAAATCCTCTAGTATATTCCACTTGAAAAGTCAATGGTAAAGTAAAGTAAAAAAAAAAAAAGATAAATCTGAAAAGTGGTGGAGAATTCATATATTAGTTATTAGTTAGTTATGTTACAACTGAGGCCATTTGGAGTATCAAATTTCTTTCTTGCCATAGGGCTCTAAATTATCATGTTACAGCAAGGAATTAGCTGATTAACCAGACAGCACAAAAAATCCGGTTTGGCATCTGCGGAGGTGGCGACCTGAAATGTCCTCCCATGGCTAGTTGCACCTAAACAGAGCAACAATTGAATTGATCCGTTGGGCTCCATCTAGTGGCAGCCTTGGGGTAAAACAATAGAATCACCCCCATAATGTTTAAAGTGTCTTGCAGATATCGCCTACTTGTTGGCGGAGCACAGCTATAATTGTTTCAAGCACTGCACACCGAGACACAGTGCACGTCTGCATTCTCCATCTACCTTCTCTGCAATGTTCCCACTGTCCAAACTGCACCCTGCCTTTTAAAGATGCGGGGAGGGGATGCCTGTCGTCGTGTCTGTCACAGTAAAATAAGCTCAGCACAACTCTGATTTTGTTAGTCACGAGTGGAGGAGGATTGTACCAGGAGGCATGTAAAAAAACAAAACCAACAACAACGGATGGAGTGCCCAGTGTGTACTTTAATCTCTTGAATGGGATAGGAAGGTCGGGAACGAGATAGCATGTGCAGCGTTAACGCAATCTGACAGTTGCAGGAGCACTTGCAACCATTTATCAGCTATCAGTTTATCACTAGATAGTGTATACTCAGTATGAATTCACCTTGATATTCCAATCATGTTCAGCAAAATCTGTTATCTAACTTACGCCTCCTACACACTCGGAGACCTGCAGCCGAGGTGCCCGACAGCTGATATGGCCAAACCGCCGCAGGTACGGGTGAAGAGGGGAGTGAAAGTTTTTTTCACTCCTCACGTCACGCGACCCCATTCCCGAACATGCAGATTGTCCATATCGACCTGCATGTTCAAACGACGGGAGATCAACGATGAAAGAGCGCGGGGACACTGGTGGCTCCACACTCAATGATATGGACGATATATCGTTCAAAAAATGAACAATATCGTCCAAATCACTCACTATATCGTCTAGTGTCTTACGTTGCTTTTCTGATCGTATGAACAGTGGGCACACTAGCAATAGATGCTTAGGCTGGGTGCACACTGTAAAGACTTGACAGCGGATCCGCAATCACGCAGACAGAGCAGCCGATCCAGGCAAACGTACACGCTTACCGATTGGCTGCTTGATGAGTCAGTCAGCTCATTAAGCTGGGTGGGCAGCCAGATGCGCCAATATATCTGAAGATCACAGACATTTCAGGCGTACACTCTCGCCGACCGTCTGGTATATTGGCAGTTTGCTTGAACGGCCAATACCGCCTAGTGCTTACCTAGCATTAGAATCAGAGACCTTGGGGTCAGAACCCCATTCCTCTCTGTAAAATGACCAATGCCTCACACAACATTTATGTGCTACACCAAGGGTGAAGAAATAAAAATTAATAAATGCATCATCATGTTGCTGTACTTTGTGGTGTAGAACGTTAAGTGCCAGTGCCAAACACAAGTATAGTAAATTGCATAGTTACTTGGCTTCAAATCTTACCAGATGCCCTCAATGAAACATGCACAGGCAGACGACTTGGCAAGCGCAGTACAGCGAAGTATACCAAAGTCTAATTAGGTCGCATAGCCAGGGACATTGATACAGTACCCTTTGTCACTATACTCAACTTATTTTGCCTGCCCCTGTTCTCACTCTTCAGGTGTTAGAGGTCACAAACCTATGATGTACAAAAATCTAAATATAGACACATTATGCCACACAAAATGGGCTTACATTAAACTCTACATGAGGGCCCAACATTTACTTCCGTATGGCGCAATGAAGGTTTGATTGAATTGATTTTCCTTGTCAGACCAGGTAGGAACACGTAGGCCTCGCAAGTGACGAAGAGTGGGAGTAGGCTCAAGGGCTACTCACACATATACATATATGTGCAAGGATCAAGAAAAGAAAGTTTTGCTAATAAAAAAAGAAGTACAAAAAAAAAACATGAACCTAACAACACACAGGAAGAATATAGGCAATTGTATATTGGCAAAGTCAAATTGTAATGGAAAAAAAATACTTAGAGGGACAATATAACCAAGATAAACAACAGTGTTTGTCATTTGATCAGTGGGTACTTTTAGTTATTAAAAACAAATAAATGTAAATTTTGTGTGAACTATGTGCAGCAGTGCTTCCCACACTCAGTCCTCAAAGCACACTTACAGTCCAGGTTTAATTAACTATTTTCTTGCTTGAGCATAGATGGTTAAATCAAAATAACCGAGGTAGTAATTAAGTCAGCTGTGCTCAATCATCGATATCCTGAAAACCTGTACTGTATGGGGAAGTTGGAGGACAGAGTTTGAAAGATACTGGTGTAGCGGGTTAGTAATTTGGTAGAAGAGCCTAGGCTGGTTAGAAGTGAGTAGGAAATTGCATAGCACACAAATATGTTTTCAGGGGAGACATTTGAAAATTAGGAGGCTGGGGGGGGGGGGGGGTATTGTTGGAAGAGGGAGGAAATGCAGCCCAATAAAACCACTGTAACAGGGAATATGAGCAAGTAACAGGTGAGGATCCAGGGTAGATACTGACCTGAAGGCCTAGAGATTGATGCTTTTCTATGACAAATAATAGTGTTCACTTTAGGTGTAGGGTGCTAATCAGTGAGGAGGGCATATGTTAATTTTACCCTTGACAATTTTAAGTGTAATGTATTGCTCCAGCTACTGTAGCAATACAGCACGTCAAAATTAAGCCAGGCGTCTGGTCTCTCCTGTTTGAATAGAGTCAACTGAACTTAAGACGGGTTTGGGGTTAAAAGAGAGTCTAGATGAAAAATAGAACTAATTGTTTAGCGATGGTAAACAGCAGTATTTCTGTTGTTTTGACAAGGACCAGCTGAGTTATGCAGAGAGGTTAACTGGAGCTGCAGAGATTGCAGGTGAAGGTCTGAAAAAGGGAAATGAGCATTGAAAACTATTTGAAACAGAACTAAAATCAAAAAGTGCAATTTCATACTTCACATATTGGAGTATAATACGTTTATTGCGGTCCTAACTTTCCATGGTATCCTCATCACAAACTTAAAATCAGAAAGGGTGTAGACAATGGACAAAAAGCTCAAGTAATGCAGCAAGTCAGCTCAGTTATAACAGGCCACAAGTTGTACGAATAGGAAAAAGCAAACAGTAAGCTAAACTGATTGAGTCGAAGAGAATGTTAATCATTAGGTTTATGAATTTTAGCAAGGTACTGTCCAAGTAATAATAACTGTAATAAAAACAAATACTTTATTTATATAGCTAGCACTCTTTCTCCAAAAAGGACTCAATGCGCTTTACAGACATCAAATACAATGCACTTAATACAGAAGATTAACACAGCAATACACAAGCCACAATGACATAAAAATAAAATCTAAATGCATAGAGTAAGCATATTGTGGGGATTGGTGTAGGCATATTGCAGTGGTGGCCAACGCGTGGCTCTTTCTTCATTCAAATGTGGCTCCCAACACTCAAAGTCACGTGACCACAAGAGATCTGTAAACTGCTGCACTCCAGCCAGACATGCAGCAGCACTACGTAGACTGAGAACTGAGGGAGCCAAATACACACGGGGAGCTGGCTGGAGTGACACAGGCGAGTGCTGGCTGGAGTGACACAGGCGAGTGCTGGCTGGAGTGACACAGGCGAGTGCTGGCTGGAGTGACACAGGCGAGTGCTGGCTGGAGTGACACAGGCGAGTGCTGGCTGGAGTGACACAGGCGAGTGCTGGCTGGAGTGACACAGGCGAGTACTGGCTGGAGTGACACAGGCGAGTACTGGCTGGAGTGACACAGGCGAGTACTGGCTGGAGTGACAGGCGAGTACTGGCTGGAGTGACACAGGCGAGTACTGGCTGGAGTGACACAGGCGAGTGCTGGCTGGAGTGACACAGGCGAGTGCTGGCTGGAGTGACACAGGCGAGTGCTGGCTGGAGTGACACAGGCGAGTGCTGGCTGGAGTGACACAGGCGAGTGCTGGCTGGAGTGACACAGGCACAGGCGAGTACTGGCTGGAGTGACACAGGCGAGTACTGGCTGGAGTGACACAGGCGAGTACTGGCTGGAGTGACACAGGCGAGTACTGGCTGGAGTGACACAGGCGGGTGCTGGCTGGAGTGACAGGCGAGTACTGGCTGGAGTGACACAGGCGAGTACTGGCTGGAGTGACACATTGACACAGGCGGGTGCTGGCTGGAGTGACACAGGCGAGTACTGGCTGGAGTGACACAGGAGGCTGCTGGCTGGAGTGACACAGGAGGCTGCTGGCTGGAGTGACACAGGAGGCTGCTGGCTGGAGTGACACAGGAGGCTGCTGGCTGGAGTGACACAGGAGGCTGCTGGCTGGAGTGACACAGGCGGGTGCTGGCTGGAGTGACACAGGCGGGTGCTGGCTGGAGTGACACAGGCGGGTGCTGGCTGGAGTGACACATGGGGGAACTGAAGTGTATTATGTGAATCTGGCTTTTCAATATATTTTATGCGGATCTGGCTTTTTCAATTATTTGATGTAGAAGTGGCTTTTTCATTGTATTTTATGTTGGATCTGGCTTTTTCAATGTATTTTATACCAGGGGCGTGGCCTAGCAGGCACAAGGTTACACCCCATTTTTGCAAGTGACCCTTCAGCTCGAAGTCGGCTCTTTGATGTACCTAACAAGATTTCTTGGCTCTTTGTCTCTGACTGGTTGGCCACCCCTGGCATATTGGGTAATAACTTCATGGGTTGTGTGTTCCACCATCACAAGGTACCAGGTGAGGCAGCCATCTTGGGCGCACTGTTTAGGATTACTCTGGGTGGAATAGTCTACAACTAGAAGAGAGGACATAAAATGGTGGTGATTGCAACGCTCAGAGTAGGGTCTCAACAAAACTACCAGGTCCATGTATTTTTCATCCCATCCACGAGCGTACCACATGAGGCAGCCATGTTGGGCACACTACAAAAGGTTAGACTGTGGGAGATGAGCCATACAAGGGCACAATGCATAATAGGATTTTAGTACCTACCAGTAAATCCTTTTCTCCTAGTCCGTAGAGGATGCTGGGGACTCCAAAAGGACCATGAGGTATAGACGGGATCCGCAGAAGCTTGGGCACACTGAAAAGACTTTGACTGGGTGTGAACTGGCTCCTCCCTCTATGCCCCTCCTCCAGACCTCAGTTATAGGAACTGTGCCCAGGAGAGACGGACATTTCGAGGAAAGGATTTTTGTTTAAACTAAGGGCTAGAAACATACCAGCTCACACCACAACATAACGCACAACCGGAGTAACAGTAAACCAGATAACAGTATGAATTAACTACAGCAACAAGCTGAAAACAACAAATACACAACCCGTGTGTAAACTAATGCAACCAGCAAGAATACACTGCAAGCAACAGTCCGCACTGTGATGGGCGCCCAGCATCCTCTACAGACTAGGAGAAAAGGATTTACCGGTATGTACTAAAATCCTATTTTCTCTTACGTCCTAGAGGATGCTGGGGACTCCAAAAGGACCATGGGGTCTATACCAAAGCTCCAACACGGGCGGGAGAGTGCGGACGACTCTGCAGCACAGATTGAGCAAACATGATGTCCTCCTCAGCTAGGGTATCAAACTTGTAAAACTTTGCAAAGATGTTGGAACCCGACCACGTAGCTGCTCGGCAAAGCTGAAGTGCCGAGACCCCTCGGGCAGCCGCCCAAGATGAGCCCACCTTCCTGGTAGAATGGGCCTTTACTGATTTCGGCACCGGTAGCCCAGCCGAAAAATGAGCTTGCTGAATCGTGCTACAAATCCAGCGTGCAATAGTCTGCTTCGAAGCAGGATGACCAATCTTGTTGGAAGCATAAAGGACAAACCGCGCCTCTGTTTTCCTGGCAACCGCCATTCTGGCGACGTAGATCTTCAAAGCTCTCACAACATCAAGAGACTTTGGAACTGCCACAGCATCCGTAGCCACAGGTACCACAATAGGTTGGTTAATGTGAAACGAAGACACCACCTTCGGCAGAAATTGTTGACGAGTCCTCAATTCCGCTCTATCCGAATGGAAAATCAAGTACGGACTCTTGTGAGATAAGGCCCCCAACTCTGACACTCGCCTGGCAGACGCCAGAGCCAACAGCATGACCACCTTCCAAGTGAGAAATTTTAACTCAACCTTACGCAAAGGTTCAAACCAGGAAGACATAAGAAACTGTAAGACCACTTCAAGATCCCATGGTGCCACAGGAGGCACAAACGGAGGATGCATATGCATCACTCCCTTTACAAAAGTCTGAACCTCTGGGAGGACAGCCAATTCCTTCTGAAAGAAAATAGATAAAGCCGAAATCTGCACTTTGATGGAACCCAATTTCAGGCCTGCATCGACGCCTGCCTGCAAAAAATGGAGAAACCGACCCAAGTGAAATTCTTCCGCAGGAGCAGTTTTAGTCTCACACCACGAAACATACTTTCTCCAAATACGGTGATAATGTTTCGCCGTAACCTCCTTCCTCGCCTTAAGGAACGTGGGAATGGCGAATGGCCTCCCCGGGAATACCTTTTCGAGCTAAGATTTGGCCTCTACTTCCATGCCGTCAAACGCAGCCGCGGTAAATCTGGAAACACGCATGGTCGCTGCAATAACAGGTCCTCTCTTAGAGGGAGCGGCCAAGGATCTTCCACAAGTAATTCCTGAAGATCTGGATACCAGGCCCTCCGTGGCCAATCTGGAACGACAAGAATCGCTTGAACCCTTGCTCGTCGAATGATTCCCAGTACCTTTGGAATTAGAGGAAGCGGAGGGAGCACATACAACGACTGAAACACCCACGGAGTTACCAGAGCGTCCACTGCGCTGGCATGGGGGTCCCTTGACCTGGAACAATACCTCGGAAGCTTCTTGTTGAGGCGAGACGCCATCATGTCGATCAGCGGAATTCCCCAACGCTTCGTCACTTCTGCAAATACCTCTTGGTGAAGAGCCCACTCTCCCGGATGGAGATCGTGTCTGCTGAGGAAGTCTGCTTCCCAGTTGTCCACTCCCGGAAGGAAGACTGCTGACAGAGCGCTCACATGCTGTTCCGCCCAGCGAAGGATTCTTGTGGCCTCCGCCATAGCCGCCCTGCTCCTTGTTCCGCCTTGATGGTTTATATGCGCCACCGCTGTTATGTTGTCCGACTGTATCAGGACAGGCCGACCCTGAAGAAGGCTTCTTGCTTGTAGCAGGCAGTTGTAAATGGCTCTTAACTCGAGAACATTTATGTGGAGACAAGATTCCTGGAGCGACCATTTCCCCTGGAAATTTCTTCCTTGGGTGACTGTGCCCCAGCCTCGGAGACTTGCATCTGTTGTCAACAGGACCCAATCCAGGATACCGAATCGGCGCCCTCCTAGGAGGTGAGAACTTTGAAGCCACCACAGGAGAGAAATCCTGGCCATGGGAGATAGACTTATCTTCCAGTGCATGTGCAGGTGAGACCCGGACCATTTGCTCAGCAGATCCCACTGAAACACCCGGGCATGAAACCTGCCAAATGGAATGGCTTCGTACGCCACAACCATTTTCCCCAGAACCAGAGTACATTGATGAATCGACACACTTGTCGGCCTCAGAAGCTCCCTGACCATCGTCTGCAGTTCCAGAGCTTTGTCTTCCGGAAGGAACACTCTCCGTAAATCCGTGTCCAGAATCATGCCCAGAAAGGGCAGCCGAGTGGTCGGAATCAACTGAGGCTTTGGCAAATTTAGCAGCCAACCGTGTTGTCGCAGAACCGACAGAGACAAATTCACATTTCTCAGCAACCGTTCCTTGGACCACGCCTTTATCAGGAGATCGTCCAAGTACGGGATAATTGTAACCCCTTGCTTGCGAAGGAGAACCATCATTTCCGCTATGACTTTGGTGAAAATCCTCGGGGCCGTGGAAAGCCCAAACGGCAACGTCTGAAATTGGTAATGAGAAACCTGTATCGCAAACCTGAGGAAAGCTTGATGCGGAGGATATATCGGGACGTGTAAGTAGGCATCCTTTATGTCGATAGACGCCAAAAAATCCCCCCCTTCTAGGCTGGAAATCACAGCTCGAAGAGATTCCATCTTGAACTTGAAAACTTTCAAGTATGGATTGAGGGATTTGAGGTTCAGAATCGGTCTGATCGAACCGGCCGGTTTCGGTACCACAAAGAGGCTCGAGTAGAACCCCTCCCCCCGTTGAGACGGGGGGACGGGAACAATGACCCTCTGTTGACACAGCTTTTGTATTGCTGCCTTCACCACCTCCCTGTCCGGAAGAGACATTGGTAAGGCTGAAATGAAAAACCGGTGAGGGGGCACCTCCTGAAACTCCAGCTTGTATCCCTGAGATACTATATCTAGAACCCAAGGATCCAGGCCTGATTGAACCCAGACCTGACTGAAGATCCGCAGACGGCCCCCCACTGGTCCGGACTCCCCCAGGGAAGCCCCAGCGTCATGCGGTGGACTTAGTAGAGGCAGGGGAGGACTTTTGGTCCTGGGCGCCTGACACTGCAGGCGACTTTCTTCCCCTTCCTCTACCCTTTGAAGCGAGGAAGGACGAACCTTTTCCACGCTTGTATTTATTTGGACGAAAGGACTGCATCTGCTGATGTGGTGCCTTTTTCTGTTGTGTGGGAACATAAGGTAGAAAAGACGACTTAACCGCAGACGCGGTAGACACCAGATCAGCCAAGCCGTCACCAAACAAGACATTACCTTTGAAGGGGAGAGCTTCCATAGCTCTCTTGGAGTCGGCATCAGCATTCCATTGATGGATCCATAGCGCCCTCCTGGCCGAGATCGCCATGGCATTGGCTCTTGATCCCAAGAGACCAACATCCCTCGCCGCATCCTTCAGGTAATCTCCAGCGTGCTTGATATAACCAAGAGTCAAAAGAACATCATCTTTATCAAGGGTATCCATATCAGAAGCTAAATTATCAGCCCATTTAGCAATAGCACTACTCACCCATACCGACGCCACAGCAGGTCTGAGCAATGCACCCGTATTAGTGAAAATGGACTTCTGAGAAGTCTCCAGCTTGCGATCCGCTGGATCCTTGAGAGCTGCCGTGTCAGGGGACGGAAGCGCCACCTTCTTAGACAAACGGGATAGAGCCTTGTCGACGACTCCCATTTTTCCCTGTCATCAGAGGGGAAAGGATACGCCATGTAAATTCTCTTGGGAATCTGCCACCTCTTGTCCGGCGACTCCCAAGCCTTTTCACAAAGAGTATTCATTTCATGAGTGGGGGGAAACTTCACCTCAGGTTTTTTCCCTTTGAACAAACAAATCCTTGTTTCCTGCACCGCAGGTTCGTCAGAAATATGTAAAACATCTTTAATAGCCACAATCATGTACTGAATACTCTTAACTTACCGTGGGTGTAAAGCAGCCTCAGTGAAGTCGACATCGGAATCAGAATCCGTGTCGGTATCCGTATCTACCAACTGGGTAAACGGCCGCTTTTGCGACCCTGATGGGGTCTGCACCCGAGACAAAGCATCCTCCATGGATTTCCTCCACACCTGTGTCTGAGACTCCGATTTATCTAACCTTTTATACAAAGAGGCCACATTTGTATTAAGTGTACTTAACATTGTAAGTAAATCAGGTGTCGGCTGCGCCGACAGAGCCAACTCCAGACCCGCATCTGCTCCCCCAGCAACCTCCTCCGGGGAATAACACTCAGCCTCAGACATACCGACACGAAGTATCGACACACACACACACTGCCTCAGCTAGGGGACAGACCCACAAGGAAGCCTAGATAGAGAAACACAGAGGGAGTATGCCAGCTCACACCCCAGCGCCCATATATCCCACCAAACAATATATGTTGAAAGCGCTGCTAGAAATAACAATAATTATGCACCAATAACTGTGCTCCCCCCCCCCCCCCCCCCCCTCGATTAGCTCCCTGTTACTTGTAGTGGAGCTTGGAGGCACCGAAAAGCCTTCTGCCAGCTTCCCACACCCAGTAACATGCTGCCCAGGGCGCTCCCCCCCAGCGCCCTGCACCCTGTGAGTGCCGTTGGTGAAGTGTGTGGGAGCATGGAGCGCAGTGCTACCGCTGCGCTGTACCTCGTTACTGAAGTCTTCTGCCGTCACTGAAGTCTTCTGCATACTCACCCGGCTTCTTTCTTCTGGCTTCTGTGAGCGGGGTGACGGCGCGGCTCCGGGAACAAGCAGCTAGGCGCACCAAGTGATCGAACCCTCTGGAGCTAATGGTGTCCAGTAGCCTAAGAAGCAGAGCCCTTAACTAAGTAGAAGTAGGTCTGACTTCTCTCCCCTCAGTCCCTCGCTGCAGGGAGCCTGTAGCCAGCAGGTCTCCCTGAAAATAAAAAACCTAACAAAGTATTTTCAGAGAAACTCAGGAGAGCTCCCCTAGTGTGTGTCCAGTCACTCCTGGGCACAAAGTCTAACTGAGGTCTGGAGGAGGGGCTTAGAGGGAGGAGCCAGTTCACACCCAGTCAAAGTCTTTTCAGTGTGCCCAAGCTCCTGCGGATCCAGTCTATACCCCATGGTCCTTTTGGAGTCCCCAGCATCCTCTAGGACGTAAGAGAAATATAGAAAAACAGACACTTGTATAGTAGTAGGATATAACCTGCAATGAAAGATCCACTTGAAGAACATCCTGCCCGCGGAGGAACCATCCAAGGCATCAATCTAGGTTGCTGCTGCAGGGTGTGCAATCAGTGGAGGTACACATTACAGGAATACCAGGAATAAACCTATAGTTAATTCAAAAAAATTTAATAGCAAGGCTGGAATGCCTTGGTATAATGGCAACACACGATTGGACAACTGCCACGTCTACCCAATTGTGCGACTATTGCTAAACATTCCCCTAATTATTTTTGGCAAGTTTTCTTCTACCTAGATACAACATGTGCTCTCCCCTATGAATGGTAAATACAATTTTTCTGTATTTCTAGGTGATATAGTTTTATGAACACCGGTGATCAGATTATAGCTGCTAAGGGGCTGCATCCTTTGAAAGAGAAGCGCTTCTTTCAATTGTAACTGCCCCCTCGGTTGCAGGTGCAATTATGGGCGTTATAGGTCTGGCAGTTCCCTCCTGCTCATATATGGAAGACATTTTCTTAATTGGAACATTGGGGGTCATTCCGAGTTGTTCGCTCGTTATTTTTTTGTCGCAACGGAGCGAATAGTCGCTAATGCGCAATGTCCGCAGTGCGACTGCGCCAAGTAAATTTGCTATGCAGTTAGGAATTTTACTCACGGCATTACAAGGTTTTTTCTTCGTTCTGGTGATCGTAATGTGATTGACAGGAAGTGGGTGTTTCTGGTCGGAAACAGGCCGTTTTATGGGAGTGTGTTAAAAAACGCTACAGTTTCTGGGAAAAACGCGGGAGTGGCTGGAGAAACGGAGGAGTGTCTGGGCGAACGCTGGGTGCGTTTGCGACGTCAAACCAGGAACGACAAGCACTGAACTGATCGCAGATGCCGAGTAAGTCTGGAGCTACTCAGAAACTGCTAAGAAGTGTCTATTCGCAATTCTGCTAATCTTTCGTTCGCAATTTTAATATGCGAAGATTCACTCCCAGTAGGCGGCGGCTTAGCGTGTGCAAAGCTGCTAAAAGCAGCTTGCGAGCTAACAACTCGGAATGACCCCCATTGTCTGGTGATCATCAGACAATAAGTAGGAAGAGGCACCATCATTCAAAGAGGGGACCCTTCATTTTTTGATATGTTCCCAAATACCTGGATTCTATAATGTCTTTGCAGGGTAAACCTTCAAATGGGATTCCCCTCTATCAAACGAGGGTCTCAAATCTTTCTATGTTGCATAGTGGGGGAGATGGAGGGACTTTAAATGCCGCCACCCCCACTTTTAATTTGTTAGGTTTTTTTTAATTTACTGAAGAGTAAAGTGGTGATGGTGGTAGTCGGGGTGGAGGGGGGGGGGGGGTAGAGGAACAATTTATCTTTTTCTTTACTAAACTACATCTGAATGTAGTACATGTTCCATTGCACTCTACGATTGGGAACAAAACAGTAAAATAAATGAAACTTAGCAATAACAGAAAGAGGCAGGAGGGCCTGAAACTGGATACACATAGGTCAATATATCGTCCGATATATTGGGGGGGTGTCGGCGGGTATGAACTCCAGATATGTCTGAACAACATTCACAGACACATGACGTCAGCCCTGCTGCACAGACATTGGCCGATACAGCTGCCAATATATTGGCGCATTGCGACGTGTGTACACATGCTGCAAGAGGCTGCTGGTGACTGACATCACAACTGGGCATATATGCACTTACCGATCATCAGACAGGTCGGCGGCCGATCCATTGGCCTAGTGTGTACCCAGCATTACTTTATATTTTACAATAAATTCAAATTTGATACACGAGGATAAATAAATGCTACATTCTGCATACTATTCCAGTCAGATTGCAAGGGAAAAAAAAGTTCTTTGTGGACTCTATGACCCATTCACAAAGCAAACCTGGCCATGGATCAGAGGGTTGTGTGCAAAGAGAATGCCTGTAGGTTGTGTGTACTGTGTAGAGAGAAGATAAAGGAATAGAAAAGCTTGTGAAAAGACATATATGGGTGGCTCAGGAATTTGATAATTTATCTGCAGAGGTAAGTCTTCAGGGACCGCTTGAAAAATTGGAGGCTAGAAGAAAATCCTGTTGTGTGAAGGAAGGCATTTCACAGAGTGGGCGCAGTGTGAAAAAAGGGGATGTAGTCCCTCAGCATAACGACGCCGGGATTCCGGTCACCGGAATGCTGGCAGGGGGCTCAGGGCTATTCCCACTCATGGGCGTCCACAACACCCATAGAGTGGGAATAGAACCAGTGGCAAGTGCAGCAAGCCACCAAGCCCGCAAGGGGCTTGGTTGCGCTTGCACCCCTGCTGATATTCTGGCGGCCGGGATCCCAGTGTCGATGTGCTGACCGCCAGGATCCCAGCCGCCGGTCACGCAACCCATCTCAAAAACAGTCCTCTAAACATGGATGCAATCAGGTGATGAGTGTGGCCGAGAGACACAAATCTTGCACTGATCAAAGGAGTCCAGTTGTGAGATATATCGATACAGCCTAAGTGAAGAGGTATATGTTGGTGTAGCTTTGCTGATAAAATACATCTGCTTACGTAGAAGTTATGTTGAATTTGGTAAAATACAGGCAGCCAATGTAAGGACTGACAGAGCGCTACAGCAGAAGAACATCTTGTAAGGAAATTTAGTCTAGCTGCGGCACTCAAAAACACTGTAGGTATGAAATAGTATGTACAGGAGAAGACCAGTAAAGAGGCTATTGCCTAATCAATGGATGAATTAATGTTACTATGTCTTGTGTGAGATGAGTGTATGTTTCATAAATGTATAGTATGCAACAGAATTTGGATACAGATTGAATGTGGACGGCAAAGAGCAGTTCAGAGGGGATCGGTATGAAATACCTACAATCAAAATCCCGACGGTCGAAATACCGACAGCAATTGACCGACGGTCAAAATCCCGACATTTAAAATACAGACATGAGTTTTTTATTGCTTTTGGTGTACTGCTGCGCTCGCCATGCTTTGGGCACAGTATTATATTCCCCCTCCAGGTTTTGATCTTGTCTGTATTTTAAAATGTCGGTATTTTGTCCATGTCAGGATTTTGACCGTCGGTCAATTGTTGTCTGGATTTTGATTCTCGGTAAATTGACTTCATCCCGTTCAGAGTCAAGTAATGCCGCACATTTACCTGCCAATTCCCCGATGCCGAACAGATCCACCATTCCGCAGAATCAGATAATCGGTAATTTGTCATGGAATCAGCAAAATACAGCATGTTAAAAATCCTTGACTCTGAATCCACAAATCCAGTACTTCCATTGAGGAGCTCAGCGGAAGAAAGACACATGACACAATGACTTTATTTTGCAGCTGGTGAGAAATAGGCACATACCACTATGTTAGAAGTTAGTGAAATAGACGCTCAATAGCAGAAGCTACTTGATGGGAACAAACATCCACAATCCATATAGATGTGGCATGTGCATCTTTGCCAGTGAGCCCTTCAACTGTACATGTATGGGCTTCATAACAACTAGGCAGCAAGTCTGAAGAGCAGGCTTTATTGGGGATGCGGTAATGTGACCGCCGGTCACAGTACCGACGCCGGGATTCCGGCATCTGAAAATCCTGCCGGTTGGCATGTCGACCAACAGGGATTATCCCCACTAGAGTGGGAATAGAACCTGTGGCGAGTGCAGCGAGCCCGCTAGAAGCTTTGTTGCGCTCGCTGGCCATCCAACTGACGGGACCCCGGTGTCGGTATTGTGACAGTCGGTCACACTTACACAACCTGCTTTATTGTTGCGTTTTCAACAGAAGCAGGATGTCAGGTCAATGACTGCTGTTTGCTGGTGGGAATAATATTATGAGAAGATGTCCAAGATTAAATGGCAGAAAGACATTTAGCAACATTGGCCAACACAGAGGGTGAGAGAGCTGTATCTGGTAAGTAAATTTGGGTATCATCTGCACACAAATGATATTGAAATCCAAAGGAGCTTATTAATGACATAGATAGAGAAAGGCAGAGAACCAATGATTGAGCATTGCTGTATTGCAATTGATAAATAGGCTGAAATGGACTGGATCCGAGAAACAAACATTGAAAGAGCAATTTGACAAGTAGGATGAGAATCAGGATGGGGCAATGTCCTGAAAAACAGCTGAAGACCTCGCTAGCTGTTGCGAAACTACACATCCTAGCTTGTCCTGCCACAGTTTGAGCATGCCACAATAGCAAAACGATTAAAGGGAATGCTGGGATGTGTAGTTCCACACCAACTAGAGAACCACCAGTTGACAAGGCTTCGCTGGGCTTTATCAGCTGGGCATAGGTCTCAGGACAGAGGGGAGAACACTCCCATCTGTCGGCAAAGTTAAGGGCCCCATACATTAGAACGATATGTCTGTGGCTGAAGTCAGAGGCGACTTCCCTTGAACTCTCCCGGGAGCGGTTCCATATGATTTGGTACATTTTGCATGCGCTATATCTTATGCGATCCCAGCCATGCCTGCGGGAACCGACATATCACAAGTGCAGCACTATCGATCTAGGGGAGCCGATCCGACCCTCACGAGGCTGCGCATCAGATCGGATACACAGCCAAAATGCTCAATTTAGGCTGAAATCGGGCATTATCGTTCTAGTGTATGGGGGACCCTTTAGACTTCTCCAGGAAAATACATGTGCACAGTGCATGCACAGCCTGGATTGGTTGAAGGGACTGAGGCTGGATTACGCCCGTTTTATTGTGTGTCAGAATTGTATAAAAGAAGGGCTCTGATGTGATTCTCTGAAAATGTGTAGATCCTCTGAACATCTGTATATTGTGATATCCCTAGTACCTTCATCTAGGAATAAATTGTCTTCTTAATCACACTTTACTGAAGAAATAAACATATCCCTGCTCTAAAGATTAACTAGGGTATCCAAACTCTCTGTGTGCTACCAAGCACTGGTCCATAGTAAGCCAACAAAGGGAAATGAACTGAGACCAACTAGGAGGTGCTGCAACAACATAACCTAACATACTCAAAAGCAAGCAGTTCCAGGAGCTGGTGTAGGAAGGAGCCTGGTAAAGGAAGAGTTGCCAGGTACTGATGTAGTGGTGAGTTACCCCTTACAAGACAGTGGGAGGAATCTGTAACAGGTGGTTACTGGTGGTGATAGGGCATCCCTATAGCCCATGTGAAGCACAGCATGCCTACTCAGGTTGCTCAAGGAGTGGAATAATCTCCCCAGAAGCTGTAAATGCCTGCAGAGTAAAATCTGGGTACACACCTGAACAATGGATCAGCCAGCCACCCAACCCAATAATTTAGTATGTGTTTTGCACAAATGAATTGTGCACACACACCTACCAATCAGCCACTCGACATGCCTGGCCGCAGGAACAGTCAGAGTCAACATGGTCTGTGGCTCCTGTGGGTGGCACATGGGTCAGTCAGCGGGTCACCCATACACAAGCAAATGGGCATCTGCCGTACTGCACATATGACATGATATATGTCTGTGAATAATGTAATTCCGACATATCACCTGTACACAGGAGCCGATGCACTTATGCTGGGCATACATGCTACGATTATCTGGCCAATCCACCCAATAACAGCGGATCGCTCAGATAATTGTGGCATGTATGCGGCCGACGAACCCAAAATATTAATTGATCGGGCATGCCCGATCATCCAGCATATCCGTCAGATTCAATATTTTCTAAGTGTCCTGTTGGCCGCATCGGTCAGTGTATGCCCTGTTGCAGCCGGCCCATATTTCCCCTGTTCCTTCACACGGGACGATATTATGGACAATACACTGTGAGAGATCTTATGCTGGCCATACACTTGTGCGATTGCTTTCGACGCGAAATAGGGCCCGATTTTCCTTGAAGCTCACCTTGAGACAAATCTCATTGAAAGTGCATTTTTAGTGCATTTGATGCGCATACATTCCTGAGATTTATCTCATGCCCTCTACGACCGGAAATCGACTACTGTGTATCCTTATGATATCGGCACTGTCTGAGGCTGCCAGATAAACTCTCTGTTGGCCTGACAGGCATTTTATTTGGCCATGTAGGTCCAGCATTAGCAATATAATGTTTTTCGACTGTACAAACAAAATATTGCATAGGGTGTACCCAGCCTAAGGCCATCTGGTCTTAAAAACATTTAATCAAGTTAATCAGCATAAGTACAGTTAATAGCTCGCAATTATTAATACTCATAAATGGTATGTCTTTCCATATCCTCGATTGACCTTTTACTCAAATGCTTATATCAAATTGACACCCAAACATACAAGCAATAATTGCAGCTCCAAGTCGTTCAGCCACTTCCTCATACCACATCACCTGCCCATACATGCCCAGCCATCCACCACGTCTTCATTTACCCCCTTGCCACTCCATGTCACCACAACCATTATACTCTATATCAGGCTGAGCCAGGAAACCTATGGCTCCCTAGAGGCTGATGAACTACAAGTAACAACATGCCCTACAAGAGCTTGCTGGGTTTAACAGTCCCACGACAACTAGAGGGGTACGGGCAGCCTCTGCTGCTTTACAAGGGGCAGCCAGATACCCCGTCGAGGCCCCATACTCCCCCTCTAGCTACACGGGACGGGTCACAGCCCACCGATCTCACCATGGGTGTCGTGGCTCCCTCCGGTTCCGGGACACTGGCAGCTCCTGAGATCCCCGTCTCACAGAGTTCGGACACCGACCCAACAGACCGGCCGTTCTTCGAAAGTCGTTTCCTATAAGAGGGGTATAACTCCCGGTGCATTTGTTTACAACTCTTTTTTTTTTTCACCGATACTTCCGGTCTGTAGAGCCGTGTACCCAGATTTCCGCTCCTCCTCACTGTCACTTCCTTCTTCCCGTCGCCATTTTAATTTTACACGAACTTCCGGTTATTCTACATCACTGGGTGTGACGCTAGTCACCATGGTAACACGGGTACACGGGCTGCGTGACGTCTGTGAGTGTCATGGGGCAGGCACTATTTGTTGGTCTGTTATTAGCGGCAGCCGGGTTACTGAGTGTATCCGATAAATCCTCAGTTTAGTTTGAGTCACTTATCTGGAATCCGGGCAAGATCACGCTATTGTCCGGGCATACATTTAAGTGATCGGAGCTAGCTGATAGCGTAACTAGAACCGGCCCTAAGCAATATGATGCCCTAGGCAAGATTTTGCCTGACCCCCCCCCTAGCACCGCTGCTAGTTCCACCTCTGACTATGCACCCTTTTACCATCAGTATCACTCCTCAGTTCTAGCAGTCCACATTTTGGTGCTCCTATCCCCTATATTTTAAATAAAAACAGTGCACACATTCGGTGCGCAGCCCAAAAAGGGGTGTATTCTTTTGGGAAGGGGCATGGCCACGCAATAGTACCCCCAATTAAAATTACGCCACACAGTAGTGCAACTTTTTTTACACAGTAATACCACTTTAACATATACACATTACTCCTCACAGTAGTGCCCCTTATTCACATTACATGCACCTTATACACAGAGGGCCTAATTCAGACTTGATCGCTTGCTAGGGGTTTTTGCACTACTGCGAGCAGATAGTCGCCGCCCATAGGGGAGTGTATTTCTCTGACGTCCTAGTGGATGCTGGGAACTCCGTAAGGACCATGGGGAATAGCGGGCTCCGAAGGAGGCTGGGCACTCTAGAAAGATCTTAGACTACCTGGTGTGCACTGGCTTCTCCCACTATGACCCTCCTCCAAGCCTCAGTTAGATTTCGTGCCCGGCCGAGGTTGGATGCACATTAGGGGCTCTCCTGAGCTCTTAGAAAGTAATAGTCTTAGATTTTTTTATTTTCAGTGAGACCTGCTGGCAACAGGCTCACTGCAGCGAGGGACTAAGGGGAGAAGAAGCGAACTCGCCTGCTTGCAGCCGGATTGGGCTTCTTAGGCTACTGGACACCATTAGCTCCAGAGGGATCGACCGCAGGCCCAGCCTTGATGTTCGGTCCCGGAGCCGCGCCGCCGTCCCCCTTACAGAGCCAGAAGCAAGAAGATGGTCCGGAAAATCGGCGGCATGAAGACTCTGTCTTCACCAAGGTAGCGCACAGCACTGCAGCTGTGCGCCATTGCTCCTCTCACACACTTCACACTCCGGTCACTGAGGGTGCAGGGCGCTGGGGGGGGGCGCCCTGAGGCAGCAATAAAAACACCTTGGCTGGCTAAAATACCTCAATATATAGCCCCAGGGGCTATATATGAGGTAAATACCCCTGCCAGAATTCCATAAAAAGCGGGAGAATAGGCCGCGAAAAAGGGGCGGAGCCTATCTCCTCAGCACACTGGCGCCATTTTTCCCTCACAGCTCCTGCTGGAAGGAAGCTCCCTGGCTCTTCCCTGCAATCTACAGTACCAGTAAGAGGGAAAAGAGAGGGGGGGCATTAAATTTGGCAATATATATGTTTTATTGAAAAGCAGCTATTAGGGACATAACTCAGTTAGTCCCTATATATATATAGCACTCTGGTGTGTGCTGGCATACTCTTACTCTGTCCCCCCAAAGGGCTTTTTGTGGGTCCTGTCCTCTGTTTGAGCATTCCCTGTGTGTGTGGAGTGTGTCGGTACGGCTGTGTCGACATGTTTGAGGAGGATAATGATGTGGAGGGGGAGCAGATGCCTTTAGCAGGGATGTCACCCCCTGGGGGGCAGACACCTGAGTGGATGAGTTTATGGCAGGAAATGAGTGCACGTATAGACTCCTTACATAAAAAATTTGACGACATGCCGACTGTGGGACAGCCGAGACTTCAGCTCGTGCCTGTCCAGGTGTCTCAAAAGTCATCAGGGGCTCTGAAACGCCCGCTATCTCAGATGGCACAAGTAGATGTCGACACGGATACTGACACCAGTGTCGACGACGATGAGTCAAATTTAATGCCCGTTAAGGCCATTCACTGCATGATTGAGGCAATGAAAGAGGTGTTAAATATTTCTGATTTACATCCAGGTACCACAAAAAAGGGTATTATGTTTGGGGAGAAAAAACTACCTGTAGTTTTTCCCCCGTCAGATGAATTAAATGAAGTGTGTGAAGAAGCGTGGGCTTCCCCTGATAAGAAATTGGTAATTCCTAAGAAGATACTAATGGCGTTCCCTTTCCCGCCAGAGGATAGGTTACGTTGGGAAACACCCCCTAGGGTGGATAAAGCGCTCACACGTTTGTCTAAAAAGGTGGCACTACCGTCCCAGGATACGGCCGCCCTTAAGGAACCTGCTGATAGAAAGCAGGAGGCGATCCTGAAGTCTGTATATACACACTCAGGCATTATACTTAGACCAGCTATTGCGTCAGCATGGATATGCAGTGCTGCCGCTGCGTGGTCAGATAAACTGTCAGAAAATATTGACACATTAGACAGAGACACGATTCTGCTAACAATTGACCATATCAAAGACTCAGTCTTATACATGAGAGATGCACAGAGGGAAATCTGCCGGCTGGCATCTAAAGTAAGTGCATTATCCATCTCTGCTAGGAGATGCTTATGGACTCGCCAGTGGACTGGAGATGCAGATTCCAAAAGGCACATGGAAGTTTTGCCTTATAAAGGGGAGGAATTATTTGGGGATGGTCTCTCCGACCTAGTTTCCACAGCAACGTCTGGGAAGTCAGCATTTTTACCCCATGTCCCCTCACAGCCTAAGAAGGCGCCATTTTATCAGGTTCAGTCCTTTCGGACCCAGAAAAACAAGCGGGGAAAAGGAGGGTCTTTTCTGTCTAGAGGCAGAGGTAGGGGAAAAAGGCTGCAGCGAACAGCAGGTTCCCAGGAACAAAAGTCCTCCCCCGCTTCCTCTTCCAAGTCCGCCGCATGACGGTGGGGCTCCACAGGCGGAGCCAGGTACGGTGGGGGCCCGCCTCATGAATTTCAGCGATCAGTGGGCTCGCTCACAGGTGGATCCCTGGATCCTTCAAATAGTATCTCAGGGATACAAGCTGGAATTCGAGGCGGCTCCACCCCACCGGTTCCTAAAATCTGCCTTGCCGATTGCTCCCTCAGACAGGAAGGCGGTGCTAGCAGCGATTCACAAGCTGTATTCCCAGCAGGTGATAATCAGGGTACCCCTACTTCAACAAAGGCCGGGGTTACTATTCCACACTATTTGTGGTGCCGAAACCGGACGGTTCGGTGAGACCCATTTTAAATTTGAAATCCTTGAACACATACATAAAAAAATTCAAGTTCAAGATGGAATCGCTCAGGGCGGTTATTGCAAGCCTGGACGAGGGCGATTACATGGTATCCCTGGACATCAAGGATGCTTATCTGCATGTCCCCATTTACCATCCTCACCAGGAGTACCTCAGATTTGTGGTACAGGATTGCCATTACCAATTCCAGACGCTGCCGTTTGGACTCTCCACGGCACCGAGGGTATTTACCAAGGTTATGGCGGAAATGATGATACTCCTTCGAAAAAAGGGAGTTTTAATTATCCCATACTTGGACGATCTCCTAATAAAGGCACGATCCAAGGAATGCGTGAACGCAACGAAACGCGTTGGTGATTGCTGCTGTACGTGCCCAGTGTTTATCACTCAATCTCCTGAGGAACTTTTCACCTGGACCAGGTCCCCATTACTGCCTTCACTTGTGGATCCCGTTAGAAGGACATCTTTCCACCGTGGAACTTTTACACAGCCATACAAGGGACTACCTCTTGCGGATGCCAACCGCTTAAAACACCTTGGACAACTGCTGGTGGTAAATATATACACGATGGATCACTAACGGGACACTCAGAGCCTATCACTAGGGGACTGTACATTGGAACAGGTTTGAATGTTTCCCACCAACTCTCACTGAGACCGAGAGGGGCACAGCTGTTTTGAGACCTAACACATATTGTGTTCTCCAATTTCTTTTAATATCGTACTTTTTAATACATTTTAATTTATTTTAATGTTCAAATAAATGTGTGATTTTCAATGTGACCACTCTTCTCTCATATATGACCAGCAAGCGCTTTAACCTTTTCTTTGTGTATTGCTTGTGACTTGGGGGTCTGACCAACCTCCCTTTGTTTTAGCTGCTGTGTAGCACCTCCCCAATCAGCGCCTGGAGCAAAATCCACCCTAGGGTGTGTTTTCTCTTTTCTTTTGCACGATCCAAGGAACAGTTGTTAGTGGGAGTAGCACTATCTCAGGAAGTGCTGCGCCAGCACGGCTGGATTCTGAATATCCCAAAGTCACAGCTGGTCCCCACGACACGTCTAATGTTCCTGGGAATGATTCTGGACACAGTCCAGAAAAAAGTGTTTCTCCCGGAGGAGAAAGCCAGGTAGTTGTCTTCTCTAGTCAGAGACCTCCTAAAACCAAAACAGGTATCGGTGCATCACTGCACGCGGGTCCTGGGAAAGATGGTAGCTTCTTACGAAGCAATTCCATTCGGCAGGTTCCATGCCAGAATTTTTCAGTGGGACCTGTTGGACAAGTGGTCCGGATCGCATCTTCAGATGCATCGCTTGATAACCCTGTCCCCAAGAACCAGGGTGTCTCTTCTGTGGTGGCTGCAGAGTGCTCATCTTCTGGAGGGCCGCAGATTCGGCATACAGGACTGGGTCCTGGTGACCACGGATGCCAGCCTACGAGGCTGGGGGGCAGTCACAAAGGGAAGAAACTTCCAAGGACTATGGTCAAGTCAGGAGACTGCCCTTCACATAAATATTCTGGAACTAAGGGCCATTTACAATGCCCTAAGTCAAGCAAAATCCCTGCTCCTACACCAGCCGGTGCTGATCCAGTCAGACAACATCACGGCAGTCGCCCATGTGAATCGACAGGGCGGCACAAGAAGCAGGATGGCAATGGCAGAAGCCACAAGAATTCTCCGATGGGCGGAGAATCATGTACTAGCACTGTCAGCAGTGTTCATCCCGGGAGTGGACAACTGGGAAGCAGACTTTCTCAGCAGGCACGACCTCCACCCGGGAGAGTGGGGACTTCATCCAGAAGTCTTCCAAATGATTGTAAATCAATGGGGTCGTCCACAGGTGGACATGATGGCGTCCCGCCTAAACAAAAAACTAGAGAGGTATTGCGCCAGGTCAAGAGACCCTCAGGCGATAGCTGTGGACGCTCTAGTGACACCGTGGGTGTACCGGTCAGTTATGTGTTCCCTCCTCTACCTCTCATACCAAAGGTATTGAGAATAATAAGAAAGCGAGGAGTAAACACAATTCTCGTGGTTCCGGATTGGCCAAGAAGAGCGTGGTACCCGGAACTTCAAGAGATGATCTCAGAGGACCCGTGGTCTCTGCCGCTCAGACAAGACCTGCTACAGCAGGGGCCCTGTCTGTTCCAAGACTTACCGCGGCTGCGTTTGACGGCATGGCGGTTGAACGCCGGATCCTGAAGGAAAAGGGCATTCCGGAGGAAGTCATTCCTACGCTTATTAAAGCCAGGAAAGAGGTCACAGCAACTCATTATCACCGCATATGGTGGAAGTATGTTGCATGGTGTGAGGCCGAAAAGGCCCCAACGGAGGAATTTCAACTAGGTCGATTTCTGCATTTCCTGCAAGCAGGAGTAAATATGGGCCTAAAACTGGGCTCCATTAAGGTACAGATCTCGGCTCTGTCGATTTTCTTTCAAAAAGAACTAGCTTCAGTACCTGAAGTTCAGACATTTGTTAAAGGAGTGCTGCATATTCAGCCCCCGTTTGTGCCCCCTGTGGCACCTTGGGATCTCAACGTGGTGTTGAGTTTCTTAAAATCACATTGGTTTGAACCACTAAAAACCGTGGATCTGAAATATCTCACGTGGAAGGTGGTTATGTTATTGGCCTTGGCTTCTGCCAGGCGAGTATCAGAATTGGCGGCTTTGTCCTGTAAAAGCCCTTATCTGATTTTCCATATGGATAGGGCAGAATTGAGGACTCGTCCCCAGTTTCTCCCAAAGGTGGTGTCAGCGTTTCACCTGAACCAGCCTATTGTGGTGCCTGCGGCTACTAGGGACTTGGAGGACTCCAAGTTGCTAGACGTTGTCAGGGCACTGAAAATATATGTTTCCAGAACGGCTAGAGTCAGAAAATCTGACTCGCTGTTTATCCTATATGCACCCAACAAGCTGGGTGCTCCTGCTTCTAAGCAGACTATTGCTCGTTGGATTTGTAATACAATTCAGCTTGCACATTCTGTGGCAGGCCTGCCACAGCCAAAATCTGTCAATGCCCATTCCACAAGGAAGGTGGGCTCATCTTGGGCGGCTGCCCGAGGGGTCTCGGCTTTACAACTTTGCCGAGCTGCTACTTGGTCAGGGGCAAACACATTTGCGAAATTCTATAAATTTGATACCCTGGCTGAGGAGGACCTGGAGTTCTCTCATTCGGTGTTGCAGAGTCATCCGCACTCTCCCGCCCGTTTGGGAGCTTTGGTATAATCCCCATGGTCCTTACGGAGTTCCCAGCATCCACTAGGACGTCAGAGAAAATAAGAATTTACTCACCGGTAATTCTATTTCTCGTAGTCCGTAGTGGATGCTGGGCGCCCATCCCAAGTGCGGTTTATCTGCAATACTTGTACATAGTTACTGTTAACTAAATCGGGTTATTGTTGAGTCATCTGTTGAGAGGCTCTGTTGTTTCATACTGTTAACTGGGTTTCATATCACGAGTTGTACGGTGTGATTGGTGTGGCTGGTATGAGTCTTACCCGGGATTCAAAATCCTTCCTTATTGTGTACGCTCGTCCGGGCACAGTATCCTAACTGAGGCTTGGAGGAGGGTCATAGTGGGAGGAGCCAGTGCACACCAGGTAGTCTAAGATCTTTCTAGAGTGCCCAGCCTCCTTCGGAGCCCGCTTTTCCCCATGGTCCTTACGGAGTTCCCAGCATCCACTACGGACTACGAGAAATAGAATTACCGGTGAGTAAATTCTTATTTTTTGCTTTGCAAGTGTGCGATCGCATGTGCAGCCGAGCACTACAAAAAAGTTTTGTGCAGTTTCTGAGTTGCCCAGGACTTACTCAGCCGGTGCAATTACTTTAGCCTGTCCGGTCCCGGAATTGACGTCACACACCCGCCCTGCAAACGCTTGGACATGTCTGCGTTTTTCCAAACACTCCCAAAAAACGGTCAGTTGACACCCACAAACGCCTTCTTCCTGTCAATATCCTTGCGATTGGCTGTGCGAATGGATTCTTCATACAATCCATCGCCCAGCAACGTTCCACTTTGTTTCCATACGACGCGCCTGCGCATTGCGGTGCATACGCATGCGCAGTTCTGACCTGATCGCAGCAAAAAATTCTAGCGTGCAATCAGGTCTGAATGACCCCCAGAATGCCACACATTAGTAATGCATTTATACACATACTACCACACGGTAATGCCCCTTACATATGACATACATTATTAATGTCCTTATAAACATAATGCACCTTACACATTATGCCAACCTTTATTAATGCCCTTATACACATAGTGGCACATATAACGCCCCTTACACACATGTCGCACATTATTAATGCATTTATGCACACGACACATACATATAATGCCTGTTACACATATGCCAAACACTATTGCACAACGAATCTACTCACATGGCCGCTAACACTGTGCCCTGTGAGACATATATGCAATTCCGGACGAATTGCGCCTTTTTTTCTGCTTGGATACAGATGTGTCCTCATACATCTTGTCTCAATATGCCATGCAGCTTCCATCCAGCTCTGCGAACGTTGGGGGGCTTTTTTTTGCAGAAAATGCGTTTTATTTGCATTGCTATGTGACTAGTGCAAACAAGCAGCTTCTGCTGATTAAAATGATTTGTAGCCATAGGCGTGCGCACAGGGGGTTCCTGGTGCGCACAGGCACCCCCTAATGTGCAGCACCCCTCACATGCCACGCCTGCAGCACAGTGGAGTGCATACTCTCCAACATAGGCGTGCGCAGCACATTTTATTAGGGGATGCACCGTCGGAGGGGTGTGTCTAGCGCCGCCTTTTGGGCGTGTCTAGCACCATCTATTGACGGTCGACGCAATATAAAATATCCACCCTTGTACCAATCCTAATAAAGCAGATACATTGTCAGATGTTGTGGTGTGAACCAAACAAACACCCCTGATGGCACTCACTGCAATTACAGTGCTCCACCTCAGCCTGGTCTGGCTCCCCGTCTCTTTCCCCTGCAAGCTGCAGCAGCCTACTTACAAGTCAGTCACCCACTGACACTGACAGTCGCAGACTAGTACTGCTGCTGCTGGAAAAACGTGTGACGTGTCAATGTTGCTGCCGTCCGCCTGCCAGTATTGAATTTGTCTTCCTAAGAGGAATGCTGGCTGCATGCTGATCTTCATCTGTGGCTGGCATTGGCATAGCATAGAAGGAGAGAGGTGGGCATGTGGCGGGTGGGCGTGCGAGCAGCATGACGTAATCACATCACGCTGTTTTTGTACATGGAGGTGGAGCTGGGAGTTTGAAAGCCAGTGGTAGTGGCACCCTTGATTAACCCAGGCATCTGGTCAGTAATGCAGTCCTGACAGGGTGCAGCGCAGAGGGGACAGTAATCAGCCTGCTCGGCGATCACTGCATCAGGCATGTGAGATCGGGGTGCCACACATTAGGGGGTGCCTGTGCGCACCAGGCACCCCCCCTGCGCACACCTATGCTCTCCAACTGTACCTTTTTAATAGGTACAGTACCTTTTTTTTATGGTCTGTACCGATTTTTGGCTCTCCAAACTTCCATTGAAAGTATAGGAAAAGGGGCATGGCCACGCCACCCTTTACCCGCGGCCACGCCCCTTTTTCGGATCTGTACCGATTTTTCTGTGTAAGATGTTGGAGGGTATGGGAGTGGTGATCACTTCTCATTCCTCTGCTGCGGTAGCTGCAGCCAGGGCAAGACGGTATACAGCATGCTAAGCTGTTGCCCAGCATAGGGCCAGCTCAGCTTAACTGGGGCAGCGCCGCAGTGATTTTCTGCACTGACTGAAGTCCCGTGCTCCTCCTCTCCTGTCCGGGCAGCTCCTGCTGATTTGGATGGGGTTTTCTAAAAGTGGGCGTGGCCACGGGGGGGGGGGGGGGTCCGCGATTAGGCCACACCCCCAACTTTCCCTGGGTCCGGTGATCTACTGTATGTATGGGATCCGGTCTGAAGATCGACAATGTTTAGGTCGACCACTATAGGTCGACAGTCACTAGGTCGACATGGATGGAAGGTCGACAGGGTTTCTAGGTCGACATGTGCTAGGTTGACAGGTCTAAAGGTCGACATGAGTTTTTAAATTTTTTTTTCTTTTTTTGAATTTTTTCATACTTAACGATCCACGTGGACTACGATTGGAACGGTAAAGTGTGCCGAGCGAAGCGGTAGCGGAGCGAAGGCACCATGCCCAAAGCATGGCGAGCGAAACGGTGCACTAATTTGGGATCCCGGTCACTCTACGAAGAAAACGACACCAAAAAAAAAAAAAAAATCCTCATGTCGACCTTTAGACCTGTCGACCTAGCACATGTCGACCTAGAAACCCTGTCGACCTTCCATCCATGTCGACCTATAGTGGTCGACCTAAACATTGTCGACCTAGACACTGTCGATTTGATGAACCACACCCGTATGTACAGCTCTGCCTTCTCTTGCTGGTGCAGGTGGATCTCTGACAGCTGCCATCCCATGGAGCCCGCTCAGGAAGGAGAAGGTAATAGGTGTGTAGGTGTAGGTGTGTTAGCAAACTCGGCAACATGGGGCAAAGAGTACACCCGTGCCGGGCCCCAAGGTTCTGAGGGGCCCGAGGTTCTGACCCCACCCCCTGTTTTATCTCTGCTATAGCGTACATGATCCATGAGGAGCAGGGGGAACACTGTTCCCTGTCTGGAACAGGTGTGACTGGAACAGCAGCATGACAGAAGAAGAACAAAGCAGCCGCAGACACCGTCCCTACCCATGAGGAAACTGACACAGTGTGGTAAGTGTCAGTGTATTTTTTTTACTATATTTCCATTCTCATGAAATCTCTCTCTATCCCTCCCTATCTGTCCCTCCCCCTCTCTCACCCGCCTCTCTCCCTATCTTTTCCTCCTTCTTCCTCTCTCTCCCTCCCCCTCTCACTCTCACCCCCACTCTCCCTCCAACCCCCCCACCCCACGCCCTCTATATGTCTCTCTCTCCTCTCTCTCTCTTCCTCTTTCCCCATAACTCTCTCTCTATGGGGCCCATTTATCATGGATTACATATTGAATGCGATCTAGCAGGGATCTTACCGGCCAGGATCGCATTGCAATATGCGATCCCTTCGGATGACCGCAATGCACTGAGGCATTTCTGGCAGAAGGTTCTCAGGGGAACCCAGCCGGATCTACTTTCCCCGATCTAGGATACAATGGGCTATCGCAGTCAAATATTGCAGTAGCTGCAGGGAACAATGCACAATGTATCCTGATATTGGGGGTAATTCCAAGTTGATCGCAGCTGGATTTTTTTTTAGCAGTTGGGGAAAACCATGTGCACTGCAGGGGGGCAGATATAACATGTGCAGAGAGAGTTAGATTTGGGTGGGGTGTGTTCAATCTGCAATCTAATTTGCAGTGTAAAAATAAAGCAGCCAGTATTTACCCTGCACAGAAATAAAATAACCCACCCAAATCTAACTCTCTCTGCACATGTTATATCTGCCTCCCCTGCAGTGCACATGGTTTTGCCCAACTGCTAAAAAAAAATCCTGCTGCGATCAACTTGGAATTACCCCCAATATCAGGATACATTGTGCAGCATTTCATCCCCCATAGAAACCTATGGGGGATGCGGCTGCGGGCAGAAATGTAGGGATCGCAGCAGATACCTGCTGCAATCCCTTCTTTATACATACCAGGGAAACCTTATATTTGCGGCTAAGTTCTGAAAACGGGTGTTTTTCGGGGACATAGCTGCAAATATTATTTGATAAATGGGCCTCTGTCTCTCTCCTCCGTATCCTACCACCCTCTTTCTCCCTCCTTTTCTCTGCCTATCTCCTCCCCCCCCCTCTTCTGGGGGGGGCATCTCTCTATCTCCCCCTTTCTCTCTCGGTGGTCGAGGTGCCACCTGACCTGCAGTCATTTACTTCTACCACTATCTACTCCAGCGGGGTAAGGCTTCATGGTCATGCTGGGTGATGCCTGCTGTGCTGGGTCAGAGGCGGAACTACAGATGTTGCCGCCGCTCATCCATCATTGCGGCATGGATGGTGTGACTAGTGTGCCTTTGTCTATGTTGCACACGTGCATATTCACGCGCATGCCATAGACTTCTATGGAGCAAACGCTGGCTGCAATTATTCGCAACACTGCGTTCAGTGCAGCTTGCCGCAATGCATATGCCCATGGGTACGCACCACAGCAAAGATGAGGCTGGCTACATCTGTAGTGACAGTGCTAGGGACACCAGACAAAATCTGCCTAGGGTATCAAATTGATTAGGGCCAGCTCTGGGTATAATGTGAATTGTGGAGCATACCGTGCTGCTTAATGTGAATTTCGGCTCATACCGTGTGGCATAATGTGAATTTGGATCATACTGTGTGGGGTAATGTGAATTTCAGCTCATACTGTGTGGTGTAATGTGAGTAAGTGGCACTACTGTCAGTAGCTTGTGAGCATGGGGACACGTATGACAAATGCTGGTGTTCTGCAGAGGAAGAGTGTGATGGCATAGAAAGAGGCAAATGTGGCTCTGATGGCACGTGTATATTTTAAACTGTACTTGAGTTATATTAAAACTCAAATGTTCAGCCCCCTACATCTCCTTTACTTTTCAGAATGTCCCACTCAAAATTAGGGTGTAGGTGCTTGGGGGTGCAAGGGGTGGGGGGTGCATATGCACCTAGGCCCACCACTCTTTAGTTCCGCCACTGGGTCAGGTATAGGTTGGGGACGTGTAAGCAGCGATAGGATGCAGCGGCAGCTAGGACTCTGGGTTATCCAGTAGCAGACAGTCAGTACGGGCCGGTGGTCACACCATTATGTTTCATTTTATTTCTCTCGGGTGTATTATATCTACTTTATTATTAGGAACTAGGGAGAAATTAGATTATGCCATGTGATTTTACTGAGAGAATGTAAAATAGTGCTAGACATGTCCCTGGGCAGTGCTAGACTCACCCAAAAGGTGGTGATAGACACACCCAAAAGGCGGTGCTAGACACGCCCCTCCTGCGGTGCACCCCCTAATAAAATAAGCTGCGCACGCCTATGTTTGTAGCATGCCTATATGATTAAAATGATTTGTAGCATGCCTATATTCTGTGTGCGACTGTGGCGCTATCTGCATATGAAATGCTACATTACAATGATTTCCAGGAATACTCTGTAACGTAGCATTTCATATGCATATACAGACGCAGTCACACACAGAATATAGGCATGCCGCATATCATTTTAATCAGCAAAATGCCCCTAGACATTCCATTTGCCTAGTTTGCCTATGCCTAGGGCCGACCCTGATAGTAACATCAGAAGAAGGCAGCCCTCGCAGTGTCACAGGAGCTTTTTGCACCTTTATTTGATGGTTGTACAATAGGGAAACCTGTGAGTGTGTACCAAGTGGGCTTAATGACTTCACAGTAATATAGTGCATTGTACGTGAGTGTTCTTGGAAAAGTCATTATCATTTGCAATGCAATGTTCACAAAATATGAGACTACAGGTAAATTGGGTTCATTCATAATGTTGACTGACACTTAATGTCGACAACATTTGAATATCATCAGCCAGTTTGTCAACAACTGTAAAAGGTCGACTTATTTACAGTGTCGATACCACAAATGTCAACAAGTGAAATGCCGACATTTAGCGAAAATGGCAACATTAGGCATAAGGACATAACACTGCAATTGCAGTTTCTCTAACGTCCTAGTGGATGCTGGGGACTCCGTAAGGAACATGGGGAATAGACGGGCTCCGCAGGAGACATGGGCACTTTAAGAAAGAATTTAGATTCTGGTGTGCTCTGGTTCCTCCCTCTATGTCCCTCCTCCAGACCTCAGTTTTGAATCTGTGCCCGGACGAGCTGGGTGCTGTTCAGTGAGCTCTCCTGAGCTTGCTGTAAGAAAGTATTTTGTTAGGTTTTTTATTTTCAGGGAGCTCTGCTGGCAACAGACTCCCTGCATCGTGGGACTGAGGGGAGAGAAGCAGCCCTACTCTCTGAAGATAGGTCCTGCTTCTTAGGCTACTGGACACCATTAGCTCCAGAGGGATCGTACATAGGATCTCACCCTCGTCGTCCGATCCCAGAGCCGCGCCGCCGTCCCCCTCGCAGAGCCGGAAGACAGAAGCCGGGTGAGCATAAGAAGCAAGAAGACTTCGAAATCGTCGGCAGAAGACTCCTGTCTTCACTGAGGTAGCGCACAGCACTGCAGCTGTGCGCCATTGCTCCCACACACACCTCACATACTCCGGTCACTGTAAGGGTGCAGGGCGCAGGGGGGGGCGCCCTGGGGAGCAATTGGGACCTCTTTGGCAAAAGTTAGCATATATACAGTTGGGCACTGTATATATGTATGAGCCCCCGCCAAGTAAATGTATATTTAAGCGAGACAGAAGCCCGCCGTCGAGGGGGCGGGGCTTCTTCCTCAGCACTCACCAGCGCCATGTTTCTCTGACGTCCTAGTGGATGCTGGGAACTCCGTAAGGACCATGGGGAATAGCGGCTCCGCAGGAGACTGGGCACAACTAAAGAAAGCTTTAGGACAACCTGGTGTGCACTGGCTCCTCCCTCTATGACCCTCCTCCAGACCTCTGTTAGAATTTTGTGCCCGGCTGAGCTGGATGCACACTAGGGGCTCTCCTGAGCTCTTAGAAAAAGAAAGTTTATTTTAGGTTTTTTATTTTCAGTGAGATCTGCTGGCAACAGACTCACTGCTACGAGGGACTAAGGGGAGAGAAGCGAACCTACCTGCTTGCAGCTAGCTTGGGCTTCTGGGCTACTGGACACCATTAGCTCCAGAGGGATCGAACACAGGCCCAGCCTCGGTCGTCCGGTCCCGGAGCCGCGCCGCCGTCCCCCTTACAGAGCCAGAAGCAAGAAGAGGGTCCTGGAAATCGGCGGCAGAAGACTTCGTCTTCATCAAGGTAGCGCACAGCACTGCAGCTGTGCGCCATTGCTTCCCATGCACACCTCACACTCCGGTCACTGATGGGTGCAGGGCGCTGGGGGGGGGGGGCGCCCTGGGCTGCAATATTGAGTACCTTGGCTGGCAAATAACACATAATATAGTCATAGAGACTATATATGTGTAAAATACCCCTGCCAGATATACATAGAAAAAAGCGGGAGAAGTCCGCCGAAAAAGGGGCGGGGCTATCTCCCTCAGCACACTGGCGCCATTTTCCCTCACAGCTCCGCTGGAAGGATCGCTCCCAGGCTCTCCCCTGCAACTACATAGGGTAAAAAAGAGAGGGGAGGCACTAAATTTAGGCGCAATATTGTGTATACAAGCAGCTATTGGGAAAAATCACTCAGTTATAGTGTTAATCCCTGTGTTATATAGCGCTGTTGGTGTGTGCTGGCATACTCTCTCTCTGTCTCCCCAAAGGGCTTTGTGGGGTCCTGTCCTCAGTCAGAGCATTCCCTGTGTGTGTGCGGTGTGTCGGTACGGCTGTGTCGACATGTTTGATAAGGAGGCTTATGTGGAGGCGGAGCAGGTGCCGATAAATGTGATGTCACCCCCTGCGGGGTCGACACCTGAGTGGATGGTTATGTGGAAGGAATTACGCGACAGTGTCGACTCCTTACATAAAAGGTTTGACGACATAGCAGATGTGGGACAGCCGGCTTCTCAGCCTGTGCCTGCCCAGACGTCTCTAAAGCCATCAGGGGCTCTAAAACGCCCGCTACCTCAGATGGCAGACACAGATGTCGACACGGATACTGACTCCAGTGTCGACGATGATGAGACTAGTGTACATTCCAATAGAGCCACCCGTTACATGATTACGGCAATGAAAAATGTGTTGCATATTTCTGATATTACCCCAGGTACCACAAAAAAGGGTATTATGTTTGGGGAGAAAAAACTACCAGTGGTTTCTCTGACGTCCTAGTGGATGCTGGGGACTCCGTCAGGACCATGGGGAATAGCGGCTCCGCAGGAGACAGGGCACAAAAGTAAAAGCTTTAGGATCAGGTGGTGTGCACTGGCTCCTCCCCCTATGACCCTCCTCCAAGCCTCAGTTAGATTTTTGTGCCCGGCCGAGAAGGGTGCAATCTAGGTGGCTCTCCTAAAGAGCTGCTTAGAGTAAAAGTTTTGTTAGGTTTTTTATTTTCAGTGAGTCCTGCTGGCAACAGGCTCACTGCATCGAGGGACTTAGGGGAGAGAAGTGAACTCACCTGCGTGCAGGATGGATTGGCTTCTTAGGCTACTGGACACCATTAGCTCCAGAGGGAGTCGGAACACAGGTCTCACCCTGGGGTTCGTCCCGGAGCCGCGCCGCCGACCCCCTTGCAGATGCCGAAAAGTGAAGAGGTCCAGAAACCGGCGGCAGAAGACTTTTCAGTCTTCATAAGGTAGCGCACAGCACTGCAGCTGTGCGCCATTGTTGTCAGCACACTTCATAGCAGCGGTCACTGAGGGTGCAGGGCGCTGGGGGGGGCGCCCTGGGCAGCAATGATAGTACCTTATTCTGGCTAAAAATACATCACATATAGCCCCTGGGGGCTATATGGATGTATTTAACCCCTGCCAGGTCTCAGAAAAACGGGAGAAGAAGCCCGCCGAAAAGGGGGCGGGGCCTATTCTCCTCAGCACACAGCGCCATTTTCCCTCACAGAAATGCTGGTGGGAAGGCTCCCAGGCTCTCCCCTGCACTGCACTACAGAAACAGGGTTAAAACAGAGAGGGGGGGCACTTATTTGGCGATATGACTATATATATTAAAATGCTATAAGGGAAAAACACTTATATAAAGGTTGTCCCTGTATAATTATAGCGTTTTTGGTGTGTGCTGGCAAACTCTCCCTCTGTCTCCCCAAAGGGCTAGTGGGGTCCTGTCCTCTATCAGAGCATTCCCTGTGTGTGTGCTGTGTGTCGGTACGTGTGTGTCGACATGTATGAGGACGATGTTGGTGAGGAGGCGGAGCAATTGCCTGTAATGGTGATGTCACTCTCTAGGGAGTCGACACCGGAATGGATGGCTGATTTAAGGAATTACGTGATAATGTCAACACGCTGCAAGGTCGGTTGACGACATGAGACGGCCGGCAAACCAATTAGTACCTGTCCAGGCGTCTCAAACACCGTCAGGGGCGTTAAAACGTCCTTTTACCTCAGTCGGTCGACACAGACACGGACACTGACTCCAGTGTCGACGGTGAAGAAACAAACGTATTTTCCTTTAGGGCCACACGTTACTTGTTAAGGGCAATGAAGGAGGTGTTACATATTTCTGATACTACAAGTACCACAAAAAAGGGTATTATGTGGAGTGTGAAAAAACTACCTGTAGTTTTTCCTGAATCAGATAAATTAAATGAAGTGTGTGATGATGCGTGGGTTTCCCCCGATAGAAAATTATTGGCGGTATACCCTTTCCCGCCAGAAGTTAGGGCGCATTGGGAAACACCCCTTAGGGTGGATAAGGCGCTCACACGCTTATCAAAACAAGTGGCGGTACCGTCTCCAGATAGGGCCGCCCTCAAGGAGCCAGCTGATAGGAGGCTGGAAAATATCCTAAAAAGTATATACACACATTCTGGTGTTATACTGCGACCAGCGATCGCCTCAGCCTGGATGTGCAGCGCTGGGGTGGCTTGGTCGGATTCCCTGACTGAAAATATTGATACCCTTGACAGGGACAGTATTTTATTGACTATAGAGCATTTAAAGGATGCATTTCTATATATGCGAGATGCACAGAGGGATATTTGCACTCTGGCATCAAGAGTAAGTGCGATGTCCATATCTGCCAGAAGTTGTTTATGGACACGACAGTGGTCAGGTGATGCAGATTCCAAACGGCACATGGAAGTATTGCCGTATAAAGGAGAAAAAGACAACGTCTTTTCAGCCTCAGTCCTTTCGTCCCCATAAGGGCAAGCGGGCAAAAGGCCAGTCATATCTGCCATGGGATAGAGGAAAGGGAAGAAGACTGCAGCAGGCAGCCCATTCCCAGAAACAGAAGCCCTCCACCGCTTCTGCCAAGTCCTCAGCATGACGCTGGGGCCGTACAAGCGGACTCGGGTGCGGTGGGGGGGGTCGTCTCAAGAGTTTCAGCACGCAGTGGGCTCACTCGCAAGTGGACCCCTGGATCCTACAAGTAGTATCCCAGGGGTACAGATTGGAAATTCGAGACGTCTCCCCCTCGCAGGTTCCTGAAGTCAGCTTTACCAACGTCTCCCTCCGACAGGGAGGCAGTAGTGGAAACAATTCACAAGCTGTATTCCCAGCAGGTGATAATCAAAGTACCCCTCCTACAACAAGGAAAGGGGTATTATTCCACACTATATTGTGGTACTGAAGCCAGACGGCTCGGTGAGACCTATTCTAAATCTGAAATAGTTGAACACTTACATACAAAGGTTCAAATCAAGATGGAGTCACTCAGAGCAGTGATAGCGAACCAGGAAGAAGGGGACTATATGGTGTCCCGGGACATCAGGGATGCTTACCTCCATGTCCCAATTTGCCCTTCTCACCAAGGGTACCTCAGGTTCGTGGTACAGAACTGTCACTATCAGTTTCAGACGCTGCCGGTTGGATTGTCCACGGCACCCCGGGTCCTTACCAAGGTAATGGCCGAAATGATGATTCTTCTTAAAAGAAAATGGACGATCTCCTGATAGGGGCAAGGTCCAGAGAACAGTTGGAGGTCGGAGTAGCACTATCTCAAGTAGTTCTACGACAGCACGGGTGGATTCTAAATATTCCAAAACCGCAGCTGTTTCCGACGACACGTCTGCTGTTCCTAGGGATGATTCTGGACACAGTCCAGAAAAAGGTGTTTCTCCCGGAGAAGAAAGCCAGGGAGTTATCCGAGCTAGTCAGGAACCTCCTAAAACCAGGAAAAGTGTCAGTGCATCATTGCACAAGGGTCCTGGGAAAAATGGTGGCTTCTTACGAAGCGATTCCATTCGGTAGATTTCACGCAAGAACTTTTCAGTGGGATCTGCTGGAAAAATGGTCCGGATCGCATCTTCAGATGCATCAGCGGATAACCCTGTCTCCAAGGACAAGGGTGTTTCTTCTGCGGTGGCTGCAGAGTGCTCATCTACTAAAGGGCCGCAGATTCGGCATTCAGGACTGGGTCCTGGTGACCACGGATGCCAGCCTGAGAGGCTGGGGAGCAGTCACACAGGGAAAAAATTTCCAGGGAGTGTGATCAAGTCTGGAGACTTCTCTCCACATAAATATACTGGAGCTAAGGGCAATTTACAATGTTCTAAGCTTAGCAAGGCCTCTGCTTCAAGGTCAGCCGGTATTGATCCAGTGGGACAACATCACGGCAGTCGCCCACGTAAACAGACAGGGCGGCACAAGAAGCAGGAGGGCAATGGCAGAAACTGCAAGGATTCTTCGCTGGGCGAAAAATCATGTGATAGCACTGTCAGCAGTGTTCATTCCGGGAGTGGACAACAGGGAAGCAGACTTCCTCAGCAGGCACGACCTCCACCCGGGAGAGTGGGGACTTCATCGGGAAGTATTCCACATGATTGTGAACCGTTGGGAAAGACCAAAGGTGGACATGATGGCGTCCCGCCTGAACAAAAAACTGGACAGGTATTGCGCCAGGTCAAGAGACCCTCAAGCAATATCTGTGGACGTTCTGGTAACACCGTGGGTGTACCAGTCGGTGTATGTGTTCCCTCCTCTGCTTCTCATAACCAAGGTACTGAGAATTATAAGACGCAGAGGAGTAAGAACTATACTCGTGGCTCCGGATTGGCCAAGAAGGACGTGGCACCCGGAACTTCCAGAAATGCTCACAGAGGACTCATGGCCTCTGCCGCTAAGAAGGGACTTGCTTCAGCAAGTACCAGGTCTGTTCCAAGACTTACCGCGGCTGCGTTTGACGGCATGGCGGTGGAACGCCAGATCCTAAGGGAAAAAGGCATTCCGGAAGAGGTCATTCCTACCCTGGTCAAAGCCAGGAAGGAGGTGACCGCAAAACATTATCACCACATGTGGCGAAAATATGTTGCGTGGTGTGAGGCCAGGAAGGCCCCACGAAGAAATTTCAACTCGGTCGATTCCTGCATTTCCTGCAAACAGGAGTGTCTATGGGCCTCAAATTGGGGTCCATTAAGGTTCAAATTTCGGCCCTGTCAATTTTCTTCCAGAAAGAATTGGCTTCAGTTCCTGAAGTCCAGAAGTTTGTCAAGGGAGTATTGCATATACAACCCCCTTTTTGTGCCTCCAGTGGCACTGTGGGATCTCAACGTAGTTCTGGGATTCCTCAAATCACATTTTAAACCGCTCAAATCTGTGGATTTGAAATATCTCACATGAAAAGTGACCATGCTGTTGGCCCTGGCCTCGGCCAGGCGAGTGTCAGAATTGGCGGCTTTGTCTCACAAAAGCCATATCTGATTGTCCATTCGGACAGGGCAGAGCTGCGGACTCGTCCCCAGTTTCTTCCTAAGGTGGTGTCAGCGTTTCACCTGAACCAGCTTATTGTGGTACCTGCGGCTACTAGGGACTTGGAGGACTCCAAGTTGCTAGATGTTGTCAGGGCCCTGAAAATATAGGTTTCCAGGACGGCTGGAGTCAGGAAAACTGACTCGCTATTATCCTGTATGCACCCAACAAACTGGGTGCTCTTGCTTCTAAGCAGACGATTGCTCGTTGGATTTGTAGCACATTTCAACTTGCACATTCTGTGGCAGGCCTGCCACAGCCTAAATCTGTCAAGGCCCATTCCACAAGGAAGGTGGGCTCATCCTGGGCGGCTGCCCGAGGGGTCTCGGCATTACAACTCTGCCGAGCAGCTACGTGGTCGGGGGAGAACACGTTTGTAAAATTCTACAAATTTGATACCCTGGCTAAAGAGGACCTGGAGTTCTCTCATTCGGTGCTGCAGAGTCATCCGCACTCTCCCGCCCGTTTGGGAGCTTTGGTATAATCCCCATGGTCCTGACGGAGTCCCCAGCATCCACTAGGACGTCAGAGAAAATAAGATTTTACTTACCGATAAATCTATTTCTCGTAGTCCGTAGTGGATGCTGGGCGCCCATCCCAAGTGCGGATTGTCTGCAATACTTGTACATAGTTATTGTTACAAAAATCGGGTTATTATTGTTGTGAGCCATCTTTTCAGAGGCTCCGCTGTTATCATGCTGTTAACTGGGTTCAGATCACAGGTTGTACAGTGTGATTGGTGTGGCTGGTATGAGTCTTACCCGGGATTCAAAATCCTTCCTTATTGTGTACGCTCGTCCGGGCACAGTATCCTAACTGAGGCTTGGAGGAGGGTCATAGGGGGAGGAGCCAGTGCACACCACCTGATCCTAAAGCTTTTACTTTTGTGCCCTGTCTCCTGCGGAGCTGCTATTCCCCATGGTCCTGACGGAGTCCCCAGCATCCACTACGGACTACGAGAAATAGATTTATCGGTAAGTAAAATCTTATTTTTTCCCCCATCTGATGAATTAAATGAAGTGTGTGAAGAAGCGTGGGCTTCCCCCGATAAGAAACTGGAAATTTCTAAAAAGTTACTAATGGCGTACCCTTTCCCGCCAGAGGACAGGTCACGTTGGGAGACATCCTCTAGGGTGGATAAAGTGCTCACACGTCTGTCAAAAAAGGTGGCACTACCGTCTCCGGACACGGCCGCCCTAAAGGAGCCTGCAGATAGAAAGCAGGAGGCTATCCTGAAGTCTGTATATACACACTCAGGTATTATACTGAGACCGGCTATTGCTTCAGCATGGATGTGCAGTGCTGCAGCTGCGTGGTCAGATTCCCTGTCGGAAAACATTGATGCCCTAGACAGGGACACTATATTGCTAACCGTAGAGCATATTAAAGACGCTGTCTTGTACATGAGAGATGCACAGAGGGATATTTGCCGGCTGGCATCTAAAATAAACGCAATGTCCATTTCTGCCAGGAGAGGATTGTGGACTCGGCAGTGGACAGGAGATGCAGATTCTAAAAGGCACATAGAAGTATTGCCTTACAAGGGTGAGGAGTTGTTTGGGGATGGTCTCTCGGACCTCGTTTCCACAGGGACAGCTGGGAAGTCAGCATTTTTACCCCATGTTCCCTCACAGCCAAAGAAAGCACCGTATTATCAGGTACAGTCCTTTCGGCCCCAGAAAGGCAAGCGGGTTAGAGGCGCGTCCTTTCTGCCCAGAGGTAGAGGGAAAAAGCTGCAACATACAGCCAGTTCCCAGGAACAAAAGTCCTCCCCCGCTTCCTCTAAGTACACCGCATGACGCTGGGGCTCCACAGGCGGAGCCAGGTACGGTGGGGGCCCGTCTCAAGAACTTCAGCGACCAGTGGGCTCGCTCACGGGTGGATCCCTGGATTCTACAAGTAGTATCTCAGTACAAGCTGGAAATCGAGACTTCTCCCCCTCGCCGTTTCCTCAAATCTGCCTTGCCAACAGCTCCCCCGGACAGGGAGGCAGTGCTGGAGGCGATTCACAAGCTGTATTCTCAGCAGATGATAATCAAGGTACCCCTCCTTCAACAAGGACGGGGTTACTATTCCACAATGTTTGTGGTACCGAAACCGGATGGTTCGGTGAGACCCATTTTAAATTTAAAATCCTTGAACACTTATATAAGAAGGTTCAAGTTCAAGATGGAATCGCTCAGGGCGGTGATTGCAAGCCTGGACGAGGGGGATTCCATGGTATCACTGGACATCAAGGATGCTTACCTGCATGTCCCCATTTACCCTCCTCACCAGGAGTACCTCAGATTTGTGGTACAGGACTGTCATTACCAATTCCAGACGTTGCCGTTTGGTCTGTCCACGGCACCGAGGGTATTTACCAAGGTAATGGCCGAAATGATGATACTCCTTCGGAGAAAGAGAGTTTTAATTATCCCGTACTTGGACGATCTCCTTATAAAGGCGAGGTCCAGGGAACAGTTGTTGATCGGTGTAGCACTAGCTCGGGAAGTGCTACAACAGCACGGCTGGATCCTGAATATTCCAAAGTCGCAGCTGGTTCCTACAACGCGTCTACTGTTCCTGGGGATGGTTCTGGACACAGAACAGAAAAAAGTATTTCTCCCGGAGGAGAAGGACAAGGAGTTGTCATCTCTAGTCAGAGACCTCCTAAAACCAAAACAGGTGTCGGTGCACCACTGCACGCGAGTCCTGGGAAAGATGGTGGCTTTTTACGAAGCAATTCCATTCGGAAGGTTCCATGCAAGGATCTTTCAGTGGGATCTGTTGGACAAGTGGTCCGGATCGCATCTTCAGATGCATCGGCTGATAACCCTGTCTCCAAGGACCAGGGTGTCGCTGTTGTGGTGGCTGCAGAGTGCTCATCTTCTAAAGGGCCGCAGATTCGGCATACAGGACTGGGTCCTGGTGACCACGGATGCCAGCCTTCGAGGTTGGGGGGCAGTCACACAGGGAAGAAACTTCCAGGGACTATGGAAAAGTCAGGAGACTTCCCTACACATAAATATTCTGGAACTAAGGGCCATTTACAATGCCCTAAGTCAGGCAAGACCCCTGCTTCAACACCAGCCGGTGCTGATCCAGTCAGACAACATCACGGCGGTCGCCCATGTAAACCGACAGGGCGGCACAAGAAGCAGGATGGCAATGGCAGAAGCCACAAGGATTCTCCGATGGGCGGAAAATCATGTGTTAGCACTGTCAGCAGTGTTCATTCCCGGAGTGGACAACTGGGAAGCAGACTTTCTCAGCAGACACGACCTCCACCCGGGAGAGTGGGGACTTCATCCAGAAGTCTTCCAAATGATTGTACACCGGTGGGAAAGGCCACAGGTGGACATGATGGCGTCCCGCCTCAACAAAAAGCTAAAAAGATATTGCGCCAGGTCAAGGGACCCTCAGGCGATAGCTGTGGACGCTCTGGTAACACCGTGGGTGTACCGGTCGGTGTATGTGTTCCCTCCTCTGCCTCTCATACCCAAGGTACTGAGACTAATAAGAAGGAGAGGAGTAAGAACTATACTCATTGTTCCGGATTGGCCAAGAAGAGCTTGGTACCCAGAACTTCAAGAAATGATCTCAGAGGACCCATGGCCTCTGCCGCTCAGACAGGACCTGCTGCAGCAGGGGCCCTGTCTGTTCCAAGACTTACCGCGGCTGCGTTTGACGGCATGGCGGTTGAACGCCGAATCCTGAAGGAAAAGGGCATTCCGGAGGAAGTTATCCCTACGCTTATTAAAGCTAGGAAAGAAGTGACCGCAAACCATTATCACCGCATATGGCGGAAATATGTTGCGTGGTGTGAGGCCAGGAAGGCCCCAACGGAGGAATTTCTGCTAGGTCGATTTCTGCACTTCCTACAGTCAGGGGTGACTATGGGCCTAAAATTGGGTTCCATTAAGGTCCAGATTTCGGCTCTATCGATTTTCTTCCAAAAAGAACTGGCTTCACTACCTGAAGTTCAGACATTTGTTAAGGGAGTGCTGCATATTCAGCCCCCTTTTGTGCCCCCAGTGGCACCTTGGGATCTCAACGTGGTGTTGGATTTCCTAAAGTCGCATTGGTTTGAACCACTTAAAACCGTGGAACTAAAATATCTCACGTGGAAAGTGGTCATGCTGTGTCAGAATTGGCGGCTTTGTCTTGTAAAAGCCCTTATCTGATTTTCCATATGGATAGGGCGGAATTGAGGACTCGTCCCCAATTTCTCCCAAAGGTGGTTTCAGCGTTTCATTTGAACCAGCCTATTGTGGTGCCTGCGGCTACTCGTGACTTGGAGGACTCCAAGTTGCTGGACGTAGTCCGGGCCCTAAAAATCTATGTTTCCAGGACAGCTGGAGTCAGAAAGACTGACTCGCTATTTATCCTGCATGCGCCCAACAAGTTGGGTGTGCCTGCTTCAAAGCAGACTATTGCTCGCTGGATCTGTAGCACGATTCAACTTGCACATTCTGCGGCTGGACTGCCGCATCCTAAATCTGTAAAAGCCCATTCCACGAGGAAGGTGGGCTCTTCTTGGGCGGCTGCCCGAGGGGTCTCGGCTTTACAACTTTGCCGAGCAGCTACTTGGTCGGGGTCAAACACATTTGCTAAATTCTACAAGTTTGATACCCTGGCTGAGGAGGACCTAGAGTTCGCTCATTCGGTGCTGCAGAGTCATCCGCACTCTCCCGCCCATTTGGGAGCTTTGGTATAATCCCCATGGTCCTTACGGAGTTCCCAGCATCCACTAGGACGTCAGAGAAATAAGATTTCTCTGACGTCCTAGTGGATGCTGGGAACTCCGTAAGGACCATGGGGAATAACGGCTCCGCAGGAGACTGGGCACAAAAGTAAAAGCTTTAGGACTACCTGGTGTGCACTGGCTCCTCCCCCTATGACCCTCCTCCAAGCCTCAGTTAGATTTTTGTGCCCGAACGAGAAGGGTGCATACTAGGTGGCTCTCCTGAGCTGCTTAGAGTAAAAGTTTAAATTAGGTTTTTTATTTTCAGTGAGTCCTGCTGGCAACAGGCTCACTGCACCGAGGGACTAAGGGGAGAAGAAGCGAACTCACCTGCGTGCAGAGTGGATTGGGCTTCTTAGGCTACTGGACATTAGCTCCAGAGGGACGATCACAGGCCCAGCCATGGATGGGTCCCAGAGCCGCGCCGCCGGCCCCCTTACAGAGCCAGAAGACAGAAGAGGTCCGGAAAATCGGCGGCAGAAGATGTCCTGTCTTCAATAAGGTAGCGCACAGCACCGCAGCTGTGCGCCATTGCTCTCAGCACACTTCACACTCCGGTCACTGAGGGTGCAGGGCGCTGGGGGGGGGCGCCCTGAGACGCAATAAAAACACCTTAGATGGCTAAAAATACATCACATATAGCTCCTGGGCTATATGGATGCATTTAACCCCTGCCAGTTTTTCCTTAAAAAAGCGGGAGCAAGGCCGCCGAGAAGGGGGCGGAGCCTATCTCCTCAGCACACAAGCGCCATTTTCCCTCACAGCTCCGTTGGAGGGAAGCTCCCTGGCTCTCCCCTGCAGTCCTGCACTACAGAAACAGGGTAAAACAAGAGAGGGGGGGGCACTAATTTGGCAGATTAATAAATACAGCAGCTATATAAGGGAAAAACACTTATATAAGGTTATCCCTGTATATATATATAGCGCTCTGGTGTGTGCTGGCAAACTCTCCCTCTGTCTCCCCAAAGGGCTAGTGGGGTCCTGTCCTCTATCAGAGCATTCCCTATGTGTGTGCTGTGTGTCGGTACGTTGTGTCGACATGTATGAGGAGGAAAATGGTATGGAGGCGGAGCAATTGCCTGTAATAGTGATGTCACCCCCTAGGGAGTCGACACCTGACTGGATGGTCTTATGGAAGGAATTACGTGATAGCGTCAGCACTTTACAAAAGACTGTTGACGACATGAGACAGCCGGAAAAACAGTTAATACCTGTCCAGGCGTCTCAAACACCGTCAGGGGCTCTAAAGCGCCCGTTACCTCAGATGGTCGACACAGACCCAGACACGGACACTGACTCCAGTGTCGACGGTGAGGAAACAAACGTATTTTCCAGTAGGGCCACATGTTACATGATCACGGCAATGAAGGAGGTTTTGAACATTTCTGATACTACAAGTACCACAAAAAAGGGTATTATGTGGGGTGTGAAAAAACTACCCGTAGTTTTTCCTGAATCAGATGAATTAAATGAGGTGTGTGATGAAGCGTGGGTTTCCCCCGATAAAAAACTGCTAATTTCTAAAAAATTATTGGCATTATACCCTTTCCCGCCAGAGGTTAGGGCGCGTTGGGAAACACCCCCTAGGGTAGATAAGGCGCTCACACGCTTATCAAAACAAGTGGCGTTACCGTCTCCTGATACGGCCGCCCTCAAAGAGCCAGCTGATAGGAAGCTGGAAAATATCCTAAGAAGTATATACACACATACTGGTGTTATACTGCGACCAGCAATCGCCTCAGCCTGGATGTGCAGTGCGGGGCTGGCTTGGTCGGATTCCCTGACTGAAAATATTGATACCCTGGACAGGGACAGTCTATTATTGACTATAGAGCATTTAAAGGATGCATTTCTATATATGCGAGATGCACAGAGGGATATTTGCACTCTGGCATCAAGAGTAAGTGCCCTGTCCATTTCTGCCAGAAGAGGGTTATGGACGCGACAGTGGTCAGGTGATGCGGATTCCAAACGGCATATGGAAGTATTGCCGTATAAAGGGGAGGAGTTATTTGGGGTCGGTCTATCGGACCTGGTGGCCACGGCAACGGCTGGGAAATCCACCTTTTCTCTAACGTCCTAAGTGGATGCTGGGGACTCCGTCAGGACCATGGGGAATAGCGGCTCCGCAGGAGACAGGGCACAAAAGTAAAAGCTTTAGGATCAGGTGGTGTGCACTGGCTCCTCCCCCTATGACCCTCCTCCAAGCCTCAGTTAGATTTTTGTGCCCGGCCGAGAAGGGTGCAATCTAGGTGGCTCTCCTAAAGAGCTGCTTAGAGTAAAAGTTTGTTAGGTTTTTTATTTTCAGTGAGTCCTGCTGGCAACAGGCTCACTGCTACGAGGGACTTAGGGGAGAGAAGTGAACTCACCTGCGTGCAGGATGGATTGGCTTCTTAGGCTACTGGACACCATTAGCTCCAGAGGGAGTCGGAACACAGGTCTCACCCTGGGGTTCGTCCCGGAGCCGCGCCGCCGACCCCCTTGCAGATGCCGAAAAGTGAAGAGGTCCAGAAACGGCGGCAGAAGACTCTTCAGTCTTCATAAGGTAGCGCACAGCACTGCAGCTGTGCGCCATTGTTGTCAGCACACTTCATAGCAGCGGTCACTGAGGGTGCAGGGCGCTGGGGGGGGGCGCCCTGGGCAGCAATGATAGTACCTTATTCTGGCTAAAAATACATCACATATAGCCCCTGGGGGCTATATGGATGTATTTAACCCCTGCCAGGTCTCAGAAAAACGGGAGAAGAAGCCCACCGAAAAGGGGGCGGGGCCTATTCTCCTCAGCACACAGCGCCATTTTCCCTCACAGAAATGCTGGTGGGAAGGCTCCCAGGCTCTCCCCTGCACTGCACTACAGAAACAGGGTTAAAACAGAGAGGGGGGGCACTTATTTGGCGATATGTATATATATATTAAAATGCTGTAAGGGAAAAACACTTATATAAAGGTTGTCCCTGTATAATTATAGCGTTTTTGGTGTGTGCTGGCAAACTCTCCCTCTGTCTCCCCAAAGGGCTAGTGGGGTCCTGTCCTCTATCAGAGCATTCCCTGTGTGTGTGCTGTGTGTCGGTACGTGTGTGTCGACATGTATGAGGACGATGTTGGTGAGGAGGCGGAGCAATTGCCTGAAATGGTGATGTCACTCTCTAGGGAGTCGACACCGGAATGGATGGCTTATTTAAGGAATTACGTGATAATGTCAACACGCTGCAAGGTCGGTTGACGACATGAGACGGCCGGCAAACAAATTAGTACCTGTCCAGGCGTCTCAAACACCGTCAGGGGCTGTAAAACGCTCATTTACCTCAGTCGGTCGACACAGACACAGACACGGACACTGACTCCAGTGTCGATGGTGAAGAAACAAACGTATTTTCCTTTAGGGCCACACGTTACATGTTAAGGACAATGAAGGAGGTGTTACATATTTCTGATACTACAAGTACCACAAGAAGGGTATTATGTGGGGTGTGAAAAAACTACCTGTAGTTTTTCCTGAATCAGATAAATTAAATGAAGTGTGTGATGATGCGTGGGTTTCCCCCGATAGAAAATTATTGGCGGTATACCCTTTCCCGCCAGAAGTTAGGGCGCGTTGGGAAACACCCTTTAGGGTGGATAAGGCGCTCACACGCTTATCAAAACAAGTGGCGGTACCGTCTCCAGATAGGGCCGCCCTCAAGGAGCCAGCTGAGAGGCTGGAAAATATCCTAAAAAGGTATATACACACATACTGGTGTTATACTGCGACCAGCGATCGCCTCAGCCTGGATGTGCAGCGCTGGGGTGGCTTGGTCGGATTCCCTGACTGAAAATATTGATACCCTTGACAGGGACAGTATTTTATTGACTATAGAGCATTTAAAGGATGCATTTCTATATATGCGAGATGCACAGAGGGATATTTGCACTCTGGCATCAAGAGTAAGTGCGATGTCCATATCTGCCAGAAGATGTTTATGGACACGACAGTGGTCAGGTGATGCAGATTCCAAACGGCATATGGAAGTATTGCCGTATAAAGGGGAGGAGTTATTTGGGGTCGGTCCATCGGACCTGGTGGCCTCGGCAACAGCTGGAAAATCCACCTTTTTTACCCCAAATCACATCTCAGCAGAAAAAGACACCGTCTTTTCAGCCTCAGTCCTTTCGTCCCCATAAGGGCAAGCGGGCAAAAGGCCAGTCATATCTGCCCAGGGATAGAGGAAAGGGAAGAAGACTGCAGCAGGCAGCCCATTCCCAGGAACAGAAGCCCTCCACAGCTTCTGCCAAGTCCTCAGCATGACGCTGGGGCCGTACAAGCGGACTCAAGTGCGGTGGGGGGTCGTCTCAAGAGTTTCAGCGCGTAGTGGGCTCACTCGCAAGTGGACCCCTGGATCCTACAAGTAGTATCCCAGGGGTACAGAGATTCGAGACGTCTCCCCCTCGCAGGCTCCTGATGTCTGCTTTACAAACGTCTTCCTCCGACAGGGAGGCAGTATTGGAAACAATTCACAAGCTGTATTCCCAGCAGGTGATAATCAAAGTACCCCTCCTACAACAAGGAAAGGGGTATTATTCCACACTATATTGTGGTACTGAAGCCAGACGGCTCGGTGAGACCTATTCTAAATGGGAAATCTTTGAACACTTACATACAAAGGTTCAAATCAAGATGGAGTCACTCAGAGCAGTGATAGCGAACCAGGAAGAAGGGGACTATATGGTGTCCCTGGACATCAAGGATGCTTACCTCCATGTCCCAAATTGCCCTTCTCACCAAGGGTACCTCAGGTTCGTGGTACGGAACTGTCACTATCAGTTTCAGACGCTGCCGTTTGGATTGTCCACGGCACCCCGGGTCTTTACCAAAGTAATGGCCAAAATGATGATTCTTCTTCAAAGAAAAGGCGTCTTAATTATCCCTTACTTGGACGATCTCCTGATAAGGGCAAGGTCCAGAGAACAGTTGGAAGTCGGAGTAGCACTATCTCAAGTAGTTCTACGACAGCACGGGTGGATTCTAAATATCCAAAATCACAGCCGTTTCCGACGACACGTCTGCTGTTCCTAGGGATGGTTCTGGACACAGTCCAGAAAAAGGTGTTTCTCCCGGAGGAGAAAGCCAGGGAGTTATCCGAGCTAGTCAGGAACCTCCTAAAACCAGGAAAAGTGTCAGTGCATCATTGCACAAGAGTCCTGGGAAAAATGGTGGCTTATTACGAAGCGATTCCATTCGGCAGATTCCACGCAAGAACTTTTCAGTGGGATCTGCTGGACAAATGGTCCGGATCGCATTTTCAGATGCATCAGCGGATAACCCTATCTCCAAGGACAAGGGTGTCTCTCCTGTGGTGGTTACAGAGTGCTCATCTTCTAGAGGGCCGCAGATTCGGCATTCAGGATTGGATGCTGGTGACCACGGAGGCCAGCCTGAGAGGCTGGGGAGCAGTCACACAGGGAAAAAATTTCCAGGGAGTGTGATCAAGTCTGGAGATTTTTCTCCACATAAATATACTGGAGCTAAGGGCAATTTACAATGCTCTAAGCTTAGCAAGACCTCTGCTTCAAGGTCAGCCGGTATTGATCCAGTGGGACAACATCACGGCAGTCGCCCACGTAAACAGACAGGGCGGCACAAGAAGCAGGAGGGCAATGGCAGAAACTGCAAGGATTTTTCGCTGGGTGGAAAATCATGTGATAGCACTGTCAGCAGTGTTCATTCCGGGAGTGGACAACTGGGAAGCAGACTTCCTCAGCAGGCACAACCTCCACCCGGGAGAGTGGGGACTTCATCGGGAAGTCTTCCACATGATTGTGAACCGTTGGAAAAGACCAAAGGTGGACATGATGGCGTCCCGCCTGAACAAAAAACTGGACAAGTATTGCGCCAGGTCAAAAGACCCTCAGGCAATAGCTGTGGACGTTTCTGGTAACACCGTGGGTGTACCAGTCGGTGTATGTCTTCCCTCCTCTGCTTCTCATACCCAAGGTATTGAGAATTATAAGACGTAGAGGAGTAAGAACTATACTCGTGGCTCCGGATTGGCCAAGAAGGACTTGGTACCCGGAACTTCAAGAGATGCTCACAGAGGACTCATGGCCTCTGCCGCTAAGAAGGGACTTGCTTCAGCAAGTACCATGTCTGTTCCAAGACTTACCGCAGCTGCGTTTGACGGCATGGCGGTTGAACGCCGGATCCTAAGGGAAAAAGGCATTCCGGAAGAGGTCATTCCTACCCTGGTCAAAGCCAGGAAGGAGGTGACCGCACAACATTATCACCACATGTGGCGAAAATATGTTGCGTGGTGTGAGGCCAGGAAGGCCCCATGAAGAAATTTCAACTCGGTCGTTTCCTGCATTTCCTGCAAACAGGAGTGTCTATGGGCCTCAAATTGGGGTCCTTTAAGGTTCAAATTTCGGCCCTGTCGATTTTCTTCCAGAAAGAATTGGCTTCAGTTCCTGAAGTCCAGAAGTTTGTCAAGGGAGTACTGCATATACAACCCCCTTTTGTGCCTCCAGTGGCACTGTGGGATCTCAACGTAGTTCTGGGATTCCTAAAATCACATTAGTTTAAACCGCTCAAATCTGTGGATTTGAAATATCTCACAGGGAAAGTGACCATGCTGTTGGCCCTGGCCTCGGCCAGGCGAGTGTCAGAATTGGCGGCGTTTGTCTCAAAAAAGCCCATATCTGATTGTCCATTCGGACAGGGCAGAGCTGCGGACTCATCCCCAGTTTCTCCCTAAGGTGGTGTCAGTGTTTCACCTGAACCAGCTTATTGTGGTACCTGCGGCTACTAGGGACTTGGAGGACTCCAAGTTGCTAGATGTTGTCAGGGCCCTGAAAATATAGTTTCCAGGACGGCTGGAGTCAGGAAAACTGACTTGCTGTTATCCTGTATGCACCCAACAAACTGGGTGCTCTTGCTTCTAAGCAGACGATTGCTAGTTGGATGTGTAGTACAATTCAGCTTGCACATTCTGTGGCAGGCCTGCCACAGCCAAAATATGTAAATGCCCATTCCACAAGGAAGGTGGGCTCATCTTGGGCGGCTGCCCGAGGGGTCTCGGCTTTACAACTTTGCCGAGCTGATACTTGGTCAGGGGCACACCCTGACTGAGGAGGACCTGGAGTTCTCTCATTCGGTGCTGCAGAGTCATCCGCACTCTCCCGCCCGTTTGGGAGCTTTGGTATAATCCCCATGGTCCTGACGGAGTCCCCAGCATCCACTTAGGACGTTAGAGAAAATAAGAATTTACTTACCGATAATTCTATTTCTCGTAGTCCGTAGTGGATGCTGGGCGCCCATCCCAAGTGCGGATTGTCTGCAATATTTGTACATAGTTATTGTTACAAAAATCGGGTTATTATTGTTGTGAGCCATCTTTTCAGAGGCTCCGCTGTTATCATGCTGTTAACTGGGTTCAGATCACAGGTTGTACAGTGTGATTGATGTGGCTGGTATGAGTCTTACCCGGGATTCAAAATCCTTCCTTATTGTGTACGCTCGTCCGGGCACAGTATCCTAACTGAGGCTTGGAGGAGGGTCATAGGGGGAGGAGCCAGTGCACACCACCTGATCCTAAAGCTTTTACTTTTGTGCCCTGTCTCCTGCGGAGCCGCTATTCCCCATGGTCCTGACGGAGTCCCCAGCATCCACTACGGACTACGAGAAATAGAATTATCGGTAAGTAAATTCTTATTTTTACCCCAGGTCACCTCTCAGCAGAAAAAGACACCGTCTTTTCAGGCTCAGTCCTTTCGTCCCCATAAGGGCAAGCGGGCAAAAGGCCACTCATATCTGCCCCGGGGCAGAGGAAGGGGAAAAAGACTGCAGCAGGCAGCCTCTTCCCAGGAACAGAAGCCCTCCCCCGCTTCTGCCAAGTCCTCAGCATGACGCTGGGGCCTTACAAGCGGACTCAGGTACGGTGGGGGGTCGTCTCAAGAATTTCAGCGCGCAGTGGGCTCACTCGCAGGTGGACCCCTGGATCCTGCAGGTAGTATCTCAGGGGTACAAATTGGAATTCGAGACGTCTCCCCCTCGCCGGTTCCTGAAGTCTGCTTTACCAACGTCTCCCTCCAACAGGGAGGCGGTATTGGAAGCCATTCACAAGCTGTATTCCCAGCAGGTGATAATCAAGGTACCCCTCCTACAACAGGGAAAGGGGTATTATTCCACGCTGTTTGTGGTACCGAAGCCGGACGGCTCGGTGAGACCTATTTTAAATCTGAAATCATTGAACACTTACATACAAAGGTTCAAATTCAAGATGGAGTCACTCAGAGCAGTGATAGCGAACCTGGAAGAAGGGGACTATATGGTGTCTCTGGACATCAAGGATACTTACCTCCATGTCCCAATTTGCCCTTCTCACCAAGGGTACCTCAGGTTTGTGGTACAGAACTGTCACTATCAGTTTCAGACGCTGCCGTTTGGATTGTACACGGCACCCCGGGTCTTTACCAAGGTAAACCAAGGTAATGGCCGAAATGATGATTCTTCTTCGAAGAAAAGGCATCTTAATTATCCCTTACTTGGACGATCTCCTGATAAGGGCAAGGTCCAGGGAACAGTTAGAGGTCGGAGTAGCACTATCTCAAGTAGTACTACGACAGCACGGGTGGATTCTAAATATTCCAAAATCGCAGCTGATTCCGACGACACATCTGCTGTTCCTAGGGATGATTCTGGACACAGTCCAGAAAAAGGTGTTTCTCCCGGAGGAGAAAGCCAGGGAGTTATCCGAGCTAGTCAGGAACCTCCTAAAACCAGGCCAAGTGTCAGTGCATCAATGCACAAGGGTCCTGGGAAAAATGGTGGCTTCTTACGAAGCGATTCCATTCGGCAGATTCCACGCAAGAACTTTTCAGTGGGATCTGCTGGACAAATGGTCCGGATCACATCTTCAGATGCATCAGCGGATAACCCTGTCTCCAAGGACAAGGATGTCTCTCCTGTGGTGGTTGCAGAGTGCTCATCTTCTAGAGGGCCGCAGATTCGGCATTCAGGACTGGGTCCTGGTGACCACGGATGCCAGCCTGAGAGGCTGGGGAGCAGTCACACAGGGAAGAAATTTCCAGGGCTTGTGGTCAAGCATGGAAACGTAATTTCACATAAATATCCTGGAACTAAGGGCCATTTACAATGCCCTAAGTCAAGCAAGGCCTCTGCTTCAGGGTCAGCCGATGTTGATCCAGTCGGACAACATCACGGCAGTCGCCCACGTAAACAGACAGGGCGGCACAAGAAGCAGGAGGGCAGTGGCAGAAGTTGCAAGGATTCTTCGCTGGGCGGAAAATCATGTGATAGCACTGTCAGCAGTGTTCATTCCGGGAGTGGACAACTGGGAAGCAGACTTCCTCAGCAGACACAACCTCCACCCGGGGGAGTGGGGACTTCACCCAGAAGTCTTCCACATGATTGTGAACCGTTGGGAAAAACCAAAGGTGGACATGATGGCGTCCCGCCTCAACAAAAAACTAGACAGATATTGCGCCAGGTCAAGGGACCCTCAGGCAATAGCTGTGGACGCTCTGGTAACACCGTGGGTGTACCAGTCAGTGTATGTGTTCCCTCCTCTGCCTCTCATACCCAAGGTACTGAGAATCATAAGAAGGAGAGGAGTAAGGACTATACTTGTGGCTCCGGATTGGCCAAGAAGGACTTGGTACCCGGAACTTCAAGAGATGCTCACGGAGGACCCGTGGCCTCTACCTCTAAGAAAGGACCTGCTCCAGCAGGGACCCTGTCTGTTCCAAGACTTACCGCGGCTGCGTTTGACGGCATGGCGGTTGAACGCCGGATCCTGAAGGAAAAAGGCATTCCGGATGAAGTCATCCCTACCCTGATCAAAGCTAGGAAGGATGTAACCGTGCAACATTATCACCGTATTTGGCGTAAATATGTTGCGTGGTGTGAGGCCAGGAAGGCCCCTACAGAGGAATTTCAACTGGGTCGTTTCCTGCATTTCCTGCAAACAGGACTGTCTATGGGCCTAAAATTAGGGTCCATTAAGGTTCAAATTTCGGCCCTGTCGATTTTCTTCCAGAAAGAACTGGCTTCAGTTCCTGAAGTTCAGACGTTTGTCAAGGGGGTACTGCATATACAGCCTCCTTTTATGCCTCCAGTGGCACCTTGGGATCTCAATGTAGTTTTGGGGTTCCTAAAATCACATTGGTTTGAACCACTCACCACTGTGGACTTAAAATATCTCACATGGAAAGTGGTAATGCTGTTAGCCCTGGCGTCAGCCAGGCGTGTCTCAGAATTGGCGGCTTTATCCTATAAAAGCCCTTACCTAATTTTTCATACGGACAGGGCAGAATTGAGGACTCGTCCTCAATTTCTCCCTAAGGTGGTTTCAGCGTTTCACTTGAACCAGCCTATTGTGGTACCTGCGGCTACTAGGGACTTGGAGGACTCCAAGTTGCTGGACGTAGTCAGGGCCCTGAAAATATATGTTTCCAGGACGGCTGGAGTCAGAAAATCTGACTCGCTGTTTATCCTGTATGCACCCAACAAGCTGAGTGCTCCTGCTTCTAAGCAGACTATTGCTCGTTGGATTTGTAGTACTATTCAGCTTGCACATTCTGTGGCAGGCCTGCCACAGCCAAAATCTGTAAAAGCCCATTCCACAAGGAAAGTGGGCTCATCTTGGGCGGCTGCCCGAGGGGTCTCGGCTTTACAACTTTGCCGAGCAGCTACTTGGTCAGGGGCAAACACGTTTGCTAAATTCTACAAATTTGATACCCTGGCTGAGGAGGACCTGGAGTTCTCTCATTCGGTGCTGCAGAGTCATCCGCACTCTCCCGCCCGTTTGGGAGCTTTGGTATAATCCCCATGGTCCTTACGGAGTTCCCAGCATCCACTAGGACGTCAGAGAAAATAAGAATTTACTTACCGATAATTCTATTTCTCATAGTCCGTAGTGGATGCTGGGCGCCCATCCCAAGTGCGGATTGTCTGCAATACTTGTACATAGTTATTGTTACAAAAATCGGGTTATTATTGTTGTGAGCCATCTTTTCAGAGGCTCCTCTGTTATCATGCTGTTAACTGGGTTCAGATCACAGGTTGTACGGTGTGATTGGTGTGGCTGGTATGAGTCTTACCTGGGATTCAAAATCCTTCCTTATTGTGTACGCTCGTCCGGGCACAGTATCCTAACTGAGGCTTGGAGGAGGGTCATAGGGGGAGGAGCCAGTGCACACCAGGTAGTCCTAAAGCTTTTACTTTTGTGCCCAGTCTCCTGCGGAGCCGTTATTCCCCATGGTCCTTACGGAGTTCCCAGCATCCACTACGGACTATGAGAAATAGAATTATCGGTAAGTAAATTCTTATTTTTACTCACCGGTAAATCTATTTCTCGTAGCTCCCCAGCCTCTCCCCTGCAGAGAAGAGGGTAAAAAGAGAGGGGGGGCACATAATTAGGCGCAAAAATCAATATAAACAGCAGCTACTGGGTTAACATTAAGTTACTGTGTTATTCCTGGGTTAATAGCGCTGGGGTGTGTGCTGGCATACTCTCTCTCTGTCTCTCCAAAGGGCCTTATGGGGGAATTGTCTTCAGATGAGCATTCCCTGAGTGTGTGGTGTGTCGGTACGTGTGTGTCGACATGTCTGAGGTAAAAGGCTCCCCTAAGGAGGAGATGGAGCAAATGTGTGTGTGAGTGTGTCTCCGTCGACAACGCCGACACCTGTTTGGATATGTGTAATTAATGTGCTAAGGTGAATTTATTGCACAAAAGATTAGAGAACAGACAGGGAATCTACCCATGTCTGTCCCTATGTCGCAGAGACCTTCAGAGTCTCGCAATGATCACTATCCAAAATAATAGACACTGATATCGACACGGAGTCTGACTCCAGTGTCGACTACGATAATGCAAAGTTACAGCCAAAATGGCAGAAAAGTATTCAATATATGATTATTGTAATAAAAGATGATTTGCATATCACTGATGACTCATCTGTCCCTGACACAAGGGTACACATGTTTAAGGGGAAGAAAGCTGAGGTAAATTTCCCTCCTCCCAGGATGAAAAAGAGCGGGACTCTCCAGACAAGAGACTGCAGTTTCCCACAAAGAATTCTCAGGTAGTATCCTTTCCACACTAGGGCCAGGATACGATGGGAATCTTCCCCTAGGGTGTCACGTTGGCCCAAAAGGTAGCCCTGACTTAACAGCTATCCTCAGGGATCCTGCAGATAACGTGCACATTCTGGTACACTACTCAGACCGGCGATTGTGTCGGCATGGGTTTATAGCGCTGTAACAGCGTGCACAGGTACCTTATCAGCAGAAATTGAGACCCTAGTATGTATATATATATATATATATATATATATATATATGTATCACTGACCTGATTTGGGAATGTTGTGGACTCGGGGCTTCTTCCGATGACCGGGAAGAGGAACCGCTACTGGGTCGCAGTAGAGATGGCCGGATGTAGGTCTTCCTAATGCAGGATTAAAACGGCAGGCAGGAAGCACGGAAGAATACTTGAAGGTTTCCTGAAAGACAAGACTTGTAAAGATACTGAATGCTGAGGCACAGAGGTACTGGAGATACTGAGGTGCTGGAGACACCGGTATTGAGGCACGGAGGTGTCGGTGGCACAGAGGTGCTGAGGCACTGAGGTGCTGGAGGCACAGGTATTGAGGCACGGAGGTGCCGGAGGCACAGTGATGCTGAGTGCTGAGGCACTGTGGTGCTGAAGGCACTGAGGTACTGGAGGCACTGAGGTGCTGGAGGCACTGAGGTGCCGGAGGCACAGTGATGCTGAGTGCTGAGGCCCTGTGGTGCTGGAGGCACTGAGGTACTGGAGGCACTGAGATACTTGGAGGCACGGAAGTGCTTGGAGGCACGGAGATGCTTGGAGGCACGGAGATGCTTGGAGGCACGGAGATGCTTGGAGGCACGGAAGTGCTTGGAGGCACGGAGGTGCTTGGAGGCACGGAAGTGCTTGGAGGCACGGAGATGCTTGGAGGCACGGAGATGCTTGGAGGCACAGAAGTGCTTGGAGGCACGGAAGTGCTTGGAGGCACGGAGATGCTTGGAGGCAAGGAAGTGCTTGGAGGCACGGAGGTGCTTGGAGGCACGGAAGTGCTTGGAGGCACGGAGATGCTTGGAGGCACGGAGATGCTTGGAGGCACGGAAGTGCTTGGAGGCACGGAGATGCTTGGAGGCACGGAAGTGCTTGGAGGCACGGAGATGCTTGGAGGCACGGAGATGCAGACACGGAGACCGCAGGAACGTGGGAGCTCTGGAAATCACAGCTTCTGAGGCAGAATCGATGATACTCAGGCACCGGATCTCTGCCCGGCGTCTGGCTTTGAATTCCCCGCCCTTGCCTGATTGGCGGAGCAGGCAGGTGACGTCAGTCCTGCTCCGCCTCCCTGACCACACTCACGATGGCGGCGCCCTCGCTCCGGGAAGCCGCCGGAGGAACGCACCGACCCGCCGCCGGGACCCGGCGACCCCTGGGGGGAGAGAGGCGCCGGGCAGTCCAAGTCACCCGCAGGGACAAGCGCGGCCGCCGCTGCCTGCGATGTGTGACAGTACCCCCTCCTCCAGGAGTGGCCCCTGGACACTTTCCGGGCTTAGTTGGATGTCTGGAGTGGAAGATCCGAACCAGTCGGGGAGCCGTTACTTCAGTAACATTAATCCAACTTCTCTCCTCAGGACCATAACCTTTCCAGTCTACCAAGTACTGTAGTTTTTTATGAAGATAACGAGAGTCAAGAATAGCTTTGATTTCAAACTCCGTTCCAGCTTCAGTCACTACAGACGTTGGCCTAGGGGATGCTGAGTGGAACCGATTCAGAATGAGGGGACGGAGGAGAGAAACATGAAAGGCATTAGGTATTCGAAGGTGGGAAGGCAAACCCAGCTTACAGACCACAGGATTTAAGACTTGTAGCACAGGGTAAGGACAGATGAACCTTGGAGCAAACTTCATGGTGGGCACCTTCAACCGGAGATTACGTGTGGACAGCCATACCCTGTCACTAACTTTGTATTGAGGAGCGGCTCGCCGTTTCTTGTCTGCGAAGAACTTGTACCGGACTGAAACCTTCTTAAGATTAGCATGAACTTTACTCCAAATTTGTCCGAAGTGTCGTAGAGTGGACGTTACAGCTGGGACCTCTTCTATCGGAAGGCTTGGAAATTCTGGAACACGTGGATGGAACCCGTAGTTGACGAAGAATGGAGATTCCCCAGTGGAAGAATGAAACGAATGGTTATGGGCAAACTCTGCCCAAGGCAACAACTCCACCCAGTTGTCCTGTGAAGGGGAGAGATACAAATGAAGGAAAGTCTCTAGATCTTGATTGACTCGTTCCGTTTGACCATTCGTTTGGGGATGATAAGCGGACGAAAACTTAAGTTTAATCTGTAGAGTCAAACAGAGGGCTTTCCAAAACCTGGCGGTGAACTGTACCCCACGGTCAGAGACTATTTCTTGTGGCAACCCATCCAACCGAAAATGTTCTTGGATGAACAGTAGAGCTAGTTTCGGAGCTGTCGGTAGACCAGTCAAAGGCACGAAGTGTGCCATCTTTGAAAAACGGTCAACGATTACCCAGACGGTGTTGCAACCCTTGGAACAGGGCAAGTCAGTGATGAAGTCCATGGAAATGTGAGTCCAGGGTCTCACAGGAATAGGCAAAGGACGAAGTAACCCTGCAGAAGGCAGACGAGGAGATTTATGTTGTGTACACTGTGGACAAGAATTAACGTAATCTTGTACATTCTTCCTCATGGTGTTCCACCAGTAAGACCTTTGCAGAAACTTGTACATCTTCTGGGAACCGGGATGACCGGAAAACTTGGAGTTATGGACCCACTGTAGTATTCTTGGCCGGAATCCAGCTGGTACGGACATTCTTCCAGGAGGAGGAGCTGGAGTAGTTAAAGCAGCAGAGACAGAAACTGGATTTAGAATTAAACTCCGCTCAAGAGATTCATCCTCGTCTGTGGAAACTTGTGAACGGGACAGCGCATCTGCTTTAATATTGAGAGTCCCGGCCCGGTACTTGATAACAAAAGAAAATTGAGTAAAGAAAAGTGCCCATCTCGCTTGGCGAGGATTCAAGCATTGTGCGGATTTGATGTACAGCAAATTTTTGTGATCCGTGTAAATGGTAAACACATGTTTAGCCCCTTCCAAAAGGTATCTCCACTCTTCCAAGGCGGATTTAATTGCCAAAAGTTCCTGATCTCCAATAGTGTAATTTCGTTCGGCCGGAGAGAATTTACGAGAGTGGAAGCCACACGGATGTAATTTCTTATCAGAGGAGTACTGAGAGAGAACAGCTCCAACCCCGACTGAAGATGCATCAACCTCTACGAGGAAAGGTTCATCGAAATTTGGTTGTTGGAGAACTGGAGCGGCCATGAAAGCTAACTTTAAGTGGGAAAATGCCTCAATGGCTTCGGGAGGCCACAAACTTGGATTAGAACCCTTTCTTGTCAGGGCAGTAATGGGCGCAACAATGGTGGAGAAACCTCTAATGAATTTCCTGTAGTAATTCGCAAAGCCCAGGAACCTTTGTATTGCCTTCAAAGAAAGAGGCCGAGTCCAGTCACGAATGGCAGAAAGCTTTTCCGGATACATGCGAAGCTCCGTCCCCGAGATGATATAACCGAGGAACGGAATTGATGTTACTTCAAAGGTACATTTGGAAAGCTTAGCATAGAGATGATTCTCTCGTAAACGGTGGAGCACTTCTTTGACTTGAGTCCTGTGTTCAACAAGATTCTTGGAAAAGATCAGTATGTCGTCCAAATATACCACAACACTCTGATATAACATGTCACGAAAGATTTCATTGACGAATCCCTGGAAAACAGCAGGAGCATTACTGAGACCGAACGGCATCACCAAGTATTCGTAATGCCCATCTCGGGTATTGAAGGCAGTCTTCCATTCATCCCCTTCTCGGATGCGTATAAGATTATAAGCTCCCCTCAAGTGGAGTTTGGAGAAAACGCGGGCACCACGAACCCTATCAAATAACTCTGTGATTAGTGGCAAGGGGTATTTATTCTTGATAGTAATATCGTTTAAGCCGCGGTAGTCGATGCATGGTCTCAACCCCCCGTCCTTCTTCTTCACGAAAAAGAAGCCCGCTCCAGCAGGGGAGGAAGAGGGGCGAATAAATCCCTTAAGCAGATTGGACTTAATATATTCCGACATAGCTTGAGTCTCGGGAAGTGACAGGGGATATGTGCGACCACGAGGTGGCGTCTTCCCTAGGACAAGGTCAATAGGGCAGTCCCAAGGCCTATGAGGTGGTAACAGATCAGCTGCTTGTTCCGAAAATACATCCTTGTACCCTTGATACGCCTCCGGAATATGCTCTTCATCCGTCTTGGAGGAGACACGGAGCGGACAAACAGGATTGAGACAATTAGCGTGACAAAAGGAACTCCAGGACAGAATTTGTGAAGACTTCCAGTCAATGTGGGGATTATGAATTTTTAGCCAAGGCATTCCAAGGACCAGATCATGGTGCATTTCTGGGATCACCAAGAGTTCCAGACCTTCCTGATGTAGAGCCCCGACCTGCAGCTTAACTGGCCCCGTGCGCCACATTATGAGACCCTTGGAAATTCTAGTCCCGTTGATAGCCGTCAACGAAATTGGCCGCTCGATAGGCCGTAACTTTAAACCCATGCTTTGGGCACAGGAGGAAGAAACGAAGTTCCCCGCAGCCCCGGAATCCAACAGGGCTTCACAAGACTTGGAGGCTGAATCGGTGACCAGAGTTACGGGAAGCAAACAGTCCGAAGTTGGAGAAGCTTTAGTCGTAACCCCCAGCTTGACTCCTCCGGAACAAGCTAGGCCTGCCCGTTTCCCGGACGGGATTTACAAAACTTAAGAAAATGATCTGCGGCTCCACAGTATAGGCAAAGTTTACCCTCACGACGACGCTGTCGTTCTTCCGGAGACAGTCGGGATCGGTTAATTTGCATGGGCTCGTCCGAGCTAGGCAAAGCCACCGGTCTAGGAGTAGGATTCCGGAACCTGGAACGATCTGAACGGCTACGTCTCTCTTCCACGCTCCTGCATCCGAAGATCCACCTTGACGCAAAGGGAAATCAACTCTTCTAATGGATCCGGCAGATCCCTTGTAACCAGCTCATCTTTCAGCCGGTCGGAGAGACCGTTCCAGAAGGCAGCTCTCAGGGCATCATTATTCCAGCGTAATTCAGAGGCAATGGTCTGGAAATGAACCACGTACTGACCCATGGAACGGGAGCCCTGACGAACACGGAGCAAGTCGGAAGAAGCAGTGGTCATCCTGCCGGGTATGTCGAAGATTCTTCGAAAGGACGTGATGAAGTTGGTATAGTTGGAAACCACGGGATCAGATCGTTCCCATAATGGAGACACCCAATCCAAGGCAGACCCTTCCAGCAGAGAAATAATATATACCGTATATACTCGAGTATAAGTCGACCCGAATATAAGCCGAGGCACCTAATTCTACCACAAAAACCTGGGAAAACTTATTGACTCGAGTATAAGCCTAGGGTGGGAAATGCAGCTCTAGCCGTACACAGCCCTCAGTGCCAGATATGCCCTCATAGTGCCAGATATGCCCCCACAGTGCTGCCAGATATGCCCCCACAGTGCTGCCAGATATGCCCCCACAGTGCTGCCAGATATGCCCCCACAGTGCTGCCAGATATGCCCCCACAGTGCTGCCAGATATGCCCCCACAGTGCTGCCAGTTATGCCCCCACAGTGCTGCCAGTTATGCCCCCACAGTGCTGCCAGATATGCCCCCACAGTGCTGCCAGATATGCCCCCACAGTGCTGCCAGTTATGCCCCCACAGTGCTGCCAGATATGCCCCCACAGTGCTGCCAGATATGCCCCCACAGTGCTGCCAGTTATGCCCCCACAGTGCTGCCAGTTATGCCCCCACAGTGCTGCCAGATATGCCCCCACAGTGCTGCCAGATATGCCCCCACAGTGCTGCCAGATATGCCCCCACAGTGCTGCCAGATATGCCCCCACAGTGCTGCCAGTTATGCCCCCACAGTGCTGCCAGATATGCCCCCACAGTGCTGCCAGTTATGCCCCCACAGTGCTGCCAGATATGCCCCCACAGTGCTGCCAGATATGCCCCCACAGTGCTGCCAGATATGCCCCCACAGTGCTGCCAGATACGTTCCCTCCCCAAGTGCCAGGTATGCCCCACAGTGCTGTTACTTACCCCTCCGTCGATCCCGCGCTGTCTTCTGGAGGGACACGAAGCACACAGCGTGCGCGGCTCTCCTGTGTCCCTCCTGCATCTTCGGCGGCCGCGGCGGGTCTATTATAGGAAGTGCCGGTTCGTGATCAGAGGTCACGAACGGGTATTTCCTGTAATAGAACCGCCGCTGCTGCCGCCGGAGATGCAGGAGGGACACAGGAGCGCCGCGCGCTGTGCGCTCCATGTCCCTCCTTCACACTGCTCTGCCTCTGCCTGCACTGACTCGAGTATAAGCCGAGGTGGCTTTTTCAGCACAAAAAAAAGTGCTGAAAAAGTCGGCTTATACTCGAGTATATACGGTATATATAATATATGCTACCTTGGACCGGTCTGTAGGAAAGTTGTGTGCAAGTAGCTTGAAATGTACCTCGCATTGGTTTAAGAAACCCCGACAATTTTTAGGATTCCCATTATAGCGGGACGGAGTAGGCAGCTGAAGGCGCGGGGTAGTACCGGCCGATGGTTGGACATTGCTGGCAACGGCAACTGGTGCAACTACTGGAACAGGTGCCGGAATTACAGAGGCTAGAGACGCCTGAATCTGATCCAGACGCCCGGACAACTGCTGGAGGTACTGCATTACCTGACCTTGTGCCGCTTCCTGACTTTGTACTCGGGAAGCCAGGTTCTGGATGGCACTTGAGTCCGTGTTCCGATTCCCCGGGTCCATGTGGCCTGAGTATACTATCACTGACCTGATTTGGGAATGGTGTGGACTCGGGGCTTCTTCCGATGACAGGGAAGAGGAACCGCTACTGGGTCGCAGTAGAGATGGCCGGATGTAGGTCTTCCTCATGCAGGATTAAATGGCAGGCAGGAAGCACGGAAGAATACTTGAAGGTTTCCTGAAAGACAAGACTTGTAAAGATGCTGAGGCACAGAGGTACTGGAGATACTGAGGTGCTGGAGACACCGGTATTGAGGCACGGAGGTGTCGGTGGCACAGAGATGCTGAGGCACTGAGGTGCTGGAGGCACAGGTATTGAGGCACGGAGGTGCCGGAGGCACAGTGATGCTGAGTGCTGAGGCACTGTGGTGCTGAAGGTACTGGAGGCACTGAGGTGCTGGAGGCACTGAGGTGCCGGAGGCACAGTGGTGCTGAGGTCCTGTGGTGCTGGAGGCACTGAGGTACTGGAGGCACTGAGATGCTTGGAGGCACGGAAGTGCTTGGAGGCACGGAGATGCTTGGAGGCACGGAGATGCTTGGAGGCACGGAAGTGCTTGGAGGCACGGAGATGCTTGGAGGCACGGAGATGCTTGGAGGCACGGAGATCCTTGGAGGCATGGAGATGCTTGGAGGCACGGAAGTGCTTGGAGGCACGGAGATGCTTGGAGGCACGGAAGTGCTTGGAGGCACGGAGATGCTTGGAGGCACGGAAGTGCTTGGAGGCACGGAGATGCTTGGAGGCACGGAGATGCTTGGAGGCACGGAAGTGCTTGGAGGCACGGAGATGCTTGGAGGCACGGAAGTGCTTGGAGGCACGGAGATGCTTGGAGGCACGGAGATGCAGACACGGAGACCGCAGGAACGTGGGAGCTCTGGAAATCACAGCTTCTGAGGCAGAATCGATGATACTCAGGCACCGGATCTCTGCCCGGCGTCTGGCTTTGAATTCCCCGCCCTTGCCTGATTGGCGGAGCAGGCAGGTGACGTCAGTCCTGCTCCGCCTCCCTGACCACACTCACGATGGCGGCGCCCTCGCTCCGGAGACCGCCGGGGGGAGAGAGGCGCCGGGCAGTCCAAGTCACCCGCATGGACAAGCGCGGCCGCCGCTGCCTGCGATGTGTGACAATATGTATATATAGAGATATTAAAGATGCTGTCTTAAGAGACATGCCCAAAGAGACATTAGTCTACTGGGTTCTAGAGTCAACGCTATGTCGATTTCTGCTTGACGTGTCCTGTAGAATATGCAATGGACAGGTGATGCCGACTTAAGAGGCATATGGAAGGCTGAGGATTGTGTGGAGAAGGGATCTCGGACCTGGTCTCCACAGCTATAGCTGGTAATACTGATATTTTGCCTTATATTCCTGCACAGCCTAGGAAAGCACGACATTATCAAATGCAGCCTTTCGAACACAAAGAAACAAGAAAGTCCGAGGTGCGTCCTTTCTTGCCAGGGGCAGGGGCAGAGGAAAGAAGCTACACAACGCAGCTGGTTCCCAGGAACAGAAGTCCTCCCCGGCCTCTATAAAATCCACCGCATGTCGCTGGGGCTCCACAGGCGGAGCTAGGCCCGGTGGGGGCACGTCTTCGTAAGTTCAGCCACAAGTGGGTTCACTCCCTGTTGGATCTCTGGGCAATAGATATTGTGTCTCAGGGATACATGCTGGACTTTGAGGAGATGCCCCCTCACCGACGGCCCTGCCGGCTTCCCCCCACGAGAGGGAAATAGTGTTAACTGCAATTCACAAATTGTATCTTCAACAGGTGGTGGTCAAGGTTCCCCCCCTTCAACAAGGAGGGGGTTATTATTCGACCATGTTGCAGTCCCGAAACCGGACGGTTCGGTCAGACCCATATTGAATTTAAAATCCCTGAACATATACCTGAAAAGGTTCAAGTTCAAGATGGAATCGCTAAGAGCGGTCATCGCAAGCCTGAAAGGGGGAGATTTTATGGGGTCTCTGGACATAAAGGAGGCATACCTTCATGTCCCCATTTATCCACCTTATCAGGCGTACCTCAGATTTGCGGTACAGGATTGTCATTACCAATCTCAGACGTTGCCGTTTGGTCTCTCCACGGCCCCGAGAATATTCACCAAGGTAATGGCGGAAATGATGGTGCTCCTGCGGAAGCAAGGTGTCACAATTATCCCGTACTTGGACGATCTCCTCATAAAAGCGAGATCAAGAGAGCAGTTGCTGAACAGCGTATCACTTTCTCTGGAAGTGTAACGGCAACACGGCTGGATTCTATATATTCCAAAGTCGCAGTTGGTTCCTACGGCTCATCTGCATTTCCTAGGCATGATCCTAGACACAGACCAGAAAAGGGTTTATCTCCCGATAGAGAGAGCTCAGGAGCTCATGACACTGGTCAGGAATCTATTAAAACCAAAACAGGTGTCAGTGCATCACTGCACTCGAGTCCTGGGAAGGATGGTGGCATCATACGAGGCCATTCCCTTCGGCAGGTTCCATGCGAGGACCTTTCAATGGGATCTACTGGACAAATGGTCCGGATCACATCTTCAGATGCATCGGTTAATCACCCTATCCCCCAGGGCCAGGGTGTCTCTCCTGTGGTGGCTACAGAGTGCACACCTTCTGGAGGGCCGCAGATTCGGCATTCAGGACTGGGTCCTGGTGACCACGGATGCAAGCCTCCGAGGGTGGGGGGCAGTCGCACAGGGAAGAAATTTCCAAGGTCTGTGGTCAAGTCAGGAGACTTGCCTTCACATCAACATCCTGGAACTAAGGGCCATATACAACGCCCTACGTCAAGCGGAGTCCCTGCTTCGCGACCAACCGGTTCTGATTCAGTCAGACAACATCACAGCAGTGGCTCATGTAAACCGCAAAGGCGGCACAAGGAGCAGGGTGGCGATGGTAGAAGCCACCAGAATTCTTCACTGGGCGGAGAATCACGTAAGCGCACTGTCAGCAGTGTTCATTCCGGGAGTGGACAACTGGGAAGCAGACTTCCTCAGCAGACACGACCTTTACCCGGGAGAGTGGGGACTTCATCAAGAAGTCTTCACGCAGTTTGCAAGTCGGTGGGAACTGCCACAGGTAGACATGATGGCATCCCGCCTCAAAAAAAAAAAAAAAAAAGATACAGAAGTATTGCGCCAGGTCAAGAGACCCTCAGGCGATAGCTGTGGACGCACTGGTGACGCCGTGCGTGTTCCAGTCGGTCTATGTATTTCCGCCTCTTCCTCTCATACCCAAGGTGCTGAGAATCATAAGAAAAAGAGGAGTGAGAACAATACTCATTGTTCCGGATAGGCCAAGAAGGACTTGGTATCCAGATCTGCAAGAAATGCTCACAGAGGACCCGTGGCCTCTGCCTGTAAGACAGGACTTGTTGCAACAGGGGCCCTGTCTGTTCCAAGACTTACCGCGGCTGCGTTTGACGGCATGGCGGTTGAAACGCCGGATCCTAGCAGAAAAAGGCATTCCGGATGAGGTCATTCCTACGCTGATAAAGGCTAGGAAGGACGTGACTGCACAACATTATCACTGTATATGGCGAAAATATGTTGCTTGGTGTGAGGCCAGGAATGCCCCTACGGAGGAATTCCAGCTGGGCCGTTTTCCTTCACTTCCTACAGTCGGGAGTGACTTTGGGCCTAAAATTGGGTTCCATTAAGGTCCAGATTTCGGCCCTATCCATTTTCTTTCAAAAAGAACTGGCTTCTCTGCCTGAAGTTCAGGCGTTTGTAAAGGGAGTGCTGCATATTCAGCCCCCTTTTGTGCCTCCAGTGGCACCTTGGGATCTTAACGTGGTGTTGAGTTTCCTGAAATCACACTGGTTTGAACCATTCAAAACGGTGGAATTAAAATATCTCACGTGGAAGGTGGTCATGCTACTAGCCTTGGCTTCGGCTAGGCGTGTGTCAGAATTGGCGGCTTTGTCACATAAAAGCCCCTATCTGGTTTTCCATGCGGATAGAGCAGAATTGCGGACCCGCCCACAATTTCTGCCGAAAGTGGTTTCATCTTTTCATATAAACCAACCTATTGTGGTGCCGGTGGCTACTACTGACTGGGAGGATTCCGAGTTACTTGATGTGGTCAGGGCTTTGAAGGTTTATGTAGCCAGAACAGCTAGGGTCAGGAAAACAGAGTCCATGTTTCCAACAAGCTTGGTGCTCCTGCTTCAAAGCAGACTATTGCTCGCTGGATCTGTAATACGATTCAGCAGGCTCATTCTGCGGCTGGATTGCCGCTGCCAAAATCAGTTAAGGCCCATTCCACTAGGAAGGTGGGCTCTTCTTGGGCGGCTGCCTGAGGGGTCTCGGCATTACAGCTTTGCCGAGCGGCTACTTGGTCAGGTTCAAACACTTTTGCAAAGTTCTACAAGTTTGATACCCTGGCTGAGGAGGACCTTGTGTTTGCTCATTCGGTGCTGCAGAGTCATCCGCACTCTCCCGCCCATTTGGTGGCTTTGGTATAATCCCTATGGTCCTTACGGAGTCCCCAGCATCCACTAGGACGTTAGAGAAAATAAGATTTTACTTACCGGTAAATCTATTTCTCGTAGTCCGTAGTGGATGCTGGGCGCCCGTCCCAGTGCGGACTTCTTCTGCAATGCTTGTATATAGTTATTGCCTAAAAAAGGGTTATGTTATAGTTGCATCAGGGTTGATCTGATGCTCTGTTGTTGTTCATACTGTTAACTGGGTAAAGTTATCACAAGTTATACGGTGTGATTGGTGTGGCTGGTATGAGTCTTGCCCTGGATTCCCAAAATCCTTTTCCTTGTACTGTCAGTTCTTCCGGGCTAGGTGGGGACATGTGTATCTGGCACTGGGAGCATAGCAGGCACTGTGGGGACATGTGTATCTGCATTGGGGGCATATCTGGCACTGGGGGCATAGCAGGCACTGTGGGGACATGTGTATCTGCACTGGGGGCATATCAGGCACACTGGGGGCATAGCAGGCACTGTGGGGACATGTGTATCTGGCACTGGGGGCATAGCAGGCACTGGGGGCATAGCAGGCACTGGAGATATATCTGGAACTGTGGGGACATGTGTATCTGGTACCGGGGGCATATCTGGCACTGTGGGGACATGTGTATCTGGCACTGGGGGCACAGCAGGCACTGTGGGGGCATATGTATCTGGCACTGGGGGCACAGCTGGCACTGTGGGGGCATATGTATGTGACACTGGGGACACGTGTATCTGGCACTGGGGGCATATATGTATCTGGCACTGTGGGGGCACCCATTTTTTGGCGTTTTAATATGTATGTGGCACTGTACTGCGGCATTATATGTATGTGGCACTGTACAACATGACGAAAAACAGGGTTATATCAGGTCATACTTCTACAAACGTCATACCGAAAGGTGTGCACTCAAAAATGGGGTGTGGCTTTGTGACAACTAGACCACGCCCCCAGATTTGCGCGTGCGCCTTCGCGCACGCATGATAGTGACTCTTGCTCTTGACTACAGATCTTTTCTGGCTCTTTGCCTCTGACTGGTTGGCCACCCCTAACCTAGGAGAAGGTCTGGAAAGCACAGTGTCAATTTTTGCAGATGACACTAAACTGTGTAGAATAATTAGTTCAGACAAGGATGTTAAGTCTCTACAGAATGACCTATTTAAATTGGAAGCTTGGGCAGATAATTGGAGAATGAGGTTCAGTATAGAAAAATGTAAAGTTATGCCTTTTGGGACTAAGGCCCTCATTCCGAGTTGTTCGCTCGCTAGCCGCTTTTCGCAGCAGTACACACGCTAAGCCGCCGCCCTCTGGGAGTGTATCTTAGCTTAGCAGAATTGCGAACGAAGTATTCGCAATATTGCAAAAAGATTTTTCTGTGCAGTTTCTGAGTAGCTCGAGACTTACTCTTCCAGTGCGATCAGTTCATTGCTTGTCGTTCCTGGTTTGACGTCACAAACACACCCAGCGTTCGCCCAGACACTCCCCCATTTCTTCAGCCACTCCCGCGTTTTTTCCAGAAACGGCAGCGTTTTTTCACACACTCCCATAAAACGGCAAGTTTCCGCCCAGAAACACCCACTTCCTGTCAATCACACTCCGATCACCAGAACGAAGAAAAAACCTCGTAATGCCGTGAGTAAAATACTAAACTTCTTAGCAAATTTACTTGGCGCAGTCGCAGTGCGAACATTGCGCATGCACAATTAGCGGAAAGTCGCTGCGATGCGAAGAAAATTACCGAGCGAACAACTCGGAATGAGGGCCTAAAAACAATCATGCAACCTATAAACTAAATGGGGAAAATGTAGGGGAAACGGTAGTTGAAAAGGATTTGGGGGTGCTCATTTATAATAGACTTTGGGGGATATTCAATTATCCGCAAATTCGCGGCAATTTTGCGCCCGAAAATTTTTCGCGGCAATCGGCCGAAAATTGCCGCGAAAACGCTCCATTTTTCGACCTATTCAATTCCGACCGGGTTTCACGTGAAAATTCTTGCAGTGAAAAGTGCAGGTGAAAATGGAGAAATCAGCCTGTACCCCAAAAAATGCTAAACTAACATAGGAAAACAGAAGAGAAGTGTGTTAGAGATCATATTAGAGAGTTTTTGGGGACTTAAATTGTGTGAAATGGCTGTTATATGCATTTTTTTTTAAATGCAAAAAAATGATAGAAAGCAAGTTTTTTTGAGCAAAATAAATGCTCTCATTAAATTTGGGGTACATGAAAATGGGTATAAGTATATATTTGGGTCATTTTAGGGTACTTTAAAAAAAAGTGGAAACAGACCGATTACTCCCATCTGCAAGCCTAAAAAACACCTGTCCCACTCATAAAGCACCCCAATATACCTGTCCCATACCTTGAACCCCAATTTCCATCACTTTTTACTTTTTCACCCCGAAAATGACATGTCATTATTGGCCAATTAAAAATAATTAAAAACTTCAACGTGCCTAATTAGTCATAAAGGGGGGTGTCCCAGGAGTTCTGTACCATATCCAAACATTTTTACCTTAAAATAGTGACTTTTCCCAACTTTTCACCTGCTTCAGAGAAGGTGAAGTGAAATTAGTGAAAACATGATCACCGATAAATTTTCCAGGATAATTGAATAGGCTGTAATTGCATTTCACGTGAAAAGTCCGGTTTTTCACCCGAAAACCGGACTTTTCACGTGAAAAGTCCGTTATCACTGCTAATTGAATATGGCCCTTAGTAGCAGTACCCAGTTTCATAATGCAGCATTAAAAGCAAATAAGGTGTTAGCATGCATAAAGCGGGGAATTGAGTCAAGGGATGAGAGTGTAATCCTGCCATTGTACAAATCATTTTTACGGCCGCACCTTGAATATTGTGTTCAGTTCTGGGCACCGCTCCACAAAAAAAAAGACATCTTTGAACTTGAAAGAGTTCAGAGGTGAGTTGATTAAGGGGTTAGAGGCACTGGATTATGAGGAAAGGCTTACCAGGTTAGATATGTTCACACTTGAAAAAAGGCGGCTAAGAGGAGACATTATTAATATTTACAAGTATATAAAGGGACAATACAAGGATCTATCAGAAGGTTTGTTTATTGAAAAATCTCTACACAGGACACGTGGACACACCATCTGAGGTTAGAGGAGAGAAAATGTCATATCCAATGAAGGAAAGGGTTCTTCGCAGTAAGGGCAGTAAAGATTTGAAATTCACTGCCTGAGAAGGTAGTAACGGTGGATTCAATCAATATGTTTAAGAATGGATTAGATAAATTTGTAACTGAATGAAATATCCAAGGATATAGCATTCAAAGTAAGTGTATTTTAGAAAAGCATGATTTATAGTGTTAGTTAGACTTAATAACTTAACTTCATCTGGGACAGTATAGTTAAATAGTGTTAAACAGATTAGTGTAATGGGCCCTACACATAAGGCGATATGCTGCCAAGCTGTCCGATACGGCCGATGGGCGACCCGGCGGCATGGGGGGGAATGAAGTTTCTTCACTCCTCCTGTCACCCGGCCCCATAGCAATGCATGCTAATATGGATGAGATTGTCCACATTGGCCTGCATGTATAAGCGACCCATCACCAATGATGAACGAGCGCGGGACCGCGCATCGTCCATGGTTGGTGCCTACACACTGAACGATATGAACGAGTTCTCGTTCATTAATGAACCCATTAATAATGCCCAATGAGTTGGGAAATAAGTTGCTGAAGGTGCAAGAAATAGATTGGCATCAACAACAGGTGTATAGCCTTGGTGTATTATCTGTGCAGATAAATGAGATAGCTAATGCATTATTCATATTCATAATTGGGGAGCTACTGCCCCCTACAGTTAAATAGAGTAGAGAACTAATATGTATGTATGGTATTTTATTGTCTTGAATTCATTTATTGGGAAGCCGCCACCTCTAAACTAGCCCTAATTAACACCCAAGGGCATATAATTGTAGCTACAACAATACACTGTAGCTTCTCTTGGAACCATGCTGAGGATCAGTGGCGGAATCAAAGGTGGGGGGGGGCACACCAAAGCACTAGAAGAAAAAAAAATATTTAAGCAATTACATCACTACATCACCCACTACAGTAATAGACGGCCGACCGCCATACCATCCATCGTGAGACCCTTGAGCTGGCAATGTCGTGCGACCATTACGGTGTGTATGACACACACATCAGGTACTGCGGCGCCTCCATGGGACATTGGGTAGCCAACACATCTCTCCCAAACACTCCTGTCTTTATGGTGGAGAGCGAGGAGACACATAGAAGGACTCACTGCCGTCAGAGTAAGAGAGTGAACGGTGATCGGGACGCTGCTCCCCTGAACACTTGCACTAACGCTCTTTCTCCCTGTCTCTCCCTCTTCCCCTTTCTCTCCCCTCTTACTCTCTCCCTCCCCTCTCTTTCTCGCTTCCCCTTCTCTCTTGATCTCCCCCCTCTTACTCTCCCCTTCTCTCCCTCCCCCCTTCTCTCTCACTCCTTTCACTCTCTTTCCCCGCTCTCTTTCCCTCCCCGTCTCACTCTGCCCCTTTCTCTCTTCTCACTCTCTCTTTCCCCTCTCCCTCCCTCCCCTCCTTACTCTACCCTCTTTCCCCCCCTTTCAGCCACTCTCTCTCTCTCACTCTCTCCCTCCCCCTTTCACTCTCTTTCCCCTCTCTCCCTCCCCGTCTCCCTCTCTCCATCACTTTCCCCCCTCTCTCTCACTCTCCGCTCCCTCCTTACTCTCTCTCTCTCCCCATCTCTCTCACACACATATATACTGTGCAGACAAATATGCAGTGATCTTTTTCTACAGAGCTGACTGTTGCTTCCTCCCCACTTCCCTTCTTTTCTATTCGCTCACTAAACACTTCCACTAGCATTGTCTTCCTCGGCTCTCGTGTTAGACCCCCTTGTTTTTTTCTGCCTGTTTTTCACACTTTTCCGTCATGTCCCAGTGAACCCTTTCAACCCAACTTACCCCCTTGACTCCCTCATACAGAGACTTCACATACCCTTGGCCTCTCCCTATCACCCACTGCCTCTTCCTTTCACCCACTCTCCATCACCAACTCCCTCTCCCCATCATCCTCTATGCCTCCCCCTGGCATCACCCACTTCCTGCCCCTGTCACCCATTACCTGGCTCACCCACTGCCTCTCCCTGTAACCCTCTGGTTCTCTGCCTCCCACTATATCTTCCCATCACCCACTGCCTCTGCCTCTACCGCATCACTAGATCCTTATCACCCTCTCATCTGTCACCCTCTGCCTCTCCAAGGCATCACCATTTCCCTGACATACGGATAGAGCATTCCCTTTGAAGTCACGCCCTTGTTGTGAGGCCACACCGACTCTTCTGGGAGAGTGCGTGGTTTCGGCACAGGCAAATAATCCCCCCCGTCCCTTGTCATTTTGTTCTGGATCCGCCCCTGCTGAGAATGTTTTCTTCCATCTGGGTGCCTCATTTAATCAGGTAATGGGGTTCCCCAGGACTCACTGTTGATGTACATCTATTAACTGAACTGAGCTAAGTATATTAAACCTTTTCTGCTTATCAATCCAATAAAATTTTGCTGCGTGTTTACTTTAATCACGTTATTTTAACTGCTATTTCTGTATTATAAAAGTCTCAATGGGAACAGTGGAGTTGTGGTATTCCTGAGGTGCAATGCTTGAGAAATTGTAAAATTTTAGGCTACATTGTAGGCCAAAGTTCAAATCCAGTTCAAACTCAAGTTACAACTCCATACTTTATCACGAATAATTTCATTTTTCCCCTCAAAATTCTACACGCAATACCCCATAATTACAATGTGAAAAACATTTTTGTTAGATTTTTGCAAAAAACTAAGAAATCACATGTACATAAGTATTCACAGCCTTTGCTCAATACTTTGTTTATGTACCTTTGGCAGCAATTACAACCTCAAGTCTTTTTGAATATGATGCCACAAGCTTGGCACACCTATCTTTGGGCAATTTTGCCCATTCCTCTTTGCAGCACCTCTCAAGCTCCATCAGGTTGGATGGGAAGCATCGGTGCACAGACATTTTGAGATCTCTCCAGAGATGTTCAATCGGATTCAAGTCTGGGCTCTGACTGGGCCACACAAGGACATTCACAGAGTTGTCATGAAGCCACTCCTTTGATATCCTGGCTGTGCGCTTAGGGTCGTTGTCTTGCTGAAAAATAAACCATCGCCCTAGTCTGAGGTCAAGAGTACTCTGGAGCAGGTTTTCATTCAGGATGTCTCTGTACATTGCTGCATTCATCTTTCCCTCTATCCTGACTAGTCTCCCAGTCCCTGCCGCTAAAAAACATCTCCACAGCATGATGCTGCCAACGCCATGCTTCACTGTAGGGATGGTATTGGCCTGGTGATGAGCGGTGCCTGGTTTCCTCCAAACATGACGCCTGTCATTCACGCCAAACAGTTCAATCAATTTTGTTTCTCATGGTCTGAGAGTCCTTCAGGTGCATTTTGGCAAACCCCAGACGGGCTGCCATGTACTTTTTACTAAGGAGTGGCTTCCGTCTGGCCACTCTACCATACAGGCCAGATTGGTGCAGTGCAGTGAAGTGCGGTGGGGTGAGGCAGAGCCTTTCCTGTCATACTAACGATTGTGCCAGAGTTTTGACTGTATAAAGTATATGAAAAATACAAAGAATTTGTTTGAAATATCTTCTTTGCATTATTCTAATCATTTTTATAGCCAAAACTGGAGTAAAAAGTCTATGGCAGGTGAGGCAGTGCCTCACCTGGTTATCTTTTCCGCACATCTCTGATCAAAACTCAGCAAATTTCCAGGCGTTTATACTGCTGTACCTGTGTATAATGCCCAGATGTACCCTTTGGCTCATATATTGTGTGTAAATCTGGCTCTGGTGCTAGCCAGTGCCTCCTGAGCCATTTAGCTCACCGCACATCCCTGGTGCAGAGATTGTTGTCCTTCTTTAAGGTTCTCCTCTCTCCACAGAGGAATGCTGTAGCTCTGACAGAGTGACCATCAGGTTCTTTGTCACCTCCCTGACTAGGGCGCTTCTCCCCCGATCGCTCAGTTTAGCCTGCCAGCTCTAGGAAGAGTCCTGGTGGTTCCAAACTGTTTCCATTTACGGATGATGGAGGCCACTGTGCTCATTGGGACCTTCAAAGCAGCAGATATTTTTCTGTACACTTCCCCTGATTTGTGCCTCGAGACAATGCTGTCTCGGAGATCTACAGACAATTCCTTTGACTTCATGCCTGGTTTCTGCTCAGACATGCACTGTCAAGTGTGGGACCTTATATAGACAGGTGTGTGCAATTCAAAACCATGTCCAACCAACTGAATTTACCACAGGTGGACTCCAGTTAAGCTGTAGGAATAGCTCAAGGATAATCAGTGGAAACAGGATGCACCTGAGCTCAATTTTGAGCTTCATGGCAAAGGCTGTGAATACTTATGTGCATGTGATTTCTTAGTTTTTTATTTTTAATAAATTTGCAAAAATCTCAAAACTTTTTTCACGTCATTATGAGGTATTGGGTGTAGAATTTTGAGGGGGAAAATTAATTTATTCCATCTTGGAATAAGACTGCAACATAACAAAATGTGGAAAAAGTGAAGCGCTGTGAATACTTTCCAGAAGCACTGTAAAAGCATAAGATGTGGAAGATGGAATTACTGTACCTGTGGAGAACGGAGAGATTGTTTTCAAACTCCAGTTAAAACTCCATACTTTATCCGACATGCTTAAGCTGCAGGCTTGAAGATGGCAGGCCAAGATAACCTTGAGCATGACATATGTCTGAGACAGAGTTACATAGAAACATAGAATTTTATGGCAGATAAGAACCATATGGCCCATCCAGTCTGCCCTTTAGGGTTAGGGTTTAGAGTATTAGAGTAAGGGTATTTGGGTTAGTTTTGTGGTAGGGGTTAGGGCATTAGGGTTAGCTAGGGGATGGGTTAGGAGTTAGGGTTGGTTTAGCGGTTTTGGTTAAGGTATTAAGGTTAGGGAGAGGTTTATTGTCGTGGGTTAGGGTTGGGTTAAGGTTGAGGCTTAGGTTTGTTAGGGCAGTGGTTTCCAAACATTTTTGAATCACGGCGCCCTAGAATATCAGAATTTTTTTCAAGGCACCCCTAGGCCAAAAATTTCTTATTGAGAAATTTAGAAAGAAATATTACATTAAGTAGATCGCGTTTATATGTCATCCTTAGGGTCAGTTGTGTGGTGAGGGACAAGATTTGCTTCTGTTTGGCCACATATTTTATGACTGGCAGCCACCAGCACTGGTTTTGCCTATTATATTGACTATGAATAATTTGAATTGGTCCTGGACCACCAACCCAGGGCACCCCTGCAAGTGTCCCGAGGCATCCCAGGGAGCCACGGCACACAGTGTGGGAACCTCTGTGTTAGGGTATTAGGGTTAATGTTTAGGGTGTGGGCTAGGGTAGGGTTGATCAAATACCAACCTCCTGGTTTACATTACCCGGTATCTCTCCTACTAATTATTCATTTCACTATGCTGGAAAGTAAAATAAATACACTTAATAAACATAAAGGGTTACAGATTGCCTAATATCTTGTGAGCCTTAACCTTAATCATGACACATAAGCTATGTCTATTTGCAGATGATGTATCATTGTTTGTAATTTAACCAGAAAATCATTACCTGCGCTACATTCTATTTGAGATGTGAATGGGAATTTATTGCTTTACAGCCCTTCACTTTCATTACCACTAAAAAAAAAAACCATTCCTATCATCAACATAGTAAGAGAAAAATACAAATAAACTTGGAAGACAAGTCTTGAGTTACTTGAGGATGCAAATACAAGTACATTCCAGAGATACATTTGATTGCAACTACTTTCATTTGTACTCACAGATCCATGACCAAACCAAAGAAAAAGTGAATTATGAGGTTTTGTGTTTTGGCTACATTATCGAGATAAAAACACGGGCCGAATTAAGGCAGGGGTGACAGGTGCAGCCATCCCAGGGCCCCCAAACATTAGGGTCCCTTACAGAGGGCCTAATTCTGAGTTGATCGCAGCAGCAAGTTGGTTAGCAATTGGGCAAAACCATGTGCACTGCAGGGGGGACAGATATAACATGTGCATAGAGAGTTAGATTTGGGTGGGTGTGTTCAAACTGAAATCTAAATTGCAGTGTAAAAATAAAGCAGCCAGCATTTACCCTGCACGGAAACGAAATAACCCACCCAAATCTAACTCTCTCTGCACATGTTATATCTATCCCCCCTGCAGTGCACATGGTTTTGCCGAGTTGCTAACAAACTTGCTGCTGCGATCAACTCAGAATCACCCCCAGAGTGTGTTTGTAATTGGAGGAGTCTCCCTTTGGCGGCTCAGCTGTTTATCAACAGCAGCGGCCAAGGAGCTCCTCCTTGTCAGTATCGTGGGATAGTGATGGGTAATCCTGTGAGACAGTGACTGTCAGCCATCTGCTGCTACGGCGCTGTTCCGTGACGGCTGGGAACTGTATACTGTGTGTGTATCAGGGGGAGGGTTGCAAAAAGTCCATGAGAGAAGGCAGTGCACTTCTCTCATAAGTCACCAAATTTCCGGGAGTTTATACTGCTGCACCTGTGTATAATGCCCAAAATAGGATTTTGGTACTCACCGTTAAATCCTTTTCTCCTAGTCCGTAGAGGATGCTGGGGACTCCAAAAGGACCATGGGGTATAGACGGGATCCACAGGCGCTTGGGCACACTAAAAAGACTTAAGACTGGGTGTGAACTGGCTCCTCCCTCTATGCCCCTCCTCCAGACCTCAGTTATAGGAACTGTGCCCAGGAGAGACGGACATTACAAGGAAAGATTTTTGTCTTAACTAAGGGCTACCAAATTACCAGCCCACACCATAAACATACCGTACAACCGGAATAACGCCAAACCAGATAACAGTATGCATAAAACTCCAGCAACCAGCTGCAACAAACCAATACACAAGTCGTGTATAAACTAACTTAACCAGTAAGAAAATATATAATGCAAGTAATAGTCCGCACTGGGACGGGCGCCCAGCATCCTCTACGGACTAGGAGAAAAGGATTTAACGGTGAGTACCAAAATCCTATTTTCTCTTACGTCCTAGAGGATGCTGGGGACTCCAAAAGGACCATGGGGATTATACCAAAGCTCCAGAACGGGCGGGAGAGTGCGGACGACTCTGCAGCACCGACTGAGCAAACGCCAGGTCCTCATCGGCCAGGGTATCGAACTTATAGAATTTAGCAAAAGTGTTCGAACCCGACCAAGTAGCCGCTCGGCAAAGCTGTAGTGCCGAAACACCTCGGGCAGCCGCCCAAGAGGAGCCCACCTTTCTGGTAGAATGAGCTTTAACCGACTTCGGCACCGGCAACCCCACCGAAGAATGAGCTTGCTGGATCGTACTACAAATCCAGCGTGCAATAGTCTGTTTTGACGCGGGATAACCAACCTTGTTGGCCGCATACAAAACAAGCAACGCTTCAGTTTTCCTAGTAACAGCTGTCCTAGAAACGTAAACTTTTAACGCTCTTACAACATCCAGAGATTTTGGAATCGCCACTTCTTCCATAGCTACCGGAACCACAATAGGTTGGTTAATGTGAAATGACGAAACCACCTTCGGTAGAAATTGTTGACGAGTCCTCAATTCCGCCCTATCCGCATGAAAAATCAAGTACGGACTCTTATGAGATAAAGCTGCCAATTCCGATACTCGCCTGGCAGATGCCAGCGCCAAAAGCATAACTAGCTTCCAAGTGAGAAATTTTAATTCCACCGTCCGCAAAGGTTCAAACCAGGAAGACATGAGGAACCGTAAGACGACATCAAGGTCCCATGGCGCTACAGGCGGTACAAACGGTGGATTGATATGCATTACACCCTTTACAAAAGTCTGAACCTCTGAGAGAGCAGCTAACTCTTTTTGAAAGAAAATAGACAAAGCCGAAATTTGCACTTTTATGGAACCCAATTTCAGGCCTGCATCTACACCCGCCTGTAAAAAGTGGAGAAAACGACCCAAGTGAAAATCCTCCGCAGGAGCCTTTTTAACCTCACACCAGGAAACATATTTCCTCCAGATACGGTGATAGTGTTTCGCCGTAACCTCTTTCCTAGCCTTAATGAGAGTTGGAATGACCTCCCTAGGAACACCCTTACGAGCAAAGATCTGTCGCTCAACCTCCATGCCGTCAAACGCAGCAGCGGTAAGTCCGGAAACACGCATGGACCCTGTAACAACAGATCCTCTCTTAGAGGAAGCGGCCAAGGATCTTCCACCAGTAAGTCCTGAAGATCCGGGTACCAGGCCCTTCTTGGCCAGTCTGGGACGACGAGAATCGCCTGAACCCTTGCTCGACAAATGATCCCCAGCACCTTTGGAATGAGAGGAAGAGGAGGGAACACATACACCGACTGGAAGACCCACGGAGACACCAGGGCGTCCACCGCCGTGGCTTGAGGGTCCCTTGACCTGGAACAATACCTCGGGAGCTTCTTGTTGAGCCGAGACGCCATCATGTCTATCAACGGAATTCCCCAGCGTCTTGTCACTTCTGCAAATACCTCTTGGTGCAGAGCCCACTCTCCCGGATGGAGGTCGTGTCTGCTGAGGAAATCCGCTTCCCAGTTGTCCACCCCCGGTAGGAAAACTGCTGACAGTGCGCTGACGTATTGTTCCGCCCAGCGAAGTATCTTTGTGGCCTCCGCCATTGCTGCTCTGCTCCTCGTTCGCCTTGCCGGTTTATATGGGCCACCGCTGTGATGTTGTCTGACTGTACCAGTCCCGGTCGACCCTGAAGAAGACTTCTTACTTGGAGCAGGCCGTTGTAAATGGCTCTTAACTCTAGAACATTTATGTGGAGACAGGCTTCCTGGAGCGACCATTTTCCCTGAAAATGTCTTCCTTGGGTGACTGCGCCCCAGCCCCGGAGACTTGCATCTGTTGTCAGAAGTACCCAATCCTGGATACCGAATCGGCATCCCCCCAGGAGGTGATGAGCTTGTAGCCACCACAGGAGAGAAATTCTGGCTCTGGGAGATAGACTTATCTTCCGGTGAATGTGTAGGTGAGACCCGGACCATTTGCTCAGCAAGTCCCACTGAAACACGCGGGCGTGAAATCTGCCGTATGGAATGGCTTCGTACGCCGCAACCATCTTCCCCAGGACCCGAGTACAATGATGGATCGACACACTCGTCGGCTTCAGAAGTTCTCTGACCATCGTCTGCAATTCCAGAGCCTTTTCTTCTGGAAGGAATACCTTCTGTAACTCCGTGTCCAGAGTCATGCCCAGAAAAGGAAGCCGAGTGGTCGGAATCAACTGGGATTTCGGCAAATTGAGGACCCATCCGTGTTGTCACAGAACCGATAGAGACAACTCTACACTTGTCAGCAATCGTTCCTTGGACCTCGCTTATATATCAGGAGATCGTCCAAGTACGGGAAAATTGAAACCCCTTGTTTGCGAAGAAGAACCATCATTTCCGCCATGACCTTGGTGAAAATCCTCGGAGCCGTGGAAAGCCCAAACGGCAACGTCTGAAATTGGTAATGAGAATCCTGTATCGCAAACCTGAGGAAAGCCTGATGCGGAGGATATATCGGCACATGTAAGTAGGCATACTTTATGTCGACTGACGCCATAAAATCCCCACCCCCCCTCCAGGCTGGCAATCACCGCTCGAAGGGATTCCATCTTGAACCTGAAGACTTTCAAGTATGGATTGAGGGATTTTAGATTTAGAATTGGTCTGACCGAACCGTCCGGTTTCGGTACCACAAAGAGGCTCGAGACGAACCCCTCCCCCCGCTGGGACGGAGGGACGGGAACAATGACCCTCTGTAGACACAATTTTTGAATGGCCGCCCGGACCACCTCCCTGTCCGGAAGAACCACTGGTAATGCCGAAATGAAGAACCGGTGAGGGGGCATCTCCTGAAACTCCAGTTTGTATCCTTGAGACACTATTTCTAACACCCAAGGATCCAGGTCTGATTGAATCCAGACCTGGCTGAATACCTGAAGACGGCCCCCCACCGGTCCGGACTCCCCCAGGGAAGCCCCAGCATCATGCGGTGGACTTGGTAGCAGCCGGGGAGGACTTATGGTCCTGTGCACCTGAGGTTGCAAGAATTTTTTTTTTTCCCCCGTCCTCTACCCTTTGAGGTGAGGAAAGACGAACCCTTTCCACGCCTGTATTTATTGTGACGAAAGGACTGCATTTGCTGATGTGGTGCCTTCTTCTGTTGTGTGGGAACATAAGGAAGAAAAGAGGACTTACCCGCAGTCGCGGTCGAGACTAGGTCCGCCAGGCCGTCCCCAAACAAGACCGTACCTTTAAAGGGCAGAGCTTCCATAGACCTCTTGGAGTCGGCATCAGCATTCCATTTATGGATCCACAAGGCCCTCCTGGCAGATATCGACATGGCATTGGTCCTTGATCCCAAGAGACAGACGTCCCTTGCCGCGTCCTTCAGGTAATCTGCAGCGTCCTTAATATAACCAAGAGTTATAAGGACATTATCTTTATCAAGAGTATCCATGTCACTAGCTAAATTCTCCGCCCATTTAGCAATAGCACTACTCACCCATACCGACGCCACAGCAGGTCTGAGCAATGCACCCGTATTAGCGAAAATGGACTTCAGACAAGTCTCCAACTTGCGATCCGCCGGATCCTTGAGAGCTGCCATGTCAGGAGACGGAAGCGCCACCTTCTCATACTCACCCGACTTCTGGCTTCTGTGAGGGGGTGACGGCGTGGCTCCGGGAACAAGCAGCTAGGCGCACCAAGTGATCGAACCCTCTGGAGCTAATGGTGTCCAGTAGCCGAGAAGCAGAGCCTTGAAACTCACAGACGTAGGTCCTGCTTCTCTCCCCTCACTCCCACGCTGCAGGGAGCCTGTAGCCAGCAGGTCTTCCTGAAAATAATAAACCTAACAAAAAGTATTTTCCTAGAGAAACTCAGGAGAGCTCCCCTAGTGTGCATCCAGTCACTCCTGGGCACAAAGTCTAACTGAGGTCTGGAGGAGGGGCATAGAGGGAGGAGCCAGTTCACACCCAGTCTTAAGTCTTTTTAGTGTGCCCAAGCTCCTGCGGATCCCGTCTATACCCCATGGTCCTTTTGGAGTCCCCAGCATCCTCTAGGACGTAAGAGAAATGTAGTCTTTGGCTCATATATTATGTGTAAATTTGTCTTTCTCTTACATCCTAGAGGATGCTGGGGTCCACATTAGTACCATGGGGTATAGATGGGTCCACCAGGAGCCATTGGCACTTTAAGAGTTTGAGAGTGTGGGCTGGCTCCTCCCTCTATGCCCCTCCTACCAGACTCAGTTTAGAAAATGTGCCCGGAGGAGCCGGTCACAGCTATGGGAGCTCTCCAGAGTTTCCTAGAAAAGTTTTATTTAGAGTTTATTATTTTACAGGGAGGCTGCTGGCAACAGCCTCCCTGCTTCGTGGGACTAAGGGGGGGAGTAGTGTCCGCCCTGCGGGGTCTGAGCCACTTACTCCGCTGACAGGACACTGAACTCCTGAGGGTCAGATCGCTCCCCGCCGCAGGGGATCGCTCGCCCCAGCAGCATGCCGCCATCCCCTTACAGAGATGAAGAATCGGTGGCGAGTGGGACACTGACCCCCCTAGCAAGTGGGGGGTAGGTGTGAAGATGGTGGCAGCAGGGTAGGAGCGCAGTATTAACTGCGCTCCGGGAGGCTCAGCGGTACATAGTGCAGCGCTGTGAGGGGCGCCCTGAGCCAGCGCTACACCCTACACTGGTCCCAAAGCCTGTCGGAGTCCTCGGATCTCAGCCAGCACTCAATCCTCAGGCCAGTATAATCAGTGGAAGAGCGGGAAGACAGCGCCATTTTGGGGGCGGAGCTTCTCAGAGCGGACCCAGCAGCGTTCAGCGCCATTTTCCTGCCTGCACAGCGCTTATCAGGAGAAACAGGTCCCTCCACAGCAACTCCAGCTATCTGTAAACGGTACCAGGGGGTTGTAGAAGGGGGGGAGGCTGCAATATGACTCTGTGTCCTATTAAGGTGCATAGTCAGCGCTGACAAGGGGTCTCGCTGTGTGTGGGTGTCTCTCTTGCCATTCTTGGGGGAGAAACTCTGTCTGCCCTCCCCTGTGTGTGTGTGGAGTGTTTGGTGGTCTCCTTTAGCTATGTCCAGGGACACTGGGGGTCATTCCGAGTTCGCTCTGTATTTTTCTTCGCATCGCAGCGATTTTCCGCTAACTGCGCATGCGCAATGTTCGCAATGCGACTGTGCCAAGTAAATTTGCTATGCAGTTAGGTATTTTACTCACGGCATTACGAGGTTTTTTCTTCGTTCTGGTGATCGTAGTGTGATTGACAGGAAGTGGGTGTTTCTGGGCGGAAACAGGCTGTTTTATGGGAGTGTGTGTAAAAACGCTACTGTTTCTGGGAAAAACGCGGGAGTGGCTGGAGAAACGGAGGAGTGTCTGGGCGAACGCTGGGTGTGTTTGTGACGTCAAACCAGGAACGACAAGCACTGAACTGATCGCAGATGCCGAGTAAGTTTGAAGCTACTCAGAAACTGCTAAGAAGTGTCTAATCGCAATTTTGCTAATCTTTCGTTCGCAATTTTGATAAGCTAAGATTCACTCCCAGTAGGCGGCGGCTTAGCGTGTGCAAAGCTGCTAAAAGCAGCTTGCGAGCGAACAACTCGGAATGACCACCACTGTGTCATATGCTGCGGAGGATATGTCCTCCCAGGATGATACCATTTTATGTAATCAGGATAGCACTGGTTTAGCACAGATTCCAGCAAGGGAACCTGAGTGGTTTTCCTCTATCAAATCTTGGATTTCTCAGATTTCAGACAGGGTTACAAGTAATGAATCTGCAACCCAGGTATTACAGAACTCTATGGCAGTATGGTCCGATTCTGGTACCTCAGGATGCTCTGCTATATACCCCCACAAGCGTGCGCTTATTCATGTTATGCGAGATGACACGGATACCGATTCTGAAACCACAGACGGTAATGGGGATGTGTTGCGGGGGTCTGCCTCTCTTGCAAAGGGGTTGCAATTGATGATAGAGGCTATCAGGGATGTGTTGAATATTAATGATACCACACCTGAGCAGGTTGAGGAGGCTTTTTTCACTGAAAAAAAGAAAGCCTCGCTAACCTTCCCTGCGTCAAAGGAATTAAATGCTATATTTGAGAAAGCATGGGAAAACCCTGAGAAAAAAATCCAGATCCCTAAAAGGGTACAGGTGGCGTTCCCTTTCCCTGAGGAGGATAGAAAAAAATGGGAAAGCCCGCCAATTGTTGACGCATCTGTGTCCAGACTCTCAAAAAAGGTGGTTTTACCTGTTCCGGGATCTACTGCCTTAAAGGAGCCAGCTGATTGTAAAATTGATATTACACTTAAATCAATGTACACCACTTCAGGGGCCATATTACGCCCCACTATTGCTAGTGCATGGATTGCAAAAGCTATAGTAAAGTGGTCAGGCACCTTACTTGAGGATTTGGATACGATGAATAAGGGTAATGTTGAATTGTTTTTGCGTAACATTCACGATTCAGCAGGTTTTATGGTAGAATCCATAAAAGACCTAGGTTCCATGGCTGCAGGGATCTCTTCCATGTCTGTTTCAGCTCGTCGGGGACTGTGGCTGCGCCAGTGGTCGGCTGACGCGGAATCCAGGAAAAGTGTGGAGTCCCTACCCTCAGGCTCTCTTTGGGGAAGCTTTGGATGCGTGGATATCCATGGCTACAGCGGGTAAGTCTCCGTTTCTTCCCTCAGCTGCAACTGCTCCGAAGAAATCCTTCTCTTCATCAGCATCACAGTCCTTTCGGCCTAACAAGCCTAGAAAGGCCAAACCGTCCAATACCTTCTTTAGGGGAGGTCGAGTTAAATCCAAGAAACCTGTTGCTGCAGGTTCCCAAGAACAAAAGCCTGTTTCAGGTACGCCAAAGTCCTCCGCATAACGGTGGACTGCGCTGCCTGGAGGTGGGGCGGGTGGGAGCGAGACTCAGACAGTTCAGTCACGCCTGGGTATTGTCCGGCCTGGATACCTGGGCGATAGATATTGTGTCCCAGGGATACAGGCTGGAAATTCAGAATCTCCCTCCTCACCGATTTTTCAAATCAGGCTTGCCAGTTCTACTGGCAGACAGAATTGTCCTACAAGAGGTTGTCCAGAAGTTGGTGGAGGTCATTGTACCAGTTCCTCCTCATTTGCAAACCACAGGTTACTATTCAAACCTTTTCGTGGTACCGAAACCGGATGGTTCGGTCAGGCCCATTCTGAACCTAAAATCACTGAACCCCTTTCTAAAGGAGTTCAAGTTCAAAATGGAGTCTCTCCGGGCGGTGATATCAGGTTTGGATGAGGAGGAATTCCTGGTATCCCTGGATATCAAGGATGCGTACCTCCACATTCCGATTTGGCTGCCGCATCAGGCGATGGCAGAGATGATGATTCTCCGCAATCAAGGGGTGAACATCATTCCATATCTGGACAATCTGCTGATAAAGGCATCGTCCAAGGAGAAGCTGTTGCAGTCCATTGTTCTCACAACCCACCTATTCAGACTCCACGGTTGGAATCTGAACCTTCCAAAATCACATTTGGAACCAACCCCGAGGTTGTCTTTTCTGGGGATGATCCTCCACACAGAAGTGCAGAGGGTGTTTCTTCCGTAGGAAAAGGCGTTGGTGATACAAACAATGGTCCGGGATGTCCTGAAGCCAGCCCGGGTGTCGGTTCATCAATGCATTTGCCTTTTGGGAAAGATGGTGGCCTCTAACGAGGCTCTCCAGTATGGGAGGTTCCATGCTCGGGCCTTCCAACTGGATCTCCTGGACAAGTGGTCAGGATCTCATCTCCACATGCACCAGAGAATTCGTCTGTCGCCAAAGGCCAGGATTTCACTCCTCTGGTGGCTCCAATTGCCTCACCTTCTGGAGGGCCGCAGGTTCGGGATTCAGGACTGGGTCCTTCTAACCACGGATACGAGCCTTCGGGGCTGGGGCGCAGTCACTCAAGGGGAAACCTTCCAAGGAAGGTGGTCAAGTCTGGAAGCCAGCCTGCCGATCAACCTCCTGGAACTAAGAGCTGTCTACAATGGTCTTCTTCAGGCGGCCCATCTTCTAAGAGATCGGGCCATTCAAGTACAGTTGAACAATGTAACGATGGTGGCTTACATAAACCGACAGGGCGGAACGAAGAGCAGAGCGGCAATGTCAGAGGTGACAAGAATCATCCTCTGGGCAGAAAGACACGCGTTGGCGCTCTCAGCAATCTTAATTCCGGGAGTGGACAACTGGGAAGCAGATTTCCTCAGCAGACATGATCTCCATCCAGGGAAGTGGGGTCTCCATCCGGAGGTGTTCAAGGAAATAACAGACCTTTGGGGGTTACCCCAAATAGATATGATGACCTCTCGTCTCAACAAGACGCTTCAACGCTATTGTTACAGGTCGAGGGACCCACAAGCAGCGGCAGTGGACTCCCTGGTGTCTCCGTGGGTGTTCCAGTCTGTGTACGTGTTTCCACCACTTCCACTCATTCCAAGAGTTCTAAAGCTCATAAGGAGAACAAGAGTTCAAGCGATCCTCATTGCTCCAGACTGGCCAAGGCAGGCTTGGTACGTGGACCTTCTGAATCTCTTGCAGGAAGAGCCGAGGCCTCTTCCTCTTCGGGAGGACCTGCTGCAGCAGGGGCCGTTCGCCTATCAAGACTTACCGCGGCTACGTTTGACGCATGGAAGTTGAGCCCTGATACTTGCTCGGAAGGGCATTCCGTAGAAGGTCATTTCTACCCTGATACAGGCTAGGAAAGGGGTAACTTCTAAGCATTACTATCGTATTTGGAAGAAATGTGTCTCTTGGTCTGAGTCCAAGAAGTTTCCTACGGTGGAGTTTCAACTGGGACGTTTCCTCCTCTTCCTGCAAGCAGGTGTGGATATGGGCCTGAGGTTGGCATCTGTGAAGGTCCAGATTTCGTCCCTGTCTATTTTCTTCCAGAAACAATTGGCTGCCCTCCCTAAGGTTCAGACCTTTTTGAAGGGAGTTCTGCACGTTCAACCTCCCTTTGTACCGCCTACGGCGCCTTGGGACCTTTACGTGGTGTTGCAGTTCCTCCAGTCAGACTGGTTTGAGCCTCTACAGGAGGTTGAGGTCAAATTTCTTACATGGAAGGCTGTCACGTTTTTGGCCTTAGCTTCTGCTAGTCTTGTTAAAGCCCTTACTTGATCTTCCACGAAGATAGAGCTGAGCTCCGGACACGTCAGCAGTTTCTTCCAAAGGTTGTGTCGGCATTTCATATAAACCAACCTATTGTGGTGCCAGTGGCTACTGACTCCTCAATTTCGTCAAAGTCCTAGGATGTTGTGAGAGCTTTGAGAATCTATGTGAAGGGGACTGCTCATCACAGGAAATCGGACTCTTTGTTTGTCCTGTATGATCCCAAGAAAATTGGGTGTCCTGCTTCAAAGCAGACTATATGTCGCTGGATTAGATTCAGTATACAGCATGCTTATTCTACGGCAGGACTGCCGTGTCCAAAATCTGTTAAGGCCCACTCTACTCGTAAGGTGGGGTCTTCCTGGGCGGCTGCCTGGGGTGTCTCGGCGTTTCAACTTTGCCGAGCGGCAACTTGGTCTGGGTCGAACACGTTTGCTAAGTTCTACAAGTTCGATACTTTGGCCTCTGATGATCTGAAGTTCAGTCAATCAGTTCTGCAGGAGCCTCCGCGCTCTCCCTCCCGTTCTGGGAGCTTTGGTACATCCCCATGGTACTAATGTGGACCCCAGCATCCTCTAGGTAAATCCTTTTCTCGTAGTTCGTAGAGGATGCTGGGCGCCCGCCCAGCGCTTCGTTTTCCTGCAACCGTTCTCTGGTTCAGTGCAACTTTGTTTAGTTATGTCCTGCATTGTTACTTGGTAAGTAATGTTTCAGCAGTTGCTGAGTTTTTCAAGCTAGTTAGCTTTATGTGCCTTGTATGTGTGAGCTGGTATGAATCTCGCCACTATCTGTGTTAAATCCTTCTCTCGAAGATGTCCGTCTCCTCGGGCACAGTTTCTAGACTGAGTCTGGTAGGAGGGGCATAGAGGGAGGAGTCAGCTCACACTCTCAAACTCTTAAAGTGCCAATGGCTCCTGGTAGACCCATCTATACCCCATGGTACTAATGTGGACCCCAGCATCCTCTACGGACTATGAGAAAAGGATTTACCGGTAGGTAACCAAAATCCTATTTCTCTAACGTCCTAAGTGGATGCTGGGGACTCCGTAAGGACCATGGGGAATAGCGGCTCCGCAGGAGACTGGGCACATCTAAAGAAAGCTTTAGGACTATCTGGTGTGCACTGGCTCCTCCCCCCATGACCCTCCTCCAAGCCTCAGTTAGATCTCTGTGCCCGAACGAGAAGGGTGCACACTAGGGGCTCTCCTGAGCTTCTTAGTGAAAGTTTTAGTTTAGGTTTTTTATTTTCAGTGAGACCTGCTGGCAACAGGCTCACTGCATCGAGGGACTAAGGGGAGAAGAAGCGAACTCACCTGCGTGCAGAGTGGATTGGGCTTCTTAGGCTACTGGACATTAGCTCCAGAGGGACGATCACAGGCCCAGCCATGGATGGGTCCCAGAGCCGCGCCGCCGGCCCCCTTACAGAGCCAGAAGACAGAAGAGGTCCGGAAAATCGGCGGCAGAAGACATCCTGTCTTCACCAAGGTAGCGCACAGCACTGCAGCTGTGCGCCATTGCTCCTCAGCACACTTCACACTTCGGTCACTGAGGGTGCAGGGCGCTAGGGGGGGGCGCCCTGAGCAGCAATAAAAACACCTTGGCTGGCGAAAATACATCACATATAGCCCCCAGGGCTATATGGATGAATTTTAACCCCTGCCAGAATCAATAAAAAAGCAGGAGAAAAGTCAGCGAAAAAGGGGCGGAGCCTATCTCCTCAGCACACTGGCGCCATTTTCCCTCACAGCTCAGTTGGAGGGAAGCTCCCCTGGCTCTCCCCTGCAGTCACTACACTACAGAAAGGGTTAAAAAAGAGAGGGGGGCACTAATTAGGCGCAGTATTAACAATACAGCAGCTATAAGGGGAAAAACACTTATATAAGGTTATCCCTGTATATATATAGCGCTTTGGTGTGTGCTGGCAAACTCTCCCTCTGTCTCCCCAAAGGGCTAGTGGGGTCCTGTCCTCTATCAGAGCATTCCCTGTGTGTGTGCTGTATGTCGGTACGTTTGTGTCGACATGTATGAGGAGAAAAATGATGTGGAGACGGAGCAGATTGCCTGTAATAGTGATGTCACCCCCTAGGGGGTCGACACCTGAGTGGATGAACTGTTGGAAGGAATTACGTGACAGTGTCAGCTCTGTATAAAAGACAGTGGTTGACATGAGACAGCCGGCTACTCAGCTTGTGCCTGTCCAGACGTCTCATAGGCCGTCAGGGGCTCTAAAGCGCCCGTTACCTCAGATGGCAGATATAGACGCCGACACGGATACTGACTCCAGTGTCGACGGTGAAGAGACAAATGTGACTTTCAGTAGAGCCACACGTTACATGATTGAGGCAATGAAAAATGTTTTACACATTTCTGATAATACGAGTACCACCAAAAAGGGGTATTATGTTCGGTGAGGAAAAACTACTTGTAGTTTTCCTGAATCTGAGAAATTAAATGAGGTGTGTGATGATGCGTGGTTTTCCCCCGATAACAACTGATAATTTCTAAAATGTTATTGGCATTATATCCTTTCCCGCCAGAGGTTAGGGTGCGTTGGGAAACACCCCCTAGGGTGGATAAAGCGCTCACACGCTTGTAAGGGCTCTACCCTCTCCTGAGATGGCCGCCCTTAAGGATCCTGCTGATAGAAAGCAGGAGGGTATCCTAAAATGTATTTACACACATACTGGTGTTATACTGCGACCAGCAATCGCCTCAGCCTGGATGTGCAGTGCTGGGTTGGCGTGGTCGGATTCCCTGACTGAAAATATTGATACCCTAGATAGGGACAGTATATTTTTGCCTATAGAGCATTTAAAAGATGCATTTCTATATATGCGTGATGCACAGCGGAATATTTGCCGACTGGCATCAAGTCTAAGTGCGTTGTCCATTTCTACCAGTAGAGGGTTATGGACACGTCAGTGGTCAGGTGATGCGTATTCCAAACGGCATTTGGAAGTATTGCCTTAATAAGGGGAGGAGTTATTTGGGGTCGGTCTTTCAGACCTGGTGGCCACGGCAACAGCTGGGAAATCCACGTTTGTACCCCAGGTCGCCTCTCAACATGAGAAGACGCCGTATTATCAGGCGCAGTCTTTTCGTGGACAAGCGGGCAAAATGTTCCTCATTTCTGCCCCGTGACAGAGGGAGAGGAAAAAGGCTGCAGAAATCAGCCAGTTCCCAGGAACAGAAACCCTCTCCCGCCTCTGCCAAGCCCTCAGTATGACGCTGGGGCTTTACAAGCAGAATCAGGCACGGTGGGGGGCCCGTCTCAATTAATTTCAGCGCGCAGTGGGCTCACTCGCAAGTAGACCCCTGGATCCTTCAGGTGATATCTCAGGGGTACAAATTAGAATTCGAGACGTCTCCCCCTCGCCGTTTTCCTAAAGTCGGCTTTACCGATGTCTCCTTCTGACAGGGAGACAGTTTTGGAAGCCATTCACAAGCTGTATTCCCAGCAGGTGATAATCAAGGTACCCCTCCTGCAACAGGGAACGGGGTATTATTCCACACTGTTGTGGTACCGAAGCCGGATGGCTCGGTGAGACCGATTCTAAATCTAAAATCTTTGAACACTTACATACAGAGGTTCAAATTCAAGATTGAGTCACTCAGAGCAGTGATTGCGAACCTGGAAGAAGGGGACTACATGATGTCTCGGGACATCAAGGATGCTTACCTTCATGTCAAAATTTACCCTTCTCACCAATGGTACCTCAGGTTTATGGTACAGAACTGTCACTATCAGTTCAGATGCTGCCGTATGGATGGTCCACGGCACCCCGGGTCTTTACCAAGGTAATGGCCGAAATGATGATATTCCTTCGAAGGAAGGGAATTTTAGTTATCCCTTACTTGGACGATTCCCTGATAAGGGTAAGATCCAGGGAACAGTTGGAGGTCGGTGTAACACTATCTCAGGTAGTGTTGCGGCAGCACGATTGGATTCTCAATATTCCAAAATCGCAGCTGGTTCCGACGACTTGTCTTCGGTTCCTAGGGATGATCCTGGACACAGTCCAGAAAAAGGTGTTTCTCCCGGAGGGGAAAGACAGGGAGTTATCCGAGCTAGTCAGGAACCTCCTAAAACCGAGCCAAGTCTCAGTGCATCAATGCAAAAGGGTTCTGGGTAAAATGGTGGCTTCCTACGAAGCAATCCCATTCGGCAGATTCCACGCAAGAACTTTCCAGTGGGACCTGCTGGACAAATGGTCCGGGTCGCATCTTCAGATGCATCAGCGGATAACCCTGTCACCAAGGACAAGGGTGTCCCTCCTGTGGTGGTTGCAGAGTGCTCATCTTCTAGAGGGCCGCAGATTCGGCATTCAGGACTGGGTCCTGGTGACCACGGATGCCAGCCTGCGAGGCTGGGGAGCAGTCACACAGGGAAGGAATATCCAGGGCTTATGGTCAAGCCTGGAGACATCACTTCACATAAATATCCTGAAGCTAAGGGCGATTTACAATGCTCTAAGCTTAGCAAGACCTCTGTTTCAAGGTCAGCCGGTGTTGATCCAGTCGGACAACATCACGGAAGTCACCCACGTAAACAGACAGGGTGGCACAAGAAGCAGGAGGGCAATGGCAGAAGCTGCAAGGATTCTTCGCTGGGCGGAAAATCATGTGATAGCACTGTCAGCAGTATTCATTCCGGGAGTGGACAACTGGGAAGCAGACTTCCTCAGCACGACCTCCACCCGGGAGAGTGGGGACTTCACCCAGAAGTCTTCCACACGATTATAAACCGTTGGGAAAAACTCGACAGGTATTGCGCCAGGTCAAGGGACCCTCAGGCAATAGCTGTAGACGCTCTGGTAACACCGTGGGTGTACCAGTCAGTGTATGTGTTCCCTCCTCTGCCTCTCATACCCAAGGTACTGAGATTGATAAGATGGAGAGGAGTAAGCACTATATTCGTGGCTCCGGATTGGCCAAGAAGGACTTGGTAACCGGAACTTCAAGAGATGCTCACGGAGGATCCGTGGCCTCTACCTCTAAGAAGGGACCTGCTCCAACAAGGACCCTGTCTGTTCCAAGACTTACCGCGGCTGCGTTTGACGGCATGGCGGTTGAACGCCGGATCCTGAAGGAAAAAAAAGGCATTCCGGATGAAGTCATCCCTATCCTGATCAAAGCCAGGAAGGATGTAACCGCAAAACATTATCACCGCATTTGGCGAAAATATGTTGCGTGGTGCGAGGCCAGTAAGGCCCGACGGAGGAAATTCAACTGGGTCGATTCCTACATTTCCTGCAAACAGGAGTGTCTATGGGCCTGAAATTGGGGTCCATTAAGGTTCAAATTTCGGCCCTGTCAATTTTCTTCCAAAAAGAACTAGCTTCAGTCCCTGAAGTTCAGACGTTTGTAAAAGGGGTACTGCATATACAGCCTCCTTTTGTGCCTCCAGTGGCACTTTGGGATCTCAATGTAGTTTTTTGGGTTCCAAAAGTCACATTGGTTTGAACCACTTAAATCTGTGGAGTTAAAATATCTCACATGGAAAGTGGTCATGCTGTTGGCCCTGGCCTGGGCCAGGCGCGTGTCAGAATTGGCGGCTTTATCCTGTAAAAGCCCTTATCTGATTTTCCATTCGGACAGGGCGGAATTGAGGACTCGTCCTCAGTTTCTCCCTAAGGTGTTTTCAGCGTTTCACCTGAACCAACCTATTGTGGTGCCTGCGGCTACTAGGGACTTGGAGGACTCCAAGTTGCTAGACGTTGTCAGGGCCCTGAAAATATATGTTTCCAGGACGGCTGGAGTCAGAAAATCTGACTCGCTGTTTATCCTGTATGCACCCAACAAGCTGGGTGCTCCTGCTTCTAAGCAGACTATTGCTCGTTGGATTTGTAGTACAATTCAGCTTGCACATTCTGTGGCAGGCCTGCCACAGCCAAAAATCTGTAAATGCCCACTCCACAAGGAAGGTGGGCTCATCTTGGGCGGCTGCCCGAGGGGTCTCGGCTTTACAACTTTGCCGAGCAGCTACTTGGTCAGGAGCAAATACGTTTGTAAAATTCTACAAAATTGATACCCTGGCTGAGGAGGACCTGGAGTTCTCTCAATTGGTGCTGCAGAGTCATCCGCACTCTCCCGCCCGTTTGGGAGCTTTGGTATAATCCCCATGGTCCTTACGGAGTCCCCAGCATCCACTTAGGACGTTAGAGAAAATAAGAATTTACTTACCGATAATTCTATTTCTCGTAGTCCGTAGTGGATGCTGGGCGCCCATCCCAAGTGCGGATTGTCTGCAATACTGGTACATAGTTATTGTTACCAAAAAATCGGGTTATTGCTGTAGTGAGCCATCTTTTCTAGAGGCTCCTCTGTTATCATGCTGTTAACTGGGTTCAGATCACAAGTTGTACAGTGTGATTGGTGTGGCTGGTATGAGTCTTACCCGGGATTCAAAATCCTTCCTTATTGTGTACGCTCGTCCGGGCACAGTATCCTAACTGAGGCTTGGAGGAGGGTCATGGGGGGAGGAGCCAGTGCACACCAGATAGTCCTAAAGCTTTCTTTAGATGTGCCCAGTCTCCTGCGGAGCCGCTATTCCCCATGGTCCTTACGGAGTCCCCAGCATCCACTACGGACTACGAGAAATAGAATTATCGGTAAGTAAATTCTTATTTTTTATGCTAGCCAGTGCCTCCTGAGCCATTTACCTCACCACACATCACAACTGTTGGATGGGGGTGTTGCAGTAGAATGTAGTAATATTTAAAACAGGTGAAAATCAACATTTCATAACTCGTCAAGTGGGCAAAATTACTTCAAATCTGGATCAAAATTTCCAGTGAAATCTTTCATAAACTGTTATACAAAATATGTTGTACTTCAATGAACCTGCAACTACCATAATGTCAGGTTGGACTACTCTTATACTCAGGACTAGATTTCTGGAACACAGGTGAAACATCTTGAATAAATAAACCAATTATAGTGTCTCCACAACACTCAGGACTGGGATCTTATGTCTCCTCGATATTCCAGTCTTTGGACTTTGCATCCAGATGACCTGTGTCACAGCATGCCAGAGCCTGGTGTTCACTTACTGGATCCAGCGCACTGGTCTGCTTCTGCTGTTGTATCTCTGCTGTGGTCTGGTGTGTGGCAGCACCTGCTGCACTGAAATGTTTGGCAGGAAGTCCTCCTCCTGGCCACTGGCTTCTTACTGCGCCTACTGCAGCTCTGCTCCTGGCTGCTGAGGCTCCCATAGGGACACGCATGGTTTCTCCCTCCAAACTCATTTCTGAAAATGAGGCAAAATGTAATTTTTCAAAAAGTTTTGGATATCGCATGTTTTGGATTTCATATAAGTCCTTCCACATGATTATAGGTGTCATATTAGATAGGAAAGTGCATGGAGAGTGTTGTTGGCTGTAGTACTGGCCGTTAGAGAAAGCAGTAGGTGATTGGAGTGCTTGAAAAAGAAGGTATCTATGTTTAATCTGTGTGTTTACACTATAGCAAGCAATCTGCAGTACGGGCTTCTCCCGTGTACGTTTGCTGCAGTTACAATTGTTTCCAAAAAGGTATCTATCTACAGTATATATTCATACATTATTGGGGGTCATTCCGAGTTGTTCGCTCGCAAGCTGCTTTTAGCAGCTTTGCACACGCTAAGCCGCCGCCTACTGGGAGTGAATCTTAGCTTATCAAAATTGCGAACGAAAGATTAGCAAAATTGCGAATAGACACTTCTTAGCAGTTTCTGAGTAGCTCCAGACTTACTCGGCATCTGCGATCAGTTCAGTCAGTTTCGTTCCTGGTTTGACGTCACAAACACACCCAGCGTTCGCCCAGACACTCCTCCGTTTCTCCAGCCACTCCCGCGTTTTTCCCAGAAACGGTAGCGTTTTTTCACACACACCCATAAAACGGCCAGTTTCCGCCCAGAAACACCCACTTCCTGTCAATCACATTACGATCACCAGAACGAAGAAAAAACCTCGTAATGCCGTGAGTAAAATACCTAACTGCATAGCAAATTTACTTGGCGCAGTCGCACTGCGGACATTGCGCATGCGCATTAGCGACTAATCGCTCCGTTGCGAGAAAAAAATAATGAGCGAACAACTCGGAATGACCCCCATAGTCCCGATTTTCGTGGACTGTCCCAATGTCCCACCCGCGGGCCGCAGTGTCCCACGATTGGGGTAGGGGGCAGTTGGGAGACCATCTCTATACTGTTCCGCACAGCGTCTATTCACCGGCAGAGAGGGACAGGGGGAATAACCAGCAGCTTACAGAGCGCTGTCCATGCCCCCATAGTGATGAAAATGGGGGCATGGCTCACGATCACGTCACTTTCCATGAGGCCATGCCCCCTAATTTCAGGCGCACGACTCCACCATGCGAAAATGTCCCTCCTTGAGACTACAAGAAGCTGGGAGGTATGTATATTGGGGCTAATTCAGACCTGATCGTAGCCATACAAAATGTTGCACGGCTACGATCAGCCACCCTGACATGCGGGGGGACGCCCAGCACAGGGCTAGTCTGCCCGGCATGCCTGGCCCTCCCCCGGCGCACAGGTACAAAAGCATCGCACGGCGGTGATGCTTTTGTACCTGAAGAGTAGCTCCGTACCAGCGCAGCTCCTGTGCGCTGGCAGGGAGCAACCCTTCGCTCTCAGGTCGCAGCGGCTGTGTGTGATGTCACGCAGCCACCGGGGGCGCCTCCCCCGCACGGTCCGAGCCTCCAAAATGGTGGCCCAACGCTGCCGGCCCACCCAGCGAACGCCTCTCTCGATCACTGGGCTGAAATGCTGATCGCATCTCTGGCATGCACCAGCGCACTGCGACGCCTGCACATGCGCAGTTCAGACCTGATCGCTTGCTGTGCGAAAACGCACAGCAGCGATCAGGTCTGAATTAGCCCCATTGTGTATGAGGGCAAAGACAGTACTGTGATTTCATGCTTAGCTGATCAAAGATCTAGTTTGCTCAGTATTGAGTCTTGGTGCACAAAAAAGCCCAGTCTTTTAAATTGTACATGTCAAGAGGAGATAAAGGCATAGACACTGATGCTAGCAAACTGCACAGGTCCCTCCTGCTTCTGTTTAGGTCTCTGCTGCACTAACAAGGCCTAATTCAGAGGGAATCGGTATGGTTTACTGCCAGACGAATAGGTGCCGATTTATGTTTTTGCTGGTGGGTGCTCGGTGGGAGCGGGAATGAATGGGCAGCCGCGACAGTGACTAATGCCCATTACACATTATGCTACACACCGTAATGTCTATTACGCAATATGCCACACACTGTAATGCCCATTACGCAATATGCCACACACCGTAATGGCCAATGCCACACAATGTCAATTACATATTATGCCACACACAGTTATGGCTCTGACACCATTTTATCCCTTACACAGAATAATGCCCCTTACAAATGATGCAACACAGTAAGGCTTCTAATTACTTTTAAATTACTTGCCTGTTGTCAGGGGTCTCATGCTCATTGCCAAGGGTTTCATGCACGTTGTCAGGGGTTTCATGCTCTGGGTTCCATGCTCACAGGGGTTTCATGCGCATTGTCAGGGGTCTTCAGCACGTTGGCAGGGGTTACATTGTGCGTTGCCAACAAAGTATGGGAGGGTGGGTGCTAAACATATGGGGGGGGGGGGGGGTTGCCATGGTACCACACACACTGCTTCCTGGGGGAGGGGGGGCTTGGTGACACACACTCATACAGTGGGTCCTGGGGGAGGGGGGGCATGATGACACACACATACACACACTGCGTCCTGGGGGGAGAGGGGGGGGACATGATGACTCACAAACATGCACACACTGCGTCCTGGGGGGGCCATGATGACACACACATGCACACACTGCATGCTGGGGGGAGGGGGGCATGATGACACACACACATGCACACACTGCGTCCTCAGTGCAAGGGGGGGGCATGATGACACACACACACTGCGTCCTGGGGGGGAGGGAGAGGCATGATGACACACACACATGCACAATCCTTTTGCTAGCCACCGCAGCCCCTGCAGAGGATTGAGAAGCGCTGGGGGCTGAGGAAACGCTTCTGTACAGTGCAGTATAAAAAAGCCCTTAAAAATGTGACCTCTAGCGCCTGTCTCCTCCTTGGCGGCGGCCATTTAAAAAAAAAAAAATTATACTGCACTGTGCGGAAGCGTTTCCGCAGCCCCCAGCGCTTCTCAATCCTCTACGGGGGGCTGCGGCGGCTAGCAGTAACTGGGGCAGCGGCTCAGTTAGTTCCATGGGTGCTCCTGATTGTCCGTGGGTGCTCGGGCCGGGAGCACCCACGGAATCGGCGCCTATGGCCAGACGGGATGCCGGCTGTCAGTAAACCGACAGCGGCACCCTGTTTGTTGGACTCCCAGTAGCGAGTCAATTTTAACTGCATCCCATTCAGAGAGGTACGCTAATGCAATTGTGGTTCTCTAGGCTATGGATCTGCTAGTGTTAGCAAGTGAAGCTGCTGTCCAGAAATTAAAAGAGCCGTACACATTCACAGCCTACACGCAATCATGGGCAACATCGACTGCTCGAGTAGGGCTTTGGCTTTGTAGACTGGCCGCGGCGGTAGCAACACATTTCTCTGTGTACATGATCACATCAGATACATGCCCTATGGGGGGGTCATTCCGAGTTGTTAGCTCATTATTTTTTTTCGCTACGGAGCGATTAGTCGCAAACTGCGCATGCGCAATGTACGCATGCGCCTGCGCCAAGTAAATTAGCACAAAAGTTTGGTATTTTACTCACTGCGTAACAAAGTTTTTTCATTGTTCTGCTGATCGTAGTGTGATTGACAGGAAGTGGGTGTTTCTGGGCGGAAACTGACCGTTTTCTGGGAGTGTGCGGAAAAACGCAGGCGTTTCAGGGAAAAACGCGGCCGAACGCAGGGCGTGTTTGTGACGTCAAACCAGGAACAAAACTGACTGAACTGATCGCTATTTGTGAGTAGGTCTGGAGCTACTCTGAACTGCTAATAAATTTCTATTTGCAATTCTGCTAATCTTTCGTTCGCAATTCTGCTAAACTAAGATACACTCCCAGAGGGCGGCGGCTTAGCGTGTGCAATGCTGCTAAAACCAGCTAGCGAGCGAACAACTCGGAATCACCCCCTATATACGGCCATGACATGCCTGCATTTTTGCGCCAACCCCCCATTACAACAGCAGGAATCCCAGCAATACAGGACTATTCCCACTTGTGGGTGTCCTTGACACCCATGGAGCAGGAATAGATCCTGTGGCGAGCCAACGAGCCCACAGTATGGCGCGTGCAGTGAGCCCGCAAGGGGACTCTTTGTGCTCGGCCTGCTGCCAGCATTCTGGCGGGCGAGATGCCACGGTCAGATATGGGCAGCTGGCATCCCGTCTGCCATTAAATCATATATATATACCTCTATTACATTGCAGTTTTTCCATGTTTTTTTTTTATTGTTCTATTGCTATTAGCAGGGGCGGTTCCAGAGGTGGGGCTGCAGCTCAGTTCACAATTCAAGTAGTTTGAAATAACAGTTGTGGCAGTTGGTGTGGATCCCCTATTTGAATTTTGAACTGAGCTGCAGCCCCGCCTCTGGAACCGCCAATGGCTACTAGTATTACGGACTAGTCATTTCCAAGCTTTCTGCCCACTGTTACCAGTTTTTTCGCCTATTTGGCATATTGGAAAATCTGATTAGCAAATGACCACTATATAGCGTGTGAGCATCAACGGAAAACACTGCCTTGGTGTTCGCATACATTAGCCCCGGAGGGGGTTCCCCTGGAACCCTCCCCGGAAATGGCCGCTGTGCATGTGTGGTTAGCAGGACCGCATATGCACAGGAGCCCTGGCAGCACACTGAGCACAAAACAGGGACAGGCTCCTTTTGGATACTCTGCAGTTACTCTGTAATACATAGCATCGATATAATTGCATATTGCAATGCAATTCTGGGTGCTAATATTGCACACAGATCACAATGAATATGTGATTAATGATAAATTGACCCTATAATCTGATTGTTTGGTATTTGTGTGGCCAATTTCATGCGAGGTAAAAATAAGAATTTACTCACCGGTAATTCTATTTCTCGTAGTCCGTAGTGGATGCTGGGAACTCCGTAAGGACCATGGGGAATAGACGGGCTCCGCAGGAGACTGGGCACTCTTAAAAGAAAGATTAGGTACTATATCTGGTGTGCACTGGCTCCTCCCTCTATGCCCCTCCTCCAGACCTCAGTTAGGGAAACTGTGCCCGGAAGAGCTGACATTACCAGGAAAGGATTTGGAATCCAGGGTAAGACTCATACCAGCCACACCAATCACACTGTACAACTCGTGATAACCATACCCAGTTAACAGTATGAACAACAACTGAGCCTCAGTAACAGATGGCTCATTTAGTTAAGCAATAACTATATACATGTATTGCAGAGAGTCCGCACTTGGGACGGGCGCCCAGCATCCACTACGGACTACGAGAAATAGAATTACCGGTGAGTAAATTCTTATTTTCTCTGACGTCCTAGTGGATGCTGGGAACTCCGTAAGGACCATGGGGATTATACCAAAGCTCCCAAACGGGCGGGAGAGTGCGGATGACTCTGCAGCACCGAATGAGCAAAGGCAAGGTCCTCCTCAGCCAGGGTATCAAACTTGTAGAACTTAGCAAATGTGTTTGAACCCGACCAAGTAGCAGCTCGGCAAAGCTGTAAAGCCGAGACCCCTCGGGCAGCCGCCCAAGAAGAGCCCACCTTCCTTGTGGAATGGGCTTTTACTGATTTAGGATGCGGCAATCCTGCCGCAGAATGAGCTTGCTGAATCGTGCTACAGATCCAGCGCGCAATCGTTTGCTTTGAAGCAGGAGCACCCAGCTTGTTGGGCGCATGCAGGATAAACAGCGAGTCAGCTACATAGATTTTCAAAGCCCTGACTACATCTAGTAACTTGGAGTCCTCCAAGGTCCTAGTAGCCGCAGGCACCACAATAGGTTGGTTCAAATGAAACGCTGATACCACCTTAGGGAGAAATTGGGGACGAGTCCTCAATTCTGCCCTGTCCATATGGAAGATCAGATAAGGGCTTTTACACGACAAAGCCGCCAATTCTGACACACGCCTAGCCGAAGCTAAGGCCAATAGCATGACCACTTTCCACGTGAGATATTTTAGCTCCACGGTCTTAAGTGGCTCAAACCAGTGGGATTTCAGGAAATCCAACACAACGTTAAGATCCCAAGGTGCCACTGGAGGCACAAAAGGGGGCTGAATACGCAGCACTCCCTTAACAAACGTCTGAGCTTCAGGGAGTGAAGCCAGTTCTTTTTGAAAGAAAATAGATAGGGCCGAAATCTGGACCTTTATGGATCCTAATTTTAGACCCATAGTCACTCCTGACTGTAGGAAGTGCAGGAATCGACCCAGCTGGAATTCCTCTGTAGGGGCCTTCCTGGCCTCACACCAAGCAACATATTTTCGCCATATACGGTGATTATGTTGTGCTGTCACGTCTTTCCTAGCCTTTATCAGCGTAGGAATCACTTCATCTGGAATGCCCTTTTCCGTTAGGATCCGGCGTTCAACCGCCATGCCGTCAAACGCAGCCGCGGTAAGTCTTGGAACAGACAGGGCCCCTGCTGTAACAGGTCCTGTCTGAGAGGCAGAGGCCATGGGTCCTCTGAGATCATTTCTTGTAGTTCTGGGTACCAAGATCTTCTTGGCCAATCCGGAACGATGAGTATAGTTCTTACTCCTCTCTTTCTTACAATCCTCAGTACCTTGGGTATGAGAGGAAGAGGAGGAAACACATAAACCGACTGGTACACCCACGGTGTCACTAGTGCGTCCACAGCTATCGCCTGAGGGTCTCTTGACCTGGCGCAATATTTTTTTAGCTTTTTGTTGAGACGGGACGCCATCATGTCTACCTGTGGGCGTTCCCAACGATTTACAATCAGCGTGAAGACTTCTGGATGAAGTCCCCACTCTCCCGGGTGGAGGTCGTGCCTGCTGAGGAAGTCTGCTTCCCAGTTGTCCACTCCCGGAATGAACACTGCTGACAGTGCTAGCACGTGATTCTCCGCCCATCGAAGAATCCTTGTGGCTTCTGCCATCGCCATCCTGCTTCTTGTGCCGCCCTGTTGGTTTACATGGGCGACCGCCGTGATGTTGTCTGACTGAATCAACACCGGTTGGTTTTGAAGCAGGGGTTCTGCTTGACTCAGGGCGTTGTAAATGGCCCTTAGTTCCAGAAGATTTATGTGAAGGGAAGTCTCCTGACTTGACCACTGTCCTTGGAAGTTCCTTCCCTGAGTGACTGCCCCCAACCTCGGAGGCTTGCATCCGTGGTCACCAGGTCCCAGTCCTGTATGCCGAATCTGCGGCCCTCGAGAAGATGAGCACTCTGCAGCCACCACAGCAGAGACACCCTGGCCCTCGGGGACAGGATGATCAGACGATGCATCTGAAGATGCGATCCGGACCACTTGTCTAACAGATCCCACTGAAAGATCCTTGCATGGAACCTGCCGAAGGGAATTGCTTCGTAAGAAGCTACCATCTTTCCCAGGACTCGCATGCAGTGATGCAACGACACCTGTTTTGGTTTCAGGAGGTCCCTGACCAGAGATGACAATTCCTGGGCCTTCTCCACCGGGAGAAACACCTTCTTCTGTTCTGTGTCCAGAATCATGCCCAAGAACAGCAGACGCGTCGCAGGAATCAGCTGCGACTTTGGGATATTCAGAATCCAGCCGTGCTGTTGCAGCACTTCCCGAGATAGTGCTACGTTGACTAACAACTGCTCCTTGGACCTCGCCTTTATAAGGAGATCGTCCAAGTACGGGATAATTATAACTCCCTTCTTCCGAAGGAGTATCATCATTTCGACCATTACCTTGGTAAATACCCTCGGTGCCGTGGACAGACCAAACGGCAACGTCTGGAATTGGTAATGACAGTCCTGTACCACAAACCTGAGGTACTCCTGGTGAGGTGGGTAAATGGGGACATGCAGATAAGCATCCTTGATGTCCAGCGACACCATAAAATCCCCCTCTTCCAGCCTTGCAATAACCGCCCTGAGCGATTCCATTTTGAACTTGAACTTCCTTACATAAGTGTTCAAGGATTTTAAATTTAGAATGGGTCTCACCGAACCGTCTGGTTTCGGTACCACAAACATTGTGGAATAGTAACCCCGTCCCTGTTGAAGGAGGGGAACCTTGATTATCACCTGCTGAAGGTACAGCTTGTGAATAGCCGCCAACACTACCTCCCTTTCCTTGGGAGCCGCTGGCAAGGCTGATTTGAGGTAACGGCGAGGGGGAGTCGCCTCGAACTCCAGCATGTATCCCTGAGATACCACTTGTAGAACCCAGAGATCCACCTGTGAGCAAACCCACTGGTCGCTGAAGTTCCGGAGACGCGCCCCCACCGCACCTGGCTCCACCTGTGGAGCCCCAGCGTCATGCGGTGGACTTAGTGGAAGCAGGGGAGGATTTTTGTTCCTGGGAACTGGCTGTCTGGTGCAGCTTTTTTCCTCTACCCCTGCCTCTGGGCAGAAAGGATGCGCCTCTGACCCGCTTGCCTTTCTGAGGTTGAAAGGACTGTACTTGATAATACGGTGCTTTCTTAGGCTGTGAGGAAACCTGAGGTAAAAAAGTCGACTTCCCAGCTGTTGCTGTGGATACGAGGTCCGAGAGACCGTCCCCAAACAATTCCTCACCCTTATAAGGCAAAACCTCCATGTGCCTTTTAGAATCAGCATCACCTGTCCACTGCCGAGTCCATAATACTCTCCTGGCAGAAATGGACATTGCATTAATTCTAGATGCCAGCCGGCAAATGTCCCTCTGTGCATCCCTCATATACAAGACGACGTCCTTTATATGCTCTATGGTTAGCAAAATAGCATCCCTGTCGAGGGTATCAATGTTGTCTGACAGGGTATCAGACCATGCTGCTGCAGCACTACACATCCATGCTGAAGCAATAGCAAGTCTCAGTATAGTACCTGAGTGTGTATATACAGACTTCAGGATAGCCTCCTGCTTTCTATCTGCAGGTTCCTTTAGGGCGGCCGTATCCTGAGACGGCAGTGCCACCCTTTTAGATAATCGTGTGAGCGCCTTGTCCACCCTAGGGGATGTCTCCCAGCGTAACCTATCCCTTGGCGGGAAAGGGTACGCCATCAGTAACCTCTTAGAAATCACTAGTTTCTTATCAGGGGAACACCACGCTTCTTCACACAATTCATTTAATTCATCAGATGGGGGAAAAGTCACTGGGTGCTTTTTCTCCCCAAACATAATACCCTTTTTAGTGGTAACCGGGTTAATGTCAGAAATGTGCAACACATTTTTCATTGCCGTAATCATGCATCGGATGGCCCTTGTGGACTGTACATTTGTCTCATCCTCGTCTACACTGGAGTCAGACTCCGTGTCGACATCTGTGTCTGCCATCTGAGCTAGCGGGCGTTTTTGAGCCCCTGATGGCCTCTGAGACGCCTGGGCAGGCGCGGGCTGAGATGCCGGCTGTCCCAAGGCTGTTACGTCATCAAACCTTTTATGTAAAGAGTTGACACTGTCGGTTAATACCTTCCACATATCCATCCACTCCGGTGTCGGCCCCGTAGGGGGCGACATCACACTTATCGGCTCCTGCTCCGCCTCCACGTAGCCCTCCACATCAAACATGTCGACACAGCCGTACCGACACACCGCACACACACAGGGAATGCTCTGACTGAGGACAGGACCCCACAAAGTCCTTTGGGGAGACAGAGAGAGAGTATGCCAGCACACACCACAGAGCTATATAACACAGGGATTTTCACTATACTTAGTGATTTTTCCCAATAGCTGCTTATTAACACCAATTTGCGCCTAAATTTATGTGCCCCCCCTCTCTTTTTTACCCTTGTTGTACTGGATACTGCAGGGGAGAGCCTGGGGAGCGTCCTTCCAGCGGAGCTGTGAAGAGAAAATGGAGCTGGCTGTGCTGAGGAAGATAGCCCCGCCCCCTCAGCGGCGGGCTTCTCCCGCTTTTTATAATGTCAATGGCGGGGGTTTTTTGCACATATACAGTGTTATACACTGTATTATGTGCTATTTGTGCCAAAAAGGTAAACTAATTGCTGCCCAGGGCCCCCCCCCCCCCCAAGCGCCCTGCACCCAACAGTGACCGGAGTGTGTGGTGTGCTATGGGAGCAATGGCGCACACCTGCAGTGCTGTGCGCTACCTTAATGAAGACAGGAGTCTTCAGCCGCCGTTTTTCATCTTTATCTTCCGTCTTCTGGCTCTGCAAGGGGGACGGCGGCGCGGCTCCGGGAACGGACGATCGAGGTCGGGCCCTGTGTTCGATCCCTCTGGAGCTAATGGTGTCCAGTAGCCTTAGAAGCACAAGCTAGCTGCAAGCAGGTAAGTTTGCTTCTCTCCCCTCAGTCCCTCGTAGCAGTGAGTCTGTTGCCAGCAGATCTCACTGAAAATAAAAAACCTAACAAATACTTTCTTTTCTAGTGAGCTCAGGAGAGCCCACTAGGTGCATCCAGCTCTGGCCGGGCACAGATTCTAACTGAGGTCTGGAGGAGGGGCATAGAGGGAGGAGCCAGTGCACACCAGATATAGTACCTAATCTTTCTTTTAAGAGTGCCCAGTCTCCTGCGGAGCCGGTCTATTCCCCATGGTCCTTACGGAGTTCCCAGCATCCACTAGGACGTCAGAGAAATAGCAATTATTATAACAAGTTGTTTCAAAAGCAGTTTACTTTGATTGAAAGGTTTGCATTGTTGTTCAAAATTGTATTAAGATTAGAAGGCAGGATATAATGCCCTTTTCATTATAGCTTCACTCTTATGCAGAGCAGACCTTATAATTACAATGGGTATGCAGCTGCATATGGCGCCACACTGAGTAGGGCGCTGACGTTCCTTAGCCTGACATGCGCCGCTGCCCAGCAGCAGCAGCAGCACAGTGCCGATGACATCCTGAGAGGAGGGAATACACCCTGGTCAAGAATCTCCCCCGTCCGGCTCGCTCTCTCCTACCCTCTGATTGGCTGCCAGTTGCTCGAACATTGAAAATATTGGTAGAGAGGTACCGCAAGAATGCACTGTTCTCAGTACCCGGCTGTGCTGTAGTAGGGAGTAGGAATGGACAATACATCGGAAACCGGACGAAAGAGTATACTGGCGCCGGCTGAATTTCAAATAATGAACGGATGCAAATTTATCAATAAAAAATTATTCATGCATTTATTAAAATTAGACTAAAAATGATTACAACAAATCTAATTGTCAAAAGGGTAATAAAATAGATAAGGGATTGAGAGTCTCTCAAATTAACATGTGACCACTTCTATCTCCACTTAGGCAATATGCACTTGTTTTCTGGCTAGGACTCAGTCCTCCAAAGTGTCCTCAGTAAATTTTGGATATGGATATTACCATGGTCTCAGGAAGAAGTCCCCTTGGTTCTCAATTGCAGATCGAGGTCCAATGGCAGCAGGGGAATGTCCAGAGATTCCAAATAGGCAGCACTAGTGAGGATCCTGTGGGAGTTTGTAGGTCCAATAATTGCCAGATGATTGAGAATGGCAGGTGCAATGCCCGTGATCAGAAGGAGAGGCTGGGCTTCCACCATCGAAACTTTTGATATGAAAGTAACCATCACAGAAAAAACAGGTCAAATGATTTGAACGTGCGCAAAAAAAACTTGCTTGTGCATGCGCAATGCCCCTGTAGCACAGATGGCAGGTCACAGGACTGTGGGCAGGATCGGGAACGGGACTGGAGGCGGGTCCCGGAGCAGTCAAAGACGTGACCTTTTCTGTCCATGCACACATCTTGATTGTTGGAGGCAGAAAGAGACAGCTTTCAAGGATCAAGATATACAATGCAGAGCTGCAGCCAGGCACAGCGCAGCTATCAGCATATTTCTCTAGCATCCATAAGGGATATTAGGGACACATTAGTACGATGGGGTATAGACGGGGTCCAAAGGAGCCATTGACTTTAAATTTCTTCAACTGAGTGTGCTGGCTCCTCCCCTCTTTTCCCCCTCCCACAGGCAGTTTAGAATAAAGTGGCCTCAGGAGAGGATGCACATCTCGCAGCTCCAGAGAGTTTTCTTCAGTTTATTTTCATTCTTTGTTATTTTCGGTATTGGTTTGGGCAACAGCATACCTGTACCGTGGGAGTTAGGGGACGGGGGAGATCACCGACCTTGTGAGGTGTCAGAGCCGCTTCCCCGCTGCAGGACCACCGTCCTGAGAGGTCGTTTGTTCAGCAGGGCACTGCGCCTTGGCTGTCGCAATCGCAGCACGCTGCACACCCCTAACATTAGCCTGAAGGTGACATCGGTGGTGAGTACAAACTGGGGGGCTCTGCTTGGGGGGTCCCCTGGTTCACTGTGTGGCTGACACGCAGGGGAGGCATACTGGACCCTCCTGGGGGGTACCCGCTATAGCCCCCTGTGTACACTGGCAACGGTTAGTATAGCCTTGCATCTATGTTATGTTTCTCTATCGTCCTAGTGGATGCTGGGGTTCCTGAAAGGACCATGGGGAATAGCGGCTCCGCAGGAGACAGGGCACAAAAGTAAAGCTTTCCGATCAGGTGGTGTGCACTGGCTCCTCCCCCTATGACCCTCCCCAAAGCCAGTTAGATTTTTGTGCCCGGCCGAGAAGGGTGCAATCTAGGTGGCTCTCCTAAAGAGCTGCTTAGAAAAGTTTAGCTTAGGTTTTTTATTTTACAGTGAGTCCTGCTGGCAACAGGATCACTGCAACGAGGGACTTAGGGGAGAAGAAGTGAACTCACCTGCGTGCAGGATGGATTGGCTTCTTGGCTACTGGACATCAGCTCCAGAGGGACGATCACAGGTACAGCCTGGATGGTCACCGGAGCCTTGCCGCCGGCCCCCTTGCAGATGCTGAAGTAAGAAGAGGTCCAGAATCGGCGGCAGAAGACTCCTCAGTCTTCTAAAGGTAGCGCACAGCACTGCAGCTGTGCGCCATTTTCCTCTCAGCACACTTCACACGGCAGTCACTGAGGGTGCAGGGCGCTGGGAGGGGGGCGCCCTGGGAGGCAAAATGAATACCTATTTTGGCTAAAAATACCTCACATATAGCCTCCGGAGGCTATATGGAGATATTTAACCCCTGCCAGAATCCGTTAAGAGCGGGAGACGAGGCCGCCGAAAAAGGGGCGGGGCCTATCTCCTCAGCACACAGCGCCATTTTCCCTCACAGAAAGGCTGGAGGGAAGGCTCCCAGGCTCTCCCCTGCACTGCACTACAGAAACAGGGTTAAAACAGAGAGGGGGGGCACTAATTTGGCGTTAGAAATATATAAAAAAGATGCTATAAGGGAAAACACTTATATAAGGTTGTCCCTATATAATTATAGCGTTTTTGGTGTGTGCTGGTAAACTCTCCCTCTGTCTCTCCAAAGGGCTAGTGGGTCCTGTCCTCTATCAGAGCATTCCCTGCGTGTGTGCTGTGTGTCGGTACGTGTGTGTCGACATGTATGAGGACGATGTTGGTGAGGAGGCGGAGCAATTGCCTGTAATGGTGATGTCACTCTCTAGGGAGTCGACACCGGAATGGATGGCTTATTTAGGGAATTACGTGATAATGTCAACACGCTGCAAGGTCGGTTGACGACATGAGACGGCCGACAAACAATTAGTACCGGTCCAGACGTCTCAAAAACACCGTCAGGGGTTTTAAAACGCCCGTTTACTTTAGTCGGTCGACACAGACACAGACAGGGACACTGAATCCAGTGTCGACGGTGAATAAACAAACGTATTCCTTATTAGGGCCACACGTTAAAGGCAATGAAGGAGGTGTTTCATATTTCTGATACTACAAGTACCACAAAAGAGGGTATTATGTGGGATGTGAAAAAACTACCGTAGTTTTTCCTGAATCAGATAAATTAAATAAAGTGTGTGATGATGCGTGGGTTCCCCCCGATAGAAAATTATGGGCGGTATACCCTTTCCCGCCAGAAGTTAGGGCGCGTTGGGAAACACCCCTTAGGGTGGATAAGGCGCTCACACGCTTATCAAAACAAGTGGCGGTACCGTCTATAGATAGGGCCGTCCTCAAGGACCAGCTGACAGGAGGCTGGAAAATATCATAAAAAGTATATACACACATACTGGTGTTATACTGCGACCAGCGATCGCCTCAGCCTGGATGTGCAGAGCTGAGGTGGCTTGGTCGGATTCCCTGACTAAAAATATTGATACCCTTGACAGGGACAGTATTTTATTGACTATAGAGCATTTAAAGGATGCATTTCTATATATGCGAGATGCACAGAGGGATATTTGCACTCTGGCATCAAGAGTAAATGCGATGTCCATATCTGCCAGAAGATGTTATGGACACGACAGTGGTCAGGTGATGCAGATTCCAAACGGCACAAAGGTGTATTGCCGTATAAAGGAAGAGGAGTTATTTGGGGTCGGTCCATCGGACCTGGTGGCCACGGCAACTGCTGGAAAATCCGCCGTTTTTACCCTAAGTCACATCTCTGCAGAAAAAGACACCGTCTTTTCAGCCTCAGTCCTTTCGTCCCTATAAGATCATATCTGCCCAGGGATAGAGGAAAGGGAAGAAGACTGCAGCAGGCAGCCCATTCCCAGGAACAGAAGCGTTCCACCGCTTCTGACAAGTTCTCAGCATGGCGCTGAGACCGTACAGGACCCCTGGATCCTACAAGTAGTATCCCAGGGGTACAGATTGGAATGTCGAGACGTTTCCCCTTCGCAGGCTCCTGAAGTCTGCTTTACCAAGGTCTCCCTCCGACAAAGAGGCAGTATGGGAAAAAATTCACAAGCTGTATTCCCAGCAGGTGATAATTAAATTACCCCTCCTACTACAAGAAAAGGGGTATTATTCCACACTATATTGTGGTACTGAAGCCAGAAGGCTAGGTGAGACTTATTCTAAAAAAATTTTTGAACACTTACAAAGGTTCAAATCAAGATGGAGTCACTCAGAGCAGTGATAACGAACCAGGAAGAAGGGGACTATATAGTGTCCCGGGACATCAGGGATGCTTACCTCTATGTCCCAAATTTGCCCTTCTCACTAAGGGTACCTCAGGTTCGTGGTGCAGAACTGTCACTATCAGTTTCAGACGCTGCCGTTTGGATTGTCCACGGCACCCCGGGTCTTTACCAAGGTAATGGCCGAAATGATGATTCTTCTTCGAAGAAAAGGCGTCTTAATTATCCCTTACTTGGACGATCTCCTGATAAGGGCATAGTCCAGGGAACAGTTGGAGGTCGGAGTAGCACTATCTCGGATACTGCTACAACAGCACGGGTGGATTCTAAATATTCCAAAATCGCAGCTGATCCCGACGACACGTCTGCTGTGCCTAGGGATGATTCTGGACACAGTCCAGAAAAAGGTGTTTCTCCCGGAAGAGAAAGCCAGGGAGTTATCCGAGCTAGTCAGGAACCTCCTAAAAACAGTGCATCATTGCACAAGGGTCCTGGTAAAAATGGTGGCTTCCTACGAAGCAATTCCATTCGGCAGATTTCACGCAAGAACTTTTCAGTGGGATCTGCTGGACAAATGGTCCGGATCGCATCTTCAGATGCATCAGCGGATAACCCTATATCCAAGGACAAGGGTGTCTCTCCTGTGGTGGTTATAGAGTGCTCATCTTCTAGAGGGCCGCAGATTCGGCATTCAGGATTGGATGCTGGTGACCACGGAGCCCAGCCCGAGAGGCTGGGGAGCAGTCACACAAGGAAAAAATTTCCAGGGAGTGTGATCAAGTCTGGAGACTTTTCTCCACATAAATATACTGGAGCTAAGGGTAAATTTATAATGCTCTAAGCTTAGCAAGACCTCTGCTTCAAGGTCAGCCGGTATTGATCCAGTGGGAAAAACATCACGGCAGTCGCCCACGTAAACAGACAGGGCGACACAAGAAGCAGGAGGGCAATGGCAAAAACTGCAAGGACTTTTCGCTGGGCGGAAAATCATGTGATAGCACTGTCAGCAGTGTTTCATCCCGGGAATGGAAACTGGGAAGCAGACTTCCTCAGCAGGCACGACCTCCACCCGGGAGAGTGGAAACTTCATCGGGAAGTTTTTTTCCACATGATTGTAAACCGTTGGGAAATACCAAAGGTGGACATGATAGCGTCCCGTCTGAACAAAAAACGGGACAGGTATTGCGCCAGGTCAAGAGACCCTCAGGCAATAGCTGTGGACGTTCTGGTAACACCGTGGGTGTACCAGTCGGTGTATGTGTTCCCTCCTCTGCTTCTCATACCTAAGGTGCTGAGAATTATAAGACGTAGAGGAGTAAGAACTATACTCATGGCTCCGGATTGGCCAAGAAGGACTTGGTACCCGGAACTTCAAGAGATGCTTACAGAGGTCTTATGGCCTCTGCCGCTAAGAAGGGACTTGCTTCAGCAAGTACCATGTCTGTTCCAAGACTTACCGCAGCTGTGTTTGTCGGCATGGCGGTGGAAAGCCGGATCCTAAGGGAAAAAGGCATTCCGGAAGAGGTCATTCCTACCCTGGTCAAAGCCAGAAAGGAGGTGACCGCACAACATTATCACCACATGTGGCGAAAATATGTTGCGTGGTGTGAGGCCAGGAAGGCCCCACAAAGAAATTTCAACTCGGTCGTTTCCTGCATTTCCTGCAAACAGGAGTGTCTATGGGCCTCAAATTGGGGTCCATTAAGGTTCAAATTTCGGCCCTGTCGATTTTCTTCCAGAAAGAATTGGCTTCAGTTCCTGAAGTCCAGAAGTTTGTCAAGGGAGTATTGCATATACAACCCCCTTTTGTGCCTCCAGTGGCACTGTGGGATCTCAACGTAGTTCTGGGATTCCTCAAATCACATTGGTTTAAAACCAGTCAAATCTGTGGATTTGAAGCATCTCACATGAAAAGTGACCATGCTCTTGGCCCTGGCCTGGACCAGGCGAGTGTCAAATTGGTGGTTTTTTCTCAAAAAAGCCCATATCTGTTTGTCCATTCGGACAGGGCAGAGCTGCGGACTCGTCCCCAGTTCTCTCCCTAAGGTGGTGTCAGTGTTTCACCTGAACCAGCTTATTGTGGTGCCTTGCACCTACTAGGGACTTGGAGGACTCCAAGTTGCTAGATGTTGTCAGGGCCCTGAAAATATGTTCCAGGACGGCTGGAGTCAGGAAAACTGACTTGCTGTTATCCTGTATGCACCCAACAAACTGGGTGCTCTTGCTTCTAAGCAGACTATTGCTAGTTGGATGTGTAATACAATTCAGCTTGCAAATTCTGTGGCAGGCCTGCCACAGCCAAAATATGTAAATGCCCATTCCACAAGGAAGGTGGGCTCATCTTGGGCGGCTGCCCGAGGGGTCTCGGCTTTACAACTTTGCCGAGCAGCTACTTGGTCAGGGGCAAACACGTTTGCTAAATTCTACAAATTTGATACCCTGGCTAAGGAGGACCTGGAGTTCTCTCATTCGGTGCTGCAGAGTCATCCGCACTCTCCCGCCCGTTTGGGAGCTTTGGTATAATCCCCATGGTCCTTTCAGGAACCCCAGCATCCACTAGGACGATAGAGAAAATAAGAATTTACTTACCGATAATTCTATTTCTCGGAGTCCGTAGTGGATGCTGGGCGCCCATCCCAAGTGCGGATTATCTGCAATACTTGTACATAGTTACAAAAATCGGGTTATTATTGTTGTGAGCCATCTTTTCAGAGGCTCCGCTGTTATCATACTGTTAACTGGGTTTAGATCACAAGTTGTACGGTGTGATTGGTGTGGCTGGTATGAGTCTTACCCGGGATTCAAAATTCCTCCCTTATTGTGTACGCTCGTCCGGGCACAGTACCTAACTGGCTTTGGGGAGGGTCATAGGGGGAGGAGCCAGTGCACACCACCTGATCGGAAAGCTTTACTTTTGTGCCCTGTCTCCTGCGGAGCCGCTATTCCCCATGGTCCTTTCAGGAACCCCAGCATCCACTACGGACTCCGAGAAATAGAATTATCGGTAAGTAAATTCTTATTTTTACACTGTTTGGGAGACATTGCCAGTATAAATATCACTGAAGTGTCGGCACCACTACAGGGGGCGGAGCTTACTCAGAATGGGCTCAGCGTCATTTTGGCGCCTTCCTCTGCATACAGCAGCAGTAGCAGGAACACACAGCTCCTCCAGACACGCAGGAACACGCTGGAAACTTGGTACAGGGTGTATCTAAGGGGGAGAGCTGCTATTGTGCACATTCCGTGTCCCTTTGGGGAATATATATCTTATATTATAACATATACAGTGTTTCACTGGGACTTCCGGTGGGCGGGCCGAACGATCCGGCTGCTTCTCCCCGGAGCTCTCCCCCCAGGCGCCCTAACCAGCCTATACCAGCGGCTTCGCCTGGACCGAGGACCCCGCAAATACACCAGCGGGTCCCGGAGATAGTGGGGAACAAAGTGGCACTGATCCCGGCTCGCTCCCCCCCCCCTGTTTCGCCCACCGGAGCCCGCACACGCTGTGTGCATTGTATGACGGCGGCCATCTTAGACCACGTGCAAAGCCGTGGCTGAGCCGCCTAAAGGATCCAGGCTATATACAGCGATCCGCTGTGCTGCTCGCTGGACCCCACGCCGCTACAACAGGTGCGTGCAGATACGAACAGCCCTGCCGCTGCAGAGGCCGAATCCCCACCTAACCCCGTGACCGCACCCAGTATACTCCGCGGCCTCGCCGCCATCACTGGAGCCGCCATCACTGGAAGACGGGAACACTCACCGTGACACAGACCCGGCTTGTACAACAGCTGTCTGTAAGATACATCCTGCTGACCCCGGCGAATTTGGGAGAGAGACAATACCATCCTGCACATCCAAGACTCCTCAGGTACCGCGCTGGTCGCTGCCTGGGGTTTACCTTCACTGCTGATACAAGGAGCGACTAGGAGCGATTGGGCTCTTCTGCCTCACCCTCCTCCTTCCACAGAGAACACTTATATAATACATAACGCACCTCCATTCCCCTGCTCACAACTATTTAGCAGCAATACCCGTCATGGAAAAGTATATAGCCAAAACGCCTCGTGCGTGCAAGAATTCACAAAACAAAAACAAACCAGCAACTAAAGATAAAGACCAAAGTCCTACTCAACAGAGATACTCACCCTCACCGGGCAGAAAAGATCCAGTTGACCTGCTGCCCCCTGACACCCAGGCTAGCCCATCTGCAATGCAGAAAGCCAGGGAAATTGCAGAAATCATTTCACCACTATTAGATGCCAAGCTGGCACCATTAATGGAGGCCATCACATCAGCTGCTGCACAACTGACCCAACACACACAGCGCCTGGCAGAGGCTGAAGATCGCATCTCCACACTGGAAGACGACCATAATGCGATACAAACACAGCAGCAAACACATGATAACACCTTGGCGGCCATGAGCGATAAACTCGAGGAATTGGAAAATCGCAACCGTCGGAACAACTTGCGCCTGATTGGCCTCCCTGAATCCGTCAAACAAAAAGATCTACTAGATTTGGTTACTCACTGGCTCCCCGCAACACTTGGTTTACCCTCTTCACCCACTTCCTACATGGTCGAAAGGGCACACCGTATCGGCCCTGATAGACAATCCTCACAAGCTTCCCAGACCCGCCCTAGACCGGTAATCTTTAAACTGCTAAATTACCTTGACAAGGTGAAGATTTTAGAAGCGTACCGTAAATGCTCAGACCTCCACCATGAGGGATCTAAAATTCTGCTTTTTCAGGACTTTTCTTTCCAAGTTTCAACGCAACGAAGAGAATTCTCCCCGATTTGCAAAGAACTATTCTCCAAAAATATCAGATTCGCTCTACTATACCCTGCAAAGTTAAGACTCTTTCATGCAGGCAAACCACATTTTTTCCATACTCCGGAAGCTGCTCGCAACTTCCTCAAGTCTATATCAGACTCGCACTCTGATTCTAGAATGGACGATGCTGATTGACTTTCCTAAAACCAAGTATTTCTTTGCTCTTTTTCTCTCTCATCTCTCCTCTTTGCTCCAATTAATAATGCAATATTAATAATATATATTTGGCTCATACAGCCATTGATGAGTGGATACACATCTTACTTGATGGGGGTGGGGGGATGGCGGAGGACTCTACTCCCAGTTCTGTCAGCCCCCTTTTTGTTTCCTCTCCCCTTTCTCTTTTCTATTCATATTAAGGTTTCAGTTATATATGGATGGTTATTGTTACTATCATATTTGGTTCAAAAATTTAAAAATGTTTTTGATAGGTGGCTAAAGTGGTATCAGCAAATACTTTGTACATATACAAAAATTTCTCGTTATATGTTGAAAACGACCCCACATGACTTCCTTACAAGCTCCTTTGACCCCTCCCCTGCTCGCTGGGACTGGGGAGTGGGTTACCGATTGTGGCATCTCCTTCTGCGTTCCATCAGACTGGGCATTGGATAATGTCGAATCCTGAAGAGGCCGAAACTCCTCTTGATAACTCAAAGAGGTCTCTTAAATTTGTCTCATGGAACGTTGAGGGTTTGAACACACCAATCAAGAGGAAAAAAGTACTAAACCACCTTAAAAAATTTCGCCCCGGTGTGGTATTACTACAAGAGACACATTGGCGAATCACTGACCCTAATGCACTTAGGGATACTTGGGTGGGAGACTTTAGAAGTGCATCATATACTACCAAAACAAGGGGAGTGGTAATCCTTTTTCGCAAATCACTACATTACGAGATCAGGGAGGAGCGAGTAGATCCAGAGGGTAGATTCCTGTTTTTAAAGGTTGATATCGAGGGAGAACGTTTCACTCTGGCTTGTATTTACGCCCCCACAGGGCCTAACGCTTCATTTTTCTCAGATATTTTTGTCCACTTACAGGATTGGGTGGAAGGCTCCTTGATACTAGGAGGAGATCTTAATGTCGTTCTAGATCCGATGCTAGATGTGTCAGGTGGTCCCAGACAATCAGGTTTGAATAGATCTACTCCCCCACCACTGTTCCTAATGCTGGAATCCTTACAGCTCATAGATCCTTGGCGATTTCTTAATCCTGATTCCAGGGAATACTCCTTCTTCTCACACCCACACAAAATATTCTCCAGACTAGATTATTGGCTAGTATCCTCCTCTTTAATACATAGAATACAAGACACCACCATCGCTAACATTCTTCTATCAGATCATGCTCCAATTACATTATCAAGTACCCTAAACACACCTCGTCTATACTCTTACACCTGGCGGTTCCCAGAACATCTATCTCACTCAGAAGACTTTAAACTCTACTTGACCCAATCATACCTCAATTACACAGGCGATAATGCAATACATATTGATAACATGAACCTCTTCTGGCAGGCTTCTAAACCGGTCATTAGAGGCCAAGTGATCTCATATGTGGCCGCCAGAAAGAGACAACTAAGGGAGAGAATGGCTAAAGCTTCTCTCCAGGTTACTTCCATTTATTCTCAACTATTGGCCGATCCATCGGAATCCAATAGAACACGATATAAAGATGCTAAATTAGTCTACGACACACTATGCACAGAGCAGGCCAAAATGTTCCTTTCCTTCCAGTCCAACAAATATTTCCGTTGGGGTAATCGCCCTGGAAAATTATTGGCAAATATGGTGAAGGCTCATGTAACCCCCAAACATATCTCCACTATTCGTGACACCCTTACTTCACCAGCGCTAACACAGGAGGCAATTAGTGATACCTTTCTGTCCTTCTTTGATACCTTATACACGGCCCCTCTGGACCAACCAGAACTTGGCTCAGAGTTTTTAACAAAAGCCGACCTTCCCACATTATCAGAACAAGACAAAGAACTCCTCACTACTCCCATCACTGCAGAGGAATTGGAAGCAATTATTAAATCCCTACCCAATGGGAAATCCCCCGGCCCAGACGGACTGTCTGCAGCCTATTACAAACTACTCTTACCACATATCAGCGAACATCTTTTAATTTTATATAATTCAATTCTGACAGGACACCCGGCTCCTCATAACTTCAACACAGCACGAGTCATAGTCCTCCCCAAACCCAATAAAGACCACACCCTGGTCTCGTCCTACCGACCAATCTCACTATTGAATCAAGATTTTAAAATATTCACGAAGATATTGGCTTCCCGACTCCAGTTGGTCCTACCCAAATTACTTCATCCCGCCCAAACAGGGTTCCTACGTAACAGACACTCTGTACATAATGTTCGCTCTCTCCTAGCGGCCATGACCAAAACTCATGACTCGTTGGAGACGGGGAACATTGTTCTAAGTTGTGATGCAGACAAGGCATTTGACCGAGTCTCTTGGGCCCACATTGACAGAATACTCAGATTCCAAAATTTTGGCCCAGACTTTCTTCAGGTATTTCATACCCTTTATCGTACCCCCCAAGCCTTCTTAACAATTAATGGTCATAACTCTAGACTCTTCTCCTTACACCGTGGCACAAGACAGGGATGCCCTCTATCTCCTCTACTGTTTAACTTAGCCTTAGACCCGCTTCTTCGTCACTTTATAAAGGAAACGAAATGGCAGGGTATAAAACTAGCAGACCGAGAACTTAAATTCTCAGCATTTGCAGATGACATCCTATTGTACTTTAGCAACCCCAAAGAGGCTATCCCACATTTACTAGACATATTAAAATCCTTTGAACAAGTTTCTGGGTTTAAAATCAACTACTTTAAAACAGAGGCTTTGGCCTTCTTCCCTTCAGCCAAAATGGGTTGGGACACCACCTTCCCATTTCAATGGGCCCCAAATAACCGCATTACCTATCTAGGTATTGTGTTTTCTAGTCATCCATCTGAATTGTATCCCCTCAACTTCTCACCATTACTCACTAAAACATATGCTGATTTCGCTAGATGGGCCCACCTCCCCCTTACATATACGGGCAGAAGTCATTTATATAAAATGATTAGCTTCCCACGCTTCTTATATGTGCTTCAGATGCTCCCGCTGATTCCACCCAAGGACGCATTCACTCAATTGGATAAAGCATTATCCACATTTATTTGAGCAGGAAAACGCCCTAGATTTTCATTGTTTAAATTACGCCAACCTCGGTCCCTTGGTGGATTAAATTTACCATGTCTGTACACTTATGCTCTAGCAGCTAATTATAGGATTGCAGTGGACTGGATCAGCGGACAGAGCATGTATGCAAACACATATCTAGAACAATCCTTCACACCTTCTTGGAACCTGATAACCCTGCTGCATACAACCCCCAACTCCATGCCAAATAGAGCAAAAAACAATTTACTTATATCTTCCACTTGCACAGCATGGCGATCAGTTCGCTCACGACTTGGAATATCACGATACAAATCACTGTTCCTACCTCTTTGGGGTAATCCAGACTTTCAACCCCACACAACCTCACATATATTTCATACCTGGCACAATGGAGGCCTGAAATATATCCACCAATTTTTGAATGCCGAAACACTGACTCTACTAACACACTCGCAGGTCATAGCGCGTTTCCCACATTTACAGATACCACTATTCCCATTCCTTCAAGCCTGCAGTTACGTACAGAGGATCCTATCCTTGATACCGCAACATGATAAATCTCACAATATGGATAAAACACTACGTCTGTCTGCGAATAACACCTTTTCCACAGCCTTTATATATTCACACTCTCGCACCTTACTAAACATAGACACAGGCTCAGTGGGACTTATGAAATGGAGAATGGAGTTCCCAGATCTCTCCTTAAAAGTGATACTAGAGGCCAACACTTATCTAGACAAAACACTAGGTTCCATTTCATACTCCGAAATGCACCAGAAAATCCTACATAGAGCATACGTTACCCCAAAGTTACGACACCTCATGGGAGCTGCCCCCTCATCCCATTGTTTTAAATGTGCTGCTCTGGACGCAGACCTGGTTCACTGCCTGTGGTCTTGCCCCAAGGTGCAGACACTATGGCAAGCACTCCAATCATACATTACAATAGATCTGCAAATACAATTTAACATTACTAAGGCATGGGCATTTTGGGGCATATATCCGAAATCAATGCCTACCAGACTAACTAAAGGACAACGTATCCTATTGATTAAATTATCAGCGGCCACAAAGAAGACAATCCTTTCACAATGGATCTCCACTGACCCAATACCCATTACACTGGTACACCCTAGGATCTCACACCTCTTCCACCTTGACTGGACAAATACCACTTTGCAGAAGGAGAGGCTAACAGCACAGTACTTTAATACTTGGTTACCCTATGTTCTGACCCTCTCCCCAATTACCAAAGAAGCACTAAGGAAATGTTTTAAAGATACCAAATGGTATCTTTTAGAATCACTCGACTCCACACCCCCCTTCTGAGTACACCGCTTCTTAATGTTTAACAGGCCCGATCGTGGATACTCCCCACCATCAACTTGTACAGGTTCAGCTCCTTGAGTACAAAGTTTTACTTCACTAGGGGTATGCAAGGGGTGCTGCTACGGTACTGGTAAAATACCACTTATTATTACTATAACGAGACGATATATCCTTAGATATTCTTATGTATAACGTATTTTTCTTATTATGTATGTTATGGTTACTCACCTGTCAATAAATATATTATATAAAAAAATACAGTGTTTCACTGAATACAACAGCTAACAGCCTCACTGAGGCTAGGTAGTTTGGGTGTGCTGGTGCGTTTTCTCTGTCTCCCCCTCACATACAGTAAGGGCAGACTTGCATTATACTTGTCTGTGTGTATGTGTATGTCTGTATTGTTACTGTAATCATGGTAAAACACAAGTTGTTCAGTGTGTGTATCACCAGATTCTCCCCTCTATCTTCTGGCTCTATTTCTTGTGAACAATGTAGTCAGTCCTCACAAATCACTGAGGAGGCTGTGGGGGCGGGTCATGAGCCTTCCTGGCTAGGTGCCAACAAAACTATGACACAGGGTATTGAACTCCTCATTCTGGCTATATACGGGATGTGTCTTTTTCCTCACACAAAACAAACTGAGGGGTATATTTACTAAGCTCCCGATTTTGACCGAGATGCCGTTTTTTCTTCAAAGTGTCATGTCGGGAATTTACTAAGCAAAAATCTCGGCAGTGATGAGGGCATTCGTAATATTTTGGAAGTCCTAGGAAAAAATCACGAATCAATACACCATCAGTCAAATACGCCTGCAATTTGGAAGAAATCGGTAATTTACTAAAAAGTGCAAATCACAAACACTGCCGACAATAGCCAAACACTGCCGTGCAGAAATACAAATCGTGAAAAAGTGCTAAAAAAAAACAGACCTGCTTTTTTATCCCGTGTTTGGATAGGCATGCACGGATCCATGAGATCCGTGCATGTTTATCAGTGGGAAGGGGATGGGAAAGTGTTATTTTTTTGAAAAAAAAAAATGCGTAGGGTCCCCCCTCCTAAGCAAAACCAGCCTCGGGCTCTTTGAGCCGGTCCTGGTTGCAAAAATATGGGTAAAAAAATTATAGAGGTTCCCCCATATTTAAACAACCAGCACCGGGCTTTGCGCCTGGTCCTGGTTCCAAAAATACGGGGGACAAAAAGCGTAGGGGTCCCCCGTATTTCTGAAACCAGCACCGGGCTCCACTAGCCAGATACATAATGCCACAGCCGGGGGACACTTTTATATAGGTCCCGGCGGCCCTGGCATTACATAACCAACTAGTTACCCCTGGCCTTACATAACCAACTAGTCACCCCTGGCCGGGGTACCCTGGAGGAGTGGGGACCCCTTCAATCAAGGGGTCCCCCCCCTCCAGCCACCCAAGGACCAGGGGTGAAGCCCGAGGCTGTCCCCCCCATCCAAAGGCTGCGGATGGGAGGCTGATAGCTGTTGTGTAAAAAAATGAATATTGATTTTAGTAGCAGTACTACAAGTCCCAGCAAGCCTCCCCCGCAAGCTGGTACTTGAAGAACCACAAGTACCAGCATGCGGAGGAAAACCGGGCCCGCTGGTACCTGTAGTACTACTACTAAAAAAATACCCCAATAAAAACATAAGACACACACCTTGAAAGTATAACTTTAATACATACATCCACACCTCCATATACACATACTTACCTTATGTTCACACGAGGGTCGGTCCTCTTCTCCATGTAGAATCCATGGGGTACCTGTGGAAAAAATTATACTCACAAAATCCAGTGTAGAAGGCTCTTCTTGTAATCCATTTGTAATCCAGGTACTTGTCAAAATAAAAAAACGGACACCCGACCTCGCACTGAAAGGGGCCCCATGTTTTCACATGGGACCCCTTTCCCCGAATGCCAGAAACCCTCTCTGACTTATGTCTAAGACTGTTCCATCAGCCAATCAGGGAACGCCACGTTGTGGCATCCTCCTGATCGGCTGTGTGCTCCTGTACTGTATGACAGGCGGCACACGGCAGTGTTACAATGTAGCGCCTATGCGCTCCATTGTAACCAATGGTGGGAACTTTGTGGTCAGCGGTGAGGTTACTTTCGGTCACCCGCTGACCACAAAGTTCCCACCATTAGTTACAATGGAGCGCATAGGCGCTACATTGTAACACTGCCGTGTGCCGCCTGTCATACAGTACAGGAGCACACAGCCGATCAGGAGGATGCCACAACGTGGCGTTCCCTGATTGGCTGATGGAACCCTCTTAGACATAAGTCAGAGGGGGTTTCTGGCATTCGGGGGAAAGGGTTCCCATGTGAAAACATGGGGCCCCTTTCAGTGCGAGGTCGGGTGTCCGTTTTTTTATTTTGACAAGTACCTGGATTACAAATGGATTACAAGAAGAGCCTTCTACACTGGATTTTGTGAGTATAATTTTTTCCACAGGTACCCCATGGATTCTACATGGAGAAGAGGACCGACCCTCGTGTGAACATAAGGTAAGTATGTGTATATGGAGGTGTGGATGTATGTATTAAAGTTATACTTTCAAGGTGTGTGTCTTATGTTTTTATTGGGGTATTTTTTTAGTAGTAGTACTACAGGTACCAGTGGGCCCGGTTTTCCTCCGCATGCTGGTACTTGTGGTTCTCCAAGTACCAGCTTGCGGGGGAGGCTTGCTGGGACTTGTAGTACTGCTACTAAAAACAATATTCATTTTTTTACACAACGGCTATCAGCCTCCCATCTACAGCCTTTGGATGGGGGGGACAGCCTCGGACTTCACCCCTGGTCCTTGGGTGGCTGGAGGGGGGGGACCCCTTGATTGAAGGGGTCCCCACTCCTCCAGGGTACCCCGGCCAGGGGTGACTAGTTGGTTATGTAATGCCAGGGCCGTCGGGACCTATATAAAAGTGTCCCCCGGCTGTGGCATTATGTATCTGGTGTTAGGATCTCCTGCTCTGTGCTGCCACGTCGCCATGGCAACCGGGAGGCAAGTGTTAGCGAAGTAACCTGAGCGCAGCTGATACTCCGGTCCGGGTTTTTACTGTGTAGTGGTTACAGGCTCTGTGCACGGCAGGGAATCCGGCGATGGTTTTGTGCTCACAGTCTGTGAGGTCTGAGTGGGGCATGGACAGCACCTGCTATATAAACCATCCTCTCAGGCTAGGCAAATGCTGCTGAATCTTTGTTTGTTAGTCAGTTCCAGAGAGTTAGCTAGTACTGTGTGACTTTGTATTTACTTGTTGCTTACTGTGAATAGGCCTTGGGATTCGGTACTTCATTCTGCCAATCCGGACCTAGCAGTAAGACTGGAGTCAGTTGTTTGACCTGCTGGGGTTCTTTGGCTATTCTGTGAACCCAGCAGGTTTGCGGCTGTACTCTCAGACCTGCTTGCTTAATCCTCCCTCACTGTGCAGGGCGTCCAGGTGTCAGTTTAGTGGCAGTAAGCTGAACCTGTGCCCTGCAAGTGGGGGTTAGGATTGTGGATACTCTCCTTGTGTCTATATTTCTATCTCTGACCAAGGAGTTTATTCTCACACCCGTTGGTAACCCTTTGGGGGTTTTTTCTGTTGCTCTTAGCAACATCATTTCAGGTGCTCCACATGTTAAATCACTACACATCGCTTCATTGTCCGCTCTATTCCATCTGAGCATTCCTGACACTAGGGAGACACCCAATTCCTGAGCCTTTGGGCTTCTCCGTTCACTTTGTGTTTATTAGTTATTCCATCACCTCCTGTGTATGTTATGTTATACTGGCTGTGAGTTCGTTTGCTTCGCTTCCCTCTCTGTTCATACACCGGTATACTCCTGTTAGCACTGGTGTGCGTAACATATTCAGCAGCCCTACTCCTGTTGAAATTTTGTGGGAATATGGAGCATACCCCTCAAAATACTTTGCAACAGGTGGTCGATCAGGTGCAGGTCCTGACTCGACAATTTAATGAGATGTCCATTAAAATGAACACCCTGCAGGCCGCTAGCGGAGCTCCCGCAGCAGCAGCGGCAAGTTCAGGGGTTAAGGAGCCGAAAGTAAATCTCCCGGATCGTTTTTCTGGAGATCGCTCGCAGTTCTTTTGTTTCAAGGAGAGCTGTAAGCTATATTTCAGGCTTAGGCCCCAGTCTTCTGGGTCGGAGATTCAGCGGGTGGGCATGGAGATTTCCTTGCTACAAGGAGACCCACAGGTCTGGGCATATGGGTTACAGCCTGACTGTCCGTCGCTTAAAAGTGTTGATGCTTTTTTTACGGCACTGGGCATTTTGTATGATGACCCTGACAAGATGGCTTCAGCCGAGGCTCAGATTACGATTCTTAAGCAAGGGCGACGGCCAGCTGAGGTTTATAGTACGGAGTTTCGGAGGTTGGCTCATGATACCCAGTGGAATGACCCAGCCCTGAGAAACCAGTACCGAAGGGGCCTTTCTGACCAGATAAAGGACCAACTGGTACAATATCCCTTGCCTGATAGCTTAGATCAGCTCATGCAGTTATCCATCCGGGTGGATAGACGGCTGAGAGAGCGTAGGCTTGAAAGGGAGATCGCAGTTTCCTTTTTTCCCAAGGGAACCTCAGACTCTGAGGAATATTCCGAGGAGCCTATGCAGATTGGGGCTAACCGCCTCTCCTCGTGTGAGAAGACGCGGAGGAGACATCAGGGTTTGTGTTTGTACTGTGGGAATAAAGGTCATGTTGTAGTATCATGCCCAGAAAAACCGGAAAACTTCAGGGCCTGAGGGTGATGGGAAATATCCTGTCAGGCCAGAAGTCAGAATTTCCTAAAGAGACTTTTCTCATTCCGGTGACTTTGGAGATCCTCGGTCAAACTGTCAAGACTGAGGCCTTTGTTGACAGTGGGGCCGATGGGGTTTTCATGGACCGTCAATTCGCCCTGGAACACTCTGTTCCCTCAGTACCTTTGGCATCAGAGATTGAGATCTGTGGGTTAAACGGGGAACCATTGACCCAGGGTAAAATTACCTCCTGCACCAGCCAAATTCCTTTGTTTATTGGAGCCACACACTCTGAAAAATTGTCTTTTTATGTGACTGTCTGTTCTTTTGCCCCATTGGTTTTGGGGTTACCCTGTTTAAGGGCCCATAACCCTCAATTTGACTGGGTCTCTGGGGAGATTCTTAGTTGGGGTAGTGATTGTTTCAGGAGTTGCTTGAGCCTTCCAGTCAGGCTCTCGCAGCTAAGTTTGCCAGGATTGCCAGGATGTTATGCAGATTTTGCGGATGTGTTCTCCAAAAAAGTTGCGGAGGTACTACCTCCCCATCGCCCCTATGACTGTGCCATTGATTTGTTGCCGGATGCTAAGCTTCCCAAGAGCAGGTTGTACTCCCTGTCACGTCCTGAGACTCAGGCTATGGCAGAGTACATTCAGGAGAACTTGGCTAAGGGATTTATCAGACCCTCACAGTCCCCAGTTGGGTCGGGGTTCTTTTTCGTGGGTAAAAAGTACGGTTCGTTGCGACCCTGCATCGACTTCAGGGAATTGAACCGTATCACGATTAAAAACTCGTACCCACTGCCTCTCATTTCGGTTTTGTTTGACCAGCTTCGTACTGCCACCATTTTTTCTAAGATTGACCTACGCGGTGCTTACAATCTAATCCGAATAAGAGAGGGGGATGAATGGAAGACTGCCTTTAATACCCACTCAGGGCATTATGAATATTTGGTGATGCCTTTTGGGCTCTCTAATGCCCCGGCAGTCTTCCAGGAATTCATGAACGATGTGCTCAGGGAATATTTGGATAGATTCTTAGTTGTTTATCTAGATGACATCCTAATCTTCTCTCATTCCCTGGAGGAACATCGGAAGCATGTACGCTTAGTCCTCCAGAAACTCAGAGACCACCAGCTTGGGGCGAAGCTGGAGAAGTGCGAGTTTGAAGTCCAGCAAATCGCATTTCTAGGGTATATTATCTCCTCAGAAGGTTTCCAAATGGAGGGTTCTAAGGTACAGGCAGTCCTGGATTGGGTGCAGCCCACTAGTTTGAAGGCGCTTCAGCGTTTTCTGGGCTTTGCAAATTTTTATAGACGGTTTATCGCTGGATTTTCGTATATAGTGGCCCCCTTGGTGGCACTCACTAAGAAAGGGGCGGATGTTGCTCACTGGTCTTGTGAGGCCAAAGCGGCCTTTGCCCGTCTCAAAAGGGCATTTGTCTCGGCCAAGGTGCTGCGACACCCAGATCCAGAGCGTCCTTTTGAGGTAGAAGTGGATGCCTCTGAGATAGGTATTGGGGCAGTGCTCTCTCAGATGGGGGTGTCTGATAATCGCCTTCATCCCTGTGCTTACTTTTCCCGTAAATTTTCGTCTGCCGAGATGAATTATGATGTGGGTAACCGGGAATTGTTGGCTATAAAGGATGCACTCGGGGAGTGGAACACTGGCTTGAGGGGGCTAAGTTTGTGGTCTCAATTCTCACCGACCATAAGAATCTGGCATATTTAGAGTCAGCGAAGCGGCTCAATTCCAGGCAGGCACGATGGGCTTTGTTTTTTGCTCGCTTTAATTTTTTGATAACATATCGCCCTGGGTCAAAAAACATCAAGGCTGATGCGCTCTCGCGGAGTTTTGCTCCAGTTCAAGAGACCACCGAGGAGCCATTGCCCATTGTGTCCCCATCATGTATTAAAGTGGGCATTACCCAGGACCTCTTGTCATTAGTCCTTAGAGCACAGGAGCAGGCTCCTCCAGACCTTCCGGTAGGTCTCTTGTTTGTGCCTCCTAGATTAAGACAGCGAGTGTTCCTGGAATTCCATGCCAAGAGGTCGGCAGGGCATCCGGGTATTGCCAGAACTCGGGAGTTGCTGTCTAGGGCGGTGTGGTGGCCCTCGGTGGCTAGGGATGTGGATCAGTGGGTTCGGGCATGTGACGTTTGTGCCCGAAATGAAACTCCTAGAGGGGTTCCTGTCGGCCCATTACATCCACTCTCTATTCCGTCTAAGCCATGGACCCACATTTCCATGGATTTTGTGGTGGACTTGCCCAAATCCTCGGGGATGACAGCCATTTGGGTGGTCGTTGACAGGTTTTCGAAGATGGCGCATTTCGTTCTACTGGTTGGGTTGCCATCGGCCATACGCCTGTCTGAGTTATTTATGCAGCATGTTGTGCGCCTCCACGGGTTGCCACTTGATGTGGTCTCTGACCGTGGATCCCAGTTTGTGGCCAAATTCTGGAGGGCATTTTGTTCTGATCTCCAGATTTCTGTGAGCTTGTCGTCAGGCTACCATCCACAGTCTAATGGGCAGACTGAGAGGGTGAACCAGTCCTTGGAGCAGTTCCTCAGGTGTTATGTCTCCAAGTGACATACTGACTGGGTTGCTCATCTGTCCATGGCGGAGTTTGCCTATAACAACGCGGCTCACTCTGCTACAGGGATCTCTCCCTTCCTTTGTGTGTATGGGAATCATCCTAAGGCCAATTCTTTTGACCCCCTGGATTCCACGTCTGGTGGTTCCTCTGTTGTTTCGGTCCTTAGGGGTATTTGGAGGAAAGTGAAGAAAGCCCTTGTGTCTGTGTCATTAGTGACCAAAAGGGTTTTTGATAAGCGGAGAAGACCCTGCAGCTTCAAATTAGGAGACTTCGTCTGGTTGTCCACCAAGCATTTGAAGTTGAGACAGCCATCTCATAAGTTTGGCCCCCTGTTCATCGGCCCTTATAAGATCACCAGGGTTATCAATCCGGTGGCATTTCAGTTAGATCTGCCCCGTTCATTGGGTATCAATAAAACATTTCATTGTTCCCTTTTAAAACTGGCAGTTAATAATCCTTCTTCCAGTGGAAGACCTTCTCCTCTTCTGATACAGGGTCAGAGGGAGTTTGTGGTTGAAAGGGTTCTTGACTCCAAGATGGTTCGGGGTCGGCTGTCATTTTTGGTGCACTGGAAGGGGTATGGCCCGGAGGAGCGGTCGTGGGTGCGCAGTTGTGATCTTCATGCCCCCAGACTGATACGCTCTTTCTTCTCGCAGTTCCCCGATAAACCCGGTGGTAGGGGTTCTTTGACCCCTCGTCAGAGGGGGGGTACTGTTAGGATCTCCTGCTCTGTGCTGCCACGTCGCCATGGCAACCGGGAGGCAAGTGTTAGCGAAGTAACCTGAGCGCAGCTGATACTCCGGTCCGGGTTTTTACTGTGTAGTGGTTTCAGGCTCTGTGCACGGCAGGGAATCCGGCGATGGTTTTGTGCTCACAGTCTGTGAGGTCTGAGTGGGGCGTGGACAGCACCTGCTATATAAACCATCCTCTCAGGCTAGGCAAATGCTGCTGAATCTTTGTTTGTTAGTCAGTTCCAGAGAGTTAGCTAGTACTGTGTGACTTTGTATTTACTTGTTGCTTACTGCGAATAGGCCTTGGGATTCGGTACTTCATTCTGCCAATCCGGACCTAGCAGTAAGACTGGAGTCAGTTGTTTGACCTGCTGGGGTTCTTTGGCTATTCTGTGAACCCAGCAGGTTTGCGGCTGTACTCTCAGACCTGCTTGCTTAATCCTCCCTCACTGTGCAGGGCGTCCAGGTGTCAGTTTAGTGGCAGTAAGCTGAACCTGTGCCCTGCAAGTGGGGGTTAGGATTGTGGATACTCTCCTTGTGTCTATATTTCTATCTCTGACCAAGGAGTTTATTCCCACACCGTTGGTAACCCTTTGGGGTTTTTTCTGTTGCTCTTAGCAACATCATTTCAGGTGCTCCACATGTTAAATCACTACACATCGCTTCATTGTCCGCTCTATTCCATCTGAGCATTCCTGACACTAGGGAGACACCCAATTCCTGAACCTTTGGGCTTCTCCGTTCACTTTGTGTTTATTAGTTATTCCATCACCTCCTGTGTATGTTATGTTATACTGTCTGTGAGTTCGTTTGCTTCGCTTCCCTCTCTGTTCATACACCGGTATACTCCTGTTAGCACTGGTGTGCGTAACATCTGGCTAGTGGAGCCCGGTGCTGGTTTCAGAAATACGGGGGACCCCTACGCTTTTTGTCCCCCGTATTTTTGGAACCAGGACCAGGCGCAGAGCCCGGTGCTGGTTGTTTAAATATGGGGGAACCTCTATCATTTTTTTTCCCATATTTTTGCAACCAGGATCGGCTCAAAGAGCCCGAGGCTGGTTTGGCTTAGGAGGGGGGACCCCACGCAATTTTTTTTTTTATTTTAACACTGGTTTTTTTATTTTAACAAGGTGCACAATGAAGCCCAGCACGGATCTCTCAGATCCGGCCGAGAGTCATTGTATTAAAGTCGGCAGTGTTTTACAAGTCACTCACGTAAAACACTGCCTAAAAAAACGAATGACATCGACATCGGTAAAACTGAAAATGCAGAATATGGCAGCTTAGTAAATTAGTCGTACTAAATTCAAAAAGTTGCATATTTACACTTTCGATGTCATTTGTGATTGAACTTTGACCTCAAACGGGAAAATACGATTTTTAGTAAATATACCCCTGAGTGTCACTTTCCCTGATTCTACTGAATTAGAGGACCTATTTAAGCTAGCCTGGAATAATCCAAACAAAAAATACCAAGGCCTATATTTACTAATAATCCGAGTTTGTCCGATTTGTGTTTTTTTTTCTAAGTCCCAACACGGGAATTCACTAAGCACAAATCTCGGCAGTGTTTGGGCTATTCGTAATGGTTTTAACGGCACAGTTCAGAAATACGAATGAATAGACCATCGGTCAAACGCGGCTGTTATTTCATACAACACGGGTATTTACTATTCATTCGTATTTGGGTGTTAGTCTCTGAGTGCTCAATTGCGGTTGTATTTTTTTGCGATTCGTTAAAAAAAGCAGCAAAAAAAATAGACCTGCTTTTTTCAGGCGTGTTTACATGTGTTGCCACTTACAAATCATTCACACCTGAATTAGGATGCCTATAAAAGGATTTTAGGCCCATTTCAAACAACCTACACTCAGAAATGGCTGCAGGACTGTGGACCAGTGATCTTTTGTGTGCTGTGGGATTCCTCAGACTCAGACATCAGCCTGTAAGTAACCAGGGCCAAGAAACTGAACAAGGTCAGCAGGTTGTACAGGTTCCGCGGAGACTGCGCAGGCCTCATTTTATTAGGGGGCGTTTAAACTTGAACGCATTGTCCGATGACAGGGTCATACAGATGTTCCATCTAAATCGTAACAACATTTTCCGTCTGTATGACCTTGTCAAACTGGGCCTAGACCCTGAGACAGCACGCTCTCGCCCTGTCTCAGGCCTGCGCAAACTCCTGGCTGTGTTGCACTTCATGACTACTGGGAGCTTTCAGGCTGTGTCTGGGGATGTCATTGGAATCTTACAGCCCTCATTTTCAAGAATACTAACACAGGTGATGTATACCTAACTACCTCCTCTGTTTTTGGTTGGTTTTAATTACTCTCAGTGGCCAGTGATGATGTTCTGTCCTAAAATCTCATGTTTTATTTTCTATCAAATATACACACAGGTGTTGGCTGTTTTGCAGCCCCACATCGATGCCTCAATCTGCTTCCCTACCCAGGAGTCTCAGTGGCATGCCGTCAGGGTAGATTTCTATGAGCTTGCTGGCATGCCCAATGTGCTGGGAGACATAGATTGCACACACATTCAGCTGAGACCACCTAGGGGCAGGCAGCACATCTATACTAATCGTCATCTGGACCACTCCACAAATGTGCATGTGGTTTGTGATGCAAAACTCAAAATAATGAGTGTTGTTGCTGGTTACCCTGGGGGCTGCCATAACTCCTTCATCCTCAGTCAGTCATCCCTCTTTGATAAGTTTGAGGACGGACAAATGCCAGATGGATGGCTGCTGGGTGTTATGAGCCACGGCTGTGGCTCATTCCTGTTTTGCATTTTGGTTATGTATTTTATGTTATACTTCTGTTTCTGTTCCCCGTGGGTGTCATGGGGTGTTCGCAGCTCACTCTTAAGGAGAGGGTACTGTTATGAACCACAGGTAGTGGTTCATTCCTGTTTTCCGTATTTTATGTTTATAGTTCTCTTGCAGGCCAGGATTTCCCTTTGCTCTGGTTTAGAAGATTATTGTTTGCTGTCGGTGGTTAGTCTGTGTAATTGCAGCCTGTTTCCATGTGGTTGGCCTCACCTGTCTGCTAATTGCATCTTGTCAGTTTGGAGTCATGCAACAGGGCAGCTGCACGACATAATTAATTAGGGCTCTCTGTTATATTCTGGCTCAGTGCAATACACAGACGCTGGTGATAGTTCCAGAGTTCTTGAGTTCTGAGCTAGTCCCTGCCAGTTCCTGAGCTCCTGTCTAGCAGTGTCTGTCTAGCTGCTTCCAGTGTCGGTTCCAGTGTCGGTTCCAGTGTTTGATCCCGTGTCCTGCCGTGAAGCGTTCCTGTCCAGAAGTCCTGTGGCTTTGTCTGTGCCTGGTCGAGTATCTGGCTTCTTGGTGTCCACCGGTCTGTCATTTGGGATTCTGCCTGTCCTCCGGTTCTGAGAGTCTGTGTCGGCTACATTGGGGGTTCCTGTCCGTTTGCCAGTATTTGTACCGGTTCCGTGAGTAGCGGCTTTGCCGCGTCCGTCGGCCTAGGCCGCAGTATTCTTTGGTTATATTTTGTTACTGGTGTTTTGCAGAGGGTTCTGCTTATGCTGTCACCGCCGGTACACAACAGTATTGTGTCGGCGTGTGGACAGCATTTCCTTTGTTGTTCTTTTCCTTTGGCGGCGTGCCGCACATATATTTAGTTTTAGGGTTGTTAGTAGCCCCTAGCCTTCTGTTTGCTTTAGTTAGAGGTCCCCTTGTTATTATCCTGTCTCGGTTCACGCCTTGTCTCACTCTAAGACCTGGGGGCATCGGAGTTGGGCAGACCTAATCCGCCCTTCAAACGCGGCTGCCGTGGGCCCAAGAAACCATAGTCACTCAGGCGTGAACTGACCACACGGGTAAAACAATGGAGGTAGGGTGCTAGGGGCTATTTCCACACCACACCTTATTTCAGCGTCACGTTCTGGTGCTCTGGACTCACTACGCAACATCTCCCTTGTTCTGAGCACCAGGAACCTAACACTGGGTATGTAATTTGATATGTGTATGACTGTGTATACTTTGGACAAATACAGTGTGCTACTTATGTGTTGCTGTATCTTAACATGAATCACGTTACTATATCTGTCTTTCAGGTGATGGAGGATATGGCTGTTTCTCTTGGCTTCTAACTCCATTGTCCCGACCTGATACCCCTGCTGAACACAATTACAATAATGCACATAAGTCCACGCGGAATGTGATAGATGTTTTGGTGTGCTGAAATCTGGGTTTCGGTGTCTGGATAAGTCTGGTTGCCTTTTGTTGTATAGTCCCTTGAAGGTGACTCAAATTGTGTTCAGCTGCTGTTTTCTTCATAACATGTGTTTGCAACAACATCTGCCACATGTTGATGATGACGAGGAGGATGAAGAAAGCAGCCAGCAAGCAGAGGAATTAGAGACATCTGGTGACACTTGGAGTACAGATGTAGGGAGGCAGGTTAGGCAAGACCTCATAGTTATTTTTAAGGTAAGTATTTTTTGCTTCTGTCATTTGTTGTGTAAGCCTAAATATATGTTGCCCATTTTTCGCTTAAAAACCATTACTCAGAATGTGTCTGTCTCCTTGAGACATACAAACATACCCTCGCTTTATGCCAAACAAATGCAGCATGTGTATTGTGTTTATTTACATTTTCTAAACAACAGATTATGAGTGACATGCATGAAGTCTGGATAAGTGTTAATAAACTTTTTCTGATAATTTCTTTAAAACACACATAATCCACATAGTAATTGAGTATGTATTTTACTTTATGAATGTGTGTAACGTCCTAATGTAACACTTCTCCACATATAATATGTTAGCCTTGGAATACATGTGTCCCTATGTGTGATGCTCCATCGTATTTAAGGGACACAAACTTAGTCTCATCCAAAAAAATGTATTTAGTTATGTTTGTTGGAGTAAACTTGCAGATTTGTAAGTCAATACACAGTTTTCAACATATATCCATTTTCTCTAACGTCCTAAGTGGATGCTGGGGACTCCGTCAGGACCATGGGGAATAGCGGCTCCGCAGGAGACAGGGCACAAAAATAAAGCTTTAGGATTAGGTGGTGTGTACTGGCTCCTCCCCCTATGACCCTCCTCCAAGCCTCAGTTAGGTTTTTGTGCCTGTCCGAGCAGGGTGCAATCTAGGTGGCTCTCCTAAAGAGCTGCTTAGAAAAAGTTTTTAGGTTTTTTATTTTCAGTGAGTCCTGCTGGCAACAGGCTCACTGCATCGAGGGACTTAGGGGAGAGAATTTCAACTCACCTGCGTGCAGGATGGATTGGATTCTTAGGCTACTGGACACCATTAGCTCCAGAGGGAGTCGGAACACAGGTCTCACCCTGGGGTTCGTCCCGGAGCCGCGCCGCCGACCCCCCTTACAGATGCTGAAGATTGAAGGTCCGGAAACAGGCGGCAGAAGGCTCTTCAGTCTTCATGAAGGTAGCGCACAGCACTGCAGCTGTGCGCCATTGTTGTCACACACTTCACACCAAGCGGTCACGGAGGGTGCAGGGCGCTGCTGGGGGCGCCCTGGGCAGCAATATTTAATACCTTTATGGCAAAAGAATACATCACATATAGCCATTGAGGCTATATGTATGTATTTAACCCATGCCAGTTATCTAAAACTACGGGAGAAAAGCCCGCCGAAATAGGGGGCGGAGCTTATTCTCCTCAGCACACAGCGCCATTTTCCTGCTCAGCTCCGCTGTGAGGAAGGCTCCCAGGACTCTCCCCTGCACTGCACTACAGAAACAGGGTAAAACAGAGAGGGGGGGCATTTTTTTGGCGATATTTGGATATATTTAAGCTGCTATAAAGAACAACACTTATATAAGGTTGTTCCCATATATATTATAGCGCTTGGGTGTGTGCTGGTAAACTCTCCCTCTGTCTCCCCAAAGGGCTAGTGGGGTCCTGTCTTCGATAAGAGCATTCCCTGTGTGTCTGCTGTGTGTCGGTACGTGTGTGTCGACATGTATGAGGACGATGTTGGTGTGGAGGCAGAGCAATTGCCGATAATGGTGATGTCACCCCCCAGGGAGTCGACACCGGAATGGATGGCTTTGTTTATGGAATTACGTGATAATGTCAGCACATTACAAAAATCAGTTGACGACATGAGACGGCCGGCAAACCAGTTAGTACCTGCCCAGGCGTCTCAGACACCGTCAGGGGCTGTAAAGCGCCCTTTACCTCAGTCGGTCGACACAGACCCAGACACAGACACTGAATCTAGTGTCGACGGTGATGAAACAAACGTATTTTCAAGTAGGGCCACACGTTATATGATCACGGCAATGAAGGAGGCTTTGCATATCTCTGATACTGCAAGTACCACAAAAAGGGGTATTATGTGGGGGGTGAAAAAACTACCTGTAGTTTTTCCTGAATCAGAGGAATTAAATGATGTATGTGATGAAGCGTGGGTTAACCCAGATAGAAAAATGCTAATTTCAAAAAAGTAATTAGCATTATACCCTTTCCCGCCAGAGGTTAGGGCGCGCTGGGAAACACCCCCTAGGGTGGATAAGGCGCTCACACGCTTATCAAAACAAGTGGCGTTACCATCTCCTGATACGGCCGCCCTCAGGGATCCAGCTGATAGAATAATGGAAACTACCCTAAAAAGTATATACACACATACTGGTGTTATACTGCGACCAGCCATCGCCTCAGCCTGGATGTGCAGTGCTGGGGTCGTCTGGTTGGATTCCCTGACTGAAAATATTGATACCCTGGATAGGGACAGTATTTTATTGACTATAGAGCAATTAAAGGATGCTTTCCTTTATATGCGAGATGCTCAGAGAGATATTTGCACTCTGGCATCGAGAGTAAATGCGATGTCCATATCTGCCAGAAGGAGTTTATGGACGCGACAGTGGTCAGGTGATGCGGATTCCAAACGACATATGGAAGTATTGCCGTATAAAGGGGAGGAATTATTTGGCGTCGGTCTATCGGATCTGGTGGCCACGGCAACTGCCGGAAAATCCACCTTTTTACCTCAGACCCCCTCCCAACAGAAAAAGACACCGTCTTTTCAGCCGCAGTCCTTTCGGTCCTATAAGAACAAGCGGACAAAAGGACAGTCATATCTGCCTCGGGGCAGAGGAAGGGGTAAGAGAGGGCAGCAAGCAGCCCCTGCCCAGGAACAGAAGCCCTCCCAGGGTTCTGCAAAGCCCTCAGCATGACGCTGGGGCCTTACAAGCGGACTCAGGAGCGGTGGGGGGTCGACTCAAGAATTTCAGCGCACAGTGGGCTTGCTCACAGGTGGACCCCTGGATTCTGCAGGTAGTATCTCAGGGTTACAGGTTGGAATTCGAGAAGTCTCCCCCTCGCCGGTTCCTAAAGTCTGCTTTGCCAACGTCTCCCTCAGACAGGGCGACGGTATTGGAAGCCATTCACAAGCTGTTTTCTCAGCAGGTGATAGTCAAGGTACCCCTCCTACAACAGGGAAAGGGGTATTACTCCACGCTATTTGTGGTACCGAAGCCGGACGGCTCGGTAAGACCTATTCTAAATCTGAAATCTTTGAACCTGTACATACAAAAATTCAAGTTCAAGATGGAGTCACTCAGAGCAGTGATAGCGAATCTGGAAGAAGGGGACTTTATGGTGTCCCTGGACATAAAGGATGCTTACCTACATGTCCCAATTTGCCCTTCACATCAAGGGTACCTCAGGTTCGTGGTGCAAAACTGTCATTATCAGTTTCAGACGCTGCCGTTTGGATTGTCCACGGCACCTCGGGTCTTTACCAAGGTAATGGCCGAAATGATGATTCTTCTGCGAAGAAGAGGCGTATTAATTATCCCTTACTTGGACGATCTCCTGGTAAGGGCAAGGTCCAGAGAACAGCTGGAGGACGGAGTAGCACTAACCCAACTAGTGCTGCAACAACACGGGTGGATTCTGAATTTTCCAAAATCTCAGTTGACCCCGACGACACGTCTGCTGTTCCTGGGAATGATTCTGGACACGGTTCAGAAAAAGGTGTTTCTTCCGGAGGAGAAAGCCAGGGAGTTATCCGAACTTGTCAGGAACCTCCTAAAACCAGGGAAAGTGTCTGTGCATCAATGCACAAGAGTCCTGGGAAAGATGGTGGCTTCTTACGAAGCGATTCCATTCGGCAGATTCCACGCACGAACTTTTCAGTGGGATCTGCTGGACAAATGGTCCGGATCGCATCTGCAGATGCATCAGCGGATAACCTTATCGCCACGGACAAGGGTGTCTCTTCTGTGGTGGTTGCAGAGTGCTCATCTGTTAGAGGGCCGCAGATTCGGCATACAGGACTGGGTCCTGGTGACCACGGATGCCAGTCTGAGAGGCTGGGGAGCGGTCACACAGGGAAGAAACTTCCAGGGAGTATGGTCAAGCCTGGAGATGTCTCTTCACATAAATATACTGGAGCTAAGAGCGATTTACAATGCTCTAAGTCTGGCAAAACCCCTGCTTCAGGGTCAGCCGGTGTTGATCCAGTCGGACATCACGGCAGTCGCCCACGTAAACAGACAGGGCGGCACAAGAAGCAGGACAGCAATGGCAGAAGCTGCAAGGATTCTTCGCTGGGCGGAAGATCATGTGATAGCACTGTCAGCAGTATTCATTCCGGGAGTGGACAACTGGGAAGCAGACTTCCTCAGCAGACACGATCTACACCCGGGAGAGTGGGGACTTCATCCAGAAGTCTTCCACATGATTGTGAACCGTTGGGAAAAACCAATGGTGGATATGATGGCGTCCCGCCTCAACAAAAAACTGGACAGGTATTGCGCCAGGTCAAGAGACCCTCAGGCAATAGCTGTGGACGCTCTGGTAACACCGTGGGTGTTCCAGTCAGTGTATGTGTTCCCTCCTCTGCCTCTCATACCAAAGGTACTGAGAATTATACGGCAAAAGGGAGTAAGAACGATACTAGTGGCTCCGGATTGGCCAAGAAGAACTTGGTACCCGGAACTTCAAGAGATGCTCACGGAGGATCCGTGGCCTCTACCTCTAAGACCGGACCTGCTTCAGCAGGGACCGTGTCTATTCCAAGACTTACCGCGGCTGCGTTTGACGGCATGGCGGTTGAACGCCGAATTCTAAGGGAAAAAGGCATTCCGGAAGAGGTCATTCCTACACTGGTAAAAGCCAGGAAGGAGGTGACTGCACAACATTATCACCGCATTTGGAGAAAATATGTTGCGTGGTGTGAGGCCAGGAAGGCCCCCACGGAGGAATTTCAACTGGGTCGATTCCTACATTTCCTGCAAACAGGATTGTCTATGGGCCTCAAATTGGGGTCCATTAAGGTTCAAATTTCGGCCCTGTCGATTTTCTTCCAGAAAGAATTGGCTTCAGTTCCTGAAGTCTGGACTTTTGTAAAAGGAGTACTACATATACAGCCCCCGGTTGTGCCCCCAGTGGCACCGTGGGATCTTAATGTAGTCTTGGATTTTCTCAAATCCCATTGGTTTGAGCCGCTCAAATCGGTGGAGTTGAAGTATCTTACATGGAAAGTAACCATGCTACTGGCCCTGGCTTCAGCCAGGAGAGTATCAGAATTGGCGGCTTTATCATATAAGAGCCCATATCTGATTTTCCATACGGACAGGGCAGAACTGCGGACACGTCCTCATTTTCTGCCTAAGGTGGTGTCAGCGTTTCACCTGAACCAGCCTATTGTGGTGCCTGGGGCTACTAACGATTTGGAGGATTCCAAGTTGTTGGACGTGGTCCGGGCATTGAAAATATATATTTCAAGAACGGCGGGAGTCAGAAAGTCTGACTCACTGTTTATATTGTATGCACCCAACAAGATGGGTGCTCCTGCTTCTAAGCAGACGATTGCTCGTTGGATTTGTAGCACAATTCAACTTGCACATTCTGTGGCAGGCTTGCCACAACCTAAATCTGTCAAGGCCCATTCCACAAGGAAAGTGGGCTCATCCTGAGCGGCTGCCCGGGGGGTCTCGGCATTACAACTCTGCCGAGCTGCTACTTGGTCAGGGGCAAACACATTTGCAAAATTCTACAAATTTGATACCCTGGCTGAGGAGGACCTTGAGTTCTCTCATTCGGTGCTGCAGAGTCATCCGCACTCTCCCGCCCGTTTGTGAGCTTTGGTATAATCCCCATGGTCCTGACGGAGTCCCCAGCATCCACTTAGGACGTTAGAGAAAATAAGAATTTACTTACCGATAATTCTATTTCTCGTAGTCCGTAGTGGATGCTGGGCGCCCATCCCAAGTGCGGATTGTCTGCAATACTTGTACATAGTTATTGTTACAAACAAATTCGGGTTGTTATTGTTGTGAGCCGTCTGTTCAGAGGCTCCTACGTTGTCATACTGTTAACTGGGTTCAGATCACAAGTTATACGGTGTGATTGGTGTGGCTGGTATGAGTCTTACCCGGGATTCAATATCCTTCCTTATTGTGTACGCTCGTCCGGGCACAGTATCCTAACTGAGGCTTGGAGGAGGGTCATAGGGGGAGGAGCCAGTACACACCACCTAATCCTAAAGCTTTATTTTTGTGCCCTGTCTCCTGCGGAGCCGCTATTCCCCATGGTCCTGACGGAGTCCCCAGCATCCACTACGGACTACGAGAAATAGAATTATCGGTAAGTAAATTCTTATTATTACACACATTATTTTTTTCTATTCAAATAATTCCAATTTCTTTGTTTCTGCATCATGTTGTAAATTCTGATTACTAATTTTTACCACACACAAACATGGCACAACAATAATGTCAATCATTTTGGGACTGAATTATCTAAATTTTTTGACAACATATTATGACACTCTTTGCAAACTCAATTGTGTTGTTGTAATGTCGTCTAGAGAAGAAATGTAAAAGAGTTAAAATTCACATTGTAAGTTGTATTGGTCATGGATGAATATGCATGGCTGCCAGTCTGTCTGCAGGATATGAGAGTGATTGGAATCAAGAAATATTAATTAGATAATCAAATCAAGTGGTATTGTTACTGCATGCTAAGATCAATGTGCAGCTCAAAGAACATTTTCCTCCTCCAAAAAAATACAAAGATGTTAAAGAATAAATGTGAGGCAAAAAATCCTGTTACATAGAAACATAGAAACATAGAATTTGTCGGCAGATAAGAACCACTTGGCCCATCTAGTCTGCCCCTTTTTTTTTTTTTATATATTATTTTTTTTTTATCACTAACCTTATTTGTTCCTTATTTCTTTGTAAGGATATCCTTATGTCTATCCCATGCATGTTTAAATTGCTCTACTGTCTTAGCCTCTACCACCTCTGATGGGAGGCTATTCCACTTGTCCACTACCCTTTCTGTGAAATAATTTTTCCGCAAATTTCCCCTGAACCTCCCCCCCTCCAGTCTCAGTGCATGTCCTCGTGTCCTATTGCTTCTCTTCATTTGGAGAATGTTTCCCTCCTGGACTTTGTTAAAACCCTTCATATATTTGAAAGTTTCTATCATGTCCCCCCTTTCTCTTCTCTGCTCCAAACTATACATATTGAGATTTCTTAGTCTTTCTGGGTATGTTTTGTGATGTAGGCCATGCACCATTTTAGTTGCCCTCCTTTGTACAGTTTCTAATGTATTAATATCCTTTTGAAGATATGGCCTCCAGAACTGAATACAGTATTCTAGATGAGGCCGTACCAATGACCTATACAGTGGCATTATTACTTCTTTCTTTCTGCTGCTGATTCCTCTCCCAATGCAGCCAAGCATCTGACTAGCCTTCCTCATTGCCTTGTTACATTGCTTACCTGCCTTTAAGTCATCTGAAATAGTGACTCCTAGATCCCTTTCCTCCTCAGTAGTTTCCAGTATAGTGCCATTAATACTGTATTTAGCTTTAGGATTTTTGAGACCCAAGTGCATGATTTTGCATTTTTTGGCATTAAACTGTAATTGCCAGACTCTTGACCATTCCTCTAGTCTACCTAGATCCTCAATCATTTGTTTTACCCCACCTGGTGTGTCTACCCTGTTGCATACCTTTGTGTCATCTGCAAAAAGGCATACTTTCCCTTTAATCCCATTTGCAATGTCACCAATAAAGATATTGAAAAGCACTGGTCCAAGTACAGATCCCTGGGGTACTCCACTGGTAACATTTCCCTCCTGTGAATGCACTCCATTTACCACAACTCTCTGTTTTCTATCCTTCAACCAAGATCTTATCCATTCAATAATCCTAATATCCAATCCCAAACTTTCAAGTTTATTTAGCAGTCTGCGATGTGGAACTGTGTCAAAAGCCTTACTAAAGTCAAGATAAGCTATATCCATGGCTCCACCTTTATCCATCACTTTAGTCACACAATCAAAAAAGTCAATAAGATTTGTTTGACATGATCTTCCCCCAGTGAATCCATGCTGTTTGGGATCCAGTAAATTGCCGGATTTGAGATGATCTACAACTCTTTCTTTTAAGAGTGTTTCCATCAATTTCCCTACTACTGATGTAAGACTCACTGGTCTGTAGTTGTTTGCCTCTTCCTTGCTTCCACTTTTGTGCAGTGGGACTACGTTTGCTCTTTTCCAGTCCCCTGGAATTTCTCCTGTAGCTAATGACTGGTTGAATAATTCTGTCAATGGTGCTACCAGCACCTCTTTAAGTTCTTTTAGTATCCTTGGATGTATCCCATCTGGCCCCATAGATTTGTCCACTTTCAGCTTTGAGAGTTCTGTTAGGACCTTCTCCTCTGTAAATGTACTTGTTTCATTTTCCTGAATATCCCTGCAACTTAACTGTGGCCCCTTCCCCTCTCTTTCAGTAGTAAATACTGAGCAAAAATAATCATTAAGATGATCTGCTATTAAATTGTCTCCCTCAACAAGATTCCCAGTGTCCGTCTTTAGTTTTATAATTCCGCCTTTTGTTTTTCTTTTTTCGCTTATATACCTAAAAAAAGTTTTGCCTCCTTTACCCACTGACTGGGCCATTTTCTCCTCAGCTTGTGCCTTTGCACATCTGATTACCTTCTTTGTCTCCTTCTGTCTAACAAGATATATCTTTTTGTCTTCATTATTTTGTGTCTGCTTATATTTCCTAAAAGCCATCTTTTTTGCTCTCACAATATTTGCTACTTCTTTTGCAAACCACACTGGCTTCCTTTTCCTTGTGTTTTTCCTAACAGTTTTGATACAAAGGTCTGTTGCCTTCAATATTGCACATTTGAATGTTTTCCACCTCTCCTGCACTGTTTCCAAGTTCCTCCACTCTGCCAAAGAATCGCTTACACATTTTCCCATCCCTACAAAATCAGCCTTCCTAAAATCCAACACCTTTGTTTTTGTATGGGACGAGTCAGTCTCTGTCTTAATGCTGAACCATACTGCTTGATGATCACTGGATCCGAGGTTTTCACCCACTTTTACGTCTGATAATCTGTCTCCATTTGTAAGTATTAAGTCTAATATTGCGTCTTTCCGAGTGGGCTCCCTCACCAATTGGTGGAGGGATGCTCCCTGAAGGGAATTTAAAATGTTCCTACTTCTAGTGGAACTAGCAACAGACACCTCCCAGTTTACATCAGGAAGATTAAAGTCTCCCATGATTATTACCTCTCCTTTTAATGCCATTTTAGTTATGTCCTGCAATAGGTTCTTGTCAAGTTCCTCTTCCTGACCTGGTGGCCTGTATATCACGCCAATACGAATAATCAACTGTTATAATTAATGATGTTGTAAAAATTGACAAGGTGCTAAGTGTTATAAATTTTCTGACAATCCTACACTTACTAACTGTGTTTATTTTCTTCTCTATACAGAAATCGGTGTCTATATTTATTATGTTTTTTTGGTTGGCTGCTTGGACTGGCCTTTGCCTTTACCACTCTCATGTTGGCATGCTCTGGTGGAGCGCCTTGATGGTGAGGACACTGGCCATAGAATAGGAGTAGTCATACCAGAACTGCTGCTTGGTTGCTGTTGGTGCTGGGATCTAAGTGTTTCATTGAGGTTAGTGAGGGTGGCATTGAGTTCACGTGTTGCAGCATTTTGATTTTCTAAAATTCTGGTGATAGATTCATTGATCATTTGATTGTTTTCTAAGATGTTGATATAGCTTTGCTGTTGTCTGTGCTGTTCTTCCATTATGCATTGTAAGTTGCCCATGACATGTGTAATGTCTGCACGCATGATTTCCATGGTATTGGCAATTTTGGTGGTTGGTTCATTTTGGCGACTGATATTTCTGCTGATTCTTCTGAGGTGAGATGGTAGGCTTAAAAAAATGTGGGTCTGCCTACGCAGGCAATCTTGATTAGTGGCCTGCTGTGTAGCCCAACTGTCCCAAAACACTTGATCAGGGCCTTGTGCTACTGGTGTTGTTGGGCTGTGTTGTAGTGGTGGTGTGCTTTGCTGTGGTGGTGTACTCACAGGTGCTGGGTGGCTGATTCCTTCGATTACTGGCTGCATTTGTAAAATGATTGTCTCATCCATGTCACTGTGTTGCTGCTGTTGCGTAGGGATGCTGGTACCAGTACTAGAATCTGGAATTAGAATCATTTTGCCGTTAGTCATATGTTAGAGAAATTAATACAAAGCAATAAACATGGAACACATGTATTTGAATGGTGCTTTCAGATATCCAGCATAGCAACATCTTCACTCAGAACTTAAATACAGACATATTCTTGTTTGTGGCAAATGTGTCTGGTTACTTCATTCTTAAAGCAAGCACATGAGTTGTATGGTAGATCAGACATACTCCACCATAAAAACACACTTTAAACCATAGTGTGTTGCCTTATAGTGTTTAAAACAAAAACATAGTAATATTTTTGCATGTTGGTGCCAATGTTACGACAAACACATATGTGAAATTGAAGGAAAAAAATTTACTATTTGCCAAGCTTACACATGTGTTTATGTTGCAGCATCTTCCACACAATCTGCTGCTGTATGGCTGAAGTGGACGTACATATCTTTACTGGATGTGGACAAGGCCATTTTGCTCAGATTCCATTTGATGTTTTAGTGTTTTCGGTAAGTATAGCAGATTTTGTTGGATTTTGAGTTAATTAGTCTAATTAAATGGATTATTACGAGATGACTAATTTTTTTTATTGTTTACAGTTTCTTACAATCAAGATGAGGGGAGTGTGGTTGGCGTCTTGGAGGTGTGTCCAAAATTTGGAGTGGTGGGACCGGAGAAACTGTAGACAATCTTCGTGGCGGGGTAGACTGCTGTGGTTGGGACTGGACATTAGACCTTGCTTTCTTTGTTGCCATATGTATTATTGTTTGGTGTGGTACAGCAGTCCGCCTTCTGCTGCTCAAGACTTCTTTTGATGGACCTAGTATTTAAAGTGTAATTTTGTTATGGCCATTCCTTTACAAACATAACCTATACTACAATGAACACTTTACCTGCTTCCGCAGCGTCATCATCATCAGATGTCATGGGAGTGACTGTAGGACGACCAGTACTGCTTTTTTCCAACACTGTAAATAATGAAACAAATAAAAGAACTCATTTATTCATGCTATTGTTGATACATCCACTCATTATGTTTATAAACATTACATCTTACAAAAATGGATGTTTATTTATGTGGCAAAAATTTCAGACCAAAAAAAAAAAAAAAATTATGAAAAACACACATTGGCCAATAGCCATATACACTATGGAAAGTGCAACACAGGAAATAATGTACAGGACACAGACATAGGACACAATTACAAATACATACACTAACAAGCCAAAACACACACATCTTCATTTTAAAATTTAATGTAATTAATGAAAGATGCAATATAGAAAATGCTCTGTGATGTGGCACTACAAACACACATTAGCACAATATGAGCCAAAAAAATAAAAAAAATAAAACAAAACAAAAACCATCATAATAGTAAGGTAACTAAGGAGGTCATTCCGAGTTGTTCGCTCGCAAAGCGATTTTAGCAGAGTTGCTCACGCTAAGCCGCCGCCTACTGGGAGTGAATCTTAGCATCTTAAAATTGCGAACGAAGTAATCGCAATATTGCGATTACACACCTCGTAGCAGTTTCTGAGTAGCTTCAGACTTACTCGGCATCTGCGATCAGTTCAGTGCTTGTCGTTCCTGGTTTGACGTCACAAACACACCCAGCGTTCGCACAGACACTCCTCCGTTTCTCCGGCCACTCCTGCGTTTTTTCCGGAAACGGTAGCGTTTTTTCCCACACGCCCATAAAACGGCCTGTTTCCGCCCAGTAACACCCATTTCCTGTCAATCACATTACGATCGCCAGAACGATGAAAAAGCCGTGAGTAAAATTACTAAGTGCATAGCAAATTTACTTGGCGCAGTCGCAGTGCGGACATTGCGCATGCGCATTAAGCGGAAAATCGCTGCGATGCGAAGATTTTTACCGAGCGAACAACTCGGAATGAGGGCCTAAATCTGCAGTTTTGTGTCAGGGTACAAATACAGACTCAAACTGAACCAACAAATAGTGGGTTTGTCTTAAACAAGATTGCATTCAGTACTAATGAATTTACACATGTACCTGCCTTCAAAGCCACTTTGCACTACTCCAGCCTCTAACATGTCAACCACTGTTTCTGCTGCGGGGTACACTGGGCTCCACAAGTATTGGACAATGGGGTGTAGAGTAGGATCTTGATCCGAGGCACCAACAGGCTCAAAGCTTTGACTGTTCCCAGAATGCACAGCGCTGCCTCCTATATCACCCCGCCTCCCAGCACAGGAACTCAGTTTTGTAAGTTGGTGCTGCAGTAAGCAGGCACTGAACAGAGGGGCTGCTCCAGCAGTCCAAAGAAAAGCTTTTTATGAGGTAAAAAGTGAAGACTTCAAGGGCAACAGCGGTGGTAAATGTCTTGTGACATTCACTGCTGCAGCTCCAGCTCTCCCCAGCGGCGCTGTACACTCCCGAGCCCTGGTTGCCGGGTACCTACAGCGGAGGCTCCGTTTTTCTTCACGTTAGACACACACGGCTGGGGATCTCCAGGATCGCGTGGCCGCGCTTCGGGAGGTGGTAAGTGGGTCCCGCTTGCGGGACCTGGTCTTTATCGCGATCCGGCGCGGTCAGTGGGAGGCGGGCCGCGCGCGCTGGCGGTGGACACTGTGGCAGTACAGGCGATCCCACTAGATCACCAGGGCATGGGCGCAGGTCAGGTTTTTTCTCTAAACCAATTCTTATATCGCCCACAGTACCCGGTGGTTTTGCCAGCAGAGGGGATAAGGCTTAGACCTGAAGCCCCTCCCCCAGCCCCAGGGCGCCATTTCTAGCAAGTGTTCCCGCCCTGGAGCTGGATATCCTGTCTTTTCCTCACTCCCTGTCAGTGTCTGCGGCGCCATTATCCCTCAGCTCACTGTTCCTGGGACTGCTTGGGCAAATCCTCCTATGTAAAGCCGCCTGGTTGTCAGCGCTGTGCCTTTACATGACACTTAAGTATTCTACCTGCCTTTTTAGACAGTGATAGTTAAGAAAGAGTGCACTTAGTCAGGGTTTTATAGTACAATTACCCTGTGATATACATCCAGTTCTTACTGTGTACTGTTATATCTATTGTTATATAGCTGTGTAAGCTAGTCCAGTGCAGTATTATTGTCAGTAACAACCTCTGCATTGTACAAACTGTGACTTTCTGTGTGTGCATTTGATTGCTGAGTGGTGTCCATTTCGTGTCTTTTACTCAACCTGCTATCCCTATATTCCATAACCTGAGGGGGCTTGGTGCGTCAGGTGTTATCTAATATAGGATTTTCACAAAGATATACTGTATTACGTATTTTTCTCTGTGATTTAGTCACCATATCTCTCCTTTATCTCTGCTAGTGCTGACTACACTGCGCAGGGGTTTGGGTTTAGAGGTATAGTGCTGCTGATAATTGTACTGTGTTAACCTAATACTGCAAGTTATATCATGTCTGCTTCTGAGGGTAACGGTTCTGGGGCTGAACACACTGCCGGTGTTGCTGACGCCTTGGGGCCATATGAGGAGAATATAGCAGCTGTGGGCTCTGGTTCTGGGGGCTCCTTGCCCCCAGTGGGACTGTGGCAACGGAGGCACATACTGACCCACCATGGGCCGCTTTTTCCACGCTTCTGCATACGCTAGTTCATAAACTAACTCCCCCTATGGGACCCCCAATGCCGGTACAACCGTATGTGGTCTCTGCAGCTAACCCGCCGTGGGCGGACGATTTATCTGCTCAATTAAAGAAGTTGAACCAGTCCTTGACTACTAAAAAGTCTGACCAACGCTCGCCTAAATCCAAGAGGTCCTCTAAGCGAGCGCTTATCTCCTCACAATCCACTGCTGTCACTGACACCTCGTCTGATGAAGACGGCACATATACTGACCCCTCAGGTTCTGACTCAGATACGGCTGATGGGGAGGGTAGTTCACATGTGGATGTTCCTGATCTTTTGGAGGCTATTAAGTTAATTCTGCAGATTACGGATGATCCCGAGCCATCCGTCCCTCCTAAAAACCAGATAGGTTCAAGCGTCAGAAGGTGGTTAAGCAAGTATTACCTCACTCTGACCACCTAGTGGATATACGTCAGGAACCCTGGGAAAACCCGGGTACGAAGTTTGTGCCTCAAAATAAGATGCTGGCTTGCTATCCCCTCGTGCCAGAGCTGTCTAAATATTGGGAAACGCCTCCTCCAGTGGACTCACATGTCGCTAGGATGGTGGTTTCCTCAGCTCTACCTGTCACTACCATCACGTCTCTAAAAGAGCCTACGGATAAACGTGTGGAGGGTTGTCTGAAAGCGATTTACACCCTCACGGGTGCTGCACAAAGGCCCACTATTGCAGCTACATGGGCTGCAGAGGCTATTGAAGCTGGGCCTTGGAGTTAGAAGCTGAAATCTCTTCTGACCATGCTAGACAATGCTTGTCATATATTGTCACAGCTTCTCGATATATTAAAGAGGCGGCTTCTGATGCCGGTATCCTAGCAGCCAAGGCCTCTACTACGTCATTCATGGCTCGCAGGATATTGTGGCTGAGATCCTGGTCTGTGGATCTGGACTCTAGAAAAACCCTGGAGGTACTCCCTTTCAAGGGAGATATTCTGTTTGGGGAGGACTTAAATAAGATTGTGGCTGACTTGGCTACTGCCAAAACTGTCTGTCTGCCTAACACCGCTCCTTCTGTGTCGAAGGCTAAAGGTACGTCCTTTCGCCCTTCAGGTAAAGCAAAAGGTCAGGAGTACCATAAGCAGGCCCGCACTTCCAAACCTGGTAAGCCGAAGCCCAAAAGAGCCTGGGCTGCCCGTCAGCCAGCTGCCAAGACCGATAAGCCTGCCGCATGACGGGGCGGGCCTCCCCCTGGGGGATCCCAGGGTGGGGGCCGGCTTCTAGGGTATACCCAGGAATGGTTGAAGACCACTTCAGATGCCTGGGTACGGGAAGTCGTCACTCGAGGTTACGCCATAGCCTTCAAATACTGACCTTCTCATCGATTTTGCCAGACAGACGTCCCTTTGGGCCAGACAAAGGCAAAAGCTCTACACTCGGTGGTACAGACCCTCCTGGATACAGTAGTCGTCGTACAGGTGCCTCTTGCTCAGAGGGGCCGGGGGTACTATTCTCCACTGTTTCTAGTCCTGAAACCGAATGGGTCCTCCCGGCCCATTCTCAACCTCAAGGCATTGAACAGGTTTGTGAAGGTTTCCAAGTTCCATATGGAAACCCTTCGCTCTATAGTTCTGGCCTTGGAACCTGGGGACTACATAGTCTCCCTGGACATATAGGATGCTTACCTGCATATTCCTATAGCAGTGGCACATCAACAATACCTGAGGTTCGCTATTGGCAACCTACATTACCAGTTTCGGGCATTACCTTTTGGTTTAACAACGGCTCCGCGAGTCTTCACCAAAGTTATGGCGGTGATGACGGTGGTACTCCGCCGTCAAGGGGTCAGCATACTGCCGTATCTGGACGACTTGTTAATCCTGGCAAATTCCCCAGATCTTCTCCTGCGTCATCTGGATATGACGGTCCGGTTTCTACAAGCCCACGGGTGGCTCATCAACTGGAAGAAATTCTCCCTGGTCCCTGCTCAGAGCATGGTGCACCTGGGAGCGTTGTTGGACACTCACAACCAGAGGTTGTTCTTGTCTCAGGAGAAAGTCCTGAAGATTCAGGACAGGATTCGTTGCTTCCTTTCTCGTCCGCAAGTGTCGATACATTCGGCAATGCAGGTGCTGGGCCTAATGGCCAGCATTCGACATGGTGGAATATGCTCAATTCCATTCTCGCCCCCTACAGAGGCTGATTCTAGCCAAGTGGAACGGCCTGCCTCACCGGATCAGATCTCAAATGATCTTCTTTACTCCGGAGGTCCGTCTGTCGCTACACTGGTGGCTCCGGGACCAACAATTGTGCAGGGGTCGTCCCTTCTGGATATCCAACTGGGTCCTGTTGACGACAGATGCCAGTCTAAGAGGTTGGGGAGCGGTGCTGGAGCAACACTCCCTTCAGGGTCGGTGGACCAAGGAGGAATCTCTCATCTCGATCAACATTCTGGAATTGCGGGCGGTCTTCAATGCGTTGAACCTGGCCCATCATTTAATTCAGAATCGTCCTGTTCAAGTACAGTCGGACAACGCCACCACAGTGGCTTACATAAATCATCAAGGCAGCACTCGAAGCCGTTTGGCAATGAAGGAAGTCTCACGGATTCTACGTTGGGCGGAACGCCATCTACCGGCCATATCGGCAATATTCATTCCGGGAGTTCTGAATTGGGAAGCGGACTTTCTCAGTCGTCAGGACGTGCATGCCAGCGAGTGGGGCCTTTATCCAGAAGTGTTTCAACTCCTCGTGGAAAAGTGGGGTCTTCCAGATGTGGATCTGATGGCGTCTCGACACAATCACAAGGTTCCGGTCTTCGGAGCAAGGACAAGGGATCCTCAAGCAGCATTCGTGGATGCACTGGCGGTGCCATGGAGGTTTCGGCTGCTGTACATGTTGCCCCCGGTGTCACTTCTGCCCAGGGTAATTCGGAAGTTCAAGCAAGAAAAAGGAAATCTGCTTCTCATAGCTCCAGCGTGGCCCAGACGGCACTGGTTCTCAGACCTGCAGGGCCTATCGTCAGAGCGTCCAATTCTACTTCCACAACGCCCAGACCTCCTCGTTCAGGACCCCTGTGTCTACCAGGACCTAGCCCGGCTGTCTTTGACGGCGTGGCTCTTGAAGCTTCCGTCTTGAGGTCTAAGGGTTTTTCTGAAGAGGTCATTAAAACTATGTGGCTTCTGCTCTGATTTACCATAGGGTCTGGCATTCCTACTTTGTTTGGTGCGCATCTAACAATTATGACGCTTCCAAGTTTAGTACAGCCAAGCTTTTGGCTTTTCTGCAGCAAGGCCTAGAGTTGGGCCTGCGTCTGGCCTCCCTAAAGGTTCATATTTCTGCCTTGTCGGTGTGGTTTCAGAGAAAAATTGCGACTTTGCCTGATGTTCATACTTTCACTCAGGGTGTGTTGCGTATCCAACCTCCCTATGTCCCGCCTGTGGCTCCTTGGGACTTGTCGGTGGTTTTGGAGGCGTTGCAGGAGCCTCCGTTTGAACCCCTTGGTTCAGCTGACCTTAAGTGGCTTTCCCTTAAAGTGGTGTTCTTGCTGGCTATTGCCTTTGCTAGAAGAGTGTCGGATCTGGGTGCCTTGTCTTGTAGTTCCCCATATCTGATTTTTCACCGTGACCGGGCGGTTCTCAGGACTCGTCCCGGATATTTACCTAAGGTGGTTTCTTCGTTTCACCTTAATCAGGAGATTGTGGTTCCGGCCTTTGTCTCTCCTGATTTGTCTCCCAAAGAGCGGTCTTTGGATGTGGTACGGGCTCTCCGTATCTATGTGAAGAGAACTGCTTCTATCCGAAAATCTGATTCTCTCTTTGTTTTGTTTGGATTTCACAAACGTGGCTGGCCTGCTCACAAGCAGACCCTGGCCAGATGGATTAGAATGGTGATTGCACATGCTTATGTGAAGGCTGGTCTCTCTGCTCCTGTTCACATTAAGGCCCATTCTACTTGGTCTGTTGGACCTTCTTGGGCGGCCCAAAGTGGTGCGACCCTTGAACAATTGTGCAAGGCGTCTACGTGGTCTTCCGGGAACACGTTCATAAGGTTCTATGCCTTCGATACTGCCGCTTCCCAGGATGCTTCCTTGTGCCCGCTACAGTGCGTCCCCTCCCATAAGGAACTGCTTTAGGACATGCCCATTGTCCAATCCTTGTGGAGCCCAGTGTACCCCGCAGCAGAAAACGAGTTTTATGGTAAGAACTTACCTTTGTTAAAACTCTTTCTGCGAGGTACACTGGGCTCCACAAGGCGCCCACCCTGACGCACTTAGCTTCTTTGGGTTGGTATGGCATTAGCCTCTTGTCGTGAGAGTGTGGTGTATGTGGCTACTAACTGTTGTCGTCCCTTTTCCTGCTACTGCATTGGGCTGGTTAACTAAAAAACTGAGCTCCTGTGCTGGGAGGCGGGGTGATATAGGAGGCGGCGCTGTGCATTCTGGGAACAGTCAAAGCTTTGAGCCTGTTGGTGCATCGGATCAAGATCCTACTCTACACCCCATTGTCCAATCCTTGTGGAGCCCAGTGTACCTCGCAGAAAGAGTTTTAACAAAGGTAAGTTATTACCATAAAACTAATTTTTAGAAACATTGCACATGGATAACTGAAATAAAAAACATAGGAGGTCATTCCGAGTTGTTCGCTCGCAAAGCGATTTTAGCAGAGTTGCTCACGCTAAGCCGCCGCCTACTGGGAGTGAATCTTAGCATCTTAAAAATGCGAACGATGTATTCGCAATATTGCGATTACACACCTCGTAGCAGTTTCTGAGTAGCTTCAGACTTACTCGGCATCTGCGATCAGTTCAGTGCTTGTCGTTCCTGGTTTGACGTCACAAACACTCCCAGCGTTCGCCCAGACACTCCTCCGTTTCTCCGGCCACTCCTGCGTTTTTTCCGGAAACGGTAGCGTTTTTTCCCACACACCCATAAAACGGCCTGTTTCCGCCCAGTAACACCCATTTCCTGTCAATCACATTACGATCGCCAGAACGATGAAAAAGCCGTGAGTAAAATTACTAAGTGCATAGCAAATTTACTTGGCGCAGTCGCAGTGCGAACATTGCGCATGCGCATTAAGCGGAAAATCGCTGCGATGCGAAGATTTTTACCGAGCGAACAACTCGGAATGAGGGCCATAGTCCAACTTTCAAACTGTAAAATGTGCAAAAGGAAAACATTATTGCTGGACAATTCAATGACATACCAAGTCCTGACTACACATGGAAAATGTACTGTTAAAAAACCACATGACATACAATAAAGTACTATGTTACATTGGCTTTTGTAGAAAACATTACCCAAAACAATGTCTTTGCTGACGCACACTTGAAGATGGGAGTAATATGCATCGTCACATGACACACATTTACAAAAAACATTAAGACAGAAGTAATGTAATAGAATGTTAAGACAAATACACATTCTCACCATCCTTCCTGGGCTGATCGGAATCACGGACATGGGTTGCAGACACTACTTCAGGAGGTATTAAACTCCGCATGGGCTCCTCATAGTCCAGATATCTGGCAATATAGGGCTGTCCACCACCGGTTTTGCGAGCCGACTTCGCCTCCTTGGCCATTTTGGACTTGACACGTCGCTTTATGTCATAGTACCGTTTGCGGCACGTGTCCTCCGTCCGCTTGACCACCCCCTCACTAATTACAGCAGCAACAACTTTCGCCCACAACACCGTCTTCTTCCGTGTTGGCACCTTGGCGGACTCAGGCCCAAATAGCTGCCGCTGATACTTCATCAGCTCCCGCACCAATGCCACATTTTCAGCATAACTAAACTGTACATTCTGCCCAGTCTCAGTAGTGGTGCGTGGCTGCGGAGCTGTCTGACTGTCACTATCACTGTCACTTGAGGCTGCTGCAGCAACCTCACCCACCTCCTCCAGCTCACTAACCTCACTCTCCTCCTCCACCTGGCCAACCTCCTCCCCCTCACTCACACCCTCCACCTCACTCACCTCAGCCACCTCACCCACCTCTGAGTCAGACATAATTGTGTGGTTGAACAATTAACACAGAAAAAAATAAGACAAACAACACACTCCTCCACTACCACTGCACAACACACACACACACACACACACACACACACACACACACACACACACACACACACACACACACACTGACAAGGGACTATAAAGCAAAAAAACTTGGACAAAATATGAGACAAAACCAAAAAAAAAACTAGACTACAAGAATGACAAGACTACTTTCAAACACAATACTACACTCAGAAATCGCTAAAAAAACTCCTCACCAAACCAACTACTCACCAACCTCCACAGCACAACCACCCTCCTCACCACTAACTAAACCCACGAGGTGCGGAAGGTTTGGGGTGTATTTATATGGTTGCGCACAGACACTCCTACATCTGAAACACAACCAATCACGAACGGGGATAAAAAACAAAACTAAAAGTTAAAATGCGGCCGTGGTTGGTAAATAACCCTGCCGCATTTAACATAGAAAATAAACATGTAAAAACAACAAAAACACGAACGCAAACGACAAAGACGGCCGTAAATGGGCAAAAAAAAAAAACGACTGCCATCGACATCGGAAAACACGAAAACCAAAAACTCGACAGCTTCGTAAATTAGCGTAAATAGATTCAAAAAGTTGCATGAAAATGCACCCGATAAAAAATGAGTTTAAACACTACACAAACCGACTAAAACACGAATATTAGCAAATAAACCCCCAAGTGTCAAAACGGTTTTCACACTTTCGCATTTCTCCTTACGGCAGAAAATTCTGGGAAGTACCCCCAGCTGTGGACATATCAGTCTCTCGCCTCTCTAAGAAGGCGCTACTACCTGCCCCGGGCTCCTTTACCATAAAGGACCCTGGGGATAGAAAAATAGCGACCACACTGAAGTCTATCTACACAGCTGCAAGTATGTCTCAACGGCCGGTCATAGCAGGTTGCTGGATGGTACATGCTATTCATACGTGGACTACTCAGATACAGGAGGGCCTCTCGGGATAATTCCATGGTTACTATGGTGACTCTCATCAAACACATTCAGGACACTGCTCGTGTACTCTGTGACTCTCTCAAAGAGATAGGCAATATTAATGCTAAGACCACTGCTATGACAGTGTTAGCTTGCGTTAGTGGGTTGCGGACGCAGAATACAAGCGCAATGTGGAGTCTCTTCCCTTTACAGGGGAATGGCTCTTCGGAGGAGAGCTGGATACGTGGATCTCTAAGGTTACTGCTGGGAAATCCACATTTCTCCCCTCGCGGGCCCCGACAGCTAGAAGGACCTACCCGGGGCCGTCTACTTCGTCCTTTCGGTCCACCAGATTTCAATCTAGGGCCAGAAGTGCCTCCAATGCGGCTAGGTGCACCACAGGTAAACCTAAGAAACCAGATTAAAATGAAAATTAACTCTGCGCTTGGATAATAAAAGCAGCTTCCTATAAGGGTGACACAAATATTATAGAAAAGAATAAGGAGCGCTAATTATGTTGAATGTCTACAAACACCTGTTAAGATTGAGAGCGCTAATTGTGTTGAATTGAATGTATGCAAACACCTGTGTAAAAAGAATAAAATTAGTAATGTTTACAGCACTTTTAAGTGCTTGTGCAGGAGTCCGTTTGTGGGTTCTGTAAATTGCTGGCTTTATATCCCGCACTGCGGCGGTGGTCCGGGGCTGGCTCACTGACTTTCCCTAACACTGCCTACCTTGAAGTAGAGATTGTCGGGCTTCAGATCTTTCTCCGCTCGGCTGGTTCCAGCATGGTGCTTCTTCGTTCTCTCACCCATTGCTGGTTCTCAGGAACAGACCACCAGTTCAGCTTCCACAAAGACCTCAGCATGATGGTGCACGCCCCCATCCCCCCCCCCCCCCCCCCCCCCGAGGAAATCTTGAGGTGGGAACTCGGTTGCGTCACTTCAGCCACATCTGGGAAAGTTCTTGCCTGGATGCTTGGGTAAGAGAACTCATCTCTCAAGGCTACAAGCTGGAGTTCGACGGTGTTCCTCCCCAACGCTTTTTCAAATCAAGCTTACCAGCTTTGGAGGATACCCGTGTTACGCTGCTGCTGGCCATCGAAAAGTTGGCTCAGTCACAAGTCATTGTTCCTGTGCCACTGCAACAACAAGGACATGGTTATTACTCCAATCTGTTCGTAGTGCCGAAACCAGATGGGTCGGTAAGACCTATATTGAATCTGAAGTCCTTGAACCCTTACCTGAAGGTTTTCAAGTTCAAGATGGAATCTTTGCGAGCAGTGATTGCCGGCCTGGAAGAACAGGAATTCCTGGTATCCCTGGATATCAAGGAGGCCTATCTCCATATCCTGATTTGGCCTCCTCATCAAGCTTATCTGAGGTTTGCCCTACTGAACGATCACTACCAGTTCCAGGCGTTACCCTTTAGCCTGTCTACTGCTCTGAGGGTGTTCACAAAGATGATACAGCTTTGGGTCCAGGTGGTCAAAATTATCCCTTACCTGGACGATCTCCTGATAAAGGCAAAATCCATGGAGCTTCTATTGCTCCGTCCATATAGATCGCACTATCCAGCTTCTGTAACACCATGGGTGGATCCTCAATTTACAGAAGTCCCACCTGGAGCCATCTCAGTGGCTCCTGTTCCTGGAAACGCTACTGGATACTGTGACACAGAAAGTGTTCCTCCCAGAGGACAAAGCGAGAACACTCCAGGAGATGGTACGCATGGTTCTCCGACCTGCTCGAATATCCATCCATCTTTGCATAAGATTGTTGGGAAAGATGGTGGCCTCGTACGAGGAAATCCAGTATGGAAGATTCCTCTCCAAAACATTTCAAATGGATGTCCTGAGCAAGTGGTCCGTTTCACATCTTCAGATGCACTGGATGATTCAACTTTCGTCTCAGGCCAGGATTTCACTCCTGTGGTGGCTGCAGTCTTCCAGCCTCCTGGAAGGCCGACGCTTCGGGATTCAGGATTGGATCCTCCTCACGATGGATGCGAGTCTGAGAGGATAGAGGATGGGGTGCTGTCACCAAAGGGGCTCAGTTCCAGGGCAGGTGGTCTGCCCACGAAGCCCTACTTCCGATCAACATTCTGGAACTTCGGGCTATCTACAATGCTCTGATTCAGGCATCTCCTCTACTAAGGGATCAGGCGATCCAGGTTCAGTCGGACAACGCCACGGCAGTGGCGTACATCAATCGACAAGGAGGGATAAGAAGCAGGGCCTGCATGCTAGAAGTGTCAAGGATACTCCTCTGTGCAGAAACAAATGCAAGAGCACTGTCCGTAACTTCATTCCGGGAGTGGACCACTGGGAAGCAGACTTCCTGAGTCGTCACAATCTCCACCCAGGAGAGTGGGGGCTACACCTTCAGGTGTTCCAACAAATCATCAACCGGTGGGGATACCCACAAATCGACATGATGGCGTCTCGCCTCAACAAGAAACTTCGCTGCTATTGCTTGCGAACCAGGGACCCTCAGGCGAGCGCAGTAGATGCACTGATGTCGCCGTGGCCGTATCGGCTAGTCCACCTATTTCCTCCAATTCCGTTGATCCCATGGGTGCTCAAGAGGATCAGACATCAGGGTGTTCAGGCAATCCTGATTGCCGCGGATTGGCCCCGGAGAACTTGGTACGTGGATCTTCTGGGCATGTCCGTTGAAGACCCTTAGCCTCTACCGCTAAGAAGGGATCTTCTTCAGCAGGGACCGTTCGTCTACCCAGGCTTACGGCGGCTTCGTTTGATGGCATGGTGTCAGGGCAGGTGGTGTTTGTGGATCCGTTGGACTCAGTCCAACCGAAGGAGCAGATGCCCCTGAGTGCTGGAAACAAGGAAGAAGAAGGTAATTCATTTTCATATATTTATTGAGGACAACAGATATGAATGAGACTGCACGCCACTGGGGCTAATTAGTTCAGGACTGGGAAACTGCTGGGAAGCTAGTCACTGAGTGATAGGAAGCCGAGGTTGTATAACTGTGAAGGATGTTCTTAGGTTGATATAAGGACGAGACTGAAGAATTGTGAAGACGAGTTTGTGGCATGATGCGATGGCAAGGTTGAAGAGCTGTGAAGGCTGGTTGCTGGAGGGTATAAAGGCGAAGAACTGAGAAAACTGGATGCTGGATGATTTGAAGACGTGTATGAAGAACTGTGAAAACTGGATGCTGGATGATTTGAAGACGTGGATGAAGAACTGAGAAAACTGGATGCTGGATAATTTGAAGACGTGGATGAAGAACTGAACACTGGATGCTGGATGATTTGAAGACGTGGATGAAGAACTGAGAAAACTGGATGCTGGATGATTTGAAGACGTGGATGAAGAACTGAGAAAACTGGATGCTTGATGATTTGAAGACGTGGATGAAGAACTGTGAAAACTGGACACTGGCGAACCACCACGGGGATCCTGCGGAATCCGAAGGCACCGGTGGGAGAGCGGGCAACTGTGACCGCACACGGAAGTGCTGGCGGGTGTTGTACAGCGACAGTCAGCGGAGGACTCAGAGAGCCAGACGGGACCAATTAACCGGAGATACACAGAACAAGCTGCCGGAGCACAGAGCTAAGGCACAGAGTAATTACAACAAAGCACTGGCACAGAATGCAAAAATCCCAGCCTACTTATAGGCAGCAGGGGATCAGGATTGGCTGTTACTCACCCATCACGCTCATTGGTGCTGCACTTTGGTCTCCAACATGGCCGCCCCCATACTGCAGACACACAGGGAAGCTTTGACCACTAGGTCCTCCCTCCTGCCTCCCGGAAGCAGTCACTCCCGCCGCCGACCGCACCGCACTCTCCACAACCCAGCGCCGCAGCCAGCCGACCGTACCAGGACGGACCCCAGGACCCGCCGCCGCAGCGGTAAGTGCCGCGGCTTGACAGTACCCCCCCCCCCCCCTTTGAGGGTGGTCTCCAAACACCTTCGAGCTTTGTTGGGATTTTTGAAGTGGAAGTCTTGGATTAATCATGGAGCATGGACATCCTCAGCAAACACCCAAGACCTCTCTACGGGCCCATACCCCTTCCAGTCGAGGAGATACTGAAGACGCCCATAACAATGACGAGAGTCCAGAATTTCTTTAACCTCAAATTCTTCGTCTTGTAAACTGCTAATCTTAGGAGATTTAGGCAAAGGTTTACGAAATTTGTTGAGAATCAAGGGCTTCAGGAGTGATATGTGAAAGGCATTTGGTATTTTGAATGAAGACAGCAGTTTGACTTTGTAGGACACAGGGTTAAGCACTCTAAATATAGGAAATGGGCCAATGTACCTGGGCGCAAACTTCATGGAGGGTACCTTGAAGTTGAGATTACGAGTCGATATCCAGACTTGGTCTCCCACCTTGTAACTGGTAACTGCCTTTCGTCTCCTATCAGCGTAGGATTTATAACGTTTGGAAGTTTTAACTAAAGACTTGCGTACCTGAGTCCAAACTTTGGAAAGTTGCTTGAGGACTAAATCAGCCACTGGTACTTCTTGAGTCGGAAGTGGTTGAAATTCCGGCACTCGCGGATGGAAACCATAGTTGACATAGAATGGCGTGGATTCAGAAGAAGAATGGAAGAGATTTTTATGAGCGAACTCTGCCAGCGGAAGATAGTCCGACCAATCATCTTGTGATGATGAAATATATAAACGAAGGAAGGTCTCCAGGTCCTAATTCATACGTTCTGTCTGTCCATCCGATTGCGGATGATATTCTGAGGAATGATTTAGTTTGATGCTTAGGGAAAAACAAAGTGCCTTCCAAAATTTGGCCACAAATTGCGTGCCCGATCCGACACAATCTCCGAAGACCATGCAGCTTAAAGATTTCAGAGACAAATAATTTGGCAAGCACTGTGGCCGAGGGTAGTCCGGTTAAAGGAATGAAATGCACCATTTTAGAAAATCTATCCACCACTACCCAGATGGTATTTTGCCCTTTTCAGGTATGGACAACGGATGTAGCAAACCTGGTGGTGGGTCCTTGAGGTTTTTGTGTTGGGCGCATTTGGAACAAGCGGCTACAAATTCCTGAACGTCAGCTCTAAGGCATGGCCACCAATAAGATCACTGAATTAATTCAAGAGTCTTGCGAGCCCCAGGGTGACCCATAAAAGATGAAGAATGAGCCCAGGTCAATAGTCATTTCCAGAGATTTGGGGCAACAAATGTTTTCCCAGGCGGAGCCACAGGAACTGAAGAAATCTGAGTCGTTAAGAAAGATGTTGGACTTACAATAGCTTGTTCACCTTTTAGATCATTGGATTCAGAAGAATTGAAGGATCGGGAGAGGGCATCCGCTTTCTTATTCAAGGATCCAGGACGATAAGTGAGCTTGAAGTTAAACTGGGTAAAAAAAGAGAGCCCATCTCGCCTGTAGCGGATTGAGACACTGAGCTGTCTGAAGATATAGTAGATTTTTATGATTGGTGTATACAGTAATGGGGTATTGAGCTCCATCTAAAAGATATTTCCATTCCTCGAATGCCAATTTAATGGCTAGCAATTCCTATTCCCCCATGGCATAGTTTCGTTCAGCAGGCAGGAATCTTCGAGAGAAATAACCGCAAGGATGGATCTTCTTGTCATCGTAAACTTGGGATAAGACAGCCCCAACTGCCTCTGTGGACGCATCCACTTCCACAAGAAATGGACGACTAAGGTCAGGTTGATGAAGAATGGGAGCGGACGTGAAAGCTTGCTTCAAATCGAGGAAGGCTTTAGTGGCTTCAGGGGCCCAATTTGAGGAATCTGCTCTTTTATGCTTTAAGGCTGTGATGGGTGCAACCAAGGTGGAGTAGCCCTTAATAAACTTAATAAACTTAATAAACTTCCTGTAGAAGGAAGCGTTGAATGCCTTTGAGGGACGTGGGAGCTGACCAGTCACGAATTGCTTGAACTTTGGCAGGATCCATTCGAAGCTCCGATCCAGAAATTATGAAACCCAAAAATGGAATGGATGTTACCTCGAAGGTACATTTCTCCAATTTGCAGAATAAACGATTCTTTCTCAGGCGAGCTAAAACTTCCTTACTTGGAGACGATGAGACTCTAGATCTTTGAAGAATATTAGTATATCATCCAAGTACACCACCAAGCAATTATAAAGAAGTTCCCGAAAAAGTTCATTCACATAACTCTGGAAAACGGCTGGGGCATTACAGAGACCAAACGGTATCACGAGGTACTCGTAATGCCCATCCCGGGTATTAAAAGCCATTTTCCATTCATCCACTGCTCGGATTCTAATCAAATTATAAGCGCCTCGAAGATCAAGTTTGTAAAAATGGTGGCCCCCTTCACTCGATCGAACAACTCAGGAATCAACGGAAGTGGATACCGGTTTTTGATGGTGATCTCATTGAGACCCCAGTAGTCAATGCATGGTCGCAGGCCTCCATCCTTTTTCTTGACAAAAAAAGAATCCGGCCCCTGCAGGAGATGACGACGGTCTAATAAACCCTATGGCCAAATTCTCTTGTATGTAATCAGCTGTAGCTTGAGTCTCAGGGATTGACAACGGGTAAATTCGACCCCTGGGAGGAGTCCTGCCTGGCATCAAATCAATCGGGCAATCCCATTCTCGGTGTGGTGGTAAAGTATATGCCCCTTGTTTACTGAAGACGTCAAGGTAAGACTGGTAAACTGTGGGTATTTCAGAGAGATGAAGCGAACAAAGTGGTTTAACTGAGGCCAAACAAGTATCGGTGCAGGATTCTCCCCAGGATTGGATCTCCATAGTTCGCCAGCAAAGTTTCGGATTATGTTTTTGTAACCAAAGTAGTCAGAGAATTACATCATGAGAGGCTTTGGGAATCACGAGGAAAGAGATGTTTTTCAGAGTGTAATACGCCCATTTTCATTCAAAGATAGGTAGTTTGAGAGGTGATGTTACCTTCAGTGATTCGACTCCCGTCCACCGCTGTAACAGCGATTGCCTGTTCCAAGGGCTCAGTCTGAATCTTTGCTGGACGAAGGTGGAAGAAATTAAGTTCCCCGCTGTTCCAGAGTCTAATAGGGCTGAAACTAAGAGGACAGAATATGGAACTTCCAAATAAACGGGCAAGGTTGGCTCCTTTCCAGTATGGGATTCCACGGTAACTCCTAGCTTAACCTCTCTGCAGTAAGCTAGGAGCGGGAGTTTTCCGGCCGAAGTTTGCAGGACTTCACGAAGTGATCTGAAAAACCGCAATACATACAGAGGTTCCCCTGGCGGCGATGAGAACGTTCTTCCTCCGAAAGCCCAGAGCGACTGATTTGCATCGGCTCTTCAGTTGCTGAAACGGATTGAGATGACGAGGGATCTTGCCTAGGACTTAACCGCAAACGAAGACTTGGACGATCGAGTTTGGATTTCTCCAGACAACGTTCCCTATACCGCAAATCCAGTTTGTTGCAAATAGAAATCAGATCATCCAGTTTCGTGGGCACATCCCGAACCGTCAAGTTGTCCTTAATCCTGTCTGAAAGGCCGTTCCAAAAGGCAGCAATTAAGGCATCCTCATTCAACTTCAATTCAGAAGATAAAGTATGGAACTGAATCACATACTGACTGACGGGACGTGAGCCCTGCCGAAGATTAAGGATCTCAAGAGACACTGAGGTGGTTCGGCCTGGCTCGTCGAAGATCTTCCTGAAAGAAGAAACAAAGGGGGTCATTCCGACCCGATCGCTGCAGTTTGTCATATCGATCGGGTCGGAACTGCGCATGCGCCGGCGCCGCAGTGCGCTGGTGCATGGCAGTCGTCGCTGCCTAGCGATCGCCTCTGAGACAGAGGTGGTCGATGGGCGGGAGGGGGCTGAACGTTTAGCCGCCGTTTAGAAGGCACGTCAGGCCACTGCGTTGGCCGAACCGTTGGGGGGGGCGCGCCGCCGCAGCTGCGTGATGTCTCATGCAGCCGCTGCTGCCAGCGGCAGCGACAAGCAACTCCCGGCCAGCCGCAGGAGCTGCACTGGCCGGGAGTTACTCCTGAAATACAAGAGCATCGCTGCTGTGCGATGCTTTTGTATTTGTGTGTGTGTGTGTGGGGGCACTGACATGCAGGGCGTCCCCCCGCATGTCAGGGAAGATGATCGTAGCTGTGCTAAACTTAGTACAGCTACGATCAACTCAGAATGACCCCCAAAGTCAGTATAATGGAAGAGAATTGGGTCCCCTCTCTCCCAAAGCGGAAACGCCCACTCCAACGCTTGACCAGTGAGGAGAGAAATGATATATGCGATCTTGGTGCGGGCCGATGGAAAATTAGCCAGCTGGAGCTCAAACTGGATTTCACACTGGTTAAGGAATCCCCTACAAAGTTTTGGAGAGCCATCGAATTTGCTAGGTGGTGGTAGCTGCAGTCGAGATATTGAGACTGTCACCGGAGAAACCACTGCAGAGGAAGAAGCTACCGAAGCCGGGGACTGTGGGGCCCTAATGGCCGTGTGAAGAGCCTCTAACCGATCTGACATAGTTTGCATGAATTGCGACTGAGTGGACTCCTGAATCTCCAAGCGTGAGAGGATGTGGGCCGTAGCATCGCCCCAGGAAGCCTTATCGCCTGTTGGATCCATGTGGCCAGTGCTTACGGTCAGGGCAGGTGGTGTTTGTGGATCCGTTGGACTCAGTCCAACCAAAGGAGCAGATGCCCCTGAGTGCTGGAAGCAAGGAGGAAGAAGGTAATTCCTTTTCATATAGTTATTGAGGACAACCAGGGACGTGCACAGAGGCAGAACTCTGGGAGGCAACGGAGTCATCTGCTGCCGGGCTCCTGCTCTGTAGGGGGGCACCTCTCCTCCCATTCTGTGACACCATTGAAGTTAATTGATAGCTGCCGCTATCTCTTCAGTGGCCGACTTCCTTACTGTGGCCGACTGCACCTTACAAATCACATACTTTTTATTATACTGTAGATACACATTTTACAAGTGTCATACCCAGGATTAGAACCCACAACCTATTACACTGGAAGCAGACACCTTACTGATGAAGCTATTTGCTCCTGTATAGGAAATATGAGAATTTTAACTATATGAAGTCACTTCTCTGACAATTACATGTAACTTCATATAGTTAGAACATGCTTCCTGTAAAGGAGCAAATAACTCTATCAGTAAAGTGTCTGCTGTCAGTGAAGCAGGTCATGGGTTCTAATCCTGGGTATGACTGCTAAGAAATGTGTGATTTAAAATAAAAGACAATTAAATGTATAAATACAGTATATAAAAAATTTTCAGAACACTCCACACACACACACACACACACACACACACACACACACACACACACACACACACACACACACACACACACACACACGTATATGTATGTATGTATATATATATATATATATATACGCACACATACATACATATATTTATCTTAATATAGGAAACGGGGGCACCAATATTTTTCTTGCCTCCGAGCAACTGTGATGAACTTACGCCACTGGACGTGCAGTCAGGGGAGGCAGTGCCTCCCCTGTCCTTAATGATTAAAATAATACAAAGAAGATACTTATGACACATATTCTGTGTCATAAGTATCTCCTTTAGCCTTTATATTATTTAAATCATTCTTATCTTGTAAAAAAAAAAGTTTTAAATGTAGTTTTAAATGTGGTCGGAGGCACCGCTCTCGGTGCCTCCTGCTGTCAATATGGAAGGGCTGGAAGCGGGGGGCGGGGCCAAGCATCGGGCAGTAAAAGCCCATTAAAAAAAGCCTTGTTAAGCGGCACATATAGAAGTGGCTCTTCACGCCCCTGTCACTAAGGCTGATCTGATTGGACAGTGGGCAGGTTCAAACTGGCTATCTGTCACCAAACCACCCCCATCCCGGGGGGCTGGCTGACGCCGCGAGCATTAGACGCCCTCCCTCCCTCCCACTACCAGCTGATAATGCCCCCTCTCCTCACCCCTGGGGGTTACAGCTGCGGTAGCCACATCATATGCAGGGAGCGATCAGGGCTGCCGCAGAGGCGCCAGCAGTGCTCACTGCTCAGGGCAGCGTTTTTGAAAAGTGTGCGCCGCAGCCAGGGACAAGGATCTGTGATGTGGCCCGATCACCCAGTTTGGATGCATAACTTGGTGATCGGTGCCTGCATGTGGAGGAGCAGTGCGGAGGGTGCAGCAACTACATGTGAAAACGGATGCCGGCGCCGACAATGATGGCTGGCCCTGCCCGCCCGCACCCCAATCTTACGCAAATGCAGCTGCAGAATGAGCGGGGGATGGGCAATCAGGACCCACAAATATGGTGACCCTCGTGCTCATTTCTATAGGGGGCACAGCTTCTCCTCTACACATGCTGCGCTCCCTGTCATGAACTACTTCTGCAGTCAGTGTTAAAGGTCAGTGTGTCACCATGTCCTCCCCCAAAAATTGTGTGTGTCACTTTGTGTCCCCCCCAAGCTCCTGTATGTTTGTCAACTCCCCCTCCCTCCAGTGTGTCAGCTTGTCTCCCTCTCCATGACCCACTGTGTGTCTGTCTGTGCTACCATGTCCCCCCATTCCCATGTGTGTGTGTCACCATGCATTCCTATGTCACCCCCCCAGGCCCCAGTGTGTTTGTCACCATGTCATCCCCAGGCCTCAGCATGTGTTACCACATCGCTCCCAGGCCCGTGTGTGTTACAATGTTCCCCTCCCCCAAGCTCCAGTGTTTATGTTTATATGTGCTCCCCCTCCATTAGTATGTATATCACCGTACCCATCCAGTTCCCAATATATGCATCCATGTCACCCCCAGGCCCATGTGTGTCTCTTATCCTTTTTTCTTCTTTGTCTATTACGCCTTTTATATCTGTCCCCCCACCTTTTAACATTTACTCTCACCACCCACCTTTCCCTTGTGCCCTCCCGAAACCACCATTTCTCTTGCCTTGCATTTTCTCCTCCCACCCATTTTCTTCAGCTTCCACACTCTATACTACTTACCTTCCTTCCAGAGGCGTCTCAAAAGAGGAGGGGACACGTGTGCAGACTCCATGTGTGCGCCCCCTCCTCTTCCGTAGCCGTCAGCGCCGATGCTAGCGCTCTGAGCACTAGAGACTCTGGCACAGCGCATGCACAGGACGCCGAAAAAATGTCCGCCGCACAATTTTTTCGGAGTCCAGCGCATGCACTGTAGACTCTGGCACTGTGCCAGAGTCTCTAGTGCTCAGTGCACTAGCAGCGGCGCTGCTGGCTGCGGGAGAGGAGGGGGCCCACACGGTCACCGATGGACGCCAGAAAGGTAAGTATAGAAAAAATGGGTGCAAGGTGTGCAATGTGGGCCCCCCCTGGACCCAGGGGCCCGTGTGCACCGCACACACTGCAACCATTATAGATACGCCACTGCTTCCTCCCCATCTTCTGCTGAAGGCGATGGAGTCCTGCTGGCAAGGATTCAGAAGCAACATGGAGAAACCGGAGGATGGCAGGTAAGTACAAGTAAGCATAATTTCTCCCCCTTTCCTCCTCTCTCCCTCTCTGCCATCTCCCTCTATTCCTCTCTCTCTCTCACTCCCATCTCCCCCTATTTCTCCTCTCTCCTTTTTTCCCGCTACATCTCCTCTTTCCCGTATAAGCCTTTTCCTCCTCTCTCTCTGCCATCTTCTCTATTCCTTCTCTCTTCCTTCTCCCCCTTTTCCTTCTCTCTCTTCCTTCTCCCCCTATCCCTTTTCTCCCTTCTCCCCCTATTCCTCTCTCGCTCCATCTGCCCTCTCCCCCATTCCTCCTCTCTCCCTTTGCGTTGTTTCCCCCTATTCCTCACTCTCTATCTGCCGTTTCTCCCTATTCCTCCTCTTTCTTCCTTCTCCCCCTATTCCTTCTCTCTCTGACTGCCCTCTCCCTCATTCCTCCTCTCCCCCTTTGCGTTGTCTCCCCCTATTCCTCTCTCTATCTGCTGTCTCTCCCTATTCATCCTTTCTCCTGTCTCCCCCTGTTCCTCACGTCTCCATGCTTCTCCTTTCTCTTCCATCTCCCCATATTCCTCCTCTTTCTTTTCCATAAATTTTTAAAAAATGATAATATATTAGTCTCTTGCTCATCACAAGTTTGATGAGCAGACAGGCTGCGGTCATTGGCGGGGGCGGCGGCAGTAGCGGGCATTGGCTCGGGGGCTGTAGGAGTCATCAGCGGTATTCGAAGGACATTATGGCTGTAGTGCCTCACCAGCCACTGACCTCACCGCACGCCACTGAGGACAACAGATATGAATGAGACTGCAGGGCACTGGGGCTAATTAGTTCAGGACTGGGAGACTGTTGGGAAGTGAGTCACTAAGTGATAGGAAGCCGTGGTTGTATAACTGTGAAGGATGTTCGTAGGTTGATATTAGGACAAGACTGAAGAATTGTGAAGACGAGTTTGTGGCATGATGCGATGGCAAGGTTAAAGAGCTGTGAAGGCTGGTTGCTGGAGGGTATGAAGGCGAGGATGAAGAACTAAGAAAACTGAATGCTGGATGATTTGAAGACGTGGATGAAGAACTGTGAACGCTGGATGATTTGAAGACGTGGATGAAGAACTGAGCAAACTGGATGCTGGATGATTTGAAGACGTGGATGAAGAACTGAGAAAACTGGATGCTTCCTACCTCTATTACTGTTTGTTATCACCCATTTTGTTATTGTTATTTCAAATTGTAAAGCGCAACGGAATTTGCTGCGCTATATAAGAAACTGTTAATAAATAAATAAATAATGATTTGAAGACGTGGATGAAGAACTGAGAAAACTGGATGCTGGATGATTTGAAGACGTGGATGAAGAACTGTGAAAACTGGACACTTGGTCTCCAACATGGCCACCCCCATACTGCAGGCACACAGGGAAGCTTTGGCCACTAGGTCCTGCCTCCCAGAAGCAGTCACTCCTGCCGCCGACCGCACCGCACTCCCCGCAGCCCAGCACCGCAGCCAGCCGACCGGACCCCAGGACCCGCCGCCACAGCGGTGCCGCGGCTTGACACATGGAAGTTGAGCGGAACATCCTGGCTCACAAGGGCCTTTCCAATAGGGTCATTGCTACCATGGTTCAGGCCAGGAAACTGTTACGTCAAAACACTATCACCATATCTGGAAGAGGTATGTCTCCTGGTGTGAGGAATGCACGTATCTGCCTGCGGTGTTCCACTTCGCGGTTCCTCCGTTTCCTGTAGACTGGCGTGGATAAGGGCTTATGTCTGGGTTACATTAAGGTCCAGATTTCAGCTCTCTCAATTTTCTTCCAGAAGAAATTGGTAGTGTTGCCAGAAGTTCAGACATTCTTGCAAGGGGTGCTTCACATACAACCTCCATTTGTGCTGCCTACGGCACCTTGGGATTTGAATGTGGTGTTGAATTTTCTACAGTCCTCCTGGTTTGAACCTCTGATGACGGTAGAGGACAAGTACCTCACGTGGAAGACGGTGATTGTCAGAATCCGTTTGGACTTCCCTCTGTATGAACATATTCACAGGGACTGATGTTCATGGTACAATAGTAAGTTTATTCATACAGGGTAAAGCAACTGTAAACAATAAGTATAAATTGGAGAACACAAAATGAAAGGGAGAACTGAGGGGACATGGGATGCCAGGAGACTGAGTACACGGGATGCCAGGAGACTGATCACATGAAAATGGTGTAGACTGTGGAAACACTTGAGACACTGTGGACTGTGGTAGAGTATGCCACGTCGCAGGATAACAGGATTGCACTGTAGCAGGATCACAGGATAGGACTGTGGTAGAGTATGCAACGTAGCAGGATAACAGGATTGCACTGTAGCAGGATCACAGGATAGCACTGTGGTAGAGTATGCAACGTAGCAGGATGACAGGATTGCACTGTAGCAGGATCACAGGATAGCACTGTGGTAGAATACGCAACGTAGCAGGATGACAGGATTGCACTGTAGCAGGATCACAGGATAGCACTGTGGTAGAATATGCAACGTAGCAGGATGACAGGATTGCACTGTAGCAGGATCACAGGATAGCACTGTGGTAGAATATGCAACGTAGCAGGATGACAGGATTGCACTGTAGCAGGATCACAGGATAGCACTGTGGTAGAATACGCAACATAGCAGGATGACAGGATTGCACTGTAGCAGGATCACAGGATAGCACTGTGGTAAAATACGCAACGTAGCAGGATGACAGGATTGCACTGTAGCAGGATCACAGGATAGCACTGTGGTAGAATATGCAACGTAGCAGGATGACAGGATTGCACTGTAGCAGGATCACAGGATAGCACTGTGGTAGAATATGCAACGTAGCAGGATGACAGGATTGCACTGTAGCAGGATCACAGGATAGCACTGTGGTAGAATATGCAACGTAGCAGGATGACAGGATTGCACTGTAGCAGGATCACAGGATAGCACTGTGGTAGAATATGCAACGTAGCAGGATGACAGGATTGCACTGTAGCAGGATCACAGGATAGCACTGTGGTAGAATAAGCAACGTAGCAGGATGACAGGATTGCACTGTAGCAGGATCACAGGATAGCACTGTGGTAGAATATGCAACGTAGCAGGATGACAGTATTGCACTGTAGCAGGATCACAGGATAGCACTGTGGTAGAATACGCAACGTAGCAGGATGACAGGATTGCACTGTAGCAGGATCACAGCATAGCACTGTGGTAGAATACGCAACGTAGCAGGATGACAGGATTGCACTGTAGCAGGATCACAGGATAGCACTGTGGTAGAATATGCAAAGTAGCAGGATGACAGGATTGCACTGTAACAGGATCACAGGATAGCACTGTGGTAGAATATGCAATGTAGCAGGATGACAGGATTGCACTGTAGCAGAGTCGCGACACAGGATAGCTGTTAGAACCTGGCAGTTCTATTGATGATTTGGCAGTAGAGACCAGCATAACCAGGACCAGGAACTGAGACAACCTTGACACGATGAACTGGCAACAGGGAGCCTGTGTGGCTGGCCTAAGTAGTGAGTTCAGGTGCTGCTCACAGCTGTGGTAACAGCTAATAATCAAGCTGCAGATACAGAGCAGAGTGCTGAGCACCAGAGCAGAGAGCGCCACCCCAGGCATGGAGGAGAAACTGCATGGATCGTGACAGTGATGTTACTGGCCCTGGCTTCTGCTAGACGTGTCTCGGAATTAGGTGCCTTATCGTGTAAAAGTCCGTATTTGATCTTTTATGAGAACAGAAAGGAGCTCAGGACTAGACAGCAGTTCCTGACGAAGGTCATCTCTGCATTCCATTTGAATCAACCTATTGTAATTCTGTCCAGTTCTGGAACTTCTGCTCCTCCGGAGGCATTGGATGCTGTGAGAGCCTTGAAGATCTATGTCAAGAGGATGGCTCGAATCAGAAAGACGGTTTCCTTGTTCGTACTGTATGATGCGCAGAAAAAAGGTTGCCCTGCTTTAAAACAGTCCATTGCTCGTTGGCATAGGCTCACTATCCAACAAGCTTATGTGTCGGCAGCCTTATCTGTTCCACAGTCTCTGAAGGCCCACTCTACAAGATCGGTGGGGTCTTCCTGGGCGGCTGCCCGTGGAGTCTCGGCCCTGCAACTGTGCCGAGCTGCTACCTGGTCGGGGAAGAACACCTTTGTGACGTTCCACAGATTTGATACCCTGGCCAAAGATACAGTTTGGGCAGGTGGTGCTGCAGACGTCTCCGCACGTTCCCGCCCATTCTGGAAGCTTTGGAACGTCCCCATCGTACTAATGTGTCCCCAATATCCCTTATGGATGCTAGAGAAAATAGGATTTTAATACCTACCGGTAAATCCTTTTCTCGTAGTCCATAAGGGATATTGGGCGCCCGCCTCAGTGCGGTGACTTTTCTGCAGGTTATCTGTTGGTTGTTGCCTGTTCAGCTGTTGCTGTTTTGTTTCCAACCGTTGCTGGTCGTGTTTATGTTATTGGTGTGCTGGTGTATAAATCTCACCACTCATTGTTATTAACTTCCTTCTCTCGAGTATGTCCTTTCTCCTTCGGGCACTGTTTTACCTATAACTGTCTGTGGAAGGGGGCATAGAGGGGAGGAGCCAGCACACCCAGTTGAAGAAATTTAAAGTGCACTGGCTCCATTGGACCCCGTCTATACCTTATCGTACTAATGTGTCCCCAATATCCTTTATGGACTACGAGAAAAGGATTTACTGGTAGGTATTAAAATCCTATTTAAAAAAAAAAAGGTAACCTTCGAAAACACCATTGGATCATTACCATTCAATAGTGGCAACCATCGGAATGCCGCCATCAAATGGTAAGAACACTATGATTGATAGAAAACAATCGATGGTCGGCAAACATCAACCATCGATGTCCATCCTTAGTAGGGACCAGAGCTGACCCTTGGCAAAGGCAAACTAGGCAAATGCCTAGGGCATTTGGCATGCCTAGGGTCACAAGCAGCTTCTGCTGATTAAAATTATATGCGGCATGCCTATATTCTGTGTGTGACTGTGACCATATCTGCATGCAAAATGCTACATTACTGTGTATTCCTGGAAATCGCTGTAACGTAGCATTTTGTACGCAGATACAGCCACAGTCGCACACAGAATATAGGCATGCCACATATCATTTTAATTACCTGAAGCTGCTTGTGCATCCTAGCCACATAGCAATGCAAATAACATGCATTTTTGGCAAAAAGGAACCCGACTTTTCTGCAAAAAAGGCGTTGCTAGGGAGCACCAGCCAAAAACTTGCCTAGGGCATCATACTGGTTAGGGCCAGCTCTGGTAGGGACCAGGGGATCAGTATGAAATACCTACAGTCAAAATCCCGATGGTCAAAATACCAACAACAATTGAATGATGGTCAAAATACTGACAAGGTCCAAATACAGACAAGGTGAAAATACCGTCATTTTAAATGTCGACATGGCCAAAATGCCGACATTTAAAATATCGACAGGTCAAAAAGTTGACACAATTTTTTTATTGGATTTTTGGTGTGTATGTCGACATATAAGTGTACCGCGTCCCCTCGCCATACTTCGGGCACGGTGCCTTGCTGCGCTCGGCACACTATTATATTCCCCCTCCAGGTCCACTGGGATGGTAAAGTATGAACAAGTCGATTTCAATGAAAAAAATCATTAAAAAGTCATGTCGACTTTTTGACCTGTCGACATTCTAAATTGTCGGTATTTTAAATGTTGATATTTTGACCATGTCGGTATTTTGACCTTGTCTGTATTTTGACCATCAGTCAATGGTTGTTGGTATTTTGACCGTTGGGATTTTGATTGTAGGTAAATTGACTGCATCCCGGGAGCCTGGCCCAGGTAATGGGAAGGAGTGTGGCCAATGCAGGAGGGTGTGACCAGTCCCCCTTCTTAGCAAATATAAGAAAATATTAGTTATTTTGCGGCAGCCACACACACCTGCCTCCAAGCCATCCTGATTTTGGTGGTACAGTCCCTGTGTAGTGGCAGTTTGGGAGCCACCTCTCACCCGCTGCTCTACATTGAATATATACTGCGTGCGGTGTCTATTTACTGTAGAGAGGGACTGGCGGCATGCCAAGGGGTTTCCCAACGTGCTGGACATGCCATCAGTGTAAAGAAAATGGGGTGTGGCTACAGCATTTTGTGTGAGACCATGTCCTTTTACTAAAGTCCATGTATATAATCCATGAAGTATGAGAGGTATATATATATAAATAAATATAGAGAGAGAAAAAGAAAAGTAGCAAGGGGTGGTACCCCAGAATTAAAGTATAAGTTTACCAGGTGTCCTCACAGGATCAGCAAATCCAGCAATACATACAAGGAGGTGCGGAAATTAGGCTTGGGTCAGCCCTGCTCTTGTGACAAATCAGTACATGTGGTATGGTATAACAGCTGCTGTCATGTATTCCAGTCAGAAGGCACTTGTAAACTCCACTAAGGATGTGGTATGGTTTTCTACTGCATATAGGAGGCCATTTATCATGGATTGAATATTGAATACGATCTGGGCGGGATCTTACTACGTAGGATTGCATTGCAATATGCGATCCTATCGGGTGAATGTATCATCTGGCACCCGCAGGAACAGGGGCTTCAAAAGGAGCCCTTCCCTGCGATGTGCTCTATGGGCTGCCCGTGGTCACACATGACAGCGAAGCACTAAGGCCACTTCTGGGGGAGGGTACTGGGGAAACCAGTCGGAATTTCTTTCCGCGATCCGCAGCCCATAGGCTATAATGGGCTGCCACTATATTGTTGCAGGGAACTTCTCATTCAGGATATTGGGCCTAATTCAGAACTGATCGCAGCAGCAAAATCTTTCTCTAATGGGCAAAACCATGTGCACTGCAGGTGGGGCAGATGTAACATGTGCAGAGAGAGTTAGATTTGGGTGGGTTATATTGTTTCTGTGCAGGGTATATACTGCCTGCTTTATTTTTACACTGCAATTTAGATTTGAGTTTGAACACACCCCACCCAACTCCCTCTGCACATGTTATATCTGCCCCCCTGCACTGCACATGGGGGGTAATTCCAAGTTGATTGCAGCAGGATTTTTGATAGCAATTGGGCAAAACCATGTGCACTGCAGGGGGGGGGGGGGCGATATAACATTTGCAGAGAGTGTTAGATTTGGGTGGGTTATTTTATTTCTGTGCAGGGTAAATACTGGCTGCTTTATTTTTACACTGCAAATTAGATTGCAGATTGAACACACCACACCCAAATCTAACTCTCTCTGCACATGTTATATCTGCCTCCCCTGCAGTGCACATGGTTTTGCCCAATTGCTAACAAAAATCCTGCTGCGATCAACTTGGAATTACCCCCATGGTTTTGCCCATTAAAGAAAAATGTTGCTGCTGCGATCAGGTCTGAATTAGGCTTATTGATACAAAGGGCAGCATCACATCTCCAATAGAAACCTATGGGGATGTGGCTGCAGGCAGAAATGGAGGGATCACAGCAGGTATTTATACATTCCAGGGACAAATAATATTTGCAGCTAGCCGCCAAAAACAAGGACATAGGTGCAAATATTATTTGATAAATGGGCCTAATAGTCACTACTGTTTTTTTAAAGATGGTAAAATATTGAATGAGATTAAATTAAATTGTCAGATTGTCACATTCGTTCGATCTCGATTTTCGGAGATCAAACTTCAGCCACACTTTCACATAATGGCTAACTCACTTCCTCATAAATCAGTGTGGATTCCCCAAATCTTCCAACAGCCAACTTCCTCATGTTGCCACATGCATTGTTTAATCAGCAGTAGTGTATCATCTGAACGTGACAGTGACTAAAGAAGGAATTTAACTGAGTGCATATTTGGTGGCTAATTAAAAACTTTGCAAAATACTGTCAATTTTGTCCTGCAAACTGTCAAATATGTTATGTAGCAGTTGGGAAGGTTAATGAAAATTGAGCTTGATGAGTGGAGATTTGCAGCTGGTTAAAGGGACAAACTTGCTGCCAATTTGAATCACATTCCTGAAAATTCCCAATTTGAGTCACATTCCTGAAAAACCTGAACACCAGAAACTGGCTCATGATGGTGAGATTGCTCCAACAGCATGCAGTTTAAGCTATCTGTCCAACAGAACAATAATGAGGCACATTGAAGAAATGTATTAATGTGTTACTAATTAATACTGAAGTAAGGGGCCCAAATTATTCATGAATATATTTATGGAGGCACAATTAATTTATTATTAGAGCAACTGAATAAAAAAAAAACCCCACAATAATATTTCAATTAAGAACAATATAATCGAGGTACCAATTATATTGCAAACGTGTAGTACTACATGTTATGGGTCAATAGATCTACAGTAAAAAGGTCAACAGTCATTAGTCCGACACCAATTGGTCGACAAGTACATGCTCAACATGGTCAAAAGGTTAATGGTAACAAAAGGTTGACATGTAAAAGGTAGGCAAAGGAAAAGGTCAACCGAGACAAAAGGTTGACATGACGCCCTTGTTTTGTTTTTTGGGGTACATTTTGATTTTGTTCTCATCTGTGACCTCAATTTTTTGAAACGCTGTATTTGCCACGCTTCGAGCATGGTGTCTTGCTCCGCTTCGCTCGCCACATGGTTACTAAAGGTTATGATTTGTGACATGGGTAGTCAATAAAGCAAAAGTTTAAAAAACACGAACACCCCCCTCCCCCCTTCTTCCCCCCCGGAAAAACATGGGTCATGTGTGTGTCAACCATTGACATGTTGATGATTTCAACCTGTCAACCTTAAGCACTGTCTACCTGTCGATATTTTTTAACTGTTGACCTAGTGTATATCGACCATATGGTGTCGACCTATTGACTGTCTATCTAGTCTGGATACTGGTACTACAGGTGCCAGCAGGCACATGACTCCATCACAAATTAATATGTCCCCAATTAATATATAATATTTTTGCCCCCATTATTTAATTGTCCCTTAATATTAACTCTTCATTTAAATGCATTGTTTTATTATTATTTTGCCACCAATATTAATATTATTAAATCATTTTGCCCCTGTAACAAAATGCTGTGGTTTGCTGAATTATGTCATCAGGGTGGGGGAATGCAGTGCAATGACGTGTGCAGAATCCGTGGGAAACATGTCAAGTCTTAAGCTGGACAGTAGCGGATCTTACAACGGGCAAGCAGGACTTTTGCCCGGGGCGCCGCCTTCCGGAGGGCGCCGCACCATGGCAAGATCCGCTGCTGCTGTGCCCCCCGCTGCCCGCTCTGTCCCGCTGTCCGCTGTGAAGGGAAACTAGACGCTACGCGTTTAGTTTCTCTTCGTGGAGAGGACCTTTACTGTAATGATGTGCGGTGCGCATTGACGTCATCGCGCACCGCACATCATTTCAGCGGCGCTACTACTGTACAGGGGGCGTGACTGACCACGCCCCCTGTATGAAGCCACGCCCCTACTGCCGCCCGGGGCGCAAAAAGCCCCTGAACCGGCCCTGAAGCTGGATACAATCCAGATCTAACTCCTGACCAACCGGTCTGTCCAACATTGGTGTATCCTCTACAGAGCAACCACTTCCCCCAATCCATGCTTAAAAACCAGAAGACCCGACCGCCAACCAGATGACTAATGTTAAAGTGTGCATGCAGCTGAGACCGGAGCTGCTGACTGATTTCCAGTCCTGGCAGCCCAGTACACTATCAGAGTGGCGGCAGTGTGGGATCCAGGGGATTTCGGCACCATCTGCCGCTGCGGGACTCAGCTTGATGTGGCAGGGGTTGAAATGTTAGAAGGCATGGTGAGTGAAGGGGCCCACAGTTTTTAGGAGTAGGCATGTTCATGGCGCAGGACTGATTGCTCTTTACCTTAATACAGAGTTTGGCAGCAGGTGTCATGTAGAATGGCGGTGCTTCTCTTTTTTTTTGTGTAAACTGTTTTTATTAATTAAAGCAGCAGGCAAAACATTACATCAATACTTTTCCAAAAAGGGGGACAAAATCATCACATATCATAAGTGTCAGTACAATACGCTTAAAGCGCCCCAAGTATAAAAATAAATTGTCTGCTTAGCTTACAACATCATAACTTATAAAGGGGGAACATTTTAACAAAACAGCATAAGAAAAAAGGAAAGAGGAGAAAGAGAGAGAAGAGAAGAAAGAAAAAGGAAAGGAAGGGGAAAATTAAAACAGGTAGAGTCAGGTGTGAGTGTCTGCGCAGAAAGGACTGATTGTATGGGGGACAAAGGGGGGATCTTTACCAATTAAAGCTCTGAGGCATATTAGAAAGGCATCGTAATCGGGATATGAATATGAGGGGGGTTATGTCGCCATGTAGGACCGATACACAGGTGTGTCCTTAAAGTCGTACCAGGGAAACCAGATAGCTGTGAAGTTAACCGTTTTTCCGGATGAGAAGGAGACAAGGTCTTCCATATCTAAAAAGTGATCGATCTTTGTGAACCATAATTTAATCGAGGGTGGTGAGGTGGATCTCCAAAGAATTGGAACAACCGCTTTTGCTGCGTTGCTAAGATGTCTCAACAGGGAATGTTTGTAGGAGTGCGCCTCTGCGGAGGTATGATTGAGGAGCCAAAAACCCGGGTCTTTCGGGATCTCATCTCCCACTATCAGTTCGGAACACTTAAATACCTCTGCCCAAAATGGAGTTATAAGAGGGCAATCCCACCAAATATGTATAAAACTCCCTGGGGCAGTTTTGCATCTCCAGCACAGATTCGTAAGGGAGGGAAACATTTTATTGAGAACAAGAGGAGTCCTATACCACCTATATATAAGTTTATAGAGGGTCTCTAATGTCGATAAGCATAAAGAGCTCGCTTGGGTGTTACTAAATACGGAATCCCATTTGATCTGCGTAGGTAGCCCTGATAGTTCCTTCTCCCAGGAAGCCATGAAGGTAGGTGGCTGCGGGAAAAAGTCTTCCATGATAAGCGCATAAATTTGTGAGATAGTATGTGTGGGGGAACTAGGAGAAACGCATAGTTTTTCAAACCCAGTGAGATCCCTAGTTGTGTCAGAGAGGTTCTTAGAAGATGATATAAAATGATGAACCTGCAGGAACCTCCAAAACTCAGCACTATGTAGGTTCCAAGAAGATTGAACATCTGAAAAGGAGCGCACCCTACTCGAGCGCACCAGCTGACCGACCCTAAAAATCCTGGCTTCCGCCCATGGAGCAAAAGCTGTCCCGTGGAGACCGGGAGCAAATTCGGAGTTATGGAGAAAGGAGGTTAGGGGGGACCATTTGGAGGATATATGGCTCTGAGATCTCAGCGTGGCCCATAATTTAAGCGTGGGGGAGACCGTGGGGTGAGTAACCTTCGGTAGGGTAGGAAGCCAAGGTGCAATTTCGATATAATGTGGAAGACAGCCCTCCTCTAGTAGAACCCATTGTTTGCATTCTTTAGCACGCGTCCATTCCAGAATCCTATTCAAATGTACTGCATGGTAGTAGTTAATAATATGTGGAAGTTGTTGCCCCCCTTGATGTTTTCTCCTAAATAAAATATCGTGTTTAAACCTGGGTGTCTTACATCCCCAAACAAATGCGCGAATAAGATTCTGGACGTCTCGGAGCCAAAGTAGGGGGATGTGTATTGGAAGGGTCTGAAAAAAGAATAATATCCTAGGGAGGGCGTTCATTTTGATAACGTTGATCCTGCCGAACCATGACAGTCTTAGTTTCTTCCATTTCTGGAAGTCTAGACGAAGCCTTGCCAACAAGGGGTTAAAATTTAGGGAGAATAATTTGGATAAATCGTTGGACAGTAACACCCCCAAATATTTTAATTTGTGATCGTGCCAAGTAAAGGAGAAGGCATGTTTCAGACCCTCTACTATATCAGGAGGAGTAGTTAAATTCATGGCAATAGATTTGGAATAATTTATTTTGAAATTAGAGAGGGCTCCAAACTTTTCAAATTCTACCATCAGGTTTGGTAAAGAAGTGACCGGTTTTGAGATTATAGCGAGTAAATCGTCGGCATATAAAGCCAATTTGTATTCAGTCCCTTTTACCAGCAAACCCGAGATATTCGGGTTAGCCCTAATGCTTCGAGCTAATGTTTCCATGCAAAGGACAAAGAGCAATGGAGATAGTGGGCAGCCCTGTCGCGTGCCATTGGAAATAGGAAAGGAATCAGAAAGGGAGCCATTAATCCTAATTTTGGCGGACGGGGAAGTATAAAGAGATAGGATTCTGTGAAGACAGGCGTTACCGAGCCCTAGATGCTTCAGTATGCCAGACAAAAAGTCCCAGTCCACTCTGTCAAATGCTTTTTCGGCATCAGTCGACAGTATGATTGATGGGGACGAAAGCTGGCCGGCATAGTGAATCATGTTGAGCACTTTAGAGGTGTTATCTCTAGCTTCTCGGCCTAAAACAAATCCAGCTTGATCTCCATGTATCAGACCAGGTAATAATAGTTTAAGGCGGTTTGCAATCAGTTTGGCGAAAAGTTTTATATCTATATTTAATAGTGAAATTGGCCGATAACTGGAACAAAGACTGGGGTCTTTACCCTCTTTGGGTAAAACTGCGATATGGGCTTCGAGAGATTGTGGGGAGAAAGGTGATTGTTCTGATATAGTATTAAAGGCTCTCGTGAGTAGAGGGACCAATTTCTCTTTGAAAGCTTTATAATAAGCAATGGTATATCCATCAGGGCCGGGACTCTTGCCGTTGGGAGAGGATTCTATAACTTTCCTAACCTCCTCAGTAGAAAAAGGGGCATCTAGATCTTCTACTTCTTTTGTGGATAACGTGGGGAAGTCTAAGGTCCGTAAATAGTCAGCTATGGCTGTTTGATGGGACAGCTTGTCAGTCCTTCCGGTCGGACCAGAAAGGTTATACAGAGTGGAATAATATGCCCTAAAGGCCCTAGCGATGTGAGGTGTCTCATGTTGGGGCTGACCGTGGCTATTTTTAATTGTGTGAATAAAAGTAAGAGCACGTTGCTCTCTAAGGGCTTTAGCTAGTAATTTCCCAGGTTTGTTACCCCATTGATAGTATCTGCTACGGCACTTCCGATAAGAAAATTTGACTCTGTCAGAGAGTAGCTTATTCAGATCTGCCCTAGCAGCTTCAAGATCAGCGTAATATTGTGGGGTTTGGAATTTCTTGTGTAAAAGCTCGAGAGATTGTATTTTAGACAATAAATCACCCCGAAGTTTCTCCCTCTGCTTTTTACGGAAAGATCCTATCTGGACACAAACCCCCCTGATGACACATTTATGTGCTTCCCAGACTGAGACTTTAGAAATGTAATCTAGGTCGTTGGTACAGATATAAGAATCTAAGGCGCTGTCGATTTGAGACCGACAGTCCACGTCCTGTAAAAAAGTGTCGTTAAAACGCCAGGACCATTGGCGATGTGCACTGGGAGGCAAGCGTAAAGTGAGGTTAACTGGGGCATGATCTGACCACACAATTTGTCCTATAGAAGCATCAGAAAGGAGGTGTAGGTGCCGGTGGCTCAGAAACAGGTAATCGATTCTAGAATATGTCTGATGTGGGTGTGAGAAAAAGGAATAATCTATTTCAGCAGGATGTGTCAGTCTCCATGTGTCAATCAGCTGGTGGTCGAGCAGGGCGCGCCTCACTCCTCTATGCTCCCTCTCCGGCCTGCAGGAAATCTTTTTAGAATTGTCCTGGCGGGGATCTAAGGTCCAATTTAAGTCACCTCCCATCACCACCACCCCCTCCAAGAGAGGTTCCGCACTATCCAGAACTGAGGACAAAAAGGAGGGCTGCCTAGCGTTGGGCGCATATATGTTCAAAAAAGAAAAGCGTTGACCGTGTATGTCGCATTTCACCAGCAACCCTCTACCTTCAGCTATTCTATGGGAGGTAACATTAAGGACAGGCAAGTGGCGAGCCAGTAATATAGCTACGCCCAATGTCTTACCGGCAGAATTATTAGACAGGAATACATGAGGATAATAGTGACTTTTTAGGGACGGCACATGTCCCATCTTAAAATGCGTTTCCTGAATAAAAGCGACGTCAACTCTCTCATCCCTAAGCCATTTAAGCAGTTTAGACCTTTTCTCAGGAACATTCAGCCCTTTTACATTAAGGGTAGTTACATGTAGATCGTTCACCCCCATTGTCACGGCAGACCTAAGGGCTTCACGATAGTCTTCCCTACGACAGACACTGGGGGAGGGAAAGGAAGAACAGCAAGGGAAGGAAATAGAAAGAGAGGGAAAGCAGAGAAAAGGAGAAAAGATGATGCAGCGTGGGAAACCATGCCGCAAAGTACTTTAGTTTTAAACAAAGATGACAGTACTAGAAAAAGGATTGCTGCAAAAAGGACAGGAGCGGAATCCTGCCGACTCCCAGTCCAAAGAAACAGGGGATGCAGCATAGAGGGGGTCCTACGGGGGGCCCAGGACAGCGACCGTCCACAAGATAGAGGATAAACAAATATATGGTATTTACCGAGGTGTGCACAAGGGCACAAGTGAAACAAAACTAAAAAAATAAAATAAAATATGAAGGCGTATATAAAGATATACATGTAATCCTTAAACTATCAAACCAGGTTTCATAGAGGCTGAACAATTGTGTATATGAGTGTCGTCACCGAAATAATGAATGCAGTTAAAACAAAAAACAAAATAACATATCGACGAAACCCCATCACTCATCTTTGAAACCATTACAACTGTACAATGTTACATAAACCGATCTCACGTGTGAGCAACATATAGCACTATTTAAGAGAGAGAACCTAGTGTATGACATGAGTAGCAGGAATATTCACGTCCGCATGGGACGAGACGTCTCCTTCAGGGAGGCTCAGAAGAACGTGAACTAGGAGTAGTTCCCCGCGTCCGAGGGGAACGCACTTGTTGCCATGCGTCGTCTGGAGGGAGCACAACAGGTAAGTCCGGTAGGTGGTGAAAAGCATCCCAATCTGGTAACGGTACCGGAGGTATTCCCAAGGTCGTGAAGAAGGCCTGTAAGTCCGAAGGTCTAGAGAGACTCGCGATCTTGCCACCATGAGAAACCTGGAGGGAGAAAGGGAAGCCCCATCTATATTTCAGTTCGAGTTTCCTGAGAGAGTCTGTCACAGGCTTCAAGGCTCGACGCTGTTGTAAGGTCGACCAGGCGAGATCAGGAAATATCTGAATCTTGTCCCCTTGAAAGACAATATTGTCCAGCTGACGGGCCGACCTCATTATTTCCTCTTTTTGGACATAATAGTGGAGCCTGCAAATCACGTCACGTGGCCTGTCAGAGGGCAAGCCGCGAGGACGGAGGGCTCGATGAGCTCTATCAAATATAATGTCTTTGTTCGGATCCAGGTCAATAAGTTCTCCAAATATTGTAGTTAAGGCAGCTGTCAGGTCAGCCTGTTGAACGCTCTCAGGTAGGCCCCTGACTCTGATATTATTTCGCCGGCCGCGATTATCCATATCCTCAATACGTGATTTTAGAAAAGAGATATCGTCCCTTTGATGAGATAGAACCTCCCGAAATTTAGTCAGAGACTCCAAACTAGACGATTCATGGCGTTCCAAGACATCGACACGGGTCGCAATTTGGGACATATCTTGTCGGAGCGCTGTCACTTCCTGAGTGATGGTGGAAAGCAAGCGAGTCTCCAAAGCTGAGAAATCTTGTTTCGTGGGGAGTGATTTTACATGAGATAAGATCTCGCTTATCTCCGCAGACAGAGAGGGGCCCTGTGGAGGCAGCGGAGTCCCCGGGGATGTCATGTCGTCTACCAGGCCGCGCAGATTCGGGGAGGCCGGGACAGCTGGAGAAATCGCGGGTAATGAGGTTGGAGTTGTTAAGAACTGACGTAGGTCTGACGAATGTCGGTTTGCAGGGGATGAGATCGCGACCGGCTTGGTCTTGGCCTTTTTTTTCTTTATCCCTCTCACCATGAGATCGGTCTTCAAATAAAGCAATGTAGTATTACACTTTCACATATAAAACACTTTCACATATAAAACATGTGGACCGTCGCCGTGCAAAAGCCCCCACGTGGCTTTAGGGCAACATCAGGCAGGCAGGCGCATAGCTAGGGAGCCATACGTCAGCTCACAGTGGCAGGACATCCGACTTGGTCCAATTGAGGTGCAATTACGGGACACTATACGTCAGAGAATATGCGGCCGTGACACCGCTCCACAGTGTTATGGAGGAATGGCGACAGCGGGTGACGGGCCGTGTGGAGTCCACTGAGCAGGTAACCCACTGATGCAAACAACTGAATGGGTGGATGGACGGACGGATGGATGAGGGGCACTTTTGCGGATGGCAAATGGCAAAAAAAAAAAAAAAAGAACAAAAGGCTGTAGTGCCCAGCTTTATATTCCAGCTTTATATTCCCCCCTCCCCCTCCCCTCGCTGGGGCACCACGGACCACAGGCACGGGGACCGCACCTACGTCCAGAGGCCCAGCAGGAGAGAGACAGACAGTACCTGCTTGGATATAAAGATGGCCGCCGGGCGCCCATCGGCCCCGTCCCGCGCGGTGAGTCTCAAGGTCCCTGCTGTGCAGAAGCGTGCAGCGGACAGCCGGCAGCAGGGAGTCTCTCCTGGCCGCGGTCAGCGGCCAGCGGCGGTATGCAGGAAAGAGCTCCGGAGGAGGTCTGCGGCCCGAACTGTGGGTCCCGGAGCCGCGTCCGGCTTGAGGAGAAAATTGAGGCCCCGGCTTCCGTGAGCCCCGTAGGCCGCAACCCGCAGGAGCAGTGAAAACTGCTCCCCGATTCCGCGGCACTTCGGGGGGGCACAGCAGGGGGAGCAGGAGGTACAGAGGAAGTACTGGGGCAATTAGAAGAGCTCAGGATAAAATATATATATATAATATACAGCTGTGGGCCCCAGGAGCTCTTTGAGAACACAGCTGCCTCCTTCAGCAGCCAGGCCACGCCCCCGGTGCTTCTCTTTTACAAAATGACGCCGCTGTTCCATTTAAAAAAAAAGAGGATTGCCAAGGTGAGCCAATCACGATGTGCCACGTCATCGCCCCACCCCCTTGTGCCGCTAACATTAGCCAACGTGAGGCAGCAGGTGTTAGGCCGATGGCACAGGAGGAGTTAGGAAGAGCTCCTGAAGATTGAAGATGCTGAGGATGGGTAGTGGCCATGCAAAAGAGCTTAAAATGCCACTACAGCCAAGGTAAAGGTGCTGGCTAATAAAATATTGAAACATTCGGTGTCCTGTTTTTATTTTAATATGTCTTTTACAGAGGGACTATAAGTACTAATGGGCCCTTAACGCCAATAACACATACTGGTACTTGTGGTTCTCCAAGTACTAGCATGTGAAGAAGACTTGCTGGGACCTGAAGTAGTCATGTATAAGACAATATAATTATTTCACAAATGGACTATCAACTTGGCACCTACCGCCCAGGGTTGTTGGGGATACCCACGGGATCCAGCCCTGACCTTGTGTGCCCTGGAGAGGGGGGTCCCCTTTATTGGGGGGTCTCCATTTTTCCAGGAATCCACAGCCTAGCCTGACTAGTTAGGGGGAATAATGCTTTGGCTGGGGGACCCAGTCAAGTGTGTCCCCTGGCTGTGGTATTACAGTACATTACCTCTCCTGCTAGAGGTGCTAGTTCTAAAATTATGGAGTACCCGTACTCATTTTGTTCCCCGTATTATTAAACCAGGGCCGTCTCCAAGAGACTGATGCTGGTTTATTAAATACTGGGTACCCTTCCATGTTTTGTTCCCCGTATTTTTGTAACTGCAGGTGTGTCCACATACACCTTTTCTATTTTCCTCATTTTGGCACGCCATGCATAGCACGGCCAGGCTTTTTTCTATGAGTAGCGAGTGGATGAAATTAAAAAATGTTCTGCAGTGGGGGCGTGGCCTGGCCGTGGATGCAGGAGGCTGTGTAGCACACGAGCTCCTGAGACAGTAGCAGTTTTAACTGCTCAATTGCTCTTTTACTCGGGGAATTATTACCCCCCATCTATCTACCCGGGCCCCCCAAGCATCGATCAGGGCGGTTGCGGAGCCGGCGGGTGCCCCCTGTACCCGTGCGGGTTGCGGCCTACCCTGCTAGCTGGAGCCGGGACCTCGCGCTCGGAGCAGCCCCGGACCGGAAGTTCGGTGCCCTGCGGCGGAGGGCCGAGAAGGAGCTGTCCCCATTACCCCTGGAGCCCCCACACCACTCACCACTCTGCATCTAACCTGGGTGAGTCTCTCCCTGGCCGAGCCGCTCGGTGCGGCGATCCCCCGTGTACCCGGCGGTCAGCTTGGTGCGAGAGACGCCGGTCACGTGGTGCCGCTGCCGGGGCCGAACGCGGCCGCCGCTACACTCAGCGAGTCTCCTGGGACCCCTCCTGGGCTCCGGAGATCCAAGCCACTGCCACCACTGAGTGTACCCCGCAAGAGGGGTCTATATATATATATATGGGGCATATAACAGGCACCTGAAGCGGGTGACCTGGCGGCGCCATCTTGGACCCTGGCAGTCACCTCTAACAGCTAGGAATAGCAGCCTGGAAAAGCACCCACAATAAGAGTAGCTGAACTGGGGGGATTTCTAGCCCTGCGGCCAACTAAGGTGTCGGGGAAGGGAGCTGCCGACACAGAACTCCAGCCTAACCCTGAATGCACATTCTTAGCCCGACATAGAGAAGTGAGGCTCCCCCTTGTGGATCCCTATCACATCTCACCTCTCCTATTGTTATACTTGTCTGTATTATAACAAAGCACCTTGCCTATGAATATTCACCGCAGTACGACCAGCAAGTCTCCACTCAAAAGAAAATAGATGCCTCCTCCTGCCGCCATGTAGGGCCGTCTCGAGGGATGCCGGCTGACGCCTTCTGACACGTTCTATCACCCAAACGACCACAGATCTGTCTTGCGGACTCTGAAGTCTCTCGCTAGGTCCGACATGATAACGCATCCACCCAGGCATGTCTGTAATTAAGCGACTTACCGAACGCACTCACCACTGCATATGACACTCTCTTCTACAAGGTGGCGACATAGGGATTTGTGAATATCAGCCCCAAGCCCTGGGATACGGGTCCGGGGGAGTAATCAAGGTGTGACCTGAAGTACTGGGTCGCCCGACACCCCTGCTCCAGTACTGGCCGTGCAGGTTCCGACGCCCAAATCCCCTTCCTACCACCCATGAGTCGCAGGAGACGTAGGGGAGTGAAAACCTCTGCTTGCCAGTCTGACGTCACCCCCCGCACAGATTTAAGAAGGTTTCTCAATCTCCGGAAAGATACAGATATGGCGACTCCATCGACGCCTTCCTCTCCGGCACATGCTGAGAGGTTGGAGAAGCAAGGCGAACCCAGGGTGATTACACCAGATAGGAGCCCCGCTGGACAGCAGGACATGCAGAAGGTTCTCGCCCTCCTACAGACCCTGCCCACTAAAGCGGACTTCACATCTTTGGAGAGTAAACTGCGGGATGTGGTCCACTCTGAGGTGTCCTCACTCCGGTCGGAACTGACTCAGCTGGGCTCTCGCATTGAAATATTGGAGACCAGGGGAGATGACTCCAACGCTTTCCAACTCGCATTGGTGGATACTATCAGACTTCAAGCAGAGGAGATTCAGAAGTTGCACGACCATCTTGATGATATAGACAACAGGGGTCGTAGGAACAACCTGCGGGTGAGGGGCATCCCTGAAGACATACCACAGCAAAGCATCCCGGATGCCCTTAATAAGATCTTTGGTGCAGTCCTGGAAACCGACCCGAACGACCCCATCGTCTTTGACAGGGCACACAGAGCACTGCGCCCCAGAGGCTTGCAGTCTGACCGCCCAAGAGACATTATTTGCCGTCTACACTACTACAGCCAAAAAGAAGAGATAATCAGGAAACTTCGTAACGCCGGTGACCTAGACTTCAACGGCTCACCTATCCAGGTCTTCCAGGACCTTTCTCGCCACACCCTACAGTCTAGACGTCAATTAAAACCACTAACAGATGCCCTCCGCAAAAACAACATCAAATACAGATGGGGATTTCCCTTCAGCATCACAGCAACTAATGATGGCCGGTCTGCAACGATCAGGACCCCTGAGGATGTCGCCCCCTTCTGCTCCACCCTATCTATTGACCCAGTACAGGTCCCCGAATGGCAATCCGTAGGCTCGAGGATTCGCCCCCCCCAACCTCCCCAGGCTGATATACCTTTCCAAACTGTGGGATCCTCCTCAGCAGCACAGAAACGGAATCGCTCCCTTCCGTCCCCGTCATCTTCATCATCCTACTCGGCTACGAAGACCTAATCACCCCACCTTTGGAGTGGCATCTTTTTCTCACTACCCACGATTGATTGGAATAAAGAGGACTGCTTCAATATGTCGAGTCACTGCGGGAGGGACCACGGCTCCTACAGGAAGACTCCCTCCCTTGAGGCACCCTGAGGTTGAGGGACACGATGCCTCTCGGATCACCGTCTCTATGTTTGATAGTCACATCATGCCCGAGGGACCTAGTCATCTCAGTTTCCCGAATAGAGTGAGATAGAAGCAACTTTGTCACGGTCTCAACTGCATTACCATAGTTCGGTTACAGTATTGCCCTTATTGTTGTGACATGCAATGTTCATATTACCGTGGTCGCTAATTATGTTACACTGACACAGTTCGTGTTGGAGGGCGGATCCGTCCCTCCCTGGTTACCCCACTTACACCGCAATGTTTGGTCCTGGTACGATCGACGGGAACACTGTCCCCGTCGTTCGTTTCACCAGGAGCGGTGTTATGTCTTCATTTGTTCAAATGTTCTATATTGTTTTGCTTTTCTGTTCTATTGTTCTTCCTCTGTCCGCTACTTTCTCCCCTTCTCTTCTTCAGGTTCTCTCCTCCCTTCCAAAACTACCTAGGCACACCAACGCCCAAGCCCTACCCTATGCCGATGGGACCGTTGTCAGACCAGACTTACTATTTCTTTTTGGAACAGGTAAATGGCGTTACTAAAAGTAGTTTCTATTAATGCCCGGGGACTCAACATTCCTGAGAAGAGGTCAAGGGCCTTACGAGAATTGAAAGCCGAAAAAGCAGACGTTGCCTTTGTGCAAGAAACCCACTTTAAAGAGGGGGTGGCCCCCTCTCTCGGGAATCGAGACTTCCCTACAGGGTATTTCTCCAATAACGTGGAGGGTAAGACTCTGGGGGTAGCGATTCTATTTGCCAGACATGTCGCCCTGGCAGATGTTGTTTGCCATAAACTTGTCCCTGGCAGGGCTCTGCTTATAAACTGCACTATCGCCAATAGAGCTTTTACCTTTCTTAATGTTTATGCCCCCAACAAGATACAGCCGGGCTTTTTGGAAAGAGTTCTCACACAAGCCCAACCCCACATTAATGGGGTTCTGCTCTTTGGCGGGGATTTAAACTGGTCCTTGGAACCCAGACTAGACTCCTCCAACCCCTCCCCTAGGTATTCGGACAAATTGCACCGTAGGGTTAGGAGGATTCTACATAACTTTCAACTCATGGATGTCTGGAGGATACAACACCCCTCCACTCGAGATTTTACCTTTTATTCACACCCTCACAATACTTACACTAGGATTGACTACTTATTTATCCCGCATAGATTTTTGCACCTGGCTGAGGCATCTGCTGTGGGCAACATGTCCTGGACAGACCATGCTCCTGTCTCTTTGGGGATTCGTCTGTCCCCTGCTCGCCCGAATTCCTACACGTGGAGACTAAACGAGATGATCGTCCAGGATCCCGGTTGCCAGCAACAGATCAGAGAGGCTATAGCCAACTATATCGAAGTTAACGACACAGAGGGAATCTCTAAAGTGGTAGTCTGGGAGGCCCATAAATGTGTAATAAGGGGAAAACTTATTCAACTGGGCGCCCATAGGAAAAAACAACATATGGCGGCACGGGAGGCCTTGTTACAAAAAATTCAAGCCTTAGAACTTCTCCATAAATCTACCATGTCTGATGACAACCTCCAATCATTACTAAAGGCGCGGAAGGAATTGGACTCGCTTATGTCCCACAGATTGAAGTTAGAAGCTAGGAAATGCCGTAGTCGTTATTTTCTATGGGGGAACAAGCCTGGGAAGCTGCTGGCGCGGGCTCTCCAGGCCCAGCGCGCGGCATCGTTTATACCTAAAGTAAAATCGCATACGGGAACAACACAACACACCACGACTGAGATAGCAGCAGCCTTCCGACACTATTACACCCAGTTATACAATCTAAGAGGCCCCACGGAGGCAGAATCTGACCTCTCCCGAAAGGCCTCTATTGCAGAGTTTTTACGTGAAATTAATTTCCCCACTCTTACACCTGAAGAAGTCGAGTCACTTGAGAACCCCTACACTCTGGCAGAGCTTGAAGAGGCTGTCAAAGCCACCCCGAATGGCAGGAGTCCGGGCCCTGACGGCTTCTCTTTAGCATATTATAAGACATTTGGGGATGTTTTGCTACCTCTGATGCTTAGAGCCTTTAATCAGGTTTCAGACCAGTCCCTCTTCTCCCCCCAGTCTATGTTAGCACATATCACAGTGATTCATAAGGAGGGCAAAGACCCGTCACAATGTTCCAGCTATAGACCCATTTCCCTGCTAAATGTGGACTTGAAGCTCTTCGCCAAATTAATGGCGAATCGCTTAAAACTCTTACTCCCAAAACTAATACACTCGGACCAGGTGGGTTTCGTTCCGGGCCGCGAGGCCAGGGACAACACCACGAAGGTGCTGGATTTAATTTATTACGCATCAACTTGTAAATCCCCCTCCATCCTCCTCTCAACAGACGCAGAAAAAGCGTTTGACAGAGTGGACTGGGATTTCCTGTTGGGGGTGTTGGAGCACATGGGCATGGGCAGGGTAGGCCTCCAGAGAATTAGGGCCCTGTACTCCGGCCCCGCTGCTCGCGTTCGTATCAATGGTGAACTATCAGACCCGTTTCAGATACGGAATGGCACTCGCCAGGGGTGTCCTCTGTCACCACTTATTTTTGTGCTTTGCATGGAGGCCCTGGCGAGGGCCATCCGCCAGAATGTTGACATCACAGGGCTGCAGGTGGGGACGAAGGAGTACAAGCTTGCCCTGTTTGCAGATGACCTCCTTGCAGTGATTTCTAATCCTTTGACCTCTATACCCAACCTTCTTAAAGAGGTCAAGCGTTTTGGAACTCTCTCCAATTTTAAAATTAATTTGTCAAAATCTACAGCAATGAATTTAACACTAGACCAGACCAGCCTCCAAGTACTACAATCTATCTCGCCCTTTGCATGGCACCCAACACAATTAAAATATCTAGGAGTAATCCTACACAGGGATCTTTCCCAGATTTACCAATTAAATTTCCCCCCATTACTATCAAAACTTCAATCTGACCTCTCCAATTGGGGTGGGAAAAAAATCTCATGGATAGGGAGAATAGCGGTAATCAAAATGAATATTTTGCCCAGAATTCTTTATCTACTACAAACTCTGCCGGTCACTATCCCTCGACCATGGTTTCTCTTACTACAACGAAAGATCAGAGATTACATTTGGGCGGGGCGTAAACCCCGATTTAAGCATGAGATCCTCTTTAGACGAAAACATCAAGGAGGCCTTCAGCTCCCCCACTTTCTATCCTACTACCATGCAGTACTCCTTACGAGGGTCATGGAGTGGAGTAGAGAACTCCACAGGAAACAATGGGTAGACATTGAACTGGCCTCTCTTCCCTCTCTTAACCAGAACTCCCCCTGGCTTTCTAAGGTCCCCCAGGTATTGCACCCACTAGCTGGCCCCATCTTTTCGTGCTGGCGCCTTTTACGCTCCCTCCCGCATCTTTCAGCACACCCCTCCCCACTCTCACCGTTGTTTGGGAATCCAGAGTTCCCCCCAGGGTGTCACTCCCTGTCGTTTTATTTGTGGCAGGAAAGGGGCATCCTGAGAACTAATCAACTGCTGGACTCATCTGGTATAATACCTTTTCCCGAACTGCAAAATAAATGGAATTTACCCAATAAGGAAATCTGGAGATATCTCCAAATTAAACATTATCTACAGACTTTTTGCTCTTCTGGAAAGGGTATACGAGCACTGACTCTATTTGAACAGATGTGCCTCTCCCACACATACCCTAGACACACTCTCTCCACGTTCTACAAATGGATCTTGAACCATAGATTTTCTTCCCAACCGAAATTTGTCAGGGACTGGGAGCTAGACCTGGGGGGTTTGGTGACCACAGATGATTGGGAGGGTATTTATAAAAATACCTTCTCATTAACTACAAATGTGCTAGTCTTGGAAACTCACTACAAGGTACTTACAAGGTGGTATAGATGCCCAAATATCCTTGCGAAAATTTATCCTGGAGTACCCAACACGTGCTGGAGATGCGGGACCGCATTAGGTACCCCACTACACATATGGTGGGAATGCTCGCTTTTGCAACCATTTTGGCGCAAGGTGGTGGAGACAGCTAGCATTATCCTTGGGGAAGACTTACCCTTTTGCCCGGGTTTTTGGTTATTAAATCACACGTGTATACCTAGACATCATCTCAAGAAATCACTACTTCGCCATATTTTGAGTGCCTCTAAGGCAGTGATCCCAGTTCACTGGAAATCAACAGTGTCCCCCACTATGAGTGAATGGACGGCCCGCTTAGATCACTATATGGCAATGGAAGACCTTATTCTATCTTTGGAAATGAGAAACACTTCCTTCATAGCTACTTGGAGCCCATGGCTGGAATACAAAGCCACAACACATCACAAATCCTCTCTTTAAGAGAAACCCATCCGCCATGCCTCCAGTAGTTATATGATATAAATCACGGTTAAAGCTCCTTAGCTTAGGAGGAGAACCCCCCCCCCCCCTTCCCAAACCTTGTCTCTCTACGCTATCCTTCCTTTTACTCCTCTACATTGAGAGTAACACTACTCCTAATCCCTTTCTTTTTCTTCCTACCTCCCGCTACCCTTCTTTCCTCTCCTACTTCTACTCTTTCTCTTTTGCTTCAAGAAGTTGTAATCCACGAAATGTATTAGACCATACTCCTTTATGCCTTGTGTATATTTCTTTCTCTGGAGACGTGATGAATATGTGGAGGAGAGATATTCACACATTAAATGAGATCATCTGGACGGGATCTTACCACCCAGGTCCGCATTGCAATATGCGATCCTATCTGGTGAATGTATCACCCGGCACCGCATGGACAGGGGTTCTGAAAAGAGCACGTCTCTGCGATGTGCTCTGTGAGCAGCCAGGGGTCCTGCGCATGTGCTGTCACACATGACCGCGATGCACTGAGGCATTTCCGGCGGAGGGTTCCCAGGGAACCCAGCCGGATCTATTTTCCCCGATCTGTAGCCCATAGACTACAATGGGCTACCCAAATCAAAAGACTGTGGGGAATGTCAAAGTCAGAAAAATGTCTCTATGCACGTTGCCATATTTGCACCGCACACTGGTCCGTGCTGCGCATGCGTACGCTCTCCCGTGAAGGCGCATACCCGCAATAGCGTGCACTCGCAGGCGCGGTATGCGTATTTACGGTAGAGTTTATGTAGTCGTAGCGTGCGACTCATTCGTTACATATTTTCACAATTAATGTAGTTTATAGATCATGGTCCCTTTGATAGTTTCTGAAAGTTTGGTTAATATAGAAGGTCCCTGAGCTAAGGAATCCCTCTTTGTATCGTACGAAGGGTCTAACAGGAATCATACAGCAGTGTTTGGTACCCATCGGAAGAGTATTTAATTAGCAATATTCCGGTGTTGGTTTGGAGCGTATTAATCGCTCGTGCGAATAGTTATGGACATAAGAAGTTTATGTCCATTTCTACTATTTACTCATACTCAGGTATGCGGCGGGAAACCTAGTTCCCCACCCACCTGAGCTGTTTGAAATCGTCACAGCCCACCTGTATGAATCAACCTATGACCTTTTGTTATGATGCAGGGCCGAATTCCGATGTCCAATGGACAATGGGATTGTAGGGACTGTAGGATTGCATTGTGTGTGGGGCATAAATAGGCAGGCCGACCACATCCAGCTCTCACTCTTCAACGGTTCTCATTGCTGAAAATCGGGTGCTGGATGTCCAGGCGCATGCGATCGTTTACCCTTGTGCGTAAGTTTCTCTCCGTTATCATTGTCTTTCTGTGAGCCAATTTCTCTCATCTCTCTCCGTCTCCCTCTCTCTCTTTCCCTTCTCTCTCTCTCTCGTATCTCCCCTAGACTAGTATTGTATTGTATTAGATAGTATTATTTAGTTCTGTGGTTAGGAAGTCTCTGTTATATTGTAGTGTATCATTTGTACTGTTATCCCCTTTTTACAAGTATACTAGATATAATACAGTTAATAGGCTTTGGAACCTAAACCAGTATCTGTGTATTTTCTATAGTGTTAAGTGTTCACTTGAGCGTCGGTGACGCTCAAGCAGCTTTGTAGTTAGTCAGGTTACACAAGGTTGCACTTACACCCTGTATTCACATTAAGGTATTCCGTGTATTTCATTGGTATAAGGTTTAGACATAAAGGTATAGCGTTGTGAGCGTCTGCGCCGCTGGTGATCTCCTCGTGGTCTCGAGCGTCCGCTACGCCATAGCGAATCATTACTCTAGTCATAGCCAATAACGTGTCCTGTGATCGCTGGGCCGTGAGCGAACGTGACGCTTGAGCGTCTCGCCTACGGCTGAGCGATCGTTACGCAACTAGCGTACCATTACGGTACTTCTTAAGTAAACAGCGTACAGTGTTCTTAGCTTCATAAAGGGTTGTTTATACGACAAGGGAATTTAGCATTGTCAATTGGGGACTCGTCCTATCCTTCTCATATCTGCACTAGGTAGATCAGCAGACATTATCCATCAGCAAAGGGCGGGATCATATTCCTTGCAGTGCTGATTGGATAAGCGTCTGCTTCGCTTAGATAAAGAGTGCTGAAGGAATCCGGGAACCGGAAGTAAGAACAAAACGCTTGTGTCTTTTAAAACTGTTTTATTTCTCTTCTGTCTTGCGTATACACGCACGCATACATTTATCTGTATTTCTTTTTCAAATTTCGTATATCACTATTCCTGTTTGCCAAGTTTTATAGTTGATAGAAAGTGCAAAAAGAGATTTGCTGTTATTTCATAGTAGAGGTAATACTTAAAGTATAGACCAACACACGGCTTGTCTGGGAGATAAGACAGTCAGTGTGGTGTGCGGTAGATGATCAGAGATCATCTACATTGATAAAGGTAGAAATTGTGTTACGGTGGATCTTTGTTTTGCGTACACGTGTCCCTAACAAAAGACTTGCGTACGCAATCCAAACGGCAGACGCACGCAGCGTACATTACGCAACGTAGCGTCTGGTTACGCAACGTAGCTCAAGTCACGAAAAGTTGAATTAGCGCAAAGCGATAATTAGCGCAAAGGCGATAAGTAACGCACAGCGGTAAATAACGCGACGCGGTAAATAACGCAAATCTATTTTTGAAAAAAAATCTGAAATTTAGTTTAACAGATCCTGCTCCTAATTGGTAACACTGTTGGACTGAAGACAATTTCTGCGCAGAAATAGATATAGAAACAAAGGCCCTCATTCCGAGTTGATCGGTCGCAAGGCGAATTTAGCAGAGTTACACACGCTAAGCCGCCGCCTACTGGGAGTGAATCTTAGCTTCTTAAAATTGCGACCGATGTATTCGCAATATTGCGATTACTAACTACTTAGCAGTTTCAGAGTAGCTTCAGACTTACTCTGCCTGTGCGATCATTTCAGTGCTTGTCGTTCCTGGTTGACGTCACAAACACACCCAGCGTTCGCCCAGGCACTCCCACCGTTTCCCCGGCCACTCCTGCGTTTTTTCCGGAAACGGTAGCGTTTTCAGCCACACGCCCCTGAAACGCCGTGTTTCCGCCCAGTAACACCCATTTCCTGTCAATCACATTACGATCGCCGGAGCGATGAAAAAGCCGTGAGTAAAATTACTTTCTTCATAGTAAAGTTACTTGGCGCAGTCGCAGTGCGAACATTGCGCATGCGTACTAAGCGGATTTTCACTGCGATGCGATGAAAAATACCGAGCGAACAACTCGGAATGAGGGCCAAAGTGTACATGTGTTGAGTGAGTGTGTTTTTATTACATAAGTTTATATAACTTAAGAGGTTGAACCAAAAGGAAAGTCGGGTACTCGTCAAGGGACACACGTGTAAGTGACATATACGGTGGCTAGGGAGGCATCCCTGGTTAAATAATATTTGAGCATTAGAGTATAGCGGACCATAAGGTAACAGACCAGGAGGTCATAAGGTAACAGACCAGGAGGTCATTAACAGACGGTAACAGACCAGGAGGTCATAAGGTAACAGGTAAAATAGACAAAGAGGTCCGCTATAAAAGTCCAGTGGCACAACGCCTGGGGTGTTGGTGCAGAACCCATATAGGCCATAAGCTCTTGCTGAAGGAATCGCGGCCGGAAACATCGATTCCATTGATCTTTCAGTACATGACAAGTAGTGCTTATGTACTGAACGATTGGACCGCACGTAATTGTGTGCAGTAGTTAGTAATCTGACCTAATACCATTAGAGTAAAGTGGTCACAAACGCTATCTGTACATTCTGACGTGATTTGTGTAATTTTTTATTTTTGGAAGGGAAGTTCGCTGGTCACTCAGGAACTATCCAACAACCGATACTTGCTGGGGAACGCGCCCCAGTGAATAAAGGTTCACAGGGGCCCTGGGTTGGGTACAGCAGCTCTGGTTACAGTGATTGCAGTACTGGCCAACGTGGGCGAGAAGTAAGTGGGGTACTTGGCAAACCGCCACCGCCGGCCTGCCCAGGACATCTTGGTTTGTTTGTAAGGGTTCGCTGAAAACCTTGAGATAAAGATCCAAGGAGGAATAAGCAACACCTGCAGAATTATGGGGGCCAGTTGTTCAGGTAGGGGGCGATCAACCTCGGTTCGGGTTGATTCAGAGAACCGACCCGTTGGGTCGGCAAGGTACATCATGGGTGAAAAATACGGAAGTCACACAGAATCTTTATGTGATGAATGGGAGAGAATGACTGTACAAGACAGGGACAAATTCCCAAGAATAGGTAGCTTCAGTCCAGACGTGTTACAAAATTTAAGGAGGAGGATATGTCTCATTGAACCAACAAAGAGACGAAGTAAACATTATGATTATTTGCAGTTATGGCAACAGGAAGGTGAATTACAAAGAGATTCAATTGACTTTTCTGAATCTTATCTTGAGAGGAGAGACAGTGGCATCGGGAGAGGAGTTGGTTGCGGAGAGAAAAACACAAGGGTGAACAATAAAAACGCTCTTAGCAACTGTAGTATAGATTATAAGAATAAGTGTAATAACTGTAACAATGATTATTGTAATACTGTTGAATGTACAACTATTAACCTATGTAAGTTGCACCCCATGTCAAACTTCCCTCAGGAATACAAACAAGAAAGTGAGCCCAGAATGATGTCAGCACCTCTTCCAGCAACCATCACAAAAGCCATCCAGGTGGACGCGACCAAATTGGTAAAGGCAATAATCGAACCCCCTAACGGAGGGTCAGGTGAGGTCGTGTCCACAGGTACGTACAATGTTTCATATCACGCACAAACAGATGTACCCCATATTGTAAGACCAACACAAGATGATGTAACTGAGCTCGATCTGGCCAGGGTGATCTCAGTCCCCAATGGGAAGACTGACAATCAGGGAATCATTCCCGTCAAGGACAGTGCAATGCGCTGTCTCTTGTCCCGGACCGAATTGAGATCAATTATGTCTGAATTTCCTGATCCTAGGAAAAATCTAGCCAAATGTCAAAGGTTTATTAAAGAACTAGGAAACGCCACAGAACCCACCAACAAAGAATGGCGGACAGTGCTGAGGGCATGTTTGCCCTCCAGTGTTGACCCTGAAAAGTTCATTGCTGATTGTAAATTAAACACGGAGGTACCTTGTATGGAAGAACACAATCAGGAATGTATTAGGCAGATTAACCGACAGTTAGGAATATATTTCCCAGCTGCTGTCAAGTGGAATGAAATTTTCTCCATAAGGCAAAACGAAAAGGAAAATGTTTCTAATTATTTCAATCGAGCACTGCAAATAATGGCTAGAAACACTGGGATCGCAGACATCAAGACAAATGCACAACATAAAGGAATAGCGGTTAAGGTATTAATGAATGGTTTAAAGGATGAATTAAAAACAAAGGTACAGACCACCAACCCAAACTGGAGAGAGATCTCGGTGGCCGCACTAAGAGAGGCCGTCATTAATCATGATCAGAATATCACCAGGTACAGAGAGTCACTAAGAGATAAGTTAATGGCAGCAAATATACAGGCCCAAACCACAAGACCACCCCAACAAAAGCCACACACCCCTGCGAGAAATCCAGATATGGAAATCTGTTACAATTGTCATAAAAAGGGACACATTGCAAGAGATTGTAGATCAAGAGAAAGACAACACCATAATCATAAAATCCAAGAAATCAGGGAAGTACAGGGGAAACGATTGATGATGATGAGCATCCGAGCGTTTGAGGAGGCATCAAATCAACCAAAACCTCAGGTCATTGACACGTGGAGGAAGCCCAGGATTTGTTATCATTGTAGGAGAGAAGGGCATTATGCTAGCAACTGTAACAGCCTACATAAAGTTAGACCCCCTAGACCAAGAAATGAGCAAAATTACAATACACACCATTATCAGGGATCACATAGTCAGGAAAGGTGATCATTAGGACTGATGGTAAGCCTGAGGTAACGGTTAATGAAGTGGGAGGTCATTCACTGAAGACACAGGAATGACCAGGTGAAAAGTTGTAAATGTATTTGTGAAAAATGTTTTTTTTTCTCTCTCTCTCTCTATCCCCATCTCTGACTAGTATTGGTAAGAATTCACACATTACATATCCACTTGGTCCTTGCAGAAGTCTACCAAACCCCAGCATGACCTCCGCCACAATGTATTTCTGGCCAGATACAGACAGTGGAGTAATGCAGGTGCTGGTGGGGAGGGACTGCTCAAGGAGACCAGTAGACACATAGATATGACAGCCTAATAAGTCTGACAATGTTTTTCTAATGCTAACAAGGTTTTCTCAATGTTGACAATGTTTAAAAAAATGTTTTGTTTCTCTTTTCTTATTGATGGTTATTGTCGAGTTAGGTAATGTATATATGCACATGAATTGCTCTCTATCTTTTTTTTTTTTCTTTTTGTGCTTTCTCTCTCTTCTCACTCATGTTTCCATGGTTTAAAGATGGTATGTCACCCCTCATTTGGACCAATGGTAATGCCAGATTTTTGCTCCTTACAGAAAGATCGTCGGTTAGGAAGGAATATTGCATCACCAGAATGTTCGTTTGGAAGACTGAGAGACAGCACCTTTGAGAAGACAGCAGAACAAGAAGAACAACAAGACGAGAGAACTTATTATCGTAACAAGTTCTCTCCCCCTCAAACTGTTTTCTTATACCCCCTTTACAAATTTCTTCTTTTCTCCTCCTGTAAGATGGACTTGCCCCAAGAGACTGCAATATGGATTTTCCTGTTAACCATGATGTTGACCAGAGCAGTCTGTTCCGGCGAGAGTACCATAGAGGTCGAGAAAGGATCCAGAAAGGTTCTAATGACTGAGACGGAGGTGTAAATTTCCAATAGCAACCCAATCACCAAGCAAAGGCGAGTACCGGGCACGATCTAACAACCATGTTATCTGTAAACATTTTCTTTGAAGGATTGTTAGCTGAAGAAAATTGTATCTGTAGGCTCTGTGATAATCTGGGTGAAGATGGATGCATAAAGAAATGCCAATCTAGTTTTAATATCCATATGGACCGGCATCCATTGAGTGACTATCACTCCTTAGTGGGTAACGTGTTAAACCAAACAGATTGTTGGGTATGCTCTCAAGTACCTCAGGGTCACAGCAAATCAGGGCTAGTACCATTTCCTTTAACGTTAGGGGAGGTACTTGAGCTAAGTGGTGGGAGACCGGTGGACCGGAGGTTTAATATCTCCAGCCCTCCTAGTTTGAAGCTCCACCAATACCATGTGGATAGGTCCCTCTTATGTTTCAATATCTCCAATCCCAGAAAACCGGGAAATTGGGAAGTGTCATGGAGCAACCTTACCATGACCTTTTCACACAGAGCAGATAGAATGCCTACAGATACAGAGCTCGTACGCCACATAGCCAGTAGAGGAAAATCTTTTCGGTATCGATATACCTTAGGAAATAGGATTACTAGAGTTGGAGAGGTATCACCAGGATACTGTGCACATATCGTACAAACTGATACGTGCATTAAGCAGATGGAAGAATTAGGGTCAGGAAATTTCACCTGGAAGGTTTGTAACATGGTCATGTCTTTCTCCGTCCCATATGTTCTCCCCGATGATGCATATTTCATATGCGGGAGAAAGGCGTACAAGTGGCTTGCCCCAAACTCTGAAGGATTGTGTTATATTGGAAAAGTATTGCCTGAAGTGATGACTGTTACACATGACAAAATGAAGGACATACACCGTGGTGCCCAAGCTCCTTATACTCACACTCATTACGAGCACCGAGTTAAAAGACAACTGTCCGAAAGGTTAGAGCATCCGGCCTCTGATCTTATCCATGAATCCACCGGGATTCAGGTTCTGGTAGCGTTAGATTTCACTCGTACCGCTCGGGGAGTGATGAATTATAGATACATTTCCGCACTCGCCAATTTGTTAGATAATATCACTGAAATGTATGATGACACGTTTAGATACACTGGAAGAGAGCTTCAAGCTTATAAAACAGAACTAGTTCAGCATAGGATGGTTCTTAATTATCTTACAGCAGTAACAGGCGGATATTGTGTTACATTAGCAACACAGTACGGCATAAAGTGTTGCACGTATATCACAAATAGCACCGAGGATCCGGTAGAGGTCATAGACCAAAAGATGGATGATATTCTCCAATTGAAGTGGGAATTTCGTCGAAAACACAATCTCACCCTTGCTGCTGTAGGTAATGAGCTGACTGGTTGGGTGTCATGGTTGAACCCGCGAAATTGGTTCTCCGGTTTGGGGGACTGGGCTCAAGGAGTCATAATGGATGTTGGAAAGTTTCTACTATGTATCTTGGGTGTCGTTATATCGATTGGATTGATATTTAGATGCGGACAGGCTTTAATGAGGTGCAAACAAAGTACAAAAGTGATGAGCTTGAGGAGTGAGGAAACCGTAATTAACCTGGATTTGATTTATGACCCAATGATAGAAACCAGGATGTGATGAAAATGCGATTATACGGTCCGTTTCTTTCACCTGTTTTTCTGCTTTTCTCCAAGATACAAAGACCCCCTTGGACGAGGAAGCTGACGAGACGAGATGTATACAGACAACGGATTGACCAAAGAAGAAGATTTGACAACTTTAAATATGGACACTTGATGAACTTTGCCATGGATCCCCAGTTTCCCTAGTACTTTTAAACTCACGCTAGCCCAACATTTTTTTTGTAAATCTGATGGCTCAGACAAAGCTATTTGCTCATGCCCAAGGAGCAATACAGCGCAAAGAAGACGACTCTCAACAGATACCGAACACAACTTCGACGACAGATGTACATTTCCCTGACATAGAATATCATTGCATTTTCCATAAGTGTTCTTTATCTTCATCTCTACAACCCTCAGGTAATGACACACATAGACGATAGGGAATACAGGCACAGATATCAGCAACCACATACCTCCCCCATTCATGTATCATCAACTAAAATGTGCTCCCCATTTTGTTCAAAATCCGAAAAGAGCTCGGTAAAGTTTGACAGCCCATCCACAGACCTGTACCACAGGATAAGAAGGAATTCAAATGTATACTTCGCAATACCTCGAAGCTTGATTTACCACACGTACGGCACGATGATACATGACCCTCCAAACATGGATTCATACACACATGCTTCTGCTATCTCACTAGGTCATACCCTCTTCACACCTTCTCCTCTCTCCTCCCTTACCCAACCATGGAAATCAATTAACCCCTGACTTGCATTTTTCTCCTTAAATGTTTTGTGGCAGTTATTATTGACTGCCAAAGGGTGGACTGTCAAAGTCAGAAAAATGTCTCTATGCACGTTGCCATATTTGCACCGCACACTGGTCCGTGCTGCGCATGCGTACGCTCTCCCGTGAAGGCGCATACCCGCAATAGCGTGCACTCGCAGGCGCGGTATGCGTATTTACGGTAGAGTTTATGTAGTCGTAGCGTGCGACTCATTCGTTACATATTTTCACAATTAATGTAGTTTATAGATCATGGTCCCTTTGATAGTTTCTGAAAGTTTGGTTAATATAGAAGGTCCCTGAGCTAAGGAATCCCTCTTTGTATCGTACGAAGGGTCTAACAGGAATCATACAGCAGTGTTTGGTACCCATCGGAAGAGTATTTAATTAGCAATATTCCGGTGTTGGTTTGGAGCGTATTAATCGCTCGTGCGAATAGTTATGGACATAAGAAGTTTATGTCCATTTCTACTATTTACTCATACTCAGGTATGCGGCGGGAAACCTAGTTCCCCACCCACCTGAGCTGTTTGAAATCGTCACAGCCCACCTGTATGAATCAACCTATGACCTTTTGTTATGATGCAGGGCCGAATTCCGACGTCCAATGGACAATGGGATTGTAGGGACTGTAGGATTGCATTGTGTGTGGGGCATAAATAGGCAGGCCGACCACATCCAGCTCTCACTCTTCAACGGTTCTCATTGCTGAAAATCGGGTGCTGGATGTCCAGGCGCATGCGATCGTTTACCCTTGTGCGTAAGTTTCTCTCCGTTATCATTGTCTTTCTGTGAGCCAATTTCTCTCATCTCTCTCCGTCTCCCTCTCTCTCTTTCCCTTCTCTCTCTCTCTCGTATCTCCCCTAGACTAGTATTGTATTGTATTAGATAGTATTATTTAGTTCTGTGGTTAGGAAGTCTCTGTTATATTGTAGTGTATCATTTGTACTGTTATCCCCTTTTTACAAGTATACTAGATATAATACAGTTAATAGGCTTTGGAACCTAAACCAGTATCTGTGTATTTTCTATAGTGTTAAGTGTTCACTTGAGCGTCGGTGACGCTCAAGCAGCTTTGTAGTTAGTCAGGTTACACAAGGTTGCACTTACACCCTGTATTCACATTAAGGTATTCCGTGTATTTCATTGGTATAAGGTTTAGACATAAAGGTATAGCGTTGTGAGCGTCTGCGCCGCTGGTGATCTCCTCGTGGTCTCGAGCGTCCGCTACGCCATAGCGAATCATTACTCTAGTCATAGCCAATAACGTGTCCTGTGATCGCTGGGCCGTGAGCGAACGTGACGCTTGAGCGTCTCGCCTACGGCTGAGCGATCGTTACGCAACTAGCGTACCATTACGGTACTTCTTAAGTAAACAGCGTACAGTGTTCTTAGCTTCATAAAGGGTTGTTTATACGACAAGGGAATTTAGCATTGTCAGGAACAATGTCAGGAATGCGAAGAAACCTATAGAGGATGCGACTGTGGGCAGAAATGGAGGGATCGCTGCAGGTATCGGAGATACCTACTGCGATCCCTCATTGATACATTACAGCACTGGTTCTCAAACTGTGTGCCTATACACCCTGGGGAGCCTTCGGACACTTGCAGGGGTGCCCTGGGCTGGTGGTCCAGTACCAAATCAAATTATTTCTGATCCATGTAATAGGCAAAACCAGTGCTGGTGGCTGTCAATCATAAACTATGTTGACAAACAGAAGCAAATCATGTCCGTCACCACACAACTGAACCTAAGGGTGACATTTGAACACAATTTACTTAATTTAATATTTATTTTTCTACATTTCTCAATAAGAAACTTAAGGCTAGGTGTGCCATGAAAAAAATTCTGATACTCTAGGGCGCCGTGAGTCAAAAAAGTTGGGAACCACTGCGTTACTTAATATTTGCGGATCCCTCCCAAAAACGGGTGTTTTCAGGGACATAGCCGCAAATATTATTTGATAAATGGGCCCCACAGCCTGTTAAATGGCAGTTAGGAAGCTGATTGGCTGGTACTTTATCAGTCTTTATCCGTCTCTACTTTATCAATTGTTAAGACTTAATACATTTGGGCCTAATAAAGTTCCAGATAAAAAAAGGCCAGGCTTTCAGTTATCTGAACGAAAAGTTTCCAAAGTTAAGGGAAGCAAAGCTAGAAGACATATTTGTTGGCCACCAAATAAGGAAACTGCTTATGGTTTAACAGGGTTATCCAATTAGAGGTGAAAATACATGGGGCACGAAAAAGCAATATTTTCCAATGTTTCACCCATATGTTTTTTACAGGCTATCCAATTTGGTCGCTTGTAAAAAATATACATTATCTCCCAGTGAAACGTGTTATGTTTTTGGTTATCAGTGAAACAGCCCTGTTTTCGGATGAAAATTAGTCTGTTTCCAGGGATTTGGTTTTGCGTGCCTGAGGCAGTTGAAACAAAATCCCTGAAAAGCCGTTGCGAGCTGCGGCTTTATGGGGCAAACTGGATAATCCCCGGTGAGACAATTGGGCGCAGTAATTACCCGTGGCTAATTGGATACCCCCATAAGTATTTGATGCAAAATTTGAGAAAAATATAGTCTGCTGCTGTGCGTGGAGTCTTAGGGAGCAGAAAATAGGCCAACTGTGGGTCTAATTCAGACCTGATCGCAGCAGCAAATTTTTTACCAAATGGGCAAAACCATGTGCACTGCAGGAGGGGAAAATATAACGTGCAGAGAGAGTTAGATTTGGGTAGGTTATATTGTTTCTGTGCAGGGTGAATACTGGCTGCTTTATTTTGACACTACAATTTAGATTTCAGTTTGACACACCCCACCCAAATCTAACTTTCTCTGCACATGTTAGATTTGGGTGTGGTGTGTTCAAACTGAAATCTAAATTGCAGTGTAAAAATAAAGCAGACAGTATTTACCCTGCACAGAAACAATATAACCCACCGAAATCTAACTCTCTCAGCACGTTATATTTGCCTATCCTGCAGTGCACATGGGGCATAATTCAGACCCGATCGTTGACGTGCTAAATTTAGCACATCTACGATCAGTCACACAGACATGTAGGGAGGCGCCCAGCACAGGACTAGTCCGCCCCGCATGTCAGGCCTGACTCGTCGCTGTGACCCAATGGTCCAGACATGCCTCTGTCAATTAGGCAGCGGCGATCACAGGGCTGAGACAGCCATCGGGCTGTCTGGCATGCGCAGTTCAGACCTGATCGGCTGCTGTGCGAAAACGCACAGCAACAATCAGGTCTGACTCTGAATTAGGCCCATGGTTTTGCACATTTTCTAACAAATTTGCTGCTACGATCAGGTCTGAATTATGCCCTGAATTAGGCCCTATGTGTCCATAATGAATGACCACTACAAGTACATGGGTTGTAGAATGTCACTTAAAATTCCCTTTTTACATTGCCATCTACAGTAGACTTCCAAGTACGCTGGGAATCCACAGTGATACATACCTCCCAACTTTCGGCTTAATGGAGGCGGGACCGCCGATCCAAAAAGGGGGCGTGGCCTCGTCCGTGATAGGCGTGGCCTCACCAAACGGGGCATTTTCCTGCCTTTTCGGGACGTGCCCAGCGCTCCCCGAGCAGCTGGGCAGCCCCCGCTCCCCTCCTAGCACTGAATGCATGCAGTGCTCGTGCACACAGCATGTTTTCAGTGATCACCGGCTGCTCTGCAGAGCAGAGCAGCGGGTGATCAAAGGCTCTCCCAACTGCCCCCCCCCCCCCCCGCCCGCGGGACACTGCTGCCCGTGGGTGGGACAGCGTGACAGGGTCCGAATAGCGGGACTGTCCCACTGAAAGCGGGACAGTTGGGAGGTATGGTGATAGGGCACTACTGCTGGTTCCTGTTTAGAGACCCTACAAACATAAAGCAACATTCTATTTCTATGAAGCAAAGTGACTTTACTTTTTATCTTTTAATAACAATTTACATTACGGGTAATTTAGATTGTTAAAAGTTCTTGAAGTTTAGTTTCTGCAGGTTTTAAGCGTTGCTGTAGTTTTCTTAAAATTTTATAAATGAATGCGATGAGAATATTAAAATTCTATAGAGATTAATTGAAATTTTTACTTGTCTTACTTTTTCAGCTATAGCTATTACCACTTTTGCTATTTGTGTTTATGTAATAAATGTGGCGTGATAGAGAAAATCTTCTTTTTCCACTGACTTTCAGCATCCTGCAATTAGGCGAAAACACATATTCACATGCCAGATGCAGAGAATAGGGCAGATGTATTAAGCCTGGAGAAGTGATAAAGCAGTGATAAAGTGGAAGGTGATAACGCAAAAGCCAATCAGCTCCTGTCATCTTTCAAACCCGTAATGATTGGCTGGTGCGTTATCATCTTACACTTATCACTGTTTTATCACTTCTACAAACTCAATACATCTGCTCTAGTGTTTTAAAGTGTTTCTGACCAGGACTGCACCTTACATTGTTGTATGTGTATTGGCATATCCTTGTAAGCAGGCTCAGCGCTAGCCGCTCAACAAAGGGATGCAGTGCAGGGAGACGCCAAACAGGAGAGGCGCTCTCCCTGCTCTGCATCCCTGTGCTGCCGCTGCGCCTGTCCCCCTGCTGCTGCTGCTGCCAGCTGCTGCCCCGTCACACTGTATGATAGGCACCAGCACCGGCAGCTTCAAGCCTCCAGTCCTCCCTCATGTAATAATGACAGTGTTCGGCAGAAAGGGGGCAGGGCTTCACTGGGTGGAGGGGGCGGAGCTACATGGACCAGGTTGCCAGAGAGGGACAGCTGCTGCTGCTTGTGAGGTAAGCAAGAGTAGAGGGAAATAGGTGTACAGTATCATACCCTCCAACATTGAACACTCGAAAACCGGTTCAAATGAGGAAAAGGGGCATGGCCACGGGTAAAAGGGGCGCGGCCACACCCCCTTTCCTATACTTTCATTGGAGATTTAGTGAGCAAAAAATTGGTACAATCCCCTTTTTGTCTGGTACAGACCATAAAAAAACGGTACTGTATCGGCCAAAAAGGTACAGTTAGAGGGTATGCAGTATGTCAATATGTGTATAGTATGTGCAATTGTACATGTGTGTTAATGTATGTGTTTGTGGGGTATGTGGGGGTTGGGAGAAGTATGAGAAAACATAGCAGCCAGCAGAGGAGAGGGAGGTGTTGCACAGAGCCTTCCCCCTCACTCAGGTGCCATCTTACTCCCACCAGTCACCCAGCACCCCCATCCTCTGCCTGAGAGAGAAAGGAGGTGGTGGTAGTGGGGTGGGGGTGGGGTTGGTGGGGTGATCCTGCAGCTTATTAACATCCCGGGGTCTTAGGATAAAATCCATGAGGCTGAATCCCAACAGGTGGCATCCCAGCCTTAAGTTTACATGGCAGGTTATTTTTAGGGCTGGGAGAGGGTGGTTAAGTTTAGGCACCAGACAGGGGGGTTAGGGTTCGAGTGCGAGGGTAGGTTAAGATTAGGCAGTGAGGACGGAGGGTTAGGCACCCCAGGTGAGGGTTAGGGTCAGGCTTGCGGGGGGAGGGAGATTTAGACTGGGAGTTAGAATAAGGTAACTCCGGGGGGTGGTTAAGGTTAGGCTGTGGCCAGGGAGGGTAAGGGGTTGGGGAGAGGGGAGAGCACCCCTCACTTACCCATGTCGGTCTTCTCCTCATTAGGATCCCGGCGTCTGTATTATGAATGCCGGGATCCTGTCAGCCGGCATGTCATACTGATTCCCATTCAGCTGGGCTAATAGGATGTGGCTCATTCTCTTTACAATCTTTATTTGGGGTAGGGGGTAGGGGTGGGTTCAGTGATGTGCGATGAGGTAAATGGCTGGGGAGGCACTGGATCTTATCAGAGCCAGATTTTCACACACACATATATGAATCCGAGGGTTCATGTGGGCATTATAATATACACAGGTGCAGCAGTGTATATTGCTGGAAATTTGGTGAGTTGATGATCAGTGATGAAAATTATTAGAATAATACAAAGAAGATATTTATAATATCTTCTTTGTATTTTTCATATTTTTATAGTCAAAACTCTGGAGTATACTGGAGTATGACAGGAGAGGCTCTGCCTCCTCGCCTATCTTTTCCGCATAGCACTGCATCCAATATTGCAGTAAGTCACAGTCTGTGTGTGTGACTCTGTGGGGGGTATTCAAATGTTTGAAAAGTCAGTCATGTCTGTTTTTTCCTGTCTAATAGACAGGAAAAAACAGACACGCAACTGACTTTTCAAACATTTGAATTTGCCCCTGTGTGCAGTGCATGTACAGTGTGAGCAATAGGGAGGCTGTGTGTGTGCGTGTGTGTGTACGGGGGAGCACTGACGTGTGATAGGGCAGTGAGTTGTGATGGGGTACTGAACTGGGGGACCAGTAAGGTGTGAACGGGGCAGTGTGACCTGTGGGGAGCAGTGAGGTGTGAGGAGAGTACTGTGAGCTTTGGAAGTAGGGAGGGCAGTGACATATGGAGGGAACTGACAAGGAGAGAGCTATGAAAGGGGTAATGAGAAGGCAATGGAGGGGCAAGGGATGTGAGAGTAAGAGACATATAATTGATTTTTATTTAGAGTGGGCGGCATAACCCTTAAATCCACTGCTGACTGCGGGCATTATGTGTAAGTGGCACTTCTACTGGGGACATTATGTGCATAAGTGGCACTACTACTGTGGGCATTATCTGTGTAATAGGCACTACTAGGGGCATTATGTGTATAAGCGGCACTACTACTGTGGGCATTATCTGTGTAACAGGCACTACTAGGGGCATTATGTGTATAAGCGGCTCTACTACTGTGGGCATTATCTGTGTAATAGGCACTACTAGGGGCATTATGTATATAAGCGGCACTACTACTGTGGGCATTATCTGTGTAATAGGTACTACTAGGGGCATTATGTGTATAAGCGGCACTACTACTGTGGGCATTATCTGTGTAATAGGTACTACTAGGGGCATTATGTGTATAAGCGGCACTACTACTGTGGGCATTATCTGTAATAGGTACTACTAGGGGCATTATGTGTATAAGCGGCACTACTACTGTGGGCATTATCTGTGGAATAGGTACTACTAGGGGCATTATGTGTATAAGCGGCACTACTACTGTGGGCATTATCTGTAATATGTACTACTAGAGGCATTGTGTATATAAGCGGACTACTACTGTGGGCATTATCTGTATAATAAGCACTACTAGGGGCATTATGTATATAAGCAGCACTACTACTGTGGGCATTATCTGTGTAATAGGTACTACTAGGGGCATTATGTGTATAAGCGGCACTACTACTGTGGGCATTATCTGTAATAGGTACTACTAGAGACATTATGTGTATAAGCGGCACTACTACTGTGGGCATTATCTGTGTAATAGGTACTACTAGGGGCATTATGTGTATAAGCGGCACTACTACTGTGGGCATTATCTGTAATAGGTACTACTAGAGACATTATGTGTATAAGCGGCACTACTACTGTGGGCATTATCTGTGGAATAGGTACTACTAGGGGCATTATGTGTATAAGCGGCACTACTACTGTGGGCATTATCTGTAATAGGTACTACTAGAGGCATTGTGTATATAAGCGGACTACTACTGTGGGCATTATCTGTATAATAAGCACTACTAGGGGCATTATGTATATAAGCAGCACTACTACTGTGGGCATTATCTGTGTAATAGGTACTACTAGGGGCATTATGTGTATATAGGGGTACTATTGTGTGTCCACGCCCCTTCCTTGTGAGACCATTGCCCCATTTTTGACGCACAATGTCCCTTTGTAAGATATGGGAGGGCACAAATTTATAGTTTGCAGGGGGGCACCGAACACCCTAGCACCGGCCCTGCTTGTAAGAAAGTTAGTAGGCCTACTGAAGGTCTGATACAGAGGTGGATACAGTTGCATTCGCAACTGAGTATTTGCATGCAGCGGAACTGAGAAAATATGCTAACGACTCAGCCAGTGTTACGTGTACAGAGACGACCAACGCCGGCAATTTTTCCCTCACAAATTTTACTTACAATATGCTGCAGCCCACAAAGCACATCGCAGGGACAGACTCCTTTCATCCCTTACAATGTTGGGTGATACAGTAACCTAATATGATCACATTGTGCAATGTGATCCTGGGCGCTAATATCACGCCCAGATCGCATTGCAAATGTGATCACTGATAAATGTGCCTCTGTATGCTTCCAGCACACTGGGGGTTTCTGCACAACCATAACCCCCCCTGACAACGGATACCCCCCCCCCCCCTTCCTACACACACACACACACACACACACACACACACACACACACACACACACACACACACACACACACACACAGCACTGCCTGCATGCAGGGGGCAGAGCTAATATGGCTAACTTTGCCCCCTTTCTAATATCCCCATGAGGCATGGAATTATGCCCCGAAGCGTGGGGCATAAATATGTAGGGTGTCTGCCCCTATCAGCACCCTGCATCAGAATGAAGTAAGAGTATGTGTATGTATGTGTTATCTGTGATAAATATGTGTGTATTATGTATAATATATGCATGTTAAATATTATATGTGCATGTGTGTGTTGTTAGAAGTCGACAGTCACCCAACACAGAATGAAGACGTAAAGACAAGTTTTCAAAAGTGATTCAATCTATTTGGTACGAGGCTATTATCACTGACCTGGTTGGGAAGTGTTGTGGACTCGGGGCTTCTTCCGGTGACCGGGAAGAGGAACCGCTACTGGGTCGCAGTAGAGATGGCCGGATGTAGGTCTTCCTCATACAGGATTAAAACGTTAGGCAGGAGGCACGGGTGAATGCTTGAAGGTCTCCTGAAAGACAAGACTTGTAAAGGGGTTGATGAATTGGTGGAGAGTACCAAAAGCTACAGTGAGCGATGTTGGGGTGCTGGAGGCACTGAGGTACTAGAGGCACCGAAATGCTAAAGGTACTGAGGTGTTTTTGAAGGCGCTGAGGCGCTTAGAGACGTTGTGATGCTTGAAGACTCAGTGGTGCTGGAGGCACAAAGGTGCTGGAGGCACGGAGGTATTGAGGCACGGAGGTGCCGGAGGCACAGCGGTGCTGAGTGCTAAGGCACAGAGGTGCTGGAGGCACGGAGGTATTGAGGCACGGAGGTGCCGGAGACACAGCGATGCTGAGTGCTGAGGTACAGAGGTGCTGGAGGCACAGAGGTGCTGGAGGCACAGAGGTGCTGGAGGCACTGAGGTATTGAGGCACGGTGGTGCTGAGGGCACGGAGGTGCTGAGGCACGGAGACGTTGAGGTACGGAGGTGCTGGAAGCACGGAGACGCTGAGGCACGGAGGTGCAGCGGCACGGAGACACTGAGGTGCTGAGGCACGGAGACACTGAAGACACTGAGGTACTGAGGCACGGAGGTGCTGGAAGCACGGAGACACTGAGATGCTGAGGCACGGTGGTGCTGAGGCACGGAGGTGCTGAGGCACGGTGGTGCTGAGGCACGGAGGTGCTGAGGCACGGAGGTGCTGAGATGCTGAGGCACGGAGACACTGGAGACACTGAGGTGCTGAGGCACGGAGGTGCTGGAGACACTGAGGTGCTGAGGCACGGAGGTGCTGGAAGCACGGGACGCTGGAAGCACGGGAGCTCTGGAGATCACAGGTACAGTAGCAATGATGATACTCAGGCGCCGGAGCACTGCCCGGCGTCTGAATTTGAACTTCCCGCCAGGGCCTGATTGGAGGAAGCCCTGATGACGTCACCCGCACCTCCCGTGGACGCCGGGCGCACACGCCGGCCGGCCGGAGCATCGGACGCCGGGACCCGCCAGCGAGGACAGCCGCACGGAGACCCAGCGCGCCCTGAGGGGTAAGTATGGGGACCGCGGCGGCGTCGTGACAGTACCCCCTCCTCTAGGAGTGGCACCTGGACACTTTCCCGGCTTCGTAGGATGTCTAGCATGGAAAATCCGGACTAGTCGAGGAGCCGAGAGCTCAGAAGCCTTTATCCAACTTCTCTCCTCAGGACCATATCCTTTCCATTCCACCAGATATTGCAGATTCTTGTGAAGGTAACGAGAGTCTAGAATAGTTTTGATCTCGAAGTCTGTTCCTGTTTCAGTCTCCACTGAGGTGGGGCCAGAGGCCTTTGAATGAAAACGATTAAGGACGAGAGGACGAAGAAGAGAAACATGGAAGGCATTAGGTATACGTAGGTGCGAAGGTAAACCCAGCTTGCAGACCACAGGATTCAGGACTTGTAGCACAGGGTAAGGACCGATGAATCTTGGAGCAAACTTCATGGTGGGCACCTTCAACCGGAGATTACGTGTGGACAGCCATACCCTGTCACCAATCTTGTATTGTGGAGCGGCTCGCCGTTTCTTATCTGCAAAGAACTTGTACCGGACTGAAACCTTCTTAAGATTAGCATGAATCTTACTCCAAATTTGTCCGAAGTGTTGTAGAGTGGACGTTACAGCTGGAACCTCTTCTATCGGAAGGCTTGGAAATTCTGGAACACGTGGATGGAACCCATAGTTGACGAAGAATGGAGATTCACCAGTGGAAGAATGAAACAAATGATTATGGGCAAACTCCGCCCAAGGTAACAACTCCACCCAGTTGTCCTGTGAAGGGGAGAGATAAAGACGAAGGAAAGTCTCTAGATCTTGATTGACTCGTTCCGTTTGTCCATTCGTTTGGGGATGATAAGCGGATGAAAACTTAAGTTTAATCTGTAGAGTCGAACAGAGGGCTTTCCAAAACCTTGCGGTGAACTGTACCCCACGATCAGAGACTATTTCCTGTGGCAACCCATGCAACCGAAAATGTTCTTGGATGAACAGTAGAGCTAGTTTCGGAGCTGTCGGTAGACCAGTCAAAGGAACGAAGTGTGCCATCTTCGAAAAACGGTCGACGATTACCCAAACGGTGTTGCAACCCTTGGAACTGGGCAAGTCAGTGATGAAGTCCATGGAAATGTGAGTCCAGGGTCTCACAGGAATAGGCAAAGGACGAAGCAACCCAGCAGGAGGCAGGCGAGGAGATTTATGTTGTGTACACTGTGGACAAGAATTAACGTAATCCTGTACATCCTTCCTCATGGTGTTCCACCAGTAAGACCTTTGCAGAAACGTGTACATCTTCTGGGCACCGGAATGACCGGAAAACTTGGACTTATGGGCCCACTGTAATATTCTTGGCCGGAATCTAGCTGGTACGGACATTCTTCCAGGAGGAGGAGCTGGAGTAGTTAAAGCAGCGGAGACAGAAACTGGATTTAGAATTAAACTCCGCTCAAAAGATTCATCCTCGTCTGTGGAAACTTGTGAACGGGACAGCGCATCCGCTTTAATATTGAGAGTCCCGGCCCGGTACTTGATAACAAAAGAAAATCGGGTAAAGAAAAGTGCCCATCTCGCTTGGCGAGGATTCAAGCATTGTGCGGATTTGATGTACAACAAATTTTTGTGATCCGTGTAAATGATAAACACATGTTTAGCCCCTTCTAAGAGATAGCTCCACTCTTCCAAGGCAGATTTAATTGCCAAAAGTTCCTGGTCTCCAATGGTGTAATTTCGTTCGGCCGGAGAGAATTTACGAGAGTGGAAGCCACACGGATGTAATTTTTTATCAGAGGAGTACTGAGAGAGAACGGCCCCAACCCCGACTGAAGATGCGTCAACCTCTAGGAAAAAAGGTTCATCGAAATTTGGTTGTTGGAGAACTGGAGCGGACATGAAGGCGAACTTCAAGTGGGAAAAGGCCTCAATGGCTTCGGGAGACCACAAACTCGGATTAGAGCCCTTTCTAGTCAGGGCAGTAATGGGCACAACAATGGTGGAGAAACCTCTAACGAATTTCCTGTAGTAATTCGCAAAGCCAAGGAATATTTGTATTGCTTTCAAAGAGAGAGGCTGAGTCCAGTCACGAATGGCAGAGAGCTTTTCCGGATCCATGCGAAGCTCCGTCCCCGAGATGATATAACCGAGGAACGGAATTGATGTTACCTCAAAGGTACATTTGGAGAGCTTAGCATAGAGATGATTCTCTCGTAAACGGTGGAGCACTTCTTTGACTTGAGTCCTGTGCTCAACAAGATTTTTGGAAAAAATCAGTATGTCGTCCAAATATACCACAACACTCTGATATAACATGTCTCGGAAGATTTCGTTGACGAATCCCTGGAAAACAGCAGGCGCATTGCTAAGACCGAATGGCATCACCAAGTATTCGTAATGCCCATCCCGGGTATTGAAGGCAGTCTTCCATTCATCCCCTTCTCGGATGCGTATGAGATTATAAGCTCCCCTCATGTCGAGTTTGGAGAAAACGTGGGCACCACGAACCCTATCAAATAACTCTGTGATTAGTGGCAAGGGGTATTTATTCTTGATAGTGATATCGTTTAAGCCGCGGTAGTCGATACATGGTCTCAACCCCCTCTTCACGAAAAAGAAGGGGAGGGAGAGGGGCGAATAAATCCCTTGAGCAGATTGGACTTAATATATTCCGACATAGCTTGAGTCTCGGGAAGTGACAGGGGATATGTGCGACCACGAGGTGGCGTCTTCCCTGGGACAAGGTCAATAGGGCAGTCCCAAGGCCTATGAGGTGGTAACAGATCAGCTGCTTGTTCCGAAAACACATCCTTGTACCCTTGATACGCCTCCGGAATATACTCTTCATTCGTCCTGGAAGAGACACGGAGCGGACAAACAGGAGTGAGACAATTAGCGTCACAAAAGGAACTCCAAGACAGAATTTGTGAAGACTTCCAGTCAATGTGGGCATTATGAATTTTTAGCCAAGGCATTCCAAGGACCAGATCGTGGTGCATTTCTGGAATCACCAAGAATTCCAGACTTTCTTGATGTAGAGCCCCGACCTGCAGCTTAACTGGCTCCGTGCGCCACATTATGAGACCCTTGGAAATTCTAGTCCCGTTGATAGCCGTCAACGAAATAGGCCGCTCGATAGGCCGTAACTTTAAACCCATGCTTTTGGACACAGGAGGAAGAAACGAATTTCCCCGCAGCTCCGGAATCCAACAGGGCTTCACAAGACCTGGAGGCTGAATCGGTGACTAAAATTACAGGAAGCAAACAGTCCAAAATTGGAGAAGATTTTGTCGTAACCCCCAGCTTGACTCCTCCGGAACAAGCTAGGCCTGCCCGTTTCCCGGACGGGATTTACAAAACTTGAGAAAATGATCTGCGGCTCCACAGTAAAGGCAAAGTTTACCCTCACGACGACGCTGTCGTTCTTCCGGAGACAGTCGGGATTGGTTAATTTGCATGGGCTCGTCCGAGCTAGGCATAGCCACCGGTCTAGGAGTAGGATTCCGGAACCTGGAACGATCTGAACGGCTACGTTCTCTTCCACGCTCCTGCATCCGAAGATCCACTTTGACGCAAAGGGAAATCAACTCTTCTAATGGATCCGGCAGATCCCTTGTGACCAACTCATCTTTCAGCCGGTCGGAAAGACCATTCCAGAAGGCAGCTCTCAGGGCATCATTATTCCAGTGTAATTCAGAGACAATGGTCTGGAAATGAACCACGTACTGACCCACGGAACGGGAGCCCTGACGAACACGGAGCAAGTCGGAAGAAGCAGTGGTCATCCTGTCGGGTTCGTCGAAGATTCTTCGAAAGGATGTGATGAAGTTGGTGTAGTTGGAAACCACGGGATCAGATCGTTCCCACAAGGGAGACAACCAATCCAACGCTGATCCTTCAAGCAGGGAAATGATATACGCTACCTTAGAGCGATCCGTAGGGAAGTTATGAGAGAGCAGCTCGAAGTGCACCTCGCACTGATTTAAAAAACCACGGCAATTCTTTGGGTTCCCATTATAGCGGGAAGGAGTAGGAAGCTGAAGACGTGACCTGGTACCGGCCGGAGGTTGGACATTACTGGAAACAGCAACTGGAGCGGTTACGGGAGCTGGAGCCGGAATTGCGGAGGCTAAGGATGCTTGGATTTGATCCAATCGGCCGGACAGTTCCTGGAGATATTGCATCACTTGACCCTGTGTCGCCTCTTGAGACTGAACTCGGGAAGCTAAACTTTGGATGGCGCTCGACTCTGTGTTCCGATTCCCCGGGTCCATGTGGCCTGAGTATACTATCACTGACCTGGTTGGGAAGTGTTGTGGACTTGGGGCTTCTTCCGGTGACCGGGAAGAGGAACCGCTACTGGGTCGCAGTAGAGATGGCCGGATGTAGGTCTTCCTCATACAGGATTAAAACGGTAGGCAGGAGGCACGGGTGAATGCTTGAAGGTCTCCTGAAAGACAAGACTTGTAAAGGGGTTGATGAATTGGTGGAGAGTACCAAAAGCTACAGTGAGCGATGTTGGGGTGCTGGAGGCACTGAGGTACTAGAGGACCCGAAATGCTAAAGGTACTGAGGTGTTTTTGAAGGCGCTGAGGCGCTTAGAGACGTTGTGATGCTTGAAGACTCAGTGGTGCTGGAGGCACGGAGGTATTGAGGCACGGAGGTGCCGGAGGCACAGCGGTGCTGAGTGCTGAGGCACAGAGGTGCTGAAGGGACGGAGGTATTGAGGCACGGAGGTATTGAGGCACGGAGGTGCCGGAGACACAGCGATGTTGAGTGCTGAGGTACAGAGGTGCTGGAGGCACAGAGGTGCTGGAGGCACTGAGGTATTGAGGCACGGTGGTGCTGAGGGCACGGAGGTGCTGAGGCACGGAGACGTTGAGGCACGGAGGTGCTGGAAGCACGGAGACGCTGAGGCACGGAGGTGCAGCGGCACGGAGACACTGGAGACACTGAGGTGCTGAGGCACGGAGACACTGAAGATACTGAGGTGCTGAGGCACGGAGGTGCTGAGACACGGAGGTGCTGGAAGCACGGAGACACTGGAGACACTGAGGCACGGTGGTGCTGAGATGCTGAGGCACGGTGGTGCTGAGGCACGGAGGTGCTGGAGACACTGAGGTGCTGAGGCACGGAGGTGCTGGAGACACTGAGGTGCTGAGGCACGGAGGTGCTGGAAGCACGGGACGCTGGAAGCACGGGAGCTCTGGAGATCACAGGTACAGTAGCAACGATGATACTCAGGCGCCGGAGCACTGCCCGGCGTCTGAATTTGAACTTCCCGCCAGGGCCTGATTGGAGGAAGCCCTGATGACGTCACCCGCACCTCCCGTGGACGCCGGGCGCACACGCCGGCCGGACGGAGCACCGGGACCCACCAGCGAGGACGGCCGCACGGAGACCCAGCGCGCCCGGAGGGGTAAGTATGGGGACCGCGGCGGCGTCGTGACAGCTATCATGGCCGCTTCTAGCCCTTGTGGTGCCCTGGGTGAAAATAGGGGTGTGGCTTCATAAAGGGGCGAGGTCAGTTTTGCCCCCTGTAGAGTTGTGCCCCCGTTTGTGCCCCAGTAGAGTTGTGCCCCCGTTTGTGCCCCCTGTAGAGTTGTGCCCCCATTTGTGCCCCCAGTAGAGTTGCGCCGCTTACAAAAAAATAAATAAAACATAAATAAATAAATTTATACTCACCATCCCCGCTCCTGATTCCCGACCGCTGCTGACCTCTGTCTCCGGCCGCCGGCGCCGCTCTTCCTCGGATCTATGGGAGAGACATCATGACGTCTCTCCCATAGCACAGCATAGACACTAGAGGTCAATTATGACACCTAGCGTCTATGTGCCGGTCCGGCAATGCCGTGCGGTGCGCAATGACGTCATCGCGCACCGCACAGCAGTGACAGCACAGCACCGCACAGCATTGGGGGGCACCACCAGTAGTGGATCTTGCCACGACGGCGGCGGCGCTTTCCGGAAGGCGGCACCCCGGGCAAAAATCCTGTGTGCCCGTAGCAAGATCCGCTACTGGAGGCTATCTGGGATACGGTCGTTAGGTCGACACAGCTTAGGTTGACAGTCATTAGGTTGACCAGTGAAGGTCGACATGGGCATTAGGTCGACATGCACCAGGTCGACATGGGCATTAGGTCGACAGGTCAAAAGGTCGACATGAGGTGTGTTTTTAAAAATAATTTTTTGGACTTTTTCATACTTTACGATCTTAACTTTGCCCGAAGCATGGCGAGCGAAGCGAGCCATGCGAGGGGACAAGGTGCACTAATTGGGGTTCCCCGTGACTTTACGAAGAAAACGACACCAAAAAAACGCCAAAACCTCATGTCGACCTTTTAACCTGTCGACCTAATGCCCGTGTCGACTTAGTGCATGTTGACCTAATGCCCATGTCGACCTTCAGTGGTCGACCGAATGACTGTCGACCTAAGTTGTGTCGACACAACGACCCATACCAGGCTATCTTGCATCATGATTTTGAAGTGTTCAGAGTATGTATATTTGAATGCTGTGCTTGAAATACTACACCAGAGGGCACCTTTGTCATATTTATTTTATAATACTAATATAGGCCCTCATTCCCAGTTGTACGCTCGTTGCCGATTTTCGCTATATTGCGATTAGTCACTTACTGCGCATGCGCAATGTTCGCAGAGCGCATGCGCTTAGTTATTTTACACAAAAGTTAGGTATTTTACTCACGGCATTACGGGGATTTTTCATTGTTCTGGTGATCGTAGTGTGATTGACAGGAAGTGGGTGTTTCTGGGCGGAAACTGGCCGTTTTATGGGAGTGTGCGAAAAAACGCTGGCGTTTCTGGGAAAAACGCGGGAGTGGCTGGAGAAACGGGGGAGTGCCTGGGCGAACGCTGGGTGTGTTTGTGACGTCAAACCAGGATTGAAACTGACTGAACTGATCGCAATGGCTGAGTAAGTCTGGAGCTACTCAGAAACTGCTAAGAAATTTCTAATCGCAATTCTGCTAATCTTTCGTTCACAATTTTGCTATGCTAAGATACACTGCCAGAGGGCGGCGGCTTAGCGTGTGCAATGCTGCTAAAAACACCTAGCGAGCGAACAACTCGGAATGAGGGCCATAGGGCCTTATTCAGAGATGCATGCAGTGTCAATGTCGGATGCAGTGGAGTGATCTATGGGCCTAATTCGGAACTGATCGCTAGGCTACGCTTTTCGTACAGCCTGCGATCAGGTCTGAAGTGCGCATGCATCGCAATGCGCAGGCGCGTTGGTCCGCAGCAACGGGGAGCGCCGGGATGGTGCGAGAAAAGCAATCGCATGGGCGATCGCAAGGTGACTGACATGAAGAGGCCGTTTGTGGATGGCAACTGACTGTTTTAGAGGAGTGTCCGGAAAAACTCAGGAGGGACCAGGTGTTTGAAGGAAGAGTTTCTGACGTCAGCTCCGGCCCCGATCATCACACTGGAAGAGTAAGTCCTGGTCGGTGCAGAGACTGCACAAACTTCTGTTTGTTCAGCTCTCCTGCACATGCGATTGCACACCTGCACAGCGATTTCCCCCTCCCACTGTAGGCGGCGACTACCTGATTGCAGGGATGCAAAAACGCACCCTAGTGATCAGGTCTGAATTAGGTCCTATTACCGCTGCACATGTGCGTGAGTGTGTACCATGATTGATTAGCAATAGCGCACAGAAGATTTATTTACAAAGTAAGTGACAAATAGTCAGCATTTGTCAGAACTGTTTTATGGGTGTTCCCTGGTTAGCCACTGCAAAATCACAGCTGGACAGGCCCCGGCGTCTTAGGAGAGCTTCTCTGCAGCGCTTGCGAGACACTTGCAGTCAGTAGCATCGCGGATTTACCACTATGTAAGTAAAGCATCGCTTAGGGCCTGGCGAGTCCCAGGGGCCCGCCAACGGGGCTTAATCTATGAAAAGGGAGCCAGTGTACAGCACCACACTAAAGTGTTCATACTCAAAATAAGCAGCCTGTACTGTCTGGCGTTCTTGGCAGCAAGGGTTTTTGGGAGCTGTAGTTTATTTTAAGTTTCAACACTGTAGTGCACTAACGGTAATGGACTTGGACTGTCTGGTGATGACAGCCTCCAGCCTGTTCCTGGTGCCTTCTGTCCCACTGGCGGGCGGTGGTGCTGAGCAATGAAACAGACTGCAGCAGCAGTCTTTCTCCCCTCCAGGCTCCTTTTCTGCATGGGCAGCTTCAGCTGCTGGTTCCAGGGGTAAGGGGCACAACTACTGTGGGCATTATGTTTGTAAGCAGCACAACCACTGTGGGTATTATGTGTAAGCGGCACTACTACTGTGAGCATTATATGTGTAAGCGGCGCTACTACTGTGGCCATTATATGTGTAAGCAGCACAACCACTGTGGGCATTATATGTATAAGTGGAGCTACTACTATGGCATTATATGTGTAAGCAGCACAACCACTGTGGGCATTATATGTATAAGTGGAGCTACTACTATGGTATTATATGTGTAAGCAGCACTACTACTGTGGGTATTATACTGTGGCCCTCATTCCGAGTCGTTCGCTCGGTATTTTTCATCGCATCGCAGTGAAATTCCGCTTAGTACGCATGCGCAATATTCGCACTGCGACTGCGCCAAGTAATTTTACAATGGAGATAGTATTTTTACTCACGGCTTTTTCATCGCTCCGGCGATCGTAGTGTGATTGACAGGAAGTGGGTGTTACTGGGCGGAAACAGGCCGTTTTATGGGCGTGCGGGAAAAAACGCTACCGTTTCCGGAAAAAACGCAGGAGTGGCCGGGGAAACGGGGGAGTGTCTGGGCGAACGCTGGGTGTGTTTGTGACGTCAAACCAGGAACGACAAGCACTGAACTGATCGCAGATGCCGAGTAAGTGTGGAGCTACTCTGAAACTGCTAAGTAGTTTGTAATCGCAATATTGCGAATACATCGTTCGCAATTTTAAGATGCTAAGATACACTCCCAGTAGGCGGCGGCTTAGCGTGAGCAACTCTGCTAAAATCGCCTTGCGAGCGATCAACTCGGAATGAGGGCCTGTATGTGTAAGTGGAACAACCACTGTGGGCATTATATGTGTAAGTGGAGCTACTACTATGGTATTATATGTGTAAGCAGCACTACTACTGTGGGTATTATACTGTATGTGTAAGTGGAACAACCACTGTGGGCATTATATGTGTAAGTGGAGCTACTACTATGGTATTATATGTGTAAGCAGCACTACTACTGTGGGTATTATACTGTATGTGTAAGTGGAACAACCACTGTGGGCATTATATGTGTAAGCAGCACTATTGCTGTGGGCATTATGGCCCTCATTCCGAGTCGTTCGCTCGGTAATTTTCTTCGCATCGCAGCGTTTTTCTGCTTAGTACGCATGCGCAATGTTCGCACTGCGACTGCGCCAAGTAATTTTGCTATGAAGATAGTATTTTTACTCACGGCTTTTTCTTCGCTCCGGCGATCGTAGTGTGATTGACAGGAAATGGGTGTTATTGGGCGGAAACACGGCGTTTTATGGGCGTGTGGATAAAAACGCTACCGTTTCCGGAAAAAACGCGGGAGTGGCTGGAGAAACGGAGGAGTGTCTGGGCGAACGCTGGGTGTGTTTGTGACGTCAAACCAGGAACGACAAGCACTGAACTGATCGCAGATGCCGAGTAAGTCTGAAGCTACTCTGAAACTGCTAAGTAGTTTGTAATCGCAATATTGCGAATACATCGTTCGCAATTTTAAGAAGCTAAGATTCACTCCCAGTAGGCGGCGGCTTAGCGTGTGTAACTCTGCTAAAATCGCCTTGCGAGCGAACAACTCGGAATGAGGGCCTATATGTGTAAGCGGCACTATTAATGTGAGCATTATATGTGTAAACAGCACAACCACTGTGGGCATTATTTGTGTAAGCGGTGCTATTACTATGGGCATTCTATGAGTAAGTGGCACTACTACTGTGGACATCATATGTGTAAGCAGCACTACTACTGTGGGCATTATATGTGTAAGCAGCACTACTACTGTGGGCATTATATGTGTAAGCGACACAACCACTGTGAGCATTATATGTGTAAGCGGCACAACCAGTGTGGGCATTATATGTGTAAGTGGCACAACCAGTGTGGGCATTATATGTAAGAGGCACAACCACTGTTAGCATTATATGTGTAAGCAGCACAACCCCTGTGGGCATTATGTGTGTAAGCGGCACCATTATTGTGTGCATTATATGTGTAAGCAGCACAACCACTGTGGGTATTATGTGTAAACAGTGCTACTACTATGGGCATTATACTGTATGTGTGAGCGGCACTACTACTGTGGCATTATGTGTGTAAGCAGCGTTGATCGCAAAAGCAAAATCTTTCTCTAATGAGCAAAACCATGTGCACTGCAGTTGGGGCAAATATAACATGTGCAGAGAGAGTTAGATTTGGGTGGGGTGTGTTCAAAATGAAATCTAAATTGCAGTATAAAAATAAAGCAGCCAGTATTTACCCTGCACAGAAACAAAATAACCCACCCAAATCTAACTCTCTATACACTACTACTGTGGTCATTATGTATGTAAGCGGCACTACTACTGTGGGCATTATGTGTGTAATGGGCACTACTACTGTGGGCATTATGTATAAGGGGATCTACTGTGTGGCGTAATGTGTATAAGGATTACTACTGTATAGTGTAATGTGAATAAAGGACTTGGCATACACTTACTGACTAGGGGATTGTTTGAGGAAGGGGGGCCCCAAATCAGTAGCTTGTCTAGGGACTCGGAGGCTTAAATCGGCCTCTGTCTGCAATGAGCACCCCTGTGCACAAGATGGGGGGCTGAGCCATTAGCATATTTTAGCAAGTACCCTGCAAGCGAAATCACAGCTGTGCATGCAACTGCGTACACCTCTGAATCACATCTCAAATATTCATTAATGAGAAACTGAGCAGAAGTGCTGGGGGTCTCTCCCGGGGGGAGGCCCTCTCCCTGGGGTCCAGCTTACCATCCAGGATGGTAAGCTGGACCCATCAATGCTCTACTCGGAAAGACCCCCCCAGTCCTTGCTTCACCGATCCCATAGTGTTTGTTTTTCCCTTCTGAGTCTCTCCATCCGGCTCCAGACCCGCTAGTCCTCCGCTAGTGTGGTGTGCGCTGCCGACGCAATCTTGGGAAGCTCGGATGCTGTGGACCTGCAGACACTCGACTGGCCTCTCATTCCACTGGTTGTACTTCACTGCCACCTTGCTGCTGGACCCGACCATTGCAGCTGACCACCCACCGCCTGCCCAGTGGTCTCCATCGCCTGCTGTCACTGCCCCAGTGCATGAACCCCACTGTCACTTCAAATGTGGCCTCAGCACCACCGCCCGGAGCTTCCCCACAGTTTGCAATGCTTGTATGCAATACCTCTGCTGTGGATTGATTCATATAGGATATATCATACTAAGACATGTGTCAGATCTCCCATATATGCCTTGGGTCCTTCTATTGCATATCTCCCACAGTGTAACCTTTGCAGTGTGCCCAACATGGCTGCCTCATGTGGTACACTTGTGGATAGGATGAAAAATACATGGAATTGACAGTTATGTTTGAACCCCACTCCTAACGTTAGAATGCTGGAACCACCCATTTTGTGTCATGTTTTCTAGATGTAACCTATTCCATCCAGGTTAATCCTATGTAGTGCACCCAACATAGTTGCTTCGCCTGGTACCTTGTGTGTGTGGAAAATGCAACCATGGAACTTATTTACACAAAATGCCTGCACCTACCCAGCAATATGCTTATATGGGGTAATTCAGAGTTGATCTCAGCAGCAAATTTGTTAGCAGTTGAGCAAAACCATGGCCCTCATTCCGAGTTGATCACTCGCTAGCTGCTTTTAGCAGCATTGCACACGCTAGGCCGCCGCCCTCTGGGAGTGTATCTTAGCTTAGCAGAAGTGCGAACGAAAGGTTAGCAGAACTGCTCGGAAAAAAAATAATGCAGTTTCTGAGCAGCTCCAGACCTACTCCTACCTTGCGATCACTGCAGACAGTTTAGTTCCTGTTTTGACGTCACATACACGCCCTGCGTTCGACCAGCCACTCCCCCGTTTCCCCAGGCACGCTTGCGTTATCTTCTGACACGCCTGCGTTTTTTTAGCACAGTACCGGAAAACAGTCAGTTACCTCCCAGAAACGCCCTTTTCCTGTCAATTACTCACCGATCAACAGAGTGACTGAAATGAGTCGCTCGACCTTGTGTAAAACTGCATAGTTTTGTGTAAAAGTACTTCGCGCGTGCGTACTGCGCCCATACACATGTGCAGAAGTGCCGAATTTTTGTCTGATCGCTGCGCTGCGAACAACGGCAGCTAGCGATCAACTAGGAATGAGGGCCCATGTGCACTGCAGGGGGGACAGATATAACATGTGCAGAGAGAGTTAGATTTGGGAGGGGTGTGTTCAATCTGAAATCTATATTGCAGTGTAAAAATAAAGCAGCCAGTATTTACCCTGCACAGAAACAATATAACCCACCCAAATCTAACTCTCTCTGTACATGTTATATCTGTCCCCCCTGCAGTGCACATGGGGGGTCATTCCGAGTTGTTCGCTCGTTGCCGATTTTCGCAACGGAGCGATTAAGGCAAAAATGCGCATGCGCATGGTACGCAGCGCGCATGCGCTAAGTATTTTTGCACAAATCTTAGTAGATTTACTCACGGTCGAACAAAGAATTTTCAACGTTGAAGTGATCGGAGTGTGATTGACAGGAAGTGGGTGTTTCCGGGCGGAAACTGACCGTTTTCTGGGAGTGTGCGGAAAAACGCAGGCGTGCCAGGATAAAATGCGGGAGTGTCTGGAGAAATGGGGAAGTGGCTGGCCGAACGCAGGACGTGTTTGTGACGTCAAACCAGGAACGAAACGGGCTGAGCTGATCGCAGTGTAGGAGAAAGTCTCGAGCTACTCAGAAACTGCTAAGAATTTTCTAATCGCAATTCTGCTAATCTTTCGTTCGCAATTCTGCTAAGCTAAGATACACTCCCAGAGGGCGGCGGCCTAGCGTGTGCAATGCTGCTAAAATCTGCTAGCGAGCTAACAACTCAGAATGAGGGCCATGGTTTTGGTCAACTGCTAACAAATTTGCTGCTGCGATCAACTCTGAATTACCCCCATGGTTTTGCCCATTAGAGAAAAAGTTTGCTGCTGCGATCAGGTCTCAATTAGGCCCTGTATGTAGCTATATACCAAAAAATAGGATTTTAATTACCTACCGGTAAATCCTTTTCTCGTAGTCCGTAGAGGATGCTGGGGTCCACATTAGTACCATGGGGTATAGACGGGTCCACTAGGAGCCATTGGCACTATAAGAGTTTGAGAGTGTGGGCTGGCTCCTCCCTCTATGCCCCACCTACCAGACCCAGTCTAGAAACTGTGCCCGAGGAGACGAACATCTTCGAGAGAAAGATTGTACACAGATAGTGGCGAGATTCACACCAGCTCACACACAAGGCAAACAAAGTTAACTAGCTTGAAACATCAGCAACGGCTGAACAAGATTACTTACCAAGTAACAAAACAGTACTTAACCCAGGACTAAGCAGTACTGAACTAAATAACCACTGCAGGATAACGAAGCGCTGGGCGGGCGCCCAGCATCCACTACGGACTACGAGAAAAGTGTTTACCGGTAGGTAAATAAAATCCTATTTTCTCTTACGTCCTAGAGGATGCTGAAGTCCACATTAGTACCATGGGGATGTACCAAAGCTCCCAGAATGGAAGGGAGAGTGTGGAGGCTCCTGCAGAACCAATTGACCACACTTAATGTCCTCAGAGGCCAAAGTATCGAACTTGTAGAACTTTGCGAACGTGTTCGACCCCGACCAAGTAGCTGCTCGGCAGAGTTGTAAAGCCGAGACACCCCGGGAAGCCACCCAGGAAGAACCCACCTTACGAGTAGAGTGGGCCTTAACAGACGGAGGACACGGCAAGCCTGCCATAGAATACGTATGCTGGATAGTGAACCTGATCCAGCGAGAGATCGTCTGCTTAGACGCAGGACACCCAATTTTCTTGGGATCATACAGGACAAACAGACAGTCCGATTTTCTGTGACAAGCAGTCCTCTTCACATAGATTTTGAGAGCTCTTACCACATCTAAGGACTTTGATGAAATTGAGGAGTCAGTCGCAACTGGCACCACAATAGGTTGGTTGATATGAAATGCCGACACAACCTTCGGAAGAAACTGCTGACGTGTGCGAAGCTCAGCTCTGTCTTGATGGAAGATAAAGTATGGGCTTTTACATGACAAAGCTCCCAATTCCGACATATGTCTAGCAGAAGCTAAGGCCGACAAAGTGACAGCCTTCCATGTGAGAAACTTGACCTCAACCTCCTGTAGAGGTTCAAACCAGTCCGACTGGAGGAACTGCAACACCACGTCAAGATCCCAAGGCGCCGTAGGCGGTACAAAGGGAGGCTGGATGTGCAGAGCTCCTTTCAAAAAAGTCTGAACCTCAGGGAGGGCAGTCAACTGTTTCTGGAAGAAAATGGAAAGGGCCGAAATTTGGATCTTTATGGATCCTAACCTCAGGCCCATATCCACACCTGCTTGCAGGAAGAGGATAAAACGTCCCAGTTGAAACTCCACCACAGGAAACTTCTTGGACTCACACCAAGATACATATTTTTCCAAATACGATGGTAATGTTTTGACGTTACTCCTTTCCTAGCCTGTATCAGGGTAGGAATAACCCTATTTGGAATGCCCTTCTGAGCTAGTATCTGGTGTTCAACCTCCATGCCGTCAAACGTAGCCACGGTAAGTCTTGATAGGCGAACGGCCCCTACTGCAGCAGGTCCTCCTGAAGAGGCAGAGGCCTCGGCTCTTCTAGCAGTAGATCCAGAAGACCTACGTACCAAGCCCTTTTCGGCCAGTCCGGAACAATGAGGATTGCCTGAACTCTTGTTCTCCTTATGAGTTTGAGAACTCTTGGAATGAGTGGGAGTGGAGGAAACATGCACAACGACTGGAACACCCACGGAGTCACTAGGGCGTCCACCGCCACTGCTTGCGGGTCCCTCGACCTGAAACAATACCGCTGAAGCTTCTTGTTGAGACGAGAGGCCATCATGTCAATCTGGGGTACGCCCCAAAGATCTGTTACCTCCTTGAACACCTCCGGATGGAGATCGTGTCTGCTGAGGAAGTCCACTTACCAGTTGTCTACTCCTGGAATGAAGATCGCTGACAGTGCCAACGCGTGCTTTTCTGCTCAGAGGATGATTCTTGTTACCTCTGCCATTGCAGCTCTGCTCTTCGTTCCGCCCTGTCGGTTTATGTAAGCCACTGTCGTTACATTGTCCGACTGCACTTGAATGGCCCGATTTCTCAGTAGATGGGCCGCTTGGAGAAGACCGTTGTAGACGGCTCTTAGTTCCAGAATGTTTATCGGCAGGCCGGCTTCCAGACTTGACCACCTTCCTTGGAAGGTTTTCCCTTGAGTGACTGCACCCCAGCCCGGAGACTTGCATCCGTGGTTAGAAGGATCCAGTAATGAATCCCGAACCTGCGGCCCTCGAGAAGGTGAGGTAATTGCAGCCACCAGAGGAGTGAAATCCTGGCCTTTGGCGACAGACGTATATTCTCTGGTGTATGTGTAGATGGGATCCCGACCACATGTCCAGGAGACCCAGTTGGAAGGACCGAGCATGAAACCTCCCGTACTGCAGAGCCTCATAAGAGGCCACCATCTTTCCCAGAAGGCGAATGCACTGATGAACCGACACCCGGGCTGGCTTCAGGACATCCCGGACCATTGTTTGTATCACCAACGCTTTTTCCTCTGGAAGAAACACCCTCTGCACTTCCGTGTTCAGATGTGATTTTGGGAGATTCAGGATCCAACCATGTTCCCTGAGAAGCTGGGTCGTGAGAGCTATGGACTTTGGCATACCGGAAGCAGGTTTCTGTTCCTGGGAACCTGCAGCAGCAGGTTTCTTGGATTTTGGTCGGCCACCTCTAAAGAAGGTGTTGGGCGGTTTGGCCTTTGTTGGTTTAGTAACCCAAAAGGACTGTGATGCAGGTGAAGAAAAAGGTTTCTTCGTAGCTGGAGCTGTTGAGGGAAGGAAAGGTGACTTACCCGCTGTAGCCGTGGAGATCCACGCATCCATCGCTTCCCCAAAGAGAGCCTGACCTGTGTAGGGTAGGGTCTCTACACCTCTCTTGGATTCTGCGTCGGCAGACCACTGGCACAGCCACAGTCCACGACGAGCTGAGACAGACATGGAAAAAATTCCTGCAGCCATTGAACCCAGGTCTTTCATGGATTCCACCATAAAACCTGCAGAATCCTGAATGTTACGTAGAAACAATTCAACGTCACTTTTATCTAAAGTATCCAAATCCTCAAGTAACGTGCCTGACCACTTTACTATAGCTTTGGAAATCCATGCACAGGCAATAGTAGGACGTAGTATCGCCCCTGAAGCTGTGTATATGGATTTGAGCGTAGTATCAATTTTGCGATCAGCCGGCTCCTTTAAGGCGGTAGATCCTGGAACAGGTAAAACCACCTTTTTCGAGAGTCTGGATTCAGACGCGTCCACTATGGGTGAGTTTTTCCATTTCTTTCTATCCTCCTCAGGGAAGGGGAAAGCAACCAGAACCTTCCTAGGGATCTGGAATTTTTTCTCTGTGTTTTCCCATGCTTTTTCAAAAATAGCATTTAATTTTTTGGACGCAGGGAAGGTTAGCGAGGCTTTCATATTGTCAGTGAAGTAAGCCTCCTCAACCTGCTCAGGTGTTGTGTCAGCAATATTCAACACATCCCTGATAGCCTCTATCATCAACTGCACCCCTTTAGCAAGAGATGTGGCCGCCCTGAGCACATCCCCATCACTGTCTGCCGTGTCAGAGTCGGTATCCGTGTTGTCTTGCATGATCTGGGCAAGAGCACGTTTGTGGGAACCTACAGAGGGGGGTCCTGAGGTAACAGAACCGGACCAAACTGCCATAGAATTCTGTAAAATCAGAGTTGCAGATTCATTCTGAGCAACCCTAGCAGAAATCTGAGAAATCATAGTTTTGATAGAGGATAACCACTCAGGCTCCCTTGCTGGTATCTGCGCTACTACAGTGCAATCCTGATGACATGGAATGAGATCATCCTGAGAGGACATATCCTCAGCCGCAAATGACACAGACTCCCTGGACATAGCTAACTGGAGACCCCAAACACTCCACACACACACAGGGAAGGCTAGACAGAGTTTCCTCCCTGAGAATGGCAAGGGAGACACAGAGTTTGGAGCCAACCCACACACAGCGCTGTTTAGATAAAGGACATCCCTTACCAGCGCCCACTGTGTACTGTAATAGTTACACAGAACTAATTCCCCCCCCCCCCCCCCCCTTCTACAACCCCCTGGTACCGCACAGGATAGCTGGAGTTGCTTGGAGGGACAGCTCTGTCAGCGTCAGTATAAAGGAACTGCAGGCAGGAAAATGGCGCTGAATGCTGCTGGGTCTGCTCTGAGGAGAAGCTCCGCCCCTTGAAGATGGCGCGTCTTCCCACACAAATTCTTTATACTGGCCTGAGGATTCCGTCGCTAGGCGGGGGAATTTCATCCCCTGTTAGCGTCTGAGTACGGAAGATTGTGACGCTAGCCTGGGGATTCAGTATCCAGTTAAAATCTGTGACCAGTGTAGGGTATTAAGACGCTGGCTCAGGACGCCCCTCATAGCGCCAACACTGTGTGCCGCTGAGCCTTCCTGGAGTGCAACCTCTGAGAGCTGCACTCCTACCCTTGTGCCGTCATCTCTCGCCATCTTCTGATCTTCTGGCTCTCAGGGGGTGGCGGCATGCTGCCGGGGTGAGCGATCCCCTGTGGCGGGGAACGATCGATCCCCTCAGTAGCTCAGTGTCCTGTCAGCGGAGATAGTGACTCAGACCCCGCAGGGCGGACACTACTCCCCCCTTAGTCCCTCGAAGCAGGGAGGCTGTAGCCAGCAGCCTCCCTGTAAAATAATAAACTCTAAAAATAAGAATTTACTCACCGGTAATTCTATTTCTCGTAGTCCGTAGTGGATGCTGGGAACTCCGTAAGGACCATGGGGAATAGCGGGCTCTGCGGGAGACTGGGCACTCTAAAAGAAAGATTAGGTACTATCTGGTGTGCACTGGCTCCTCCCTCTATGCCCCTCCTCCAGACCTCAGTTAGGGAAACTGTGCCCGGAAGAGCTGACACAATAAGGAAAGGATTTGGAATCCCGGGTAAGACTCATACCAGCCACACCAATCACACCGTACAACTCGTGATACTATACCCAGTTAACAGTATGAATAACAACTGAGCCTCACGAAAAGATGGCTCAGAACAATAACCCTTTAGTTAGGCAATAACTATATATAAGAATTGCAGACAATCCGCACTTGGGATGGGCGCCCAGCATCCACTACGGACTACGAGAAATAGAATTACCGGTGAGTAAATTCTTATTTTCTCTGACGTCCTAGTGGATGCTGGGAACTCCGTAAGGACCATGGGGATTATACCAAAGCTCCCAAACGGGCGGGAGAGTGCGGATGACTCTGCAGCACCGAATGAGCAAACTGAAGGTCCTCCTCAGCCAGGGTATCAAACTTGTAGAATTTTGCAAATGTGTTTGAACCCGACCAAGTAGCAGCTCGGCAAAGCTGTAAAGCCGAGACCCGTCGGGCAGCCGCCCAAGAAGAGCCCACCTTCCTCGTGGAATGGGCTTTTACTGATTTAGGATGCGGCAGTCCAGCCGCAGAAAGTGCAAGTTGAATCGTGCTATAGATCCAGCGAGCAATAGTCTGCTTTGAAGCAGGAGCACCCAGCTTGTTGGGTGCATACAGGATAAATAGCGAGTCAGTTTTCCTGACTCTAGCCATCCTGGAAACATAGATTTTCAGGGCCTGACTACGTCCAGCAACTTGGAATCCTCCAAGTCCCGAGTAGCCGCAGGCACCACAATAGGTTGGTTCAAATGAAACGCTGATACCACCTTAGGAAGAAATTGGGAACGAGTCCTCAATTCCGCCCTATCCATATAAAAAATCAGATAAGGGCTTTTACATGACAAAGCCGCCAATTCTGATACACGCCTGGCCGAAGCCAAGGCCAACAGCATGACCACTTTCCGCGTGAAATATTTTTGCTCCACGGTTTTAAGTGGCTCAACCAATGCGACTTTAGGAAATCCAACACCACGTTGAGATCCCAAGGTGCCACTGGAGACACAAAAGGGGGCTGAATATGCAGCACTCCTTTAACAAAAGTCTGAACTTCAGGCAGTGAAGCCAGTTCGTTTTTGGAAGAAAATCGACAGAGCCAAAATCTGGACCTTAATGGAACCCAATTTGAGGCCCATAGTCACCCCTGACTGTAGGAAGTGCAGAAATCGACCCAGCTGAAATTCCTCCGTTGGGGCCTTCCAGGCCTCACACCAAGCAACATATTTCCGCCATATGCGGTGATAATGTTTTGCGGTCACATCCTTCCTAGCTTTAATCAGCGTAGGAATGACTTCCTCCGGAATGCCCTTTTCCTTTAGGATCCGGTGTTCAACCGCCATGCCGTCAAACGCAGCCGCGGTAAGTCTTGGAACAGACAGGGCCCCTGCAGTAGCAGGTCCTGTCTGAGCGGCAGAGGCCAAGGGTCCTCTGAGATCATTTCTTGAAGTTCTGGGTACCAAGCTCTTCTTGGCTAATCCGGAACAATGAGTATAGTTCTTACTCCTCTCCTTCTTATTATTCTCAGTACCTTGGGTATGAGAGGAAGAGGAGGGAACACATAAACCGACTGGTACACCCACGGTGTCACTAGAGCGTCCACAGCTATCGCCTGAGGGTCCCTTGACCTGGCGCAATATATTTTTAGCTTTTTGTTGAGGCGGGACGCCATCATGTCCACCTGTGGCCGTTCCCAACGGTTCACAATCAGCTGGAAGACTTCTGGATGAAGTCCCCACTGTCCCGGGTGGAGGTCGTGCCTGCTGAGGAAATCTGCTTCCCAGTTGTCCACTCCCGGAATGAACACTGCTGACAGTGCTATCACGTGATTCTCCGCCATCAAAGAATCCTTGTGGCTTCTGCCATTGCCACCCTGCTTCTTGTGCCGCCCTGGCGGTTTACATGGGCGACCGCTGTGATGTTGTCTGACTGAATCAGAACCGGTTGGTTTTTAAGCAGGGGTTCTGCTTGACTTAGTTCCAGAATATTTAAGTGTAGGGAAGTTTCCTGACTTGACCATTGTCCTTGGAAGTTTCTTCCCTGGGTGACTGCCCCCCAACCTCGGAGGCTTGCATCCGTGGTCACCAGGACCCAGTCCTGTATGCCGAATCTGCGGCCTTCGAGCAGATGAGCACTCTGCAGCCACCACAGCAGAGACACCCTGGCCCTCGGGGACAGGGTGATTAACCGATGCATCTGGAGATGCGATCTGGACCACTTGTCCAACAGATCCCACTGGAAGATCCTTGCATGGAATCTGCCGAAGGGACTTGCTTCGTAAGAAGCTACCATCTTTCCCAGGACTCGCGTGCAGTGATGCACCAACACCTGCTTTGGTTTCAGGAAGACCCTGACCAGAGATGATAATTCCTGGGCCTTCTCCTCCGGGAGAAACCTCTTCTTCTGTTCTGTGTCCAGAATCATGCCCAAGAACAGCAGACGCGTCGCAGGAATCAGCTGCGACTTTGGGATATTCAGAATCCAGCCGTGCTGATGCAGCACTTCCTGATATAGTGCCACGCCGACTAGCAACTGCTCTTTGGACCTCGCCTTTATAAGGAGATCGTCCAAGTACGGAATAATCATGACTCCCTTCTTTCGGAGGAGCATCATCATTTCGGCCATTACCTTGGTAAATACCCACGGTGCCGTGGACAGACCAGACGGCAACGTCTGGAATTGGTAATGACAGTCCTGTACCACACCCTTGAGGTACTTTGAACTTGAACTTTTTTATATAAATGTTCAAGGATTTTAAATTTAGAATGGGTCTCACCGAACCGTCTGGTTTCGGTACCACAACATTGTGGAATAGTAACCCCGTCCCTGTTGAAGGAGGGGTACCTTGATTATCACCTGCTGAAGATACAGCTTGTGAATTGCCGCCAGTACTACCTCCCTTTCTCTGAGGGCAGCAGGCAAGGCTGATTTGAGGTAACGGCGAGGGGGAGTCGCCTCGAACTCCAGCTTGTATCCCTGTGATACTACTTGCAGAACCCAGGGATCCATCTGTGAGCGAGCCCACTGGTCGCTGAAGTTCCGGAGACGCGCCCCCACCGCACCTGGCTCAGCCTGTGGAGCCCCAGCGTCATGCGGTGGACTTAGAGGAAGCGGGGGAAGATTTTTAATCCTGGGAACTGGCTGTCTGGTGCAGCCTTTTTCCTTCTTCCCTTGCCTCTGGCAGAAAGGAAGTGCCTTTGACCCGCTTGCTTTTCTGAGGCCGAAAGGACTGTACATGATAATACGGTGCTTTCTTAGGCTGTGAGGGAACCTGAGGTAAAAATTTTTACTTCCCAGCTGTTGCTGTGGATACGAGGTCCGAGAGACCATCCCCAAACAATTCCTCACCCTTATAAGGCAGAATCTCCATGTGCCTTTTAGAATCAGCATCACCTGTCCACTGCCGGGTCCATAAAACCCTCCTGGCAGAAATGGACATTGCATTAATTCTGGATGCCAGCCGGCAAATATCCCTCTGTGCATCCCTCATATATAGGACGACGTCTTTAATATGCTCTATGGTTAGCAAAATAGTATCCCTGTCGAGGGTAACACTATTATCTGACAGGGTATCAGACCACGCTGCAGCAGTACTACACCTCCATGCTGAGGCAATTGCAGGTCTCAGTATAGTACCTGAGTGTGTATATACAGACTTCAGGATTTCCTCCTGCTTTCTATCAGCAGGCTCCTTCAAGGTGGCCGTATCCTGAGACGGCAGTGCCACCTTTTTTGACAAAAGTGTGTGAGCGCCTTATCCACCCTAGGGGATATCTCCCAACGTGACCTATCCTCTGGCGGGAAAGGGTACATCAGTAACTTTTTAGAAATTACCAGTTTCTTATCGGGGGAAAACCGCGCTTCTTCACACACTTCATTCAATTCATCTGATGGGAGAACAAAACACTGGCTGCTTTTTCTCCCCAAACATAAAACCCCTTTTTAGTGGTACTTGGGTTAATGTCAGAAATGTGTAACACATTTTTCATTGCCGAAATCATGCAACGGATGCCCCTAGTGGATTGTGTATATGTCTCAACCTCGTCGACACTGGAGTCAGACTCCGTGTCGACATCTGTGTCTGCCATCTGAGGTAGCGGCCGTTTTTGAGCCCCTGATGGCCTTTGAGACGCCTGGGCAGGCGCGGGCTGAGAAGCCGGCTGTCCCATGGCTGTTACGTCATCCAGCCTTTTATGTAAGGAGTTGACACTGTCGGTTAATACCTTCCACATATCCACCCACTCTGGTGTCGGCCCCGCAGGGGGTGACATCACATTTATCGGCACCTGCTCCGCCTCCACATAAGCCTCCTCATCAAACAAGTCGACACAGCCGTACCGACACACCGCACACACACAGGGAATGCTCTGACTGAGGACAGGACCCCACAAAGTCCTTTGGGGAGACAGAGAGAGAGTATGCCAGCACACACCACAGCGCTATTTAATCAGGGATTTACACTAATAGAAAGTGATTTATCCCTATAGCTGCTTTTTATATACAGTTTGCGCCTAAATTTAGTGCCCCCCCTCTCTTTTTAACCCTTTGAGCCTGGAAACTGCAGGGGAGAGCCTGGGGAGCTGTCTTCCAGCTGCACTGTGAAGAGAAAATGGCGCCAGTGTGCTGAGGGAGATAGCCCCGCCCCTTTTTCGCGGACTTCTCCCGCTCTTATAATTGTATTATGGCAGGGGATTTTTACACATATATAGCTTATTAGGCTATATTATGTGTTGTTTGCCAAAGTTAAGGAACTCTAATTGCAGCCCAGGGCGCCCCCCCCAGCGCCCTGCACCCTTCAGTGACCGGAGTATGTGGTGTGCATAAGGAGCAATGGCTGCAGTGCTGTGCGCTACCTTAATGAAGACCGAAGTCTTCAGCCGCCGATTTCCAGGACGTTCTTCTTGCTTCTGGCTCTGTAAGGGGGACGGCGGCGCGGCTCCGGGACCAGACGACCGAGGCTGGGCCTGTGTTCGATCCCTCTGGAGCTAATGGTGTCCAGTAGCCTAAGAAGCCCAAGCTAGCTGCAAGCAGGTAGGTTCGCTACTTCTCCCCTTAGTCCCTCGTAGCAGTGAGTCTGTTGCCAGCAGATCTCACTGAAAATAAAAAACCTAACAAATACTTTCTTTTCTAGGAGCTCAGGAGAGCCCCTAGTGTGCAACCAGCTCGGGCCGGGCACAGATTCTAACTGAGGTCTGGAGGAGGGGCATAGAGGGAGGAGCCAGTGCACACCAGATAGTACCTAATCTTTCTTTTAGAGTGCCCAGTCTCCTGCGGAGCCCGCTATTCCCCATGGTCCTTACGGAGTTCCCAGCATCCACTAGGACGTCAGAGAAATAAACTTTTACTAAAGAAGCTCTGGAGAGCTCCCCTAGCTGTGACCGTTTCCTCCGGGCACATTTTCTAAACTGGGTCTGGTAGGAGGGGCATAGAGGAAGGAGTCAGCCCACACTCTCAAACTCTTAAAGTGCCAATGGCTCCTAGTGGACCCGTCTATACCCCATGGTACTAATGTGGACCCCAACATCCTCTAGGACGTAAGAGAAATATGCACAATAGCAAGTGTATGAACATACTTGGTTTATTGTGACTGTTTGAGAGTGCTGTCTTGTCTTTTTGCAAATTCTAAATAATTCTGGCAACAGAACTTAATTTATTATATTTTGTAGCTGCCTGTTTTATGGCTGTCTTCCAGGTAACAGCAAGGAATCTTGCTCTTCCCTAATCCAACTGATGGTAAAAAGTCTCAAACTGATAGAAAAGCAGCCACATCGCCACCTGCTAGTGACGTTACTAGTGGGGTGAAGACCGCACCAGGTGACACTCTCCCTGTGGGCGATACCAAAACGATGGAAGCTGGCGGAGGGCATTGCATAATTACATCATAGTGCAGTGCTTAGTTCCTGGTTACTGAGGCGCTTCCCACCTGCTCCGTTGCAGTACCGAGAGAGCCCACCGCAAAAGGTGTTATGCGCACAGAGGGCACTGGCTTTAGGATAAATATAACTAGAGGGGGAGGTGGGAATGGCTATAGGATAAATGTAACTGGGGGCTGAGAGGGGCTCTGAATATAGGATGAATGTAAACAATATTGTAATTTAATGGTATAGTTTTAATTTTGCTAGTTGTTTATATCACTACTATTGCCATTACATTCAGTGATATGGCAGAATTAAAAATAACATTAGTACAAAAAAAAACATTATTAAGGATTCTGCATGGTCTGGTGACACCACGAGTTACTGCAGTAGGTGACACTAACCCTAGTGATGCCACGGCCACCAGCACCTGGTGAATACTGAGGCTGTGGTGAGAGACATTACATCCACATGCCAGTGTCACCCTGCTGCACACACTATCTTGGCTGGTGACAGGGGTTACTGCTAAAGGACATGAGGCAATGTCACTGGCGACCACCAGGCTGCAGGTGTTGCTGCTTATTATACATCTTTCACACCGCCAATGCCGGATCTTACCCGGGAATTGGAAACGGTTCCTTCCCGGATGGGATCCGGCATTGGACCCTAACAAGCGGCTTCCCGACCGGCAACTTGCCAGGTGGGTTGCCATAGTGGTGGGGGGCGGAGCCGGCAGTGGGGGCGGTGGTGACGCTGGGAGATGAGCTAATCTCCACGCCGCCTCTCCCTATGTAGTGAACAGGTCCCGGTTCGCATCGACCCGGGAGCCCGTTCATGCTGCCACTGACCCGGTATTATTCAACCCGGGTATAACACTGCTTTATTCCCAAGTTGAATTACCGGATCAGACGACCTGGGATTTCAACCAAGGCCCTTTCACACCGCACACTGACCCATGTCGACCTGGCAATATGCCGGGTTGATACCGGGTTATCTGTGCGGTGTGAAAGGGGTATTACAGTGGGATAGTAACAGTAGCCACGTACCAGCTGCAGTCTGTCACCAACACTGCATTTCTTAACTGAGGTTCAAAATTCCCCTGCAGTGCAGAATACTAGTGCTGACTGTCGCACGGTCTCCTATCAGGTGATAATAGCAGTTACTGGAGTGCCTCGAATAACAGAACCTTTAACATGATCAGGTAGAAAATGCTTTGGACTTCCCTCTTTATTTATCATTGCCGTCACCTGTATAATTCATTGATGAGAAAGGTGTTGCAACAAAGGCCAATTTTACTATAATGGGGGAAGTTTGAACTTTTATGTATATTTCATAAAATATTAAACCTATGCAATGTATCTTCAGCACACATCTTGCTAAGATAATATCACATATATTACATGCAGAATGATATAGAATGATGACTGCTTACTATAGAATCACAGCTGTTTTATTTCCCACCACTAAGCAAAAATATCATTTATACCCATTTCAGACAGAAAGTGAAATTACCGGGTGAAGCAGTTCCACCCGGTAATTCATGAAACACGCGGGTCCTTTTTCTGTGTGAAAGGGTCAACCCGTGTTGTAATTCCCGGGACTTTGACCCAGGAATTATGACACGGTTTGACCCCTTCGCACAGACAAATTACCCGTGTTGATCTGCAAATTACCGGGTCAAAATTTTCAACCTGGTAATTTGCATGTCTGTGTGAGGGGGGGGGTCAGGCAGGTCCCGGCAAAACGACCCGGGTAATTACCGGGACTTTCAGACTTTTCTGTCTGAAAAGGGTATAAAGCAGCGCATATGTCCCATATAAAAAAACACAATTTTTCTATGATCCCCTAAGCTCAGACACTGCTCTTTTTCTATATGTGCGCACCTATAGCTATACCCTACTATACATGTCACATAATGCAGAATGTTAACTGTTTTATTTGCCATCAGTATGCAAAAATAGCATTAAAGCAGTGCATATGTCCCATAGGAATACGGTCCTTGGGTCGACAGTCATTAGGTCGACCACTGTTTGCTGACATGCATTAGGTCGAGATGGCAAAAGTTGACACATGAAAAGGTCGACATGAGTATTTCACACTTTTTCCCAGTTTTTGAACTTTTTCATACTTTACAATCCACATGGACTACGACTGGGAATAGTAACCTGTGCTGAGCGCAGCGAGGCACCGTGCCCGAAGCATGACGAGCGAAGCGAGGCACCTTGCCTGAAGCATGACGAGCGAAGCGGTGCACTAACTGGGGTTCTTGGTCACTTTACGATCAAAATGACACACACAAAAAAAACACCCTCATGTAGACCTGATGTCCATGTCGACCTTTTCCAGATGTTGACCTACTGCCTGTCGACCAATAGTGGTCGACCTAAATAGGATCGACCCAACAAACCCATACCGTCCCATATAAAAACGCTGATATTTCTATGATACCCTAAGCTCATCCCTTTCCATATGCAACCGGCTATACCTGTATCCTACCATACAGATCACATCATGCGGAATGACTTTGGAATGACAGCTGTTTTATTTGCCATCCCTAAGGTAAAATAGCATTAAAACAGCGCATATGTGCCATACAAAGACCCCGATTTTCTTATGATTCCTAAGTGCAAACATATAGACTTTTCCATATGTGCCCACCTATACCTATACCCTAGTATGCCTGTTACATAATACGGAATGACAGTTCCTTACTATGTAATGACAGGTTTTATATGCCAATTTTTTTTTTAACAATACTGCAGATATGGGTTGGGTATGATATTCCGGCCATGACAATTCCAATGGTCACAATACTGGCAGCAGAATTCTGACGATCAAAATCACAACAAATTCTGGTGAGTATTCTAACCCTAACCCACCCCTCCCGCAGCCTAACCTCACTGTTCCCATCGACAATCTAACCCTAACCATCCCCTCCTGCAGCCTAACCTCACTGTTCCCATCAACAACCTAACCCTAACCATCCCCTCCTGCAGCCTAACCTCACTGTTCCCATCGACAACCTAACCCTAACCATCCCCTCCCGCAGCCTAACCTCGCTGTTCCCATCGACAACCTAACCCTAACCATCCCCTCCCGCAGCCTAACCTCACTGTTCCCATCGACAACCTAACCCTAACCGTCCCCTCCAGCAGCCAAACCCTAATACCGTCAGGATTTGTCTGTATTTTGACCATCGGGATTCCACAGCTGGTATTGTGACTGTCGGGATATCTTACCCAACCAACATCTGCAGTTTTCTTTTTTTTTTTGTAAAAAATGTTTGGGTCGGTGTAATCTGGGGTCTAATTTTAAATAAAGGGGATTCAGACCTGTCAAATGATTTTTAATCAGTGAGGAGTGTCAGTTGCAAGTGGAGTCTGATTTTAAATGTATAGAGGGATGCATATAAAACCGGTCATTCCATAGTAAGCAGTTGCCATTCCACACTGGGGGTAATTCCAAGTTGATCGCAGCAGGATTTTTTTTAGCAGTTGGGCAAAACCATGTGCCCTGCAGGGAAGGCAGATATAACATGTGCAGATAGAGTTAGATTTGGGTGGGTTATTTTGTTTCTGTGCAGGGTAAATACTGGCTGCTTTATTTTTATACTGCAATTTAGATTGCAGATTGAACTCACCACACCCAAATCTATCTCTCTCTGCATATGTTATATCTGCTCCCCCTGCAGTGCACATGGGCCCTCATTCCGAGTTGATCGCTCGTTATTTTTCATCGCATCGCAGTGAAATTTTGCTTAGTGCGCATGCGCAATAGTCGCACTGCGACTGCGCCAAGTAACTTTGCTATGAAGATTGGATTTTTACTCACGGCATTTTCTTCGCTCCGGCGATCGTAGTGTGATTGACAGGAAATGGGTGTTACTGGGCGGAAACACGGCGTTTTAGGGGCGTGTGGATGAAAACGCTACCGTTTCCGGAAAAAACGCAGGAGTGGCCGGAGAAACGGGGGAGTGTCTGAGCGAACGCTGGGTGTGTTTCTGACGTCAATCCAGGAACGACAAGCACTGAACTGATCGCACAGGCAGAGTAAGTGTGGAGCTTCTCTAAAACTGCTAAGTAGTTTGTGATCGCAATAATGCGAATACATCGGTCGCAATTTTAGGATGCTAAGATACACTCCCAGTAGGCGTAGGCTTAGCGTGTGTAACTCTGCTAAATTCGCCTTGCGACCGATCAACTCGGAATGAGGGCCATGGTTTTGCCCAACTGCTAAAAAAAATCCTGCTGCGATCAACTTGGAATTACCCCCATTATGCGGGGTTTTCAGTTTGGATTGCAGATTCTGCTAAAAAGCAGAATCTGCAATCCGTTTTTAGCAGAATCTGCAATCCGTTCTTTCACAAGCTGTGGGCCGCCCATCGCAGGGCAAAGCTGTCCAGCATGCTGAATGGCCTGCCCAGCAGCTGCGACCGCAATTAAATTGTAGCCGCAGGTGGTCCACTGCCATTTTTTAGATCAGAGTGGCTACGTGTGATGTCACGCAGCCGCCCCCGCAATGCTCCGTTGCCACCCCCGCAAATGGCCCTGCTTGTCCATCAAGCAGAGGCGTTCACACCCACTGAGACCTGATCGTATTCTGCGCCCGCACACGACCTACCTGCGCATGTACACTGCTGCCGGGGTTATTGTGGTCGCATTGCTTAGCGATCTGAATAACCCTCTATGTGCCATGTGTAGTAAGGTATAGATATAGGTACACGCATATGGAAAGGGATTAGTGTCTGAGTTTAGGTTTTTATATGGGACATGTGCACTGCTTTAATGCTATTTTTGCATTGCAAAGGTGAATAAAACAGCTGTCATTCCATAGTAAGCAGCCGTTACTCCGCATTATGTGATATGTATAGTAGGGTACAGGTATATACAGGCACATGTGGAAAGGATTTTTATATGGGACATATGCACTGTTTTGAAGATATTTTTGCATATTGATGACAAATAAGAGCCGTCATTCCACATGTAAAATAAGTTCAGGACATGGGACCCCCTGGGCTATCAGTTTTACCATCCACGTGGACATTTATTGGGAATAGTAACCTGTGGCAAGCAAAGGAAGCCTGCGAGGGTACACTTTTTAATGTTCTGAACAGGTTTAATGATGTTCTGAAGCAGTTTAGTTATGCTATCCCAGGGCGTGCCAGGCGTCGTCAGCGACATCCTCAGGCGGACATTGCTATCGTGGGCCCTGTTGCAACCGGCTTCATCAGGTGTGCATACCCTCCACCATTGGGGGTCATTCCGACCCGTTCGCACACTGTTTTTCGCAGCGGTGCGAACGGGTCGGTTCTATGCATGCACGCCGGCCGCAGTGTGCAGGCGCGTCGTTGCCCAGCGATGGCCGTTGCTGGGCAACGACAAGAAGAACGAAGAAAGCGATTGCTGCTGCGATCGCAAGAAGATTCACAGCAGGAAGGCGTTCCGGGGCGGCAACTCACCGCTGGGAGTGAGTCCAACGCAGGCGTGTCCAGGCATTTGCAGGGCGGGTGTCCGACGTCAATTCCGGGATCGGACAGGCTGAAGACATCGCAGCGGGTGAATACGTTGAAAGCTACTCAGAAACTGCACAAAATGATTTTGCATAGCACGGCTGCACATGCGATCGCAGCCTTGCTATGCAAAAAAGCCCACCCCCATAGGCGGCGTGTAGTTGATCGCACGCAGTGGCACACGCAGGGGGGGGGGTTTCCGAGTACCTGGAAACCTCCCCTGATGAGCCAATATGTACATTTTTGAGACGGAGACAGCAGTGTCTCCGTCTCAGTAAAAGCCGCGATCGCGTACGCGACCGCGATGCGGGAGCTGCTGCAGCAGAGAGCTACGTAGCTCTCTGTAGAGTGTCCCGGGGGAGCTGCTGGCTGCGCATGCTCAGCCATAGCAGCTCCCTCCGTCCAGACAGTGCCAACAGTCTGCTTCCGCTTCCCAGCCCCTGATGGACGGTACAGTACTGCACAGTATATTTAAATATGCAGTGTATACACTATACAGCATGGGAAGCTTGTGTGAATGTACAGTATATATGTATGTGTGTTTCTATGTGTGCTTGTGTATGTATGTTTGCATGTATATATGTGTGTCTGTATGAATGAATGTGTGTGCAGTATATATATATACATACACACACACACACATATATATATATGTATACATAAGTGTGTATATATATATACACACACACACACACAAATGTGTGTGTGTGTATATATATATATATATATATATATAGCGTGTGTGTTTGTGTGTATATATATATATATATATATATATATATACACACTCACACATACACACGGAAACCCCGCCGACTAAATCCTGCGTTTGCCTCTGGCATGGGCAGCAAAAAGTTGGTACGTGCGATCAACTCGGAATGAACCCCATTTTACACATGAAAACCGATACAAATTAGGATAGGGGGCGTGGCCCCGGAGTAAGGGGACATGGCTACGCCCCCTTTCCTATACTTTCAATGTTAATTTGGAGAGTCAAAAATCGGTACAAAGCCCTTTTTGGCAGGTACAGACCATAAAAAAAGGTACTGTACTTTCCAAAAAGGTACAGTTGGAGGGTAGGGGTGTGTATGCACTTGCTGATGACGACACCCCCACCCGTCGCCGCCAATATCGCTAGGTACACCATAATTACCGACATTCTGGCTGCCTCTTGCAGGCGCTAGTCTGGAATACTTGCCCACTCTTCTGGCGGTCCGGGAGCAGCACACGATTTTGGAGAGCCTCCCGGCCATACCAGTACAGTAATATCCAGGTAGAGTAGGCAAGTATGGAGTACACACATCTTCTGGTGTGTACCCAACTTTAGCAAGATGTGTGCTGAAGCTATAGCGTATAGCAAAAATAAAAATGCATATTATATTATATAATATATATTTTATAATAAGATTTTAATCACCGGTAAATCTATTTCTCGTAGTCCGTAGTGGATGCTGGGAACTCCGTAAGGACCATGGGGAACAGCGGCTCCGCAGGAGACTGGGCACAACTAAAAGAAAGCTTTTAGACTACCTGGTGTGCACTGGCTCCTCCCACCATGACCCCCCTCCAAGCCTCAGTTAGGATACTATGCCCGGAAGAGCTGACACAATAAGGAAGGATTTTGAATCCCGGGTAAGACTCATACCAGCCACACCAATCACACCGTATAACTTGTGATACTATACCCAGTTAACAGTATGAAATATAACTGAGCCTCTCAACAGATGGCTCAACAATAACCCTTAGTTAGGCAATAACTACATACAAGTATTGCAGACAATCCGCACTTGGGATGGGCGCCCAGCATCCACTACGGACTACGAGAAATAGATTTACCGGTGAGTAAAATCTTATTTTCTCTGACGTCCTAGTGGATGCTGGGAACTCCGTAAGGACCATGGGGATTATACCAAAGCTCCCAAACGGGCGGGAGAGTGCGGATGACTCTGCAGCACCGAATGAGAGAACTCAAGGTCCTCCTCAGCCAGGGTATCAAATTTGTAGAATTTTGCAAACGTGTTTGCCCCTGACCAAGCTGCAGCTCGGCAAAGTTGTAAAGCCGAGACCCCTCGGGCAGCCACCCAAGATGAGCCCACTTTCCTCGTGGAATGGGCTTTTACTGATTTAGGATGCGGCAATCCAGCCGCAGAATGCTCCAGCTGAATTGTGCTACAAATTCAGCGAGCAATAGTCTGCTTAGAAGCAGGAGCACATATTTTGTTGGGTGCCTACAGGATAAAAAGCGAGTCAGTTTTCCTGACTCCAGCCGTCCTGGAATATAAATTTTTAAGGCCCTGACTACGTCCAGTAACTTGGAATCTTCCAAGTCCCTAGTAGCCGCAGGCACTACAATAGGTTGGTTCAAGTGAAAAACTGATACCACCTTAGGGAGAAACTGGGGACGAGTCCTCAATTCTGCCCTATCCATATGGAAAATCAGATAAGGGCTTTTACATGACAAAGCCGCCAATTCTGACACACGCCTGGCCGAAGCCAAGGCCAATAACATGACCACTTTCCACGTGAGATATTTCAAATCCACAGTTTTAAGTGGCTCAAACCAATGTGATTTTAGGAAACTCAACACCACGTTGAGATCCCAAGGTGCCACAGGAGGCACAAAAGGGGGCTGAATATGTAGCACTCCCTTTACAAATGTCTGAACTCCAGGCAGTGAAGCCAGTTCTTTCTGGAAGAAAATCGACAGAGCCGAAATCTGGACCTTAATGGAACCCAATTTGAGGCCCATAGTCACTCCTGACTGTAGGAAGTGCAGAAAACGACCCAGCTGAAATTCCTCTGTTGGGGCCTTCCTGGCCTCACACCACGCAACATATTTTCGCCAAATACGGTGATAATGGTTTGCGGTTACTTCTTTCCTGGCTTTTATCAGCGTAGGAATGACTTCCTCCGGAATGCCCTTTTCTTTAGGATCCGGAATTCAACCGCCATGCCGTCAAACGCAGCCGCGGTAAGTCTTGGAACAGACAGGGCCCCTGCTGTAGCAGATCCTGTCTGAGCGGTAGAGGCCATGGGTCCTCTGATATCATTTCTTGAAGTTCTGGGTACCAAGCTCTTCTTGGCCCATCCGGAACCACGAGTATCGTTCTTACTCCTCGTTTTCTTATTATTCTCAGTACCTTTGGTATGAGAGGCAGAGGAGGGAATACATAAACCGACTGGTACACCCACGGTGTCACTAGAGCGTCCACAGCTATTGCCTGAGGGTCCCTTGACCTGGCGCAATATCTAGTTTTTTGTTTAGGCGGGATGCCATCATGTCCACCTGTGGCCTTTCCCAACGGTTTACCAACAGTTGGAAGACTTCTGGATGAAGTCCCCACTCTCCCGGGTGTAGGTCGTGTCTGCTGAGGAAGTCTGCTTCCCAGTTGTCCACTCCCGGAATGAACACTGCTGACAGTGCTAAGACGTGATTTTCCGCCCATCGGAGAATCCTTGTGGCTTCTGCCATCGCCATCCTGCTTCTTGTGCCGCCCTGTCGGTTTACATGGGCGACTGCCATGATGTTGTCTGATTGGATCAGTACCGGCTGGTTTTGAAGCAGAGGCCTTGCCAGACTTAGGGCATTGTAAATGGCCCTCAGTTCCAGAATATTTATGTGTAGGGACGACTCCTGACTTGACCAAAGTCCTTGGAAATTTCTTCCCTGTGTGACTGCCCCCCAGCCTCGAAGGCTGGCATCCGTGGTTACCAGGACCCAGTCCTGTATGCCGAATCTGCGGCCCTCTTGAAGATGAGCACTCTGCAGCCACCACAGTAGAGATACCCTGGTCCTTGGAGACAGGGTTATCAGCCGATGCATCTGAAGATGCGATCCCGACCACTTGTCCAAGAGGTCCCACTGAAAGGTTCTTGCATGGAACCTGCCGAATGGAATTTTGCTTCGTAAGAAGCTACCATTTTTTCCCAGGACTCGTGTGCAGTGATGCACCGATACCTGTTTTGGTTTCAGGAGGTCTCTGACTAGAGATGACAGCTCCTTAGCTTTCTCCTGCGGGAGAAACACTTTTTTCTGTTCTGTGTCCAGAACCATCCCCAGGAACAGTAGGCGTGTGGTAGGAACCAGCTGTGACTTTGGAATGTATAGAATCCATCCGTGCTGTTGTAGCACTTCCCGAGATAGTGCTACTCCGACCAACAACTGCTCCTTGGACCTCGCCTTTATAAGGAGATCGTCCAAGTACGGGATAATTAAAACTCCCTTTTTTCGAAGGAGTATCATCATTGCTGCCATTACCTTGGTAAAGACCCTCGGTGCCGTGGACAGTCCAAACGGCAGTGTTTGGAATTGGTAATGGCAATCCTGTACCACAAATCTGAGGTACTCCTGGTGAGGATGGTAAATGGGGACATGTAGGTAAGCATCCTTGATGTCCAGGGATACCATGTAATCCCCCTCCTCCAGGCTTGCAATAACCGCCCTGAGCGATTCCATCTTGAACTTGAATTTTTTTATGTATGTGTTCAAGGATTTCAAATTTAAAATGGGTCTCACCGAACCGTCCGGTTTCGGTACCACAAACAGTGTGGAATAGTAACCCCGTCCTTGTTGAAGTAGGGGCACCTTGACTATCACCTGCTGGGAATACAGCTTGTGAATTGCCTCTAGCACAGCCTCCCTGCCTGAAGGAGTTGTCGGCAAGGCAGATTTGAGGAAACGGCGGGGGGGAGACGCCTCGAATTCCAGCTTGTACCCCTGAGATACTACTTGAAGGATCCAGGGATCCACCTGTGAGCGAGCCCACTGATCGCTGAAATTTTTGAGGCGGCCCCCCACCGTACCTGGCTACGCCTGTGTTAGCCCCCGCGTCATGCGGTGGACTCAGAGGAAGCGGGGGAAGAATTTTGATTCTGGGAACTGGCTGACTGGTGCAGCTTTTTCCCTCTTCCCTCGTCTCTGTGCAGAAAGGAAGCGCCTTTGACCCGCTTGCTTTTCTGAAGCCGAAAGGACTGTACCTGTTAATACAGTGCTTTCTTAGGCTGTGAGGAAACCTGAGGTAAAAATTTTTCTTCCCAGCTGTTGCTGTGGATACGAGGTCCCAGAGACCATCCCCAAACAATTCCTCACCCTTATAAGGCTCTATGTGCCTTTTAAAGTCAGCATCACCTGTCCAGTGTCGGGTCTCTAATACCCTCCTGACAGAATGGACATTGCATTAATTCTGGATGCCAGCCGGCCAAATATCCCTCTGTGCATCCCTCATATATAAGACGACGTCTTATGTTCGCAAAATAGTATCCCTGTTTGACAGGGTTACAGACCACGCTGCAGCAGCACTATCTGCAGGTCTCAGTCAGACTTCAGGATAGCCTCCTGCTTTTTATCAGCAGGTACCTTCAAAGTGGCCGTATCCTAAGACGGCAGTGCCACCTTTTTTGACAAACGTGTGAGCGCCTTATCCACCCTAGGGGATATCTCCCAGCGTAACTTATCCTCTGGCGGGAAAGGGTACGCCATCAGTAACTTTTTAGAAATTACCAGTTTCTTTTCGGGGGAACCCACGCTTTTTCACACTTCATTCACTCATTTGATGGGGGAACAAAACACTGCCTGCTTTTTCTCCCCAAACATAAAACCTTTTTTTAGTGGTACTTGGGTTAATGTCAGAAATGTGTAACACATTTTTTATTGCCGGGATCATGTAACGGATGTTCCTAGTGGATTGTGTATATGTCTCAACCTCGTCGACACTGGAGTCAGACTCCGTGTCGACATCTGTGTCTGCCATCTGAGGGAGCGGGCGTTTTTGAGCCCCTGATGGCCTTCGAGACGCCTGGGCAGGTGCGGGCTAAGAAGCCGGCTGTCCCATAGCTGTTACGTCATCCAGCCTTTTATGTAAGGAGTTGACACTGTCGGTTTATACCTTCCTTCCACCTATCCATCCACTCTGGTGTCGGCCCCACAGGGGGCAACATCACATTGATCGGCATCTGCTCTGCCATCACATAAGCCTCCTCATCAAACGTGTCGACACAGCTGTACCGACACACCGCACACACACAGGGAATGCTCTGACTGAGGACAGGACCCCACACAGCCCTTTGGGGAGACAGAGAGAGAGTATGCCAGCACACACCAGAGCGCTATATAATTTAGGGATTAACACTATATTGAGTGAATTTTTCCCAATAGCTGCTTGTATATACAATATTGCGCCTAAATTTAGTGCCCCCCCTCTCTTTTTAACCCTTTGAGCCTGCAAACTACAGGGGAGAGCCTGGGGAGCTGTCTTCCAGCTGCACTGTGAAGAGAAAATGGCGCCAGTGTGCTGAGGGAGATAGCTCCGCCCCTTTTTCGCAGACTTTTCTCCCGCTTTTTTATGGATTCTGGCAGGGGTATTTATCACATATATAGCCTCTGGGGCTATATATTGTGATATATTTGCCAGCCAAGGTGTTTTTATTGCTGCTCAGGGCGCCCCCCCCAGCGCCCTGCACCCTCAGTGACCGGAGTGTGAAGTGTGCATGAGGAGCAATGGTGCACAGCTGCAGTGCTGTGCGCTACCTTGGTGAAGACTGATGTCTTCTGCCGACGATTTTCCGGACCTCTTCTTGCTTCTGGCTCTGTAAGGGGGACGGCGGCGCGGCTCCGGGAACGAACACCAAGGCCAGTTCCATGCGGTCGATCCCTCTGGAGCTAATGGTGTCCAGTAGCCTAAGAAGCCCAAGCTAGCTGCAAGCAGGTAGGTTCGCTTCTTCTCCCCTTAGTCCCTCGATGCAGTGAGCCTGTTGCCAGCAGGTCTCACTGTAAAATAAAAAACCTAAAATAAACTTTCTTTCTAGGAGCTCAGGAGAGCCCCTAGTGTGCATCCAGCTCGGCCGGGCACAGAAATCTAACTGAGGCTTGGAGGGGGGTCATGGTGGGAGGAGCCAGTGAACACCAGGTAGTCTAAAAGCTTTCTTTTAGTTGTGCCCAGTCTCCTGCGGAGCCGCTGTTCCCCATGGTCCTTACATCCACTAGGACGTCAGAGAAATATATTTATATATAATATACACACTCAATTATATTAAAGTTTAGTCTGTTCCTATTATAGTCAATTGACATTTTGTTTATGCAGACCAAGCAGCGTGTCATTCCTTTTTAGAGTAGGAGCACAGCTTTTTGAACCTGATGGTAGAGATCATATGGGAGGGGCTGGACTAATGAGCGACGCCTATCGCTATACTAGTACATTTTTAATAGACGAACTTATATTATTCGTATTTATTACTGCAAATAATAAATACACAGCAGGAGGCCGGAAGTGCACGTCGACCGTCGGGGAACCCGCAGCCACGCCCTCAAACAGACGCCCACCCGCTCATGCTGGGGACCGGGCGACTTCTCCGAGAAGGGCTTTAGCTAACTCCGCCCTCTCACTCATTAGGCAGGACCCGTGGCTGTCCTCTCTGTTGCCCTCTCGCAGACATTATCACCCACTGGAACGACGATGACGCAGACCTGTGTCACCCAGTATGTTGAAAACCCGCATTGCGCCATAGACGTTCCCTATGTTAGATAACACGGATCAGTGTCAGGCATAGAGCGGGGCGAATAAATTACTTGCGGCTTGTCCCACTGCGCGTGCCCCCTCCGGTCCTCCGATGTGCGCAGGCGCAGACCGCGGTAACCCCGCACATGCTCCATGTACACTGTGTGCGGCGCAGGCGCGGCGGCCCATGACAGTTTAGAAACCGGGACATTAGCCGGGACAAGATTTGTGCGGGACGAACCGGTAACAATCGATCGTGTCTCGGGAAATGCGGCTAATTCGGTACAGTGGGCCACTATGCGGTTGGACTAGGAGGCCGGTGGCACTGTCATCACCGGGAGCAAGTGTCACAGTCGCTCATCGTGTTGTGTGAGGATCCCGGTCGCAGTGACATCGCTGCTGCAGTCCCTGGCAATTGTTTTCTGGAGGTCATCATCCTGTGACGTCAACTGGCCGCACTCTGACGTCAGTGTTACTGAGTTCTCTTGTGAGTATTTTGTGACATCACTACCCAGGGCTGGGAATCACTGGGCAGTTCTGTCAGGGCGTGACCTCCTAGTGACATCATTGCTCTAAGCTGTGACACTATTGTTTGGGGTCAGGCTTGTGCCAGCCCAGTATGGATGAGGGGGAGTCTCAAGAAATGGTTTTCTTGGGAGACCTATCAGTGGGTATGGACACCTTTATTCACCGGATTGACTCCACTGAGGTTATATACCAGCCTCGCCGCAAGCGTGCAAAGTTGGTAGGAAAGTACCTTATGGGGGATCTTTTGGGCGAGGGCTCCTATGGCAAGGTAAAGGAGATGCTGGACTCGGATACGCTGTGTCGCCGCGCTGTCAAAATTCTCAAGAAAAAGAAATTACGGAGGATCCCAAATGGAGAGGCCAATGTCAAGAAGTAAGTTTTCCATCAAATGGTGAATATGCCTATTAGCAATATAGGACCATCTAATGGGGGGTTGTGAATATTGGTTATCAGTATTTAGAAAATGTAACTTAAGTGGATTTAGAGGATTGAATAGCTTGTAAATCTGCTTGCAGATATTTCATTTAGCATGGTTATTGTACCCTCAAAACAGTCATCTGTGATTTACATCTGTAATTTAATGATTGCAGATGGCTTGGAAAAGAAGTATTTCAGATGTTTCCATATTTTGGAATATTTGCATACATCAATGAGATACTTTAGGGATGGGACCCAAGTCTAAACACGAAAGACAGTTTTATATACACCTTATACATGTAGCCTGAAGGTAGTTTTATACAATGTTTTTGATTTGTACATGATACAAAGTTTGTGTACATTGGGGGTCATTCCGAGTTGTTCGCTCGCAAGCTGCTTTTAGCAGCTTTGCACACGCTAAGCCGCCGCGTACTGGGAGTGAATCTTAGCATATTAAAATTGCGAACGAAAGATTAGCAGAATTGCGAATAGACACTTCTTAGCAGTTTCTGAGTAGCTCCAGACTTACTCGGCATCTGCGATCAGTTCAGTGCTTGTCGTTCCTGGTTTGACGTCACAAACACACCCAGCGTTCACCCAGTCACTCCTCCGTTTCTCCAGCCACTCCCGCGTTTTTCCCAGAAACGGTAGCGTTTTTTCACACACTCCCATAAAACGGCCTGTTTCCGCCCAGAAACACCCACTTCCTGTCAATCACATTACGATCACCAGAACGAAGAAAAAACCTTGTAATGCCGTGAGTAAAATACCTAACTGCATAGCAAATTTACTTGGCGCAGTCGCACTGCGGACATTGCGCATGCGCATTAGCGACTATTCGCTCCGTTGCGACAAAAAAATAACGAGCGAACAACTCGGAATGACCCCCATTGATCCATCAGAAAGCAATGGTGTCCCTATCTCTTGCGCTCAGAAAAATGTGGATTTTGGAACACAGTACTCGGATTTTCAGATATGGGTGACTTAACCTGTGTTAATGAGAAATAATGTTATTTATTTTGGCAATCATTGTATTAAGGTCTGTTTAATGTTAGATTCTCCCACTTTGTTTTTGGTAACTTCTAACGGGCAATACAAAACTCATGTAGGCAAAAGATAATCACTGCATCCTCATGAGGTTGACAATTATGTCCCTTCCTTTTGGGTATTTGTAAACATTTTTATATTTTTATCTCGCATATATACCATGCTATTTATTTTATCAGGTACACATCAACTTGATTTAAAGTCCCTACAATCTGCTGAAAGGAACTTTTTAATTTACATGGTACATATTTGTTTGCAACAGTGAGAAGAGTCACATGACCAATTTTTTGTTGTTGGGACTGTCAATTGCGGTAGTATGTTATTCATTCTTCATTATTTATTTTTTGCAAATACCATGTTGTATATACTTTGTGAACTGTTTTTTACGTATGTGTGGTTAAAACATTTTTTTATGCGTTTCCTGCACTCTGTAGTTTCCATGTTAGTTCAGCGCATGTTTGCGATAGATATGGGATTGAGGTTAGATAAGGATGTGGTGGAAACGGTTCTTGTATAGTATGTACACACAATGACATGAACAATATTTTATCATCGGACAGTAAACTACCCTGTTGCCCGTTCTCTCCTCTAGCCATCTCGGTGTTAACAGTTCATGGCATTCACTGGGTGAATTCATTCACTGTTGCCTTCAGTTATCCTTCCCAGTAAAGGATTATTTAAGTAGGCAAATGACTGTCCAAATACGTTTTAGGTGATATGATTCCACCATGCTAACCAAAATCTAGATCAGTTGGCTGTGTATATTTCTTGTTGCTATAGCGATGCTACTTTTTTACTGCTTGTCATTTTGCTTTACAGACAATAATTTTTTTTTGTTAATAATCGATAATCTTGATCACGTGGTAGTACTGCCAGTTACCATTTTGTTTTCAATTAGGGAGATTCAACTACTGCGACGCTTAAGGCATCGGAACGTGATTCAGCTGGTGGATGTATTATATAATGAAGAAAAACAAAAGATATATCCTTTGAACTGTCAGCTTGCAAATGACATCTTCGGCGGGATGTAATGGCGCCTGAGATCACCGGAGCTACGGGATGCCAGCCAATCTCAGATGTTTTTTAAAGGGGCAAACCCTTTACAAGGCATGGTTTTGCCATACAACCCGCCGATAATTGGTGCAAAATTGTGTTGATCCTATGTAAGTGAAAGTAGTATGGTTTTACGTAGCTTGCTCCTTTAGAAGGTTATTTACTCATATGGTGTGGTTTATTTTTCGGTCATTCAGAGGAATTAGGGGGTCATTCCGAGTTGATCGCTAGCTGAAAATGTTTGCTGCGATCAAATGAAAAAGCAGCAGTTCTGCACGTGCGCGATGTGCTTTCACAACGGTTGATGTATTTTTACACAAGTTCTAGCGAAGCTTTTCAGTCGCAATGGCAGCCGCAGAGTGATTGACATGAAGGGGGAGTATCTGGGTGTCAACTGACCGTTTTCAGGGAGTGGTGGAAATAACGCAGGCGTGCCTGGAAAAACGCAGGCGTGGCTGGCCGAACGCAGGGCGTGTTTGTGATGTCAAATCTGGAACTGAATGGTCTGAACTGATCGCAAGCACTGAGTAGGTCTGGAGCTACTCCAAAACTGCACAATTTTTTTTTTTTTTTTGTAGCAGCTCTGCGATCCTTTCGTTCGCACTTCTGCTAAGCTAAAATACACTCCCAGTGGGCGGCGGCATAGCGTTTGCACGGCTGCTAAAAACTGCTAGCGAGCGATCAACTCGGAATGACCCCTTAGTACCTTGAAGACCTTTCTCTTAGACCTATTTCTTCTACTTCACATTTGCTGCTGGAACTACTGCAGACACAGGCATTTTCTACGGCCTGCAAGGCCTAGACAATGGGAAGTGTTAACAGGTAGAGTGCACTGAATGGGACACCTGATTGAACAGAGGTCATAATGGTCCAATCCATCTTTGTATACTCCCACCAACTTGGCACACCTGCTCACCTGCCAATTGGAGTCACTAGATAATATTTAAATGTTTGTCTGTGGGAGGAAAAAGTGATACCTGCCTCATCGGTTATAGCTTTTTCTCCTCTCTGAAAATGGATGAAATATAACTTAATGGGTCTTCCAGACACTGCAAGGCTGTGTTGGTTCCAACATTTATCATAAGGTAAGGAACATTGTAAGAGGAGAGAGGTCATCACTAGACTGAAGTCTCATTTTAACACCTTTATTTCAATAATGTGACTCACATTTGAGGTTTCCTATTACATTTTAATGTGGAGTATCACAATTCTGTAGGGTTTTATTTTTTGTTGTTGCAGAATTGGCCTGAGTATATTCCAGGAACTAAGGGGGAGATGTACTAAGTAGTGATAAAAGTGGAAAAGTGAGCCAGTGGAGAAGTTGCCCATGCCAACCAATCAGCATTGACGTAACATTTATAATTTGCATACTATAAAAGTATACAGAGCAGCTGATTGGTTCCCAATGGCAACTTCTCCACTGGCTCACTTCTCCACTTTTATCACTGCTTAGTACATGTCCCCCAAAGTAACAAAGGAAGACTTATTCCATGTCATTGTGTAACATTTGTGAGTACTTTCGATCTAAATCCAGAACACCGTATCTGTAAATGTTAGGAACCAGAAATGAAACACACACAAACGTGTGCACACTATGCATCTCTGCGTGTGCAAATTCACAGAAAAGGTGAAATATACTCGGTGATCTCTCTTTCCCATTCTGATAAAATGATTGGAAGTAAAGTGCTGCACTTTGAGCTGTAGGTATGCTCAACGTAAATTATTGTAATACAACAAAAAATAGGTTAGTATTATGGACCTTCATATAAATTGTTTCCTAAAGGAATTTTTTAGGTAATTCAGCCCATTGTTGTTGCTGTTCTCCTTTCTTCATATGATTTGAAGACTGAGAATTACAGAGAATGTTTAGGCTTTCAAATCCTGCTCTGCCCAGTGGAGCTTGCAGTTTACTTTCTCTGACGTCCTAGTGGATGCTGGGAACTCTGTAAGGACCATGGGGAATAGACGGGCTGGGCACTCTAAAAGAAAGATTAGGTACTATCTGGTGTGCACTGGCTCCTCCCTCTATGCCCCTCCTCCAGACCTCAGTTAGAATCTGTGCCCTGCCAGAGCTGGGTGCTCCTAGTGGGCTCTCCTGAGCTTGCTAGAAAGAAAGTATTTGTTAGGTTTTTTATTTTCAGTGAGATCTGCTGGCAACAGACTCACTGCTATGTGGGACTGAGGGGAGAGAAGCAAACCTACCTGCGTGCAGCTAGCTTGTGCTTCTTAGGCTACTGGACACCATTAGCTCCAGAGGGTTCGAACACGGGGCCTGACCTCGATCGTCCGTTCCCGGAGCCGCGCCGCCATCCCCCTTGCAGAGCCAGAAGACAGAAGAGAAGGAGATGAAATCGGCGGCAGAAGACTCCGGTCTTCATTAAGGTAGCGCACAGCACTGCAGCTGTGCGCCATTGCTCCTACTGCACACCACACACTCCGGTCACTGTAGGGTGCAGGGCGCTGGGGGGGGAGGGGGGCGCCCTGGGCAGCAATAAGAATACCTTTTGGCACATTATGCACATAATACAGTCTGGAAAACTGTATATGTGCAAAAAAACCCGCCATTCAGAAATACAAAACGCGGGAGAAGCCCGCCGCTGAGGGGGCGGGGCCTTCTTCCTCAGCACACCAGCGCCCATTTTCTCTTCACAGCTCCGCTGGAAGGACGCTCCCCAGGCTCTCCCCTGCAGTATCCTGTACAAGAAGGGTAAAAAAGAGAGGGGGGGCACATAAATTTAGGTGCAAATAAGATAATAAGCAGCTATTGGGAAAAATCACTCATTATAGTGTAAATCCCTGTGTTATATAGCGCTGTGGTGTGTGCTGGCATACTCTCTCTCTGTTTCCCCAAAGGACTTTGTGGGGTCCTGTCCTCCAGTCAGAGCATTCCTTGTGTGTGTGGTGTGTCGGTACGGCTGTGTCGACATGTTTGACGAGGAGGGTTACGTGGAGGCGGAGCAAGGGCAGATAAGTGTGGTGTCGCCCCCGACGGGGCCGACACCGGATTGGATGGATATGTGGAAGGTCTTAACAGACAGTGTCAACTCCTTACATAAAAGGTTTGATGACGCAGCAGCCTTGGGACAGCCGGGATCTCAGCCCGCGCCTGCCCAGGCGTCTCAGAGGCCATCAGGGGCTCAAACGCCCGCTAGCTCAGATGGTAGACTCAGATGTCGACACGGAGTCTGACTCCAGTGTAGATGAGGATGAGACAAATGCACAGTCTACAAAAGCCATCTGATGCATGATTACTGCAATGAAAAATGTATTGCACATATTAACCCGGTTACTACCAAGAAGGGTATTATGTTTGGGGAGAAAAAGCAGCCAGTGACTTTTCCCCCATCTGATGAATTAAATGAATTGTGTGAGGAAGCGTGGAGTTCCCCCGATAAGAAACTAGTGATTTCTAAGAGGTTACTGATGGCGTACCCTTTCCCGCCAACGGACAGGTTACGTTGGGAAACATCCCCTAGGGTGACAAGGCGCTCACACGCTTATCAAAAAAGGTGGCACTGCCGTCTCAGGATACGGCCGCCTTAAAGGAGCCTGCGGATAGAAAGCAGGAAGCTATCCTGAAGTCTGTGTATACACACTCAGGTACTATACTGAGACCAGCTATTGCTTCAGCATGGATGTGTAGTGCTGCAGCCGCATGGTCTGATACCCTGTCAGACAACATTGATTCCCTCGACAGGGATACTATTTTGCTAACCATAGAACATATAAAAGACGTCGTCTTATATATGCGAGATGCACAGAGGGACATTTGCCTGCTGGCATCTAGAATTAATGCAATGTCCATTTCTGCCAGGAGAGTATTATGGACTCGGCAGTGGACAGGTGATGCTGATTCTAAAAGACACATGGAGGTTTTGCCTTATAAGGGTGAGGAGTTGTTTGGGGACGGTCTCTCGGACCTCGTATCCACGGCAACAGCTGGGAAGTCAACTTTTTTACCTCAGGTTCCCTCACAGCCTAAGAAAGCACCGTATTATCATGTACAGTCCTTTCGGCCTCAGAAAGGCAAGCGGATCAGAGGCGCATCCTTTCTGCCCAGAGGCAGGGGTAGAGGAAAGAAGCTGCACCAGGCAGCCAGTTCCCAGGAACAAAAATCCTCCCCCGCTTCCTCTAAGTCCACCGCATGACGCTGGGGCTCCACAGGCGGAGCCGGGTGCGGTGGGGGCGCGTCTCCGAAACTTCAGCAACCAGTGGGTTCGCTCACAAGTGGATCTCTGGGCTGTACAAATTGTATCTCAGGGATACAAGCTGGAGTTCGAGGCGACTCCCCCTCGCCGTTACCTCAAATCAGCCTTGCCAGCTGCTCCCAGGGAAAGGGAGGTAGTAATGGCGGCAATTCACAAGCTGTACCTCCAGCAGGTGATAATCAAGGTTCCCCTCCTTCAACAGGGATGGGGTTACTATTCCACAATGTTTGTGGTACCGAAACCAGACGGTTCGGTGAGACCCATTCTGAATTTAAAATCCTTGAACACTTTTATATAAGGAAGTTCAAGTTCAAAATGGAATCGCTCAGGGCGGTTATTGCAAGCCTGGAAGAGGGGGATTTTATGGTGTCGCTGGACATCAAGGATGCTTACTTGCATGTCCCCATTTACCCACCTCACCAGGAGTACCTCAGGTTTGTGGTACAGGATTGTCATTACCAATTCCAGACGTTGCCGTTTGGTCTGTCCACGGCACCGAGGGTATTTACCAAGGTAATGGCCGAAATGATGATACTCCTTCGGAAGAAGGGAGTTATAATTATCCCGTACTTGGACGATCTCCTTATAAAGGCGAGGTCCAGAGAGCAGTTGTTAGTCAGTTAGTCAGCGTAGCACTCTCTCGGGAAGTGTTGCAACAGCACGGCTGGATTCTGAATATCCCAAAGTCGCAGCTGATTCCTGCGACGCGTCTGCTCTTCCTGGGCATGATTCTGGACACAGAACAGAAGAAGGTGTTTCTCCCGGTGGAGAAGGCCCAGGACTTGTCATCTCTGGTCAGGGACCTCCTGAAACCAAAACAGGTGTCGGTGCATCACTGCACGCGAGTCCTGAGAAAGATGGTGGCTTCTTACGAAGCAATTCCCTTCGGCAGGTTCCATGCAAGGATCTTTCAGTGGGATCTGTTATGGTCCGGATCGCATCTTCAGATGCATCGGTTGATCACCCTGTCCCCAAGGGCCAGGGTGTCTCTGCTGAGGTGGCTGCAGAGTGCTCATCTTCTCGAGGGCCGCAGATTCGGCATACAGGACTGGGTCCTGGTGACCACCGACGCCAGCCTACGAGGATGGGGGGCAGTCACTCAGGGAAGGAACTTCCAAGGACAGTGGTCAAGTCAGGAGACTTCACTACACATAAATATACTGGAACTAAGGGCCATTTACAACGCCCTGAGTCAAGCAGAGCCCCTGCTTCAAAACCAACCAGTGCTGATTCAATCAGACAACATCACGGCGGTCGCCCATGTAAACCGCCAGGGAGGCACAAGAAGCAGGATGGCGATGGCAGAAGCCACAAGGATTCTCCGATGGGCGGAAAATCACGTGCTAGCACTGTCAGCAGTGTTCATTCCGGGAGTGGACAACTGGGAAGCAGACTTCCTCAGCAGGCACGACCTCCACCCGGGAGAGTGGGGACTTCATCCAGAAGTCTTCACGGAGATTGTATACCGTTGGGAACGGCCACAGGGGGACATGATGGCGTCCCGCCTCAACAAAAAGCTAAAAAAATATTGCGCCAGGTCAAGGGACCCTCAGGCGATAGCTGTGGACGCACTAGTGACACCGTGGGTGTACCAGTCTGTTTATGTGTTCCCTCCTCTTCCTCTCATACCCAAGGTACTGAGGATAGTAAGAAAGAGAGGAGTAAGAACTATACTCATCGTTCCGGATTGTCCAAGAAGAACTTGGTACCCAGAACTACAAGAAATGATCTCAGAGGACCCATGGCCTCTGCCTCTCAGACAGGACCTGTTACAGCAGGGGCCCTGTCTGTTCCAAGACTTACCGCGGCTGCGTTTGACGGCATGGTGGTTGAACGCCGGATCCTAACGGAAAAGGGCATTCCAGATGAAGTGATTCCTACGCTGATAAAGGCTAGGAAGGACGTGACAGCACAACATTATCACCGTATATGGCGAAAATATGTTGCTTGGTGTGAGGCCAGGAAGGCCCCTACAGAGGAATTCCAGCTGGGTCGATTCCTGCACTTCCTACAGTCAGGAGTGACTATGGGCCTAAAATTAGGATCCATAAAGGTCTAGATTTCGGCCCTATCTATATTCTTTCAAAAAGAACTGGCTTCACTGCCTGAAGTTCAGACGTTTGTTAAGGAAGTGCTGCATATTCAGCCCCCTTTTGTGCCTCCAGTGGCACCTTGGGATCTTAACGTTGTGTTGGATTTCCTGAAATCCCACTGGTTTGAGCCACTTAAGACCGTGGAGCTAAAATATCTCACGTGGAAAGTGGTCATGCTATTGGCCTTAGCTTCAGCTAGGCGTGTGTCAGAATTGGCGGCTTTGTCATGGAAAAGCCCATATCTGATCTTTCATATGGACAGGGTAGAATTGAGGACTCGTCCCCAATTTCTCCCTAAGGTGGTATCAGCGTTTCATTTGAACCAAACTATTGTGGTGCCTGCGGCTACTCGGGACTTGGAGGACTCCAAGTTACTAGATGTAGTCAGGGCTTTGAAAATCTATGTAGCCAGGACGGCTGGAGTCAGGAAAACTGACTCGCTGTTTATCCTGCATGCACCCAACAAGCTGGGTGCTCCTGCTTCAAAGCAAACTATTGCGCGCTGGATCTGTAACACGATTCAGCAAGCTCATTCTGCGGCAGGATTGCCGCATCCTAAATCAGTAAAAGCCCATTCCACAAGGAAGGTGGGATCTTCTTGGACGGCTGCCCGAGGGGTCTCGGCTTTACAGCTTTGCCGAGCTGCTACTTGGTCGGGTTCAAACACATTTGCTAAGTTCTACAAGTTTGATACTCTGGCTGAGGAGGACCTTGCCTTTGCTCATTCGGTGCTGCAGAGTCATCCGCACTCTCCCGCCCGTTTGGGAGCTTTGGTATAATCCCCATGGTCCTTACGGAGTTCCCAGCATCCACTAGGACGTCAGAGAAAATAAGAATTTACTCACCGGTAATTCTATTTCTCGTAGTCCGTAGTGGATGCTGGGCGCCCGTCCCAAGTGCGGACTCTCTGCAATACATGTATATAGTTATTGCTTAACTAAAGGGTTATTGTTATGAGCCATCTGTTACTGAGGCTCAGTTGTTGTTCATACTGTTAACTGGGTATGGTTATCACAAGTTGTACGGTGTGGCTGGTATGAGTCTTACCCTGGATTCCAAATACTTTCCTTGTTGTGTCAGCTCTTCCGGGCACAGTTTCCTTAACTGAGGTCTGGAGGAGGGGTATAGAGGGAGGAGCCAGTGCACACCAGATAGTACCTAATCTTTCTTAGAGTGCCCAGTCTCCTGCGGAGCCCGTCTATTCCCCATGGTCCTTACGGAGTTCCCAGCATCCACTACGGACTACGAGAAATAGAATTACCGGTGAGTAAATTCTTATTTTCTCCATCGCACAAATACATTCACACACACATGCTGTAAAACTAATTCTGCAGTATGTATTTGTGCAAGCCAATGGAAGCCTATCAAATAGACAAACTGCTATTGGTCTGATTAGTTTAGAGCCCATACCTCAGCACTGTGAGGCAACAATGTTAACCATTATGCTGCCATGTCCTCTGTATAGTGTAATACAGAAAAGTAATACAACGTGACTGTACTTCACAGAGGAAATGTATTCAAATAGGAGAGAGGGAATACTAATGGCTCTTATGCAGAAAGTGTCCCTTTTGTATATTTGTTTCCTTAATTCTTTGCATACGTATATGGTTATGGAGTACTGTGTGTGTGGAATGCAGGAGATGCTGGACAGTGTACCAGAGAAACGATTCCCTGTCTTTCAGGCTCATGGGTAAGTACCATTCTCTTTTCCAGTGCCTTGCTAAAGTATTCAACCCCCCTTGGCTTTTTAACTATTTTGTTACATTACAACCTGTAATTTTTATTTATTTATTTTTTATCTGATTTTTATGTGATGGATATTCACAAAATAGTCTAAGTTGGTGAGGTGAAAATTAGCACGTGCATATGTATTCATCTCCTTTGCTATGATTCCCCTCAAAAGTTCTGGTGTAACCAATTACCTTCAGAAGTCACATAATTAGTGAAATGAAGTCCACCTGTGTGCAATCTGTGTCACATGATCTGTCAGTATAAACACACCTTTTCTGAAAGGCCCCAGAGGCTGCAACACTACGAGTGGGCCCTACTCACTTGGCGATGTGCCGCCGAGGTGCCCGACGGCCGATACGGCCGACGAGCAACCCGGCGGCGGGGGGGGCAGTGACGGGGGGAGTGAAGTTTCTTCACTCCCCACGTCACCCGGCTGCATTGAAGTGCAGGCAAATATGGACGAGATCGTCCATATTGGCCTGCATGCACAGCCGACGGGAGACCAGCGATGAACGAGCGCGGGGACGCGCATCGTTCATCGCTTAAGTCTCCACACTGAAAGATATGAACGAGTTCTCGTTCATTTATGAACGAGATCGTTCATATCTTTCAGAATATCGCCAAGTGTGTAGGGCCTATAAGCAAGAGGCATCACACCATGAAGACCAAGGAGCTCTCCAAACAAGTCAGGGACAAGTACAAGTCAGGGTTGGGTTATAAAAAAATATCCATATCTTTAATGATCCACTGGAGCACCATCATATCCATCATCTTCAAATGGGAAGAACATGGTACGACAACAAACCTGCCAAGAGAGGGCTGGCCACCAAAACTCACAGACCGGGCAAGGAGGGCATTCTTCAGAAAGGCAGCACAGAGACCTAAGGTAACCCTGAAGAAGCTGCAGAGTTCCACAGCAGAGACTGGTGTATCTGCATATGTGATCACAATAAGCCATACACTCCATAGAAATGGGCTTTATGGAAGAGTGGCTAGAAAAAAGACATTACTTAGTGTTAAAAATAAGAAGGCACGTTTTGAGTTTTCCAAAAGGCATGTGGACGACTCCCCATATGTATGGAGGAAGGTGCTCTGGTCAGATGAGACTAAAATTTAAGTTTTCGGCACCAAGAAAAACGCTATATCTGGCGCAAACCCAACACATCCCATCAACCCGAGAACACCATCCCCACAGTGAAACATGGTGGTGGCAGCTTCATGCTGTGGGGATTATTTTCAGCAGCAGGGACTGGTAAACTGTTTCGAGTCGAGGGAAAGATGGATGGTGCTAAATACAGGAATATTATTGAGCAAAAACCTGTTTCAGTCTGCCTGTGATTTGAGACTGGGACGGAGTTTCACCTTCCAGCAGGACAAGGACCCGAAGCATACTGCTAAAGCAACACTCGAGTGGTTTAAGGGGAAACATTTAAATGTGTTGGAATGGCCTAGTCACAGTCTAGATCTCAATCCAATTGAGAATCTGTGGTCAGACTTGAAGATTGCTGTTCACAAGCGGAAACCATCCAACATGAAGGAGCTGGAGCAGTTTTACCTTGAGGAATGGGTAAAAATTCCAGTGGCAAGATGTGGCAAGCTCATAGAGACTTATCCAAAGCGACTTGCAGCTGTAATTGCAGCAAAAGATGGCTCTACAAAGTACTGACTTTAGGGGGATGAACAGTTATGCACGCTGAAGTTTTCTGTTATTTTGTCCTATTTGTTGTTTGCTTCACAATAAAATAAATAAATAAATAAAAAAAATCTTCAAAGTTGTAGGCATGTTCTGTGAATGAAATGATGCAAACCTTCCAACAATCCATTTTAATTCCAGGTTGTGAGGCAACAAAACATGAAAAATGCCAAGGGAGGTGATTACTTTAACAAGGCACTGTATCTCTACTTAGGTCACCCCACTAAATTTGGGTTCACTGTTCCTACCACTTTAATTATGTCTTTATGTATTCAGCCATTCCTTAGTTTTGTCTTTCTCTGCCTGTTTTGAATAGAACTGGGATTTTTATGTAAGATCATGTCTACTTTTTCGGCTGAAATAACACTTGCTATTAACGCAGTTTTAGCCCGATGGTCATTATCGGTTTATTTATTTATTTTCCATCTGAAAATGTACTCATTTTCGGGCGATAACATGTGGAATCTGGGATACGTATTTGGACCCATGTGTTATAGTGCCTCTGAGGGCTGCTTTTCGAGGAATGGCATGTGAAGCATAATCACGATAAGTGGTGGGTATTGGGACAAATTGTGCAGCTCCTGGCAAATCCATTAGCTGCTGTAAATGACTGCAGCTAATTGGATACAGCCTGTAGTAATAATGTAAATAGCCAAGGAATAAAAACATGTATTTAAGTAAAATCCCAGCTGTAGACTATTTTTACATTAATTTACATTTGTACTCTTTCAAAATATGACATTTGTTGTAATGTGTTGCTCCTTTTTACTGTTTTTGTTTGTCATCTGTAGTTTGGGGTACACATCATATTTGCTTCCTTTTGTTTTGCAGTTATTTTTGCCAGCTTGTGGATGGTTTGGAGTATCTTCATAGTCAGGGCATTGTGCATAAAGACATCAAACCTGGGAACTTGCTGCTTACTACAGACGGGACGCTCAAAATCTCAGATCTGGGCGTTGCGGAGGTAGGTTGTGAGAGATCAGGGTGCGACTCCTAGTGAAGGTTAGTCCAATACTGGGGTAAAAGCAGTATGTGATCACCTCCTCTCTCTACACAGGCCTTACACCCATTTGCAGAGGGTGACACATGCAGGACCAGCCAGGGGTCCCCCGCTTTTCAGCCTCCAGAGATCGCAAATGGCTTGGACACTTTCTCAGGGTTCAAAGTGGACATCTGGTCAGCAGGCGTGACCTTGTGAGTTAACCATCATGCATTTACCCCAAGGCACCCATTTCCAATTTCACATCCACAACATTCTGCCATCTTCAATGTCCATTCCCTCCACCCACCCCCGTTGGGTGAGGGGGACAAACTAAAAATGGCTTGTCAAAAGTAGAACAATTACCTTAATGCGTTGCTCTTAGAAATACTTATGATTAATTGCTGTCTTTCAATGCATAGGTACAATATCACTACTGGGCTGTACCCCTTTGAAGGGGACAATATATACAAACTGTTTGAGAATATTGGAAAGGGAGACTACTCGATTCCGGAGGACTGCGGGCCACTGCTGTCTGACCTGCTGAGAGGTGAGAACTTACTAAATGAATACATTGAGAAGTTTAGATAAAATAAGGAAATGTTGCATTATTGAAATGGGAAGAGTAAACATGTTTGGATGGAATGTGCGCATGTGAAAAGAGAAGTTTATCTATAGAGTTATGCTCTGGAGTTTTTTGTTTGCAGTAAGGACCCAATTCTTGTTTGCACAGTATGTATACTACAGACTTGTAGAAGTGTATATCCGTAAGTGCTGAGAGCCCTCGCTATGTGCCCACCTTTTCGGGGGGCGCACAGGGAAGCCCTGACCCCATTCTGCTGGGAACACTGTGCTTTATAAGTGTAGTCCACAAATAAAGCCACACGCACAGATAGCGCACAGATATCCAAGTTAGTCAATTATGCTGGGGTGCACTGCATCTCAGGCAATCCTGTTATATCCAGGAGAGCCACATATGCACCTTCTCACTAAGCACTTTGCACATCTTGATGTCCCGAGAGGATCAAAACGTTGACTCCTGTGAGTGTTTCACTGATATGAGTTAATATACTTGTTTTTCACCTTCAATGACAAGCCTGGTGAGCGCTCTCCTATATACTCGAAACAAAATAAATATATATATATATATATCAGCTCGGGGGTCCGGCACTCCGTAGTTAGAGACATGCAGCTGCGCCGGTGCCCTCGCAAGAGGGGAAGATACAAAGACTCGGCGGCGCGGCACTCGGCTTCACAACAGGAAAAAGAACACGGACACCTTTCCTTTTGGTCAACGTTTCAATGTATTGGACACATTTTCGTCAGGACGAAAATGTGTCCAATACATTGAAACGTTGACCAAAAGGAAAGGTGTCCGTGTGTGTGTGTATATATATATATATATATATATATATATATATATATATATATATATATATATATATATATATATATATATATATATATAGTATGCTCCGGGGTCTGGCACTCCCTTTAGGTCAATACAATAGTCGCTGGTGCCCTCGCAAAGGTAAATGCATGTAGAAACTGCGCGGCACTCAGCAGTATCAGAAAGAAAAACACGGAAAGCTTCTTGCTTATCAACGTTTCAATGTATTTTTCACATTTTCATCAGGATAAATAACCACCTAAAAAACACATACCTTTATACCCGTACATCACCATGTGCAAACTGGCGTGGGGGCCGGGACTGCACACCCGCCCACAAGTCGCCCAATGCTGACGTCATCCATAGAAGACTAATCAGCTGTGCTCAAACTTATCACCATAGAAACTAAAAACAAAGCACGAGACAAATCTGTGAATGCATTTGCATGGACACTGCACTAGCTTGCTTAATTATTAATATTATCCATCTAGCACAACAACTACATTACAGAAACAATTATGCAAGCGGATTCCCAATAAAATTCATATAAGATATGCAGAAAGACATATCTATTTATGCTTTAAATCACACTACCTTAAAGAGGCATACGCTATATTTTCATTAAGACCTCTAGGACTTACTACATCTAACCGATGGATCCACTGCGCCTCACGGCGCAGCAATTGCAGACCCCTATTGCCACCTCGAATATCCTCCAAGACCGTATCTATCATCCTATAGCGTAAGGTGTTTACTCGACCTATGTGATCTATCAGATTCTATGCCCCTGCGGCCTCTGCTACATTGGCAAGACTACTTGTAAGTTTAAGGTGCGCATGGGACAACATAGGGCAGCTATAAGGGCAGCCCTGTCTACCGGTAAAAGCGACCAGCCGGTCGCTAGGCATTTTTTAGAGAGGAAACATCAATTAAACACCTTACGCTATAGGATGATAGATACGGTCTTGGAGGATATTCGAGGTGGCAATAGGGGTCTGCAATTGCTGCGCCGTGAGGCGCAGTGGATCCATCGGTTAGATGTAGTAAGTCCTAGAGGTCTTAATGAAAATATAGCGTATGCCTCTTTAAGGTAGTGTGATTTAAAGCATAAATAGATATGTCTTTCTGCATATCTTATATGAATTTTATTGGGAATCCGCTTGCATAATTGTTTCTGTAATGTAGTTGTTGTGCTAGATGGATAATATTAATAATTAAGCAAGCTAGTGCAGTGTCCATGCAAATGCATTCACAGATTTGTCTCGTGCTTTGTTTTTAGTTTCTATGGTGATAAGTTTGAGCACAGCTGATTAGTCTTCTATGGATGACGTCAGCATTGGGCGGGTGTGCAGTCCCGGCCCCCACGCCAGTTTGCACATGGTGATGTACGGGTATAAAGGTATGTGTTTTTTAGGTGGTTATTTATCCTGATGAAAATGTGAAAAATACATTGAAACGTTGATAAGCAAGAAGCTTTCCGCGTTTTTCTTTCTGATACTGCTGAGTGCCGCGCCGCCGAGTTTCTATATATATATATATATATATATATATATATATATATATATATATATATATATATATATATATATATATATATATATATATATATATATATATATATATATATATATATATATATATATATATTTGTGGACATCCGCACAAAGCTGTATCAGTAGAAGACAACACGGTGGTGCTCAACTCCAAGGAATTTAGGGTTCCTGATAATAGTCTTTTGAAAAAAGAGGGCACTCACCAAATTTTCATAAAAGAAAGTCAGAAGGTCATTTATTAGTACATCCGCAAGTCGACGTTTCGATCACGTCCAAGTGATCTTTGTCAAGACAGCAAAACAGTGTTGTTTGGTGACAGAACACCAGAAGCAGCATGTCCAACATGTTCACATACACAAGTATTTATACCATCACCAATCTAAGTAAGCCAGCCCCACCCACATGTGTCACTTCCTGTCAGGTTATGAGCTGTAATAGAACATTGTATAGCCAATAAACATATATTTTATGGTCACAAAAGAAGTATGTGTTAGTCCTGAATGTTACACCCAAAACCGAAAGCACCATGTACTTTAAAATGTGTTAACATCCCTAATAGAGCCGGGCACATAGAAACAGGAAGTGTATGTGCGTTCCAACGGCCCATGGAACGCACGCGCATACCGGAAGTGACTCGCGTATACCGGAAGTGATGCGCATAACCATGGCAACCGGAAGAATCACTAAAGGACTAAACGTGTAATCGCGGGGACAAAACTAGTAAACAGTTGTCATGGGGATGATATATTGGGTCATAGCATAGAGTGACGGAAGTGACACGCGTAGTCATGACAACACAGAACAACATCAAAGTAGCATAATTAATTAATCGTTGTCATGGGAATAACACATAACATTGGGTCAGCTGGAATCTCACATTGGTGATGGTGCACAATATCCTCCCATATTATAACATAAAATATAACTTTTAATAATACCATTAAAATATCACAAAAATTAAAATTATATATATCAGGCCCCGGAGACATAGGGATTTAGTGAGGCCGCCATAACCATGGCCGGCGTCAAGAAAGCCACCATATACTCAAAACGTATGGCCACACATATATAAATACATCTATATAAAGCAAAGAACCGTATATAAATCATAGAAATACACCATGACTATAGATCGTTACAGAAAGATCCCATATGGATTAGCTTCATTTAAACCTTGTGGAGTAAGTGTCTCTAGCTCAAAGATCCACCGTGATTCACGCCGTTTCAATTTTAGTTCCCTATCACCGCCTCGGATTGAAGGTGGAATATGGTCAATTAACATACATTTGAGACTTGAAACTGAATGTTTATGTTGTAACCAGTGTTTGGCTACTGGTTTGTCCGTTTTGTTGGTCTCCAGAGCCTGTCTGATTGAATAACGGTGGTTTGCCATACGTTCACGGAAACACCGTGTGGTAAGTCCAACGTAGTAAAGCCCACAGGGACAGATGATAATGTAGATCACAAACTCAGACGTACACGAGAGCTTATATTTGATTGGGATCCGTTTTCCACTATGTGGGTGGGCAAACGAAGATCCACTCGTCATAGATCTGCATGTTGTGCAATCAGGGCACCGGAAACAACCTGTTTTCCTCCTCGTCAGCCATGTTTGATTCACGATTTGTGGTTGCAGGGTTGGACGCATCAGCAACTGTCGTAAATTAGGCCCTCTACGATAGGAGTGCATAGGAGGTCTTTGGCTCAGACCCTCCAATTTGGCATCTGTTGCAACTATGGGCCAGTGCTTCCTGATTGCTTTCTCAGCAGTCTTGGTCTTTGTGTCAAACGTAGATGTAAAGATGAGCCGACTAGGATCAAATCTTGGTGCAGGTTTCTGACCAGTATTTTTATTTTTATATTTGACCTTAGCTTTCTTAAGGCATCTGGAGACCACCTTCGGTGAGTACCCTCTTGCAAGAAATCTCTCAGACTATATGAATTTTCTTGATGTAACGATTTTCCGAGAAGGTACTCACCTAGGATCAACCCTGTTCCGGAAACAGACTGATAGGAACACATTACTGTTTGCCACGAGCCACCATCCAGATAGGCATACTTTCTTTCAGGCTATCTCCCAATTCCTACGTGTGTTGCGAAACAACTCCTCAATGGCTACTGCAGATCAACAGCTCTCCGAAATGTCAGAGATTTCTTGCTGTATTTGGCCCTGAGGACGGGGGTTCACCCCGAAACATGTCGGCCTATTTGGTCTAAATAAATGACCCACATTTTTCATTGATAGTCTGACTGAGTGCCGCCTTCTTCCAATCCACGCATATAGTGACCACGGTCACCAGGAAGGCACCGCAGCCATTACTTTGACAAGGTATAAGGGAGTGCCGGGCCACCTTGCTTTATATATATATATATATATATATATGTATGTATGTGTGTGTGTGTGTGTGTGTGTGTATATATGTATATATATATATATATATATATATATATATATATATATATATATATATATATATATATGTGTATATATATACATATATATGAGAGAGAGCTAGGTTCTCAAGCTTTCTTGCTTCCCCTCCCTCTAAGGCTCTCTAGCTTCCCCTCCCTCTCTTGCTTGTCTTTTTTTTTTTTTCTTCCCCCTACTGTAGTTTTTGGAACGTCCTCATTTTTTCTGCTGTACAATGCTCTGTCTTTTTGTATGTGGCCTGTGCATTCCTGTGTGCTTTCTTTCTGTTCTACTGTTAAACATTTTTTGCTGTGGATATTGATCTGATGTTAGTAGTTTTTCATCATGAGGTGGTATGTGATTAGCAAGTATGGGAAATAACAAGTGCAGATGTGTGTTTTGCCAGATCTCTTTGGAAGTGACATCACTGACACTTGTGGGAGGGCTCAGTGTTCATACCAACTGTCATTCCATTCCACTGTGATGATTTAAGGCCCCCATACATCTAGCCGATTCCCTGATTCACTCGGGTCTGCTGATCAGCGGCCATCAATGGTCGGCGAACCATTGGGAAATCGGGGAAATTCTTCATGTTAAAACGCCTGATTTGTATATTCCAACCTTTTTTAGTCGGTTCGGGGGAATCGAGAATTTTCTGACCAAGGAGTCAGGGGACCTTTAGGTGGAGATGTATCTAGAGTGGACTAATGGAGACATTGCCTATAGTAACAATCTACTTCTATCTAGCTTTTATCAAGTACATTCTATAAAATGATATGTAGAAGCTACTTTAGTTGGCTGCTACGGACACTTTCCCATTTCTTAAGTGAGCAGTTGTTAAGACACCTTATAATATCACTATATATCTATAACGCAGGGTTGTGAAGTGCTAGATAAAGTGTCCTTTGTCTAATATTCTGCAGTAGATGTATTTTTGAAAACTTATTGCAGCGCCCATTTTATAGTCCTTAAATAGAAATCTTAACATAATAATGAAGCGCACAACAGTAAATAGTATGTTTTATATTTCTCTGACGTCCTAGTGGATGCTGGGGACTCCGTAAGGACCATGGGGAATAGCGGGCTCCGCAGGAGACTGAGCACTCTAAGAAAGATTTAGTACTACTGGTGTGCACTGGCTCCTCCCTCTATGCCCCTCCTCCAGACCTCAGTTAGAATCTGTGCCCGGACAGAGCTGGGTGCTTTTAGTGAGCTCTCCTGAGCTTGCTAATAAGAAAGTATTTTAGTTAGGTTTTTTATTTTCAGAGAGCTTCTGCTGGCAACAGACTCTCTGCTACGAGGGACTGAGGGGAGAGAAGGAAACCTACTAACTGCGGCTAGGTTGCGCTTTATAGGCTACTGGACACTATTAGCTCCAGAGGGATCGAACACAGGACCTGACCTTGTCGTCCGTTCCCGGAGCCGCACCGCCGTCCCCCTCGCAGAGCCAGAAGACAGAAGCCGGCAGAAGCGGAGAAGACATCGAAATCGGCGGCAGAAGACTCCTGTCTTCACATGAGGTAGCGCACAGCACTGCAGCTGTGCGCCATTGCGCCCACACTAACCCACACACTCCGGTCACTGTAGGGTGCAGGGCGCAGGATGGGGGGCAGCAATTGTTACCTCCTGGCGAATGCTGCATATAAACAGTGGCACACTGTTATATGTATGAGCCCCCGCCATTTATTTTACAAGAAATCGCGGGACAGAAGCCCGCCGCTGAGGGGGCGGGGCCTTCTTCCTCAGCACTCACCAGCGCCATTTTTCCTGCCACAGCTCCGCTGAGAGGAAGCTCCCCAGGCTCTCCCCTGCAGAATCACGGTAGAGGGGTAAAAAAGAGAGGGGGGGCACATAAATTTAGGCGCATAAATCATAATACAGCAGCTACTGGGTAAACACTAAGTTACTGTGTAATCCCTGGGTTATATAGCGCTGGGGTGTGTGCTGGCAAACTCTCTCTCTGTCTCTCCAAAAGGCCTTTTGGGGGTCCTGTCCTCATTTAGAGCTTCCCCTGTGTGTGTGGTGTCGGTACGCGTGTGTCGACATGTTTGACGAAGAAGGCTATGTGGAGGCAGAGCAAGTGCAGTTGACTGACGTGTCGCCGCCGACGGTGCCGACACCTGATTGGATGGATATGTGGAAGGTGTTAAATGATAATGTAAACTCCTTACATAAAAGGTTGGATAAAGCTGATACCTCGGGTCAGTCAGGGTCTCAACCCATTCCTGATCCTACAGCGCAGAGGCCCTCAGGGTCTCAAAAGCGCCCACTATCCAAAATGGTTGACACAGATGTCGACACGGATTCTGACTCCAGTGTCGACGACGATGATTCAAAATTGCAACCAAAAATGACAAAAGCTATACGGTACATGATTATAGCGATGAAGGATGTTTTACACATATCAGAGGTGAACCCTGTCCCTGACAAGAGGGTTTATATGTATGGGGAGAAAAAGCAAGAGGTGACTTTTCCCCCTTCACATGAGTTAAATGAGTTATGTGAAAGAGCGTGGGATTCCCCAGATAAGAAAGTCCTGATTTCCAAAAGGTTACTTATGGCGTACCCTTTCCCGCCTGAGGACAGGGTGCGCTGGGAATCCTCCCCTAGAGTAGATAAAGCTCTAACACGCTTATCTAAGAAGGTGGCCATGCCGTCGCAGGATATGGCCACCCTAAAGGATCCTGCAGATAGAATGCAGGAAAGTATCCTGAAATCTGTTTATACACATTCAGGGACTCTACTGAGGCCGGCGATTGCGTGGATGTGTAGTGCTGTAGCAGCGTGGACAGATAATCTGTCTGAGGAAATGGATACCTTAGACAAGGATACTATTATGCTAACCCTGGGGCATATAAAAGACACTGTCCTATATATGAGGGATGCCCAGAGGGACATTTGCCTACTGGGCTCTAGAATTAATGCAATGTCAATTTCTGCCAGGAGGGTCCTGTGGACTCGGCAGTGGACAGGTGATGCCGACTCCAAAAAACACATGGAGGTGTTACCTTACAAGGGTGAGGAATTGTTTGGGGACGGTCTCTCGGACCTGGTTTCCACAGCTACTGCTGGGAAGTCAAACTTTTTGCCATATATTCCCCCACAATTGAAGAAAGCACCGTATTACCAAATGCAGTCCTTTCGCGCACAAAGAAGCAAGAAGGTCAGAGGTGCTTCCTTTCTTGCTAGAGGCAGGGGCAGAGGAAAAAAGCTGCACCTTACAGCTAGTTCCCAAGAACAGAAGTCCTCCCCGGCTTCCACTAAATCCACCGCATGACGCTGGGGCTCCACGGGTGGAGCCAGGAGCGGTGGGGGCGCGTCTCCGACATTTCAGCCACCAGTGGGTTCGCTCACAGGTGGATCCCTGGGCTATACAGATTGTGTCTCAGGGATACAGGCTGGAATTCGAGGTGATGCCCCCTCAACGTTACCTAAAATCGGCCCTGCCAGCTTCCCCCATAGAAAGGGAAGTAGTGGTAGCGGCAATTCACAAGCTATTTCTCTAGCAGGTGGTGTTAAAGGTTCCCCTTCCTCAACAGGGGAAGGGATACTATTCCACAATGTTTGTGGTACCGAAACCAGACGGTTCGGTCAGACCTATATTAAATTTAAAGTCCCTGAACATTTATCTGAAAAGATTCAAGTTCAAAATGGAATCGCTCAGAGCGGTCATTGCAAGCCTGGAAGAGGGGGATTTTATGGTGTCTCTTGACATCAAGGATGCTTACTTGCATGTCCCCATTTATCCGCCTCATCAGGAGTACCGCAGATTTGTGGTACAGGACTGTCATTACCAATTCCAGACGTTGCCGTTTGGTCTGTCCACGGCACCGAGAATATTTACCAAGGTAATGGCAGAAATGATGGTGATCCTGAGAAAGCAAGAAGTCACAGTTATCCCATACTTGGACGATCTCCTCATAAAGGCGAGGTCGAGGGAGCAGTTGCAGATCAGCGTAGCGCACTCACAGGATGTGTTGCAACAGCATGGCTGGATTCTGAATATTCCAAAGTCGCAGCTGATTCCTACGACGCGTCTGCCCTTTCTGGGCATGATTCTGGACACAGACCAGAAGAAGGTGTTTCTCCCTGACGGAGAAGGCTCAAGAGCTTGTGACTCTAGTCAGAGACCTCTTAAAACCAAAACAGGTGTCGGTGCATCACTGCATGCGAGTCCTGGGAAAGATGGTGGCATCGTACGAAGCCATTCCCTTCGGCAGGTTCCATGCGAGGATCTTTCAATGGGATCTGTTGGACAAATGGTCCGGGTCGCATCTTCAGATGCATCGGCTGATCACCCTGTCCCCCAGGGCCAGGGTGTCTCTTCTGTGGTGGCTACAGAGTGCTCACCTTCTCGAGGGCCGCAGATTCGGCATACAGGACTGGGTCCTGGTGACCACGGATGCGAGCCTCCGAGGGTGGGGGGCAGTCACTCAGGGAAGAAACTTCCAAGGGTTGTGGTCAAGTCAGGAAACTTGTCTGCACATAAAAATCCTGGAACTAAGGGCCATATTCAACGCCCTGAGTCAAGCGGAGCCCCTACTTCGCAACCAACCGGTGCTGATTCAGTCAGACAACATCACCGCGGTGGCTCATGTAAACCGCCAGGGCGGCACAAGAAGCAGAGTCGCGATGGCGGGAGCCACCAGGATTCTTCGGTGGGCGGAGAATCACGTACAAGCACTGTCAGCAGTGTTCATTCCGGGAGTGGACAACTGGGAAGCAGACTTCCTCAGCAGGCACGACCTCCACCCGGGAGAGTGGGGACTTCATCAAGAAGTCTTCATTCAGATTACAGATCGATGGGAACTGCCACAGGTAGACATGATGGCGTCCCGTCTCAACAAAAAGCTACAACGGTATTGCGCCAGGTCAAGAGACCCTCAGGCGATAGCTGTGGACGCCCTGGTAACACCGTGGGTGTTCCAGTCAGTCTATGTGTTCCCTCCTCTTCCTCTCATACCCAAGGTACTGAGAATCGTAAGAAGAAGAGGAGTGAGAACAATACTCATTGTTCCGGATTGGCCAAGAAGACCTTGGTACCCAGAATTGCAGGACCTGTTGCAACAGGGGCCCTGCCTGTTCCAAGACTTACCGCGGCTGCGTTTGACGGCATGGAGGTTGAACGCTGGATCCTAGCGGAAGAAGGCATTCCGGAGGAAGTTATTCCTACGCTGATAAAGGCTAGGAAGGACGTGACCGCAAAGCATTATCACCGCATATAACGAAAATATGTTGCTTGGTGTGAGGCCAGGAAGGCCCCTACTAAGGAATTCCAACTGGGCAGATTTCTGCACTTTCTACAGTCTGGAGTGACTATGGGCCTGAAGTTGGGATCCATAAAGGTCCAGATTTCGGCCCTATCCATTTTCTTTCAAAAGGAACTGGCGTCTCTTCCTGAAGTTCAGACGTTCGTTAAGGGAGTGCTGCATATTCAGCCCCCTTTTGTGGCACCTTGGGATCTCAACGTGGTGTTGGGTTTCCTAAAATCCCACTGGTTTGAACCACTTAAGACCGTGGAGCTAAAGTATCTCACGTGGAAGGTGGTCATGCTATTGGCATTAGCTTCGGCTAGGCGTGTGTCAGAATTGGCGGTTTTGTCATGTAAAAGCCCCTATCTGGTTTTTCATATGGACAGGGCGGAATTGCGGAGTCGTCCCCAATTTCTGCCAAAGGTGGTGTCATCTTTTAATTTGAACCAACCTATTGTAGTGCCTGCGGCTACTCGTGATTTGGAGAATTCCAGGTTACTAGATGTAGTCAGGGCTTTGAAGATTTATGTAGCCCGAACGGCTGGAGTCCGGAAAACTGACTCGCTGTTTATCCTATATGCCCCCATCAAGTTGGGTGTTCCTGCTTCAAAGCAAACCGTTGCCCGCTGGATCTGTAACACGATTCAGCAGGCTCATTCTGCGGCTGGATTGCCGCATCCAAAATCACTGAAAGCCCATTCCACAAGGAAGGTGGGCTCTTCTTGGGCGGCTGCCCGAGGGGTCTCGGCATTACAGCTTTGCCGAGCTGCTACTTGGTCGGGTTCAAACACATTTGCAAAATTCTACAAGTTTGTTACCCTGGCTGAGGAGGACCTTGTGTTTGCTCATTCGGTGCTGCAGAGTCATCCGCACTCTCCCGCCCGTTTGGGAGCTTTGGTATAATCCCCATGGTCCTTACGGAGTCCCCAGCATCCACTAGGACGTCAGAGAAAATTAAGATTTTACTTACCGGTAAATCTATTTCTCGTCCGTAGTGGATGCTGGGCGCCCGTCCCAAGTGCGGACTTTCTGCAATACGTGTACATAGTTATTGCTTAATAATGGGTTATGTTATGTTGGCATCCATGGTTGAAGCCCTGTTGTTGTTCATACTGTTGACTGGATAAGTGTATCACAAGTTATACGGTGTGATTGGTGTGGCTGGTATGAGTCTTACCCGAGATTCCAAAATCCTTTCCTTATAATGTCTGCTCTTCCGGGCACAGTTTCCTTAACTGAGGTCTGGAGTAGGGGCATAGAGGGAGGAGCCAGTGCACACCAGATAGTACTAAATCTTTCTTTAGAGTGCCTAGTCTCCTGCGGAGCCCGCTATTCCCCATGGTCCTTACGGAGTCCCCAGCATCCACTACGGACTACGAGAAATAGATTTACCGGTAAGTAAAATCTTATTATTTGTCTTACGTCCTAGAGGATGCTGGGGTCCACATTAGTACCATGGGGTATAGATGGGTCCACCAAGAGCCATTGGCTCTTTAAGAGTTTGAGAGTGTGGGCTGGCTCCTCCCTCTATGCCCCTCCTACCAGACTCAGGTTAGAAATTGTGCCCGGAGGAGCTGGTCACAGCTAGCGGAGCTCTCCAGAGCTTTTCTAGAAAAATTTTATTTTAGAGTTTTTCATTTGACAGGGAGGCTGCTGGCAACAGCCTCCCTGCAGCGTGGGACTAAGGGTGGGGGAGTAGTGTCCGCCCTGCGGGGTCTGAGCCACTTACAGGACACTGAGCTCCTGAGGGGATAAATCGTTCCCCGCCACAGGGGATCGCTCACCCCAGCAGCATACCGCCAACCCCTTACAGAGCTGAAGATTGTGGCGAGTAAGTCACCGAGCCCCCCCTAGCAAGCAGGGGGCCGGTGTGAAGATAGCGGCAGCAGGGTAGGAGCGCAGTATTAACTGCACTTCGGGATGGCTCAGCGGTACATAGTGCGGCGCGCTGAGGGGCGCCCTGGGCCAGTGCTTACACCCTACACTGGTCCCAAAGCCTGTCGGGGTCCCAGGATCTCAGCCAGCATCAATCCTCAGGCCAGTATAATTTGATGAAGAGCGGGAAGACAGCGCCATTTTGGGGGCGGAGCTTCTCCACAGAGCGGACCCAGCAGCGTTCAGCACCATTTTCCTGCCTGCACAGCGCTGATCAGGAGAATGAAGGTCCATCCACAGCAACTCCAGCTATCTCTCACGGTACCAGGTGGTTGTAGAAGGGGGGGAGGCTGCAATACGACTGTGTATCCTGTTAAGGTGCACAGTCAGCGCTGACAAGGGGTCTCCCTTTAGTTATAAGCGCTGTGTGTGGGTTGGATCCAATCTCTGTTTCTCTCTTGCCATTCTTGGGGGGAAACTCTGTCTGCCCTCCGCTGTGTGTGGAGTGTTTTGTGGTCTCCTTTAGCTATGTCCAGGGACACTGTCTCATATGCTGCGGAGGATATGTCCTCCCAGGATGATCCCATTCCATGTAATCAGGATGGCAGTGGTTTAGCACAGATTCCAGAAGGGGAACCTGAGTGGTTTTCCTCTATCAAATCTTGGATTTCTCAGATTTCAGACAGGGTTGCAAGTAATGAATCTGCAACCCAGGTATTGCAGAACTCTATGGCAGTATGGCCCGATTCGGGTACCTCCGGACGCTCCGCTATATACCCACACAAAAGTGCGCTTGTTCAAGTCATGCAAGATGACACTGATACCGATTATGATACCACAGACGGTAATGGGGATGTGTTGCGGGGGTCTGCATCTCTTGCGAAGGGGGTGCAATTGATGATAGAGGCTATCAGGGATGTGTTGAATATTAATGATACCACACCTGAGCAGGTTGGGGAGGCTTTTTTCACTGAAATAAGAAAGCCTCGCTAACCTTCCCTGCGTCAAAGGAATTGAATGCTATACTTGAGAAAGCATGGGAAAACCCTGAGAAAAAATTCCAGATCCCTAAAAGGGTCCAGGTGGCGTTTCCTTTCCCTGAGGAGGATAGGAAAAAATGGGAAAGCCCACCAACTGTTGATGCATCTGTGTCCAGACTCTCAAAAAATGGTGGTTTTGCCTGTTCCGGGATTTACCGCCTTAAAGGAGCCGGTTGATCGAAAGATTGTAAAATGGTCAGCTATCTTACTTGAGCATTTGGATACAATGGATAAGGGTGATGTTGAATTGTTTTTGTGTAACATTCACGATTCAGCAGGTTTTATGGTAGAATCCATGAAAGATCTCTTCCATGTCCGTTTCAGCTCATCGGGGACTGTGGCTGCGCCAGTGGTCGGCCGACGCGGAATCCAGGAAAAGTGTGGCGTCCCTACCCTACACAGGTCAGGCTCTCTTTGGGGATGCTTTGGATGCTTGGATATCCACGGCTACAGCGGGTAAGTCTTCATTCCTTCCCTCAGCTGCACCTGCTCCGAAAAAATAATTTTCTTCATCAGCATCGCAGTCCTTTCGGCCTAACAAGCCTAGAAGGGCCAAGCCGTCCAATACCTTCTTTAGGGGAGGTCGAGCTAAATCCAAGAAACCTGCTGCGGCAGGTTCCCAGGACACTAAGCCTGCTTCCAATACGCCAAGGTCCTCCGCATGACGGTGGTCCGCGCGGCCTGGAGGTGGGGCCAGTGGGAGCGAGGCTCAGACAGTTCAGTCACGTCTGAGTATCGTCCGGCCTGGATCCCTGGGTCATAGATATTGTGTCCCAGGGATACAGGTTGGAATTTCAAAATCTCCCTCCTCACCGATTTTTCAAATCAGGCTTGCCAGCTCTGCCCTACGAGCAGTGGTTCAGAAGTTGGTGGAGGCACAGGTCATTGTGCCAGTGCCTCCTCATTCGCAAGCCACGGGTTACTATTCGAACCTTTTCGTGGTACCGAAACCGGATGGTTTGGTCAGACCCATTCTGAACCTAAAATCACTGAACCCTTTTCTGAAGGAGTTCAAGTTCAAAATGGAGTCTCTCAGGGCGGTGATTTCAGGTCTGGAAGAGGGGGAATTTCTAGTATCCCTGGATATCAAGGATGCGTACCTCCACATTCCGATTTGGCTACCGCATCAAGCTTATTTCCATTTTGCATTACTAGAATATCATTTCCAGTTCCTGGCCCTACCATTCGGCCTCTCTACAGCACCAAGGGTGTTCACCAAGGTGATGGCAGAGATGATGGTTCTACTCCGAAAACAGGGGGTGAACATCATTCCGTATCTAGACGATCTACTGATAAAAGCATCGTCCAAGGAGGAGCTGTTGCAGTCCATTGTACTCACAGCCCGCCTACTCAGAGTCCACGGTTGGATTCTGAACCTTCCAAAATCTCATTTGGAACCAACCCGGAGGTTGGTTTTTCTGGGGATGATCCTTGACACGGAAGTGCAGAGGGCGTTTCTTCCGCAGGAAAAGGCGTTGGTGATACAAACAATGGTGCGGGATGTCCTGAAGCCAACCCGGGTGTCGGTCCATCAATGCATTAGCCTTTTGGGGAAGATGGTTGCCTCTTACGAGGCTCTCCAGTACGGGTGGTTCCATGCTTGGGCCTTCCAACTGGATCTCCTGGACAAGTGGTCAGGATCTCATCTCCACATGCACCAGAGAATTCGTCTGTCGCCAAAGGCCAGGATTTCACTCCTCTGGTGGCTCCAATTGCCTCACCTTCTAGAGGGCTGCAGGTTCAGGATTCAGGACTGGTTCCTTCTAACCACTGATGCGAGCCTCCAGGGCTGGGGCGCAGTCACTGAGGGGGAACCTTCCAAGGAAGGTGGTCAAGTCTGGAAGCCAGCCTGCCGATCAACATCCTGGAACTAAGAGCCGTCTACAACGGTCTTCTTCAGGCGGCCCATCTTCTAAGAAATCGGGCCATTCAAGTACAGTCGGGCAATGTAACGACAGTGGCTTACATAAACAGACAGGGCGGAACGAAAAGCAGAGCTGCAATGTCAGAGGTGACCAGAATCATCCTCTGGGCAGAAAAACACGCGTTGGCGCTCTCTGCAATCTTCATTCCGGGAGTGGACAACTGGGAAGCAGACTTCCTCAGCAGACATCCGGGGTAGTGGGGTCTCCATCCAGAGGTGTTCAAGGAAATAACAGACCTTTGGTGGTTACCCCAAATAGACACCATGGCCTCTCTAGTCTCAACAAGTAGCTTCAACGCTATCGGTCGAGGGACCCACTAGCAGTGGCAGTGGACGCCGTGGTGTCTCCGTGGGTGTTCCAGTCAGTGTACGTGTTTCCACCACTCCCACTCATTCCAAGAGTTCTAAAGCTCGTAAGGAGAACAAGAGTTCAAGCGATCCTCATTGCTCCAGACAGGCCAAGGTGGGCTTGGTACGTGGACCTTCTGAATCTCTTCCAGGAAGAGCCGAGGCCTCTTCCTCTTCGGGAGGACCTGCTGCAGCAGGGGCCGTTCGCCTATCAAGACTTACCGCGGCTACGTTTGACGGCATGGAGGTTGAACGCCTGATACTAGCTTGGAAGGGCATTCCGAAGAAGGTCATTCCTACCCTGATACAGGCTGGGAAAGGGGTAATGTCTAAACATTACCATCGTATTTGGAAGAAATATGTCTCTTGGTGTGAGTCCAAGAAATTTCCTACGGTGGAGTTTCAACTCGGACGTTTTCTCCTCTTCCTGCAAGCAGGTGTGGATATGGGCCTGAGGTTGGGATCTGTGAAGGTCCAGATTTTGGCCCTGTCCATTTTTTTCCAGAAACTATTGTCTGCCCTCCCTGAGGTTCAGACCTTTTTGAAGGGAGTTCTGCACATCTAACCTCCCTTTATACTGCCTACGGCGCCTTGGGACCTTAGCGTGGTGTTGCAGTTTCTCCAGTCGGACTGGTTTGAGCCTCTGCAGTAGGTTGAGGTCAGATTTCTTACATGGAAGGCTGTCACTTTGTTGGCCTTAGCTTCTGCTAGACGTGTGTCAGAATTGGGGGCTTTATCCTGTAAAAGCCCTTACTTGATCTTCCACGAAGATAGAGCTGAGCTCCGGACACGTCAGCAGTTTCTTCCACAGGTTGTGTCGTCATTTCATATCAACCAACCTATTGTTGTGCCAGTGGCTACTGACTCCTCAATTTCGTTAAAGTCCTTGGATGTTGTGAGGGCTTTGAAAATCTATGTGAAGAGGACTTCTCGTCACAGAAAATCAGACTCTCTGTTTGTCCTGTATGATCCCAAGAATATTGGGTGTCCTGCTTCAAAGCAGACTATATCTCGCTGGATTAGGTTCACTATCCAGCATGCATATTCTACGGCAGGATTGCTTTGTCCTAAATCTGTTAAGGCCCACTCTACTCGTAAGGTGGGGTCTTCCTGGGCGGCTGCCCGGGGTGTCTTGGCGTTACAACATTCCCGGGCAACTTGGTCTGGGTAGAACACATTTGCTAAGTTCTACAAGTACGATACTTTGGCCTCTGATGATCTGAAGTTCAGTCAATCAGTTCTGCAGGAGCCTCTGCGCTCTCCATCCCATTCTAGGAGCTTTGGTACATCCCCATGGTACTAATGTGGACCCCAGCATCCTCTAGGATGTTAGAGAAAATAGGATTTTGGTTACCTACCGGTAAATCCTTTTCTCGTAGTCCGTAGAGAATGCTGGGCGCCCGCCCGCCCAGCGCTTCGTTTTCCTGCAATCGTTATCTGGTTCAGTACACCTTTGTTTAGTTATGTACTGCATTGTTACTTGGTAAGTAATGTTTCAGCGGTTGTTGAGTTTTTCAAGCTAGTTAGCTTGATGTGCCTTGTATGTGTGAGCTGGTATGAATCTCGCCACTATCTGTGTTTAAATCCTTCTCTCGAAGATGTCCGTCTCCTTGGGCACAGTTTCTAGACTGAGTCTGGTAGGAGGGGCATAGAGGGAGGAGCCAGCCCACACTCTCAAACTCTTAAAGTGCCAGTGGCTCCTGGTGGACCCGTCTATACCCCATGGCACTAATGTGGACCCCAGCATCCTCTACGGACTACGAGAAAATGATTCACCGGTAGGTAACCAAAATCCTATTTCTCTGACGTCCTAGTGGATGCTGGGGACTCCGTCAGGACCATGGGGATATAGCGGCTCCGCAGGAGACAGGGCACAATAATAAAAGCTTTAGGATCAGGTGGTGTGCACTGGCTCCTCCCCCTATGACCCTCCTCCAAGCCTCAGTTAGATTTTTGTGCCCGACGAGAAGGGTGCAATCTAGGTGGCTCTCCTGAGCTGCTTAGAATAAAAGTTTAAGTTAGGTTTTTTATTTTCAGTGAGTCCTGCTGGCAACAGGCTCACTGCTACGAGGGACTTAGGGGAGAGAAGAAAACTCACCTGCGTGCAGGATGGATTTGCTTCTTAGGCTACTGGACACCATTAGCTCCAGAGGGAGTCGGAACACAGGTCTCACCCTGGGGTTCGTCCCGGAGCCGTGCCGCCGACCCCCCTTGCAGATGCCGAAGTTGAAGAGGTCCAGAGGTTCAGAAACAGGCGGCAGAAGACTTTCAGTCTTCATAAGGTAGCGCACAGCACTGCAGCTGTGCGCCATTGTTGTCAGCACACTTCACCAACAGTCACCAACTGTCACTGAGGGTGCAGGGCGCTGGGGGGGGCGCCCTGGGCAGCAATGTATAATACCTTTTTATGGCTAAAATACATCACATATAGCCCTTGAGACTATATGGATGTATTTAACCCCTGCCAGATCTCACAAACTCCTGGAGAAGAGCCCGCCGAAAAGGGGGCGGGGCCTATTCTCCTCAGCACACGGCGCCATTTTCCTGCTCAGCTCTGCTGTGAGGAAGGCTCCCAGGCTCTCCCCTGCACTGCACTACAGAAACAGGGTTAAAACAGAGAGAGGGGGGGGCACTTATTTGGCGATATGATTACATATATAAAAATGCTATAAGGGAAAACACTTGTATAAGGGGTTGTCCCTGTATAATTATAGCGTTTTTGGTGTGTGCTGGCAAACTCTCCCTCTGTCTCCCCAAAGGGCTAGTGGGGTCCTGTCCTCTGTCAGAGCATTCCCTGTGTGTGTGCTGTGTGTCGGTACGTGTGTGTCGACATGTAGGAGGACGATGTTGGTGAGGAGGCGGAGCAAATTGCCTGTATTGGTGATGTCACTCTCTAGGGAGTCGACACTGGAATGGATGGCTTATTTAGGAATTACGTGATAATGTCAACACGCTGCAAGGTCGGTTGACGACATGAGACGGCCGGCAAACAAATTAGTACCTGTCCAGGCGTCTCAGACACCGTCAGGGGCTTGTAAAAACGCCCATTTACCTCAGTCGGTCGACACAGACACGGACACTGACTCCAGTGTCGACGGTGAAGAAACAAACGTATTTTCCTTTAGGGCCACACGTTTCATGTTAAGGGCAATGAAGGAGGTGTTACATATTTCTGATACTACAAGTACCACAAATAAGGGTATTATGTAGGGTGTGAATAAACTACTTGTAGTTTTTCCTGAATCAGATAAATTAAATGAAGTGTGTGATGATACGTGGGTTTCCTCCGATAGAAAATTATTGGCGGTATACCCTTTCCCGCCAGAAGTTAGGGCGAGTTGGGAAACACACCTTAGGGTGAATAAGGCGCTCACACGCTTATAAAAACAAGTGGCGTTACCGTCTCCAGATACGGCAGCCCTCAAGGAGCCAGCTGATAGGAAGCTGAAAAAAAATCCTAAAAGTATATACACATATACTGGTGTTATACTACGACCAGCAATCGCCTCAGCCTGGATGTGCAGCGCTGAGGGGGCTTGGTCGGATTTCCTGACTGAAAATATTGATACCCTTGACAGGGACAAGATTTTATTGACTATAGAGCATTTTAAGGATGCATTTCTATATATGCGAGATGCGCAGAGGGATATTTGCATTCTGGCATCAAGAGTAAATGTGATGTACATATCTGCCAGACGACAGTGGTCAGGTGATGCAGATTCCAGACGGCACATGGAAGTATTGCCGTATAAAGGGGCGGTCCATCGGACCTGGTGGCCATGGCAACAGCTGAAAAATCCACCTTTTGTTACCCCAAGTCACATCTCAGCAGAAAAGGACACAGTCTTTTCAGTCTCAGTCCTTTCGTCCCCATAAGGGCAGGCGGGCAAAAGGGCCAGTCATATCTGCCCAGGGGTAGAGGAAAGGGAAGAAGACTGCAGCAGGCAGCCCATTCCCAGGAACAGAAGCCCTCCACAGCTTCTGCCAAGTCCGCAGCATGACGCGGGGGCCGTACAAGCGGACTCAGGTGCGGTAGGGGGTCATCTCAAGAGTTTCAGCACGCAGTGGGCTCACTCACAAGTGGACTCCTGGATCCTACACGTAGTATCCCAGGTGTACATTGGAAATTCGAGACGTCTCCCCCTCACAAGTTCCTGAAGTCTGCTTTACCAACGTCTCCCTCCGACAGGGAGGCAGTATTGGGAACAATTCACAGGCTGTATTCCCAGCAGGTGATAATCAGAGTACCCCTTCTACAACAAGGGAAGGGGTATTATTCCACACTATATTGTGGTACTGAAGCCAGACGGCTAGGTGAGATCTGAAATATTTGAACACTTACATACAAGCGTTCAAATCAAGATGGAGTCACTCAGAGCAGTGATAGCGAACCAGGAAGAAGGGGACGATATGGTGTCACTGGATATCAGGGACGCTTACCTACATGTCCAAATTTGCCCTTCTCACCAAGGGTACCTCAGGTTCGTGGTACAGAACTGTCACTATCAGTTCAGACGCTGCCGTTTGGATTGTCCACGGCACCCCGAGTCTTTACCAAGGTAATGGCCGAAATGATGATTCTTCTTAAAAGAAATATGGACGCTTTCCTGATAAGGGCAAGGTCCAGAGAACAGTTGGAGGTCGGAGTAGCACTATCTTAAGTAGTTCTACGACAGCACGAGTGGATTCTAAATATTCAAAAATCGCAGTTTTTTCCGACGACACGTCTACTGTTCCTAGGGATGATTCTGGACACAGTCCAGAAAAGGATGTTTTCTCCCGGAGAAGAAAGCCAGGGAGTTATCCGAGCTAGTCAGGAACCTCCTAAAACCAGGAAAAGTATCAGTGCATCATTGCACAAGGATCCTGTGAAAAATGGTGGTTTCTTACAAAGCGATCCCATTCGGTAGATTTCACGCAAGAACCTTTACGTGGGATCTGCTGGAAAAATGGTCCGGATCGCATCTTCAGATGCATCAGCGGATAACCCTGTCTCCAAGGACAAGGGTGTTTCTTCTGCGGTGGCTGCAGAGTGCTCATCTATGAAAGGGCCGCAGATTCGGCATTCAGGACTGGGTCCTGGTGACCACGGATGCCAGCCTGAGTGGCTGGGGAGCAGTCACACAAGGAAAAAATTTCCAGAGAGTGTGATCGAGTCTGGAGACTTCTCTCCACATAAATATACTGGAGCTAAGGGCAATTTACAATGCTCTAAGCTTAGCAAGACCTCTGCTTCAAGGTCAGCCGGTATTGATCCAGTGGGACAACATCACGGCAGTCGCCCACGTAAACAGACAGGGCGGCACAAGAAGCAGGAGGGAAATGGCAGAAACTGCAAGGATTCTTCGCTGGGCGAAAAATCATGTGATAACACTCTCAGCAGTGTTCATTCCGGGAGTGGAAAACTGGGAAGCAGACTTCCTCAGCAGGCATGACCTCCACCCGGGAGAGTGGGGACTTCATCGGGAAGTCTTCCACATGATTGTAAACCGTTGTGAAAAACCAAAGGTGGACATGATGGCGTCCCGCCTGAACAAAAAACTAGATATTGCGCCAGGTCAAGGGACCCTCAGGCAATAGCGGTGGACGCTCTGGTAACACTGTGGATGTACCAGTCAGAGTATGTGTTCCCTCCTATGCCTCTCATACAAAAAGTACTGAGAATCATAAGAGGGAGATGAGTAAGAATGATACTCGTGGTTCCGGATTGGCCAAGAAGGACTTGGTACCCGAAACTTCAAGAGATGTTCACGGAAGACCCGTGGCCTCTACCTTTAAGAAAGGACCTGCTCCAGCAGGGGCCTTGTCTGTTCCAAGACTTACCGCGGCCGCGTTTGACGGCATGGCGGTTGAACGCCGGATCCTGAAAGGGCATTCCAGATGAAGTCATCCCTACCCTGGTCGAAGACAGGAAGGATGTAACCGCAAAACATTTTCACCGCATTTGGCGAAGATATGTTGCGTGGTGTGAGGCCAAGAAGGCCCCTACAGAGGAATTTCAACTGGGTCGTTTCATACATTTCCTGAAAACAGGACTGTCTATGGGCCTAAAATTAGGGTCCATTAAGGTTCAAATTTCGGCCCTGTCGAATTTCTTCCAGAAAGAACTGGCTTTAGTGCCTGACGTTCAGATGTTTGTAAAAGGGGTACTGCATATACAGCCTCCTTTTGTGCCCCAGTGGCACCTTGGGATCTCAATGTTGTTTTGAGTTTCCTAAAGTCACATTGGTTTGAACCACTCACCACTGTGGACTTAGCATCGTCACCTTCCATGTGAGATATTTTATTAGCCCTGGCTTCAGCCAGGCGTGTGTCAGAATTGGCGGCTTTATCATATATAAAGCCCTTACTTAATTTTTCATTCTGACAGGGCAGAATTGAGGACTCGTCCTCAATTTCTCCTTAAGGTGTTTTCTGTTTTTCACATGAACCAACCTATTGTGGTACCTGCGGGTACTAGGGACTTGGAGGACTCCAAGTTACTTGACGTTGTCAGGGCCCTGAAAAATATGTTTCCAGGAAGGCTGGAGTCAGAAAATCTGACTCGCTGTTTAGCCTGTATGCACCCAACAAGATGGGTGCTCCTGCTTCTAAGCAGACGATTGCTCGCTGGATTTGTAATACAATTCAGTTTACACATTCTGTGGCAGGCCTGCCACAGCCAAAATCGGTAAAAGCCCATTCCAAAAGGAAGGGGGCTCATCTTGGGCGACTGCCCGAGGGGTCTCGGCTTTACAACTTTGCCGAGCAGTTACTTGGTCAGGGGAAAACACGTTTGCTAAATTCTACAAATTTGATACCCTGGCTGAGGAGGACATGGAGTTCTCTCATTCGGTGCTGCAGGGTCATCCGCACTCTCCCGCCCGTTTGGGAGCTTTGGTATAATCCCCATGGTCCTGACGGAGTCCCCAGCATCCACTAGGACGTCAGAGAAAATAAGATTTTACTTACCGATAAATCTATTTCTCGTAGTCCGTAGTGGATGCTGGGCGCCCATCCCAAGTGCGGATTGTCTGCAATACTTGTACATAGTTATTGTTACAAAAATCGGGTTATTCTTGTTATGAGCCATCTTTTCAGAGGCTCCTTCGTTGTTATCATACTGTTAACTGGGTTCAGATCACAGGTTGTACGGTGTGATTGGTGTGGCTGGTATGAGTCTTACCCGGGATTCAATATCCTTCCTTATTATGCACGCTCGTCCGGGCACAGTATCCTAACTGAGGCTTGGAGGAGGGTCATAGGGGGAGGAGCCAGTGCACACCACCTGATCCTAAAGCTTTTATTATTGTGCCCAGTCTCCTGCGGAGCCGCTATATCCCCATGGTCCTGACGGAGTCCCCAGCATCCACTACGGACTACGAGAAATAGATTTATCGGTAAGTAAAATCTTATTTTTAATAGTCAGGATTAAAAACATGTACATCCAAAAAGTATGTCAAGGCATATAACAACTTATTCTTGGGGCAACACCATGAGAACTCGCTGTACCAGACTCTGAACAGACTCCGCTTCTCCCAGTCCAATCCTCCTGGTACTGACGTGCTTCATCATTGTCAGACTTGGGGTGGGGGGGTTACTTTGTCCTAAAAAGTATGAGCATCTGGGAACTTATCTGTTTGTCCTCCATGATGGTGGTCTGTCACTTGCGCAGTGAATAATATGTGTATTAACTATAAGTACAGAGTGTAATACTATCAGTGTGAAGTCCAGAAAATATACAGTGATTAGAGAATTATTAATATACAAATACCTTGTTCCAGAAATGTTTCTTTAAACACTTAGGGACACTTGAAAAAGATAAATTGTCAATTGTTTCCCCATTGTAACCCCAAATTGCTCAAATGACAATAGATCCCTTTAATACTTTAACGCCCACTTCCCTAATGTCCATAGGTCCCTTTTTAAAGCCACCCCAGTGACAATAAATTCTGGTATCAGTAGAACCTCCAGTGACCATGGAACCACTAACTTCCCAATGCAGAGTGGAGCTGATTTCGGGGATTGATCCCTCATAGTGCAGAGATTGGCAATAGTGCTCAGAGGGGACTTCAGTTCCCCTCTGTGCAAATTACTTTCTGGCGCTTACTCTTCACAGTGCCATTCTCGCATCGTTCTGGTGTGTAAAATCGGCAGTGTTGGCGGCCATAGGGTGCTACACAGACATATATTTACACACAGCAGCTACTTTTTGGAGTAGACATGCAAATATTTAATAAGCCAGTGGTTCTCAACCTCTGTCTTCAGGACCCCAAACAGCCCACGTTTCCAGGTCACCCAGCAGGTGCACAGGTGAGTTCATTTCTCGCTAACATGTTTTAAAAGATCCACAGGTGGAGCGAATTATAACACTAGTGATTCTGTGAGTAGAAGTGGAAAACAAAAACTGTTTGGGCTCCTAAAGACCACGTTTAAGAACCTATGTAATAAGCTAACCATGGGAAAGCAGCTCGTTTAATAGGTTTTCCAAACACCAGAATGAGGGAATGACATGATCTAAGCGACTTAAAAATTAGATGGATACTTGGTGCCAGATGAGCTGTGTTGATTATCTCAGAAACTGCTGGGATTTTTCAAACACATAATTTTGTAGAGTTTACAGCAGGGCTGGCCAAACCGGTCCTCGAGATCTACCAACAGTTCATGTTTTCCAGGCCTCCTGGAGATCTGTAGAATTGTCAGTTAGGAATGAATGCAGCACATCTTAATTAGTAATGACTACACCTGTGCACCAGCTAGGTGGTCTGGAAAATGTGTACTGTTGGTAGATCTCGAGGACTGGTTTGGCCAGCCCTGGTTTACAGACAATGGTGCCCAAAACAAAACTTCCAGACCAGTGAGCTGCAATTCTTTGGTCAAGAAACACCATGCAAATAAGAGAGGTCAGTGGAGTATGGCCAGGCTGGTTCAAGCTGACAGGAAGGCGACAATAACTCTGTGGTAAGCAGATCAGCATCTCTGAATGCACAGTACATCCAAAACTGAAGCCGCAGCTGTTTCCACTCCTATCAGCTAAGAATAGGACATTTAGGGTACAGTAGCCACGGGCTAACCAAAATTAGGCAGATAAAGATAGGAAATATGTTGGTTGGATAACCAGTCTTGATTTCTTCAGCTTCATGCAGATGAGACCAGTGTTCGCAAAATACGCGCTATAGTGCATTTTTACACTGTACTGGGAGTTGAGGGCTCATTTTTTAAAAATGCTCGTGTCCTACAGGACGCGCTGTGAGTCAGAGTACTGTGTGCGCCTCAGCCAATAATGAAATGGTATTGGCTGAGGCGCACACAGGACTCTAATTTTAGAGTGTCCTTCTTCAGAAAACCTCATTCCTCTGTGCACTGCCAGTCTCCCTAGCCAATCACAGCCGGCGCCTCCTGAGACTTCCCTCCTACCTGCCCGCCAGCGTGTCGCTCAAGCCTTAAAGACTGCTGACCAGCAGCAGGCACCCAGCACAAGTACGGTATTCAAACTGTCTCCGCCTCCTGGAAAAGCAGAAGCATTGGATCGGTGGCAGGAGACGTGCAGGGGCAGCATGGAGCACAGCATCCCGAGGCCAGGATACAGGAATGGAGCATCGCATCTTAGGGCCGGGCCCGTACCGAGTGACCAAGCTGGTGAGAAGGACTGGGGGGCACATACTCAGTACCTATCTGTATACATATACTGTACTGCTAGCAGGCATAGATGTGCATCATTACCGTGCACACTGATAGCAGTCACATAATAAGGGTGCTGCTGGGCACAGTACTGGGTACAGCATTACAGGGGCTGCTTCTCTGCACTGGGCATTGGTAGGTAAGATAAAGATTAATACCTTTCTGATAAAGGGGCCATGCCATTGGGTATGAGACTTAGAAGCAGATTTAACTTCTTTTAAAGTCATTTTTGTTTACAGTAAACCAGAGGGGCACACACCAACTTTTGTAGTCCCAGCATGGCAGGCTGAGACTTGTGGTTCCACAAACAAGGTGACTTGTTTAAGCATGTTGTCCGTGGTCTCCTTTAAATACTTATAATTAATAATAATATGAATAATAAAAAGCGTGCAACATGGTGTTCTGCAGAAAGATACAAGTTAGCTGTATTAAAGTGCATGCATAGATTTATAAATGTTGTGGTAAGTGTGTACTGAATTGTAAGAACTTAAACAAAACAAGTGCATTGTGACTATGATTTTTGTGTCACCATCACATGACTTGCTGTATGATGACCCACCATTATTCCATGTGAACTGGTCCTGTATCTTATGGCAGTATTTAAAACTCGAGTCTAAGCATTAGGGTTCACTGATTGTTGATTTCACATCCTCTTTGTGGCATAGTCATTGTGGTTACCATATTGTGAAAAGCTCTGCGGAACCTTTCCAGGATATCAGAGTGCTGTTTCCATCAAATTTGCTTCTTGGGTATTATATGAGCATAATTTTGCTATAGGAGCTTTCATTTAGATTCATTGTGTATTTGTTCCTTAATAAGCCTCCCCCCATACACAGTGCCCAGCATACATAACTCCCATATCCACACACATACACAAACAACCCCCATACCCACACAGTGGGCAGCATACGCACCCACTTCAGGAATCGCATTATAGCAGGAGAGCTTCAACAAGGACACAGATGAGCTTATGTTAAAAGGTGATGGGAGAGCGGGAAGCCCCGTATACTGCGCACTGATGCTTCCCTACCCCTAACACTGCCTACAGTACTACCTGCCCCTAACCACCTCCTTGCCCCCCAATACTGCCTTAATTTCTATCTACCTCTACCACCTCCCTGCCCCAACTGCCACACGCTTTTGCTTCCCTCTTCCCCAACTGCTACCTTCTCCTAGCACTGCATAAGATACTGCCTGACACCCACCCCCAACACTGTCCACACTGCTGCATGCCTTTACCTCCTCCCCCCCCCTGCAAGCAATGCATTTTCAATACAGAGAGTATTTGCCCATTCACATCAGTCCCTGCCCCAGAGGAGCTTGCAATCTATATTATCTTCCACATTTATACACACACACACATACCCTCATATTCAGTCAAATGCTTCAGAACTCATTGGACGGCGCTTCACAGTGCAGATGGACAATGACCCGAAGCATACTGCGAAAGCAACCAAAGAGTTTTTTAAAGCAAATAAGTGGAATATTATGCAATGGCCAAGTCAATCACCTGACCTGAATCCGATTGAGCATGCATTTCACTTGATGAAGACAAAACTGAAGGGAACAAGAACAAGCAGGAACTGAAGATATTTGCAGTAGAGGCCTGGCAGAGCATCACCAGGGAGGAAACCCAGCGTCTGGTGATATCTATGCATTCCAGACTTCAGGCTGTAATTGACTGTAAAGGATTTGCAACAAAGTATTGAAAAGTGAAAGTTTGATTTAGGATTGTTTAGTTTGTCACCTGATTTGGATGTAAATACCCTCACCATTGTGGTGGTGTATAGAGCCCAAAATATGAGAATTGTATCGATGTCACAATATGTATGGACCTGACTGTGTATATGTATGTATGTATGTGTGTATATGTATATGTATGTATGTATGTATATATATATATATATATATATATATATATATATATATATATATATATATATATACACACATATACACACACACACACACACACACACACACACACACACACACACACACACACACACACACGTGCGCTAATACATATGTAACTGTAGATTCAGTTTGAAAGCTGTTCCTTCAGTGGATCAGCCAATATTCAATATGTTGAGGTTAAATGAGATTCAGGTGGTCAATAACGACGTGCCCTAGAAATATCCCCTCACCAAAAGTCACCCAAGACAAAAGAAACATCAGACATATATAGTACAAAATTTTCTTTTACTTCCTAAAATATTAAAATAATTGACAACATCATAAAACCAATAAAACCAAGCACATATCTGAATACAAACAGTTGGAATAAATTCCACCCTCACCTTTAGCAAAAGGTGTGAGCTCTGGGTGGAATTCGCATATATTAGATCATGGCAGATATTGATTGGTGAACCCTACGCGTTTCGTCTACAGCAGACTTCATCAGGTGCATACACCTTATTCGATTTAGAAATCAGATTTGCTGTATGATCGTGATCACTACTTGGGTCAGTCTCTAAAGACCGTTTATCATAAAAAATAGTAGCACAATTGCTCCGTGATGAAATTTTCTTTTTATTTAGGCAAAGGTAAAAATGGCATCACAAAAGGATTGCTCTATATGAATATAAACCTTCCAATCTGGTATACTAATCCATTCACACTGATATACCATTGATAGGATTACAATGATACAGAACCAGGCTCCAGGCTAAACATGTTTACAGGTCACCAGTCAGAATAGAAACTATGGTAGCATTAGACATGTATTATTGGCAAAGAACTTAACTGCTGTTTATGCAAATTTAGAGTTGTAGTAGTTCTACAAGGCTCCAGTGCAGGCATTCCCAACCACACTCCTCACAGCACGCTAACAGTCCAAGTTTTAGGAATAGCCATATGTCAGCCCAGGTGTCTTTAATAAGTACCTCAGCTATTTTGATTTAATGATCTTTGCTGAAGCCTGGATATCCCTAAAACCTGCCCTGTTAGTGTGCCTGATGGACCAAGGTTGGGAATCACTGCTGTAGTGAATGAAAATGTAATGGAAAGGGCTGTAAATTTTGAGAACTGAAGAATTGGTGAAGGTAATGGAGGGAGGGTGGTGTGCAGACAGCTTTTAAAAGAACAAGAATTGGTCCGTGGTACAATTATTACAAAATATTGTGTTGGCTGCTCTGTAGAAAATATAAATTTAAGTAGGTCAATGAGTTAAGTAAAAATGTGTCAATTTGCACAAAAGAACAATAGTGTGTTTTGGTGAATTGTGAAGATAGGTAACGTTTAAGAACAAAGCACCTATATATACTGTGTGTGTATTTGTAAAGCATGTATGTCTTTTGCAATACCTCTGCTGCACAGTGTGTGGTGCTGCCTCATCATGACATGCTTCACCTGAGTTATTTAATATATGCGCTCCAACGCCCCCTCCTCAGTCTGTCCAGGAGCCGCTCTGACGTCTTTTCATTCATAGCAAGCTCCACAGTGGTTATTAATGTAAACCTCCATTCGGTGGTGCAGAGCTGCGTGTCTTTGTGTGGGCGTCTTTGATAGGAATGAGGAGAGCCTAGGATCGCAGTGGCTGGAGTCTGAAAGAGAACCCTGTACACTTGTGGAATGTTAATGTGTTTCATTAATAATCTGCGCTGAATTTTTTCTTACAAATAGACTTCTGCACCTTCTTGGTATATGAAACTAGGTGAAAGAAAGTTTAATTTTTTAGCTATTAAATTGACAGGTCTATAATTTATTAACTAGTATTTATACAGCTGCAATATGTAAGACTGCAATATTTAGTATGAAATTGTGAAAATGAAAGTGTGTTGTGAAAAGCTTTCATGATGTTGAGGATGAAAAGCAGGCAGCCGGTTTTACTGTTTTGGTAATTGTAACGCTGCCCTCTTTGCAGAGATGAGCTGTGTACCCTACAACCATAGGGAGATACTGCCACTTTGTCATTTTGTAAGTGGTCCATTTACCTGCTGAGTAAGGCAAATGGGAACATTTTGATTTTTAAACACTGGCAACTAAATCTGGGCATACAAGCTACCAGACTCCTTGTACGATAGGTATTATGGCTGAGATTATCAGTACTTTTTATAACATATACCCCTGACATTGTAAATATTTTCCATGTATCTTGTAATATGTGCAGACTTGTCCAATGTTCCTCATTTATCTGAGTAATTTCTTTATCGCTCTTTACACATTTGACATTTTTTTTTAGAAATATCTGTTAGTTTTATGTATCTATGCTTTACCAATACATGTAATGTTGTTTTGAATTGTGTTACCTGACTGAAGTATCCCTTAAATCTGAGGCACTCCTTTGGGGCACACTTGTACCAGATGTTGTGAACTTTGGGTATTAGTGTAATTCTTTTACCATGGCGTTCTTTGATCGTTGATAAGCTGGTCTAATTTGGGAAGGCCAATAATGCAAGATTTATAGGGTGGGATTTACTAAATCTCTGAGAGAAAGTACCAACTAAGCTTCTGTAATTTTTCTAGCATAGCCTGGTTGGCACTTTACGTCTCGCCAAGATTTTATAAATCTCCTCCCTAAAAGTGGAAAGCTAAATGTGCAGTGTGCAGTACTTATTTATAAGAACACATAGAGTTAAGTAGAGTGTTGCAGAATTCTGCATGGCTTGGTAATTAGAGCTTTACCCTGAATGGAGAAAGTGCAGTTGGTAAGATAAATGTATAGAACAATATATCTAGGTCATAGTATAGTTACATTTCTTTCCATTCTTGACCATCTTTGTCGCACTAAAAAACAAGGCCCCCCCCCCCGAAGTATTTGCATTGTGCTAAGCCATAGCTATCTGAAGGTTTCTATTCGCTGCAGTAGAGCAGTGGATTTGAAAAGATCTGCAGTTTGTGGCTGTTATTTACAGTACACAATAACAGCCAGAGCAGTATAAATGAGATGTAGCTTCCACAATTTGTGTAATTCAATTATTCCACTATAGATGAGATTATTAAGTATGACAGTGTGCAGTAATTTTTATTTATTTACAGTTGCATGTAGGTTTATAGGAAAAACTGCACCCCACTTACCTTTACATGTCAGTTGTGTTTGGGAGGCTAGCGTACGGGGAGGTAATAAAGCTGTCCACACTGAGATTCGTCTGGTCATCTTTGTTGGGTTTCTACTGACCAGTGATCAGTATGAAAGGTCAAAACATAATTTAATTCAACACAGCAAAGGGGAGGTATTGCTGGCAGAATATATTTATACAATCTTAAAGAACAACATATGACTCCATTTTTCTCTGACGTCCTAGTGGATGCTGGGTACTCCGTAAGGACCATGGGGTATAGACTGGCTCCGCAGGAGACTGGGCACTCTTAAAAGAAAGATTAGGTACTATATCTGGTGTGCACTGGCTCCTCCCTCTATGCCCCTCCTCCAGACCTCAGTTACTATCTGTGCCCGGCCAGAGCTGGATGCATCCTAGGGGCTCTCCTGAGCTTCCTAGAAAAGAAAGTATTTGTTAGGTTTTTTATTTTCAGTGAGATCTGCTGGCAACAGACTCACTGCTACGTGGGACTGAGGGGAGAGAAGCGATCTACCTGCTTGCAGCTAGCTTGGGCTTCTAAGGCTACTGGACACCATTAGCTCCAGAGGGATCGAACACAGGCCCAGTCCTCGGTCGTCCGGTCCCGGAGCCGCGCCGCCGTCCCCCTTGCAGAGCCAGAACGACGAAGAGAAGTTGAAAATCGGCGGCTGAAGACTCCGGTCTTCATTAAGGTAGCGCACAGCACTGCAGCTGTGCGCCATTGCTCCCTTAGCACACCACACACTCCGGTCACTGATGGGTGCAGGGTGCTGGGGGGGGGCGCCCTGGGCAGCAATTAGATTACCTTACTTGGCGAAAAGCACATAATACAGTCTGATAAACTGTATATGTGCAGTAACCCCCGCCATTAAAGTACATAAAAGGACAGAAGCCCGCCGCTGAGGGGGCCGGGCCTTCTTCCTCAGCACACCGGCGCCATTTTCTCTTCACAGCTCAGCTGGAAGGAAGCTCCCCAGGCTCTCCCCTGCAGTATCCTGGTACACAAAGGGTAAAAAAGAGAGGGGGGCACATAAATTTAGGCGCAAAACTGTGTATATAAGCTGCTATAGGGGAAAAATCACTCAGTATAGTGTACATCCCTGTATTATATAGCGCTGTGGTGTGTGCTGGCATACTCTCTCTCTGTCTCTCCAAAGGGCCTGGTGGGGGAACTGTCTTCAAATAGAGCATCCCCTGTGTGTGTGGTGTGTCGGTACGCGTGTGTCGACATGTCTGAGGTAAAAGGCTCCTCTAAGGAGGTGATAGAGCGGATATGTGTGTGGGAGGGTGTCTCCGTCGACAACGCCGACACCTGTTTGGATATGTGTAAGTGCTGAGGTAAAATTATTGCACAAAAGGTTAGGGAACAGAAAGGAAATCTACCCTGGTCTGTCCCTATGTCACAGAGTCCTTCAGAGTCTCTCTATGTTCACTATCCAAAATAACAAAGTATCGACACGGAGTTTAACTCCACTGTCGACTACGATAATGCAAAGTTACAGCCAAGAGGGCTAAAAGATATTCAATATATGATTATTGGAATAAAATATGATTTGCATATCGCTGATGACTCATCTGTCCCTGACAAGAGAGTACACATGTTAAGGGGAAGAATGCTGAGGTAAATTTCCCTCCTCTTATGAGGAAAAAGAGCGGGAATCTCCAGACAAGAGACGGCAGCTTCCCACAAGAGAATTCTCAGGCTGTATCCTTTCCCCACTAGGGCCAGGATGTGTTGAGAATCTTCCCCTTGGGTGTCCTGTTTGCACTAGCTATTCTCAGGGATCCTGCAGATAGTGTGCACATTCTAGTATACTACCCAGACCGGCGATTGTGTCGGCATGGGTTTATAGCGCTGTGGCAGCGTGGACAGGTACCTTATCAGCAGAGATTGAGACCCTAGTATGCATATAAATATTTGAAGATGCTGTCTTAAGTGATAGATATATAATTATAAAGCATGCCCAAAGGGACATGAGTATACTGGATCCTAGAGACAAAAGCTATGTCGATTTCTGCTTGACGTGTCCTGTAGAATATACATTGGACAGATGATGCCGACTTAAGAGGCATATGGAAGGCTGAGGATTGTGTGGAGAAAGGTTCTCGGGCCTGGTCTCCACAGCTATAGCTGGTAATTCTGATATTTTGCCTTATATTCCTGCACAGCCTAGGAAAGCACGACATTATTAAATGCAGCTTTTCGAATAAAGAAACAAAGTCTGAGGTGCGTCCTTTCTTGTCAGAGCTGGGGGCAGAGGAAAGAAGCTGTACAACACAGCTAGTCCCCAGGAACAGAAGTCCTCCCCGGCCTCTACAAAAATCCACCGCATGTCGCTGGGGCTCCACAGGCGGAGCTAGGCCCGGTGGGGACACGCCTTCGTAAGTTCAGCCACAAGTGGGTTCACTCCCTGTTAGATCCCTGGGCAATAGAAATTGTATCGCAGGGATACAGGCTGGACTGTGAGAAGATGCCCCCTCACCGAGGACCCGGCGGGCTTCCCCCCAAGAGAGGGAGCCAGTGTTAACTGCAATTCGTAAATTGTATCTTCAACAGGTGGTGGTCAAGGGTCCCCTCCTTCAACAAGAGGGTGTTATTATTCGACCATGTTATAATCCCGAAACCAGACGGTTCGGTTAGACCCATATTGTATTAAAATCCCTGAACATATACCTGAAAAGGTTCAGGTTCAAGATGGAATCGCTAAGAGCGGTCATTGCAAGCCTGAAATGACTCGGGACATAAGGGATGCATACCTTCGTGTCCCCATTTATCCACCTCATCAGGCGTACCTCAGAATTGTGGTACGGGATTGTCATTACCAATTTCACCAAGGTAATGGCGGATATGATGGTGCTCCTGCGGAAGCAAGGTGTCACTATTATCACATACTTGGATGATCTCCTCATAAAAGCAAGATCAAGAGAGCAGTTGCTGGACAGAGTATCTCCTGCTCTGGAAGTGAAACGGCAACACGACTGGATTCTATATATTCCGTAGTCGCAGTTGGTTCCTACAGGTCATCTGCCTCGCCTAGGCATGATCCTAGACACAGACCAGAAGAGGGTTTATCTCCCGATAGAGAGAGCTCAGGAGCTCATGACACTGGTCAGGAATCCATTGAAAACCAAAACAGGTGTCAGTGCATCACTGCACTCGAGTCCTGGGAAGGATGATGGCATCATACGAGGCCATCCCCTTCGGCTGGTTCCATGCAAGGACAATGGAACTTACTGGACAAGTGGTCCGGATCACATCTTCAGATGCATCGATTAATCACCCTATCCCCCTGGGCCAGGGTGTCTCTCCTGTGGTGGCTGCGGAGTGCTCACCTTCTCGAGGGCCGCAGATTCGGCATTCAGGACTGGGTCCTGGTGACCACGGATGCAAGCCTCCGGGGGTGGGGGGCAGTTACACAGGGAAGAAAATTCCAAGGTTTGTGGTCAAGCCAACAGACTTGCCTTCACATCAATATCCTGGAACTAAGGGCCATATACAACGCCCTAAGTCAAGCGGAGTTCCTGCTTCGCGACCAACCGGTTCTGATCCAGTCAGACCGCAGGGGCTCATGTAAACCGCCAGGGCGGCACAAGGAGCAGGGTGGCGAGGGTAGAAGCCACCAGAATTCTTCGCTGGGCGGAGAATCAAGTAAGCGCACTGTCAGCAGTGTTCATTCCGGGAGTGGACACGACCTCCACCCGGAAAAGTGGTGACTTCATCATCAGGAAGTCTTCACGCAGTTTTGCAAATTGATGGAAACTGCCTCAGGTGGACTACATGGTGTCCCACCTCAATAAAAAGATAAAAAAGGTTTTACGCTGGGTCAAGGGACTCTCAGGCGATAGCTGTGGTCGCACTAGTAACACCGTGGGTGTTCCAGTCGGTCTATATATTCCCTCCTCTTCCTCTCAGACCCAAGGGCTGAGAATTGTAATAAACGGAGGAGTGTGAACAATATTCTTTGCTCCGAATTGGCCAAGAAGGACTCTGTACCCGGAACTGCAAGAAATGCTCTCAGAGGACCCATGGCCTCTGCCTCTCAGTCAGGACATGTTGCAACAGGGACCCTGTCTGATCCAAGACTTACCGCAGCTGCTTTGGACGGCATGGCGGTTGAACCCCGGATCCTAGCGGAAAAGGGCATTCCGGATGCAGTTATTCCTACGCTGATAAAGGCTAGGAAAGACGTGACAGCAAGACTTTTTCACTGTATATGGCGAAAATAGGTTGCTTGGTGTGTGGCCGGGAAGGCCCTACAGAGGAATTCCAGGGGGGTCGATTCCTGCACTTCCTACAGTCAGGAGTGACTATGGGCCTAAAATTAGGATCCATAAAGGCCAAGATTTCGTCCCTATCCCTTTTTTCTCTCAAAAAGAACTGGCTTCACTGCCTGAAGTTCGGACGTTGTTACAGGGGTGCTGCATATTCAGCCCCTTTTGTGCCTCCAGTGGCACCTTGGGATCTTAACGTGTGTTGGATTCCTAAAATCCCACTGGTTTGAGCCACTTAAGACCGTGGAGCTAAAATATCTCACGTGGAAAGTGGTCATGCTTTTGGCCTTAGCTTGGACTAGGCGTGTGTCAGAATTGGCGGCTTTGTCATGTAAAAGCCCATATCTGATCTTCCATATGGAAAGGGCAGAATGGAGGACTCGTCCCCAATTTCTCCCTAAGGTGGTATCATCGTTTCATTTGAACCAACCTATTGTGGTGCCTGCGGCTACTAGGGACTTGGAGGATTCCAAGTTGCTGGACGTAGTCCGGGCCCTGAAACTTTGTTTCCAGGACGGCTAGAGTCAGAAAAACTGACTCGCTGTTTATCCTGCATGCACCCAACAAGCTGGGTGCTCCTGCTTCAAAGCTGACTATTGCTCGTTGGATCTGTAGCACGATTCAGCTTGCACATTCTGCGGCTGAACTGCCGCATCCTAAATTAGTAAAAGCCCATTCCACGAGGAAGGTGCGCTCTTCTTGGGCGGCTGCCCGAGGGGTCTCGGCTTTACAACTTTGCCGAGCTGCTACTTGGTCGGGTTCAAACACTTTTGCAAAATTCTACAAGTTTGATACCCTGGCTGAGGAGGACCTTGAGTTTGCTCATTCGGTGCTGCAGAGTCATCCGCACTCTCCCGCCCGTTTGGGAGCTTTGGTATAATCCCCATGGTCCTTACGGAGTACCCAGCATCCACTAGGACGTCAGAGAAAATAAGAATTTACTCACCGGTAATTCTATTTCTCGTAGTCCGTAGTGGATGCTGGGAGCCTGTCCCAAGTGCGGACTCTCTGCAATACATGTATTTAGTTATTGCTTAACTAAAGGGTTATTGTATGAGCCATCTGTTGAGAGAGGCTCAGTTATTGTTCATACTCTTAACTGGGTATAGTTATCACGAGTTGTACGGTGTGATTGGTGTGGCTGGTATGAGTCTTACCCTGGATTCCAAATCCTTTCCTAGTAATGTCAGCTCTTCCGGGCACAGTTTCCCTAACTGAGGTCTGGAGGAGGGGCATTGAGGGAGGAGCCAGTGCACACCAGATATAGTACCTAATCTTTCTTTTAAGAGTGCCCAGTCTCCTGCGGAGCCCGTCTATACCCCATGGTCCTTACGGAGTACCCAGCATCCACTACGGACTACGAGAAATAGAATTACCGGTGAGTAAATTCTTATTATTAATGTTATTAAATACCGGCAGCATGTTTAATCTAGTATGGCAGTGACACGGTATTTAAGATAACTTGCCTATCCGGTGAGGTCCCGCAGTGTCTCCCCCTTCTGTCGTGTCTTCTGTTGAGTTGCCTGCAGCTTAGAACTGGTTGCTGGTTAATGCGCTTGCACAGCAGACATTTGCGCATTGTGCACCCAGATGGCAGAGACTCTCCTAACCCTGGAAAGCTTTGCTGGGTCTTTATAGATGGCAGTGGGAGCTATGCATGGTGTATATAGTACAGTCTGTAACAGTGGTAAGCTAAGCTTACCGCTGTTTGCTAAATACTGGGTAGAGATACAAGAAAACCCTTTAGCAAGTCCTTAAGGGGTTATGGCTAATTCTTTATGGAGCCCTGATCTAAACCATGCCTGCTTACTCTTATGGTCCAGTAATAGTTACTAAAGAATAGTGGAGATATGCATGCAGTTAAATAATTTCCCCAACAATAACTAACCCCCACGCAATATTAAGCAAACCTATTCTCTTTCCTTTTAGAATGTCACTTTCCTTGACAAAATTGAACCAGAGCATGGGATTTAGGTAACTCTTGTACAAAAACAATGGAAATCTGAAAAGGTCCCAGATGGCTGCTTGGCTGTCTACTATTAGGGGGAAAACAGTGAAATATGGGCATAATTATGTACAATAAGATTTGCATAATTTTGTAAATGTACATCTAAAGAATGGTATGGTAGATAGGGAGTATTAAAAGATAATTTAGAGTGAAATCAGCCAACAAAGTTATACACCTCAACTATGCTATTAAATCTGGTACTGGACCTAGATACAAAACCTGAGCTGAGATTTCACAATAATTACAAGGAGTGGATCTAGATTAGCAACCGTTATACCTTTGTTTGGGGTGTAGTAGAGTATGCCGGCGGCCGGCATACTGACAGCTGGGCGAGCGCAAATGAGCCCCTTGTGGGCACGGTGGTACGCTACGCTATCTGTTCTCCCTCCATGGTGGTCGTGGACCCGCAAGAGGGAGAAAAGGTGTCGGGATTCCGGCGCCGGTATACTGTGCGCCGGGATCCCGACAGCCGGCAGACTGAAGACCACCCCTTTTGTTTGAATGGTAATTTGTCAAATTGAGAGAATAGTTAGGTTCTGTGCAATGTTACTAGTCTATTTTTTGCATTAGATCACCCCACCTCTTTTAGCATAGTTGCCCTCATGAGCAAGGCCCTCCTTCCTCGTGTTCCTCGCCAGCACTGTCCTCCCAGTCTTCCTTTTATCCTAGTCCCTTTCAGTGGCTCGGACTCTGTGGGGTCATCCCTTGTAGGGTACAGGCTAGGTAAGTGCTAATCTGATTTCTCCCAGTGACTCCTCGTCCCTTACCTATCAAGATACAGTGAGTTTCTCAACCTTCGTCTCTCTGGCCACATCCTACCTAGTTGTTGGTTAGTCTGTGTTGCAGCAAAGATGTCACCTTTCTGTTACTGTACCATTGTTATGCTATGTTTAGTTTTACTGTGTATATAGCCTGTATGGCACTGTGAAACTTTGTGGTGCTTTAAAAAGAAAGTTCAATAATATTAATAAACGGCAAAAAAGCATAGATTAGTGATGTTGTCAGCTTGCAAATGTGAGAAACTAACAAGACTATTCACATCCAGAGGTGGAAAAAAATTCTACCATTGAATTATATATTTTTGCATCTCCATTGAATGTGATAGAGTTCCCCTGTGGCCACAATTCTCTCAGCACCTAGGATTGTATAGCAAACCTCTTGCATAGTAGGTCCAGGGTACAGTATCACCTATAATAAGTTTATAGGCTGTTTCTTCTTCATGGTTTAGATTGATTCTATTACCTATACCTTCTCTCCTCTTCCCAGCTTTTTTTCCGTTTTCTTTTGCCCATGTTCTACCTGGCAGTTAAATCGGAGGTCCGATGACAAGTTTTTTGTAGGGAGGAAATTTCCAAAAATGATGAGTTTCATTTTTGTCAATACTGGGGGACAATTGTTTGTAGAAGGTTGGGATCAAGGCTCCTAAATACATTTTGTTGTTTTGCCATTAAGTTTAAAGCTGGCCTTGAGATTTTCCTTAATATTTATTATTTATTTATTATTTATTAACAGTTTCTTATATAGCGCAGCAAATTCCGTTGCGCTTTACAATTTGAATAAGGAGAAACCTCTAATACCATGGCTTCTGATTTAGGGAAGTAAAGCTTACCCCATAATTAGCTCAGTTTATATAATTTGGTTATGAGATCTGAAGCTCTGTAAGGAAACAAATATGTTGGCAGTAATTTTTTATATTTTGCAAAAAGTGTCATCTATTTTGCTTTGTTCACATGATGGGGCTCTGATCATCACTTTTAGCAGGTTTGTCACCAGGCCAAAAATTATGGGGACTAAGGAGACTTAGGTGGTCATTCCGAGTTGTTCGCTAGCTGCATTCGTTCGCTGTGCAGCGTTGAGGCAAAAAAAGGCACTTCTGCGTATGCGGCGCACGTGCGACGTACTATTACAACAAACAATGTAGTTTTACACAGGGTCTAGCGAAGCTTTTCAGTCGCACTGGCAGCCGCAGAGTGATTGACAGGAAGAGGGCGTTTCTGGGTGTCAACTGACCGTTTTCAGGGAGTGTTCGGAAAAACGCAGGTGTGGCTGGGCGAACGCAGAGCGTGTTTGTGACGTCAAATCAGGAACTGAATGGTCTGAAGTGATCGTAAGCGCTGAGTAGGTTTGAAGCTAGTCTGAAACTGCACAAAATTATTTTGTAGCCGCTCTGTGTTACAATCGTTTGCACTTCTGCTAAGCTAAAATACACTCCTAGTGGGCGGCAGCATAGCGTTTGCACGGCTGCTAAAAACTGCTAGCGAGCGATCAACTCGGAATGACCACCTTAGGTCCTTATTCAGAGGTTCTTAGCCAGATCTGCGTTCATCTCCTCACATGTTGGGGGATTGCGGACGCATCGGAACTAAGATTGATCCCTGACTGTCAAGCGGACTGCCACCATTATTTTTTTCAGAACAGTTGCATGTGCCCCGTTACCCCCCTCCCCCTCCCCAACGCCGCAACCCCTCCTGTCGGCTGCAGCTGTCAGTCACACTGCGGCCACATCCTTCCTGGATCTGACCGCAATTTGTAAGGTCGCACACAACAGCCGGTTAACGTGCACAGATCACCTGGTTGTGTCCGCTGCGAGTATACAGGACTACGTCCAGGTCTGAATCGGCCCCGTAGTGCCATTACTTCTAGGTCTCAAAGTGGTGCTGTTCATCAGAAGTGCAGATATCCAAACAGCTTTCAAAGCTTAGTTTCCATGAAATTTTGTCCAATGCCTTTTCTCTGTCCGAGGAGAGGATTGTAAATTATTGGTGACTTTCCAGTAGTTACTATTGTCGTATTTACTATCTTCATTCTTCCTAGTGGTATACCACATCTGACACTATGGGGGGGTATCCTATTAGCCGCAGACATTTTTTGCATGGAAAAAAAGGGCTTATCGCGATTTTCGCCCGATGGTCATTATCAGTCTATCCAGTTCTAGCCCGTTTTTCTTTGTGCCTTATTATTTTTTATTTTTTTTTACACGAGAACACACAGGATCTGTGGAAAGCCAAGGATTCTATATGTTTTTGTGGCAGTGACTACAGAAAAAAATGCTGATTTATCTGGGATTTGGTTTCATCTGCCTGAGGCAGGTGAAACAAAATCAATGGAAAGTGCCAACATCTGGGCTAATAGGATGGTCCCGGGCGAATCGGCTAATTGGATACCACCCTCTGGAGCCCTAAAGTGCAGTATATTACGTTTCTTTTTCTGGTAGCCTTATACACTATGGAATCAGTTCAATTTGGTGGCGATTTGCTGTCCTACAGGCCTGTGAACAAACATCAGTGAGTACGGAGCTACAGTAAGCACGGCATACAGGCACGTTTACTCGCGGGAGCAAGATACATGAATCTATCCCTCTCCACTTTCAAAAATGCCTTTTTAAACCGTTAAAACTGCCTTTTTTGCAGTTTGTTTGGAAAATAATAAGAATTTACTTACCGATAATTCTATTTCTCGTAGTCCGTAGTGGATGCTGGGCGCCCGTCCCAAGTGCGGACTTCTTCTGCAATACTTGTATATAGTTATTGCTTAAATAAGGGTTATGTTGTGGTTGCATCAGGGTTGATCTGATGCTCCGTTGTTGTTCATACTGTTAACTGGGTAAGTTTATCACAAGTTATACGGTGTGATTGGTGTGACTGGTATGAGTCTTGCCCTGGATTCCAAAATCCTTTCCTTGTACTGTCAGCTCTTCCGGGCACAGTTTCTCTAACTGAGGTCTGGAGGAGGGACATAGAGGGAGGAGCCAGAGCACACCAGTATCCAAATTCTTTCTTAAAGTGCCCTGTCTCCTGCGGAGCCCGTCTATTCATGGTCCTTACGGAGTCCCCAGCATGGTCCTTACGGAGTCCCCAGCATCCACTACGGACTACGATAAATAGATTTACCGGTAAGTAAAATCTTATTTTTTTGCCCCTATGGCAATGGTGTATTACTAATCATTATGGTAATAGTGAAATGTTACTGGATTAGGCAGTATTCTTTGAGTAACAATGTGCCACCTAATCTCTACACCAGTGTTTTCTAAACTTTTTTGAGTCACGGCGCCCTAGAATATCAGAATTTTTTTCACGGCACCCCTAGGCCAAAAATGTCTTATTGAGAAATTTAGAAAGAAATATTACATTAAGTAGATCGCGTTTATATGTCATCCTTAGGGTCAGTTGTGTGGTGAGGGACAAGATTTGCTTCTGTTTGGCCACATATTTTATGACTGGCAGCCACCAGCACTGGTTTTGCCTATTATATTGACCATGAATAATTTGAATTGGTCCTGGACCACCAACCCAGGGCACCCCTGCAAGTGTCCCGAGGCACCCCAGGGAGCCACGGCACACAGTTTGGGAACCTCTGCTCTACACATCACTTTTAGGCTTGATTTGGGAAGTCGATCTCCTTGGCTCCACACAAAAAAGATCAATCCTACCATTGTTACATACACCCATTCTTTTCTATCTGGCACCAGTTTGCTCTCCTCCTCTGTAGCCTGCCTATCACCTCCAGAGATTATAGACTTGCTGCTGGTGTACTGTATATTGCCCTTTTCTTCTATCCTCTATTAAAATATATTATGACTAAATAGTAACTAGTTTCTTTACGAATTATACAGCAGTAAAAGGAATTAGTATTTTATTATCTGACACCATGGTACTGATAACATATGTTGTTACTCGCTATGATTGTAGTGATATTAATGAGTGGCCCCTATACATCAGCAATTAATAGCTGCAATGTCCCGATCCCCCGACGGCTAGGTCAGGCAGTCGGGAATATTAAACATGTTTAAAAATCCAGATTCCCAGACGGATCGCCAATCATCGCTGCCTGCCGATTGGCGGGTTGGGGGATCGTGACTGCTGATGTTTTGGGGCCATAATACTTCAGAGTATGATAAAATTCTTTCACAGCTTTTCTACAAGAGATCGTCTGAAATTCTGCACAGGGCATTTGTACAATCAGCATCTCTGTGACAGGCAGTTCATATCCTGACAAGGGAAATTGACGATTTCAACAAGGATTAAAGACTTTGCCGCTAGTGTATTTTACTTGATTCTTGTATGCATATGTCTAAATGTGAAAGATTAAGTAGCTGACCCTAACATACCATGTGGATGGGAAAAACAATCGTATGTGATTTCAATGTATTTGTTTTTTATTTCATAATACGAACACATTTATGGGGGGTATAGAAGTACTGATGTGTACAGATATGTGTGCTGAGTGATCTAGCACACAACACTCAGCACACATTATGCCCCCCCCCCCCCCTCCCTTGTTAAGCACAGCGCAATGTGTGCTGAGGAAAGGAGGGGACGCTCACTTCACCCAGCGGTGAAGTGAGCGATCTAACTAGATTTCGCTTGCATGCATGCCAATCTAAATTCAGCGATAGCCGCATCGCTATCGCTATGGGGCATACACACGGAGAGATGTATGCTTCATTTCTAAGCAATCTAGTCAGATTGCTTAGAATTTAAGCACACATAGCTACATGTATACCCCATTTCTCTATCGTCCTAAGTGGATGCTGGGGTTCCTGAAAGGACCATGGGGAATAGCGGCTCCGCAGGAGACAGGGCACAAAAAAGTAAAGCTTTACTAGGTCAGGTGGTGTGCACTGGCTCCTCCCCCTATGACCCCCCTCCAGACTCTAGTTAGATTTTGTGCCCGAACGAGAAGGGTGCAATCTAGGTGGCTCTCCTAAAGAGCTGCTTAGAGAAAGTTTAGTTTAGGTTTTTTTTTCTTTACAGTGAGTCCTGCTGGCAACAGGATCACTGCAACGTGGGACTTAGGGGGAAAGTAGTAAACTCACCTGCATGCAGAGTGGATTTGCTGCTTGGCTACTGGACACCATTAGCTCCAGAGGGATCGAACACAGGCCCAGCCGTGGAGTCCGGTCCCGGAGCCGCGCCGCCGACCCCCTTGCAGATGCTGAAGCGTGAAGAGGTCCGGAAACCGGCGGCTGAAGACTCCTCAGTCTTCATAAGGTAGCGCACAGCACTGCAGCTGTGCGCCATTTTCCTCTCAGCACACTTCACTGGGCAGTCACTGAGGGTGCAGAGCGCTGGGGGGGGGCGCTCTGAGAGGCAAATATAAACCTTATACAAGGCTAAAAATACCTCACATATAGCCCATAGGGGCTATATGGAGATATTTAACCCCTGCCTGACTGGAAAAATAGCGGGAGAAGAACCCGCCGAAAAAGGGGCGGGGCCTATCTCCTCAGCACACGGCGCCATTTTCTGTCACAGCTCCGCTGGTCAGAACGGCTCCCAGGTCTCTCCCCTGCACTGCACTACAGAAACAGGGTAAAACAGAGAGGGGGGGCACATTAATGGCTATATATATATATATTAAAGCAGCTATAAGGGAGCACTTAATATAAGGATATCCCTTGTATATATAGCGCTTTGTGGTGTGTGCTGGCAGACTCTCCCTCTGTCTCCCCAAAAGGGCTAGTGGGTCCTGTCTTCATTAGAGCATTCCCTGTGAGTTTGCGGTGTGTGTCGGTACGTGGTGTCGACATGTATGAGGACGATATTGGTGTGGAGGCGGAGCAATTGCCAAATATGCAGATGTCACCCCCCAGGGGGTCGACACCAGAATGGATGCCTTTATTTGTGGAATTACGTGATGGTTTATCTTCCCTTAAACAGTCAGTTGAGGACATGAGGCGGCCGGACAATCAATTAATGCCTGTCCAGGCGCCTCAAACACCGTCAGGGGCTGTAAAACGCCCTTTGCCTCAGTCGGTCGACACAGACCCAGACACGGGCACTGATTCCAGTGACGACGGTAGAAATTCAAACGTATTTTCCAGTAGGGCCACACGTTATATGATTTTGGCAATGAAGGAGACGTTACATTTAGCTGATACTACAGATACCGTAAAACAGGGTATTATGTATGGTGTGAAAAAACTACAAACAGTTTTTCCTGAATCAGAAGAATTAAATGACGTGTGTGATGAAGCGTGGGTTGCTCCTGATAAAAAGTTGATAATTTCAAAAAAGTTATTGGCATTATACCCTTTCCCGCCAGAGGTTAGGGCGCGCTGGGAAACACCCCCTAAGGTGGACAAGGCGCTCACACGCTTATCCAAACAAGTGGCGTTACCCTCTCCTGAGACGGCCGCACTTAAGGATCCATCAGATAGAAAGATGGAAGTTATTCAAAAGAATATATACACACATGCAGGTGTTATACTACGACCAGCTATAGCAACTGCCTGGATGTGCAGTGCTGGAGTAGTTTGGTCAGAATCCCTGATTGAAAATATTGATACCCTAGATAGGGACAATGTTTTACTGTCGTTAGAACAAATAAAGGATGCATTTATCTATATGCGTGATGCACAGAGGGATATTTGCACACTGGCATCTCGGGTGAGTGCTATGTCCATTTCAGCCAGAAGAGCCTTATGGACACGACAGTGGACAGGCGATGCGGATTCAAAACGTCACATGGAGGTTTTGCCGTATAAAGGGGAGGAGTTATTTGGAGTTGGTCTATCAGACTTGGTGGCCACGGCTACTGCCGGGAAATCCACTTTTTTACCTCAAGTCACTCCCCAACAGAGAAAGGCACCGACCTTTCAACCGCAGCCTTTTCGCTCCTACAAAAATAAGAGAGCAAAGGGCTTGTCGTACCTGCCACGAGGCAGAGGAAGAGGGAAGAGACACCAACAGGCAGCTCCTTCCCAGGAACAGAAGCCCTCCCCGGCTCCTGCAAAAACCTCAGCATGACGCTGGGGCCTCTCAAGCGGACTCGGGGACAGTGGGGGGCCGTCTCAAAAATTACAGCGCGCAGTGGGCTCACTCGCAGGTAGACCCCTGGATCCTGCAGATAATATCTCAGGGGTACAGGTTGGAATTAGAGACGGATCCTCCTCATCGTTTCCTGAAGTCTGCCTTACCAACCGTCTCTTCCGAAAGGGAGAGGGTGTTGGAAGCCATTCACAAGCTGTACGCTCAGCAGGTGATAGTCAAAGTACCCCTATTACAACAAGGAAAGGGGTATTATTCCACTCTATTTGTGGTACCGAAGCCGGATGGCTCGGTAAGGCCTATTCTAAATCTAAAGTCCTTGAACCTCTACATAAAAAAGTTCAAGTTCAAGATGGAGTCACTCAGAGCAGTGATAGCGAACCTGGAAGAAGGGGACTTTATGGTATCCTTGGACATCAAGGATGCGTATCTACACGTTCCGATTTACCCCGCACACCAGGGGTACCTCAGGTTCATTGTTCAAAACTGTCACTATCAGTTTCAGACGCTGCCGTTCGGATTGTCCACGGCGCCTCGGGTCTTTACCAAGGTAATGGCCGAGATGATGATTCTTCTTCGAAGAAAAGGCGTATTAGTTATCCCATACTTGGACGATCTCCTAATAAGGGCAAGGTCCAGAGAACAGCTGGAGACAGCTTTAGCACTATCTCAAGAGGTGCTAAGACAACACGGGTGGATTCTGAATATTCCAAAATCCCATTTAATCCCGACAACTCGTCTGCTGTTCCTAGGAATGATTCTGGACACGGTTCAGAAAAAGGTTTTCCTTCCAGAGGAAAAAGCCAAGGAGTTATCCGATCTGGTCAGGAACCTCCTAAAACCAGGAAAAGTGTCAGTACATCAATGCACAAGAGTCCTGGGAAAAATGGTGGCTTCTTACGAAGCAATTCCATTCGGCAGATTCCATGCAAGAATATTCCAAAGGGATCTGTTGGACAAATGGTCAGGGTCGCATCTGCAGATGCACCTGCGAATAACCCTGTCACCAAAGACAAGGGTGTCACTTCTGTGGTGGTTGCAGAAGGCTCACCTATTAGAAGGCCGCAGATTCGGCATTCAGGATTGGATCCTGGTGACCACGGACGCCAGCCTGAGAGGCTGGGGAGCAGTCACACAAGGAAGAAACTTCCAGGGAGTATGGACGAGTCTGGAAAAGTCTCTTCACATAAACATTCTGGAACTAAGAGCAATCTACAATGCTCTAAGCCAGGCGGAACTTCTCCTGCAAGGAAAGCCGGTGTTGATTCAGTCGGACAACATCACGGCGGTCGCCCATGTAAACAGGCAGGGCGGCACAAGAAGCAGGAGTGCAATGGCAGAAGCTGCCAAGATTCTTCGCTGGGCGGAGAATCACGTGATAGCACTGTCAGCAGTGTTCATCCCGGGCGTGGACAACTGGGAAGCAGACTTCCTCAGCAGACACGATCTTCATCCGGGAGAGTGGGGTCTACATCCAGAAGTCTTCAACATGTTAATAGACCGTTGGGAAAGACCAATTGTAGACATGATGGCGTCTCGCCTCAACAAGAAACTGGACAAATATTGCGCCAGGTCAAGAGATCCACAGGCAATAGCTGTGGACGCACTGGTAACTCCTTGGGTGTACCAGTCAGTGTATGTGTTTCCTCCTCTGCCGCTCATACCAAAGGTATTGAAGATCATACGGCAAAGAAGAGTAAGAACAATACTAGTGGTTCCGGATTGGCCGAGAAGGACTTGGTATCCGGAACTTCAAGAGATGCTCACGGACGAACCGTGGCCTCTACCTCTGAGAAGGGACCTGCTACAGCAGGGTCCCTGTCTTTTTCAAGACTTACCGCGGCTGCGTTTGACGGCATGGCGGTTGAACGCCAGATCCTAAAAGGGAAAGGCATTCCAGAAGAAGTCATTCCTACCTTGATTAAGGCACGGAAGGAAGTCACCGTGAAACATTATCACCGCATTTGGCGAAAATATGTAGCGTGGTGCGAGGATCGGAGGGTTCCGACGGAGGAATTCCAACTGGGTCGTTTCCTACATTTCCTGCAATCAGGATTATCTATGGGTCTCAAATTGGGATCCATTAAGGTTCAAATTTCGGCCCTGTCAATATTCTTCCAAAAAGAATTGGCCTCTGTCCCTGAGGTCCAGACTTTTGTCAAGGGAGTACTGCATATACAGCCTCCTGTGGTGCCTCCGGTGGCACCGTGGGATCTAAATGTAGTTTTAGATTTCCTCAAATCCCATTGGTTTGAACCATTGAAAAAGGTGGATTTGAAATATCTCACATTGAAAGTGACTATGTTACTAGCCCTGGCCTCTGCCAGGAGAGTATCTGAATTGGCGGCTTTATCTTATAAAAGTCCTTATCTAATCTTCCATTCGGATAGGGCAGAACTGCGGACTCGTCCGCATTTTCTCCCTAAAGTGGTATCAGCATTTCATCTGAACCAACCTATTGTGGTGCCTGCGGCCACTAGCGACTTGGAGGACTCCAAGTTGTTGGACGTTGTCAGAGCCTTAAAAATATACATTGCAAGGACGGCTGGAGTCAGAAAATCTGACTCGCTGTTTATATTGTATGCACCCAACAAGTTGGGCGCACCTGCTTCTAAGCAGTCGATTGCTCGTTGGATTTGTAACACAATTCAACTTGCACATTCTGTGGCAGGCCTGCCACAGCCTAAAACTGTAAAAGCCCACTCCACAAGGAAGGTGGGCTCATCTTGGGCGGCTGCCCGAGGGGTCTCGGCATTACAACTCTGCCGAGCAGCTACGTGGTCGGGGGAGAACACGTTTGTAAAATTTTACAAATTTGATACCCTGGCAAAGGAGGACCTGGAGTTCTCTCATTCGGTGCTGCAGAGTCATCCGCACTCTCCCGCCCGTTTGGGAGCTTTGGTATAATCCCCATGGTCCTTTCAGGAACCCCAGCATCCACTTAGGACGATAGAGAAAATAAGAATTTACTTACCGATAATTCTATTTCTCGGAGTCCGTAGTGGATGCTGGGCGCCCATCCCAAGTGCGGATTATCTGCAATACTTGTACATAGTTATTGTTAACTAATTCGGGTTATTGTTAAGGAGCCATCTTTAAGAGGCCCTTTCTGTTGTCATACTGTTAACTGGGTTTAGATCACAAGTTGTACGGTGTGATTGGTGTGGCTGGTATGAGTCTTACCCGGGATTCAAAATGCCTCCCTTATTGTGTATGCTCGTCCGGGCACAGTACCTAACTGGAGTCTGGAGGGGGGTCATAGGGGGAGGAGCCAGTGCACACCACCTGACCTAGTAAAGCTTTACTTTTTTGTGCCCTGTCTCCTGCGGAGCCGCTATTCCCCATGGTCCTTTCAGGAACCCCAGCATCCACTACGGACTCCGAGAAATAGAATTATCGGTAAGTAAATTCTTATTATTATTGTGCAATTTGGAAGTTGACCGTTCATAGCCACATTTCTATAATCAAATTATTGCATCTCTGATTAGGTGGTTCAGGATAGAGCATCTGATAGTATTGTCTATAAAGTAGTATAGCTCCTGGCTAAAGATACAGCACACTGTATAATGAATTCACTAGTTGATGGAAAGTTAAACTAAATAAGCTAATCAGTCACAGTCTTCATTAATTTACCACTTCTAAATCACAGTCTTCATTAATTTACCACTTTTTACTCAGACAGGCAACCCACACAAATGTCCGACAGTGGGGATTGCACCAGACCTGGACGCATACAGACCTACTCCGGACACGCGTTTCACTATTTATCAAAGGGGTTTACAATTTTTATCAAGATTTTTTCAAGTGTATTATTAATTTAAATTTTTCTGAGTGCACCAATATCGCCAAATTTGATTTTAGACTTTTGTGTGCAACATCACTTGTAAATAGCTGTTGTGGTCTTTGTTTGGTGTTGTAGATTTCCACAAAAATACCAGTGTAGTGATTTTGCACATGTATTTATCCATATCAAAACCAGCATTAGATGAGATTTGAATGTTGTGGAGAAAGAATAAAGGTGTCTGTTTTACAATACAAAAAAATAAATAAAAAAAATCTATCTAGGTGACATATTAAAGGCAACATGCGGGGGGCGTGGCCTGGAGGCTGAACAGACTGGCAGCACGAACGGGGAGCTCCACTACAGCTGGGGAGATAATTCCTCCGTGCCTCTCCCCTCGTGCCCTATATCCCTCCTAAGCATTGGCCCCTGCTCTTCAGTGATCCCCCTCTCCGAGGTGGACCAGCGCCGTGGAATCGGGGAGCCGGTTTCCTGGCTCCTGTGGATTGCGGCCTGTCCACCATCCAGACGCCGGGGCCTCGATTTTGGTCCGGCGCTGCCGGCCGCCTACTATACCTGCCTGTGGAGAGCCTGCCGGGGGCCCACGTCCTGTCGTCTGTGCCCGGACCCCCTTCTTCGGGACCGCTGTGGCTGGTGGTGCTCGGGGGGGGGGGGGGGGGCTGGAGGAGCGGCCGAGCGCGGCCGCTGGGAGTCCAGAGTCGCGGCGGCGGACATCTTTGACCTCGTGAGCCGGGGGGAGCTGCAGGAGACGCACGACCCGGGTGACGCCGCATAGAGCAGAGGTGAGCCGCCCTTCTGCCCGGAGACGTTAATCTCCCCACTGCAGCCTTACACTCCCTCCCTGTGGGCGCCTGCCGCCGGGGGCCCTGGTTGGAGCGCCGGGGGAAGCACCAGCCCGTCCCTCCTGAGCTCTTCTCCTGGGGCTGGCTCCGTGGGCCTCCACTATTGCACCGGCCCTATCTAGATTATTTGGCCGGACCCATCCCCCTGTGCTCCCGTTGTCTGGAGGGCTCTGCCTTCCCTGTCCCCCTGACGGCCTGCACCTCTCTGTCACTCCTGCGGCTCAGCACCCCGCGTTGGAGATCCCCCCCACTGCAGCCCTCCAAAGCCCACATTATACCCTGCCTGAGGGCCTCGGCTCCCTCTCTGGCCCTGCATGCTCCTGCACCTCCCTGCGGCCTCCTGCCGCTCCCGGTCCCCGGGGGGCCTTTACTGCTACCAAGCACAGACGCCCTTACTCCTGCTGCCTGGTCCTGGTGCTGCCCCGGTCACTGGCAGGTCCGTGTCCGGGTCTCATCTCCGCAGTTCCTAAACGGGGGTGGACCTCCAGAGTGCCCTGTCTCCTGCGACCTCTGACTGTCTGGCTCCTCTCCGGGACCACGTGGGCCCCCCTCTCTGCCGAAACTCCCCGGTCCTGCTCCATCCGCCTTGCTCGGCTGGCCACGTCATGACGCCTCTCTAGGGCCCCCGCCTTACCCCCCCCTGGTCCTGAGCCTTACTGCTGGAGCGCCTTCTCTACTTCCCACCCTGCTGTCCACCCCCTTTCTCATATGTTCACGATGCCCAGGGGTGGCAAAAAGTCACAGGGGTCCGACCTCACACCATTCCTTACTTAAACGAGCACCCCAGCCAAGAGCAGGCCTGATGCTCCTGAACCCCCCCCATGGTCCCTCCGATTCTGAGTCCGAAGACGACGATCTCACACCCCTTACCCGCAGGGACTTTCTCTCCCTCCTTAAGGAGATGCGGGATGTTAAAACCTCTGTCCAGGCTCTCCACTCCCTGAAATCCGATATTGCCGAAATTGGCTCCAGAACGGATCAACTTGAATGACGAGTGGAAGAGGTGGTGTCGTTCCAGCAAACGGTCGAGACTGACTTCCATCAACTCCACCAAGATGTTTCCCAGTTGCGGGAGGAGCATGAGGACCAAGACAATAGGGCGAGGAGAAACAACCTGAGGTTCCGGGGTATTCCTGAGGAGGTCGAGGCGGCCCACCTTGACCTTTACCTTAAACGCCTCTTTGCCCACCTGTCACCTGACACCCCTGAAGAACATCTTCTCCTAGATCGAGCGCATCGAGCCCTGCGACCTCGCTCTCAAGACTCCTCCCAGCCCAGGGATGGCATCCTCCGACTGCACTACTTCACTGCGAAAGAGGCCATTATGAGAGAAGCCCGACGGCTGGGATCTGTGACTTTCCAGAATACCCCCCTGCAGATCTTTCAGGACTTATCCCCGCTCACCCTGGCCAAACGTAGAGACTTTAAACCCGTCACTTCCCTGCTCTCCCGTCATAATGTTTAATACCGCTGGGGTTTCCCTTTCCGTCCCCTGGTTTGGCACCAAGGGAAGCTCCTCACGGCCAGGAATCTACCCGAGGCTCAAACGCTGCTCTCCAAGCTGGGTATCCACACCGCCGAACAGGATATTCCTACTCAACGCCTGCCGCCGTGGACACAGCGGGACCCGCTTCAGCCCCCTCGATCTGAGTGGTTTACGGTCCCAGCTTCTGCGGCCTCCCCAGCTCCACCTCCGGTTCCCTGATGGACTTCTAGCTCTCTAATTTAATGCCTTCTCTATATAATTATGTCGACCTTTCCTGGTCGCACTCCCCTACCCGGGGAGTTGTTAAACTTTAGATCTCCCGTATCCTGATTTCCCGACCCCTTAGTTGATTCTCGACTGTTTCGTTGTTACCTCTTGTTAAAATGTTACAATGTTGACATGTTAATATGCTGAAAACTGAGATTCTGTTTTTTCTCTACCCCCTGCCCCTCCCTTCCTTTCTGGAGCTGGCGTTCCATCTGTTCTTTGTCCCTGCTTTCTTTCCAGCTTTTTCCCTCAGGTCCCCCCAGGGGAGGTTTGCCTCCTACCCCTCGCTATGTGGTTTGTGATCCATTATCTGTACCCCATGCCGTGCCCCCTTAGGGCTTTGAGCCCTCTTGCTGACCTAGGTGCCCTCCCGACACCTAGTATCCCTTCCCCCTGTCAGCACTATCGGTCCTGGCCCCTATTGCCGGATGACCAACCACCCTCCCTTCCCCCCCGGTTTCCTTTCCTTCCTCCCTCCCTTCTGACCGCGTTGTCTCTCGCTTTATATCCTTCTTCTCTATCTCTCTTCTTCCTTCCTCTACTTTCAGTGCTCTCCGCTCCTTCTATTCTGCCTACCTCTTTGTTGCTTGCCCATGGGTCTCCGGGTACTATCCTTTAATGTGAAGGGCTTGAATAGCCCTCAAAAGAGAGGTAAGCTCTTTGCCTCCCTTAAACTCCATAAAGGCGACCTGGTCTTTCTCCAGGAGACTCACTTCCTACATAACTCCCATCCTACGCTGCAATGTAAACCATACCCTGATTCTTTCCATGCCTGTGACCATTCGGCTAAGAAACGGGGGGTTGCGACTTTATTTGCCCGCCACCTCACCTTTGAGCTTCTAGATTCTCATGCCGACAAGGATGGCCGGTTTCTTGTTTTGGTGGGGAAACTTAATAACAAACTCTGTACCCTAGCCAACGTCTATGCCCCTAACCAACGACAGGAACGATTCTTTGCAAAGCTAGATACTCCTTACTCGAGTCCGGCAAGGCGACCTCATACTTGCTGGGGACTTTAACTCTGTTTTAAACCCACAGATAGACCGCTCTCCCCACTGCTTCCCCGTCGGACTCCCTCCGCTCTAGATCCCTCCTCCGTCTCATGTGATCCCAGCTTCTCTATGACTCCTGCTCGTGACTATACCTTTTATTCTGCTCCTCATAATTCCTACTCCCGCATTGATATGGTCCTGCTCAGCCACGATCTCTCCTTAAATCTCCACGCTGCCCATATTCACCCATTGATCTGGTCTGCTCATGCCCCTATCTCTTGCGACCTCTCGGGTCTGATCTCACGCCCCCGCCCCATGACATGGCGTCTTAACGACTCCCTCCTTCACAACCCGGAGATACGTTCCCATCTTCGGGACACATTTTCAGACTATTTTACCCTGAACGATACCCCTGACATTTCTAGGTCCACTCTCTGGCTGGCACACAAGGCAGTTCTTCGTGGGCACGTTATCAGCCTGGCCTCAAAAACCAAAAAGCAATCCCTCTCCCAGTTTAACAAACTCTCTATTAAACTCCACACACTTGAGACCCAGCATAAGGCGTCCTCCGACCAGGCTGTCTTGTCTGACCTCCGTACTGTTAAGGCAGAACTTGATCTCCTTCTCTCCAGACGGGTGGCCAAACGTCTTAAGTGGCTTCGCCAATTTCTACAAATCCGCCACTTCCTAGGTTCTCTGCCCTCCTCCGCTTTGCTTCGTGTCCTCACCCCCTTTGAAAGTTTATGCATTAACTCTCACCTCTCCAAAGGCTTAATCTCCCAACTTTACTCCCTTTTACTAGATTCTACCCTTCCCTCCTCCCGGCCCCACGAGCTCGCATGGGAACGTGATCTTGGACCTCCCCCAGAGAGTGAGGATTGGGAGGACATGAGACTGGGGATTGCTAAATGCTCTATTGCTACTGCCTTTAAGGAGATGGCCTACAAAATTTACTACCGTTGGTACTACACTCCTGACAGACTTAACAAACTCTTTCCGTCTTCCTCCCCTAGTTGCTGGAGGAACTGCAGATCTAGAGGCACTATGCTGCACATATGGTGGACCTGCCCGTCCATCGCTTCCTTTTGGAATCTAGTCCACTCCCTCCTTAATTTGCTTTTGGATTCCCCTGTGCTGAAAGATCCCTGGATCTTTTTGCTGTGTTACCCTCCCCCGATGCTTAATAAATTCTCCCAAAAACTGGCCACACATATTCTAACGGCGGCGAAGTCGCTGATAGCTCTTAACTGGAAGAACCCCTCTCTCCCGTCCCTTAAAACCAAAATTTGGCATATTGCATCAATGGAAAAGATTACATATTATCTTCACGACCGGGGTCACATTTTTGAGCAGGTCTGGGCCCCCTGGCTCGCTGCTGAACGTAGATCGCCCCCCCCCCCCCCTTGCACCTAGTTCCTTCCGCAGACCCATGGGCATTGCCTATTGCTCCTCCTTCATGCCTCCCCCCTCTTCTTCTTTTCTCTCTCTCTCTCTCTCTCTCCTCTTCCTTCTCTCTTCCTTATCTTCTCTCGTCTCTCCCTTGACCTCCCTCTCCCTCTTTCTCCTGATCTCACTATATCCAGGATATGTACTGTAAATAGATTATACTGTGGTTTCCCCCCCCCCCGAATCTCATACTTGATTGTTATTGTTCTTTTTTTTTTTTTTATTAATTTCGCTGTTTATTTTAAAATTTGTGGTTTCTGCTGGACGTTGGATCTTATGACCACCTGTCCCATATGTCCATGTAATGTTTCTCTATTATGTTTAACCACGTACAAATAAAGAATTAAAAAAAAAAAAAAGGCAAATGCATGTTACCCCCCCCCCCCCCCCTTTCAATCCTGCCAACAACAAAAAAAGAGAGAAAAGAATGGGGGGGAACCCTCTTACCCTCGTACCCTCTTACCCTCGTACCCTCTTTCTCTTACCCTTTTACTTAATAAATATTAATTTCTTATTTTATTTTACCTGGAAAATAGATGTCATTTTAGCCCATCCATTTAACAATTGGATTAATGCACTTAAATTCAGCAACCTTCAGCTTTTTAATTATCGTTTCAGACACTTTACGTGTCAGGATAGGTGTATATATGAGTATTTCTTTTCTTTTTTTATTTTATTTGTTTTTTTTCTTTGGTGGGGGTAGTATTTTTTTTAACTCTGGTGATATATTTAGCTCTGTAGAATATGTTTTTAGTTTTTTGTTTTTTCTCCTGCAGGGTCCACAGATTATCCACAGGATAAACATTGGTATATAAGGTAGCATCAGCGGAGTGGCACCAATCGATCAAAGCTTTCGGCCTCCCAGAATGCATTGGGCCAGTCTATATCCCCGCCTCCTGGCTCAGGCAATTCAGTTTTTTGTTTGGTGTGGCAGGAGCCGGACCATGGTCAATGGGCTGCTGCTTTTTATTTTTATAGTCTTTTATTCTTTTTGAGCAATCCTTCTAAAAAGCGTTTCATATGTACCTTAGAAAGAGTCGCTCCAACAACTCCCTACCGGGTCGCGACAACGCTTACCCACATGTACAGTGCTATTTCGGCGGACATCTGTGTAGGTTGTACTAGGAAGTCCAGCAGGCGTTATCAGGCTGTGGCCGAGCACGGGGAGAAGGTAAGGCGTCGGTTCTGCTTAGTGGGGGAGACGCGAGACACAGCCGCACTGTTCTCGAGATGGAGACAACCGAACAGTCGCTGATGTGGCTGCTACCTCGGCTGCACAAGCGCTAGGCCTCAGGGATCCTAGACTCTAGGGCAGGCTTTTTCAACCAGTGTGCTGTGGCACACTAGTGTGCCGCAACCAGTTGCAAGGTGTGCCGCGGAGCCAGAGCAGCTTCCTGCAACCTCAGAGTGAACTGTTGGCCCGGGCTCTTCTTAAAGGATCAGTCATCCTCTGTCCGTGACCTATGCCTTGAAGACGCGGCAGTGTGATATCATAGGTCACGGCCCTCGCATCTCACCACCCAGCCAGCCCATCCGCCTGCATACACATCTTCCAGTTCCTGCCTGCATCCACAGCTTTCCTTGCCCACCCACATCCACACCTGCCCGACCGCCTGCTGCTCAGTAATTGCAGCACTCCACTATGAACAACCCCCGCCACTGAGGGACAGGGAGGAGGACAGCTGACCGGTAGGGGCTAATATTTGTTATGTTATTTCTCCTGTGGGGCGCAATAGGATTTATGGGGGGGAACAATGTGAATAATTCATGTGGAGAGCAATAGGATTTATGTGGAGAGAAATGTGATTGATTTATGTGGGGAGCAATAGGATTTATGTGGGGAGCAATGTGATTGTTTTTTTCTGTGTAGGCCAATGTATGTGTGGATTTTTTTTTTACTGTGAGGGTCAATGTGTGTGTGTGTGTGTTTTGTTTTTTTCCTGTGGGGAACTGATGGTGTGCCTTGGCAATTTTAAAATATTGTTAGGTGTGCCGTGAGTAAAAAAAGGTTGAAAATCACTGCTCTAGGGGTTAGTATGAGGCCGCAATTCCTGGCGTTGATGACAGCAGTGGGGAGTAAGACGCTCCCCTGGTCGCCCCTTCTCCCAGTTCATGACCAGTTTCCTTCGAGTCTCCCATCATGAACTGATTTCCCGCTACCGTCTGAGACGCTAGATATTAACTGACCCAGTCGCAGCTTAGGCGGCGGTGTCACTGGTGCATCTGTGTTCACTGTGCTAGCGTATTGAATGATCCTTGAAGCGGGTTTAAGTTTCCCTGTATCCCGCTCTCCTGAGGCAGGTGATACAGTACTGAGTCTCTACCTACCATTGTGGTACGAGTAGTTGTATAAGTGCCTATTGCATATGAGTCTTGTATACTTACTGCTGTTTCTTTCGCCTGTGCGACTGAATATGTTAAAAGTCCTGTATAAGGTAATGCAGTAATGTTTTTCCTACTTACCTGAAATGTATCTCTAGGTGCTTATATTGCCAATGTATACTAATGTGTAACAATGTGACTGATTGCTAATATGGTTTCTGACTTATACTGTGTTTCTGTCAAGTTTTGCTTTCTCACATATCTGATCCTCAATGCTGGTGCAAAGCAGGGAGGTGTTGGATTGTATATCGCGTTGGCAAGCATTAAATTGATTTCAGTCACACCGGACTGGTGTAGTTAACACCAGTCCGGTGTGTGATTTGTTTATCATGTCAAAGAGAGGCAAGGGTGAGGAGGATACACTCTCCACAGCTGTACCTACATTGATATTACGGTTGTCATGCAAAACAGGGTTAACATCTCAAGATCTGGTTCAAAATGGGTTCTGTGCAAATTGTTATAGGGGGTGATTCCGAGTTGTTCGCTCGCTAGCTGCTTTTAGCAGCATTGCACACGCTAAGCCGCCGCCCTCTGGGAGTATATCTTAGCTCAGTGATTTTCAACCTTTTTTTACTCACGGCACACCTAACAATATTTTAAAATTGCCAAGGCACACCATCAGTTCCCCACAGGAAAAAAACAAAACACACACACACACACACACACACTGACCCTCACAGTAAAAAAAAAATCCACACATACATTGGCCTACACAGAAAAAAACAATCACATTGCTCCCCACATAAATCCTATTGCTCCCCACATAAATCAATCACATTTCTCTCCACATAAATCCTATTGCTCTCCACATGAATTATTCACATTGTTCCCCCCCATAAATCCTATTGCGCCCCACAGGAGAAATAACATAACAAATATTAGCCCCTACCGGTCAGCTGTCCTCCTCCCTGTCCCTCAGTGGCGGGGGTTGTTCATAGTGGAGTGCTGCAAATACTGAGCAGCAGGCGGTCGGGCAGGTGTGGATGTGGGTGGGCAAGGAAAGCTGTGGATGCAGGCGGGAACTGGAAGATGTGTATGCAGGCGGATGGGCTGGCTGGGTGGTGAGATGCGAGGGCCGTGACCTATGATATCACACTGCCGCGTCTTCAAGGCATAGGTCACGGACAGAGGATGACTGATCCTTTAAGAAGAGCCCGGGCCAACAGTTCACTCTGAGGTTGCAGGAAGCTGCTCTGGCTCCGCGGCACACCTTGCAACTGGTTGCGGCACACTAGTGTGCCACAGCACACTGGTTGAAAAAGCCTGTCTTAGCTTAACAGAATAGCGAACGAAAGATTAGCAGAATTGCGAATAGAAATTTCTTAACAGTTTCTGAGTAGCTCCAGACTTACACAGCCATTGCGACCAGCTCAGTCCTTTTCGTTCCTGGTTTGACGTCAAACACACCCAGCGTTTGCCCAACCACTCCCCCGTTTCTCCAGCCACTCCTGCGTTTTTCAACTCGAACGCCTGTGTTTTTCCGCACACTCCCATAAAACGGCCAGTTTCCGCCCAGAAACACCCACTTCCTGTCAATCACACTACGATCAGCACAGCGATGAAAAAGCTTTGTTATGCCGTGAGTAAAATACCTAACTTTTGTGTAAAACAACTAAGCGCATGCGCTCTGCGAACCTTGCGCATGCGCAGTAAGCGACTAATCGCAGTATAGCGAAAATCGGCAACGAGCGAACAACTCGGAATGACCCCCATAGTTTCCATCAAAGCCTCCTTAACATGCCAAGGCAGGCTCAGGTTCAGGCAGAACCTTCATGGGCATCATTTGCACAAACCTTATCTAATATAGCTGAGCGAATAGTGCCAGCTCCAGTAACAGGTATAGGTTTCCCTATTAACCCTTACGTGCAACATTCCCCCTGGATTATGACGCATCCAGTTCAGGAAGCTGCACCCTTTCAACAAAAACAGGCTGAAAGGCCTGTGGTAATTAAATCACACAGACATGTAACATCTTCACAGTCTACACATGTTTCAGAAGGGACACTTCAGAGATGATTCCTCACATTCTGGGTCTGCATACAGAGATAAGGACGAAGGTTCCAGCTCGATAGGTATATCTGAGCTAGTCAATGCTATGAAAGCCATTCTCTCCTTAGAGAAGGCAGCAGAGCCTTTAATAAAATTCAAGGCACCTGTGTTTATATGTCCCAAAACAGTCAGAACTGAATTTCCGGAGTCAGAGCAGCTGACAGAAATCAGGCAAGAGGCTTGGGTCACACCCAGTAAGAAGTATCCTCTTCAGGGTGGGGATTGTTTGAATAGGGAGGTTGCTCCCAAAATAATATGTATGGGATTCGACTAGTGCGTAAATCTACATTATCTCTGCTTTCAACATCTGTAAATGATGTAACGGATAGGAAAATAAATGGTTTTCTTAAAACTGTTTTTCCCTATCAGGGGCAGTGGTGAGGCTGGCCATGGCCACAGAATGGATGGCGAAAGGTGGCGGCCTGGGCTAATGCATTGGAAGATTATATTTTATTGGCTACTAGAGAACAAAAGTCCCATATTGCACATATTAAACAGGCAGCTATTTTTTTTTTTAAGAAGCAGCCTTGGATATGGGTTCAGTAGCTTCTCAAACATCAACCTCAGCAGTAGCAGCACGCAGAGCGGTCTGGCTAAGTACATGGAAGCTGACTCAGAGTCCAAATGGTTACTAGAGTCTTTGCCTTTTACTGGAGATATTCTTTTTGGTAAAGAAATAAAGCTATTTTCTGGAGTCTGAAGCAGACTCTAAGAAAGTGAAGTTTTCTACAGTTTACAAGTCTAAACCTAAGTTTCCAGCTTTTAGGTCCTTTCAGCCCCAAGGAAAAGCGAAAGGAAAGGGTTAAGGCAAACAGTCCCAATCAGATAGGTCTGGAAAGACTAAAAAGCATTGGGCTACCAGAGGGCCTGCCTCCAAACCAGAAGATAAGCCATCAGCCTGATGGGTGGGAGGCCGGCTTTTTTTATTTGCACAGAACTGGCAGCAGTCCACAACAGATGCCTGGGTGCAAGAAGCAGTATCTTACGTTGATACGTTTGCCTTCAAGAAACACCCTCCACAAGGTTTTTTGTACCAGCCTGTCTTCAATGGAAACGAAGGCCAGGGCTTTATGGGAGGCAGTTCAGAAGTTGTTACAATCAGGGGTGATGGTACCGGTTCCTCCTGGGACAAGGTTTCCATTCCAACCTGTTTTTTAGTACAGAAACCAAATGGGTCATAACCAGACCACTCTCAATCTCAAAACTCTTAACAGATACATATGGATGCCTCTGTTTCATATGGAAACTTTACGTTCCATTGGCTTGGCCTTGCAGCTGGCGGATTTATGGTATCCCTAGATATCCAGGATGCTTACCTACATGTTTCTATAGCGCTGTTCCATCAGCACTATCTCAGGGTTGCTATCCTCCGGCAACATTTTCAGTTTCAGGCCCTACCATGTGGACTAGTTACAGTTCCAAGAAGGTTCACCAAAATTATGGTGGTGATGGCGGCCTATCTCCGTCGTCAGGGGATAAGGATTTTCCCATAGCTGGATGACCTGTTAATCCTGACTCAATCCCAGGAAATTCTCCAGTGCCATCTACAAATGACAATAGCCTGTTTACAAAGCCAAGTATGGCTCATAAATTGAGGGAAGTCTTCGCTGGTTCCATCACCAAACATGACACACCTGGGGGCTGAATTGGATTCCAAGCTTCAGAGTTTTTCTACCTCTGAGCAAAATATCCATAATACAGACAAGGATTCAGGAGCTACAACACAGTCGAAGAGTATCCATTCAGGCAGCAATGTGAGTGATGGGATCTATGGTATCTACATGCGGGAATATGCTTAATTTCACTCGAGGCCCTTTCAACGTCTGATACTTTTCAGATGGAATGGATTGCATCAGACGATAAAATCCTAGACTATGGTCCTTCCTCAGCAAGTACAGAGGTTGTTAGCCTGGTGGCTACAGACATCCCATCTGGACAAAGGGCGATCCTTTTGGATCTCAGAGTGGGAGATTCTGACAACAGACACCAGTCCAGGACTGGGGAGCAGTGTCAGAAAAGTGTTGCTTCTAGGGGCAGCATACCAAGGAAGAAAGTTGCGTGCCAATAAATATGTTGGAACTTCGGGCCATATGTATGGCATTCACTCAGGTAAATGACATACTTCAAGGAAAACCGGTTCAGATTCATTGGGACAATGCGACTGCAGTAGCATACCTCAATCATCAGGGAGGAACTCGCAGCCAAAAGGCAATGATGGAAGTGAGCCGCACGTTAAGGTGGGCAGAACTTCATCATCTGGCCTTGTCGTCAGTGTTCGTTCTGGGAGTCCAAAACTGGGAACCGTATTTTCTCAGTCGACATGCCATTCATGTTATCAGATGGGCTTTACACCCAGAAGTCTTCCAGATTCTGGTAGACAAGTGGGGGCTGCCGTAGACCTCATGGCTTCTCGTTAGAACAACTAAGTTCCCTCATACGGGTCAAGGACAAAGGATCCCAAAGCGATCTTCGAGGATGCTCTGTCAGTGAGATGGGTGTTTCAGCTGGCCAATTGCCTGTTGCCCAGGGTGATTTGGAAAATCAAACAAGGAAAGGGCGCCAAGATATTAATAGTTCCGGCATGGCCCAGAAGACATTGGTACACAGATCTGCAGAGAATAAACTGAACCAAAAGAAGAAAAAAACTGGGATATTCCGTTTCTACTGCCTCAACGTCCAGATCTATTGTCTCAGGGTCCTTGTCATTACAAACACCTGGATTAGCTATCTTTGATGGTGTAGCTTTTGAGACATCCAGCCTGAAAGCAAAAGGATTTTCACAAAAAGTAATTTAAACAATGCTTAGGGCAAGGAAACCATCCTCGGCTCGCATTTGTTACCGGTTATGGCATACTTATATTCAGTGGTGCACTGCCAGAATTTATGACCCGAGGTCTTTCAGAGTTTCTAGAGTTCTAGCATTCCTTCAGGCAGGAATGGCTAAAGGTCTACATGTGTATTCCTTAAAAGTACAAGTGTCGACGCTAGCATTTTTCCTTTTGGAACCATGCAGTTAACCTATAGGATGTTCGCTGCTTCTTTTTTTTTTTTTTTTTTTCAAGGCATGCTTCGCATTCAGCCTTTTTTTTTTTTTTTTTTTGTTCCTCCTACAGCCGCTTGGGATCTAGAAATGGTCCTTAGGGCGTTTCAAGTTGCCCCATTTGAACCACTGAATAAAGTGGATTTGAAATGGTTGACAGCAAAAGTTTTCTTTCTACTGGCAATTGCCTCAGCTAGAAGAGCCTGAGGTTTAGGGGCGTTATCATGTTGCCCTCCTTTTCTGATATTTCATTGAGAGAGAGCAGTTCTCCGAACTAGATCTGGTTATCTTCCTAAGGTGATCTCTAAATTACACCTTAATGAAGAGATTGTTGTTCTGGCTTTTCAGGGACCGGACTTCTCTGCGGGAGATGCATCATTGAACGTAGTCCGTGCGTTAAGGCTCTACGTGGATCGTACCAGTGCCATCAGAAAGACACACTCTTTGTTCTCTACGGATTTCACGAGAGGGGATGGCCTGCTGACAAGCAGACACTGGCTTCGGATGACTATTTCAGATGCATACTCTCAAACTGATCTCTCTATTCCAGCTAATGTCTCTGCTCACTCTACTCGTAAGGTAGGTCCTTCATGGACAGCACAACGTGGTGCCTCAGCTGAAAGATATGTGAGGCAGCCACATGGGTTTCCATTAACACATTCGTTAGACATTCTGTCTTTGATACCTTTGCCTCGTAGGACGCTGCATTCGGGCGAAGGATTCTCCTGTCCAATCAGGAGTGTCCCTTCCACTAAATTTGTTTTGGGACATCCCAATGTATCCTGTGGATATTCTGTGGACCCTGCAGGAGAAATACGAAGTTATGGTAGACTTTCCTTCGTAACTCTATTTCTCTTAAGTCCACAGGGATCCAACCCTGACGCACCTGATTTGAGGATCCTTTCACCTACTAACCTCTTCCTTCTTTTACGAAAGGGTGTGCATGTGTGTTCTTCTCGCCTGATTAGGGCGCTCTGATGCTCATGCCTTGAGCTTTGGGAAATAGCTGAATTGCCTGAGCCAGGAGGTAAGGATATAGGAGTCTTGCCCGTTGGCATTCTGGGAGGCCGAAAGCTTTGATCAATTGGTGCCATTCCACTGACTCTACCTTATAGCCCAATGTTTATCCTGTGGATACTGTGAACTTAGGAGAAATAGAGTTATCGACGGTACTGTAAGTCTACCATGACTATGTATATTCTTACGAATTACTTTTTATTGATGCAAATATTCCTCGAAATAATCATTCTTTTTTTTCCCTCTAGGGATGTTGGAATATGACCCAACCAAAAGGTTTTCAATACAACAGATTCGTCGACACAAGTGAGTTAAGTCTCTTGCATCAATCATGATAACTCCTCCACCCCTGTGTAACAGAGATGCTTTGTACAGATCAGTGGACTTTTAACAGATCTATAGATATTATACTGGGAAATATCGGATATACTATTTCTTTATCCACCTTTTCCATTTCAGTTTTTAACCTGTATAATTACTCATGGGCTGTGGAGTGTTCTTTGCTCTTTATTAAGGAGTGGGAGGAAATGCTTCAATACACTTTCGGTGATAACAGACCTGCTATGCAAAATTACATTTAATGCTGAGACATTGCATTTTAAATTATTGCTTTATATGTGATTTATTTTTGTTTAGTTGTCTTTTTAAGCTCTCCCTCACACTCTTGTGCTTTTTTTCCGGTTTGTCCCCCTTTTCTTCCCTACTCCGTCTCTACTACTTTTGGCTGCTTTTTGCACTGCTTCATGAGTTCTTTCACTTAATTTCTAAAGCTTGTTTCTATTTCGTCCTTGAGGATGTTGGGCACTCTCAAAAGACCATGGGGTATAGACGGGATCCGCAGGAGACATGGGCACTTTAAGACTTTCAAAGGGGCGTGACCTGGCTCCTCCCTCTATATCCCTCCCCAGACTCAGTTTTAGAAATGTGCCCGGACGAGACAAAGGGCACTAGGAGGAGCTCTTAGAGTTTCTCTGAAAAGACTTAATGTTAGGTTTTTTATTTTGGGGAGATCTGCTGGCTACAGCCTCCCTGCTTTGTGGGAAAGAGGGGAGAGCAGTCTAGACCCACTTCTAATGAGTTTCAGGGCTATGCTGCTGCTGACAGGATGCCTTCAGCTCCTGAGAGGAGATGAACGCCGGGCTCTCCTGGATGCTCCCTCCCACAGCTTGCCGTCCCCCCTCTTCAGCCAGAAGTCAGAAGACAGGTGCGTATTGAGGAAAAGACATCTTCTTCAAAAAAACGGCATATAAGAGGTACCGCACAGCGGCTTGCCCAGTGCGCGCCAGGCTCCCGTTCAGGTCACACCGCTGGGTGCAGGGCGCTGGGGGGGGCGCCCTGGGGAGCTTGTTACCTCTATAAACTGGCTGGCAATGATATTCAGTGCCCAGGCACTGTTCGCAATACCCCCGCCAGGATAAATATATAAAATTAAGCGGGACGAAGCACGCCATGTTGGGGGCAGGGCTTCTTCCTCACTGCTCACTGGCGCCATTTTCCTCCTCAGTGAAGTGCTGGTCCTTCCTCACCCGCAGCAAGTACCAGGGGGCTCAAAACAGAAGGGGGGGGGGGCATATTTATTTATTATAAGTAAAGCGCAGCAGCTCTGGGACATTTATTAGTGTGGTCAGACCTGCTTATTTGGCGCTGGGGTGTGAGCTGGCTATTTCCCTTTGTGTTCCCTCACAGGCTTGGTGTGTGTGCTGTCTCTGGGTAGTCGACATGTCGGAGGCAGATTATCGGGGGATAATTTATCAGGGACACCGAATATTTTGTGGGTGGCCCTGTCGGCACCGCCGACTGCAGATTGGTTAACTACATTGAATGCCTTGCATGCTAGTGTCACGTCATTAAATCAAAAATTTGATCAGTCTGAATCTCAATCCCAGGTGTGGAAAAGATCAGTGGAGGACGCTTTATTACAAATGCAAGACCCTGCGGGGTCGCACAATCGTAGTTTTGACCAGTTAGTTGACACGGGTACCGACACGGACTCGGAGGCCGATGTCGATTATGCTGATTCTAGGTTGGACCCTAAATTGGCTAAGAGTATTCAGTATATGATTGTTGCTGTCAAATATATCTTGAATATTAATGAGGACCCTATTACACCTGAAACCAGGGTCCTTATTTACAAGGAAAAGAAGCGCTCGGTTACCTTTCCTCCTTGTTTCGAACTGAACGCTCTCTTTGATAGCATTAGGAACAGCCCTGATAAAAAATTTCTGATTCCTAAAAGGATCAGGGTGGCATACCCCTTTGCCGAGTCTGATAGGGATACGTGGGAAAATCCCCCCACAGTAGACAAAGCCCTGGCGCGTTTGTCAAAACAGGTAGCCCTCCCTGCAGCCCAATCGACTGCCCTTAAGGAGCCGGCGGACCGTAAGCAGGAGGCTACCCTAAAGGCTATTTTCACTACTACAGGGACGCTGCTCAGGCCTCTTATTGCGTCTGCGTGGGTCAGTAGTGCTATTGAAAAGTGGGCAGACACTTTGTCTTCTGATTGGGATACTCTGGATAGAGATAACATCCAGGTAACGCTTGGTTATATCAGAGATGCAGCTGCATACTTGAAAGAGGCTGCAAGGGATGCTGGCCTGCTAGGTGCTAAGGCGAATGCTATGTCCGTTGCGGCTAGGCGAGCGCTCTGGACTCACCAGTGGAATGCTGATTCCAAGAGAAATATGGAGTCTCTTCCTTTTAAAGGAAGGTGAACTTTTCGGTGACGGTCTTACTGATTTAGTATCAGCAGCTACCGCGGGTAAATCTACCTTATTACCTTCTGTTCCTACGCAACAGAAGAAACCGCTACATTATCAAATGCAGTCCTTTCGGCCCAACAAATATAGAAGAGGCCGAGGAAACTTCTTCCCGGCTACCAGAGGTAGAGGAAGAGGCAAGAGGGTACCCGCATCCTCGGGTTCCCAGGAGCAGAAGTCCTCCCCGGCTTCTGCCAAATCCTCCGCGTGACGCCAGGTCTTCCTTACAGGGGCCCGCACCGGTGGGGGTACGCCTAAAGCTTTTCAGTCAGGTCTTGGTTCGCTCTAGACCCTTGGGTATTGAGTATTGTGTCCCAAGGGTACAAACTGGAGTTTCAAGACGTTCCCCCTCACCGTTTTTTCAGATCAGCCTTACCAGCTTCGCTTCTGGACAGGGCTCTGGTCTGCGGTGCAGTACAAAACTTGTGTCAAAATCAGGTTGTGGTCCCGGTACCCCTGGCACATCAGGGGCAGGGGTTTTATTCAAGCCTGTTTGTGGTGCCGAAGCCGGATGGCTCGGTAAGACCAATCCTCAACCTGAAATCTCTCAATTTCTTCCTGGTGAAATTCAAATTCAAGATGGAGTCTCTCAGAGCGGTGATCTCCACTCTGGAGGAGGGGGAATTCATGGTCTCATTGGACATCAAGGACGCCTACCTTCATGTCCCCATTTATCCTCCTCATCAAAGTTTCCTGAGGTTTGCTATCCAGGATACGCACTACCAGTTTCAGACGTTGCCGTTTGGTCTATCCATGGCTCCGGGGATTTTCACCAAAGTAATGGTAGAAATGATGGTTCTCCTGCGCAAGCAAGGGGTTACAATTATCCCGTACTTGGACGATCTCCTGATAAAGGCGAGGTCCAAGGACAAATTGTTTCAGGACATTGCACTATCCCTGTCAATTCTACAACAGCACGGCTGGCTCCTGAACTTGCCGAAATCACAGTTAATCCCGACAACCCGGTTGGCGTTTTTGGGCATGATACTGCACTCGGTCCATCAGAGAGTGTTCCTCCCCATGGAGAAAGCTCGGGAAATTTATAGTCTGGTAAAAACTCCTGCTAAAACCGAAAACGGTCTCCATTCATCAATGCATCCAATTGCTGGGAAAAATGGTGGCGGCATACGAGGCCCTCCAGTTTGGGAGGTTCCATGCCAGAGTGTTCCAGTGGGACCTGTTGGACAAATGGTCCGGATCCCACCTTCATATGCACCGGAGGATAATTCTATCTCCCAACACCAGAGTCTCACTTCTGTGGTGGCTCCACAGCTCTCACCTCCTTGCGGGACGCCGGTTCGGGATCCAGGACTGGATCCTGGTAACCACGGATGCAAGTCTCCGAGGTTGGGGGGCAGTCACTCTGGGGGTGAGCTTCCAAGGAAGATGGTCAAGTACGGAAACGCATCTTCACATAAAAGTTCTGGAACTGAGAGCCATTTACAACGGCCTCCTACAAGCGGAACATCTTCTTCGGAACCTGCCGGTTCTGATCCAATCGGACAATGCCACGGCAGTGGCTTACATCAACCGCCAAGGCGGCACGAGAAGCAGAGCAGCAATGGCAGAAGCCACGAAAATTCTTCGTTGGGCGGAAAAACATACAAGCGCTCTGTCGGCAATATTCATTCCGGGAGTGGACAACTGGGAAGCAGACTTCCTCAGCAGACACGACCTTCATCCAGGAGAGTGGAGCCTCCATCAGGAGGTCTTCGCACTGATAACAGTTCGATGGGGGGTTATTGTTCCAGGTCCAGGGACCCTCAGGCGGAGGCAGTGGATGCGCTCACAACACCCTGGGTGTTTCCGTCGGTGTACATAAAGCCGCCAATTCTGACACGCGCCTGGCCCAGGCCAGGGCCAACAGCATGACCACTTTCCATGTGAGATATTTTAACTCCACAGATTTAAGTGGTTCAAACCAATGTGACTTTTGGAACCCAAAACTACATTGAGATCCCAAAGTGCCACTGGAGGCACAAAAGGAGGCTGTATATGCAGTACCCCTTTTACAAACGTCTGAACTTCAGGGACTGAAGCTGGTTCTTTTTGGAAGAAAATTGACAGGGCCGAAATTTGAACCTTAATGGACCCCAATTTCAGGCCCATAGACACTCCTGTTTGCAGGAACTGTAGGAATCGACCCAGTTGAATTTCCTCCGTCGGGCCTTACTGGCCTCGCACCACGCAACATATTTTCGCCAATTGCGGTGATAATGTTTTTGCGGTTACATCCTTCCTGGCTTTGATCAGGATAGGGATGACTTCATCCGGAATGCCTTTTTTCCTTCAGGATCCGGCGTTCAACCGCCATGCCGTCAAACGCAGCCGCGGTAAGTCTTGGAACAGACAGGGTCCTTGCTGGAGCAGGTCCCTTCTTAGAGGTAGAGGCCACGGATCCTCCGTGAGCATCTCTTGAAGTTCCGGTTACCAAGTCCTTCTTGGCCAATCCGGAACCACGAATATAGTGCTTACTCCTCTCCATCTTATCAATCTCAGTACCTTGGGTATGAGAGGCAGAGGAGGGAACACATACCCTGACTGGTACACCCACGGTGTTACCAGAGCGTCTACAGCTTATTGCCCGAGGGTCCCTGGACCTGGCGCAATACCTGTCGAGTTTTTAATCATGTGGAAGACTTCTGGGTGAAGTCCCCACTCTCCCGGGTGGAGGTCGTGCTGAGGAAGTCTGCTTCCCAGTTGTCCACTCCCGGAATGAATACTGCTGACAGTGCTATCACATGATTTTCCGCCCAGCGAAGAATCCTTGCAGCTTCTGCCATTGCCCTCCTGCTTCTTGTGCCACCCTGTCTGTTTACGTGGGTGACTGCCGTGATGTTGTCCGACTGGATCAACACCGGCTGACCTTGAAGCAGAGGTCTTGCTAAGCTTAGAGCATTGTAAATGTCCCTTAGCTTCAGGATATTTATGTGAAGTGATGTCTCCAGGCTTGACCATAAGCCCTGGATATTCCTTCCCTGTGTGACTGCTCCCCAGCCTCGCAGGCTGGCATCCGTGGTCACCAGGACCCAGTCCTGAATGCCTAATCTGCGGCCCTCTAGAAGATGAGCACTCTGCAACCACCACAGGAGGGACACCCTTGTCCTTGGTGACAGGGTTATCCGCTGATGCATCTGAAGATGCGATCCGGACCATTTGTCCAGCAGGTCCCACTGGAAAGTTCTTGCGTGGAATCTGCCGAATGGGATTGCTTCGTAGGAAGCCACCATTTTACCCAGAACCCTTGTGCATTGATGCACTGAGACTTGGCTCGGTTTTAGGAGGTTCCTGACTAGCTCGGATAACTCCCTGGCTTTCTCCTCCGGGAGAAACACCTTTTTCTGGACTGTGTCCAGGATCATCCCTAGGAACAGAAGACACGTCGTCGGAACCAGGTGCGATTTTGGAATATTGAGAATCCAATCGTGCTGCCGCAACACTACCTGAGATAGTGCTACACCGACCTCCAACTGTTCCCTGGATCTTACCCTTATCAGGGAATTGTCCAAGGAAGGGATAACTAAAATTCACTTCCTTCGAAGGAATATCATCATTTCGGCCATTACCTTGGTAAAGACCCGGGGTGCCGTGGACCATCCATACGGCAGCATCTGAACTGATAGTGACAGTTCTGTACCATAAACCTGAGGTACCCTTGGTGAGAAGGGTAAATTTTGACATGAAGGTAAGCATCCTTGATGTCCCGAGACATCATGTAGTCCCCTTCTTCCAGGTTCGCAATCACTGCTCTGAGTGACTCAATCTTGAATTTGAACCTCTGTACGTAAGTGTTCAAAGATTTTAGATTTAGAATCGGTCTCACCGAGCCGTCCGGCTTCGGTACCACAACAGTGTGGAATAATACCCCGTTCCCTGTTGCAGGAGGGGTATCTTGATTATCACCTGCTGGGAATACAGCTTGTGAATGGCTTCCAAAACTGTCTCCCTGTCAGAAGGAGACATCGGTAAAGCCAACTTTAGGAAACGGCGAGGGGGAGACGTCTCGAATTCTAATTTGTACCCCTGAGATATCACCTGAAGGATCCAGGGGTCTACTTGCGAGTGAGCCCACTGCGCGCTGAAATTCATTGAGACGGGCCCCCCACCGTGCCTGATTCTGCTTGTAAAGCCCCAGCGTATACTGCGGGCTTGGCAGAGGCGGGAGAGGGTTTCTGTTCCTGGGAACTGGCTGATTTCTGCAGCCTTTTTCCTCTCCCTCTGTCACGGGGCAGAAATGAGGAACCTTTTGCCCGCTTGTCCACTAAAAGACTGCGCCTGATAATACGGCATCTTCTCATGTTGAGAGGCGACCTGGGGTACAAACGTGGAATTCCCAGCTGTTGCCGTGGCCACCAGGTCTGAAAGACCGACCCCAAATAACTCCTCCCTTAATAAAGCAATACTTCCAAATGCCGTTTGGAATACGCATCACCTGACCACTGACGTGTCCATAACCCTCTACTGGTAGAAATGGACAACGCGCTTAGACTTGATGCCAGTCGGCAAATATTCCGCTGTGCATCACGCATATATAAAAATGCATCTTTTAAATGCTCTATAGGCAAAAATATACTGTCCCTATCTAGGGTATCAATATTTTCAGTCAGGGAATCCGACCACGCCAACCCAGCACTGCACATCCAGGCTGAGGCGATTGCTGGTCGCAGTATAACACTAGTATGTGTGTAAATACCTTTTAGGATACCCTCCTGCTTTCTATCAGCAGGATCCTTAAGGGCGGCCATCTCAGGCGAAGGTAGAGCCCTTACAAGCGTGTGAGCGCTTTATCCCCCCTAGGGGGTGTTTCCCAACGCACCCTAACCTCTGGCGGGAAAGGATATAATGCCAATAACATTTTAGAAATTATCAGTTGTTATCGGGGGAAACCCACGCATCATCACACACCTCATTTAATTTCTCAGATTCAGGAAAACTACAGGTAGTTTTTCCTCACCGAACATAATACCCCTTTTTTGGTGGTACTCGTATTATCAGAAATGTGTAAAACATTTTTCATTGCCTCAATCATGTAACGTGTGGCCCTACTGGAAGTCACATTTGTCTCTTCACCGTCGACACTGGAGTCAGTATCCGTGTCGGCGTCTATATCTGCCATCTGAGGTAACGGGCGCTTTAGAGCCCCTGACGGCCTATGAGACGTCTGGACAGGCACAAGCTGAGTAGCCGGCTGTCTCATGTCAACCACTGTCTTTTATACAGAGCTGACACTGTCACGTAATTCCTTCCAACAGTTCATCCACTCAGGTGTCGACCCCCTAGGGGGTGACATCACTATTACAGGCAATCTGCTCCGTCTCCACATCATTTTTCTCCTCATACATGTCGACACAAAAGCACCGACATACAGCACACACACAGGGAATGCTCTGATAGAGGACAGGACCCCACTAGCCCTTTGGGGAGACAGAGGGAGAGTTTGCCAGCACACACCAGAGCGCTATATATATACAGGGATAACCTTATATAAGTGTTTTTCCCCTTATAGCTGCTGTATAGTTAATACTGCGCCTAATTAGTGCCCCCCTCTCTTTTTTTAACCCTTTCTGTAGTGTAGTGACTGCAGGGGAGAGACAGGGAGCTTCCCTCCAACGGAGCTGTGAGGGAAAATGGCGCCAGTGTGCTGAGGAGATAGGCTCCGCCCCTTTTTCGCGGACTTTTCTCCTGCTTTTTTATGGATTCTGGCAGGGGTTAAATGCATCCATATAGCCCAGGAGCTATATGTGATGCATTTTTTTGCCAACCAATGTGTTTTTATTGCGTCTCAGGGCGCCCCCCCCCAGCGCCCTGCACCCTCAGTGACCGAAGTGTGAAGTGTGCTGAGAGCAATGGCGCACAGCTGCAGTGCTGTGCGCTACCTTGTTGAAGACAGGACGTCTTCTGCCGCCGATTTTCCGGACCTCTTCTGCTTTCTGGCTCTGTAAGGGGGCCGGCGGCGCGGCTCTGGGACCCATCCAAGCTGGGCCTGTGATCGTCCCTCTGGAGCTAATGTCCAGTAGCCTAAGAAGCCCAATCCACTCTGCACGCAGGTGAGTTCGCTTCTTCTCCCCTTAGTCCCTCGATGCAGTGAGCCTGTTGCCAGCAGGTCTCACTGAAAATAAAAAACCTAATCTAAAACTTTCACTAAGAAGCTCAGGAGAGCCCCTAGTGTGCACCCTTCTCGTTCGGGCACAGAGATCTAACTGAGGCTTGGAGGAGGGTCATAGGGGGAGGAGCCAGTGCACACCAGATAGTCCTAAAGCTTTCTTTAGATGTGCCCAGTCTCCTGCGGAGCCGCTATTCCCCATGGTCCTTACGGAGTCCCCAGCATCCACTTAGGACGTTAGAGAAATAGGATTTTAAATACCTACCGGTAAATCCTTTTCTATGAGTCCATAGAGGATGTTGGGCGCCCGTCCCAGTGCGTACTGTATCTGCAGTTTAGTTCTGGTTACACACAGGTTGTGTTTTTGGTTTTTTCTTCAGCTTGTTGCTGAGGTTTTGTCCATGTCCGTTGACATGTGTTCAGTTATCTGCCATGTTATACGGCATGCTTATGGCGTGAGCTGGTGTTGGCTCACTTTGTTTGTTAAGTCCTTTCCTCGTAATGTCCGTCTCGCCGGGCACAGTTCCAAACTGAGTCTGGGGAGGGATATAGAGGGAGGAGCCAGGTCACGCCCCTTTGAAAGTCTTAAAGGGCCCATGTCTCCTGCGGATCCCGTCTATACCCCATGGTCTTTTGAGAGTGCCCAACATCCTCTACGGACTCATAGAAAAGGATTTACCGGTAGATATTTAAAATCCTATTTTTCCAGGGTTGGCTAGTTTAAACCAAATGGTTTTAAACAAAACAAGACCCAAAACACTTTATTTTTATTTGATTATTATGCTGTGACTACAGGCACTGCACCGTGACTAATTAAAAAAAAGCCTATTATAAGGTAATCCTCTGGTATTCTTTCACATTCTTGTTGCTTGTGCTCCTCAGTCATCTTCAGCTCGTGTAGAAAGATTTCTCTGACGTCCTAGTGGATGCTGGGAACTCCGTAAGGACCATGGGGAATAGCGGCTCCGCAGGAGACTGGGCACAACTAAAGAAAGCTTTAGGACTACCTGGTGTGCACTGGCTCCTCCCTCTATGACCCTCCTCCAAACCTCAGTTAGAATCTTGTGCCCGGCTGAGTTGGATGCACACTAGGGGCTCTCCTGAGCTCCTAGAAAAGAAAGTATATTTTAGGTTTTTTATTTTCAGTGAGATCTGCTGGCAACAGACTCACTGCTACGCGGGACTAAGGGGAGAAGAAGCGAACCTACCTGCTTGCAGCTAGCTTGGGCTTCTTAGGCTACTGGACACCATTAGCTCCAGAGGGATCGAACACAGGGCCCGACCTCGATCGTCCGGTCCCGGAGCCGCGCCGCCGTCCCCCTTACAGAGCCAGAAGCATGAAGATGGTCCTGAAAATCGGCGGCAGAAGACTTCGGTCTTCAACAAGGTAGCGCACAGCACTGCAGCTGTGCGCCATTGCTCCTCATGCACACCTCACACTCCGGTCACTGATGGGTGCAGAGCGCTGGGGGGGGGGGGGGGGGGGGGGGGGGGGGGCGGGCGGGCGGGCGCCCTGAGCAGCAATATTAACACCTTGGCTGGCAAAATAATCACAATATATAGTCCCAGAGGCTATATATGTGAAAAAATACCCCTGCCAGGATCCATAAAAAAGCGGGAGAAAGTCCGCCGAAAAAGGGGCGGGGCTATCTCCCTCAGCACACTGGCGCCATTTTCTCTTCACAGTGCAGCTGGAAGACAGCTCCCCAGGCTCTCCCCTGTAGTTTTCAAGCTCAAAGGGTTAAAAAGAGAGGGGGGGCACTAAATTTAAGCGCAAAATCTGTGTATTATAGCAGCTATAAGGGAAAAATCACTGTGGGTAGTGTGAATCCCTGCATTATATAGCGCTCTGGTGTGTGCTGGCATACTCTCTCTCTGTCTCCCCAGAGGACTTTGTGGGGTCCTGTCCTCAGTCAGAGCATTCCCTGTGTGTGTGCGGTGTGTCGGTACGGCTGTGTCGACATGGTTGATGAGGAGGCTTATGTGGAGGCGGAGCAGATGCCGATAAATGTGATGTCGCCCCCTGTGGGGCCGACACCAGAGTGGATGGATAGGTGGAAGGTATTAACCGACAGTGTCAACTCCTTACATAAAAGGCTGGATGACGTAACAGCTGTGGGACAGCCGGCTTCTCAGCCCGCGCCTGCCCAGGCGTCTCAAAGGCCATCAGGGGCTCAAAAACGCCCGCTACCTCAGATGTCAGACACAGATGTCGACACGGAGTCTGACTCCAGTGTCGACGAGGTTGAGACATATACACAATCCACTAGGAACATCCGTTGCATGATCTCGGCAATGAAAAATGTGTTACACATTTCTGACATTAACCCAGGTACCACAAAAAAGGGGTTTTATGTTTGGGGAGAAAAAGCAGACAGTGTTTTGTTCCCCCATTAGATGAGTGAATGAAGTGTGTGAAGAAGCGTGGGTTCCCCCGATAAGAAACTGGTAATTTCTATAAAGTTACTGATGGCGTACCCTTTCCCGCCAGAGGATAGGTCACGTTGGGAGATATCCCCTAGGGTGGATAAGGCGCTCACACGTTTGTCAAAAAAGGTGGCACTGCCGTCTTAGAATACGGCCACTTTGAAGGAGCCTGCTGATAGAAAGCAGGAGGCTATCCTGAAGTCTGTATATACACACTCAGGTACTTATACTAAGACCTGCATTTGCCTCAGCATGGATAGTGCTGCTGCAGCGTGGTCTATTACCCTGTCAGGACAGGGATACTATTTGCTAACCATAGAGCATATTAAAGATGTCGTCTTATATATGAGGGATGCACAGAGGGATATTTGCCGGCTGGCATCCAGAATTAATGCAATGTCCATTCTGCCAGGAGGGTATTAGGGACCCGGCAGTGGACAGGCGATGCTGACTTTAGAAGGCACATGAAGATTCTGCCTTATAAGGGTGAGGAATTGTTTGGGGATGGTCTCTGGGTCCTCGTATCCACAGCAACAGCTGGGAAGGAAAAAAATTACCTCAAGTTTCCTCACAGCCTAAGAAAGCACCGTATTATAAGGTACAGTCCTTTCGGCTTCAGAAAAGCAAGCGGGTTAAAGGCGCTTCCTTTCTGCACAGAGACAAGGGAAGAGGGAAAAAGCTGCACCAGACAGCCAGTTCCCAGGATCAAAAATCTTCCCCCGCTTCCTCTGAGTCCACCGCATGACGCTGGGGCTCCACAGGTGGAGCCAGGTGCGGTGGGGGCGCGTCTCGGGAACTTCAGCGACCAGTGGGCTCGCTCACAGGTGGATCCCTGGGTTCTGCAAGTAGTATCACAGGGATACAAGCTGGAGTTTCGGGGCGACTCCCCCTCGCCGTTACCTCAAATCAGCCTTGCCTGCTGCCCTCGAGGAGAGGTAGTACTGGCGGCAATTCACAAGCTGTACTTCCAGCAGGTGATAATCACGGTACCCCTCCTTCAACAAGGCCGAGGTTACTATTCCACAATGTTTGTGGTACCGAAACCAGACGGTTCGGTGAGACCCATTTTTAAATTGGAAATCCTTTAACACTTATATACGAAGGTTCAAGTTCAAAATGGAATCGCTCAGGGCGGTTATTGCAAGCCTGGACGAAGGGGATTACATGGTATCACTGGACATCAAGGATGCTTACCTGCATGTCCCCATTTACCCTCCTCACCAGGAGTACCTCAAAATTGTGGTACAAGACTGTCATTACCAATTCCAGACGTTGCCGTTGGTCTGTCCCCGGCACCGAGGGTGTTTACCAAGGTAATGGCCGAAATGATGATACTCCTTCGAAAAAAGGGAGTTATAATTATCCCGTACTTGGACGATCTCCTTATAAAGGCGAGGTCCAGGGAGCAGTTGTTCGTCGGAGTAGCACTATCTCGGGAAGTGCTACAACAGCACGGCTGGATTCTGAATAGTCCAAAGTCGCAGCTGGTTCCTACGACGCGTCTACTGTTCCTGGGTATGGTTCTGGACACAGAACAGGAAAAAGGGTTTCTCCCGGAGTAGAAGGCCAAGGAGTTGTCATCTCTAGTCAGAGACCTCCTAATACAAATACAGGTGTCGGTGCATCAATGCACGCGAGTCCTGGGAAAGATGGTAGTTTCTTACGAAGAAATTCCATTCGGTAGGTTCCATGCGAGGATCTTCCAGTGGGATCTGTTGGACAAGTGGTCCGGGTCGCATCTTCAGATGCATCGGCTGATAACCCTGTCTCCAAGGGCCAGGGTGTCGCTGTTGTGGTGGCTGCAGAGTGCTCATCTTCTAGAGGGCCGCAGATTCGGCATACAGGACTGGGTCCTGGTGACCACAGATGCCAGCCTTCGAGGCTGGGGGGCAGTCACACAGGGAAGAAACTTCCAAGGACTATGGTCAAGTCAGGAGACTTCCCTACACATAAATATTCTGGGACTAAGGGCCATTCACAATGCCCTAAGTCAGGCTAGACCCCTGCTTCAACACCAGCCGGTGCTGATCCAGTCAGACAACATCAGGGCGGTCGCCCATGTAAACCAGCAGGGCGGCACAAGAAGCAGGATGGTGATGGCAGAAGCCACAAGGATTTTCCGATGGGCGGAAAATCATGTGTTAGCACTGTCAGCAGTGTTCATTCCCGGAATGGACAACTGGGAAGCAGACTTTCTCAGCAGGCACGACCTCCACCCGGGAGAGTGGGGACTTCATCCAGAAGTCTTCAAAATGATTGTACACCATTGGGAAAGGCCACAGGTGGACATGATGGCGTCCCGCCTCAACAAAAAGCTAAAAAGATATTGCGCCAGGTCAAGGGACCCTCAGGCGATAGCTGTGGACGCTCTGGTAACACCGTGGGTGTACCAGTCGGTGTATGTGTTCCTTCCTTTGCCTCTCATACCCAAGGTATTGAGAATACTAAGAAGGAGAGGAGTAAGAACTATACTCGTGGTTCCGGATTGGCCAAGAAGAGCTTGGTACCCAGAACTTCAAGAAATGATCTCAGAGGACCCATGGCCTCTGCCGCTCAGACAGGACCTGCTGCAGCAGGGGCCCTGCCTGTTCCAAGACTTACCACGGCTGTGTTTGACGGCATGGCGGTTGAACACCGGATCCTAAAGGAAAAAGGCATTCCGGAGGAAGTCATTCCTACGCTGATTAAGGCTAGGAAAGATGTGATCGCAAAATATTATCACCGCATATGGCAATAATAGGTTGCTTGGTGTGAGGCCAGGAAGGCCCCAACGGAGGAATTTCAACTGGGTCGATTTCTGCACTTCCTACAGTCAGGAGTGACTACGGGCCTAAAATTGGGTTACGTTAAGGTCCAGATTTCGGCTCTGTACATTTTCTTCCAAAAAGACCTGGCTTCACTGCCTGAAGTTCAGACTTTTGTTAAGGGAGTGCTGCATATTAAGCCCCCGTTTGGGCCTCTAGTGGCATCTCAACGTGGTGTTTGATTTCCTGAAGTCGCATTGGGTTGAGCCACTTAAATCCGTAGAGCTAAAATACCTCACGTTGAAAGTGGTCATGCGGTTGGCCTTGGCGTCGGCCAGGCGTGTATCAGAATTGACTGTTTTGTCATGCAAAAGCCCTTATCTGATTTTCATATGGATAGGGCGGAATTGAGGTCTCGTTCCCAATTCCTTCCTAAGGTGGTATCAGCTTTTCATGTGAACCAACCTATAGTGGTGCCTGCGGCTACGTGGGACTTGGAGGACTCCAAGTTACTGGACGTAGTCAGGGCCCTGAAAATGTATGTTTCCAGGACGGCTGGAGTCAGGAAAACTAACTCGCTATTTATCCTGTATGCACCCAACAAGCTGGGTGCTCCTGCTTCTGAGCAGACTATTGCTCGCTGGATCTGTAGCACGATTCAACTTGCACATTCTGCGGCTGGACTGCCGCACCCTAAATCTGTAAAAGCCCATTCCACGAGGAAGGTGGGCTCGTCTTGGGCGGCTGCCCGAGGGTCTACAACTTTGCCGAGCTGTTACTTGGTCGGGTTCAAACATTTTTGCAAAAGTCTACAAGTTTGATACCCTGGCTGAGGAGGACCTTGAGTTTGCTCATTCGGTGCTGCAGAGTCATCCGCACTCTCCCGCCCGTTTGGGAGCTTTGGTATAATCCCCATGGTCCTTACGGAGTTCCCAGCATCCACTAGGACGTCAGAGAAAATAAGATTTTACTCACCGGTAAATCTATTTCTCGTAGTCCGTAGTGGATGCTGGGCGTCCGTCCCAAGTGCGGATTGTCTGCAATACTTGTATATAGTTATTGCCTAACTAAAGGGTTATTGTTGTGAGCCATCTGTTAGTGAGGCTCAGATATATTTCATACTGTTAACTGGGTATAATATCACGAGTTATACGGTGTGATTGGTGTGGCTGGTATGAGTCTTACCCGGGATTCCAAATCCTTTCCTTATTGTGTCAGCTCTTCCGGGCACAGTATCCTAACTGAGGTCTGGAGGAGGGTCATAGAGGGAGGAGCCAGTGCACACCAGGTAGTCCTAAAGCTTTCTTTAGTTGTGCCCAGTCTCCTGCGGAGCCGCTATTCCCCATGGTCCTTACGGAGTTCCCAGCATCCACTACGGACTACGAGAAATAGATTTACCGGTGAGTAAAATCTTATTTTTTTTGTTCGTTTAGTTTATTCGACGCTTCGAATCAGACTGGGAACTGAAAAGGCCTCTAAACTAGTGTTTTTTTTATTCAAAATGTTTATTGCCAGTGGCATGCCCAGTGCTAAAGCTTAACTTCTTCTTTGTGTGTGTTTGTTTGTTTGTTTGTTTGTGTGTGTGTCTCTGAAAAGTGCTTTTGCATTTTCCATTTTGTATTACTATTCAGATTTATTTGATTATAAGTAATAAGTAGGACTAATGCTTAACTTATTTTCAATTTCATCTATCTGTGAGTGTACTTTGGCAACTATTCCTGAAGCAGTGAAAAGAGTGAAGTGAGCCAGTGGAGAAGTTGCCCATGGCAACCAATTAGTGTTGAGGTAGCATTTATAAAGTGCTTTTTATAAAATTATACATAGCAGCTTATTGGTTGCCGTGGGCAACTTCACTGGCTGACTTCTCCACACTTTTCACTGCTTCATGAATAGACCCCATTGTATGTTTTAATATGTTCAGTCTATTTACATTTATTCAGATGTAATAAGAATATTAAGGGGTGTATTCAATAAGTGTCGGAAGCTGTCGTCTTGTCACAAAGACTGCAACTTCCGACAAATTTAGGTCGGAAGGGGTTTCGACCTGTTCATTAGGGCCCCATGTTTTTCGACAAGTTGGGAAATCCGACTTGTTGGAAGCTATCGGAATACACTCAGATCGGGGGCTTCAGCCGTGTGTATTGTAGGAAGCGCGGCCAAACTCAACAGGTTTTAGCCCCGTTTCCGACAATGTCAATCCGACTTTAAAAAAAAGTCGTATTGGCAGTGTCGGGAATGGGCAAAACCTGTCGGGTTTGGCCGCGGTACTGAATACTGACCTGTCGGATCCTTTCCATTGGAAAAGATCCGACATGTATTGAACATACCTCTAAGCAGCAAAAAATAAAAAAATAAAAAAATATTGAAAGATGTAAAATAAATCATATCAAAGCCTAATTACTGTGGATTGTTAATGTTAGAAAGCATTAAAACATAGTTGATCAAGTTTTCTAATACTAAGCAATGTTTCACAATATTAACATAATAAGCAGGATTCAATTTATTTTTTCATTAAAACATTAATTGCAAAAAAACAAACAGGTTTAACCCAAAAATAAGGTTTAAACAAAAAAAACACTTTTTTCTAACCCTGCTGTTTAATATCTTCTACCACACTTCCCTTTTCATGTTTTTTTTTTTTCTTCCTCCTCCATTTCATCTTCATTTTATTTCTTTTTTTTTTTTTTTCGTTATCCTTCTCTGCCTTCCAATCTTCTTCCTGCGTCATGATTGTCCCACAGGGTCTCTTCATAATGCAAGCTTAGCTCACTGCATAAAGCTTTTATACTTACAGATATATAGGGTACAGTTCTGTTCTTGTTGGTCCTATATACCTCCCTTCAATGTTTGCCAAGTCAGCATCAGCTTAAAGGTTATTTTATTTTAAAATAATGGCTCATACAGTGCAGTGCAGATTTCTTCTTAAGCTGGGTATTCACTTTGCAGATCACTGTAGATCAGATAAACCAGGGTCAGGGAACTTCTTACCTTTTACCCCAAAATATATTTAGATACACCGACGTTACCCCCTTGATTTGAAAGGAAGGAAATCATATATTATTGTGCATATATACTGGCTATCACTGTTTATATGGTATTTCTGAGATACAGTGTGTGTGTGTGTGTGTGTGTGTGTATATATATAATGTGTGTACATGTGTGTGTGTGTGTGTGTGTATATATATATATATATATATATATACTCGAGTACCTAATTCTACCACAAAAACCTGGGAAAACTTATTGACTCGAGTATAAGTCTAGGGTGGGAAATGCAGCTCTAGCCGTACACAGCCCTCAGTGCCAGATATGCCCTCATACTGCCAGATATGCCCCCATACTGCCAGATATGCCCCCATACTGCCAGATATGCCCCCATACTGCCAGATATGCCCCCATGCTGCCAGATATGCCCTCATGCTGCCAGATATGCCCTCATGCTGCCAGATATGCCCTCATGCTGCCAGATATGCCCCTCATGCTGCCACATATGCCCCACAGTGGAAGATGTGCCAGATATGCCCTCATGCTGCCAGATATACCCTCATGCTGCCAGATATGCCCTCATGCTGCCACATATGCCCCACAGTGCCAGATATGCCCCTCATGCTGCCAGATATGCCCCACAGTGCCAGATATGCCCCTCATGCTGCCACATATGCCCCTCATGCTGCCACATATGCCCCTCATGCTGCCACATATGCCCCTCATGTTGCCACATATGCCCCCTCCCCAAGTGCCAAATATGCTCCCCCAGTGCCTGTTACTTACCCCTCCGTCGATCCCGCGCTGTCTTCTGAAGGAGGGACACGGAGCGCACAGCGCGCGCCTCTCTTGTGTCCCTCCTGCATCTCCGGCGGGTCTATTAAATGAAGTGCCGGTTCGTGATCAGAGGTCACGTACGGGTACTTCCTTTAATAGACCCGCCGCTGCCGCCGGAGATGCAGGAGGGACACAGGAGAGGCGCGCGCTGTGTGCTCCGTGTCCCTCCTTCACACTGCTCTGCCTGTCACACTGCACTGCCACTGACTCGAGTAAAAGCCAAGGTGGCTTTTTCAGCACAAAAAAAAGTGCTGAAAAAGTCGGCTTGTACTCGAGTATATACGATATATATATAATTTTTTTTTAATTATTTTCGCCAATTATTTTTTGGCAATTAATGGGTTAATTAACACTTTCTCCCCAAAACACCAGAATGAATGTAAGAAAGATGGAAAGGAGGGGGGGGGGGGGGAGGAGAGAGAGACACGACTTTTAGGAGACAGGTGGTCACATCATCACCTCAGTAATGTCAGTGGGAATTTCCCACTGTTATGTGGGCCACTGTCTGATCCTGCGGAACTCCGTCCGCGGTCAGCAACAGAACACTTCACTTCAAGTTCTGTGTGTGGCTCGGCGGGCCGCGGGAGGACAGGACAGGACAGAGCAGGACGGGCGGACGTGAGGGAGCGCGGTGTGTCGTCCGCACGTCACACCACGGCCAGGAACACAGCACAGGGCGACCAGGAGCGCAGGGGCGGGCAGGAGGGAGCGCGGTGTGACGTCAGCATGTCATATCGCGAGCCGGCCGGTGCTTGACGGGGCTTTGTCTTGGCAGCGCAACCGTCCATTACCTCCAGGAATTTCATTTTTACCCCATTTGGGGTAATTTACCCCTGTTCCCTGACCACTGAGTTAAACGCTCCGATCCTATGAGCGATTATCCAATCAGTGTGCACCCTGTACACACTGACCTATTATTAACACAAGTGTGCCTTCTTCAATTGAATCAGGAGGTCTGGCATTGTAATTTATATGCAGGACATAAAATATGACCTCCCGTCCGTTGCAGGAGTGTTTAAATCAGTTTATCGGCTATCACTTCGGAATACACACCTATGTAATTATTGGGTTGATCAGACATATTTATTGATCCACCCGATGATTGCATAGTTGTGTACCCAGCTTTACTTATGCAGATTATGGGGATCTTGTAGAGGGGAGGCAGCTAGCCAGCAACCTCCTGCTTATTAAATCTGCTATTCTATAAAATCACACAAATCAGTGGTTAAAACGCCATGGTGGTTTTTGTTTTGACCACATGAATTGCCTTTGTTGACTGTCTCTGTAGGCATTGTTGTGTCACAGCTGACAGAAGGTAGATGCTGACTGTAGTTTATAGTAAGATGTCATAATTGTTTTATTACCTTTTTTCAATATCTCTAATTAGAATTCCATTCTTTGCTCACCTTCTAATCACTTTTACTGATGCGGGGTACACTGGGCTCCACAGGGAATGACATCGGGGGTGTAGCGTAGGATCTTGATCCGAGGTACCAACAGGCTCAAAGCTTTGACTGTTCACAGAATGCCTAGTGCTGCCTCGCCTACGTGCACAGGAGCTCAGTTTTGTAGTTGGTGTCATGCAGTAAGCAGGCATACAACAGGGGGGCTGCTCCAGCAGCCCTGAGAGAAGCTTTTAAAGTATATTGAAGACTTCAAGGGCTGCAGCAGAGACACTGACTGTGTTAGATGTCAGTCAGACATCTCCTACTGCAGCTCCATCACCTCCCCCAGCTGCGCTGTACACTACAGCGCCCTGGTTGCCGGGTACCTACAGCGGAGGCTCCGGTTTTCTTCCAAGTTAGTCACACACACGACCGCTGTTCTCCCGGATTGCGTGGCCACACTCAGGGAGGAGGTAAGTGGTCCCCTCGACGGGACCCGCTGTAAATAGCGATCCCGCGCGGCCGGTGGGCGCTGGCGTGGACCCTGTGGTAGTATAGGGCCCCCACTACACCACCAGGGCATGAGCACAGGTCGGTTTTCATTAAGCTCCCAGTACCCGGTGGTGAAGTCCAGCAGGGGGATAAGGCTTTGACCTGTGGCCCCTCCCCCAGCCCCAGGGCGCCATTTAGAGTAAATGTTCCCGCCCTGGAGCTGCCTCTCATTCACACACTCTCTCTCTCTCTCTCTCTCTCTCTCTCTATCTCTCTCTCTCTCTCTCTCTCTCTCTCTCAGCGTTTGGGTGCCATTATAGCAAGCTGAGCTGATCCTGGGACTGTTTGGGCAAATCCTCCTCTGTAAAGCCGCCTGCCTGTCAGCGCTGCGCATTTTACAGGACACTTAAGTATTCTACATGTCTGCTGACAGTGTTAGTTAAGAAAAAGTGCATTTAGTCAGGGTTTAGTACAAGTACCCTGTGATATACATCCAGTCTTAAAGGCCAATATACACGGGAGAGATGTGTGCTGAGCGAACCGCTCAGCACACATCTCTCCTGCCGCTCAGCACAGCGCGATGTGTGCTGAGCGATGCGGAGGACGACGGGGGGCGCTCATTTCACCCAGCGGGTAAAAATGAGCGACGTGCTAGATTGGCCTGCATGCAGGCCAATCTAGCGCTATCGCTGTAGGGTGTACACACGAGTGATCTATGCTTAAAATCTAAGCAATCTAGTCAGATTGCTTAGATTTTAAGCATGGATCTCTCCGTGAGTACCCCCCTTTACTGTGCATTGTTATATCTATTAAGTGTATAGCTATACATGGTACTACTCTGTATTGCTAGTCCAGTGCATTTTTATTGCATGTCATAATTTCTGCATTGTACAAACTGTGACTCTGTGGGTGTGCATATAGCTGCTGTGTGTCCTCCATTTCGTATATCTCACTCAGATTGCTATCCCTATATTCTATAACCTGAGGGAGCTAAGTGTGTCAGGTTTATCATAATATAAGCAGTTCACAGGATATACTCAGTGTGTATTTTTCTCTGTGATTTTTAGTCACCATATACCTCTTGAATCCCCTGTTTGTACTGATACACTACACAGGAGGTTCTTGTTAGGTATTGTGCTGCTAATATTGTACTGTGTTGCCTTGCATTGAGCTTTTGATTGTCAGCTACAAAGGGCAACGGAGCTGGGGCTGATCTCACATCGCGTGGTGTTGACGCTGCAGACACATTTGAGGATAACATAGCAGCTGAGGGTTCAGATTCTGGGGGTTCCTTACCCCCCAGTGGGACTGTAGCAATGGGGGTGCAAAATGACCCACCTTGGGCTACCTTCTCCATGCTATTGAATACGCTGGTAACTAGACTAACACCCCCTATGGGACCACCTGTGCCGGTACAACCGCTTATGGTCCCTGCGGTTATCCCGCCGTGGGCAGATCAACTGTCCAATCAGTTACAGCAATTGAACCAACCACTGACTGCTCAAAAGTCTAACCCTCGCCCGCCTAAGACCAAGGGGTTCTCTAAGCGGACAATTACTTCCTCACAATCCACCAACGTCCCAGACACCTCGTCTTATGAGGACGGCGTTTATACGGACCCCACAGATTCTGATCCTGACGCTTCTGATGGGGAAGTTGTTTCGCTGGTGGATGTTCCTGACTTGTTAGAAGCTATAAGGCTCATTCTTCAGGTTGATGATGACCCGGAGCCTGACGCTGCCCCTAAGAAACCGGACATGTTTAAACGTCAGAAGGTGGTTAAACAAGTTTTACCTCACTCTGAACATTTAGTTGACATACGTCAGGAGTCCTGGGAAAATCCAGGAAAGAAGTTCACACCTCACAAGAAGATGCTGGCTTGCTACCCCCTCGCTGCGGAGCTTAGTAAAAATTGGGATACACCCCTGCCAGTGGATTCGCAAGTGGCGTGGCTGGTAGTATCCTCAGCTCTGCCTGTAACTACAGTCATGTCCTTGAGAGAGCCGACGAACAAGCATATGGAGGGTTGTTTGAAGGCAATCTACACCCTAAACGGTGCGGTGCATAGGCCCACTATTGCAGCGACATGGGCTGCTGAAGCTGTGGAAGCGTGGGCTCAGGAGCTGGAGGCGGAGTTGCCTTCCAATGCTTCTGATCATGCTAGACAATGCCTTTCGTATATTGTTACAGCGTCTCATTACATTAAAGAGGCGGCTTCTGATACCGGTATTCTGGCGGCCAAGGCTTCTACTACGTCCATTTTGGCTCGCTGAATTCTCTGGTTATGGTCCTGGTCTGTGGACATGGACTCTAAGAAAACCCTGGAGGTACTCCCCTTTAAAGGAGACTTTCTTTTCGGGGAAGACCTCAACAAGATAGTGGCTGACTTAGCGTCTGCTAAAACAGCATGTCTTCCTAGTACTGCTCCTTCGGTGCCAAAGGCTAAGAGTACTTACTTTCGCTCCTTTCGTCCTTCAGTACTTCCTTTCGCTCCTTTCGTCCTTTAGGGAAAGCAAAAGGTCAGGCGTACCCAAAACAGATTCGCACTTCCAAACCCAATAAGCCCAAACCCAATAAGCCCAAACCCAAACGGGCCTGGGCTGCCCGTCAGCCTGCTTCCAAAACGGACAAATTTGCTGCATGATGGGTCTCCCTCTGGGGGATCCCAGAGTGGGGGGTCGACTTCTAGGGTTTACCCAGGAATGGTCGAAGACCACTTCCTATGCCTGGGTACAGGAAGTCGTTACTCGAGGTTACGCCGTATCCTTCAAGAATCGTCCCCCTCATCGATTTTGCTTGACAGACGTCCCTTCGGATCAGGTGAAGGCAAAAACTCTTCATTCGGTGGTACAGTCCCTCCTGGACACAGGAGTGGTAGTACAGGTGCATCTGGATCAGAGAGGCAAGGGGTACTATCCACCGCTGTTCCTAGTCCCGAAACCGAATGGATCTTCCCGGCCCATTCTCAACCTCAAGTCCTTGAACAAATTTTGTGAAGGTCTCCAAGTTTCGTATGGAAACTCTTCGCTCTATTGTTCTGGCCTTGGAGCCTGGGGACTGTATGGTCTCACTGGACATATAGGATGCTTACCTGCATATTCCCATTGCAGTGTCGTGTCGCATCAGCAGTACCTGAGGTTTGCGGTTGGCAACCTCCATTACCAATTTCGGGCATTACCTTTTGGTTTGACCACGGCTCCGCGAGTCTTCACCAAGGTCATGGCGGCTGTACTCCGCCGTCAAGGGGTCAGGATCCTACCGTACTTGGACGATTTGTTGATCCTGGCCAATTCCCCAGAGATTCTCCTACGCCATCTGGATCTGACTATCCAGTTTCTGCAAGTCCACGGGTGGCTCATCAACTGGAAGAAATCCTTCCTGATCCCTGCTCAGAGCATGGTGCACCTGGGGTCGTTATTGGACACTCACAACCAGCGGTTGTTCTTGTCTCAGGAGAAAGTCCTGAAGCTTCAGGACAGGATTTGATGCTTCCTATCGGCAATGCAAGTGCTAGGTCTCATGGTGTCGGCTTATGACATGGTGGAGTATGCTCAATTCCATTCCCGCCCTCTCCAGAGGCTGATTCTTGCCAAGTGGGACAGCCTGCCTCACCGGATCAGGTCTCAAATTATCTCATCGTCTCCGGAGGTCTGTCTGTCACTGAGCTGGTGGCTTCAGGACCAACGATTGAGCAGGGGTCGTCCCTTCTGGATCTCCAACTGGGTCCTTCTGACGACGGATGCCAGTCTGAGGGGTTGGGGCGCGGTGTTAGAGCAACACTCCCTTCAGGGTCGGTGGACCAAGGAGGAGTCTCTCCTCCCGATAAACATTCTGGAATTGCGGGCAGTGTTCAATGTGTTGATAATGGCCCAGCATCTAATACAAAACAGACCTGTTCAAGTACAGTCGGACAACGCCACCACGGTGGCGTACATCAATCGTCAAGGCGGCACTCAAAGCCGCATGGCAATGAGGGAAGTATCACGGATTCTTCAGTGGGCGGAACGCCATCTGCCAGCCATATCGGCAGTGTTAATTCCAGGGGTCCTAAACGGGGAAGCGGACTTTCTCAGTCGTCAGGAAGTACACGCCGGAGAGTGGGGCCTTCCAGATGTGGACCTGATGGCATCTCTACACAATCACAAGGTTCCGGTCTTCGGAGCAAGGACAAGGGATCCTCAAGCATACGTGCCATACGTGTTCCCTCCGGTATCACTCCTGCCCAGAGTAATAAGGAAGTTCAAGCAAGAAAGAGGAATCCTACTTCTGATCGCTCCAGCGTGGCCCAGACGGCATTGGTTCTCAGACCTTCAGGGTCTCTCGATAGAGCGTCCCCTTCTACTTCCGCAGCGCCCAGATCTCCTCGTTCAGGGCCCCTGTGTATATCAGGATATAGCCCGATTGGCTTTGATGCCGTGGCTCTTGAAGCTTCCCTCTGAGGGCCAAAGGATTTTCTGAGGCGGTCATTCAAACCATGTTGAAGGCTCGGAAACCGGCTTCTGCTCGGATTTATCATAGGGTCTGGAATTCTTACTTTGCTTGCATCTAACAATCAAGTTTAGTACGGGCAAACCTTTGGCCTTTCTACACCAAGGCCTGGACTTGGGCCTTCGTCTGGCCTCCATCAAGGTTCATATTTCTGCCTTGTCGGTTTGGTTTCAGAGAAAAATTGTGACTTTACCTGATGTACATAGGTTCACTCAGGGTGTGTTGCGAGATTCAGCCTCCTTATGTCCCGCCGGTGGCTCCTTGGGACTTGTCGTGGTTCTGGAGGCGTTGCAAGGGTCTCAGTTTGAACCTCTTGAATCTGCAGACCTTAAGTGGCTTTCTCTTAAGGTATTGTTTCTGCTGGCTATTGCCTCTGCTAGACGGGTGTCGGATTTGGGTGCCTTGTCTTGTAGGTCACCATATCTGATTTTTCACCGTGATCGGGCGGTTCTTAGAACACGTCCCGGGTATTTTACCTAAGGTGGTGTCTTATTTCAACCTTAATCAGGAGATTGTGGTTCCGGACTTTGCCTCTTTTGATTTATCTTCTAAAGAACGGTCTTTGGATGTGTTACGGACTCTCCGTATCTACGTGAAAAGAACTGCCTCCATCAGGAAGTCGGATTCTCTTTGTTCTGTTTGGTTTTCACAAACGTGGCTGGCCTGCTCACAAGCAGACCTTGGCCTGATGGATTAGAATGGTGATTACACATGCTTATGTACAGGCTGGCCTTCCAGCTCCTGCTACCATCAAGGCCCATTCTACTCGGTCGGTTGGACCTTCTTGGGCGGCCCGCCGTGGTGTGACCCTTGAACAATGGTGCAAGGCGGCTACGTGGTCCTCAGTGACCACGTTCATAAGGTTCTATGCCTTTGATACTTCCGCCTCCCAGGATGCTTCCTTTGGACGCCGGGTTCTTGTGCCCGCTACAGTGCGTCTTTCCCCCCTTCCCCATAAAGAACTGCTTTAGGACATCCCCAATGTCATTCCCTGTGGAGCCCAGTGTACACCGCAGCAGAAAACGAGATTTATGGTAAGAACTTACCGTTGTTAAATCTCTTTCTGCGAGGTACACTGTGTTCCACAGGGCGCCCACCCTGACGCACTTAGCTTCTTTGGGTTGGTATGGCATTAGCCGCTGACACTTTCTCCTGTCGTGAGAGTGTGGTATATGTGGCTACTAACAGTTGTCGTCTTTTGCCTGCTACTGCATTGGACTGGTTAACAAAAACTGAGCTGCTGTGCACGGAGGCGGGGTTATAGAGGAGGCGGCGCTGCTAGGCATTCTGGGAACAGTCAAAGCTTTGAGCCTGTTGGTGCCTTGGATCAAGATCCTACTCTACACCCCCAATGTCATTCCCTGTGGAGCCCAGTGTACCTCGCAGAAAGAGATTTAACAACGGTAAGTTCTTACCATAAATCTCGTTTTTCTTTCACTTAAGTTTAAATAAATTAGATAAAGGAAATAGCACATCAACATGATATTTTCTCTAACGTCCTAGAGGATGCTGGGACTCCGTAAGGACCATGGGGATAGACGGGCTCCGCAGGAGACATGGGCACTTTAAGAAAGACTTTGGATCTGGGTGTGCACTGGCGCCTCCCTCTATGCCCCTCCTCCAGACCTCAGTTTGATACTGTGCCCAGTGGAGACTGGGTGCATTACAGGGAGCTCTCCTGAGTTTCCTGTAAAGAAAGTATTTTAGTTAGGTTTTTTATGTTCAGGGAGCCTGCTGACAACAGACTCCCTGCATCGAGGGACTGAGGAGAGAGAAACAGACCCACTTCTCTTAGTTTCAGGGCTCTGTTTCTTAGGCTACTGGACACCATTAGCTCCAGAGGGATCGGTACGCAGGTCTCACCCTCGCCGTCCGTCCCAGAGCAGCGCCGCCGTCCTCCTCGCAGAGCCGGAAGATAGAAGCCGGGTGAGTATGAGAGGAAAAGACTTCAGAGGCGGCAGAAGACAGCTTGATCTTCATAGAGGTAACGCACAGCAGTGAAGCTGTGCGCCATTGCTCCCATTCACCTCACACACATCGATCACTATAAGGGTGCAGGGCGCAGGGGGGGCGCCCTGGGCAGCAATATAAACCTCTCCTGTGGCAAATGTACATATATACATGTACAGCTGGGCACTGTACATGTATATAAAGAGCCCCCGCCATGTTTTTAAGAATTTTGAGTGGGACAGAAGCCCGCCGCCGAGGGGCCGGGGCTTCTCCCTCAGCACTCACCAGCGCCATTTTTCTCCACAGCACCGCTGAGAGGAAGCTCCCCGGACTCTCCCCTGCTTGATACCACAGTGAAAGAGGGTTTTAAAGTAGAGGGGGGGCACATAATTGGCGCATATACATACTTGAAAAGCGCTACTGGGTAAATATTCTGTGTTTTTTCCTGGGTCATATAGCGCTGGGGTGTGTGCTGGCTTACTCTCTCTGTCTCCCAAAGGGCCTGGTGGGGAACCTGTCTTCAGAAAAAGAGCTTCCCTGTGTGTGTGTGTGTGTGGTGTGTCGGTACGCGTGTGTCGACATGTCTGAGGTTGAAGGCTCACCTAAGGAGGAGGGGGAGTGTATGAATGTAAGGTCTCCGTCGGCAGCGCCGACACCTGACTGGATGGATATGTGGAATGTTTTAAGTGCTAATGTTAATTTATTGCACAAAAGATTAGACAAAGCTGAAGCTAGGGTACAGTCAGGGAGTCAACCCATGTCTGTCCCAATGTCGCCGGGACCTTCGGGGTCTCAGAAGCGCCCACTATCCCAAATAGTAGACACAGATACTGACACGGGTTCAGACTCCAGTGTCGACTACGATGATGCAAAATTACAGCCAAAAGTGGCTAAATGTATTCGATATATGATTATTGCAATAAAAGATGTTTTGCATATCACAGAGGAACCCCCTGTCCCTGACACGAGGGTACACATGTATAAGGGAAAGAAACCTGAGGTAACCTTTCCCTCCTCACATGAGCTGAACGAATTTTGCAAAAAAGCGTGGGAAACTCCAGACAAAAAACTGCAGATTCCCAAAAGGATTCTTACAGCGTATCCTTTCCCGCCAAAGGACAGAATACGGTCGGAATCCTCCCCTAGGGTAGACAAGGCTTTGACACGCTTATCAAAAAAGATAGCGCTCCCATCCCAAGATACGGCTACCCTCAAGGATCCTGCTGACCGCAAGCAGGAGGTTACCTTGAAGTCCATTTACACACATTCTGGTACGTTACTCAGACCGGCAATTGCGTCGGCCTGGGTTTGTAGTGCTGTAGCAGCATGGACAGATTCCTTATCAGCGGATATTGAGACCCTTGATAAGGATACCATTTTAATGACCCTAGGGCATATAAAAGATGCTGTCTTATATATGAGGGATGCTCAAAGAGACATTAGTTTACTGGGTTCCAGAATAAACGCTATGTCTATTTCTTCTAGGCGAGTCTTATGGACCCGACAGTGGTCAGGTGATGCCGACTCAAAGAGGCATATGGAGTTTTTGTCTAACAAGGGTGAGGAATTGTTTGGAGAGGGCCTCTCGGACCTCGTCTCCACAGCTACGGTAGGTAAATTTAATTTTTTGCCTTATATTCCCTCACAATCTAAGAAAGCGCCTCATTATCAAATGCAGTCCTTTCGTTCAAATAAAAGCAAAAGAGTACGAGGATCGTCCTTTCTTGCCAGAGGTAAGGGCAGAGGGAAAAAGCTGCACAACACAGCTAGTTCACAGGAACAGAAGTCCTCCCTGGCCTCTGCAAAATCCTCCGCATGACGCTGGGGCTCCCCTGAGGGAGTCGGCTCCAGTGGGGGCACGTCTTCGACTTTTCAGCCACATCTGGGTTCACTCACAGGTGGATCCCTGGGCAATAGAAATTGTTTACCAGGGATACAAGCTGGAATTCGAAGAGGTGCCTCCTCGCCGGTTTTTCAAATCGGCGCTACCAACTTCTCCCCTGGAAAGGGAGATAGTGTTACATGCGATTTCACAAATTGTGTCTTCAACAAGTGGTGGTCGAGGTTCCCCTACTTCAAAGAGGGAAGGGGTACTACTTAACTCTGTTTGTGGTCCCGAAACCGGACGGTTCGGTCAGACCCATTTTGAATTTAAAATCCCTGAACCTTTACTTAAAACAGTTCAAATTCAAAATGGAATCGCTCAGAGCGGGCATCGCCAGCCTGGAAGGGGGGGATTTTATGGTATCTCTGGACATAAAGGATGCATACCTGCATGTTCCCATATATCCTCATCAGGCGTACCTGAGATTTGCGGTACAGGATTGTCATTACCAATTTCAGACATTGCCGTTTGGGCTTTCCACGGGCCCGAGAATTTTCACCAAGGTAATGGCGGAAATGATGGTGCTCCTGCGCAAGCAGGGTGTCACAATTATCCCGTACTTGGACGATCTCCTCATAAAAGCGAGATCACGGGAGAAGTTGCTGAACAGCGTATCACTTTCACTGAAGGTGTTACAGTGACACGGCTGGATTCTCAATATTCCAAAGTAACAGCTGAATCCTACGACTCGTCTGCCCTTCTTGGGCATGATTCTGGACACAGACCAGAAAAGGGTTTTTCCTCCGATAGAAATAGCGCAGGAACTCATGACTCTAGTCAAGAACCTGTTGAAGCCAAAACAAGTGTCAGTACATCATTGCACTCAAGTCCTGGGAAAAATGGTGGCGACGTACGAAGCCATTCCCTTCGGCAGGTTCCATGCAAGGACTTTCCAATCGGACCTATTGGACAAATGGTCCGGGTCACATCTGCAAATGCATCAGCGGATCACCCTGTCCCCCAGGGCCAGGGTATCTCTCCTGTGGTGGCTGCTCAGTCCTCACCTTCTAGAGGGCCGCAGGTTCGGCATTCAGGATTGGATCGTGGTGACCACGGACGCGAGCCTCCGAGGTTGGGGAGCAGTCACACAGGGAAGAAATTTCCTAGGCCTTTGGTCAAGTCTAGACTTGTCTTCACATCAACATCCTGGAACTAAGGGCCATATACAACGCCCTACGTCAAGCGGAGACCTTACTTCGCGACCGTCCAGTTCTGATCCAGTCAGACAACGTCACCGCAGTAGCTCATGTAAACCGCCAGGGTGGCACAAGGAGCAGAGTGGCGATGGCGGAAGCCACCAGAATTCTTCGCTGGGTGGAGAATCATGTAAGCGCACTGTCAGCAGTGTTCATTCCGGGAGTGGACAACTGGGAAGCAGACTTCCTCAGCAGACACGACCTGCATCCGGGAGAGTGGGGACTTCATCAGGAAGTCTTCGCACAGATTGCAAGTCGGTGGGAACTGCCCCAAATAGACATGATGGCGTCCCGTCTCAACAAAAAGCTACAAAGGTATTGCGCCAGGTCAAGAGATCCTCAGGCGGTAGCTGTGGATGCTCTAGTGACACCGTGGGTGTTCCAGTCGGTCTATGTATTTCCTCCTCTTCCTCTCCTACCCAAGGTGTTGCGAATAATAAGAAAAAGAGGAGTGCGAACAATACTCATTGTTCCGGATTGGCCACGAAGGACCTGGTATCCGGATCTGCAGAAAATGCTCACAGAAGATCCGTGGCCTCTTCCTCTAAGACAGGACCTGTTGCAACAGAGTCCCTGTCTGTTCCAAGACTTACCGCGGCTGCGTTTGACGGCATGGCTGTTGAACGCCGGATCCTAGTGGAAAAAGGTTTTCCGGATGAGGTCATTCCTACGCTAATAAAGGCTAGGAAGGACGTGACATCTAAACATTATCACCGAATATGGCGAAAATATGTTTCTTGGTGTGAGGCCAGGAATGCTCCTACGGAAGAATTCCATCTAGGCCGTTTTCTTCACTTCCTACAAACTGGAGTGAATTTGGGCCTAAAATTAGGCTCCATTAAAGTTCAGATTTCGGCCTTATCCATTTTCTTTCAAAAGGAATTGGCCTCTCTACCTGAAGTACAGACTTTTGTGAAGGGAGTACTGCATATTCAGCCTCCTTTTGTACCTCCGGTGGCGCCTTGGGACCTTAACGTGGTGTTAAGTTTCCTTAAGTCACATTGGTTTGAACCACTTAGAACAGTGGAGTTGAAATATCTCACTTGGAAGGTGGTCATGTTGTTAGCCTTGGCTTCGGCTAGGCAAATTTCGGAATTAGCGGCTTTATCATATAAAAGCACCTATCTGGTTTTCCATATGGATAGAGCGGAATTGCGGACCCGTCCTCAATTCCTACCTAAGGTGGTCTCATCCTTTCATATGAACCAACCTATTGTCGTGCCTGTGGCTACACGTGACTTGGAGGATTCCGAGTCCCTTGATGTGGTCAGGGCTGTGAAAATTTACGTGGCCAGAACGGCTAGGATAAGAAAAACAGAAGCACTGTTTGTCCTGTATGCAGCCAACAAGGTCGGCGGCCCTGCTTCAAAGCAGACTGTTGCTCGCTGGATCTGTAACCCGATTCAGCAGGCGCATTCTACGGCAGGATTGCCGTTACCAAAATTGGTTAAGGCCCATTCCACTAGGAAGGTGGGCTCGTCTTGGGAGGCTGCCCGAGGGGTCTCGGCACTACAGCTGTGCCGAGCTGCTACTTGGTCGGGGTAAAACACCTTTGCGAAGTTCTATAAGTTTGATACCCTGGCTGAGGAGGACCTTGTGTTTGCTCATTCGGTGCTGCAGAGTCATCCGCACTCTCCCGCCCGTTTGGGAGCTTTGGTATAATCCCGATGGTCCTTACGGAGTCCCCAGCATCCTCTAGGACGTTAGAGAAAATAAGATTTTAAACCTACCGGTAAATCTTTTTCTCGTAGTCCGTAGAGGATGCTGGGAGCCCGTCGCAAGTGCGGACTTCTTCTGCAAGACTTGTATATAGTTTTGCTTACATAAGGGTTATGTTATAGTTTTCATCGGTCTTGGACTGATACTATGTTGTTTTCATACTGTTAACTGGTTAGTATATCACAAGTTATAATATGTTTTGGAATTAGAAGAGGCAGCAGGTATAATTTCGATTTTACAGATATGTCTTATATTTTTGCTACAATTGCGCCAAATAGCCCTTCTAAGAACAGCCAGTCCCGTGAGACTCTGCCAGCATCGGGTATCTTTTTTGCCGTACATGCAACACACTGCAGCTAGGATGCACCAGGAGACTGTGCTCATTAATTTGATGTGCAACATTTGTATATCTGTGTGCGACTGAGTCTCTGAATCTGTATATGAAGTGGTATAATGCAGCAGCCATGGATTTTTTCCATGACAGCTTCTATTGCGCTTCATATACAGACTCTGTCGCGCACAGATATGCAAGTGTCTCCTCTCAAATTAATCAGCACTGCTTCCTAGTCACATTGCTTTGTGACTATGGCATTTTCGGCAAAAAACAACAAGACGCCCGACGCTAGCAGAGGTGCACAGTGCCTGTTGGCTCACTTGCACCAGTCATCTCCCGCTGTGTGGTATATTGAGGCTAAATGTGTGAGAACACGTCTGTAGGTGGTTTCTATGGGGTGCTAATCTGTGCAGCTCACCATTTAGTAGCACAACCCAATAATCCTTTTCTCTGACGTCCTAGTGGATGCTGGGGACTCCGTAAGGACCATGGGGAATAGACTGCTCCGCATGAGACTGGGCACATCTAAAGAAAGATTTAGGTCTATCTGGTGTGCACTGGCTCCTCCCCCTATGACCCTCCTCCAAGCCTCAGTTAGATTTCTGTGCCCGGCCGAGCTGGATGCACACTAGGGGCTCTCCTGAGCTCCTAGAAAGAAAGTATAGTTTAGGTTTTTTATTTTACAGTGAGACCTGCTGGCAACAGGCTCACTGCAGCGAGGGACTAAGGGGAGAAGAAGCGAACATACCTAAGTGGTGGTAGCTTGGGCTTCTTAGGCTACTGGACACCATTAGCTCCAGAGGGATCGCACACAGGACCCGACCTCGTCGTCCGTTCCCGGAGCCGCGCCGCCGTCCCCCTTACAGAGCCAGAAGCAAGAAGGTCCGGAAAATCGGCGGCTGAAGACTTCTGTCTTCTCCAAGGTAGCGCACAGCACTGCAGCTGTGCGCCATTGCTCCTCATGCACACCACACACTTCGGTCACTGATGGGTGCAGGGCGCTGGGGGGGGGGGGCGCCCTGAGCAGCAATATTAACACCTTGGCTGGCAAAACTGACACCATATATAGCCCCAGAGGCTATATAGGTGTAAATTACCCCTGCCAGAATAACACAAAAAGCGGGAGAAAGCCCGCCGAAAAAGGGGCGGAGCCATCTCCCTCAGCACACTGGCGCCATTTCCCTCACAGCTCCGCTGGAGGGATCGCTCCCTGGCTCTCCCCTGCAGTCCTGCACTACAGAAAGGGTAAAAAAGAGAGGGGGGGGCACAAATTTAGGCGCAGTATAATATATATATGCAGCTATAAGGGAAAACACTCTTTATAGGTGATATCCCTGTGGTATATAGCGCTCTGGTGTGTGCTGGCATACTCTCCCTCTGTCTCCCCAAAGGGCTTTGTGGGGTCCTGTCCTCTGTCAGAGCATTCCCTGTGTGTGTGCTGTGTGTCGGTACCGCTGTGTCGACATGTATGATGAGGAAAATGATGTGGAGGCAGAGCTAATGCCTGTAAATGTGTTGTCACCCCCTGAGGTGTCGACACCTGTGTGGATGGACTTATGGAAGGAATTACGTGACAGTGTCAGCTCCTTACATAAAAGGTTTGACGACATAGGACAGCCGGCTACTCAGCTTGTGACTGTTCCAGCGTCTCAAATGTCATCAGGGGCTTTAAAACGCCCGCTACCTCAGATGGCAGACACAGATGTCGACACGGATACCGACTCCAGTGTCGACGACGATGAGACTAGTGTACCCTCCAATAGGTCCACCCGTTACATGATTGAGGCAATGAAAAATGTATTACACATTTCTGATAGTACCCCAGGTACCACAAAAAAAGGGTATTATGTTCGGTGAGAAAAAACTACCAGTAGTTTTTCCTGCATCTGAGGAATTAAATGAGGTGTGTGAGGAAGCCTGGACCTCCCCCGATAAGAAATTGATCATTTCTAAACGGTTATTGGCAGCGTACCCTTTGCCGCCAGAGGATAGGTCACGTTGGGAAACATCCCCTAGGGTAGATAAAGCGCTTACACGTTTATCAAAAGAGGTGGCACTACTGTCTCCGGATACGGTCGCCCTAAAGGATCCTGCTGATAGAAAGCAGGAGGCTACCCTAAAAGCTATATATACACACACGGGCATTATATTGCGACCAGCGATTGCATCAGCATGGATGTGCAGTGCTGCTGCTGCGTGGTCAGATTCCCTGTCGGATAATATTGATACCCTGGATAGGGACACTATTTTGCTGACAGTAGAGCATATAAAAGACGCTGTCTTATACATGCGTGATGCACAGAGGGACATTTGCCGGCTGGCATCAAAAATAAGCGCAATGTCCATTGCCGCCAGAAGGGGGTTATGGACTCGGCAGTGGTCAGGTGATGCCGATTCAAAAAGGCACATGGAAGTTTTGCCTTATAAGGGGGTGGAACTGTTTGGGGATGGTCTTTCAGACCTCGTTTCCACAGCTACGGCTGGGAAATCGACATTTTTGCCACAGGCTACCCCACAGCAAAAGAAGGCACCGTATTATCAAGTACAGTCCTTTCGGCCCCATAAACACAAGAGGGCTCGAGGCGCATCCTTTCTGCCGAGAGGAAAAGGTAGAGGGAAAAAGCTGCAACATACAGCCAGTTCCCAAGAGCAAAAGTCCTCCCCCGCGTCCGGTAAGTCCACAGCATGACGCTGGGGCTTCACAGGCGGATCCGGGTACGGTGGGGGCCCGTCTCAGAAATTTCTGCACACAGTGGGCTCTCTCACAGGTGGATCCCTGGACCCTTCAAGTAGTATCTCAGGGGTAAAGGCTGGAATTCGAGACGTCCCCCCCGCCGTTTTCTAAAATCTGCCTTACCAGCAACTCTGCCAGGGAGGCAGTGTTGGTGGCTATCCAAAAACTGTATTCACAGCAAGTGATTGTCAAGGTACCCCTCCTTCAGCAAGGGAAGGGTTACTATTCCACAATGTTTGTGGTACCGAAACCGGACGGTTCGGTGAGACCCATCTTAAATTTAAAATCCTTGAACACTTATATCAAAAGGTTCAAGTTCAAGATGGAATCGCTCAGGGCGGTTATTGCGAGCCTGGACGAGGGGGATTACATGTCCCCATTTACCCTCCTCACCAGGAGTACCTCAGATTTGTGGTACAGGACTGTCACTATCAGTTCCAGACGCTGCCGTTTGGGTTATCCACGGCACCGAGGGTCTTTACCAAGGTAATGGCCGAAATGATGATACTCCTTCGCAAGAAGGGAATTTTAATTATCCCGTACTTGGACGATCTCCTCATAAAGGCGAGGTCCAAGGAACAGTTGGTAGTGGGGGTAGCACTTTCTCAGCAAGTGCTACAACAGCACGGCTGGATTCTCAATATTCCAAAGTCACAGCTGGTCCCGACGACACGTCTTCTGTTCCTGGGCATGATTCTGAACACAGACCAGAAAAAAGTGTTTCTTCCAGTGGAAAAAGCCGAGGAGTTGTCATCTCTAGTCAGAGACCTCCTAAAACCAGGACAGGTGTCGGTACATCAATGCACACGAGTCCTGGGAAAAATGGTAGCTTCGTACGAAGCAATTCCATTCGGAAGGTTCCACGCAAGGACTTTCCAGTGGGACCTGTTGTACAAATGGTCCGGGTCCCATCTCCAGATGCAACAGCGGATAACCCTGTCTGCAAGGACCAGGGTGTCGCTGCTGTGGTGGCTGCAGAGGGCTCATCTACTAGAGGGCCGCAGATTCGGAATACAGGACTGGGTCCTGGTGACCACGGATGCCAGCCTTCGGGGCTGGGGCGCAGTCACACAGGGAAGAAATTTCCAAGGACTGTGGTCAAATCAGGAGATTTCGCTTCACATAAATATTCTAGAGCTAAGGGCCATTTACAATGCCCTAAGCCAAGCAAGGCCCCTGCTTCAGAACCAGCCGGTACTGATCCAATCAGACAACATCACGGCGGTCGCCCATGTAAACAGACAGGGCGGCACAAGAAGCAGGAGGGCAATGGCAGAAGCCACAGATATTGCGCCAGGTCAAGGGACCCTCAGGCGATCGCTGTGGACGCTCTGGTAGCACCGTGGGTGTACCAGTCGGTTTATGTGTTTCCTCCCATGCCTCTCATTCCCAAGGTACTGAGAATAATACGAAGGCGAGGAGTGAAAACTATACTCGTGGTTCCGGATTGGCCAAGAAGAGCGTGGTACCCGGAACTTCAAGAGATGCTTTCAGAGGACCCTTGGCCTCTGCCGCTCAGACAGGACCTGCTGCAGCAGGGGCCCTGTCTGTTCCAAGACTTACCGCGGCTACGTTTGACGGCATGGCGGTTGAACACCGGATCCTGAAGGAAAAGGGCATTCCGGAGGAAGTCATCCCTACCCTCATCAAAGCCAGGAAGGATGTCACCGCAAAACATTATCACCGCATTTGGCGGAAATATGTTGCTTGGTGTGAGGCCAGGAAGGCCCCAACGGAGGAATTTCAACTGGGTCGATTCCTGCATTTCCTGCAAGCAGGGGTGACGTTGGGCCTCAAATTGGGGTCCATTGAGGTCCAGATTTCGGCCCTGTCGATTTTCTTCCAGAAAGAACTGGCTTCACTGCCTGAAGTTCAGACTTTTGTCAAAGGAGTTCTGCGTATTCAGCCTCCTTTTGTGCCCCCAGTGGCACCTTGGGATCTCAATGTGGTTTTGGAGTTCCTGAAATCACATTGGTGTGAACCACTTAAGACTGTGGATTTGAAATATCTCACGTGGAAAGTGGTCATGCTGTTGGCCCTGGCTTCGGCCAGGCGTGTGTCAGAATTGACGGCATTGTCCTATAAAAGCCCTTATCTGATTTTCCATATGGATAGGGCAGAGTTGAGGACTCGTCCTCAGTTTCTCCCGAAGGTGGTATCAGCGTTTCACTTGAACCAGCCTATTGTGGTGCCTGCGGCTACTAGGAACTTGGAGGATTCCAAGTTATTGGACGTAGTCAGGGCCCTGAAAATTTATGTTTCCAGGACGGCTGGAGTCGGGAAAACTGACTCGCTGTTTATCCTGTATGCACCCAACAAACTGGGTGCTCCTGCTTCTAAGCAGACTATCGCGCGCTGGATTTGTAGCACTACTGGCTGAGGAGGACCTGGAGTTCTCTCATTCGGTGTTGCAGAGTCATCCGCACTCTCCCGCCCGTTTGGGAGCTTTGGTATAATCCCCATGGTCCTTACGGAGTCCCCAGCATCCACTAGGACGTCAGAGAAAATAAGAATTTACTCACCGGTAATTCTATTTCTCGTAGTCCGTAGTGGATGCTGGGCGCCCATCCCAAGTGCGGATTGTCTGCAATACTTGTAAATAGTTATTGTTACACAAATCGGGTTGTTATTGCGAGCCATCTGTTCAGAGGCTCCGTTGTTATCATACTGTTAACCGGGGTTCCTATCACGAGTTATACGGTATGATTGGTGTGGCTGGTATGAGTCTTACCCGGGATTCAAAATCCTTCCTTATTGTGTCAGCTCTTCCGGGCACAGTGTCCTAACTGAGGCTTGGAGGAGGGTCATAGGGGAGGAGCCAGTGCACACCAGATAGAACTAAATCTTTCTTTAGATGTGCCCAGTCTCCTGCGGAGCCGTCTATTCCCCATGGTCCTTACGGAGTCCCCAGCATCCACTACGGACTACGAGAAATAGAATTACGGTGAGTAAATTCTAATTTTGTCCTTTCTCTGAACTGTTGTGACACACATTGAGGCGTTATTGACCTTTCACAGTACAATAACATTGGTTCATGGCCTACTGACAAGTTGTGAGATGACACTGTGACTAAGTTGCAGACCCAAGCTCCTGAGTTTCTTGACTGCCTGCACAGATGGAGAAAAATAAGAATTTACTTACCGATAATTCTATTTCTCATAGTCCGTAGTGGATGCTGGGGACTCCGAAAGGACCATGGGGAATAGCGGCTCCGCAGGAGACTGGGCACAAAGTAAAAGCTTTAGGACTAGCTGGTGTGCACTGGCTCCTCCCCCTATGACCCTCCTCCAAGCCTCAGTTAGGATACTGTGCCCGGACGAGCGTACACAATAAGGAAGGATTTTGAATCCCGGGTAAGACTCATTACCAGCCACACCAATCACACCGTACAACTTGTGATCTGAACCCAGTTAACAGCATGATAACAGAAGGAGCCTCTGAAAAGATGGCTCACAACAACAATAACCCGATTTTTGTAACAATAACTATGTACAAGTAATGCAGACAATCCGCACTTGGGATGGGCGCCCAGCATCCACTACGGACTATGAGAAATAGAATTATCGGTAAGTAAATTCTTATTTTCTCTAACGTCCTAGTGGATGCTGGGGACTCCGAAAGGACCATGGGGATTATACCAAAGCTCCCAAACGGGCGGGAGAGTGCGGATGACTCTGCAGCACCGAATGAGAGAACTCCAGGTCCTCCTCAGCCAGGGTATCAAATTTGTAGAATTTAGCAAACGTGTTTGCCCCTGACCAAGTAGCTGCTCGGCAAAGTTGTAAAGCCGAGACCCCTCGGGCAGCCGCCCAAGATGAGCCCACTTTCCGTGTGGAATGGGCTTTTACAGATTTTGGCTGTGGCAGGCCTGCCACAGAATGTGCAAGCTGAATTGTAATGCAAATCCAACGAGCAATCGTCTGCTTAGAAGCAGGAGCACCCAGCTTGTTGGGTGCATACAGGATAAACAGCGAGTCAGATTTTCTGACTCCAGCCGTCCTGGAAACATATATTTTCAGGGCCCTGACTACGTCCAGCAATTTGGAATCCTCCAAGTCCCTAGTAGCCGCAGGCACCACAATAGGTTGGTTTAAGTGAAATGCTGAAAACACCTTAGGGAGAAATTGAGGACGAGTCCTCAATTCCGCCCTGTCCGAATGGAAAATCAGATAAGGGCTTTTACAGGATAAAGCCGCCAATTCTGACACGCGCCTGGCCCAGGCCAGGGCCAACAGCATGACCACTTTCCATGTGAGATATTTTAACTCCACAGATTTAAGTGGTTCAAACCAATGTGACTTTTGGAATCCAAAAAAAAAAAAAACTACATTGAGATCCCAAGTGCCACTGGAGGCACAAAAGGAGGCTGTATATGCAGTACCCCTTTTACAAACGTCTGAACTTCAGGGACTGAAGCTAGTTCTTTTTGGAAGAAAATTGACAGGGCCGAAATTTGAACCTTAATGGACCCCAATTTCAGGCCCATAGACACTCCTGTTTGCAGGAAATGTAGGAATCGACCCAGTCGAATTTCCACCGTCGGGCCTTACTGGCCTCGCACCACGCAACATATTTTCGCCAATTGCGGTGATAATGTTTTTGCGGTTACATCCTTCCTGGCTTTGATCAGGATAGGGATGACTTCATCCGGAATGCCCTTTTTCCTTCAGGATCCGGCGTTCAACCGCCATGCCGTCAAACGCAGCCGCGGTAAGTCTTGGAACAGACAGGGTCCTTGCTGGAGCAGGTCCCTTCTTAGAGGTAGAGGCCACGGATCCTCCGTGAGCATCTCTTGAAGTTCCGGTTACCAAGTCCTTCTTGGCCAATCCGGAGCCACGAATATAGTGCTTACTCCTCACCATCTTATCAATCTCAGTACCTTGGGTATGAGAGGCAGAGGAGGAAACACATACCCTGACTGGTACACCCACGGTGTTACCAGAGCGTCTACAGCTATTGCCTGAGGGTCCCTGGACCTGGCGCAATACCTGTCGAGTTTTTCCCAACGGTTTATAATCCTGTGGAAGACTTCTGGGTGAAGTCCCCACTCTCCCCGGGTGGAGGTCGTGCTGAGGAAGTCTGCTTCCCAGTTGTCCACTCCCGAAATGAATACTGCTGACAGTGCTATCCCATGATTTTCCGCCCAGCGAAGAATCCTTGCAGCTTCTGTCATTGCCCTTCTGCTTCTTGTGCCACCCTGTCTGTTTACGTGGGTGACTGCCGTGATGTTGTCCGACTGGATCAACACCAGCTGTCCTTGAAGCAAAGGTCTTGCTAAGCTTAGAGCATTGTAAATGTCCCTTAGCTTCAGGATATTTATGTGAAGCGATGTCTCCAGGCTTGACCATAAGTCCTGGATATTCCTTCCCTGTGTGACTGCTCCCCAGCCTCGCAGGCTGGCATCCGTGGTTACCAGGACCCAGTCCTGAATGCCGAATCTGCGGCCCTCTAGAAGATGAGCACTCTGCAACCACCACAGGAGGGACACCCTTGTCCTTGGTGACAGGGTTATCCGCTGATGCATCTGAAGATGCGACCCGGACCATTTGTCCAGCAGGTCCCACTGGAAAGTTCTTGCGTGGAATCTGCCAAATGGGATTGCTTCGTAGGAAGCCCCCATTTTACCCAGAACCCTTGTGCATTGATGCACTGAGACTTGGCTCGGTTTGAGGAGGTTCCTGACTAGCTCGGATAACTCCCTGGCTTTCTCCTCCGGGAGAAACACCTTTTTCTGGACTGTGTCCAGGATCATCCCTAGGAACAGAAGACACGTCGACGGAACCAGCTGCGATTTTGGAATATTGAGAATCCAATCGTGCTGCCGCAACACTATCTGAGATAGTGCTACACTGACCTCCAACTGTTCCCTGGATCTTACCCTTATCAGGGAATCGTCCAAGTAAGGGATAACTAAAATACCCTTCCTTCGAAGGAACATCATCATTTCGGCCATTACCTTGGTAAAGACCCGGGGTGCCGTGGACCATCCCTACGGCAGCGTCTGAACTGATAGTGACAGTTCTGTACCATAAACCTGAGGTACCCTTGGTGAGAAGGGTAAATTTTGACATGAAGGTAAGCATCCTTGATGTCCCGGGACATCATGTAGTCCCCTTCTTCCAGGTTCGCAATCACTGCTCTGAGTGACTCAATCTTGAATTTGAACCTCTGTATGTAAGTGTTCAAAGATTTTAGATTTTAGAATCGGTCTCACCGAGCCGTCTGGCTTCGGTACCACAATAGTGTGGAATAATACCCCGTTCCCTGTTGCAGGAGGGGTACCTTGATTATCACCTGCTGGGAATACAGCTTGTGAATGGCTTCCAAAACTGCCTCCCTGTCAGAGGGAGACGTCGGTAAAGTCGACTTTTGGAAACGGCGAGGGGGAGACGTCTCGAATTCCAATATGTACCCCTGAGATATTACCTGAAGGATCCAGGGGTCTACTTGCGAGTGAGCCCACTGCGCACTGAAATTCATTGAGAACGGGCCCCCACCGTGCCTGAGCTTGTAAAGCCCTAGCGTCATACTGAGGGCTTGGCAGAGGCTGGAAAGGGTTTCTGTTCCTGGGAACTGGCTGATCTCTGCAGCCTTTTTCCTCTCCCTCTGTCACGAGCAGAAAAGAGGAACCTTTTGTCCGCTTGCCAACAAAGGACTGCGCCTGATAATACGGCGTCTTATTTTGAGAGGCGACCTGGGGTACAAACGTGGATTTCCCAGCTGTTGCCGTGGCCACCAGGTCTAAAAGACCGACCCCAAATGTCCCCTTTCAAAGGCAATACTTCCAAATGACGTTTGGAATCCGCATCACCTGACCATTTTACTGGTAGAATTGGACAACGCACTTATACTTGATGCCAGTCGGCAATTATTCCGCTGTGCATCATGCATATATAGAAATGCATCTCTTAAATGCTCTATAGGCAATAATATACTATCCTTATCTAGGATATCAATATTTCCAGTCAGGGAATCCGACCATGCCAACCCAGCACTGCACCTCCAGGCTGAGGCGATAGCTGGTCGCAGTATAACACCAGTATGTGTGTAAATACCTTTTTTTGGATACCCTCCTGCTTTCTATCAGCAGGATCCTTAAGGGCGGAAATCTGATGAGAGGGTAGAGCCCTTGTTCTTACAAGCGTGTGAGCGTCTTATCCCCCCTAGGGGGTGTTTCCCAATGCATCCTAACCTCTGGCGGGAAAGGGTATGCAGCCAATACTTTTTAAGAAATTATTAATTGTTATCGGGGGGAAACCCACGCATCATCACACATTTTATTTCTCAGATTCAGGAAAACTACAGGTAGTTTTTCCCTCACCGAACATAATACCCCTTTTTTTGGTGGTACTCGTATTATCAGAAATGTATAAAACATTTTCCATTGTCTCAATCATGTAACGTGTGGCCCTACTGGAAATCACGGTTGTCTCTTCACCGTCGACACAGGAGTCAGTATCCGTGTCGGCGTCTGTATCTGCCATCTGCCTGACGGCCTATGAGACGTCTGGACAGGCACAAGCTGAGTAGCCGGCTGTCTCATGTCAACCACTGTTTTTTTATATAGAGCTGACACTGTCACGTAATTTTCAACAGTACATCCACTCAGGTGTCGACCCCCTAGGGGGTGACATCACTGTTACAGACACTCTGCTCCGCCTCCACATCATTTTCCTCCTCATACATGTCGACACACACGTACCGACACCCAGCACACACACAGGGAATGCTCTGATAGAGGACAGGACCCACTTAGCCCTTTGGGGAGACAGAGGGAGAGTTTGCCAGCACACACCAGAGCGCTATATATGTATAGGGACAACCTTACAATAAGTGTCTATCCCTTATAGCTGCTTATATCTGTTATTTTGCCAAATAAGTGCCCCCCTCTCTTTTTTACCCTGTTTCTGTAGTTGCAGGATGCAGGGGAGATTCTGGGAGCCTTCCTACCAGCGGAGCTGTGTGGGAAAAATGGCGCTGTGTGCTGAGGAGATAGGCCCCGCCCCCTTCACGGCGGGCTCTTCTCCCGCTTTTTACTGGAAAACTGGCAGGGGTTAAATACATCCTTATAGCCCAGGAGCTATATGTGATGTATTTTTCGCCAACTAAGGTAAATTCATTGCTTCCCAGGACGCCCCCCCCCAGCGTCCTGCACCCTCAGTGACCGGAGTGTGAAGTGTGCTGAGAGCAATGGCGCACAGCTGCAGTGCTGTGCACTACCTTATGAAGACAGGAAAGTCTTCTGCCGCCGATTTATGGACCTCTTCTTGCTTCAGCATCTGTAAGGGGGCCGGCGGCGCGGCTCCGGGACCCATCCATGGCTGGGCCTGTGATCGTCCCTCTGGAGCTAATGTCCAGTAGCCTAAGAAACCCAATCCACTCTGCACGCAGGTGAGTTCGTTTCTCTCCCCTAAGTCCCTCGATGCAGTGAGCCTGTTGCCAGCAGGTCTCACTGAAAATAAAAAAACCTATTTAAACTTTTACTCTAAGCAGCTCAGGAGAGCCACCTAGATTGCACCCTTCTCGTTCGGGCACAAAATCTTAACTGAGGCTTGGAGGAGGGTCATAGGGGGAGGAGCCAGTGCACACCAGCTAGTCCTAAAGCTTTTACTTTGTGCCCAGTCTCCTGCGGAGCCGCTATTCCCCATGGTCCTTTCGGAGTCCCCAGCATCCACTAGGACGTTAGAGAAACTATGTCTAGTATATGCAATCCCCTGTGTTTGGCACAATTAAGCAGGGTTTAGAGTCCTTTTTAAAGATATGTGAAAGTTTAAGCTGGGTACACACTATATGAGTTATCATACAATATATTGTTCCAATGCAGATTGGGACAATACATTGTATAGTGTGTATCCCCAATCTGTAGCTCCCGGACTTCGGTCATTGAGTTGTCCCATTGGATGTACTACATGTCCACTGGGAAGATTATACACCGGTCGCGATGTAATTAACATGCAGCCTGTAAAGCCCTGTACACCCAGGGAGATGTGTGCTGAGCGATCTAGCACAGACCGCTGGGCACACATCTCTCTCCCTGCTCAGCACACAGCGTGATGTGTGGTGAGCGAAGGGGGGACGGGGACGCTCACTTCACAGAGCAGTGAAGTGAGCGATGTACTAGATTTGGCATTCCATGCTTGCCAAATCTAGAGTCAGTGATAGTGACGCACGTGTACCCCCCTTAAGAATACATTGCACCATTGTACAATGGATCATTTGGTGTGTATGGCAGATGTAATGTATCATTACATCCCATTGTTGAGTCGCACAGTTGCATGGTGTGTATCTGGCTTATGTAGCTTTTCTTTCTTTTCCACTGCTGGGCTGCACTCTTGCTTGCGTTTTACATTTCGTGTTCTGTATTCCTATTCTCTGTCCTGTTCTTTCTCTATAGGTGCTTTTTTATTCGCATATGTGCACTTTGCTTTTTTGTATGCAGTTTGTGTTAATTTGCATATACTACTCACTAATTCCTAGGAGCCATTTATCCCAATCTAAATTCTCCACCACCATTCACAAACTAATACACATTAAAGTGCTGTGTGTTTTGAACGATGCATGCAGCTTCCTGGCCTGGTAGGCTTGTGGGTACTACAGTGGGGACAGGGATTGTGTATGAGCTCAGCCTGCACTGCATGCATAAAGCACAGAATCATGCCCTGTATCTTTCCTTTCTTTTGTCATAATTACTACCACCATTCTGTCCCCATCAGCCTACAACATTCAAACACAGACACTATTCTGTATCCTATTCTTTCACCAATTATATATGTGCTTTTGGCCCATTTGGTAAGATTTCTATTCTGCTTACCCTTATGTACATTATTTTTTATGATCACTTTATAATCAAATTCTCCTTAGATCTTAAATCACCTTCCACTGCAGCCTCTACTCTCTATCATTCCCCCCTCCCTTAGTGACAGAGTGGATAAGACACTGTATGACTCATCTACTGAGTGTGGAGAGATGTGCAGAGTAACAGCACCCCCGCCCCTTCCTTCCCCAGTCCTCAGCTGGTTGCCACAGCAACTGGGTCACCTCTCTCTATATGTGCTACACTCCATCAGAGAGAGGATGAGCAGAAACAGGAATGGGAAATTCTAGACTAGCTCTCAGAATCCATGCCTACACTGGATATAGATATAGATATAGATATAGATATATATATATATATATATATAATATAATTTTTTTACAAGTATTGCAGCAGGAAAAGTAAAGCAAGAAAGCAGCATGTCCTACCTTGCTGGTTATATAAGTGTGACTGTTATCATATGGGGCAGATTTAGAAAGTTGTTATATTTTTGTTATCACTCCTTGCTAATCATAAATGGTGTTCCAGCCAATCATCTCCCAACTGTCATGAAATGACAGGAGCTGATAGGTTGGGGTAATATTTAAGATTAGTAACGAGTGATAGCGGGTATTATTATTATCCTTTATTTATATGGCGCCACAAGGGTTCCGCAGCGCCCAATTACAGAGTACATAAATAATCAAACAGGAAAACAGCAACTTACAGTTGATGACAGTATAGGACAAGTACAGGGTAAATAAACATAGTTACATCAGCAGATGACACTGGAATAAGTATCAGGTGGCATAAAACTGCTGGATTTGGTGCAGTTGAAGATTATTAAAGTAAGAAAGGATAAGCACATGAGGGAAGAGGGTATATAACTTGTTAAATCTGCCCTTATGTATGGAAGATATGTAAAGAATGTAATCATTGGTTTTAATTACAAAATGTGGTTATTCATACACGTATACTGTCCATCTGCAACACACTGCCCAAGTCTTTGTTCAAAAGGTGCTTTGCTCCTTTCCTGCAGCTGGTTTCGGAAGAAGCACCCACAGATGGACCCTATTGTACCCATACCCCCTAGCTCAGAAACCAAGGACCGCTGGAGAAGCCTGACAGTTGTGCCTTACTTAGAGGATCTGCACGGGTATAGTGAGGATGAAGATCTGTGTGACTTGGAGGATGAAATAATCTACACACAGGACTTCACAGTTCCAGGTAAAGCGTGCTTTCATTCCACTCTGACTACTGCATTCTGCGTTATTGCTGCGTGCTGGTAGGTCATTTAGGTGTAACCATTTTATTTGAGAATAACTCATTATAGAAGGAATAAGGGGCAGTTTGGGGCACGCTTTTAAGCTGGGTTCACTTGAGACAATTTTTTAAATGATTTGCCCGATTCTGAGTGATTGAAACGACAAATTGTTAAAATCCATCCATTGTGTGCCCACTATGTCGCTGACGATGCGCACTCCTGTGGGTTGTCAACGACATTGTCCGTCGGACCTGCATGCAGCTCAATTTAGCAACATGCTGCCCACGCTCCGCCCCCACCACAGTTGCTCTGTCGCTGCTGACATCAACAAGTGTGTATGCACTTGCCGATGTCGTGCTGGATACACATCATCTAATGTGTACCCAGCTTTACTTACAAATCTGGAATAGTCACTAGGAAAACTATCCCCATACATAATGTATATCTGTTGTATTGGGGAGCATGTACCCACTTGTGTAGTTCTTTAGACATGTATACAGTCATGCTGAAGTGTGGCATGCATGCGGTATGATTTTGCTGTTCTGACACTGAATGGCATGGTGCACTGGAACTACAGCAGGCTCTCAGATTATTTATTCCTACGCCACTGATCCAGCATTGTTCACACTGTAACAAGCGTTAAAATCCATCACATTACTTCATACAGAGTTCTCTGCACTGGTCCTTCCTGCATAATTCCTGCTGATGGATCCTGGACTTTAAAACACATTAGTATAAATAAGGGAGATGTGTTGGGAAAGGCTTCAATGATCCCACAGCCTGCTATGGTTACAGGGCACTATGCATGTGGCCAGCCTGGTAAAACAAATTACTGCTGAATGAAGCTTTTGTTTTTAACCATTGTTTTCATTTGATATTTCCCAGATGAGGAGAGGCAGACTTTGTTTATAAGTAAAGAGACAGTCAGGGACAGAAGCCATAGTACAGATGAGAGCCTGAACTAGAGCCGCAAAGGAATGAGGTCCATGAGATATCAGCCTCTACCAAAGTCCTATTTATACTATAGATTGTGTTTAGTTGTAACCATTTGTTCTATAGGATGCTGAGAAAGCCATATGGTGTTCTATTTTCTCCTTGTCTTCTCTTTTTCATTGTTCATCATAATTACATTATTAAAAACCTAATTTCTCAATTTCTTTGTTGTAAATTTATCAACACAAATTTGATGCTACATATGATAGTGATGTTTTGTCTGAAAGCTAAATAAGGATACAGGGGGTAATTCCAAGTTGATCGCAGCAGGGATTTTTTTCAGCAGTTGGGCAAAACCATGTGCGCTGCAGGGGAGGCAGATATAACATGTGCAGAGAGAGTTAGATTTGGGTGTGGTGTGTCTAATTTGCAGTGTAAAAATAAAGCAGCCAGTATTTACCCTGCACAGAAATAAAATAACCCACCCAAATCTAACTCTTTCTGCACATGTTATATCTGCCTCCCCTGCAGTGCACATGGTTTTGCCCAACTGCTAAAAAAAAATCCTGCTGCGATCAACTTGGAATTACCCCCATAATTCTCTTTTTGGATAGAAACAAAAAAAAAAACCCTCTCTGCCTGTTTTGTGCCCTCCTAACAATCACTTTTTATTATATCATCCTGAATCAGGACAGGTGCCTGAAGAGGACATGTTTGCACAGACGCAGGGCAGTGCACCTAACAAACAGCTGTGTATGAATGGCACAGAAAATCAGCTAAAGGCAGAAAGGAGAGTCAGCTCTGCATCCCAGCGCAAGGCTAGCACATCAGGGGGCAAAATACGCAAACTATCAGCCTGCAAACAGCAGTGACCGAGGAGACTACTCTACGAGGTATTAGACATTTACCTGTACATTTATGACAACCGAACAGCACACTGAAATATAAAAAAAGGAAAGGACGTGTTGAGCTAGTGTAAAGGAGTTTAAACTAAACATACTACATATTCTGCCCCATAAAGGCAAGATGATCAGGTAATATTTACCCTCCAGTACTGCAAGTGGAATAAGAGAAATAGGGTTGTTGAAAGGGTATTCCCCCCCCCCCTTTTTTTTATTTTAAAAGATAAATTCATCTGTTTATCCTATGAAACATGCACTGATGATAGAGGAGATATCCTCCAGAACAGGTTTACGTTGTTGGGAGTGAGTACCGATTCTCTCGCAGATTGCAGTGTACTATACATTCCTTTCACTTGCCGGGGAAAGGTTAACCGTTCTCATATACTCTGGCTGCTGTGATAGGGACTCCCTTAGCCCACTTGTGCACTTATCCCTCGTATGTAAGCTTGTATGGTAGTCCATGAGTTAATTTGCAGCAGATTATGGCATCTTTCTTGCTGAAATAGAGATTCATAGTGTGCTGCAGGGTCAGACTTTGTTCCCCAACACTGAGGCAGTGTGTGGGCGGCAGGAGAGGCATCAGCAAAGATAATGAGGTCTGAATAAAGAGGTGTCTTCATTCACATCCTGCAGCGGATGAGTCATAGCATTTGCCAATGACAGCAGGTCTTCTCTGACGTTGATTCTCCCCCATCCTTTCAGTCTCCATTTCTGTATCCAGACCCTGTGCATGTGATGCTTCTCTCCATTCTTCCTCCATCGCTTTTGTAAATTCTCTCCCTTGTGATGCTTCTCTCCATTCTTCCTCCATCGCTTTTGTAAATTCTCTCCCTTTTTCTGCCCTCACATAGTTTTACTGTTATTTCACCTCTTACTGATTTGTTTTTCTACTCTCACAGGCCCCTTAATTGTTCAGCTATTATTGTGCATTACATCCTTTTTTGATATTTGTGTCCTTTTTCTTTTTGGAGATGGGAAAGTCATCATCCTATCCATATGTCTTCGTCCACAGTTTCATATGAAGTACCTATTCTCCCAATCTTACACTATGCTCATTATGTTATTCTCTGTCTGTTATTCTTATTTCTACACTCCTATACTCACAGTACTTACCTGCATTCTCTTTCCTGCCTCTTTTCATTCCACGTCTACTGCAGTTCCCTCCTCTGTATCTGTTTTATTTATTTTTTGTTTTGGAGGTTTTCCTCTTTTTCCTGCCGCCTCTTTAAGTTTTCTTAAGATGAATAGTATTCGAATTTTAGACAGTCTGTGAACTATTTTAACTGTGGGCTGATTACATCTCTGCATGTGATTGCATGTAATAACATCTTGAACCAAGCTGCACAATGGAGTCAGTGACTCCTAAAAGAGAATAAAAAAATGTTCCAGAACAAACCACACACCACAGTATACCTCCCAATTATCCCAATTTCAGCCTGACCGTTCCAATTCCATGGCTCTGTACTACCGTAACAATCAGAACTGCGTTGTTCTGATCTGCATAAGAGTTGGGAGATATGATTGATCCAGGTGAATAGGTACATGCACCTGTGTGCTCCATAGAAAGGGTGGTGGGAAGGAGGACTAGAGAGGAATATGAGACTGCCTAGCTCTTTTCAGTGCTAGGTAAACCACGGGTGGGTGGGTTGTGTGTGTAGACATGTCCGTCGATGTGACCGTGCCTCCATCCCAATCAGCTAACCCTCAATTTTGAGATGTCCTAATACCATAATGGTGTTTTGTTGCTCTGTTCACCTGGCAAATGTTGAGGGATCACAAGTCCTGAATATGCTTAACCTAATGTTGCCCATCATACAACACTTGGTATAACATTGGTACACTCTTCCAGGTTATAACTGGCTGCTAGCGGTGACCAAGTAGAAGCTGACCGATCGATTTGTCTTCTGTGCAGTGTAAAACCCTTAGTGCTGATAGTAAAAGCATTGTGAGCTCTACTGCGCCACAGTGGATTTACACACACAAATATTGGTGACATTTTCATAATTTTATATATTCTTGTTCTTATTTATTATGCAAAAGTAAGAGATTAAAGAGCAGCGTTTTGTTAGGCGTTGAGTAGACGACAACTTCTAGCACTGGTTTATGTCCTAATTTTGATTTTATGAAAGTTGTTTTTTCGGATTATTTTATACAAAAACTGAGCACAACATTATAGTGTTTTGTTACCATTCCTTATGGAACAAACAACATGTTACTGAAAATATATATATTTTTGCTTCATTTAATCAATCCCCTTCCAGTCCTTAAGCAGGGCATACACTATACAATTATCTGGCAGAGCATCTGCCAGATCTGGCTGGAATAAAAATCTGGTAATGGATGGGAGCAAATTACAAGGGACCGTTTACTCCCAAACTCTGGAAAATGGACAAAACCTGTTGTTCAAACAAATTGGTTAAATCATGGATTTAACCAGTTTGTATGGATTACAGTTTTTGTATGATTTACGGTGTTTGGGAGTAAATGGTCCCTTGTAATTTGCTCTCATCCATTACCAGATTTTCATTCCAACCAGCCAGATGTGGCAGATGCTTTACCCATAAGTGGCTAATGTAGAATGTCTTGCTTATAACAGTGTTTCTTTTCTTCCTAGAGTGGTCCACTTCGGCAAACTCCCAGTGCCCACCAGATGCTACAGCTGAGTTGCTGCAGTAAAGGGAACTGCCCTGTAATTGTTCTCCTATACCCTTTTCCCTTCTGGACCTCTAGGACTTGCGCAGTGTCCAGCGTCTGCTGCACTTTATGACTTGAACTTATTTCTTGCTCCACTTCGTTTGTCTGGCTTTATACCACATGTATTATACATAAAAGAGGTGGAGGTCACATCATCAGCCCTATCTGAGCCCTCATACACAATAAAATGCAAAAGTGGGAAGGGAATGGGAGCACTGAACTCCTGCAACCAAACCCAGCAATTGTGTGTGCATTTGGAGAAAAGGAGCCATGTGTTAACTACCACAGGTTGTTTATTTTCTCTTTAGTGATTAAACGTTTATTTGGTTTCCACTAGTTTCTGGTTCCTGAGCATGGGTTTATTTTTTATATATTTATTTTCGGGAGCACTTCGGCTAGCAATTGTTAGCCACATCTTACATATGTGGTAAAACTTTAAACTCCAGAAGATGACATCAGTATGACACATCACAGCTGACTACATGTCTTAGGAACTACAGTATTTTCTGAATATATTTCTTTATTTTCCCACTCTCCCTCATTTCTCACATACACACGGTGTACATTGACAATTAGAATGTGCTGTCTAATTTTAATAGGGGGAATTGCACAGCAGTGTTAGGGAGAGCATAAAGACATCTTGCACCCTGTCATGTGCTACAGTGGATTACAAGGGCAAGACTGCACCATCTCTCAGGAACAAAGCATCTTTACAAAAATAAATACACACTGTTCATAGTCCCCATACCCACCAGCTCCACCCCTTGTGCCTGTAAGTTCAGTTTTTGGATAGGGAGTAATAGATCTGTAGCAATTATATTGAAAGCCAACGGATCCAAACTTTGCCCCCATTTCCCTGAGGGCCTTCAGGAAGGAGCTTCATATTGCTTGGAAGAGAATTGTACAGGTTTCTGTGAATAATGCAGTGTGTATGCCCATTGTAGTTGTGAGAATGTTGTGTACATGTGCGGTATGTATTTACAGTCATGCTTGTGTTCTTATGGCACATGAGTGACTGTGTGGGTATTATTTGGCAATGCACTATCCAGAAACAGTGGGTGGCACATCTGCTTAATCATTGAATCCCACCTTATTGTTCTATATACCAAATGGAAACTTGTATGTTGCTGCTACACAGGACTATGATCAGGAGAGATATGTGCAACTGTGCAGAGCCTCTCCAGGCTGCATGCTGTCCTCTGCACAATTGGATACAAACGTTCTTCCAGGCCAGCACCTATCTTGTCCAGTAGCTCTGTTGTTTGAGGGCCATAACCAAAGTCTTGCTCAGGGTTATCTGTAGGTGGTCTGGGTTCGTCAACAGCAGGTCCATGATCACATGGTTCCTCCTCAATGGCCTGAATTTTGTCTTCAGGTGTGAGTGAGGTTGGACTAATAGGACAGCTATCTGCTCCTTCCTCATCTGTAGTACTTGCTATTCGGGGTAGTGTACTGTGGTAGCGTGTGTCGGGAAGATAGCTAGTGCTGTCCCCTCTACGTAAAGGGGATGCGCGATGTCTGTCCAATGCAGGGGGAAAACGAATACCAGGATCACTGTACTGCTTTGTTCTCTGCCATTGCTTGCGCAAGTGAGCACGGGAGCGGTGTTTCATGCGTTGGGGAGATTCATCATACTGTGGGTCATGCCGGAGGAACTCATTAAACAGCGCATCAGTCTTTTCATCAATGCTGTAATCTCTTCTGGACATTGCCTCCCAGGGACTGAGGGGTTCAGGATGGTGTGGAAACAATGACTCTTCCTGTCCTCCAGATGCTCCTTGTTCGTATAAACGCCCCTCCAGGCTTTCAAATACTGTCCCTTTCCGTCCAGCATGAGTGAAAAAGAGACGTTTTTCGGATGCAGTCTTGTCCCGGTGCGGACTGCCTGACTCCTCTGATGGACGGCAAGGAGCTTCAATAGAGGCATAGCCACTGTCCATCTGTAGAAGCTTTCGAGGTCCAGTCTCTGGCTCTGGTCCCCTCACTGATTTTCCATCAGGCAGATCTTGAGATGGAAGGCTGGGGAGACCACTTAAGGAGCTCACACTTTCTGCATCGCTGCGAACAGAGTCACGATCATTGTTGCTACTGCTTTGATCAGAGGCACAGCGCTCCAGTGATGCACGTAGGCTCCAAATGTCACATTGGGGTGGGAGCTGACCTTGTTCTGTACTTCCTACATCAGCCAGCGATCCATCTTCCCCATGGTCTAGTCTAAAAATAAAAATGAATCATTACAATAAGGGACACAGCCGATAAATGTAAATCTCCCACAAATGATATGTACGATATAGGGGAAAAGGATGTAGAAAATATTGTTTTTCAGAATTATGTGACACAAGAGGATTTTTACCTAACATGAGGAAAGGGTAACAGAAGAATACCTGCCGAGAGAGTGTGGTGGTGTTCCATGGTGTTGAATGAAAGATCCTTGATTATCAGCAAAAGCAGTATCTTGTGTGTGGACAATGTACTGTATGATATCATCGCGTTCTGCACTTTCACTAGCTGCTCTCTGTCGCTGGAATTGATGACGCTTTGGAGAACCTGTCAAGTAAAGTGCGTTAGCTGTCAGCGCATCTCTTTATGCACACCCACACAGTTCTGTTTGTTCTCTTTAGTTGGTTAGAGCTGTTTGATATTCTTTCACCAACGTTTGAAAAATATATAGTTAACTTTTTTTTTTTCACAGCCAGCAACGCTCTGTTAAATTCTGTCTTGAACGTCAATGTTTCCTTAGCCTTTATTACTCATACCAGTCTTATCATAATTATGAGGAAGTTCCCCATTTCTGAGCTTGGCTGGTCCTGTGTCTTGTCTTTCCTGGTATCCTAATCTCCCCTAACTTCCCTCTGCTAATAATTACTCCACCCTCCTCTTAATTATTCAGATTACACCCCTCCCATCACCTTAGATATCCAGGCTGCCCCCATCCGTGACTCAGGTAACACGCTGCTTCTATTTCATCTTGTGCATCCAGGTCATTCCTCCCCCTCACCTCTGGTGTCTAAGCTGCTTGCTCGCTGCACAGTGCCCAGTTTCCATTTCTTGATTTTTAGGTAGGGGCTTGCTCCTTCTAAGCTTGCATGACGCCGCAGACGGCTGAAGAAGTGAAGCACAGCACCATGACTTCGGTTGGTACCCACGTCAGAATTGGTGCCACCCTGAGGGAGATTGCCGCTGTGGTCAAACTGGGAAAGGGAGGGAGGGTATGAAACTAGAGCATCCATGATCCCCTGTGTCATTCCTGACTTCTGATTTTGAGCACACTTTCACATACTTTGGCAATTGTTACTCACCCTGTTGTTGGCAGAACTATGCCTGGGGGTGGGAGGACTATGCTTTTGTATTTCCATAAAACTAGTATCTGCAACAGAGTTGTACACATCTCCTGGAAGAGCAGAAGTTGAACTGAGAGACAGTCGTGTGAGTGGTGCAGGAGGACTTCGTGGGGGCTGCGGAGAGATAGATAAAAGAAAAACTACTTACAATAAGAGAAAACAAAATCTAGGAAGAGTTTCTCAAGATTGGTTCACCAACTGCGACTGGATTACTGATTTCCTTAATTATGTGCAAGTGAATAAATCTTTTTGTTCTCCCCAAAATGTTTTATTAAGAATTAAAACGTTAATTTTATCCGATTTTAAAACCTTATTTGCTGTGGTTACCCGAGGACCATAGCTGAAAACCCTGCTGCAAATCACCAGCATAGAAAACCCCTTGGAATGCTCCAGTAAGTGTATCGGAACAGAGCTAACCTGATATATAGATATGTTGGATTTGCTGGGAGAGGTGGGATGTGTCTCTGATGCTCCTCCGCTGCTGCTACTCTCCCCACCTTCACTTTCATGGATGGTAAGAATATGTAGGGCAGTTGGAGGTAAGGATGGAAGAGGGGGGAGCGTCAGTCGTGCATTCTTTAAATAGTGAAAATCTCCCTCTGTCAAAGTGTACCTGAAAGGAAGAATAAGTCAGATTCCACACAACACCATTTGTGTAACAACATATTTCTTCTGTGCTCCATCAAGGTTGTTACTTTTCTTATTTCTTCTCATTTCTACAATGATCCACAACCATTTACTAAATGTAAAATCAATTATTCCTTCAAACTTCTTTCTTAATTCACTTGTTTTACAGCTGCCTGATCATTGCCATTATTCAAACTCTTATGTATTCTATATTTTTCCCCCTTTTAAGCATCTCATCACCTTCTTCCTCTTTCACGCTCTCTCTTTTCTTGCCCACATAAGGCTCCCTCATTAAATGAGACTCGTCGACCACTGGATGCAGTGCAGAGAAATCTCTCCGACTCTATGTCCCGGAGACCTGAAGCTGACAGAGATTCTGTATCTTCTATCCGTATAGTAATGTCTGAGGAATAAATTGTAAGATGTTAGGGACAACTAAAATATACTGGGGCAAGGATTCATGACCAGAAGTAGTCTTACCGTGGGCAGGTTGTGTTTCATCCACGTAGGAAGTGTTTGTTTTCTCTGCGTCATCACTGGGTCTGTAAGAAAAAGAACATTGCTCAGGGAAGATCTATGTCAGTTTAGGTCAAAATACCCCAAGTCGACAATATAAGTACCTAGAGAATCTCAGGCGGGAATCACAACAGTGTCTGCACAGGATCAGGATCCCAGTGAGAAGAAGCAGGGTTCCACCAATGAAGATGGAAAGCAGAACTAAGATCAAGACGTACCCATCCTGCGTAGATGCACCCGGTGCAGCCTACAGGGATACATTGGACAGTGTCACTCTATGGTTACTTTTAGTACTGTATGTGCAGTAAAATAAATGTTGATTATGCATCATCATCATCATCCTTTGGTTCAGGCACAAATCCTGTGCCCAGAATTGTTTACATCAGAAAAATGACTATCCTTCAATGTGACTAAATATATTTTAAAATTCATATTTATGAACTTATCACTTTTAGTGCATCTCAAAGCCAAATGGGCAACAAAGGTAAGGTGGGGTGGCTGTATGTGACCATCATAAGTAACTACTTGCCTTTGGACCTCTTGAGTGAGACTGATGTCACAGAGTAAACACAGTGCAGTTACACAATATATGTTGAGGCTACTATGTGCCGGGATGGTGATATCTTCTCACCAATTTCATTATTCACCTTAGTTACTTATTAATTGCCCTTTGTGAACACTTCAAGCTGCTAATTTGATCTCAAAATATCATTTGATCTGTTTCCATAATGGTGACAGGTGAAACTTGTATGTGACTTGAGAACACTGACAAATAACCCACCACTGGCATAGGATATAAAAAGTGAAGATTACATGGATGTAACGTTCCAAATGTTTCAAAACCGTTGTGATATTTATCTTCTACTACAAGCAGAGTTTTGCGGTTGAGATTTTATTTTTTATGTCATGATGTTTTTATTATATGCCTTATGCCGTGGAAATGTAACTTAGATACTGAAGTTCTATGTATTATATGAAACGGCTGCATGTAAAGCTGCAAGTGAGTATTGCGTTGCTTAGAAATTCTTCTGAAATAAAAGGTTAAAAAAAAGAAAGACTATGAGAATAACTATTTGACCTAACCATGTTCTAAATCTCTTATTTTATGATGTCTTAAATGTCTAACCCAGTGGTTCCCAAACGCGGTCCTCAAGGCACTCCAAGGGGCCTGGTTTTAAGGATGACCATGGTTGAGCAAAGGTGAATTAATTAGTACCTCAGTCATTTTGATGTAAGCGTCTGTGCTCAGCCATGGATATCCTTAAAACCTAGACTGTTGGGGTGCCTTGAGGATCGCGTTTGGGAACCACTGGTCTAACCAGAACCCCTGCCATGGTTTAGCACGCTTTCTCCAAGTTCTCATTTCTGGGAAATGGCTAAACCCTGCTTTCTACCCATTGCTCAAATCTACCACATGCCCAGCTGATTTGGCACTCAAATTTCCTTAATACTGCTCTTATTTGCGATCGGCTTCATTGCTCCAAACCTCATCATGGGGGAAATGTAATTGCCTATGAGATGTGGGCATTAGCGTGATTCTTTTGAGTAGAACCTTTATTTTATTTTATGTTGTATTTTTTTTTTTAAAGCAGCAATAATTTAAAAGGCAAAATCAACCTGGCTTTGCCTTTTAAATTATTGCCAATTTACAAAATAGGAATCACGCTGATGTCTGCATCTCTCAGGGGACGCAGTTAAGAAGCCGGCTGTTGGGATCCCGACAGAATGCCGATGCCGGAATCCAGACAGCCTTCAGAATGTCGATGTTGGAATCCCGGAAGGTCAGGAGACCAACGCCGGAATCCCAACAGCCAGTGTCACAATGGTAAGCATAGTGGGTGAGTTAGGGCTGGCAGGGGTTTAGATTTAGGCGCCACCTGGAGAGGTTAGAATTAGACTGTGGGGAAGGTGGTGGTGGGGGAAGGGGTTAGGGGAGAGGGTAACATACTTACCTCGCCCTTGTCGGAATTTCAAACATCGGGATGCCGGCATCGGTATTGTGACAACCGCCATACCATCCATCAGTCAATCATTCTGAACACTCTCTCAGGCTATTACATTTCTTCCCATGTACTTTGTTATGTACATAATGGTAATGTGAAAGATTAAAGTGTTGTAGAAATAACAATAGTTTACAATTGATCCAGATGGCATCTTGCTAATTTTTGTGCTTGTAAACAAGGTCAAAGTGTCTTCATCATAATCATTTGTTCCCTGATAGTATGTTTTAGATAATATTTTGGTGAGGGACAAGTCAGATTACATTACTTTTCCTATACTATCAGTTTTATCTTTCAGTTGAGGCTGCTGGCGTCTCAGACAGAATTGCTAGCATAAATGGCAAAAGGACAAATTCCCAATTAGGACTAGCCATAAATAATTTTAGACAAGAGTTCTAGGTAGCCCCCTGACTTTTTGGTTAGAAACAGGAGGAGATGTATCAAAGCTTGGAGAGAGAGAAAACTGACAGGAGCGAATTGGTTAGTATTTTATCTCTCCAGTTTATTACTTTCCAAGCTTTTCTACATCTTCCCCATAAAACATAACAAAATGCTTGATCTGATCTTTAAAAGTTTCATTTTACAGGTTAGCTATATATAAAATTAATTATTAATTATATTTAAACTTGCAACATTTGTCTTGAGGTTGTGACCAAGTGACTTGACTCACTGAAACCGCTGGTTAACAAAATTAGTTTGTTAACCAGCATTAGTATACTACGGGTGGTCTTCAGTATGCCGGCTGTCGAGATCCCGGCGCACAGTATACCGGCGCCGGAGTCCTGACAGCCGGCATACCGACACTTATTCTCCCTCGTGAGGGTCCACGACCCCCCTGGAGGGAGAATAAATTAGCGTAGTGCGCCACTGTGCCCGCAGCATGGCGAGCGCAGCGAGCCCGCAAGGGGCTCATTTGCGCTCACCACTGTCGGTAAGCCGGCGGTTGGGCTCCCGGTGCCGGTATGCTGGTCGCCGGGAGCCCGACCGCCGGCATACCATACCACACCCGTATACTACTACAGTCTATATCAGCGGTTCTCAAAAGCGGTCCTCTAGGCACCCCAAAGGTCCAGGTTTTAAGTATATCCATGGTTCAGCAGGCACAGATGTTTAAATCAAATTGACTGAGGTGCTAATTAAGTCATGTGGCTAAGCATGGTTATGCTTAAAACCTGGACCATTGGGCTGCCTTGAGGACCGTGTCTGAGAACCTCTGGTCTGTATATTCACATACATAATATACTGCAAAGGTTCTTACCGTGGAGCTGTCAGTTATATTCTCCCATGCAGGTGACTCATTGCTCATGATCTGACACCTGCAGAAATAGGATGGTGGGGAGTTTTAGAAAAGAGAAGGTGGGCAAATCAAGTCCATATGGTAAATTATGAAATAAGGTGATTATGACACAGACTTAAACAATATAGCCATTTTCATAGAGACTCCTACCAAAAATTAACAACCCCTTCCAAAATGAAAAAAAAAAAAACAAGCTGCAAAAAATATATACTATACTGTGAACATTTTATATATTACAGTGGATTATGTGACTATCAGTTTACCTTACTATATTCAAAGTTCACATGTAACAAAACATGCATACTTTGCTGCTTAGGACTTGAGGAAGGTGGTAAAACACTGAAGCGGTATCGTTGACTATGCATGAGTGATTATAAAAAGACCCTATTGCTGACTGCACCTTTAAACATTGTACCTCTTATGCCATTGCTTTGGCGACTATACTTTATTGCTAGGAAATAATATGAGGCTCTATTAACAAATGTTTACTCTTGGATTTGAAATGCTCTGCTGGCTACAACATGGACATAATATACCAATACCATAACCAGCCCCCAACATTTATATTATTAATGAGTGCAATTCTGACATTTTATATATATATATATATCTCTAACACACACACACACGCACGCACAAAATTTTTTTACAGTCGTTGGACATGTTTTCAGATTTAAGTTACCAAAGAGCATTCATATCGGATAAATGGAACTTTCTGAATATTGGCTCTCAGTGCTAAATACCCGGTTCCAAATAATCCTTTATTTTGGGTAATAACAGATGCCAATAATAACATGCACCATATAAGTCCAAAAGACAAATGAAACAATGCTTCAAACAAACCTAATAATTAATGTTTAAGAAACAATGCATTTTTCAAATACATGAAAGCCCTACTCCACATGGAAATAATCACATGCTACTATTGACGGTTCTATATGTTCTACAACAATAACAGCCTCTACTACTTCTTCTATTAGGCCAGCATCCGTCTCAGTGTGTTGTCTAGCTGGTACCTCTGCACAGCTCACAGCAGCAACTCGGCGACTTTTAGGGCTGGGAAATAGACAATACGGCCTCAGATGGAAAGAAATATCACCCACCCAAGAAACAATCAGCTGGTAGAAAGACGATGCCCCACCTACGATCTCCATACGGATGCTATGCCCTAAAAAGCATAGTGTAGCGAAAATTCTAATTTGTATTAGTTGGTGCCCAAGCCCAAATGACCTACATGCTGCACCCTAAAGGTACCCAGGGAGTGCCCATTGATGAATGGGCAATTTCCAATTGATGCAAAAGCATTTCTCATATATTAGCCAGGCGATACCCACCTCTACCCTTCCGGACCTTCTACAGATCCTGCTGCTCCCACCTGGCGTGGTCTGCTGCCCGATTCTCACCGCCGGGTCCTGCTTTCGTGCTGCGGCTCAGTTACCAGCCTCAGGATTTATGAATGAATCCCGGAGAAGAAGCCCCGCCCACATGGGGACACGTGATTCTGGAAGGATGGGCAGCTGGTAGGAGACAGAGAAAGAAAGGGGCACCTCTCACCGTGTATCCTAATTACAGGAGGGTTGCCATACGTGCACGCTGGACTGAATAGCATAGGGTGGGTGGGGGGTGTATATATAATATAGGTATAGATGCAGATAATTAGATATATACTTTTTATCTCATTGCAGATTCTAGTTGTACAGGCGACTGGTCTGCACGGTGATCACAAAGTCCTAATGGACCGTTCTTTCCATTGATACTGGGTACACACACGACCACTTCTAGTGTCAGCACAGTGTAACACAGTGAGAGGACAGTGAGTTACACGGGAGTAGGAGGAGGCTGACACAGGGGACAGTGTGTGAGTCATAGCTGTGTGTGTGATTATTTATAGGCTGTAACAAATAGGGAGAAAATGCGATGAGGGTAACGGGAGATATGAGTGGGAGAAAAATGACAGAAAGATGAGCTCAGAAGACAATATGTGAATAAAAATGAGGAGGTGACATTAATATGCACAACGATGTGGCAAGGTGCAGACAGAGGTACATATCTATAACTGAATAATGTTTAGGGTTAATAACAATAGAATAACATTGACCTACTTGCAAGGAAACCATTCTAAGTATTTATGTACAATTTTGTAACAATATGTAGAGAAATGTAACAAATCAATGGAACATCATGCAGTTATACCATCAACATGAGAAGATTAATAGCTAATCTTAACTAAGAGAAAGAAAAACACATAATGACAAGTTCATATGCAGAATACATAGCTCACAGTAAAATAAAGTTTAGCTCGGCATGCTATCACAGCATCATATAGCAACATGCAAAGAGATTTAATGGTATGCAGTTACATTAGAGCATACAGCAGAATTATAACATGGTTATGGAATTGTTATTCATTTTCAATATAAAACAGACATATTCAACAGTGATATATAACAGGTCACATGCAGAGCCATTTCATAGTGTTAAATACTGTAATATATAACAAGAGTACTCTGAACTCTATATATTTATATATTTTTGTGTGTGTGTGTGTGTGTGTGTGTGTGTGTGTGTGTGTGTGTGTGTGTGTGTGTGTGTGTGTGTGTGTGGTAGGAGAAAATTTAAAATATTTGAATTGTAAATTAAATTAATTTGCTATAATTAAGTTAGGATTCAAACATTTCCATATTTATATACGACTTTGGTTTTCATTTTTTACAATATTTTAATATTGTGTATGAAAAAAATAATCTTTGTTATCAAATGTGTCATAGCACCAAAAATGGATAGCGACCACTTGTATAATAGAAGCAAATGTATACTTATATAATGATGAATGGGCAGTAATAAGGTAAAGTGCAAGGATGGCCATCTGGTCAGAGCACATAATGGGGGCAATTACATCCACATGCTCACGCCTCATGTCATCTGTCTGTCTCTCCGCTCCCCTAAATTGCAAGCTCCTAGGAGCATGGTCCTCCTCCCTCCTGTTCTCACAGCCCTCTTCTCTAGCACTTCAGTGACAGCCATCACCTACTCAGTGGCCATTTACCCCCAAATTCCGCTCACTCGTAGCCGTTCGTCTCTTCCAGCAGCGCTACTCCTGTTAGTCGTGCCATCACTATTGGAGACAGGCTCCACCCTTCGCTGATTACTCCCTCGCTCACCTTGCTTCCCAGCTGTATTGTGTAGTGAGAATTGTGGTTCTAATTGTTACTTGTTCTCTGTTTATGTTCTGCCTACTGTAATGTAGTGTTCTATGTACCTTGTACTGTCCTACTGCTGCAGACCACTTGTGGCGCCTTATAAATAAAATGTAATAATAATAATAATAATAAAAGTATTTTTGCTTCCTTGATACTTTGTTATTCAGGAGACTGTGAGAGCATTTTGCTTGGATTATACACACCAGAAGTAGCCTATAAACTTCGAGGATTTGAGTTATGCTCAGGTCTTAATTATCTAACCCATTGGTTCCCAAACTTTTTTGAATGGCGGCGCCCTAGAGAATTAGAATTGCTTTCACAGCACCCCTAGGCATAAAGTTTCTTATTGAGAAATTTAGAAATAAATATTAAATTAAGTAAATTGTGTTTATATGTCATCCTTAGGTTCAATTGTGTGGTGAGGAACAAGATATGCTTTGGTTTGACCACATATTTTATGATTCACAGCTATAAGCCCTGGTTTTGCCTGTTACATTGACCTTAAATAATTTGAATTGGTCCTCAACCAACAACCCAGGGCAGTAGGGCACCCCTGCAAGTGTCCCGAGGCACCCCAGGGTGCGGCGGCACACAGTTTGAGAACCACTGATGTAACCATTGTTATAGTTACTTACCTTTGAGATTGGTTCTATGACTAATGTTTTTTTTCTCATACGTCCTAGAGGATGCTGGGGATGACATCAAGACCATGGGGTATAGACGGGATCCGCAGGAGACATGGGCACTCTAAAGACTTTTCATTGGGTGTGAACTGGCACCTCCCTCTATGCCCCTCCTCCAGACCTCAGTTTTAGAAATGTGCCGAGGTCGACTGGATGCACTCTGAGGAGCTCTACTGAGTTTCTCTGAAAAGACTTATGTTAGGTTTTTTATTTTCAGGGAGATCTGCTGTCAGAAGTGGAGGAGAGGACCAGCGTGTTCTCTGCAGCCTGAAGAGAGAGAAAAAATGGTGCTTAAATACCTCAAACTGGCTAAAATGGGGCATAAGATGCCCAGGCACAGCCCTACCCCCGCCAGTATAAATATTATGACAAGTTTCTGAGGTAAAAAGGGCAGAGCTTCTTCCTCAGGCAGCCAGCACACTATTCAGCACCATTTTTTCTCTCTCCTCAGGCTGCAGAGAACACGCTGGTCCTCTCCTCCACTTCTGACAAGTACAGGGGGGGCACAAAGCGATTGTGGTGCATTTCATAGTGTATATTACTACTTAAAAGCGCTTTTGGGCTGTGGACATACTGTGTTCACAGGCAATACTGTGAACTGGCTGCTCCTATCCTGTGTCCCTCTGACAGATTTTACTGTGGGTCTGTCCCCAAAATAAGTCCCAGTGTGTCTGTGAGTGTGGTGTACACGTGTGAGGCATGTCTGAGGCAGGGAGTTCCTCCCCGGAGGAAGCCATTATAGGGACACAGAGTTGTAATGTGGTGGCGCTACCGGCACACCAAGAGCCTGCATGGGTGAAAGAGCTACGTGACAGTATGCATCTGATTAACCGTAGATTGGATAAGTCTGAATCTAAGGCTGCATGCTGGAGAAAATCTGTGGAAGATGTGATTTTTCAGGATGCTGTTATTCCTTATGCGGGCGGCCCCTCTGGGTCACATAAGAGACCATTTGCAAATGTTGTAAACACTGGTACCGACACGGATTCTGATTCTTGTGTTGACAATAGTGAATCCAGAGAGATAGATCATAAATTGACAAAAAGTATACAATATATGATTGTGGCTATAAGGGACGTGTTGGAGGTTACAGAAAGCACTCCTGTACCTCAGGAGAAAGCTTATTTATGTAAGGAAAAGAAATCCAAAGTCACGTTCCCTCCTTCACACGAACTAAATGCTCTGTTTGAAGGGATGTGGGTGAATCCTGAGAAAAAAAATTGTATTCCCAAAAGGATTCACATAGCTCATCCTTTCCCGGTTGAAGACAGGAAAAAATGGGAGTCACCCCCTGTGTTAGACAGTGTACTTTCCAGGTTGACAAAGAAGGTAATTCTCCCTGCTCCTTGCACGGCTTCTCTTAAAGAGCTGGCAGACCGCAAAATGGAAACGACATTGAAAACCATTTATGTTACCAATGGTACACTGCTCAGGCCCACTATTGCGCTATTGAAAAATGGTCAGAAAGCGTGTCATTAGAAATTGACACGATTGATAAAGATGAGATACTCCTTAAGTTAGGGAATATCAGGGACGCTGCCGCCTACATGCTGGAAGCAATGAAGGATATTGGACTCTTGAGTTCACAAGCCGCTACCATGGCAGTATCGGCTAGGCTGGCGTTATGGATTCGCCAGTGGAACGCGGATGCAGATTCCAAAAGAAACACGGAGGCTCTCACATATAAAAGTGAGGCCTTATTTGGTGATGGCCTGTATGCGTTAGTCTTGGCAGCTACCGCAGGTAAGTCAACATTTTTGCCCTCTGCGCCTGCACCGGCAAAAAAAACCTATCACCCGCAAATGCAGTCCTTTTGGCCCAATAAATACAAAAAGGCGAGAGGTTCCCCCTTCTTTGCAGGTAGGGGAAGGGGAAAGAAGCCCACACCGGCTCCAGGTTCCCAAGAGCAGAAGTCTACCCCTAATTCTGCCAAATCCCCAGCATGACGCTGGAACTCCCTTGTGGGAGGCCGCTCGTGTGGGGGCACGTCTCAAACTCTTCAGCCAGGATTGGATTCTGTCTGGCCTGGATCCCTGGGTGTTGCAAATAGTATCCCAGGGATACAAACTAGAGTTTCAAGACGTTCCCCATGCCGATTTTTCAAATCGACCTTGCCAGCTTCTCCGCCAGAGAGAGAAGCAGTAACAGTGGCAATCCAAAAATTATGTCAAGACCAGGTTATAGTCCTGGTATCGTTGTCACAACAAGGGCGGTGTTTTTATTCAAGCCTCTTTGTTGTTTCTGAAGCCAGACGGCTCGGTCAGACCGATCCTAAATCTAAAATATCTGAATTTCTTCCTGAAAAGGTTCAAGTTCAAGATGGAATCACTTCGGGCGGTGATTGCTAGTCTGGAGGAGGGGGACTACTTAGTGTTGGTGGACATAAAGGATGCTTACCTGCATGTTCCCATTTATTCTCCTCACCAGGCTTATCTGAGATTCGCGATTCAGGATTGCCATTACCAATTCCAGACGTTACCTTTCGGTCTCTCCATGGCGCTGAGGGTATTCACCAAGGTGATGGCGGAGATGATGGTCCTCCGTCAGAAAGGAGTCAATATAATCCCTTATCTGGACGACCTGATAAAGGCGAGATCCAGTGAGCAGTTATTACAAAACATATCCCTCTCCCTGTCAATACTCCAACAACACGGGTGGATCATAAATTACCCAAAGTCACAATTGGAACCGACGACAAGGTTGTCTTTCCTCGGGATGATTCTGGACACAGAAGTTCAGAGAGTATTTCTTCCGCTGAAAAAAGGCTCTGGAAATCCAGAAAATGGTAAAACAGATATTGAAACCATCAAGTGCATTCGGTTGTTGGGGAAGATGGTGGCGGCCTACGAGGCCATACAGTTTGGCAGGTTCCATGCCAGAGTATTCCAGTGGGACCTGTTGGACAAGTGGTCGGGGTCACACCTACACATGCACAGAAAGATAATCCTGTCGTCAAAAAACAGGATTTCGCTCCTGTGGTGGTTGCACAGCTCTCACCTGCTAGAGGGACGCAGGTTCGGGATTCAGGACTGGGTCTTAGTAACCACGAATGCAAGTCTCCGAGGCTGGGGAGCAGTCTCTCAGGGAGAAAACTTCCAGGGACATTGGTCACAACAGGAAACGTTCTGGAGCTAAGAGCCATTTACAACGGCCTTCAACAAGCGGTACATCTTCTTCAAGACCGTCCTGTGCAGATCCAGGCGGACAATGTAACAGCAGTCGCATACATAAACAGGCAGGGCGGAACGAAAAGCAGAGCGGCAATGGCAGAGGCAACAAAAATCCTCCGCTGGGCAGAAAAAAATCTACAAGCTCCATCGGCAATATTCATTCCCGGAGTAGACAACTGGGAAGCAGACTTCCTCAGCAGACATGATCTCCATCCAGGAGAGTGGGGCCTCCACCAAGAAGTCTTCGTAGAGGTGACAAGTCTTTGGGGAGTTCCTCAAATAGACATGATAGACATGATGGCGTCTCGTCTCAACAAGAAGCTTCAGGGATACTGTTCCAGGTCGAGAGACCCTCAAGCAGTAGCAGTGGATGCACTGGTGACCCAGTGGGTGTTTCCGTCAGTGTATGTTTTCCCTCCTCTTCCGCTGATCCCAAAAGTACTCAGGATCATAAGAAAGCCAAGGGTTCGGGCAATCTTCATTGCCCCAGACTGGCCAAGAAGGGCTTGGTACCAAGATCTTCAGCAGTTACTCATAGGAGATCCTCGGCCTCTTCCTCCTCAGGAGGACCTGCTGCAGCAGGGGCTGTGTGTGTACCAAGACTTACCACGGCTACGTTTGACGGCATGGCTGTTGAGCGCCGTATCCTAGCCAGGAAGGGTATTCCTAAGGAGATCATCCCCACCCTTATTCAGGCCAGAAAGGGAGTAATGTCAAAACATTACCACCGTATTTGGAGAAAATATGTGTCTTGGTGTGAATCCAAGAAAGCTCCTACGGAAGAGTTTCACTTAGGACGTTTTCTCCATTTTTTGAAGGATGGTGTGGAGGCGGGCCTCCGTTTGGGATCAATCAAGGTTCAGATTTTGGCCTTGTCAGTGTTCTTCCAAAAACAATTGGCCTCTCTTCCAGAGGTTCAGACCTTCGTGAAAGGGGTTCTGCACATCCAGCCTCCATTCTTGCCTCCAGTGGCACAATGGGACCTTAAAGTGGTATTGCAGTTCCTTCAATCGGATTGGTTTGAGCCTCTACAAAAGATAGAGTTGAAGTTTCTCACTTGGAAAGTGGTGATGCTTTTGGCATTGGCATCCGCAAGGCAGGTGTTGGAATTGGGGGCCTTGTCTCACAAGAGCCCTTACCTGATTTTCCATGAAGATAGGGCAGAGTTGCGAACTCGCCAACATTTTCTTCCAAAGGTGGTTTCTGCTTTTCACATAAACCAACCTATTGTGGTGCCAGTAGTTACTGACACATTTACTGATTCAAAGTCTCTAGATGTGGTTAGAGCTTTGAAAATCTATGTTGCTAGAACAGCTTGTATACGGAAAACAGAGGCTCTGTTTGTCCTGTATGATTGCAACAAGATTGGCTGTCCTGCTTCCAAGCAGACTATTGCATGTTGTATTAGAAAAACGATTCAGCAAGCTCATACTACGACTGGATTTCCGTTACCGACGTCGGTAAAGGCCCACTCCACTAGGAAGGTGGGCTCATCCTGGGCGGCTGCCCGGGGGGTCTCGGCATTACAACTTTGCAGAGCAGCTACTTGGTCAGGGTCAAACACATTTGCTAAGTTCTACAAGTTTGACACCTTGGCCGATAAGGACCTAAAGTTTGGTCAGTCGGTGCTGCAGGGTCATCCGCACTCTCCCGCCCGTACTGGAGCTTTGGTATAGACCCCATGGTCTTGATGTCGTCCCCAGCATCCTCTAGGACGTATGAGAAAATAGGATTTTGATAACCTACCGGTAAATCCTTTTCTCCTAGTCCGTAGAGGATGCTGGGCGCCCGTCCCAGTGCGTACTTTACCTGCAGTTTAGTTATTACAGTTACACAGGTTGTGTTATCTTGGTTTCAGCATGTTGCTGCAATTAGTTTATGCCTGTTGGCGTGTGTTATGTTGAATGCCATGTGTGCAGCATGGCTGAGGGTGTGAGTTGGTAGATATCTCACCACTAGATAAGTAATTCCTTTCCTCAAAATGTCAGTCTCCCTGGGCACAGTTCCTACAACTGGGGTCTGGAGGAGGGGCATAGAGGGAGGAGCCAGTTCACACCCAATGAAAAGTCTTTAGAGTGCCCATGTCTCCTGCGGATCCCGTCTATACCCCATGGTCTTGATGTCGTCCCCAGCATCCTCTACGGACTAGGAGAAAAGGATTTACCGGTAGGTTATCAAAATCCTATTTTTTGTTTTGCTTTTTTATGAAGTGTTGGGTTGTAAATTTATGGCATTTCTGTTCGTGTTTATGCCCAATATTTAAGGTCAATGCTTTTACTAACTGTGTCATGGTCATGCTAGTAAAAGCAGTGACCTCTTAAATATCGTGCATAACCACGATCAGGTTTTACAACCCAACGCATCCTAAATGTGTGAATGATGATTAGTTTTATTGATTCTTTTTTTTTTTTTCAATAGATGTGTTTGTGTTGCTAGTCTGTATAAAGCGGGGTACTCACGGAGAGATCCGTGTTTAAATTCTAAGCAATCTGACTAGATTGCTTAGAAGCAGGGCCAGACTGGCCATCTGGCACATGCCAGATGGGTCGATGGGCAGGTGGGCCGATCCGGTCCCTCAGAGAACCGGGAAGGCTGCCTCCCCCACTGGTCTCCATGGAAAAGGGGGCGTGCCGCGAGTACACGCCCCCGGACTCGTGGCATACTCACAAATGCCCGGGCCATTTTTGAGCCCCAGTCCATCGCTGCTTAGAAGTTAAGCATGGATCTCTCCGTGTGTATGCCCCCCAGCTATAGCGCTATCGCCGGTGCTAGCTTGGCCTGCATGCAGGCACAATCTAGCACATTGCTCATTTCACCCGCTGGGTGAAATGAGCAGCCCTCCTGTCACCCTTCCCTCGCTCAGCACACATCGCACTGTGCTGAGTGGGGGGGAGAGATGTGTGCTGAGCGGTCTGTGACAGATCGCTCAGCACACATCTCTGCCACTGTGTACTGGCCTTGAGAGTAATCATTTGTAATTTTACTAGACAATGAATTAAAATGATATCTTACCTTATACCACCTTTGTCACATAAATTACAAGGGTAGGCAATCACGAGACCACCTGTCGAGATCCCGGCGGTCACAATGCTGACGCCGGAATCCCGAAAGGGCGGTGATATGCCGTTGCAGGAGTCCACAACACCCATAGAGGGAGAATAAATCCTGTAGAAAGCGCCGCTTAGTACATTATAGACTGGTACAGTTGGTTATTTTCTATTGGTTTGCTTACTTTCTAATTGATGATAATAATTCAGTCCAGAATCACACTGCCCTCTGCAACCAGAATTCCCATCAATTTTCCAATTTCCAGCTTCAATTTTCAACTATATCCACCCCCTGTATCTCTGGAGTGTGTGAAGTACTAGTTCTGTAACCCTTTTAACCTTGCCATGTACAGTGCATCCGGAAAGTATTCACAGCGCTTCACTTTTTCCACATTTTATTTTGTTACAGCCTTATTCCAAAATGGAATAAATAATTTTTTCCCCTCAAAATTCTACACACAATACCCCATAATGACAACGTGAAAAAGGTTTTTTGAGATTTTTTTCAAATTTATTAAAAATAAAAAAATAAGAAATCACATGTACATAAGTATTCACACCCTTTTTTTCAATACTTTGTTAATGCACCTTTGGCAGCAATTACAGCCTCAGTCTTTTTGAATATGATGCCACAAACTTGGCACACACATTTTTGGGTTGTTTCGCCCATTCCTCTTTGCAGCACCTCTCAAGCTCCATCAGGTTGGATGGGAAGCGTCGGTGCACAGCCATTTTCAGATCTCTCCAGAGATGTTTAATCGGATTCAAGTCTGGGCTCTGGCTGGGCCACTCAAGCACATTCACAGAATTGTCCTGATGCCACTACTTTGATATCTTGGCTGTGTGCTTAGGGTCGTTGTCCTGTTAAAAGATGAACCGTCGCCCCAGTCTGAGGTCAAGAGCGCTCTTGAGCAGGTTTTCATCCAGGATGTCTCTGTACATTGCTGCATTCATCTTTCCCTCTATCCTGACTAGTCTCCCAGTTCCTACTACTGAAAAATATCCCCACAGTATGATGCTGCCACCACCATGCTTCACTGTAGGGATGGTATTGGCCTGGTGATGAGCGGTGCCTAGTTTCCTCCAAACTGTCATGATCCTGACTGTATTTCTCATATTCTGTGGCTTACCTCAGCATATCCTGTAACCTGCACTTGCTTCAGCTCAGCATAAAGACTGCAAATCTGTGTTTGCTTCCCTTGATTAGCCATCTGAGTAGGAATTCAGCAATCAGCTGTGTGCAGCATTTTGATTCTTCACTGTGTTCAGCACTCTGGAGTTTAGGCCTAAAAGTCAGCATCCTCTGTTTATTTTTAGAAGTTCAGGCTTCAGTGTTTGTTTGGCTTGCTAGGCCTCACTCCACATCAGAGCCTAACCTGGAGTACTGACATGACAGGGTCTGATCACCTGACCTGGTGCTATCCAATCCTGTGCCAGCCTGAGACTCTCTGAATCACCTGACTCTGTTCACCAATCACCAAAGACCATAAAGTATAAGTAAAGAGACTTGTGTTACAGAAGTGGCCAGTTCCTTGAGTCACACAGCTCAGTGTGAGCTTAGTAGCTGAGCTCCCTAAGAGGTAACACTATTACCTTAGTTCCTGTAAAACTCTGCTCTTTTGCTACCCAGTCCGGATTACAGTTGTATTATCAGTTATATTCAGTATCAGTCTCGTCTTAAAGACACAGCCGCAGTATTCTTTAGTCTCATTTTAAAGACACAGCCACAGTATTCTTCAGTCTCGTCTTAAAGACACAGCTGCAGTATTCTTCAGTCTTGTCTTAAAGACACACCCGCAGTGTTCTTCAGTCTCATCTTAAAGACACAGTCACTGTATTCTTCAGTCTCGTCTTAAAGACATAGCCACAGTCTTCAGTTCTTCTTCAGCCTCATCTTAAAGTCACAGCCACAGTCATTGTTCTACATACAGAGTGCTACAGCATCGTTTTACAATTATTATATCCATTCTTCAGTTCAGTCATTGGGGTAACATCAGCCTCTGTGAATTATTGTTACACCATTAAATCTTACTTTTTGTACCTACTTCATCGTCCATAGTCTTCCTTGAGCTCTTCATCTCACTGATTCCCACAGACCAGCCAATATACACACAGTCCTCCAGTTACCCACACAGACTTCACATACACACCGGGTTCACAAAACTACAGTCATGACAGTAGGAACTGGCCACATGTACCCAGCTGAATGTGTTGGTCTGATGCGAGACCTCCTAAGCAATATTGCAGGACGTCTGGAGGATTTGGAGTTGTCACAGCATCAATTGGCACAGTGTCTGCAGCGAACTCTTTCTTCATAGATTCTCAGACTCCCTGTACTCAGACTACTGACCAACTGCGGATTCTCTACCAGATGCTAATACAGCTGCAATAAATTTTGACTAGTATTCTTTCTCTGATGCCTGAACTCCTCAGGAATACCACCAACTTTGTTCATCCTGTTTTGTCCCATTCAGTTACTAAAGTCTCTTCCTCTGTGCAAGGAAAAGTTATTCATCAGAGATATCCACGGCCCAAGTTCTCTGAAGCTGAACGTCAGCGGCGTAGGGAGCTACACCTCTGTCTTTACTGTGGAAATTCCGGTCATTTTGTTAAGGATTACATTCTTCGCAAGCCAGGAAATGGTGGCAAATCTCAGTATCATAGCACTCATATCTACAAGTCACCTACAGTATCCGATCCTGCTACTGCTGATGGGGGTGTCAAGAAGGCTTCTCAAAAAGAGACACCTTGATAAAGGCTCTCAGGAGCCGATACGCATTGGTGAAGGACCTTAACTTGCTGCCTACCCAGGACTCTGAGAGGGGGGATTCCTGTTTCCGGGAAGCGCCAGAAAAGAACCCCAAACACTTGTGAGACTTGGTGTGCATTATACACCATTACCTGAGGTACGCTGCTAAGGCTTTGTTTTTATGTTGTCCTCAATAAAACTGTATTACACTATCGTTGCCTCTTCTATCTTTCCTATCTGAGATATCTATTCCCGGAGCGGAACAGAGGGAGGAGAAGTTGTACAGTTTATTGTGTTTTGAGGACTTGACTTTGAGACTAAGGACATTTACTATGGACTCTTTGACCACAACTGGGCCATCCTGAAACCACTATCGTGAACAAATACTATTGTTGCCTTGACTTTGGACATCACACTCCATAGGAGTTTGCGCTGTATCTATATATATATATATATATACAAGGTAAACAATCCCGGCACTCCCTCTCCAAAAGTCAATGTGCTGCGGTTCCCTCCGTGAGAGACAAAGCAAGTCCTCTATATGGTAGGTGGAAGCGGGCGGCACTCAGGCAGACTCATAAGAAGTGAGAAAAAGCGTTCCGTTTATTGATCCTTAAACGGACCGCTTTTTCTCACTTCTTATGAGTCTGCCTGAGTGCCGCCCGCTTCAACCTACCTACTATATATATATATATATATATATATATATATATATCTTTTTATATATTCTACATTACCTATACACTTTGGCCCTGCAGGTGGGCTTTAAGATAGAGCTGCACTCCGTTTTTGAAGCACCAAACTTTTCTTTACTCTGTTACTCCTAAAGAAGACTGGTATCTTCCATTAAACTGGCACTTAGACTCTGAATTTTATCCAGTTTATGATGCTACTCCTTTCCTGGGTGGTCCTGTGTTTTCTGAGGAAGTTTTTTCTTTACAGGAGATTTCGCTCTCCCTTGTCAAAGCCAGATGTTCCCATAAGAAGAAGAGGCATCAATGAAGGTCCTAAGTTCTTCTGAGATCATTCATAGCCCCAATAAATTATAGCCAAATGGGACACCGAAAAGATAATCACATTTTGGTAATTTGACCTTTTATTAGTAATTTATCTAATAGCATTTTTTTATTGATAAATGCACATGGTGCATTTTATAGCATAATTGCATAGGTTTTATATGTTAAGTGTATTGTGTTTTTATCTGTTGTTGTTTTTTTTTATTTGTTTCCAAATCTGGTTGTATTGTCTGTTCATTGCTGCATATGTTGTATAAGCAGCCGTGAGATTTTAAGCTATTTTGAAAAATTTATTATTATTGAGACAATAAGTATGCCTGATCCCAAAAGGGTTCCCGATATAAAAGCAATCCGAATTATGATTCTTACTACAAAAAGGTGAAGAACAATGATTTTTAACAGCGAGAACTCGTAAAGGGGACCCGTTGGAACGCAGAGACCCGGAAGTATTCGGTTTAGGTGGAATGCATGAGCACTACTTAATTGGGGAGAGGAGATCAAGCTATCTGGTATCCAGACAAAGCCTAAACCAGGCAAAACGCGTTGATTACCGATCGCACTGATCCCCTGACAGCAGCACGAGGTGCACACGACGTGCTGAGAGGGAGTCTGCCGGCAGATAGAGATGGCTACTGACTCACTGTCTCAACACAGTGACTCGAATCATCAGGAAGTATGAATGATTCGAGTCACTCACTGTTTAATGAGTCGAGACAGCTGCAGCAGCAGCCTCTCTCAGCCAGAGGGAGGAAACTCAGTGTGTCCTTCAGTCAGTGTGTTCTGCAGTGTGTCTTTAGCTGTGCTTGGCCAGAGGCTATACCAGGTGACACCCAGTGGGAGGGAGCAGTCACGACTCACCAGTCAGTGAGTGCTGTGCTGCTGTGCCTGAGTCATGTCATGAATCATGATTCATCCTGAGTCTGCCAGTGATTTGAGACAGTTGTACACTGTGTAGACTCAGTGGATGGATCTGATTCATGCAGCATAAGCCTGCAGGAGGTGGAACCCTGTTGTACAGGGCTCTCAGCTCAGTGTTCTCAACTCACTGTTCCTGCTCAATGTGATTGTGGGTGGCAAACTCCCTGGAGGCTAGCTAGTGGATAATATAATAAATACAAGCCCACCTAAAATTATCTAATTAGCAAAGTATGCAAAGTAAAAAAAAAATGTTTTTATTTGGTTTAGTTACAGGCTGAATGATGTGTTTCATGGCTGTTAAGCTTTCTCTCCTCAACCAGAAGTAATGTGCATATTCTGTAACTAGTGTGCAATAAGTGGTTATTAATAATATATCAACATAACACTGAATCTATGTTAATATATTATTAACAATCAGTGCATAAGCAGCTGCCTCCCCCAGATACACTGCACAATCACTGCAGCTGAATAACTCCCTCAATGAGTCCAGCACTGATCTGCCAGCACTGGCAACTCACTGATGTGCAGTCTCTGCAATACATTCCACTACAAATTAGTCATGACTCATGTGCCGAGACACTGACTCGAGACACTTCACTGAACTGAGTCATGTGTCTCAACTCAGTTCAGTTAATCACTTTGCCCATGACTACCGGCAGACACTACTTCCATCCCCAGGGAAGGACATTTATTTCCGGACAACAGGCGGTCAACTTAGCCCTATATCAGAACCCCGGAGGAGGTAAGGAACATATCTCCACCTCACTTAACTCATAATTACGGGAGGACTTATAGGTGGCCGGCGCATCCACCTCCCAACTATATACAGAGTACAGTATGGGACTATTGCCTATGTAAAACATGCTAATCAGCACGGAAGAACTTGCCTTTTGCAAACCCAGGAGGTTTCATTTGCACTAAGGATTGACTGATAACGGACTTACCATATCTCATTACAAAAGTACACAGAAGTAAGACGCGACAGCGCCTTTCGGTGCATAAGCTCATAGTAGTTTTATGTTATGTGTTTGTCTATGTTTATGTATACTGGTATTAGGATTTTAGCCACCCTTTATACTCTTCCCCTATAGGAGGAATCCATTGCATTTGACTTGCAATTTTATTTGAATTAGGCCATTCTGGTATAATATGCGTACAGATTACTGACATAGAAAATAAAAGTACACATAATTAATATTGATAATGCCGATTTATTACCTTATAACCTTCACTATATACTGGTAAGAGATTCAGTACGCAATTGGCGTATGGGGTACCGTAAGGGTACGCACTTAGCGTAGCAGACGCTTATCCGTGGTCGAGACGCACATGCAGCACGCTCGCTCACAGCTTAACGCTTGGTGTCGAGCACGCTATAGGCGGCCGACTACCGTAATGCTACGCTACTAGCATAGCGTACGCTCGTGACCACGAGGGGAACACGAGCGGCGCAGACGCTCACGGGATGACACTCGGTAAACCTTGTATGCAACACAGTGAAAGATTGAGTTTGTACTGTAAACCTTACTACTGAAATACTGTAGCGATATAACGCTGCTTAACCTTGTTAATGTGAAAGCTGTTTGAGCGATTGAGACGCTCCGATTACCCTCTGCACTGTAATAAACACACAATACCTTGCTAAGGTTCCAACACCTTTACTAACTAACAATGTCTAGCTATGTAAAAAGGGGAAAACAGTTAACAGTTCATACACTACAGTCTAACATCAATATCTAAGCAGAATAACTACACATAAATATACAATAGCGTCACAATCTTATACAATAACAGAGAGAGAGTATATGGCAAATACAAACAGGGATTAAGTTGGTCACAGAGAATAACTTACACACACTGGGGAATGATCGCTGCGCAGTCCTGGTACCAGCTCCGAGTTAGTCAATGATGAAAACCGTTTGTGGAGAGAAGACTGAGCTGGCCAGGCTGGCTGTCCTTATATACACTGCGTACAGTATACTACAAAGGGACCTATAATCTCATTGTTCATTGGACACAGGAATGTCTCATCGCATCATAACAAAAGGTCATAGGTTAGTTTGAACAGGTGGGCTGTGACTATATCAAACTGCTCAGGTGGGAGGGAATCTCAGAATTCCCGCCGCATGGATAATGAACCGCAAATATAGTAAATGTCCAGAAACTACTAATAGACATAACTATACGCAGGAGCGATTAATCGTTACCTAACCAGCACCGGATTGTTTCTAATAAAATGTTCTTTAGTTAGGTACCAAACACAACTGCTCAAACCCTGTCTGACCCTTCGTACCATGCAAAGAGGAATTCCTCTGTCCAGCGACCAGTTACATTAAACAAACTTACTGTTATTATTAAGGGGAACATTACCTATAAAACATACTATTTGAATTTATTATGTAACAATCGAGGCGCCCGCTAGACGCACACAAACTCTACCGTAAATGCACATACCATGCGCTCGAGCGCATGGCCGAGGAGGCGCCGTCACGCAACTGCGAATATGCGCACGCACGGGAGAGAATGTGTACGTGCAGCGGGCAAGCGCATGGGTTGAATATATGGCAACGTGTAGCATGATATTTTTCCGACTTTGACAGTCCACCCTTTGGCAGTCATCAATAACTGCCACTTCCTAAAACAGTTCAAAAAGAAAAATATATGTCATCATGTAAATACCATTTTATGATTGGGTAAAGGGAGGAGAGGAGCAGGTGGGAAAAAGTATGACCTAGTGAGATAGTAGAAGCATGTATGTATGAATCCATGTTTGAGGGGTCATGTATCATCGTGCCGTACGTGTTTTAAATCAAGCTTCGAGGTATTGCGAAGTATACATTTGAATTCCTTCTTATCCCGTATCAAGGGTCTGTGGATGGGCTGTCAAACTTTACCGAGCTCTTTTCGGCTTTTGGTTGCAACAAATGGGGAGCACATTTTAGTTGATGATACATGAATGGGGGGAACATGTGAATGCTGATATATATGTGTCTATATTCCCTATCGACTATGTGTGTCATTACCTGAAGGTTGTAGAGATGAAGATAAGAAACAATCGTTATAAATGCAGTCGTAAACTATGTGAGTTTAAATAAACAGTCGCCGATTGAGGTCTTGTCTGATGTCTTGTCTTGATGTACATGTTGTCTGATGTCTCTCGGTGCTTTTGCTATAAATAGCAAGCAAAAGTTGTTCCATTGTCCATAAAATTACAGTCTCTAAAGTATTGGGCTATCGTAAAAGTTAAAGTCACTAGGGATATTGGGGGTCTGTGGCATAGTCCATCAATGGTCTGTATAAAAGAGGTTGTCAAATTCTTCTTCCAAGCGGATGTCTTAGTACCTTGGGGGAAAACAAAGGAGAAACGGGTGAAAGAAACGGACCGTGGAATCACATTTTCATCACAACATTGTCTCTATCGTTGGGTCATAAATCAAATTAGTTGTTGTTATTACAGTGTCCTCGCTCCTCAGACTCATCACTCTAGTACTACCTTTACACTTCGTTAAAGCCCGAACGCATCTAAATATCAGTCCAACCAATATGACAACTCCTAGAATACACAAAAGAAATTTCCCTACATCCATAATAATACTTTGGGCCCATTCTCCTAAACCAGAGAACCAATTTCGTGGGTTCAACCATGACACCCAACTGGTCAGCTCATTACCCACAGCGGTGAGAGTGAGATTATGTCTCCTCCGGAACTCCCATTTTAATTGTAAAATGTCATCCATCTTTGGTCTATGACCTCGGCCGGGTCCTCCATGCTGTTTGTGATATACGTGCAGCATTTTATTCCATATTGAGTTGCTAGGGTAACACAATACCCGCCTGTCACAGCTGTGAGGTAATTAAGAATCATTCTATGCTGAACCAGTTCTGTTTTGTAGGCTTGTAACTCTTTCCCAGTGTACCTGAATGTGTCTTCATACATTTCGGTGATATTGTCTAATACATTTGCAAGCGCAGATATATATCTATAATTTATCACTCCTCTGGCGGTACGAGTGATATCTAACGCGAGTAGGAATTGAATCCCGGTGGATTCATGGATCAGATCAGAGGCCGAATGCTCTGTCCTCTCTATCAGGTGCCGTTTAACAATGTGCTCGTAATGGGTGTGAGTATAAGGAGCTTGGGCACCGCGGTGAATGTCTTTCATTTTGATATGAGATACAGTCATTACTTCAGGCAGTACTTTTCCAATATAACACAATCCCTCTGAGTTTGGGGCAAGCCACTTATACGCCTTCCTCCCGCATATGAAATACGCATCATCGGGGAGAACATATGGGACGGAGTATGACATAACCATGTTACAAATTTTCCATGTGAAATCTCCTAACCCTAATTCTCCCATCTGTTTAGTACACGTATCTGTTTGTACGATATGTGCACAGTATCCTGGTGATACTTCTCCAACTCGCATGGTCCTACTTCCTAGAGTGTACCTATACTGGAAAAATTTTCTATTGTCGACTATCTGGCGTATAAGCTCTGTGTCTATGGGCATTTTGTCGGGTCTGTATGAAAAGGTCATGGTTTGATTACTCCATGACACTTCCCAATTTCCCGGCTTTCGGGGATTGGAAATGTTAAAGCACCCTAAGGACCTATCCACGTGATATTGGTGGAGCTTCAAACTAGGAGGACTAGAGATATTAAACCTCTTGTCCACCGGCCTCCCACCACTTAGCTCAAGTACCTCTCCTACAGTTAAAGGGAATGGTACTAGTCCTGATTTGCTATGACCTTGAGGTACTTGAGAGCATACCCAACAGTCTGTCTGATTTAACACTTTACCCACTAAGAAGTGATAGTCACTCAATGGATGCCGGTCCATGTGGATATTAAAACTGGACTGACATTTCTTGATGCACCCATCCTCAACTATGTTATCACAATGCCTACAGATGCAGTTTTCTTCAGCTAACAATCCTTCACAATTCCTTCTATTGTCAATGCTACCAGATCGTTTTCTGATACTCGCCTTTACTCTGAGATTATGTTGCTCTTGGAAATTTACGCCTCCATCCTGGTCATCAGAACCCATTCCAGATCCTTTCTCGACCTCCATGGTACTCTCACCGAAACAGACTGCTCTGGTCAACAACAGGGTCAACAGGAAAATCCGGATCACAGTCTCTTGGGGCAAGTCCATCTTAGAGGAGTAAAAGGAGAAAAATAAGAAAGGGGAAAGGAAATAGGAGGGAGGTGGGAACTGGAGAAAATAACAAATGGGAAAAAAGAAATCTGGCTCGACAAGCTTCCGGTCTTATTATTCTCAGTGCTCAGGTGTCGTCTCAATCCTCCCTGTACAGACACTCTAGTGATACAACCTCTACCGTCTGTTCTTTATCACGGGACCTCTCTGGGTCAGTGACCTTTTTACAATGAGACGAATGGACCCAAGTCTCCCTCTCGGCAACCTTCAACGCTGTTGTGCTGGTCAATAAGACTTGATATGGTCCTTCCCATCTGTCAATAAGGCAACCTGAGCGTAGAAAATTCCGTATCATTACATAATCCCCAGGTTCAATGTCATGACAATTACTGTCTGGCAGATCAGGAATCACCAACTTTAGATTATCATTCTGATTCCTCAATTGCTTACTCATCTTAACCAAGTACTTTACGGTAACTTCATTGTTACATTTCAAATCATCCTGGGGGTTAATCATAACATGGGGTTGTCGACCAAACAGAATTTCAAAAGGAGACAGATTAAGAGGGGACCTGGGAGTGGTTCTGATGCTGTATAATACGATTGGCAAAGCTTCGGGCCATAACAGTCCTGTTCCAGTCATTACCTTGCTCAATTTATTTTTAATAGTGCTGTTTACTCTTTCCACCTTCGCACTCGCCTGAGGGCGGTACGGAGTGTGCAGCTTACTATTAATTCCCATCAACTTACACATTGTTTGAAAGACTTCACCTGTAAAATGGGTACCCCTATCACTTTCAATGATTCTAGGGATACCATACCTACACACAAATTCCTGCACAATTTTCTTTGCAGTAAATACAGCGGTATTTGTGGCCGCGGGAAATGCTTCAACCCAATTTGACAACACGTCAATACAAACCAATACATACTTTAAATTTCTACAAGGTGGCAATTGTATGAAATCAATTTGTATTACCTGAAAAGGGCCATCTGTTGGAGGGATATGGGATGGCTCTGTCGGTATTGCCTTTCCGATATTCTTCCTCAAGCAGGTGAGACATGTCATTGCTCTTTTACCCGCATGGGAAGAAAATCCTGGGGCGCACCAATAAGCTCTTACCAACTTACACATTCCTTCTTTGCCTAGATGGGTCAGCCCATGTGCCGCTTCCGCTAGACTTGGAAGGTATGCTCTGGGTGCCACTGGCTTACCCTGTCCGTCTGTCCAGAGTCCTGAGGACTCCTGGCCATATCCTTTTGACCTCCAGACTGCCTTTTCTTGTGGGGAACACAAATTTTGCATTTCATATAATTTCTGTGTATTTACAGTATTAAATACCATCAGTTGTGTGCTGTCTGTATGGGGGTACTGGCTGCTGATTTAGCAGCTTCGTCTGCTCGGCTGTTACCAAGTGATACCGGGTCTTGGCTATACGTGTGAGCTTTACACTTGATAACAGGCACTCTGTCGGGTTCCTGTATCGCTGTTAGAAGTCTTTTGATGTGGGCTGCATGCGCTACGGGTGTGCCAGCTGCCGTCATGAAATTTCTGAGGCGCCATAGGGCCCCGAAATCATGGACTACTCCGAAGGCGTACCTAGAATCTGTGTAAATATTGGCTGACTTGCCCTTAGCCAATTCGCATGCTCTGGTTAGGGCAACCAGTTCAGCAACTTGTGCTGAGTGTGGTGGGCCTAGCGGTTCCGCTTCTATGGTACCTTGGTCATCTACGACTGCGTATCCAGTACACAAGTCTCCCGAGTCCGTCTGTCTGTGACAACTACCATCAGTGTAGAAAGTAAAATCTACATCTTCCAGTGGGTTGTCACTGATGTCAGGCCTTGCCGTGAAATTTTGGGTCAAATATTCCATACAATCATGCGTGTCATCCCCTGTATTAAATCCTCCTTCACCATCACTCTCATCCTCCACCCTTTGTGCCTGTCCAGGCACACCTGGGAGATACGTTGCAGGATTTAATGCGCTGCATCTCCTTATGGTGATGTTTACGGGGGCCATCAATGCCAATTCCCATCTTGTAAACCGCGCTGATGAGACGTGTCTGGTTTGGGCCGAATTCAGTAAGGCTGACACTGCATGTGGTGTATGAATTGTGAGATTGTGTCCTAGCACTACATCTTCGCTTTTACTTACTAGCAATGCTATTGCTGCAACACTTCGCAAGCATGTGGGGAGGGATCGCGCTACCGTATCTAGCTGGGCGCTATAGTAGGCTACAGGCCTGCTGGCATCACCATGCTTCTGGGTTAAGACACCTGCTGCGCACCCAGCTCTCTCTGTTCCGTACAGCTCAAAGGGTTTCCCATAGTCAGGCATACCTAATGCCGGTGCCTGCGTTAGGCACTGTTTAAGTCTCTCAAATGCCATCTCAGACTCGTCTGTGTGCGAAATCCGATCAGGTTTGCTTGATGAGACCATCTCCTGCAAAGGTAGGGCTAGTATGGAAAAACCTGGGATCCAGTTACGGCAATACCCACACATTCCTAAAAATGTTCTAATCTGTTGCTGGGTTTGTGGCAGGGTCATGTCACGAATTGCTTGAATTCTATCAGCGGTGAGGTGTCTCAGTCCTTGTGTCAGACAGTGTCCCAAATACTTCACACGTGTCTGGCATAATTGTAACTTGTCCTTGGAAACCTTGTGTCCTGTGTCTGAAAGATGAAACAGGAGTTGTTTCGTATCTCTCAGGGACGCTTCTAGTGAATCAGAACACAGCAGTAAATCATCCACGTACTGTATTAATACTGATCCACTCTCAGGTTGGAAAGACTGTAAACAATCATGCAAGGCCTGAGAGAAAATACTTGGGCTGTCAATGAAACCTTGTGGTAAGCGAGTCCAGGTGTACTGAACTCCTCTGTATGTAAATGCGAATAAGTATTGACTGTCAGGGTGCAGAGGTACCGAGAAGAAAGCGGAGCAGAGGTCAATCACAGTGAAAAATTTGGCAGTGGGAGGGATTTGCATAAGGATGACAGCTGGATTTGGCACTACCGGGAATTGACTCTCAACTATTTTGTTGATCCCTCTTAGATCCTGCACTAATCTGTAACCCCTCCCACCACTCTTTTTAACAGGGAAGATGGGACTATTGGCAGTGCTGGACGTCCTTACCAGAATGCCCTGTTGTAGCAAGCGCTCTATTACAGGGTAAACTCCTAACTCCACCTCTGGCTTCAGAGGGTATTGTGGGATTTTTGGAGCTATCCTACCATCTTTTACTTGCACAACTACTGGGGCTATGTTAGCCATTAATCCAGTGTCTTGTCCATGCTTGGTCCAAAGTGATTCCGGTATTTGGGAAATCATTTCCTCTACCTTGGACGGACACCTATTTACAACAACAGTGTGGGACATTAATCTTGTTGGGGAGTCTAGCATATCCTGCACTTCCTGAGTGTGGTTTTCGGGTATGTCCAAGAACACACCTTCAGGAGTACAATATATGACACATCCCATTTTGCACAGTAAATCTCTCCCTAGGAGGTTAGTCGGAGCCGACGCAGCCAGCAGAAAAGAATGCTTGGTATGCAAAGGCCCTATCGTAATCTCTGCGGGTTTGCTTAAAGGGTAGTGCTGTACTACTCCTGTTACTCCCATGGCTGGAATTGTTTTACCAGTGGTTCTCATGCCCACGGTCGAATTTATCACTGACTTGGCCGCCCCCATATCTACAAGGAAATTTAGAGATTTACCATCTACATCAATTGTGACCTCGGGTTCACTTCCAAGGCTCGCAATTAATTTCACTGGCTGCAGATTACAGGTGTGGCCCCACCCCTATTGTATGTGGTGACCTCCCTGTATTGCGCTGGCAGCTATTACCTGTGAAGGGGGTAAATGGGAACTATCAGAGGCTTGCCAGTCTCTTTTTGGGGGATACCTTTTTGTTTCCCCTGCGTGTGGTTCATAACTCCGTCTCTGCGGTCCTTGATCCCAATTTCGTGTGTCATGTCGTTGTCTAGGGGGTTGATATGATTTTTTGTGCATTTTTCAATCTACAGTCTCGTGCAAAATGTCCCTCTTTATGACAGTAATAACAAGTTACCACATTTGACTTACCCACAGGGGTCGGAGATTTATACTGAGGTGGCCTTGTGGTCAGGGCCTGTATACTTACGGCCATTTCCAGTAGTGCCCGATGAAAATAATCAGCAGCTGTTTCTCCCTCCTTTTGCTTGATGGAGAAAATTTTGTTCCATTTAGCAACAGCTTGGAAATATACTCCCAGCTGCAAATTTATTCTTTTCACATTATCTTGGTTGTACTCCTCAGTAAGGGGTACTTCTTCGTCTAGTCTACAGTCAGTTATAAAACTTGCTGAGTCAACATTGGAGGGTAAACATGCCCTCAGCAATGTCCGCCAATCTTTGTTATTGGGCTCTACCGTATGTCCTAGCTCTCTAATGTACTTCTGGCTTGCAACTAGATCTTTCCTAGGATCAGGGAATTCAGACACCATTGATCTTAATTCCGTTCGGGAAAAGGGGCAGTGCATGGCGATGTTTCTGACAGGAGTGACTCCTGAAGTGTCAGTTTTCCCATTTGGTACTGCAATTACCCTAACGGGATTAAGTTCAATAACATAATTCTGAGTAGATTCTACAACATGTGGTGTAATGGTTTCAGCATAGTGTATAGTGCCGTACTTACCAGTTGATACGACCTCACCTGTCCCTCCACTAGGGGCCTTTGATACTGCTCTTACTGGTTGGGCCGTGCCCACTGTTGTTTCTGCTATGGTGGCTGCTAGAGAGAGTGCCGATATTGTTGTTGGCTCATCCTCTTGGTCACAATCCTGGGGAAAGTTTAAAACAGGGTACAGCTTGCACGGGTTAATATTAGCATCAACAATCTTGGTTACATTATTCTTAACATTTATACAGTTACTAAGTGCATGTTTATCATACACCAGTGTGTCATTCTCTGTAACCACTTTCTCTCCCGTTATGTATGGTGGTGGTGGCGCGGTGGCTATCAGTTTCCTGATAGGGTTAGATCCAGCCGCTTGAGCCAATCCTCTTTGTATTTCACCTTCCTGTTGCCATAACTGTAAATAATCATAATGTTTGATCCGTCTCTTTGCAGATTTAATGAGACATATCCTTCTCCTTAGATTTTGTAACACCTCGGGACTAAAACTGCCTACCCTTGGGAACTTTTCCCCGTCATGCACAGTCATTCTTTCCCATTCATCGCACCAAACCTCTGTGTGTGAACCGTATTTCTCACACATGACATACCTTGCCGACCCGATTGGTCGGTTTACTGAATCAACTTGGACCAGGGTTGATCGCCCCCTACCTGAACAACTGGCCCCCATCTTTGCAGGTGTTGCTTTCACTACCTCTGACCTTCAAATCAGGGTCTTCAGCGAACCCTTACAAAAACCAAGATGTCCGGGGTAGACTGACGGCGGAAGTTTACCGAGTACCTCCACTCACTTCTCGCCCACGTTGGCCAGTACTGCAATCACTGACTCAGAGCTGCTGTACCCAACCAAGGGCCCCTATGAACCTTTATTTACTGGGGCGTGTGGGAGTAGGTTACCCGTCCCCAGCAAGTATCGGTTGTTAGAGAATTCCCGAGTGACCAGCGAACCTCCCTTAAAATAAAAAAAAATACACAAATCACGTTAGAATGTACAAATAGCGTTTATGACCCCTCTAGCGTACGCAAACGGTACTGGGTCAAGTTACAAACTAATGCACACAATTACGTGCGGTACAATCGTACTGCACATAAGCAACTAATCTTATGTGCGGAACGACCAACGGAATCGAAAATTGTGGCTGCGAATTCCTTCAGCCGGAGCTTAATGGCCTATATGGGTACCGCACCAACCCTTCCTGGTGTTGTGCTACTTTTCTCTTATCTATAGCGGACCTCCTAGTCTGCTGTACCTGTCTGCTGTACCTGGACCTCCTGGTCCGTGACCTCCTGGTCTGTGCTACAGTAGACCTCCTGGTCTGCTATACTCTAATGCTCCTTTTTTAATATGTTTAACAAGGGATGCCTCCCAAGCCACCGTGCCGTCACTTACACGTATGTACCTCACGAGAACTCGATGATTTCCTGTGGTTCCACCCAAAATTAGAAACTTATATATGTATACACACACTTTCACCTCATATACTCTTTACTTTCGTTTCTGCGCAGAAATCCCTTTTATTCAGTATCGCAGGCTAATCCCGAGGAGTTGCAACTAGAGAAGGATCTATTAGCTTAAAATTTTGGACACTGAGATTGATTTGCGCTATTATCGCGTTGCCTCAGTATCGCCTACTAAAACAATACTATCGTTCGATTTGTATTACGTGGGCATACCCAGACGCTCCGTTGCGTAATATACGCTCCGTGCGTCGGCCCTTGCGTCGTGTACGCTAGTCCCGCCCTTTGTTAGAGACACGTGTACGCAAGCCAGGTATATCCACAGAAATACAACTAACACGTTTATATCAATGTAGATGATCTTTAACTGTAATCATCTACCGACCACCACACAGGTCTTTCCTTGTATCTTTAGGCAAAGCCGTGTGCGTGTTTTACAAATTACTCCTTAACGTATTAATATTACTTTTAACTACCAATAGCAACAAATCTTTCTCAGCACGTTATCAATTGTGAAATGGCAAACAGGAAAGTGAGGTGTGAAAATACACAAATGAAAAGAAATGCAGGTGTGTGCGTGTGTTGCGTACGCAATGTGTACCAAACAGAAATAAAACAGTTTTTAAAAGACAATAGCGTACTGTTCTTACCTTCCGGTTCCGGATTCCACCAGCACTCCTACAGCATAGCGAAACAGACGCTTATCTAGCCAGCACTACTGTATCCCTCACCACCAATACGGATACGAAGGGATACTGCCTTCCCGCCCTTGCTGACAGATAAAGTCTGTGTTCGCTAGTGCGGATATGTGGAGGACGGACGAGGCCCCAATTGATAATGCCGATTTATTACCTTATAACCTTCACTATATACTGGTAAGAGATTCAGTACGCAATTGGCGTATGGGGTACCGTAAGGGTACGCACTTAGCGTAGCAGATGCTTATCCGTGGTCGAGACGCACATGCGGCACGCTCGCTCACAGCTTAACGCTTGGTGTCGAGCACGCGATAGGCGGCCGACTACCGTAATGCTACGCTACTAGCGTAGCGTACGCTCGTGACCACGAGGGGAACACGAGCGGCGCAGACGCTCACGGGATGACACTCAGTAAACCTTATATGCAACACAGTGAAAGATTGAGTTTGTACTGTAAACCTTACTACTGAAATACTGTAGCGATATAACGCTGCTTAACCTTGTTAATGTGAAAGCTGTTTGAGCGATTGAGACGCTCCGATTACCCTCTGCACTGTAATAAACACACAATACCTTGCTAAGGTTCCAACACCTTTACTAACTAACAATGTCTAGCTATATAAAAAGGGGAAAACAGTTAACAGTTCATACACTACAGTCTAACATCAATATCTAAGCAGAATAACTACACATAAATATACAATAGCGTCACAATCTTATACAATAACAGAGAGAGAGAATATGGCAAATACAAACAGGGAATAAGTTGGTCACAGAGAATAACTTACACACACTGGGGAATGATCGCTGCGCAGTCCTGGTACCAGCTCCGAGTTAGTCAATGATGAAAACCGTTTGTGGAGAGAAGACTGAGCTGGCCAGGCTGGCTGTCCTTATATACACTGCGTACAGTATACTACAAAGGGACCTATAATCTCATTGTTCATTGGACACAGGAATGTCTCCTCGCATCATAACAAAAGGTCATAGGTTAGTTTGAACAGGTGGGCTGTGACTATATCAAACTGCTCAGGTGGGAGGGAATCTCAGAATTCCCGCCGCATAGATAATGAACCGCAAATATAGTAAATGTCCAGAAACTACTAATAGACATAACTATACGCAGGAGCGATTAATCTTTACCTAACCAGCACCGGATTGTTTCTAATAAAATGTTCTTTAGTTAGGTACCAAACACAACTGCTCAAACCCTGTCTGACCCTTCGTACCATGCAAAGAGGAATTCCTCTGTCCAGCGACCAGTTACATTAAACAAACTTACTGTTATTATTAAGGGGAACATTACCTATAAAACATACTATTTGAATTTATTATGTAACAATCGAGGCGCCCGCTAGACGCACACAAACTCTACCGTAAATGCACATACCATGCGCTCGAGCGCATGGCCGAGGAGGCGCCGTCACGCAACGGGAGAGAATGTGTACGTGCAGCGGGCAAGCGCATCGGGTGAATATATGGCAACGTGTAGCATGATATTTTTCCGACTTTGACAATATACATCATTGATATTTAAAAAATACCCCTTTTTATAAACACTGAGTATTATTTTATTATTTCCTATAAGGAAGTGCGCAGGGAGCAACCACCTTCTTTCCATGTATTTATTGTTTAGTGGACTGTTGTAGTGGAGCCACGCCCCCAGCAGCACATCCTTCTGAGGATATCCACTGTTACTCAGAGAGCGCAGTATCACACTTTTCACTCTCAACCCTCCACACGCTTATCTGTCGATTCCTTCAGTGAGGTGACAGTGGTGACAGGTAGAGTAGATGACACCACGAGATGAATCCACCAGTGGTGAATTTTCCCATTTATTACACAACTCAGAAGGGAGAGAATAACGATCTACCATCTTTTTAGATAGGGAGAATTTCTTTCCTGGCGAATACCAGGGTTCTTGACGTATATCAACTAAATGGTCAGAATGCGGTAATAATGTTTTAGTTACCTTGTGACGTTTACACTTATCAGGCTTCTTAGACACAGTAGTGGTATCCACATCATCACCTATTTGTAGGATTTGCTTAATACCAACCACTAGGTCAGGGACATCAACCTGAGTTGTAGATTCCTCGTCAGAAGCAGCTGTATCAGTGTCTGACGGGTCAGTATACTCCCCATCCTCATCAGAAGAATCTTCCGAGATTAGTTGATTGTGAGGCAGAAGTGGCCTGCTTAGATGATCCCTTGACACCAGAGTGACTTGGGATAGGTTTATGTCTAACCAAAGATTGATTCAATTGCTGCAACTGGGTAAACAAATTATCCGCCCAAGGCAGATTTACCATAGGGACAATATGTGGTTGTAATGTTACACGAGGTCCCACAGGGGGCGCAAGGCGTGTCACAAGCGTATTGAGCATAGATGAGTACACCACCCAAGGTGGCTCCTAATTGGCTACAGGAGCTGCGGACTGACTGGGAGATGTATGGCACATATTACACAGACCATCACTTAAAGCTTCCCCCTCAGGCAAATCCCTGGCACATGCGCTTCATGATACAGGAGCGTCCATGGATTTCCCGCCCTTTGTGTTAGACATTTTAGTGAATGTAACCGCGGAGCGTATGAGTACAATACAGCCAGACAGAGTACAATACCTGCGAATAAATCCCCTAGTATGTGACAGTACACAACACCAGTGTCTTAATCCGGTACTATGTGACTGCGTACACAGTACACAACACCAGCGAATAAATCCGGTAGTATGTGACCGAGTACACAGTAGAATACACTTGACGGTAAATATTATGCAGTACAATATATGAGACCCTGACGCATCTAGTCCCTTAGGGTACAGAATACAGTAATAGATATACAGCGGGGCAAAAAAGTATTTGGACAGCCACCAATTGTGCAAGTTGACCCACTTAAAAAGATGAGAGAGGTCTGTAATTTCCGTCATAGGTACACTTCAACTGTGAGAGACAGAATCTGGGGGATGGGGGGGGGGGGGGGGGGGAGGAAATCACATTGTATGATTTTTAAACAATTTATTTGTATATTCTTGCAGAAAATAAATATTTGGTCAATCAAAGAGTTTAACTCAATACTTTGTAATATAACCTCGATTGGCAATTACAGAGGTCAAACGTTTCCTGACCACGTTTGCTGACCACGTTTCCTGACCACGTTTGCACACACTGTAGCAGGTATTTTGGCCCACTCTTCCATGCAGATCTTCTCTAGATCTGTCATATTTTGGGTCTGTCGCCGGGCAACACGACTTTCAACTCCCTCCACAGATTTTCTATTGGGTGGAGGTCTGGAGACTGGCTAGGCCAGTCCAGGACCTTGAAATGCTTCTTAGGTAGCCACTCCTTAGTTGCCCGGGCGGTGTGTTTGGGGTAATTGTCATGCTGGAAGACCCAGCCACGTTCCATCTTCAATGCTCTTACTGAGGGAAGGAGGTTTTTGCCCAAAATCTCACGATACATGGCCCCATTCATCCTCTCCTTAATACTGATCAGTCATCCTGTCCCCTTTTGCAGAAAAGCAGCCCCAAAGCATGATGTTTCCACCCCCATGCTTCACATGGGTATGGTGTTTTTGGGATGCCATTCATCATTCTTCTCCCTCCAAACACGGCGAGTGGAGTTTATACCAAAAAGTTCAATTTTGCTCTTATCTGACCACATTACTTTCTCCCAATCCTCCTCTGGATCATCCAGATGGTCACTGGCAAACTTTAGACGGGCCTGGACATGTGCTGTCTTAAGCAGGGGGACCTTTCGGGCGCTGCAGGATTTCAATCCATGACAACGTAGTGTGTTACTAATGGTAACCTTTGTGACTGTGGTCCCAGCTCTCTTGAGGTCATTGACCAGGTCCCCCTCGTGTAGTTCTGGATGATTCCTCACCGTTCTCAAGATCATTGATACCCTACGAGGTGAGATCTTGCATGGAGCCCCGGGTCGAGTGAGATTGTCAGTGATCTTGTATTTTTTCCATTTTTTAATAATTGCGCCAACAGTTGATCTCTTCTCACCAAGCTGCTTGCCTATTGTCGAGTAGCTCATCTTAGCCTTGTGCAGCTCTACAATTTTGTCCCTGGTGTCCTTAGACAGCTCTCTAGTCTTGGCCATGGTGGAGAGGTAGCAGTCTAACTGTTTGAGGGTGTGGACAGGTGTCTTTTATACAGATAACCAGTTCAAACAGGTGCCATTAATACAGGTAACGAGTGGAGGATAGAAGAGCTTCTTAAAGAAGAAGTAACAGGTCTGTGAGAGCCAGAAATCTTGCTGCTTGGTAGGTGTCCAAATATTTATTTTCCACAAGAATATACAAGTAAATTGTTTAAAAATCATACAATGTGATATCCCCACTGTAGCTGTGATACACTGAAAGTGAAATCCACTCAGCAGATACAGGCACACACAGTCACAGTGACAATGCAGATAATTATTTTAGTAAGACAATAAAACTGTACTGAACTAGTATATGTATATATACCTGTATAACAATGCGCGGTTCGAGACCGGATGTATATATCAGAATACTCGTACAATATATTCTGGCACAGGTACACTTGTTTTTAACTAACGCTGTCTTATTATTGACATGTAGAATACTTAAGTGTCTGTAAAATCATGGCGCTGATGTACAGGTGGATTTACAGAGGAGACCTTGCCCTGCAGTCTCGGAGACCAGTCGCAGCTAATCCTAGAAGATGGCGGCCAGCGTCTCAGTCAGGGAGTGAGGGAGAGTGTGAGGCAGCTCCAGGGCGGGAACACCAGCAGTAGATGGTGCCCGGAGCTGGGGGAGGGGCTACAGGTCAAGCGTCTTCTCCCCTATGCTGGTCCTCACCACCTGATACTATGGAGTCTTAATAAAGTGGATATTAACATATCTGGCCTGTACTCCTATGCCCTGGTGAATAAAGTGGGGTCCCTGCTCTGTTACAGTGTCCACGCCAGCGTCGCAGTCCGTCTCCTTAGACTGCGACCGGATCGCGATTTAATGGCGGGTCCCACCTGGGGGACCCTCTTTCCTCCTCCCTTCTGTAGCAGCCACGCGAACTAGGAGAGCGTCTGCGACCGTGTGCCCAGAGCTGGAGCATCTCTGCCGCAAGTACCCGGGAACAGAGCCAAAGGGAGTATGCAACGCCGCTTGGGAGCCTAGGTGACGGAGACGCAGCACAGAATGTCACAGACATGTAAGTGCTGCGTCCCTTGAAGTCTTCTAAAAGCTTTTTCAGGGCTGCCCTGTTAAGTGACCTGCTTCTGCAGACACCAACTCGAAACTGAGCTCACAGTGCCTGGAGGCGGGGTTATAGAGGAGGCCCCACAATACATCCTGGGACAGTCTAAAGCACAGGTTCTCAAACTCGGTCCTCAGGACCCCACACGGTGCATGTTTTGCAGGTCTCCTCACAGAATCACAAGTGACATAATTAACTCCACCTGTGGACCTTTAAAAATGTGTCAGTGATTAATGAATACACCTGTGCACCTGCTGGGTTACCTGCCAAACATGCACTGTGTGGGGTCCTGAGGACCGAGTTTGAGAACCACTGGTCTAAAGCATTAGCCTGTTGGTGCCTGGATCAAGATCTATCTCTACACCCCGATGTTTCCCTGTGGAAACCAACGTACCCTGCTGCAGAAAATAAATGTATTTACACCCCTTGCGTTACAATATGATTCATCCACTTGTAATTAGGCCTTTAACACACCTGAGCGACATATCTGCTGATCAGCCATCGCATCGGCAGAGCGGCTATTTAGATAAACATACACATTTACCAGTCGTCCACTAATATTTCAGTCCAGACATCACAGCTGAGTAGGAATTTGAATTTGCCGCCCAGCTGTGACATTAGTGTTGGTGGTGTCTGCAGCCAGTGTACGGGTGGTCTGCGCTGTGGGTCACCCATACACATGAGATATGCCGATGTAGACATGCTGATATATTTGTCAGATGGATTGTGCTGCAGGGACGAACCTGATGTGTCTGTGTACTCACCAGCCGATGCACTACAAATGTATTGTTGGTCATTAGAACAAACCCTGTTTCTGTCTAGTGTGTACCCAGTTTACTTACTTTTTTGCTTTGCTTCCAACTGAAAATCTGGCACAAGACTGCTAAAACAATGGGGGTTATTCAGAGTTGTTAGCAAACCAAAAAAGCACACTAATGGACAAAACCATGTGCACTGCAGGGGGGCAGATGTAACATGTGCAAAGAGATTTGATTTGGGTGGGGTGTGTTCATACTGAAATCTAGACTGCAGTATAAAAATAAAGCAGCCAGAATGGGTATGGGTCATTTAGGTCGACAGTCATTCGGTCCATCACTATTGGTCGACATGCATTAGGTTGACATGGTCAAAGGTCAACATGAAAAAGGTCGACATGAGTTTTTTGAATTTTTTTGGTGTGGCTCGCTTCGCTCGCCAGGTTACCGTTCCCAATTGTAGTCCACGTGGATTGTAAAGTATGAAAAAGTAAAAAAAAAAAAAAAATGTGAAAAACTTATGTCGACCTTTTGACCATGTCGACCAAAGCCGTGTCGACCTTTTGACCATGTCGACCATAAATGGTCGACCTAAGGCTTGTCGACCTAATGACCGTAAGCCGCCAGTATTTACCCTGCGCAGAAACAATATAACCGACCCAAATCTAACTCTCTACAGGTCACTCTAGGTAATGAGTTTGTAATAATAAGAAAAGCACTGAGACTAATACTTATCCATCCATATTTAATTCTCGTTTAAATTTTAATATGCTCTACTAGAGACTTAAATGAACGTTCAATTTCCAGCTCAATAACAGCGGTCAGGTTAGCCAGCGCAATGCAATGACAGACAACTTGGCGGACCCAATATAGCACCAGCCCGGGTGCATGCTGGGACATGCAGTGTTTGTTATGCTGCAGGGGGGGCAGTGTACGCTGTTTCATACTACAAATCCCACGATTCCTTGCGCGAAGGCCTAGCTTGGCTGGTATCCGGTGTCCTTGGTTTCGGTCACAGTTTGCCCGGCTTCATCACCATGCAGTCTGTCCGTGGGTTCCTGGCTCTCCGCCGGTCGGTACTGGGTCACGTACGAAGCTATGCCGAGGCAGCCCCCGCTGGGTCACCGGTCATGAGCTTTACGTTTGCCTCCCCTAGCCAGGTAGTATAGCACAGGGTGCATTTTATGTGTGATCTGTACATGTGTTTGTGTAGGCTGTATCTCGATCATGGTGTATATACACTCCTGTCACTCATTGTGCAGAATGTACTAAGACCAGTACTGGTTCCATATAGGAGCAGTTATAGAGTGGGGAAATGACCTTTTCTAGGCTGTCACAGTATACATTCTCTGCCCCTTTAAGAAGCAAAGCACCTGGTGTTTTCTGCAAGTTCTTGTGTCACCTGCTTATTGCCCATTCTCCTGGTTCGGTGTAGTGTGCATATTGTATAATGTTTACAGGAATGAACTGAGAATCTTATCACCTCAAGTTTTATTATTCTTGGAAGTTCTTGAAAGAAATGTGTAAATAAAAATCTATGTACTTAATTATTGGTGGATCTAATAGTAAAGTGGAAAGTTATCCTTCAATCTAGAATGTTAAATTATTTAAGTGTACTAAATGATTAGTTTAACAGCATGGAATATGAGGCTTAAGTAGTCTTCAAAGGTCACAAATTATTGGAGTGACCTATATAGAGATTTCCTCACTTTTTTTTTTCTTCATTCACCCAATGCTCAAAGAGTGTAATGTCAAATTGATAGTTCAAGTGCCCGTTTCACAGGTGATAAACCTTTTGTTTGCCCTATACATAGGCTTACCGGGTGGTCTTCAGTATGCCGGCGGTCGGGCTCCCGGCGACCAGCATACCGGCACCGGGAGCCCGACAGCTGGCATACCGACACTTATTCTCCCTCGTGGGGGTCCACGACCCCCCTGGAGGGAGAATAAAATAGTGTGGCGAGCGAGCCCGCAAGGGGCTCATTTGCGCTCGCCACACTGTCGGTAAGCCAGCGGCCGGCCTCCCGGCGCCGGTATGCTGGTCGCCGGGAGGCCGGCTGCCGGCAGATCGTAGTGAACCCGGCTTACCATACTATCTATTTTAAGCCAGTACATCCATGAATTACACAGGTTCTGTGACTGGCTACAAGCTTGCATGTCACCTGGTATTAATCAGCCACATAACCTGTGTAATCCATGAGTGTCTCAGTTTAAAGGGATAGTATGGTAAGACTATGTATACAGAATCAAAGGGTTATTGTTGGCGATAAGGCTGCAATCATGGTGCTTGTGAAATAGGGTTCCCCATGCCTTCTGTAAAGCCATTCTGAAATGCCTTTGCATGGAGGAAGCCTGTTGAACACTTTCCACCATGATACTTAATTTATCCCCATCTCGGATCACTATAGAATTTCAATAAAAGAGAAAATTGCTGCCTTACTTTTAAGGCATAATAACTTTCAGAGATGGTTATGGTATGAAATGTTGGCATTGCTTTTTTAGGCTAATGGTACATACACAATAGGTGATATTTTAGATAATATTGCTTTATTTTCAGCCTTCTAAGCAATATCGTCTAAAATATCGCCCAGTGTGTATGCTATGAACGATGGATGCGTGGTCCTGCACATCGTTCTCATCCTTCGCTGTTGGCTGGGCATGCAGCTCATTTTGGACATATTGTCTAAAAATGCATGTACGGGCTGGCCGCAGCATGACATCACTGTATGGTATCGCTAACGATATTGTACGGTGTGTATTCAGTGGGTCAGCTGCCTGGGTGAGTGGGTGGGTAAAACACTAGACCATGGGTCTTCAACCTGTGGCCCTCCAGCTACTGTGGAACTACACATCCCAGCATGCCATGCTACAGTTTTGCTATTAAGGCATGCTAAAACTGATGCAGGGCATGCTGGGATGTGTAGTTCCACAGCAGCTGGAGGGCCACAGGTTGAAGACCCATGCACTAGACGATATCGCTGACGGGGCGATTTGTCTAGTGTGTACCCACCTTAACTCTAAGGCTGGATACACAGTTGCCTGATGGATCGGCCATTCAGCTGACTGGCTGACAGATTGCTAAGGGTTATGCAGAAACGATCTTGTGCATACACCCTTACCAATCGTCTAAACCAGGCATGTCCAAACTGCGGCCCTCCAGCTGTTGTGAAACTACATATCCCAGCATGCCCTGACACACTTTTGCTGTCGGAGAATGCTAAGGCTGTGTCAGGGCATGCTGGGATGTGTAGTTTCTCAACAGCCTGAGGGACGCAGTTTGGACATGCCTGGTCTAAACGATATGTCTGGGTAGTAGAGCCATTTTAATATGCCCGCCCACTTGTGGCATCAATCAGTGGATTCTGCAACTGACCTATCGTGTGGTTGGTGGGTTGACCTCAGACGCAGATAGTGTTCACTGCAAGGTTTCAGTGGGCAGGGTGCTTTGCTGTTAGCAGGACACTACTGCATGCATCCGGAAAGGGGGTGTGGCCACTCAAAAAGGAGGTGTCTTTAAGACTCATACCCTTTTCATCACTGTAGGGGGCGTGTCCAGAACTCGGAGGTGCTGCGTGGCCCCAAAGCTCTCCCTGCAGTGTGAAGAGATGCCGTGCACATGCGCATTGCATCTATTCACCTGAAGGTGATCGTTTCGCTGCAACTCCCTTCCCCCATGGGACACAGCGGCCCATTGGTGGGGTTGGCCCTCATAAGGCTGTTTCAGTGGGGCACCACCATAAGATCAGGGCACATTTCAAGCTAGTGCTCGCACCAGGCAGATGTACTTATAGGATAGTTACAGCATATTGTAGTAAAGGATTTGGCAGCCAAGCAGTATGACAATGTTCACTGTAGATTCCCCACATAACCGCCCAGAAATAATTGTTTTTCTCTGACGTCCTAGTGGATGCTGGGTACTCCGTAAGGACCATGGGGTATAGACGGGCTCCGCAGGAGACTGGGCAATCTTAAAAGAAAGATTAGGTACTATATCTGGTGTGCACTGGCTCCTCCCTCCATGCCCCTCCTCCAGACATCAGTTAGTATCTGTGCCCGGCCAGAGCTGGATGCACCCTAGGGGCTCTCCTGAGCTTCCTAGAAAAGAAAGTATTTGTTAGGTTTTTTATTTTCAGTGAGATCTGCTGGCAACAGACTCACTGCTACGTGGGACTGAGGGGAGAGAAGCGAACCTACCTGCTTGCAGCTAGCTTGGGCTTCTAAGGCTACTGGACACCATTAGCTCCAGAGGGATCGAACACAGGCCCAGTCCTCGGTCGTCCGGTCCCGGAGCCGCGCCGCCGTCCCCTTTGCAGAGCCAGAAGAACGAAGAGAAGTTGAAAATCGGTGGCTGAAGACTCCGGTCTTCATTAAGGTAGCGCACAGCACTGCAGCTGTGCGCCATTGCTCCCTTAGCACACCACACACTCCGGTCACTGATGGGTGCAGGGCGCTGGGGGGGGGCGCCCTGGGCAACAATTAGATTACCTTACTTGGCGAAAAGCACTAATACAGTCTGATAAACTGTATATGTGCATTAACCCCCGCCATTAAAGTACATAAAAGGACAGAAGCCCGCCGCTGAGGGGGCCGGGCCTTCTTCCTCAGCACACCGGCGCCATTTTCTCTTCACAGCTCGGCTGGAAGGAAGCTCCCCAGGCTCTCCCCTGCAGTATCCTGGTACACAAAGGGTAAAAAAGAGAGGGGGGGCACATAAATTTAGGCGCAAAACTGTGTATATAAGCTGCTATAGGGGAAAAATCACTCAGTATGGTGTACATCCCTGTATTATATAGCGCTGTGGTGTGTGCTGGCATACTCTCTCTCTGTCTCTCCAAAGGGCCTGGTGGGGGAACTGTCTTCAAATAGAGCATCCCCTGTGTGTGTGGTGTGTCGGTACGCGTGTCGACATGTCTGAGGTAAAAGGCTCCTCTAAGGAGGTGATAGAGCGGATGTGTGTGGGAGGGTGTCTCCGTCGACAACGCCGACACCTGTTTGGATATGTGTAAGTGCTGAGGTAAAATTATTGCACAAAAGGTTAGGGAACAGAAAGGAAATCTACCCTGGTCTGTCCCTATGTCACAGAGTCCTTCAGAGTCTCTCTATGTTCACTATCCAAAATAACAAAGTATCGACACAGAGTTTAACTCCACTGTCGACTACGATAATGCAAAGTTACAGCCAAGAGGGCTAAAAGATATTCAATATAGGATTATTGGAATAAAAGATGATTTGCATATCACTGATGACTCATCTGTCCCTGACACGAGAGTACACATGTTAAGGGGAAGAATGCTGAGGTAAATTTTCCTCCTCTCATGAGGAAAAAGAGCGGGAATCTCCAGACAAGAGACGGCAGCTTCCCACAAGAGAATTCTCAGGCTGTATCCTTTCCCCACTAGGGCCAGGATGTGTTGAGAATCTTCCCCTTGGGTGTCCTGTTTGCACTAGCTATTCTCAGGGATCCTGCAGATAGTGTGCACATTTCTAGTATACTACCCAGACCGGCGATTGTGTCGGCATGGGTTTATAGCGCTGTGGCAGCGTGGACAGGTACCTTATCAGCAGAGATTGAGACCCTAGTATGCATATAAATATTTTAAGATGCTGTCTTAAGTGATATATAATTATAAAGCATGCCCAAAGGGACATGAGTATACTGGGTCCTAGAGACAAAAGCTATGTCGATTTCTGCTTGACGTGTCCTGTAGAATATACATTGGACAGATGATGCAGACTTAAGAGGCATATGGAAGGCTGAGGATTGTGTGGAGAAAGGTTCTCGGGCCTGGTCTCCACAGCTATAGCTGGTAATTCTGATATTTTGCCTTATATTCCTGCACAGCCTAGGAAAGCACGACATTATTAAATGCAGCTTTTCAAATAAAGAAAAGTCTGAGGTGCGTCCTTTCTTGTCAGAGCCGGGGGCAGAGGAAAGAAGCTGTACAACACAGCTAGTCCCCAGGAACAGAAGTCCTCCCCGGCCTCTACAAAAATCCACCGCATGTCGCTGGGGCTCCACAGGCGGAGCTAGGCCCGGTGGGGACACGCCTTCGTAAGTGCAGCCACAAGTGGGTTCACTCCCTGTTAGATCCCTGGGCAATAGAAATTGTATCGCAGGGATACAGGCTGGACTGTGAGAAGATGCCCCTTCACCGAGGACCCGGCGGGCTACCCCCCAAGAGAGGGAGCCAGTGTTAACTGCAATTCGTAAATTGTATCTTCAACAGGTGGTGGTCAAGGGTCCCCTCCTTCAACAAGAGGGTGTTATTATTCGACCATGTTATAATCCCGAAACCAGACGGTTAGACCCATATTGTATTAAAATCCCTGAACATATATCTGAAAAGGTTCAGGTCCAAGATGGAATCGCTAAGACCGGTCATTGCAAGCCTGAAATGAATCGGGACATAAGGGATGCATACCTTCGTGTCCCCATTTATCCACCTCATCAGGCGTACCTCAGAATTGCGGTACGGGATTGTCATTACCAATTTCACCAAGGTAATGGCGGATATGATGGTGCTCCTGCGGAAGCAAGGTGTCACTATTATCACATACTTGGATGATCTCCTCATAAAAGCGAGATCAAGAGAGCAGTTGCTGGACAGCGTATCACCTTCTCTGGAAGTGAAACGGCAACACGACTGGATTCTATATCCGAAGTCGCAGTTGGTTCCTACAGCTCATCTGCCTCGCCTAGGCATGATCCTAGACACAGACCAGAAGAGGGTTTATCTCCCGATAGAGAGAGCTCAGGAGCTCATGACACTGGTCAGGAATCCATTAAAAACAGGTGTCAGTGCATCACTGCACTCGAGTCCTGGGAAGGATGATGGCATCATACGAGGCCATCCCCTTCGGCTGGTTCCATGCAAGGACAATGGAACTTACTGGACAAGTGGTCCGGATCACATCTTCAGATGCATCGGTTAATCACCCTATCCCCCAGGGCCAGGGTGTCTCTCCTGTGGTGGCTGCGGAGTGCTCACCTTCTCGAGGGCCGCAGATTCGACATTCAGGACTGGGTCCTGGTGACCACGGATGCAAGCCTCTGAGGGTGGGGGGCAGTTACACAGGGAAGAAAATTCCAAGGTTTGTGGTCAAGCCAACAGACTTGCCTTCACATCAATATCCTGGAACTAAGGGCCATATACAACGCCCTAAGTCAAGCGGAGTTCCTGCTTCGCGACCAACCGGTTCTGATCCAGTTAGACCGCAGGGGCTCATGTAAACCGCCAGCGCGGCACAAGGAGCAGGGTGGCGAGGATAGAAGCCACCAGAATTCTTCGCTGGGCGGAGAATCAAGTAAGCGCACTGTCAGCAGTATTCATTCCGGGAGTGGACACGACCTCCACCCGGGAAAGTGGTGACTTCATCAGGAAGTCTTCACGCAGTTTTGCAAATTGATGGAAACTGCCTCAGGTGGACTACATGGCGTCCCACCTAAAAAAAAAAAAAAAAAAAAAAAAAAAAAGATAAAAAAGGTTTTACGCTGGGTCAAGGGACTCTCAGGCGATAGCTGTGGTCGCACTAGTAACACCGTGGGTGTTCCAGTCGGTCTATATATTCCCTCCTCTTCCTCTCAGACCCAAGGGCTGAGAATTGTAATAAACGGAGGAGTGTGAACAATATTCTTTGCTCCGGATTGGCCAAGAAGGACTCGGTACATGGAACTGCAAGAAATGCTCTCAGAGGACCCATGGCCTCTGCCTCTCAGTCAGGACATGTTGCAACAGGGACCTTGTCTGATCCAAGACTTACCGCGGCTGTGTTCGACGGCATGGCGGTTGAACGCCGGATCCTAGCGGAAAAGGGCATTCCGGATGCAGTTATTCCTACGCTGATAAAGGCTAGGAAAGACGTGACAGCAAGACTTTTTCACTGTATATGGCGAAAATAGGTTGCTTGGTTTGTGGCCGGGAAGGCCCTACAGAGGAATTCCAGGGGGGTCGATTCCTGCACTTCCTACAGTCAGGAGTGACTATGGGCCTAAAATTAGGATCCATAAAGGCCAAGATTTCGGCCCTATCCCTTTTTCTCTCAAAAAGAACTGGCTTCACTGCCTGAAGTTCGGACGTTGTTACAGGGGTGCTGCATATTCAGCCCCTTTTGTGCCTCCAGTGGCACTTTGGGATCTTAACGTGTGTTGGATTCCTAAAATCCCACTGGTTTGAGCCACTTAAGACCGTGGAGCTAAAATATCTCACGTGGAAAGTGGTCATGCTTTTGGCCTTAGCTTGGACTAGGCGTGTGTCAGAATTGGCGGCTTTGTCATGTAAAAGCCCATATCTGATCTTCCATATGGAAAGGGCAGAATGGAGGACTCGTCCCCAATTTCTCCCTAAGGTGGTATCATCGTTTCATTTGAACCAACCTATTGTGGTGCCTGCGGCTACTAGGGACTTGGAGGATTCCAAGTTGCTGGACGTAGTCCAGGCCCTGAAACTTTGTTTCCAGGACGGCTAGAGTCAGAAAAACTGACTCGCTATTTATCCTGCATGCACCCAACAAGCTGGGTGCTCCTGCTTCAAAGCAGACTATTGCTCGCTGGATCTGTAGCACGATTCAGCTTGCACATTCTGCGGCTGGACTGCCGCATCCTAAATTAGTAAATGCCCATTCCACGAGGAAGGTGGGCTCTTCTTGGGCGGCTGCCCGAGGGGTCTCGGCTTTACAACTTTGCCGAGCTGCTACTTGGTCGGGTTCAAACACTTTTGCAAAATTCTACAAGTTTGATACCCTGGCTGAGGAGGACCTTGAGTTTGCTCATTCGGTGCTGCAGAGTCATCCGCACTCTCCCGCCCGTTTGGGAGCTTTGGTATAATCCCCATGGTCCTTACGGAGTACCCAGCATCCACTAGGACGTCAGAGAAAATAAGAATTTACTCACCGGTAATTCTATTTCTCGTAGTCCGTAGTGGATGCTGGGAGCCGTTCCCAAGTGCGGACTCTCTGCAATACATGTATATAGTTATTGCTTAACTAAAGGGTTATTGTATGAGCCATCTGTTGAGAGAGGCTCAGTTATTGTTCATACTGTTAACTGGGTATAGTTATCACGAGTTGTACGGTGTGATTGGTGTGGCTGGTATGAGTCTTACCCTGGATTCCAAATCCTTTCCTAGTAATGTCAGCTCTTTCGGGCACAGTTTCCCTAACTGATGTCTGGAGGAGGGGCATGGAGGGAGGAGCCAGTGCACACCAGATATAGTACCTAATCTTTCTTTTAAGAGTGCCCAGTCTCCTGCGGAGCCCGTCTATACCCCATGGTCCTTACGAAGTACCCAGCATCCACTAGGACGTCAGAGAAAAACAATTATTTCTGGGCGGTTATGTGGGGAATCTACAGTGAACATTGTCATACTGCTTGGCTGCCAAATCCTTTACTACAATATGCTGTAACTATCCTATCAGTACATCTGCCTGGTGCATCCACTACGGACTACGAGAAATAGAATTACCGGTGAGTAAATTCTTATTTTTTATTTTTTTATTTATTAAAGTTTAAAAAGTATTTTATTAACCATTTTATTATATATCTAGGGGGTGTTTAGCAAGCCCCTCCAATCTTATATATCTAGGGGGTGTTTAGCAAGCCCCTCCAATCCTCTTTGTCCATAGGACCCCATTATAAAATAACTTCCTACCCCCCACTGGCAATAGAACCCCCCCCCCCCATTGATCTTAAAAATTGAAGAATTTTTTTTTTTTAATAAACCACCCCCCTTAAAAAACAAACCCCTTTTCTTGCCCCCCCCCCCCCCCCCCCCTCCATCTCTGTGGCCAATGTATTTTTTATTATTATTACTTTAACTCCCCTACCCTCTCCAGCATTATTTAGCTCTATATTCCTCCTCCCTCACCCCTACTGGTTATTAGATACACCCTGCCCCGACCATCCAGCACTCTCCCACCAGGCATGTACTAGTACCCCCCGCATGTAGAGATCAGCTACAACAGGAGGGGACTGGTCATGTGCTCCAGAATGCAGGTCGCACAGTATTCTTGTGGCTGGTCCCAGAAGTGTTATCATCGGTCAGAGACTGCTGCATTACTCCGGGGAATCCATGGAGTCAGAGGAGATTCATTCTGCACTTGTACAGAACGGATCTCCTAATCATCACGACGCATCACATGAAACGGCACCAGGCAAGTGGATAAATGCAGAAAAGATCATTTAGCAGCGTTTACAATAAGGGCTGGGGATCATTTCCAAAACACACATGCTGCAACAAACAATAATTAAGCAGCATATAGCAGTGAATCCAGTCCAAGTTTAAAGATTCTCATGGCAGATTGTAAAGTGCCTAGTGTTACTACTATTGGCTTGTCTATTAAAAACAATGCAGTTTGATAAATTAGGTTTCCCATACTAATATGCAAAGACATACGTTATAATAATTTGACCGTTCAGTCTGTGGTAAGTTCTTACTACATTTACACAAGAAAACAAGTGCCTTGTGTGCAGGTGTTACATGCAGTTGCTCAAGCAAATAGTCCCCATAATTTTTTTTTTTTTTTCATGGTGTAGGTGGGAATTTTGATTGCTGAATAATACAGTATTGTCAAAGCTCTTGAACATACAATTGATTACATATCTATCGCCCCTCAGTCATGTTATAATACCTAAGCGAGCTACTCTTAGCTGCAGTCATACCTGAGATTGTATGGGTGTAAAGCTGGGTACAAAACGACAAGATGTACCCAGCGACATCGCGGGCAGTGGGAGCGATGGCGGGCCCATGCTGCAGGGCCAATGGAGCATGTCATTGACGACACGATGGAGCACGCACCATCAGTGACATAGCGGGTACACACTAGATGACGTAGCCAATGGGGGATAATCAATTGTTTGAAAAGTCGGTTGGGGTGTCTGTTTTTTCCTGTCTATTAGATAGGAAAAAACAGACACCCAACTGACTTTTCAAACAATTGAATACCCTCCAATATGTATGTCCCATCCACCATAACAGACAACATATAGTGTGTGCCCAGCTTTAGTACCTACCTAATTTACACATCTGGACGCTGGTAAAATTTTGTTTGCACTGTTGTTTGGGCTCCATCAGGTTTCATAGGGCGGAATTCAGTTGTTTTTCTGCCGGCAGCCACTAGATGGCGCCCAAACGTAGCTATTCAATTGTATCTCAGATCAGGTGCGAATGACTGCTGGCATCTGTAATTCAGCTCACACTCCCTGAGGGTGGCTTCGACTTGGTCACTGTAGGAAGTTTGGTTGTTTGATTAGCTTTCAAGCACATCAGTGTGGCTTGTGCTATATTCCTTGAATCATTTTCCTTCTGGGAGCAGGCCACATCCATGTGTTGGACTAAACTGCCTTGCCCTTCCCTGTTGTAGATGTTTCATCCACTTATTATGAAGGTCATGCTTTTTGGAAAATTGTAGGTGGTAAACATAGTAGGCATCAGTGGCTTCCCAGAGACTCTGGCCGATGTTTTAAACTAGCAATCGTCTAAAAGTCATAACAAGGTTGGTTTTATTTTTGTAGTGATCGCTACTTTTCTCTTACGTCCTATAGGATGCTGGGGACTCCGTAAGGACCATGGGGTATAGACGGGCTCCTCAGGAAACATGGGCACTATAAAGAACTTTAGAATGGGTGTACTGGCTCCTCCCTCTATGCCCCTCCTCCAGACCTCAGTTAGATCCTGTGCCCAGAGGAGACTGGGTGCATTACAGGGAAGCTCTCCTGAGTTTCTCTGAAAAATAATTTTGTTAGGTTTTTTATTTTCAGGGAGCACTGCTGGCAACAGGCTCCCTGCATCGTGGGACTGAGGAGAGCGAAGCAAACCTACTTAAGTGATAGGCTCTGCTTCTTAGGCTACTGGACACCATTAGCTCCAGAGGGAGTCGGAACGCAGGTCTCCCCTCGCCGTTCGTCCCAGAGCCGCGCCGCCGTCCTCCTCACAGAGCCGGAAGATAGAAGCCGGGTGAGTATAAGAAGAAAAGAAGACTTCAGATCTTCCCTGAGGTAAGAGCGCAGCGGTAACGCTGCGCGCCATTGCTCCCACACACGACACACACTAGTAGGCACTGATGGGTGCAGGGGGGGGGGGTGCTTCGGCTAGTTCCCAGGAGCAGAAGTCCTCCCCGGCTTCTACTAAATCCACCGCATGACGCTGTGGCTCCACTGAGGGAGTCCACTTCGGTGGGGGCACGTCTTCGACTCTTCAGCCAGGTCTGGGTTCTGTCAGACGTGGAACCTTGGGCGATGGATATTGTATCCCAAGGCTACAAGCTGGAATTCGAAGAGGTGCCCCCTCGTCGATTTTTCAAGTCGGCCTTGCCAGCTTCTCCCCCAGAGAGGGAAGTAGTGTTAGCGCAATTCAAAAGCTGTGTCAACAGCAAGTGATTGTCAAGGTTCCCCTAGTCCAACAGGGGAAAGGGTACTATTCAACCCTGTTCGTGGTTCCCGAAGCCGGATGGTTCGGCCAGACCCATTTTAAATCTAAAATCCCTAAACCTGTACTTGGAAAAAGTTCAAATTCAAGATGGAATCGCTCCGGGCTGTGATCTCCAGTCTGGAAGGGGGGGATTTTATGGTGTCACTCGACATAAAGGATGCATACCTTCATGTCTCCATATATCCTCATCAGGCGTACCTGAGATTCGCTGTACAGGACTGTCATTACCAGTATCAGACGTTGCCGTTTGGGCTTTCCACGGCCCCGAGTATTTTCACCAAGGTGATGGCGGAGATGATGGTGCTCCTGCACAGGCAGGGAGTCACAATTATCCCATACTTGGACGATCTCCTGATAAAAGCGAGATCGAGAGATCAATTGTAGAAGAGCGTGTCGCTCTCCCTGAGAGTGCTACAACAACACGGTTGGATTCTCAATCTGCCAAAGTCGCAATTGATTCAGACGACTCAACTATCATTCCTAGGCATGATTCTGGACACGGAACAGTTTTTTTTTTTTTTTTTTTTTTTTAATCTTTTTACATTATCAGCAATGCAATAGGCCTCTTGGCGGCCTCGATAACAAGTGGCTGCCTTACTGTCTTTTGCCCGACTGCCGGTTTCAGACATTCAGATGCGTCATATTCTCTCCATTACTGTATAATACTTTACAGTGCTCCAATCCAATTAACCCTGAGGCTGCCGATTCAATTAGCGAGGATCACCTTGTGTGTTCAGGCACAGAGGAGGACTTTACCTTGCAGTGTCAGGGGCTGCAAGGCAAAGTCTGTGCGACCAGGTCAGATAATGCACTTTCTGGCCTGGTCTCATCTGATGCGACTATGCCAGGCAAGTGGTTAAATACCACAGCCTACCTGAGTCCACCATGTCATAAAGCACCCCTCATCTCAGGCTGGTTCAGCGAGCATGATAATGATTTAATTGTACTCAAATAGTCATATCTCAGTCTGATACCCATTTTCCACAGACTTGAAAATCCCTGTTATCGCACATGAACACACATCAACCCGCTATTTTTGTCAGTGGAAACAGCTCAGCCTGGGTCCAGTGACCTGGGAATCCAACCCACCTAGTGAGCAGGGTTTTACCCAGTTAAGGCTCAATGGAAACGGGTAACCTGGGTCAATCCAACCTGGGACCTGTTTACAGGATAGGAGCCAGAGCTTGGAGGAGATCTTATCTCCAAGAGATGCCACTGCACCTGTGTGTAGTAACCTCTCCAACCCAGGAATAAGCCAGGTCCAGCTGTCTGTCTGTTTGGGGTCTCAGCCAGGTCGCTTCTGGGTTGGACCTGTGTTCCAATCCGGGTACAACCTGGCTTTTTAAGCAGAAAGTGTATAATAGAGCACCATAGGGATGTAGCATATGCCCCTTTCACACCGCACAAATAACCCGGGTCAGCATGCTGTGTGAAAGGGGCATGGTCGAAATCCCGGGTCGCCTGACCCGGCAATTCAACCCGGGAATAAAGCAGTGTTATACCCGGGTTGAATACCGGGTCAGTGGCTGCGTAATCGTGCTCCCGTGTCGATGCGTCCCGGGACCCGTTTACTACAGCAGGGAGAAGCGGTGCGGAGATGATCTCAACTCCCAGCGCCACCTCCGCCCTCCCGCTGCTACGGCAACCCACCCGGCAGATTGCCGGGTCAGGGAAGCCAGCAGCAGCGGCCAATGCCGGATCCCACACGGGAAGGACCCGTTTCCAATTCCCGGGTGGGACCCGGCATTGGCAGTGTGAAAGGGGTAATAATGGGAGAATAGCTTCATGATTACAGCTTATAAATCGTACACAGCTTAGTAAGGTAATGAAGTGTGTCTAGGCAGTGTTAATAAATTGAAAGTCACATTTACAATGTAAAAAACATTTCATTACAGATTCTAATACAACATTAAAGTATTAACTTCAATTCTATGCAAACATCAGTTCTTTCCCCTTTAAAAATAGACTAAAAATAGAGACTTGCTGGAGCACACCAAGATAGGAGAGCTGTGTGCAGCCTCCATGCAGGCCCCCTCTCTCACAGGTTAATTTCCTCAGTAGACTGGCACTGTGACAGTCTACTGTGTGTTTGCCAACCTCCGGCAGTTTCAGTAGTTCACATGCAGAGATCAACGGAAATATGGCATCTTCACAATGTTTGTGGCGCAGGTCTCCAGAAGCAGGGAACTTGGCCATGTTATCTGTGAAATCTGCAGTACTGATTAGGAGGTATGTATAGTGCAGTATGGATGCCTGTCTGCCATTTCATCTTGGATGTCATCTCGCCACCTCAAACTCAACATTTCCAAAACCGAATTAATTATTTTCCCACCAGCTAAGAGTAGTTACCAACCTGATATCTCTATAACTGTTGACAATGCAACTATCCACCCCACCAGCTCGTTGCCTAGGTGTCACCCTTGACTCTGAACTGTCCTTTGTTCCACACATTCAATCTGTCTCTAAATCATGTTACATGCACCTTAAAAACATATCCAAAATACGCCCTTATCTTACACAAGACACTGCAAAAACTCTAATTCATGCACTCATCATCTCCCGCATTGATTATTGTAATAGTCTCCTTACTGGTCTTCCCAAACATAGGCTATCACCACTTCAATCCATTTTAAATGCAGCTGCGAGGCTAATCTTCCTCGCCAGACGTTCTTCATCTGCTGATCCGCTCTGTCAGTCCCTCCATTGGTTACCGGTATTCTACCGTGTCAAATATAAAATACTTTTACTTACATACAAGGCTATTAACCAAACTGCACCATCATACATCTCCTCACTCATCTCAAAATATCTCCCTACCAGACCTCTCCGCTCTGCACAAGATCTGCGTCTCTCATCCACATGTATTACCTGTTCCCACTCAAAATTACAGGACTTTACCCGGGCTTCACCCACTCTGTGGAATGCACTCCCACGCACAGTAAGACTCTCCTCTAGTCTCCAAACCTTTAAACGTTCTCTGAAAACTCATCTCTTCAGACAAGCCTACCAAATTTCTGACCCACACACATAACCTTCACAGCTTCCCTATCAAGTTACATCCCCTCTGTACAGTCCACATAAACTCACATTTTGTCTTCCAACATTGCTGGGTGATCATATCATATACAACCCATTAAGAACCTAGCAACCTGGGGAACCATTATGTGACAAGTAGCATCTATCCTTGTGTATCAATGCCTATTTCCCTATAGATTGTAAGCTTGCGAGCAGGGCCTTCCTACCTCTGTCTGTCTGTCTGTCTTTACCCAGTTTTGTTCTATAATTGTTGTTCTAATTGTAAAGCGCAACGGAATATGCTGCGCTATATAAGAAACTGCTAATAAATAAATAATAAATAAATAAATAAATAAATAAATAAATATGTGGCCGGGTGAGGTGCATACACACTTGCCGAGAAAATGAGCGACTTCACTCATTTTTACCCTTCCTAAGCGACGTCGCTAACTTTTCTCGGTAAGTGTGTATGCCGCCGCCGACCAACGATGCGCGGCCCTGCGGGTTTGTAACGACCCTTGCTGTCGGCCGTGCATGCAGCTCTTGGACAACAGTGGCCGCTGCGTGATGTCACTGAGTGACAGCCCCGGCCCGGGAGGGTAAACACTAGGCGACGTCGTTCCCACCTTTAACCTTGTACCCATTATAGACCCACCCATGGAGACTTTCTTTCTTCCTATGCAGCAGTTGCAAGATTCAGATAAATAATGGGATTAGAAAACAGTAGCAGCTCTAGTAATATTGTCAATAGGAGGACTGATGGCATACTTATTAAAATTGGATGTGTTTGTTCTGTTGATTAGAGCAATACATTAGTATATTAAAGCCTGCTAGTGTCTCAACCTACACATTTATAAGGGGCACTGACCATATTTTCAGGGATTCCATTTAGAGTAGGTGGCTTTTTTTTTTTTTTTAATTATCCTTTATATGGTTCCACAAGGGATCCACAGCACCCAATTACAGAGTACATAAACAAGTAATCAAAACAAAAAGTGGCTTACAGGTCAAGACAATATAGGATAAGTATTTTATTTATTAACCGTTTCTTATAAAGCGCTATATATTCCATTGCACTTTACAATTGGGACAACGGTAATAGAACCGAACTGGGTAATAACAGACAGACCTAGATGTAGGAGGGCCCTGCTCGCAAGCTTACAATCTATAAGTACAGGGTCTATAAGCATTGCTGCATAAGAAGACGACATTGAAATAAGTATCAGGGTGGCAGAAAACCGAGGGATTTGCTGCTGTCGAATGGAGTATGGAAGGGAGATAAGGCCAGAGATGTAAATGGGGGCGATGGCTTTGTGAGTGTGAGAAGCTTGAATTGGATTCTGAAGGGGAGGGAGAGCCAGTGAAGGCCTTGTAAGTGAGGAGGTGAATGTACTAAGTTTGGTGAGGAAGATGAGCCGGGCAGCAGCATTGACGCTTTGAGTTTATGAAGCAAATAATGTCGGGGATCGGGATCATGTATTAACTGAACTGCGCTAGCTTATGGCTTGCATGGCTGTAAGAGGAGACTTCAGTCACTTTGAAAGTGGGCTGCTTTTGGCAGGAGCTTTAATGACCAAGACAACTCAAGTTGCTGATTTTTCACAATCAATGTCTGAGATGTCAGCATTTAACCCTGAAGGAAAAACATCAGCAAAGTTAGGGCAGCAGCATCGTGGTACACAATTCCAGGCTTTGGTAGACACCATGATAGATAGATATAGATAGATATATATATATATATATATATATATATATATATATATATATATATATATATATATATATATATATATATCTTCAGACTTTTCAATGGGTGTGAACTGGCTCCTCCCACTATGCCCCTCCTCCAGACCTCCATTTTAGAAATGTGCCCAGGCAGACTGGATGCACTCCAGAGGAGCTCTACTGAGTTTCTCTGAAAAGACTTATGTTAGGTTTTTTATTTTCAGGGAGAACTGCTGGCAACAGTCTCCCTGCTTCGTGGGACTGAGGGGGCAGAAGTAGGAACCAACTTCCTGAAGAGTTTCATGGCTCTGCTTCTGTCTGACAGGACACCATTAGCTCCTGAAGTGTACTGAAAGCTAGCCGTGTCTAGATGCTCACTCCCAGAGCACACCGTCACCCCCCTCACGGAGCCAGAAGTCAGGTGAGTAGAAGAAGACAGATCTTCTATCAAGTAAAGTGACGGCTGAGGTACAGCGCGGCTGGTGGGAGCGCAGCGCGCCAAGTTGCCCACACATACACGGGCAATGCAGGGCGTGGGGGGGCGCCCTGGGCAGCATGAAACCTATGGAAACTGGCATAAATAAGGGGCATAAGTTGCTGAGGCACAGTCCTACCCCCACCAGTATAAAAAATTACCTCATAAAAGCTGAGGAGAAACGCCATTGAAGAGTGGAGCTTCCTCCTCAGTCAGCCAGCACACTGCTCAGCGCCATTTTCTTTCCTCAGGCTGCAGACACAACGCTGGTCCACCTCCACTACTGAACAAGTATCAGGGTGCAAAACAGGGGGGGGGGGCACAGTGAATTTGGTGCTATATAATTGTGTAATTAGCATTATAAAAGCGGTGCATGTCAGTGGGCATTTTGTGTTCACAGACATTGTGTTACTGGCGCTGGGTTGTGAGCTGGCAAATCCTATCTGTGTCCCTCTGACAGATTTTACTGTGGGTCTGTCCCCTATAAGTCCCGGAGTGTCTGTGGTGTGGTTGAGCACGTGTGTGACATGTCTGTGGCAGGGAATCTCTTCCTCTGTGGAAGACAGGTTAGAGACACAGAGGTGTAATATGACACCAAGAGCCTGACTGGGTGAAAGGTTACATGATAGTGTGAATCACTACTAAATCTCATACAGAAAACTGAATATAATCTGTTGATGATGTGATTTTTAATAGTTCTGCCTTTCATCCACAGGGACTCCTCTGGGTCACATACAAATTTGCAAGTACAAACTGATACCGACACGGACTCTGATTCCTGTGTCGACACTAGTGAATCCAGGGGAATAGGTCCTAAATTAGCAAAAAAGCATTTAAAACATATTTTAGCTATAAAGGTGGTGTTAGAAGTTACGAAGCCCCTCTTTTACCACAAGGAGAGGGTTTACTTTAGTAAAGAAGTAATGTAATTTCTCTAACGTCCTAGTGGATGCTGGGGACTCCGTAAGGACCATGGGGAATAGACGGGCTCCGCAAGAGACATGGGCACTCCAAGAAAGAATTTAGGTTCTGGTGTGCTCTGGCTCCTCCCTCTATGTCCCTCCTCCAGACCTCAGTTTGAATCTGTGCCCAGACGAGCTGGGTGCGGTTCAGTGAGCTCTCCTGAGCTTGCTGTTAAGAAAGTATTTTGTTAGGTTTTTTTATTTTCAGGGAGCTCTGCTGGCAACAGACTCCCTGCATCGTGGGACTGAGGGGAGTGAAGCAGCCCTACCCTCTGCAGATAGGTCCTGCTTCTTAGGCTACTGGACACCATTGGCTCCAGGTGGATCGTACACAGGATCTCACCCTCGTCGTCCGATCCCAGAGCCGCGCCGCCGTCCCCCTCGCAGAGCCGGAAGACAGAAGCCGGGGTGAAAGAAGCAAGAAGACTTCAAAATCGTCGGCAGAAGACTCCAGTCTTCACTGAGGTAGCGCACAGCACTGCAGCTGTGCGCCATTGCTCCCACACCCACCCACATACTCCGGTCACTGTAAGGGTGCAGGGCGCAGGGGGGGGGGGGCGCCCTGGGCAGCAATTAAGGACCTCTTTGGCAAAAAGTTGCATATATACAGTTGGGCACTGTATATATGTATGAGCCCCCGCCATAAATTGTATATTAAAGCGGGACAGAAGCCCGCCGCTGAGGGGGCGGGGCTTCTTCCTCAGCACTCACCAGCGCCATTTTTCTCCACAGCTCCGCTGAGAGGAAGCTCCCCAGGCTCTCCCCTGCAGATACACGGTAGAAGAGGGTAAAAAGAGAGGGGGGGGGGCACATAATTTGGCGCAAAAATCAATATAACAGCGGCTACTGGGTTAACCTTAAGTTACTGTGTTATTCCTGGGTTATATAGCACTGGGGTGTGTGCTGGCATACTCTCTCTCTGTCTCTCCAAAGGGCCTTGTGGGGGAACGGTCTTCAAAAAGAGCATTCCCTGTGTGTGTGGTGTGTCGGTACGCTTGTGTCGACATGTTTGACGAGGAAGGCTATGTGGAAACAGAGCGGGAGCAAATGAATGTGGTGTCTCCGCCGACGGCGCCGACACCTGATTGGATGGATATGTGGAAGGTTTTAAATGATAATGTAAATTCCTTGCATAAAAGGTTGGATAAAGCTGAAACCTTAGGACAGTCAGGGTCTCAGCCCGTGCCTGATCCTATGTCGCAGAGGCCGTCAGGGTCCCAGAAGCGCCCACTATCCCAAATTGTTGACACAGATACTGACATGGATTCTGACTCCAGTGTCGATTACGATGATGCAAAGTTACAGCCTAAATTAGCTAAATCCATCCGTTATATGATTATAGCAATTAAGGATGTGTTGCACATCACAGAGGAAACCCCAGTCCCAGACAAGAGGGTTCATATGTATGGGGAAAAAAGGCAGGTGGTGAACTCCCCCCCCTTCACACGAGCTAAATGAGTTATGTGAAAAGGCTTGGGAATCTCCAGATAAAAAAACTGCAGATTTCCAAACGGATGCTTATGGCGTATCCTTTCCCGCCAACGGACAGGTTACGCTGGGAATCCTCCCCTAGGGTGGACAAAGCTTTAACACGCTTATCCAAGAGGGTAGCCCTGCCGTCACAGGATACGGCCACCCTAAAAGATGCTGCGGATAGAAAGCAAGAGGGTACCCTGAAGTCTGATAATGCTGATATTATCTTAGACCGTAAATCTATACCTCTAAATACACTTTTACGGTGGAGCCGCTATGGCCGCTAGACTGAATACACGTGCTACGCACTTTGTACGCTATTTGCATACAGAGTCCCGCACGTGGTACGTACTTGGAGTACACTCAGCGTGCGCACACACAATTGATAACCTTTAAACCTTGTTAATGATACAATGTAATGATATGATTACACTTTAAACCCTTAGCAGCAAAGTACTGCAATGATGTTATACCTTAAACCTTAAGTAGCGCTGACGGTATAAAGTAACCGCATTGCGTACACCTTATCAATACTTATACACTTTATACAGATAAATACACTCTAAAGCCCTTGCAGGAAAGTGAAGACCCAACACTGATTTGTAGTTGCAACCACAGGGTTCTAAGGCCACAGTGGATTAATTCCAAAAGGTAAACGGTACAAATTATACACTACAGGCTAACAAAATAAATCTAAACAGAATAATGGCTACAGAGAATGTACATAAGTGAGAATGTTCGCAAGCGCAACCCGGCCGGTCCTCCGCTAGTCAGATAGAAAGCGTTCAGAGTCTTCTGACCGGCCAGGCAACAATGGGCTTTTTATACACAACATGCATACACAATACAATGGTCACTGTAATCTAATTGTCCATTGGACACAGGGATGTGTCTTTACATTACAGAAGAGGTCATAGGTGGATTTGAAAAGGTGGGCTATGTCTTTCTCAACTGCTCTTGTGGGTGGTCTCCTCTGGATTCCCCCCGCATACGTAATATACAGTAAATACAGTTTAAACCTATATTCTGCTTCTGCATCTAACTATCCACAGGAACATGCGATCTTCCTCAAACCAACACCAGAATGTTTCCCTTAAAATACCCTACAGCTGGATACCAAACACCACCTTGTAACCTTGTTCTGTCCCCTCCTATCCTGTAAAGGTGAATCCCTTTGTTCTAAACAGCTATTTCTTTCTGATGTGGTGCAGGGGGCTGTGTGTACAATGTGCACTATTTGGGTTAAATATGTAATGTTCTAATAACCCTCTATGCGCTCACAAACTCTACCGTAAATGCGCATACCACGCGCAAGATCACCGGAGCGATCCTACGCAAATTGCGGTTATGTGCACGCACGGCAGACTGAGTGCACGAGCAGCGGCCATGTGCATGGGGTTAGTACAAGGCATATGCATTACAATATTTTTCGACTTTAACAAGTCCATTTATAGACATTCAGGTACCTAACTAAGGCCGGCAATTGCGTCGGCCTGGGTGTGTAGTGCTGTAGCAGCATGGACGGATACCTTATCTGAGGAACTTGATACCTTAGACAAGGACATATTAATGACCCTGGGGCATATAAAAGACGCTGTCCTATATATGACAGATGCTCAAAGAGACAGCCTACTGGGCTCTAGAATAAATGCTATGTCGATTTCTGCCAGAAGGGTCCTGTGGACTCGGCAATGGACAGGTGATGCCGACTCAAAAAGGCACATGGAGGTTTTACCTTACAAGGGTGAGGAATTGTTTGGGGAGGGTCTCTCGGACCTGGTCTCCACCGCTACTGCTGGAAAGTCAAATTTTTTGCCATATGTTTCCTCACAACCTAAGAAAGCACCGTATTACCAAATGCAGTCCTTTCGATCACAAAAAGGCAAGAAAGTCCAAGGTGCGTCCTTTCTTGCCATAGGCAGGGGCAGAGGAAGGAAGCTGCACAACGCAGCTAGTTCCCAGGAACAGAAGTCCTCCCCGGCTTCCACTAAATCCACCGCATGACGCTGGGGCTCCACAGGCGGAGCCAGGCCCGGTGGGGACGCATCTCCGAAATTTCAGCCACAACTGGGTTCACTCCCAGTTGGATCCCTGGGCAATAGAAATTGTGTCTCAGGGATACAAGCTGGAATTCGAAGAGATGCCCCCTCACCGATACCTCATATCGGCCCTGCCAGCTTCCCCCTTAGAGAGGGAAATAGTGTTAGCTGCAATTCACAAACTGTATCTTCAACAGGTGGTGGTCAAGGTTCCCCTCCAACAAGGAAAGGGTTATTATTCGACCATGTTTGTGGTACCGAAACCAGACGGTTCGGTCAGACCCATATTGAATTTAAAATCCCTGAACATATACCTGAAAAGGTTCAAGTTCAAGATGGAATCGCTCAGAGCGGTCATCGCAAGCCTGGAAGGGGGGGATTTTATGGTGTCTCTGGACATAAAGGATGCATACCTTCATGTCCCCATTTATCCACCTCATCAGGCGTACCTCAGATTTGTGGTACATGATTGTCATTACCTATTTCAGACGTTGCCGTTTGGTCTCTCCACGGCATCGAGAATATTTACCAAGGTAATGGCGGAGATGATGGTACTCCTGCGGAAGCAAGGGGTCACAATTATCCCATACTTGGACGATCTCCTCATAAAGGCGAGGTCAAGAGAGCAGTTGCTGATCAGCGTAGCACGCTTTCTGGAAGTGTTACGACAACACGGCTGGATTCTAAATATTCCAAAGTCGCAGTTGATTCCTACGACTCGTCTGCCTTTCCTGGGCATGATTCTGGACACAGACCAGAAGAGGGTTTATCTCCCGATGGAGAAGGCTCAGGAACTCATGACACTGGTCAGAAACCTATTGAAACCAAAACAGGTGTCGGTGCATCACTGCACGCGAGTCCTGGGAAAGATGGTGGCATCATACGAGGCCATTCCCTTCGGCAGGTTCCATGCGAGGACCTTTCAATGGGATCTACTGGACAAATGGTCCGGATCACATCTTCAGATGCATCGGTTAGTCACCCTATCCCCCAGGGCCAGGGTGTCTCTTCTGTGGTGGCTGCAGAGTGCTCACCTCCTCGAGGGCCGCAGATTCGGCATTCAGGACTGGGTCCTGGTGACCACGGATGCAAGCCTCCGAGGGTGGGGGGCAGTCACACAGGGAAGAAATTTCCAAGGTCTGTGGTCAAGTCAGGAGACTTGCCTCCACATCAACATCCTGGAACTAAGGGCCATATACAACGCCCTATGCCAAGCGGAGTCCCTACTTCGCGACCAACCGGTTCTGATTCAGTCAGACAACATCACCGCAGTGGCTCATGTAAACCGCCAAGGCGGCACAAGGAGCAGGGTGGCGATGGTAGAAGCCACCAGAATTCTTTGTTGGGTGGAGAATCACGTAAGTGCACTGTCAGCAGTGTTCATTCCGGGAGTGGACAACTGGGAAGCAGACTTCCTCAGCAGGCACGACCTCCACCCGGGAGAATGGGGACTTCATCAAGAAGTCTTCACGCAGGTTGCAAGTCGGTGGGAACTGCCACAGGTGGACATGATGGCATCCCGCCTCAACAAAAAGCTACAGAAGTATTGCGCCAGGTCAAGAGACCCTCAAGCGATAGCTGTGGACGCACTGGTGACGCCGTGGGTGTTTCAGTCGGTCTATGTATTTCCTCCTCTTCCTCTCATACCCAAGGTGCTGAGAATCATAAGAAAAAGAGTGAGAACAATACTCATTGTTCCGGATTGGCCAAGAAGGACTAAATATCCAGATCTGCAAGAAATGCTCTCAGAGGACCCGTGGCCTCTGTCTCTAAGACAGGACCTGTTGCAACAGGGGCCCTGTCTGTTCCAAGACTTACTGCGGCTGCGTTTGACGGCATGGCGGTTGAACGCCGGATCCTAGCAGAAAAAGGCATTCCGGATGAGGTCATTCCTACGCTGGTAAAGGCTAGGAAGGACGTGACGGCTCGACATTATCACCGTATATGGCGAAAATATGTTGCTATAATAAGGTGCTCCCCTACGGAGGAATTCCAGCTGGGCCGTTTCCTTCACTTCCTATAGTCGGGAGTGACTTTGGGCCTAAAATTGGGTTCCATTAAGGTCCAGATTTCGGCCCTGTCCATTTTCTTTCAAAAAGAACTGGCTTCTCTGCCTGAAGTTCAGACGTTTGTAACGGGAGTGCTGCATATTCAGCCCCCTTTTGTGCCTCCAGTTGCACCTTGGGATATTAACGTGGTGTTGAGTTTCCTGAAATCACACTGGTTTGAACCACTCAAAACGGTGGAATTGAAATATCTCACGTGGAATGTGGTCATGCTACTAGCCTTGGCTTCGGCTAGGCGGGTGTCAGAGTTGGCGGCTTTGTCACATAAAAGCCCTTATCTGGTTTTCTATGCGGATAGAGCAGAATTGCGGACCCGCCCACAATTTCTGCCGAAAGTGGTTTCATCCTTTCATATGAACAAACCTATTGTGGTGCCTGTGGCTACTACTGACTTGGAGGATTCCGAGTTACTGGATGTGGTCAGGGCTTTGAAGGTTTATGTAGCCAGAACGGCTAGGGTCAGGAAAACAGAATCTTTGTTTATCCTATATGCTTCCAACAAGCTTGGGGCGCCTGCTTCAAAGCAGACTATTGCTCGCTGGATCTGTAACACGATTCAGCAGGCTCATTCTGCTGCTGGATTGCCGCTGCCTAAATCAGTTAAGGCCCATTCCACAAGGAAGGTGGGCTCTTCTTGGGCGGCTGCCCGAGGGGTCTCGGCATTACAACTTTGCCGAGCGGCTACTTGGTCAGGTTCAAACACCTTTGCAAGGTTCTACAAGTTTGATACCCTGGCTGAGGAGGACCTTGTGTTTGCTCAATCGGTGCTGCAGAGTCATCCGCACTCTCCCGCCCGTTTGGGAGCTTTGGTATAATCCCCATGGTCCTTACGGAGTCCCCAGCATCCACTAGGACGTTAGAGAAAATAAGATTTTACTTACTGGTAAGTCTATTTCTCGTAGTCCGTAGTGGATGCTGGGCGCCCGTCCCAAGTGCGGACTTCTTCTGCAATGCTTGTATATAGTTATTGCTTAAATAAGGGTTATGTTATAGTTGTATCAGGGTTGATCTGATGCTCTGTTGTTGTTCATACTGTTAACTGGGTAAGTTTATCACAAGTTATACGGTGTGATTGGTGTGGCTGGTATGAGTTTTGCCCTGGATTTCCAAAATCCTTTCCTTGTACTGTTAGCTCTTCCGGGCACAGTTTCTCTAACTGAGGTCTGGAGGAGGGACATAGAGGGAGGAGCCAGAGCACACCAGAACCTAAATTCTTTCTTGGAGTGCCCATGTCTCCTGCGGAGCCCGTCTATTCCCCATGGTCCTTACGGAGTCCCCAGCATCCACTACGGACTATGAGAAATAGATTTACCGGTAAGTAAAATCTTATTTTTCCCTCCACCTCAGGAACAGTCTCTTGGAGGGAGTGTGATTTAACCTGAAAAGAAATTTCAGATTCCCAAAAGGAATTCAGGCAGCTTACCTTTTTCCAAAAGGTGGGAGTCACCCCGCATTTTAGACAGGGCCCTGTCATAAAAGAGAAAAGGTGTTTCTCCCTGCGCCTGGAATGGCTTCACTTAAGGAGCCGACAGGCGCAAGTGAGTGAGGTGATCTATTGATGTGGCCAATGGGACACTACTCAGGCCTACCATTGTCTGTGCGTGGGTGAGTAGTGCTATTGAGAAGTGGTCAGAAAACTTGTCATTAGACATTGACACAATAGATGGAGACGAAATACTCCTAACGTTAGGTCATATCAAAGACGCTGCTGCGTACGTACTAGAAACCATGAAATATATTGGTCTCTTGGGATCAAGAACCGCTACCATGGCAGTATCGGCTCGGAGGGCGTTGTGGATTCGCCAGTGGAATGCTGATGCAGATTCCAAAAGAAATATGGAGGCTCTCCCGTATAAAGGTGAGGCCTTGTTTGGTGATGGGCTGGATGTGTTAGTCTTAGTGGATACTGCAGGTAAGTCGACATTCTTGCCTTATGCTCCTACACCGGCGAAAAAGACACATCACTCTCGCATGCAGTCCTTTCGGCCAACAAATACAAAAAGGCCAAAGGTTCCTCCTTTTTTGCAGGCAAGGGAATGGGAAAAGGAAAGAAATCCGCGGCGTCTCCCGGATCGCAGGAGCAGAAGTCCACCCCTGCTTCTGCCAAATCTGCAGCATGACGCTGGGGCTCGGGTGGGAGCACGTCTGAAACTTTTCAGTCAAATCTGGATTCAATCTGGCCTGGACCCATGGGTCTTACAAATAGTGTCCCATGGGTACAAACTAGAGTTTCAAGACGTCCCCCCATGCCAATTTTTCAAATCGTCCTTGCCATATTCTCTTCCAGAACAACGGCAATTCAAAAATTATGTCAGGATCAGGTCATTGCCCTGGTACCCGTGTCACAGCAAGGAGAAGGTTTTTATTCAAGCCTCTTCGTAGTTCCGAAGCCGGACGGCTCGGTCAGACCGATTTTTAAACCTGAAAAATCTGAATTTCTACCTGAAAAGGTTCAAGATGGAATCCCTGAGGGTAGTGATTTCCAGTCTGGAGGATGGGGACTTCATGGTGTCAGTAGACATAAAGGATGCTTACTTGCATGTTCCCATTTATCCTCCTCACCAAGCTTATCTGAGATTCGCAGAAGAGGATTGCTGTTACCAGTTCCAGACGTTGCCGTTCGGACTCCCCACAGCACCGAAGGTATTCACCAAGGTGATGGAGGAGATGATGGTCCTCCTTTGTCAAAAAGGAGTCAATATAATCCTTATCTGGACGATTTCCTGATAAAAGCGAGATCCAGGGAACAGTTGTTACAAAACATCACACTCTCCCTGTCAATACTCCGATAACACGGTTGGATCATATATTATCCAAAGTCACAGTTGAAACTGACGACAAGATTGTCTTTTCTCGGGATGATTCTGGACACAGAAGTTCAGAGAGTATTTCTTCCGGTGGAAAAGGCTTTGGAAATCCAGAAATTGTTAAAACAGATATTGAAACCATCAAGTGTGTCGATCCATCAGTGCATTCGATTGTTGGGGAAGATGGTGGCGGCCTACAAGGCCATACAGTTTGGCAGGTTCCATGCCAGAGTATTCCAGTGGGACCTGTTGGACAAGTGGTCGGGATCCCACCTACACATGCATCGGAAGATAATCCTGTCGTCAAAAGCCAGGGTTTCGCTCCTGTGGTGGCTACACAGTTCTCGCCTACTAGAGGGACGCAGGTTCGGGATTCAGGACTGGGTCCTGGTAACCACGGATGCAAGTCTCCGAGGCTGGGGAGCTGTCACTCAAGGGGAAAGCTTCCAAGGAAAATGGTCAAGTCAGGAAGCCTGCCTTCACATAAACGTGCTGGAATTGAGAGCCATTTACAACGGCCTTCAACGAGCGGTACATCTTCTTCAAGATCATCCCGTGCAGATCCAGTCGGACAAAGTAACAGCAGTCACGTACATAAACAGGCAGGGCGGAACGAAAAGCAGAGCGGCAATGGCAGAGGTGACGAAGATCCTTTAAAGACATGTAAAGGCTCTGTCGGCAATTTTCATTCCGGGAGTAGACAACTGGGAAGCAGACTTCCTCAGCAGACACGATCTCCATCCAGGAGAGTGGGGCCTCCACCAAGAAGTCTTCGCAGAGGTGACAAGTCTTTGGGGAGTTCCTCAAGTAGACATGATAGCATCTCGTCTCAACTAGAGATGTGCACTTGAAATTTTTCGGGTTTTGGGTTCGGTTCCGCGGCCGTGTTTTGGGTTCGACCGCGTTTTGGCAAAACCTCACCGAATTTTTTTTGTCGGATTCGGGTGTGTTTTGGATTCGGGTGTTTTTTTCAAAAAACCCTAAAAAACAGCTTAAATCATAGAATTTGGGGGTCATTTTGATCCCAAAGTATTATTAACCTCAATAACCATTATTTCCACTCATTTTCAGTCTATTCTGAATACCTCACACCTCACAATATTATTTTTAGTCCTAAAATTTGCACCGAGGTCGCTGGATGACTAAGCTAAGCGACCCTAGTGGCCGACACAAACACCGGGCCCATCTAGGAGTGGCACTGCAGTGTCACGCAGGATGGCCCTTCCAAAAAACACTCCCCAAACAGCACATGACGCAAAGAAAAAAAGAGGCGCAATGAGGTAGCTGTGTGAGTAAGATAAGCGACCCTAGTGGCCGACACAAACACCGGGCCCATCTAGGAGTGGCACTGCAGTGTCACGCAGGATGGCCCTTCCAAAAAACACTCCCCAAACAGCACATGACGCAAAGAAAAATTAAAGAAAAAAGAGGTGCAAGATGGAATTGTCCTTGGGCCCTCCCACCCACCCTTATGTTGTATAAACAGGACATGCACACTTTAACCAACCCATCATTTCAGTGACAGGGTCTGCCACACGACTGTGACTGAAATGACGGGTTGGTTTGGACCCCCACCAAAAAAGAAGCAATTAATCTCTCCTTGCACAAACTGGCTCTACAGAGGCAAGATGTCCACCTCATCATCATCATCCTCCGATATATCACCGTGTACATCCCCCTCCTCACAGATTATCAATTCGTCCCCACTGGAATCCACCATCTCAGCTCCCTGTGTACTTTGTGGAGGCAATTGCTGCTGGTCAATGTCTCCACGGAGGAATTGATTATAATTCATTTTAATGAACATCATCTTCTCCACATTTTCTGGAAGTAACCTCGTACGCCGATTGCTGACAAGGTGAGCGGCGGCACTAAACACTCTTTCGGAGTACACACTTGTGGGAGGGCAACTTAGGTAGAATAAAGTCAGTTTGTGCAAGGGCCTCCAAATTGCCTCTTTTTCCTGCCAGTATAAGTACGGACTGTGTGACGTGCCTACTTGGATGCGGTCACTCATATAATCCTCCACCATTCTTTCAATGGGGAGAGAATCATATGCAGTGACAGTAGACGACATGTCCGTAATCGTTGACAGGTCCTTCAGTCCGGACCAGATGTCAGCATCAGCAGTCGCTCCAGACTGCCCTGCATCACCGCCAGCGGGTGGGCTCGGAATTCTGAGCCTTTTCCTCGCACCCCCAGTTGCGGGAGAATGTGAAGGAGGAGATGTTGACAGGTCGCGTTCCGCTTGACTTGACAATTTTCTCACCAGCAGGTCTTTGAACCCCAGCAGACTTGTGTCTGCCGGAAAGAGAGATCCAAGGTAGGTTTTAAATCTAGGATCGAGCACGGTGGCCAAAATGTAGTGCTCTGATTTCAACAGATTGACCACCCGTGAATCCTTGTTAAGCGAATTAAGGGCTCCATCCACAAGTCCCACATGCCTAGCGGAATCGCTCCGTGTTAGCTCCTCCTTCAATGTCTCCAGCTTCTTCTGCAAAAGCCTGATGAGGGGAATGACCTGACTCAGGCTGGCAGTGTCTGAACTGACTTCACGTGTGGCAAGTTCAAAGGGCAGCAGAACCTTGCACAACGTTGAAATCATTCTCCACTGCGCTTGAGACAGGTGCATTCCACCTCCTATATCGTGCTTAATTGTATAGGCTTGAATGGCCTTTTGCTGCTCCTCCAACCTCTGAAGCATATATAGGGTTGAATTCCACCTCGTTACCACTTCTTGCTTCAGATGATGGCAGGGCAGGTTCAGGCGTTTTTGGTGTTGCTCCAGTCTTCTGTACGTGGTGCCTGTACGCCGAAAGTGTCCCGCAATTCTTCTGGCCACCGACAGCATCTCTTGCACGCCCCTGTCGTTTTTAAAAAAATTCTGCACCACCAAATTCAAGGTATGTGCAAAACATGGGACGTGCTGGAATTTGCCCAGATTTAATGCGCACACAATATTGCTGGCGTTGTCCGATGCCACAAATCCACAGGAGAGTCCAATTGGGGTAAGCCATTCCGCGATGATCTTCCTCAGTTGCCGTAAGAGGTTTTCAGCTGTGTGCGTATTCTGGAAACCGGTGATACAAAGCGTAGCCTGCCTAGGAAAGAGTTGGCGTTTGCGAGATGCTGCTACTGGTGCCGCCGCTGCTGACCCTGCCCTGCTCCACTTGTCCACATGTCCGTGGTTAAGTGGACATTGGGTACAGCTGCATTTTTTAGGACAGTGGTGACTCTTTTTCTGAGGTCTGTGTACATTTTCGGTATCGCCTGCCTAGAGAAATGGAACCTAGATGGTATTTGGTACCGGGGACACAGTACCTCCAACAAGTCTCTAGTTGGCTCTGCAGTAATGATGGATACCGGAACCACGTTTCTCACCACCCAGGATGCCAAGGCCTCAGTTATCCGCTTTGCAGCAGGATGACTGCTGTGATATTTCATCTTCCTCGCAAAGGACTGTTGGACAGTCAATTGCTTGGTGGAAGTAGTAAAAGTGGGCTTACGAGTACGACTTCCCCTCTGGGATGACCATCGACTCCCAGCAGCAACAACAGCAGCGCCAGCAGCAGTAGGCGTTACACGCAAGGATGCATCGGAGGAATCCCAGGCAGGAGAGGACTCGTCAGAATTGCCAGTGACATGGCCTGCAGGACTATTGGCATTCCTGGGGATGGAGGAAATTGACACTGAGGGAGTTGGTGGGGTGGTTTGCGTGAGCTTGGTTACAAGAGGAAGGGATTTACTGGTCAGTGGACTGCTTCCGCTGTCGCCCAAAGTTTTTGAACTTGTCACTGACTTATGATGAATGCGCTGCAGGTGACGTATAAGGGAGGATGTTCCGAGGTGGTCAACGTCCTTACCCCTACTTATTACAGCTTGACAAAGGCAACACACGGCTTGACAAATGTTGTCCGCATTTCTGTTGAAATACTTCCACACCGAAGAGCTGATTTTTTTGGTATTTTCACCAGGCATGTCAACGGCCATATTCCTCCCACGGACAACAGGTGTCTCCCCGGGCGCCTGACTTAAACAAACCACCTCACCATCAGAATCCTCCTTGTCAATTTCCTCCCCAGCGCCAGCAACACCCATATCCTCCTCATCCTGGTGTACTTCAACACTGACATCTTCAATCTGACTATCAGGAACTGGACTGCGGGTGCTCCTTCCAGCACTTGCAGGGGGCGTGCAAATGGTGGAAGGCGCATGCTCTTCACGTCCAGTGTTGGGAAGGTCAGGCATCGCAACCGACACAATTGGACTCTCCTTGTGGATTTGGGATTTCGAAGAACGCACAGTTCTTTGCGGTGCTTTTGCCAGCTTGAGTCTTTTCATTTTTCTAGCAAGAGGCTGAGTGCTTCCATCCTCATGTGAAGCTGAACCACTAGCCATGAACATAGGCCAGGGCCTCAGCCGTTCCTTGCCACTCCGTGTGGTAAATGGCATATTGGCAAGTTTACGCTTCTCCTCCGACAATTTTATTTTAGATTTTTGAGTCCTTTTTTTACTGATATTTGGTGTTTTGGATTTTACATGCTCTGTACTATGACATTGGGCATCGGCCTTGGCAGACGACGTTGCTGGCATTTCATCGTCTCGGCCATGACTAGTGGCAGCAGCTTCAGCACGAGGTGGAAGTGGATCTTGATCTTTCCCTAATTTTGGAACCTCAACATTTTTGTTCTCCATATTTTAATAGGCACAACTAAAAGGCACCTCAGGTAAACAATGGAGATGGATGGATACTAGTATACTTATGGATGGACGAGCGACTGCCGACACAGAGGTAGCTACAGCCGTGGACTACCGTACTGTGTCTGCTGCTAATATAGACTGGATGATAATGAGATGAAATCTATATATATATATATATATATATATATATTATATAATATCACTAGTACTGCAGCCGGACAGGTATATAATATATATTTATTATGTAATGACTGATGACTGACCTGCTGGACACTGTCAGCTCAGCAGCACCGCAGACTGCTACAGTAAGCTACTATATGTCACAACTGAGGGCCTGAGCTGACGGGAGGCAGCCTCAGTTGTAGGGGCTGAGATGTACCGGAACCTGGGAGGTTGTATCAGACCCCTGGACATGTAAGTAACATGAATAATAACTGCCCGAAGGCGTGACCACGACAACTTGGATAAAAGTCAATGATGTTTATTATGACAACTCCGCAACACAGCAGCAGTAAAAGAAAACGTAAAAGTCAGCAAAGAATAAATACAGTTCCTGGGTACTACAGGATGGCAGGAGCCACAGGGCACTGGTAGTGTGAGATAGTTCTTATGATCTTCTAGATGGAAAGTCCTTACCAGGCCCGACTGTAGCAATGGAGATAACCCAGGATTGTGCCAGCTGGTGTTCCAGGAAAAGCTGGGTTGCTGAAGATAAAACAGCTGCTGTGGATACTGGCTGGAACCAGACTGTTGTTAGCACGGAGTGGATACTGGCTGGAACCAGTTAAATAATAAATGAACTTGGGAGCGATGAAATATGAACTGAAATGTAGAACTTGAGAGCGGAGAAATAATAATACCGGTGGAGAGTGGTAAAGTGTAGAAAGGACACCGGCCCTTTAAGGGAAGCTGTACTCTGCTGGAAGCTGAGCTGGAAGCAGGTAATGTTGTAGCTGGAAACAGATGAATCCACAATGGATTGGAGAGTCAGGCTACACCGCAGGTGGAATGCTGGTGCGGGTCTCTATGGTGGAAGTCTTGAGACAGGAGCTGGAACCTGGAAGACAATCACAGGAGAGAGACAAACAGGAACTAGGTTTGACAACCAAAGCACTGACGCCTTCCTTGCTCAGGCACAGTGTATTTATACCTGCAGCAAGGAAGGGATTGGCTAGGCAATTATGCAGATTATCAATACTGAGAACAGATTGGTGGAAATGATCAGCTGACAGAATCAAAGATGGCTGCGCCCATGCAGACACTTGGAGGGAAGTTTGGTTTGTAATCCATGTGGTAATGAAAACAGTAATGGCGGCGCCGGCCACCGGAGACAGGAGGCGCCAGGCTGACAGATGCACATCCAACCACGCGGACACAGCGGAGGCCGCGGCTGACGTAATCGCCACTCAGACACTCTGCATGCAGAAGTTCAGGGACGGCGGCGGAGGCCGCGGGAGACGCCATGCCAGGTGTAATATGGCGTCCACTGTGACAGCGTCCCAGAGTGACAGGAGAGGATACAGGAATGTACACATCAGGATAACAGATGGGATCCGGTCCTGGAGCGCTGAGCCAGCCTTAGGAGGCATCTGATGGGTAAGAAATGGCGTCCAAATACCCGGATCGTGACACTATAGTAGTATGTATAAAGAAGAAGAAAGAAAAAAAAAAAAAAACGGGTAGGTGGTATACAATTTTATATATATATATATATATATATATATATATATATATATATATATATATATATATATATATATATATATATATTTATTAAACTGGTGGTGATTATTAAACTGGTGGTCAGGTCCCTGGTCACACTATCAGCAACTTGCAAGTAGTACTCCTAAGCAGACAATCACAATATATATTATACTGGTGGTCAGTGTGGTCACAATGGCAGTGTGGCACTGGCAGCAAGTCCTGCTCTCGGACTCTAACTGCTCCCCACTGTCAGTGTCTCCCCCACAAGTCAGATATACATTATACAGTCACACTATCTATCTATCACTTCAGCAAGTAGTAGTACTCCTCCTAAAGTACTCCTCCTAATGCTCCCCAAAATTACTACTGTCTCTCTCTACTCTAGTCTCACTCTCTTCTCTATAAACGGAGAGGACGCCAGCCACGTCCTCTCCCTATGAATCTCAATGCACGTGTGAAAATGGCGGCGACGCGCGGCTCCTTATATAGAATCCGAGTCTCGCGAGAATCCGACAGCGGGATGATGACGTTCGGGCGCGCTCGGGTTAACCGAGCAAGGCGGGAAGATCCGAGTCGCTCGGCCCCGTGTAAAAAAAACTGAAGTTCGGGCGGGTTCGGATTCCGAGGAACCGAACCCGCTCATCTCTAGTCTCAACAAGAAGCTTCAGAAATATTGATCACGGTCGAGAGACCCTCAAGCAATAGCAGTGGATGCGCTAGTGACCCAGTGGGTATTCCAGTCAGTGTATGTCTTTCCTCCACTTCCACTGATCCCAAAAGTTCTCAGGATCATAAGAAAAACAAGGGTTCGAGCAATCTTCATTGTCCCAGACTGGCCAAGGAGGGCTTGGTACCCAGATCTTCAGGAGTTGCTCATAGAAGATCTTCGGCCGGGGGCCGTGCGTGTATCAAGACTTACCGCGGCTACGTTTGACGGCATGGCTGTTGAGCGCCGGATCCTAGGTTGAAAGGGTATTCCCGAGGAAGTCAACCCACCCTTATTCAGTCCAGGAAAGAAGTAACGTTGAAACATTACCACCGTATTTGGAGATAATGTGTCCTGGTGTGAATCCAAGGAGGCTCCTACGGAAGAGTTTCAGTTGCGACGTTTTCTCCATTCTCTGCAGGCTGGTGCGGAGGCTGGCCTCCGATTGGGGTCAATCAAGGTCCAGATTTCGGCCTTGTCAGTGTTCTTCCAAAAACAATTGGCCTCTCTTCCAGAGGTTCAGACATTCGTGAAAGGGGTTCTGCACATCCAGCCTCCATTTGTGCCTCCAGTGGCACCATGGGACCTTAACGTGGTGGTGCATTTCCTTCAATCGGATTGGTTTGAGCCTCTACAACAGATAGAGTTGAAGTTTCTTACTTGGAAAGTTGTGATGCTTTTGGCATTGGCATCCGCACGGCGGGTGTCTGAATTAGGGGCCTTGTCTCACAAGAGCCTTTACCTGATCTTCCATGAAGATAGGGCAGAGTTGAGAACTCTTCAACATTTTCTTCAAAGGTGGTTTCATCTTTCCACATAAACCAACCTATTGTGGTGCCAGTGGCAACTGACACGTTCACTGAGTCAGTCTCTAGATGTGGTTAGGGCTTTGAAGATTTATGTCGCTAGAACAGCTCAAATACAGAAAACAGAGTCTTTGTTTGTCCTGTATGCTCCCAACAAGATTGGGTGTCCTGCTTCCAAGCAGACTACTGCGCGTTGGATCAGAGGTACGATTCGGCACGCTCATACTACGGCTGGATTGTCCTTGCCGACGTCGGTGAAGGCCCATTCCACTAGGAAGGTGGGCTCATCCTGGGCGGCTGCCCGGGGAACTCTGCAAAGTTGCAACTTTGCCGAGCAGTTACTTGGTCGGGGTCAAACACATTTGCAAAATTCTACAAGTTTGACACCTTGGCCGATGAAGACCTTAAGTACGGTCAATCGGTGCTGCAGGGTCATCCGCACTCTCCCACCCGTACTAGAGCTTTGGTATAAACCCCATGGTCATGAAGTGGACCCCAGCATCCTCTAGGACATATGAGAAAACAGGATTTTGATACCTACCGGTAAATCCTTTTCTCCTAGTCCGTAGAGGATGCTGGGCCCCCGTACCAGTGCGTACTTTACCTGCAGTTTTGTTATTAGAGTTACACAAGTTGTGTTATATTAGTTTCAGCATGTTGCTGTCATTGGTTCATTCCTGTTGGCGTGTGTTCTGTTGAATGCCATGTTGTGCGGCATGGTTGAGGTGTGAGCTGGTATGTATCTCACCACTAGTATTAAAGTAAATCCTTTCCTCGAAATGTCTGTTTCCCTTGGCACAGTTCCTATAACTAAGGTCTGGAGGAGGAGCATAGAGGGAGGAGCCAGTTCACACCCATTGAAAAGTCTTAAGAGTGCCCATGGCTCCTGCGGAACCGTTTATACCCCATGGTCACGAAGTGGACCCCAGCATCCTCTACGGACTAGGAGAAATATATATATATATATATATATATATATCTCTTACATCCTAGAGGATGCTGGGGACTCCGTAAGGACCATGGGGTATAGACGGGCTCCGCAGGAGACATGGGCACTACAAAGAACGTTAGATGGGTGTGCACTGGCTCCTCCATCTATGCCCCTCCTCCAGAACTTAGTTAGATCCTGTGCCCAGAGGAGACTGGGTGCATTACAGGGGAGCTCTCCTGAGTTTCTCTGAAAAAGAGGGTCGGAACGCAGGTCTCACCCTCGCCGTTCGTCCCGGAGCCGCGCCGCCGTCCTCCTCGCAGAGCCGGAAGATAGAAGCCGTGTGAGTATAAGAAGAAAGAGAAGACTTCAGATCTTCTGAGGTAACGCTGCGCGCCATTGCTCCCACACACAACACACACTGCAGGCACGGATGGGTGCAGGGCGCAGGGGGGGTGCCCTGGGCAGCAATAATAAACCTCTAGGACTGGCTAAACGGCATATATAAGCTGAGGTGGCAATATATATTCAATCCCCCGCCAGTATTAAACAAATTGAGTGGGACCGAAGCCCGCCGCTGAGGGGGCGGAGCTTGATCCCACAGCACTAACCAGCGCCATTTTCTCCACAGCACATGCAGAGAAGCTGGCTCCCCGGACTCTCCCCTGCTGAACACGGTGACACAGGGCAAAAAAGAGGGGGGGGGGGGCACTTGTAAGGCGCAGTGAGTGTATAGATATATACAGATAATCATCATATGAAAGCGCTGTTATCTGGGAATTTTGTTTCCAGTGTCAGTTGGCGCTGGGTGTGTGCTGGCATTCTCTCTCTCCCTCTCTCCCTCTCTCTCTCTCTCTCTCTCTCCCTCTCCCTCTCCCTCTCCCTCTCCCTCTCCCTCTCCCTCTCCCTCTCCCTCTCTCCCTCTCTCCCTCTCTCCCTCTCTCCCTCTCTCCCTCTCTCCCTCTCTCCCTCTCTCCCTCTCTCCCTCTCTCCCTCTCTCCTCTCTCTCCCCCCCCCCCAAAGGGCCTTATTGGGGAACGGTCTCCATATAAATATATACCTGTGGGGGTGTCGGTACGCGTGTGTCGGCATGTGTGAAGCGGAAGGCTCATCTAAGGAGGAGGTGGAGCAGATGATTGTGGTTTCTCTGTCGGCAACGCCGACACCTGATTGGTTAGACGTGTGGAATGTTTTAAATCAGAGGTTCTCAAACTCGGTCCTCGGGGGCCCACACAGTGCATGTTTTGCAGGTCTCCACACAGAATCGCAAGTGAAATAATTAGCTCCACCTGTTGACCTTTTAAAATGTGTCAGTGAGTAATTAATACACCTGTGTACTTACTGGGTTACCTGCAAAACATGCACTGTGTGGGCTCCCGAGGATGAGTTTGAGAACCTCTGCTTTAAATGCAAATGTGACTTTGTTACATAAGAGAGTCCAGGGATAGAACAGGGAGTCAATCAATGGCTTTGACGGTGTCACAGGGCCCTTCAGGGTCTCAAAAACGTCCCCTATCCCAAATAGCAGACACTGATACCGACACGGATTCTGACTTCAGTGTCGACTACGATGATACAAGGTTACACCCAAGGGTGGCCAAAAGCATTCATTATATGATTATTGCAATAAAAGATGTTTTGCATATCACAGATGACCCCTCTGTCCCTGACACGAGGGTGCGCATGTATAAGGAAAAGAAACCTGAGGTAACCTTTCCCCCATCTCATGAGCTGAATGCGTTATTTGAAAAGGCTTGGTAATCTCCAGACAAGAAACTGCAGATTCCCAAAATAATTCTTATGGCGTATTCTTTCCCTGCACAGGACAGGGTACGGTTGGAGTCCTCTCCCAGGGTGGACAAGGCTTTAACGCGCTTATCCAAGAAGGTGGCGCTACCGTCTCCAGACACGGCAGCCCTCAAGGATCCTGCTGATCGCAGCCAGGAAACGACTTTAAAATCAATATATACACATACGGGTGCTTTACTCAGACCGGCAATAGCATCGGCTTGGGTTTGTAGCGCTGTAGCAGCTTGGACAGATACCTTGTCAGCTGATATTGATACCCTAGATAGGGATACCATTTTATTGACCTTAGGTCACATTAAAGACGCAGTCTTATATATGAGAGACGCTCAGAGAGACGTTGGGCTGCTAGGTTCGAGAGCCAACGCCATGGCCATTTCTGCTAGGCGAGCACTGTGGACCCGCCAATGGACGGGTGATGCTGACTCAAAAAGGCATATGGAAGTTTTGCCTTACAAGGGTGAAGTTTTATTTGGGGAAGGTCTCACGGACCTGGTTTCCACAGCTACCGTGGGTAAATCTACCTTTTTGCCTTTTGTTCCCCCACGGCAAAAGAAAACACCATAGTATCAAATGCAGTCCTTTCGGTCGCATAAGTCCAGAAGAGGTCGGGGATCTTCCTTCCTCGCCAGAGGTAAGGGTAGAGGGAAAAGAATGCCTGCTACGGCTAGTTACCAGGAGCAGAAGTCCTCCCCGGCTTCTACTAAATCCACCGCATGACGCTGGGGCTCCACTGAGGGAGTCCGCACCGGTGGGGGCACCTCTTCGACTTTTCAGCCACGTCTGGGTCCAGTCGAACGTGGATCCTTGGGCGATGGAAATTGTATCCCAAGGCTACAAGCTGGAATTCGAAGACGTGCCTCCTCGCCGATTATTCAAATCTGCTTTACCAGCTTCTCCCCCAGAGAGGGAGATAGTTTTAGCTGCAATTCAAAAGCTGTGTCAACAGCAAATGATTATCAAGGTTCCCCTAAATCAACAGGGAAAGGGGTACTATTCAACCCTGTTTGTGCTCCCGAAACCGGATGGCTCGGTCAGACCCATTCTAAACTTAAAATCCCTAAACCTGTACTTAAAAAGGTTCAAGTTCAAGATGGAATCGCTCAGGGCGGTTATCTCCAGCCTGGAAGGGGGGGATTTTATGGTGTCACTAGACATAAAGGATGCATACGTTCACGTCCCCATATATCCTCCTCATCAGGCATGCCTGAGATTCGCTGTACAGGACTGTCATTACCAGTTTCAGACGTTGCCGTTTGGGCTTTCCACGGCCCCGAGGGTTTTCACCAAGGTAATGGCGGAAATGATGGTGCTCCTGCGCAGGCAAGGAGTCACAATTATCACGTACTTGGACGATCTCCTGATAAAAGCGAGATCAAAGGAACCGTTGCAGAAAAGCGCGTCGCTCTCCCTGAGAGTGCTGCAACAGCATGGCTGGATTCTAAATCTACCAAAGTCACAGTTGGTTCCTACAACTCTGCTGTTGTTCTTAGGCATGATTATGGACACAGAACAGAAGAGGGGTTTTTCTCCCGATGGAAAAAGCCCAGGAACTCCAGAACATGGTCAGAGACCTGTTAAAACCGACGAGAGTGTCAGTACATCAATGCACTCGAGTACTGGGGAAAATGGTGGCGACCTACGAGGCCATCCCCTTCGGCAGGTTTCATGCAAGGACATTTCAGTGGGACCTTCTGGACTAGTGGTCCGGGTCCCATCTTCAAATACATCAGAAAATAACCCTGTCCCCCAGGGCCAGGGTGTCTCTCCTGTGGTGGTTGCAGAGTGCTCACCTTCTAGAGGGTCGCAGGTTCGGCATTCAAGACTGGGTTCTGGTGACCACGGACGCGAGCCTCCGAGGATGGAGAGCAGTCACACAGGGAAGGAATTTTCAGGGACTATGGTCAAGCCAAGAGGCTTGTCTACACATCAGCATACTGGAATTAAGGGCCATATACAACGGCCTTCGACAAGCGGAAAATCTTCTTCGCGACCTACCAGTTCTGATTCAATCAGACAATGTCACATCTGTGATTCATGTGAACCGCCAAGGCGGGACAAGGAGCAGAGTGGCAATGACTGAACAAACCAAGATTCTGCGCTGGGCAGAAAATCACGTAAGCGCTCTGTCAGCGGTATTCATTCCGGGAATGGACAACTGGGAAGCAGACTTCCTCAGCAGACACGATCTCCATCCAGGAGAGTGGGGACTTCATCAAGAAGTTTTTGCAGAGATAACAAGTCTTTGGGGACTTCGTCAAATAGACATGATGGCGTCACGCCTCAACAAGAAGCTTCGGAGGTACTGTGCCAGGTCAAGGGACCCTCAGGCAGTAGCGGTGGACGCCCTGGTGACACCATGGGTGTTTCAGTCTGTCTATGTGTTCCCTCCTCTTCCTCTCATCTCAAAAATATTGAGAATCATAAGACGAAAAAGAGTGCAGACAATACTCATTGTTCCAGATTGGCCTGGAAGGGCCTGGTATTCAGATCTTCAGGAGATGCTCACAGAAGATCCATGGCCTCTTCCTCTCAGGGAGGACCTGTTGCAACAGGGGCCCTGCGTGTTCCAAGACTTACCGCGGTTACGTTTGACGGCATGGCGGTTGAACACAGAGTCCTAGCTGGGAAAGGTATTCCGGAGGAAGTCATCCCTACTCTGATAAAGGCTAGGAAGGAGGTGACGGCGAATCATTATCACCGTATTTGGAGGAAATATGTATCTTGGTGTGAAGCCAAGAATGCTCCTACGGACGATTTCCACTTGGGCCGTTTTCTCCACTTTCTACAGACCGGAGTGGATATGGGCCTAAAGTTAGGTTCCATTAAAGTACAGATTTCGGCCCTATACATTCTTCCAGAAGGAATTGGCTTCTCTCCCAGAAGTCCAGACTTTTGTAAAGGGAGTGCTACACATCCAGCCTTCTTTTCTGCCCCCAGTGGCACCATGAGACCTTAACGTGGTGTAACAGTTCCTAAAATCTCACTGGTTTGAGCCTCTTAAAACAGTTGAGTTAAAATTTCTCACTTGGAAAGTGGTCATGTTATTGGCCTTGGCATCTGCAAGGCGGGTGTCCGAATTGGTGGCCTTGTCTCATAAGAGCCCCTATCTCATTTTACATGTGGATAGAGCTGAGTTGAGGACTCGTCCTCCGTTTTTGCCTAAGGTGGTGTCATCATTTCATATGAACCAACCTATTGTGGTGCCTGTGGCTACGGGAGACTTGGAGGATTCCAAGTCCCTTGATGTAGTCAGGGCCTTAAAAATTTACGTAGCCAGGACGGCTCGGATTAGGAAAACAGAGGCACTGTTTGTCCTGTATGCAGCCAACAAAGTTGGCGCTCCTGCTTCTAAGCAGACTATTGCTCGCTGGATCTGTAACACGATTCAGCAGGCTCATTCTACGGCTGGATTGCCGTTACCAAATTCGGTAAAGGCCCATTCCACTAGGAAGGTGGGTTCTTCTTGGGCGGCTGCCCGAGGCGTCTCTGCTTTACAGCTTTGCCGAGCGGCTACGTGGTCGGGTTCAAACACTTTTGCAAAATTCTAGAAGTTTGATACCCTGGCTGATGAGGATCTCATGTTTGCTCAGTCGGTGCTGCAGAGTCATCCGCACTCTCCCGCCTGGTTTGGAGCTTTGGTATAATCCCTATGGTCCTTACGGAGTCCCTAGCATCCTCTAGGACGTAAGAGAAAATAAGATTTTAAACCTACCGGTAAATCTTTTTCTCCTAGTCCGTAGAGGATGTTGGGCGGCCGTCCCAGTGCGGACATATTTCTGCATGACTTGTATATAGTTGTTGCTTACATAAGGGTTATGTTACAGTTAAGATCAGTCGTTTACTGATACTGTTTTGTTCATGTTAACTGGTTGCGTATATTCCAGGCTTATACGGTGTGGATGGTGTGGGCTGGTATGAATCTTGCCCTTAGATTAAAATCCTTTCCTCGTACTGTCCGTCTCCTCTGGGCACAGTTTCTCTAACCCTCTAGGCATAGAGGGAGGAGCCAGTGCACACCCATCTAAAGTTCTTTGTAGTGCCCATGTCTCCTGCGGAGCCCGTCTATACCCCATAGTTCTTGCGTAGTTCCCAGCATCCTCTACGGACTAGGAGAAAAGTTTACCGGTAGAATAAAAAAAAAAAAATATATATATATATATATATATATATATAATATACATACATACATACATACATACATACATACATACATACATACATACATACATACATACATACATACATACCCCTTTCACAAATCACGGCACTGGAGACAGGTTTCAAATGCAATAAAAAGCTTGTAATTTGGGTAGACGCACGTTTCAGAGCTTCCGCTCCGTCCTCAGTACCATACAAGATAAACACAACTTGACAATACACACACTTAAATACCTGTGTAGGTCCCGCCGAGCACCGCCGCCGTCCCCCTGGTTCCCGTTCACCACCGCTGCTCTCACTTCCGCTCCCGACCTCATGTTGCCAGGCAATGCTCAGCTTGCGCGTCACCAGCCTCACAGTCTGTAGAGCGGGACGTCACTGATGTTGCAGCTCCGGAACTGGTTCCCCCGGGGTCTGCAGCACAAGCCTGACAGGGACCTATAACAAAGACAACACATAATACAGACACTAAAAGAGAAAAACATTACATTAAACATAACATTGAACATACATATCATACCCAGAAGCATCTTCCCACTACTAAATGCGGATCAGTACAAATGCATATACTTGTATATCCTATGGCTAGATACCACAGCTACTGGGGTATCAACTATAAAGAACAGCACTATTCCCCAATCGATCACCCCCACAAAGAACAATATAACCCCAGTGTGTCCTACACTAGGGGCATGTCATCCCTCAGTAATCCAGTACTATACTCACTGCCACCCCCTCTACATAACATTCCAGTTGATCTTGTCATTTAGACCAAAGGGAGTGAATGTGTTTAGCCTCATAATCCACCTTGATTCCTTTTCCAGCAAGCATTTAGCCCTGTCACCTCCCCGCAATGTGAGTGGAACATGGTCAATGCCAAAGTAGCTCAGATCACTTAATTTATGGCCAGCTTGTTTAAAGTGGCGCGCAACTGGTTGGTCCACTATCTTACCCTCGAGCGTCAACTTGATGGCTGACCGATGGGCTGCCATCCTTTCACTAAGCTTGCGTACCGTCTGGCCTATATAATAAAGGCCACAAGGGCAGACTATGACATATACCACGAAAGAAGTGTTGCATGTAATTACATATCTAATGCCGTACTTTTTATCATTATTATGTGGGTGCTTAAAATCTTTGCACACCACCATATAGCGGCATGTGGTGCATTTCGGGCATCTATAACAACCAGGGGCCTTGCGATAGACATTGGGTGCGTCTCCCTTGCCCATGCCTGTAATATCTGTACGCACCAGACGGTCCCTCAAGTTCCGACCTCTCCTAAACGCTGCAACAGGTCTGATCTCCTTGAGCCCAGGAAGTTCAGGATCTGATGCCACGATGGGCCAAAGAGCCTTAGAGGCCCTGTGTATAATAGGACTAGCTACCGAGTAATCACTACTCCAAGGTAAAATGGTACTCTTTGTTCCTATTAGATGTAAGCAAGTCACCACGGGACATACCCAATACTTTCTGTTTTTGTGTCTGAAGGAGCTGACTTTCATACCCTCGGTGCTCAAATTTGGAAATCATTTCATCCAAAAGTTGAGGTACTTTAGTCTGATCGCTGGTAATGCGAGCAACTCGCATCATTTGTGATGTCGGTAAACCCCTCTTTAATGCGGGAGGGTGGTGGCTGGACGCCATCAACAATGTGTTGCGATCCGTAGGTTTAGAGTATATTTCTGACTGTAAGACCCCATCCACTAACATCACTTTGACATCCAGAAAGTTAGCTACATTGTTGTCACATGAATATGTGAACTTAATCGGAGATGTTGAGTTGTTGATCTCCAACATTAGGGCCTCAAAGGTTTCTAGGTCACCCCCCCATAATAGGAACACGTCGTCAATATATCGAGAGTACATAAGTAACTTCTCACCGCAGGGTTATTAAAGAACATTTTCTGTTCTTGATCGAACATATAAACATTAGCATACGAGGGTGCTACCGATGATCCCATCGCGCACCCTCGCAGCTGTAGGTAAAATTCACCATCGAACAAGAAGTAGTTGCGATATAAAGTAAGCTCTAACAGGGTCAGGAACAAATCATGATTGAATACACTGGAAGCAAGGTTCTTGTCTAGAAATGCTTTCATGGCCCGCATTCCCTCATGGTGCGGAATTGACGTATATAGGCTCTGAACGTCAAGACAACATAGCCACGTATTAGGAGGAATGTCCCGAAGAGCTTCCAGCTTGAGTAGAAATGAGGTGGTGTCTTTTAGAAACGTCTCTTGGGTCATCAATAGAGGTTGCAGGATGCGATCCAGCAATTGTGCCACTGGCTGGTACAAAGAATCCCTTGCGGAAATTATCGGTCTGCCGGGCGGCTGGGTGTCATGTTTATGAAGTTTGGGCAGTGTGTACAGCACCGGGTTCTTGGGATGATTTATACATAGTGCTTTGTACACTTTATCAGGAAGTAAGCCTTCATCTTTTGCTCTTACTAAGATATCCATCAGCTCTTTCTGATATTCCAGGACCTGGTTGCTTCTGAGTTTTTGATAAACTCCTACCTCCGCCAATTGTGCTTGAATTTCCTTTCTATAGTAGTCCAAGTCTAGAATCACTATAACCCCGCCTTTATCGGCGGGCCTGATAACAATGTCCTGATACGAAGATAGCTGATTAATCGCTTCACGTTCAGCTCTAGTGAGATTAAATTTGATTCTAGCAGGTGCTGCCAGGTATCTGTTGACTGAATCGTCCATCAAACGGCTAAACGTTCTAATGGAGGCGTTGTGAGATGGAGGATCAAATCTAACAAAAGGAATAAGAGCAGTCACGCTCAAGAAGAACACCTGATATTTAATCTTTCAAAAAGATCTTTGTCTGCCACCGAAATTCAAGTGCTGAATAAGGGACTAAGTTTTGTACCTACAAATAATCATGATCCGTTTAATTGGTCACGTGATCTACACAATTTCTCGCGAAAATTGCGGCTCAAAGAATATTTCCAGAACTCAACATCGGTAACATCAGAGTCTGTCTTCGATGCATTCCTTCATAGTAGGTCCAGGTCTAGATTTGATCCTCCATCTCACAACGCCTCCATTAGAACGTTTAGCCGTTTGATGGACGATTCAGTCAACAGATACCTGGCAGCACCTGCTAGAATCAAATTTCTCTATCGTCCTAAGTGGATGCTGGGGTTCCTGAAAGGACCATGGGGAATAGCGGCTCCGCAGGAGACAGGGCACAAAAGTAAAGCTTTTACAGGTCAGGTGGTGTGTACTGGCTCCTCCCCCTATGACCCTCCTCCAGACTCCAGTTAGATTTTTGTGCCCGGCCGAGAAGGGTGCAATTCTAGGTGGCTCTCATAAAGAGCTGCTTAGAGAGTTTAGCTTAGGTTTTTTATTTTACAGTGATTCCTGCTGGCAACAGGATCACTGCAACGAGGGACAGAGGGGAGAAGAAGTGAACTCACCTGCGTGCAGGATGGATTGGCTTCTTGGCTACTGGACATGAAGCTCCAGAGGGACGATCACAGGTACAGCCTGGATGGTCACCGGAGCCACGCCGCCGGCCCCCTCACAGATGCTGAAGCAAGAAGAGGTCCAGAATCGGCGGCTGAAGACTCCTGCAGTCTTCTTAAGGTAGCGCACAGCACTGCAGCTGTGCGCCATTTTCCTCTCAGCACACTTCACACGGCAGTCACTGAGGGTGCAGGGCGCTGGGGGGGGGGCGCCCTGGGAGGCAAATGAAAACCTTTAAAAAGGCTAAAAATACCTCACATATAGCCCCAGAGGCTATATGGAGATATTTACCCCTGCCTAAATGTACTAAATAGCGGGAGACGAGCCCGCCGAAAAAGGGGCGGGGCCTATCTCCTCAGCACACGGCGCCATTTTCTGTCACAGCTCCGCTGGTCAGGAAGGCTCCCAGGTCTCTCCCCTGCACTGCACTACAGAAACAGGGTATAACAGAGAGGGGGGGCAGAATAAATGGCAATATATTAATATAAAAGCAGCTATAAGGGAGCACTTAATCATAAGGCTATCCCTGTCATATATAGCGTTTTTTGGTGTGTGCTGGCAGACTCTCCCTCTGTCTCCCCAAAGGGCTAGTGGGTCCTGTCTTCGTATAGAGCATTCCCTGTGTCTGCTGTGTGTCGGTACGTGTGTGTCGACATGTATGAGGACGTTATTGGTGTGGAGGCGGAGCAATTGCCAAATATGAGGATGTCACCTCCTAGGGGGTCGACACCAGAATGGATGCCTTTATTTGTGGAATTACGGGATAGCGTCAACTCGCTTAAGCAGTCGTTTGCCGACATGAGGCGGCCGGACACTCAATTAGTGTCTGTCCAGGCGCCTCAAACACCGTCAGGGGCTGTAAAACGTCCCTTGCCTCAGTCGGTCGACACAGACCCAGACACAGGCACTGATTCCGGTGGTGAAGGTGACGAATCAACCGTATTTTCCAGTAGGGCCACACGTTATATGATTTTGGCAATAAAGGAGATGTTACATTTAGCTGATACTACAGGTACCACGAAACAGGGTATTATGTGGGGTGTGAAAAAACTACCAGTAGTTTTTACCGAATCAGAAGAATTAAATGACGTGTGTGATGAAGCGTGGGGTGCCCCGATAAAAAACTGCTAATTTCAAAGAAGTTATTGGCTTTATACCCTTTCCCGCCAGAGGTTAGGGAGCGCTGGGAAACACCTCCTAGGGTGGACAAAGCGCTAACACGCTTATCAAATCAAGTGGCGTTACCCTCTCCTGAGACGGACGCACTTAAAGATCCATCAGATAGGAGGATGGAAAATATCCAAAAAGGTATATACACACATGCACGTGTTATACTACGACCAGCTATTGCGACTGCCTGGATGTGCAGTGCTGGGGTAGTTTGGTCAGAGTCCCTGATCGAAAATATTGATACCCTGGACAGGGACAATATTTTACTGTCGTTAGAACAAATAAAGGATGCATTTCTTTATATGCGTGATGCACAGAGAGATATCTGCACACTGGCATCACGGGTAAGTGCTATGTCCATTTCGGCCAGAAGAGCTTTATGGACACGACAGTGGACAGGCGATGCGTAGAGGAGTTATTTGAGGTCGGTCTATCGGATTTGGTGGCCACGGCTACGGCCGGGAAATCCACCTTTCTACCTCAAGTCACTCCCCAACAGAAAAAGGCACCGACCTTTCAACCGCAGCCCTTTCGTTCCTTTAAAAATAAGAGAGCAAAGGGCTATTCATATCTGCCACGAGGCAGAGGACGAGGGAAGAGACAGCAACAGGCAGCTCCTTCCCAGGAACAGAAGCCCTCCCCGGCTTCTACAAAAGCCTCAGCATGACGCTGGGGCTTCGCAAGCGGACTCGGGGGCGGTAGGCGGTCGTCTCAAAAATTACAGCGCGCAGTGGGCTCACTCGCAGGTAAATCCCTGGATCCTGCAGATAATATCTCAGGGGTACAGGTTGAAATTAGAGACAGAGCCACCTCGCCGTTTCCTGAAGTCTGCTTTACCAACGTCCCCCTCAGAAAGGGAGACGGTTTTGGAAGCCATTCACAAGCTGTATTCTCAGCAGGTGATAGTCAAGGTACCTCTTCTACAACAAGGGAAGGGGTATTATTCCACTCTATTTGTGGTACCGAAGCCGGATGGCTCGGTAAGGCCTATTCTAAATCTGAAGTCCTTGAACCTATACATAAAGAAGTTCAAGTTCAAGATGGAGTCACTCAGAGCAGTGATAGCGAACCTGGAAGAAGGGGACTTTATGGTATCCTTGGACATCAAGGATGCGTATCTCCACGTTCCAATTACCCCTCACACCAGGGGTACCTCAGGTTCGTTGTACAAAACTGTCACTATCAGTTTCAGACGCTGCCGTTTGGTTTGTCCACGGCACCTCGGGTCTTTACAAAGGTAATGGCCGAGATAATATTTCTTCTTCGAAGAAAAGGCGTATTAATTATCCCATACTTGGACGATCTCCTAATAAGGGCAAGGTCCAGAGAACAGCTAGAGATGGGTTTAGCACTATCTCAAGAGGTGCTAAAGCAGCACGGATGGATTCTGAATATTCCAAAATCCCAATTAATGCCGACAACTCATCTGCTGTTCCTGGGGATGATTCTGGATACAGTTCAGAAAAAGGTTTTTCTTCCCGAAGAAAAAGCCAAGGAGTTATCTGACCTGGTCAGGAACCTCCTAAAACCAGGAAAGGTGTCTGTACATCAATGCACAAGAGTCCTGGGAAAAAATGGTAGCTTCTTACGAAGCAATCCCTTTCGGCAGATTCCATGCAAAGGGATCTGTTGGATAAATGGTCAGGGTCGCATCTTCAGATGCACCTGCGGATAACCCTGTCGCCGAGGACAAGGGTATCCCTTCTGTGGTGGTTGCAGGAGGCTCATCTATTGGAGGGCCGCAGATTCGGCATACAGGATTGGATCCTGGTGACCACGGATGCCAGCCTGAGAGGCTGGGGAGCAGTCACACAGGGAAGAAATTTCCAGGGAGTGTGGTCGAGCCTGAAAAAGTCTCTTCACATAAGCATTCTGGAACTAAGAGCAATCTACAATGCTCTAAGCCAGGCGGAACCTCTGCTTCAAGGAAGACCGGTGTTGATCCAGTCGGACAACATCACGGCAGTCGCCCATGTAAACAGACAGGGCGGCACAAGAAGCAGGAGGGCAATGGCAGAAGCTGCCAGGATCCTTCGCTGGGCGGAGAATCACGTGATAGCACTGTCAGCAGTATTCATCCCGGGCGTGGACAACTGGGAAGCAGACTTCCTCAGCAGACACGACCTTCACCCGGGAGAGTGGGGACTTCATCCAGAAGTTTTCCACATGCTATTAAACCGTTGGGTAAAACCAATGGTGGACATGATGGCGTCTCGCCTCAACAAAACACTGGACAGGTATTGCGCCAGGTCAAGAGATCCGCAGGCAATAGCTGTGGACGCGCTGGTAACACCTTGGGTGTACCAGTCGGTATATGTGTTTCCTCCTCTGCCTCTCATACCAAAGGTATTGAGGATTATACGGCAAAGAGGAGTAAGACTAGTGGCTCCGGATTGGCCAAGAAGGACTTGGTACCCGGAACTTCAAGAGATGGTCACGGACGATCCGTGGCCTCTACTTCTGAGAAGGGACCTGCTTCAGCAGGGTCCTTGTCTTTTTCAAGACTTACCGCGGCTGCGTTTGACGGCATGGCGTTGAATGCCAGATCCTAAAAGGAAAAGGCATTCCAGAAGAAGTCATTCCTACCTTGATAAAGGCAAGGAAGGAAGTCACCGCGAAGCATTATCGCCGTATTTGGCGAAAATATGTTGCGTGGTGCGAGCAGCGGAGTGCTCCGATGGAGGAATTTCAACTGGGTCGTTTTCCTACATTTCCTGCAATCAGGATTGTCTATGGGTCTCAAATTGGGATCTATTAAGGTTCAAATTTCGGCCCTATCAATATTCTTCCACAAAGAATTGGCCTCAGTCCCTGAGGTCCAGATTTTTATCAAAGGAGTACTGCATATACAGCCTCCTGTGGTGCCTAAGGTGGCACCGTGGGATCTAAATGTAGTTTTAGATTTCCTCAAATCCAATTGGTTTGAACCACTAAAGAATGTGGATTTGAAATATCTCACATGGAAAGTGACTATGTTACTGGCCCTGGCTTCGGCCGGGAGAGTATCTGAACTGGCGGCTTTGTCTTATAAAAGCCCTTATTTAATTTTCCATTCGACATAGGGCAGAGCTGCGGACGCGTCCGCATTTTCTCCCTAAGGTGGTATCAGCGTTTCACCTGAACCAGCCTATTGTAGTGCCTGCGGCTACAGACGACTTGAAGGACTCCAAGTTGTTGGACGTTGTCAGAGCCTTAAAAATATACATTTAAAGGACGGCTGGAGTCAGAAAATCTGACTCGCTGTTTATACTGTATGCACCCAACAAGTTGGGTGCACCTGCTTCTAAGCAGTCGATTGCTCGTTGGTTTTGTAACAAAATTCAACTTGTACATTCTGTGGCAGGCCTGCCACAGCCTAAATCTGTTAAGGCCCATTCCGCAAGGAAGGTGGGCTCATCTTGGGCGGCTGCCCGAGGGGTCTCGGCATTACAACTCTGCCGAGCAGCTACGTGGTCAGGGGAGAACACGTTTATAAATTTTTACAAATTTGATACCCTGGCAAAGGAGGACCTGGAGTTCTCTCATTCGGTGCTGCAGAGTCATCCGCACTCTCCCGCCCGTTTGGGAGCTTTGGTATAATCCCCATGGTCCTTTCAGGAACCCCAGCATCCACTTAGGACGATAGAGAAAATAAGAATTTACTTACCGATAATTCTATTTCTCGGAGTCCGTAGTGGATGCTGGGCGCCCATCCCAAGTGCGGATTATCTGCAATACTTGTACATAGTTATTGTTAACTAATTCGGGTTATTGTTTAGGAAGCCATCTTTCAGAGGCTCCTCTGTTATCATACTGTTAACTGGGTTTAGATCACAAGTTGTACGGTGTGATTGGTGTGGCTGGTATGAGTCTTACCCGGGATTCAAAATCCTCCCTTATTGTGTACGCTCGTCCGGGCACAGTACCTAACTGGAGTCTGGAGGAGGGTCATAGGGGGAGGAGCCAGTACACACCACCTGACCTGTAAAAGCTTTACTTTTGTGCCCTGTCTCCTGCGGAGCCGCTATTCCCCATGGTCCTTTCAGGAACCCCAGCATCCACTACGGACTCCGAGAAATAGAATTATCGGTAAGTAAATTCTTATTTTAATCTCACTAGAGCTGAACGTGAAGCGATTAATCAGCTATCTTCGTATCAGGACATTGTTATCAGGCCCGCCGATAAAGGCGGGGTTATAGTGATTCTAGACTTGGACTACTATACTATAGAAAGGAAATTCAAGCACAATTGGCGGAGGTAGGAGTTTATCAAAAACTCAGAAGCAACCCGGTCCTGGAATATCAGAAAGAGCTGATGGATATCTTAGTAAGAGCAAAAGATGAAGGCTTACTTCCTGATAAAGTGTACAAAGCACTATGTATAAATCATCCCAAGAACCCGGTGCTGTACACACTGCCCAAACTTCATAAACATGACACCCAGCCGCCCGGCAGACCGATAATTTCCGCAAGGGATTCTTTGTACCAGCCAGTGGCACAATTGCTGGATCGCATCCTGCAACCTCTATTGATGACCCAAGAGACGTTTCTAAAAGACACCACCTCATTTCTACTCAAGCTGGAAGCTCTTCGGGACATTCCTCCTAATACGTGGCTATGTTGTCTTGACGTTCAGAGCCTATATACGTCAATTCCGCACCATGAGGGAATGCGGGCCATGAAAGCATTTCTAGACAAGAACCTTGCTTCCAGTGTATTCAATCATGATTTGTTCCTGACCCTGTTAGAGCTTACTTTATATCACAGCTACTCCTTGTTCGATGGTGAATTTTACCTACAGCTGCGAGGGTGCGCGATGGGATCATCGGTAGCACCCTCGTATGCTAATGTTTATATGTTCGATCAAGAACAGAAAATGTTCTTTAATAACCCTGCGGTGAGAAGTAAGTTACTTATGTACACTCGATATATTGACGACGTGTTCCTATTATGGGGGGGTGACCTAGAAACCTTTGAGGCCCTAATGTTGGAGATCAACAACTCAACATCTCCGATTAAGTTCACATATTCATGTGACAACAATGTAGCTAACTTTCTGGATGTCAAAGTGATGTTAGTGGATGGGGTCTTACAGTCAGAAATATACTCTAAACCTACGGATCGCAACACATTGTTGATGGCGTCCAGCCACCGCCCTCCCGCATTAAAGAGGGGTTTACCGACATCACAAATGATGCGAGTTGCTCGCATTACCAGCGATCAGACTAAAGTACCTCAACTTTTGGATGAAATGATTTCCAAATTTGAGCACCGAGGGTATGAAAGTCAGCTCCTTCAGACACAAAAACAGAAAGTATTGGGTATGTCCCGTGGTGACTTGCTTACATCTAATAGGAACAAAGAGTACCATTTTACCTTGGAGTAGTGATTACTCGGTAGCTAGTCCTATTATACACAGGGCCTCTAAGGCTCTTTGGCCCATCGTGGCATCAGATCCTGAACTTCCTGGGCTCAAGGAGATCAGACCTGTTGCAGCGTTTAGGAGAGGTCGGAACTTGAGGGACCGTCTGGTGCGTACAGATATTACAGGCATGGGCAAGGGAGACGCACCCAATGTCTATCGCAAGGCCCCTGGTTGTTATAGATGCCCGAAATGCACCACATGCCGCTATATGGTGGTGTGCAAAGATTTTACGCACCCACATAATAATGATAAAAAGTACGGCATTAGATATGTAATTACATGCAACACTTCTTTCGTGGTATATGTCCTAGTCTGCCCTTGTGGCCTTTATTATATAGGCCAGACGGTACGCAAGCTTAGTGAAAGGATGGCAGCCCATCGGTCAGCCATCAAGTTGACGCTCGAGGGTAAGATAGTGGACCAACCAGTTGCGCGCCACTTTAAACAAGCTGGCCATAAATTAAGTGATCTGAGCTACTTTGGCATTGACCATGTTCCACTCACATTGCGGGGAGGTGACAGGGCTAAATGCTTGCTGGAAAAGGAATCAAGGTGGATTATGAGGCTAAACACATTCACTCCCTTTGGTCTAAATGACAAGATCAACTGGAATGTTATGTAGAGGGGGTGGCAGTGAGTATAGTACTGGATTACTGAGGGATGACATGCCCCTAGTGTAGGACACACTGGGGTTATATTGTTCTTTGTGGGGGTGATCGATTGGGGAATAGTGCTGTTCTTTATAGTTGATACCCCAGTAGCTGTGGTATCTAGCCATAGGATATACAAGTATATGCATTTGTACTGATCCGCATTTAGTAGTGGGAAGATGCTTCTGGGTATGATATGTATGTTCAATGTTATGTTTAATGTAATGTTTTTCTCTTTTAGTGTCTGTATTATGTGTTGTCTTTGTTATAGGTCCCTGTCAGGCTTGTGCTGCAGACCCCGGGGGAACCAGTTCCGGAGCTGCAACATCAGTGACGTCCCGCTCTACAGACTGTGGGGCTGGTGACGCGCAAGCTGAGCGTTGCCTGGCAACATGAGGTCGGAAGCGGAAGTGAGAGCAGCGGCGGTGAACGGGGAACCAGGGGGACGGCGGCGGTGCTCGGCGGGACCTACACAGGTATTTAAATGTGTGTATTGTCAAGTTGTGTTTATCTTGTATGGTACTGAGGACGGAGCGGAAGCTCTGAAACGTGCGTCTACCCAAATTACAAGCTTTTTATTGCATTTGAAACCTGTCTCCAGTGCCGTGATTTGTGAAGGGGTGTATGCTGTTTTACACTGGCACGGGGACCCATTGCTGATTGAACTCCAGAGTGCCGGCTGCTATGGACAAATATATATATATATATATATATATATATATATATATATATATATATATATATATATATATATATATATATATATATATATATATATATATATATATATATATATATATATATATACACACATACATATATACACACATACATATATATATACACATACATACAAGGTGCTTCATCGCGCCCTACGGGCGCTCTTCACACCGTCGAAAGGGGCTACGCCCCCTTAACCCCTGCGCGCCTTGCTGCTGTTCAATATTTGTATGAGAATTGCCTGCATTCCTAGGTTTGTTAGTGGTTAAATATTGCACGACGAAAGTGCTTCCAATGGTGAAGGGGGCGTAGCCCCTTGCGACGGCGTGAACAGTGCCTGCAGAGCACGAATGTAGCGGGTGCTGGGGGGACCGCGGATGAGGCAGGGAGTATGTAGATGCTGCGAGTGGACGGGGAGGTGGATGCAGGTGTGGGGGGAGGGGGTGCGGGACCTATACCTATGTCATTTTATTTGTAACAATATATAGGACACGGATAAGGATGTATGTGATATAGACATACCCGCATGAAGAGGTAAATGGTGTCATTAGACACAGAGGGAAGTGCTGGTACAATGCGGAGCAGGGGCAGCTGTGTCCTCTCTCTACACCGTACCATCCTTCAGGTGTAGCAACACGGACATGTTGCGCACGCAAGGTCTCCACGCGGCCGCAGGTGCACCAGTCCCCTCTGCATGCGCTATGTGCGCGCGCCCCCCTCAGGTGCAGTAGGAGGAGGGGGCGATGGCTGGAGCTGGTACCAGGGCCAATGGGCATGGACAGCGCGGTCATGTGCTCGGCTTGCGCCCTGCGCTTGCTGTGTGAGGGATAGGGAGGAGGCGGCAGAGCGGAGCATCACCGATATACCGGTAACTATGGGGGGCACCGCAAGGGGTTATGGCTCCTGTACTCCTGGTGAGGGTTTGTCAGGGAGGTGTCAAGGAGCCGGTGGTATGGACAGTGTATGGGATACAGGGCGGTAGGGAGGGGATACAGAGACGCGGGGCGGTAGGGAGGGGATACAGAAACGCAGGGCCGTAGGGAGGGGAAAGAGACGCAGAGCGGTAGGGAGGGGAAAGAGAGACGCAGAGCGGTAGGGAGGGGAAAGAGAGACGCAGAGCGGTAGGGAGGGGAGAGAGACGCAGAGCGGTAGGGAGGGGATACAGAGACACAGGGCGGTAGGGAGGGGATACAGAGACGCAGAGCGGTAGGGAGGGGGGATACAGAGACACAGGGCGGTAGGGAGGGGAAAGAGACGCAGAGCGGTAGGGAGGGGATACAGAGACACAGGGCGGTAGGGAGGGGATACAGAGACGCAGAGCGGTAGGGAGGGGATACAGAGACACAGGGCGGTAGGGAGGGGGGATACAGAGACACAGGGCGGTAGGGAGGGGATACAGAGACGCAGAGCGGTAGGGAGGGGGGATACAGAGACACAGGGCGGTAGGGAGGGGGGATACAGAGACACAGGGCGGTAGGGAGGGGATACAGAGATGCAGAGCGGTAGGGAGGGGGGATACAGAGACACAGGGCGGTAGGGAGGGGATACAGAGACGCAGAGCGGTAGGGAGGGGATACAGAGACGCAGGGCGGTAGGGAGGGGATACAGAGACGCAGAGCGGTAGGGAGGGGATACAGAGACACAGGGCGGTAGGGAGGGCACACAGACGCAGGGTGGCAGGGAGGGGATAGAGAGACGCAGGGAGGGGGATAGAGAGACGCAGGGCGGTAGGGAGGGGGATAGAGAGACGCAGGGCGGTAGGGAGGGGATAGAGAGACGCAGGGCGGTAGGGAGGGGATAGAGAGACGCAGGGCGGTAGGGAGGGGATAGAGAGACGCGGGGCGGTAGGGAGGGGATAGAGAGACGCGGGGCGGTAGGGAGGGGATAGAGAGAAGCGGGGTGGTAGGGTGGGGATACAGAGGCGTAGGGAGGAGGGGATTCAGAGACGTGGGACGGTAGGGAGGGGATAGAGAGACGCAGGGTGGTAGGGAGGGGATTTAGAGATGCGGGGCGGTAGGGAGGGGATACAGAGATGCAGGGTGTTGGGGAGGGGATACAGAGACGTGGGGCAGCAGGTAGAGGATACAGAGAGGCGGGGCGGTAGGGAGGGGATAGAGAGACGCGGGGCGGTAGGGAGGGGATAGAGAGACGCAGGGCGGTAGGGAGGGGATAGACGCAGGGCGGTAGGGAGGGGATAGAGAGACGCAGGGTGGCAGGGAGGGGATAGAGACGTGGGCGGTAGGGAGGGAATAGAAAGACGCGGGGCGGTAGGGAGGGGATAGAGAGACGCGGGGCGGTAGGGAGGGGATAGAGAGACGCAGGGCGGTAGGGAGGGGATAGAGAGACGCAGGGCGGTAGGGAGGGGATAGAGACGCAGGGCGGTAGGGAGGGGATAGAGAGACGCAGGGCGGCAGGGAGGGGATAGAGAGACGTGGGCGGTAGGGAGGGGATAGAGAGACGCGGGCGGTAGGGAGGGGTTAGAGAGACGCGGGGTGGTAGGGTGGGGATACAGAGGCGTAGGGAGGAGGGGATACAGACAGACGCGGGCGGTAGGGAGGAGATACAGAGACGCGGGGCGGTAGGGAGGGGATAGAGAGACATGGGGCGGTAGGGAGGGGATACAGAGATGCAGGGTGTTAGGGAGGGAATACAGAGACGCGGGGCAGCAGGTAGATACAGAGAGGCGGGGCGGCTGGGAGGGGATAGGGAGACGCGGGGCGGTAGGGAGGGGATACAGAGACGCGGGGCGGTAGGGAGGGGATAGAGAGACGCGGGGCGGTAGGGAGGGGATAGAAAGACGCGGGGCGGTAGGGAGGGGATAGAAAGACGCGGGGCGGTAGGGAGGGGATAGAAAGACGCGGGCGGTAGGGAGGGGATATAGAGACGCGGGGCGGTAGGGAGGGGATATAGAGACGCGGGGCGGTAGGGAGGGGATAGAAAGACGCGGGCGGTAGGGAGGGGATACAGAGATGCAGGGTGTTAGGGAGGGGATACAGAGACGCGGGGCAGCAGGTAGATACAGAGAGGCGGGGCGGCTGGGAGGGGATAGGGATACAGAGGCGGGGCGGTAGGGAGGGGATACAGAGGCGGGGCGGTAGGGAGGGGATAGAGAGACGCGGGGCGGTAGGGAGGGGATAGAAAGACGCGGGGCGGTAGGGAGGGGATATAGAGACGCGGGCGGTAGGGAGGGGATATAGAGACGCGGGGCGGTAGGGAGGGGATATAGAGACGCGGGGTGGTAGGGAGGGGATAGAAAGACGCGGTAGGGAGGGGATACAGAGAGGCGGGGCGGCTGGGAGGGGATAGAGAGGGGCGGTAGGGAGGCGATAGAGAGACGCGGGGCGGTAGGGAGGGGATAGAGAGACGCGGGGCGGTAGGGAGGGGATAGAGAGACGCGGGCGGCTGGGAGGGGATAGAGAGAGGCGGGGCAGTAGGGAGGGGATATAGAGACACGGGGCGGTAGGGAGGGGATAGAAAGACGCGGGGCGGTAGGGAGGGGATATAGAGACGCGGGGCGGTAGGGAGGGGATAGAGAGACGCGGGGCGGTAGGGAGGGGATAGAGAGACGCGGGGCGGTAGGGAGGGGATAGAGAGACGCGGGGCGGTAGGGAGGGGATAGAGAGACGCAGGGTGGCAGGGAGGGGATAGAGAGACGTGGGTGGTAGGGAGGGGATAGAGAGACGCGGTAGGGAGGGGTTAGAGAGACGCGGGGTGGTAGGGTGGGGATACAGAGGCGTAGGGAGGAGAGGATACAGACAGACGCGGGCGGTAGGGAGGAGATACAGAGACGCGGGGCGGTAGGGAGGGGATAGAGAGACGTGGGGCGGTAGGGAGGGGATACAGAGATGCAGGGTGTTAGGGAGGGGATACAGAGATGCAGGGTCTTAGGGAGGGGATACAGAGACGCGGGGCAGCAGGTAGATACAGAGAGGCGGGGCGGCTGGGAAGGGATAGAGAGACGCGGGGCGGTAGGGAGGGGATACAGAGAGGCGGGGCGGCTGGGAGGGGATAGAGAGACGCGGGGCGGTAGGGAGGGGATAGAGAGACGCGGGGCGGTAGGGAGGGGATAGAGAGACGCGGGCGGTAGGGAGGGGATAGAGAGACGCGGGGCGGCTGGGAGGGGATAGAGAGAGGCGGGGCGGCTGGGAGGGGATAGAGAGGCGGGGCGGCTGGGAGGGGATATAGAGACGCGGGGCGGTAGGGAGGTTATAGAGAGACGGGGGGCGGTAGGGAGGTTATAGAGAGACGCGGGGCGGTAGGGAGGGGATATAGAGACGCGGGTCGGCAGTGAGGGTCCCCAGTGAGGAAGCTGATGAAGAGAGGGGGGGGGGAAGTAGTGGAGGGGGAGGGCACCAGAAGAGGAGACATTTGTAAAGTGGCGACCACACACAGAATCAGTGGTTAGGATGGGCGGAGGGACTCACCGTTGAGGCTGTGGGCGGCTGCTGCAGGCTGGTAAACAGTAGTGTCCAGAGGCGTCACCGGGTCAGTATTACTGTTACACAAATCTCTCCCCCCCCCCCCCCCCCCCCCCCGCAGCCGAAAAGGGGGCGTGGCCTGCTGTGAAAGGTGCGTGGCCTCGCGGGTATCGCTCCGGGGGGTGTTTCCAGCTTGCCTGTAGATGCTGGCAGCCCCCGGAGACTGGAGTGTGTGTGCCGGCTCTTCTCTGTGACAGGAGGCGAGTGCTGCAGGAGAAGACGTCACTGCAGCACTCGCCTCCTGTCACAGCAGGAAAGCGGACAGCTGGATGTGTGCGGAGGAGGCGGCGGGTGTGTGTACGCGGGGCAGGGAGGTCTATGAAAGCCTTCTCCTGCGCCACCCGTCCCTCCTAATGTGTATGCCGGGGGCGGCATCAGCCGCTGTTGTTGGCCCGGCGCCGCGGCCTGGGAGTCAGAGCTGCTGATGGGTGGGGGGAGGGGAGAGAGAAATGGACAGGCAGCAGGAGCAGAGACTTGCTGACTCCGCCCACCACTGTGACTCCACCCAGCGTTACGGCCAGGCACAGAGTCACAGATGTAGCCAAATATATAGGAGATATATATATATATATATATATATATATATATATATATATATATATATATATATATATATATACATACATACATACATACATACATACATACATACATACATACATACATACATACATACATACATACATACATACATACATACATGTTGAGTATCCCTTATCCAAAATGCTTGGGACCAGAGGTATTTTGGATATGGGATTTTTCCGTATTTTGGAATAATTGCATATCATAATGAGATATCATGGTGATGGGACCTAAATCTAAGCACAGAATGCATCTATGTTTCATACACACCTTATACACACAGCCTGAAGGTAATTTTAGCCAATATTTTTTATAACTGTGCATTAAACAAAGTGTGTCTACATTCACACAATTCATTTATGTTTCATATACACCTTATACACACAGCCTGAAGGTCATTTAATACAATATTTTTAATAACTTTGTGTATTAAACAAAGTTTGTGTACATTGAGCCATCAAAAAACAAAGGTTTCACTATCTCACTCAAAAAAGTCCGTATTTCGGAATATTCCGTATTTTGGAATATTTGGATATGGGATACTCAACCTGTATGTGTGTGTGTGTATGTATATATATGTATATATATATATATATATATATATATATATATATATATATATATATATATGTGTGTGTGTGTATATATATATATATATATATATATATATATATATGTGTGTGTATATGTATGTATATGTATGTATGTATATATATATATATATATATATATATATATATATATATATATATAATTTTTATTTTATTTTTTTATTTTCTCTGACGTCCTAGTGGATGCTGGGAACTCCGTAAGGACCATGGGGAATAGACGGGCTCCGCAGGAGACTGGGCACTCTAAAAGAAAGATTAGGTACTATCTGGTGTGCACTGGCTCCTCCCTCTATGCCCCTCCTCCAGACCTCAGTTAGAATCTGTGCCCGGCCAGAGCTGGGTGCTCCTAGTGGGCTCCCCTGAGCTTGCTAGAAAGAAAGTATTTGTTAGGTTTTTTATTTTCAGTGAGATCTGCTGGCAACAGACTCACTGTTACGTGGGACTGAGGGGAGAGAAGCAAACCTACCTGCGTGCAGCTAGCTTGTGCTTCTTAGGCTACTGGACACCATTAGCTCCAGAGGGTTCGAACACATGGCCTGACCTCGATCGTCCGTTCCCGGAGCCGCGCCGCCGTCCCCCTTGCAGAGCCAGAAGAAAGGAGATGAAATCGGCGGCAGAAGACTCCGGTCTTCATTAAGGTAGCGCACAGCACTGCAGCTGTGCGCCATTGCTCCCACTGCACACCACACACTATGGTCACTGTAGGGTGCAGGGCGCTGGGGGGGGGGTGCCCTGGGCAGCAATAAGAATACCTTTTGGCACTATATACACATAATACAGTCTGGAAAACTGTATATGTGTAAAAAACCCCGCCATTAAGCTATACAAAACGCGGGAGAAGCCCGCCGCTGAGGGGGCGGGGCCTTCTTCCTCAGCACACCAGCGCCATTTTCTCTTCACAGCTCCGCTGGAAGGACGCTCCCCAGGCTCTCCCCTGCAGTATCCTGTACAAGAAGGGTAAAAAAGAGAGGGGGGGCACATAAATTTAGGCGCAAATAGGATAATAAGCAGCTATTGGGAAAAATCACTCATTATAGTGTAAATCCCTGTGTTATATAGCGCTGTGGTGTGTGCTAGCATACTCTCTGTCTCCCCAAAGGACTTTGTGGGGTCCTGTCCTCAGTCTGAGCATTCCCTGTGTGTGTGCGGTGTGTCGGTACGGCTGTGTCGACATGTTTGAGGGTTACGTGGAGGCGGAGCAGGGGCAGATAAGTGTGGTTTCGCCCCCGACGGGGCCGACACCGGATTGGATGGATATGTGGAAGGTCTTAACAGACAGTGTCAACTCCTTACATAAAAGGTTCGAAGACGCAGCAGCCTTGGGACAGCCGGGATCTCAGCCCGCTCCTGCCCAGGCGTCTCAGAGGCCATCAGGGGCTCATAAACGCCCGCTAGCTCAGATGGTAGACACAGATGTCGACACGGAGTCTGGCTCCAGTGTAGATGAGGATGAGACAAATGCACAGTCTACAAAAGCCATCCAATGCATGATTACTGCAATGAAAAATGTATTGCACATTTCTGATGTTAACCCGGTTACTACCAAGAAGGGTATTATGTTTGGGGAGAAAAAGCAGCCAGTGACTTTTCCCCCATCTGATGAATTAAATGAATTGTGTGAGGAAGCGTGGAGTTCCCCCGATAAGAAACTAGTGATTTCTAAGAGGTTACTGATGGCGTACCCTTTCCCGCCAACGGACAGGTTACGTTGGGAAACATCCCCTAGGGTGGACAAGGCGCTCACACGCTTATCAAAAAAGGTGGCACTGCCGCCTCAGGATACGGCCGCCCTAAAGGAGCCTGCGGATAGAAAGCAGGAAGCTATCCTGAAGTCTGTGTATACACACTCGGGTACTATACTGAGACCTGCTATTGCTTCAGCATGGATGTGTAGTGCTGCAGCAGCATGGTCTGATACCCTGTCAGACAACATTGATTCCCTCGACAGGGATACTATTTTGCTAACCATAGAACATATAAAAGACGTCGTCTTATATATGCGGGATGCACAGAGGGACATTTGCCTGCTGGCATCTAGAATTAATGCAATGTCCATTTCTGCCAGGAAAGTATTATGGACTCGGCAGTGGACAGGTGATGCTGATTCTAAAAGGCACATGGAGGTTTTGCCTTATAAGGGTGAGGAATTGTTTGGGGACGGTCTCTCGGACCTCGTATCCACGGCAACAGCTGGGAAGTCAACTTTTTTACCTCAGGTTCCCTCACAGCCTAAGAAAGCACCGTATTATCATGTACAGTCCTTTCGGCCTCAGAAAGGCAAGCGGATCAGAGGCGCATCCTTTCTGCCCAGAGGCAGGGGTAGAGGAAAGAAGCTGCACCAGGCAGCCAGTTCCCAGGAACAAAAATCCTCCCCCGCTTCCATTAAGTCCACCGCATGACGCTGGGGCTCCACAGGCGGAGCCGGGTGCGGTGGGGGCGCGTCTCCGAAACTTCAGCAACCAGTGTGTTCGCTCACAAGTGGATCTCTGGGCTGTACAAATTGTATCTCAGGGATACAATCTGGAGTTCGAGGCGACTCCCCCTCGCCGTTACCTCAAATCAGCCTTGCCAGCTGCTCCCAGGGAAAGGGAGGTAGTACTGGCGGCAATTCACAAGCTGTACCTCCAGCAGGTGATAATCAAGGTTTCCCTCCTTCAACAGGGACGGGGTTACTATTCCACAATGTTTGTGGTACCGAAACCAGACGGTTCGGTGAGACCCATTCTGAATTTAAAATCCTTGAACACTTATATAAGTAAGTTCAAGTTCAAAATGGAATTGCTCAGGGCGGTTATTGCAAGCCTGGAAGAGGGGGATTTTATGGTGTCGCTGGACATCAAGGATGCTTACTTGCATGTCCCCATTTACCCACCTAACCTCAGGTTTGTGGTACAGGATTGTCATTACCAATTCCAGACGTTGCTGTTTGGGCTCTCCACGGCACCGAGAATATTTACCAAGGTAATGGCGGAAATGATGGTGATCCTGAGAAAGCAAGGAGTCACAATTATCCCATACTTGGACGATCTCCTCATAAGGGCGAGGTCCAGAGAGCAGTTGCTGATCAGCGTAGCACACTCTCAGGAAGTGTTGCAGCAGCATGGCTGGATTCTGAATATCCCAAAGTCGCAGCTGATTCCTACGACGCGTCTGCCCTTTCTGGGCATGATTCTGGACACAGACCAGAAGAAGGTGTTTCTCCCGGCGGAGAAGGCTCAGGAGCTCGTGACTCTAGTCAGAGACCTCTTAAAACCGAAACAGGTGTCGGTGCATCACTGCACGCGAGTCCTGGGAAAGATGGTGGCATCGTACGAAGCCATTCCCTTCGGCAGGTTCCATGCGAGGATATTTCAGTGGGATCTGTTGGACAAGTGGTCCGGATCGCATCTTCAGATGCATCGGCTGATCACCCTGTCCCCGAGGGCCAGGGTGTCTCTTCTGTGGTGGCTGCAGAGTGCTCACCTTCTCGAGGGCCGCAGGTTCGGCATACAGGACTGGGTCCTGGTGACCACGGATGCGAGCCTCCGAGAATGGGGGGCAGTCACTCAGGGAAGAAACTTCCAAGGGTTGTGGTCAAGTCAGGAGGCTTGTCTGCACATAAATATCCTGGAACTAAGGGCCATATACAACGCCCTGAGTCAAGCGGAGCCTCTGCTTCGCAACCAACCGGTGCTGATTCAGTCAGACAACATCACCGCAGTGGCTCATGTAAACCGCCAGGGCGGCACAAGAAGCAGAGTGGCGATGGTGGAAGCCACCAGGATTCTTCGTTGGGCGGAGAATCACGTGCAAGCACTGTCAGCAGTGTTCATTCCGGGAGTGGACAACTGGGAAGCAGACTTCCTCAGCAGGCACGACTTCAACCCGGGAGAGTGGGGACTTCATCACGAAGTCTTCACTCAGATTACAAATCGATGGGAACTGCCACAGGTGGACATGATGGCATCCCGTCTCAACAAAAAGCTACAAAGGTATTGCGCCAGGTCAAGAGACACTCAGGCGATAGCTGTGGACGCACTAGTAACACCGTGGGTGTTCCAGTCGGTCTATGTGTTTCCTCCTCTTCCTCTCATACCCAAGGTGCTGAGAATCGTAAGAAAAAGAGGAGTGAGAACAATACTCATTGTTCCGGATTGGCCAAGAAGGACTTGGTACCCGGAACTGCAAGAAATGCTCACAGAGGACCCATGGCCTCTGCCTCTCAGACAGGACCTGTTGCAACAGGGGCCCTGTCTGTTCCAAGACTTACCGCGGCTGCGTTTGACGGCATGGCGGTTGAACGCAGGATCCTAGCGGAAAAAGGCATTCCGGATGAAGTTATTCCTACGCTGATAAAGGCTAGGAAGGACGTGACAGCAAAACACTACCACCGTATATGGCGAAAATATGTTGCCTGGTGTGAGGCCAGGAAGGCCCCTACAGAGGAATTCCAGCTGGGCCGGTTCCTGCACTTCCTACAGTCTGGAGTGACTATGGGCTTGAAGTTGGGGTCCATAAAGGTCCAGATTTCGGCCCTATCCATTTTCTTTCGAAAGGAACTGGCTTCTCTTCCTGAAGTTCAGACGTTTGTTAAGGGAGTGCTGCATATTCAGCCCCCTTTTGTGCCACCAGTGGCAACTTGGGATCTCAACGTGGTGTTGGGTTTCCTGAAATTCCACTGGTTTGAGCCACTTAAGACCGTGGAGCTAAAGTATCTCACGTGGAAGGTGGTCATGCTATTGGCCTTAGCTTCGGCTAGGCGTGTGTCAGAATTGGTGGCTTTGTCATGTAAAAGCCCCTATCTGGTTTTCCATATGGACAGGGCAGAATTACGGACTCGTCCGCAATTTCTGCCGAAGGTGGTGTCAACTTTTCATTTGAACCAACCTATTGTGGTGCCTGCGACTACTCGTGACTTGGAGGATTCCAAGTTGCTTGATGTAGTCAGGGCTTTGAAGATCTATGTAGCCAGGACGGCTGGAGTCAGGAAGACTGACTCGCTGTTTATCCTGTATGCATCCAACAAGCTGGGTGCTCCTGCTTCAAAGCAAACCATTGCTCGCTGGATCTGTAACACTATTCAGCAGGCTCATTCTGCGGCTGGATTGCCGCATCCATAATCAGTGAAAGCCCATTCCACAAGGAAAGTGGGCTCTTCTTGGGCGGCTGCCCTAGGGGTCTCGGCATTACAGCTTTGCCGAGCAGCTACTTGGTCGGGTTCAAACACATTTGCTAAATTCTACAAGTTTGATACCCTGGCTGAGGAGGACCTTGTGTTTGCCCATTCGGTGCTGCAGAGTCATCCGCACTCTCCCGCCCGTTTGGGAGCTTTGGTATAATCCCCATGGTCCTTTCGGAGTCCCCAGCATCCACTAGGACGTTAGAGAAAATAAGATTTTACTCACCGGTAAATCTATTTCTCGTAGTCCGTAGTGGATGCTGGGCGCCTGTCCTAAGTGCGGACTTTCTGCAATACTTGTATATAGTTATTGCTTAATAAAGGGTTATGTTATGTTGGCATCCATTGTTTGATGCTCTGTTGTTGTTCATACTGTTGACTGGGTATGTTTATCACAAGTTATACGGTGTGATTGGTGTGGCTGGTATGAGTCTTACCCTGGATTCCAAAATCCTTTCATTGTAATGTCAGCTCTTCCGGGCACAGTTTCCTTAACTGAGGTCTGGAGGAGGGGCATAGAGGGAGGAGCCAGTGCACACCAGTAGTACTAAATCTTTCTTTGAGTGCCCAGTCTCCTGCGGAGCCCGTCTATTCCCCATGGTCCTTACGGAGTCCCCAGCATCCACTACGCACTACGAGAAATAGATTTACCGGTGAGTAAAATCTTATTTTTTCTGTCCAGTGGAATGTTCTTGTCACCTCTGACATTGCCGCTCTGCTCTTCGTTCCGCCTTGTCTGTTTATGTAAGCCACTGTTATTACGTTGTCCGACTGCACTTGAATGGCCCGATTTCTTAGATGAGGGGCCACCTGAAGAAAACCGTTGTAGACTGCTCTAAGTTCCAGGATGTTGATGGGCAGGACGGCTTCCAGGCTTGACCACCGTCCTTGGAAAGTTACTCCTTGAGTGACTGCTCCCCAGCCCCGAAGGCTCGCATCCGTGGTTAGAAGGACCCATTCCTGAAACCCGAACCTGCGGCCCTCCAGAAGGTGAGGTAATTGTAACCACCAGAGGAGCGAAATCCTGGCCTTCTGCGACAGATGAATTCTCTGGTGCATGTGGAGATGAGATCCCGACCACTTGTCCAGAAGATTCAGTTGGAAGGTTCGAGCGTGGAACCTCCCGTACTGGAGAGCCTCGTAAGAGGCCACCATCTTTCCAAACAGGCGAATGCATTGATGAACAGACACCCAGGCTGGCTTCAGGACATCCCGGACCATAGTTTGTCTCACCAACGCCTTTTCCTGTGGAAGAAACACCTTCTGCACTTATGTGTCCAGGATCATTCCCAGAAAGAACAACCTCTGGGTTGGTTCCAAATGTGAGTTTGGAAGGTTCAGAATCCAACCATGACTCTTGAGGAGGCGTGTTGTGAGAACAATGGACTGCAGCAGCTTCTCCTTGGACGATGCCTTTATCAGCAGATCGTCCAGGTATGGAATGATCACCCCTTGTTTGCGGAGAAGAACCATCTTCTCTGCCATCACCTTGGTAAACACCCTTGGTGCTGTGGAGAGGCCGAATGGCAGGGCCTGGAACTGGAATTGACAGTCCCGCAATGCGAAACGGAGATAAGCCTCATGCGGCAGCCATATCGGAATGTGGAGGTACGCATCCTTGATATCCAGGGAGACCTGATATCACCGCCCTGAGAGACTTCCTCTTGATCTTTAACTACTTTTAGAAAGGGGTTCAATAATTTTAGGTTCAGAATGGGCCTGACCGAACCATCCGGTTTCGGTACCATGAAAAGGTTTGAATAGTAACCTGTGGCCTGCGCAGGAGGAGGAACTGGCACAATGACCTGTGCCTCTACCAACTTTTGGACAGCGTCTTGTAGTACTGTGCTGTCTGCCAACAGAGCTGGTAAGCCTGATTTGAAAAAATCGATGAGGATTGAGACTTTGAAATTCCAGCCTGTATCCCTGGGATACAATATCTTATCACCCAGGAATCCAGGCCGGATGATAACCAGACGTGACTGAAGTGTCTGAGTCTCGCTCCCACCGGCCCCACCTCCAGGCTATCGTATCCAAATCCTCAAGTAAGGTAGCCGACCACTTTACTATAGCCTTTGCAATCCATGCACTAGCAATAGTGGGACGTAATATGTCCCCTGAAGCAGTGTACATTGATTTAAGTGTGTTATAAATTTTTCGATCAGCCGGCTTCTTTAAGGCGGTAGATCCTGGAACAGGCAAAACCACCCTCTTTGAGAGTCTGGACACAGATGCGTCAACAATTAGCGGGTTTTCCCATTTTTTTTTTCCATTTTTTTTTCTATCCTCTGCAGGGAAAGGAAACTCCACCTGTACCCTTTTAGGGACCTGGAATTTTTTCTCAGGGTTTTCCCATGCTTTCTCAAATATAGCATTCAATTCCTTTGGCGCAGGGAAGGTTAGCGAGGCTTTTTTATTTTCAGTGAAAAAGGCCTCCTCAACCTGCTCAGGTGTGGTATAATTAATATTCAACACATCCCTGATAGCCTCTATCATCAATTGCACCCCCTTCGCAAGAGATGCAGACCCCCGCAACACATCCCCGTCACCGTCTGTGGTGTCAGAATCGGTATCTATGTAGTTTTGTGTGACCTAGTGATCACTCTAGCCTTCTTTCGTGGGGCGCTGCGCCCTGCCCCTTTTCTGAGTGTCAGAAACGCGCCCTGCCCGTTTGTGCCCGCCCTGCATATTAGTAAAGGACTGCCGCACTGGGCCACATCTGTCACTCCTCTCCGCCGCATCTGTCACTCCTCTCCGCCGCATCTGTCACTCCTCTCCGCCGCTGCCTCAGGCTTGTTGCGCTAATGCGCTCACAGCTCTCGGCAATACTGTAGGCTGCTGGTGAGATGAAGAGGGCTGGGTTTGCCTCTCCCGCCGAGGCAAACCCAGCCCTCCTCTGTGTACATGATGACCCTATAAAAGAGGACGCCGCGTAGGATCAGTGTGGTGGCCATTTTCCGCGATGTGTGAGGTGGGGGGGGGACCAGTGCGATCACTCCTGCAGCATCAGCCCCCAGTAAGTTGTATTGACACACAAACATCATATAAGACTAGTGCTGCTAGACTAAGCTATTTATCCTACTGTATATAGGTCGCCTGGTGCCCCTTTAGTTTTAATCTGGCAGCACTCAACTAATCTTATTGTGACACATTACCTATGAATTACAAATTAATGTGTAAGAGATCTTAAGTCCTAGCAAACTGCTGGTTTGTTCCACTGGAGACAATGGTGACTGTTTATATTTTTTTTTCTAATGGCAATACAGTTTTTGGCAATGTATATGTAGCTGCAGAAAACATTATGATAGCATTGGGAAATCATACACCCCTTATACAATCTAATAACTGATGTAACCTATTGGGCTTCAGATGTGAGAGGATATCCCCTGCTTGTTTACCCTGGAGAGCTCCCAGTTTCTAAACGGCCCTGATTTATTTTGAAGTGTCTCAATAGAGTTTATATAGTTTAATGAACTATATAAACCCTATTGAGACACTTAAGAAATAAACTGGCAGCACATGAATGCTATATAAACCATTCTGGGACACCTTCGCTTCAATCTGACAGCACATTTAAACTTAAAATACGATGTGCTGCCAGTTTAATTCCGACGTGTCTCAATAGGGTTTATATAGCAATATGTGCTGCCAGTTTTTTCTGAAGTGTCTCAATAGGGTTTATATAGCAATAGTGCTGCCAGTCTAATTCTGATGTTCTCAATAGGATTTATGTAGTTTAATGAACTATATAAACCCTATTGAGACACTTAAGAAATAAACTGGCAGCACATGAACGCTATATAAACCATTCTGGGACACCTTCGTTTCAATCTGACTGCACATTTAAACTTAAAATGTGCTGTCAGATTGAAGCGAAGGTGTCCCAGGATGGTTTAGAAGATACAATGTGCTGCCAGTTTAATACACCTGCATACATATTACAGTATGTACATCATTTTGCCCTTCTAAATTAAAATGTGCCCTCCCCAAGGTCAGCACCCTGCCCTAAAAAATTCCTAGAGTGAACACTATGACCTGCACAAGCACACGCTTATGGGGGTATATAGTGGAGGGTCCTGAGGTACCAGAATCGGGCCATACTGCCATAGAGTTCTGTAATACCTGGGTTGCAGATTCATTACTTGCAACCCTGTCAGAAAACTGAGAAATCCAAGATTTGATAGAGGAAAACCACACAGGCTTCCTTGCTGGTATCTGTGCTAAACCAGTGCTATCCTAATTACATGGAATGGGATCATCCTGGGAGGACAAATCCCCTGCAGCATATGACACAGTGTCCCTGGACATAGCTAAAGGAGACCACCAAACACACACACAGGTGAGGGCAGACAGAGTTCCCCCCCACCCCCCCACCCCCCCAAGAATGGCAAGAGAGAGACAGAGATTGGAGCTGACCCACACATCACTTTTACCAAAGGGAGACCCCTAGTCAGCGCTGACTGTGCACCTTAATAGGAGACAGTCGTATTACAACCTCGCCCCCCTTCTACATCCCCCTGGTACCGTTTACAGATAGCTGGAGTTACTGTAGAGGGACCTGATTCTCCTTTTCAGCGCTGTACAGGCAGGAAAATGGCGCTGAAATGCTGCTGGGTCCGCTCTGAGGAGAAGCACCGCCCCCTTAATGGTGCGGTCTTCCTGCTATTCATGGATTATACTGGCCTGAGGAATTAGTGCTGGCTGAGATCTGAGGACCCTGACAGACTTCTGGACCAGTGTAGGGTGTCGCGCTGGCTCAGGTCGCCCCTCACAGCGCCGCACCATGTACCGCTGAGCCATCCCCGGAGCGCAGTTAATAATACGCTCCTACCCTGTGCCGCCATCTTCACACCGACCCCCCGCTTGCTAGGGGGGTTGGTGTCTCACTTGCCACCGATTCTTCAGCTCTGTAAGGGGGTGGCGGAATGCTGCTGGGGCGAGCGGTCCCCTGTGGTGGAGAACGATCAGACCCCTCTGGAGCTCAGTGTCCAGTCAGCGGAGACGGTGATTCAGACCCTGCAGGGCGGACACTGCTCTCCCCCTCAGTCCCTCGCTGCCCACTCTAATCGTAAGGTGGGTTCTTCCTGGGCGGCTCCCCGGGGTGTCTAGGCATTACAACTCTGCCGAGCGGCTACTTGGTCGGGGTCGAACACGTTTGCTAAGTTCTACAAGTTCGATACTTTGGCCTCTGAGGACCTAAAGTTTGGTCAGTCAGTTCTGCAGGAGCCTCCGCGCTCTCCATCCCATTCTGGGAGCTTAGGTACATCCCCATGGTACTAATGTGGACCCCAGCATCCTCTAGGACAGGCATGTCCAAACTGCGGCCCTCCAGCTGTTGAGAAACTACACATCCCAGCATGCCCTGACACAGCTTTAGCATTCTCTGACAGCAAAACTGTGTCAGAGCATGCCGGGATATGTAGTTTCACAACAGCTGGAGGGCCACAGTTTGGACATGCCTGCTCTAGGACGTAAAAGAAAATAGGATTTTAATTATCTACTGGTTAATCCTTTTCTCGTAGTCCGTAGAGGATGCTGGGTACCCGCCCAGCGCTTCGTTTTCCTGCAGTGGTTATTTAGTTCAGTACTGCTTAGTTCTTGGTCAGTACTGTTTTGTTACTTGGTAAGTAATCCTGTTCAGCCGTTGCTGATGTTTCGAGCTAGTTAGCTTGGGTTGCCTTGTGTGTGAGCTGGTGTAAATCTCGCTACTATCTGTGTAATATTTCTCTCGAAGATGCCCGTCTCCTCGGCACAGTTTCTAGACTGGATCTGGTAGGAGGGGCATAGAGGTAGGAGCCAGCCCACACTCTCAAACTCTTAAAGTGCCTGTGGCTCCTAGTGGACCTGTCTATACCCCATGGTACTGATGTGGACTCCAGCATCCTCTATGGACTACGGGAAAAGGATTTACCGGTAGGTAATTAAAATCGTATTATTATTATTATTTATTATTATTATTACATCTTCATGTAAATGCTTTGTGTTGTGGTTAAATGGTTTCACTTGCTGTATGTGAGAGTCTTAACTATAGATACAAAATCACAACAACAAAAAAAAAACTACTATTTAGCACTATAGAAATTAATCTTATGACAGGAAATCTGATGTGCTTATTAGGCTAATAAATTCTCTGTGATCATTATTTCAGTTGATCTTCATTTCTGAGACTTCTAAAAAAAATAAAAAAATAAAAAAAATAAAGCATTTATATAAGGCATATTTTATAATAGGTTTTGTCATTTTAAAATCTCAGTCACTGAGTAATACCAGAGCATTTGAATACAGTTAACGTCTGAATTACATATGTGTGTTTTTGCAGTAAATAAGAATTGGTTTTCTGCATGAGAAGTAGGAACCAAGGTGGTAACCACAATGATTATAACACCCTTTGTAAATGCTGTATAATAAAGCAAAGAGAAACTACATGTATATAAGAAAAGCTCAGCAGTGCTTCAGTTACATAATATCTTCACATACACTTGTTAAGTACACAGTATGAAACCATCAAAGCTGCTGAATAGAGTTGAGCAACATTTTTAAACTGTTACACAAAATTTATCCGGCAGGGTCCACAGGTTATCCACAGGATAACAATGGGATATGATGGAGCGACAGCGTATTGGCACCAAACGATCACAAGCTTTCATTCCTCCCAGGATGCAACGGGCCCGTCCATATATCCCCGCACACTGGCTCAGGCAAATCAGTTTTTTGTTTGGTGCGGCAGGAGCCGGACCATGGTCAGAGGGCTGCTGTTCTTGGCAGTCCTAAGCTTTCTTATTTTATTTCTCGAACGTCCTAGTGGATGCTGGGGACTCCGTAAGGACCATGGGGAATAGACGGGCTCCGCAGGAGACAGGGCACTTTAAGAAAGAATTTGGATTCTGGTGTGTTCTGGCTCCTTCCTCTATGTCCCTCCTCCAGACCTCAGTTTGAATCTGTGCCCGGACGAGCTGGGTGCTACTTAGTGAGCTCTCCTGAGCTTGCTAAAAAGAAAGTATTTTGTTAGTTTTTTTTATTTTCAGAGAGATCTGCTGGCAACAGACTCTCTGCTACGTGGGACTGAGGGGAGAGAAGCATCCCTACTCACTGAAGATAGGTCCTGCTTCTTAGGCTATTATTGGACACCATTAGCTCCAGAGGGATCGTACACAGGATTGCACCCTTGGTCGTCCGATCCCGGAGCCGCGCCGCCGTCCCCCTCGCAGAGCCGGAAGACAGAAGACGGTGACAGAAGCAAGAAGACTTCGAAATCGGCGGCAGAAGACTCCAGTCTTCATATGAGGTAGCGCACAGCACTGCAGCTGTGCGCCATTGCTCCCACACTAAACCCACATACTCCGGTCACTGTAGGGTGCAGGGCGCAGGGGGGGGTGCCCTGGGCAGCAATTAGAGACCTCTTGGCAAAATTGGGCATATATACAGTTGGGCACTGTATATATGCATGGGCCCCCGCCATATTTTTACACAGAAACGCTGGACAGAAGCCCGCCGCTGAGGGGGCGGGGCTTCTTCCTCAGCACTCACCAGCGCCATTTTCTCTCCACAGCTCCGCTGAGAGGAAGTTCCCCAGGCTCTCCCCTGCAGAATCCCGGTAGAAGAGGGTAAAAAAGAGGGGGGGCACATAAATTTGGCGCAAAAACAGTATATACAGCAGCTACTGGGTTAACACTAAGTTACTCTGCGACTCCTGGGACATAAAGCGCTGGGGTGTGCACTGGTATACTCTGTCTCTCCAAAAGGCCTTGTGGGGGAACTGTCTTCAAATAGAGCATACCCTGTGTGTGTGGTGTGTTGGTACGCTTGTGTCGGCATGTTTGACGAGGAAGGCTATGTGGAAACGGAGCGGGAGCAAATGAATGTGGGGTCGCCGCCGACACCCGATTGGATGGATATGTGGAAGGTTTTAAATGATAATGTTACTTCCTTGCATAAAAGGTTGGATAAAGCTGATGCCGTGGGACAGCCGGGGTCTCAGCCCATGCCTGATCCTATGTTGCAGAGGCTGTCAGGGTCTCAGAAGCGCCCACTATCCCAAATTGTTGACACTGATATCGACACGGATTCTGACTCCAGTGTCGATGGCGATGATGCAAAGTTACAGCCTAAAATGGCTAAAGCCATCCGTTACATGATTATAGCAATGAAAGATGTGTTGCACATCACAGAGGAAACCCCAGTCCCTGACAAGAGGGTTTATATGTATGGGGAAAAAAGGCAAGAGGTGACCTTTCCCCCTTCACATGAGTTATGTGAAAAGGCTTGGGAATCTACAGATAGAAAACTGCAGATTTCCAAACGGATGCTTATGGCGTATCCTTTCCCGCCAACGGACAGGTTACGCTGGGAATCCTCCCCGAGGGTAGACAAAGCTTTAACACGCTTATCCAAGAGGGTAGCCCTACCGTCACAGGATACGGCCACCCTAAAAGATGCTGCGGATAGAAAGCAGGAGGGTATCCTGAAGTCCATTTATACACATTCAGGTACCCTACTAAGGCCGGCGATTGCGTCGGCCTGGATGTGTAGTGCTGTAGCAGCATGGACAGATACCTTATCTGGGGAACTTGATACCTTGGACAAGGATACTATAGTACTGACCCTGGGGCATATAAAAGACGCTGTCCTATATATGAGAGATGCTCAAAGAGACATTAGCCTACTGGGCTCTAGAATAAATGCAATGTCGATTTCTGCCAGAAGGGTCCTGTGGACTCTGCAATGGACAGGCGATGCTGACTCAAAAAGGCACATGGAGGTTTTACCCTACAAGGGTGAGGAATTGTTTGGGGACGGTCTCTCGGACCTGGTCTCCACAGCTATGGCTGGAAAGTCAAATTTTTTGCCATATATTCCCTCGCAACCTAAGAGAGCACCGTATTACCAAATGCAGTTCTTTCGATCACAAAAAGGCAAAGTCCGAGGTGCGTCCTTTCTTGCCAGAGGCAGGGGTAGAGGAAAGAAGCTGCACAGTACAGCTAGTTCCCAGGAACAGAAGTCCTCCCCGGCTTCCACTAAATCCACCGCATGACGCTGGGGCTCCACAGGCGGAGCTAGGCCCGGTGGGGGCGCGTCTCCGAAATTTCAGCCACAAGTGGGTTCACTCCCAGGTGGATCCCTGGGCTATAGAGATTGTGTCTCAGGGATACAAGCTGTAATTCGAAGAGATGCCCCCTCACCGTTACCTCAAATCGGCCCTGCCAGCTTCCCCCTTAGAGAGGGAAATAGTGTTAGCGGCAATTCACAAATTGTATCTTCAGCAGGTGGTGGTAAAGGTTCCCCTCCTTCAACAGGGAAGGGGTTACTATTTGACCATGTTTATGGTACCGAAACCGGACGGTTCGGTCAGACCCATATTGAATTTAAAATCCCTGAACGTATACCTGAAAACGTTCAAGTTCAAGATGGAATCGCTCAGAGCGGTCATCGCAAGCCTGGAAGGGGGGGATTTTATGGTGTCTCTGGACATAAAGGATGCTTACCTTCATGTCCCCATTTATCCACCTCATCAGGTGTACCTCAGATTTGTGGTACAGGATTGTCATTACCAATTCCAGACGTTGCCGTTTGGTCTCTCCACGGCACCGAGAATATTTACCAAGGTGATGGCGGAAATGATGGTGCTCCTGCGAAAGCAAGGGGTCACAATTATCCCATACTTGGACGATCTCCTCATAAAGGCAAGGTCCTGAGAGCAGTTGCTGATCAGCGTAGCACGCTTTCGGGAAGTGTTACGACAACACGGCTGGATTTTAAATATTCCAAAGTTGCAGTTGATTCCTACGACTCGTCTGCCCTTCCTTGGGCATGATTCTGGACACAGACCAGAAGAGGGTTTATCTCCCGATGGAGAAGGCTCAGGAGCTCATGACATTGGTCAGAGACCTATTAAAACCAAAACAGGTGTCGGTGCATCACTGCACGCGAGTCCTGGGAAAGATGGTGGCATCATACGAGGCCATTCCCTTCGGCAGGTTCCATGCGAGGACCTTTCAATGGGATCTGTTGGACAAGTGGTCCGGATCACATCTACAGATGCATCGGCTGATCACCCTATCCCCCAGGGCCAGGGTGTCTCTCCTGTGGTGGCTGCAGAGTGCTCACCTTCTCGAGGGCCGCAGATTCGGCATTCAGGACTTGGTCCTGGTGACCACGGACGCAAGCCTCCGAGGGTGGGGAGCAGTCACACAGGGAAGAAATTTCCAAGGTCTGTGGTCAAGTCAGGAGACTTGTCTTCACATCAACATCCTGGAACTAAGGGCAATATACAACGCCCTACGTCAAGCGGAGACCCTGCTTCGCGACCGACCGGTGCTGATTCAGTCAGACAACATCACCGCAGTGGCTCATGTAAACCGCCAAGGTGGCACAAGGAGCAGGGTGGCGATGGCGGAAGCCACCAGAATTCTTCGCTGGGCGGAGAATCACGTCAGAGCATTGTCAGTAGTGTTCATTCCGGGAGTGGACAACTGGGAAGCAGACTTCCTCAGCAGGCACGACCTCCACCGGGGAGAGTGGGGACTTCATCAAGAGGTCTTCACGCAGATTGCAAATCGGTAGGAACTGCCACAAGTAGACATGATGGCATCCCGCCTCAACAAAAAGCTAAAGAGGTATTGCGCCAGGTCAAGAGACCCTCAGGCGATAGCTGTAGACGCACTAGTGACACCGTGGGTGTTTCAGTCGGTCTATGTATTTCCTCCTCTTCCTCTCATACCCAAGGTGCTGAGAATCATAAGGAAAAGAGGAGTGAGAACAATACTCATTGTTCCGGATTGGCCAAGAAGGACTTGGTATCCAGAGCTGCAAGAAATGCTCACAGAAGACCCGTGGCCTCTTCCTCTAAGACAGGACTTGTTGCAACAAGGGCCCTGTCTGTTCCAAGACTTACCGCGGCTGCGTTTGACGGCATGGTGGTTGAACGCCGGATCCTAGCAGAAAAAGGCATTCCGGATGAGGTTATTCCTACGCTGATAAAGGCTAGGAAGGACGTGACGGCTAAACATTATCACCGTATATGGCGAAAATATGTTGCTTGGTGTGAGGCCAGGAATGCCCCTACGGAGGAATTCCAGCTGGGCCGTTTCCTTCACTTCCTACAGTCGGGTGTGACTTTGGGCTTAAAATTGGGTTCCATTAAGGTCCAGATTTCGGCCCTATCCATTTTCTTTCAAAAAGAACGGGCTTCTCTACCTGAAGTTCAGACGTTTGTAAAGGGAGTGCTGCATATTCAGCCCCCCTTTGTGCCTCCTGTGGCACCTTGGGATCTTAACGTGGTGTTGGGTTTCCTGAAATTCCACTGGTTTGAGCCACTTAAGACCGTGGAGCTAAAGTATCTCACGTGGAAGGTGGTCATGCTATTGGCCTTAGCTTCGGCTAGGCGTGTGTCAGAATTGGTGGCTTTGTCATGTAAAAGCCCCTATCTGGTTTTCCATATGGACAGGGCAGAATTACGGACTCGTCCGCAATTTCTGCCGAAGGTGGTGTCAACTTTTCATTTGAACCAACCTATTGCGGCTACTCGTGACTTGGAGGATTCCAAGTTGCTTGATGTAGTCAGGGCTTTGAAGATCTATGTAGCCAGGACGGCTGGAGTCAGGAAGACTGACTCGCTGTTTATCCTGTATGCATCCAACAAGCTGGGTGCTCCTGCTTCAAAGCAAACCATTGCTCGCTGGATCTGTAACACGATTCAGCAGGCTCATTCTGCGGCTGGATTGCCGCATCCATAATCAGTGAAAGCCCATTCCACAAGGAAAGTGGGCTCTTCTTGGGCGGCTGCCCGAGGGGTCTCGGCATTACAGCTTTGCCGAGCAGCTACTTGGTCGGGTTCAAACACTTTTGCAAAGTTCTACACGTTTGATACCCTGGCTGAGGAGGACCTTTAGGTTTGCTCATTCGGTGCTGCAGAGTCATCCGCACTCTCCCGCCCGTTTGGGAGCTTTGGTATAATCCCCATGGTCCTTACGGAGTCCCCAGCATCCACTAGGACGTTAGAGAAAATAAGATTTTACTTACCGGTAAATCTATTTCTCGTAGTCCGTAGTGGATGCTGGGCGCCCGTCCCAAGTGCGGACTTCTTCTGCAATACTTGTATATAGTTATTGCTTAAATAAGGGTTATGTTATGGTTGCATCAGGGTTGATCTGATGCTCCATTATTGTTCATACTGTTAACTGGGTATGTTTATCACAAGTTATACGGTGTGATTGGTGTGACTGGTATGATTCTTGCCCTGGATTCCAAAATCCTTTCCTTGTTCTGTCAGCTCTTCCGGGCACAGTTTCTCTAACTGAGGTCTGGAGGAGGGACATAGAGGGAGGAGCCAGAACACACCAGAATCCAAATTCTTTCTTAAAGTGCCCTGTCTCCTGCGGAGCCAGTCTATTCCCCATGGTCCTCACGGAGTCCCCAGCATCCACTACGGACTACGAGAAATAGATTTACCGGTAAGTAAAATCTTATTTTTTATAGTCTTACTATGTTTTTGAGCGATCTTTCTTAACAGCGTCTTATACGCATATTGGAAAGAGTCGCTCCAACAACTCTCCGCCGGGTCACAACAGCGCTTACCCATGTGTACAGTGCTGTCTCGATGGGCGTCTGTGTCTGATATACTAGCAGGTCCAGCAGACGTTACCAGGCTGTGGCTAGAGCACGGGGAGAAGGTAAGGCATCGGTTCCACGTAGTTGGGGGAATACGGCCGCACTGTATTGGGAGGAGACTACCAAACAGCTGACGCGCCGCCGCCACGGGTGCTCCAGCGCTAGGCCTTAGGGATCATAAGGCACCAGGATTAGTATGAGGCTGCGATTCCTAGGGTTTATGTCAGCGGTGGGGAGTTAGACGCTCTCCTGGTCGCCCCTCCCCCCAGTTCCTGACCAGTTTCCGCGAGTCTCCTGCCATGAACGGTTACCTCACTTCCGTCTCAGACGCGACCACGAGGGGTCTCGATCGCAGCATAGGCCGCTGCATCTGTGTTCACTAAACCTACCGCGAGGAGACCCGGTCGCAGTACAGGCGTCTGTATGACCGGTGCATCTGTATGCACAGTGTGTTTGTGTCCACTTAGAGTTCCCGGAGCGGCAGTGTACACTAGTAGCGTCTGGATCCACTCAGCGTTCGCTAACGTATTGATCGATCTGGAAGTGAGCTGAGTCTCCCTGTATCCCACTCCACTGAGTACGGGTTATACAGCACTAAATTTCTATCTACTTGTCAGTATGAATAGTTAAGTTTAAGTGCCTAATGCATATGAGTCTGTGTACATTACTGTGGTTTTCTTCGCATTGCATATGAATACTCTAAGATCTGTATAAAACAGAATTCAGTAATTTGTACTCCTACATACTTTGAAATGTGTTTGTAGTTGATAATATGCTCATATGACTAATATATAACATGTGACTGACTGCTAGTGTGATTGCTGACTTTATATATGTTTGTCAGTTGCTTCTTCTGGTCCTCAATGCTGGTGCATGGGTGGGGTCAGATTGATATCGCTTTAGAAGGTTAAAGTGATTACAGTCACAAATTGTATAGTATACTGTTAAAGTGCTTTATCATGTCTTAAGAGCGGCAAAGGTGACGAGGGTACACTCATAGTAACACCAACACTCATATCATGTTTGTCTTGCAAAACTGTATTGTCCTCTCAGGATCTGGTACAGGATGGTTTATGTGCAAATTGTTTTGCGTTTCAGCAGATTACAAAGCAGATCCCTGTTCATTGTCAGGTATAGATAGATCTACCTTGGGCGATGTTTGCACAGACCTTGTCCAGTATAGCTGAACGGGTAATTCCTACAGCTTCGCTACCAGGGTACCAGCTGCATGTATGGGGTACACTAATAACCCATACATGCAGCTCCCTACCTACGGTATACCATTTCCCTCACCAGCTTCTCCAAAGAGACAAGCTGATAAACCAAGTGTAAGTAAACAGTCAACTTCACAGGTTACACAGGACGATGAAAGCTCTATATACTCTACTTCGGCATATGAAGAACAAGTAGAAGGTTTCAGCTCGGTGGATATAGCTGAGTTAATTAGAGCAATAAAAGCCATTCTATCCTTAGAGGGTTCTGCAGAGCCTGTGTTAAAAGCCAAGGCACCTGTATTTAAAAGGCCCAAAGTAGGTAAGACTGAGTTTCCAGGGTCAGACCAGCTAACAGAAATCATGGAGGAGGCTTGGGTTACACCCAGTAAAAAAATATAGAATTCCCAAAAAATGGGATTTCAATTATCCTTTTCCAGCTTGGGACTGTTTAAAATGGGAAATGGCTCCCAAAGTAGATACGCATGTCATTCGATTAGTGCGAAAATCTATATTCCTTTAACGTCATTGAATGATGTCACAGATAGAGTGGATGGTTTTCTGAAAACCATATTTTCTCCGTCTCGGGCAGTCATAAGGCCATTCATGGCTTCAGCTGTGGCTGCCTGGATAGAGGTACTGGAAGATGGTTTTTGAGCACCTTCAAGGGAACAAGAATCCTATATAGTTCATATAAAACAGGCTGCAATATTCTTGGAAGAAGCAACATTAGATATGGGCACTATCGCCTTCAGGGCATCAGCTTCAACAATAGCTGCTCATAGAGCAGTTTGGTTACATACATAGAAAGCTGATTCAGAATCTAAGAAGGTTCTGGAATATTTGCCTTTTACTGGAAGCATTCTGTTTGGTAAAGAATTGACAGATATTCTGGAGTTAGAAGCAGACTCCAAAAAGGTAAAATTTCCTTCCACATATAACCCCAAACGTAGGGGTCCCGCTTTTCGGCCCTTTGGGTCACAAGGAAAAGCAAAAGGAAAAAGTGATCGTATGCAGCCCCAATATAATAAATTTGGTAAGGCGAAAAAGCAGTGGACTACCGGAACGGCAGCATCCAAACCAGAGAATAAGTCTTCAGCCTGATGGTGCGGGCATCCTCCTGGGGGACCCCAAGGTAGGGTGCTGACTACTTCAGTTTGCACAGATATGGCAGCAGTCTACAACAGATGCCTGGGTGCAAGAAGTGGTATCTCTAGGTTGTTTTTTCCTTCAAGAAGGTTCTTCTGCACCAGCCCATCTCGGGTAGAGATGGAGGCCAGGGCTTTACAAGAATCGGTTCAGAAATTGCTTCAGTCAGGAGTAATCATTCCAGTACCCCCGGCACAACGGGGGCAGGGGTTTTACTCCAACCTGTTTTTGGTTCAGAAGCCAAATGGGTCATTCCGGACAATTCTCAATCTCAAAATGCTGAACAAATACATTTGGGTCCCACGGTTTCACAAGGAGACGTTATGCTCCACGGTTTTGGCCATGGAACCAGGGGATTATATGGTATCCCTGGATATACAGGATGCTTACCTACATGTTCCTATAGCACTGTCCCATCAGTGCTATATCAGGTTCGCTATCCTCCAGCAGCATTTTCAGTTCCAGGCATTACCGTTTGGGTTAGCTACGGTACCCAGAGTATTTACCAAAATCATGGTGGTTATGGCAGCTTATCTTCGCAAGCAGGGGATAAGAATTTTTCCATATCTCGACGACCTGTTAATTCTAGCACAAACACAGGAATTACTCTTGGACCATCTCCAACAGACAGTAACATGTCTGCAGAGGCATGGATGGCTCATAAATTGGGCAAAATAGTCTAAGGTTCCGTCACAACGGATGACTCACTTGGGGGCTGTACTGGATTTAAGTCTGCAGAAAATATTTTTACCTCGGGACAAGATGGCCAAGGTACAGTCAAGGACTCAGGAGTTGTTACACAGTCAAACAATATCAATCCACGCAGCGATGCGACTGATGGGTTTGATGGTGTCAACATTCGACATGGTGAAGTATGCACAATTCCACTCAAGACCTCTGCAGCGTCTGATTCTAGCCAGATGGAATGGAATACATCAGACAATAAAGAAACAGACTGTGGTACTTTCACACAAGGTAAGAAAGTCATTAGCCTGGTGGCTACAAACATCCCATCTAGACAAGGGGAGACCCTTTTTTGTTATCAGACTGGGAGATCCTGACAACAGATGCCAGTCTAAAGGACTGGGGAGCAGTGTTCGGAAGATTATGGTTCCAGGGGACAATGGACCACAGAAGAAAGTCACCTGCCAATAAATCTGTTAGAACTTCAGGCCATATACATGGCACTGATTCAGGCAAAGGACACTCTTCAAGGAAGACCAGTCCAGATCTGCCCTGACAATGTAACGGCGGTAGGAATGCGCAGTCAAACAGCAATGAAGGAGGTAAGTCGCATACTACAATGGCCAGAACTCCATCTTCTAGCATTGTCCGCAGTATTTGTTCCGGGAGTCCTAAACTGGGAAGCGGACTTTCTCAGTCGACACGCCATTCAGGCAAGCGAATGGGCTCTACACCCCGGAAGTCTTTCAGACTCTGGTAGACAAGTGGGGTTTGCCAGAGAGAGATCTCATGGCGTCCAGTTTGAACAACAAAGTACCCGTATACGGGTCAAGAACAAAGGATCCCGGAGCAATATTTATGGACGCTCTGTCAGTGAAATGGGATTTTCATCTGGCGAATCTGTTTCCTCCGATCATCCTGCTACCCAGGGTGGTGAGGAAGATAAAAGAAGCAAAAGGTGCCATGATTCGAATAGCTCCGGCTTGGCCCAGAAGGCATTGGTACACAGATCTGCAGAGAATGTCGATGGATGCTCCACTTCTGCTTCCTCAACGTCCAGATCTACTAATGCAGGATCCTTGTTATCGCAGGCATTTTGATCGACTATCGTTGACGGCGTGGTTCTTGAAACCTCTATCCTGAAGTCCTGAGGATTCTCACAACAGGTAATTCAAACTATGCTCAGAGCAAGGAAACCTTCCTCAGCTCGCATTTATCACCGAATATGGCAGGCCTATATTCATTAATGCAGTGAAAGAAATATGGACCCGAAATCTTTCCAAATTTCTAGGGTCTTAGATTTCCTTCAGGCAGGAATGGATAAAGGTTTGAAGGTGGCTTCCGTGAGAGTACAAGTATCTGCATTGACTGTATGGTTCCAAGAGAAGATTGACAATTTACAGGATGTGCGTACTGTCTTCCAGGGAATGCTGCGCATTCAGCCTCCTTTTGTTCCTACAGTGCCTTAGGACTTAAATACTTAAATGTAGTCCTGAAAGCCCTTCAAGTTGCTCCATTTGAACCACTTAATAAAGTGGATCTTAAATGGTTGACAGCTAAAGTTCTCTTTCTACTGACTATGGCATCAGCTAGAAGAGTGTCAGATTTAGGAGCGCTGTCATGTCGTTCTCCTTTCCTGATTTTTTTTTTTTTTTTTTTTTCTTTTAATCCAGATAAAGCAGTTCTTAGAACTAGATCTGGGTATCTTCCTAAATTCCACCTTAATGAAGAAATTGTAGTCCCGGCTTTTCAGGTATTGGGACTTTCTGCAGGAGATGCGTCGCTGGACGTAGTCCGGGCATTAAAGATCGTACCAGTGCCCTCAGAAAGACAGATTTTCTCTTTTCTCTACGGTTTTCACAAGAGAGGATGGCCTGCTACTAAACAGATGCTGGTAAAATGGCTTCGAATGACTATTTCAGAAGCATATTCTCGAGCTGATCTTCCTGTTCCGGATAATGTCTCTGCTCACGCTACTCGTAAGGTTGGTCCTTCATGGGGAAACACAAAATGGTGCTTCAGCAGAACAGATGTGTAAGGCAGCCACATGGTCTTCCATTAACCCATTCATTAGACATTATTCCTTGGATACTTTTGCCTCTCATGGCGCTGAATTCGGGCGAAAGGTTCTCCTGTCTAATCAAGAGCGTCCCCGCCACTAAATTGTTTTTTTTAAATCCCATTGTTATCCTGTGGATAACCTGTGGACCCTGCCGGAGAAATATGTTATGGTAATAACTTACCGTTGATAACGGTATTTCTCCTAAGTCCACAGGGATCCCACCCTGACGTTCCTGATTTTGGGATCTTTCTACTCGCTAAACCTCTTCCTTCTTGTACGGAAGGGTGTGCATGTGTGTTCTTCTCGCCTGATTAGGGCTCTACATGATGCTCCTGCCTAAATGCTTTGGAATACAACTGATTTGCCTGAGCCAGTGGGCGGGGATATATGGACGTGCCCATTGCATCCTGGGAGGACTGAAAGCTTGTGATCGTTTGGTGCCAATCCACTGTCCCTCCATCGGATGTAGTATGGTATGCCGGCTGTCGGGATTCCGGCGCCGGTATACTGTGCGCCGGGATCCCGACAGTCGGCAACCTGAAGACCACCCGCTCCATCGTATCCCATTGTTATTCTGTGGAACCTGTGGACTTAGGAGAAATACCGGTTTCAACGGTAATTTCTTACCATAACGTGTATATTCTAGAGATGAGCGGGTTCGGGTTTTACTTGGATTTACTCGGTTCTCAAAACACGAGACATCAGTGGGCCAATAAAATGCCGTTTTGTGAACCGATTAAAACCGAACCCGCTCATCTCTAATATATTCACTTCATCCTGCAGTGGAGTGCAAAATGTTCACTGCCCCCCGCCCCCATCAGAATTTGGCTTAAATTAGGCTGACCATATTATCCCTTTAACCTGGGACACTCATGAATTACACAGGTTCTGTGGCTGCTTAAAACCAGTTGTAATGCAGGTTTGTAGTCGGCCAACCACAGAACTTGTGTAATTCATGAGTGTCCCAGGTTAAGGGGATAATATGTTCCGCCTACCTAAGTGTTGCCAGCACTCCTTCTGGTGTGGTACCCCGAATAAAGGGAGTACATGTTAAAGTGTGTTGGATTATCACAAGCCCCACGTGACATGTTCCAGCACTCTATCCTCAGTAATAATGTTTCTTCCTCCCTCACACCACAGCGGAGAGAAGGGAAACATAGCTTTTCCCAGATGCTGACAGAATGGGGTAAATGTAATAGAGTGAGGGAGTACTGTATGTGCGAGAGTGCCCGTATTTTTAAAGCACCAGTCATTTTGTAGGGGAAAACCAGGTTGTTTTGACTTGTAAATGATTGCCGCTTTAAATATACAGGCATTCTCTCACAAACTCCTGCACTTCCGGCTTATTGCACCCTATTACATTTCCCCCAATGTATGCAAAAGGATTTTTTTATTTATTTCTAGTGACTTCAAATAAAAGCTACATTTGGTCACTTTAATTAAAGGACAAATAAGCGTTTCTTAAATCACATTCAATACAGGGTTCACTAATGTACTTTCTCTTGCGCCTAGATGAAACTTTTTTCTAAGTATAATCTTACTAACTGTTCTGCAAATACAGTCCAGGCAATCTGGGATGGCTGCGAGTACTCTCCTTTACAGCTGGTACACCTTGTCAAGCTGCTGGGGACACTGGAGCTAGTTGTGGCACTGCAAGTCTCAGCCTTCCTACTTTGCTGGTAACCTTTCCCTGGTTTGTTCACAAGCAGACACTTCTCTGTCCCTGTATCACTGGGCAGGCTGCTTGTGGTTCTTTTTCAGCATGATCAAATTTTATTACATGGGAGGGACACCAGTGCTATCCCCTTGCCCTACTCACTCCTGTAACTCTGCCTTTCCCATATTCTGTCCAGCCATAAACTTTGTCTATCCACCTTTCTTCCTTGCTCTGCATCCTTTCCGGGGTTTCTTGCCCACGATCCTGCCACTTTCTCCTTTGTTTAAACTTTGTGGGTCTTCCATGGCCCCACCCCTATGGTGGGCCTCCTGTCTGACATCATGCCTGCAAGGCAGACTGGGGGATATAGTAGTGTCTGCAGCAGTGCAACTGCTAGACATCACTGGCTATCGCTGCCTGGTACTAAGGGAAAGTGATACCTGGAAACTGAGGGGTATCACATTAGGCCAGAGGTTCCCAAATATGGGCTTGAAGACAACATGATGGTCCAGGTTTTAAGGATAACCACGCTTGGCCACAAGTGAGTTAAGAGTACCTGAAACACTTTGATTTAACATCCTTAAAACCTGGACCATTAGGGTGCCTTGAGGACAGTCTTTTTGATCTTCTGCACTAGGCTATATATGCCCTGCATATACACACTATATTGCAGTGTGTTTGGACATGCAACCTGTGCTTATTGAACAGGTTGGACATCCATTAAGGCACTAGAGCAGGCCTGGCCAACCTGTGGCTCTCCAGCTGTTGAGACCACACATCCCATTCCCTAATGACAAAACTGTTGCAGGGCATGCTTGGATTTATAGTTTTACAACAGCTGTAGAGCCACAGGTTGGCTGAGTCTGCGCTATAGCATTAGTGATGTCAGGTACTGATGTTGGGTTGTAAGCACTGCACTTCTCAAAGACGTTTGATGGGGTGGAGACCAAAGCTTCAAGTAGACCAGTCAACTTCTTCAACACTAAACTGTTTTTTGATGCCCGTAACCATGTGCTCAGAGGCATTGTTGTACTGAAACAGGAAATGACCTTCCCCAAACTGTTGTCACAAAATTTGGAAGCATATTCTCTAGATCAGTGGTTTTCAAACTCTGCCCTAATGTTTTCCAAACATTTTGAGGTTTTCTGTCTGCGGATGCACATGGGATGGTTACTGACCCAGCAAAATATATTGGCTCAAGCAAGCACGATTTAACACTCCAGAGAACTTGTTTCTACTGCTCCAGAGTTCAATGGCAGCCTGCATAATAGCAATCCAGCTGACATTTATCTTGGTGATCTGTGGCTTACTAAGGAGGGGTCTTAAGACTGCACACCTATAGCTGCCAGTAATGTGAGGTGCTACCTACTGAGACTTGTAGTTCTACAGAAAAAAGGGGGGGTGTTGTAGGTGCACTGTCTCTAGCATTACTGATATCATACAGCTTACCATATAATAAATAGTGGAGTTTGGTTATGTATTGATCAATGCATGTAGCTGCAGCCCTGCACTTACAACCCCCCACCCCTCTCTTTTTATGTGGCTTACTCAGCCAGGGGATGTGGTTACAATACCACTAGTCGGGATCCCGGATGTCACAATGCCGACCCCCGGAATCCCGACAAATACCGCCGCCAGAATCCCGGCGCCACAGGCTTTTCTCCCTCTATGGGTGTCCACAACACCCATAGAGGGAGAATATAACCTGTGTTGAGCGCAGCGAGCCACTGTGCCCGCAGCATGGCAAGCACAGCCAGCCCGCAAGGGGCTTTCTAGTGCTCGCCCTGCTGCTGGCATAATGATGGCTGGGATCCTGCTGTCGGTATACTGATGGCCGGAATCCCAGCCGACGGTTTTTCATACTGATCCCATGGGAACACAATCTATGAAGTTCCTGGATAACTGTTGCTGAGCTTATGTTGCTGTGAGAGGCAGTGTGGAACTCTGTGAAGACAGACTATTTTTACGTATATCCGTTCTTGGCTGTCCTGTGATCTTGTATGTCCTACCACTGTGTGGCTTCTCTTAGACTTTTCCCCTTCACAGTAATGACTCATAGAGGTGACTGTGGCATCTCTAAACTGACTTGTTAGAAAGCTGGCAGGCTATGACTCAGCTCTTCAGTGTGACAGATTCTACTGCTATTGTTTGAGGATTGCTTGGCTGTGATAGATTTAATGCACCTCTGAACAATGGGTGTAGCTAAAATGGCCGAACACACAAATAAGATGGGGTTTCCTCATACTTTTGCCCATAAAGAGTATATAGACTGTGGGGGATATCCAATTAGCCCCGGGCTAATAGCACACGGCGGGACAATCTAATTAGCCCCGATAAGCTAGTGCGTACAGCGTCTATCTTAGATCCCGGAAACAGCCCTGTTTTCGTCCGAAAGCGAGGCTGTTTCACACGAAAACACACAGGTTTCACTGAACCTGTGTGTTTTCGGGAGAAAGGGTTTTTGTTTTTCTACAAGCGATTAATCTGGATAGCCTTTAAAAAAAAAAAAACCTGTGAAACATCGGGGGGGGGGGGGGAAAGTCTGAAAAACTGCCGTTTTTCGGACCCGATGTTTTACCAGGGATAATTGGATATCCCCCTGTGTATGTGTATGTAATGTGAATGTAAGTAAATAAATAGGGAGTCAGAATATTCAAGATAGCCAAATGTGTTCTGAAGGGTTTTATGTTGTTGCAAAGTTCTATTCTTGGTGATGTGCAGTTTCCCTTATCACTGTGAACTAGAGTACCCCAACATTGCACGTTTTCTTCTGCATCCCTATAGGTGCAAGGGAAATGTCTGATGTTGGCGGCTGCCAGATAGTGATATTCCAACAGTCTTTCTGGCACTTTGCGGCCCTTGCTTCTGATTGAATTGCCCCTGAGTGTTGAGCCACTTCCTCTGACTATCCCCTTTCGTTGCTGTGTTTGCCTGTCGGGGAAGTGCAGCAGTCCATTGTGATCCTTTGTACTTAGCTGGATATGTGGAAGTGAATTTACTTAGCAAGCTGCTGTTTGTTGTTGTGTTTTAAGCAGAAAATGTAGAATGGCCATAGTATTCAAAGCAATTCAGGCCGTGTTTAGTTTCCTCTTAAATATGCTGAGAGTTGGCTTTCTTATTAAATTTATCCACTGGTGTAATACTACAGCACCCCAAATAAACCAATAGGATGGTATACATACGTTGTTGGCTGTGACCATATCAACACCACAATCCCGGTGTCAGTATCCCAACACACTTGTAATGCTACTTACAGCATTTTAACCATGCGGGTATTAACTTTAAACATGCTGTTAAAGTTATAATGTCCACGCAGTTAAAATGTTTTAACTAGCACTACAGGATACTGGTGCGAGCCGTGTGGTGTTGATAGTTACACTGGACATCATGACTACATCCGCATAGGACTGTTTCATAATCCATCAATGAGCCTTTCATGTACTCTACATCCGGTGCTTTAGGCCAGTGCTCCTTGCAGGTCTAAAGTACTCTGACTACTGACACACAGCAGCTCTTCTGTCTCAAGTGAGTGGTCATGTAGAACAAAACTTACTACACAGCAACAGGCCTATGCAGTGTCACAGGTCTGTGTCTTTTTACATGTATTTGCCATCTGAAAATGATAAGAGTTTTCTCTCTGTATCTGGAAAATGGAAAGGTTTAGAAATCATTACCTATATAATTGCTGCTATACGAGGAGTAATCTTTTTATGGTTACTACAGATATGTGCATGGGCATCTTTATATCCATCTTTTGTTGAGATTTGTCAGGTTAATATTTAGATAGATCTGTGATGGAAGCGCATAGCTTGTGCATCTACAGGTACATCTTCTATGCATGTTCCTTCAGGCATCTGTATGTGATTTCATTCCATCATCTCATCAGAACTGAGAAAAGACAGGTATAAGATGCCCATATGAACATGAATACCACCTCCTCTTGTTATACTTGATCTAAGGGTTTATATATGTTAAGCCTTTTTATCAGTCATAACTGGAACTTTGTGGGCCCCATACCAGAGTATTGAAAGGGGCCCCCGCCGTTGTCACTACAATGCCCCTTAGGGAGGCAGGAGAGAGAGGGGGGAGAGAAGGGGGAGCTGGCACTACTGCAGATACTGTATGCTTCTGGGTTCTCTCAAGCAGTACCGGTCACACATTGATGGCGGCTCTGAACCCCACCTCCCGAGTCGCGCCTGCCTCCCTCCTTAGAAGGATGTAAACTGCTGGGCCTCAAACCCGGCGTGTGGCAGTATCAATTTAAAAAAAGAAAAAAAGAGTGCAGTAGTGCTTGCTAAGCCTTGGTGCCACCCAAGTGACCGGGCCCCATAGCAGGTGCATCCCCTGCACCCTCTGTCGTTCCACCACTGCTTTTTATAAGATACTTAGGGGCCCCATACACTAGAACGATAATGCCCAATTTCGGGCATTTGGGCCGATTATATCTGGTGAAATCGGGCATTTTGGATGCGTTTCCAATCTGATCCGATGCGCGTTCTCATGGCGGTTGGATCGGCTCCCCTAGATCGTTGGTGCTGCACTCGTGATATGTCAGTTCCTGCAGGTATGGCTGGGATCGCATATGATCTATCGCATGCAAAATGTACCAAATCGTATGGAACCACACTCTGGAAGCTCCCAGGAGAGTTCAAGGGAAATTGCTTCTGACTTCAGCCTCAGACATATCGTTCTAATGTATGGGGCCCTTAAGATCCAGCTAATTTGTAACAAGTGACTCCGTACAGGCATTGTTACTGTTTGAACTCCTATTGTGTACAAGACAGGAGTGTGAATACAACATGAACATACCATAGAGTCACTATACATAACTGTACCAATAACTCATTTTGTATTTTACCAGGTGTTTTATAATGGTGCTGCTGTAAAACAAGTGGACGTTCCCACAACAACAGGAATGTTCGGCATCCTTTCCAATCATGTCCCAACGCTACAGGTTCTTAGGCCCGGTCTTGTTACAGTGTTCAGTGATGATGGAACAGCAACCAAATACTTTGGTGAGTACGCACACAGCCGCAATAAAGTATGAGGCCGAACCTGGAGGTTTAACATATGTGAACATTTTAGTCTTTATTAATTCACTTTCTCAGGCTTGTGTAGCTCATGTCAGTCTTTGTAATGAGTTCTCATTACATTTTCTTTTTCTGTATGCCACAGCTCCATTGGTTGGCCCCCTGGTAGTCAATAAATGTTTTTATCCACTTTGTCCTATGCTACCTATCCCTGTTTGTTAAAAGTCAGATGTTATGTTTTAGAAAGTATATATCCCACTTCTCTGCAAAGAGAATCCAATGCAAGTGCTGACACAGTAGTATTCTAATATATTCAGTCTCTGGAATGCAATTCAAGCATATGAAAAGCTCCAGCTCATCTACTTTGTTGTAAGAAATAGGGATCCACATCATTCTATTAATCTGATGGAGTGAGCACTTCATAAGGCCTCTTCTCGCTCTGAGTATTTCTTGGCTTACAGCCCATGTGTCCGGCTTCTCTAGAAATATCACTAGATTGCAGGCATACACTATACAAGTATCTGGCAGATCATCTGCCAGATCTGGCTGGTTGGAATGAAAATCTGGTAATGGATGAGGGCAAATGAGTCGACCATTTGCTTCCAAACATTTAAAAATGGACAAAAACTGTTCATGCAAATTGGTTAAAGCTGTGATTTAACCAATATGTCTGAACGACAGGTTTTGTCCATTTTTCAGTGTTTGGGAGCAAATGGTTGACTGTCATTTGCTCTAATTCATTACCAGATTTTCATTCCAACCAGCTAGATCTGGCAGATAATTGTATAGTGTATGCCCAGCTTAAAAGCTCACCATTCAGTATAATTCTAATGGACCTGCTCCATCATTAGGTCCAGATCACCATTAATTTACTCTTCATCACCCATATTTTCAGTATTTTGTTGCTCAGACAAGTAAAAGCATACACTACAAGTATCTGGCTGGTTGGAATGAAAATCTGGTAATGGATGAGAGCAAATGACTATTGACCATTTACTCCCAAAAACTAAATACCGACTAAAAACTATTTGTTCAAATTTGTTAAAGCCGTAATTGAACCAGTTTGTCTGAAGGAAAAGTTTTGTCTGTTTTCCAGTGTTCAATTGTCACTTGCTCTCATCCATTACCAGATTTTCATTCCAACCAGCCAGACCTGGCAGATAATCTAACAGCTAATTGTAGTGTGTATGGCTAGCTTTAACTTTAGTCAGTTTCATTAGAAGATACTATAGAGGTCCATTCTATGCTGGCAATTACAAACAATCCAGGGTGATATAATGGTATTCACAGAGACTGTTCCTCCACCTTTTATACTTGTTTCATTAGGAGCCTACACACATGACCTAATGTTTTGGCCTTCTATATATTTTTACGTTTAGTTTACTATGCTAGTGTTATATCGAAATGGTTGACAATATTGTTTTTATTACTGTTGACAGTTAAATGGAAGTTTGGCTTATTTTTTCTTAAATGGGCTGTAAATCTTCTAATAGAATAGTGTAATGATTGCTAATATGTCTCCCTCCTAGTGAGCAGCGGTTCAGTGACTGTGAATGCAGACTCTTCTGTCCAAGTACTGGCTGAAGAAGCGGTGACCCTGGACATGCTGGATCCCAGTGTAAGTTCATAGCTGCTCTCAGTGGAATGGTTAATAAACAAGCTGGGAGTTAGAGTTGGTGAGAAGTCAGGAGAATGTGTTTTCTGGAGTGAAGTGGGTAGCTACATTCAGTACAGGCACATTTAGTGGATCTTGGGGGGGGGGGGGGGGAATTCAATTGCAGGTGAAATAATATTTCTCTATCGTCCTAGTGGATGCTGGGGTTCCTGAAAGGACCATGGGGAATAGCGGCTCCGCAGGAGACAGGGCACAAAAAGTAAAGCTTTTCCAGATCAGGTGGTGTGCACTGGCTCCTCCCCCTATGACCCTCCTCCAGACTCCAGTTAGATTTTTGTGCCCGGCCGAGAAGGGTGCAATCTAGGTGGCTCTCCTAAAGAGCTGCTTAGAAAAAGTTTAGCTTAGGTTTTTTATTTTACAGTGAGTCCTGCTGGCAACAGGATCACTGCAACGAGGGACTGAGGGGAGAAGAAGTGAACTCACCTGCGTGCAGGATGGATTGGCTTCTTGGCTACTGGACATCAGCTCCAGAGGGACGATCACAGGTACAGCCTGGATGGTCACCGGAGCCGCGCCGCCGGCCCCCTTGCAGATGCTGAAGTCAGAAGAGGTCCAAAATCGGCGGCTGAAGACTCCTGCAGTCTTCTAAAGGTAGCGCACAGCACTGCAGCTGTGCGCCATTTTCCTCTCAGCACACTTCACACGCAGTCACTGAGGGTGCAGGGCGCTGGGGGGGGCGCCCTGGGAGGCAAATGTAACCTATATAAAGGCTAAAAATACCTCACATATAGCCCCCAGAGGCTATATGGAGATATTTAACCCCTGCCTGGATTCACTAAATAGCGGGAGACGAGCCCGCCAAAAAAGGGGCGGGGCCTATCTCCTCCGCACACGGCGCCATTTCCTCTCACAGCTCCGCTGGTCAGGACGGCTCCCAGGTCTCTCCCCTGCACTGCACTACAGAAACAGGGTAAAACAGAGAGGGGGGGCAAATTTATGGCGATATTTTTATATATATAAAGCAGCTATAAGGGAGCACTTATTATAAGGCTATCCCTGTTATATATAGCGCTTTTGGTGTGTGCTGGCAAACTCTCCCTCTGTCTCCCCAAAGGGCTAGTGGGTCCTGTCTTCGTTAGGAGCATTCCCTGTGTGTCTGCTGTGTGTCGGTACGTGTGTGTTGACATGTATGAGGACGATATTGGTGTGGAGGCGGAGCAATTGCCAAATATGAGGATGTCACCCCCTAGGGAGTCGACACCAGAATGGATGCCTTTATTTATGGAACTACGGGATAGTGTCAACACGCTAAAGCAGTCGTTTGACGACATGAGACGGCCGGACAATCAATTAGCGCCTGTCCAGGCGACTCAAACACCGTCAAGGGCTGTAAAACGCCCTTTGCCTCAGTCGGTCGACACAGACCCAGACACAGGCACTGACTCCAGTGGTGACGGTGACGAATCAACCGTATTTTCCAGTAGGGCCACACGTTATATGATTTTGGCAATGAAGGAGGCGTTACATTTAGCTGATACTACAGGTACCACTAAACAGGGTATTATGTGGGGTGTGAAAAAACTACCTATAGTTTTTCCTGAATCAGAAGAATTAAATGACGTGTGTAATGAAGCGTGGGTTGCTCCTGATAAAAAGCTGAAAATTTAAAAGAAATTATTGGCATTATACCCTTTCCCGCCAGAGGTTAGGGAGCGCTGGGAAACATCTCCTAGGGTGGACAAGGCGCTAACACGCTTATCTAAACAAGTGGCGTTACCCTCTCCTGAGACGGCCGCACTTAAAGATCCATCAGATAGGAGGATGGAAAATATCCAAAAAAGTATATACACACATGCAGGTGTTATACTACGACCAGCTATAGCGACTGCCTGGATGTGCAGTGCTGGGGTAGTTTGGTCAGAGTCCCTGATTGAAAATATTGATACCCTGGACAGGGACAATATTTTACTGTCGTTAGAACAAATAAAGGATGCATTTCTTTATATGCGTGATGCACAGAGGGATATCTGCACACTGGCATCACGGGTAAGTGCTATGTCCATTTCGGCCAGAAGAGCTTTATGGACGCGACAGTGGACAGGCGATGCGGATTCAAAACGGCATATGGAAGTTTTGCCGTATAAAGGGGAGGAGTTATTTGGAGTCGGTCTATCAGATTTGGTGGCCACGGCTACAGCCGGGAAATCCACCTTTCTACCTCAAGTCACTCCCCAACAGAAAAAGGCACCGACTTTTCAACCGCAGCCCTTTCGTTCCTTTAAAAATAAGAGAGCAAAGGGCTATTCATATCTGCCACGAGGCAGAGGTCGAGGGAAGAGACAGCAACAGGCAGCTCCTTCCCAGGAACAGAAGCCCTCCCCGGCTTCTACAAAAGCCTCAGCATGACGCTGGGGCTTCTCAAGCGGACTCGGGGACGGTGGGCGGTCGTCTCAAAAATTACAGCGCGCAGTGGGCTCACTCGCAAGTAGATCCCTGGATCCTGCAGATAATATCTCAGGGGTACAGGTTGGAATTAGAGACAGATCCACCTCGCCGTTTCCTGAAGTCTGCTTTACCAACGTCCCCCTCCGAAAGGGAGACGGTTTTGGAAGCCATTCACAAGCTGTACTCTCAGCAGGTGATAGTCAAGGTACCTCTTCTACAACAAGGGAAGGGGTATTATTCCACTCTTTTTGTGGTACCGAAGCCGGATGGCTCGGTAAGGCCTATTCTAAATCTGAAGTCCTTGAACCTGTACATAAAGAAGTTCAAGTTCAAAATGGAGTCACTCAGAGCAGTGATAGCGAACCTGGAAGAGGGGGATTTTATGGTATCCTTGGACATCAAGGATGCGTATCTCCACGTTCCAATTTACCCCTCACACCAGGGGTACCTCAGGTTCGTTGTACAAAACTGTCACTATCAGTTTCAGACGCTGCCGTTCGGATTGTCCACGGCACCTCGGGTCTTTACAAAGGTAATGGCCGAGATGATGATTCTTCTTCGAAGAAAAGGCATATTAATTATCCCATACTTGGACGATCTCCTAATAAGAGCAAGGTCCAGAGAACAGCTAGAGATGGGATTAGCACTGTCTCAAGAAGTGCTAAAACAGCACGGGTGGATTCTGAATATTCCAAAATCCCAGTTAATGCCGACAACTCGTCTGCTGTTCCTAGGGATGATTCTGGACACGGTTCAGAAAAAGGTTTTTCTCCCGGAGGAAAAAGCCAAGGAGTTATCCGAGCTTGTCAGGAACCTCCTAAAACCAGGAAAGGTGTCTGTACATCAATGCACAAGAGTCCTGGGAAAAAATGGTGGCTTCTTACGAAGTAATTCCATTCGGCAGATTCCACGCAAGAATTTTCCAAAGGGATCTGTTGGACAAATGGTCAGGGTCGCATCTTCAGATGCACCTGCGGATAACCCTGTCTCCAAGGACAAGGGTGTCTCTTCTGTGGTGGTTGCAGAGTGCTCATCTATTGGAGGGCCGCAGATTCGGCATACAGGATTGGATCCTGGTGACCACGGACGCCAGCCTGAGAGGCTGGGGAGCAGTCACACAAGGAAGAAACTTCCAGGGAGTATGGACGAGCCTGGAAACGTCTCTTCACATAAACATGCTGGAACTAAGAGCAATCTACAATGCTCTAAGCCAGGCAGAACCTCTGCTTCAGGGAAAACCGGTGTTGATCCAGTCGGACAACATCACGGCAGTCGCCCATGTGAACAGACAGGGCGGCACAAGAAGCAGGAGTGCAATGGCAGAAGCTGCAAGGATTCTTCGCTGGGCAGAGAATCATGTGATAGCACTGTCAGCAGTGTTCATCCCGGGAGTGGACAACTGGGAAGCAGACTTCCTCAGCAGACACGATCTTCACCCGGGAGAGTGGGGACTTCATCCAGAAGTCTTCCACATGCTGGTAACCCGTTGGGAAAGACCAATGGTGGACATGATGGCGTCTCGCCTCAACAATAAACTGGACAGGTATTGCGCCAGGTCAAGAGATCCGCAGGCAATAGCTGTGGACGCGCTGGTAACGCCTTGGGTGTACCAGTCGGTGTATGTGTTTCCTCCTCTGCCTCTCATACCAAAAGTATTGAGAATTATACGGCAAAGAGGCGTAAGAACGATACTAGTGGTTCCGGATTGGCCAAGAAGGACTTGGTATCCGGAACTTCAAGAGATGATCACGGAAGATCCGTGGCCTCTACCTCTAAGGAGGGACTTGCTTCAGCAGGGTCCCTGTCTGTTCCAAGACTTACCGCGGCTGCGTTTGACGGCATGGCGGTTGAACGCCGGATCCTAAAGGAAAAAGGCATGCCGGAAGAAGTCATTCCTACTTTGATTAAAGCAAGGAAGGAAGTAACCGTGCAACATTATCACCGAATTTGGCGAAAATATGTTGCGTGGTGCGAAGATCGGAGTGCTCCGACGGAGGAATTTCAACTGGGTCGATTCCTACATTTCCTGCAATCAGGATTGTCTATGGGTCTCAAATTGGGATCTATTAAGGTTCAAATTTCGGCCCTGTCGATTTTCTTTCAAAAAGAATTGGCTTCAGTCCCTGAAGTCCAGACCTTTGTTAAGGGAGTGCTGCATATACAGCCTCCTGTGGTGCCTCCAGTGGCACCGTGGGATCTCAATGTGGTTTTGGACTTTCTAAAATCTCATTGGTTTGAACCACTAAAAAAGGTGGATTTGAAATATCTCACATGGAAAGTGACCATGCTTCTAGCCCTGGCTTCGGCCAGGAGAGTGTCAGAACTGGCAGCTTTATCTTACAAAAGCCCATATCTGATTTTCCATTCGGACAGGGCAGAACTGCGGACTCGTCCGCATTTTCTCCCTAAGGTGGTGTCAGCATTTCATCTGAACCAGCCTATTGTAGTGCCTGCGGCTACAAGTGACTTGGAGGACTCCAAGTTACTGGACGTTGTCAGAGCATTAAAAATATATATTGCAAGGACAGCTGGAGTCAGAAAATCTGACTCGTTGTTTATATTGTATGCACCCAACAAGATGGGTGCTCCTGCGTCTAAGCAGACGATTGCTCGTTGGATCTGTAGCACAATCCAACTTGCACATTCTGTGGCAGGCCTGCCACAGCCTAAATCTGTAAAGGCCCACTCCACAAGGAAGGTGGGCTCATCTTGGGCGGCTGCCCGAGGGGTCTCGGCATTACAACTTTGCCGAGCAGCTACGTGGTCAGGGGAGAACACGTTTGTAAAATTTTACAAATTTGATACTCTGGCTAAGGAGGACCTGGAGTTCTCTCATTCGGTGCTGCAGAGTCATCCGCACTCTCCCGCCCGTTTGGGAGCTTTGGTATAATCCCCATGGTCCTTTCAGGAACCCCAGCATCCACTAGGACGATAGAGAAAATAAGATTTTACTTACCGATAAATCTATTTCTCGGAGTCCGTAGTGGATGCTGGGCGCCCATCCCAAGTGCGGATTATCTGCAATAATTGTACATAGTTATTGTTAACAAATTCGGGTTATTGTTGAAGGAAGCCATCTTTCAGAGGCTCCGCTGTTATCATACTGTTAACTGGGTTTAGATCACAAGTTGTACGGTGTGATTGGTGTGGCTGGTATGAGTCTTACCCGGGATTCAAAATCCTCCCTTATTGTGTACGCTCGTCCGGGCACAGTACCTAACTGGAGTCTGGAGGAGGGTCATAGGGGGAGGAGCCAGTGCACACCACCTGATCTGGAAAAGCTTTACTTTTTGTGCCCTGTCTCCTGCGGAGCCGCTATTCCCCATGGTCCTTTCAGGAACCCCAGCATCCACTACGGACTCCGAGAAATAGATTTATCGGTAAGTAAAATCTTATTTTTTCTAATTATTTTAAGTTAAGTTTTTGCGCTCATCGCCCGATAATTTCACATTTTACCTCTATGCACGCTCTCATTTATCGGACATTTCAATTAGAAATGAGTGAAAACGGATTTTGCCCGATAATTCTTGCCGACAAAACCAATGTTAAGTCCAGGTGAAAATTGTGAAGTCTTCCTGTACCCCAAACAAAGGAGAACTAATATTGGCTAACGGTATAGTGTTAAGGGGGGTACTCACGGGAGAGATGTGTGCTGAGCGATCTTAACACAGACCGCTCAGCACACATCTCACCCCGCTCAGCACAGCGCGATGTGCTGAGCGAGGGGGAAAGCCGACGGGGGGCCGCTCACTTCACACAACGGTGAAGTGAGCGACTCGCTAGATTGAGCCTGCATGCAGGCTCAATCTAGCATCGGCGATAGCGATGTGCGGGGCCGCGCATCGCTATCGCTGGAGGGCATACACACGGCAGATCCGTGCTTAAAATCTAAGCAATCTGGCAAGATTGCTTAGATTTTAAGCACGGATCTCTCCGTGTGTACCCCCCTTTAGGGGCTATAAGAAAAGGATTTGGTGTTTAAATGCATTATTCTATAACCAGGACCACTGCCCTCCTCCTTTCTGGTGGTTGCCTAAAGCTGGGTACACATGTGACTATTCAACATCTTCAGCGATGGGATCCAGCGGCGGGGCCGGCATCGGCAAGTGCATACACACTTGCAGATGCCTCATATAGATGCCTCTTATCTTCTTGCATGTACAATAGATCTGAGGCAGTCGCTAGCTACCCGCAGGTGCACGCATCATCATTGTTCATGCACACAGAATAAATTGGCTGTTCCCATCGATCAGGAACGCCCACGTTGTTTATCAAATCTATCCTTGTGCATACACCTTTAGTCACATTTAGTTGCTTCCACTTGGCCAGTATCAGACTTCATGTGATCTACACCTAAAGCGCACACTCTTATTTCACAAATTAAGTTCTCTCCATCCTGCCATTACCATCTGTTTTTTTTTCTTTACTGAAATAAACCGTTTGGGTTTGCATATATAAGTATATCTCTGCAGTATCTGCATCACCTTAGTCATTTACAAAACAAAAATAGAGACGCACCCTGTGCTATACCACTGCCAACCTTGCAGATAATCTAAACTGTTTTCTTTACATTTAGGGGTATATTCAATTGGGGTCGAAAAGACGGCAGTTTCGACTTTTTAAGGTCGAATAGTTATTCGACCTATTCAGTCACATCAGTTTTTAATCGAAAAGTCGTGTAATTCGACTTGTGGAATAATACGTGAATTGGCGGTATAGCTGCCGATTCACTTACTTTTGAGTGAAACAGCGCCAAATTCGACAGGATTTGGCCTGGTTTCCGACCATCTCAGTCCGACATTAAAAAAAAGTCGGACTGAGATGTGGGACCCAGAGGAGGAGAGGGGGGGACTGCAGCAGGATGTCTCACAGCCGCGCCGCTCACGGCAGCGTCCACCCGGCTTCAGCAAGTGAGGTCACGCTTGCTGGAGCCGGGTGGACGCTGCCGTGAGGTCGGGCGGCTGTGAGACAACCTCCTGCAGCGCTACTGTAACGCTCCTCTCCTCCGTCTGCCCGCTGGTCTCCCTGTGGCTCCCCCTCCCCCCTCTCCTCCTCTGGGTCCCTCATCTCAATTCGACTTTTTAAAAGTCGAATCGAGATGAGCTTGAATAGGGGTTGTCGGATCCATTCTGACAAATGCATGTCTGAATGGATCTGACCCTAATTGAATATACCTTCGCAAATGTACTATTCCTTTGGCAAACCTGCATTTACCACTAATGGGCCCTACACACTTGGCTATTACACTGAAAGATATGAACGATCTCGTTCATATCTTTCATTGTGTATGCACCAATGATGAACGATGCGCGGCCCTGCGCTCGTTCATCGTTGATGCCGGCTCGTTTATACATGCATGCCAATATGGATAATCTCGTCCATATTAGCATGCAGTGCTATGGTGCTGGGTGGCGGGGGGAGTTTCATTGGTACGGCCTCATCTTGAATACTGTGTCCAGTTCTGGAGACCATATCTCCAGAAGGATATAAATACATTAGAGAGTGTACAAAGAAGGGCAACTAAAATGGTGCATGGCCTAGATAACAAAACTTACCTTGAAAGGCTGAAAGATCTATGTATAGTATGGAGGAGAGAAGGTAAAGGGGGGACATGATAGAAACATTCAAATATACCAAGGGTTTTAACTAACAAAGTTCAGGAGGAAACATTCTTCAAAGGAAGAGGAGTATTAGAACTCGAGGACATACACTGAAACTGGAGGGAGGCAGGTTCAGGGGAAATTCAAGGAAAACTTAATTCACAGAAAGGGTAGTGGACAAGTGGAATAGCCTCCCATCAGAGGTGCTAGTGGCTAAGACTGTAGAGCAATTTAAACATGCTTGCGATAGGCATATGAATATCCTTATAAAGAATTAAAAAGGGTTGAGATTACCTAAAGGATAAAAAAAGGGGCAGACTAGATGGGCCAAGTGGTTCTTATCTGCCGTCAAATTCTATATTTCTATAAGTGAAGTTTCCTTCTCCACACTGTTTCCATATAACCAGAAATATACCGATGGTAAATACAAACCAGCTCTTTGTAATTGTCCCCACATGCTCTCACCATTATTAAGTATGATGCCACTTCATGTCACTCTTTGGAATCCCACCACCATCCATAAACTGTTAAGCTATCTGGATATATAGAGCATTAGAGGTCCACTTTGTTACTCATGTTTGTGGACATCTTGGGGGGAATGTAATATGGGGTGAGAATCAGAAAGTGATTTGGATCTCCTGGTTTGCCATGTAAATGAATGCCACCTTTAAAAAACAGGAGAAATCTCCCAAAATCTCTCAAAATCTCTCACTTTCTGTTTCTCACAGACTCACATTTCCCCACTAATTTGATACTTTAACTGAATGATTAGACCTTATGGAAGACATTGTCACATTGCACCCACCACCAATCCTGATTGTCGTGAGATCCACCTTAATCTGATCTTAACTAAGATCGTGGTCCCGGCTCACACATGCACCAATTAGCATCCGGTTTGGGCTAAATTAATTGGTCCTTCGATTTGTTGCATTTATAGGTAGCTTGACTCTGCTTCACACATTTAGTCTGGTGTTGTGTGGTGTAATACTAGATTTTGTCATGCTCTTGTAGTGAGATGTTGGCGGCAACAGTAGGACAAAGTGTTGTTAGAGTGCCAGGGTCTTTGGGGAAACTTAGCTGTATTTTGTGTGCAGTTTGTTAGTTTACAGCTCGTGAGTTTTATTAATCCAATTTTTGCACTGTCAATTGTAGACCGTTTTTAACAGGTTATGTAGGTTAGTCTCCCTGCACAGGTACAGAAAGGAATATAGGGTAAGCTTTATGTATGACACCCAATTTTTGCATGAATTGGATTAGTACACAGGTTCTCAAACTCGGTCCTCAGGACCCCACACAGTGCATGTTTTGCAGGTAACCCATGAGGTGCACAGGTGTATTAATTACTCACTGACACATTGTAAAAGGTTCACAGGTGGAGCTAATTATTTCACTTGTCATTCTGTGAGGAGACCTGCAAAACATGCACTGTGTGGGGTCCTGAGGACCGAGTTTGAGAACCTGTGGATTAGTAGATTCTCTGGCGATGCTCCCTTTAGAGTTTAGGTAAATGTGTAAGCACAGAAAGGAATGAAACTCTACTTGGTTGGGTACTTCTTGATTATATTGATTATCAACAGTTTAAAACAAAGTTTATTATAATTCATTAAGTAGTAACACTCTGCACAATATCCTACACACAATTTTCAATTTGTGTTACACTTGGAAGACTGCATTTCGGAGACTTTATTGTGAACTTGTTACCTCTAATATATTGTGCACAGTTATTCTGTTCAGAAAGATTCCTATTGGATATTAATGTGTTGTATGTCATATTTAATGGATTATAATATTATTTGGGATGTATTAACAGCCGTTACGAGGTATAGCGGTATCTGTTATGTGCAGCAGATACTGAATCCCTGGATGTTTGCACCCCATTTTTTTTTTGGCGCGCTATTTATAAGTGCGCCCATGTGTCGGCAGACGTATGAACGGTCAGTATCTGCAGCTATCGTTGCCCATTCACCACAGCAGTGACAGCTCTGTCCCTGGCTGTGGTAACTCCTGAGCTTTGCGCTGTGCACGAGAGATCTCACAATGCTTGCAAGATCTCGAGCATGCCCAATAGAGCTGGCCGAGAGAGATGGCGCATCAGTCTGATGCACTCTGGGGTCTGGCAGGGATTGCCAGAGGGGGGTAGGTTTCACTCCAGAAGGCGAGATGGTAACACATCTTGTCTGTATACCTTCCTTTACCGAGACGAAGCAGAAAGAACTATAGCAACATGATCCGTGCTGCTATAATACATCTACCCCATAATACATGCCGCCGATGTATGGACCTGCTTTGCCTTTTTAATATGGCATACAGATACCGGGAGAAGCCTCCAGCCATAATACATCTCCCCCTTTGTTTTAACGGTTGATAATAAAGAAGTTCACCCACAAAAATGGTTTCCTTCCTTTTTGTACTTGTACAGTAGTTCATACAGGGTCTCATTTCATAGAAAATCAGTCTGTCAGCATATGCTTAAGAATGAGTTTTCCATTAGGAGAGGTATCTTCTGTAGAGAAGGGAACTGAGAGGTAAATGTATGAAGCAGTGACAAGTGTGGAGAAGTGAGTCAGTGGAGAAGTTGCCCATGGCAACCAATCGGCATTGAAGTAACAGTTATAATTTGCATACTATACAACTGTAAGGAGCAGCTGATTGGTTGCCATGGGCAACTTCTCCACAGGCTCACTTCTCCATTCTTATCACTGCTTCATACGTTTAACCCTGAATGTATTAAGCCTTAAAAAGTGATAAAGTGATGAGTGATAAAGTACCAGCCAATCAGCTTCCTAATGCCCATGTAACAGGCTGTGTTTGAAAAATGACAGATAGGAGCTGATTGGTTGGTAGTTTTTCACTCTCCACTTTATCACTTTTGAAGGCGTCATACATTTGGGCCTGAAGAACTTAGAATGGAGATAACTGCTGTAGTGTGTACTGATAATCCTGCCAACATAGGTAGTACAGGTTTGCTTAGACCACAGTGCTTTATTACTTGAAAGTAGTATTCACTCCACATTACAGCTTGTGGTGTGCATGAGAAAAGGATAATGGGATACTGCTTTGTTCTGTAATGTATGTTCTTCTCCAACAGACAGCAAAGTCAAACCTGGAAAAGGCACAGGCAGCGCTGCAGAGCACAGCAGATGAGGTGGCAAAGGCAGAAGCTCAGATTAATGTGGAAGCCTGTGAAGCCATCGTTAAAGCTCTGGAATAAGGCAGGTATGTATCTAATTTTTCCCATTGCCCAGATGGTGGTTCTATAATCGCATACGTTTCTCTCTTCCTCTGCTATAGGTCAATAAAATAGGCATGTTACTGTATGACGTGTTGGCATCATCCAGCAGTATGTATGTTTTAGTGCCCCACACTGGTAACTTGGCTGCCTGCACACTTACCCTAATATAGTTAGATATGTTTAACTTTCTCATTGTCGCTACCTTTCTGTGTTTTCTTATCTCTTGCTGTGAATGTGTTCCCCTTCAGCATGTTCTAACTTCAAGTTTATTCTTTGCTGTTTCAACAACTGCTGACACATCAGTCGCAGGTATCCCAGCTGTCTAAACATGCCACATCCTTTCTATCAATCTCTGTACAGACACACAGACGTTCATCCATTCAGTACACCTTCCCATACCTATTCCACCTGCTGTATTCTGCACAGACCTAAACCTGTGCACATGTGTAGGTGCTTTACAGCACACGGTAATTCAATTGTAACAGAAAAAAAAACACATCTAGCTGTGATCACTTTTTTACTGCTTCGGTGAATGCCATTGTATTATCAAGTGAAACTAGTATAAGTTCAGTAGTGTTCCTTACGCTTTTGCATTCCTGGCCCATTATAACTGTTGGATAGCGTACGTAGCAATCCTTTTTAAGGATTATTTTACGAAAGAAGTGCTTATTCGTTTTTTATTAATTGTTCATATGGGAGAACAATTCTGATACTTACCCCTGAAGAAGTCCTTATGGACGAAACGCGTTTGGTTCTGTGTCTTCTTGATCATTATCACCATTTGAACATCTGCTTGGCAAAAACATTCTGTCCTATTTCAACTGAAATTTTATCCTATGTGATTATAAATTTCTGTTATGTTCGTTATTTGGAATTGTAAATAAATGTTATTTCTCTGACGTCCTAGTGGATGCTGGGAACTCCGTAAGGACCATGGGGAATAGCGGCTCCGCAGGAGACTGGGCACATCTAAAGAAAGCTTTAGGATCACCTGGTGTGCACTGGCTCCTCCCCCTATGACCCTCCTCCAAGCCTCAGTTAGATTTCTGTGCCCGACGAGAAGGGTGCACACTAGGGGCTCTCCTGAGCTCTTTGTGAAAGTTTTAGTTTAGGTTAATTATTTTCAGTGAGACCTGCTGGCAACAGGCTCACTGCATCGAGGGACTAAGGGGAGAAGAAGCGAACTCACCTGCGTGCAGAGTGGATTGGGCTTCTTAGGCTACTGGACATTAGCTCCAGAGGGACGATCACAGGTTCAGCCTGGATGGGTCACCGGAGCCGCGCCGCCGTCCCCCTTACAGAGCCAGAAGAGCGAAGAGGTCCGGAAAAATCGGCGGCAGAAGACGATCCTGTCTTCAGATAAGGTAGCGCACAGCACCGCAGCTGTGCGCCATTGCTCTCAGCACACTTCACACTCCGGTCACTGAGGGTGCAGGGCGCTGGGGGGGGCAGCGCCCCGAGACGCAATAAATCGATAAAAAAACCTTATATGGCTAAAATAAATGCATCACATATAACTCCTGGGCTATATGGATGCATTTAACCCTTGCCAAAACATACAGAAAAAGGATGATAGGCTCCGCCCCTTTCTCTGCGTCCTTATCTCCTCAGCACACTGGCGCCATTTTCCCTCACAGCTCAGTTGGAGGGAAGCTCCCTGGCTCTCCCCTGCAGTCACTACACTACAGAAAGGGGTTAAAAAAGAGAGGGGGGCACAAATTAGGCGCAGTATATAACAATACAGCAGCTATAAAGGGAAAAACACTTATATAAGGTTATCCCTGTATATATATAGCGCTCTGGTGTGTGCTGGCAAACTCTCCCTCTGTCTCCCCAAAGGGCTAGTGGGGTCCTGTCCTCTATCAGAGCATTCCCTGTGTGTGTGCTGTGTGTCGGTACGTTGGTGTCGACATGTATGAGGAGAAAAATGATGAGGAGACGGAGTAGAGTGTCTGAAATAGTGTTGTCACCCCCTAGGGGGTCGACACCTGAGTGGATGTACTGTTGAAATTGCGTGACAGTGTCAGCTTTGTATAAAAGACAGTGGTTGACATGAGACAGCCGGCTACTCAGCTTGTGCATGTCCAGACGTCTCATACAGGGGCCCTAAAGCGCCCGTTACCTCAGATATAGACGCCGACAGGGGTACTGACTCCTGTGTCGACGGTGAAGAGACAACCGTGATTTCCAATAGGGCCACACATTGCATGATTGAGGCAATGGAAAAAGTTTACACTTTTCTGATAATATGAATACCACCAAAAAAAGGGGTATTATGTTTGGTGAGGAAAAACTTCCTGTAGTTTTCCTGAATCTGAGAAATAAAATGAGGTGTGTGATGATGCGTGGGTTTCCCCCCGATAACAATTGATATTTTCTAAAAAGTTATTGGCAGTATACCTTTTCCCGCCAGAGGTTAGGGTGCGTTGGGAAACACCCCCTAGGGTGGATAAAGCGCTCACACGCTTGTAAAAACAAGGGCTCTACCCTCTCCTGAGATGGCCGCCCTTAAGGATCCTGCTGATAGAAAGCAGGAGCGTATCCTAAAATGTATTTACACACATACTGGTGTTATACTGCGACCAGCAATCACCTCAGCCTGGATGTGCAGTGCTGGGTTGGCATGGTCGGATTCCCTGACTGGAAATATGATATCCTAGATAAGGACAGTATATTATTGCCTATAGAGCAATTAAAAGATGCATTTCTATATATGCAGGATGCACAGCGGAATATTTGCCGACTGGCATCAAGTATAAGTGCGTTGTCCAATTATTCCAGTAAAGTGGTCAGGTGATGCGGATTCCAAACGGCATTTGGAAGTATTGCCTTAAAAGAGGGGATGTACCCCAGGTCGCCTCTCAAAATAAGACGCCGTATTATCAGGCGCAGTCCTGGTTGGCAAGCGGACAAAAGGGTTCCTCTTTTCTGCTCGTGACAGAGGGAGAGGAAAATGGCTGCAGAGATCAGCCAGTTCCAAGGAACAGAAACCCTTTTCCGCCGCTGCCAAGCCCTCAGTATGACGCTAGGGCTTTACAAGTTCAGGCACGGTGGGGTCCCGTTCTCAATGAATTTCAGTGCGCAGTGGGCTCACTCGCAAGTAGACCCCTGGATCCTTCAGATAATATTTCAGGGGTACAAATTGGAATTCGAGACGTATTCCCCTCGCCGTTTCCAAAAGTCTGTTTTACCGACGTCTCCCGCTGACAGGGAGGCAGTTTTGGAAGCCATTCACAAGCTGTATTCCCAGCAGGTGATAATCAAGGTACCCCTCCTGCAACAGGGAACGGGGTATTATTCCACACTATTGTGGTACCGAAGCCAGACGGCTTGGTGAGACCGATTTTAAAATCTAAAATCTTTGAACACTTGCATACAGAGGTTCAAATTCAAAATTGAGTCACACAGAGCAGTGATTGCAAACCTGGAAGAAGGGGACTACATGATGTCTCGGGACATCAAGGAGGCTTACCTTCATGTAAAAATTTACCCTTCTCACCAAGGGTATTTCAGGTTATGGTACAGAACTGTATCAGTTCGGACGCTGCCGTAGGGATGGTCCACGGCACCCCGGGTCTTTACTGAAGTAATGACCGAAATGATGATATTCCTTCGAAGGAAGGGAATTTTAGTTATCCTTTACTTGGACGATTCCCTGATAAGGGTAAGATCCAGGGAACAGTTGGAGATCGGTGTAGCACTATATCAGGTAGTGTTGCGGCAGCACGATTGGATTTTCAATATTCCAAAATCGCAGCTGGTTCCGACGACTTGCCTTCTGTTCCTAGGGATGATTCTGGACATAGTCCAGAAAGAAGGTGCTTTTCCCGGAGGAGAAAGCCAGGGTGTTATCCGAGCTAGTCAGGAACCTCCTAAAACCGAACCAAGTCTCAGTGCATCAATGCACAAGGGTTCTGGGTAAAAATGGTGGCTTCCTACGAAGCAATCCCATTCGGCAGATTCCACGCACAGTGGAACCTTCTGGACAAATGGTCCGGGTCGCATCTTCAGATGCTTCAGCGGATAACCCTGTCACCAGGGACAAGGGTATCCCTCCTGTGGTGGTTGCAGAGTGCTCATCTTCTAGAGGGCCGCAGATTCTGCATTCGGGACTGGGTCCTGGTGGCCACGGATGCCAGCCTGCGAGGCTGGGGAGCAGTCACACAGGGAAGGAATTTCCAGGGCTTATGGTCAAGCCTGGAGACATCTCTTCATATAAACATTCTGGAACTAAGGGCCATTTACAATGCCCTAAGTCAAGCGAAACCCCTGCTTCAGGGTCAGGCGGTATTGATCCAATCGGACAACATCACGTCAGTCGCCCACGTAAACAGACAGGGCGGCACGAGAAGCAGGAGGGCAATGGCAGAAGCTGCAAGGATTTTCGCTGGGCGGAAAATCATGTGATAGCACTGTCAGCGGTGTTCATTCCGGGAGTGGACAACTGGGAAGCAGACTTCCTCAGCAGACACGACCTTCACCCGGGAGAGTGGGGACTTCACCCAGAAGTCTTCCACCTGATTGTAAACCGTTGGGAAAAACAAAAGGTGGACATAATGGCGTCCCGTCTAAACAAAAAACTAGACAGATATTGCGCCAGGTCAAGGGACCCTCAGGCAATAGCGGTGGACGCTCTGGTAACACCGTGGGTGTACCAGTCAGTGTATGTGTTCCCTCCTCTGCCCCTCATACCAAAAGTACTGAGAATCATAAGAAGGAGAGGAGTAAGAACTATACTCGTGGTTCCGGATTGGCCAAGAAGGACTTGGTATCCGGAACTTCAAGAGATGCTCACGGACGAACCGTGGCCTCTACCTCTAAGAAAGGACCTGCTCCAGCAAGGGCCTTGTCTGTTCCAAGACTTACCGCGGCTGCGTTTGACGGCATGGCGGTTGAACGCCGGATCCTGAAGATCCCTACCCTGGTCAAGGCCAGGAAAGACGTAACCGCAAAACATTATCACCGCATTTGGCGAAAATATGTTGCGTGGGGTGAGGCCAAGAAGGCCCCTACAGAGGAATTTCAACTGGGTCGTTTCCTCCATTTCCTGCAAACAGGACGGTCTATGGGCCTAAAATTAGGGTCTATTAAGGTTCAAATTTCGGCCCTGTCGATTTTCTTCCAAAAAGAACTGGCTTCAGTGCCTGAAGTTCAGACATTTGTAAAAGGGGTACTGCATATACAGTCTCCTTTTGTGCCTCCAGTGGCACCTTGGGGATCTCAATGTTGTGTTGAGTTTCCTAAAGTCACATTGGTTTGAACCACTCACCACTGTGGACTTAAAATATCTCACATGGAAGTGACGAGTTAGCCCTGGTTTCAGCCAGGCGGGTGTCAGAATTGGCGGCTTTATCATATAAAAGCCCTTACTTAATATTTCATTCTGAAAGGGCAGAATTGAGGACTCGTCCTCAAATTTTCTACCTAAGGTGGTTTCTGCATTTCACATGAACCAACCTATTGTGGTACCTGCGGCTACTAAGGACTTGGAGGATTCCAAGTTGCTTGACGTGGTCAGGACCCTGAAAATACATGTTTGCAGGACGGCTGGAGTCAGAAAATCTGACTCGCTGTTTATCCTGTATGCACCCAACAAACTGGGTGCTCCTGCTTCTAAGCAGACGATTGCTCGTTGGATTTGTAGTACAATTCAGCTTGCACATTCTGTGGCAGGCCTGCCACAGACAAAAATCTTAAAATGCCCACTCCACAAGGAAGGTGGGCTCATCTTGGGCAGCTGCCCGAGGGGTCTCGGCTTTACAACTTTGCCGAGCAGTTACTTGGTCAGGAGCAAATACGTTTGTAAAATTCTACAAATTTGATATCTTGGCTGAGGAGGACCTGGAGTTCTCTCATTCGGTGCTGCAGAGTCATCCGCACTCTCCCGCCCGTTTGGGAGCTTTGGTATAATCCCCATGGTCCTTACGGAGTTCCCAGCATCCACTAGGACGTCAGAGAAAATAAGAATTTACTTACCGATAATTCTATTTCTCGTAGTCCGTAGTGGATGCTGGGCGCCCATCCCAAGTGCGGATTGTCTGCAATACTGGTACATAATTATTGTTACCAAAAAATTCGGGTTATTGTTGTAGTGAGCCATCTTTTCTAGAGGCTCCTCTATTATCATGCTGTTAACTGGGTTCAGATCACAAGTTGTACAGTGTGATTGGTGTGGCTGGTATGAGTCTTACCCGGGATTCAAAATCCTTCCTTATTGTGTACGCTCGTCCGGGCACAGTATCCTAACTGAGGCTTGGAGGAGGGTCATAGGGGGAGGAGCCAGTGCACACCAGGTGATCCTAAAGCTTTCTTTAGATGTGCCCAGTCTCCTGCGGAGCCGCTATTCCCCATGGTCCTTACGGAGTTCCCAGCATCCACTACGGACTACGAGAAATAGAATTATCGGTAAGTAAATTCTGTCCATTAGCCCTTACTAGCAGAGGGCTTTTCTAGGGGTGCTGCTGTCTCCTGGTTTAAGTGCAGCTGGGTAATTGATGTTTATCTATCAAATAAATATATATATATATATATATATATATATATATATATATATATATATATATATATATATATATATATATATATTTATTTATTTCTCGAGTGTGTGTGCTTGTACATACAGCACTGTACAGTTAGTAGTCTTTTTCTGACATGAAAGGATTTTTGCTTGTGCTGTTAGAGCATACAGCTCCTTTAATAAACCAAATATGTCACATCCTGTATGCTTCCTATAATTAGCTATGTTATGCTAAAAGCTGTGTAAAATACAAACTATGGTATAGTACATAAACTAATTTTAAATGCATACAAGAACTCAGCTTATTTTCTATACATTGTTGCCGAAGATGTGACTTTTATATTGGATTTTGCCACCAGGTGGCAGTAATGCTGTGTGTCACTTAAGTGTAGCACTTATATTGCTGGATATCACTGGAGCTTTAAATCCTGAAGGTGTATTTTGGTTGCCTTTCTTTCTAAGTCATTTTATGTTCTCTTGCAGGACTTCAGCCTCTCGTACAACACTGTTTCCAGCCGCCGTCCCCCCAAATAAAAAAAATAAATTAATCCATTGTGTGAGTTTTTGTGTTACTAGTGTGGGCCTTAATAGAAATTCATTAGTATGCATTTAGAAAAAAAAAGGGAAAATGAAAACACACATGATAAAGGTAAAAATACAACATTGTGCTGGCTATAGACTGTTCCCTCTGGTGATCAGAAAAAGAATATTAATGAAAATGAAGATAATACATAGCACAATCTGCAGCATCCTAAGATATATGACCCTAACACACATGTACTTTAATAAAAAGAGGTAATTGTGAAAATAAGAACAGAAACAGTATCAGATATAACCGTCAATTATAGAAGCAAAATATTAGACATGTGTCATTTATTAATCCATTGAGGTTCTTATTTCCTGCACTAGTCCAGATAGGAATGACCAATAAGAAATTGCAACTTGCATAATACAGCTGTAATAATTAATTGGATCCTATCAACTGAAGGGATTAATGCACAAATAGCCAGTTTAGTGCTGCTGGTGTCATCCTATGTACTAGGCTTCTGGTACCTGCAAACCATGATCCTCTTATGCAGCAGGTCACCTCACCTTGTTTAATCAACTTGCACTTACCAGTCCTATTTCACTCCTGATGTATGGTACTTCAAGATTAAAACACTAAAACTAAATGTGGACTCGTCTTGGTATGCATATGCTATATGAAACTGCATGTATTTATTTCCCACAAATACAACTCCAAATCTAAATAAGACTGAAATTGAAACATTCATTTAGCCATGGTGCCTACCACATGGCTTAAGCTCTGGGTTTAACGCTTGGAGCTATTCAGTTATTAGACCATTCCCCATGCTGTAAACCTGTGGCTAATGCGTATTAACCCATAGATTCCAGGGTAACTGCCTGTGTTGTAAACTCATAAGGTACATTTAATGCTGAGGGTTTTTTTTTTTTTGCAGTTTCTGAGGGTGCAAAAAATTAAATCTGCATTAATTGCTCCCTCTGGGGATTAACACACTGGTTAGAGGTACTGATTGAATAGATCTGGGCAGCGCTTTAGCCGTGGGGTAAACCCTGTGGATAACTGAATCTGCCCTGAACTCCTCATTTCCAAAGTGCTTTCATTCAGTATCTGTTTTTACATCATTACATGGTCTCCCAATACTGGAATCCGCAATTGGCATGTTATTGGGCTTGAAATCATTAGCCCCTTTGCTTAGCCTGTTGACCACATTTTGCCTCCGTATCCACACATGAGTGCATTGTAATTGTGGTTTGTGAACACAAAACATGGTGGGAAAGGCATAACCTTTACAAAAGTAGACAACCTCCTGCTAATTAGGGGTCGGTTACCTTTTTATTCTAAGCTTTCCGTGCACAATAGTTTCCAGGAGGTGGTACAATAGAGGATTTTCACATTTGTCAGGTATTTACTAAATTAAAGTGGATCAAACAGTTGAAAGTGGGATTTTTATTCCTTTCTGAATAGCTACCGGTCCGGTGACAAGAATAGCAGCCAGTTTCTCAGACCTTCTAACATGACCCCTTCCATTAGGTGTAAAATGCTCTGCTCCTGGACTTCCCTCTTCATTTCTAATTGCCATCACCTACAGTTGTCACCTTTCTCATCCATTAACTAGGTCAACAATCATAAATTAAAAGGGAAGTCCAGGAGCTGAAATCAGTCCGGGCAGAGGTTTTTTTTTTTTTTTTTGTTTGTTTGTTTTTTCCAGAGCTCCTCACATGTGTCCTAATACATTATTGCTGCAATCGCACCAATCGGCCCTCTCGGCACGCTAAGTCCCATGCGACACTTCTAGCGCTGGGCGTCTTTTTCTAAAATATTTTTAACTGAAAATGCATCTTATGGGGCCGTACACACTGGTAGATAATACTGAAATATATGAACGATCTCGTTCATTAATGAACGTGATAACGTTCATATCTTTCAGTGTGGAGGCACCAGTGATGAACGATGCGCGGCCCCGCGCTCATTCATTGCTGGTGCCCCGTGTCTTGTGCATGCAGGCCAATATGTACGAGATCGTCCATATTTGCCTGCACTGCTATGGTGACGGGGGGGGGGGGTGAAAAACTTCACTCCCCCCTCAATGCCCCCCGCCGCTGGTTCATCCGTCGGCCGTATCCGCCATCGGGCAGCTCGGCGGCGGATCTATCAGTGTGTAGGGCCCATTCGTTGCAATGTGATGTCACTAGGATGCACCAGAAGAGCGTGCTGGTTAATTTTATATGTGACACTTGTATATCTGTGTGTGACTGAGTTTGAATCTGTATATGAAGTGTTACAATTCTATGGATTTTTTTCCAACACAAGGTTCCTAAAAAGACTCCCAGTACCAGGAGACTTGCATGGTACCTGGCAGGGGAGGGTGGGGGGGGGAGGTGGCCTCATATCCCATGGCCTGTTGAGGCTAGGTGTAATACACTCAATTGAAAGAAAAGGCTCTTCCCCTTTCTGATAGGGGCTGCCCCAAGTTTTGAGCCAGGCACTGGGAAATTAAGGCTTTGAAGGAGTATTCCTGTATCTTTGGTGTAGCATGTTGTCTAGAGGAGCATACCTCATGTTGCTGTAGGAAAACCCACTGTTCATGGTGGACAGTTATAGGTGGATATTGTTTTTAACTCTTTATCTGCTGAATGAGGGGGACTCCACTTTTTCAATTTTATACTGCATGTAGAGGGAAAGCACCACTCACCCTTACCAGTGTAACATATTTTTTGTTGTAGTAGGTGTTTTGTGCTCCTGAGGTACATTCAGATACTGTACAGTCTAAAATGAGAATTGAGGAGAGCACAGTACTGAAATACTAAGGGAGAAGTCATAATCATGGGAGACTTTAATTTACCTGATGTAAATTGGGAGGGGTCTTTTGCAAGTTCAGCTATAAGTGGCAAATTTCTACATTCCTTACAGGGAGCATCTCAAGCAATTGGTGAGGGAGCCCACTCGCAAAGACTCAATATTAGATCTAATTCTTAAAATGGTGATAGGATATCTGATATATATGTGGGTGAGCACCTGGGATCCAGTGATCATCAAGCAGTATGGTTTAGTATAAAGACAGGATCCAACTCCTGTCACACAAAAACAAAGGTGTTGGATTTTAGAAATGCTGACTTAGCAAAAATGGGGAGATGTTTAAGTGATTCATTGGCAGACTGGAGAAACTTGGAAGGAGTGCAGGAGAGGTGGAAAAAACTGAGAAGTGCAATACTAAGTGCAACAGACCTTTGTATCAAAATGGTTAGGAAAAGCACCAGGAAAAGGAAGCCAGTGTGGTTCACAAAAGAAGTAGAAACTAGTGTGAAAGCAAAAAAGATGGCTTTTAGGAAATACAAACAGACTCAAAATAATAACGACAAAGAGGTGTATCTTGACAGACGGAAGGATGCTAAGAAAGTGATCAGATGTGCAAAGGCAGAAGCTGAGGAGAAAATGGCCCAGTCAGTAGATAAAGGTGGCAAAACTTTTTTTAAGTATATAAGTGAAAGGAGAAAATCAAATGGAGGAATAATAAGACTTAAGACAGAGAGTGAGCATTTGGTGGAGGGAGACAAGGCAATAGCAGATCACCTAAATAATTATTTTTGCTCATTATTTACTACAGAAGAAGGGATGGGGCCACAGTTAAGTTGCAAGGACATTCATAAAAATAAGGTAGATGAAAATACATTTACAGAGGAGAAGGTCCTAACAGAACTTTCATAACTAAAAGTGGATAAATCAATGGGACCAGATGGGATACACCCAAGGATACTCAAAGAGCTAAAAGATGTGCTGGTTACACCTTTGACAGAATTATTTAACCAGTCACTAAATACAGGTTCTATTCCAGAGGACTGGAAAAGAGCAAATGTAGTTTTACTGCACAAAAGTGGAGGCAAGTAACTACAGACCAGTAAGCCTTACATCAGTAGTAGGGAAAGTAATGGAAAAACTATTAAAAGAAAGAGTAGTGGAATACCTTAAATCAAACAACTTACAGGATCCAAAACAGCATGGATTTACTGGTGGGAGATCATGCCAAACAAATCTTATTTACTTTTTTGACTCTGTGACGAAAATAATAGATCAAGGGGGAGCTGTAGATGTAGCATATCTAGACTTTAGTAAGGCATTTGACACTGTCCCACATCGCAGACTGCTAAATAAACTTGAAAGCCTGGGGGTGGATTATAAATCAGTCAAATGGATAAGAACCTGGTTGCAGGATAGGAAACAGACAGTCGTAGTTAATGGAGTGCAATCTATGGAGTGAAATGTTACCAGTGGAGTACCCCAGGGATCTGTACTTGGTCCAGTACTCTTTAATATCTTTGTTGGTGACATTGCAGATGGTATTGAAGGGAAGATATGCCTTTTTGCAGATGATACAAAGATATGCAACAGGGTAGGCACACCGGGAGGGGTAAAACAAATGATTAATGACCTAGGTAGGCTTGAGAAATGGTCAAGAACGTGTCAACTACAGTTTAATGCTAAAAAATGCAAAATCATGCACTTGGGTCTCAAAAACCCAAAGGCTAAATATAGTATCAAGGGTACTATAATGGAAACTACTGAGGAGGAAAGAGATTTAGGAGTCACTATTTCAAGTGACTTGAAGGCAGGAAAGCAATGCAACAAAGCAATGAGAAAGGCAAGTCAGATGCTTGGTTGCATAGGGAGAGGAATCCATAGCAGGAAAAAAAGTGATAATGCCACTGTATAGGTCATTGGTACGGCCCCATCTGGAATACTGTGTCCAGTTCTGGAGACCCTATCTCCAGAAGGATATAAATACATTAGAGAGTGTACAAAGAAGGGCAACTAAAATGGTGCATGGCCTACATCACAAAACTTACCCGGAAAGGCTAAAAGATCTTAACATGTATAGTTTGGAGGAGAGAAGGGAAAGGGGGGACATGATAGAAACTTTTAAATATATCAAGGGTCTTAACAAAGTTCAGGAGGGAAACATTCTTCAAAGGAAAAGAAGTATTAGAACTTGAGGGCATACATTGAGACTGGAGGGGGGGAGGTTCAGGGGAAATTTAAGGAAAAATTACTTCACAGAAAGGGTAGTGGATAAGTGGAATAGCCTCCCATCAGAGGTGGTAGAGGCTAAGACTGTAGGGCAATTTAAACATGCTTGGGACAGGCATATGAATATCCTTACAAAGAATTAAGGTTAAAAAAGGGTTGAGATTACCTAAAGGATAAAATAAAAAAGGGGCAGACTAGATGGGCCAAGTGGTTCTTATCTGCCGTCAAATTCTATGTTTCTCTGACGTCCTAGTGGATGCTGGGGACTCCGTCAGGACCATGGGGAATAGCGGCTCCGCAGGAGACAGGGCACAAAATTTAAAAGTTTGACCACTAGGTGGTGTGTACTGGCTCCTCCCCCTATGACCCTCCTCCAAGCCTCAGTTAGGTTTTTGTGCCCGTCCGAGCAGGGTGCAATCTAGGTGGCTCTCATAAAGAGCTGCTTAGAGTAAAAGTTTTGATAGTTTTATTATTTTCAGTGAGTCCTGCTGGCAACAGGCTCACTGCAACGAGGGACCTAGGGGAGAAGAAGTGAACTCACCTGCGTGCAGGATGGATTTGCTTCTTAGGCTACTGGACACTAGCTCCAGAGGGACGATCACAGGTACAGCCTGGATGGGTCACCGGAGCCGCGCCGCCGACCCCCTTGCAGATGCCGAAGTAAGAAGAGGTCCAGAAACCGGCGGCTGAAGGCTTTTCAGTCTTCATGAGGTAGCGCACAGCACTGCAGCTGTGCGCCATTGCGCTCAGGCACACTTCACACCGGCGGTCACTGAGGGTGCAGGGCGCTGGGGGGGGCGCCCTGGGCAGCAATGTTAATACCTTTCTGGCTAAAAAGAATACATCACATATAGTCCATGAGGCTATATGGATGTATTTCACCCCTGCCAGGTCTCAGAAAAACCGGGAGAAGAGCCCGCCGGAATAGGGGGCGGGGCCTATCTCCTCAGCACACAGCGCCATTTTCCTACACAGCTCCGCTGCTAGGAAGGCTCCCAGGCTCTCCCCTGCACTGCACTACAGAAACAGGGTAAAAAACAGAGAGGGGGGGCATTTTTTGGCGATATTATATATATATTTAAGCAGCTATAAGGAAACAACACTTATATAAGGTTGTTCCTATATAATTATAGCGCTTTGGTGTGTGCTGGCAAACTCTCCCTCTGTCTCCCCAAAGGGCTAGTGGGGTCCTGTCTTCTATCAGAGCATTCCCTGTGTGTCTGCTGTGTGTCGGTACGTGTGTGTCGACATGTATGAGGACGATGTTGGTGTGGAGGCGGAGCAATTGCCGGTAATGGTGATGTCACCCCCTAGGGAGTCGACACCGGAATGGATGGCTTTGTTTATGGAATTACGTGATAATGTCAGCACGCTGCAAAAGTCGGTTGACGACATGAGACGACCGGCAAACCAGTTAGTACCTGTACAGGCGTCTCAAACACCGTCAGGGGCTGTAAAACGCCCTTTGCCTCAGTCGGTCGACACAGACACGGACACCGAATCTAGTGTCGACGGTGAAGAAACGAACGTATTTTCCAGTAGGGCCACACGTTATATGATCACGGCAATGAAGGAGGCTTTGCATATCTCTGATACTGCAAGTACCACAAAAAGGGGTATTATGTGGGGTCTGAAAAAACTACCTGTAGTTTTTCCTGAATCAGAGGAATTGAATGACGTGTGTGATGAAGCGTGGGTTACCCCTGATAAAAAACTGCTAATTTCAAAGAAGTTATTGGCGTTATACCCTTTCCCGCCAGAGGTTAGGGCGCGCTGGGAAACACCCCCTAGGGTGGACAAGGCGCTCACACGTTTATCCAAACAAGTGGCGTTACCGTCTCCTGATACGGCCGCCCTCAAGGATCCAGCTGATAGGAGGCTGGAAAATACTCTAAAAAGTATATACACACATACTGGTGTTATACTGCGACCAGCAATCGCCTCAGCCTGGATGTGCAGTGCTGGGGTGGCTTGGTCGGATTCCCTGACTGAAAATATTGATACCCTGGATAGGGACAGTGTTTTATTGACTATAGAGCAATTAAAGGATGCATTCCTTTATATGCGAGATGCACAGAGGGATATCTGCACTCTGGCATCAAGAGTAAGTGCGATGTCCAAGAAGAAGTCTATGGACACGACAGTGGTCAGGCGATGCGGATTCCAAACGGCATAGGGAAGTATTGCCGTATAAAGGGGAGGAATTATTTGGGGTCGGTCTATCGGATTTGGTAGCCACGGCAACAGCCGGGAAGTCCACCTTTTTACCTCAAGTCCCCTCCCAGCAGAAAAAGACGCAGTCTTTTCAGCCGCAGTCCTTTCGTTCCTATAAGAACAAGCGAGCAAAAGGACATTCATATTTGCCCCGAGGCAAAGGAAAGGGTAAGAGACTGCAGCAAGCAGCCCCTTCCCAGGAGCAGAAGTCCTCCCCGGCTTCTGCAAAGGCCTCAGCATGACGCTGGGACCTTACAAGCGGACTCAGGGGCGGTGGGGGGTCGCCTCAAGAATTTCAGCGCACAGTGGGCTCACTCGCAGGTGGACCCCTGGATCCTGCAGGTAGTATCTCAGGGTTACAGGTTGGAATTCGAGAAGTCTCCCCCTCGCCGGTTCCTAAAATCTGCTTTGCCAACGTCTCCCTCAGACAGGGCGACGGTATTGGAAGCCATTCACAAGCTGTATTCTCAGCAGGTGATAATCAAGGTACCCCTTCTACAACAGGGAAAGGGGTATTACTCCACGCTATTTGTGGTACCGAAGCCGGACGGCTCGGTAAGACCTATTCTAAATCTGAAATCTCTGAACCTGTACATACAAAAATTCAAGTTCAAGATGGAGTCACTCAGAGCAGTGATAGCGAATCTGGAAGAAGGGGATTTTATGGTGTCCTTGGACATCAAGGATGCTTACCTTCATGTCCCAATTTGCCCTTCACACCAAGGGTACCTCAGGTTCGTGGTACAAAACTGTCATTATCAGTTTCAGACGCTGCCGTTTGGATTGTCCACGGCACCCAGGGTCTTTACCAAGGTAATGGCCGAAATGATGATCCTTCTTCGAAGAGAAGGCGTATTAATTATCCCTTACTTGGACGATCACCTGATAAGGGCAAGATCCAGAGAACAGCTGGAGGTCGGAGTAGCACTAACTCAAGTAGTGCTCCAACAGCACGGGTGGATTCTGAATTTTCCAAAATCCCAACTGATCCCGACGACACGTCTGCTGTTCCTAGGGATGATTCTGGACACTGTTCAGAAAAAGGTATTTCTTCCGGAGGAGAAAGCCAGGGAGTTATCCGAACTCGTCAGGAACCTCCTAAAACCAGGGACAGTGTCTGTGCATCAATGCACAAGAGTCCTGGGAAAAATGGTGGCTTCTTACGAAGCGATTCCATTCGGCAGATTCCATGCACGAATTTTTCAGTGGGATCTGCTAGACAAATGGTCCGGATCGCATCTGCAGATGCATCAGCGGATAAAATTGTCGACAAGGACAAGGGTCTCTCTGCTATGGTGGTTGCAGAGTGCTCATCTGTTAGAGGGCCGCAGATTCGGCATACAGAACTGGGTCCTAGTGACCACGGATGCCAGCCTGAGAGGCTGGGGAGCGGTCACACAAGGAAGAAATTTCCAGGGCGTGTGGTGAAGCCTGGAAACGTCTCTTCACATAAATATACTGGAACTAAGAGCAATCTACAATGTTCTAAGCCTGGCAAAACCTCTGCTTCAGGGTCAGCCGGTGTTGATCCAGTCGGACAACATCACGGCAGTCGCCCACGTAAACAGACAGGGCGGCACAAGAAGCAGGAGGGCAATGGCAGAAGCTGCAAGGATTCTTCGCTGGGCGGAAAAATCATGTGATAGCACTGTCAGCAGTGTTCATCCCGGGAGTGGACAACTGGGAAGCAGACTTCCTCAGCAGACACAATCTTCACCCGGGAGAGTGGGGACTTCATCCAGAAGTCTTCCACATGATTGTAGTCCATTGGGAAAGACCAATGGTGGACATGATGGCGTCCCGCCTCAACAAAAAACTGGACAGGTATTGCGCCAGGTCAAGAGACCCTCAGGCAATAGCTGTGGACGCTCTGGTAACACCATGGGTGTACCAGTCAGTGTATGTGTTCCCTCCTCTGCCTCTCATACCCAAGGTACTGAGAATTATACGGCAAAGGGGAGTAAGAACGATACTAGTGGCTCCGGACTGGCCAAGAAGGACTTGGTACCCGGAACTTCAGGAGATGCTCACGGAAGATCCGTGGCCTCTACCTCTAAGAAGGGATCTGCTTCAGCAGGGACCGTGTCTATTCCAAGACTTACCGCGGCTGCGTTTGACGGCATGGCGGTTGAACGCCGGATCCTAAGGGAAAAAGGCATTCCGGAAGAGGTCATCCCTACCCTGGTCAAAGCCAGGAAGGAGGTGACTGCACAACATTATCACCGCATTTGGAGAAAATATGTTGCATGGTGTGAGGCCAGGAAGGCCCCGACAGAGGAATTTCAACTGGGTCGATTCCTACATTTCCTGCAAACAGGATTATCTATGGGCCTCAAATTAGGGTCCATTAAGGTTCAAACAAATCCCATTGGTTTGAGCCACTCAAATCGGTAGATTTGAAATATCTTACATGGAAAGTAACCATGCTACTGGCCCTGGCTTCAGCCAGGAGAGTGTCGGAATTGGCGGCTTTATCGTATAAAAGCCCATATCTGATTTTCCATTCGGACAGGGCAGAATTGAGGACGCGTCCTCATTTTCTGCCTAAGGTGGTATCAGCGTTTCACCTGAACCAGCCTATTGTGGTGCCTGCGGCTACTAGCGATTTGGAGGATTCCAAGTTGCTGGACGTTGTCAGAGCATTGAAAATATATATTTCAAGGACGGCTGGAGTCAGAAAATCTGACTCGCTGTTTATACTGTATGCACCCAACAAGCTGGGTGCTCCTGCTTCTAAGCAGACGATTGCTCGTTGGATTTGTAGCACAATTCAACTGGCACATTCTGTGGCAGGCCTGCCACAGCCTAAATCTGTCAATGCCCACTCCACAAGGAAGGTGGGCTCATCTTGGGCGGCTGCCCGAGGGGTATCGGCATTACAACTCTGCCGAGCAGCTACGTGGTCAGGGGAGAACACGTTTGTAAAATTCTACAAATTTGATACCCTGGCTAAGGAGGACCTGGAGTTCTCTCATTCGGTGCTGCAGAGTCATCCGCATTCTCCCGCCCGTTTGGGAGCTTTGGTATAATCCCCATGGTCCTGATGGAGTCCCCAGCATCCACTAGGACGTCAGAGAAAATAAGAATTTACTCACCGGTAATTCTATTTCTCGTAGTCCGTAGTGGATGCTGGGCGCCCATCCCAAGTGCGGATTGTCTGCAATACTTGTACATAGTTATTGGTACAAAAAAATCGGGTTGTTTATTGTTGTGAGCCATCTTTTCAGAGGCTCCTACGTTATCATACTGTTAACTGGGTTCAGATCACAAGTTGTACGGTGTGATTGGTGTGGCTGGTATGAGTCTTACCCGGGATTCAAAATCCTTCCTTATTGTGTACGCTCGTCCGGGCACAGTATCCTAACTGAGGCTTGGAGGAGGGTCATAGGGGGAGGAGCCAGTACACACCACCTAGTGGTCAAACTTTTAAATTTTGTGCCCTGTCTCCTGCGGAGCCGCTATTCCCCATGGTCCTGACGGAGTCCCCAGCATCCACTACGGACTACGAGAAATAGAATTACCGGTGAGTAAATTCTTATTTTCTAACCCTTGTGGTGCCATTTAAATTAAGGATAATAATAAAGTGATACAAAGCTGCTCTAACTTGAAGAATGCACACTGTGGTGCTCAAATATAACTGATGCCATGTTACTAGATGTACTGTACTTGTCTGTTAATAAATAAGGTATGGTGTAGCTACATGATGTTTAGAGGGGATATCTATCAAAGCTTGGCAAACAAAGTAATAACCAGTCAGCATCTGCCCATGTTACAGGCTGTCTTTGGAGCTGATTGGTACTTTTATTTCTCTCCAGACTTTGACAAATAACCCCTTAAGTCGGGGTACACAGCTGATATATAGGATGATATTGTTCTGACATGGATTAGAAAGATATCGACCTTAACACTCAGTACCCACGATTGCACGCTCCTGGCTGTCAGCGGGTTCATTCCACCTGATGTGCTGCACTGCAGGTGGATTAACTGGGCTGACGACTGCATGCGGGTGTAGAATGAGTGACCGGCGAGCGGGATCCCTGCGGCCAACATACCGTCCCTGGGATCCCGATCGCCGACAGCAGGGCAAGCGCAAATGAGCCCCTTGCGGGCTCGCTGTGCTCACCACACTAGGTATTCTCCAGTGGGTTCGTGGACCCCCAAGAGGGAGAATAGTTGTCGGTATGCCCAGTGTCGTGATTCCGGCGCAGGTGTACTGAGCGCCAGGATCCCAACAGGCAGCATACTGAATGCCACCCCTGCTTGCAGCATCTAGTGGTATATATAATGCGACCATACACTGTACATGGCAGTGTGATACATTGTGCTATAGGTACTCTGTTTGGCTGGGATACACATCGTCCTGATATGTAGCCAGCCTAAAGATACCTGTATACTAGAACGATATTGTGCCTTTTGACACACTATTGGTGCATCGGGCAAACGTATCGCGAGTAAGTGCATCACATCATGTGTGGTCCACTTGCGATTACGATCTAAAGTGCAATCCAGGTTAGTACGGTTTTCAGATCTGGCCTGCAGTAGGTAAGATATGGCCCTGTCGCCTGCGATGAGGTGCTGTAACGCTAGATTGCATGCGACCTATAGTTAGCACATCGTAAGTTGAAGCACCTGGACTCACGATATTGTGAATCCGGAAGCTGGCGGCGAGTTGAAGGGTTGTCGCATACAGCGGAGCGCATACGATACCTCTACCTAGAGTGTACCTTTTAGTTTGAAAAGTGAGGTAGATTTGACACTTTTGGGGGCCTCTGACATTTTTCTGAAAGACTTGTGCAGAAAAGTTTTTTTTTTTTCCTTTTAAATAGAAGTTAACCTTTTAAGTTTTCTGATATCTAAAGAAGCTTGACACATAATTGGAAACAAAAAGGCAAAAGGTCAATGCGGCACCTTCAAGAGATGAACTAGATATTTAACTATTTATTGTGTTTAAAAAATGCACTGTGCTTTGTAAAACCTCATGCTATGAAAAGATGCTACTGTATGCTAACATTTCACTAATTCATTTTTTAATAGGTGGGCAACATAGCTGAATGTAAACTAGGCAAACTTTTTTTTTTTTTTTTTTTTAATAGATTTCAGTGGTTGTTGGGTAGTATTATTATGGTTTTCTTAATTTCCTATGTGGTTACCTGAGCATGTGCCTCATCTCTTTGGGTCAGGACTAAAGGGCCCATATATTAGGCTATTGGTGCAATTCCTTGATGCCAGTGTTGGGTGACCCGGGGGAAATTTAACATGTTTGAAAGCTTTGATTTGTTGACTCCGAACAAAATATTTAGATCGGCAAGAGTGATTTTTAACATGCTATTTTTTTTGGCCGATTTTTCCCCATCTCTGATCATCGATGTCCATGGATTTAAATTAGGCTGTAAATATATGGCCAGCATATGTCAGTCAGACATCCAAGCCCTGAGATTGTGCTTGCTCCATCCTATCTTTGTTCCTCTGTTAACTATCAGTCGCATTTTCTAACCGATCCATGTAATTGGTTTAGAGTCTGAAACTGTGAGCGATGTGCCCGGGAGAAATGGGGAACCTTTCTGTGTGAGTGCTCAGGTGGACCTGCTACCTGTTCTGCATTATTTGTTTTAGTCACTAGCATTTTTATTTCCATAGTATGTCTCCACTGTTAGAAAGGAACAATAGAGATGGGTGCAGGTGAGACTCGCCCTGGACTGGCTGAGTGTCACTCTAAGGTAATATCAGGTCCTGTCAGCAACTCCTCTTAAACACGTCATGTATGACTCAGCCAAGCCATGACAAACCTAGCTCTGATTTAACTCATTCCATGTACAGCATATGGGAGGTTACATTACAGCAGTTTTAGATAACCTCCTATGCAGTGTAAGAAAAATAGCTTACATGTTACCTCTGTTGACTTCCAGGGCAGTTAACGCTTTCTGAGTATGACCATTTTCTTATTGCTGTTTAAATAGGCCTGGCGGTGATTCATTACTGCTACTAGTGGCCTGAAGTTAATGGGTGTCCTTCATTTATTTCAGATGTCTTGGCTAATATCCTCAGTGGAGAAATATTCTAAGTATGTGTACAGGCTATGTGAATCTGCAGGCAGTCAATAGGTTAACTCCCACTACCCCTATCCCTCCTCCTTTGTCCCAGCTTCCTTACAGGCTGTTCTGCATTTTCTTGGAAGTCCTCTCCACCCACCTCCCCCCCCCTTCAGCCGCCTTCCCCTTTATTCTCCCTCCCTGCTCTCCCCCTCTCCATTATTATCCTCCCTCCCTTCCAGCCCATACCTCTCAGTCCTCTCCACGTCACACTCCAATAGCTCTTACCAGGCTTTGCGTATAAGGGGGAGTTTGACGCACAGTATTAACCATTTAGGCTGGTGATGTCTACTTTTTGGACTCCTGTGTGGAATATATGTAAACCACTCAGCAAGCAGACACAGAACTGGATCAGCTAAGCACATGTAAACATCGGAGACACAGGAAAATGACAAACCTAGTGCAAAGATGACACGCGTGTGACACACATGATCAGAGACTCACCTATTTTCTGGGAGTTCCAAATTTCGGGAATGAATTCCTGCCCTTTTGTGTCACTGCATGGAATGTGCACATCCTGTGTGTCATTGCAACCCACTCCTCAAGCACACACCTAGGCAGGTGACAGCATCTGATGACTCAAACTCCTGCCAAGTGGGATAATTAAACGTATATATGTATGGGAGGACACATGGTCGCATTTTACTTTAACCTTTACAAAAAAATAATACAGGTTGAGTATCCCATATCCAAATATTCCGAAATACGGACTTTTTTGAGTGAGAGTGAGATAGTGAAACCTTTGTTTTTTGATCGCTCAATGTACACACACTTTGTTTAATACACAAAGTTATTAAAAATATTGTATTAAATGACCTTCAGGCTGTGTGTATAAGGTGTATATGAAACATAAATGAATTGTGTGAATGTAGACACACTTTGTTTAATGCACAAAGTTATAAAAAATATTGGCTAAAATTACCTTCAGGCTGTGTGTATAAGGTGTATATGTAACATAAATGCATTCTGTGCTTAGATTTAGGTCCCATCACCATGATATCTCACTATGGTATGCAATTATTCCAAAATACGGAAAAATCCCATATCCAAAATACCTCTGGTCCCAAGCATTTTGGATAAGGGAGACTCAACCTGTAATTGCAAAGCGTTCCATGCAAAACCATGATTTATGTAATAGAAGCCAGTAGATCAGTGTGACACACTCCTCCATGGAAAAAAAAAAAAGTATCTTGAATGGGGATATGTTTAATGGCAACTAAGGTTTTTTTTTTTCTTCATGATATACACAGTATTTGTGTATTGAAGTTTTATAATAAAGCATTTTAAATGATAGGGTTTATTTCCATGTGTGCTACTTAAGCAAATTGATCTGTAGTCGCATATAACATTTATGCTAGTTTTACCTACAATTGTGGATGACATGGCTTGATATGGTGGGGGGATGAAGACATAAAAGAGCCTGCGTTTCAGTTGCTTAATTCCTCATCACAATTGGCAAATATCCTATACCAGTGGATCCAAAAATTTCTTAATTCACAGCGCTCCAGAGCATCAGCATTTTTTTCACTGCACCCCTAGGATTATTTTTTTTTAATTATTTTTTTTAATAGATTTAATATTTTTTCCCAAATTTAAGTAAATTGTGCCTGCCTGTCATCCTTAGGTTGTTATGTGCTGGTGTACAGTTGTGCTTTTGTTTGTCCACATGTGTAATGATTAGCAGCATCTAGCACTGTTTTTTCCCCTCACATTTTGACCATAAATAATTTTGATTTGGTCTTGGAACACCGACCCGAGGCACCCCTCCAAAAGCCTCAGTGGCATCGCGGGGTGCTTAGAGAGACAGTTTGGGAACCACTGTCCTAGACTATTGACTGTCTAAGCAAGTGGTCAAGTCAGATAGATAAGTCACCATGCTCTCCACAAATTGATAAGTGCACTTGTGATGCCAACATAAAGGCTTCTTGTGGCTTTGTAATGTTATGGGATGTGTTTACCTGGCATAACCTAGAGCAGTCAGTCTATTTTTTTAACTGGCTGGACTGGTGTTTTAAATAATGACTAACTTGTGCTAGCAGTGCGTGTGTGTGGTTCATATTGGTTTAATTGGCATGATGTCATCCATATGTCGCCATTGGCTTCTCTGTCTCCAGATCTGGACCCAGTTATTTATGGGATATTCTAGAACTAAGCCAGACAGTATTTTCCTTGACCATCAACTGAGTTCGTCTATGTATATAAAAATAGATGTATACTATATATTCATGTATAAGTATGTGTATATAGATAAGAGATCTGTCTGCTGATTTTATTTTTATTCTCTAAATTCTTATTAAACTGGCTTAATATGTTAGTGTGTATGGATACTACTGATCCAGCAATTTAAGTGTAGGGAGGAGGGATTACTATCAACTTTCTCCCAGAAAGAAGTAACAACTGTGTACATATTAAGCAAACAATATTCTGCTGCATTGTCCTTTGAACGGTATTAAACAATTGTCCAGAAGCGTGACAAGCGCAGTGAGCCTGTGAGGGGACTCGCAGACGGGATTACGGCTGACGGAATGCTGCTTTCTGGATACTGACAGTCGGCAGCTGGGATTACATATGTATTCCATATAGATACATATTTTAAATAATATAAGGCAGCATTTTCCACCAACTATTTGCATAGACTGGGGTTTCCCAAATTCAGTCCCCAAGACAAGCTAACAGTCCAGATTTTAAGGATATCCATGCTTGTGTACAGATAGTATAATGAAACTGACTGAAGTGCGCAGGATAGATACAGCGGTCAGTCTATGCAACATTGCTGATCACACACTACAAAACTTGAGTTTGGAGTGTGGGTTTTTTATTTCTGGTTGCAGTGTACACATTCAGTAGTTTTGTGTTGCTTTAGTCTGAGACTTATATTTCTCTAACGTCCTAGTGGATGCTGGGGACTCCGTAAGGACCATGGGGATAGACGGGCTCCGCAGGAGACATGGGCACTTTAAGAAAGAATTTAGTTCCTGGTGTGCACTGGCTCCTCCCTCTATGCCCCTCCTCCAGACCTCAGTTTGATACTGTGCCCAGAGGAGCTGGGTGCTTTTCAGTGAGCTCTCCTGAGTTTACTGATAGAAAGTATTTTGTTAGGTTTTTTATTTTCAGGGAGCTCTGCTGGCAACAGACTCCCTGCATCGTGGGACTGAGGGGAGAGAAGCAGCCCTACTCTCTGAAGCTAGGTCCTGCTTCTTAGGCTACTGGACACCATTAGCCCCACAGGGATTGGTACGCAGGATCTCACCCTCGCCGTCCGTACCAGAGCCGCGCCGCCGTCCCCCTCGCAGAGCCGGAAGATAGAAGCCGAGTGGGTATGAGAAGAAAAGACTTCACAGGTGGCAGAAGACTTCATGATCTTCACTAGAGGTAACGCACTGCAGCTGTGCGCCATTGCTCTACACACCTCACATACTCTGGTCACTGTAAGGGCGCAGGGGGGCGCCCTGGGCAGCATTTGGGACCTCATGTTGGCAAGAGTACACATATATACAGCTGGGCACTGTATATATGTATGAGCCCCCGCCAAAGAAATAACATTTAAGCGGGACAGAAGCCCGTCCGCTGAGAGGATGCTCCCCGGACTCTCCCCTGCTGATACACGGTAGAAGAGGGTTGAAAAGAGAGGGGGGCACATAATTAGGCGCAAAAACTATACATACAGCAGCTACTGGGTTAACATTAAGTTACTGTGTTATTGCTGGGATATTTTAGCGCTGGGGTGTGTGCTGGCATACTCTCTCTCTGTCTCTCCAAAGGGCCTTGTGGGGGAACTGTCTTCAGAAAGGACATTCCCTGTGTGTGTGGTGTGTTGCTACGCTTGTGTCGACATGTCTGATGAGGAAAGCTATGTGGGAGAGGAGCGGGAGCAAATTAATGTGGTGTCTTCGCCGACGGCGCCGACACCTGATTGGATGGATATGTGGAAGGTTTTAAATGATAATGTTAATTCCTTGCATAAAAGATTTGACAAGGCTGATGCATTGGGACAGTCAGGGTCTCAACCCGTGCCTGACCCTCTGTCGCAGGGACCGTCAGGGTCTCATAAGCGCCCACTATCCCAAATTGTTGACACAGATACCGACATGGATTCTGACTCCAGTGTCGATTACGATGATGCAAAGTTACAGCCAAAATTGGCTAAATCCCTTCGATATATGATTATAGCAATAAAGGATGTTTTGCACATCACAGAGGAAACCCCTGTCCCTGACACAAGGGTTTATATGTATAAGGGAAAGAAGCCTGAGGTAACTTTTCCCCCCTCACACGAACTGAATGAGTTATGTGAAAAAGCTTGGGAATCTCCAGATAAGAAAATGCAGATTTCCAAACGGATTCTTATGGAGTATCCTTTCCCGCCAACGGATAGGCTACGATGGAAATCCTCCCCTTGGGTGGACAAAGCTTTAACACGCTTATCCAAAAAGGTAGCCCTGCCGTCCCAGGATACGGCTACCCTCAAAGATGCTGCTGACCGCAAACAGGAGGTTACCCTGAAGTCCATTTATACACATTCAGGTACCTTACTAAGACCGGCAATTGCGTCGGCCTGGGTGTGTAGTGCTGTAGCGGCATAGACGGATACCTTATCTGAGGAATTGGATACCCTAGATAAGGATACTGTATTATTGACCCTGGGGCATATAAAAGACGCTGTCCTATATATGAGAGATGCTCAAAGAGACATTAGTCTACTGGGTTCTAGAATAAACGCTATGTTGATTTCTGCCAGAAGGGTCCTGTGGACTCTGCAATGGACAGGTGATGCCGACTCAAAAAGGCATATGGAGGTTTTACCTTACAGGGGTGAGGAATTGTTCGGGGAAGGTCTCTCGGACCTGGTCTCCACAGCTACAGCTGAAAAGTCAAATTTTTTGCCTTATGTTCCCTCACAGCCTAAGAGAGCACCGCATTATCAAATGCAGTCTTTTCGTTCACAAAGAAACAAGAAAGTCCGAGGTGCGTCCTTTCTTGCCAGAGGTAGGGGCAGAGGAAAGAAGCTGCACAACACAGCTAGTTCCCAGGAAAAGAAGTCCTCACCGGCCTCTGCAAAATCCACCGCATGACGCTGGGCTCCACTGGCGGAGTCTGGCCCGGTGGGGGCACGTCTTCGGAATTTCAGCCACATGTGGGTTCACTCCCAGGTGAATCCTTGGGCAATAGAAATTGTGTCTCAGGGTTACAAGCTGGAATTCGAAGAGGTGCCTCCTCGCCGGTATTTCAAATCGGCCCTACCATCTTCCCCCCCAAGAGAGAAATAGTGTTAAATGCAATACAAAAATTGTATCTTCAGCAGGTGGTGGTCAAGGTTCCCCTCCTTCAACAGGGAAGGGGTTATTATTCGACCATGTTTGTAGTCCCGAAACCGGACTGTTCGGTCAGCCCCATATTGAATTTAAAATCTCTGAACCTATACTTGAAAAGGTTCAAGTTCAAGATGGAATCGCTAAGAGCGGTCATCGCAAGCCTGGAAAGGGGGTATTTTATGGTGTCACTGGACATAAAGGATGCGTACCTTCATGTCCCCATTTATCCACCTCATCAGGCGTACCTAAGATTTGCGGTACAGGATTGTCATTACCAATTTCAGACGTTGCCCTTTGGTCTCTCAACGGCCCCGAGGATTTTCACCAAGGCTCTGATTGGCTCACGAACTGGCACTTCCTTTAATTAGACCAGCGGGGGAGAGCCAGGAGGGACACAGGAGAGACGCGCGATGCGCTCCGTGTCCCTCCAACACATGGGGGGGGGGGGCAAGCAAGCACTGGGGGCATATACCTGGCACTGTGGGGGGCAGATCTGGCACTGGGGGCATATACCTGGCACTGTGGGGGGCAGATCTGGCACTGGGGGCATATACCTGGCACTGTGGGCATATACCTGGCACTGTGGGGGGAAGATCTGGCACTGCACTGGGGGCATATACCTGGCACTGTGGGGGGAAGATCTGGCACTGTGGGGGCAGATCTGGCACTGGGGGCATATACCTGGTACTGTGGGGGCAGATCTGGCACTGGGGGCATATACCTGGCACTGTGGGGGGGGGGAGATCTGGCACTGGGGGCATATACCTGGCACTGTGGGGGGGGGAAGATCTGGCACTGGGGGCATATACCTGGCACTGTGGGGGCAGATCTGGCACTGGGGGGGGAAGATCTGGCACTGGGGGCATATACCTGGCACTGTGGGGGGGGAAAGATCTGGCACTGGGGGCATATACCTGGCACTGTGGGGGGGGAAAGATCTGGCACTGGGGGCATATACCTGGCACTGTGGGGGCAGATCTGGCACTGGGGGCATATACCTGGTACTGTGGGGGCAGATCTGGCACTGGGGGCATATACCTGGCACTGTGGGGGGGGGGGGGAGATCTGGCACTGGGGGCATATACCTGGCACTGTGGGTGGGGAAAGATCTGGCACTGTGGGCATATACCTGGCACTGTGGGGACAGATCTGGCACTGGGGGCATATACCTGGCACTGTGGGGGGCAGATCTGGCACTGTGGGGGGGGGAAAGATCTGGCACTGGGGGCATATACCTGGCACTGTGGGGGCAGATCTGGCACTGGGGGCATATACCTGGCACTGTGGGGGGGAAGATCTGGCACTGGGAGCATATACCTGGCACTGTGGGGGCAGATCTGGCACTGGGGGCATATACCTGGCACTGTGGGGGCAGATCTGGCACTGGGGGCATATACCTGGCACTGTGGGGGGAAGATCTGGCACTGGAGGCATATACCTGGCACTGTGGGGGGAAGATCTGGCACTGGAGGCATATACCTGGCACTGTGGGGGAATATCTGGCACTGGGGGCATATACCCGGCACTGTGGGGGAATATTTGGCACTGGGGGGAGCAGGCACTGAGGGGGCATATGTGGCACTGTGGGGGAATATTTGGCACTGGGGGGAGCAGGCACTGAGGGCATATGTGGCACTGGGGGGGGGTATATGTGGCACTGGGGGCATGTACCTGGCACTGGGGGGGGGTATATGTGGCACTGGGGGGCATGTACCTGGCACTGTGGGGGAATATCTGGCACTAGGGGCATATACCTGGCACTGTGGGGGAATATCTGGCACTGGGGGCATATGTGGCACTGGGAGCATGGTCCTAGCAACGAGCACTACCCCCTAGCAACGAGCATGACACCCAGTGCATGAAACCCCTGGCAACGAGCATGACACCCTGAGCATGAAAACCCCTGGCACCGTGCATGGAACCAAGAGCATGAAACCCCTGGCAATGAGCAGGTAATTTAAAAGTAATTAGAAGCCTTACTGTAGAACTTAATGTGTAATGGGCATTATGGTGTGTGGCATAATGTACTGTATCACGGACATTGCGGTGTGTGTCATAATGTATCAGGCATTACGGTGTGTTGTATACTATATCACGGGCATTGTGGTATGTGGTATAATGTCTCAGGATCATTGTGGTGTGTGTCATACTGTGTCACAGACATTGTATGTGCTATAATGTATCAGGGCCATTGCAGTGTGTAGCATAATGTATAACGGGCATTGCGATTCCTGTCATAATGTGTCACAGGCATTACGGTGTGTGGCATAATGTGTCTGGGGCATTACAGTGTGTGCATATTGTGTCATGTGCATTATTGTGTGTGGAATAATGTCTAAGGGCCATTGCAGTATGTGGAATAATGTATACTGGGCATTACTATAAGGAGGAAAAATGACAAATAATGTAAGGGGCATGAATCAGGATTTTTTTTCTTTCCTGTGGTGCCCAACGTCTGGGCGTGCAGGTTGCAAAACTGGGGTATAAGGTAGTCTTTTCCTGCAATGCCACGCCCTCCACGCAAAGCCACGCCCATTTCGACAAAGCCACACCCCCTTTTTGCCGGCGCGCGCATGCTTCTACCTTTGCTAGTGCCAATTATGGGGGGTATGGGGGGGGGGGCGCCGAAGGATTTTTTGGCTTGGGGGAGAAAAATTTCTAGTTACGCCACTGGGTGAGGGGTAATGGTGCTGGGAAAGATGTGCACGGTCAGAGGCAGAACCAGCGGTGGTGCTAGGGGGCACCAGCCTAAATCTTGCCTAGGGCATCATATTGGTTAGGGCCGGCTCTGCCGTCTCCTCTGGGCACAGTTTCTCTAACTGAGGTCTGGAGGAGGGGTATAGAGGGAGGAGCCAGTGCACACCCATACCTAAAGTTCTTTCTTAAAGTGCCCATGTCTCCTGCGGAGCCCGTCTATCCCCATGGTCCTTACGGAGTCCCCAGCATCCTCTACGGACTACGAGAAATAGATTTACCGGTAAGTAAAATCTTATTTTCTCTGACGTCCTAAGTGGATGCTGGGACTCCGTAAGGACCATGGGGAATAGCGGCTCCGCAGGAGACTGGGCACAACTATAAAGAAAGCTTTAGGTCTAACTGGTGTGCACTGGCTCCTCCCACTATGACCCTCCTCCAGACTTCAGTTAGAATCTTGTGCCCGGCTGAGCTGGATGCACACTAGGGGCTCTCCTGAGCTCCTAGAAAGAAAGTATATTTAGGTTTTTTATTTTACAGTGAGATCTGCTGGCAACAGACTCACTGCAGCGAGGGACTAAGGGGAGAAGAAGCGAACCTACCTAACAGGTGGTAGTTTGGGCTTCTTAGGCTACTGGACACCATTAGCTCCAGAGGGATCGACCGCAGGACCCGACCTTGGTGTTCGTTCCCGGAGCCGCGCCGCCGTCCCCCTTACAGAGCCAGAAGCACGAAGAGGTCCGGAAAATCGGCGGCAGAAGACTTCGGTCTTCACCAAGGTAGCGCACAGCACTGCAGCTGTGCGCCATTGCTCCTCATGTACACCTCACACTCCGGTCACTGATGGGTGCAGGGCGCTGGGGGGGGGGGGGGGCGCCCTGAGGGCAATATATGACACCTTGGCTGGCAAATCTACATCATATATAGTCCTAGAGGCTATATAGATGTTAAATTACCCCTGCTAGTATTCCAGAAAAAGCGGGAGAAAGTCCGCCGAGAAAGGGGCGGGGCCATCTCCCTCAGCACACTGGCGCAATTTTTCCCTCACAGCTCCGCTGGAAGGAAGCTCCCTGGCTCTCCCCTGCAGTCTGAACACTACAGAAGGGTAAAAAAGAGAGGGGGGGCACTAAATTTAGGTGCAGGATATATATATATATATATATATATATATATATATATGATATATAAAAAAGCAGCTATAAGGGAAAACACTCATTTATAGTGGGATCCCGGTGTTATATAGCGCTCTGGTGTGTGCTGGCATACTCTCTCTCTGTCTCCCCAAAGGGCTTTGTGGGGTCCTGTCCTCTGTCAGAGCATTCCCTGTGTGTTTGCGGTGTGTCGGTACGGCTGTGTCGACATGTTTGATGAGGAGGCTTATGTGGAGGCGGAGCAGATGCCTGTAAACGTGATGTCACCCCCTGCGGGGTCGACACCTGAGTGGAAGGTGCTGTGGAAGGAATTACGCGACAGTGTCGACTCCTTGCATAAAAGGTTTGACGACATACCTAATGTGGGACAGCTGGCTTCTCAGCCTGTGCCTGCCCAGGCGTCTCAAAAGTCATCAGGGGCTCTAAAACGCCCGCTACCTTAGATGGCAGACACAGATGTCGACACGGATACTGACTCCAGTGTCGACGACGATGAGACTAATGTAACTTCCAGTAGGGCCACACGTTACATGATTGAGGCAATTAAAAATGTGTTGCACATTTCTGATGTTACCCCCGGTACCACAAAAAAGGGTATAATGTTTGGAGAGAAAAAACTACCAGTAGCTTTTCCTCCATCTGAAGAGTTAAATGAAGTGTGTGAAGAAGCGTGGGCTTCCCCTGATAAAAAGCTGGTAATTTCTAAGAGGTTACTAATGGCGTACCCTTTCCCGCCAGAGGATAGGGCACGCTGGGAAACATCCCCTAGGGTGGATAAAGCGCTCACACGCTTGTCAAAGAAGGAGGCACTACCATCTCCGGATACGGCCGCCCTGAAGGAATCTGCTGATAGAAAGCAGGAGGCTATCCTGAAATCTATATATACACACACAGGTGTTATATTGAGACCGGCTATTGCTTCAGCCTGGATGTGCAGTGCTGCTGCTGCGTGGTCAGATTCCCTGTCAGAAAATATAGATATCCTAGACAGGGACACTATATTGCTAAACGTAGAGCATATAAAAGACGCACTTTTATACATGAGGGATGCACAGAGGGATATTTGCCGGCTGGCATCCAAAATTAGTGCAATGTCCATTTCTGCCAGGAGAGGGTTATGGACTCGGCAGTGGACAGGAGATGCAGATTCCAAACGACACATGGAAGTTCTGCCTTATAAGGGTGAGGAGTTGTTCGGGGTTGGTCTCTCGTACCTCGTATCCACAGCAATAGCTGGGAAGTCTAAATTTTTACCCCATGTTCCCTCACATCCAAAGAAAGCACCGTATTATCAGGTACAGTCCTTTCGGCCCAATAGGGGCAAGCGGGTTAAAGGCGCGTCCTTTCTGCCCAGAGGTAGGGGAAAGAAGCTGCAGCATACAGCCAGTTCCCAGGAGCAAAAGTCCTCCCCCGCTTCCTCAAAGTCCACAGCATGACGCTGGGGCTCCACAGGCGGAGCCAGGTACGGTGGGGGCCCGTCTCAAATGTTTCAGCAATCAGTGGGCTTGCTCACGGGTGGATCCCTGGATCCTTCAAGTAGTATCTCAGGGGTACAAGCTGGAATTCGAGACGTCTCCCCCCCGCCGTTTCCTCAAATCTGCCTTGCCAACCACTCCCTCAGGCAGGGAGGCAGTGTTACAGGCAATTCACAAGCTGTATTCACAACAAGTGATAGTAAAGGTGCCCCTACTTCTTCAACAAGGAAGGGGTTACTATTCCACAATGTTTGTGGTACCGAAACCGGACGGTTCGGTGAGACCCATTTTAAAATAAGATTTTACTTACCGATAAATCTATTTCTCGTAGTCCGTAGTGGATGCTGGGGACTCCGTCAGGACCATGGGGGATATAGCGGCTCCGCAGGAGACAGGGCACAATAATAAAAGCTTTAGGATCAGGTGGTGTGCACTGGCTCCTCCCCCTATGACCCTCCTCCAAGCCTCCGTTAGGATACTGTGCCCGGACGAGCGTGCATAATAAGGAAGGATATTGAATCCCGGGTAAGACTCATACCAGCCACACCAATCACACCGTACAACCTGTGATCTGAACCCAGTTAACAGTATGATAACAACGAAGGAGCCTCTGAAAAGATGGCTCACAACAAGAATAACCCGATTTTTGTAACAATAACTATGTACAAGTATTGCAGACAATCCGCACTTGGGATGGGCGCCCAGCATCCACTACGGACTACGAGAAATAGATTTATCGGTAAGTAAAATCTTATTTTCTCTGACGTCCTAGTGGATGCTGGGGACTCCGTCAGGACCATGGGGATTATACCAAAGCTCCCAAACGGGCGGGAGAGTGCGGATGACCCTGCAGCACCGAATGAGAGAACTCCATGTCCTCCTCAGCCAGGGTATCAAATTTGTAGAATTTAGCAAACGTGTTTTCCCCTGACCAAGTAACTGCTCGGCAAAGTTGTAAAGCCGAGACCCCTCGGGCAGTTGCCCAAGATGAGCCCCCTTCCTTTTGGAATGGGCTTTTACCGATTTTGGCTGTGGCAGGCCTGCCACAGAATGTGTAAACTGAATTGTATTACAAATCCAGCGAGCAATCGTCTGCTTAGAAGCAGGAGCACCCATCTTGTTGGGTGCATACAGGCTAAACAGCGAGTCAGATTTTCTGACTCCAGCCTTCCTGGAAACATATTTTTCAGGGCCCTGACAACGTCAAGTAACTTGGAGTCCTCCAAGTCCCTAGTACCCGCAGGTACCACAATAGGTTGGTTCATGTGAAAAACAGAAAACACCTTAAGGAGAAATTGAGGACGAGTCCTCAATTCTGCCCTGTCAGAATGAAAAATTAAGTAAGGGCTTTATATATGATAAAGCCGCCAATTCTGACACACGCCTGGCTGAAGCCAGGGCTAATAAAATATCTCACATGGAAGGTGACGATGCTAAGTCCACAGTGGTGAGTGGTTCAAACCAATGTGACTTTAGGAAACTCAAAACAACATTGAGATCCCAAGGTGCCACTGGGGCACAAAAGGAGGCTGTATATGCAGTACCCCTTTTACAAACATCTGAACGTCAGGCACTAAAGCCAGTTCTTTCTGGAAGAAATTCGACAGGGCCGAAATTTGAACCTTAATGGACCCTAATTTTAGGCCCATAGACAGTCCTGTTTTCAGGAAATGTAGGAAACGACCCAGTTGGAATTCCTCTGTAGGGGCCTTCTTGGCCTCACACCACGCAACATATCTTCGCCAAATGCGGTGAAAATGTTTTGCGGTTACATCCTTCCTGTCTTCGACCAGGGTAGGGATGACTTCATCTGGAATGCCCTTTCAGGATCCGGCGTTCAACCGCCATGCCGTCAAACGCGGCCGCGGTAAGTCTTGGAACAGACAAGGCCCCTGCTGGAGCAGGTCCTTTCTTAAAGGTAGAGGCCACGGGTCTTCCGTGAACATCTCTTGAAGTTTCGGGTACCAAGTCCTTCTTGGCCAATCCGGAACCACGAGTATCATTCTTACTCATCTCCCTCTTATGATTCTCAGTACTTTTTGTATGAGAGGCATAGGAGGGAACACATACTCTGACTGGTACATCCACAGTGTTACCAGAGCGTCCACCGCTATTGCCTGAGGGTCCCTTGACCTGGCGCAATATCTAGTTTTTTGTTCAGGCGGGACGCCATCATGTCCACCTTTGGTTTTTCACAACGGTTTACAATCATGTGGAAGACTTCCCGATGAAGTCCCCACTCTCCCGGGTGGAGGTCATGCCTGCTGAGGAAGTCTGCTTCCCAGTTTTACACTCCCGGAATGAACACTGCTGAGAGTGTTATCACATGATTTTTCGCCCAGCGAAGAATCCTTGCAGTTTCTGCCATTTCCCTCCTGCTTCTTGTGCCGCCCTGTCTGTTTACGTGGGTGACTGCTGTGATGTTGTCCCACTGGATCAATACCGGCTGACCTTGAAGCAGAGGTCTTGCTAAGCTTAGAGCATTGTAAATTGCCCTTAGCTCCAGTATATTTATGTGGAGAGAAGTCTCCAGACTCGATCACACTCTCTGGAAATTTTTTCCTTGTGTGACTGCTCCCCAGCCACTCAGGCTGGCATCCGTGGTCACCAGGACCCAGTCCTGAATGCCGAATCTGCGGCCCTTTCATAGATGAGCACTCTGCAGCCACCGCAGAAGAAACACCCTTGTCCTTGGAGACAGGGTTATCCGCTGATGCATCTGAAGATGCGATCCGGACCATTTTTCCAGCAGATCCCACGTAAAGGTTCTTGCGTGAAATCTACCGAATGGGATCGCTTTGTAAGAAACCACCATTTTTCACAGGATCCTTGTGCAATGATGCACTGATACTTTTCCTGGTTTTAGGAGGTTCCTGACTAGCTCGGATAACTCCCTGGCTTTCTTCTCCGGGAGAAAACATCCTTTTCTGGACTGTGTCCAGAATCATCCCTAAGAACAGTAGACGTGTCGTCGGAAAAAACTGCGATTTTGGAATATTTAGAATCCACTCGTGCTGTCGTAGAACTACTTAAGATAGTGCTACTCCGACCTCCAACTGTTCTCTGGACCTTGCCCTTATCAGGAAAGCGTCCATATTTCTTTTAAGAAGAATCATCATTTCGGCCATTACCTTGGTAAAGACCCGGGGTGCCGTGGACAATCCAAACGGCAGCGTCTGAACTGATAGTGACAGTTCTGTACCACGAACCTGAGGTACCCTTGGTGAGAAGGGCAAATTTGGACATGTAGGTAAGCGTCCCTGATATCCAGTGACACCATATCGTCCCCTTCTTCCTGGTTCGCTATCACTGCTCTGAGTGACTCCATCTTGATTTGAACGCTTGTATGTAAGTGTTCAAATATTTCAGATCTCACCTAGCCGTCTGGCTTCAGTACCACAATATAGTGTGGAATAATACCCCTTCCCTTGTTGTAGAAGGGGTACTTTGATTATCACCTGCTGGGAATACAGCCTGTGAATTTTTCCCAATACTGCCTCCCTGTCGGAGGGAGACGTTGGTAAAGCAGACTTCAGGAACTTGTGAGGGGGAGACGTCTCGAATTTCCAATGTACACCTGGGATACTACGTGTAGGATCCAGGAGTCCACTTGTGAGTGAGCCCACTGCGTGCTGAAACTCTTGAGATGACCCCCTACCGCACCCGAGTCCGCTTGTACGGCCCCAGCGTCATGCTGCGGACTTGGCAGAAGCTGTGGAGGGCTTCTGTTCCTGGGAATGGGCTGCCTGCTGCAGTCTTCTTCCCTTTCCTCTACCCCTGGGCAGATATGACTGGCCCTTTTGCCCGCCTGCCCTTATGGGGACGAAAGGACTGAGACTGAAAAGACTGTGTCCTTTTCTGCTGAGATGTGACTTGGGGTAACAAAAGGTGGATTTTTCAGCTGTTGCCATGGCCACCAGGTCCGATGGACCGCCCCTTTATACGGCAATACTTCCATGTGCCGTCTGGAATCTGCATCACCTGACCACTGTCGTCTGGCAGATATGGACATCACATTTACTCTTGATGCCAGAATGCAAATATCCCTCTGCGCATCTCGCATATATAGAAATGCATCCTTAAAATGCTCTATAGTCAATAAAATCTTGTCCCTGTCAAGGGTATCAATATTTTCAGTCAGGAAATCCGACCAAGCCCCCTCAGCGCTGCACATCCAGGCTGAGGCGATTGCTGGTCGTAGTATAACACCAGTATATGTGTATATACTTTTAGGATATTTTTCAGCTTCCTATCAGCTGGCTCCTTGAGGGCTGCCGTATCTGGAGACGGTAACGCCACTTGTTTTTATAAGCGTGTGAGCGCCTTATTCACCCTAAGGTGTGTTTCCCAACTCGCCCTAACTTCTGGCGGGAAAGGGTATACCGCCAATAATTTTCTATCGGAGGAAACCCACGTATCATCACACACTTCATTTAATTTATCTGATTCAGGAAAAACTACAAGTAGTTTATTCACACCCTACATAATACCCTTATTTGTGGTACTTGTAGTATCAGAAATATGTAACACCTCCTTCATTGCCCTTAACATGAAACGTGTGGCCCTAAAGGAAAATACGTTTGTTTCTTCACCGTCGACACTGGAGTCAGTGTCCGTGTCTGTGTCTGTGTCGACCGACTGAGGTAAATGGGCGTTTTTACAAGCCCCTGACGGTGTCTGAGACGCCTGGACAGGTACTAATTTGTTTGCCGGCCGTCTCATGTCGTCAACCGACCTTACAGCGTGTTGACATTATCACGTAATTCCTAAATAAGCCATCCATTCCAGTGTCGACTCCCTAGAGAGTGACATCACCAATACAGGCAATTTGCTCCGCCTCCTCACCAACATCGTCCTCCTACATGTCGACACACACGTACCGACACACAGCACACACACAGGGAATGCTCTGACAGAGGACAGGACCCCACTAGCCCTTTGGGGAGACAGAGGGAGAGTTTGCCAGCACACACCAAAAACGCTATAATTATACAGGGACAACCCCTTATACAAGTGTTTTCCCTTATAGCATTTTTATATATGTAATCATATCGCCAAATAAGTGCCCCCCCTCTCTGTTTTAACCCTGTTTCTGTAGTGCAGTGCAGTGCAGGGGAGAGCCTGGGAGCCTTCCTCACAGCAGAGCTGAGCAGGAAAATGGCGCCGTGTGCTGAGGAGAATAGGCCCCGCCCCCTTTTCGGCGGGCTCTTCTCCCGGAGTTTGTGAGATCTGGCAGGGGTTAAATACATCCATATAGCCTCAAGGGCTATATGTGATGTATTTTAGCCATAAAAAGGTATTATACATTGCTGCCCAGGGCGCCCCCCCCAGCGCCCTGCACCCTCAGTGACAGTTGGTGACTGTTGGTGAAGTGTGCTGACAACAATGGCGCACAGCTGCAGTGCTGTGCGCTACCTTATGAAGACTGAAAGTCTTCTGCCGCCTGTTTCTGGACCTCTGGACCTCTTCAACTTCGGCATCTGCAAGGGGGGTCGGCGGCACGGCTCCGGGACGAACCCCAGGGTGAGACCTGTGTTCCGACTCCCTCTGGAGCTAATGGTGTCCAGTAGCCTAAGAAGCAAATCCATCCTGCACGCAGGTGAGTTTTCTTCTCTCCCCTAAGTCCCTCGTAGCAGTGAGCCTGTTGCCAGCAGGACTCACTGAAAATAAAAAACCTAAATTAAACTTTTATTCTAAGCAGCTCAGGAGAGCCACCTAGATTGCACCCTTCTCGTCGGGCACAAAAATCTAACTGAGGCTTGGAGGAGGGTCATAGGGGGAGGAGCCAGTGCACACCACCTGATCCTAAAGCTTTTATTATTGTGCCCTGTCTCCTGCGGAGCCGCTATATCCCCCATGGTCCTGACGGAGTCCCCAGCATCCACTAGGACGTCAGAGAAATTTGAAATCCTTGAACACATATATAAAAAAATTCAAGTTCAAGATGGAATCGCTCAGGGCGGTTATTGCAAGCCTGGACGAGGGAGATTACATGGTATCACTGGACATCAAGGATGCTTACCTGCATGTCCCCATTTACCATCCTCACCAGGAGTACCTCAGATTTGTGGTACAGGATTGTCATTACCAATTCCAGACGTTGCCGTTCGGTCTATCCACGGCTCCGAGGGTCTTTACCAAGGTAATGGCCGAAATGATGATACTCCTTCGAAAGAAGGGAGTTTTAATTATCCCGTACTTGGACGATCTCCTGATAAAGGCGAGGTCCAGGGAGCAGTTGTTGGTCGGGGTAGCACTATCTCGGGAAGTGCTACAACAGCACGGCTGGATTCTAAACATTCCAAAGTCACAGCTGGTCCCTACGACACGTCTACTGTTCCTGGGGATGGTTCTGGACACAGAACAGAGAAAAGTGTTTCTCCCGGAGGAGAAGGCCGAGGAGCTGTCATCTCTAGTCAGAGGCCTCCTAAAACCAAAACAGGTGTCGGTGCAACACTGCACGCGGATCCTGGGAAAAATGGTAGCTTTCTACGAAGCGATTCCATTCGGCAGGTTTCATGCAAGAACCTTTCAGTGGGACCTGTTGGACAAGGGGTCCGGATCGCATCTTCAGATGCATCGTCTGATAACCCTGTCTCCAAGGACAAGGGTGTCTCTGCTGTGGTGGCTGCAGAGTGCTCATCTTCAAGAGGGCTGCAGATTCGGCATACAGGACTGGGTCCTGGTGACCACGGATGCCAGCCTTCGAGGCTGGGGGGCAGTCACACAGGGAAGAAACTTCCAAGGACTATGGTCAAGTCAGGAGACTTCCCTGCACATAAATATTCTGGAACTAAGGGCCATTTACAATGCCCTAAGTCAGGCAAAACCCCTGCTTCAAAACCAGCTGGTACTGATCCAGTCAGACAACATCACGGCGGTCGCCCATGTAAACCGACAGGGCGGCACGAGAAGCAGGACGGCAATGGCAGAAGCCACAAGGATTCTCCGATGGGCGGAAAATCACGTGTTAGCACTGTCAGCAGTGTTTATTCCGGGAGTGGACAACTGGGAAGCAGACTTCCTCAGCAGGCACGACCTCCACCCGGGAGAGTGGGGACTTCATCCAGAAGTCTTCCAAATGATTGTAAACCGTTGGGAAAGGCCACAGGTGGACATGATGGCGTCCCGCCTAAACAAAAAGCTAGAAAAGTATTGCGCCAGGTCAAGAGACCCGCAGGCGATAGCTGTGGACGCTCTAGTGACACCGTGGATGTACCGGTCGGTTTATGTGTTCCCTCCTCTTCCTCTCATACCAAAGGTACTGAGGATAATACGGAGAAGAGGAGTAAGAACTATACTCATTGTTCCGGATTAGCCAAGAAGAGCTTGGTACCCGGAACTTCAAGAAATGATCTCAGAGGACCCATGGCCTCTACCGCTCAGACAAGACCTGCTGCTGCAGGGGCCCTGTCTGTTCCAAGACTTACCGCGGCTGCGTTTGACGTCATGGCTGTTGAACACCGGATCCTGAAGGAAAAGGGCATTCCGGAGGAAGTCATTCCTACGCTGATTAAGGCTAGGAAAGAAGTAACCGCAAACCATTATCACCGCATATGGCGAAAATATGTTGCGTGGTGTGAGGCCAGGAAGGCCCCAACGGAGGAATTTCAGCTGGGCCGTTTCCTGCACTTCCTACAGTCAGGGGTGACTATGGGCCTTAAATTGGGTTCCATTAAGGTCCAGATTTCGGCTCTATCGATTTTCTTCCAGAGAGAACTGGCTTCACTACCTGAAGTTCAGACTTTTGTTAAGGGAGTGCTGCATATTCAGCCCCCTTTTGTGCCTCCAGTGGCACCTTGGGATCTCAACGTGGTGTTGGATTTCCTAAAGTCACATTGGTTTGAGCCACTGAAAACCGTGGATTTAAAATATCTCACGTGGAAAGTGGTCATGTTGTTGGCCTTGGCTTCAGCCAGGCGTGTATCAGAATTGGCGGCTTTGTCATGTAAAAGCCCTTATCTGATTTTCCATATGGATAGGGCAGAATTGAGGACTCGTCCCCAGTTTCTCCCTAACGTGGTATCAGCGTTTCATCTGAACCAACCTATTGTGGTGCCTGCGGCTACAAAAGACTTGGAGACTTCCAAGTTGTTGGATGTAGTCAGGACCCTGAAAATATATGTTTCCAGGACGGCTGGAGTCAGGAAAACTGACTCGCTATTTATCCTGTATGCGCCCAACAAGTTGGGCGCACCTGCTTCAAAGCAGACTATTGCTCGCTGGATCTGTAGTACGATTCAGCTTGCACATTCTGCGGCTGGACTGCCGCATCCAAAATCAGTGAAAGCCCATTCCACGAGGAAGGTGGGCTCTTCTTGGGCGGCTGCCCGAGGGGTCTCGGCTCTACAACTTTGCCGAGCAGCTACTTGGTCGGGATCAAACACATTTGCAAAATTCTACAAGTTTGACACCCTGGCTGAGGAGGACCTAGAGTTTGCCCATTCGGTGCTGCAGAGTCATCCGCACCCTCCCGCCCGTTTGGGAGCTTTGGTATAATCCTCATGGTCCTTACGGAGTCCCAGCATCCACTTAGGACGTCAGAGAAAATAAGAATTTACTCACCGGTAATTCTATTTCTCGTAGTCCGTAGTGGATGCTGGGCGCCCATCCCAAGTGCGGATTGTCTGCAATACTTGTATATAGTTGTTGCTTAACTAAAGGGTTATTGTTGAGCCATCTGTTGAGAGGCTCAGTTGTTATCATACTGTTAACTGGGTATTGTATCACGAGTTATACGGTGTGATTGGTGTGGCTGGTATGAGTCTTACCCGGAATTCAAAATCCTTCCTTATTGTGTCAGCTCTTCTGGGCACAGTATCCTAACTGAAGTCTGGAGGAGGGTCATAGAGGGAGGAGCCAGTGCACACCAGGTAGTCCTAAAGCTTTCTTTAGTTGTGCCCAGTCTCCTGCGGAGCCGCTATTCCCCATGGTCCTTACGGAGTCCCAGCATCCACTACGGACTACGAGAAATAGAATTACCGGTGAGTAAATTCTTATTTTTTATTTTTTTAGTTATAGTCTTTCACCTGATAAATGACAATGATATTCATAGCTCCCAGCTTATCCAAGCTATTTTATGACACTGCTTGTGGTACCAGCGCCTTCTTAAAGGGACTGTCTCAGCGAAACACTTTCCCGATTGTGAAGCTTCACTTCCTATATGGCCTGGGGAAGCTACTGAGCATACGCACAGCTCACCTACCTCTGCTGGATCTAAATATCCTTGTCCGACAATACAGTAGCCCCCCTGGCTATAGCTGCTAGCAAGCCCCCCCCCCCCCCCCCAAAAAAAAAAACAACAATGTTTTTGGAGCTTGGTAAATTTGGTCAGACTGTAATACCCACTGAAAAATAACGCAAACTGTGGTTTGCAGTGTTAGTTTGTGACACATCTTTGATTAGCTATGAACACATGAGATGTTATTGAAAATAAATGTGGACTGCCTTTTCCTCCTGGTTTTTAGGAAAATATGGTTACTAAATAGGCCTCTAAGAGTTAAAATGGCAAGCCGAATCGCTGATGTGGCTATATGCTACACTTACAGTAGGGCTGCGTACATAAATTTATATGCTGTTGCAACAGCAACTCTCCCTCTTCACCCTTAATTGAATTGACACTACTATGTCCATTGTGTCCTTGAATAACAAAATATCTCAATGTGGAAATTCAAATGTTCATAATGAAAATACTATATCATGTATATGTGGCATTAAGGTGTTATCTTTAGCTAGTTCTTACTGTCATTGTAACCAAATGATATTTGTTATTTAATGTGAGACTGTAGTGAATCTCTATCTCTATATCAAACCAGTACTCAAAAGTTAGAAATCTATGCAAATCCTTTTATTGGCCTATACTAGAACAGACTACTCAACCATTGTTTTAATTCTCAGCATAAGAAGTTTTTAAGGGTTGTATACTGTATATATCTTAAATGTCGCCTAGATTTAAGGACAAATGATGGGTTAAATAACTATAAATGAAGTGTTACTGTAAATGTCAGCTCTCTGTAGTACAGGATGTTGAAATTCCAACCTTTCTGAAAATATCCGGCTTGACGTTAGGAGAAAGCCCTTGACGTTATGAAGGCAGGGGGAAGGGGTGACATACACATTTCACAGACAAGCAAGTACCCTGCCAGAACAGTGGAAATGAAGAATGATTGGCATTTTACTAGTGTGTTGATAGGCCAATAAACCAGTAAATCATTTTAGTCTGTCCTGTGTAAGTATCATGTAGATTACAGTATACATGTTGGATTCTATAAACGTATTTTTTTTTTCCATTTTTTTTTTTTTATGTAAGATGTACCAATCTTTATTCTGTTATTAAATCATAGTTGCTGACTTTGTGGGCCTCCCTTCCGTGCAATCATGGGGATTGAGGTCTACAGGGCAATGGTGGAGAGTGTGGTGCAGTGAATTGCATTATTAAGGCCTCTCCCCTGCTGTCAAATTCAGAGGGTGGTTGGGCCACGATACAGTGAATTGTGACCTTTGGAGAGCACTCCAGATTCTGTCTGCTTCACTGCAGAAACGGACAGGATTTCTAGAAAGTTCCCCAAAGTTCACTAGCCTTGGACATTCCAGGAAAGTAAGCAAGTATGTATTACAGGACACGTGCTGTGGTGTGGAAAACCTTTTTAGTTCAAGAAATGGAATCTTCTAGCAATGGTGGAAGATTTGATTAGCTGCAATTAGTGGGCCATTTGTCCTTTGCTGAATAATGCAAATCTATACATGATTTTTAATAGGATAATAGATTTAGTTTAGTTTTAACATAATGTGTAACTATAAAGGAATATTTTCTTTATAGTGGTCCGTTCTTTTATAACCTGCATTTGTTTGGTAGACTGGTTTCTGTAGCTCACTGGATGCTAGAGTGATGATGTTGAATCCGTTGGTTATCCTGTAATTGCAGTGAGGGTGACTCACTAATTTATATTGTTATGCACATGGATTTGGTCAGACTTTATATGCAATTACGCAATTACAGGCAGTTTGGGCGTGATCTCACTTCTGTCATCACCTGTGACTGGCGTAATTGCTATTCTCTGTACACAAGGACGCGTGATGTCTGGTCACATACTAGTTCCTCTTATGGTACTTCCTTTCACTCTTTTGTGCAGTTATGTTTTCCGCTGGTATTTTCCTGCTAATCTATTCTATAGAGTGCCACTGTTGTGTGAGAGGTCAAACAATAGTATATTGGAGCCAATTTAAGGTTTGCTGCAAAGAGGGTCCTACTTACAAAATCTTACAACCTTAATGGACCAAACTAACAAGGTGTGAAAATTGAGTAGTGGTGTTGGGTAACCTAGCATATGTTGATATTGTAGACATGTTTTTGTTTCATCAGATGGCAAATTCCCAGCATTTGGTAAGGGTATAACACATCCAATATTACATGGACACACACATTTTTTGCAGTAGGAGGAAGCCCCATGCAGACACGGGAGGATATACAAACTCCACACAGATGGGATATGGCCAGGATATGAACTGATGACCTCACTTAGTGTTAGAGGTGATAAATGGAGTATATCCACTCCATCTAGATATCACAGCTGGCAACTGAGTCCGGTTTATCGAAACCAAGAAAGCACTCAGGCCCCACATAGGGCTGCAAGCAAAAATGCGAGTCTGGCACTAGAAGGGGCCATGATGGGTTCAAGTGCAGTTGCCGGCATTTACACGCTGCTGCAACTTTCACAGTTTGCGGGTTATTGGATTGACCCCTAAGAGGCATTATTTTTATTCTACTCCATTACTAATATTTTGCAAATAGCTGATGGTTTCTGCTTCCTTATGACTGATGTAAAACCTATACTAATGCTTGGGGCAGATGTATTAAGCCTGAAGAAGTGATAAAGTGGAAGGTAATAAAGTACCAGCTAATCAGCTCCTGTCATTTCTCTTGCGTCCTAGGGGATACTGGGAATCCATTTAGTACCATGGGTTATAGAGGGGTCCACTTGGAGTCATGGGCACTATAGAAGTTTGATAACGTGTGCTGGCTCTTCCCTCTATGTCCCTCCTACCAAACTAGGGTACAGAGATGCACGGCTACCACACGGGCCGGATGGAGTCTCCAGACTTAGTACACTGTAGTATACACAGTACCCGGACTGGCAATACAGGCTTAAAAGGAGACTGTCTCCATTTTATGCACTTAGACACATAAAGCCAGTATAAAGAAGAGCGGGAAGACCGCGCGCCATTGAAGTTAGATTTGGGTGGGTTATTTTTTGTTTCTGTGCAGGGTAAATACTGGCTGCTTTATTTTTACACTGCAATTTAGATTTCAGTTTGAACACACCCCACCCAAATCTAACTTTATCTGCACATGTTACATCGACCCCACCTGCAGTTCACATGGTTTTTCCCAACTGCTAACAAATTTGCTGCTGCGATCAACTCTGAATTAGGCCCTTAGTCTGCGACCCGGCTAAGCTTGGCTTTAGCAATAAGGGCGCCGTGTGCTGGTTCTATCCTCTGTGTCTCTCGGGAAGGGCTCTTTGTGGGTTAATTGTGCATTGAACCTTTTCCTGTATGTGTGCTGTCACTGCTGCAGTATGTCAGGCAAAGAGTGTTTCATATAAAGCACAGTGTTCCTCTTCTCCAGGGGGTTCACTAGTGTGTACTCAGTGTAGTATCCCTTCTCAGGCTAGTGGGGCGGAGCCAGCATGGCTGGACTCCATTAGGGGGATGATTTCCACCATCTCTACTAAATTATCTCGTAATGAGAAAGAGACATAATACTTAAGACAGTCTATGTCTGAGTTTATGCAAAAGGACTCGGTACTCAGACCAACGTCTCAGTCCTCTACCAATTGTCTGCAAAAGTGTACTTTGGCCCAGATCCTGCATTCTGAGTCTGATAATGAAGGGTCAGGAATTGAGGAAGGTGAGGTGGACATAGAGGTAGGGGAGGGTACTCTGTCGCAGGGTATAGTGGCTCTCATAGATTCTATCAGAGAAGTCATAAATAACCCTGATAAGGTGACAGAAGTGTGAGGAATCTTTAAAATAAAGAAAAAATCCTTAGCCACTTTTCCCGTATCAAAGGAACTAAATACCCTGTTTGAAGAACCATGTGTTAATCCAGATAAGAAATTTCCAATTCCTAGGCGGTTATTATCATCTTTTCCTCCTGAGGATAGGAAAAAAATGGGAAAATCCACCGATGGTGGATACATCAGTCTCCATGCTCTCACGTAAAATAGTACTACCTGTTCCTGGAGCAGCCTCCTGAAAGAATACAGCTAATCGTAAGATTGAGACTACACTCAAATCTTTGTGTACAGGTGCAGGGGTGGTCCAGAGACCCACTAAAGCATGTGGTTGGATTACTTGAACCATTGCTAAATGGTCTGGTAATTTAACTGAGGAGTTAGACACTTGACCTCATGAGGAAGTTGTGGTACTCCTGCAGCACATACAACACTGCAAACTTTATGGTGGAAGCCATTAAAGAGAGAGGTTTGCTCAATGCACGCACTACAGCTATGGCAGTATCGGCATGCAGGGGATTATCGCTATGTCAATGGACTGCTGACATGGATTCCAAAAAAGGTGTGGAAGTTCACAGGAGAGGCCTTATTTGGTGATGAACTCGACAAGTGGATCTCACGAGCTGCTGCGGGTAAGTCCACTTATTTACCTTTTGCAGTTCAACCAGCTAGGAAGGCCTACTCTGGACCCAAGTTACAGTGCTTTCGGACTACCAAGTTTAGGGGCAAGGCCAGAGGTAAACCACGCAAACCAGCGACTGCTGATTCACAGGAACAGAGCTCAGGCTCTGCTTCCTCAAAACTTTCCGCATGACGGTACGCCGCGATACCTGGGAGACAGACAGGTGAATGGCTGGCTACAATTCTTCAGTCACACCTGGACAAGATCTTACCAGGATCCCTGGGTCATAGACCTTATATCCCAGGACTACAGGCTGGAGTTCCAGGATACCCACATCACAGATTCTTCAAATCAGGCTTACCAGTTTCACATGAAGCAAGAGTAACCTTATTAGAAGCCATTCAAAAACGGTTACAGACCCAGGTCATTGTTTCAGTTCCACCTCCTCTACAAAACAAGGGATACTATTCCAGCTTATTTGTAGTTCCAAAACTGGATGGTTCGGTAAGACTGATTCTGAATCTCAAGTCATTGAAACCATACGAGTGTTCAAGTTGGAGTCTCTGAGAGTGGTGATCTCCGGTCTGGATGTAAAGGATGTGTACCTTCACATTCCGATCTGGTTGCCTCATCAGGTTTATCTACGGTTTGCACTGCTGGACTGTCTCTACCAGTTTCAGGCCCTGCCATTTGGTCTCTCCACAGCACCGAGGGTGCTCACCAAAGTGATGGCAGAGATGATGTTGCTCCGCAGACGGGGAGTAAACGTAATTTCTTACCTGGACGATCTTCTGATAAAGGTTGCATCCAGGGAGCAGTTGTTGGAGAACATTGGTCTCACGACCAGATTACTCCTGGATCTTGGGTGGATTCTGAACCTACCAAAATCTCACCTAGAACCAACGCAGAAGCTTCATTTCCTGAGAGTGTTCCTTCCCTTGGAAAAGACAATGGTGATCCAGGCAATGGTTCGGGCTGTCTTGAAGCCGACCCGAATCTCGGTACATCTATGCATCCGCCTTCTGTGGAAAATGGGGGCTTCTTACAAAGCGATTCAGTACGGAAGGTTTCATGCGAGGGCCTTCCAGCTGGATCTGTTGGACAAATGGTCCGGATTTCATCTTCACATGCATCAGCGGATTCGTCTGTCGCCAAAAGCCAGGATCTCCCTCCTGTGGTGACTACAAACTTCTCACCTAGTGGAGGGTTGAAGGTTCGGGATTCAGAATTGGATTCTGCTAACCACAGATGCAAGCCTCAGAGGTTGGGGGTGCAGTGACCCAGGGGTTGCAGTTTCAAGGAAGATGGTCAAGTCAGGAAATCGTCCTTTGGGCTATCTACAACGCCCTTCTGCAGGCCTCATCTCTTCAGAATCAGGCCATTCAAGTTCAGTCGGACAATGTGACAGCGGTGTCTTAAATCACCTGACAGGGCGGAATGAAAAGCAGGGCAGCACTGTCAGAGGTGTTAAGAATTCTCCTCTGGACAATCTTCATTCTGGGAGTAGACAACTGGGAAGCAGACTTCCTCAGCAGACACGACTTGCACCTGGGGAAATGGGGCCTTCACCCAGAGCTGTTCCAGTGGCTGACACATCGGTGGCGTTATCCACAAATTGACATGATAGCCTGTCGACTCAACAAGAAGCTCAGGCGGTTTTGTTCCAGGTCAAGGGACCCACAAGCTGTAGCAGTCGACGCCCTGACAACTCCGTGGGTCTACCAGCTGGTGTACATGTTTCCTCCCATTCCTCTGATCCCAAGAGTTCTCAAAAGAATAAAAAGGGAAAGAGTTCAAGCAATTCTCATTGCTCCGGACTGGCCACGGTATGCGGATCTTCTCGAGATGCGGATCTTCTCGAGATGCTAATCGCAGATCCGTGGCCTCTGCCTCTTCGAGAGGATCTTCTGCAACAGGGCCTGTTTGTCTATCAAGACTTACCACGGCTATGTATGACGGCATGGAAGTTGAATGGCTGATTCTAGCCAGCGGAGGGATTCCTAACCAGGTCATCCCGACTATGATCCAAGCAAGGAAAGGGATAACATCGAAACATTTACCATCGTATCTGGAAGAAATATATTTCTCTTGGTGTGAGAGCAGACAATGGGGGTCATTCAGAGTTGATCGCTAGCTGGCGTTCGCTGCGTAGCGATCAGTGAGAAAATTGGCTAATCTGCGTATGCTCCGCAATGCGCACGTGCGTCGTACAGGTACAAAGTCCATTGTGGTTTTGCACTGGTTCTAGCGACTATTCCAAACGCACAGACGGCCGCAAGGTGATTGACAGAAAGAGGGCGTTTCTGGGTGTCAACTGACCGTTTTCAGGGAGTGCTTAGAAAAACGCAGGTGTGGCAGAAAAAACGCAGGCGTGGCTGGGCGTTCACTGGGCAAGTGTGTGACGTCAAAAGCTGTTCCTTCGTCGTTAGAATCAACGCATACGAAGAGTAACTACAGAGCTGGTCTTGTTTTGCACAAAAAGATTTTGCAGGCGCTCTGCTGCACAGGCGTTTGCACTTCTGCAAAGCGAAAATACACTCCCTGGTGGGCGGCGACAATGCGTTTTCCTGCTTTTTCTGCAGTTGGAGATTGACGTGGGTCTACGCCTAGGCTCCATAAAACTCCAGATTTCGGCCTGGTCTATTTTCTTTCTATCTTTCAGAAACAATTGACTTCTCTCCCTGAGGTCCAGACGTCTTGAAAGGTGTTCTTCACAACCAATGCCCCTTTGTGCCTCCCACGGCACCTTGGGATCTCAATTTGGTTCTGACATTCCTCCAATCGATCTGATTTGAACAGTTGCAGGAGCTAGATGTAAAGTATCTTACGTGGAAGACTGTCACGCTGTTGGCCTTGGCTTCGGCAAGGCGCGTGTCGGAGCTTGGGGCGTTCTCACAAGAGCACCTACTTGATTTTCCATGAGGACAGAGCTGAACTCTGGACTCGTCAGCAATTCCTTCCTAAGGTGGTGTCGCGTTTCACATCAACCAGCCAACTGTGGTCCCGGTTGTTACGGCCACCTCTGCTGCTTCAAAGTCCTTGGACGTTGTAAGGGCTTTGAAGGTTTATGTAAAGCGATCTGCTCGTCACAGGAAATCGGACTCTGTTTGTTTTATATGATGCCAACAAGATTGGGTTTCCTGCTTCAAAGCAGTCGATTGCTCGCTGGATCAGGCTCACTATCCAGCATGCTTATTCAACAGCAGGCTTGCCGATTCCTAAATCTGTACAGGCCCTCTCTACTAGGTTGGTGGGTTCCTCTTGGGCGGCTGCCTGGGGTATCTTGGCATTACAGTTCTACCGAGCAGCTACTTTGGTCAGGTTCAAACACGTTTGCCAAGTTTTACAAGTTCGATACCTTGGCCTCTGAGGAACTTTAGTTTGGTCAGTCAGTTCTGTAGGAACCTCAGCACTCTCCCACCTGGTTTGGGAGCTTTGGTATTTCCGCATGGTACTAAATGGATTCCCAGTATCCCCTAGGACTTAAGAGAAAATAGGATTTTAATTACCTACCTGTAAATCTTTTTCTTGTAGTCCATAGGGGATACTGGGGAACTGCCCGGTGCTTCGTTCTTCCTGCACGGTTACATGTTTAACTACTGTTGCTTGGTTCAGCTGTTCCTGTTCTGGTTTTCAAATTTGGTAAGCATGGCTTTCCTCTTGTTCTGTGTGTTCTGGTTCGAAATCTCACCACTTTCCTTTATCTATAGCTTTCTCTCAAACTATGTCAGTCTCCTCGGGCACGGTTTATTAGACTGAGTCTGGTAGGAGGGGCACAGAGGGAGGATCCAGCACATGTTATCAAACTTCTATAGTGCCCATGGCTCCAAGTGGACCCATCTATACCCCATGGTACTAAATGGATTCCCAGTATCCCCCTACAGACTACGAGAAAAGGATTTACCGGTAGGCATTTAAAATCCTATTATTTTTTTTTCAATCCCAGCCTGTAACTCGACAGTTAGGAGCTGATTGGCTGGTACTTTATTCACCTTCAACTTTATCACTTCTCCAGGCTTAATACATATGCCCCTTTGTTTGGCCTAAATCCAGCCACACACATTGGGGTGAAGAAGAGTTGAACGCAAATCAGTTTGTTTTGTGTATCTTGCATATTTTTGAAATGCAAATGCAATAATTGGTGATGCCAAGGCGTCCGTGTCTCTGTTTGCAGCTAAGTAGACATAACTGGTGTTCTCAGTGAGGGCATGTCAGTGTAATTGGGGGCTGTGCATACAGATGTAACTTGCGTAAATTGTGCACTGCGCACTGATAACTGCTAGGAAACCAAACCTACTGATAGGGGTGGTGAGGCATACAGCTCTGCATATAGGCAAGCTCACTCATGTAGTTCCATGCATGCAATGGAGAGGCAATTGTGGTCTTTTTAATACATTTCTGTGTGTTGCTCTGCTGCCTTCTTCACATACAGTGCTGTATATGTTGGTAAAATGAGTGGTCTGTTAGGATGGTTATCCAATGTAACCTATCGTATGCATTCTGTCTTCATGGAAAAAGTTTTAGACGTGGAAAGTATGTGCTGAAATTGCAATGAAGCATGTGTAGCTCGTGTGTCCATTATTGGTCAATCTGGTCTGCTGATGCAGCTTGTATGTATTACATTTGTAACCTAGTTTCTTGAATGAAAGCACAGACAAAAGTATAGTACTCTACATTTATCTGTCATTTGATACTGTAACACTCATTGGCCTCAATAAAAAACAGTGTATAGTACTATATGTAAACTTGACAAAAATATTTCAGCCAAAAGAAAACCTGTTCAGCTTTTATTATATGTACAATCCGTTATGATGTGCCCAGAAGTGTTCATATTTAGACAATCCTCATTTGCCATGTATGCAGGGCATGCGGTTAAAATACAGCTAGTCAGGATCCTGCGGGTCACAATGCAGATGCCAGAATCCCAACTAGCTGTGATATCCCGCCCCTGGAATACCGGCGCCACAGGCTATTCTCCCTCCGTGGCTGTCCGTGACACGCATAGAGGGAGAATATAACCTGTGGTGAGCCACGGGGCCCGCAGCGTGGTGTGCGTAGCAAGCCTGCAAGGGGCTTTCTAGCCATTGCCCTGCCGCCGGCATACTGGTGGCCAACAGATGCCATTTCATACTGAACCCGTTGCAGTGCCAGACGAAGGTCCACATGGGCCTGGAGCTGAGATTTATGAATGGCCTATGATGGCGCGCCACCTTCTCGCACCGCAGTACTGTGCCACCTTCTTGCATTGTGCCACTTGCTGTGGCGCAGTGTGGGTGGTGAGGTCTAGGCGGTTGGCGTCAAGCTGCGCAGTGTGATCTCTGACATCGTCATGCTGCGTAGTGCGCACTGCCGGTGCAGGGGGAGTCGGGCAGCATCTGAACCAACTGAGGATGCTCAACGTTCCCGGCATTGAAAAACGAAGGGGACGTTCTAATCCCAAAATCCCCGGGTTTGGAAGTTCCAATCCCGGGACTAAATACCTGCCAATTTTTGGCCAAATTCCCGGGATCCTGCAGTTCCCTGGATTGGCCACCATACTCCCAACACATTACTGTACTACCTCTTCACACACTCTCACTACACTACCAACCTACCTACCCATACTACAGTACATCACTACACTCACACACATTACATAAAAGCACAAACTCCCCACACAACATCGCTACATTACACGTAAGTAATCCTCCATCCCATTACATAGAACACACCCATCCTCCACAGGCAGTTACCTGTAAGGAGGATGTCTCAGTCCCTCTCCTCAGGTCCCTGCATGGTGCATGCACAGAAACTCTGCTTCCGGAGAATAGAATTGGAGGGAGGCATTCTCACACAGGATTGGGGTAAAGAGAGGTGGGCCTGTGAATAATGTGAGGAACAGGAGAAAGGAGGGAGGCAGCTTGGTTTTAGGTGCAAGAAAGGGGTGGGTCTGGTCCTGGAGGTGGGAGGGGCTATCTGGATGCTTCTGCCTACTCACCATGCAGCAACAGGGCAGCCTGTGGCTGGGGGAGGGACCAGCCACAGCATCCCAGCATTTACCTTAGCAGAGGTGAGCAGCATGTGGGGGGGCGGGGTTTAGGAAACTGCAGTAGAAGGAAACGCTTGTTTCCTTTCTACAGCTGCACAAAGCAGCTGTGGGCCTGGAGCTGCAGCTCTATCAGCCCCATTGTTAATCCGACCCTGTATGAATGCATACAATACCTACAGCAGGGAAAAAGTAGCTTCAAGGTGCTGCAGAACAAGGAAAAGTTTGTTTTTTAATGCATTTTTCATATTTATTTTATGCATCTGTTATAGGCCTATAGGTATTTCCTTATTGATCAGTATATGGATGTAGTCTAATAATTTGATTCAACTGTAGCATTGTTGTCACATAATGGTTGCTTCTTAGCCTATGTATAATGGAAGCCTCATAGGCCGTGACCTTGACATGTGTAATGTGTAGCAGAGTACATTATGGTGTGGTTTGTATTAAGTAATGCTAGTGGTCTGCCAGGGCCAAGATTCTGGGATCAAGACATGTAGTTCTTGATATAAAGTCTTAACTGTGCCTAATGAAGATCAAGCTGCAGAACCTACAAGGTCAGAGTGACCTGCGGAAGGAAAAGCCACTTCCTCCCTGCTGTACACTGTGTCCTTTGTCTCCCCAGGATGTGTCTCTTACTCACAATAGCTGCTCACGGGCTGCGGGAAATTGAGGCATAGAGAGGGATGTGTGATCCTTCTTAATAGAGTAATTCATGTGAGGGAATACCCCCTAGAACTCAGAACACTGCTCAATAAAGCAATGTTTTAATCAGGGTTGACTATGTTTTTGTTCTAGTCTGTTCGTATTGTCTATATTCTCAGACTATCAGAGTCAGCCATAGCTGGGTTCAAAAGAAGATTCATTTCACCATAGAGAAGAACTGTTCATATCATTTTTAAAAAATTTTTTTTAATATATAAAGCATCAGTCATGTTAAGCACTGCCTAATAATGAATGGTTTTGTGGCTGCAAAAAATATTTCTTTGTAGCAATATTGCAGCTGCCATTATAATTTGCCTAATATTGCTGTTGGAATGACTGGAAATTTTTAAAATAAGATTGCTATCAGACAGGTTTTATTTTATTTTTTTAGATTGTTTTCTCATCTCATTGTATGCTCCAATAAAACCAGGGGGGGCTGGTTGCATATGTTATAGACTAATGTTTTGATCATGTCCTACTAGTCCAGCTATATGTGGTTGAACTATATTTATTAGTGGTTTCTTTTATAGCGCAGCATATTCCGTTGTGCTTTACAATTAGAACAGCAACATGAAAACAGACGGACATAGAGGTAGGAAGGCGCAGCTTCCGATCTATAGATATTAATCCTGTCATTTATTTGCAGGTGTAGAGTAGTGGAATCTGCACGTGTGTAGTTACTATAGGTTGAATCTAATGTAGGATGATCTGACTCCTATATGTTGTTGCTCCTGTGCATTACAGATGTATTGGGGAAATGTCCTGATCCCCTGACGGCTGGGTTGGGTAATTGGGAGTATTAAAACATTTTTGAAAGTCCCCAAAACTGTCACAATCAGCATTCATAACATGTTTAACTTCTCTGAATCCCTGATCATCGCTGTATGAATTGCCAGAAACAGGGCTGCAGATGTATGGGGACTATTACTTGTTATATTTTTTAAAGTTGGAAAATAATTACTGCCTCATTAATTTGTTTTGTTTTCTGGATTCCTATCTGTTCAGGAGGTCTTGTAATAGCAGATTACTCTGACAAGTTCAGATAGTGCTAGGTTTCTGTCTATTGTAGGGGTAGCCTTTTCACTGAGAATACTAGCATTTGTTCACAGTGCTGGAGTTGTATATAAGGGATGCGGTCAGGATGCAGACGACGGAATTCCGACTGCTGCCAATGCTGACGTCAGAATGCCGACACAGGGACTATTCCCACTTGTAGGTGTCCACGCAAGGGGCTCCGTTGCACTCGACACCCCAGCACACACACCACTGAGGTCATGGGTTCGTTTCCCACCATGGTCCTAACTGTGGAGTTTGTATATTCTCCCCTTACTTGCGTGGGTTTCCTCTGGGTACTCCGGTTTCATCCCACAATCCAAAAATCTACTGGTAGGTTAATTGGCTCCCAACAAAAATTTACCCTAGCGTGAATGTGTCTGTGTGTACATGTGATAGGGAATATAGATTGTAAGCTCCACTGGGGCAGGGACTGATATGAATGGGCAAATATTCTCTGTACAGCGCTGCCAAGTATGTGTGCACTATATAAAGAACTGGTAGTACATAAAATAATAATGGTAATGAATGAATGTTTGGAGTGAGGTGGTAAAGAAGCAGCCTCGTGAGTGTTAGACATGTCCCTGGGATGTTACTATGCACCTGTTGTGATATAGCCATATACAGATTCCTGGATCACAGTAGTTTTATGCTGTGTAACAGTTTCACATTTGCATAAATGACTGACCATAGCCCAAGTTGACTGTATTTCTGAAAATGTGAGATACTGGCAGAGATAGAGAAATGTGCAATAACACTTTAAAGAGTATATGGACTTTGTCTGCTACAGCAAAGTTGACGATGGAGTACTATTGTCATTACAAAAAGAGAGAAATTCTTCAGAACCCTGATCTAATAATTAATTGTCCCTGTTTAAAAAAAAAAAAAATGTAATAGCCCCAAAGGTTTAAAAGGGAGGAAGGCCTGAGTATTCTAATCAGTGTGAAAAAAATCTGGTTTGGGCTGAAACAAGTGAGTTGTATGCAAAGAGAGTGATGGCAAGATGAGTGGAGGCGAGGAAATGCACGTAGCCACACTTAGGGCCCCCATACATCAACAATAACCCCAAAAAAAACACAATTGTTCCCCCCCCCCCCCAAAAAAAAAAAAAAATCAATTACCAGCCCTGAACCTCTCTGCACCTGGTCTGCTATTGGTAAATAGTGATTACCCCATGCCAATTCACCCCTATTTACCTATAGCCATCACCAGACTGAACTAGCTGGGGGGGTATAATGAAATAGCAGAGAGGATGCACAGCATGTGGTTCCTCTGCCATCATAATACCCAGCCCCAAATTGGACAGCTCATGGCTGAAGTTCTTCAGACCCCCCCCCCCTTCCCCCGTGCAGGGTTGGTGGTGGTGTTATAGTTAATATTGATATAGAATTAAGTGCCAGCATTCCTGGACATTAAGGTTCTGCTGGCACCTGTAATCTGTCTGTAAAAAAAAAAAATGGAAAAAAAAAATATATATATATATATATATATATAATATATATATATTAAAGTCAGGGCACTTTGTGGGTGACTGCCTTTAAGCTCTTCTGCATGGTTGCTGCCCACCAGGACTTATCTTTCATCAGGAGGTCCTGCCTGCTCCTTTCACTGCCAACGGATTCTGCCATTGTCTTAAGCTGGCTCCTATAAGCCAGCCCAAGGGCGCGCGGTGATGGCGGTTCACCAAGTCATTGGCTTGCCATGGTCATCTTGAATTTTAAAAATGTAGCTGTCAGTGAAGCAATCACCACTCTGTGCCATTTTTTTTTTTTTTTTTTTAAATGAGCCATGCCATTGTGCATGTAGGGCAGTGGTGGAAACCCACCACAGCTGTTGAACGTTGCAGTTATGGCTGACAGGGACTGGAACCTCCAAGATTCAGGCCCGTTGCTATGCCCGTGGCCTCCACTGGGTCCCACTGCATTGGCTGACAGTGCCGGGATCCTTCTAGATCTGGCCCCACAGTCACAGGAGACGATCTATCGGTCCTACCCACACCAACAATTGATGGGCAGCAATCTCTCAATTGTTCTATCTGTGAAATGTTCCACTACTCTGCTGTTTGAAGCTACACATCACACATTAAAGCCCTGAATGATTCCTTAATGATTTTTATTTTTTTTAGTAATCTGCAAAATGCACAATTGCCCCAAGTAATTGCAGTTGTATGGGCACCTTTACTGATGCCACAAAGGGTCTCATGGCTTAACAATTTCTCTCACCCCATAATAGACTGATTTCGTTTTTTAGGTTCAATGGAGCATGAGTTAAGAATGAATTGAACACTGAGAATGCAGTAGTGCTACTGTGCGAAATTAGGTTTTAGCAAGTAACAACATTCCTGCCACTGCAACTTTAATCAGCAGGACCAACCTGCTGCAATACAAGCAGAGGCTATCAGATCACTTAATCCAGTGGTTCCCAAATGGGTGCCTTGGGATGGTGGTCCAGAACCAATTAAAATTATTTATGGTTTGTGTAATACGCAAAACGAGTGTTTGTGGATTCCAGTTATAAAATATGTGGACAAACAAAAGCAAATCCTGTCCCTTGCACCACAACTGAACCTAAGGATGTGTTTTTCTGAATTTCATAAGAATACCCCTTTTCTACTGCCACAGTAACCTGCGTTATTGTTGGGTCTACCTGAGTCATGGCTCGATGGAAAAAGGTCTTCGCAAAATAACCTGGGGCAAGTGTCCCGGCAATTTGACCCTGGGTAAGAGTGCTGTGAAAATGGTGGGTTTTGTTTAAAAGCTGCTGATTGGCTGTGTATGCAGAGGTCTGCCTCAAGGGAGTGCCTGAGTGACAAGCAGGGCAGGCATGGTTTCAGTGTAAACGGGGCTGTTCCGGGATTAACATGAGTCCAAGGTGCAGTATAAAAGGTGTGACCTGGGTTGGAACCATGCCTGGAAATCCGGGTCAGAGCTGTGTTTTTGGTGGAAAAGCGGTATAAGAAACTTTTGTCTTAGGCGTTCCTTCAAAAAAAATTCTAATATTCTAGGGTGCTATGATTCAAAAAAAGAGTCTGGGTACTTCTCAATTAATCACTTTGCGAAGGGAAAAACTGATTGTGTATAAGTTCCAGAGCCAAAGAGAAAATGTTATTGTTCAAAAAGAGTAGGTTGTTACTAAAGCAAAATATCTAATCAACCAATCAGGAGCAAACTCAATTGGGAAGCTTGCAGATAGGGTAAAAAGGTTTAGTTGTTCCACTCAAACATTAGAAAGGGATAGAAACTTTAGGTGAGTGACCATTGAATGATGGTTAGTACTACACAGAATGGTTTGAGTACTTCCTAGTAAACTGATATCCAGGGATTTTCACATATATGGTGCATAAAGGAAAAACCATCTAATGCGATAGTTCTCATGGGAGAAAATACCTTGTTATTGAGCGAGGTCAGAGGCGATAAGCAACATGGGTTCAAACGAACAGCACAAGGTCGTTAATTCAACCATGTGTTACAAGTCATATGAAGAAGAGCATCTCTGAACGTACAGATCATGGAACTTTAAAGTGAATGGTCTATAACCCTGGAAGACCACACTGGCTTCTTCTTCTGACCTCTGAAGCTGGGTACAGACTGATCGATATATCTGCAGACATATCTATGGATGGATCGGGCAGTGTGCTGTGCATACACACTAACCGATCCGTCGGGGACTGACATCATGAACTGGGCGGGCGTGTACACACACCCGCTCAGTTCAGCTGTCAATCACCGCCGGCCGCCGCAGCATGTGTACGGGCGGCTGGTCGCCTGTACACACAGCGATGCACCAATATATCGGAAGATATATTGACCATAGGCTGTGCTGCGGGGTCGACGCGATATGTCTGTGAACGACGGAGTTCACAGACATATCGCCTGTACACACTGACCGATGGACCCGCGATATATCGGCCGTTCAATAGAACTGCTGATAAATCGGTAAGTGTGTACCCACCCTAAGAACAGGAAACCATGGCTACAAGTGAGCATAGTTTCACCAGACGGAAATTGGAAAAATGGCATTTGCTCTGATTATTTTTGTGTGTGTGTGTGTGTTCCCACTGGGAACAAAATTGTCTAGAAATGGCCCTGTATAATGGGCCCTTCATCCTAATTGAGCATTGTTTAAATGCTGCAGGCTCCTTGAGTATTGTTGCTGATTGTGTGCTTCATCTTATGGCCACAGGCTACCCATCTTCTAGCTGCAACTCCAAACAGGATAACGGTCATATCGGAAAGCACACGTCACCTTCTGCTGATGCTATGACCATGAGCACAGCGTCTGTGCTTGCATGTTTAAGGCAGTAAGTTTCAAAACAATTTAGCAGATGTCAAAATCAGGAGACATTGGCAGTATTTCCTGCTATGTGTGCGCTGGGGTTTGCAGCAGCTGTAATCCGAGAAAATGATGGGGATTGTGCTGAGGGACTATTTAACAAGTTTGAAAAGTTTTTGGTTTGTTGAAGTTGAAAATATTACATACACACCACATGCAAACACCAGAGTGGCCTCTGCGCGTAGTCGATGTGCGTGCGCGTACATGCACGCTACGTACACTGGTTCACGAGCCTTGCGTATTGGCGTGTGGTATGAGTATATACAGTAGCATATGCATTCGTACAGAAAAGCCACAAAGATATATTCAATATTCTATTTATATAGTGCATAATTTATACATAGGGGGTCATTCCGAGTTGATCGTAGCTGTGCTAAATTTAGCACAGCTACGATCATTCACACTCATATGCTGGTGGACGCCAGCACAGGGCTAGTCCACCCCGCATGTCAGTGCTGGCCCCCCCCCCCCCCCCGCAGAAGTTCAAAGGCATCGCACAGCGGCGATGCCTTTGCACTTCAAGAGTAGCGCCAGACCAGCGCAGCTTTAGTGTGTGGGCCGGGAGCTACTCGTCACTCCCTGGGTCGCAGCGGCTGCGTGTGACGTCACGCAGCTGCCGCGGCCCGCCCCCCCCAATGGTCCGGCCACGCCTGCATTGGCTGGACTGCGCCCCCTAAACGGCGGCTTAACGCCGCCATCCAGCCCCCTCCTGCCCAGCGACCGCCTCTGCCTCAGAGGCGATCGCCAGGCAACGATGGATGACATGCGCCGGCGCAATTCTGACCCGATCGCTGCGCGAAACTGCAGCGAGCATTCGGGTCAGAATGACCCCTATAGTCTTCATACACATTGCCAGCAACTTACATACACTTAAAAGGTAGAACAATAGCGTTATTCAGCTTTACAGGATGTGAGGGGACAGAGCAAGGTTAAGACTTAATGTTTGGTAACCAGATATGCAGTATTTTGAGATCTACACTCCGGTTGCTATTTGCAGTTGATCGCATGTTTCTGCATGTAGATATATGCAGAAATATAATATTAGCAAACTGTTATGATACTGTACTCAGGATACTCGGCGGGAACCCAGTGGCGAACACCTGCAAGCACACCTGGACCAAGCATCGCCCATTCATTCAAACCAACCTATGACCTCTCATGTACTGTAAATGGCCTGCCCCTTGACCTATGGAAGAAGAGCTTACATTTCCTATTGTATTGTACTTGGACTCATTGTATAAAAGGGAGGTCTCCTGATCCAGGCTTCAGTCACTATTCTCTGAAGGTCATCTTGCTAAGACGGACTGAGTCCTGGAGCCGGGAGCGCTCGCGAACAAACGTATGTACTATTGGTTGTAGCTCTTCTCTGTTATATTGTATCTTTTGAGTAAATACTGTTGATGCGTTGGACCACAACATTACATTTAACTACTGGTGTCGCATTCCATTCTTGTTTGGGATAAGGGGTATTCAGCCACACGTGTCGCTACATTGTGCGTATAACGTGTCGGTGTGTATACTTAACTTATATACATACTTTAGCGGGTGTATGCATATGTTTAGAGGCCGTAGCGGCTATAACCCTAGAGTAATAAGGTACTGCTTTTCCTTATAAATTAATCGAACTTTACAGGTTCTTGCCTCCTTCTTCCAATCCCTATCTGGTGGATTATAGATAATCCCAATGCTCATTGTAGCTTTGCACAATGCACATGCATGGAAACCAGCCTATTACTTAGTGGATCCCAAACTTTTTTTTAGTCACTGTGCCTTAAACTATCCCCATTTTTTTTTCTTCTTCTTCATTGCACCCATTAGTCCAAGGTGATATGTCCTGTGAATGAGTCGAGCTAAGTTACATGACCTGGGGTTTGGACCCTGGTCATAACCAAGGTTTTTCACTGGTCTGATAGGGGTTTCCTGGATTCTGTTAAAATTAGCTCGTCAAGCACCTTTTAAACATAACCTGGGTTCTGCGTGAAATGGGTATTATTAATCGTGTGAACAGTTACTTTCCGCTCCATCATTTCAACCTGTGGCAAGTTGGATGCTTCTTCATCAGGGGTTGGGGACTGTCCAGTTCCTAATTACAAATATTCTCCTGTATCTGAGGGTTACAATCTGGTTAGGATCCTGGCAATCGGAATACCAATGGCAGGATCCCAACAGTGATTGCAATGCCGGTGCAGGACTGCCACCACTGCAAAGAGGTAGGCTGGGGAGGGGAAGTGTTAGGGTTAGGTACCACTGGGGAGTGGGGGAGGGATTATGTTGGCATAGTTATCTACTTGCTGTTGGGATGCCGCTGTTGGTATTTTGATTGCCAGGATCTTGATACCATCCCCTGTGTGTCATAGGGTGCTTTCCAGTACCTAAACGTGAGTGAAGGGCTCTTCTATGTAGTTGGCTGTAATTCTGATTCTATAGAAAGATGTATTTCTGACTTATCACAGTGACCTTTCCGCTACAACACTAGGCTGCAGATGATGAAGAGCAGTGGTTCTCAAACTCGGTCCTCAGGAACCCACACAGTTCACGTTTTCCATGTCACCCAGCAGCAGCACTGTGTATCACCAACTGTCACATTTTTAAAAATCTACAGGTGACCTGAAAAACATGAACAGTGTGGGGTCCTGAGGACCAAGTCTGAGAACCCGTGATGTAGAGAAATGGTTCTCTGACTCTGGGGTTGCTGTGCTAAGCCTTGTAGAGAGAGAAAGTGGATGGAGATAAAGTACCAACCAATCAGCTCCTGTCATTTTTCAAACAGCCTATGACATGACAATTATGGGCTGGTACTTTATCTCTCTCCAAGGCTTAGTACATCAACACCTGTCTTTAAGGAGCAGTTACAATTCATGTCTTCCAGGTCACCTGTGGAATTTAAAAATGTGACCATGTCGAGTGTGAGAATTACCGCTTTAGAGCAATCTAGGCCCTAGATGCAATTTCTATTGGCCAGGTCATTCAGAGTGTATGACCAATCTGCGCACTCCCGCAGTTGCATGTGATATCTTCTGTTGGCCAACCATACGCTATTGCCGTGCAGTGTACTGAAGAACGGAATAAAGGATTGTTCTGTCCTTCATTACATTGTTCTGATGTGCCTGTTGGCTGGTATATAGTACAGCTGTACCTCAGTCTAGTGGTCACCCTTGAGGACCACTTTCGGTACCAATGATGGAAAGAAAGCCTTCACAGCTGGTATATTGCAGGGCTATACACTTCGTATTGCTGTGATAAGTGGTGATGCAGATTTTCATTTACTATGAGGTGTTCTTAAATAGACACCTGAGAACTGGACACATTACAAATGCAACGTTCCACCAGCTTTCATACATACTGTAATCCAGCGTTGCAGAAGTTCTACGTTTATTTTTGAAAGCTGCATTATAATATCAATCATTTCCTGCAGTGGTGTGTATGTGTGACTATGAAGCCTTTTTTTGTTTTTTTATTACATCTTAGGGACCTCCTCTCAGTGTAACCCCCCGCGCTCCATGTCACCCGACGCCTGGTTCTGCGTCTCCCGTGACCCGTCTCTTTGTTTTAAATCCAATTTATTATGAATGGCCGTGAGGGAGTGGTGACCGTTAGAATGGGCGGGGTGAGTAGGTGGCACCGTCTGACGCTGAGCGGACATTGGTTGTAGGTCATGAAGTAGGCGTCCCGTAGCCGCCACGTGGGGGGAGGTGAGAACGCGCTGCGATTGGCTGGGAGGCGGCGTCGGTCGCCTCTTCTCTGGAGGGGGAGCCCATGTAACTTTGTGTGTTAGTTTTACGCCGGAGCTGCAGAGACCGGAGCCGGCGACCGATCCCCGGATGGAGCAGCAGCCCAGCACCCGGAGCTGCATGAACGGAGCCCGAGAGCCGCTCATGAACCTGAACATCCAAAGCACAACGGGCACCCGCTATGAGCTTCATGTGCCGGCCGAGGAGACGGTGGACGGACTGAAGCGGCGGATCTCTCAGCGGCTCAAGGTGCCCAAGGAGCGGCTCACCCTACTGCACCGGGAGACGTGAGTGGCAACGGTGCCTGGGTACATTGTCCCCCGTGCTGGGTTCCCCGGCCGGACAGCGCCGGGCTTGGGCTGTTTTGGGGCGGGGGGAGGGGGCGCTCCGGCCAGAGTGATGGGCTTTGTGTGGACGTGTGATTCCCCCTCCTGCCACGGGCGTGTGCGGGTCCCCCGGTGTTTCCGTCCTTTGTTCCGCATGCCGGGGCGGTGGGTCTTTGTCTAATGAAACCTACAATGGCTGCTTCCTTCCTGCTCAGTGCGTGTGACCCCCCCTTGTATCTGTCTGTCCTAGTGTACAGCTGTCCATACACCCCCCAGCACACACCTTCCCACCCCCCCATCTGCTAATGTGCCTGTATAGGTCGCATTGCTCCCATGCCCCCTGCGGGCCTGTGTGTATCTCGTACTATAGTTATGTGCCGGGCTTTAGTCTATACTGTCGGCTATTATTTATTTAACTTATATTTTTTATTTGCCCCTATGCATACATATACTTAACAACATTATGATGCGCCTTTCTAACATTTGGGGATATTCTGAATACTGTGTAGCATTAATAAGGATTAATGGGGTTCTGGGGAGCCCTATGTTTCTCATCCTTAGTCAGTTTAGTCTTAAGCTGTAGCTATTGGTTATTAGGGAGTGGAATCTGTTGTCTGCTCCCCAGGTTGGCCCCAGCTACCCCCTCTTCCAGTAAGTAATTCAGGGAGGCTCTAGAAGTGATGACATCACCATAACTTCTCACCCCACCTTCCCCCATCACCACTCTGGCACTTCCAAAGTGGCCTAGTCATAACCCATTCATTGCCAAGAATAGCCGAAACATGATGGAAGGTTCAAAGAGAACCAGTAAGTCAGCCAAGTAGAGGGTGGTCTCTTGTCTGCTGTGGGGGGTGCCGGCAAGTTATTTCCTCTGGAATGTCTGTCTCACTTCTATCTCCCTTCTCACTTTAGACGTTTAAGCTCTGGAAAGCTGCTGGATCTGGGAGTTTCAGACGGAAGCCGGCTGACCCTCCTACCTACTGTTGAGGCTGGACTCATGGTCAGTGTATGGATCAGATTAATGCAGGAGATTGTTTAGACATAGTACTGTATATTGATGACTCTCCCTCCTGTTTCTCCCCACAGTCCCAGATGTCCCGCCCGGAGCAGTCAGTGATGCAGGCCCTAGAGAGTCTGACAGAGACGCAGGTGAATAGCTACAACACTGTATTGTGGGGGAGGGCAAGGGGAAGTCACTGCATTTTGTGTGGTGTCGCTATGTACTCTGACGCAGATCATGCCTGTCCTACTGACAAACATACGGGTTGCTAATCAGATGGTGTGGAGGGTGTATTTAGTTAATGCTTAATATCTCAAGGTTTTAGACTATAAGGTGGGGGGGAAGGTGTGTTTTTTTTTTTTTTTTTATATATTGCCATATTTTGTCTGGTGTCTATTTTCTTTTATTTTCTTGAGACTCTGCTTAACTTCCATCCTGTGCTGGCATTTCCTTGTTGCAACACACTACTGCAATCACTACTTGTGGCACCTCTCATTGTACAGCTTAAAACCTCTTAATGCCCGCTGCTTTAGCTTCCCCCTTTTTATTTTTTTATATATATACTGCCTACTCTTCTTACTTTTGTGTGTGGGGGTTCTTCTCCTTGCATTATGGACCTACCTTTTTGCTTCCCACCTTGCAAATCTTTACCATTTCTGTACCCGAGTCCCCTCAGCCCCCTCCCATGGCCTTGTTCTCCTCCTAGTTGCGTGCTGGACGCTGCTATTTTTAGCTGTTCCTGCAGGCGTGGGCTGGAAGGGGGTGAGTCAGAGAGAGCAGTCTGATAAAACTGGGAGAGTAGCCTGTTCATGTATATATGCAGAAGAGTACATGCTGTACTGGTCATATATGCAGTGTTTATGTATTGTCTCCAGTTCTTGCAGGGTTAATGTTCTGCTCTTTGTCCAGTGATGCGGGGGTGGGGGAGTCGTGATGTGGGGGAGGGGTGCTGAATTCATGACTGCTTGTATGATTGAGTCGTGATGGCATGCTTGTTCTGTGTAGCTTGTTTTTTTCTCCATTTTTGGATGGTTTCAGATTGTAGGCTCTTGATCACAATTTCAGTTAACCTGGTCCATTAGCCACATTTTAATTTGTGATGAATGTATGGTGATGGCCAGATAAGAGGATAGTGTGAATGTCCCTGTATTCTGTAGCTCTGAAATGTTTGGTAACCGATTATAGAACAAATTACGTTATGTTAAATTCAGCAGCAGTTACCTGAAGTGGGGCTCAGTGTTAAAATGGATGTATGCTAATAAGTCTTTTGTGTCATTTTGTATGTGCCTAGATGGACATTTCATATGTAGGTTTGGTAGTGCTTTGTGGGGTTTGTATCATTTTATATAGTGCTAGATATATAAAGCGGTTATTGTATATTATCTTGTTTTTCTTAGGTGAATGATTTTTTATCTGGACGCTCTCCCCTTACTCTGGCACTTCGTGTTGGGGATCACATGATGTTTGTACAGCTTCAGTTGGCTGCCCAGCAAGCCGGGGGGTCTCACCTTCAGCACCGCCATCTGATCACCAGAGGGACTGAGCACAATGCAGCTCCCCACTTCCGTACCCTGCATACAAGCACCACACCTGCGCTTACCCGACTGGCTGCTTGCTCACAGAGTTCTCCTCCTCCGCCTGTGTCGGTGCCCGCTGCTTCCACACATTGCAATGCCCCTCACTCTTCCCTTACCCCTAGCGTCTTCCGCTCGCATGGAGAGGGTGTGTCTACATCACCCCATACAGAGGTGAGTACACTGGCCCAGTTTGATGTCCAGATCAAACTTTAATGGAATAATAGGTCTATTTGCAGTTTGATATGGACTTACTTTTTTTTTTTCATTCTCTCCTAGCAGGTAGAATGCAGTAGCAGCAGTCGGAATAGTGAAGATGCCAGTACTTCCCAGTCGGGTCGACAGCGCAAGCCTGGTGCCATTATAGAAAGTTTTGTCAACCATGCTCCTGGTGTCTTCTCAGGGACTTTTTCAGGTCAGTTTCCTAACAGTATTCCACTGTTTAAAATGTGATAACTTGTTCCTTTTAGCCTAGTCTGGCCCACTCGTAGCTGTTCATTTTCTTTTTTTTTTTTTTTTCTTATGTGAAAATGATATGAATGCAGCACGCATTTAGAGCTAACTTAACATGTTTAAACAGTCTTTCTACTTCTTTGAAATGTGCAGTAGTGCAAGTGGTTTTTTTGGTATGCTATTCCTTACTCTGGAAAATAGGGGGCAGTGTTGTAGCTCAATTTTCTTTTTCTTGTAATCGATGCTCAGTAATACATTCTATGAAGTTCCTATGTTTTATCCATTCTATTAAGTCCCTATGTTAGAGCTAACCTACTGTTAGTTGCAATAGGAACCTATGAATGGTACTAAAGTATCTGCAGAGTCTGTAGGTTAATATAAGCAGTGAGGTTTCATGGAATGCCCTAAGGTTGGTTCTATATTGGAGGGGCTGAAGGGACCTTGTGACGTATTGAGGGGAGGAGCTACGTCACCAGGGGGAGGAGCTATGGGCGAACAGGGTACCCGAAAAGTACGCTCGCCACGCTTCGGGCACGGTGGCTCGCTCCGCTTCGCTCACCACCTAATTACTAAAGGTAATAGTTGGTGGCGTGGATAGTAGAGGAACTATCCCGCTGGCCTAGCTCCTCCCCCTTGCGTCGTAACTCCTCCCCCTTACGGAAAAGGTCCCTTAGCCCACTTGATTCTAGCATCTACCAATGCCCTAAGCTACAGTGGGTAACAAACTGCTTAGTGCTGAATGACTGGGCGCTGCAGCAGTGGGTTGGTCAGAGTTTAGAAAGTTAAAAAGTGAAATTTTTCCTGGTTCTGTGGAACAGTAAGTGCAGTTGAGAGGATTGCTCTGGAAATTGTAGAATATTTGAGGAGGTAACCTTTCTTGGAGTGGTTGACTGTTTGGCTGATTAGGATGGAATTCCAGTGTGTTATAGTGACAAAGAAATGCGTTCTTCATGCAGTATGGTTAGGCGTCTTGTGCGGTTTATGTTCAACTTCATACTACTTCCACTCTGCAGGCACTTTGCATCCCCACTGCCAGGACAGTACAGGACGTCCTCGCCGTGACATTGGGACAATTCTGCAAATCCTTAATGACCTACTGAGTGCCACTCGCCACTACCAGGGTATGCCACCCTCACTCACCACACTCCGCTGCCACACCCAGTGCGCATCACAGACCAGGAATGCCAAGGCTACCTCACCCAAAAATAGTGATACCCAGCAGACAAACCACCCAGCAGGACATTCCCAGCCCCAAGCTCGCCAGTGCAAACCTACTGGTAAGTAGAATGTCTATGTGAATTTGGGAACCTGAGCTGTGGTCTGATTAGTACTGAATGGGTCATCTTACTTCTCCCTCTTCGTGAGGGTGGTGGCCAGTTGCCTTTGTTTGTCTAGTGGGCTGCAGATGGGGAGGGAGCTAGCCAAAGGCTTAACAGAATAAAATCCTCACAATGCCACTTCCAACCCCCAACCATAGTGTCTAGGTGTATTTAGAAGATTAAACCTGTATTGCCCACCTCTTCTCACCCAACCACAGCCTGCAACAGATTTGAAAGAAGGCAAAGTCAAACACGTGTACATATTGCAGGTATGCTGATGCAGACATGTTCATTTTTTATTTTCCCATTTCTATGTGGAGTCTGTGTGCAGTAGGGAGAGGAATGTGTGCTTACACAGGATTTGTGGGGGAGTACAAATAGAGTGGGTTGGCTGTTTCCTAGGGGCAGTGTATTTAATAAGACAACATAGCTGGCAATCCCTGGGAAGATTGTGCACAGTATACAGCCAGACATTCTCACAATTTGACTCCTGCAGCCAGTGTATTTGTAGACAGACCCCAGAAAGAAGTACCTCCCACCTCCTTCATGGAGGGTGTGGGTGAGAGGGGGGAGGGCCTGATGCATCTGGCCGGTTTCATTCTGTGTGTTTTATGTTGGAGAACAAAGAGCGACTGAGTGTGGGAGGGGTGAGCAGATCCCATTATACAGCAGGAAGCTGTGGGAGCTTCGTGATAAAATATTCAATGCCTGTGTGCAGCTGATAGTCCACAGGCTGTTTTAACTATTTCAGCACATTGCACCTATTGCGTTCTTATCCTGATTGGCAAAGCTGAATGTGTACACAAAGGGGGTATGGCCGCCAAGCACAAACAAGCTCTCCTCTCAATTTGTTTCTGCAGTATCTGCTTATTAAAAAATAAATAAAAATAAATTGCTATTCCTCATTTACTAGGCGCAGTGCATCCCTTTGTATCAAGTATTTGCCATTATCTTACAGGACCACTGAATGCATGTATTCTCAAGGTGCATAGAAGTTTGGTTAATATGTTGCCTTATAGTGTATTCAAATGTCATAACTCTGTTTACAGGTGATCGCTTGCGGCAGACAGAAAACAGGGCAACTCGCTGTAAAGTGGAAAGACTGCAGTTGCTCATGCATCAGAAGAGACTGCGCCGGAAGGCACGGAGGGACTCTAGGGCTCCATATCAGTGGCTTCCTACTAGAAAGTCCAGTCGGACCAGCAGTAACAGCAGTACAACTAGTGGAGAGGGTGCCCTTGACATGGACTTTGAGGATTCTCTATGGAAACCAGATGTCAAGGCTGAACTTAACTCTGAGTTTGTGGTGGCATGAGGCATATACTACAGCATCATACATTTTTATTTTTACTTTTTTTTTTTTGTATTTTGGTCCAGGAAAGAACTGCTTTGATTGCTGTGTATGTAGCTGGGAAACTAAGACTAGTATCTTAATGAAGATGTGATTTACCAACAAACACAAAAAAATGGTCAACCTTAAAAACAAATATAAAATAAACAACTAAAAAAAAATCTTAGACTTGAATGACAATAAAATAACTGTCTGCCTTAAACGCTTTCATGAGTGTTACAGGTTTAAACTGTACCCTTGCATTGGAGTGTGAAAGCAATAAGGCACACTCTTGTTCCTGGAGATGGCGTCCCCCTCCTCCCACCTCCCCCACTCCTGGATCAATTCCACAACACATGAATGCACAGATGGGAACATTTCAGAGCCTGGGAATACTTAACACACCTGCTCTGGGACAGAACCTCAGATATGCTGCTGTTCAGGGTGCATCTGCCTCTATAGAACTTTGTACTTGGAATTTACCTGGGTCAAGGACAACCAGGGACTTATCTACAATACTTCATTTGTAATCATCACCGTTATTGTCATATGTAGCATCAATGTACTATGCTGTGGGCTTCTGTACATCCTCTGACTGGTTTTGGGGTGGGACCTATTCTGCATGCTGTGCCTCCCATCCATCCTTGCCCCTTTAATAACCATGAAGTGGGGACAGTAGCAGGGAGGGAGGCAGCACTGTGCTGTTTAAGCTCTCTATCATATTTACCTCACGTCAGACTTTTTTTTTTTTTTTTTTTTATTCCTTGCCCCCTGATCAACAGTTTAGGACACTTTTTTTTTTTTTTTTTTTTGTGAAACTTTTTTGTTTTGTCCCCCCCCCTTAAATTAAATGTTTTTGGAGCTATGTGCTAATGTTGGGGGAATTCTATATGCAGTATTGGTACACATGGGTATGTTCCTCCTAGTGTTTCTCCCTGCCCTGCTATTTTGGTTCTTGCTCTGTGCAGGGAATTTGCTTTCTCACTGTGACGTACTCTCTGCGTGCACCAGGTATGTTTCCTGGCAGTCTGTGCGTGAGAATGGTTAGTGTGCTTCTCCCCCACTTGTGGGTGTTGCAGGAAGATGTGCAAATCACTAACATTCTGCAGCACTACAACTGAGAGAGGCTGAGCTTGGGCCCACTCTCCTCTTTTGTTGCTGCTGACCTGAAACTGACACTGATTTCAATGTTAACATTAAGTGGTAGAGTGGGCTAATGATGATTCTGTCAAGCTAGATGGCAGCAATGATGTGGGCTGATGCATACAATTTCTCCTCAGTTTCTGTTTCTTCAGGCTGTTGTATGGATGTAGTGTCACAAAAGCCAGTAATGGTTTTTGTTTGTGTCTTTGTTTCGTGTGAAATTCCCCCACACCCCCCTTCCTTAATTTTTTTTTTTTTTGGTTATAAAATCTGCAATGTCTAATCTGTTTGTATTTGTGTCTTACAAATTTACAATATTGTTCTCCAAACATGTAATTTCCAAATACATGTTTCTGAGGAATCTACTCCTTGTTTTGAGGTTCTGTGGGCTCTTCTAGTGCAATCTGTGTGTCAATGGCCTCATCTGCACTGAATCAACTTTATTTATGCACTTCTAAATGGTTTATAGACACCAGTGTGTGAGGGGGAGATAGATATACATTATTTTTTTTTTTTTTTTTTTTTGGTACCTCAGGGCTACATACAGGTACACTGCTTTTCTGGTAATACTGATTGAAAGACCATTGCTGGGGCACATCCATTTGCAGGTAGAAATGGAAGTACACTAAGCAGAAAAGTAGTCATTCAGCTTAGAATCTTTCTCGAAATAAAAAAACAAAAACATAGCAGAATGTTGTGTTTTCTGTCTTAAGGGAAAGCAAGTAATGAGTGCAAAGATCCATTTTAAGTTGCTAAAAACAAGTGCCATTTCACAAGATTTTCTGTAGGCACCAGGTGCCAAGTAATGGTCCCTACACATTGAGCGATCCGCTGTCGGGCAGCTCGGCGGTGGATACGGGCGACCCGGTAACGGGGGGAGTGAAGTTTCTTCACTCTCCCCGTCACCCGGCTCCATAGAAGGGCAGGCAAATATGGACAATATTGTCTATATTGGCCTGCATGCACAGGTGATGGGGTACCAGCGATGAACGAGCGCAGGGCCGCACATCATTCATCGCTGGTGCCTCCACACTCAAAGATATGAATGGTATCTCGGTCATATCTTTCACTAAAATCGTGCAGTGTGTAGGGCCCATTAGAGGGCTGCTTTCCAGTTTGGTGATGCATTATTGATGGCTTTACACTTTGGGTCTGTTCATGCTTCCAGACCTGACAGGTCCTGTTAATTCACTTGGGAGATCACAACAAAAAGTCGTGGGTCATCTGCCATGACTGTTTTTGAGCCAGGCCCATATTGCAGTACTAGGCCAAGTTGAAGGAACGTAGTCTATTTGCCTGGGTTGGATGGAACGGAGGTGGTGTTTGACTGTCCCTAGACCACTTGCCTTATTTGTGATGGAAGTGGCAGCATCCCTATAACAAGAGAAGGTACATGTAGCACTCCAGCTGCTGTGGGAGTATACATTCCAGCACTGCCACAGTTTTATCATTTACCAGTAACACCCTGGCAGGGCATTCTGTAATGTGTAGTTCCTTGGCAGCTGGAGTGTTACAAGTCCCCTAGTACTGATTTTTATGTTGGTGCCGTTTGTCCTTGTTATGGCTTATTCTGCGCTGAAAAATCGGCCTCCGGCCAGTAATATGTTTTATTATGCTTGTGAATCCTTTCCACATTTTATCAAACTTGTTTGTACTGCCTTGACTTAAGCTAGGTTGGCTCTGAGCAGTTAAGTAATGTTACAAGGGGACTGAAATCACTATTGTACATAGTGTCAGAAGTGATGTGTAAAGCAGAATTGTACACTTGCAATATCTTGAGTCTTTTATACTGTGCAAAATATGTCCACTATTATGTTGAACTCCACAGTAGTAGGTTCTAATTGAGGAGGCAGGTGCTGCTCTAGTGCTCATGTCCACAGCAAATTTTTGTAAGTGAAGTAGACATGGTGCTATTAAATATAAAGATCCACATCTGCATGTTAACGTTTAAGGAGTATTAAACTCCCCATATTCCTTCCCTGCTAACTATGCAGATGGGATCTAGATAGAGATCTGTTCATTGTGTGTGTGTGTGTGTGTATATATAATATATATATATATATATATATATATACACACGTGTAGCGATAGACGAGTGCATATTTATAATGATTCATGTTAAAATATATAAATAATGTATTTTATTTTCTCTAACGTCCTAGTGGATGCTGGGGACTCCGTAAGGACCATGGGGAATAGACTGGCTCTGCAGGAGACAGGGCACTTTAAGAAATAATTTGGATACTGGTGTGCTCTGGCTCCTCCCTCTATGTCCCTCCTCCAGACCTCAGTTTGAATCTGTGCCCGGACGAGCTGGGTGCTACTTAGTGAGCTCTCCTGAGCTTGCTATAAGAAAGTATTTTGTTAGGTTTTTTATTTTCAGGGAGATCTGCTGGCAACAGGCTCCCTGCATCGTGGGACTGAGGGGAGAGAAGCAGCCCTACTCTCTGAAGCTAGGTCCTGCTTCTTAGGCTACTGGACACCATTAGCTCCAGAGGGATCGTACACAGGATCTCACCATTTGTCGTCCGATCCCGGAGCCGCGCTGCCGCCCCCCTCGCAGAGCCGGAAGACAGAAACCGGGTGAAAGAAGCAAGAAGACTTCGAAATCGGCGGCAGAAGACTCCAGTCTTCATATGAGGTAGTGCACAGCACTGCAGCTGTGCGCCATTGCTCCCACACTACACCCACATACTCTGGTCACTGTAGGGTGCAGGGGGGGGGGGCGCCCTGGGCAGCAATTAGAGACCTCTTTGGCAAAAGTTTGCATAATATACAGTTGGGCACTGTATATATGTATGAGCCCCCGCCAAAATTGTACATGAAAGCGGGACAGAAGCCTGCTGTCGAGGGGGTGGGGTTTTTCCTCAGCGCCATGTTTTTTTCTCCACAGCACCGCTGAGAGGAAGCTCCCCAGTCTCTCCCCTGCAGTTACACGGTAGAAAAGGGTAAAAAGAGAGGGGGGGCACATAATTAGGTGCAAAAATCAATATAAACAGCAGCTACTGGGTTAACATTAAGTTACTGTGTTATTCCTGGGTTAATAGCGCTGGGGTGTGTGCTGGCATACTCTCTCTCTGTCTCTCCAAAGGGCCTTATGGGGGAATTGTCTTCAGATGAGCATTCCCTGAGTGTGTGGTGTGTCGGTACGTGTGTGTCGACATGTCTGAGGTAAAAGGCTCCCCTAAGGAGGAGATGGAGCAAATATGTGTGTGAGAGGGTGTTTCCGTCGACAACGCCAACACCTGTTTGGATATGTGTAATTAAGTGCTAAGGTGAATTTATTGCACAAAAGATTAGATAACAGATAGGAAATCTACCCATGTCTGTCCCTATGTCGCAGAGACCTTTAGAGTCTCTCAATGCTCACTATCCAAAATAATAGACACTGATATCGACACGAAGTTTGACTCCAGTGTCGACTATGATAATGCAAAGTTACAGCCAAAATGGTAGAAAAGTATTCAATATATGATTATTGTAATAAAAGATGATTTGCATATCACTGATGACTCATCTGTCCCTGACACAAGGGTACACATGTTTAAGGGGAAGAAAGCTGAGGTAAATTTCCCTCCTCATGATGAAAAAGAGCGGGACTCTCCAGACAAGAGACTGCAGTTTCCCACAAAGAATTCTCAGGTAGTATCCTTTCCACACTAGGGCCAGGATATGATGGGAATCTTCCCCTAGGGTGTCACGTTTGCCCAAAAGGTAGCCCTGACGTAACCGCTATTCTCAGGGATCCTGCAGATAGCGTGCACATTCTGGTACACTACTCAGACCGGCGATTGTGTCGGCATGGGTTTATAGCGCTGTGGCAGCGTGGACAGGTACATTATCAGCAGAGATTGAGACCCTAGTATGCATATAGATATATATATCTATATATAGAAAGATGCTGTCTTAAGAGAGATGTATATATAAAACATGCCCAAAGAGACATGAGTATACTGGGTCCTAGAGTCAAAGCTATGTCGATTTCTGCTTGACGTGTCCTGTAGAATATGCAATGGACAGATGATGCTGACTTAAGAGGCATATGGAAGGCTGAGGATTGTGTGGAGAAGGGTTCTCGGACCTGGTCTCCACAGCTATAGCTGGTAATTCTGATATTTTGCCTTCTATTCCTGCACAGCCTAGGAAAGCACGACATTATCAAATGCAGCCTTTCGAATAAAGAAACCAGAAAGTCCGAGGTGCGTCCTTTCTTGCCAGAGGCGGGGGCAGAGGAAAGAAGCTGCACAACACAGCTAGTTCCCAGGAACAGAAGTCCTCCCCGGCCTCTACAAAAATCCACCGCATGTCGCTGGGGCTCCACAGGCGGAGCTAGGCCCGGTGGGGGCACGCCTTCGTAAGTTCAGCCACAAGTGGGTTCACTCCCTGTTAGATCCCTGGGCAATAGATATTGTGTCTCTGGGATACAAGCTGGACTTTGAGAAGATGCCCCCTCACCGACGGCCCTGCCGGCTTCCCCCCACAAGAGGGAAACAGTGTTAACTGCAATTCACAAATTGTATCTTCAACAGGTGGTGGTCAAGGTTCCCCTCCTTCAACAAGGAGGGGGGTATTATTCGACCATGTTGTAGTCCCGAAACCAGACGGTTCGGTCAGACCCATATTGAATTTAAAATCCCTGAACATATACCTGAAAAGGTTCAAGTTCAAGATGGAATCGCTAAGAGCGGTCATTGCAAGCCTGAAAGGGGGAGATGTTATGGTGACTCAGGACATAAAGGATGCATACCTTCATGTCCCCATTTATCCACCTCATCAGGCGTACCACAGAATTGTGGTACGGGATTGTCATTACCAATTTCAGACGTTGCCGTTTGGTCTCTCCATGGCCTTGAGAATATTCACCAAGGTAATGGCGGAAATGATGGTGCTCCTGCTGAAGCAAGGTGTCACTATTATCACGTACTTGGACGATCTCCTCATAAAAGCGAGATCAAGAGAGCAGTTGCTGAACAGCGTATCACTTTCTCTGGAAGTGTAACGGCAACACGGCTGGATTCTATATATTCCAAAGTCGCAGTTGGTTCTTACAGCTCATCTGCCTCTCCTAGGCATGATCCTAGACACAGACCAGAAAAGGGTTTATCTCCCGATAGAGAGAGCTCAGGAGCTCGTGACACTGGTCAGGAATCTATTAAAACCAAAACAGGTGTCAGTGCATCACTGCACTCGAGTCCTGGGAAGGAGGGTGGCATCATACGAGGCCATTCCCTTCGGCAGGTTCCATGCGAGGACCTTCCAATGGGACTTACTGGACAAGTGGTCCGGATCACATCTTCAGATGCATCGGTTAATCACCCTATCCCCCAGGGCCAGGGTGTCTCTCCTGTGGTGGCTGCAGAGTGCTCACCTTCTCGAAGGTCGCAGATTCGACATTCAGGACTGGGTCCTGGTGACCACGGATGCAAGCCTCCGAGGGTGGGGGGCAGTCACACAGGGAAGAAATTTCCAAGGGCTGTGGTCAAGGCAGGAGACTTGCCTTCACATCAATATCCTGGAACTAAGGGCCATATACAACGCCCTAAGTCAAGCGGAGACCCTGCTTCGCGACCAACCGGTTCTGATTCAGTCAGACAATATCACCGCAGTGGCTCATGTAAACCGCCAAGGCGGCACAAGGAGCAGGGTGGCAATGGTAGAAGCCACCAGAATTCTTCGCTGGGCGGAGAATCACGTAAGTGCACTGTCAGCAGTGTTCATTATGGGAGTGGACAACTGGGAAGCAGACTTCCTCAGCAGGCATGACCTCCACCCGGGAGAGTGGGGACTTCATCAAGAAGTCTTCATGCAGATTGCAAGTCGGTGGGAACTGCCACAGGTGGACATGATGGCATCCCACCTCAACAAAAAGCTGCAGAGATATTGCGCCAGGTCAAGAGACCCTCAGGCGATAGCTGTGGACGCACTAGTGACACCGTGGGTGTTCCCGTCGGTCTATGTATTTCCTCCTCTTCCTCTCATACCCAAGGTGCTGAGAATCATAAGAAAAGAGGAGTGAGAACAATACTCTTTGTTCCGGATTGGCCAAGAAGGACTTGGTATCCAGATCTGCAAGAAATGCTCACAGAGGACCCGTGGCTTCTGCCTCTAAGACAGGACTTGTGCAACAGGGGCCCTGTCTGTTCCAAGACTTACCGCGGCTGCGTTTGACGGCATGGCGGTTGAACGCCGGATCCTAGCAGAAAAAGGCATTCCGGATGAGGTCATTCCTACGCTGATAGAGGCTAGGAAGGATGTGACGGCTCAACATTATCACCGTATATGTCGAAAATATGTTGCTTGGTGTGAGGCCAGGAATGCCCCTACGGAGGAATTCCAGCTGGGCCGTTTCATTCACTTCCTACAGTCGGGATTGGCTTTGGGCCTGAAATTGGGTTCCATTAAGGTCCAGATTTCGGTCCTATCCATTTTCTTTCAAAAAGAACTGGCTTCTCTTCCTGAAGTTCAGACGTTGTAAAGGGAGTGCTGCATATTCAGCCCCCTTTTGTGCCTCCAGTGGCACCTTGGGATCTTAACGTGGTGTTGAGTTTCCTGAAGTCGCACTGGTTTGAGCCACTCAAAACCGTGGAGTTAAAATTTCTCACGTGGAAGGTGGTCATGCTATTAGCCTTGGTTTCAGCTAGGTGTGTGTCAGAATTAGCGGCTTTGTCGCATAAAAGCCCCTATCTGGTTTTCCATATGGACAGGGCAGAATTGCGGACCTGTCCACAATTTCTGCCAAAAGTGGTGTCATCTTTTCATATGAACCAACCTATTGTGGTGCCTGTGGCTACTCGTGACTTGGAGGATTCCGAGTTGCTGAATGTGGTCAGGGCTTTGAAGGTTTGTGTAGCCAGAACGGCTAGAGTCAGGAAAGCTGAGTCGCTGTTTATCCTGTATGCATCCAACAAGCTGGGTGCTCCTGCTTCAAAGCAAACTATTGCTCGCTGGATCTGTAACACGAATCAGCAGGCTCATTCTGCGGCTGTATTGCCGCTTCCAAAATCAGTAAAAGCCCACTCCACAAGGAAGGTGGGCTCTTCTTGGGCGGCTGCCCGAGGGGTCTCAGCATTACAGCTTCGCCGAGCAGCTACTTGGTCAGGTTCAAACAATTTTGCAAAGTTTTACAAGTTTGATACCCTGGCTGAGGAGGACCTTGTGTTTGCTCATTCGGTGCTGCAGAGTCATCCGCACTCTCCCGCCCGTTTGGGAGCTTTGGTATAATCCCCATGGTCCTTACGGAGTCCCCAGCATCCACTAGGACGTTAGAGAAAATAAGATTTTACTTACCGGTAAATCTATTTCTCGTAGTCCGTAGTGGATGCTAGGCGCCCGTCCCAAGTGCGGACTTCTTCTGCAATACTTGTATATAGTTATTGCTTAAATAAGGTTTATGTTGTGGTTGCATCAGGGTTGATCTGATGCTCCGTTGTTGTTCATACTGTTAACTGGGTAAGTTTATCACAAGTTATACGGTGTGATTGGTGTGACTGGTATGAGTCTTGCCCTGTATTCCAAAATCCTTTCCTTGTACTGTCAGCTCTTCCGGGCACAGTTTCTCTAACTGAGGTCTGGAGGAGGGACATAGAGGGAGGAGCCAGAGCATACCAGTATCCAAATTCTTTCTTAAAGTGCCCTGTCTCCTGCGGAGCCCGTCTATTCCCCATGGTCCTTACGGAGTCCCCAGCATCCACTACGGACTACGAGAAATAGATTTACCGGTAAGTAAAATCTTATTTTTTTATCCTAACCAATTATGCTCTTCAATGAACTTGTTATCCGTTCCTTATATAGCACAGCAAATCCCGTTGCGCTTTACAATTAGAAATGAGTGATAAAACAAAACTGGGTATTAACAGATGGTAATAAAGGTAGGAGGGCCCTGCTTACAATCTGGCATGGATAAAGTCTTTTTCAAGCCTCTGGTTAAGGCAGTGATGGGGAACTTTTAGCACTTAAGCTTTTGTTGAACTACACGTCCCAGCATACCCTGCTACAGTTTTGCTATTTGGCCTTGCTAAAACTGTAGCAGGGCATGTTGGGATATGTAGTTCAACAGCTGGAGTGCCAAAGGTTCCATATCACTGGCTTAAGGGTAGAGACTCTGCACCAAACCTGAAAATGTTTTAGATATGAAAGAAGAATATAATTAATGATTCCCCCCCCCCTTCTTTCCTCCATTACAGCTCAGACTCTTGCCACCCTTTTAGATTAGTGTTCTAATGGATTCTAATGCAGCACTGGCCTTCTTGTTTACTCTGCTGCTTGCTTCCTCCTGTGGAGGAATGGAAAGCTGCTTCAGAGGCATTAAAGGGACTGTGACCTCAAGCACAACACATAGTTATTTTATGTACAGGACAGATTGAATTAACAAAGTGCAGTCCAGCCATACTCCCGCTTTAAAGGTGGTTCATAGACTTCTGTTGTAGCACTACAAGTGGCTGCAGATACTATAGATGATGATACAGGCGGCTGAGTCCAGGCTCTAGGGCAGAGGTTCTCAAACTCGGTCCTCAGGACCCTACACAGTGCATGTTTTGCAGGTAACCCAGCAGGTGCACAGGTGTATTAATTACTCACTGACTCATTTTAAAAGGTCCACAGGTGGAGCTAATTATTTAACTTGCGATTCTGTGAGGAGACCTGCAAAACATGCACTGTGTGGACCCCCGAGGACCGAGTTTGAGAACCTCTGCTCTAGAGCATATGAAGGGGGTTTGAGCTGTGTGTTGTATATTTGCCCTCTTTCATTCATTATTGCAATAAAGCTGTGGAGTTAGCAATTTTTGGTGAGAATTATATTACACTTCTTATATTTTACTTAACAGCAGACTGTTAGAGACACGGTAGATGTAAATCCTGTACTTTTTAATAGAAATTACTTAAGCAAAATGCATTAGCGAAATGGCTCCCAGGTCTTTATCCAGCCCTGAGTCACAATTGCCTTCACACAGTATGTACTTTGTGGAAAGGTCAATGTTTATTTTTAAAAAAAATTTTCTCCCTTTAAAACTGTTTGTTCGGAAGCTATAACAAAACGCTAGGCACTGTGAAGTCATTGCTCTTGCTTTTAACACTTTTTTTAAAATATTTTTTTTATATATATACACGTGCCCTTGGATCACATTAGCAAAGTGTTTGGTGGAAAACACATCTAATGTGTTCATTTATTTATGAAGTGGATCGTTATCATGGAAAATTTGATCTTGTAATGGTTTTCTGGGTTTAAATACCATGTAAAATTAGAACGTCCATTAGTTGCAGAGAAGCCGTGTATTGCAGGACCATAATGTTGCATGGAGGTTATTAGTATGTGTGTGTGCGCGCTTTGCAAGATGACATGGATGTGCCTGCTGTATATACAAATCTAGCAATACTATCGGTGCTGAATTTTTGCTTAATACTTAACATTTTTAATGTTTTCTTCTGAAGTAGTGGTGTTGGGAGGGGGGGGGGGGTTTGTTTGTTTGTTTGTTAATTTTACTAAGATTAGTGTGTTAAGCCAATTACTGCTTGGTAGCAACCGTAATTTGGTGTTATGTGGGGGAGGCCTGCACCCTGGCTGCCGAGAAGTAGCCACAAGGGTTCCTGGTACAGGACAGGAAGAGACCGTGGGTAACCAGGAAGGGGGCGGAAGGTTAGTTTCAGAGATACTCCCCTCTTATTGTTTATACTGCACACTGTGTTCTTCGTTCAGCCTAAAGCACACATTTGCAGTAGCTATAACTCGAAACAAATGACACAAGATGAATTAAACCTTTCTAGGGTGGTGGAGGAGACACAGGAAGCAGTTGCAAGTTGCTATGGCAACATAATATTGCTACAACTGTGAGATTATGTGGCTGTAGATCAGCTCGTGCGTACAAAACAGATGAATAATCAGGCACGTTTCAAGTCACAAGTACAGTGGGTCACAAACGTTTTTGAATCTCGGCATCCTAGTGTATCAGATTTTTTTTTTTTTTTTTCACAGCACCCCTAGAAACAGTTTCTCTTACATCCTAGAGGATACTGGGGATCTATTTAGTACCATGGGGTATAGATGGGTCCATTAGGAGCCATGGGCTCTTTTAGAATTTGATATTGTGGGCTGGCTCCTCCCTCTATGTACTTCCTACCAGAGTCAGTTTAGAAAATGTGCCTGGAGGAGCCGGTCACGCTTATGGAAGCTCCCAAAAAGTTTTCTGCATTTATTTTGTCTGTTTGTTATTTTCAGGCAGGACTGGATGGCACGAGCCTGCCTGCTTCGTGGATGGGTTTGGGGTGGGGGGGGGGAGAGGAGGAGGAGGAGGAGGAGGAGGAATGGCCTAACCTCTTGAAGGGTTAATGGTCCCGTTCCCCGTTGACAGGACATTAGCTGCGGGAACTATTTGCAAGCCCCACCATGGTGCGTGTATTTTCTCGCAGCACGCTGCCACCCCTAACAAAGCCAGAAGAGTGGTGAGTACTAAGTCGGCGTCCTGGTTAGCGGTTCGTGAGCCATTAGGCATGAGGGTACCAAGTCACACGGCTTCTCACTGGGGTGGACTGCGTCTCCATACTCCGTACACAGTGCAGACGCACCGTTTCTGAGGGGGCAAACGGAGTCACAGTACACAGTACCCACACGGGCAAACACAGACTTAAAACAGTTAGGACTCCATTTTAAGCTCTAAGTTACCTCAGCCAGTGTTAAAAAAGCAGGAAGATTGCGCTCCATTAAAGGGGTGGGGCTTTACTGTGAGTGGCTCCAGCAGCTCACCAGTGCCATTTTCCCTCTGCTGTGGACACAGACGCTGACTGACAAGGACACGCAGCTCCTCCGGAGTGACTCCAGATTACCTCAGCGATAGCAGGGGGGAGTGATTATTAGTGTACTATGGCCCTCATTCTGAGATGAGCATAGTTGTGCTAAATTACGATCATTTACACTGACATGCGGGGGGGGTGCCCAGCACAGGGCTAGTCCGCCCCGCATGTCAGTGCCATCTCCCCGCAGAAGTGCAAAGGCATCGCACAGATGCGATGCCTTTGCACTTCCAAGAGTAGCTCCCGACCAGCGCAGCTTTAGCTGCTAGCCGGAGCTACTTGTCGCTCCCTGGACCGCAGCGGCTGCGTGCGACGTCATGCAGCCGCTGAAGCACACCCCACGCACGGTCTGGCCATGCCTGCGTTGGCCGGACCGCGCCCAGGAAAAAGGTGGCCAAATGCCACCGTTCGGCCCAGCGACCGCCACTGCCTGTCATTCAGGCAGAGGCGATCGCAGCCCAGCTACGGCCTTCGGCCGTCTGGCGCACTACGGCGCATGTTCAGTGGGTACCCATTCGCTCGGCTGCGATAAATAGCAGCAAGCCAACGGGTCAGAATGACCCCAATCTGGGTACTTAGTCTGCGACCCGGCTAAGCTTGGCATTAGCGATAAGGGCGTGGTGTGCTGGCTCCATAATATATCTGTGTCCCCCTGGAAGGGCTCTTTGTGGGTTAATTATGCTCTTAACCTTTTCGTGTGTGTGTGTGTGTGTGTGTGTTACATTTACAATATGTCAGGCAAAGAGTGTGTTTCATGTATGGCAGAGTGTTGTTCTTCCCCAGGGGGCTCACTACAGTGTACTCAAGGTAGTGCACCTTCACAGGCTACCGGGGCTGAACCAGCATGGGTGGATTCTATTAAAGGAATTATCTCCCATATGTCTTCTAAGTTGTCCCGCAATGAGAAAGAGATGCAATACTTAAGACAATCTGTGGATGAGTTTATGAACAGAGACTCAGACCCCTACCATTTGTCTGCAAAAACGTACTCTGTCCCATATCCTGCAGTCTGACTCGGATGATCAAGGGTCAGACATGGAGGAGGGGGAGGTGGACTCAGAGGGGGGGATGCCTCTCTGTCACAGGGAATAGAGGCTGTTATAGAAGCTATCAGAGATGTTCTGCAAATTCCTGATAAGGTGACAGAGGAGTGTAAGGGATCTTATTTTAATGTAAAAAAAAGTCCTCAGTCACATTTCCTGTATCAAAGGAACTGAATACCATGTTTGAAGAACCGTGTGTTAATCCTGATAGGAAATTTCAGATCCCTAAAAGGTTACTCTCATCCTTTCCTTTTCCTCCTGAGGATAGGAAAAAATGGGAAAATCCACCGATAGTGGATGCATCAGTATCCAGGCTGTCATGGAAAATAGTGTTGCCTGTCCCTTGTGTAGCCTCCCTGAAAGACATGGCTGATTGTAAAATTGAGACCACACTCAAATCCTTGTATACGAATGCTGGGGTGGTCCAGAGACCCACTATAGCAGGTGTGTGGATTAGTAAAGCCATTGCTAAATGGTCAGGTAACCTAATTGAGGGGTTGGATTCCTTATCTAGGGGGGGAGATTGTTTTACTCCTGCAACATATACAGGACTCTGCAAACTTTATGGTGGAAGCCATAAAAGAAGTAGGTTTGCTTAATGCACACACCACTGCTATGGCAGTGTCCGCACGCAGGGGCTTATGGCTACGCCAGTGGACTGCGCACTTCAGGAAAGGCGTGGAAGGCCTACCCTTCACAGGAGAGGCCTTATTTGGAGATAAACTAGACGAATGGATCTTCAAAGCTACTACGGGTAAGTCCATGAATCTTCCTCCTGCTGCTCCCCCAACCAGGAAAGCCTACTCAGGCCCTAATCTACAGTCCTTTCGAACTGCCAAGTTTAAGAGCAAAACCAGAGGTTCTACAGCAATGATTTTCAACCTTTTTTAACTCGCGGCACACCAAACAATATTTTAAAATTGCCAAGGCACACCATCAGTTCTCCATGGAAAACACACACACGCACGCACGCCCTCACAGTAAAAAAAAAATTCAGACATGCATTGGCCTACACAGAAAAAAAATATCACATTGCTCCCCACATAAATCCTATTAAATTATTCACATTGTTCCCCCCATAAATCCTTTTGCTCCCCACATAAATCCTATTGCTCCACACAGGAGAAACAAGAGAACTAATATTAGCCCCTATCTGTCAGCTGTCCTCCCTGTCCCTCAGTTGTGGGGGTTGTTCGTAGTGGAGAGCGAATACTGAGCAGCGGGCGGTCGAGCAGGAGTGGATGTGGTGGGCAGGGAAAGTTTTGTATGCGGGTGGGAACTGGAAGATGTGTATGCAGGCGGGTGGACTGGCTGGGTGGTGAGATGTGGCTGTGACCTATGATGTCACACAGCCGAGTCTTCAAGGCATAGGTCACTACCGGGGCACTATTGATCCTCTAAGAAGAGCCCGGGCCAACAGGTCGCTCTGAAGGTGCAGGAAGCGGCTCTGACTCCGCGGCACACCTTGCAACTGGTCGTGGCACACTACACATTGGTTGAAAAAGCCTGCTCTACAGTCACCAGAGGCGCTAGAGGTAAACAACGCAAACCAGCAGCTGCCAGTTCTCAGGAACAGAGCTCTAGCTCTGCTTCCTCAAAGCCTTCAGCATGACTGTGGACCACAATACCTGGCAGATGGGAGCCCAACTAAAGTTTTTCAGTCATATCTGGATAGCATCATGCCAGGATCCCTGTATCATAGATCTTATTTCCCAGGGCTACAGACCGGAGTTTCAGGAGCTCACACCTCACAGATTCTTCAAATCAGGCTTACCAGTTTCACAAGAGGCAAGTATAACCTTACAAGATGCCATTCAAAAACTGGTACAGACTCAGGTCATTGTTCCAGTTCCACCTCGTCTCCAAAACAAGGGATATTATTCCAACTTGTTTGTAGTACCGAAACCGGACGGTTCGGTAAGGCCGATTTTAAATCTAAAATCGTTGAACCTGTACTTACGAGTGTTCAAATTCAAGATGGAATCTCTGAGAGCGGTGATCTCAAGTCCGGAGGAGGGCGAATTCCTAGGGTCTCTGGATTCCAAGGATGCATACCTTCACATTCCGATCTGGCCGCCTCCCCAGGCTTATCTACGGTTTGCACTGCAGGACTGTCACTACCAGTTCCAGGCCCTGCCATTTGGTTTCTCCACGGCATTGAGGGTGTTCACCAAGGTGATGGCAGAGATGATTTTTCTCCTTTGCAAGCAGGGAGTGTACATAATTCCGTACCTGGACGATCTTCTGATAAAGGCACCGTCCAGGGAAAGGTTGAGGACAGCATTGCTCTCACAACCAAACTACTCCTGGATCATGGGTGGATTCTTAATCTTCTGAAATCTCACTTAGAGCCAACTTGGAGGCTCCCTTTTCTGGGAATGATACTGGACACAGAGTCGCAGAAAGTTTTTCTTCCGTTGGAAAAGGCATTGGTAATCCAGTCGATGGTTCGGGATGCCCTGAAGCCAACCCGGATATCGGTGCATCTATGTATTTGTCTTCTGGGGGCAATGGTGGCCTCTTACGAGGCCCTTCAGTACGGCAGGTTTCATGCAAGACCCTTCCAGCTCGATCTGTTTGGCCCGGATAACATCTTCACATGCACCAGAGGATCCGTCTGTCGCCAAAGGCCAGGATCTCCCTACTGTGGTGGCTACAAACTTCTCACCTAATCAAGGGATTCAGAATTGGATTCTGCTAACCACAGACGCAAGCCTCAGCGGTTGGGGAGCAGTCACCAAGGGGGTGCAGTTTCAGGGAAGATGGTCAAGTCAGGAAGTCGTCCTTCCAATCAACATTCTGGAACGCAGGGCTATATACAATGCCCTTCTGCTGGCCTCATTTCTTCTTCAAGATCGGGCCATTCGGGTTCAGTTGGACAATGTGACGGCAGTGACTTACATAAACCGACAGGGCAGAACGAAAAGCAGAGCAGCAATGTCAGAGGTATCAAGAATTCTCCTCTGGGCAGAAAAACACGCTGTGGCATTGTCGGCGGTCTTCATTCCGGGAGTAGACAACGGGAAAGCAGACTCCCTCAGCAGACACAACCTGCACCCGGGGAAGTGGAGCCTTCACCCGGAGGTGTTCAGGTGCTTGGCACGTTGATGTCCACAAATCGACATGATGGCCTCTCGATTCCAACAAGAAGCTCAAGCGGTATTGTTCCAGGTTGAGAGACCCACAGGCAGTGGCAGTGGATGCTCTGACGACTCCATGGGTCTATCAGATGGTGTACATGTTCCCTCCACTTCCGCTGATCCCAAGAATTCTGAAAAGAATAAAAAGGGAAAAGTTTCAAGCAATTCTTATTGCTCCCGACTGGCCAAGAAGGGCCTGGTATGCAGACCTTCTGGAGATGCTCCTGGAAGATCCATGGCCTCTACCTCTTCGCAAGGATCTTCTGCAACACGGCCCTTTCGTCTGTCAAGACTTATCACGGCTAATTTTGACCACATGGAAGTTGAACGGCTGATTCTAGCCAGGAGAGGCATCCCTGACAAGGTCATCCTGACTATGATCAAAGCCAGGAAGGGGGTAACGTCTAAACATTACCACCGTATTTGGAAGAAATACGTTTCTTGGTGTGAGAGCAGAAAATATTCTGCAGTAGAATTTCATCTGGGACGTTTCCTGCTTTTTCTGCAGTCGGGTCTGGATGTGGGCCTACGTCTGGGCTCCATAAAAGTCCAGATTTCGGCCTTGTCCGTTTTCTTTCAGAAACAATTGGCGGCTTTACCTGAGGACAAAGGTATGTGGGGGATCCTGCACTGGTCTTTTAGATAGTCCGAAGATACCAAAGACCAAATTTGACAATAGGGGAAAATTCCCAATCAGAGTCTAAATTGGCGGTGCACCCAGAGTCAATATAACAGGCTATTTACAAAGAAGAAAATAAGACTCTTGTGGGCGCACTCTTAGGTTAGGATGGAGATATGAAATTTAAAAATATGTCTTTATTGATTGAAATGAAAAAGGATGAAAGGTCCTGAAAAACAAACAACACTAATAACCAACCGATCCGGTTGGACACTAAAAGAAACTGGACGTGACTATAGGAGTATAAATAACTATATTGTTACACCATGAAACAAATTGTATTGATATAAACTGAATTAACAGTCAATTCATATACGGATTTGCCAACCAGCTTGGGTCAGGTATATTCCTGATAGTTGTGAGCTAAACAGATAAGGAACCTGTATCAATTAGGACCTGAGCCCGAATGGGTGACATTAAAAGATGAATTGAAGAAAGAGAATAGTGGCAAATCTGCTGTCAGTGTTAGGCACAGAGTATTTTATGTATGACCAATCCTACTACAGTTGGTATTCCTAGGGGGTCACCCATCCAAGTACTGACCAAGCCCAACACTGCTTAGCTTCCAAGATCGGACGGTATTGGGCGTTGACAACGCTCCCCCTCTGTGATCACTGATGAGAGTTCACCGAATGTGATTGGAAGAAGAGATAATAATACACAGAGGTTTGTGAATAAGTGTGTTCAGATGGATCTGTTGCCAGCGTTAGACAACGGTGTGAGCCCTATGTCCTGATATCCTTTGTGATACCGATGAATCGCTGGTGAGAGTCCACGAAAAAAATTGGAAAGTGATTGTGAGGATTAGAAAAAGTAGAGAAACAAATGATGGGGTACCAGTCAACATATGTGTGTGCTGGCACTTGACTACAAATTGTTCTATTGTGCCAAATGATTGTACGTATAGGTCAGAGTTATTACAGGTCAAAAAAGAAGAATAAATCCGAATAAACAATAATTGTGAGCAAATGCCCTATTCCAAATGAATTACTTCAATAGTTATACAAATTTTCAGTCAGGCTTCGCAGGTTATATCACTGTTTGTACAGCAGCTGTGGCCATTACATAAACCTACCATGAGCTTGTTAGTCCAGTCCCCATTAGAATATAGGGGTAAACTTAATAGCATATATAGATGAATCTAACCAAGTTCAAAGATGGGTATCTTGCTACAGATTGGGTACTATCTGTCACCAGTGCGCTTAATCAAAGTTTAAATACAAAATACAAAATCCTGCACTGGTGTTTCCCTGTGAAAGCAAGGAATGATCCCAATAGCGACTGGCAGTCACAAGGAATAAACCATTTTTTGTGTGAGTTGGACCGTAATACTCAGCATGGACAAGGATAATACATCACCACTCAGTGTATCTGAGATCAGTGTGGAGGTCCGGCAGAGTGGATCCAGCTGGTGAGAGGTACGAGACGAGGGGTGGAAGGTCGCGTTTTGCCCGACTGAGCAGGCTTGGTCAATTCCGGAAGTGGCCAAGCCCGCTCAGCCAGTCGAAACGCGTCTTCCACCCCTCGTCCCGTACACATGTATTACTATCTCTTCCAATCACATTCGGTGAACTCTCATCAGTGATCCCAGAGGGGGAGCGCAGTCAGTGATCTACTACCACACCACACTGTCAACGCCCAATACCGTCCGATCTTGGAAGCTAAGCAGTGTTGGGCTTGGCCAGTACTTGGATGGGTGACCCCCTAGGAATACCAACTGTAGTAGGATCTGTCATACATAAAATACTCTGTGCCTAACACTAACAGCAGATTTGCCACTATTCTCTTTCTTCAATTCATCTTTTAATATCACCCATTCGGGCTCAGGTCCTAATTGATACAGGTTCCTTATCTGTTTAGCTCACAACTATCAGGAATATCCCTGACCCAAGCTGGTTGGCAAATCCGTATATGGGATGTGAATTTATGAATTGACTGTTAATTCAGTTTATATCAATACAATTAGTTTCATGGTGTGACAATATAGTTATTTATACTCCTATAGTCACATCCAGTTTCTTTTAGTGTCTAACCGGACCGGTTGGTTATTAGTGTTGTTTGTTTTTCCAGACCTTTCATCCTTTTTAATTTCAATTTAATAAAGACATATTTTTAAATTTCATATCTCCATCCTAACCTAAGAGTGCGCCCACAATAGAGTCTTCTTTCTTCTTTGCATATAGTTCTTTACCTGAGGTCCAGACGTTCCTGAAAGGGATTCTGCACATCCAACCTCCCTTTGTGCCTCCCACAGCACCTTGGGATCTGAATTTTGGTGCTGCAGTTCCTCAAATCGGACTGGTTTGAACCGTTACAGGAGGTAGATGTAAAATATCTTACATGGAAGACAGTCACATTGTTGGCCTTGGCTTCAGCTAGATGTTTGTCAGAACTGGGGCCGTTGTCTCCCAAGAGCCCCTATTTAATTTTCCATGAGGACAGAGCTGAACTCAGAACTCATCAGCAATTTCTTCCTAAGGTGTTGTCGGCTTTTCACATCAACCAACCCATTGTGGTTCCGGTTGTTACTGACAGCTCTGTTACTTCAAAGTTTTTGGCTGTTGTGAGGGCTTTGAAGGTGTATGTGAAGAGAACAGCTCGTCACTGGAAATCGGACTCTCTGTTTGGTCTTTACGATCCTAATACGATTGGATGTCCTGCTTCAAAGCAGTCCATTACGTGCTGGATTAGGTTTACTATCCAGCATGCTTATTCCACGGCAGGATTGCCGGTTCCTAAATCTGTACATGCCCACTCGACTAGGTTGGGTTCTTCTCAGGCGGCTGCCCGGAGTGTCTCGGCCTTACAGCTCTGCCGAGCAATTACTTCTTCAAAGTCTAACACGTTTGCAAAGTTCTACAAGTTCGATACTTTGGCCTCTGAGGACCTTCAGTTTGGTCAATCAGTTCTGCAGGAACCTCAGCATTCTCCCACTCAGTATGAGGGAGCTTTGGTACTTCCCCATGGTACTAAATGCATTTTAATTACCTACCGGTAAATCCTTTTCTCGTAGTCCGTAGAGGGCAGTGGGCGCCCGCCCAGTGCTTCGTTCTTCCTGCACTGTTATTTGGTTAAGTATTCTGGTTTGTTCAGCTGTTGCTGTTCCCATTTCAAGTTTGGTTAGCTTGGCTTTCCTCTTGTTTGTGTGTGTGTGCTGGTGCGGAATCACCACTATACTTTTATCCTTCTTTCAAAGTATGTCCGTCTCCTTGGGCACAGTTTCCTAGACTGAGTCTGGTAGGAGGGGCATAGAGGGAGGATCCAGCCCAGACTATTAAATTCTTAACTTACCCATGGCTCCTAGTGGACCTGTCTATACCCCATGGTACAAAATGGATCCCCAGTATCCTCTACGGACTACGAGAAAAGGATTTACCTGTAGGTAATTAAAATCCTTTTTTCTTATTGAGAAATTCAGTAATATTTTAAAAAATTAAGTTAATTGTGTTAATGTCATCCTTGGGTTCAGTTATGTGGTGAGGGACAGGATTAATTTCTGTTTGTCCACCTAGTTTATGATTGGATGCCACAAGCACTGGTTTTGTCTATTACATTGACCGTAAATAATTGGTATTGGACCTGGACTACCCAGAGGCACCCAGTTTGGGGACCACTGCACTAGTTTATTACGAAGAAAAATTTAGAGCAAAAAGCTTAGTTGTGAAAAGAGGAGAGCTGTTTCACATAAAAATTTTGTCGTATTAGGTGGGATGCATCCCGCCCCTCATTGCATGTATTTCAGTGTTTATTAATGCTAAATGCATGAATATTTCAGCTCTCCCACTGATTTGCATTCCGTGGGGGAGCTGGGAGGGAATTGGATGCATCTCAGGAGGCAATGCAATAGAAGTCTATAGGGTAATGCCAGAGCTTGGTACAGATGTGGTAAGTGGTCAAACATCCAAAAACTTTGCATTTTCAGAGGTAGGTAGGCCTGTTTTTTTTTTTTTTTTGCGTTGATATATCCCACCAATAGTGTGAGACTGTGGGGAAGATGTACTAAGCAGCTGTAAGAGTGGAGAAGTGAGCCAGTGGAGAAGTTGCCCATGGCAACCAATCAGCTGCTCTGTATAATTTTATAGTATTCAAATTATAAGTGTAACTTCAATGCTGATTGGTTGCCATGGGCAACTTCTCCACTGGCTCACTTCTCCATTCTCTTCACTGCTTAGTACATCTCCCCCTTTGTTATTTCTAGTGATGTGCACCGGAAATTTTTCGGGTTTTGTGTTTTGTTTTTGGATCGGTTCCGCGGCCGTGTTTTGGATTCGGACGCGTTTTGGCAAAACCTCCCTGAAAATTTTTTGTTGGATTCGGGTGTGTTTTGGATTCGGGTGTTTTTTTTTACAAACCCCCCTCAAAAACAGCTTAAATCATAGAATTTGGGGGTCATTTTGATCCCATAGTATTATTAACCTCAATAACCATAATTTCCACTCATTTCCAGTCTATTCTGAACACCTCACACCTCACAATATTATTTTTACTCCTAAAATGTGCACCGAGGTCGCTGGATGACTGAGCTAAGCGACCCAAGTGGCCGACACAAACACCTGGCCCATCTAGGAGTGGCACTGCAGTGTCAGACAGGATGGCCGATTTAAAAAATAGTCCCCAAACAGCACATGATGCAAAGAAAAAAAGAGGTGCACCAAGGTCGCTGGATGGCTAAGCTAAGCGACCCAAGTGGCCGACACAAACACCTGACCCATCTAGGAGTGGCACTGCAGTGTCAGACTGGATGGCACTTCAAAAAATAGTCCCCAAACAGCACATGATGCAAAGAAAAAAAGAGGTGCACCAAGGTCACTGGATGGCTAAGCTAAGCGACCCAAGTGGCCGTCACAAACACCTGGCCCATCTAGGAGTGGCACTGCAGTGTCAGACAGGATGGCACTTCAAAAAATAGTCCCCAAACAGCACATGATGCAAAGAAAAAAAGAGGTGCACCAAGGTCGCTGGATGGCTAAGCTAAGCGACCCAAGTGGCTGACACAAACACCTGGCCCATCTAGGAGTGGCACTGCAGTGTCAGACAGGATGGCACTTCAAAAAATAGTCCCCAAACAGCACATGATGCAAAGAAAAAAGGAGGTGCACCAAGGTTGCTGGATGGCTAAGCGACCCAAGTGGCCGACACAAACACCTGGCCCATCTAGGAGTGGCACTGCAGTGTCAGACAGGATGGCACTTCAAAAAATAGTCCCCAAACAGCACATGATGCAAAGAAAAAAAGAGGTGCACCAAGGTCGCTGGATGGCTAAGCTAAGCGACCCAAGTGGCCGACACAAACACCTGGCCCATTTAGGAGTGGCACTGCAGTTTTCTAGTGACAGGATGAGTGCTTCCATCCTCATGTGAATCTGAACCACTAGCCATGAACATAGGCCAGGGCCTCAGCCGTTCCTTGCCACTCTGTGTCGTAAATGGCATATTGGCAAGTTTACGCTTCTCATCAGACGCTTTTAATTTTGATTTTTGGGTCATTTTACTGAACTTTTGTAGTATACTTGACGACACAGAGGTAGAGCAGTGGACTACTGTACCGTACTGCTATATATATACTGGTGGTCCGCAAAATTCTGCACTGTCCTCCTACTATATACTGCGCACAACTAAAATGCAGCACAGGTATGGATGCATAGTATACTTGACGACACAGAGGTAGAGCAGTGGACTACTGTACCGTACTGCTATATATATACTGGTGGTCAGCAAAATTCTGCACTGTCCTATATACTGCGCACAACTAAAATGCAGCACAGGTATGGATGCATAGTATACTTGACAACACAGGTAGAGCAGTGGACTACTGTACCGTATTGCTATATATATATACTGGTGGTCAGCAAAATTCTGCACTGTCCTCCTACTATATACTGCGCACAACTAAAATGCAGCACAGGTATGGATGCATAGTATACTTGACGACACAGCGGTAGAGCAGTGGACTACTGTACCGTACTGATATATATATACTGTTGGTCAGCAAAATTCTGCACTTTCCTCCTACTATATACTGCGCACAACTAAAATGCAGCACAGGTATGGATGCATAGTATACTTGACGACACAGAGGTAGAGCAGTGGACTACTGTACCGTACTGCTGTATAGATACTGGTGGTCAGCAAAATTCTGCACTGTCCTCCTACTATATACTGCGCACAACTAAAATGCAGCACAGGTATGGATGCATAGTATACTTGACGACACAGAGGTTGAGCAGTGGACTACTGTACCGTGCTGCTATATATATATACTGGTGGTCAGCAAAATTCTGCACTGTCCTCCTACTATATATACTGCGCACAACTAAAATGCAGCACAGGTATGGATGGATAGTATACTTGACGACACAGAGGTAGAGCAGTGGACTACTGTACCGTACTGCTCTATATATATATATATATATATATATATATACTGGTGGTCACAGCAAAATTCTGCACTGTCCTCCTACTATATACTACAATGCAGCACAGATATGGAGCGTTTTTCAGGCAGAGAACGTAGATATTTTCAGCACACTGAGCACAGATATTTGCAGCACACTGAGCACAGATATTTGCAGCACACTGAACACAGAAACTGAGAGAACGCAGCCACGTCCTCTCGCTATCATCTCCAAAGCACGAGTGAAAATGGCGGTGACGCGCGGCTCCTTATATAGAATACGAATCTCGTGAGAATCCGACAGCGGGATGATGACGTTCGGGCGCGCTCGGGTTAACCGAGCAAGGCGGGAAGATCCGAGGCTGCCTCGGAACTGTGTAAAATGGGTGAAGTTCGAGGGGGTTCGGATCTCGAGGAACCGAACCCGCTCATCACTAGTTATTTCAAATGCTAATTTCACAGTCTTGTGTATATAAACTGCTTGCGGCAGTAAAATACTTCAATGAATTCAGATTGCTGCAATAGGGTTTTTTTTTATTATGGTCTTATTTCTCAGTTATGAAGGCTTAATATATATATATTTTTTTTTTGAATTCTAACCTTGTTGCATCTTTTTTTGTGATTTTTAACACCTCTTTGGTTTTGGCCACTTGGTTTAAAGTAGAGATGAGCGGGTTCGGATTTACTCGGTTCTTTACGCCAGAATTATCGCCAAAATTGTTATTTTCTGGATTTTTCTTATTGGCTAATCAAAACATGTGACGTCCGATAGCCAATAAGGAGATTCGGGTAAATCTGAGTAAAACCGAACCCGCTCATCTCTAGTTTAAAAAGGAAGTAATATTAAATACAAAACAAGGGGGTAAATTTACTAAGATGGGAGTTCTATTTAAGATGGGATGTTGCCAATAGCAACCAATCAGATTCCAGGTATTATCTTCTAGAAGGTGCTAGATAAATGAGAAGTAGACTCTGGTTGCTATGGGTAACATCCCATCTTACATAGAACTCCCATCTTAGTACATTTACCCCAAGGTCTGTTTTTGGGTTTAATAGTCAGTGCCGTAATTAGACATTTTAGCGTTCTGCATACACACTGCGTGAACTGTCATGACTGATGTTACAACCGGGTGGACATTTACATGCGCCCTCCCAGTTGTGCTGTCAATCACCACAATGGCTTGTGCAGCGCCCGCCATACACACAGAACGCTGCACCACTATAGCTGTAGATATAGTGGTCAATGGCTGTGCTGCAGCCGCCACCGCAATATGTCTGTTAATTAAGTAGTTCGCAGACATATTGCTGGTACACACTGGCTTGCAATATATTGGCCGTTCAATTGAATCCCAGGATTAGAAACATGCCTAATAATTATATTCCTTCAGGATCATTACTGGGCATTATACTAGCTTAGGTGGTCACAATAAAGGGGGGTACACATGGGGAGATGTGTGTTGAGCGATCTATCACAGACTGTTCAGCAAACAGTGCGATGTGTGCTGAGTGAGGGGAAGGGGGGGTGCTCACTTCACCCAGTGGTGAGGTGAGCGATCTAACTAGATTTGGTATGCATGCCAAATCTAGAGCCGGTGATAGCGACGCGCGAGATTGCGCGTCGCTGTCGCCAGTACCCTACACACAGAGCGATGTGTGCTTACTTTCTAAGCAATCTAGTCAGATTGCTTAGAAATTAAGTAAAAATCGCTATGTGTGTACCTCCCTTAAGGCTTTATAAGCAGTCAGTCTGGTTGATACATATGGGCCATAGGGGGTCATTCCGAGTTGATCGCTAGCTGAAAATGTTCGCTGCGCAGAGATGAAGCAAAAAAAGGCATTTCTGCGCATGCGTATGCGTCGCAATGCGCACGCTTGACGTACTTTCACAACGGCCGATGTAGTTTTGCACAGGGTCTAGCGATGCATTTCAGTCGCACTGCTGACCGCAGAGTGATTGACATGAAGAGGGCGTTTCTGGGTGTCAACTGACCGTTTTCAGGGATTGTTCGAAAAAATGCAGGCGTGGCAGGGCGAATGCAGGGCGTGTTTGTGACGTCAAATCCGGAACTGAATGGTCTGAAGTGATCGCAAGCGCTGAGTAGGTCTGAAGCTACTCTGAAACTGCACAATTTTTTTTTGTAGCCGCTCTGTGATCCTTTCGTTCGCACTTCTGCTAAAGTACACTCCCAGAGGGAGGCGGCATAGCATTTGCACGACTGCTAAAAACTGCTAGCGAACGAACAACTTGGAATGACCCCCATAGTACAGGTGCTTGCAGTGGTCTAGTTTTGCAAACCAAATTGTTTTGCTTTTATAGTTTGAAACTTTCACAAAAACCTGTAGATTTAAATTTGAACAAAGCCAACTAGCTTGGGGAAAAAAAGTGCTTTGAATGTTAAACATTGACACTCATGGATCTAGTCTTCCTGAGCAAACTAATCATAACTTTCCTATGTCTATCATAAGGTACTCCTTTATATATGCATATTAACTTAGAATCTTAGGTTAAGCCATGCTTATGACCTATTACCATACTGTTAAAAAGACTATCAAAAAGTAACCAGTTGGCATTTGTCAGTCTACGATAGCAGAAAATAGGCAAGATTTTGAGCAATTTAGAATATATCTGCTCTCAATCAATATATAACATACTAGTGCAGAGGTTTCCAAACGCGGTCCTCAAGGCACACCAACAGTCCAGGTTTTAGGTATATCCAAGGCTCAGCACAGATGGCTAAATCAAATTCACTAAGGTACTAATTAGGTCACCTGTGGCCAAGCATGGATACATTTAAAACCAGGACCATTGGGGTGCCTTGAGGACTGCGTTTGGGAACCTCTGTACTAGTATGAGGGAATGGAATAGGTGTGGAAAGTTTATTTATCTAAATATACATAGCAATGATGTGAGATGACTGGCTGGGGAGGCACACATGGAAATGGGCATGAATGCTGGGAGCCTGTCTCAGCCCCCTACTCACTGTAACTCTCCCCTCACTACACTAAGCTACAGTGTCCATTGAGTCTCCTACCTGCATCCCTGTGTCTTCACTGGTTGCTGCTGACTGAGCTCCGACTACAGCGCACTTTCTGGTCACATGACACATCCAAGTGTCAGTGCACAAGGCCCCCCCCCCCCCCCCGCAATCAGAGGCATGCCTTAGCTCCCTTTCTGCGCAGTGTTACTGGCTGTGGTGTGGCCACGCCCCCAGCTCTACAAAGAAGCGTCTGACTGTAGAACTGTCTGTTGCTGTTGCTGCCTCATCTCTCCTCTCCATTCAGCTCCAGGTTTCGCTACAAAGCTGGTGAGTGTTGGCTATAGAAAGGATTACAATAAACAAAGATGATTTTTATTGTATAAATATCTTCTTTGTATTATTCTAATCATTTTTATATGAAATCCCAGGAGTTTGACAGGGAGTAGCCTACACTGTACGTCCCGGATACATTGCCCAGGCTTATTTGCCCACCATTCCCTTAAAATATGGAGAATAATGGCCCTCATTCCGAGTTGTTTGCTCGGTAAAAATCTTCGCATCGCAGCGATTTTCCGCTTAATGCGCAATGTCCGCACTGCGACTGCGCCAAGTAAATTTGCTATGCAGTTAGGATTTTTACTCACGGCTTTTTCATCGTTCTGGCGATCGTAATGTGATTGACAGGAAATAGGTGTTACTGGGCGGAAACAGGCCGTTTTATGGGCGTGTGGGAAAAAACGCTACCGTTTCCGGAAAAAACGCAGGAGTGGCCGGAGAAACGGAGGAGTGTCTGGGCGAACGCTGGGTGTGTTTGTGACGTCAAACCAGGGACGACAAGCAGTGAAATGATCGCAGATGCCGAGTAAGTCTGAAGCTACTCAGAAACTGCTACGAGGTGTGTAATCGCAATATTGCGAATACATCGTTCGCAATTTTAAGATGCTAAGATTCACTCCCAGTAGGCGGCGGCTTAGCATGAGCAAATCTGCTAAAATCCGCTTGCGAGCGAACAACTCGGAATGAGGGCCTATGTAATAATGAGTATCTGGAAATGTATTTGCAATACAGCATTTAGATTTAAAGCAGCAATTTTCTTTAAGAAAAAAAAGTTTTTGACTTAATACAGATCGCTGCTTTGAACCTAGTGGGTGTATTTCCAAAATCGCAACACTGCACACATCTCAGACTATTAAACTTGAGCTTCAAATGTTGCAACTCTGCTGTTCTGTGGGCTGCAGAAAGCTTGCACAGAAAACGTGCTCTCCATTTACTTTCTACATAGGGGCTAATTCAGACCTGATAGCTGCTGACGGCTGTCTTAGCCCTGCGATCGCCTCTGCCTAATTGACAGGCAGAGGTGGTTGCTGGGCGGGCCGGCAGCGTTTGGCTTCTGTATATGGGGCGCAGTCCGGGCAACGCAGGCGTGCCCAGACCGTTGAGGGGGTGGGCCTCGGCGGCTGCATGATGTCACGCGCAGCCGTTGCGACCCGGAGCTGCATCTACGATCAGGTCTGAATCACACCCATAGTAATAAGTAGTGCACAATAAGTAGATTCAATCCTATTCGCTGCTAAGAGGAGGAGTTGCTGTCGCAACAGTGTTGCCATGCTAGCAACAGCACTGCAACCCCCCCCCCCCTTGTGGCCCGATCTGGCCCATGAACTTACAGATCTCCTTGCTAATAGACCTGATCCCAATGTGTTTCAACTAGCTTGTAAAATCTACTACTACCATTGAGCTAAAAAAAAAAACCCGCAACCCTGGCATCTGCTAAATTAGTTGTGGGGAACCTTTTTTCTGCCAAGAATGATTTGGATATTTATAACATAATTTGCGGGCCATACATACACACAAACAGCATGAATGCATGCAGGGCCGGATTGGCCATAGAAGTCACTGGGAGTTTCCCCGGGGGGCCGTTTGGGCCGTGGGGCCGACTGTCCTACGCGGCCCCGCCCCCTCTGTGTCACCAGGCTGCAGGCACACAATACCTGCATCACTGTTCCCTACATGCTATCTACACCCACTCTCTCTGCTCCCCTCACTCTCCCACCCTCACTGCTCCCTACACTCACCGTCACTGCTCCCTACACTCACCCTCACTGCTCCCTACACTCACCATCACTGCTCCCTACACCCACCCTCACTGCTCCCTACACCCAACCTCACTGCTCTCTACACCCACTCTCTCTGCTCTCCTCACTGCTCCCTACACTCACCCTCACTGCTCCCTACACTCACCCTCACTGCTCTCTACACCCACTCTCTCTGCTCTCCTCACTGCTCCCTACACTCACCGTCACTGCTCCCTACACTCACCGTCACTGCTCCCTACACCCACTCTCTCTGCTCCCTACACCCACTCTCTCTGCTCCTTACACTCACCCTCACTGCTCCCTACACACTCTCTCTGCTTTACACTGATGTCTCTCACTGTTCCCTACATGCTATCTACACCCACTCTCTCTGCTCCCCTCACTCTCCCACCCTCACTGCTCCCTACACTCACCGTCACTGCTCCCTACACTCACCCTCACTGCTCCCTACACTCACCATCACTGCTCCCTACACCCACCCTCACTGCTCCCTACACCCAACCTCACTGCTCTCTACACCCACTCTCTCTGCTCTCCTCACTGCTCCCTACACTCACCCTCACTGCTCCCTACACTCACCCTCACTGCTCTCTACACCCACTCTCTCTGCTCTCCTCACTGCTCCCTACACTCACCGTCACTGCTCCCTACACTCACCGTCACTGCTCCCTACACCCACTCTCTCTGCTCCCTACACCCACTCTCTCTGCTCCTTACACTCACCCTCACTGCTCCCTACACACTCTCTCTGCTTTACACTGATGTCTCTCACTGTTCCCTACATGCTATCTACACCCACTCTCTCTGCTCCCCTCACTCTCCCACCCTCACTGCTCCCTACACTCACCGTCACTGCTCCCTACACTCACCCTCACTGCTCCCTACACTCACCATCACTGCTCCCTACACCCACCCTCACTGCTCCCTACACCCAACCTCACTGCTCTCTACACCCACTCTCTCTGCTCTCCTCACTGCTCCCTACACTCACCCTCACTGCTCCCTACACTCACCCTCACTGCTCTCTACACCCACTCTCTCTGCTCTCCTCACTGCTCCCTACACTCACCGTCACTGCTCCCTACACTCACCGTCACTGCTCCCTACACCCACTCTCTCTGCTCCCTACACCCACTCTCTCTGCTCCTTACACTCACCCTCACTGCTCCCTACACACTCTCTCTGCTTTACACTGATGTCTCTCACTGTTCCCTACATGCTATCTACACCCACTCTCTCTGCTCCCCTCACTCTCCCACCCTCACTGCTCCCTACACTCACCGTCACTGCTCCCTACACTCACCCTCACTGCTCCCTACACTCACCATCACTGCTCCCTACACCCACCCTCACTGCTCCCTACACCCAACCTCACTGCTCTCTACACCCACTCTCTCTGCTCTCCTCACTGCTCCCTACACTCACCGTCACTGCTCCCTACACTCACCCTCACTGCTCTCTACACCCACTCTCTCTGCTCTCCTCACTGCTCCCTACACTCACCGTCACTGCTCCCTACACTCACCGTCACTGCTCCCTACACCCACTCTCTCTGCTCCCTACACCCACTCTCTCTGCTCCTTACACTCACCCTCACTGCTCCCTACACACTCTCTCTGCTTTACACTGATGTCTCTCACTGTTCCCTACATGCTATCTACACCCACTCTCTCTGCTCCCCTCACTCTCCCACCCTCACTGCTCCCTACACTCACCGTCACTGCTCCCTACACTCACCCTCACTGCTCCCTACACTCACCATCACTGCTCCCTACACCCACCCTCACTGCTCCCTACACCCAACCTCACTGCTCTCTACACCCACTCTCTCTGCTCTCCTCACTGCTCCCTACACTCACCCTCACTGCTCCCTACACTCACCCTCACTGCTCTCTACACCCACTCTCTCTGCTCTCCTCACTGCTCCCTACACTCACCGTCACTGCTCCCTACACTCACCGTCACTGCTCCCTACACCCACTCTCTCTGCTCCCTACACCCACTCTCTCTGCTCCTTACACTCACCCTCACTGCTCCCTACACACTCTCTCTGCTTTACACTGATGTCTCTCACTGTTCCCTACATGCTATCTACACCCACTCTCTCTGCTCCCCTCACTCTCCCACCCTCACTGCTCCCTACACTCACCGTCACTGCTCCCTACACTCACCCTCACTGCTCCCTACACTCACCATCACTGCTCCCTACACCCACCCTCACTGCTCCCTACACCCAACCTCACTGCTCTCTACACCCACTCTCTCTGCTCTCCTCACTGCTCCCTACACTCACCGTCACTGCTCCCTACACTCACCCTCACTGCTCTCTACACCCACTCTCTCTGCTCTCCTCACTGCTCCCTACACTCACCGTCACTGCTCCCTACACTCACCGTCACTGCTCCCTACACCCACTCTCTCTGCTCCCTACACCCACTCTCTCTGCTCCTTACACTCACCCTCACTGCTCCCTACACACTCTCTCTGCTTTACACTGATGTCTCTCACTGTTCCCTACATGCTATCTACACCCACTCTCTCTGCTCCCCTCACTCTCCCACCCTCACTGCTCCCTACACTCACCGTCACTGCTCCCTACACTCACCCTCACTGCTCCCTACACTCACCATCACTGCTCCCTACACCCACCCTCACTGCTCCCTACACCCAACCTCACTGCTCTCTACACCCACTCTCTCTGCTCTCCTCACTGCTCCCTACACTCACCCTCACTGCTCCCTACACTCACCCTCACTGCTCTCTACACCCACTCTCTCTGCTCTCCTCACTGCTCCCTACACTCACCGTCACTGCTCCCTACACTCACCGTCACTGCTCCCTACACCCACTCTCTCTGCTCCCTACACCCACTCTCTCTGCTCCTTACACTCACCCTCACTGCTCCCTACACACTCTCTCTGCTTTACACTGATGTCTCTCACTGTTCCCTACATGCTATCTACACCCACTCTCTCTGCTCCCCTCACTCTCCCACCCTCACTGCTCCCTACACTCACCGTCACTGCTCCCTACACTCACCCTCACTGCTCCCTACACTCACCATCACTGCTCCCTACACCCACCCTCACTGCTCCCTACACCCAACCTCACTGCTCTCTACACCCACTCTCTCTGCTCTCCTCACTGCTCCCTACACTCACCGTCACTGCTCCCTACACTCACCCTCACTGCTCTCTACACCCACTCTCTCTGCTCTCCTCACTGCTCCCTACACTCACCGTCACTGCTCCCTACACTCACCGTCACTGCTCCCTACACCCACTCTCTCTGCTCCCTACACCCACTCTCTCTGCTCCTTACACTCACCCTCACTGCTCCCTACACACTCTCTCTGCTTTACACTGATGTCTCTCACTGTTCCCTACATGCTATCTACACCCACTCTCTCTGCTCCCCTCACTCTCCCACCCTCACTGCTCCCTACACTCACCGTCACTGCTCCCTACACTCACCCTCACTGCTCCCTACACTCACCATCACTGCTCCCTACACCCACCCTCACTGCTCCCTACACCCAACCTCACTGCTCTCTACACCCACTCTCTCTGCTCTCCTCACTGCTCCCTACACTCACCGTCACTGCTCCCTACACTCACCGTCACTGCTCCCTACACCCACTCTCTCTGCTCCCTACACCCACTCTCTCTGCTCCTTACACTCACCCTCACTGCTCCCTACACACTCTCTCTGCTTTACACTGATGTCTCTCACTGTTCCCTACATGCTATCTACACCCACTCTCTCTGCTCCCCTCACTCTCCCACCCTCACTGCTCCCTACACTCACCGTCACTGCTCCCTACACTCACCCTCACTGCTCCCTACACTCACCATCACTGCTCCCTACACCCACCCTCACTGCTCCCTACACCCAACCTCACTGCTCTCTACACCCACTCTCTCTGCTCTCCTCACTGCTCCCTACACTCACCGTCACTGCTCCCTACACTCACCGTCACTGCTCCCTACACCCACTCTCTCTGCTCCCTACACCCACTCTCTCTGCTTCCTACACTCACTGTCACGGCTTCCTACACTCACCGTCACTGCTCCCTACACTCACCGTCACTGCTCCCTACACTCACCGTCACTGCTCCCTACACTCACCCTCACTGCTCCCTACACTCACCGTCACTGCTGCCTACACTCACCGTCACTGCTCCCTACACCCACCCTCACTGCTCCCTACACCCACCCTCACTGCTCTCTACACCCACTCTCTCTGCTCTCCTCACTGCTCCCTACACTCACCGTCACTGCTCCCTACACTCACCGTCACTGCTCCCTACACCCACTCTCTCTGCTCCCTACACCCACTCTCTCTGCTCCTTACACTCACCCTCACTGCTCCCTACACACTCTCTCTGCTTTACACTGATGTCTCTCACTGTTCCCTAAATTCCGTTGTGCTTTACTATTGTAAACAGTGATAACATAAAACAAAACAACTGCAAACAAACGTGAAAAAACAAGGCCTTGTAATAAGAAACTGTCATAAATGTAAGAAGCCACTGCTCGCAAGCTTACAAGCTATAGAGAAGTAGGCATTGATACACAAGGATAGGTGTTATCTATTGCATAGAGGTCTACCAGATTGAAAAGGTTCCTGGTGGACTTTATGATGTGGTCACATATCATATGTTGGCCTGTGGTCGGGAGGATGGGAAAGTGAAGAAAGAGAAAATATGTGTGGAGTGTACAGTGGGGATGTAATTGGATAGGGAACTTTATGAAGGTTATATGGGCGGTTCTGGAATTTGACAAGCTTGCCTGAAGAGGTGAGTTTTCAGGGGACGCTTGAAGGTTTGGAGACTGCAGAATCGGTCACCAGTCACTGCCTTGCCCGGCCAGCTCAGCTCTGTTTCCATGGGAAGTGACAATGCCATAGAGGAGTGACAATGCCATAGAGGAGCTATGTGTTGCACTCCCTCTATCTTCAGCCACCAGCCTTGCAGTCTACTGTAAATTTAAGGAGGCAGCTGAGTTCTAGCGCATTATGTCTGCGATCTGCTTCATTTAATAATAATAATAATAATAATAATAATAATAATGATAATAATAATAAATGGTCTGCTGAATTTCGAGTCCCGTCTTGGCAGGGCCAGGAAAAATTATTTCTCCTACAGGATCCACAGGTTATCCACAGTATAACATTGGGGTATGAGGTAACGACAGCGGATTGGCACCAAACGATCAAAGCTTTCGGCCCCCCAGAATGCAATGGGCCCGTCCCTGAATCCCTGCCTCCTGGCTCAGGCAATTCAGTTGTTTGGTGCGGCAGGAGCCGGACCATGGTCAATGGGCTGCTGATTTTTAGCAGCCATAAGCTTTTTTATTTTATTTTTATAGTCTTACTATTTTTTTTGGAGTGAGCTTACTAAAAAGCGTCTTATACGTACCTTAGAAAGAGTCGCTCCAACAACTACCCGCCGGGTCGCGACAACGCATACCCACGAGTACAGTGATGTTTCGGCGGGCGTCTGTGTAGGATGTACTAGCAAGTCCAGCAGATGTTACCAGACTACGGGGAGAAGGTAAGGCATCGGTTCCACTTAGTAGGTGAAACGCGAGACACAGCTGCACTGTTTCAGGATGGAGACTACCGCTGACTCGGCTGCCACCTCGGGTGTACCAGCGCTAGGCCCAGGATCATAGGCTTCAGGGGTAGTATGAGGCCATGATCCCTGGGGTTGATGTCAGCAGTGGGGAGTAAGATGCTCCCTTGGTCACCCCTCTCCCCGGTTCATGACCAGTTTCCTCCGAGTTTCCCGCCATGAACTGAGTTCCTGCTTCCATCTGAGACGCTGTGTATCTAAAAGGACCCGGTCGCAACATAGGCAGCTGGATGACTGGTGCGTCAGTGTTCACTTGGGTGACTGTGTTCACTGTAGGTTCACGGGGTGATTGTGTACAGCGTCTGGATCCACTCAGCATTCACTAACGTATTGATCGATCCTGGAAGTGGGGTGAAGTCTCCCTGTATCCCACCCTCCTGAGCCGGGTAATATAGCACTAAGACTCTATCTACTTTTAGTGCGAATAGTTGGATAAGTGCCTGATGCATATGAGTCTGTAAACTATTGCTACTGTTTTCTTTCGCTGTGTGACTGAATATGTCTAAACTCCTATTTAAGATAATGCAGTGGTATGTTTCTCCTACATACTTGAAAGTATCTGTAGTTGATTATGTACTCACATTGCTTATTATTCTAATGTATAACCTGTGACTGATTGCTAGTGTGCACAGTTTTCTGGTATATTCCGATCCTCCATTCTGGTGCAAAGCAGGGAGGGATCGGGTTGTATGTCACCTTAACAAATTTTAAAGTGATTGCAGACACAATTTGTGTGGTTAACACTGTAAAGGTGTGTGATTTATTTATCATGTCTAAGAGAGGCAAGGGTGAGGAGGATACACTCTTCACAGCAGCAGCAACACTCATGTCATGTTTGTCTTGCAAAGTTGGGTTAACCTCTCATGATCTGGCTCAAAATGGATTGTGTGCAAATTGTTTTAGCTTTCACCAAAGCCTCTTGAATAATCCGAGGCAGGCACAGGTTACTATTGAACCCTCATGGGCTACTTTTGCACAGACATTATCCAGTATAGCTGAGTGGATAATGCCAACTCCTATACCAGAGATAGGTTACCCTATTAACCCTTACATACAACATTCCACCTGGGGGTTATCCCATCCAGTACAGGTATCGGCAGCCTCTCAACAGAAACAGGCTGAAAGGCTGGTGGTAAGAAAATCACTTAGACATGAAACAACATCTTCACAATCTACATATGTTTCAGATGAGGACTAATCGGAGGATGAGGACTCATCGCACTCCGGGTCTTCATACAGAGACGAGGAGGAAGGCCTCAGCTCAGTGGACATTCCTGAGCTAATTAGTGCTATGAAAGCCATTCCATCCTTAGAGGAGGCAGCAGAGCCTTTGTTAAAATTGAAGGCACTGATGTTTAAACATCCCAAAATAGTTAGGACCGAGTTTCCTGGGTTAGAACAGCTGACAGCAATTATGCAATAGGCTTGGGTTACACCCAGTAAGAAGTTTAGAATTCCAAGGAAATGGAATTCCCATTATCCTTTTCTGGCTGGGGACTGTTTAAAAAGGGAGGTGGCTCCCAAAGTAGACACGCATGTCATCAGATTGGTGCGAAAATCTACATTACCTCTGCCTTCAACATCATTAAATGATGTCACGGATAGGAAAATAGATGGTTTTCTTAAAACCATTTTCTCCTTGTCTGGGGCAATCATAAGAGCAGCCATGGCTTCTGCCTGGATGGCAAAAGCAGTGGTTAGACTGAGCTGATGCATTGGAGGATGACCTTTCAATGGCATCTAGAGAGCAAAAATCCCATATTGCACATATCAAACAGGCAGCTATATTTATGGAAGAAGCAGCCTAGTATATGGGTACAATTGCCTCTCAGGCATCAGTCTCAGCAGTAGCAGCTCGCAGAGTGGTTTGGCTACAAACATGGAAAGCTGACTCAGAATCCAAGAAGGTTCTGGAGTCTCTGCCTTTTACTAGAGAAATTCTTTTTGGGACAGAATTAAACAGTATTTTGGAGTCAGAAGCAGACCACATACAAATCCAAGCCTAGATTTTCAGATTTTCAGCCCTTTCAGACTCAAGGAAAAGCAAAAGGAAAGGGTTATGGCAAACAGTCTCAATCTGACAAGTCTGGTAAGACTAAAAAAGCATGGGGCTACCTGAGGGCCAGCTTCCAAATCAGAAGATAAGCTATCAGCCTGATGGTGTGGGCCTCCACCTGGGGGACCCCAGGGTGGGAGGCCAACTTCTTCAGTTTGCACAGATCTGGCAGCAGTCTACCACAGATGCCTGGGTGCAAGAAGCGATATCGGCCCATACTCAATCTCAAAGTGCTGAACAAGTGCATTTGGGTGCTCGGTTTCATATGGAGACTTTACGTTCCATTATTTTGGCCATGGAGCTGGAGGATTTTATGGTATCCCTGGATATCCAGGACGCTTACCTTCCTGTTCCTATAGCACTGTCCCATCAGCGCTATCTCTGCTTTGCTATCTTCCAGCAACATTTTCAGTTTCAGGCCCTAGCATTTGGATTGGCCACAGCTCCCAGAGTGTTCACCAAAATTATGGTGGTAATGGCATCTCATCTCCGTCAGCAGGGGATAAGGATTTTTCCATACCTCATACCTCGACGACTAATTAATCCTGGTACAATCTCAGGAATTGCTTCGGTGTCATCTGCAACAGACAATAGCTTGTTTGCAGAGACACGGTTGGCTCATAAATTGGGCAAAGTCGTCCCTGGTTCCGTCACAACAGATGACTCACTTGAGGGCTGTGTTGGATTCGGGTCTTCAGAGAGTAATTTTACCTCTGAACAAAATATCCAAAATTCAGTCATGGATTCAGGAGCTGCTACACAGTCAAAAAGTATCCATTCACGCAGCAATGAGTGTGATGGGGTTGATGGTGTCGACATTTGACATGGTGGAGTATGCTCAGTTCCACTCGAGGCATCTGCAACGTCTGATCCTTTCCAAGTGGAATGGTTTTAATCAGACAATAAAAACACAGAGTATTGTCCTTCCTCTGGAAGTGAGGAGGTCATTAGCCTGGTGGCTACAGACATCCCATCTGGACAAAGGGAGACCCTTTTGGATATCAGATTGGTAAATTCTGACAACGGATGCCAGCCTTTAGGGCTGGGGAGTAGTGTCAGGAAGGAGTTGCTTCCAGGGGCAGTGGACCAAGGAAGAAATTTGCCTGCCAATAAATATATTGGAACTTCGGGCCATATATATGGCACTTATTCAGGCAAAGAACATCCTTCAGGGTAAACCAGTCCAAATCCACTCGGACAATGCAACGGCAGTAGCGTACCTCAACCATCAGGGAGGAACTCGCAGCCAAAATGCAATGAAGGAGGTAAGTCACACGTTAAAGTGGGCAGAACTTCATCATCCAGCCTTGTCCATAGTGTTCATTCCGGGAGTCCTAAACTGGGAAGCGGATTTTCTCAGTTGACACGCCATTGATGCAAACGAATGGGCTTTACACCCCAAGGTCTTCCAAATCTAGTAGACAAGTGGGGGTTACCGGAGATAGATCTCATGGCATCACATCAGAACAACAAAGTTCCCGCATATGGGTCAAGAACAAAGGATCCCAAAGCAATCTTTGTGGATGGCCTGTCAATGAGATGGGACTTTCGTCTGGCCTATGTGTTTCCATCAATCGCCCTGTTACCCAGGGTGATGCGTAAGGCAAAACAAGGAAGTGGCACAGTAATAATAATAGCTCCGGCTCGGCCCAGAAGACATTGGTACACAGATCTGCAGAGGCTGTCGATGGATGTTCTATTCCTACTCCCTCAATGTCCAGATCTACTGTCTCAGAGTCCTTGCTATCACAAGCACCTGGATCGACTGTCTTTGCGGCGTGGCTCTTGAGACTTCCATCCTGAAAGCAAAAGGATTCTCAAAACAGGTAATTCAAACAATGCTCAGAGCAAGGAAACCTTCCTCAGCTCTCATTTATCACTGAACATGGCAAGGCTATATTCAATGGTGCAGTGACCGTAAATTTGATCCTAGGTCTTTCAGAGTTTCCAGAGTCCTAGCATTCCTTCAAGCAGGAAAGGACAAAGGTCTAAGGGTGGCTTCCGTGAGAGTACAGCATTGACTGTATGGTTCCAAAAGAAAATTGCTAACCTACAGGACATGTGCACTTTTTTCCAGGGAATGCTGCACATTCAACCTCCTTTTGTTCCTCCTAGAGTGCCTTGGGACTTAAGTTTAGTTCTAAAGGCCCTTCAAGTTGCCCTATTTGAACCACTAAAATGAATGGATCGATCTTAAATGGTTGACAGCTAAAGTTCTCTTTCTACTGGCTATTGCTTCAGCTAGAAGAGTTTCAGATTTAGGGGCTTTGTTATGTCGCCCTTCTTTTCTGTTTTTTTTTTATTATTCAGATAGAGCGGTTCTCAGAACTAAATCTGGGTATCTTCCTAAGGTGGTGTCTAAATTCCACCTTAATGAAGAAATTGTAGCCCGGCCTTCCAAGGGCCGTACCTTTCTGCGGGAGATGCATCGTTGGACGTAGTCCGTGTTTTAAGGATCTACGTGGATCATACCAGTGCCATCAGAAAAACAGACACTCTCTTCATTCTCTACAGATTTTCCCATAGCAAATTTTTATTGAATTTTGAAATAGTATGAGCAATATAAGGGGAAAGGGGGTACAAAACAAAAGAGGGTGGGGGAGGGTAATATAGGAAGGGGTACAAAAATAGATACATTCCGATAATAGTACATAAACATTGTTGAGCAAACCTACAATGTTATATAAAGTGTCCCCAAAAAATTGTACAACAGGTGTCTCATTGACCAAGAGGACAAACCAATCTAACCGAAGCCCTACCGCCTCAAACAGCTATGCAATCAAGAGATTCAATAAGAGAAGGAATGGGAGTATAGGAGCAGGAACATATCGACTCTGATTAACCACGAGAGGTGTCGCACTATTCAAAGGGAGGACTTATAGTTACACCATGGAGCCCATTTCCTAGCCGTGAGAGATGTGGAGGATGGACCTAAGAGAGTTTCTGCCATTTCGAATTTGAAATTAGATTGAATTATTTTCTCCACTGTGGACCAGTGGGGAATTGAGGTGGTACGCCAGTTGCGTACCAAGCATCGTTTAGTAGTAGATAGAATATGGCAGATAACATAGGCATCGGAAGTAGGAATATTGTCTGGTAGTATGTGCAATAATGCTATCTTTGGGTTTGGCTGAATAATATCACGCAAAATAGCAGAGATGAGGTGGAATATGTGTTTCCACAAATCAGTAACCATAGGGCATTTCCAAAATCTATGGTAAATCGACCCCACTCCTTGACAGTTGCGCCAACATGCGCTAGGAGTATCTGGCCATATCTTATGAAGCAGGGCTGGTGTCATATACAGTCTATGAATAAGTTTAAAGTGCTGCTCCACATGTGAGATACATTTAGACATTCCAAAACAAGTTCGAAATACCCCAAGCCATTCATCTTCTGATATTGTACAACCCATGTCCTGTTCCCATTTTAGCAGGGAAGAAAACCTAGGGCCTTGGTCTGGGGTTACGATGGCAGAATACCATCTGGATATAGCACCCTTTTTATTTGACTTACTAAGCAGAGTTAGGATCGGTTTGGGAAATGGTCGGAGGAGTGGCTGGGTCAAGGTGAAATCATGTAGCCAATGCCTCAGTTGGAGATACTTATAAAATTCATTCCAAGGAATGGAGTATTGGGGGTCATTCCGAGTTGTTCGCTCTGTATTTTTTTCTCGCAACGGAGCGATTGGTCGCTAATGCGCATGCGCAATGTCCGCAGTGTGACTGCGCCAAGTAAATTTGCTATGCAGTTAGGTATTTTACTCACGGCATTACGAGGTTTTATCTTCGTTCTGGTGATCGGAGTGTGATTGACAGGAAGTGGGTGTTTCTGGGCGGAAACTGGCCGTTTTATGGGTGTGTGCGAAAAAACGCTACCGTTTCTGGGAAAAACGCGGGAGTGGCTGGAGAAACGGAGGAGTGTCTGGGCGAACGCTGGGTGTGTTTGTGACGTCAAACCAGGAACGAAACTGACTGAAATGATCGCAGATGCCGAGTAAGTCTGGAGCTACTCAGAAACTGCTAAGAAGTGTCTATTCGCAATTCTGCTAATCTTTCGTTCGCAATTTTGATAAGCTAAGATTCACTCCCAGAAGGCGGCGGCTTAGCGTGTGCAAAGCTGCTAAAAGCAGCTTGCAAGCGAACAACTCGGAATGACCCCCATTGAGCTTGAATCTGGGAAAACGATAACAGTACACCCGCTTCTGTTATGTCATGTAGCGTATATATGTTCTTCCGTGCCCATGTGGAGAAGGACAGATTGGGTATTAAATAAGTTAAACTTTTCAGTGACAAGTCTAGGGAAGGTATAGATATCATGGAAGTTTTAGAACCGAACATATGCCATGCCTTACACAGTGAAGAGACGATGATGGATGGGAGAGATATAAGTTTCCCCTCCCTTAAGGGCAATCTGAGTAAATCTTGTAGCGGGAATTGGGATAAGAGGCCTCGTTCCAACACCACCCACGGTTTTGGGTCAACCCCCTGATCCCAAGCTCCCAATGACGACAGAAGGGTGGCATGATGGTATGCATGAAGGTCAGGGAAAGCCAATCCTCCCAAAGATTTAGGGAGGGCCATCTTTGCTCGCGCTAGTCTCGGTTTTTCCCCCTTCCATACATAAGTTCCAAAAATCTTATTAAATTTAGCCAGGAGAGCATCTGGGACAATAATGGGAATTGTCCTAAAGAGGTACAGTAACTTGGGGAGTAAGACCATCTTGAGGCCAGCAATGCAGCCCAGCCAAGATACTTGTTGCATCATCCAATTTTGTGTCAGTTGTGTAAATTTAATTAAGAGCGGGGGGTAGTTGCAGGAGACAATGTCCCTCATTGTGGTAGGTACGTTTATGCTTAAGTATTTAATGCTCGCAGTTTGCCATACTTAAGAGTAGGCTGATTTTAAATGTGTCAATAGGAGGGGAGTGAAAGAAATAGGCATGGCCTCCATTTTGGAGCAATTCAACTTATAGAAGGATATGCATGAATATTCTCAAAGGATTTCATGTAGTTGTGGTAGTGACATAAGTGGGTTAGTGAGGATTAACAAAATGTCATCTGCAAATAGACTTATTTTACATGGAACGCCATATAAAGCCGGGCCTGTTATTGTAGGGTCGCTTCTAATAACTTCTGCTAAGGGCTCGATTGCTAAAGCGAACACCAAAGGGGATAATGGGCAGCCCTGTCTAGTGCCATTTGTAATACTGAATGGGTTAGAGAGTAGCCCATTAACAAGAACTCTCGCTGACGGGTGGGAATAAAGAGCCGTAATTGAGGAAAGGGCTCTGCCGTTTATACCAAATTTACGTAACACCGCCTGAAGATAATCCCAGTGTAGCCTGTCGAATGCCTTCTCCGCATCCAACGAAAGCAATATCAGCGGCTCGGGGGAAGCAGAGAAGGCATCCAACACATCGATCACCCGCCTAGTGTTGTCTAGGGCTTGTCGACCACCAATAAATCCTACCTGATCTGGGTGAATCAGGGTCGGAAGTAGAGGCGCCAATCTATTAGCAATGAGTTTGGCATACATTTTCACATCGGAATTCAACAGGGCAATAGGGCGATATTTGGCCAGGATCGAGGGATTTTTCCCTGGTTTGGGAAAAGTGACAATTTTTGCCTCCAGCATTTCAGCCGGGAATGTCCCAATCTGGGAGGCCTCTTCAAACACCAATCGTAGAGGTCCAACCAACTGTGTACTAAAGCATTTATAGAAATCATTAGAATATCCATCTGGCCCCGGCGCTTTATCCGAGGGTAATTCTCGAACAACCCGAGTGATGTCATCTACGGACCATGGTTTCTCCAAATTGCGAAGCGTGGCCGTGTCAATGGAGGGAAGGGATAACTTCTCTAAAAAGGCCTTGATTCCATCTGGTGTTGGTTGGGGGGTCATAGGGTCATCGCCTAGATTGTATAAGGAAGAGTAGTATGAAGCAAAAGCATTTGCTATGTCCGAAGGGTACGAGACCCTGGTACACCTCAGGTTCACAACTCCTTTAAGTCGCTCGTGCGCCATTTTACCTCTAAGCTTCCTGGCCAACATCCTACCAGCCCTGTCCCCCCGCACATAAAATTTTTGTTTCAGTCTGAACATGGATTTGTGGACCTCTTGAAGTGTCAAAGTACTCCACTCCTCTCGGGCTTTATGTAGCTCCTTATAAATCTTCTTATCTGAGCGGGATGATTTAAGTTTGAGTTCTAAATCTGCTAAGCGGGATTCTATTGTTTTTAAAAAGATTTGTGGTTAGCTCACCGTCTAGCGGCAACCTGTATAAAGGAACCCCTAATAACCGCCTTCAGGGCACACCAATAGTTAAAAACATTTGTTTCCTCAGGGGTGTTCGTGTCCAAATATAATTGTAGCGAGTGTAATATAGTTTCCTTAATAGAGGGGTCATTCAAAAGATACCTGCCAAAGCGTTATTGTCTATGGGTGGTATTGGGGATCTCTAGACACCAGCGGAGGGACAAGGCCGAATGGTCCGACCAGGAGACGGGAATAATATGGGATTTCTGGATCAATTGTAAGGTCCATTTATCTGACAGGGCCAGATCTATCCGAGAATGTGAGCTATGTACTGGTGAATAGAAGGTATAATACCTTTGCATTGGGTTTTTTGCCCTCCATATATCATAGAGGTCGTATTCATCCAATAATCGCCTAAATTGGGATGACTGATCCCCAGCGGTAGGTCTACGCTTGGGGCGAAGAGGGGAAGATCAATCCATATGAGGATCTAAAACTAAATAAAAATTGCCTAAAATTAATAACGCTCCTGAGCAAGTGGCTTGTAGGGTAGTACAAAACTTGCGTTGTTTAGAGTTACGTACATAAACCACCGCTAGAGTGACTCACTTCTCATCCAATATGCCATTTAGAATAAGATAACAACCCTCTGTGTCAGATGTCCGCTTCTCCAGCATAAACTGACAAGAAGAGGAAAACAGCAGGGCAACTCCTGCCTTCTTTTTCGGGCCATTTGAGGTGTAACAGAGAGGTAGTTTGTAGTTAGAAAATTGGGGAGGGGAGGAGGACATGAAAAGAGTCTCTTGAATTGCTACGACATGAGCTTTCAGCTTTGCAAAATGCCTCAATGCAAGCTTCCTTTTATTTGGTGAATTGAGGCCTTTTGCATTAACTGATATCACATTAACCATTATCAATGGGAGCATGGAGATAAGTAACACTCATAAAATAAACCAAGACAATCAGAAGTATCTGTGTGGCATTCTGGATGTAGTCAGGCCAATACTGCTCTACTGACGCCATGGAGAAAATGTACTGACGTGGAAGAAGTGATAGGACGGGGAAGGGTTGGGACAAGGAGGGGAGAAAATTAAGGGAAACAAGAACGAAAAGTACCAAACGGCACTCTAACCGGAGGCCACCTCTGTACGTGGCACATTGGTAGGCGTGGAGGCAGAACATGCCCCCATCGCTCTCTATAAGAACTAAATCATTCAACAAGCAAACATCTGAGCATTTGTTACCCATAGGTGATAGCCATTTTGAGAATACTAGGTGGTCAACCTGCTACTCATATAACGTAAATGGATAGGTGGGGGATGGTGTATATATATATTCAATAGTAGTGTCTGAAATATTCAATGGTAGGCCCGAGTTCCCAATTGCTATGAGACTCTAAAACGGTAAGTCAGTGGTAACCATAGCCAAACAGGTAACACAAAAAAAATTCAAAACTGTGGTAAACATGGGATAATATACCGACAATAAAGTGTAAAGGATATATCTGTCTATGAGGCCTTCGACCAATCCCGAGATATCGGGGAGTGCTTGGGGCCAGTTGCGGAAATGGTGTCTAAGTTCCATTTAACCAGAAGTTTAACGCCGTCCTCTGGTGAAAAGACAGCCATCGTTGCCCCGTTGCGGCGGATGATGAGTTTGGTCGGGAAGCCCCATCTGTGTGGAATGTCCGCCTTTTGGAGAGCCTTGGTTACTGGAAGAAATGTTCGGCGACAGGCCATTGTGGCAGCCGATAAATCACCGTAAATCTGTAGGTTTCTCATGGCCAACAACTCCTTCTCTTTGAACCTGGAGAGATGTAGAATCTTCTCTTTGACATGATAATAGTGGAAACGCATAATAGTGTCTCTAGGGGCATCCGTCGGGGCGGTTCAGGGTTTAGGTAGGCGATGAATACGATCAAGCAGTAGATCAGTGGGGGATATATCCAGGGCTAAGCTTTTAAATATACCCAAGACATGTTCTTCAAGATCAGAGGCAGCTATAAATTCTGATATGCCTCTAATTTTGACATTGTTACGTCTGGAACGATCCTCAAGGTCTCCAACTTTAGCTTTCAGGAAGTCCACTTCGGCCTGCATTGAATCATGGGATGTGATAAGGTCGTTATGAGATTGTATCATTTCCTCAAATTTATTTTCCAAGTGATCAGTCCTCTGACCGATGTCATCGATGCTTTGTTGGCATGTCTGCAAGGCATTCTTGAATTCAGTGGAAATGTCTGTTTTAAATGACGATAATAATTGTTTCATAAGGCCAACTGTTAAAGGGGCATCATCTCCCTGGGCCGAATCCTGAGCCAAAGCAGATCGTAACGGATCAAATGGTTTAGACAAAGCTGAGAGTTGCGAAGATGGGTCCGATCCCGTCGGTAGGACTTAGCCGGGGGTGGCGAGGGATTCGCCTTAAAGAAATTAACTTTAGGGGTCCCGATGTTATCCTTCTTTGGTTTAGGCATGGTGGGAAAATAAATGCAGTCAGGCCCCAATATTCTGTAATCTCAAGTATAGTCGTAGAGTAGCAGGGGCGGTTATAGAAAGATGATAGCTCAGTGCGTTATAAGATGTATAGAGAGCGATGGATGGACATGCGTGATATCACCACATTATTGCATATGCATATCGCAGCGGTGAAATGCGAAGGACGATCCCTATGTTCCAAAGGTGCTAAAAATGGACGGCCAGAGCCTCTTGCGCAGGTGTCTGTCTGGTAATTCCGCTCCACTCAAAGGGACACACCAGATCCCCCTTGCTGTTTTAGGTTGCAGCAGGTGTTTGGCGAGCCAGACAGGTAGTGTGGGGCTGCAAGAAGGCTGCCCGCGGCTCCGTCCGGCGCGATCGCGGGCCACCCACGTCACGGAGCTCGGATCGCGGGTCAGCGATGCACTGGAGCCCCCGGATCTCCGGCCCTCCTAGGCCACAACCTGCAGGGACAGAGCAGGCTGTCCCCAGGCTCCGCGGTTGTCTGCGGCCGGCTCCGGGAGGCCCCAACAAGGCAGGGAGAGCTCGGCTTCCGGGGTAGGAGGCACTTTGTAGCGGTGGCAGGGGGTAACAGTGGGATAGGCACTGGAGCTACGAGAGGAAGCGTCCTCACTCCTCCGCAGCTAGGCCCCATTCTCTACAGATTTTACAAGAGAGGATGGCCTGCTGACAAGCAGACACTGGCGAGGTGGATTCGAATGACGATTTCAGAAGCATATCCTCAAGCTGATCTCCCTATTCCGGCTAATGTCTCTGCTCACTCTACTTGTAAGGTAGGGTCGTCATGGGCAGCACAACGTGGTGCTTCAGCAGAACAGATATGTAAGGCAGACACATGGTCTTCCATTAACATATTCATTAGACATTATGCCTTTGATACCTTTGCCTCTCAGGACGATGAATTCGGGCGAAGGATTCTCCTGTCCAATCAGGAGTAGGAGTGTCCCCCCCACTAAATTGCTTTGGGACATCCCAATGTTATCCTGTGGATAACGTGTGGACCCTGCAGGAGAAATAATCGTTATGGTAGACTTACCGTTGATAACTCTATTTCTCCTAAGTCCACAGGATCCACAGGGATCACACCCTGATGCACTTGATTTGAGGATCCTTTCACTCACTAACCTCTTCCTTCTTATACAGAAGGGTGTGCATGCGTGTTCTTCTCGCCTGATTTAGGGCTCTCTATGATGCTTCTGCCTTGAACTTTGGAACAACTGAATTGCCTGAGCCAGGAGGCGGGTGTATAGGGAAGGGCCGGTTGCGTTCTGGGAGGCCGAAAACTTTGATCGTTTGGTGCCAATCCGCTGTCGCTACCTCATATCCCAATGTTATCCTGTGGATCCTGTGGACTTAGGAGAAATAAAGTTATCAACAGTAAGTCTACCATAACAATTATTTTGCAGGCCTTATATGGCCCGTGGTCCAGACGTCACGTGATACATGTACTGTACTTTATTAGAGAGTGAATCTAACCAAGCCCCCTGAGGCCTAAATGTGCAACACAAAGCAAAGTCCTCTAAGCTGGACTTCCCAAGGTTGGTGTAACATGCCTATATGGGATCGGTATGAAAAATCAGCGGCTGAGATCCTGGCTGTTAGTATAGTGACAGCGGGATCCCGGCCACCAGTATGCCGGCAGCGGGTGAGTGCTAGAAAGCCCCTTGCAGGCTTGCAGCGGACACAGTAGCTCGATGCGCTCGCCACAGGTTTTTTTTTTTTAAATGTTTTTATTATAATCTCTCATAGTACAGAATATAAAGCCAGCATTTCGAGACAAAGAATATAATAACCAGCATTATATAACAGGGTGGACACAGGGTCATCATGCCAAAAGATAGGAAGACATAGAATATTCAATCTCGTGTTAGATCAAGGAGAGATCAAAACATTTTTTCAAATTTTTCCTCACATAAAACCTTTAAACATTCCAATATAGAGAACATGTGTGTAACAAGCAAAGGTGGAGAGTTTATAATGTGGTTAACTTGTAAAAATGGAGAAAAATGAAAATAAAAAGTAGACAAATAAAACAGTGGTTCTCCACCAGCATAGACATATTACATCAAAATCTCCAGATATAAACACAATAACTAAAATATAATAAAATAAAATAATACACACTGCCAGCTAGGAGTTACGAGCCGTCGATCCATCCACAGAGCTATCTCCAAAAGCAGGGTTCAGACCCCCAATCAACCCGGCAGACGACAGGATATAGAAAGAGGTGGAGAGAGGACCAAGAGAAGAAAGAAGGGGGTAGAGTATTTAGATGCCCAAGGGGTTAGGATGGTCTATAGTGTGAAGGAGATACCATGAGGTGGATTGGAAACATTTTTTAATTGCCTGTTTAGTATTTAAGGGAAGTGTCAAAATATAGGTACCCCAACATTGAAATAGAGCAGGGGTAAGCCGTTCCTTATGGAATGAGGTCTCCAACCAGTCCATGGTAAATAGAAAAAATAATCTAGAAGTCACCATCGAAAGAGTGGGGGCTATGCTATGGATCCATTGTTGTAAAATTGCTTTCCTACTAGCCGCTGATAATATCATGAGCAGTTTTTTGTTAGACCTAGGAATGTCCGGCTGGTCAGTCAAACATTCAAACAGTGCCCAGGCGGTAGTACAACGGAAAGATATGCCTAAGGTTGTAGTTCCATATTGGTGTACCCAGAGGCGTCACTAGCGTTGGTGTCACCCGGTGTGGTAACTCATGGTGTCACCCCCCATGGACCTCCTCCCCTATCACACCACACGGAATTCTGGTGAAGGGTGGGGAGGGGGCCGTGGTGATGGGGAGTCGATGTTTTCGGACCATTCCGTCATGCAGCCGCTGTGACCCAAAAGATGGCGGCCTGGCGACTGCCTTCACAGCTAGACTGCGGAGGCAGGGGGCTACCCTTAAAATGCGAGCGCATCTCTGTCTGTATAGCAATGCGCTTGCTTATCAGCCGGGGAGCGGACCTGGTATGTGGGGCGGCCTTGTCCTGTGCTGGGCGGCCCCCCCTCATGCTAGAGAAAGCAGTTGTAGTTTTGCTACTTTTAGCAAAACTACTACTGATGCTGAATTAGGCCCAAAATCCATAGCTATGCCAACAGTCATGGATGCTGCATACACACGCACCCGCTAGCGGCCTAAACATTATTGCAAAAACTACGGGTAGCGGGAGCATTGCTTCCCACTACCCCTGATTATTCCCCAACGCCGGCTCCCCCTTACTGCTCTGGGCAGTAGGAGAATCGCTCTCCCACTGCCTGTGTCAAGTGTCGTCTGTCTATAGCCAGAAGTGCCGCACTGTTTTGAATATGCTATGAATATAGTTTGTGAGGGCACCGGACACAGTTTTTCTGTTTAACGGAGTGTCGAACCATATGCTACATATATATATATATATATATATATATATATATATATATATATAACAAAGTACAGACGTGGCACTCACGGCAACTCCAAGGAATCACACAGTCAACAGAATTAGTTAACAACTAATTCTGTTGACTGTGTGATTCCTTGGAGTTGCTGTGAGTGCCACGTCTGTACTTTGTTATATTACTTCGGTTTCACGGAGGCACCGGCATTATACAAATAGAGCTTTAGGAGTGCCGTACCTTTCCCTGTATATATATATATATATATATAGCACGCCAAAAAGAACGGCACTCAGGGACTGGCATATATGCAAACGTGTATTGTAATTACAATATATATATATATATATATATATATAAACAATCCATAGCAGCCGGCACTCCGCAACAAAATGTAACAACTTCTCTCCGTGCCAGATGAAAGCAATAACATAACATCCAAGAATAACGGCACTGGAGACTGTCAGCAAATATAGATTCTGTATTGAGAGGTAGACGTTTCGGAGTATATACTCCGTCCTCAGTACCACATACAATCAACTAACAAGACAAATACAAACATTTAAATACCTGTGCATTGCCGCGCTGTCCTCGCCGCCGCACGCCGGGTCCTCTCTTCCGGTCATCACCTCACACTTCCCCTATTTCCGCTGACGTCACCGTTGCCATGGTCACGCACAGCGTGCGTGTCATCAGCCCCGCCGCCCGGAACTACAGGGGATTGGATGTGCGTCCGGCTATAGGAAACCCTGTGTGTTGGGTAACCGAGGGCAACTGCAGCTAAAAACATAAACATACAAACAAATTATATTGTACACACATAGAAAATGAAAAAAAGGATTTTAAAAAACAAAATCACAAGCAGCATCAGGAAACATACTGGTCGAAGGTGCCTATATGGGGGGAACTCATCACAACGCTCAGATGTATACACCCTGACTGGCTCACTACTAATCTCAAAAATAGCTAAATATGAATACATATATTATAACTACTGTAGTGCCCTGGCTATAACGCATTCCAATTGATTTTATCATTAAGCCCACCTGGGGCAAAAGTGTTAAGTCGCATAATCCATCTAGACTCCCTTTCCAAAAGTGCCCCAGCCCTATCCCCTCCTCTGAGTGACAAAGGGATATGGTCTATTCCAAAATACCTAAGATCGTCAAGGGTATGCCTAGCCAACTTAAAATGGCGAGCCACTGGTTGGTCAATGGCCTTGCTCTCCAAGGTTAACTTAATGGCAGATCTGTGCGCCGCCATTCTCTCACTCAACTTACGTGTAGTCTGACCGACGTAAAAAAGACCGCACGGACAGACTACAACGTATACGACAAAGGAAGTACTACATGTAATGACATGTCTAATGGTGTACATTTTATCAATGTGTGGGTGCTTGAACTCTTTACATACTACCATATATCGACATGTAGCACATTTAGGGCATCTATAACACCCTGGCGCCTTATAATGCACATTTGGAATGGCGCTGCCACCCATCCCAGTGATATCCGACTTCACTAAACGGTCTCTTAGATTACAACCACGCCTAAAAGCTATTATGGGCCTGGTATCCTTGAACACTGGTAGATCTGGATCCGAGGCTACAATGGGCCACAGAGCCTTAGATGCTCTGCGGACTATGGGACTTGCCATGGTATAGTCACAAGCCCAAGGCAAGATGTTCCTATTACTCTTGGATCCAGATTGCAATAAATCTGCTCTGGGCATGTGCAAGATCCGCTGTTTCTGCTCTTCTAATAGGGTCCTATCGTAGCCTCGACTCACAAATTTAGCAATCATATTGTCAAGTAATCCAGGTACTTCTGCACTCTCACTAGTAATACGCGCCACCCGCATCATTTGAGATGCTGGTAGCCCCCTCTTTAAGGGCTCTGGGTGGTGACTAGAGGCTAGAAGAAGTGTGTTCCTGTCTGTGGGTTTGGAGTAGATCTCAGTCTGAATCATACCATTCTTTAATCTAATTTTGACGTCAAGGTAATTAATTTCACAGTTACTACAAGTGTATGTGAACTTGATAGGAGACGCCAAACCATTGATCTCTGACATGAGAGACTCAAAAGATTCCTGTCCTCCAACCCACATCAGGAACACATCGTCTATGTGCCTCGTATACATTAGGATGTTAGCACTGACTGTTGGATTGCTAAAAAACATCCTGTTCTCTTGTTCAAACATGAACACATTTGCATACGAGGGTGCGACTGATGATCCCATCGCGCACCCTCGTAGCTGGAGAAAAAAATCACCATCAAACAGGAAGTAATTTCTACACAGTGTAAGTTCAAGTAAGGTCAGAAACAATTTGTGGTCGAATAATTGTGGAGACAAATTAGAGTTCAAAAAGGCCTTCATCGCCCGCAACCCCTCCTCATGTGGTATTGACGTGTATAAGCTACACACGTCCAGACAACAGAGAAGGGTATGGGCTGGAATTTCTCCAAATTCCTGTAACTTCACAAGAAAGGAAGAAGTATCTTTAAGGAAAGTCCTTTGATTGACAAACAAGGGCTGTAGTATGCTATCCAGGAGCTGAGCCACTGGTTGGTATAGGGAGTCTCTCGCGGAGATGATCGGTCTCCCAGGCGGAAGCGTTTCATGCTTGTGGAGCTTGGGGAGCGTATAGAGTATCGGATTTTTAGGATGACTCACGCACAGAATCTTGAATATTTTCTCAGGGAGTAAGTTCTTATCAGTAGCTTGTTTAAGGATCCCGAACAGTTCCTTTTGATATTCCAAAACGGGATTCACCTTTAATTTCTTGTATACCCCAACCTCAGACAATTGTGATCTAATTTCATTTCTGTAATACTCCAGATCGAGGATCACTATGGCCCCGCCCTTATCGGCGGGCCTGATAACTATGTCCTGGTATGAGGAAAGTTGATCCAATGCCGCCCTTTCACTTTGAGAAAGATTAAACCTAATTTTACCTGGCGCTGCCAGGAATCTCGTGTCCAAATCATCCATTAATCGACTAAACGTCTTTATTGATGCATTCTGTGAGTTGGGATCAAAATTAGACCTGGAGACCTTGCCAAGAAATGGGTCAAAGATCGAAGAGCAATTGGTTGACACAGAGTTTTGGAAATGTTCTTTAAGACGTAATTTACGTGTGAACTTATGTAAATCACGGGACCAATTGAAGGAATCATGTGTGTTGGTAGGAACAAAACTAAGGCCCTTATTGAGAACCTGCATCTCAAGGGCTGAAAATGATCTTTTAGATAAATTGAAGACTAGGGGTTCTTCTTGAGCGTTACTGCTCTTACCCCTTTTGTTCTGGCCACCCCTGCGGGTGGGAGGCTTGTTGTGCACGGGGCCCCCTCTCGGCCACTCTGATCTAAAGGGACCGCTCTATGGTGGGTATTATCCTCTGATTCAGAGAAGATGAATTCACTGTCACTGCTGGAGCCTCCACCCTTATCACCCTTCTTTCTAGGGTTTTGCCACGGCCTTCGTCTACCCGTGGGTCTTGTTTTTCCAGTGGGTTCTGTACCCATAAGCCAACGGTAGACTTTGTTCTCTTCATAATCTTGGTCTACTAATGATTTTTTGTTGCGTTTAAATTTCAACAGTTCACGTCTGTATTGGTCACACTGTTTCTCCAATTTTTGTATCCAATCTTGGGAGGTATCTTTCTCCAATATAGATTTTTCTCTCTCCAGAGCTGCAATTTTGTTCTGCGTCAGTTCTAATTCTCGATGCGATTCTTCAATGACCAGAATCATAAGGTCAAATCCGCACCGATTCAATATCCCAATCCACTTTCTCACGAAGTCTGGATTATGTCTCCCAATTGTGGGGACATTCCGTACCCTAAATCCACGTGGTATCTTATGTTCCCTGTAATATTCCGACAGGGATGTGCCATGTAGAAAAAAATCGATCTCACGGCGTTTAAGCTTCATCAGCTGAAAGAAATAATCATCCGCTTTCATGGTATGATCCATGGTTGATGGTGTGTCCTTAAATAAAATATTTTCAATTTGGGCTGGCGTATAGCCAAAGGTTTCACCAGGGGTCATCGCTTGCATAATTTTGCATCCTGTGGGGTCAAGTGCTGCAGTGGAATGGCTTTCCATGATGTCCACTAAGCCAACAGGGATCACCAGATCGTATACACCACTGTTGCTGATGGTCAATATAGTCTGCCAATGATTTCTTGCAAAAATACAGCACTGCATACCACAAGGATTATGATGAATGCCCACCACTTGGCAACCTCCGCACACACCAGACCTGTGCTGCTTCTGTAAAGGAACAGGTATCTGAAGGCTTGTAGAAATAGTATATGAGGGTGCCCTGCAAACGGTGTCCAACGACACTAATGCAAACAATCCATAGCAGCCGGCACTCCGCAACAAAATGTAACAACTTCTCTCTGTGCCAGATGAAAGCAATAACATAACATCCAAGAATAACGGCACTGGAGACTGTCAGCAAATATAGATTCTGTATTGAGAGGTAGACGTTTCGGAGTATATACTAGAGATGAGCGCCTGAAATTTTTCGGGTTTTGTGTTTTGGTTTTGGGTTCGGTTCCGCGGCCGTGTTTTGGGTTCGAACGCGTTTTGGCAAAACCTCACCGAATTTTTTTTGTCGGATTCGGGTGTGTTTTGGATTCGGGTGTTTTTTTCAAAAAACACTAAAAAACAGCTTAAATCATAGAATTTGGGGGTCATTTTGATCCCAAAGTATTATTAACCTCAAAAACCATAATTTACACTCATTTTCAGTCTATTCTGAATACCTCACACCTCACAATATTATTTTTAGTCCTAAAATTTGCACCGAGGTCGCTGTGTGAGTAAGATAAGCGACCCTAGTGGCCGACACAAACACCGGGCCCATCTAGGAGTGGCACTGCAGTGTCACGCAGGATGTCCCTTCCAAAAAACCCTCCCCAATCAGCACATGATGCAAAGAAAAAGAAAAGAAAAAAGAGGTGCAAGATGGAATTGTCCTTGGGCCCTCCCACCCACCCTTATGTTGTATAAACAAAACAGGACATGCACACTTTAACCAACCCATCATTTCAGTGACAGGGTCTGCCACACGACTGTGACTGATATGACGGGTTGGTTTGGACCCCCCCAAAAAAGAAGCAATTAATCTCTCCTTGCACAAACTGGCTCTACAGAGGCAAGATGTCCACCTCATCTTCACCCTCCGATATATCACCGTGTACATCCCCCTCCTCACAGATTATCAATTCGTCCCCACTGGAATCCACCATCTCAGCTCCCTGTGTACTTTGTGGAGGCAATTGCTGCTGGTCAATGTCTCCGCGGAGGAATTGATTATAATTCATTTTAATGAACATCATCTTCTCCACATTTTCTGGATGTAACCTCGTACGCCGATTGCTGACAAGGTGAGCGGCGGCACTAAACACTCTTTCGGAGTACACACTTGTGGGAGGGCAACTTAGGTAGAATAAAGCCAGTTTGTGCAAGGGCCTCCAAATTGCCTCTTTTTCCTGCCAGTATAAGTACGGACTGTGTGACGTGCCTACTTGGATGCGGTCACTCATATAATCCTCCACCATTCTATCAATGTTGAGAGAATCATATGCAGTGACAGTAGACGACATGTCCGTAATCGTTGTCAGGTCCTTCAGTCCGGACCAGATGTCAGCATCAGCAGTCGCTCCAGACTGCCCTGCATCACCGCCAGCGGGTGGGCTCGGAATTCTGAGCCTTTTCCTCGCACCCCCAGTTGCGGGAGAATGTGAAGGAGGAGATGTTGACAGGTCGCGTTCCGCTTGACTTGACAATTTTGTCACCAGCAGGTCTTTCAACCCCAGCAGACCTGTGTCTGCCGGAAAGAGAGATCCAAGGTAGGCTTTAAATCTAGGATCGAGCACGGTGGCCAAAATGTAGTGCTCTGATTTCAACAGATTGACCACCCGTGAATCCTTGTTAAGCGAATTAAGGGCTGCATCCACAAGTCCCACATGCCTAGCGGAATCGCTCCCTTTTAGCTCCTTCTTCAATGCCTCCAGCTTCTTCTGCAAAAGCCTGATGAGGGGAATGACCTGACTCAGGCTGGCAGTGTCTGAACTGACTTCACGTGTGGCAAGTTCAAAGGGCATCAGAACCTTGCACAACGTTGAAATCATTCTCCACTGCACTTGAGACAGGTGCATTCCACCTCCTATATCGTGCTCAATTGTATAGGCTTGAATGGCCTTTTGCTGCTCCTCCAACCTCTGAAGCATATAGAGGGTTGAATTCCACCTCGTTACCACTTCTTGCTTCAGATGATGGCAGGTTCAGTAGTTTTTGGTGGTGCTCCAGTCTTCTGTACGTGGTGCCTGTACGCCGAAAGTGTCCCGCAATTTTTCTGGCCACCGACAGCATCTCTTGCACGCCCCTGTCGTTTTTTAAAAAATTCTGCACCACCAAATTCAAGGTATGTGCAAAACATGGGACGTGCTGGAATTTGCCCATATTTAATGCACACACAATATTGCTGGCGTTGTCCGATGCCACAAATCCACAGGAGAGTCCAATTGGGGTAAGCCATTCCGCGATGATCTTCCTCAGTTGCCGTAAGAGGTTTTCAGCTGTGTGCGTATTCTGGAAAGCGGTGATACAAAGCGTAGCCTGCCTAGGAAAGAGTTGGCGTTTGCGAGATGCTGCTACTGGTGCCGCCGCTGCTGTTCTTGCGGCGGGAGTCCATACATCTACCCAGTGGGCTGTCACAGTCATATAGTCCTGACCCTGCCCTGCTCCACTTGTCCACATGTCCGTGGTTAAGTGGACATTGGGTACAACTGCATTTTTTAGGACACTGGTGAGTCTTTTTCTGACGTCCGTGTACATTCTCGGTATCGCCTGCCTAGAGAAGTGGAACCTAGATGGTATTTGGTAACGGGGGCACACTGCCTCAATAAATTGTCTAGTTCCCTGTGAACTAACGGCGGATACCGGACGCACGTCTAACACCAACATAGTTGTCAAGGACTCAGTTATCCGCTTTGCAGTAGGATGACTGCTGTGATATTTCATCTTCCTCGCAAAGGACTGTTGAACAGTCAATTGCTTACTGGAAGTAGTACAAGTGGGCTTACGACTTCCCCTCTGGGATGACCATCGACTCCCAGCGGCAACAACAGCAGCGCCAGCAGCAGTAAGCGTTACACGCAAGGATGCATCGGAGGAATCCCAGGCAGGAGAGGACTCGTCAGAATTGCCAGTGACATGGCCTGCAGGACTATTGGCATTCCTGGGGAAGGAGGAAATTGACACTGAGGGAGTTGGTGGGGTGGTTTGCGTGAGCTTGGTTACAAGAGGAAGGGATTTACTGGTCAGTGGACTGCTTCCGCTGTCACCCAAAGTTTTTGAACTTGTCACTGACTTATTATGAATGCGCTGCAGGTGACGTATAAGGGAGGATGTTCCGAGGTGGTTAACGTCCTTACCCCTACTTATTACAGCTTGACAAAGGGAACACACGGCTTGACACCTGTTGTCCGCATTTCTGGTGAAATACCTCCACACCGAAGAGCTGATTTTTTTGGTATTTTCACCTGGCATGTCAACGGCCATATTCCTCCCACGGACAACAGGTGTCTCCCCGGGTGCCTGACTTAAACAAACCACCTCACCATCAGAATCCTCCTGGTCAATTTCCTCCCCAGCGCCAGCAACACCCATATCCTCCTCATCCTGGTGTACTTCAACACTGACATCTTCAATCTGACTATCAGGAACTGGACTGCGGGTGCTCCTTCCAGCACTTGCAGGGGGCGTGCAAATGGTGGAAGGCGCATGCTCTTCACGTCCAGTGTTGGGAAGGTCAGGCATCGCAACCGACACAATTGGACTCTCCTTGTGGATTTGGGATTTCGAAGAATGCACAGTTCTTTGCTGTGCTGCTTTTGCCAGCTTGAGTCTTTTCATTTTTCTAGCGAGAGGCTGAGTGCTTCCATCCTCATGTGAAGCTGAACCACTAGCCATGAACATAGGCCAGGGCCTCAGCCGTTCCTTGCCACTCTGTGTGGTAAATGGCATATTGGCAAGTTTACGCTTCTCCTCCGACAATTTTATTTTAGGTTTTGGAGTCCTTTTTTTACTGATATTTGGTGTTTTGGATTTGACATGCTCTGTACTATGACATTGGGCATCGGCCTTGGCAGACGACGTTGCTGGCATTTCATCGTCTCGGCCATGACTAGTGGCAGCAGCTTCAGCACGAGGTGGAAGTGGATCTTGATCTTTCCTTAATTTTGGAACCTCAACATTTTTGTTCTCCATATTTTAATAGGCACAACTAAAAGGCACCTCAGGTAAACAATGGAGATGGATGGATTGGATACTAGTATACAATTATGGACGGGCTGCCGAGTGCCGACACAGAGGTAGCCACAGCCGTGAACTACCGCACTGTACTGTGTCTGCTGCTAATATATAGACTGGTTGATAAAGAGATAGTATACTCGTAACTAGTATGTATGTATAAAGAAAGAAAAAAAAACCACGGTTAGGTGGTATATACAATTATGGACGGGCTGCCGAGTGCCGACACAGAGGTAGCCACAGCCGTGAACTACCGCACTGTACTGTGTCTGCTGCTAATATATAGACTGGTTGATAAAGAGATAGTATACTCGTAACTAGTATGTATGTATAAAGAAAGAAAAAAAAACCACGGTTAGGTGGTATATACAATTATGGACGGGCTGCCGAGTGCCGACACAGAGGTAGCCACAGCCGTGAACTACCGCACTGTACTGTGTCTGCTGCTAATATATAGACTGGTTGATAAAGAGATAGTATACTCGTAACTAGTATGTATGTATAAAGAAAGAAAAAAAAACCACGGTTAGGTGGTATATACAATTATGGACGGGCTGCCGAGTGCCGACACAGAGGTAGCCACAGCCGTGAACTACCGCACTGTACTGTGTCTGCTGCTAATATAGACTGGTTGATAAAGAGATAGTATACTCGTAACTAGTATGTATGTATAAAGAAAGAAAAAAAAACCACGGTTAGGTGGTATATACAATTATGGACGGGCTGCCGAGTGCCGACACAGAGGTAGCCACAGCCGTGAACTACCGCACTGTACTGTGTCTGCTGCTAATATATAGACTGGTTGATAAAGAGATAGTATACTCGTAACTAGTATGTATGTATAAAGAAAGAAAAAAAAACCACGGTTAGGTGGTATATACAATTATGGACGGGCTGCCGAGTGCCGACACAGAGGTAGCCACAGCCGTGAACTACCGCACTGTACTGTGTCTGCTGCTAATATAGACTGGTTGATAAAGAGATAGTATACTCGTAACTAGTATGTATAAAGAAAGAAAAAAAAACCACGGTTAGGTGGTATATACAATTATGGACGGGCTGCCGAGTGCCGACACAGAGGTAGCCACAGCCGTGAACTACCGCACTGTACTGTGTCTGCTGCTAATATAGACTGGTTGATAAAGAGATAGTATACTACTAATATTATATATACTGGTGGTCAGGTCACTGGTCACTAGTCACACTGGCAGTGGCACTCCTGCAGCAAAAGTGTGCACTGTTTAATTTTAATATAATATTATGTACTCCTGGCTCCTGCTATAACCTATAACTGGCACTGCAGTAGTGCTCCCCAGTCTCCCCCACAATTATAAGCTGTGTGAGCTGAGCAGTCAGACAGATATATAATATATATAGATGATGCAGCACACTGGCCTGAGCCTGAGCAGTGCACACAGATATGGTATGTGACTGACTGAGTCACTGTGTGTATCGCTTTTTTCAGGCAGAGAACGGATATATTAAATAAACTGCACTGTGTGTCTGGTGGTCACTCACTATATAATATATTATGTACTCCTGGCTCCTGCTATAACCTATAACTGGCACTGCAGTAGTGCTCCCCAGTCTCCCCCACAATTATAAGCTGTGTGAGCTGAGCAGTCAGACAGATATATATAATATTATATATAGATAATAGATGATGCAGCACACTGGCCTGAGCCTGAGCAGTGCACACAGATATGGTATGTGACTGAGTCACTGTGTGCTGTGTATCGCTTTTTTCAGGCAGAGAACGGATTATAAAGTAAACTGCACTGTCCTCACTAGTAAACTCTCTCCACTCAGTCTCTACACTTCTACAGTAACAGTACTCCTCCTAGTCAGCTCCAGTAAATCTCTCTCAGTCTCTTATAATCTAAATGGAGAGGACGCCAGCCACGTCCTCTCCCTATGAATCTCAATGCACGTGTGAAAATGGCGGCGACGCGCGGCTCCTTATATAGAATCCGAGTCTCGCGATAGAATCCGAGCCTCGCGAGAATCCGACAGCGTCATGATGACGTTCGGGCGCGCTCGGGTTAACCGAGCAAGGCGGGAAGATCCGAGTCGCTCGGACCCGTGAAAAAAACCATGAAGTTCTGGCGGGTTCGGATTCAGAGAAACCGAACCCGCTCATCTCTAGTATATACTCCGTCCTCAGTACCACATACAATCAACTAACAAGACAAATACAAACATTTAAATACCTGTGCATTGCCGCGCTGTCCTCGCCGCCGCACACCGGGTCCTCTCTTCCGGTCATCACCTCACACTTCCCCTATTTCCGCTGACGTCACCGTTGCCATGGTCACGCACAGCGTGCGTGTCATCAGCCCCGCCGCCCGGAACTACAGGGGATTGGATGTGCGTCCGGCTATAGGAAACCCTGTGTGTTGGGTAACCGAGGGCAACTGCAGCTAAAAACATGAACATACAAACAAATTATATTGTACACACATAGAAAATAAAAAAAAGGATTTTAAAAGACAAAATCACAAGCAGCATCAGGAAACATACTGGCCGAAGGTGCCTATATGGGGGGAACTCATCACAACGCTCAGATGTATACACCCTGACTGGCTCACTACTAATCTTAAAAATAGCTAATATTTAGCTATTTTTGAGATTAGTAGTGAGCCAGTCAGGGTGTATACATCTGAGCGTTGTGATGAGTTCCCCCCATATAGGCACCTTCGGCCAGTATGTTTCCTGATGCTGCTTGTGATTTATTCTTTTAAAATCCTTTTTTTCATTTTCTATGTGTGTACAATATAATTTGTTTGTATGTTCATGTTTTTAGCTGCAGTTGCCCTCGGTTACCCAACACACAGGGTTTTCTATAGCCGGACGCACATCCCCTGTAGTTCCGGGCGGCGGGGCTGATGACACGCACGCTGTGCGTGACCATGGCAACGGTGACGTCAGCGGAAATAGGGGAAGTGTGAGGTGATGACCGGAAGAGAGGACCCGGCGTGCGGCGGCGAGGACAGCGCGGCAATGCACAGGTATTTAAATGTTTGTATTTGTCTTGTTAGTTGATTGTATGTGGTACTGAGGACGGAGTATATACTCCGAAACGTCTACCTCTCAATACAGAATCTATATTTGCTGACAGTCTCCAGTGCCGTTATTCTTGGATGTTATATATATATATATATATATATATATATAAATGTGTGTGTGTATAATATACACCCAGTATCATAATATGTATACACCCAGTGCAATGTCACAGAGATCCTATTGCCTGCTTAACCCCCCTGCCCAAGTATTTCCTATCCCTACCTGCCTCCATTCCCCTAGTACTGCCCAAACTTCTATCTACCCTTACCCCCTTAAAACCCCCAGTACTGCCTGCCCTCACACCCCATAATATGTGATAGGACACAGAAATAGTTGAGTAGGACCCCAATTTTTTAAAGTGAGGAGTCCCTGGGACCCACAATTTTTTTTGCTGTGCACGATCACTGCAACACCCTTTAGCACATTAATCCACCCACCCTATCAGCTGACATAACGCTCCCCTCACACAGCAGCACCCATACTTCGCTCCCATAGCATCCACACTACGCTCACACAGCAGCAACCATACTGCGTAACACAGCACCCATACTACACTCAAATGCACCCATACTACACTCACACAGCACCACCCATACTTCGCTCAAACAGCATCCACACTATGCTCACACAGCAGCACTCATACTACACTCACACAGCAGCACCCATACTACGCTCACACAGCATCCACACTACGCTCACACAGCAGCACCCATACTACACTCACACAGCATCCACACTACGCTCACACAGCAGCACCCATACTACACTCACACAGCATCCACACTACGCTCACACAGCAGCACCCATACTACACTCACACAGCATCCACACTACGCTCACACAGCAGCACCCATACTACACTCAAACTGCACCCATACTACGCTCACACAGCAGCACCCATACTACGCTCACACAGCAGCACCCATACTACGCTCACACAGCATCCACACTACGCTCACACAGCAGCACCCATACTACACTCACACAGCATCCACACTACGCTCACACAGCAGCACCCATACTACACTCACACAGCATCCACACTACGCTCACACAGCAGCACCCATACTACACTCAAACTGCACCCATACTACGCTCACACAGCAGCACCCATACTTCGCTCACACAGCAGCACTCATACTATACTCACACAGCAGCACCCATACTATGCTCACACCAGTGACGTGCGGTGAGGTCACTGGTTGGGGAGGCACTGGCAGCTAACATGCCCCCCCCCCCCCCCCCGAAAAAAACAAAACAAAAAAAAAAAGTGTGCTCCCCCAACACATCAGGAAAACTAGCACTAGGCAGAACCAGCCAGGGGGAGTAATGCCATAGCAGGGGAGACACTCAGTATGGGGTCCCCCTGCCATAACATTAATCTGCCCCCCCCCCCAGCCAGTCAGCCCAGGGTTGGAATTCCTCGGAAAGTGGGAACCCCAAAAAATAAAAATGGGGTCCCCCCTCCCGAGCAATAACCAGCACTGGGCTGATAGCCCAGTGCTATGCCCCGCACCCCTGGTGGCGGTGGGTGCGGGGTTCATTGTGTGTTAATATTGTTCTTTACAGGTGGCCTACAGGTCCCAGCAAGCCTGCCCCAGCATGCTGGCACTTGGAGAACCACAAGTGCCAGCATGCCCGGACATAAAGGGCCTGCTGGCACCTGTAGTCCACCTGCAAAGAATAGTAATATTGTTCTTTACAGGTAGCCTACAGGTCCCAGCAAGCCTGCCCCAGCATGCTGGCACTTGGAGAACCACAAGCGCCAGTATGCCCGGACATAAAGGGCCCGCTGTCACCTATAGTCCACCTGTAAAAAAAATATTAAAATAAAACGCCACACGTCTTGAAAATAAGCTTTATTAAACTGGGTCTTCACCCCCAGGGCTTCCAGCGTCTTCACCTGGCGGGCGGCGGCTGCTAAGCTCTTTTGCATAGCCGCCGCCCAGCCAGGACTTCCGGCCGTCTTCTTTCTTCAGGAGCTCTTCACTGCTCCTCCTCCGCCGTCGGACTGACTCTCCTCCGCCTCGCGCTGACTTATATAAGTCAGCCGGAGGGGGCGGGGCGATGACGCAGCGAGCCGTGATTGGCTCGTGGCGGCCATCTTGAATTTCAAAAATGACGCTGAGGCGCCATTTTTGAAACTGGAACCGCTCCGCTGCCAAACTCTGCAGGATCAAGGTAATTTTCCGCCGCCGCAACCCGCCGCCTGCTCCACCGCCGCCCGCACCACCGCCGCATCCCGCCGCCCGCACCATCGTCGCATCCAGCCGCCAGCACCTCCTCCGCCAGCGTCGCCCACACAGTGATTGACAGCGGATCCAGTGACGGATCCGCTGGCCAAGCACTGTGGCCTCACTGACAGGGACGTGCTTTCATAGGTTGAAAGCACGTCCCTGTATGAAAGCGGCACCACTAATGGTGCCGCTTTCCCATATATTTTCAATGGGCTTTTACAGCCCATGGCTAGTCCCCGCCCGTGCCCGCCCCCTGCTCCCCATACTTTCCCCAGTGACAACGGGAGGCACCACGATCGGTGCCTCCCAAACACATAAAGAGAGGAGCAATGTAAAGAATAATATTAAGAAGATACATATGACACAGAATATGTGTCATATGCATCTTCTTTGTATTATCTTAATCATTAATGACAGGGGAGGCACTGCCTCCCCTGACTGCACGTCCCTGGCTCACACAGCATCCACACTACGCTCACACAGCAGCACCCATACTACACTCAAACTGCACCTATACTACGCTCACACAGCAGCACCCATACTATGCTCACACAGCAGCACCCATACTATGCTCACACAGCATCCACACTACACTCACACAGCAGCACCCATACTATGCTCACACAGCAGCACCCATACTATGCTCACACAGCATCCACACTACGCTCACACAGCAGCACCCATACTATGCTCAAACATTATCCACACTATGCTCACACAGCAGCACCCATACTACACTCAAACTGCACCTATACTACGCTCACACAGCAGCACCCATACTATGCTCACACAGCAGCACCCATACTATGCTCACACAGCATCCACACTACACTCACACAGCAGCACCCATACTACGCTCACACAGCAGCACCCATACTATGCTCACACAGCATCCACACTACGCTCACACAGCAGCACCCATACTATGCTCAAACATTATCCACACTATGCTCACACAGCAGCACCCATACTACACTCAAACTGCACCCATACTACACTCAAACTGCACCCATACTACGCTCACACAGCAGCACCCATACTACGCTCACACAGCACCCATACTACACTCACACAGCAGCACCCATACTACGCTCACACAGCACCCATACTACACTCACACAGCAGCACCCATACTACGCTCACACAGCACCCATACTACACTCACACAGCAGCACCCATACTACGCTCACACAGCACCCATACTACGCTCACACAGCAGCCATACTACACTCACACAGCAGCACCCATACTACGCTCACACAGCACCCATACTACGCTCACACAGCACCCATACTACACTCACACAGCAGCACCCATACTACGTCATACAGCAGCACCCATACTACGTCATACAGCAGCACCCATACTACGTCATACAGCAGCACCCATACTACACTCAAACTGCACCCATACTACACTCACACAGCAGCACCCTTACTATGTCACACAGCACCCATACTACACTCGAACTGCACTCATAGTACGCTCACACAGCCCAAATTAGCCCCCCCCATCCCCCACAGAACTCAGTAATCCAACAATTTATACATCCCACATTCACCCCCATACAGACACATACACACATCAGAAATCGATTCTGCTCATCATGGACATGGAGAGCCACTATAGAAGTTACCTGGCATCATGCAGCAACATCAGCAGCAACTACGGTAGCGTCTAGATTCTCTTCGTGCAGAGGACCTTTCCCATAACCCCCTGGGTCCATGTCACAATCTATTTGGAATAGAAAAGTGTGGCGAGCGAAGCGGAGCGAGACACCGTGCCCGATGCGTGGCGAGCGTCCAATGCTGCATAGAGAAAAAAAAATACCCCAAACGGACGGAGAACGAAGAAAACATTTAGGAGCTGTAAGGGCGGAAGTTCTCTCCTGCCCACTCGTTTTGTCATGTCCAGGTCCTTTGCACGAAGGCAACATAGACACAACCCAGCAACTACATGCTCGTGTAGTTACAGTCTGGGGGCGGAGCTTGCGTGTGTCAGGCTCAGTCAGGACCCGGAGTGAGGAGAGAGTGGACGCTGGAGGAGAGGGGAGGGGTGGCCAGTGCACTGCCTGCACGGGTCTGTGGCTGCTGCCTGCTGATCTCACTGACAGGTGAGAGTTTCGGGCTTTAGGAGGTGGGGCCTGGGAGGAGGGGGAGTGGACGCAGCCGTGGACCAGGCATTTTCATGTCAGGGGATGGGGGTGTGTGTGAGTGTGCGGCTCGTTTTGGTGTCACCCTATTGACAGGTGACACCCGGGTGCGGGCCGCACCTCCCGCACCCACCTCATGACGCCACTGGGTGTACCTCATGCCAAAACTGTGATACCAAAGCGCAATCCCAGAAACAGTGGAAGAGATCTGCCTCATCCGTTAAGCATTTGGTGCATTTAGCATCTTCCGAAATGCCCATTAAAAGTCGGCGCTTAGGCGAAACATATGCCCTATGGAGCATTTTATAGGCCATTTCTTGGTATGAGCTTGCAGGAATAAAATTCAGAGTCAGCTGAAAGTGGTTTAAGAGGGAGTCAGGGGAGACCGTTGAAATGCGGGAGGACCATTGGGACAGTTCTGGAAGGTCCGTGTCTGGATCTATTTCAATACGAATTTGTGTATATATGGTTGAAATAGAATAGAAGGACGATTGGAGAAGTGTGTCAAAGGAATTAAGAAAATCGACACCTGTCAATTTGGGCAAAACAGTTTAAAGATAGTGTACTGCCTGGAAATAGGCAAACTCATGGTGAGGGGGCAAGCCATATTTATCCCTTGCCTCCGCGAAAGACAATGGGAGGCGAGAAGTATTAAGCAGGTTGCGCAGGTTACGGATACCATAGGAGCACCAGGCAGTGAAGGGCTGTAATGCCCCCCCCCTGAAACTCCAGGTTACCGACAAAGGGTAATGAAAGTGAGTAGAAATATTGAAGTTTAAGAGGTTTCCTCGCCATTCTCCATGTCTGTATGATAGGAAATAGCAACAAGTTGGTAGTTATATGCAAGGCCAATTTGGAGGGTCTGGCATGGAGAAGGTAACTGAGGGACAAGGGAGCGCAGAGCTGGGAGTCTAGAACAGAATCTGTATAGTAGTTATTATCTCCAAGCCAATTCATAGCAATGCGGAGGAGGCATGCTAGATTGTATTGTTTAACATTGGGTAGGTTGATTCCACCTCTAAGCACTGTTTGGGATAATTTTTTCGTACTAATCCGAGGTCGCTTGCCAGCCCAGGTAAACTTGGAGATAGAAGCATTCAGAGAAGATAGATCCGATTTAGACAATAATAAAGGGGTCATCTGTAAAATATAAAGACGTTTTGGGAAGCTGGCCATTTTAAACAGGTTGCATCGTCCCAGCAAATTAAGAGGGAGGGATTTCCAAACGTCAAGCTCAGTCCTTATCCTATGCAGGACCGGGGTAATATTGAGCCTATATAGATGGCAAGGATGAGAGGGGTGTGCGACACCTAGAAAAGTTATATGGGTAGTAGCCCATTTAAAGGAAAAAGTGTTCCCCCATCCCAGTCTTGCCCGTCCATACATGGCCAACGCCTCCGACTTTCCATAATTAATAGAGAATCCTGCGAAAGAAGAAAAGCAATCAATTATGGCAATTAGCTGCGGAATTGCACGGTGAGGGTCAGACATAAAAAGGAGAAGGTCGTCGGCAAACACCACCACTTTTAGTTCTTGCGTGCCAACAGCAATGCCCCTATAGTCTCTGTGTAACAGGATATGTCGTATAAGGGGTTCTAATGCTAAATTAAAAAGAAGGGGAGATAAAGGGCATCCTTGTCTGGTGCCTCTTTCTAATGTGAAAGAGGGGGATGTCACATTGTTGACCAGCACCTGCGCCACAGGGTTGATATATATATATAGTCTGCACTAAATTACAGAACGAGGTGCCAAAACCCTGGTGGGTAAGTACTCTATTCAAATGAGGCCAGGCAATCTTTTTTTTTTTTAATAATTTCTTTCTTTATTGAAGCATTTCCATACAGAAAACAATCATAAACACAAGGTCATTGTGAAGGATATGATAAGATACATAAAACAATACATACATAATATAATGTATAATATAAGGAGGAGTTCAACAAAGGGTAATTTGTACATCATCAAAAGACAACAAGTAACACCCATAGGTATGCCACGGATCTTCAGAGAGATGGGAACACATCACTACCGCTAATCAGTGTTTACAAGAGTGATAGGAGGGTCTCGAAGAAAAGTCCTAGTTTCATACCAAAGTGTGCTGCAAAAGCATAAATTGATGGCCTCTTTGGTACGAGTAGGTAGTGTTTCAATAAAACTTTCCCATGTTGCAAAAAAGGATTCGGTGCGAGATTCTTTTTGGAGTGAGGCCTCCAGCCAATCCATATGACAAATAAAGAATAGTTTTTCCTTAAACAGTACTAGAGTCGGGGCGGAACTATGGACCCACATGTGCAGAACGGCTTTCCTAGCTGCCGACGAGATTGCTAAAAGTAATTTTTTAACTGGCTTGGGGGCTCTAATCCCAGGAGGCATGATGCCAAATATAGCCCATTCCGGTGTGAAGGGAATGTAGTTTACCAATTGTTGGGAAGCAAAGCGCCAAACTGCTAACCAGAACCGCCGTAAGAGTGGGCAGGCCCAGAAACAATGATAAAGGTCCGCTATTTGATGTCCACATTTAGGACAAGAAGGGTCGTTTAAAAGGCCTATCAAGAAACCTCTGTGGGGAGAAATATAAGATCTGTGAAAAATATTAAGATACATTTCTGTGTATTTAGCAGCGGGAAATATAGTTATTGAGATATTTAGCATGCGCAATAACCCGTCAATGTCTAGGTTAGGGAAATTTTCTAACCATTGGGCCATGCCAGTTTTGTATTTAGAATGATCTACCATAGTGTGAAGTTGTTTATAATAAAAGGAGATAGCACCTTTAGATTGTTCCGGTCGAAGTAGGATTCGATCCAATTGATTATCCCAATCAGTCACAGGTAACAGTCTGGAAACCGTGCTAACATAATGTTGAGCTTGAAAAAAAAGCAAAATTTTGGGGGCCAATACATGGATATTTAGATAGGGCCTCCGCGTAAGATAATGGTTTATGGGATCCAGGATTGATAAGCTGTCCTAAACTATAAATTCCTGATGATCTCCAGTCATTAAAAGGATGGGCGGCCTCTCCATTTTGAAAACCCGGATTTTGTAAAAAGGGCAAATGAATAGACAAGTGTTTATGTAATTTATATTTATGCCTCAGGGATAACCAAACTTTTCTAGTGGTCATTAGGAGGGGGTTATTAGTTAAGTCTGCAGAGATTTCAGCATCAGTTAAGTGTAGAAAGGCTATCAGGGACACTTGAGGAATAAAATTTTGTTCGAGAAAAGAATCAGTGTAGGTTTGAGTACCAGACAACCAGTCCTTAATATAACGAATGTGGGAAGCATAACTATACGCCAGGATGTCTGGAAAATTAACTCCCCCATTAGTTTTAGGCTGGCCTAACTTAAATAGGCCAATTCTCGCACGTTTATTGTTCCAAATACATTTCCTAAAAGCCGATGTTATCTGTGAGAGGTCTTGCCTGGTGAGCAGAAGGGGGAGAACTTGCAATGGGTAAAGGAGTTTTGGGAAACATATAATTTTAATTATATTCGTCCTACCTAAAAAAGAGAGTTGTAAATGGGCCATCGCCTCAAGGTCCCCCATTATTTTAGAGAGCGTCTTTCCCATATTGACACCATAGAGATCTGCAATGTTTTTGGGAAGATAAACGCCCAAATACGGGATTTTCTTTCTAGCCCAGTGTAAGGGCAACTGCGCCGCCCACAATGGCCTATAGAAGCCTTGTTTCAGATAAAGTGCACTGGATTTTTCAAAATTAATAAAAAAGCCAGAAAGGGATCCCACCCTTCCGAGCAATTCTAACAATGGTTTAAGGGACTGTTTGGGATTGGATATGTATATCAGAACATCATCCGCAAATGCAGTGACTTTCACTTCCAACGAGCCAACCGATATACCCTTCAATGCTGGCCAGGCTTCTATTATACGGAGTAAGGGGTCAAGGGACAAATTAAAAAGTAAGGGAGACAAAGGGCATCCTTGACGAGTGCCTCTCGACATAATAATAGGGTCACTTCTCGTGCCATTAACCAAAAGAGAGGTCATGGGGGAGCTATAAAAGAACTTTATAAGATTAATAAAATCTAGGCCGAAGTTACGAGCTAGTAAAACTTTAAACAAAAAGGGCCAGGATACCGTGTCAAAAGCTTTCTGAGCGTCTAGGCTCAGAAGCATATTTGGAGCGGTGGGGTTGCTGTTGGAAGCAATAATAGAGGCAATGGCTGTACGGATACCTTTGACTAGATGTCTACCCCGGGTGAAGCCTAATTGATGAGATGAGCAAAGGGAGGAGGAGAACATTTGTAAGCGAGAAGACATAATTTTGGACAAAATTTTGAAGTCCACATTTAATAGAGTAATAGGGCGATAGGAACTCACCAGTGTCGGGTCGCGGTCAGGCTTTAATATAAGGGTAGTGAAGGCTGCATTAAAAGAGGGGTATGATGGGCACTTTTTGTGTATAGTACGGTATAGTTCTAGTAAGGTCGGTATCATTTCAGTTGATAAGATTTTAAAATATTCCCCTGAGAAACCATCCGGCCCCGGGGCCTTACAAGAATGTAAGGAAGAGATTGCCGACCTGATTTCCTCTTCAGTAATTTCCAATTCTAGAAGATCAATTTGGTCTGGGTTTAGACTAGGTAAATTGGCCTCTCTGATAAGTTCATCTAAGACCTCTGGGTCGCATGGTCCAGCAGAGTATAGGGAGCAATAATAGTCATAGGAGGCTGTCGATATATCGGACGTACGTGTCAGACAAGAGGGAGTCCCAGTACCTTTAATAGAAACTATATGGTTTTTTCTTTTATAGCCCTTAGTTAGTGAGGCCAACAAGCGTCCCGTCCTGGCACCTCATCTATAATATTTATTTTTCGTGAAGTCTAAACGTGATTGAGCTTGGGAGAGTAGGAAATCCTCCAGCATAGATTTAGTTTGATTATATATAGTAAATTTTTCTCCTGAGGGGTCAGCTACGTACTCAGCAAACGTAGTTTGTACCATTTGGGAGAGTAAGCGGTAATGGTCTTTTTGAGCTTTATTACGGCCAGATACATATGAGATAATACTACCTCGCATTACAGACTTCGATGCTTCCCAAAAGAGAATCGGATCATCCCAATGGGCAATGTTGTTATCTACATAGTCTAACCAGTTACGCTTCAAGTATTCCCGAAATTTTTCTGATTGAAATAAATATGCTGGAAATTTCCAAGTGCGGTGTGTGGGGCCTACATGCGGTGGTCTAAACGAGAATTCAATCGGCGCATGATCCGAAATCAGTATCTCGGCAATATTCGCGGAAGTCACCTCAGAAATTAAAGAGTCCGCTACTAAGAAATAATCTATGCGGGAGACCGTATGGTGCACTCCCGAATGGAAAGTGAAAGATTTATCCGATGAATGAAATAGTCTCCAAACGTCAGTCACCTGGAGATCTATCATAAATTTCATAAGTGTAGACCAAATTGTGGAATGTCGATTGGATGGAATTGGAGACTTATCCAAGGTCGGGTCATGCACCGTATTGAAGTCCCCCCCGATTATCAATGAAAAGACCTCTCGCTGTTGTAGCAGAAAAGTCATCTGGGTCAAGAATTCCGATACTTGAATGTTGGGAGCATATATATTTAAGAGAGTGTATGTGATGTCTCCAATCTTAACATCTATCAGTAGGTAACGGCCATTAGGGTCCGGGACAGTGTTTAAAATGGTGTATGGAAGGTGTCTTGCAAAGAGGATAGCCACTCCTCTAGTCTTATTAACATATGGGGCCGAGACACAGTCACTCAGCCATCCAGCGCGAAGGAAAGATCCATCCCCCTTCCTCCAGTGGGTCTCCTGTAAAAAAATTATATCTGGATTGAATTTCTTAAGGTGTGATAGGGCCCTCTGACGATTGATGGGAGAATTGAGTCCACCAACATTCCACGAAAAGGCATTTGATCGAGTTGTGGGGAGGCGTGTACGGTAAATTGGAGGCACTAAATGCCATCAGCCAATCCCACTCTTCCCTGCGTCCAACCTATAATACGATCTCATCGATTTATAGCGGGATCCCCTGTCCCAGCGAGCAGGGGGCAACCCATAAAACCCATCTACAGCTAGGTGTTCCCATCTCTCCACCTCCAATGCAACAAGATATAACACAAAAGGTTGAAAGTATTGTAGTATAAACACATCAGAATTACTAAAAGACATAGAGCAATGCTTCAATAATTTTTTCTGAATTTTCTTGAACCAAAAATTATCATGGAGGATCGCCATAACGGCTATGCGATCGACCATTGGAATCAACAAAAGACAAACAGTAAATAGAAAAAGGAGATCCAGTCTCCCAAATAATAACATAGCAATCATTATTTTAAGAGGGGCGTATGAACAAAGTAGCCTCATCTCCCATCGTCAGATAAAAAATATAGCTATGAGAGAGAAAAAAAAAGATAACAACAACATTTGTTTTGGCCTAAACTTTCAACGATTGGGAGACGTCCGGGCCAATGCTCCTGGTGAACTCATCGGGGAAGGACAGGGTAGGAAGTGTCTGCGGGCCTCGTCTGGGTCATCGAAAAATATTGTACGGCCATTGTCAGTAACCCTCAACCTGGCAGGATATAGGAGGGCAAAGCGTTTTTGCGATTCCACTAAGAATTTGCAGACTGGAGAGAACGCCCTACGTTTTTGAGTGACCGCCACTGAAAAATCTTGAAAAATCAAGATGCGGGCACCGTCAATGACCAATTTGCCCAATTTTTTATAGGCTCGTAATATTATTTCCTTCGTCCTATAATCAAAGTATCGGGCTACTACAGGTCTGGGAGGGGAGTTAGGACCATCCCTCTCAATTCCCACCCTATGGACTCTTTCAACCTGGGGAAACTCCATTTTATCAGAAATACAAAGAGCAGGGATCAGTTGGGACGCTAGGTAGTCTCCTAGGAGGGGAGGTTTGACATGTTCAGGAATACCGATAAATCGGAGGTTATTCATACGGTTTCTATTTTCCAGATCATCACGTTTGTCTTGGAGTTCCCGAATCATTCCAACGGACGAGTCAGCCGAGGACTCCACAGTGTGGACTGCGTCCTCTAAGTCACTAACCCTCTGCTCTACCTCCGATATTCTCGAGGTATTCGAGGCCACTTCCCGTAAGGTGGACTGAAACGAATCTCTAAACTCATCTAATTTCTTATCAATATGGGGCATGAGTACCGAGAGAATCTCTTTAGCAGTTTGAGACACTGGGGGGATCGCATCTAGTTGGGGTGTGGGGTCGGGATTCCCAGCCATAGTTGTTACAGGTTGTGACTGGGAGGGGGAAGAGCCACCAGACTTATGTGATTTCCTTCTGACCATATTTTCTGACCCAGTCCTATTTAAAAACCTCTCCATCAAGTAGGGGTTGTCTAATGGGGAAGGTCCAAAAGGGTCGGAGACAGTTCACCAGTAAATAAAAACTATCAGATGGAGTACATCTGAAATCGTAAAGTAAGACGCCCCAAAGGAGTAAGTGAGTTTTCACATGACACAATATGAATAGCCCGTCCCTTACCTATATTATAGCAAACCAACGGACAACCAACTGGAATGCTATAGGGAAGGCAACGTTGGCACAAGGATTATGAACACTATGTGCGCAGGGTCAATTGTGTTCAATAATAAATAAAAAGAAAAAAAAAGAAAAAAAAGAAAAACAATTTCAAGTATTTACTGAGATATACAGTAACAATGTTGTAAATATAATAAAATATCACACTTTCCGATATTATGAGAATCTGTGATACCGTTGACTAAAGGGGGGATAAGATAAAATAATAATTGCAGTAATGTCAAACATCCACAAGGTGTCAGTGTCTGACAGGCTAATTTGTGAGAAGAGCCATTGATGTATGCTTCTGCTATATTATAGTGACAGAGAAGTAGGCACAGCTATGACAGATTCAACATGTGAGTGGAAAAAGAAAGAGGCTATAGTAAGAGGAGATAAATAGTCAGAATAAGCAGGGAGAAATTTCAGTGATCAGAAGGCAGATGGGGGGGGGGGCAACTTAGCATTAATTAAATCCCCTATGAGATGCAGTCCACCAGCGGCCTGGGATCGCAGAGAGTGTCCGGACCACCCACAGCAGCGATGTATAATCCCTCTAACCTCTCCGCAAGACTAGATGAACACTCGTCCGCAGGGTACCCGCAGCCTCACAGCCTCACAGACAGACAGCGTGGCCTCCAGGGTCCGGAGGAGCAGCAAGTGTCCAGGACACCACAGCAGATCCCCAGCTGCAGAGGGCAGGCTTCAGTCAAGACACAGCAGGGAGAGGGTTCAGCCGCACCGCTCGTCCAGAGGGTCACCAGGGGGAAATCCAAGCAGGGTCGCGAGGAGCTCCCGGCTCGCGCACATCAGGAGCGGCAGGAGCGGCGGGCAGGTAAGGGGGAAGCACCAATCAACCCCGCAGGTATGTCGCAAGGGGGGGATAGGAACAAAACGGCCACTGTATTATCAGATCCTCCGTTTCCGCAGCCCAGTAGTCACCTCCACAAGCTCAGTCCGTCAGCCGCCGGGGCTCCAATAACAGGGGGATGATCGTAGAAGTATACGTCCCCTTCACCGGCCGCTCCCAACGGCCCGACAGCAGACCAGACGCTCCAGAAGTAGCATCCACGGGCCCCCAGGCAGAGTCTAGAGTTAGTAGGCAAGGATATGGGGAGTCGAGGGGAGCAAGCCCAGCTTAGATTAATCCCAGTGAACGGCAAGCACGCCGATGATAGCTGCAGGATGACTCAAATGGAGGAGCGGGGAGCGTGGGCACTCACCATGCGGCGGCCCGATCACGGGCCCGACTCCGGGGAACGGGGCTCCCATCCAGCAAATTTCACCAATAGAGCCAGCACCGGGGTCCCTAGTGCGTGAGGGAGACAATCCCAGAGGCAGGTGTCGAAAATGTGGCTGGAGAACAGTCAGATGGTGATGGATGGGGCAAACGGGAGCAGAGCTCATCTAAAATGTGGCCATCTTGGATGCGCCACCCACCGGAAGTCGGCCAGGAAATCTTATCAAATGCCTTTTCTGCGTCCAAATTTATGATAATGTTATTTTTGGCCTGACTGAAGTGAGTGTAAGATATCGCAGCTAAGGCCGCCCTTGTTCCCCGTGTGGATTGTCTACCCTTGACAAAGCCCATCTGTGCAGGCGAAATGAGACGGGTGATGCAGATCTGCAGCCTATTAGCCATGATTTTAGTCAAGATTTTAAAGTCTTGGTTGAGGAGTGAGATAGGGCGGTATGACCCTACCTGGGTGGGATCCTTACCAGGTTTCGCAAGCACGATAAGCTTCGCCTCGTTAAAACGGAGGGTGGTCTCCCCCGTCGTAAGGATATGGTTATATAATCGCGTTAGAACAGGGAGGATATCAGCGTCTAGCATCTTATAGAATTCGGCACTGAAGCCGTCAGGGCCAGGGCTTTTTCCGATACAAGCTTCGGCAGGTGTGTCTAATCTAGAAACGATTGTCCATCAACCGCGTTATCAGTGCCTGCAGAATATAAGGATTTGTAAAAACGCATAAAAGCCGAGGATATGTCGGTAGGATCAGAAAGAACAATTCCAGAACTGTGTAGTGAATCAACCCAAGTTTTGTTCCGAGGCCCTCTGACTAAATTAGCCAAGAGTTTTCCGGACTTATTTCCCCATCTATGAAACCTATTCCTGCCATAGTCATAGCTTATCTGGGCCTGTTCGGTAAGAAAGGTATCATAAATTTGCTTTGCCATGAGGTACGTTTCCTTGTGAGTGGGGTTATCGCATTGCTTGTAAGTACGATAAGCAAGCGTAAGAGCCGTACTAAGTTCCTGCAATTTAGTATTGAATTTCTTGCGTTTGGAATTAATATAAGAAATAATGTGGCCTCGAAGGACTGCCTTAGAGGCTCCCCAAAAAAGCGGAGTATTGGATTCCTGATCCAGTAACATAGTTATGCCAGGTGTGTTTAAGACGTAGTAAAAAATCTTCAGAGTGTAAGAGATATGCTGGGAACCTCCAACATTTGGAAATACTTTGGGGTAAAGCCAAATGTAGGGATAGAGTTATGGGGGCATGGTCTGAGATAATAATATCCTTAATTGAAGTGTGAGAGACTTTGAAGAATAGGTGTTTAGATAAGAAAAGATAATCAATGCGAGAATGAGTGGAGTGTGGGTGTGAGTAGAAAGAGTAGTCCCATTGGAGGGGGTGATGTATACGCCAAGGGTCTAGTAAAGCAAGTTGGGAATAAAAAGAGGAGCGAAGATTAGGAGAGGGCCCGGATTGTTTAGTACTCACCCCCGACCTGTCCATGGACGGATCGACGACTGTATTGAAATCTCCCCCTAAAATTAAATTTTGGCCGCCCCAAGACAGAACTCTCTGAAGAACATCTGCAAAAAAGAGGTTGTTATATCCAGTAGGTGCATAAAGATTCAAAAAGGTGTATACCATGTTATCAATAGAAACATCTAAGAGGATAAATCTGCCCTCAGGGTCAATAAATTTTTTAAGGATCGAGAATCGGAGATTCCTATGAAAGAGGATGGCAATGCCTCTGGTTTTATTGGTGTAAGGAGCGGAGACGCACCCTCCTATCCATGGGGCCTTAAATGACGGAGAGGAATCACGCACCCAGTGTGTCTCCTGTAAAAACACAACTTGAGGGGACATACGAGAGAGGTGGGCGAGTACCTTCTTACGTTTAATGGGGCTATTAAGACCCTCTTCATTCCAAGAAATTATGTTAAAATCAAAAAGTGGGGTGACTGCCGGGTCTGAGGGTTGAGAAGCAGCATGGCCAGTCATACTACCCCACTCCCGTAGATGGAGAATAAAATATCAAAATTGTATAGGTAAAATGGTGCCCCCCCCCCTGTCTCAGTGAGCAAGGAGGGGCCAACCCATGGAGGACCGAAACACATCATCCCAGCAGACAAGACAAACAAACAAACAAACAAACAAACAAACAAACAGAAAAAGACATCAAACTAGTAAACATGAAACAATTAGAGGCGTAGCCTTCAGCATTCATAAATAGCATGCCAACATCATGCCCCTAACACTGTGTGACCTGTAAACAATAGCAATTGAAGAGAAGAGCAAACTTTAAGTAGGAATCAACAGTCAAGTGTCAGGGTGAGCAAAATGGGCTTTTGCCGCCAACGGATCGTCGAAGAAGTGTGGTTTTCCATTGATAAAGACTCGAAGGCGAGCCGGATACAACAGTGAAAACTTGACGTTATCTTCAAACAGCCGTTTGCATATCGGAGCGAACTCTCTGCGTCTGTTAGCGACATAAGTGGAAAAGTCCTGGAATATAAGCAACCTTTCTCCCTTGTAGAGGAGACCTTCTGACTTTCGGTAGTGGTCTAAGAGCATGGATTTATCCGCATAGTTTAGGATCCTCATGATAACAGGGCGAGGATGTCCAGCAGAGTCTTTACGTTCAGGGCCAATCCTATGAGCCGTTTCAATGGCTAGCGGCGAGCCATGAAGGCCCATATCCAGTTTTTCCGGCAGCCAGGTAGAGAGAAGGTCTAGCAACGCATGGCCCCTCACCGACTCCGGGATGCCCACCACCCTCAAGTTGTTTCGACGGCTCCGATTCTCCAAGTCGTCAAGCTTATCAGTGAGGCCTTTAATCTCTTTGGTTTGGGCCTCTATAGTGGACTGTGCAGACTGTAGATCATCCTTCAATGTTGAGACCCTCTGCTCGACTTCATCCAAACGGCCATTATGTTGAGTTAGCTGAGTCAAGGTGGAATCTATGGCCTCTTTGAGGCCCACCAGCTTTTCATCTAGAAGAGGCCCGAGAACCGCAGCAATATCAGTAGGTTTCATTTAGGCTGTTTAGTGACCATAGCGTTAGTACGTTTTCGTTGGGAACGATAACGGGTGGTGGAACAATCAGAATCGGAAGAATTTCTATGGGAGATGTCCTCACGTGCGCCTGAAGCAGGACCAGAGGAGGACATTGGAGTGGACACCAGGAACTTTTCCATATGAGGTCGCCAGAGACAAATATATAAAGTAAGTAATAGTAAAGGGCGCAGAGAGTAGTTTAAAGAGGGTCACATCAGTGAGAGAGAGAGACTAGAGAGTTACATCACTACGAAGATGGCAAACATGTATGAAATAATTGCAACTCGCCCACAGCAGCTCTCATGGAGAAAGCCGACGGTAAAACTAATAAGGAGCTGTATGTAAAGGGGGAGGTAGCAAGCCGGTGTAAGCGTGTAGCGCCCCAGTCGTGAAGAGGGGGGAGGGGAGGGAGAGTTCCTCACCACACCACCAGTATACTATATCTCAACACCGGTAGTGTGGCTCCTGTCTCCCGGTTCCCAGGGTAGCTTTGGTGTAAAGAAATACTGCGCCAAAAGTGCAGGTTGCTGCTGAATTTCTGCAGATCACAAATAACAACCACAACAGAGGGGGGCAGCAAGGTGTGTAATTAGAAGACCCTCGGTGGTAGGCAGGTCAGCAGGAGATGTATCTGGGAGCAATAAAGGGGAGGACACCTTACCAGTAATGCGACTGGAAGTGTGGTGCTGGTGTCCACTCACCTGCTCCCTGCTCCGTCCAGGCCTTCCACAGCGGTAGGAACGGTGGTCACGGGTCAGCCAGGGTCGTCCGCGATGAGTATCCCCAGAGGGAGAGAGGCAGGTCTAGGTGCCTGTAGTACGGCACGGCCGGAAGATGTTGGCGCCGCTCGCAGGGATGAGCGTGCGCTCCTCCAAGTCCCTTCTGCTTCGTACTGTGGTGGCGGGCCGGGCGACCTCCCGGTCACCTTAGAGGAGGCACAGTGCAGCCGGAGTCAGCCGGAGTCAGCGGCATCCAGCGCGTCCGAGGTCATCCGCGACCTCGCCACAGGTTTTATGGACACCCATAGAGGGAGAAAAGCCTGTGGCGCCTGCAGTATTTCACCGCTAGTTGGGATTCTGGCGTCGGCATTGTGATGTCCGGAATCCCGACTAGCAGTATTGTAACCGCTTCCTGCCTATATATGTTATCCCTGCTCTGTGCTAAAGAGATCACATATGTAGACTAGTCATTCAGTTGCAACTGAAAAAGTCTGAAAAATTCCATTGAGGGTTTTCCTGACTTTTGAGGTAAAATGGAAAGACCGTTTTTATTTGATATATAAGGTGATGCATTGAAGCTTGAAGCATGTGAGAATGACATTCCATAACTTTCCACACCAACGCAGCTATATGATATGGTGTTTGGAGAGGTTTCAGACCTTATTGGTCAAGCCATAACTAATTTTGGGGAACATCTGCAAGCCTTAAGGCCCATATAGACGGGCCGATGTGCGAGAGATGTGTGCTGAGCGAACCGCTCAGCACACATCTCTCCCGCCGCTCAGCACAGCGCGATCTGTGCTGAGCATGTGGGGGGAGGGCGCTCATTTCACCCAGCGGGTGAAATGAGCGACCCGCTAGATTGGCCTGCACGGCAGGCCAATCTAGCAGCAGCGATGCGCGGGGCTGCGCATCGCTATCGCTGTATGGGGTACACACGGAGCGATCCTGCTTAAATTCTAAGCAATCTAGTCAGATTGCTTAGACTATCGCTCCATGAGTACCCCCCTTTACTCTCTCCACTCATTTTGCCACCCTGTAAATTTTTTCCCCTCTCCTTTGGGCCTTTTTCCTCTAATCTCTGGCTCCCGCTCCCCAACCACCATTTCCTCTCATGGCTGGGCCTAATTCAGACCTGATCTCTTTGCAGAGGGCTGCGATCAGATAGTCTCTGCCCAGGAAGAGTGAAAACCCGCCCCACGCAAGTGTGTGAAAGCATGTGTGCGCCATGCGAAAACTTTGCCAGACAGCTGCAAATCCGTTCGCAACATCGAATGATTTTTCCATACTGTGCAGTCTGTGCATACCCCAGGACTTACTCCTACAGTGCGATAGAAACAAGCTGATCGGGGCCGGAGCTGACCTCACAGAGCCTCCTAGAAAACGCTTGGGCATGCCTGCATTCTTCCTGATGCTCCCAGAAACCGGCCAGTTAACACCCCCAAACGTCCGCTTCCTGTCAATCACCTTGCGTACACCTAGCGATCAAAATTTTTGCACCATTCTTTCGCAGTTTGACGTGCGCATTGCAGTGCATATGCATGCACAGTCATTCAATAATCGTCTGCTGTGCAAATTCGCACTACAGCAATCAGGTCTGAATCGGGCCCCCCTTTCCCCTATGACCATCTCAGGCAATAAAAACTGTGTCAGTCTCTTAGTTTATTTTATCACCAGATTGTATGGAGGGTTTTATTTACTAACACTGAAAAAGTAGCCAGTATTAACCCTGCATGCAAAATAAAATAATAAAAAAAAGGATTAGTACCCCTTGCATTTCAACAGGGTTTGTCCAGCTGAACATCAAATTGCTAATTTTTGCTTTATTGTCACCTGAGAAACCTTCATTCACAAAAACATAGCTAGCTTTTTCTGTTATTTCTCTTACGTCCTAGAGGATGCTGGGGTCCACATTAGTACCATGGGGTATAGACGGGTCCACTAGGAGCCATTGGCACTTTAAGAGTTTGAGAGTGTGGGCTGGCTCCTCCCTCTATGCCCCTCCTACCAGACTCAGTTTAGAAAATGTGCCAGGAGGAGCCGGTCACAGCTAGGGGAGCTCTACAGAGCTTCTCTAGTAAAAGTTTTTTTTTAGAGTTTGTTATTTTACATGGAGGCTGCTGGCAACAGCCTCCCTGCTTCGTGGGACTAAGGATGGGGGGGGGGAGTAGTGTCCGCCCTGCGGGGTCTGAGCCACTATCTCCGCTGACAGGACACTAAGCTCCTGAGGGGATAGATCGTTCCCCGCCACATGGGATCGCTCACCCCAGCAGCATGCCGCCACCCCCATACAGAGCCAGAAGATCGGTGGCGAGTGAGTCACCGACCCCCCTTGCAAGCGGGAGGCCAGTGTGAAGATAGCGGCAACAGGGTAGGGAGCGTGGTATTAACTGCGCTCCGGAGCTCAGAGGCACACTGTGCGGCGCTGTGAGGAGGCGCCCTGCACTGGCCAGAAAGTCTGTCAGGGTCCGTGGATCTCAGCCAGCATTATCCTCCGTCCAGTATAATCATTGTGAAGAGCAGGAAGACAGCGCCATTTTGGGGGCGGAGCTTTTCCTCAGAGAGGACCCAGCAGTGTTCAGCGCCATTTTCCTGCCTGCACAGCACTGTCCAGGAAGAGCAAGTCCGTCCACAGCAACTCCAGCTATCTCTCACGGTACCAGGGGGTTGTAGAAGGGTGGGGGGAGGCTAAATACAAACTGTGTAACCTATTAAGGTGCACAGTCAGCGCTGGTAGGGGATCACCTTTTACCTAAAGGACGCTGTGTGTGGGTTGGCTCCAATCTCTGTGTCTCTATTGACATCCTTGGGGGTGAAACTCTGTCTGCCCTCCACTGTGTGTGTGTGTGTGTGTGTGTGTGTGTGTGTGTGTGTGTGTGTGTGTGTGTGTGTGTGTGTGTAGAGTGTCTGTGGTCTCCATACAGCTATGTCCAGGGACTGTGTGTCATATGCTGCAGAGGATATGTCCTCTCATGATGATCCCATTCCATGTAATCAGGATTGCACTGGTTTAGCACAGATACCAGCAAGGGAGCCTGAGTGGTTATCCTCTGTCAAATCTATGATTTCTCAGATTTCAAATAAGGTTGCACTAAATGAATCTGCAACTCAGGCTTTACAGAACTCGATGGCAGTCTGGCCCAGTTCTGGTACCTCAGGGCTCCCCGCTGTATATTCCCAAAAACATGCTCTTGCACAGATCATGCAGGATGACACGGAAACCGATTCTGACACTACAGATCGTGGCGGGGATGTGTTGCGGGGGGCCGCATCTCTTCCTAAAGGGGTGCAGTTGATGATAGAGGCTATTTGAGATGTGTTAAATATTGCTGATACAACACCGGAGCAGGTTGAGGAGTATTACTTTACTGACAATAAGAAAGCCTCGCTAACCTTCCCTGCATCAAAGGAATTAAATGCTATTTTCTAAAAAGCTTGGGAAAACCTTGATAAAAAATTCCAGATCCCTAAAAGGGTTCTGGTGGCATTTCCTTTCCTGGTAGAGGATGGGAAAACCCGCCCATTGTTGACGCCTTGAAAGAGCCGGCTGATCGTAAAATTGATAATACTCTCAAATCCATGTACACGGCTTCTGGGGCAATACTACGTCCCACTATTGCCAGTGCTTGGATTGCCAAAGCTATAGTAAAGTGGTCAGGCACGTTACTTGAAGATTTGGATACTATGGAGAAATGTGATGTTGAATTGTTTTTACGTAACATTTAGGATTCGGCAGGATTTCTGGTAGAATCCATGAAAGACCTGGGTTCCATGGCTGCGGGAATTTCTTCCATGTCTGTCTCCACGCATCGAGGACTGTAGTTGCACCAGTGGTCTGCCGACGCGGAATCCAGGAGAAGTGTGGAGACCCTACCCTACACAGGTCAGGCTCTCTTTGGGGAAGCGTTAGATGCGTGGATCTCCACAGCTACGGTGGGTAAGTCACCTTTTCTTCCCTCAGCAGCACCTGCTCCGAAGAAACCCTTTTCTTCAACTGCACCACAGCCCTTTCGGCCTGCCAAGCCCAGAAAGGCCAAGCCGTCCAACACCTTCTTTCGGGGAGGTCGGCCCAAGTCCAAGAAACCTGCTGCTGTAGGTTCCCAGGAACAGAAACCTGCTTCAGGTACACCAAAGTCCTCTGCATGACGGTGGACTGCACGCCCCGCAGGTGGGGCCGGTGGGAGCGAGACTCAGGCATTTCAGTCACGTCTGGGTGTCGTCCGGCCTGGATCCCTGGGTGCAAGATATTGTGTCCCAGGGGTACAGGCTGGAATTTCAAGATCTCCCTCTTCACCGATTCTTCAAATCAAGCTTGCCAGCTTTGCTGGCAGACAGGACGGTCCGTCAGGCAGCCGTCCAGAAGTTGGTGGAGGCACAGGTTATTGTACCGGTCTCTCTTCATATGCAAAACAAAGTTTACTGGCCCTCATTCCGAGTTGTTCGCTCGCAAGCTGCTTTTAGCAGCATTGCACACGCTAAGCTGCCGCCTACTGGGAGTGAATCTTAGCTTAGCAAAATTGCGAATGAAAGATTCTCAAAATTGCGAATAGAAATTTCTTTGCAGTTTCTGAGTAGCTCGGGACTTACTCTGCCACTGCGATCAGTTCAGTCAGTTTTGTTCCTGGTTTGACGTCACAAACACACCCAGCGTTCGCCCAGACACTCCTCCGTTTCTCCAGCCACTCCCGCGTTTTTCCCAGAAACGGTAGCGTTTTTTCACACACTCCCATAAAACGGCCAGTTTCCGCCCAGAAACACCCACTTCCTGTCAATCACACTCCGATCACCAGAACGAAGAAAAAACCTCGTAAGAGTAAAATACCAATCTTCATAGCAAATTTACTTGGCGCAGTCGCAGTGCGAACATTGCGCATGCGCAATTAGCGGAAAATCGCTGCTATGCGAAGAAAATTACCGAGCGAACAACTCGGAATGACCACCTCTATTCGAACATTTTCGTTGTACCGAAACCGGATGGTTTGGTCAGGCCCAGTCTGAACCTAAAATCGCTGAATCCATTTTTGAAGGAATCCAAGTTCAAAATGGAGTCTCTAAGGGTGGTGATATCAGGTCTGGAAGAGGGGGAATTTCTGGTATCCCTGGATATAAAGGATGCGTACCTCCACATTTTGATTTGGCCGCCGCATCAAGCTTATCTCCGATTTGCACTGTTGGACTGTCACTACCAGTTCCAGGCCCTGCCATTTGGCCTCTCCACGGCACTGAGGGTATTCACCACGGTGATGGCGGAAATTATGGTTCTCCTCAGCAGACAGGGGGTGAATATAATTCCATATCTGGACGATCTGCTGATAAAGGCATCGTCCAAGGAGAAGCTGTTACAGTCCATTCTTCTCACGACCCACCTGCTCAGAGTGTCACGCTCTGCGTAAGTTGGGGTTCCGACAACCGAGTTTTGGCTGAAGGGACAGCTACCTGTAAGGAGAGTAAACGAGGTGGCTGAATGTAATTCCTCCTCATGGGGTGGAATCCAAACTAAGTGTTAACATTGGACGGAGGGCGTGAAGAAAAGGAGGACTTCATAGGAAGATAACTGTAGTGTTAATGAATAATCAGGCTGTACACGAATATTGGAGAAATAGAAGAAACCGGAAGAATTAGAGTCTATGGTTAAATGACTTGAAGAGTGAAGCTGAAGAATTCAGGTAAAGAAGAACTGAAGACTGTGTTTTATGATTAAAAGACGAGGCTGAAGTACTTGGACTTTCAAGAAATGAAGACTGTGGTTTGTGATTGAAAGACGAGGCTGAAGAACTTGGACTTTGAAGAAATGAAGACTGTGGTTTGTGATTGAAAGACGAGGCTGAAGAACTTGGACTTTGAAGAAATTAAGACTGTGGTTTGTGATTGAAAGACGAGGCTGAAGAACTTGGACTTTGAAGAAATGAAGACTGTGGTTTGTGATTGAAAGACGAGGCTGAAGAACTTGGACTTTGAAGAAATGAAGATGTCTGCAGGAACCGCTGGCAGCACCTGGAGCTCCTCTATGACCTGGGACCCCGTGAGCGCTTCCACGAGTTGCAATGGACTTAGATAGCAGGACTGCAGCAGCGTTTAGGTAACCGATGGATGAGAGCAACCAGGACCAGTGGACCAGAAGTAACCTGGGAGCACAGAGCTGGAGAACCTTTCATAAGGAGGTAACCTGAAGAACTGGCACTCTCCCTCTGAGCCAGACCCTTTTTGTAAGGGGAGAACATGCAGATTGGCTGGACACAGATTGGGAACTTCATTGGTAATACTCTGGTCTCCAACATGACTGCCCCCAGCACAGGAGACATACTTAGCTGTTAGCACACAGCTTTAGCCAGCTTCTGTCTCTGATACACTATACTGTGTCACCACTAGAGGACCTTACCGCAGCGATCCCCACCGCGGCGCCCGGCTCTCCAGACCCTCGGCCTCCGGCTTTTGGCAGCCACACATCTGTCCAGGAGGACCCGCCGCCAGCAACTCCCTGCCGCCGCAGCCGCGCCAACCAGCGGGACGGTAACCTGCGGGAGCACCCTCCGGAGGTAAGGCTCCGGAGCCTGACACAGAGAACAAGGTTGGATCCTGAATCTTCCAAAATCACATTTGGAACCCGCCAGGAGGTTGTCCTTTCTGGGAATGATCCTCGACACGGAGGTGCAGAGGGTTATTCTTCCAAAGGAAAAGGCGTTGGTGATACGAACAATGGTCCGGGTTGTCCTGAAGCCAGCCCGAGTGTCTGTTCATCAGTGCATTCGCCTTCTGGGAAAGATGGTGGCCTCTTACGGGGCTCTACAGTATGGGAGGTTTCATGCTCGGTCCTTCCAACTGGATCTACTGGACAAGTGGTCGGGATACCATCTACATATGCACCAGAGGATACGTCTGTCACCAAAGGCCAGGATTTCACTCCTCTGGTGGTTGCAACTACCTCACCTCCTGGAGGTCCGCAGGTTCTGGATTCAGGACTGGATCCTTCTAACCACGGATGCAAGTCTCCGGGGCTGGGGCGCAGTCACTCAAGGGGGGACCTTCCAAGGAAGGTGGTCAAGTCTGGAAGCCAGCCTGCTGATAAACATTCTAGAACTAAGAGCCGTCTACGACGGTCTTCTCCAAGCGGCCCATCTTCTGAGAAATCGGGCCATTCAAGTACAGTCGGACAATGTAACGACAGTGGCTTACATCAACCGACAGGGCGGAACGAAGAGCAGAGCTGCAATGGCAGAGGTAACAAGAATCATCCTCTGGACAGAAAAACACGCGTTGGCGCTGTCAGCAATCTTCATTCCGGGAGTAGACAACTGGGAAGCGGACTTCCTCAGCAGAAACGATCTCCATCCAGGAGAGTGGGGACTCCATCCGGAGGTGTTCACGGAGGTAACAGATCTTTGGGGTGTACCTCAAATTGACATGATGGCCTCTCGTCTCAACAAGAAGCTTTGGCGATATTGTTCCAGGTCGAGGGACCCGCAAGCAGCGGAGGTGGACACCCTGGTGACTCCATGGGTTTTCCAGTCGGTGTATGTGTTTCCACCACTCCCACTCATTCCAAGAGTGCTAAAGCTCATGAGGAGAACAAGGATTCAAGCGATCCTCATTGCTCCAGACTGGCGAAGAAGGTCTTGGTACGCGGATCTTCTGGATCTACTGCTAGAAGAGCCGAGGCCTCTTCCTCTTCGGGAGGACCTGCTGCAGCAGGGGCCGTTCGCCTATCAAGACTTACCGTGGCTGCGTTTGACGGCATGGAGGTTGAATGCCAGACACTAGCTCGGAAGGGCATTCCGAACAAGGTTATTCCTACCCTGATACAGGCTAGGAAAGGAGTTACGTCTAAACATTACCATCGTATTTGGAGAAAAAATGGGTCTTGGTGTGAGTCCAAGAAGTTTCCTATGGTGGAGTTTCAACTGGGACCTTTTCTCCTCTTCCTGCAAGCAGGTGTGGATATGGGCCTGAGGTTGGGGTCCATAAAGGTCCAAATGTTGGCCCTATCCATTTTCTTCCAGAAACAGTTGGCTTCCCTCCCTGAGGTTCAGACCTTTTTGAAGGGAGTTCTGCACATCCAACCTCCCTTTATGCCGCCTTCAGCGCCCTGGGATCTTAACGTGGTGTTGCAGTTCCTCCAGTCGGACTGGTTTGAGCCTCTACAGGAGGTTGAGGTCAAATTTCTCACGTGGAAGGCTGTCACTTTGTTGGCCGTAGCTTCTTCTCGACGTGTGTCGGAGTTGGGGGCTTTGTCCTGTAGAAGCCCATACTTAATCTTACATGAAGATAGGGCTGAGCTTTGGACACGTCAGCAGTTTCTTCATATCAACCAACCTATTGTGGTGCCAGTTGCGACTGACTCCTCAATTTCATCAAAGTCCTTGGATGTTGTAAGGGCTCTGAAAATCTATGTGAAGAGGACAGCTCGTCACAGAAAATCGGACTCTTTGTTTGTCCTGTATGATCCCAAGAAATTTGGGTGTTCTGCTTCTAAGCAGACAATTTCTCGCTGGATCAGGTTCACTATCCAGCATATATATTCTATGGCAGGATTGCTGTATCCTACGTCTGTTAAGGCCCACTCTACTCGTAAGGTGGGTTCTTCCTGGGCGGCTGCCCGGGGTGTCTCGGCTTTACAGCTTTGCCGAGCGGCTACTTGGTCTGGGTTGAACACGTTTGCAAAGTTCTACAAGTTCGATACTTTAGCCGCTGAGGACCTGAAGCTTGGTCAATCAGTTCTGCAGGAGCCCAGGGCCGGCTCTACCATTAGGCAGCTTTAGGCGGCTGCCTAGGGGCGCCGGCCACTGAAGGGCACCACTGAATTCATCCAGCAAAAAACTGAAGGATGACTCTGTATGTGAGTCAGTAATGAACTTACAGATAGGCGGATGGAACACAATAAGGAGCATACAAATATATGATACCGGAATCCTGACAGCTGACATCCTGAATTTTAGCATGCCAGGGAGGTTTAGGGTTAGGCTGCAGAGAAGGAAGGTTAGGGTAAAGGGTAAGGTTAATTAATTTAATTCAAGATGTTAGTATCATAGTGGTCATCATGCTGCTATCTGTATTCTGACCGGCGGCATCCCGTATCCAACCCCAATTAAATATCCCCACCAGACCCCATATACAATATTATACGGTATATAAAGACTAGAAGGCACTATAACGCTTTTTAAGTGAATGTAGATTGTGAACAAAATCACAACTGTTTTTTTACTTTTTATATAAGTAAAGATATACTTTATCACTTTAAAAGTCCTTTAGTGTTGTCTCTTTCCTCTGTATATGTTTAATGATGCAATTCACCCCAGCATCTACCCTTCGGTAGGTGGTGGTGGGGTTTGCAGGTTTGGGGGGCGTTGGGCTGAAGATTTGCCTAGGGTGCAGAGAGACCTTGCACCACCCCTGCAGGAGCCTCCGCACTCTCCCTCCCATTCTGGGAGCTTTGGTACATCCCCATGGTAGTAATGTGGACCCCAGCATCCTCTACGGACTACGAGAAAAGGATTTACCGGTAGGTAACCAAAATCCTATTTTTAGTGTGGAGGGGGCTTTTTCAGTGTATTTAAGGTGCGTCTGCTTTTACTGTTGACAGGGCCGGTTCAAGCCCGCTCTGCGCCCCGGGCAGGAAACGGGGCGTGGCTTAATACAGGGGGCGTGGTCAGTTACGCCCCCTGTACATTAGTAGCACCGCTTGAATGCTGAGCGGTGCGCGATGACGTAATCGCGCACCGCACAGCAAAAGGTCCTCTCCACGAAGGGAAACTAGACGCGTAGCGTCTAGTTCATTTCGTGGAGAGGACCTTTGCTGTGCGCGATGACGTCATCGCGCACCGCTCAGCAAAGGTACTCTCCACGAAGGGAAACTAGACGCTACGCGTCTAGTTCCCTTCACAGGAGGCACAGACGGGGGATACAGCGGGCAGCGGAGGGCACAGCAGTGGAAGATCTTGCCATGGTGCGGCGCCATCCGGATGGCGCCAGCGCCCTCCGGAAGGCAGCGCCCCGGGCAAAAGTCCTGCTTGCCCGTGGCAAGATCCGCTACTGACTGATGATCCAGCTCTTCCAGTGACTCCACCATTGTCTGTGAAATTATAAGTATCTGGCTTTTTCAGTGACTTCAATACTTTCTATGTTTCTAGTGTGAATGCTTCCTTTTGTGCATCTTTCATATGGATCCAGCATTTTCTGTGGATTCTGATTTTACACACTCTCAATAATCAGTATTTTACATTTAGCCCACAAATACTGTGCAGCTTTATTTTTGAGTTTAGACATGTACCTCTCAAATATAAGGCCAGGTACACATCAGAACCATGTGTACCCCAGCCAACGGCACGGTATATTACACAACGCACAACGCTGTGGACAATGGTGCAGTGTATCATTGCCCACCGCATTAAAAATGCATGCCATCGGGGCGTGGCCTGGACGAGCATGGAGTAGCACTTGCACAGTGCAGCTCTCCAGCCAATATCTCCTGATATAATATCCTGGACTCCCTCCCTGGGTCTGTAATTAAGGTCACCGCTGCATGAGTGCCCCCTGCCCCTCTGGAGTAAATTTGGGCTAAATCTCTGTACTCCTTGGACTCCTGCAGCCCTATCTGTCCGGCGGGCCCTGCTCGGCGCTGGAGCTGCTGCCTCGCTCCAACCCCGGACCGGAAGTTCGGCTCCCGCTATCCGCCGCTGCCCGTGCCTGTCTGCATGGGGAGAAGTGAGGGACACCTACCCGCCGCCCAGTGTGCCTGCAAAGGGGTCTTAGAAGAATCTGCGGCGCCTGGGGCGCTCTGCACCACCGCGGATCCGTGCCGCCCGGGGGACCGGAAGTTCGGCCCCGGCTTTCTACCGCCGCCCGCACTTCTGTGGAAATGAGTGGGGAGAGCTTGCTGCCGCTCTGTGAGCCTGCTGGGGGACAAAGATTTTAGCTGAAGCTGCCCGGAGTGTTGTCCTCCGCCGCCGTGGGCCCGGGGGACCGGAAGTGTGACTCCTGCGATCTCTCCCTGCTAGCTGCAGCCATCAGGGACACTTTGTTTTGTGGGGGCATATCTGAGCTGGCTGGATATCCGCTGGGTCGTGTGTGCCCTTCCCTCCTCTACCTCCGCTGCACGCCTCTGGCTGGCTGATCCTGGACTCACCCTGCCTAGAGGTCAGTACGGGGGCATGTTTATCTTCACTACACGGCTCTGATTAAGGGGGATTACCTGACTCCCTGCTCCTTCAAGCAGACACATAGTATCTCCGGAGCCCTTGGCCCTGCTGTTTAGCTATACGTATTTATATCCTGCCCTGAACCCGCTGACCTTTCTATAGGGTGTCGACGTGGACGCTCCCCTCTTGCTTGCTTATATTTGCTTTGATATACTTGCTCGGCTGGGCAGAGCGACACCGTGTTGTCTAAAATGGTGCGCGGCCGCCAAAGTAATGCGGCGGCGGGCGCAATGGATAAGTTTGTCCGAAATCCTGGCAATCAGCGGCGGGGGGGTGAGAATGCTGGATCTGAATCTGCACCACCATCTCCTGCGTACAGTTCCGCTTCCTCAGACCATCCCGATGCTAATCTGCAGAGAGTATTAGATGCGGTGAATGCCAGTGAGACGCGTCTGGCGGACAAGATTGGGCAAGTGCAGTCTGATCTCTCCATTATACATCAGGACCTTCAACGGGTGAGAGAGCAAGTGGGCGAAGCTGAGACCCGTATATCCAATGTTGAAGACTCTGTCGGCCCGCTGGGTCGCCGCACTGATGCTTTGGAATCTCAAATGACCGAGGTGCGCAAAAAACTTACAGATATGGAGGGGCGCCTGCGGCGCAATAACGTCCGTTTTGTTGGCCTGCCGGAAAAGGAGGAGGGCTCATCTCCCGAAGAATTTCTTGTAAAATGGCTTCATGATGCTTTTGGAACTGAGGAATTCCCACCTTACTTTACCGTGGAACAGGCCCATAGAGTTCCGATGCGCCCACTCCCTCCGGGGGCTCCACCTCGCACCTTTATTGCTAAGTTCCTCCATTTCCGGGACCGCGACACAGTCCTAAGGCTGGCCCGCACTAAGGGCCCTTTGAAATGGAATGGATCGCCCATATCAGTTTTCCCAGACTTTGCCATGGATGTACAAAAGGATAGGGCTCAGTTCATATCTGTTAAGAGGAGGCTCCGTGAACTTGACCTGCCGTACGCCATGCTCTTCCCTTCTAAGTTACGAGTAGTGGCTGATGGAGAAACGAAGTTTTTCACGACTCCCCGTGAGGCCACGGCGTGGCTGGATAGACGATTCCCGGCGAGGCGTGCTCTTGCAGATCCCTGAGTCTCCGGCCTAACTCTAATGCTAGTTCTACCCTGGTTGCTTTAGTCATGTCCTATTTTTCACTCTCCTTATATGCTAATTTTGTTATTACTTATGTGGGTTATACATGCGTGTTAATTAATGTGCGGCAATAGGCTGCGGGAGTGTTGAACTGGGGTCAGTGTCCTCTATATTCCATTATCCTAGATACCTTACACTGCTATCGCAGGTATGACAGGTCGAGTGACTACTCGTTTGCCTACTTTGATGCTTCGGGTAGGCCTTGGAATTTCTGTTATCCCCTGTTGCCTCTGGGGGGGTGGGGGGTTGCATTCACGGTTCGCTATGTTGGCTCTTTATTACGCAGATATGCTTGTTTTGTTTTAGGTATGCACAGACCCAGGGGGGGGGGATGTTTGTGATTTCCCCTCCTATCTTGATCGGGGGGGTGGGGGGGGTGGTTGGTGGCTGGAGGCTATCTCTGTTCTCCCGAGAGTCATTATATTCTTGGCCCCGATTAGGGTGTACTTGCACCAGTTAATGGTGCTGCGAAGGTTGTATATTTGAATTTGGGTACTTGTGTTTACTTTTGGGATCCAAGTATGCTGCAAGTTGGGGGTGGTATACAGGGAGGGGGGCGGGGGAGGGCTCTGGGTTATGGTTTTACTGTGGGAGGAGATGTAAGGTGTGCATGGACATGGTTCATTGTTGTATTATCTGAGTATCGGTATCTGGTAACTGAACATAAGCATGGTGGATTTGGCTGGCCGCGGGGTACTGCATTTATTTTACTTTTGATGCACTATGGCCGGGACTAAAGTGTTATCGTGGAATGTGCGGGGTCTCAGTGATAAAGTTAAGAGATCCTTGGTACTCCGACAGATTAAAACTTGTGCCGCTGATGTGGTCTGCCTTATGGAAACACACTTGGTGGGGAATAAGATTCTGTCACTAAAAAGGCCCTGGGTGGGATGGGCGTACCACTCCACGTATACCTCTGCCTCTCGTGGAGTTTCAGTCCTCATTAAGCGGACCGTCCTCTTCGTGCTAGAATCTGTGCAGACGGATCCGTGGGGGAGATATGTGTTTCTGAAATGAGGATTATTTTACGTCCCTGTCCTCCTTTTGGCGGTTTATGTGCCCCCTCCCTATTCCCCTGATGTACTTAAGAGGGCTGCCGGGTTCATGGCCTCTTCCCCCGGGATATCGGTTATTTGCCTCGGGGATTTTAACAATGTGCTTGATGCGGCGATGGATAGGCTGTCTAGGTCTCCGTCGACTGCATGCCCTGGGAATATCTCCTTTGCTAATGTGGTGTCGGGGTTGGGCCTGGTTGATCCTTGGAGATTGAGACACCCGTCTCTTAGACAATACTCCTGTTTCTCTCATTCCCATTCTTCATTCTCCAGGATTGACCTGGCCCTCCTCTCGAGCGACATGGTTCCCCGGGTGGGCGATATTAGATATGAAACTAGGGGTATATCGGATCACTCCCCTTTGACTCTTACTTTAGATTTTAATTGTTCTAGGGGCCAGGCTGTATGGAAATTTAACCCGTTCTGGCTTGTCCACATGGGGGATGGTTCTGACCTGGTGGCCGCATGGCGGGAATTCTTTGAGTTAAATAGTGCCGGAACTGCTATCTCTATTCTATGGGACGCGTTTAAGGCCTTCCTGCGAGGGAGTTTGATTAAAAGGGTAGCTAACTTGAAGTCCTTTTATAAACAACGGGAGATGGTATTGGAGGCCCAGAGTGTCGCCGCAGAATTGCAGTACTTGCAGGATTCCTTGAATAGTTCTAAGTTAGCCTGGTTATCGGCTCAGAGAGAATGGAAGGATTATCTAATGGAGAAGACTCAGCATAGACTCCTTTTCTCCTCCCATACATTTTACGCTACGGGTGATAGGCCGGGGGCGTACTTGGCCTCCCTGGCCCAGGGAGACAGACCTTCTAATGTAGTGGTTGAGATTTTAAATTCTGATGGCATTTCCCTAACTCAGACCCCACAAATGGCGGCTGAATTTGTGTCATATTATAGCCGCTTATATGAATCTAAGCTGGGGTGCAACCAGTTGCATCTCAACGATTATTTGGACACTGTTTCCTTCCCTACCCTGTCCAGCGAGGCTTGTGATCTGCTGGAGGTGCCTATCTCATCCGAAGAGATTATGGCTGCTATTAAGGCCTCCCCTAGTGGTAAAGCCTCCGGCATGGATGGCATACCTTCAGAGGTCTATAGGCATCATCTGGATTTTTTGTCCCTCACCTTCTAGAGCTGTACGGCCAAATTTTTACACAGGAGTCTCTCCCTCCGTCTATGGCGGAGGCTTTGATTGTGGTTCTCCCTAAACCAGATAAGGATACTAGGAGAGTTGAGTCCTATCGCCCTATATCCCTTTTACCCACTGATATTAAAATATTGGCTAAGGTTCTGGCTGGCAGATTAAATACAGTCATATCTCACATTATACATCCGGATCAGACGGGATTTATGCCCAATAAGTCGACATCCATTAACCTTAGACGTTTATTTACCCATCTACAACTCCCCTGTAAGGACCCCACCTCCTCCATAGTCGTCTCGTTGGATGCCGCTAAGGCTTTTGATTCCGTAGAATGGGCTTATCTGTGGGAAGTTATGCGTAGATTCGGCATAGGTCCAAACTTCACTAAATATGTTCAATTGATGTATTCCTCTCCCTCGGCGAGAGTGGCAATTAATGGTTTCGTGTCTCATTCCTTTCCTTTATCTAGGGGTACGCGACAGGGTTGCCCACTGTCCCCTACTCTGTTTGCTATGGCCATTGAGCCCCTTGCGTGCCTCTTGAGGGCGGACGCGGGGATCGCTGGCTTCAGGGTGGGTACCCGTGAGGACAGGGTGGCATTGTATGCCGATGATGTTCTGCTATTTGTGGATCGCTATGCTGAGTCTATGCCTAGGATCTTGGGAATTATTGTTGAATTCAGGCGATACTCTGGGCTCCTGATTAATTGGGAGAAATCCTTTATTATCCCACTCCGGGGGGAGGTTCCTGCTTCCCCACTGGTGGCTCTTCCGTTGCGGTGGGTGGACTCATTCAAATACTTGGGCATATGGGTGTCTAATGATCCTCAAAAGTTCTCCTCCCTAAATATCACTCCACAAATAACGTATCTCCGTAGTCGGGTGAAGGTATGGGGAAAACTACCCTTAACAGTCACAGGGAGGGTAAATATGGTAAAAATGGTCTTCCAGCCCAAACTTCTGTATGTTCTCCAACAATCTCCCGTTTATATCCCGCTGAAGATTTTTAAACAAATAAATGGGTTGCTGTCCTCCCTGGTGTGGGCTAGTAAGCGGGCACGTTTGCGATTGGATACTTTGACCAGGTCACGGGACATGGGGGGTTTGGCCCTCCCCAATTTCCGCTTTTATTATTATGCGGCGCAGCTGGCGCATGTCTGGGAGTGGATTACCGACCTTGATGCCCTGGCTTTGCATTCACTGATGTTACAACATGACTACCCTGGGGGCTCCCCATTGCAGTTGCTCCTGTGTGGTAGCGTCAAAATGTCCACATTGCCACTGATTAAACAATCCATCCTGATATGGAAATTGGTACACTCTGTGATGCGGGGCCAGGGTATTGATCCTGATACCCCACTGGATAACGCGTACGGGTTGCCGGAGCTGAGTCAACTTCAGGTTAGGGAGGTGTGGGGTAGTTGGGGAGTACACTCCATAGGACAGGTATATAGTGATGGGACCCTCACCTCATTTCAACAACTTCAACAGGCACATAATATCCCCTCGAGGTTCTTTTATCGATTCCTTCAACTGAGACACGCTTTGGCTACCCAGTTCCCAGATGGCCCTCCGATCCTTGTTGATTCCCCAGTCAAATTAATGCTGCAGACGCTGGACTCGGGACACTTGGTCTCTAAGATATATGGTCGTATTCTGCAGCTATATCATGCGGATCCTCTAACTGCTCTCCGGGGAAAGTGGGAATCGGATGTGGGTATATTGTCGGATGATGCATGGAGTACCGCTATGGGAGCCCATCGGATCTCCACCTCCTCTGTCAGGTACCAGCAAATACAACTATATATCCTACATAGAATATATATGACCCCGGTGAGGTTAGCACATATTGGGGGATCTCACAGCTCCCAGTGTCCTAAGTGTGGAACCACGGGTGCTGATTTCTGGCATCTGCTCTGGGTGTGCCCTGGCGTGTCTCGTTTTTGGATGGCTGTCATACGCACTATATGTGATACGGGGGTCCCCTCCGCCATATGCACACCTGCTCTATGTACCTTGTTGATAGTGGACGAGGAAGCTCTAGACCCACCTAGCAGACGATACGTTATCAATCTATGCGCTTTAGCCAGAGTTTGTATAGCCCGGCTGTGGCTGGCGGGTGAGGCCCCGACAGTTAAGGCCTGGATAGCCCTGGTCAACGAAACTGTCGCACACGAAAAATTTGTGTTCCTGGCGAGGAAGGTGGAGAGGAAATGGTGTACAATTTGGGGTAGGTGGATAGAGTCTAAATATTTCAAGGATACATAAAATCCTGCCTTATGCCTTTCTCCTTACTTTGTCCTGGTATATTTTGGGGGTAGTTGCCCCGCGGCCGGCCTTGCAGAGGATTAGTGAACTCTACTGTGCTTGTTCTAATATGCTGGTGTATGTTTTGGAAATGTTGTGTTTGGGATGCGATACTCTCAAGAATGGTTAATTTGAGATTATGTGTTATAGGAGATATTATATACAATTGATGTACCATGTGCTCTGTATATGTGCAGCTGTTTTGTGCATATTGGGTGTGTATGTACTGTTATGTCTGTGTTTTTTTCTTTTTGTGTGAAATGTTTATGAAAATTTGAAAATTCAAATAAAAATTATTGAATTTAAAAAAAAAAAATGCATGCCATCATTCCCTGGTTTATTCCATTGGGTGTGCAGCACGTCCGACGGTAAGTCTCTGTGTGAACATTGTAAGTCTGCCCCCCCCTGCACAGCAGCATGGTTTTCCCAGTTGCACAGTTACTTGCTCTTTTTCGTTTACGGGAGTAAACCTCATAATCAGGCCCTAATTGAGGCTCTGACTAGATCAGTGTTTCCCAACCTTTGTCTTCAATGCATACTAGGGGGGCAATTTACTAAGAATCGATTTTGGATGATTTAACATATCGCCCCTTATCGTTGGAACAGAAACCGCACATTTACTAACAAGCGCTTACGCTTGCGTCTTTGTCCATCAATGGTCTATTGTGTTGCATTGTAGCCTTTGTGTATAGGTGTGATTTTGTTATTTTTCCTGCAGAAATCACATCTCAACTCCCAAAAAAGTATTGCACCTCAATGCACCTGCAACTTGTACATGTTTGACAGAAGCATGCACAGATCAGTAATATTATATTTACCAATGGTGAGTTGCAGACATTTGGAGTACAAAGTTGCATTTGACATGCGACTTTTAAGCAAATCAATCTCTAGTAAATTAGCGAACTCAAATGCAAATTGACTGAAATCGAACTTTAGCAAATCTTCCCGCTCACAGTCCAGGTTTTAATGATACCCAGGCTTGAGCACAGATTGTTAAATCAAAATAACTGAGGTACTAATTAAGCCACGTGTGCTCAAGTATGGCTATCCTTAAAACCTGAACTGTTGGGCTGGTACATACTATGCCCATACCTCCCAACATGACCCTCTCCAGGAGGGACACAATGCTCTACTCCTGGACTTTTCTCTTAATGTGTGATTGCTGGCACCTGTTTTGAACAGGTGAATGGATAAGAAAGGTGTTTCACCACAGGTGATGGCAAGCATACATTAAGAGGGAAGTCCAGGAGCAGAGCATTCTGTCCCTCCTGGAGAGGGTCAATGGATCCGCGCAGCTGTGATGTCAGTCCCTGGAGCCAGTGTACGGGCAGTTGGTGAATCACCCATACACATAGCCAGGCATGCAGATATATCGACATAGGCTGTGCTGCAGGACCAACTTGAATATGTAATCTAGTGTAAAAAGCCAGCAAACCACTCGTATTGTTATATCTACCCCTACTCAGATAATGCACAACACAACCTACTTACAGGTGATTACAATATTACCCTTGTAGTCTATAAGATAAAAAAGACAGCAAGCGCCTGCTCCCTGGTTTCTTGGTGCAGTTGATACCTACAAAATAATATAGAAGCACCAGAATAAACTAATGGTGCCTTCTGTATATAGGGGGTAATTCAGAGTTGATCACAGCAGCAAATTTGTTAGCAGTTGGACAAAACAATGGCCCTCATTCCGAGTTGTTCGCTCGCTAGCTGCTTTTAGCAGCATTGCACACGCTAGGCCGCCGCCCTCTGGGAGTGTATCTTAGCTTAGCAGAATAGCGAACGAAAGATTAGCAGTTCTGCTATTAAATATTTCCATGCAGTTTCTGAGTAGCTCCAGACCTACTCCTAGATTGCGATCACCTCAGTCTGTTTAGTTCCTGGTTTGACGTCACAAACACGCCGTGCGTTTGGCCAGCCACTCCCTCGTTTCTCCAGCCACTCCTGCGTTTTTCCCTGACGCCTGCGTTTTTTAGCACACTCCCGGAAAATGCTCAGTTTCCACCCAGAAACACCCACTTCCTGTCAATCACTCACTGATCAACAGAGCGACTGAAAAGCGTCGCTCGTACCTATGTAAAATTGCAGTTTTGTGTGAAAATACTTAGCGCGTGCGCCCTGCAGCCCATACGCATGCGCAGAATCGCCCACTTTTAGCCTGATCGCTATTCTGCTAAAAACGGCAGCGAGCGAACAACTCGGAATGACCACCAATGTGCACTGCACGGGGGCAGATATAACATGTGCAGAGAGAGTTACATTTGGGTGTAGTGTGTTCAAACTGAAATCTAAATTGCAGTGTAAAAATAAAGCAGCCAGTATTTACCCTGCACAGAAACAAAATAACCCACCCAAATCTAACTCTCTCTGCAAATGTTATTTGTTCGTCGGGAGGCTTGCCACCTAGCAACAGCTGGTGTGTTAGGTGCAAGCCTCCCGACGGTTTGCTTGGAAGGTACAGTGGCCCTTATCCGAGTTGATCGCTAGCTGCTTTCGTTCTAAGCGCAGCGATCAGGCTAAAAAGCGGCACTTCTGCGCATGTGTATGGTGCGCACTGCACATATGCGACGTACTTTCACAAAAGCCGATGTAGTTTTACACAAGGTCTAGCGACGCTTTTCAGTCGCACTGCTGATCGTTGAGTGATTGACAGGAAGTGGGTGTTTCTGGGTGGTAACTGACCGTTTTCGGGGAGTGTGTGTAAAAACGCAGGCATGCCAGATTAAAACGCAGGAGTGGCTGGAGAAACGGGGGAGTGGCTGGCCGAACGCAGGGCGTGTTTGTGACGTCAAAACAGGAACTAAATAGTCTGAAGTGATCGCAAGCTAGGAGTAGGTCTGCAGCTACTCTGAAACTGCACAATCTTTTTTTGTAGCAGCGCTACGATCCTTTTGTTCGCACTTCTGCTAAGCTAAGATACACTCCCAGAGGGTTGCGGCTTAGCATTTGCACTGCTGCTAAAAGCAGCTAGCGAGCGAACAACTCGGAATGAGGGCCAGGGAAAGAAAACTTTCACTTACCTTCCCACAGCCTGGGGGGAGCGGGGACAGAGCCACGGATCGCGGCAGCGCTAGTACCCATGCATGCGCACCCTATAAGGTGCTAGGCCCCACCTCCAGGCAGCAGTTTTTACCTCAGCGCTACAGGATGGAGGCCACAGTGTCTGTGTCAACTTTGGTATTGTCCCCACAGCGCAGCAAAAGAGGCAGGCAGCCTTCTAGGCAGAACCTAGATAATGCTGCTGATACTACTTCCTCAGATGAGGACATTATATTTAAAAGGAGAATTATTAACCGTCAGGTCGGAAGACAGCAGGGACAGCTCTGAGGAGGGAGAAGTTAGTCAGAATGCTAAGACTCCTTCTCCTCCTGCATATTCTCACAGAGTGGTGAGAAAGTGCCCAAGTAAAATGAAATATACTGACCATGACTGTTCAGGTAAAAATATCTCTTTCCCAGGTATTGCCAGTAGTTGGAATACCTCTAAGGTCCATAGCAGACCCCCCTCTCCTGCCCACAGTCGACATACTGCGCAGGACCACGCTCATAAGGGGACCAGTCATAGTCCTACAACCCCCTCTTCCCACTCATATAGGGAAGCTGGTTACCCTCCAGTAGATTGGGAGTCAGAGGAGGTAACCAGGACAGTGCATCCTCTCGCAGAGGCGAATATAATGACTTGCAGATGGCCCATGTAGCCTTAGCGGGCAGAATGCCACCATCTAAAATATATTCAGCCCACTGGGCTCTGAGCGAGCGCTCTCAAGTATACAATTTAGCCCAGTTAGCCTTTAGAACAGCACTTGTTAAGGAGGATGAAATGGTTCTCCGTAACCATACTGGCATCCCAGACATTCTGGCACTATTTGCCCCGGACATCGATCCGTCTTTAACTTCACTTGTAGGGGAAAAGGTCCAGAGTGACACTATGGATAAACTTCTGAGAAAAATTCAACTTGAAGTCTCAGACGCTGCCGATCCTTTATTATTTGTCCTTGACAAGGCAGAAAAAGAAGACGTCTCAGTGGGCTCCCTAGATTCCCTGGTAGCTTCCAAAATGGCCCTTTTTAAAGCTATTAGTAGGGCTATCCTAATAATTGGTCAGACATTTGATTTCATATCAAACTCATGTAGGACTCGCTGGCTAGCTAATGCAGGGCTAACTAACCTAGCACCCAGACCAGTAGATGTCCCCAATCTGACCTTTTCGGACCCGACTTCATAGACGAAGTGAAGGTCCGCTATAAAGCTTGCAAGGCCTTTGTAGACCTTTAAGGACCTAAGCCTTTCAGACGGCCCTTTCATCAGGAGGGTCATCCTGTGGGAGCCAGCAGTTCGATCCGAGACCACAGAGGTGCTCACAGAGGTGGCTCACCCCGGACACAGACCGCGAGAGGCACAGCGTCCGGCGGCACATATATACGCCCCCCAGGAAAGACAGAGGATAAGGTAAGTCACCTTACTCTACAACCTCCGCCTTGTCTTTCCCAGGCAATAGCCTCCTGGAGGCAGATTATTACAGACAGGTGGTTGTTAAAAATAGTGGAAAAAGGTCTATCCCTGCCCCTTTTTCATTTTCCACGCCAAATTTTTCCCTATTCAAAAAGCGCCAGTCAGTTATTAGGTGGGGTCCTATCCCTTGCCCTGCAGCTAGGCAAGATAGAGTTGGCTTCCACAAGAGGCTGGGTCAGTCACCTTTTTCCTGTCAGGAAACAAGACAGTTCATACAGACCAGTCTTAAATGTCAAATCTCTCAACCGACACATAAAACCTAATTCCTTCCGTATGGAGGGCTTAGCCGACATACCTTTCCTACTAACAAAGAACGATTTCTGTATCAAAATAGACCTCAAGGAGGCCTTTCATACAATTCAGATAAACCCAAGCCACAGAAGACTTCTGAGGTTCCTGTGGAGGGTCGTTCTCTATCAGTAGACCGTCATGGTCTTCGGCCTTTCCAACGCCCCCTATACATTCACTCGTCATATGAAAGCAGTGATCTCTCACCTTCGCCAGAAAGCGATCCATTGTATAATCTACTTAGACAACTTGTTAGTAGTCCACTCAGACCAAAAAACCCTTTTGCTTCACAAAGAGCTCATTCTTTCTCTCCTCCAGAACCTAGGATTACTATAAATTATGACAAGTCCATCTTAACAACTGCCCAGTCAATCGTTTTTTAGGTTTCTTGATAGATACCCCTTCTTTCTCGATAGCAGTTCCCCCAGACAAGTGAAAAGACATTCAAGACTTCGTAACTCGAACCCTCGAACACCGTTTCTTGCTGAGAGACTTGGCCAGAGTGATAGGGAAAATTAGGTCCTTATATCCAGGATTTCTTCATGCTCCCCTTGTCTGCAGACAGTCTCAGATTCTTCTTTCAGCTCTCCTTTGTCGGGTATGGACTTGGTCAGACAAAAAAACTTCTTGACACCCATAGTTCTCAAAGAGGTTCGCAGTTGGAGGGACCTTCCACTGCCATCTCCCAGACCTCTCCTGCCTCCTACACCAGACATAGTCATCACATCAGATGTGTCCCTCTCTGGTTGGGGAGCATTTACAAGAGACCAGGCTGTACGGGGAAATTGGTCCGCTCAAGAATCGACAGTGCACATCAATCTCTTAGAATTGAGGGTGGCCAAGTTAGCACTTCCCTCTCTAGTTCCTCTGAACTCCTGGGACAACTCAGTCCTCCTCTGTCTAGACAACAGAACTGCAGTGTCCTACCTCAACAGAATGGGAGGCACTCGATCTCTGATTCTCTGCCAAGAAGCAATAGACATCTGGAACTGGGCGGTGGAATGGTCCATCCTCTCTGCAACATACGTCCCAGGATAGCTAAACGAGTTAGCCAACTCCTTATCCCGGAAAAAATTAACACTGGATCTCTTAGACCGGAAGTTTTTATCAGTATCGTGAAAATCTTTGGTCCACCGCAGGTGGATGTGTTTGCAACTCCATCGAACACACAGGTCCCAACTTTTGTGTCCAAAACCTGGACTCAAGGGGCTCTCCACATGGATACGATGTCCTTTCCGTGGACAGATCTGATTCTCCCATATGCTTTCCCTCCTCCAGCTATGTTGCTGAATGTACTTCACAAGATCAAGACAGACAGTGTCTTAGCTCATCTTGGTTTACCCCGTTTGGCCTTCCAGAGTTTGGTTCCCCTTAATCAACCCTCTTTGCAAGGGACCCAAGCTTCTCCTAGGCATGTCCAAGGATTGCTTCCAAGGGACTCCCGACCTTCTGCAGGAATTCCACATTGCATGTGGATAGTGACATTACTCAGTTGCTGACCACCACTAACCTCTCATCCTCCTCAGTAGCCTTGATAAATGCTTCCATTAGACCCAGAACAAAATCCAGATACAAGTCCATCATAAATGAGTTTATGTCTTGGCAGGCTTCTCAGAATCCTCCTTTAGCTTTTCTTTCGGAGCCTAACTTAGCGCTAGACTTCCTGGCCGTTAAGTTTGAGTCAGGCCTAGCCTCCGCCACCATACGGTCGTATGGCTCGGCCCTAGCTCTTCTCATTCCAGGGCTCACGGAAAACAAGCTGTACCTTAGATTACTCAAAGGTATTTTCTTGTCTAGGCCACCATGTCTGCGATACTCTTCCACATGGGACATTAATCCTTTCTTAAACTACTTAGCCACAATCCCTTCAGATTCCAACATCTCCAATCTTTCAAGAAAACTGGCTTCACTACTAGCACTTGCTTTCGCAGCTAGAGGAGCCGAACTTTCCTTAATAGACACATCCGAACCCTGGATGACGACCACTGTAATGGGTTTCCATATCGTCCTAAAATGGCACACAAAGACCAGCTCCATTCAAACCCCTTTGGTGGAGTTTGATCTAGTCAGAGACCAGCTAGACACAGATCTTTACATAGTTGAGTGCTTATCTGCTTACCTCGCAACAACAGCTCCATGGAGAGATGACATTTCTAGCCTTTTTATCACATGCGGAAGCCTTTTCATCCGGCCAGGCCCTCTACAATCAGGGTTTGGATAGTTTCTGCCATGCAAAGCTCAGGGATAGACACCTCCATTTTCAAAGGACACACCTCAGCGGCGGCTAGAGGCTTAACATTACAATCCATAATTCAGGCCGCACGTTGGTCGTCCACTCGTACTTTCGTGAAACATTATTGGAGGCCTTCTAATACCCAAAGGATAGAATTCCTTAGAGCACCACCAGGTATGTGGTAGTCTACCCACCAGCTGTTGCTAGGTGGCAAGCCTCCCGACAAACAAACACTAGTTTGCAGGAATCTATAACCTGCAAACTCTCTTTGTTCTAGGGAATAGGATTGCCACCTAGCAACAGCTCCAACCCTACCCACCCTATACCTTGCTAGGTCTGTTGGTTGTAATCTCTAACAACAGTCATTAATTATGCCTGTTCTCTCCTTGGATTTCAGGCACCCCAAAAGGTCAGAAGAAACAGCTGCAGACGCAGCCACCTAAGGATCAGAAATAGCCTTACAAATATCTTTAATGGGCTCTGCAAGTTTGCAGGAGTTGGGTTTATGTGCTAGTTTCAAAGCAGCATAAGTTCTTTCTTTGGCCATTGCCAGTTGTTTTTTTCTTATCACCTGTATTGCTGTTGAAAGGTTTCAAGTAAACACATTCGTTTCTGCATCTATATGGTCTCCTGTGTCCTTCGTTACTAGGTTATAGGAGCTAAGGTGATCTTACCCCCCTCTAAATTTCTCTCTTGTTCTAGTTGGGATTGCCATCTGTAAGCCTCTGTAAAATTTGCTGGGGGAGGGGCCTAGCGCCTTATAGGGTGCACGTGCCCAGCGTGCGCGCATGTGCCCGACGTTGCGCACATGCTCCCACAACGTGCGCCATCGCGCGCATGGGTACTAGCGCTGCCGCGATCTACGGCTCTGTCCCCGCTCCCCCAGGCTGTGGGAAGGTAAGTGAAAGTTTTCTTTCACTATACCTTCCCAGCGATCTGTCGGGAGGCTTGCACCTAACCCACCAGCTGTTGCTAGGTGGCAATCCTATTCCCTAGAACAAAGAGAGTTTGCAGGTCATAGATTCCTGCAAATTAGTGTATCTGCCACACCTGCAGTGCACATGGTTTTGCCCAACTGCTAACAAATTTGCTGCTGCGATCAACTCTGAATTACCCCCATAGAGAGGTTGTAATTGCCTTGCCAGTTAGGTTACCCAAATATATAGTGCTACTAATATATCGCTGATGGCAACTTTGAATATAAAATGTTTACAGAAAAGTAAAATAGGCTCTATCATTGGGCTTTGGTGTGACTGGTAAAGCAACACCATAGCCAGGAGTGCAGTATGCCATCCTACGATTCCCCCTCCCTGACCTCAGGATGCTGCCAGACCATTAGCACTTATTACATAGCCCTGAACTGCACAGCTTTATGTGTACTTGTAGCCAACTAGTTAATAATAGATCTTATACCTATACCACAGCCACCTACGCCCCCCTCCCTCTACCCTGCCTTTCACCTCTCCCTCCACCCCAGGCTGTCACTCTTCCACCCCCTCCCTTCCCTCTGTCCTTCCGCTCCCCTCCTACACCCCCTCCTGTCTTCCTCCTCTGTCCCTCTCCTCCTCCTAGTACATTCCTTTCAGAACTCTCTGAACCACTGAGGTTTTACTGGCGTCACTGGCGAAAGAGGGAGGCGGTGATGATGGTTGTGAAATCTGAGGGTGTCCAGAACTGGGGGAAAGGGTGCTAATTATGGAGGATCTCTGGATCAGTGGTCCTAAATAATAGCTGCACACACACACAGGCCAGAGTTGACATCTATCTCTGCTTCAGCTCTAGTGGCACAGTCATTCGTCAGCTGGTAATTAACTCAAAAGTGTAGCTTGTGTGTAGTCACTGAGAACCACAATTCAGAACATTTGCAAGCCACTTGTAATTTAGAAAATGCTAATAGTCATCACTGTTCATTCAGATTGTGTTGCTTAGAAAGAGAGGGGCAATTAAGTGTAGTATAAATTGTATATATGCCCATTATTTTATTGTTTAATGCGAATGTACTTTTTGGTTAGCATTTTGTAGAATGTAATATATTTTCTGTTAAATATGTAACAACACGATATATAGAGTACATTACAGTATATACTTTGTTAAAGTGTTATTCATAACACAATGTATTTTTCCCCTTAAGTGCTGTATTATTGTTGCATTTATAAAACCATACAGCCTTTTCCTGGATTATACAACATGTGTACATTTCATGTAGTGCAAATGTGAAATATTTAAGACCATTTTCTGCAAACTTGATATTTATGGAATGTGCGTCTTTGTGCCAGATTTGAGATGTAAATAGTCACTGTGAAAGTAGGGTCAATTACAGTTTTGTAACCTTTCAATTTAAAAAAAAAAAACAGCTTTGCAAATATATAAGTAATTTGTAACTACAAAGATACTGCCGCACATGAGGAATGTTCTGCATTGATAAAGGGAGAAAATCAAAACATAGGTTGACATAAGAAAAAGAACAGGGGAACCACTACAAAGAAGGGGTTAAAAAGACATTAACATATGGAGTGAGAGAGTGCCAGCGACAAGCAGATGTACAGAGAGACTGCCAGAGACAGGCAGATGGACAGAGAGACTGCCAGAGACAGGCAGATGGATAGAGAGACTGCCAGAGTGAGGCAGATGGATAGAGAGAGTGAGAGGAGGCAGGATTAATGAATCAAAGCTTTCTTGAAGAAACACAAAAGGCCTTCTGTCTCTGCACCAGGGCATTACACTGTGTGTCACCTCTATACAGTTGCTTGCTGGTTATATTACTGTGTGTCTTTTTTCCTTTCTGCTGCTGTGCATGGATATGTTGCTAACTGATCCCATAATGTGAGTGTTTTACTGTGTCTTTGCATAAATGCTATGTGATTTTTTTGTATATTTATGTTATCAATGACATTATGGACCGGAATAGGCCATTATCGTGTGGTTTATGCATTCAATGTTACCATCTAACGTGTATTTTGAGTTGCTTTTATGCAAAGGTGGTCAAACTATTGCTTGTGGGCTAAATGCAGCCCTCACCTTGCTACACACTGGACCCCTGTCTGGGATTCATCCAGAACCCTGGACACCGTTGTTGTCACTGGCAGGGTGGTCCTCTCTACCAGTGGCGTAAGTTCGTCCCAGTCGCCCGGAGGCAAGATAAATGTTGGTGCCACCAACCTCACCCCACAAATAAATATAGAACTAGATAGATAGATAGATAGATAGATAGATCGATCGATCAGTGGGACAGCACTTAAGGCAATATAAATAATTAGGCTGGCTGGCTCTGGTGGCTAGGCTTCTCAGTCCTCTCTGCTGCATCCATAGTGCGTCTGTCCACTCACAGTCAGGCAGCTGAACCCCGTCCTGTCCATCCTCCCAGCATGCCATGCTGGGCTTCCAGCTGAATTGAAGAATGATGATTGACCTCATCACCCTTCATATTTGAATTGATGACACCAGCGCCGCAGGGTAGGATTAGGAGGGGGGGTTAGGGTAAGGCTGCGGGAGGGGAGGTTAGGGGGGAGGTTAGGGCAAGGCTGCAGGAGGGGAGGTTAGGGTTAGAGGTTTGGTAAGGCTGCGGGAGGGGAGATTAGGATAAGGCTGTGGGAGGGGAGATTAGAGTTAGGGGGGAGGTTATGGTAAGCCTGCGGGAGGGGAGGTTAGGATTAGAGGGAGGTTAGGATAAGGCTGTGTGGGGGGAGGTTAGGATAAGACTGCAGGAGAAGAGGTTAGGGTTAGGGGTGTAGGGGAGAGGTTAAGGTAAGGCTGTGGGTGCGGTGGTTAGGTTTAGGTACCGAGGGGGATGGTTAGATTAAGGCAAGGTTCTTTAGCCCACTTTATATTTAGACTGAACCTGTAATGTTCATGTGTAGGACTTCACAGCCTGGGCTACACATGCAAGTAATGGCAGTAAAAGCCCTGCTTGCAAATACTGGCTTTACTACATGCTTAATGAGACAGACGGTTACATCATCTAGGTGTAGCAGGTTATCTGTCTCTGACTGCAGCTCATTCATTGCACCTTTTTACCTGCTTCTCCCCTGCTCTTTATAAGCTACATGCCTTTCTACCCCCACCAACCTGTGTGAGCTGTTGGCAGGTGAATCTTCATGCCTGGTATAGGCAGGGGAACTGATGAGGGAAGAGCAGGCTGAGGAACTCCTGGCTCTGGCTTGTAGCTGCTCATCAGCTCCACCTCACACAAACTGCTCACAGTGTGGGCGGGTGCCTATGCCTGCAGGGTGCTGGTCACTGGTGTGGTAGAAACTGCAATGGAAGTTGTCTGTGTGCCTGGCTGGGAAGTGAGGACTCGGACTCCCATGAGGTTGCCTGCTTCTGCTGCTGATCATCATCTACATGGTCAGAGCAGCATGTGATTGGTTGTCCTCCAATCAGAGCCCAGCACATGCTCCTCTGACCCCTCTGCAGAGTGTGCTGGGTTTTAGTACCCAGTAGTGCACTGAAGATTACTGTGTGCTCTGTACTGTGCCCCGATCCTGTAGCTGATCACTGCATACTGAACTGGCAGATGAGCCTCTTTGGCTCTTTAATCAAGCAGTCCTGCTCATCTCTGGTATCATTAGTTGTCTTTCAGATGGGAGGTGGAGGGGGGGGGGGGGCGTAGTATAATAAGTCAGTCTGACTCATTTTACGCCATCAACTGTGGGCACAGGGAGCCAGAGACAGTGGAGGAGAGGTGCCTCCCTTCAGAGGAGGAGCCCGGCGGCAGCCGACTCCACTGTCACCGTGAGTTTCGCCTCTGCTCTCTACAGCTTTGCCACCTTTCCACCTTGGCCTATCAGTTCAGCGGTAGCTGTTGGGCGGGTTGAGTATAGGAGCCAGACCCAGACAGGAGACTGAGATTGTCAACAGGAGGATGTTTTCACTCAGATAAGTTATATTAGGGGGCTCTGAGCTAGAATCTAAAAGGGAGGAGGGACTTTGTGCTGGTAAATACATAAGTGGGCACTCTGGGCTAGCATATAAGTTTATGAGGGGAGGTTATGTCTGGCTGACATAAGGACATGAGGGGGGCTGTGACATTTTTTTGTAGGCCTCCATTCAAAGTAATTTTTTGGTATAAAAAACTTTGAACGCCACTGCTTTTATATTCAGATTTGTGCAGTTCAAGCTACTGTGTAATTATGTAGTTGCATTGACCTAAGCTTTAAATGTATCTTGATGTGGCCATAGTAAAAATATGCCAGTCATCATCATCTAATTAATGGTAATGATCAATGTCAGACTCGCCCGCAGGGGTAAAAGGGAAATTCCCAGTGGCCACCACTGTCTAAGGACCTCACCCCCACCTCTAATATCAGGTAGAGACTGTCCTTTTAACTTATACTTTGCTACTCTATTGGACAGTCAGTTACCTGGTAAAGCATGAACATGGATAAACATGGGTGCTTATTTTATTTCTACTGAATCTATGATTCAACCAAGATTTCCAATCAAATTAGCAGATCTAATGTTTTCTGTGTCAAAATCGCATTGAATGTATAGCATATTACCCACTAAGGGGTCTGTTCATCATTACAATCCTGTATAGGAGACGACAAATAGGTTGAACTCGATGGACAATTTTATTTTTTCATCCTTAGATACTATGTTACTATGTTACATAATTATCACTAGTGATAATTATGTTTTAAACTCGCTGTGAGTTAAAACAAATTTTTTGAGGCATTCATCATGCATCATTGCCTAAAGTAGCACTTCTGAAAAGCTGCTCTTTTTGCGGAGTCAGCTTTTCAGATGTGCAAGAAACTTCACTCTACCCGCCACAGTGTTTCATTACAGAGAACGGCAGTGTACCGGTATGTTAATAGAGGGGAGGGAGAAGGGGGGAGAGAGGGGTGGGTTTGGAATTCAGGGATATTATAGGCTAATGTGTGTGAGACCTGATTGGGAAGAGGGGGGATGGATCGACTTGTGCCGTGTAAGTGGTAGCTTGTGAAGAGATTTAGGGACTGTACGCTATTTTGGGGAGGGGGTGAGGGGGCATTGTAACCAGCAGGTATCTGTGATCTCTCCTGAGTTACAGCCATGATGACACTTAATTTTTACAAAAATAGGTGAAATTGTTAGTTTTCACCTGTTTTTGTAGAAATTAAGTGGTGGTGAATAGACCCCTGAAAATGCAGTTGAATAAAAACATAAAGTAACTAGGGATGGACATCGAAAGCAAAACATCATATGATGGCAATGCTCCACCATTGAAACTTTCGATGCAATGGTTACTAACCATCACATCAAAAGTATTCGATGGTGAAAACTATTGATATGACTAGTGCATGCGCAAAAGCCTGCATTTTCGTTTACAATGTGGGAATTGGGATCGGGGGCAGGGCCAGACTCTGAGCAACATATTACTTTATCACTGAACATTGTGTGTATAATATACATATATAATATACATACACAATGCCCAATGATGAAGTAACATTGCCCCCTCAGTGCCAAATATACAATGCCCCCACTGTGCCAGATATACAATGCCCCCACAGTGCCAGAGATACATTGCCCCCACTGTGCCAGATATGCAATGCCTCCACTGTGCCAGATATGCAATGCCACCACAGTGCCAGATATACATTGCCCCCACAGTGCCAGATATACATTGCCCCCACAGTGCCAGATATACATTGCCCCCACAGTGCCAGATATGCAATGCCCCCACTGTGTCAGATATACAATGTCCCCACTGTGTCAGATATACAATGCCCCCACAGTGCCAGAGATACATTGCCCCCACTGTGCCAGATATACAATGCCCCCACAGTGCCAGATATACAATGCCCCCACAGTGCCAGATATGCAATGCCCCCACAGTGCCAGATATGCAATGCCCCCACAGTGCCAGATATGCAATGCCCCCACAGTGCCAGATATGCAATGCCCCCACAGTGCCAGATATGCAATGCCCCCACAGTGCCAGATATGCAATGCCCCCACTGTGCCAGATATACAATTCCCCCACTGTGCCAGATATACAATGCCCCCACTGTGTCAGATATACAATGCCCCCACTGTGCCAGATATACAATTCCCCCACTGTGCCAGATATACAATGCCCCCACTGTGTCAGATATACAATGCCCCCACTGTGTCAGATATACAATTCCCCCACTGTGCCAGATATACAATGCCCCCCTGTGGCAGATATACATTGTCCCACTGTACGCTCATTGCCCCCCACCCCTTACCGCTGGCTCTGTTTCTTCTATGTGAGGGGCGGAGAGCGCAGCATAGCGTCTCTCTTGCCCCTCAATTCTCTTTGATGCCCGGTCTCACTCTCCAACGGCGGCGGGGTCAATCTGAAATGATGCGCCGGTTCGTTAGCCAATCAGGAGCCGCGGCTGCTGGTCCATGAGCTCTGATTGGCTAGTAAACCGGTGCCTTATTCAGATTGACCGCGCCGCCACCGATGGAGAGTTAGACTGGGCATCCAAGAGAATTGAGGGGCAGGAGAGGCGCTGCGCTCTCCTCCCCTCACACAGAACGAAGCCAGCGGAATGCAGTATTGTGAACGGCCCGGCGGTTCTTACAATAATGTGGATGGCAACTTGCTCAGTGCACGGTTTGCTTTGCTGTCTCACATGGGACCAATTCCGATGATTATGGTGTGGAGTTTGTATGTTCTTTCCATGGTTTTTGTGTTTTCTTTTGGGTTTTTCCCACAGTCCAAAACATACTCAAGCAAATACGTTGTCCATAGCCCTCCTAAATTATTCCCCCTGATCAGTGGTGGTGTATAGCTGGAGTGATATAATGGTGGTGTATAGCTGGGGTGATATAATGGTGGTGTATAGCTGGAGTGATATACAGATCAGTGAGGTCACTCTGTCTCCTTTGAATCCTCCTGAGCTCCGAGTGTCTGTGGCTTCTGCTGCAGTAGGGTAAGGTCTGGGATCTGATTGGCTCTCTGAGTCAGTGAGAGCCAATCAGAGCTTGCAGTGGGCCCTGTTGCCTAGCAGCAGCCTAGAGAGGGGAGGGGGTGAGGGGACTGCCTGAGCAGGCTTATGTCTGAAACAGACAGCCTCCAACGTACTTAGGAAGTTTCCCTGATAGACACAGCAGCAAGGGGAGGCATAGCTATTTGGAATTAGAAAAAAACAAGCCACCATCGGAAGACCATCGAATGACTATCATTCGATGGTGGAAAACATCGGGAGGCCACCATTAAATGCTAAAAACACTACCATCGAAACGAAAACATCGATGGTTTGGAACCATCGACCATCGATGTCCATCCCTAAAAGTAACTAGTAATTATGTACAATCTGTGCTTCCCTACACTTCTCTACTCCCCTATTATTTGTACTGTATCCCTCTCCCCATATCTGTTTACAAAAGTTCAATAAACACTATTGTGGCCAGATGTACTAAGCCTTGAAAAGTTATAAATTTCACGGTGATAAACTACCAGCCAACCAGCTCTTAACGGTCATTTTTCAAACACAGCCTGTAGCATGGCAGGTAGGAGTTGATTGGCTGGTACTTTATCACCATGAAATTTATCACTTTTCAAGGCTTAGTACATCACCCCCTTGATGTTTAAAAAAAGTAACCAGAACTTAACCCCTTGCCTGGCATCGACAATGCCAAGTCGGCCTTTCCAAGTCTGCCTTTCCCTGACAGGCTCAGGAGGCAGTGCTGGCCCCTCTGCTCTCTCTGATCTCCCCAGTGGTGCAAGTAAAAATTTTACTTAGTGGTACTGATAGTAAAAATGGGCATGATCACACAAAACTAGGGGAGTGGCTATATGACAATTGGGCATTGCCACATTATGCCATACACAGTAATGCTTGTTTCTTTCTTGCTAAAGATATATTTGGTAATTACAGCAGAGTGCAGGCTATTGTTTCTTTCTTGCTAAAGATATATTTGGGAATTACAGCAGAGTGCAGTCCATTGTTTCTTTCTTGCTAAAGATATATTTGGTAATTACAGCAGAGTGCAGGCCATTGTTTCTTTCTTGCTAAAGATATATTTGGTAATTACAGCAGAGTGCAGGCCATTGTTTCTTTCTTGCTAAAGATATATTTGGTAATTACAGCAGAGTGCAGGCCATTGTTTCTTTCTTGCTAAAGATATATTTGGTAATTACAGCAGAGTGCAGGCCATTATTTCTTTCTTGCTAAAGATATATTTGGTAATTACAGCAGAGTGCAGGCCATTGTTTCTTTCTTGCTAAAGATATATTTGGTAATTACAGCAGACCATTGCACATTACTTTGCATGTTTTGAAAATTGTTTTAAGTGGATTAATATCTGTAGTCTGCAAAAACTTATAGTGATTGACTGTGGTTTACAATCCTCACATTTGGTAGTTGATTAACACCTTTTGTTGGAGGGTTGCTGTGTGGGGGAGGGGGTTGTAATCAGAAATTAAGTGTTTGTAGACTTATTTAGTCAGTATAGCATAGGACGCCAGGCCTATTAGGACGCTGCAGTGGCTATTTTATGTAGTGGCTAGTTATCAAGTGGCAGCTAAAATCAATAGCAGTGTTATACCTGTGTTAAACCGAAGGAAAACAGAAGGCAAACAAACAAGATAACAGAAGGACTGCATTACAGCCACAAAACTCTGGAACTTTATGTGGCCTCTCCTCGCCTCTAACATGAGAACACCAAGACCAGGCTTACCACCTCTCTGGCTGAGAACTTCAAGTCTGCCCCTGGGCCTAACCATCAAGATGAACATGGAACTGTGGGGGAAGAGCACCAGGACCAGGCTCAGCAGGGACATCCCCATTGCTTCTGAGTATGCCACCCACATTCTCCTACCCACCCGTACTAAGATCTGATCAAAATAATGTTATCCCAATTTTACTTCTGCCGCTAATTACCTGCTATTGTGTTTTTTTTTTTTTTCCATTGCTCGCTTCACCCCACCATGTGTTTTTCCTGTAATGTTAACCTCCACTGATTGCACACCTTGCCATTGTGCCCTACATGCAGGGTACATCATACTACTACATAAGCATCAGTTTTCCCATATATGAACTTGGCCCTTGTATGGCTCACCTACCACAGTGTAACCTTCAAAGTGCGCCCAACATGGCTGCCCCATATGGTACACTTGTGGATGGGATGAAAAATACATGGACCTTGTGGTTTTGTTGGAACCCTACTCTAAACTGTAGGACTCTGAAATCACCCCCATTTTGTGTCATCTCTTCTAGGGGTGGACTATTCCACCTTGGGTAATCCTGCGCTGAGCGCCCAAGATGGCTGCCGCACTTGGTACCTTGTGAGGGTGGAATATACAACCCTTGGAAGTTATTACCCAAAATGCCTACACCAATCCTGCATTATGCTTTCTGTGTGCTTAAGGTTTTCTTTTATGTCTATGTGGCTTATCTATTGCTGTATTACTTAAATCTTCTGTATTATGTGTATTGTTTTTGATGTCTGTAAAGCGCCTTGAGTCCTGTTGGAGAAAGAGCGCTATATAAATAAAATTATTATTATTATTATTACTACATATTATGCCACACACCGTAATGCTTATTACACATTATGCCACACACCGTAATGCCTATTACATATTATGCGACACACAGTTATGCCACTGACACCATTTTATGTCCCACACACAAAAATGCCCCTTATAAATTATGCCCCAGCGGTGGGCTGGTGGTACGCTTTATGGTACTCCGTACCACCCTGTTCCACCCTACTTTCAGCACTGGCTCTCCCACAGTCCTCTCCTTCCTCCCTGGGCACAGAGAAGAACGATCCCCAAGAGAGTGACATTCTTCCTCTGGCCTGATATCATAGGTTAACTTTGGCTACCCTTATTTCCCCCGGCTACACTTACTCTCAGACTGTGAGGTAGATTCATGAAGCAGTGAAAATAATGGAAAAGTGAGCCAGTGGAGAAATTGCCTATGGCAACCAATCAGCTGCTATGTATATTTTTATAAAATGCACTTGATGAATGTAACTTCAAAGCTGATTGATTTTCTGGCTCACTTCTGGCTGATTGATTTATTGGCTCACTTCTCCACTCTTTTCACTGCTTCACAATCTACTCCTGTGCATAGCCAGATTAAAGGGGGGGGGGGGGGGGGGGGGCATATTGTACCCCGGGCCCATCTTTGTCAGCTCCCCCCCAGCCAGAGTACACTGACATCACTCGCTTACCCTCATATGCAGCAGCAGAACCAGGCAGCCAGAATGCTAGCAGGACAGCATGCAGTGCAGGCAGAGACACAGGAGTATAAGGTTTCATGAGCTACCGATAGAGGTTTCCAATAAGAGGAGAGATAGGAGGATGGAAAGAGCTGTAAGTGACACAGGGATCCATCTTCTCCACACCTGGGTGTCTGGGTCCAGTGTAACCTGTCATCTAATGAGGGTCCTCCTGGGTTTTGTCCCAGTGTGTAAGTAGTACAGAGGCTGCTACTATTCTTGCATGTGACAAGATAAATTATAGATTTTATTTTTGTATGAGTATTTTAAGGTTGTTTAACTTGTCTTTATTCTACTACAAGAACATTTTATAAAATAGTTGTCTTTCAATTAGGTGGCACTATAAACAGTACCCAGGCATTATGAAAATACAGTATTCATTTAAATCTAATATATCACCATTGGTTTAATTTTAATATATGCAATCCATACATCCCAACATTACCCATTCCGAGAGGGGCAAAGTGCTCTCTACCTGGACTACCTTCTTAAATTATGATTGCAATTACCTGTGTTGAAACACCATTCTTATCAATTAAATAGTTCAACACAGGTGACACCGATCATATATTTAGCAGGAAGTCCAGGTAGAGAGCATTTTATCCCTCCTGGAATAGGTCATGTTGGGAGGTATGCACAATCTAATATACAACCCTCCCTTCTGTCTTAAGTGCCCCGGGAACCCCCAAGTCTCAATCCGGCCCTGCCCCTGTGATTGGTGATCCTAACAGGATCGCCAACAGTTCGAGCTCTCTGCAGCAGCAACCTACCCACAGTCACTCCCCCTCTTTCAGGCAGAGCTGCAGCAGTGATGGCCAATCACCTACCCCTTGATACTGACATGTCTTTTGCAGGACTGTGATAAATGGGGACAATACAAACTGTGTTAAATGAAGATAATATGCTTGTAGTTATCTGCACCGGATATGAATGAAAGGAGACTTATCTGTGACTAGCCAAACATAGCGGATACCCTTTCACTAGCAGGAGCATGATGTCACGTGTTTTGGATAGCCAATAAGATGCCGTTTTGAGAACCGAGTAAAACCGAATCCGCTCATCACTATTAACTAGACACATATCTAAGGTGGAATACCTTCCTGTCTGTGACCCTGAAATTATCAAGGAAACTACTGGCCTAACTTGAGCCCTATTATTATTATTAATTCCAGTTAATTGGGATTTCTATATTAAGCATTCTTTGAAGAATTACCCCTGAAAAAGTATCTTTGAGATGAAATGCGTAGGCTTAAACATTAGAGGGCTCATTCAGAGAACCTGTGATGGAAAAATAATGCTTCCTTTATAATAAGGGTGAAAACATGTCTTCTGAAGTAATGTGCTGTGCTACTATATGGGCATTATAGAGAAAACATCTAGTAAGATTCTATGGGGTAAATGTACTAAAGCTTCTAAAACAGAGAATTAGTGATGTTGCCCATAGCAACCAATCAGATGCTGTCTATCATTTTCTAAAAGGCAATAGAGAAATGACAGCATTTGATTGGTTGCTATGGGCAACATCACCATTTTTCTGGTTTAGAAGCTTTAGTAAATTTACCCCTATCTTGAGTAAAGTTAGATTTATTGGTGGTCACTCCGAGTTGATCTCTAGCTGCTTTCTTTCGCAGTGCAGCGAGCAGGCAAAAAAACGGCAGTTCTGCGCATGCATATGCGGCGCAATGCGCATGCGTGTCGTACTCTTACAACGAATGATGTAGTTTCACACAAGGTCTAGCGAAGCTTTTCAGTCGCACTGCTGACCGCAGAGTGATTGACAGGAAGTGGGTGTTTCTGGGTGTCAACTGACCGTTTTCAGGGAGTGAGCGGAAAAACGCAGGCGTACCAGATAAAAATGCAGGCGTGGCTGGGAAACGTAGGCGTGGCTGGCCGAACACAGGGAGTGTTGGTGACGTCAAAACAGGAACTAAATAGTCTGCAGTGATAGCAAGCTAGGAGTAGGTCTGGAGCTACTCTGAAGCTGCACAAAATTATTTTGTAGCCGCTGTGCGATCCTTTCGTTCGCACTTCTGCTAAGCTAAGTTACACTCCCAGAGGGCGGCAGCTTAGCGTTTGCACGGCTGCTAAAACCAGCTAGCGAGTGAACAACTCGGAATGAGGGCCTGTGTCTTATAAAGAATGAAACTATCTTATTTGGAATGTATTTGAAACCAATCTACTGAAGCACCTCCTCCTAAATATTACTGCTGAATGGAAATCTAAGTTTTCCATCTCCTTAAGGCCCGGGCAGATGTGGGGAGAGATGTGTGCTGAGCGAACACAAATCTCTCCCCCCGCTCAGCACAGCGCGATATGTGCTGAGCGTGCGGGTGTGTGTGTGTGTGTGTGTGTGTGTGTGTGAAATGAGCGACCTGCTAGATTGAGGCCAATCTAGCACCAGCGATAGCGATATGTGGGGCTCCGCATCGCTATCGCTGTGGAGGGTACACACGGAGAGATCAGTCTTAAAATCTAAGCAGTCTAGTCAGATTGCTTAGATTTTAGGCTGGGATCACTCCATGAGTACCCCTCTTAAGTAGTAGCTCGATTATAATTGCATGTGTTCACCCACCCACAATGCAGGTAACCTGCATCTCTCTACACATAGGGGGTAATTCAGACCTGATTGTTGCAGCAAATTTGTTAGCAGTTGGGCAAAACCATGTGCACTGCAGGTGTGGCAGATATAATATTTGCAGAGAGAGTTAGATTTGGGTGGGTTATATTGTTTCTGTGCAGAGTAAATACTGGCTGCTTTATTTTTACACTGCAACTTAGATTTCAGTTTGAACACACCCCACCCAAATCTAACTCTCTCTGCACATGTTATATCTGCCCCCCTGCAGTGCACATGGTTTTGCCCAACTGCTAACAAATTTGCTGCTAAGATCAGGTCTGAATTACCCCCAAAGGGCAGCTGCAATTTGAAGTTGCGCTTGACTTAAAGTTATGCTTTGCTTTACTTCATTTGTGCATTTTATAGCCTGGAGGATTTACATCCAATTCTAAATGTGTTCCCAAGTGTGCATTGCAAGTAGACCATCGCACATAGCATACCATGTGTCTTCTTCTTCTTCTTCTTCTTCTTCTTCTTCTTCTTCTTCTTCTTCTTCTCCTTATCCCTCTTCTTCTTCTTCTTCTTCTTCTTCTTCTTCTTCTTCTTCTTCTTCTTCTTCTTCTTCTTCTTCTTCTTCTTCTTCTTCTTCTTCTTCTTCTTCTTCTTCTTCTTCTTCTTCTTCTTCTTCTTCTTCTCTTTCTTCTTCTTCTTCTTCTCTTTCTTCTTCTTCTTCTCCTTATCCCTCTTCTTCTTCTTCTTCTTCTTCTTCTTCTTCTTCTTCTTCTTCTTCTTCTTCTTCTTCTTCTTCTTCTCCTCCTCCTCCTCCTCCTCCTCCTCCTCCTCCTCCTCCTCTTTCTTCTTCTACTTCTTCTCTTTCTTTTTCTACTTCTTCTCTTTCTTTTTCTACTTCTTCTCCTTCTCCTTCTTCTTCTTCTTCTCCTTCTCTTCTCCTCCTCCTTCTTCTTCTTCTTTTCCTCCTTCTTCTTCTTCTTCTTCTTCTTCTTCTTCTCCTCTTTCTTCTTTTTTTCTTTCTTCCTCTTCTTCTCCTTCTTCTTCTTCTTCTTCTTCTTCTTCTCCTCTTTCTTCTTCTTTTCTTTCTTCCTCTTCTTCTCCTACTTCTTTTTCTCCTCTTTCTTCTTCTTCTCCTCCTCCTCTTTCATCTTCTTCTTTATTCTCCTCTTTCTTCTTCTTCTTCTTCTTCTCCTTCTTCTTCTCCTTCTCCTCTTTCTTCCTCTTCTTTTTCTTCTTCTCCTCCTCTTTCTTCTTCTTCTTCTCCTCCTCTTTCTTCTTCTTCTACTCCTTCTCTTTCTTCTTCTTCTTCTTCTTCTTCTTTTTCTTTTCTGTCTTCTCTTTCTTCTTCTTTTTCTCTTTCTTCTCTTTCTTCTTCTCCTCTTTCTTCTTCTTCTTCTTCTTCTTCTCTTCTTTTTCTTTTTTTAATAAACAAGACTACTGTTTATTGGAGTACAGGTAACAGTGATAAATCATGCATGTCTGGGGACATATCATATCGCAGGACAAGGCAAGGGGAGCAATATATTCAAAGCAAAATAATTTAGAACTGTAGGAGGTGATTCAGAGTTGATCGTAGCTGTGCTAAATTAATCACATCTGCGATCAGGCACACTGACATGCGGGGGGGATGCCCAGCACAGGGCTAGTCCACCCCACATGTCAAGCCCTACCTCATCGCAGAAGTACAAAAGCATCGCACAGCGGTGATGCATTTGCACTGTAGGAGTAACTCCCAGCCAGCACAGCTACTTCGCACTGGCAGGGAGCTACTCGTCGATGCCCGGGTCGCAACGGCTGCGTGAGACATCATGCAGCCACCATGGCCCACCCCCTCAATGATCTGGGCACGCCTGTGTTGCCCAGACTGTGCCCACTAAATGGCGCTAAACACCGCCGGCCCGCCCCCTCCCGCCCAGCAACTGCGCCTGCCTGTCAATCAGGCAGAGGTGATTGCTAGCCTAAGACAGCTGTCGGCTGCCTGCCATGCGCCGGCAACTGTGCCACCGGCGCATGCGCAGTTCAGACCCGATTGCTGCTGTGCAAAAATACACAGCAGTGATCGGGTCTGAATTCCCCCTTAAACGGGTGTGGTATGCAAGGTTGACAGTAACTAGGTCGACCACTATTGGTCAACAGAAAAACTAGGTCGACAGGGTCTCTAGGTCGACATGAGTTTTTTTGTTTGTTTTTTTGGTGTCATTTTCTCCGTACAGTGACCAGGAACCCCAATTAGTGTACCGTGTCCCGTCGCATGGCTCGCTGCACTCGCCATGCTTTGGGCAAGGTTACTATTCCCAATCGTAGTCCGCATGGATCGTTAAATATGAAAAAGGTCAAAAAAAGGAAAAAATTGCAAAAAACTCATGTCGACCTTTTGACATGTCGATTTAGACCCTGTCGACCTAAAGACCATGTCGACCTAGAGACCCTGTTGACCTAGTTACTGTCGACCTAAAGACCGGATCCCAATTTAAACACCTGTAGCTAGGGGATATGGAAGGAAATGATGGTAGGACAATCAGTTCCACCAAATTTCTGCTAATGAACTAAGGGAAAGGATTTGGTTGTTACTTAGAGGAAGCACCAGTAAATAGGAATGACTATGTGAGATGCCTGATATAATTGAGACCTGTTTTTGTCTTGAACCTTTTGATTATTCTCCTCTATATTCAATATACTACTGTCCGAGTTTTTTGGGCCAACCAACAAACAGGATGATTTTTCGGCCACTGTAATGTCATGATATCTGCACTACACATTTAGTGATTTGTTCACAGCACACTGAATTTGCATATGTCTGCACACAAGGAGGAGGAGGTAATTAAATGAAGCCATAGGAAATCTAGGCAGATTATGAAGAATGCACACACTGCAGGATATCGGGACTTTTTGGCTGATAGCTTCTGTCAAGGCCACTTATTGGCTAATCGAAGATGAGCTTTTCTGACAGCTTCTTGATCAGCGATTGTCCAAAACATGCCTACACACTACACAATAAAACAAGCCGGTTATTGGCAAGTCAGTCCAAAAATTGTACAGTGTGTACCTAGCTTAAGACCCAGAGGTGAAGCCAAATGACATCAAAATGACATTAAGATTATAGATATGGGGCTAGGGCATGTATCCAGGAGCAGGGAAACCAAAGATCAAGAATACAGTATTTATATAGCCAATACGGACTGCATTAAGTCTCACCATGAGAAGGGAGGTTCAGCCAAAGGAGAACATGGAGTGCAGACTTTCCTAGGAGTGCTGACCAGTATACCGAGACACTCCAGACTCAGAAAGATAGTGCCCTTGTACACAGTATGCAAGATGTGTAGCGATATAATATTTGTGAAAATTAGTGAAACCAGGGGGGTGGGTTTATCCCCCCCATAACAATCAAATAAGCAGCAGGTTGGCAGAAACGAAGGGCTATGTACCATTGTAGGGAGTATGGAGTAGATGATAGTAAAAATAAGGGAAGGAAAAGCACCCGAGGGAAGAAGGTCCTATTCATTGAAGTCTAAAAAGGGGGACAGACTGGCAGGGGTGAAACAGATGCTGTAGACAGTGAGTATGGGGCAGTGGGTTAGGATGAGAGATGGCTGGGTTTAACGAAGAAGTGGGTCTTGAGAGTCCGTTTGAAGTTTTGTAGAGAGGTGGAGAGTCTGATAGTGAGAGGTTGAGAATTCCAGTGGTAGGGAACAGCACAGGGAAAATCTTGGAGGCGGGAGTGGATGTGCTTATCCCTGCATCATAGTTATTTAATGGGCCTATTCGCATCTCACACTTATCTGACAGTAGAAGTTCATAAATAATGATGTCTGTGGGATTGCCCTCTTGTAAAACACTTGGTTTATTGACTGAAGATTCACCATGGATAACCTAGTCAACTATTTTCTCGCAACCCAGTGTGGGCCAGTGTGGAAATAATCACCCCAGGCCAAAAGGTCTCAAAGGGAAGTGTGAAACTCCTTCTAGCAATTTTTAGGTGTGGATACAGCCAGGAGTGTCTCTATTCAGGTTGGGTATGTGTGACCGGAGATCAGGAGACCACCAGTCACCATACCGACGCCGGGATCCCGGCTTCAAGATGGCCGGCGGGGGGTTCTATTCTCACTTTATTGGTGTTGTGGAAATGGGAATAGTCCCTGTTAGTCAGCATGCCAACTATCAGGATTGTTAGGGGGCGGAATCCCGGTGTCAGTATTGTGACCGCTGGTCATATAACTATATCCCCTCTATTCAGGGCTGGCTTCAGGCCTAGTAGCACCCTGAGTGAGAACATTTCAAAGCACCCCCCACCCACCATGCTCTCCTGCGCTTCTGGAAAAATGGGCATGGCCTCACAACGTCATATTATCAAACTATAAATAAATATATTTTCACACCCCCTCTACACACACAATTAGCAGCCTTACATATAACAGCCACAGTAGTGTTCCTTACACATAATGTCTCCAGTATAGTGCCAGATAAACATAATGACCCCAGTAATGACCCCAGTAGGGCAGTGCCAGATATACAAGATATGCCCACCAGCAGTGCCAGATACACATGATATGCCCCCCAGCAGTGCCAGATACACATGATATGCCCCCCAGCAGTGCCAGATACACATGGTATGCCCCCCAGCAGTGCCAGATACACATGATATGCCGCGCAGCAGTGCCAGATACACATGATATGCCCCCACGGTGCCAGATACACATGATACGCTCCACAGCGCCAGATACATGATACGCCCCACATGCCAGATACACATGATATGCTCCACAGTGCCAGACACACATGATACGCTCCCACAGCGCCAGATACACATGATACGCCCCACAGTGCCAGATACACATGATATGCTCTACAGTGCCAGATACACATGATACGCACCCACAGTGCCAGATACACATATGCCCCCACAGTGCCAGATACACATGATATGCCCCCACAATGCCAGATACACATGATATACCCCCACAGTGTCAGACACACATGATATACCCCACACTACACAAATGCCAGGGGTCTCACTGGCCATGCAACAGCAGGAACATAGGGCAGGGAGAGGTAAGCATATGACCACTTTACCTGCACCTACTGCAAACACAGCAAGGAATCTGCAGGTCACCATACCTTAAGTACCTGTAGCACCACGTGACGAGGGGAAGACACTTCCCAATTAGCTCCCTCACCTGAGTCCCAGGGGCTGTCTCTCTGCCCATTGTCACAACTAACACTCTGACCACCATCACTCTTTAGCAGCTGGGAACCACTCTGCCATTCTGCCCCCCACCGCCAGTGTCCTCCTCCCGCCTCTCTCTGTCTCACCCACAGAGAGCAAGCCATGCCCCCTATGTACCCAGCTGTCACTCACACACCAGAGTCCTGCCCAGCGTGTCCGCTCTTTAGCGCACCGTTACTTCGTCCAGGGCCTGACTCCT